>NC_045138.2:41537144-44002061 GCF_008831285.2 Nymphaea colorata
CCCTCCCTCTTTTTAAAACGAGAAACCGTGGTTCAGAGGAGACCCACATTCTGTTTCGACTTCCCCTGGTTCCTCTCTCTCTCTCTCTCTCTCTTTCTCTCTCTCTCTCTCTCTCAGCGGAAGGCAAGTCTGGCAGCAGTTAGAAAAAAGGTTAGAAAATGTTTCAGCATCACAGAAGTCATGGACAGCGCAAAGGTCAGGAGGCCTTGAACGAGTGCCAAACCTTTGTGGAATGTGGAAACATGTACAGAAGAACCAGACCAAGGGTCCTCCGTCTGTTCCTCCTCTTTTCCGTCGTCTCCTGCACCCTCCTCTTTGCTCCTCGCCTCTTTGCTGCCTTTACCAACTTACCTTTGTTCTGTAAGTCCCTTTGTAACTTGGTTCTCTCTGTTTTTCTCTCTCCAAATATTTATCGATTCCCATTTCTTCCTTGTATTAACAAGCAGCCCTGAAAAACCCATTTCCTGTTTTCTGCGTGTACAGACGTGGAGGATACCTTTCTTGCTGAAACGGTGAACAGAAACCCTCCTTGTCCGTCCATACTCAAAAACGGTACACCCATTTCTTTTCGTCTCTTTTCTTACAGCAAAAACTTTTGAATGCTTCAACTCTCCCTCTTAATATGGATGTCTTGATTGTGCAGGGACTGTTTGTTGTGACAGAACCAGCTTCCGCACAGACGTTTGTTATATGAAAGGGGACATAAGAACCATATCTTCTACAAACTCGATTTTTCTCTATACCGCCTTCCTCAACACCACTGAACAGAAGCAAGAAAAGGAGACCATCAAGATCAAGCCGTACACCAGGAAATGGGAAACAAGCCTCATGAACACCATTGATGAGCTCACACTCGTCAAGACATCGAGCTCTCCTTACCACCACCACTGCGATGCTCACCACTCTGTTCCTGCTATATTCTTCTCAACAGGGGGCTACACGGGCAATGTCTACCACGAGTTCAATGATGGAATCATTCCCTTGTACATCACCTCGCAGAAGTACAAAAAAGAGGTGGTGTTTGTCATCTTGGAGTATCACAGCTGGTGGATAACCAAGTACAGCGACATTCTATCTCATCTCAGCAACTATGCGCCAATTGATTTCGCAAACAGCAAGCAGAGGCACTGCTTCTCGGAAGCCATTGTAGGCCTCAACATCCATGACGAGCTCACTGTGAACTCGTCCATGATGCGCGACGACCCGAAAAGCATGTTGGATTTCCGCAGATTGCTGGATGATGCGTACAGGCCTAGAATCAGGGGGTTGCTCGGGGAAGAAGGGAGGAAAGAGGACGAAAATGAGAGGGGGCAGAGGTTGATCTCCAATCCCAAGTTGGTCATCATCTCTAGGAATGGTTCAAGAGCAATTCTGAATCAGGAGACCTTGGTGAAAGTCGCCGAGGAGATTGGCTTCAAGGTCGAGGTGTTAAGCCCGACGCGGACGACGGAGCTGGCCAAGGTATACAGGTCACTGAACTCTAGTGATGTTATGGTGGGTGTTCACGGTGCAGCCATGACCCACTTCATGTTCATGAGGCCTGGAACTGTTTTCATCCAAGTGGTGCCATTGGGTACAGACTGGGCTGCACAGACCTACTATGGCGATCCTGCCATGAAGCTTGGTTTGAGATACATCAACTATAAGATTCTGCCAAGGGAGAGCTCCTTGTATGCACAGTATGACAAGGATGACCCTGTGCTGACAGACCCACAATCATTGAACAAGAAAGGATGGGAAGTCACCAAGCGTCTGTACTTGGATGGGCAGATCGTGACATTGGAGATGAAGAGATTTAGGAAGAGGTTGTTGAGGGCCTATATCTATTCTGTAAGTAGAAGAAGAAAGGAGATGGTGGGGAGGTCTGTTTCCCTTTAGGTCATTAGAAACTGATCAAATTCTTTTGTTCTTTTTGTGTTTTCTGGATTTTTTAAATGGTTGGTTGTCGATGGTGGTGCCGTGATGGTGATGCTAGCTTTGATTGATCAAGACTGTTGATTTTGTGTATTGGGAAAGGAAAGGAAGAAGGGGAATCCGTGATCTGTTCTTGGTGTAGATAAGATATTCATTCAAAAGAGTCCGTCTCCAATAAGTTAATGTATAGAGGAATTTAATTTGTATACTTCATCTTGAACACATTTTGAGTCTCTCTTCAATAAGTTAATGTATAGAGGAATTTCATTTGTATGCTTCATCTTGAACACATTTTGCTTGTATTTCCTTCCAGCTACTAACCAAGTCGAGGATATTTCTTGGACCTTCCAAGAAGATATTCTTCCGTCTACGTGATACGTGAGAGAGAGAGAGAGAGAGAGAGAGGTTCATGAAATCCAACATTAAAATATAATTACCTCCATGGTGTCACATTGATTCCAGTCAACCTGACAACCGATCTATCTCAATGCTTCCATCGATCTGGACATGGGCAGTTCAGTCAGTGTGAGCCTCAGTGTACAATCTAGGATTATAGCTCTGCCATTACCTCGCTATGTAATTTCATTGTCCATGATCTCAAAACATGACCAAAAAATAATTTTAACAGCAATTAGGATTAGTTCTGCAATTGGAACTAAACTAGTTGTTCTCCTAAACCCACGAAGATAATCATAGAAGAGTAACTGTGGTCACTCATTGGTGGTGCAGCCATATGAAACAAGGACTGGAAGTTGAAACCAGTGTTACCAATATTGAAATCGGCACCATATCGATTTGCTGACACATAATGTGTATTCGCCAATATATGTTGGTCCAGATTGGCTTATTAAGAAGTAAATAAAAAGTAATTTAAAATAACTAAAAACTACAAAAATACCTTATTTTCGAAATCATTTCAACCTTGTAGCGTTTCGACGATCGACCGAGACACCCACATGGATAGCAGCAAAACTGGCCGAAACAGTCCTTTTAGCTAGCCATATGCAATGGTGAAAGAAGACAGGACCTGAGTCATGAGGAAGACTATTTGGTGGCATGTAGCTTAATGCAGATGAAGGCGAGAACTATGGTTGGGGAGAACGTAAGATGCTGAACTTCTCAGGACACTTTACAACCATTTTTGTTCATAAAATAAGGAAAAAAGGGAACAAACAGATGAAATTAATGACCAAGCTAGATTCGGCTTTTACACAGTTACGACGGTGATTCATCAATCTTTTTCGATGATGGATTGTCCTTGTTTGGGCATTCTTGTTTCACACAATTTCTTCTGGAGATTTCAACACAAAATTTTTTCTGTCGATAGTCTTTTTCAACTTCAGATATCAGGCATTGTCATGCTTAAGGATGATCCAAGTTAATCATAGTAGCTGGAACAAAATACAAGATCAACGAGCTTATTACAGGTATAATTAATGGAATTGCTTCCGGTTTCTGCACAAGTTTGGGCATTTAGATGTGAATTGCATTGTTTGACAGTAACCTTTCAGCAGTTCATGCAAAATACATGGAATATATAAAATTTGAGTTAAGAAGATGAGTCAGAAATTAAACCAGAATGGGGAAGAAATTACAGCATTTGATAGACCCCTGGTTTACGAAACGTCATCAAGCATTCCGCACGAGTTGATTCTTATCAAGCTTCCTATTTCTACACGCCAAAATTTTATTATGAAACTTACTCTACTGATAAGCTACTCTGTATCCTCCAGCGCTGGTCTATGCATTTACTAAATAAGAAACGGAAACAAGATATCATCTCACCACTTGTTCACAGTTGCATGGTTAATACTGTTGACTTACCCTTCAGTATCGCACTTCTCTGATGTCAAACTTCTAATCAAAGACTGCCAAGTTACTTACGCTGAAAGGGAATTCATAATAGTGGCATTTGGTTCAGAAAACTGTGAGCAACATGTACCAATCTGTAGACAGTTCAGGCTTGTTGCAGCACTGAACGAAGAAATACTTATCGAATGATTTTCCTCTTCTAGATATAATGAAACCCTTTGTTGAAATCACTACCCATAACCATATCCATGTAATGTATATTGAATAATAAATCAAGAAAGCGATTGACCATGATATAGCTTGGTCATTTTTGTTTTCCTGGAATTTGTCCACCTGCCTAGCGAAGTTGCCAAAATTTTAGCTACAAAAGAACTAGGTGATACCATGCAACCTCCTACGTAACAGAAAATTCCAGGTTCCACATAATAACAAATAGCGAGGTTCGGCATCAGCATTACTTTTACAAGATTATTCATCATTAAGGATATCCAACTCACCAAGTTAGATATAAGCACTATACAAAATCCTAACAAAGTATGCAACAGCAGGATTTGATTTTCTTTTATTCTCCTGCATAAACAAAAACTCCAAGGACTCCAAGATATTGTTACTTTAACAAATTGACCACCTCATAAGTAGGAAATGATCGGTGGCACCCGAGACCCCAAGATATTAGATATCATTACCAACAGTTATCTGTTACACGCAAGATATTGTCAACGCAACACGAATAAAGAAAACAACGCATGCAGCAGCAGCAAGTGGTGCAGCAGTAGAAACTGCTGTTCACCAGAAAAAGAAGATCTGTAGAATCTCCATAACAAGATAAATGCATTGCAGACATCGTATTCTAACTTGTCCAGCACAATCATCTGCATTTTTCACGGTAAAAGCATAAAATGAGTATTTGAAATAGCAAAAACAGTTTGTAAGTTTGAAATCGAACGCATACAATAATAATAGTTATAATTTATAAACTACGTAAAGCTTTTGGCTCATTTTCTTCTTATGCAGAACAAATTTTTAGTAGCAAACAGATTGATCTATTCCAAGAAAGGGAAGCATGATTCCGCCCGCGATGCACTCAATGACTCTGAGGCTTTTGGCAACGTCGATTCTTCCGCAGCAATGAACTCGACGACGAACTTTTGCTTCTTCCTCCTGATTGATACTTCGGGTTCCTCCTCTGACCTATCCATGTGGCCGCGATGAAATGATTGAGGAACACCAAGATCTGCATTCGCACCTGACACTCAGAACCGAGCATAAGGGGAATCGGGAGAGAATGCCGTTCACGACTACTTTCGGAGAGAGGGCGGCGTTAAGGCCCAGAAGTTCTCACTTCTTCCTCATCCCCGTATTCCTCGCTTGCCCTCCTTCCCCTCTTGTTCTCACTCTCCCTCGTCGCCATTCTATTTCTTCTTTGTGTTTCTTGGTTGCCATGATCTTGGCTTCCTGTGTTCTTCTTCCATTATCATCCTTCCTGGCTCCTCCTTTTCCGAAATTGGAGCGATACCTCCTTTGCCCCAACACAATCGACTGGATTGCGGCTTTGGCCGGGGAAAGAATTTTTCAGGGTCACCATCAAATAATAAATTAGAATTATCTTGCTTTCAGTTATACCTTATTCAACCAACATGCCTTCAAGTTCAAAAAGTTAGCAATAGATATTTGAACTTCAAACCAATCCAAATATATGAGTTCACATTATTTATATTAGAAGGTTAGTTTGATGCACAAAGAACTTCTTGTAAAATGAATTTGATACACTCAGTATTTTAAGTTTAGCAACTTATATAATTTTTTTTTGTTCAGTATCTGGTAAAATTTTATTTTTCAATTATACTTCAATTCTTCCTTAAATGAATGACAAAACTGTTTTCTTATCTAAAGTGGATAGTTTTCATTCTTGTATAACATCGCCTCTAAGGGCTATCCATTTTGAAAGTGGATTTTCTTAAATATTAACATTAAAATCGTTTTTTCAAGTCAAGAAGAAGTGAGGCATAAATCTGTAAAATTCAAAATAGAGAAAATGAAAATGAGAACTGCCTAGCTTGGAAAGTTAAGTGTTTGGCTTCCTTATTTTTCGCTTCTGTACCTAACTTTAACATCCAGTGGAATTGCGAATTTGTTCCTTTCAAAACTTAAAAAATAATTATAACTTGTTTACAGAAAAAGGAAAGCTAGACGTGCAGATGGATCAAACGGTCGAGCAAGCAACCAGACGACCAATTTGCCTAGCTCCTACTAGCATAATTCAGGTCAGGTTAGTCACCCTCTATGTCAGAAACAGAAGAACTTTCATAAACTTTCAGACTTTCATAAAACATGAACATCATTTACATGAGATATTCAGGTTGTCAGTTTCAAGAGTTAACGGCTTGTACATACTCCCAGGCAAGGGCCCAATACCATACGTTTCGAAGTTTCTATTGGAAACATGTTGATGTGATACACTAACTCGATGTCCTAAGTGGTTGTGTTTCCAAAGCCTTGACTAAACCCACCTCTTGAAACAAACAAGGACTCCAACCTCTTGAAACAAACAAGGACTTTGTCCGAGGCAGCTCCGATGTGTGGCCATGAAGTTATTAAGTATTCTACCGACGGTACGTGCTTCGCAGTCTGAAGAAAAATCTGAGCTGCAGTCAAGCAACTTTAGAAGCAGAAGCATGTTTTGTCCCCCTCTACAAAATGGGAAGTAATGGCATCACCAACGATCACGACATCTGGAGAAGCCCATGATGCTGAAGCAAAGCACCGCCATAAATATGTTCTGCAAATGGAAGGAATCATGTTTGTTAGTTGTCATAAGTATATAATTCTTATCATGTAGAATACGTTAATAGCAACATTCACCTCAATGAAATGGTTTCTACACAGCATGAGAGAGTAGACAGTAACATTGAGATTGCCATCAAGAGGCAAGAAAAATAGACAAGCCATGAGAAGTGAGCAAACCAATGCGGTCCTCAATTCATCATGGAATACGAAATCAACAAATCATTAAGCACTGAGAATTGGAAAAAGGTCAGGAACCGATTAAGAAAACTATGCACTTGCCAACGGGTTAGGCTTTGGATGTCTGGAAAGCAGCCAGTGTTCAAATTCCACGGCACCACCCACGCAAGCCCAAGCAAAGTGTAACCAATACTCATGTCACGGTTTCATTGTATTGGAAATGAGGAAGAAAAAGAAAAACAAAACTATGAAATTACATTTTTTCTCCTCTTTATATAAGAAAAGGGACCTCCTCGAAAAGCATGAAGCAGGGAGGAGCCCAACATGGACCAGTAAAGTCATGCCACCATAACACAGAAGAGCGTTTGATCAGTTCAATTGCCCTTAGCAGAGGCAAGTCCTAAACTCCTAATCTCCATAGTTGATTCAAGAGAGAAAAGAGGTCTGCAACAGCTTTATGACCCAATGTTGTTCCTTGCCTTCATGTATCACAATGGCATGATATTGACAGGATCCATGAGATGCAGCTTTTGAACTTTCTCCAAACCGAAAACTGAGAACCAGCACTGTAAAGCTTTTTTAGCATTTTCCACCCTAAAATTATTCCATGTTACTAGTGCCGATGTGATTGCACAGACAGTCCAAAAGTTTACTTCTCTAGACATTTCAAGACATTAGAACAAAAAGAAAAAATGAGCACTAGATGGAGTTACTCCAAGTCATCCAGAAGTCACATGTCAATTAGAGTTCTTGAGATGGCAGCTTCTGATATATAATAGCTGTGAAGGGCTTTTAATGGAAAATGCTTCTATCTCCGCTACTCTGGCTACGAAGAGCACAAAATCCCAAGTCCTACAATCAACAATTCTTACATCTCTGTAATGACTACAAAGGCCTATCTGACATTCTTATAAACTAGATGGGAGAAGTACGCCTCCCAAACAAAGCAAGCATTTCTGCCTTTAACACAGGCTGGGAACTTTTTGCATCATTCGCTGCTGTTTGATTCCAAACGAGGTTAAAGTGCCTTGACCTGATAACCGAAATAAAGTCTACCTCCAAGAATGAAGACAAAGAAACTAAATGAGCGTCACTTACTCACTTCAGGCACATGCCTTCATGTTAGGTGCACCACAACAAGTTTTTGTCATACATATAAAATATACCAACACAATAAAAAAAAATCTTAGATAGTCACAGGACATCAAACTATTCTGGAACCAGCAAGATATGATAATATGTTGAGTTGTTAACGCAACATCAGTTAACACAATATCTTATTTTTCCGCATGCATATATATATATATATATATATATATATATATATATATATATATAGACACGCGCCATTCACCTTGGTTTGTTCCGATATCATTTTGACCTTTATAGCAAGGCACACTTAGTGGATAGACTCTAACCATGTGATGGATAAACACAAGACAAAAAAAAAATACAAAACTGTCCCCACTGAACCATTGAAACTAAAATCGAATAATCTGTAGTGGGAAGTGGAAACTTATCTGTATCTATCACTTATCGATTCAGCGCAGTCTTCCACAGCCTTTACACCAGATAATAGCAGTCGTTCTCTAATGGGAGAAATAGAAATTGATATGAAAAACGCACAGCTATGAGTACCTCTACCATATTTTATAGTGAATTTCTAGATCCAGCCCATCAATGGATCCAAAAAAATATATCTGGTGTCCACACATATTTATTTGCCTACACTCTCGGAAATGGCAACTAGACCGAACCCAATTGATCACAATTACAGGTTTACTCCTTAGATAGCATGTAATGCATAAATCTGTAATAACTATATATATATATATATATATATATATATATATAAACTAAGCATTAAAATTCAACATCATAATGTCAACATTTGGTTTAGCAAGCATATTAAACAGAGTCCAAATATGTAGTCAAGACAATTGTAAGCAAAGATTACTTTAGGAAAGTAAAATAAAACTATCCGAAACTTACCACCATGCAAGATTCACGTCTGATTAGACCTCCAATACTTACTACATCAACGCTTCTTATTGGTTGGGCCCAGTTCACCAGATTTATGCCGTCCTCCCTTAGTGTGACCCTGCTGCCATGCCTTTGAAGGATCTCGTACAACATATGGATTCATGACAGGTGTTGTATTAACTCCAGGGTTCTTGATGCGTTTGCTTTTATTGGTAGTATCAGCATCACCAGCATTGTGTGATTTACCACCTTTTGCATAAGATTTACTTACATCTTCACCTACAGCGAGGATCTTATCCATAAGATCTGTCATTCCTTTAACTGCAAGCTCATATCTATCTGCAGACAGTGAACCCTCTTCCACAAGATGAATAAACCGCTGGTACAAGTCATCATATCCTTGAAGTGCATCAGTTGGCATCACACTATTAGAGCGAGTATGCAATGCATGAATGCGCTTGAAGTCCTTTCTCCAACGTGTAATAATATAACGATTTGGGATCTCATTCACACCCAGATGGTTAAGAACATACAACACATGCCTGCAGAGGATGCCTTTATACTGAAACAAACGACAAATGCATTGAAATTCAATCTCAGCCTCATTGGACAGGACTTCATAATCCTTGACACCGGTCATATTGCCATGCTTGTCAAAAATGCGTTCTTTGAGTGTATAGATTGCAAGCTGAGCACCTGTCCTGGTATGTTCAATATTATAGCAGTTGAAAGTGCCATATATCTCCTCCTGGAACTGCATAAACACTGCTCCTGTATACACTTTTGCAAGTTGGCTTTCACAATAAAGCCGAGTCTTCATAATTGGTATTGTGTCGTATGATTCAAAATCAGCCTGCGCTTCTCTCTCATAGCTACTCTTAACAGCAACTTCGTACTTTTCAATGAACTCCTTCAAAGTTGTTTTCTGTTGCACATAACCATCAAAAAAAGTGGTGACACTTTCCCCACGTTGGATGATGGACATTCCTGCATAGAATGTATCTTTTACAAAAACTGGCACCCATTGATGGCGAAGTTCATACAATGAACTGAGCCACTGATTATGTTCAAGTTGGAAGTCTTCAGTAAACTTTCCCCAAGAACTTTCAAATTCATCAATTCTGATGCTATCATAAACTGCTTTCTTTAAAGCTTTTTTGATAGCCTTATAATCAGCTAAACCTTCCAAATTTGATGGGATTTTCTTCATGATATGCCACAAACATAGGCGATGTCGAGCTGCAGGAAAAACTTCACGAATTGCTACTTGTATAGACTGAGAATAGTCAGAAATAATTGCATTTGGAGGTCGTCCAGACATACAATTCAACCATGATCTAAATAGCCAAATATGTGTTTCTATTGTGTCATCTGCAAGTAAACCACATCCTAGCAATACAGATTGTCCATGGTGGTTTGCTCCAACAAACGAAACTAAAGGCATTTCGTAACTATCTGTGAGATATGTTGTGTCAAATGTAATTACATCTCCAAAGTACTCGTATGCTGCCCTGGACCTAACATCTGACCAAAACACATTCCTCAGTCGTCCTTCAGCATCAAAGTCCATCAAGTAGTAAAAGCCTTTGTTCATGGACTGCATGTGCTTGAAGAACCATTGAATCGCAATTGCATCACCCTCCTTAAGCTTTAAATGCTTTCTTGCTTGCTCCTGGCCATAAGATAAATGCGCATGCCCTTCTGCTTCTACGGCTGATGGGTCGAAGGAATTATTCACTTTATTTCCTGTACCATAGTTTAATTTATTCTCCTTCTTACCTCCAGATTCTAGGCGCTTGTGTGATCTATAAAATCGTGCCATATGTGGAGAACATACGTGGTTGTGTGGAAGATGGAGATCAGTCACTACCCACTTCCTTGAAGAATTTTGCTTGACAACCCGCATCCTCGCCATACAACCAATTCTGGTAATTGGTTTCGAAAAGGTGGTTATCTTCCTTGTTGGTTTAAAACCTTCCTTGTTGCAGCATATAACCACACGGTTAGTCTCATTAGTGACCTTTGAACGGCTTGTGCATTTTATTCTGGTTCCGAAACCAACATGCCTAGCATAGGTATTGTAGAATTGCTCTGCTTCTTTATAACTATCAAAAGTCATCCCAAGTGCTGGTTCAAGAAATGGTGCTTGGTTGATATCTCCACTGGTTGAAAGAAGCTCCTTGTACATGGGCTCTAACGTCATACCATCTTGGGCAGCTTCAACTGTACCAGGGTCCATGCTAGAGGGCATGGGGATGGAAGTATTTGGCTCTCCTTCAACAGCAACGGTGCCCGTGCTACTAGGTTCCATAATGAGAGTTTCTTCTATGTACAAATCAGGCCTAAGAATTCAACGGTTTAGCGACAGCATGTTCTTTGAACAGCAGACCTACATCATACAGCAAATATGTAATTTCCAAAACAACCTCACAACCAAAAAAAAAATGGACAGAGAAGAAGAGAATATGAAGCTGGATGAAGAACATGATGCATACTTGGACAAGCAACAGGAAAAGCATCGAACTCCAATAGATAAGGGCAGAGGAAGTTGCTTAGAATGGGCCAAGTATCCCAAAACGTGAGAAATTTTGAAAAAAAAAAAAAAAAAAAAAAACAACAACCATGACTCACAAGAAATACCCTAAAAACAATTACATGCATATAACTTATACCGTTGACAACCCCAAAAAAAAACACACAAATTTTGAGTCTCGGTAACCAAGAGAAACACACAAGAGAAACGTATCTAAAGAAAGAAATGCGAACAAATGAACGGGAATGACTGTAAAATCTAACACCTGGACACAAGAACTCAGAAGAAAAAATTCACAAAGGAAGCCCAAAAACAAATAAAACTTCAAAGCACTTGCAACAATAAACCACGAAATTAACAAAAGAAAGAAAAAAACACGCCCAGATACGATTTACCGTTTAAACCCTAAAAAGAAACTACCACAAAGAATAAGAAATGCATCTAGATCTTACCGAAGCGAAGGACGCCGTCGAACCCAGGGACAGCGAGAAGCCCCCTCGCCCCAGACACGCACACACACACACACAGAGAGAGAGAGAGAGAGAGAGAGAGAGAGGTCCTTACAGAGGTGACAGCCTAGAAAGAAATGAAGATCAAGCCATCGGTCCCAACGCTGCCACAAATACAAGTTGGGGATCTTTTCGTCATTGAAGAAGATTCACGGGACATTATTTGGAAAATCTGCATACGAGCCTTAGTCGTGGCAGCCTATTAGGAAGCCGAGTCTGCGAGGGTTACCGTTATGGATGTAGGAATAAAACCATTGAGTGGCTTGATTTTAACATGCACCAAAATGGTTTCACTTGACCTCCCTCTTCGCCGCTCTCTTCCGCCATGGCGTTGATCTACTAGACGAGCGCACTTTAAGAACAAGCCAACCGGCTGAAACTAATGCTCCATTCTACGGCCCTACTTAACTTGTTTAAGTGGTTGCCCAGAAGACTTTGTCATGTTAATATCTATCTTCTACGACTTTAGGTATGTTTATTTTATGAATATATCTAAGTCAGGTTAAATTTTATATGAACAATTTACTTGTAGAGGCATTGGCTTTTATGAAATAGGATGACGATTCATAATTTGGATAATAAAAGTACATTTTTATGTGAAAGTAATATAGATAAGACGTAAGATATTTATCTGAAATGATATAGTACATGATAGTTGAATACGAGCATAGAACTATATGACACAATCAACAAACATAGTTCGAATGAGAAAGCATACACAATTAACAAACATAGTTTGAATGAATATGATGTTAACAATTTTGAAGAAGACCTAAATGCCCCACATTTTCCTTGTCTTTAAGGCATTGAGCTCCGTTGAAACGTTGGTGGGCTACCATACACCTTTCAATTTGAATGACTAATTGTATGTTTGACCTAATATAAGTATAACATAATAGAAATTCACAATGCAATATTTATTTGGCTATTTATTGGCAGAGCTCAAGTAAAGTTACTTGATTTATTTGGCTCTTCATTGTTGAGTTAGATTGGACTTCACAAAAGGTTTCTTTGATCGCCTTCCCATGAAAGTAAACCAAACACGACCTTCGTAAATGAGTTCAATCCTAAAAGGAAGTGTTTGCACCGACTAAAGTCCACTCGTTTATAAATGTACTTTACATTTTGAAAGTGATTAAATAAATAAAAAAAACCAAGACTGCATGTTTTTAGTGAAATTTGAAGAACCAACCAAAGGCACATATAGTTCCAGTCTCTCTAGTGGCACATTTTCAAGGGAGTGAGATATTTTACGATTCACCATCCAAAAAAGAGCTCAAAGGCTATAAGTTGGCATCGATGATAGCAGTGGTATACCCTTTAATTTTTAAGTAGTGCATTACTATTTAAGATGTACTGACATGGCATCCGTAAAATTATAATATGCTATAAGTTGGCATCGATGATAGCAGTGGTATACCCTTTAATTTTTAAGTATTGCATTACTATTTAAGATGTACTGACGTAGCATCCGTAAAATTATAATACGCTATTTTATGCATCTCTAACTCGACCAATCACGTTAGCTCTTACCTGATTTAACCAGAACTTCAACTTCAAAGCTCATTAAACGACTGGACAAACAAGATACTTGTTTTTCTATTGCGTTAAGAAGACTTTCCTCATATTTGATACCATCAACACATAGACCATAGGCATCACTTAAAACGTCAATCTAAATTTCGATTTCATTCTAAATATTGACTTTGTGTAGCTTCGGTTTGCTTATTTAAATAAAAAATCACAGAGCCGCTTCGATTTCAAGCTCTTTATTCCAATTGTTGAGCTTAACTGAACATTCTCTTGTTTGCAGTTCCCAACGATTGGTAAAATCCATAATCTTTCCTAATGATCGGAAAAATCAGATGATCAGTAGGAAAACACGGATTTGCGAGTCGTAACGTATAAGAAAATCACGAGGGGAAGAAAACAACGTAGAAGTCTGCGATGTTTCATCTTAGCGCCGTTCTCTGGATGCTTATCTCAGCCGGATTCCTAGAAAGTTTTTTAACCGCTGCGCTTCCGGTTGAGATCAAACTAGTCGAAGAAAACCAACGAACGAAAAGGGTCGCGTAATTCTTACGGAAGGATGGCGAGGAGAGAGGCGTCGGGGGGTTGCCAAAAGGCAGAGGCGGAACTATCAAACATAAGAAAGTCACCATGAAGGGGACGACCACCGCCAGAATCACGGCAGTGCGGGAAGGTTTGGAGGGATGATGTCTAACGCCAAACCTTCTCCTTCATCTGCCCTTCCTTCTTCCTCCTCACTGTCGACGCAGATTCTCTCTGCTTCATTCAATCAAGATGGAAGGTACTCTCTCTCTCTCTCTCTCTCATGCTCTTATATTCTGCCAAGCTTATACAAGGAGCCAGCCAGACCCCAATTTCGATTCTCAATCTGGAAATTTATTTATTTGATGGAATTTGATTATGGTGTCGTCCTGTTTAGCTGCTTCGCAATCGGAACGACCGACGGGTTCAAGATTTTTAATGCCAAAAGCGGGAGACTTTGCTACGAAAGAGGTTTATCTGTTAAATTTGGAGATTCTTCAGTAATAATATAGCCTGTTGCATTTGATTTTTGATTCTCATCATCTTCTGCTGTCCACATTCTAGAGGACACTATTCTCTTCTCTTTTTGGCTTATCGGATGCCTCTCTTCACTAAGTAGAACAAATGCCGGCAACGAAACTAACTTCGCTAAAGCTTAAGCTTGGTCAATAATTACTTTATTAAGGAAACCTGTTCGTGGAGAACCAATATGTTTCTTATTCCTCCTCTTTGTTCTTTGTAAATCCTTTTGTCGTCAAGGGTTGTGAGCACGTATATTAAGTCAATTTATATATCTATTTCGAGGCATTCGCTATATTTAGTCGGTGCTTGCTTCTGATATCTGGTGTGCCGTGTTGAGATGATTTCACAAATTTCTTGGCCAAAGTGTAAATCTATTCTTTATTTCACTTAATTTGTCTGTCGCCTTGTCACGAACTATGTTTAACTCTTGCATTTGCATAATATTTTGGTGCACGAGAAGTTGTACGTGCGTTTTTGTGCAGTAACCAACTCAAAAATTTTAACTGGAAGATGACTCTGAAGCCACATTTATGGCAAACAGAAATTGGGTTTTTCATTTAAGAGCTTCTATGATAGAGCAAATATGTATTGATCTTTTCTATCACAACTGTAAGGAGAAGTATTCCTCGTTGGGAAATCTCATAGGATACAACACAAACATTTAAAGTTTTAAATGAATACTAACAGGAAAAACTAATCGGCAAGCTTTTGGTACTTGCTTTTTGAGGTTTTCTTACGGATGATGCAAATGTTCTTATGAAAGATGTATAAATGAATACGGAAAAGAACTTCCCTAATCCTTTCCTTGTTCTGTGAATTTTTATCCTCTGTTGTCACGTAGCAACCATTAGTTGCATTGTGTTCCATCAGACTCCCATTAATTTTAAATTACGGAATAAACTCATTTCAAGCCACGAGAGCTGATGATTAACTCTTACGCATGCTATTTACTTTCTGTTATATAAAGACATTATGTTTTTCATTGTTTTTTTCCTGTCTGACTAGCTAATTTTCTTTATGACAGAGTGTGGTGCTCTATGCATTGTGGAAATGCTCTACAGCTCAAGCCTTCTTGCTATTGTTGGTGCTGGGGAGCAGGTATTACAGTTTTTAGTTTTTGTTAAGACATTCTGAGATAGATTTTTGTTTCCTTTAGAGTTTAAAGAATATCCTTTTTAGCTTGTCTACTTTGAATAAGACTGCACTTGAGACTTGGGTCAACTTACCTAACCTTCATTCGACTTGACAGCCATCATTATCTCCACGCCGACTTTGTCTATTCAATACAGTTAAAGGGACCGCTTTGAGAGATCTGAACTTCTTGACATCAGTTCTTGCCGTTCGCGTAAACAAAAAAAGGTGACTTTCCTTTATAGCTGTTGTGGACATGCATATTTTGTGTTCAAATTCTTGCTTTTTGTCTTGCATGCTTCTTGGCAATATGGTTGCAAAAGGTTTTTGTCATTTTCTTTCTTTCCGAATCCAATTCCAACAAGACCTCTAGTATATTTAGCTGTTCTGGGTCCAACCTGAACTACAAACTGAGTGCTATTTGTACTGCATATTATGGTTAGAAGCTAAATATGTGGTTCCAAGAACCAAAGCCTCATTGCCTGGTAAGGGATTGTCAAATTGTATGAAGTCAAGAGTTCATTAGGTTTTGTGTCTGTCTCCTTGAAAGCTGAAACACTGGGCCCGCTGAGGGGAATGTGGAGGTTTTTCTTAATTGCTTGAGCATAAACCGTACAGATGCATGTCAATGTCATCGAGGTTCCACAACTAGACTAGGGCTTTCTTTGTTAAATTAAGTATAAAAAGAAGCATACTTGCAAAAAGACAAAACTGCATTGGGAAATTAGGATTCTTATTTGAAAAAGACGTACCAAGATTAATCTCCATATCTTTTTCTGACGATCTGAACAACTTGCCTGCAGGTTGATTGTTGTATTGTGTGACAAAGCATACATCTATGATTCAAACAGTCTTGCGATCCTGGACACAATTGACACGGTTCCTAATCCAAAAGGTCAGAAATGAAGCAAAAGTATGACTCCTAAATAATGGAGGCATTATTGGTGCCTTTGTGTTTTCTATTCACATAATGATGGTATATTTCCTCATTATGCTAACCTCTCCACAGCTATTTCATTTCCTTTTAATAAGAAAAATGATGCTACCTATGTCACATAGGTAAATGATGCTACCTATGTCACATAGGTACAGGTACGGGTGCCAGTACGAATGCTGATGCAAGTACAAGTTCAGATTATTTTCAAAAAACTTGGGTACGGGGGTGTGTATATATATATATATTATAAGTTATAACGAAGAAAAAAATAAGAATTCAAACAAACAAAATAACACATAATTCAAAATTTATAAATTCCAAAGAAGAAACTATTGAACAAAATATGAAAACGCAGCCCTATATGCATTTATTGAGTATAAATGATGTAAAACAAATTGAAACCCTAAATATTGGACAGAAAAGGATTCGGTCAACTTTGACGAAGTCCTAAATCGGATGGATACGGTCATGGGTACATTGACCGTATCCGGCACCGTTTGATCGGTACCCAAGAGGTATCGAGGACAGTACCAGTACCAATACCAGTGTCAGACCTGACCCGTACAGGTACGCTGCCTTTACAGCAGTACCCATGTGACAATGGATGCTACCCATTATTTCTTGCTTGTGACGGAACCAAATGAACAGGAGTCTGCATGTTTAAGCTTGGCTGGTCTGGTTAGTGTAATAAGTTCAACCCCTTGCTCAAATAGCACAAGCAGGCTTCTTATACAAATTCAGAAGCTTCTATTGGCAATATGAAAGAATGAGGACTTCCTTTTGGGAGCATTGGACTCCATTGTTGACTGATCTTCTCAGCTTGTAGAGAAAAGTGACTTCTTTTTTTCTGCAAGATTGTATCTATAATTTTTATTTATGCACTTTATCATGCTTCATTGCTTTATATTCTTGCCTACTCCTGGAGGAACATAAAACACAAAAAACCCGAATTATATCATCAATTTAGTTTTGTGTTTGATTAGTTTTTGGTTCTCTGTGTCTTACCACTCAGGTTTAATTATAATGTTTTGTATCTTAATTTACTTCCAAAGGACCATAAAAGGAACAAACCTGAATGATATCATGATTAGCCTTTTAGTTGTTTTTTTTAGCACTCAGATTTAGTTTGTGCATCTTCATAATGCTTTGTATCTGAATACTTCCCAAAGGAACATCAAGGAACAAACCTGAATGATATCATAAAATTACTATTTTTTTGTAGTTGATGTTTTTGGTTCTCTAGCTACACTCAGGTTGTATACCATTAATTGGACATGGGTTGACAATGAGTTGTGGCCCATGTTCAGTCCATTTTATATATGATATATTGTGGAATGATGTTGACTAGATCAGTTTCTAGGTATCCCAATTTAATTTTTTTTTTTTTCACTAACCAAATATACTGTTTATTTATTTGCGTGTGAAATAATGATGCAGTTGAATGCATAGAATTGTTGGTATGCAGCTAAATATTTTCAACCCTGTACGCATCGATTTTGTTTTAGCTCTGGTGGAATCCTGATTTCAATTCGTAATTTCATTTTATTATCCATATGTGCTAAGAACAATGATAAATTCTCAATAGGATTTGGATTTGTCAATGAGGCAGAAATGCAAATGTTGTTTGCATTACAGTTCAGTTGCCGCTCTTGAATGATTGCATATTGACAAAGCTGTGTCATTTTCTGTTGGTGCTAATTATGTTTCTGCATTTCCCAGGGCTTTGTGCTTTCTCTTGTAGCGTGGATGGATGTTATTTGGCTCTTCCAGCAAGTACAAGTAAAGGATCTGTGTTGCTATACAATGCAATGGAGCTGCATTCACACTGTCAGGTTGAAGAGTTTCTTGTCTAATCCAAATAGACGTACTAACATCTATGACCACTGTTGCATCTTTTTCCCTTAATTCACAAGTTTTCCTGTAATTTCATTTGACACGGTAACTCATTAATAGTTGTTCATGCAATTGATAAGCTGAAACATCTTGCAGAGTCATGTCATGAATGTCCAAATTGATATTGTGATCAGAATGAAGTTCATATAGCAGCAATAGTTTATCTTTCATGTATCATGTAGAAACACACACCAAGATGGAGAGAATAAAAGGCTTGTCAAATATTGTCTGTTCTGGCTTTGTATCTTAGTGTGGTCTTTTCAAAATCAAAGGAAAAATAGGAGAAACCAGTGTTCTCTAATTTAGAGATAAAGGTAATTAGCATTCCATTTGGGGGGTTTTCTCAGCTAGTCCTCTCTCATTTCAAAGATTAGGTTTTAAAATATTGTAAATCGTGATCTGTAATACGTTTTCCCATTATGTAGATATCTAGCTTGTAAAAGATTGGATGAATGAGACAAATTTTTCAGTTTCCAGCAGTATCATAAAATGTATACCCCATGTAAACTAAATGTGCTTTTTCTTGGCTATTAGGTTCCGCCTAAAACCTTCCTTGTCTCCTTTTTCTTTTTCCTAATTTCATAATTCATTCTATACTCTGCTTTACCTGTCTTTGAACTCCCATTTGTCATCTATTATATATGGATTTTTATGCATATTTATTTTCTGAACAACAGATAGATGCCCATCAGTCACCATTGGCTGCCCTTGTTCTTTCAGTTGATGGTACATATATTGGGACAGCTTCTGAGCAGGGGACAATAATCAGAGTTCATCTAGTTTCTCAGCCGGCAAAGGCATGTATCCTGAATTCCTTTTTTTTATTACCTTATCCTTCTCTGTGATGAATTAATGTTGATATTTTCTTTTTAACAGTCATATAATTTTCGAAGAGGGACATATCCATCAACTATTACATCTTTGTCATTTGGATCATCAAAACAAGCTCCAAACTTGCTTGTCGCAACCACCTCTACTGGTTCTGTTCATGTTTTCTCCATTGGACCAGTTATAAACCGAAGGTTCAGTTTTGGATTTGTATTGTTATTTAATTTATTTTCAATTAAAAAATTGCATTCATATCGTATTACTATGATTTGAGTTTCCTTTAGCATCAATGTTTGTCCTGTCATCCTCATCATTTCTGCTACTGCTTCTTCACAATTTTATTAAGGATACTTTTACTCCAAATTTTAATGTTGATGCTACTAAGCAAACTGCTGCTATTTTCTTAGTCTTAAAAGCCTTATATTGGAGATGTTTGATCTCTTTGTCTGTGAGCAGGAACATGTTCAGATAAATGTGTTTTTATTTTTCAGTAGTTGGAATTAGTAATCTTTCCTCAATGTTGACGAGTATGTGGATGTATAATATATGTTCCGCTATGTCACATGGTTGGGGTGTGTGTGTGTGTGCATGCATATGTGTGTATGTACAACCAAATAAGATTATAGAAATAATTGGCAACAAATAATCAACACGCTCATAAATTATAAAAAGTTGTTATATTGATTTCAGTAATTGTAATCAATAAAAGTAGCATAGTCAGTGCATTAAATTGAATTTAACCCCATTTGTCTCAGATTTCACAACTATGACAACATTTTTAGACAATAAATTGGAAAAACGAGCAAGTCCTCTAACAAAGAATAATCCCACTAAGTTTTGATGAACAAGATAAAAAATTATGTCTGTAAAGTAACAAAGCATACCAAAATGACCTAAGAAAGAGAATTTGTTTTCACATTCTGATCAAAGTTAGTCTTGTTCAAACTTGACCAAGTCTGACTTTGAAATAAAAGTAGATTTTGAATTCACCCAGTACTTCTTTGACCATGTCCAGACGGGTTCATATGGGCATATCACTCAAACAAAAGTGCACGTGACATAGCCTTTCTATATTTTGATGGTTCAATCTTGCCTTTTATGGTAGACCTATCTAGTTTGTATAGAAAATCATTGATGTAAACACAGTTCTATTATTTGGAAATTCCTAGTGGGAGTTCCTAGAAAGGATGAAAGTTTGTGGAAACTATTCTTTTCTTTATGTTAGTGAGAAAAATATCGTGTAAGAAACTGTAGTTTACAGCTATCCTTTCAGTTCTTGGACATTTAATAGTTCCCTATATTATTCTGCCTTTTCCAGCCAGGTTTGTTGGAGAGAATTTGTGATTTTTTTCTTTCATTTTCTTTTGTTATCATGCAGTAATGTTTACCGATCAAGTTATAATGGTTTCCCCAAACTCTCTTCTTTTATCACTTCTACATATTTATACATGCACATACATATAAATTTGGCATGCCGTGGTCAGTAATGGGCTGCAAAAATTTGTGCTTTCTTGACTTTTTTTTTAGCTAACTATTTAACCTAATTTTCGTACCACTTTAGCATTAAAAAGTTCATATAAGCATGACAGATTAATTCTACAGGCCAAAGAGATCGGTCAGTCTGCTTACAACAATAATTCCTGATAAAATAAGTGATGCACTTGATCCTGGCCATCATTTTGTTCTCCAAAATGCTATTCCAGCTGGTGTAAAGAGGTAACTCTTGTAACTTATAATAATTATTTCACATTTGTGGTTATGTAAGTGCATTTCATTAGGTCAACTTCTGCAGCTGTGCAACAATTCATGTCAATGATGAAGCTTTTGCTGGTCCATCTGTTACATCACGTGCCACATCTAGGTGAGTTTCATGTCAGCATAATAACTTTTGTTTGGAAGATTTTGGAATAGGATAGCCAGTGCAGGTGTGGATGCTTCGTCAAATTATTTCCTTTTAATCTTGCTTTATGTGAATCTTAATTTTGATCAAGCATACATGTTTCTACTCAAATTTGTGGAATGTGGTAAACAGAAAGAGTCAGGGTGATAATACCTAGCGTGGATCTATAAGCAAGATATGTAGCACTTGAGTCCAAATTTAGTCCTATCTATTCACATTTGCAGTAGAATTATCTGATCTGAGGTAGTTGGATATTAAACACCAACAATGGTGATGAGGTCCAAGAATTTGAAGTTGGAGTCTTCCCTGGGAACTTGAAAACGTCACAGTTGTCAAATATTGGTTTTTTCATAGTAACAAAAGTGGGTGCTAGATGCGAGGGTCATGAATTTGTAACAAAGAGTAGTAAGAAGAGAGAATGTTTGCCTGTCAGTTAAGGGCTGTGAACTCGGTCTTTTAACTCTGTGCTGGTTCTTCCTCGTTCCTGTGGTTTGAAAACAAGTATATTACACCTGGGTTGCATGAATGTTCAGTTATTGGGATTTAATATATTACAGTCCTGAACTGCATGAACTGATCGCATTGCAGTATCCAATGATAGTGTACCTAGGTTTCATACTCTCCTAATTTGTGTGCGTCTGACAGAAAGAGGGAGTTCAAAATTTTCACGTGTTAAGTTACTGTACCATTTGGCAGGGCGTCAATTTTCATCCTATCATACAATGGCTATTTCCAGGAGTACAGTTTAACTCTAAACGATTCAGGCATCTCGACATGGAAGCTGGAGCGTGAATTTAATTTACTGATAAGGATGTAATATAATGTTGAAAGCCTTTTTCTTTTTGTATGTACATATGGCGACTGTTGTTAATAGCATGCACTTTTTTCCCTGGCAATGATGTTTTCTGGATTCGTCTCTTAGCTGCTTGCACAAAAATCACTTTTCTGTGCTAGTTCGCATTAATTGAGAGGTTTCCCGAAGCTTCTGCACACCAAAATTCTGTGTTGCTTGTCCAGCTTCTGGACAAAGTGGTGAGAAGTGATGGAAATTCTTCTGCTAGGAAGGAAAAAGAAAAGCAGAATACCAGCATGGGCATGGATAATGCTGAACATGCAGCTGATTCTCGGGAATTTCTTTGAATGAAAATTCTTGTTGGACCAAATAAAATGACTGTGGAAAGTATCAATAATATTCATAAACAGGAAGGCGAATATAACACCACAGCATTGTCACGTCATTCTTGAGTTTTTATCGGAGAGGTCTTTCTCAGGGATTAACAAGAACATTTGTTTGTCTTTGAAAAATCTCACAATTCAAAAAATTTTAAAATAGAAAATAATAGAGAAACTAAAGAATTTTGACTTTTTTTTCACACTTTTCATTCAACTTCATTGTAAAATTCCGAAATAATTATTAAAATTTTGAGACAAAATTTTTTTGCTTTCGCCATTATCTCAAGATGCATCATTTTTTCACATCCTTTGTTTTTCCTTCTTTTTTCTGTTCTATCCGATGCTTTGGAAAAAGCAGCAATTGTGATGATGCATCACAGCAAAAACTACTTAAAAGGTCAAATGAACGTGATAATGGCAATCCACTTTCATATATTATGGTCATGGAAGTTTTCGTCCCATTCTGTATATTGCATTAATGATTGAACTTGTGATAAAGCCAAAATGTTGCTTATACTTGCTAATGCACCTCTCTCCGAATACATCATATCTGGATGACACATAAAACATGGTCGAAAGCCAATGTTTCCCGCACAAAATAAATTGTTTCAAGCATCGAAATTTTATCAGCGATCTTTTTCACCGCAGTAAGGTCCGCGATAAAACATGCCACTTTCAGCTCCACTGACGTTCAAGAATGTCTTTCTTCTTCTCCAAAGTATATGACCTTCTGACCGTTACGGTAAAACTGCAGCCAAATTCGAGGAAGAAAATCGACGACACTGCTCAACCGTTAAAGCAAGATGAGCAGCAAACATGCCAACTGCACCTTAAGTTGTATGGATGCTGCTCACTTGTGATCATTGCTCACATTGTGGATTGAGCAACTCATGTGAAGCTGTGATCACATCCCCAACACGTGTTAGCGATCTCCACCATTGGTACCAAACAGGTCCCACCTATGATGGCAACCAGAAACAAGAGAGAGGGAGAGAGAAAGCTCCAGGAACCAGTCACTGAGAACCAGAGAAGCAGAGAGCATGGTCATCTTCTTGAGGATTCCAAACAGGCCCTTCTGCCAAGCCCCATTCTTCGGCACAGGAAGAGCCTCATGGCTGAGCACAAGAGCATGCCACCACCCAGTTGGCGGCCTTTTGGCAGCTGCAGTCGTTTTCTCCGCTGCCAACTCCCTCGAGCCGCCGGAGACGCTCTCTAACGTCCCACAGACGCTTTCCGGTGGGTCTACTGGCGCTCTATGCAAATTTATGCAGTTGAATTAACGGGGTTGGCCGTCTTGCAGGGGATGACGGAAAGGCCGCCAGAATCCAGAAGCCCAAGTCAAGGCGTGCCGAATCATGTACCGTAAAGTGTGTGACCACGTGCATCCGCGGCGGTGCTGGATCACCTGGAGAAGGCCCTTTAAACGCCAGGAGGTATTTTCCATTTCCTTTTCTTCTTTTTTATTCCCTTCTCCAAATTCTACAACGTTGTTAAGACATATCTTTTCTTATTTTCTTAAAAGTATGGCTTATATCTATCAATAATGCTGGTTTTTATAAATATAGGCAAGCTATTATGATATGGCATTCTACATATTCATTAGTTAAATCTGCATATATCCATTAGCTAACTAAAACAAGTAATAAATATCCAACGGATCAAATCCGGGATAACAATCGTTCAAAATCATGTTTGGTACGCTAAAAACTGACAAAATCTTCAAACTAGATTGGAGCTACTGGCATCCCTGACAGGTCGGCTGTTCAGGTTATGCAATTTATGAACCAGGCCGGCTGCATGAACCTACTAGCTAGAGATTATCACTTGATGTCATTAAAACAAGGGAAATAACATCTACCTAATGCAGTTTTTTTCCACTTCTTCGCAGGCCCCTTGTGGTATTCAAACAAGGATTCAGGAGTCGGCAATATTGGTAAGCCTTGTACTTCCCAAAATTGAACTCAGCTCTCTCTCTCACACACAAACTTGGTTTCTGCTTCTTAATGTTTTTCCTAACCAAGCATGCTGCTGAACTTGCTCCGTTGTTTATTTGGCTTAGCACATTTCCTAAATATGATCCACAGGATAGGAAACACATTAACTTATCCCTGCAAATGGAATATAACCCATGACCTGGTTCAATTTGGTGAAACCAGTCAGTTAATCTGGATCTGGTCAGTCAGGAAAGTCAGATTTGTCTTTAGATCAGACCATCACATTGCAGGAAAACAAGTATAAAGAGCTGATTTGGCAAAGGCAAACGCTTGTAGTATCAAATATGAATTGTCGACGCTTAAACCTAATTCGAACCAGTTGCTTCCTGATCCGTGAATGTCTTAGCCTTGTCACCCCTCCTGTATTTTGCAAAATTGGAGACGCCATAGTTCTTATTTTTTTTATCAGTAGGATCTTTTTGGATTTTCCATAACTATGTAGAATTAAGCTTATCTGGGTTCTGCTGGATTTCAGCCTGATTGAATGCTCGGATATCTGTAACCTCATCAAGGATGGTGAAGATGGAAGTTGATGAGTTCCTCATTATCTCAGGAAAATTCCTTTTTGTTGTATAAAGATCAATCTCATTTGTTTGGTTTAGATAAAAGGCGATTCTATTGACCTTAATGTCACTACACAGAGAGAGGGAGAGCGAGCGCACATGGTCATCGTGCATCGGATACAGTCGAGCAGGTTCTGCCCTTACCCTCAGTGGTACCAAAAAGATGAAAAAGAACTTGATTTTTCTTTTCAAGTCATCAGATATTGAGTTCTTCGTGTTGCGATGGGAGCGGAGCTGCGCTTTCAATTTTACCAACTTTCCCTTCAGTTTGTTTTCAATTCTGTTTTTGTATGTTTGAACGTGTATTTGAAAGGAGAAAAAAAATCTTCACGTCAAGAATTACGCTCAAATTTAGTGAATTGGCATAGAAAAGAGTGGGAGTGTTTTCATCCGATCAGGCATAAACCGCGCCTAAAGGTCAACACTCATCAGTTGCAACACCAAATCATGTGTTTCCGGCTGTTCGACCCCGCGGCTCCTGATCAACAAGAGGTTGATCCAGCTCGCTGACCAGGGTATGAAATTTTCAGAAGTTTTTTATACACAGATGTTCAGAGAATGCCTCATGACAACTATGGTCTTCCTCAGAGTTGCAGAAAAAAAAATAGTGATTGCCCCCTTCACTCCTGCCTCTATCACTAGGAGGTTGGTCTTGGTCTTAATCTTTATGTTGAAAAATGTAAAAGCCAAGAGTTCAAATACCCAGGGGGGGAATTCCATTTGTTACCGTGGTTTAGCAAAGACGTCTTGTGTGTGTGTATATATATGACTGTCGACTGAACCATCCGGCCATAATTTTTAACACTTTTAAGAACGGCTACTAATTTGAATTTTTATACCTAAGACAATGACAGTCAATACATAAATTATATCTTTTCGAACATACGAGTTTTGATTCATTCTTAATGAAAGGATGGGAGCGTACCTCCACAGAAACATGAGTTTTATAAGCTAAAACATTTTGGCATTAATCATTAAACCTTAAAGATACCTTATTAAACATTAAAAAATACATATTTTTCTACATGAACTTATTGATACTTTCGTTATAACGATCACATCCACGCAGCAGATGGTCCTGCTGCGTGGATTGCAAGGTTTTACGATCCAACAGAACGTTGGCTGATCGAAGTGTCTTTAACACGGGGATGATGGTTTACACTTCTTTCCCGCTTCATGGCTTTCTCCATCTAGATGTCCACTTAAGATTTATATATGTAACCATATGATGTGGAGAAAAAGTAGTAGACAACACTGAAAGCGCCAAATAAATTTCATTGATTGGTTGTATACATGTACATACTACATAGTACCATTTGGGGCATCATGCGTTCTTCTTTGTGCTTCGGCGATTGATATAAGATTTAACATTTCAAAAAGTAAAATTACCCTTTGGTTTTCTATTAGTAGTCAGCTTTATGTACTCCACGGTAACCAGAAAACTCCCTTTACCTAAAATTTGTTTCTTTCTTCTGCTCCATTTCCCACTTTATTGCTTCCTCGACCAGCGGTATGCTAGTCTAATAAATTTTAAGCATCCACTCACCCACTCTCTTAATTATCGCTTCTACATCCATTTCAGTTTGCTGGTAACTGTGGTCTGTACACTATTGGATGCCTCAGACCCAGTAACATGTTACAAGTAACACAAAACCTGAACTCGGTGTGAAATTTTCTGCAAGACATGGAAACACCAATTAGAATGGAGTTTTATATTAATATAGAGGCCTCGGAGAAAGAAATGCAATAGTGGGTGATAAGAAGTTAACTGATCGCTGAACTTCCCCTCTTAATACCAACTTGACATTTATGAGTTTCCAGCAAAGTGGTTGAAAATGGTCTCCAATGTGGATTGGCTGATACTGTACTCTGATATTCCAAGTTTGCTCCTGGTAATGTTCTTCTAGCTTAGACATTACACAAAATCAGAAAAAGATGTAAATAGCAGTGCAGACCAAATATACCTATTTCGCTCCAGGTGTCCAAAGATTTCAGCAAGAGAAGAATCCTCTCCATATGGCAACTGAGGACAATTTTGTATCAGCACATTTCAGCAGATACATAGCTGGATGCAAATACCACAAAAAAGTACAAACTCCACCAATATGCAGAAGCATTAAGGAGTGGCACCAGTGTTACATAATACATATAAAGGAGAAAGAAAGAGTCTGAGTAGATTTCACCATCACGGAATCATTTTCACATTCATATTAACAATTCATGATCTGTATTACTCAGTAAATGTAATTCTGGTGTTAAAGGAAACAAAATTTCATTAAAAATGACATCAATGTAACATAAATATTTGCATTTAAGAACTTCCTAACTTGCATTAGGTGAACTTTGGAACAAACAACGTGAACAACGTGGAAGTAATGACACGAAAAGACTACCAAGCATGAGCATATAATTTCAAGTCTATAAAGAACCTGAAATCACATACCTGATACTTGATGTTAAGACCACTGAGCCCTTGAAATATTGCTCCATGAAACGTGGAAAGGATAAAAGAATCAATCAGTGAATATTTCTCCTCAGCCAACCACCACTCTGAAAATATTCTTAATGGAATACCACCTATCCATACGTCCAGAAAACAACTTAGAACCTACAGCAACTATACTCAATAATTGCGTCTGACAAATATAAAAAAAAAAAAAGGAAATTAAGATAATAACATACAATACAATTTTACAGGTCACCAGGCCGTACACATGCAGTACAAACCCAACAGTTGGGTCAATTCGACTAGTTGAAACAAGAGAGAAAACATTGTGCACGAAAGTAACCCGCTATATTCAGCACAGGCACGTGAATTGATGGAAAATAATGGGTCTTACATGTGTCTTCTTCAATCTACAACTACAATATCTTCATCTGGTCCTAGCAAACTGTCCTCTTCCATTCAGGTAAAAAATTTAGAGATTCCCTCATCAATGAAAAAAATAGATATCTGGCGCACTCATTAGAGGAACTTTAGTTCCTTTTGGCCTTAAGCTGCATAAATACCAGCAAAATATAGCTTCTGAAATCTGCAGCCAAATCATATTTTTGAAGAAACCAACAACTTGGCACAGTGACGGTGCCACCATATGAAAAAGGCAAAAAAAAAAAAAAAGTAAAGTGAAGGACTGGCACAAGAAAGAAAAAAATCACAGCCATTTTCTCCACCACTCTTATATGTTGATATCTGTCACATGGGCATGAGGTGCAGGTACGAGTGCAGGAGCATGCCGGTGTAGGTGCGGCAAAAATTTCGAAAAAAAACCTAGGTGCAATTACAACAATGGTGTGTGTGTGTGTGTGTGTGTGTATATATATATATATATATTGTTGATAGATTGTGTGTTTCGGGTCCGGATCCATACCCGACCCGCCTTGTAGCCCGTTTTGGGCTCTACTTAAGTCATGTAACCCTAATCCTTAAGTGTTAATGATAATCTTAAGAGAAAGAGAGTCTGGCTGCTAGTGGGCACCAACTCCTCCTCATTCGTGGTTTTTTCTCCCTCGTGTTGAGGGTTTTCCACGTTACATCGTGATCATTGTTTCTCTTCGTCTTCTTCTTGTTCGTATTTCTACATGGTATCATAGCCGTGAAGTTCCGGCGTTTCTGGTTTGTCTTTTGCCCGTGTTGGAGGAGGATTCGCCCGACACTGTTCATCGCCCGTGCCCGACGCTCGTGCCCGAGCTTCGCTCGACACCTGTGCCCGACGCTCGTGCCCGGGCTTCGTCTGTCGCCCAGCGCCGCCCTGATCAGCGCCGCTCAGGATTCCTGTTCAGCCGCTTCCGCCCAGCGACGCCCTGTCCAGCGGCGTTCCTCTCTGTCAACCGACGCATCGCCCACCGCCGTGCCTTTTTTCCGGCTCCGCGCCGCTCTGCCTGGTTCCGGCGGTTTATTTCCGCCCAGCGCCGCGCCGCTCTGCCTGGTTCCGGCGGTCTGTTTCCGCCCAGCGCCGCGCCGCTCTGCCTCGTTTTTTTTCTCCGGCGCTGCCTCTCTGTTGCTGTCTCTTCCGCCGATGAGGTTTAGGCATTCTCCGTTTTGTCCGTTGCCTGCTCTCTGCCTTTTTTGGTGTTGTATTGTGCTGTTGCTCCCTGCTGCCCTTGCTGCCTACTGGGCTTCTCCCGTAGCTAGACTGGTCTGTGATTATGGCAGCCTCTTCCTCGTCAACCGTCAACACCAATCCCACTGAAATAGGGGCTTTTAGAACTGAGAATGTTCCCATGCAGGTCATCACTCTTCGCCTCACCAAGGAGAATTATTTCTCGTGGTCGCCTGCTATGACTATGGGGATTGCTAGCCGTGGTCGCATGGGCAACCCCGAACCAGCAAGAACAAGTGATGTGTGGCATACTTGGTTTCTTGAGGATAATCAAGTGAAAACTTGGATTGTCAATTCCGTTTCCGCCGATATTCAGCCCCTTATCCTTCGGAAGAAGACTGCTAGAGACATGTGGGTGGTCCTCGAGCAAATGTATGGCCAAAAGAAGACCGCAATTCGTACTTACCAAGTAATGAAGACAGTCTATGGCATTCGACAAGGGAACTCGTCTGTTGCAGAGTACTATGGGGCTTTGAAAGCCAAGTGGGAAGAGCTTGACTATCATTCTGATATTCCTTGGCATTGTCCCCATGATCAGGCGCTCTATGTTGCTCATGAATGGGAAAACAGGGTGTTCCTATTTTTAGCAGGTTTAAATGATGAGTTTGAAAGTGTTCGAAGCCAGATTCTGAATTCAGGGGAGGTGTCCAGTATTGAAGATGTGTACTCCTGTATTGAAGCGGAAGAACAGAGGAGGCTTGTTACAAAAGACGGGAAGAAGGAACTTGTGCCCTATAACGAGAGATCCGCTCTCGTGAGTCGTGGTCCTGGCGGCTCGTCTAGATCCCTTCGCCGGTGCACTCACTGCAAGAAGACAAGTCACACCGTGGATTATTGTTGGGATCTTCATCCAGAAAAGAAGGGAAACAAAGGGAGATCTTCGATTGGGAGAACGCCTGTGTCTGAGGTGCAAGCATCCAGTGGAGAAAAAGTCTCCATTTCTGCTGACCAGCTTCGTGAACTAAGGGCTTATTTGGGCAGGATCGATGTCAACAAGATTGAGACCTCAGAGGGAACTACAGCTAATCATGCTCTCGCGGTTATTGGCAATCAAGGTAACTCTTCTGTGGGGGAATGGATTGTCGATAGTGGTGCTACTCATCACATGACAAGTAATCCAAAATTGTTTCATGAGTATAAGTTGTCCTCGGGAAAGGAACGTGTTTCTCTTGCAGATGGTTCCTCTACCTGTGTGGCAGGCGAAGGCACTCTGTCCTTGTTGGACAAATTTCATGTGCAGGGCGCTTTACATGTTCCCCAGTTTCCTTTAAATCTCTTATCAGTCAGTAGACTTACTAAAGAATTGAATTGTGAACTTATATTCTCTGCCGATCGTTGTGTTTTGCAGGACTTGGTGACAGGGAAGAGGATTGAGATTGGTTTAGCTTCTGATGGATTATATCGTCTTCCCATACGTGTGGCTACTGCTCTGTTGACAGCGATCCGCAAGACAGATAAGAGAAGAAAAGATTGTCTTCAGTCTTTTATGTACTGGCATGAACGTTTTGGGCATTTACCTTTTGGGATTTTGAAACATTTGTTTCCAGACTTGTGTTCCTCCTTTGATTTGTCTTCCATTTCTTGTGATGTTTGTCAGTTTGCCAAACATGTGAGGGCTTCGTACCCTCTTTCTTCTAGTTGTGCTAATGAAGCTTTTTCCCTGATTCACTCTGATGTATGGGGACCTTCGGGCATTCATACCCGTCAAGGTTTCCAGTATTTTATCACTTTCATTGATGATTTCTCTCGTGCTACATTTATATACTTGTTAAAAGACCGCAGCGAGGTTCCTCGCATCATAGAGACATTTATTCTTCTTGTGCATACCCAGTATGGTGCGAATGTTAAAACTTTCAGGTCCGATAATGCCCGTGAGTACATGTGTCAGCTTGTTGAGGAGTTTCTTAGACAACAGGGGATTGTTCACGAGACATCCTGTAGTTACACCCTCCCTCAAAATGGGATAGCTGAAAGGAAAAATCGTCAACTTCTTAATGTCACCAGGGCTCTTTTGTTTCAGAGAAATCTTCCTAAACACTATTGGGGTGATGCAGTTCTTACTAGTGCCTATCTTATTAACCGCATGCCCAATCGTGTTTTGAATGGTAGGACTCCCCACTCGTTGCTTCCTGGCAGTCGTCCACCATTTCCTCTTCCTCCTCGTGTTTTTGGTTGTGTATGTTTTATCCATGATCACAGTCCAAATGTCAAGAAACTTGATCCTAGGTCTATCAAAAGGTGTCTTTGTTGGATACTCCCCTACGCAAAAAGGATACAAATGTATTGATCCTATTATTGGTCGAGCTTATGTTACGAGGGATGTTACCTTCTTGGAACATGCCTCTTACTTTGGTGCGAATCCTCTTCAGGGGGAGCAGTCTGTGGGCAGGGAAGAGTATTCTCAGAGACAGGAACTTCAGTTTATAGATTTTTTGGACTACAAGAAAGCAGAATCACTTAATACTGTTGATGTGCCTGAGAAGGAGGAAAGGGGTGACAATAGCATTGAGAAGGAAGGCCCTCAGTTGTTTGGAGTCTTTGGACAGTTCTACTCTAGACGAGGTACTCGGACAGAGGTGATGACTTGTGATGCTAGATCTACTTCCAATCCCAATGCCACTCCTTCCCTGGATGAACCAAGTCCTACCAAGGAGACCGTGGAGACTCATGATGAGGTTGAAAAGAAGAATGACGATCTTCCCATTGCCCTGAGAAAGGGTGTCAGGTCATGTACTCAACACCCCATTGGTAATTTTGTTTCTTATTCCAGACTTGGGAAAGATTACAAGTGCTTTGTTTCTACTCTCTCTTTGGCTGTGATTCTCAGGACTGTCGCTGAAGCTCAAAGTGACTCCAAGTGGGCTGATGCAATGAAAGAAGAAATAGATGCCCTAAGAAGAAACTTGACATGGGAAGTGGTGAAGATTCCTGAAGCCGCTCACCTAGTTGGATCCAAATGGGTGTATACCATCAAGTACAAACCAGATGGGAGTGTTGAAAGATATAAAGCTCGACTTGTGGCCAAGGGGTTTAGCCAGAAATATGGAATTGATTACTTGGAAACCTTTGCTCCTGTTGCGAAAATGAAGACTGTGAGGGTGGTTATATCCCTAGCTGTGATGAAGGAGTGGAAGATGTATCAACTGGATGTTAAGAATGCATTCCTCAATGGTGACCTCGAAGAAGAAGTATATATGCATATGTCTCCAGGATATGAAGAACCAGAAAAGTGTTGTAAGCTGAAAAAGACCTTGTATGGCCTTAAGCAATCGCCCAGAGCGTGGTTTGAACGACTGAGAAGAGTGATGATACGTCATAGATACAAACAAGGAAATGAAGATCACACTCTGTTTGTGAAGAAGAAGGAGAGCAGGGTTACTCTCCTGCTCGTCTACGTAGATGACATGATTGTTACTGGAGATGATGAGGAGGAGATTATCAAGCTAAAAGGGTTACTGGCTACAGAATTCGACCTCAAAGATCTTGGCAAGCTAAGGTATTTTCTTGGTATGAAGGTTGCTAAGTCTAGTACTGGTCTTGTACTAAACCAAAGGAAATATACATTAGATCTGCTGGAAGAAACGGGTAAATTGGGATGTAGACCTACTCCTACCCCTTTTGACACTGGGCACAAGTTGAGTCTTAGAGATGGAGAGCCTCTCTGTGAAGAAGACAAGGGAAGATATCAACATTTGGTTGGGAAGCTAATTTATCTTACTCTCACGAGACCTGATATCACCTTTGCGGTGAATGTTTTGAGCCAATTCATGCATGCGCCAACCGATGCACATCTGAAGGCTGTGGACAGAGTGCTATGCTACCTGAAGAAAAATCCTGGTAAGGGACTCCTGTATGTGAAACAAGAGACTGTGAAAATCGAGGGCTATTCTGTTGCGGATTGGGCAGGTTGTGGTGATACCAGACGATCCACTACAGGGTATTGTGTCTACTTGGGAGGAAACCTTGTTGTATGGAGGAGCAAGAGACAGGATGTTTGCTCTAGATCCAGTGCAGAGGCAGAATATAGGGCAGTTGCTATGGGAGTGTCAGAGTTATTATGGTTGAAGATATTGTTGACTGACATTGGAATAAAGATTGAATGACCTATGAAGATGTACTGTGATAACAAGTCTGCAATCAACTTAGCCAACAACCCTGTTCTTCACGACAGAACAAAACATATTGAAATTGATCGTCACTTCATTCGGGAAAGGATTGATGCAAAAGAGTTGATCTTACCTTACATGAAGTCTGAAGAGGAATGTATCCAAGTTGGGCATGTTTGATATGTATGCCCAACTTGAGGGGGAGTGTTGATAGATTGTGTGTTTCGGGTCCGGATCTATACCCGACCCGCCTTGTAGCCCGTTTTGGGCTCTACTTAAGTCATGTAACCCTAATCCTTAAGTGTTAATGATAATCTTAAGAGAGAGAGAGTCTGGCTGCTAGTGGGCACCAACTCCTCCTCATTCGTGGTTTTTTCTCCCTCGTGTTGAGGGTTTTCCACGTTACATCGTGATCATTGTTTCTCTTCGTCTTCTTCTTGTTCGTATTTCTACATATATAAATATATATAATACACAATTGTCCCTAAACAAGACAAAATTAGCAATTAACCGCCCAAAGTCACATTCTAGATTCCAAAATCTGTAGCATTCTATTTCTTTTATATAATATACACACTCTAGAGTCTGGTTTCAGATTTTACCATCTTACTGACAGCATAGGTAGGCATTAAGCAAGTAGCTGTTATATATCCAGTATTATAAGTTTATAACCATCAATATACAGCATATATTATATGTATAATTATTTAAGACTAATTAACAAAACTGGTAACATATATATAGAACTTATAAACAGCATACATATATATAATTATATGACAGCACAGTACACGTATAGAAAACTTGTTCACCAATTAACAAACTTATAAACAGCAAAGCAAATACAACCATATGCAGTATATAAATAGCATATACATATCCAGTATCAAACTGCAAAGTTGCAGTAAAATACAAAAATCAGTATGATGAAAATGCAGCAAACAGTAAAAAACTGAATGTGTTTTTAGAAAAGCATTACTTTTTTCATAAAAAAATTGAAAAAGGGAAAAAATATCCTCAAAGCAGTTTGACCACACCCGACTCGTTGGCTGACATGGGTAGGGTGCACACAAAAAATGGACAATTTTGGCCCGGTGAGGTTGACCACATTGGACACGCATTGACCACACCAACTGCCATGTCAGGGCTGCATGCACACTATAGCATTGTACTGACATGGGTACGGTGGTTGATTTGGTGAGTTAATGTGACAGGTTATTATGCAAGGAAAATAATCCCCCTTGAGGGAATTTAAACCACAAAGAAAAGGATAAATTTCTACGTGCATTTCTAGCACTGTCCCTCAAGCAGGGATAGAATGGAAAAAACAGAAATAAGGTCTTCCTTTCTGGGAAGGGAACCGGAGTGCCAATAAAGGCCAATTAAGTCTCATGGGTTATTAGACTTGAAGGTTTGAACATTAAAGATTGTAGGTTTTCCAAAGCAGTCATCTGTGGAATCAATTGCTGCATGAATCGAGTTGGAGGACCTTTAGAAAGGCTTAGTCAGGGTCTGGACAGGTCAGAGCAATAGTCAGACCAAAAAAAAAAAAAGTATAAATTGCCCCACTTTTCAGCAACACCTATATTCACCACTACATTCAGAACTTTAAGAACAATCTACATATTTACAGTGCAACTCTATAAGTATAATAGACAATAATATTTATACACATTGAAAATATGAAAAAACAATATATACTAGACGGGTCAACTAGGTACTGTAACCCAAGTGAAAACCAGGATAGCCATCTGCAGCACCTAGATGCACGTTTGACTACAAAGATAGTGATTGTCAGCCTTTCACTAGGCTGGTAAGTGGTAGCTGCATTGAATAACGTTCATTATGTACTAATATGCTTTTCGACAGAAATACTGCAAAGGACCAAATAAAAGGTTTATGGCCAATGCTGTTGAAAAGTGCAAGTATGGTTATATTAAATAGGATAGTGATGTTTACATATACTGCTTTTTTTGGTTCAAACTTCAAACATAAGCAATATGTCAAGATTTCTACTAAAAGGGAGACAGAAGTAAAGGTTGCAAACATCAGCCTACGAGATGGACATCCATTGACTTTTAGGACAGGAGAGGGGTCAAGCTCAAGAAAAAAACATCCCACTCTTTATGACCCATGGGACTACAGAATGATGTTGAGAAGTCTTTAAGGACTGGTAGATAGAAATAGTTCCAAGGGTTGTGACCCTGCAGTCTGTCAAATTCTAGGACTGCAATTGAAAAGCTCAATGTGGTGGGTTTAAATAGTGGTACTCTGGCAAGTAATCATTTTCAAGTTTCAAACAGATACTTGATTAAGACCTGCTGTAGTGCTTTGCTGTTACCAAGTGTTTCACATTCAATAATCAATATGAACAATGTTTCAGATAGAAAAATCAATTTAACCAACTCAAATGAACTTGTATAGGGAAATTACTTGATGAACTTCATTCATATCCAATTTCACTAGATATATGTGAAGAATATAGCTCCATTTAGTAAACGAAACCAAACATTTAGAAAAGAAACAAAATGCCCTCATAACCAAAAAGGCAATGGGAGTACCATCACGAGCAAGCTGTTCTGACAATTGCTGACTGAAGACACCATCAGCAGCCAATCTTCCAGACAGAAGAGTCCTAACACGGCTTTCATTTTCAAGGAAACGTCCAACAAAAGCTACCATTTCCTCTGATAGACATATTTCTGAAACATCTGCCGGAAGAATTAAGTCATTCCCTCCAATACATATTTCAAGATCATGAAGGACACCCTTTGGATGACAAGGAAAATCAGAGAGAAGCCCTTGAATTTTGCTGCAAAGATTGTCCAACTCACATCTAGTAACATCGGTTGGCCTTACCTATTCGGAAGTACAGCAGATAAACTGTAAATGCACATCCTCTCCTAAAGTCATATTTATGTGCTTCTACAGGCAAAAAGTTATTGATTGTATATACCTCCAATTCAAGATGATTGCCAAATCGAGTCTTTAGATGTTGTGGGCTTCCAATGCATTGAAGTCGTCCTCCAACCTTGAGAGATAAAGTACCAGAGATAACTTGGTCAACAAGTATGAACAAAACTAGCTTAAAGTACTGTCATTAAAACAATTGAAATTTTACCATTATCCCAATTCTCGTGCAAAGTGCTTGTGCTTCACTCATGCTATGCGTTGTCAGAAGAACAGCTGTTTTTCCTTGGCGTGTAGATAAGTGAGAGATCACATTCCACATGAACCTTTTGGCAATTGGATCCATACCTGAAAACAGTTAAATACAAGAAATGGAATGACAATAAGCCAAAGAAAACATTTAGTATGCAATAATCATAAAGATTTGACATTAAATGGAACACTTTGAAGGCAACAAAAACTTGCCATGGGAACATGACTTGTTGAGATGGGAACATTTTATTTGATACATCTTCTATATTGGATAAAAAACTGATCAAGTCAAGAAAGTTCCTGTAACATACATGTCCACTAAATACCATATATAGAGGGTTTATCACATAATATGGAGAAATGCCCAATGACTAGAGGGAACAGTTTTTATTCCATTGGAAAATTTAGCAACTCTCACAATATCGTTTTGGCCAGCAAGTATTACACAGGACAAGTTCAGGATTCATTTAGATTGAGTCCTCCCCTTTTTCCAGAATAGCCATGCTCATACTCCTGATCTAAATTAACTTTCGGACATAGTGAATCCCTCAGGTGCTTTGTCCAGGTGAAATCTAGACAACTTCACCGCAACGCAACATCTGCTAAAAATTGTTGTTGCTGGAAGTATATGGTTCACAAGCTCTATCCACTTTATTGACTGCATGTATCTTTTGCATGATCAGGGATAATCAGTGACAGACTGCCTCATCATATAGAAATTTGACTGACATACTTGCCCCAGGAATTGTAGAAAAAAATATTTAAACATAGGCCTGGGCCCTTAACATAGTTAAGAACATTGTCACAAAAAACGCGTATTATTCAAACAAAAACAAAAACGCATAACGGAAGAAATAAGTCAGCCGTATAAAAGGGCAATTAGATGCATCTTTTAAAAAAAAACCAGAAAATAAAAAACGTGAAAAAAATTGCTATACGTTTTTTTTTGTGTTTCTTCGTATTTTTTTATTAAATTTTATTTTTTATAATTTTCAGGATTTATTAAATGTTTTATATTTTAAAAAAATCGCCAAGATTTTCCCGAGATATACAACTTTGCCGTATTATACCCGAGAAATTTCTCGCCATATAATACCCGTACACGTTATATGTGACAATGGTTAAGAACTCAAGATTTTCAATAGTGGGTTTAGAAGTTCTTTCACAAAGCAGGCAGAAGACACCTGCTAAGAGAAAAGGAAGATATAGGTAATCTTAAGGTGACACATAACATAAGCAGGTATATCGATTAAGCAACACTCTGGAAACAGCTAGTGCATATAAAAAGCTTGACAGAAAGGAGAGGAAAAATTGGTAAACTCAAAAGAAGTGATTATTGATATTAGTTATCATAAAAATAAGAACTGAAAAGAAAAGAAAAATATGGTACTAGAAGCTGATCACAGATGAAACCTGCAGATGGCTCATCTAATATGACTATCGGTGGATCCCCAATCATAGCTATTGCAACAGACAGCTTCCTCTTGTTTCCCCCACTTAAATAACATGATGGTTTGTTAGCTTGTTTCCAAAGATCAAACTCTGTAAGCTTCTCCTCCACAACCTATTGTATGAAAAGTAAGCAATAGTTCATTTTCCAATACACACACACACACACACACACACACACAGAAAGAGAGAGAGAGACAGAGAGCCACAGAGAGAAGCTCCTTACATCATCTATTCTATTTCCAGGGACACCTTTGATTCGTGCATAGAGTTCAAGATGCTCTTGGACAGTCAAAAGTTCTAGCAGTGCATCAAATTGGGGGCAGTACCCAACCTTTTGAGAAGTCAAACAATGACAAGTTAACTATTTTATGGTGCAAACATCCTATGTGAACTGGATATAAAATCCCAAAATTGATGAGATTTACTTCTTACATTTTGACATGCAGCTTTGGGGTTTATGCGAATATCAATACCAAAAATGTATGCTGTTCCATCAGTTGGGCATTCTTCACCTAGATCAGGCAAGGATAAGTTAATGAAATACATTCAAAGATTACACAACGCATCATTTCACATTCTTTCCTTTTGTTCCAATAGGCATATCATGATTTCTTTTAATCTTTTTTTTTTAAATGAAAGACATAGTATCTATAAGGAAGAATTCGTATTGTTTGTACAATGTCCATTGCTGAATGTTCAATTTGCATGCATCAACCACGAAAGTCAATCTATTTATGACCTGGACATGTCAATCATTCAACTACGAATGTCTCACAGAAACTTATCAGCAATGGGATGCCTTCTGCAAACGGATTTCAATTGAAATATAATTTTTCCTTTAGAAGAATATTGAGAATTGATCCTTAACTTTTGAAGTGAGAAAGATATTGATAGAGATCAAGAATTCTCACATGCCTCAATGATATTTTTCACTCAATTTTTTCCACCAAGAACATTTTGTGAAACTCCTCTCTCCTCTCCCCTTTCCCCCCAAAAAAGGATGTAGTTGCAAAGTTAATAAACAAGATCAACAACAATGATTGTTGCTACCTGACAGCATTCGCAATGTTGTTGTTTTTCCAGCTCCATTTGTTCCAAGGAAGCCAAAACATTCCCCTTCTTGAACAGCAAAGCATAAATTATCAACAGCAATTTTTGCGAAATCTTGCCTTCCACCAGAATACACCTGATATAGAACAATGGCAATAAAAACATTAACGAACATGAGATATTTAATTAGTTAAAAAATATGATATCATATTAAATATAGAGGAAATTACCTTGCAAAGATTGGATAAGCGAATTATACTGTTTTTAGCAGCACCAGAGAGGACCCTATGTCTTTCAGCTTGAACATCTACATCCTCATCAAACCCACATTTATGACACTCTAGAGATGATCTCAATCTCATCAGTGGCTCCAGTGTACCCTCGGGGATATCACGAATAGAACCTTCTATTATTTGTCTCCACCAACTTGTTTCTTTGCAAAACTCCAACTTGTGCCAAGGCAGAAGTTCAATCCCAAGAACCAAAGCAAAATAAATGATACTCTGCCGTCAGAAAAATGAAACTGATAAGAGAACCACTGAACCATGTGATAAACACAGATAGTTTGAAACTAGAGGTGTCACTAGAAGACCAAAGCAGGCAAGATAAACACACATTTCAATTCTCACTTGAGAGAGATTAAGGATAGGTGGAATGAAGGGAACAAAAGCATGTGTAGGTAATGTTTTATAGTGACATCATCTCACTCAAGGACATAGCACCCAGTGAAGAACAATTTCCTAGGTGCTGCTGGTAGCATAGTTGTACGTATCGTACGATATGAGGTCGTATCGTACGATACGTATCGTCGCGTTTCAAAAATGCGGTACGATACACCACTTGTATCGTATGTTACGATATAGGCACCGTATCGTACGATACAGTTACGATATGGAACGATACAGTTACGATACAACTACGATACTTTACGATACAGTTACAATACACTAATTTTTACTGATTTTTTGAGAATTGTTTTTATTTTTTTGATTAATTTTTGTTTTTTTAAAAAAAATACAATACAATTACGATATTTTACGATACAACGTATCTTAAAGTCAGACCGATACGACTTAAGATACACTATTTACAACATTGGCTGGCAGTATAAAACCCCAAGCTCAAGACCCTCAATCCCAAGGCCTATGGACCTATGGTTGCTTCAGTTTTGCGCAAACAGTGCATGCTCATGAGACCTCTCAAACCTCATCATCGGCATGTCATATGACAGAATGGCATGCTCTCAATTAATCCCTGACCCACACAACATAAGGGCCTCATGCAACTAAAGGGAAAAGCATTCAAGTCCTTATCTCTCGAGTACTAGTTAGCAGAGCCACATTCAATTTCAAGCACTTAGTGTACTATAATTTTAGCCACTCTTTGGATATGACATAACCTTAAATGTTTTCACTTTTCATCAGTTTGGTCCTGAATATTAACTGGTGAAGTTGCTAGTGAGTTTTAAAAAGTAAAACACACCAATCATCGTGCAACCAAGACATTCTTTGCAAGTTAAAGAGACATGCTAAAGCTGCTTATGTGAATCTTTTAACCCTAGTATGTCCTATTTTATCAATGTGAAATTAGAAGGAAAGCATAGGATCTTATCTTTCTAACACAAGAATCACATTAAACCAATTACCACACCAAAAGGCTATCAGCCAAACAAATTGAATCATTCAATGACAACCAAGATTGTATTTGAAGGTTTTCTAACAACAATGAACAATGTATATTTAACTAGAGACAAACTACATGTAACTCTTTACTTAAATAAGGAGGATATTACTTCACAACCTTCCAAAACATCACCTTCTTGAGAAAAATTACCGTGTGAAATTCAAAAATCTTAAGTTGTACACTTCACATAAACAGTCAAGAGAGTAATGCTTAGAATTCTAGCTAATTAGGAGGGATAATAAGCATGATATTTGGTTTGGATATGTTCATTGAGTCCAACCATTTGTTCCTTTTTCTTTTTCACTTTTCACTTGATTTTGTAATAAACTTACCTAATGTTCAACCAGCACTAGCAGAGGTATAACAATTACATGCAGGGATAAACAGGTGGAAATTAAAACAGGTATGATTTCCCAAATGAAGCAAAATCAGACTTTTAAGCGACTCAGATGATCACAAACTAACAACCAAGATACTGATTCAGTTTGATCATGGACATAACATCAAACATCAATGTACTTGAGCAAACCCAAACACAGATGCTGATCAAAGATTCAAAACTACATTATCTAAAACAACCCCATCTAAGAATATTCCCAATCGGATGGAAAATACAGCTCTAGTCTCTTCATAATGTCTGAAAGGGCTGAGAAGAGAGGATAGTAGACATATAAATGTAACTGAGTAAAAAAAAATCTGTGAGAAATATACAAATGCATTGTGATAGTTTATGCAGAAACACTGAGAAGAATTAGAGATAGTGACCTCCATTCCCAAATAACAGAGAGAAGCACCAGTGACATTCCAATCTAAAACTGCCTTTCCTGAACTGAGTTTTATTCCCTGTCTACGAAGAGCAAGCGAAGCAAGCCCATCCGCAAAACAAAATCCAGGAGCTAGCCTGAAAATTTTCTGGGACACAAAGAAAAGATACCATGACAATAAGTCTCAACGATAGAAAGCCACTCAGAAAAAGTAACTGAAATTATCCAAGCACAAATCAAGCATGACAATCAATTTACTGAAGCCAATCCCCCCTTTAAAACCTCCTAGGAAAAAGATTATGACAACAACAAAGATACACCGAAGCTTCTACCTATCCAGTTTAAAGATCACACTTCATAAGTTTATAAACATCAGATATTAGATCAAGTAGGAAGTTTATACTTGAAAATTGAAATGAAAAACAAACAGTAAAGAAACAGAATTGCTCCCAAAGATTTTGGAAACATGAATTGGCAAGTTAAAGCAGCATAAAACATTCATTCTGTAGAATCTTAAACAAGGAACGGCCATTATAAAAAAGTATTTATGTTCCAAAATGAAAAACAATACCAGCACATGATGCAGAAGCTGGAATTTGTGTATCGTGCATGTACATGTGAATCTTTGTTAAACATGATTTCACATTGTTCTCCGCTGAAAAAGCCAGAGCTAATGCTATTGGACATATATGTGTCAAAATTTTTAGTTCAGCCATCGACAAAGTGGTCACACCACAAGGATACAAGTTAGGCATGACATCTGAGTTCTGACATGATTGGCAAACAGGAGAATAGCCTGTAAAGCATAAACATGAAACAAAAAATGTCCAGAAAATTTAAGCATGGAACTGCACAATGGGGCACTAAAATACCTTAAGAAAAATATTCACGCTTTTAGTAGCTTTTATGAGGCCCATTATAAATGATATAACCATAAGAATAAGGCCACTGAAGAAGTGAACCAAGAGGACTATGTTCTGCAAAGAAAAGTAAATAGTTAAGCAACATCCTATACAAGATTGACCAAATTTGATGGAAATAGAACCCTCTGAAACAATGCCTGTGCAACTGAATGATCTGTAAAGAAGAAGGTAAGGCAATATGTTGAAGCAGCAACTGCTAGTCCATATTCCAAAAATAAGAATATTGTTGGCCAGAAACAGCCAACCCCAATAAATTGATCAAGGCCTGCGCCAGAACACAGCAAAGAGTTAACATATTTCTAGGTGTCTTAATGATTAAAAAGGGGATACAGATCCTAGACAAGAATGGCCAGCCAGAAAAATCAATGTGCAGAGAAACAAAAGGAAAATAATTTGTTCTAAAAAGAGTGCATTCAAATAAAGACAATGACAGCATAGCGGGAGAGAGAGAGAGAGGGGGGGAGTAGCAGTATAACAGGTCACATCATACCAAATATTGCAAAGAGAAGCATTGCTAGAAAAGTAGGGAAGAGAAAGCTGATGAAGTCCCAAATGTATATGGAAATCCAATATGACACGACAGACACCTGGCTTCAATCATAACCAAGTTTGTCACAATTAATGAAAGACAAATATCATCATATAAAGGAATTCAAAACTGCAGAGTAAAGGTCGTACCCCACTGATAAGCTGTTGGTGTTTAGCCTTGACTTCTCGCTCCTTCAAAAATCCATAAATTAATAAGAAAATGTAAAACACAAACATACACAGCAAGAGGGAGAGAAAGCACAGAGTTACAGAAAATACCATAATTAATGTGACAATATAGATAATCAATAAGGGGTATTTCAAAAGTATCACAATCTTCTGAAATCACTTGATCTCTTAATTTGATTCTAGCTTATAGGATATGACATGCAACCTAATTCTGGATTAGTTTTTAGCTGAACGTCAATGAAAATAAAATATCAGGGACCTAGTCAGAAATTGCAAAATCAATTTAAGAATATCTTGATCATCAAAATCCAAATTACTACAGAATCACAGGTTAGTCAACCTCTCAAGTTTCATACCACATTAACAGAGAGAAAAGAGATGCAACATGAGAAGAGAATGATGATGCCAGTCTAGTTCAATAGACCATGCAGCTTCAATTTAAAAGCCTCGAATATGGACAATGGATGCTTTCTACTATACCTTTACAATAGCAACTGCAAATGAGGAAGGTATAAAGGAGAAAGCAATATTAATAATAATTGCAGCTGAAAATGCATCCAAATCCTACAAAATGGAAAGAGAGTTACTTTTATTTTTGACAGTTCACTTCCAGGAAAGAAATTAATGAATTAACTTCTCCATAGTAACACTAGCACTAGTACAAGAATATAATTGAAAAAAAACATGATAATGCCAGGGGTAAAAACAGAAAGTCACAAGTGTGTTAGACCTTAGAAGTTAGAACTTAGAAGGCCGAAGACTAAAAAGAAGAAACTAAAAAGCCAGTAATATAAACAAAATTAAAATTAAATTAAACTGATCCATGATCGGGTGAAATAAGCTCCGCCTCCACCTAAACATCCACTTTGGGATATGGAAGTCTTATATTCCATGATACTCCAAAATATGTGCTTCAATATGCCACTTACTGGGGTTTTGTTAACTCTGCCTCTTATATTTCTACTTCTAAGTGAAGGTAGAAAGCAATGCCCATAGGCTGAAGTCACTCTCAAGTTGTGCATAAATTTGAATTATGGATAACTGGATTTTCAAGAACCAAAATCAATCCTTTGTCAGAACTCTCTCCGCCTCCACCTAAACATTCACTTTGGGATATGGAAGTCTTATATTCCATGATACTCCAAAATATGTGCTTCAATATGCCACTTACTGGGGTTTTGTTAACTCTGCCTCTTATATTTCTACTTCTAAGTGTAGGTAGAAAGCAATGCCCATAGGCTGAAGTCACTCTCAAGTTGTGCATAAATTTGAATTATGGATAACTGGACTTTCAAGAACCAAAATCAATCCTTTGTGAGAACTCTCATATATAAATCCACCATCTGATTTTCCTTGCAATAAAAATGAAGCTCAATTTATTTATCGTCAACCTTTTGTCTCATGAAATATCCTGTCTGGCAGTAACAAGCTTTTATTGTGTTTAACCTTCTCCATGGACCCTCGAAACAACTTAGCGGTCATAAAAACTTGAATTGTCTTTATTTTGGAGGACAGCTATAGGCTCTTACACAAAAAACTATGCAATCTACAATTCTCTTGCATTAAATCAGCCCTAACCTTTATTCTTTTACATTAAATCTTTTATCATTTTAATTTTAAAGTTTAAATATATATCGTAATGCATGGGACATGGACATATCACATGTTACACCCAATACAGTACAGCAATACCCCTTTGTAGGGGTATATCAACACAAACTAACATAATAAAATGAAAACATAAATCTAACTTAGCATGTTAGAAACAAGAACTATATATATGTTTTATGGTAACAAAAATCGCGTTTTATTCGAAAAAAACGCGATAAATTAAATGGCAATTTAAAACTTTAAAAAAATGCATTTTTTTTTAATGTTAAAAACGAAAAAAAAAACGCGTTTTGAACACATTTTTAACGTGCTTTTTTGGGGTTTTTTTTTCAAACTCGCCGTATTACCCAAGAAAAACCTCACCGTTTAAAACTCCGAGACATTATTTGTGACTAGGGTTAAAGCAATAAACTAAAACATGTAACCAACAGAGAAATGAAGAAGAATGTAGAAAAAAATTAAAGGAAAAAAGGAAGAAGATAAGGGTTGGTGGCCACGCGAAGAGAGAGAGAGAGTCATGCATTTGGGTTAAGCATTTAAAGTGGATCATCTTTCTTCTTAATTAGAAAAAGTGACGCAACAAACAGAACATTGTATTTCATTGTATTGCAAAATACTTTTCAAAAACTAGCTACCATTTTTCAAAGATTTTAGAAGTGGCGCATGAATTTCTTTTTTAGTTTTGGAGGGTCGAAGGCCTCAAGGCACGCTGTGCAGAAACTTTGGGGGGATAAATTGCTTGACAAAAAATTTTATGTAGAACTTTGTTTTCTGAAAAAGTGGGGCAAGCTCCACCTGGCTACATGTACTTTTGAGTCAGGCATAATTACAACCACCTTCAATTAGAAGAAAATCTTGGCTCCAAGAAACAACTCTTATCAGGTTCATCTACCATAGACCTTCCACCTTTCATCATAGAAGTTCACAAGTCAACAACTTTTGTAAAAGATGATTGATGTACACAGCCATGCATGCAGCCGTGCATGTGGATCAATTGTTAATAAGTAGCATTGGCCAACGAATGTGATCTATTCTGCAATTGATATATCCAGGAAAACTTCAACAGCTCAAAGACAACATCCACAGTCACAAAAACAGATATAAGGAACAAGAACACACATGAGATAACTTCACACACGTGTACAAAGTAGAGAAGAGAAAGATAAAAAAACTTAACGCACATGGTGCTGTGAGTGTTGAGTAGCTGTCATTGGCAGGGGATGGTTCCGAGTATGAATAACCATATTCCCATCATTCATAGCAAGTTTTAGAATTGCACTATTCACAAGATTGATATAAGTTGGAGCTCCATGCTGACAGGAACAGTTGTGAAGCACAGTATAAGCAATGCTGCCATCCCCATTTTGGTCATCCATTAAAACCGCACCATATCTAGCAATTGTAGACGACCATCAAATGAGCATTTAGGTAAAAGGGAAGCAGTAACATATAATAATAACAATAGTAAGAGTAATAGTAATAACAATAGCAACACCAACAACAACAATAATAATAACCATTAATAGTAATAGAGATGGCTGGTCCAGAAGAAATATACGAAATCAAACCAAGCCTATAACCTGGGCAACCAAAAATATGAATATGATTATTAGCATACTAAGGTGCATATCTTCTATTGGATGACGGAAATTCTACATAATAAGAACTCCTAAAGGACATTAAAGGCACAAATAAAGATATGAGATGAGGTTTGTAGCCATAAGGAAATCCAGCATGGACTTGAGGGCCTCCCAAATACAATCCTTTTAAATGAATTAGGCTGTCATAGCAGATATGAGACCCAAAAAGAAGATGCTCTATAGACAAAAGAAATTTGCTGCGGAACTGAATTCCCTGTAACCCTTAGAACAAAGACAAGAAGGATTATTTACCCTTCTATGGAATAGCACATTTCGTAAATATTTATACTTATCTGGCATATACATGTTTACTCAGAAAAGATCGCAAGCTTGCCTTATGGACCGTCTGATTCACTTGCAAATGTTAATGTCCTCTCCCAGGTGATGAGGGAGATGAGTGAGTTAGTATTAGATCAACCTTTTGGAAGGATAAGTCAAAATCATGTTGTTCATTGGGAAATGAAGACTTGCAATTAGAGAAACTAGAACAACGAATCACATTTTGTGTGGTTTGGCACTATACAGTGATAGGGTTGGGGTTAACCACTGTACCTTCCGGACAATTTGTCTACAGGTATTCTAAACAAAGCACCTTGAATGTTTAGCCAAGCACTGAAAGTGTGAGAAAAAGTTCAAGTTGGTGTTTATAACTTTATATTGGCTCATGAGATACTTGATGGAATCTATACTAGCAACCTGTTAGATTACATGTAAGTACACTTATGTATGTTTATGGACACTATCGTATATCATGTTCTTGTTAGCATGATGTATGATTTGTTATGTAAACATATGTAGTATACATAGGTTATTTTTATGTACTTTTATTTTTCTTGATGTATTTTTCTACCTTTGCATTTCACCTTATGTCTTTTTTAGCTCAGCTGAACCTATTTATTTCTGTTCAGCTGAGGTAGCTGTTGGCTAGCCCCAACAGCTAGTTTTATAGCCATTGGAGCTGGCTCAACTGCTAACTTCCGTTATTTCATCTGTCTCCTCTATATATTAGAGGTGTTTATCCTTTGTAATGTTAAGGCTTTTGATGCCTGGTTGTCTATCTTTTTGAGCAGTGATCTAAGTTGTTTTTCCCTCGGCCTGAGTGTACCGTGATAAGTGTTGGTTGTATGCTCAAAAAGTCTGGTTTTAAGAGGGAAGCTCCCCGCTGTTTGTGTTCTGAATAACACTACCATGATACCTATCCAGCATGCAGAGGGATATGCTAAAATATGCAACATCATGAAGACATGCTTCAAGGATATGAAAACAGGACATGCTTCAAGTTCAAGGAACTTCAATGACTCAAAATATTTGAGAACTGATAATCAAGACAGAGACTGTAAACAGAAAATAGACAAGACATACTGGAATCTCACATACCTTGACTGGTAAGATTCATTCAAGCTTGTTATCAGATATTCACTCATAGATAAAAGTGATGGCCCTAATATTGGCCCAGCTACTTCAATAGAATCAAAAAGCGCTCTCCCTGTATTTGGAAACCTGTAGGACCTCAGCTCAGCCTTCTGACTCCAACCACCTTCCATAAATGATGCCACCTGCACCACAAGCAACAGAGCATCAGAGAATCCAAGACACATTAAAATGATGACATATCAAACTGTGTCTAAATAAAAAAAAAACTCAGGCCAAGAGAAAAAGATGACCTGATTAGATATTTGTGTGGAAAGATTGAAAGGAATAGGACCACCACCACCTCCACCTTGTAGTAATGGATTAAAATGAGATGTTGTCAGGGTTATTGATTCCTGATCAGGATGTGGTTTTAACTTGAGGAAAAGAAGACCAAGGAACAAAAATAAAGCTGGGATAAGAAGCTGAAAGATAATTGTTTTTCTATCTCTTCGAGCAATTGTGGCTCTCTTTATGAGAAGAGCTCTCAAATGTTGGCAGAATCTGAATCTGAATAGATCTCCACAGCCACAGCATTGCAATTTAAATATATTTAAGAAACCAAATAAAGTGGTGATGATCAGATTGACAATAAAACCCAGTGCAGAAAAGGTCTTCCCAAGAGGGACCCAATAAGCACAAAGTAACAGATTCCCATTTGGTTCATTACTTGTAAGACAAGATGAAGAAGCATGTGGAGGAATCCATTCATCTGAGTGATCAGCTTTATCAAGAATGACAGGTTTTATTTCATCCAAATCACATCCAGCAACTCTAAGGAAAACTTCCTCCAAAGTTGTCACAGATATACCATAACTCTCAATACCAATACAAGATTCTTCACTACAACCGCTTTTCTCCAGTAAAGCACCTCGCCTTTTTGTGTTACTTTCAATTTCCATAAACATACCCTCAAAGGATGACGAAGAGGACAATGGAAGTCTGAAAGATATCTCGCTTCCCACCTGCACAACCAATTCGCACAAAAGGCCATAGTCATCAATATAAAAAAAAGGAGACAATATATCAGTTGATTTGAATATAAATGCATAAGGGAAGGTTTTGGTACACAAAACTAGAAAATTTGCAAAGTATAGGCCACAAGAATTGAGCTCAAATTAACTGAAAAGGCCAAGCTTTCAACTTCAGGAATAAGTGGAATAAAAGGTTCTAATGGATTACAGATTACTACTGTCAGCTATTTTTTGGGGAAAAAAATCCTAATTGTCAATCTCTGTGAGAGAGATTGTGTAGGAATCCTAGTATTAAAAAATTAAGAAATTTGCATAGTTTCCAAAAGCTATGTAACACACATGAAGGGCGCAGTTCCGGTTGTGGGTGTTGCACTTTTCAAAAGAACATGGCGTCCAAGTATGGCGAGTATATATAATAGGGTTGGAGTGGTCCAGCTGCGAGTGGAAGAGGTGTAAAGTGCGGGGAACGGGAGAGCAGCAAGGTTTTCAAAATGAACCAATTTTCTTTCCCTTAAAAGAGGGCCACAGTTTCAGATTGAGTTGAACAGTACAGGCTAACTTCATCAATTATACGCCACTACTTATCAGCATTGGTGTACAGCCTTTGCAGGGGGACCAATTAAATGTGTATAAGATGATTTTACTCACAACATTACCAAACATAGGTGAGCACTCACTGATGATGACCCTGGCATTTGCTACTTCACTTCATCCATTTTTTGTGACTTTTGTCACATGAAAACTTATTGGAAGCTTAATCAATGCTAATGGATATAAAACACACACGAAATTTGCCAACAGTAGCATAGTTCTGAGCATGTTGTTCAATTCCATAAAGGGTATAAAGAACAGAAAATAATTTATACATCACTTAGACAAATTGCAGAAGGCACATGGCGACCAACTATGTCACTGGCAGTACGTGCATCAGGGTTACTCTGGAAAAGACCAATAAGAAAGAAATAACAAGTGGATAAGTACAAAAACCTTAGAATTTCATTGGACAGAGAATGGTGTTCAACGTCCACAGGCAAAAAACTAGAACATGAACAAACCTTTACTAAAGTAAGTGTATAGCCAACTCCATAACAATGCTTCAAGAACAGAGAACTGCAGTAAAATGAACAATCTCATGTAAAACAAGGCATCACCATCCATCAATATCTTTTACATTCTTATTGATTGGGGGGGGGGGGGGGGGGGGGGGGGGGGCGAATTAACTATACCTTGAATAACTGGAAGATCCAAAAATTAGTTCAGATAATTTACACAGACACTTGAAAAATAACAATATTGATTTCTCTAACAAACAAAATCACACATTCTTTAAGATAGCAAAAGTGAAGATGAAAAACTAAAGGAAGCATATGTCCTACATTGCATAGCGAAATTACTAACGTACCATATGCTATATGAAAGAGATAAGTATCACCTTCAATAGCTTTAGTAAAATGCTCTATTATCTCTTTATTTTCCCTCTAAATTGGAACCATTGTTTTCTATTGCACATGCCAACTTTGTTTACTTGCTTCATGAGAGAGGCATCAGTTGTCAGCTTCTACTAGCAACTTAGCACTAAACAACATAAAAATGCACATATAAAAATGCTATTGATAAAGTACTGTGGAGCCTACGTTGTAGACATGGACACATAACAGATATAATATAAATGAGCTCTCTCTGCTTGCATTAACAAGCAAAAATGAAATATTCCGCTGGCAATATGGATATAACTGTTTAAGCTCAATACAGTAAAATGGCCCACGAAAGGAACATGTCTGTCTCAATGCCAGTTGCATGTCATACAGACAAAAAGTTTACTAAGTAACATCTATGTAACCTAGCCGAGCATGCCAACCAAAGTACATGTGTACATTGAACTGTAGGTGCAAATGGATTAGATCCAGACTTGGTATTGATAGCTTTTTATAAATCTGAAAAAATTAGCTGATCCGGAGCTGATCTGTTACCTTCAACAAGCACTTATTCACAATATGCAGAATACATACACAAGGAAGTGCTGTGCACCCAACTGTCTTCCAGTTTTCAAATAATGGCATTGATTGCACTTCAAAACGTAAATGATTTTTCAATTCCTAGCATTAATAAAAATGTCAAAATTGAATTGCTAGAGCCAACTAAATACCTCCCACAACATCGTAAATAACCATTTGACATGATTGCAATGCGGTCACCTAGCACATCTGCTTCATCCATCGAATGGGTTGTGAGTAAGATTACACGGCCCTTCTTAATTCTCTTGATCAGCTGCCATGTAGAGCGCATTGAATATGGATCCATCCCAGTAGTTGGTTCATCAAGAATAACCAACTGTGAATGCAGAAAATAACAGACTTACAACACAGAGAAACAAAGCTATCTTGTGATTGCACTGAAAAAACAAGTACCTTACTGCCCCCAATAAGAGCTATTCCCAAGGACAGCTTCCTCCTCATACCACCTGATAATGCTCTAACAGCAGTATTTTGCTTGTCAAGCAAGCAAACCTACAGAAAATATCATCACTAAAGTAATGTTTGCTAAGTCACTTATAAGAGAGTGCAGTTTGTTCAAATTAATAGGCATTTGACTGGAAAGAGTACAAGAGTAGAACGGTGAACTGTTGCCTAATGAAGGTTAATTTTAAGACTACATGCTTTATTCTATGCAGTTAAAAGCTCTGTGCAAAATTAAGCGGAAACCACACCTCTATCCCTGCGCACCCCCCCCCCCCAAACCCTGCCCCGGAGCCACCCCCCAAAAAGAAGGAAAAAAAGAAGGCCTAGTCAAAAAAGTGGGGAAGGAGAAGAAAAAAAAGGGAGGGGGGAGGGAAGGAGAACGGGTTTTCGAAATTTTCCCACCTCAAGCAGTATACTAGAATATAGAAAACACAAATAGAATAGAATTTTGGCACTAAAATTTTTAAAAGAATTTTTTTTTTGAGCCACCTTGGTGTCTTATTATAGGCCTTCAAGCTGCCATCCAGCAACTAGACATGCTTTTGACTAGGGGTGCTCACGAGCGGAGTTTAAGCTGAACTGGGCCACCTCAAACTTGGCTCAACTGCCTTAAGCCACAACATGAGCTCGGCTCGAGCTCAAGTCAAGCTCAAGGTGATTAACTAGATATTGGCCCAGCTCGAGCTATAGAAGCTTGAACTCCGCTTGGCTAAGCTCAAACCAATAGTTGGCTTGAGCTTAGCCCAATCATTTATTAAAAAAGAATTAGCTTTTAATATAAATGGTGGCAAGGAGATTTGAACACCGAACCTCATGCTTGTTAGCCACATCCAAACCCATTAGAACTACTCGCGCTTTGTGACAATATATCAAGAAACATCTTCATATATATTCTCTTTTCGCCAAGCGTAACTGACTTTAACCAAGCCCAGCCTATAGCTCAAGCTCAACTCATTTACTTAATCGAGTTCATTTCTTAAGTCAAACTTGACTCATTTAATAAACGAGTCGAGCTCTGGTTGAGTTTAACTGAGTGAGTTTGAGTGGAAGCTGAGTTCGGTCAACTCAATGAACATCCTCACTTTTGACTACATATGTTCTATGTTGCACGGACAATTATAAAAACATGAAGTGTCACCGTGTTGGTGTCAGGCCATGTCAGACACCTACGCCGACACATCTCGACACTCCTTTGACACTTTATTTTTAACACATGAAGTGTCTCATACAGATGTCCTCTCTCTCTCTCTCTCTCTCTCTCTCTATCTCTTTGGGAAAAACACTTAAAAAGGAATTTAAGGACAAAGCCAAATGTCAAATTTTTTGGGGCTCACTGTGTCCGACAACTATGCCCATGTCCAACATTGACACTAGTGTCTGTGCCCATGCAACTTAGCATAAGTTCTATCAGAAGCCAATTCAATGGATCAAGTTTTCTCTTATTGAAAATAAAGAAGACAAAGATGTAGGCACCATCCTATGAGCTATGGGCAGTGCAGTATAGCATGAGAAGAAGTTGTCAAACAAGTAAGACAGAGAGCAAAGTTTATATTGATATATACACACACACATACATATTTTCATATACAAATACATATACATGCTAAAACAGATTCATATACAACCTAGTAACCTTTTTTCATTTTTTTTCATTTTTCATTTTATTTTTATTTTACCTAAGTTGAAGCCTACAAATGTGAATCATGTGATATATAGGTCTGGTTTTAATGAAAACTAGCTTTTGAGCTACGTAACATGGACTCGCCTATTTGAGCACATACTCATGTTAACAAGCCACTATGCCAGGACATGGGTGTTATGGGTTGAATGAGGCATTGAGTCAGGTGTAGTGCAGGCACCCAAGGCTTCTCTTATCCCTTTTTAGACAATCAAATTCGACCAAGTTTAATCTTGTCCAATTCTTGGGGCTTATCTATATATATATATATATATATATATATATATATATATATATATATATATATATATATATATATATATATAAGTGCTTGCACTCTCACTGACTTCAGTTACTTCTGTTCTCTAGTGCTCACACTGAGCGCCTTCAGTGTTAATGGGTTCAACCAGCTGGTCCATTTCCATTATGAAACTGGGTTCCAATCCCTTCATTCTCTCGTGCTCTATCACCCACTTTTGTTCTTTCTCCCTCCTTGTTTTCCACTTTTCCATCTGCACCCTAGGGACGAAAAGAGGTTTCAAAATCCACTACCATTCGGTTTTGCTCATTTCCCACACACACACATATATGATCTTGGCAAGGCTTGCACCCAAGTTTTTGAAAAAGCTCTGCACCTGTGTTCGTACCTGCATTCACAGCGGCACTCATAGCATAGCATTTGACTCACTAGAACCCAACATGTATAACTGTTGTTTTGCTGATCCACATGCACCAAATTCTAGGGTCAAGAGACATATCACTTTGGTCAAAGATCACATATAAGCAGTTGGTTTATAGGTTCTTGATCATGCTAAACACGTACATAAATAAATCAAGCCAAAAAAACTCAGACTCTCAGAACCAAACTAGATTGGATGTACTAAAGATTGTAGCAAATATCTGTACTTATGCAATAGGTATGCTGCACATCACAAGAATTTCCATAGCGAAGTGCAATACTCACTTCTTCAATCATCAGATTCACTTCATTTTCTAGTCTATCTTCAGTGACTCCTTTCAAGATGGCAAACATTCTCAGATGTTCCTTCACCTGCAAAAGTTACCAAGAATAGGATACATGTTAACGCTTGACACAAACATACATGAAAATGAAATATTAGGCAAGAAGCTCAAGATCTTATGTCCCGTGACTGGTTGCAAACTATATCATCTGTTTATCTTTTCCATAATATTTATGCACAAAAACATACCATGTCCTGTAGAAATCCCATCTTTCGTATTACTTATGGACAAGATGATCATTCACCATTTTCTTCATCTCAAAGAACTACATTTGATTCATTTTCTGGTGCACAGGCAGCAAACAGGAGGATGACCAAATTTTATACACATGCTTACATGCAGTCCTTGCAAAAACTCATGGATGTTATTGCTTATATATACACATCTACACATGTATATGTTTATATATGACATGAGTTCTTTGAATTAAAAAATTGAGGGTCTTATACAACTCCCACCAGCCAGTTGTGCCATTCCACCACTTAGCAATAAAATGACAATGTAATTTGTTTATTATCCAGATGACAAGAACCTTGTGCATCCAATTCTAACTGAAAGTTATAGACAGAAGATCATGGTCTACTTGCAAGCGGATGCAAATTGAATCAAATGGTCTTATACTTCCAATATGAACCATAAGTTTGTTAATTATGAAACAAGAACTGAACTGCAGGATTCAACACATTGGGACAACATAATATTTTGGATAAAGAAACCATATAGACTATATTGACATAACTTGTCCACAATAATAAAAAAGACTTGAAATGTGCATTGCAAATATGTCGACATGTACATGCCCGACAACTCCTCTCCCCCAATGTGTGCATGTATGTCTACACATCTGCAAGTATGCATCAACATACAGGAGAAACAAAAAGGATGAATATTGTACCACCAGGTACCTTGTTGAAGTAATAAAAGTTTATCTAAAACATGAGGAGACAGGAGAACATGATCTGTATCTTTTTGAAACAGCAAGAACAAATTTTGTTTGAAACTAAAATTGCTCTACTTTGTCCAACTTAGAAGAGAATAGACTAACTTATACTCCTAAAGCATATGTAAGAACCATTGGCAGCAAAAAATTAAGAACTCTTACAGTCAATTCAGGAAATAGCACGTCATTTTGCGGGCACACACCAAGCTCCTTTCTTATTTGATCCTGCCATATGGAAGGAAAATTGAGAAAAAGAAATGAGTTCACGTGCATAATGGGAAGCAAGCATTTAAGACGTATTGGTCAATACATGTATGAAAAAGTCACTGCCACTCAAGTAGCAGGATGTACACAAACACACCAACAAAATCCTTTTCTGTATGCCCATAATATTAGACAATGTGAAAGCCCAGTTATAAAATTTGAGATTAAATTGCTACAGGTTTAGAAGCAAATGTAGAACCAGGAGGTATCAACACAGACCAGCCATCATATACATTGCCATGCAGGTCAACAAAAGCATTATATATTTCCATGCATAATAAGAGTACCAAAGAATGTCGGGTGCATGGCCTCATGGCTATAGTCTAATCAATTTAACAGTGGTGCATGTGCCTTAAGGTAGAAGGCCTGAATATTTAACCACCCAAACAAATGACGAAAATCAACATTGAATCAGCAACCATTCAATTACCATGTCAGTTTTGATATTTTTCCCAAACACAACAGCATCACCAGATGTTGGGGCAAGAAGGCCAACAAGCATCGATATTGTCGTGCTTTTACCAGCTCCATTGTGACCTTTCCAAGTTAGAACAATATAGATGAGCATTATTAAAATAAAAATTGCCCATTTGTACACAAGAACTTAGGGGGAAAACCAAAACCATAAAATAAAGAGAAAGCAATACTGCTACAGCACCAGAAAACCTGCAAGACTGAAGAAAGTCCACAAGTTGCAACCAAATCAAGAAAAAAGAAATAAAGCGTGAGCAGACAACACATATATCACTGCTCATCTATAGTGTATCTGTTGAGAAATATTAATACTATCCAGGCCTCTGATTTCCCTTTCAATTAGATACTTTATCTGGAGACTTCAAACAAAGAAATTTATGTTTCAGAATACTTCTTTTTATTCTTTTCATTATATCATCAGAAAGCAAACTAGTAGATTAACATTTCCTTTATTTTTTTCTTGCAGAGTTTTTCAATGATTTACGAGAAGAATGTTTTCAATTTCTCTTGAGAAATCAACTTCCAGATAAATTCCCAGATAAAGTTAGTCATAATGCACAAGGAGTAGCTTGACAATGAAGGGAATGCAATTTGAACTTACCTCATGACAAAGCCCTGGGCACCACATAAATAACATTATGCCATAAGAAACAAACATGGACATGGAATGTGACATGAATATGCTTGGTATGTTAGAGTTCTGTAAAGCCAGGTCATAGGGAAAAACCATAAGTATGTGAGTGTCGATGGCTACAACTATATGCTCTTACAATTTTTAACATGAAGGAAGAAAGCATGAAGCACAAATTATTCATTAGTAGTTCTAATTACCACAACTAGAAACATTTATTAATCTAGGTTGACATTTGAAATTTAATTTAATATAACTACTTTTAAATACACTAACATATTATCATAAAAAATATAAGGACATGGCATCTACGTCTGATACAAGTTTGACCATGAAACGCTACAGCATGCTAGTGTTGCACAATATTACATGCTCATTTGACACCTTTCTTACTTGACAATCAAATGCTACAAAATCTGTTGACTGCACCAGATATCGCTACTCTACAGAACATGTCATTATGGAGTTGGAACGAACCGTCTAGCCTGTGTTCAGTGCTTATATGTGACTTTCAGATTCTTCCTTGACAGTTAATGGTTAATCAGATGTATACCACCAAGTTAAACAAGTCATATCAAGTTTAGAATTCCACCCATGAACAAACCTTGCCCTGTGCTGTGAGCCTGTGACTGTTATAACTGCAAGAACCTGTCATAGTTGTACAGTGTACAAGAGTCTACTTTTGGATAATCAATATTAATGCCTGATAAAAGCTGATAATGAGGAGTCCAGCCTACTAGATCATGTTACCTAATTACCAGTAACTACTTTAATAACAGTTCACAACTGAATATGCTATAGAAGAATTAAAGAAGCAAGAAAATTTAACAAGATTAGCACACCTAGAAGTGCGAGAACCTGATTTTCATACAATGTTAATTGCAATGAGTTTACAGCACAGCATTTCCCTTTCTTGGTCTTGAATACTTTGCTGAGATGTCTAATCTGAACACATCTAATAGACAATAGAAACTGAAGAAGATAAGGCAAAACCCAGTGAAAATTAGGATAATGACATAAGAATGTAACCAAATATCATACCTAAAAAAAAATGATTTTTTGTGATATTTTCCCAAATCAAATGCAGATATTTTTCTAGCATGCACAACTAAAAATAGATATAAATTGTGAAATGCTTCAAACAGAAAAATAATAAACTCCCATGCTTTTTCCACATTCATCACTGTCCAGATAAGCTTTCTTACAATGCCAAACTGCAAACTTTTGAAGAAACCTGTGGACAACATTGAAGCCACATACCTACCATCAGCCTCTTGCTTCCTCATTTCCAAGCTTATCGGTTCCACTATAGGTTGATAACCATCTAAAGATTCCACATGAGAGGCTGATTTATGTTCCCACTCATCTTTGAAAGTCTCATTATATAGATCAGGATTACATGATTTCTTCTTCCAAAAACTTTTTGTAAATAAGAAGTTCCATGGCTTCTGAACTCCATACTCCCTGGGAAGAACCTAGTCAATGCAGAAAACAATAATTAATGTGGAGTGAAAAGCATGGAAACTAATATACAGTAGAAAATAGAACGTTGTAGATGTAGTAAGCACAAGCCAGCAAGGAGGTTATGAGAAGCACCATGTTCCTACATTCAATCTTACCATGGAAACTTGCTAAGCAAGAGGGATAAAATTTAATGGAAGAAAAAATTCAGATAGAAATGAAGGTAGAGGAAGAAAAAAGAGGAAAGAGAGTTTAGTGAACAGGAGGGAGGAAGAAGGAATAAAACAAGAGAAGTGAAAAAGGGGGTTGTTAACTTGCACACGAGAGAGGGAGGGCACAGATTTCCAACTAAGAAAGGTGTGGCTCTTTTTACGTTCTTTGATGAACCTACTATTTCTTGTTTTATTCCAATGCAAACCTGCAGGGAGTATTGGCCTAATAAACAAAATGGGTGTACAGACGTTATACAGAAGAAAACCATCAAAAGTAGGGCCCAGCAAGGGGAAGCTAATGCACAGCTCCTTGCATCAGAAGAATAATCTTTTCCAAAATCTGGAGAGGAATGTTATCATCATCTATTTTGAGTCTCCAAGACCTATTCAAAATGTTATGGAAGGATCTGAGGACCATAGTCCTTCCTTCAAGGGATCTTTGGCAAAGGCATTTCTATTTCGTGTTGTTGGAAAAAATCCCTAAACGAGTACAGGGACCATCTATATTGGAAAGACATTGGAACCATAGTCCTTTCTAGTTTTATTCTAAACCTTCATTTCATTTCAAAGCTTCTTTCCACTCATTATCTTAGATAATGGAACTTGGTCAAATCCAAATGCAAACATTGTCTTTGCACTCTTGCAGTGCAACACGTTTCCTCAAATTACTGTTTTGACTTTTTACAACAGCACCGCTTGCCCCTTAGTGTGGGGCTACCTCAGTAGCCCCATCCTAGGGCCCACCAGACAAGACATGCATCCTAGGCAGAACTATGACTATGATACATACAACATAAGTCCAATATAAGTTCTCTAATCCCATTAACTGAACCACTATTGCTACCAGGAACACAAGACGGAGTTCATTCTAGGGGGTTTGTCCCTTACAAACATTTGAAATATTCCATCCCCATAATAATTTGCAACACACACAGTTTTCATCCTATGCTGTTATTCTAGCACCAAAAGAGACCAAGATCAGCATGGCAGTGCTGCCCCTAGAACATATGCAACTAGTGCCCAGTCCATCTATCAAAGCTTCCACAAAATGTCTTCCCACAAATCCTACAACATGTACCTCTGTATACACATAAGTACATGAATATAGATATTATCTGAAGGTGCACGTATTGATTAATTGGTCATCCTAAATAATGGACTTGTCTATGCTTATGATTCAAAAATAACAGCTCATGAAGAACACTAAATAGCTGGAAGTAAATATGGGGAAACATTTCAGAAGGTATCAAAGAAAAGCTAAAACACATGTACCCACACATAGCAAATAATAAGGTTAAACAATAGAAAGTGAACCCTCAAGAGATTTAATAACAACTTATAAATACATAAAAATAATCAGCAACATAAGAAACTATACTTCCAGCTCCAGTACAAATGTCATAAAAATTCAATACCGGAATTATGGCATGATAAGTTAATCCATGAATGCAAATGGCCATGAAAATTGAAAGTAAATGACTTGGAAAAGTACCTTATCAAGGTATAAGGCAATGACACAGTACAATACCGAGTCAAAAATAAGCATGCAGAGGCAGATAAGGAAATTCACTCCAGATGAATCCTGCACATGTGCATCCACGAAACTTAAGTTATTCTTAGTAGCACTGAAGAGAATGATTTCCCAGGGGATATAAAGCGATATGAACAAACCCTCCAAATATTGCTCCAACGAACTCCAACATGAGCACGCTCATAATCAGCAAAATTCACAGTTCCAAGTGCAAAAGCAGTAGGAGAAAGCAAGGAAGCAATGGCCTTCCACATCCTAAACCAAGTAAGCAAAGTGCATAAGGATATACCATAAGGGGAAAAAAAATCAAAGAGAAAAAACTTGTAAACATTAGCAATAGATATACTAACATGGAAGTAGCAGGATCATTGACAGTGTAATAAGGAAAGAACACTCCGAGGAAAGTTAGAGTACCGACCGCAACAGCTGTTTTTGCTCTTGAAAAAAATGTTGAAATTAGAAAAGAAAGCATAATTGCACTGAGCCCAAACAGAAAAAAGTATGTAAACACCACAGTTTTGTCGCTGTAATGGAAAAGAGTGGTCATGGTGCAGCAGGTGATAATTGCTGCTGACACTGCAAACTGCACCAAGAAAATAAATATAAATTACAAGGTATCCACACATAGGCAGCATATTTGGATGGTTAACTCACACTGCTTATGTATGCAATAAACAAACACATCCAGTACCAAATTTATGCTTCTTCACAAATATCACATTGACTGCGAATTTGCAAGTGAAGTAGGCAACTAGGCATGCATGATGAAAGTATCAGAAATTTGAAATTTAAAATCAAATACATTTTTGGTTTCTGATAAATTCAAATTTCAATTGTAATCTCAAAATCTTTTCATTTAACTTTAATATTGAAATTCTAGCTAAAACATATTTAAATACTTGTAGGCCAACTGAAAACCTGAACTCATAAATTGAGAAGTTCAATTCAAACCAGTATTACAAATGTCATCTTGGGTTTTTAGTTTTTACAAATCTTAAAGCCAAAGACTTGTCATTCCTGCCATCAATGTACAAAACTCTCCATAGACAGAACACTGTACTTGGTCACAAACAGCAAGTAGATGCTGAAGGTTAACAACAATTGTGAACAGACATGGTAGTGCCCATTCACAAACCTAACATGTTATCGTAGTAGAGAAAATAACAAGATTCTAAGAAACTTTTAAAATATCACACATCTAAAAATATGAGTGGCAAGACTAACAAGGAGACTAGAAACAATGAAAAGGCTCTTACGTAATAGAAAAATATATAACCCCAACTAAAGAAGAATCATGGTGACATTTACATTAAAAGAAATGGCAAATATCTAAGACCATCATTCTTAAAGTATGTGCAGATGATGCATATATGAGAATAACTTGCACATATTTCAGAAAAATAGGCAGCACAAATCACACAGATACATCTCCAAAAGATAAGGGATTACTTGTGCAGTGTATGTTATAAACCAAGATAGATAGAATATGTTGTCCCGAAGTCCCATCATTTGGAGACCTTCTCTGACCCTTTGCTCCTGGAAGGTTTCAGAAATTATGCACAATTAAAGCAGAAAATAATCCAATTGACATATAAGGTAAAATTAATCACAAAACTGATATTCCAGCAAGCAAAAGAATGATCAAACATGAGCAAAATGTGAGATCCAGAAATCCCAAAATTAGACACCGAGAACATCAAATTTGGTGGAGCCACGAATGGAACTCACGACAACCTAATTCAGTACACTAACCCAATTTTTCCAAATATCTGAGATCCAACATAATCTTGGTTTTGTTTTAGAGATGTCCAAAGAATTTGGTGGAAAATTTCCAGCACAACTTTACAACTGTACCTAAAGAATTGATTGTGTAGACCCTCTAGTCCAGGAGCCCTGACAATCACAACATAAAGAAAATCACTTCTTTATCTTGCCAATGTCCAAAGGCTCTAACAAATCGCCTGCGTTAGAGCAAGGAAACAGATTCTCGAATGCAAGTGATCTGCATAAGCTGGAGAAAGCTAATCTATTTCTTGTTATCAAGTTAACAAACTATCACCTCCAGTGAACCCGACATTACTTAGTCTTATCAATTATTCAAGAAAATGTTCCCCAAAACAAACAAGGAGGAAGACAAACAGACAAAATATTATTAAGCTATTCTTAAATATTATGTTGTTGTTATTCCTTCGAATTAGCACCATATCTTGAACCTTTACCTAGAGAACATCACAATCAAAACTTTTATTCAAATTTGCATGAGAAAATGGCTGGCTAGGGAACAGACGGCTGAGTAGAACTATCATATGCAATGGATGTCTGGTTCAACCTCTCTTTCTCACAAGAAAACAGAAAAAGAGAAAGAGAATCTAAAGCTTGACAAACCTTTTCAGAGACAGAGTAGCTAATTAGACGAGACACTGGATAGAGAAATCCCAACAAGTACCTGTCCAGAAAAAAGGATAAAAAATGAGAAAGCAATCTGGTGATAACATAATACAACGTGGAAATGTCAATAGACAATCAGCACATAAAAGAAACAATCAATAACTTAAATATTAGAAAGGCCAAACCTATAATTTCAAGATTCCTGCTTAATTGTGGGTTTGGGACCATAATCTCAAACTTTTTAAGAACTAACAGAATGCAATTGGAACAAATAGGACAATTAAAGAGGTATATAAGAGATAATCCAAGCTAAATTTAAAAAGGTGACATACAATACTCCCATAACTCTTTTAACGATCGACTGGAACTCATCATCAGTATATTCACGAGTAGGAAATGGAACAATCCTTATAGTGGATGGAATGAATTTCGTCCAAGGATACTTGAAATGCAATTGATCCACAAAATTTCCTACTAGCTGCTGTTTTTTGTCCTCTGCAGTAACCTCAGAAGCATATAATTCAGAAGAACCTCCATCATCAACAAACTTCATGTTACCAACTACGTCAGTCAGATTAATTTGGGATGAAAATATTATTAATGAATCCATGACCTGCTGCAGCTGAAAAGAAAAAAGAGAGACAAACAAAAATCATCATAATCACAATATAAGAGATACAGTAAAAATCAAACCTAAGAACAGATTATTACTCATTAATACTAGAAAGGAAACTCAATGTTCCAACAACATATCAGCAGGGCAGTTGCCTAACCATAAAAGCATTTCTAAGATGGTATGAACTTTGAACTTTGAAGACATTGAAAACTTGCCAAACCTAAAGACACATCCTAATGTAGTCAGCACCTACCCAAAATGTGAAGTCAGAGTCAATTTCAAGAAACATCTGAAAATAATAGCACATTTGTTCAACTATTGCTGTTTCATTAACAATTTAAAAGAATAGCACTTCATAGAGACAGTTGTGGAGAAAATCAAGAGGGAAAGATTAAGAGCTTCACAAGAAGGAAAATAATGAAATGGCACAATACTGCAATAAAACTTCAGTCAACATAATCAGCACCTCCAAGGAGCCATGTAGAAGAATCAGAGTGGCACTTTACTTTTGGCCAGTAAGTACACAGTACAAATCAAAGCCAAATAGTACTCACATGCAAAGTACAAATGGAAAAGGTACAAGAACAAGATACTGAAAAGTATAACAAGGACCAGGAAATAACAAGAAATAGTGGACAAGCTTCATGGAAAAGTAAAGAAAGAGGCCAACAACTACAAGACAGACAAACCATCACAGTGTATGTATGGCGACGAGAGAGAGAGAGAGTACTGTTAAGAAGCCACTCAAGCCATACTGCATGGTAGGTACAGCACTGACACCCAGCTCCAAATCATTGACATAAGGCCCATTAGTGTCCATAATGGTGTTGACATCAGGAAATCCAGAAAATGCCCACGAATGGTTTAGGCGGATGCTATAATCAAATATTTGTGGTCCACATTCATGAAAGATGACTGCTCCTTTGATTTTTGGCTTCGAAAAATTCCTAGAGATGAGAAAAGCAGAAGTTAGAACTTCTAAAGCAAGCCATTCTCTATTAAATTCTTTGCTATAGAAATAAATTATTACTTACATGATTTGGTCCCTTTGACCATAGTGGTTTGAACGTATGTAGGATTCTATCTCAAGTTCATCCTTGTAAATTTGCCCAACAATCTAAGAAAATGAAGGTGAGATCAATAAATAAATATCAGAGTGAAGAAGGTTTTGTTGACAGAAAGTGCAGTCACACAAAGAGAGATAACAGACATGACTTTTCCCTTTTGTCCAATAGTAATAAAGATTCAGAAAGCTCGGTTCCAACTTGACTGCAAATTAGCTTACAAACCATTATGTGAAAGTGTCAATGAGAAAACCAGGACAATCATGAGATTATCGATTTCAGCTTCGTGGAATACATGTGGAAGCAAAAAAGAAAAATATCAAAACTACAAATTCCTACTCCCATTATCCTGTGCACCAGAATTGCTTCATTTCTTCTATAACTAGTATATCAAAATGTGTCATGCTCCATATCCATAGCCAAAATGGCTACATAATAGGGAAAAAAGTACGGGCCTCACAATTGAATGAGTTCACAAAACATTTGAAATAGAAGATGGGACCACAAAAGTAAGCCTCTACCTTCAGAAGTGGGAACCTTAGTGACAAAAGGTTCAGCATATTCCTCGTCTCTGTCGTATCTGGCGCAAAAGCTAAGTGCTCATCGGTAGCCAGCCACAATTTAAGAAGTGCGTCAAAACTCGGAGATAGGCCACCAGCCCCTACTTCAACAAACATGCCCTTACGAATATATCTGATAAAAACAGAATGGAAAGCAAATACATTTTCGGTGAACTAGAGACAAAAGCCAATATTAGAAAACAAAGAAAACGAACTGGAGAAATTAGGCAGTAATCGTGTAAAGCATAGCCTTGTGGAACACACATTATGCGCAAAAGTATTTTCCCACAGCACAAAAAATAATGCAAGTTAGATACATTAGCAATTCGTGGTCCCCAGTATGTTGGGCTAAACGCATACCAAGATACACGGATGAAACTTTTCAAAATGAAAATATGGAAGTACACCAAATTCTAGACACGTCAACTCAGAGTTACTTAATCCAGAAGATGCAATACATTCGGAACGCATCAAGCAGAGTTAATTAATATGAAAGTATAGCTTCAGTTGCTAATAGATTTCCATGCTTAACTGGCGGAAGGTTTCTTGGATGCATTTAGCCAACAAAAAAGCCACTAGCTCGTATAGGAGGACGATCGGGTGTGACAATTATCATCACAAATGATCTAAATGTTTACCAAACGCAATAAGTAGGGAAGTCTGCAAAACATAACGACAGTATAATGCTCAAAAGTGGGAGAACAAAAAAAAAAAAAAAAAAAAAGAAAAAACCTACCACCCAAGAGAATGCAAGAAAAGAAACTGCCAGAACAAAAGTGGAAACCCTATCAAGAACAAAGGAATAACTGATCGCGTAGAAACTCACGGCTGCGTGGGGTGAACCTCGGTGTCAACCCTCGTCCTTACGGCAATAAGCAAAAGCATCACGATCGTCGGAAGGAGAACCTACAACAAAAGACCGCCAAGAAACACATGCTTTGAAACAACAAAGAACTCGTAAGGAGACCTTGATTCCCCAACACCCCCCAAAAGAGATGGTGATGATGGTGCAAGAAACGGCAGGATTCTTACTTCCGCCGAGGTCGTGAAGGGGTGGCGACACTTGAGCAGCCAATTCTTTCGGAGGATGGCCTTAAGATGCCGACGGGAGCGCTCGTCCATCTCCCCCTCACCCTTCGTTCTCCTTTATTTCGAGAGCCAAACGTCGATGAAGAGAACGCGAAGAACACTTCCTTCTCCTTCACAATCGGAACCGGACCTCCGTGACAAGAAGGCAGAGAACTGAGAGAAGACGAAGTGGGAGCGGGAGATACAAGGAAACGCTCATCTCCCGCTTGATAAACCTTCGTGCAAAATTCCGGCGGTCCCTTCTTTGCATGGGAACTCAAAACCTTCCAGCCATCGGAGGATGGAAAACTTTTAAAGAACGGGAGGCGGGTAGTGACAACGGGGCGAGGAGGCACAAAAAATTGGTCGCAGAAAAAGAAAGACTGGTGGTGGTGGCGACAGGGATGGTGCAATCGCGCAAACCGACCGGAGGAGGACCATTCAGCTCGTGTCAAGAGCAAAGGAGCCAGGAGGGAGGTGGGTAGCGGCGACAATGGAAGATAAATGACGATGACGTTGGTACAGTTGAAGACGGAGGGGGTGAGTGGGCGGTCGGTGGTGGCGGCGAAAATGGGAGAAGGAAGAGGAAGAAGCGTGGCCGCAGATGACGATCGACTGAGAGTGGGAGGCAGCCGGTCGGTCTCCACCGTCGTCGTTCTTGCGTGTTGCTTTTCCATAGTGGGTCCCACTTCAAGAAAAAGTCGATAATTTTTTGGAAAATTCTTAAGTAACCTCAATTTTTTCTTTCATTTAAATACCTTAAATTGAAATCTCCGAATTGACCTTTTTAGGTCCGAACTGGTTCGGGTTAGGTGTTCAAATGAGCCTTTTTATGACCAGCTTTGATTTGCACCATAAAAATCTTACCACGGCATTAGCAACTTATATGAATTGTTTGATTGTTTTCTAATATAGCAGACGATTCATTAACACTTCTACATATTTTTTTTAACCATTATGCTGTTCCATTGGACTCAAAATTATACTACGTTATATTATCTTATACTATATTTTGTTATATTATATTATATTACCTTATAATATATTATATTGTATTATACTATATTATATTATCTGCCGTTAGTTAAGTTTTGATCGTTCTACGAAAAGCTGTTGGACTCTCTCTCTCTCTCTCTCTCTCTCTCTCTAAGTCGTTTTGTTTGTACATCCATTACTCATTGGACTTGTGTGGTTTAATTTTTTTTTTTTTCAGTTCTCTCTCTCTCTCTCTCCTCCACCACGTGCACGACCTGTACCCTCCCCTTTCTGTCTCCCCCACATTTGGATTAACGTATCATATATTATTGCTTTAATACCGATTATATCAACTCTAATTCAAATTGGAATATAGCTTAGTGTGATTAATGACATCTTAAAGTTGGCTTTAGCTTGCATCTAGAAAAGCTTGGAACCACTTAACAGTCCATAGCATGACACATATATATATATATATATATAAATCTCTGAAATTTTCTCCAAACTCTTCATTTTTAAAACTATATTTTTAAAGTCTGTCTCAAACTCCTTTAGAAAACCATGTACTTAATTGTTGAACCTTATATCCGAGTGCTAATGTCAATCATAACGACGTGACCAAACACATCTGTCCTCCATCATCTCTCTCTCTCTTACAAGTTCTCTACCTTTTTCCATATGCATAAAATGAAAATATTAATATTTTGTGTTGTTAGTTCTCTTTTATTTCTAACTAATAAGCCCCTATATCAATTAGTCTCTTTCTCTCTCACTACTTATATTTCAACTTGGGTATTGTATTTATAACACCTCAGAAATTTAGTTTCGTATTGAAATTGTGATAGATCTTCAAGGGTTTATAAAGAGGATCATAATGAGACGAGCTGAGCTAGAGGATTGAGCATAATTACAGTGTTTGCCATCATTTGCGGCTCAAAAAGTAATGCAACCTAGCGTGACAACCTTTTGCCACTCATTTTTCATTTCAAATGATGCACAACCAATTACCAAACGATGCCTTGTAATTTGTCCAAAATAAATGTTTATGGAGAACCAAGGCAGGCTTAGTTTTACATATATATGATTGAACGCAAGCATTGGAACCACCAACTAGACATGGACATGAAAGATGGGGAGGGATGTCCCCGAAAGGAAATACTTTATGTAAGCTAGGGCCCTGCCTGGTTGATAACTAGGCACTTCATGGCCTGCTCCCCTGATTGTCGCAAATGTTAGATTGCCCTGATAAGCAAAGGCATATCCACCAACCTACCAAAAAAACAAAAAAGTGAAATAAAAGCAACAAAGTATTCAAACAAACAAAATGTACACAGTAAGTATACTTCGGACACACACTTAAAACATATGCAGCAGATGTAGTATCTAAGGCCACTCCCAAAGCCACATAAATAAATTATTGATGGACTCTCGTGCAATCTAGAATTATACACACGATTTGGGATGCCGATGGGCACCACATATATAAAACAGACATATCCTGATAATTTATATGGAAACCGTGTAGATGCATATATGAACGAGTTGAATCAATGCTTTTCCTTTTCACTATAACGTCCTTGTTCGTCCGAAATTGGAAAGAGGGTTTGAGGAGGGACGGTCTCTAGTTTTGTGTTTTCGCATGATTGCTAGGGAGGCGGAGCTTGCCTCTTCAACTCTTCCATCCAGTTGGGGGTCTTGGTATCCTAGCTTTTTGCCCTTCAGGAGGAGTACTCCGTTGCGTTGTCCTCCCATGGCGCAAGCAAGAGGTGGGGAAGAGGTTTCCTGGTCTGTCACAGAGGCTAACAAATTGGGGGAGCACTGCCAAAGCAAATAAAGGTGATAATCCTAGTGCTCTACCAAGATTTCGACCTTGAGCTACTATGGTTGTTGAAGAGAGGCGAAGGCGAGCTAAGGATCGTGACATACCGAAACTGCATCCCAAAGAGGTGAATGAGAGGAAAAGATTGTATTTCTAAAACACAGCTTATCGGGAGAATTACGAGGCATTTGACTCTGCTTCGCTAGCCATTTTAGCCAATGGGATTTGGGAATGGAAGGTAAGCTGGATGACGCTTCTATCTGTAGCTCTTTCGAAAACCGTTGGCCAAAGATACCATCATTGAGGTTCATCTCGGTTGGTAAATTAGGTTGCTTAGGCTTCCGAGTGAGTTCAAGATCAGTAACAGGCATTTTGGGATATTGCTTCTTTGATTGGAATTAGTATTCTTGCTACTAAGCCTTACAGTAAGGGCTTAGATATACCTGCATCCAAGTTGAAGTTCCTCCAGGATTTTAGGCTATCCCAAAACTTAATCTTGAAGTGGAAGATAATGAGGTTATGACTCGAGTGATTGACTATACAATGAAGGTTAAGCTTTGCTTGATCTATAGGTCGGCCAGCCACTTTTGTAGACCATCTGGTGCATCGGAGAAATAAGAAATTGTTGCAGAAAAGGAAGCCCAACGGATGGTCACATGTGAAAATGGGTAGGAAGAAAATTATGTGTGCGCCCGAGGGGTCGACGTTTGGCACAACCCCACCATAACCTTCTGGTTCTTGTTCACCTGTTTCATAAAATGGGTATCAACAACATGCTGTTTGCAGTTGCCACTGAAGCCTGTCATCTACTACTGGCTGATCCCTCCTGTTCTAGTCTATTTGAATGGAGAAGCACAGATGGACACGAGGACCCTTGCAGACCACTAACTTCAAAATGTAGACCCTTTGGGAATCTTCATTGACAGGTTAGGCTAGAGGCCTACATCCCATGTGGTCGATATCCCAAAACATAGTAAATGCGTTGAATTAGCTATTTTCATGCTTAGATGTTTTATGAGAAAACAGATCATATTTAGCATAATTCTATAAACTCAAGCGTTATTTTATTTTTGGTAAACTATAGTCAACTTGTGTTTCACAAAAATAAGCAACAATGATCATATCTATGTATTAAAATTAAGTAAAAAAAGGTAGTGAATCAATCTTGAGGCATCTGGATCTGTCTAGTAAAGGACCTGCTCGAAGCTAGCTATATGTGGCATGTGTTGTATTACTTAATGTGAGATAATTTACCTCTTCACGGAAGGCCCAGGGGTACCACTTGGTTGCAATTGGCAATTTGAGCTCCTTCAGAGAATACCTTGTGGATGTGACAGGCACCCTTCCATCCACGTCCCCACTGCACACGCACCAAAGTAAGGCGTTAGTAAAGTTATAAGTGACCACTGAAAATGTTATCTTGTATGTCATCTTATCGTAAGCAGATTATTGTTTGTTCTAATATGTGAAGCAAAACACCAACCGAAAAGAAATATATAGTAGGTCATGTTTGGAGAAGTTCTCTTGTAGTTTAAAACTTTAGAAAGCAAGAGCTGAATTCGATTGAGCAGAAGGCAATGTGACAAAAATTGGATAAATCATAGGTTCTTAGTTTAAGTTTGACCAGAGTGAAAACAAAAGAAAAATCTTTCCACTTGTGAAATATATCCTGATAATCCAAACATGCGTATTGCCCACAAATGAAAACATGAGATCTGCACAATATATGATACATGTTAAGGAAAAACTGTTGAACACTTCGAAGCGTAAGACACGAGATTTTCACAATTAGGCAGTAAAACATCTTACTTGTAGATCCAAACTCTAAGGCTGGTATTCATGAGTTCTGTGAAAAGAGGTAGCGTATCTACACTATCACTCCATTGAATCGTCGAGCTGCAGATTCGGAACATGAGCAACATTAAATTAAAAATCTATTTTCAACCAATTAGAAAGCTGAACAGAGAATGGAGATCAGCAACATGAGAAATTTCCCATACTACCTGCATGCAGACCACGGGTATTTGAGACCTGTCACGTTTGCATGAAGTGCTGTTTGAACCTCTGGTAGGTTCAGGTAGTTTTGCACGTAACTATCAGAGCAAGGATCAAAATTTTCCTACCCATGTCGGAAAACACAGTAGTAATGAGAGAGCAAAAAGAAGGGAGAGAAAGACAAGTAATGCTCAAAGGAATCAAATAAAAGACTTGCGAATACAAACCTCCTACCTGAATATATATGTGTGTGTGTGTGTGTATGTATGTATGTACATATGTAAGATAGAGAGATGTATGTACATATATAAAGATAGATAGAGAGAGAGATTACCGAGGGGTGATTCTTTTTGGAAGCATTGATACGGCATGACGGAGCATAGATGTTGTACACATCAATGGCTCCTACAAGTCTCCATGCTGCCTTCTTTGCTTTCTGGCACAAATCATACTGCTCAGTTGTGTGAGGGGGGTAGCAGTTATTGTGGATGGTGTGTATGATCTCGTCCGGGATCAATGCATGACTCCAAAAGTAGTCATGCATTCCTTTGTCATCTGTCAGTTCGTTTATCGCTCCATTGCCAATCTACCATGTTGTCAGTAAGCCAGTGAACTTATGTTAAGATCATTTTAGATTGAAGGAGAAACATTTCTACTTTACTGGTAGTTAGAGGAGTAATTGTGATGGTTGCTGACGTAAATTAAAAGCCTGGATTAGAACCCCATCCTGTTGCTCTATTCTCTGCCTTTTTATATCGTGTTGCCCTGTTAGTCATGGAGGGCCGAGGTCAACCAGGGGATAATGATGCGTATATTCAAACTTTCAGTTAGTGAATGAACCTGAGGTCAAATAAGAAAGAATTTGTTGTTCCTGCAACTCTCTGTTACAGAGTCGGCGCCGAGAGAAACAGAGAGAGAGAGAGAGAGAGAGAGAGAGAGAGAGAGAGAGAGAGAGATGTCTTTCATGGAGTAGCAGGAGATGGCACCAACTTGAGTGGTGCCATCACATCTAGCAGACGGAGAGACTGTAGTCCAAACAGTTGATCAATATTTTAATGATAGGATGAAAGGAAGAGCGAGAGGACTTACAGTGATCCCTTTGAGGTTGATGGTGATGGTTCTGTTGGGACGCTTGTTGTTTTGGAGGATGATATGAGCGAGTTGAGGCACGTAATGCCCCGCATAGCTCTCTCCCGCAATATAGAAATCCCTCTCCTTGTATTCCGGGAACCTTTCCAACCAATTTACGAGGAAAGCATAATTATCCAATGCAGTTTGTTTATCTCCATTGATGATATAATCTATTGTATTATTTGAATAAGAGAAGCCCACTCCTACTGGCGACTCCAAGAACAAAACGTTCGCCACTGTCGGTAAGGAAGCCACATTAATCCATCGATCAGTGCATAGTCAGATGAAGCATTATATATGTGTGTGTGTGTGCAGTAATGAAATTGATTATATGATTCTTGTCCTTTGAAAAGGACTTTTCAGAAAAATGGATGACGATATTGAACGATTTGGGTTTGCTTTCATAAAGTTTCTTTTTAATGTTAAGGGATCCGATTAAACTGATTAGATGGAGAGGGCAGTGAATGCTCGGGGTCAATTGCACTCACAAGAATGGTCGGCGTCCTCACAGGCCACCAATTCATGGGAAAAGGGGCATTTTAGATTATTTTGCAAGCATCCATTAGCCCTGAACAATTGTTCTATATGGATACATTATTATATAGGCAAACACAGGTTTAGAAAAGAAAAATATGTGCCAACGAAAGGATAGAAAAAGAGGAATCCTGTTCCTTCAACTTGGTTCACACATCACAAGCATTCAAATCCATAACATCCAGTTCTCAGACGTACCATTGTTCCAGGCATACTCGTTCTTATAAAGAGTTCGCCCATCACTGGCAACTCTGAACGGTCCCAGTTCCTCCATGGCGCCATAACCGAGAGAAGAGCATCCAGGACCTAAGAACATCATCAAGAAGACATGCATAAATGCAGAGAGAGAGAGAGAGAGAGAGAGAGAGAGAGAGAGAGAGAGAGAGGAGGGGTTGTTTACCTCCATTAAGCCAAAGTAGAAGGGGTTTAGACTGATTCTTGGCGCCAACAGCTTCCACAAAGTAGTAGAAGAAGGCCCTGCCTGCCTTTTGATCAACTGTAACATAGCCAGCATACTGCTCAAAATCCACATCCGGTTGCCCTGGCAACCTCTTTACCCTGTCCTTCTCCTTTAACCCTTCTTGAGAGTAGTTAACCTTCTTCTCAGTAAGAACTTCGTTGAGCTGATAAAACTTAGTGTCTATATCGACTCCCCAGCTTCTTGTATCGACCTTCCCTTCTCTCATGGCCTTCATAAGTCGGTTCAGAGCATCTGTCTGCCTCCCTTGGCTGGTGCCCACCAACAGAGAGGCCAAAGCCAACAACAAAATCATGGAAACCAGACTGACTTCCATGGTTTTTCCCATTGCCGCGATACCTTCAGGAACTACTTATGGTGTGTTACGACGCCGTCTCTATAATCAGGTTTTAGTTTTTGCCTGAGGTGTGTGCTCTTAGAAGACATTCAGTCAATCAGATTTGCCAAATTTATGAATATTAATACTATTTTTTTCATTGAAAGGTGTAGATTGCTGTTTCTTAAGATGGATAAAGATGAGCTGTGAATTCTATAAATGAAATGACTGAAAGATGGGTGGAGTCTGTCGAGTTTGAAGGCAATTAACTGATTTCCAGTTTTGAGGGAGACGGTATCCGAAAATGTTCCCTTTCTTATATGTAAGGAAGTTAGAACCCCGAAGTTTCTTTAGAGGAGGTGTAATGAATGTTAGTCTTTCCTTTTTTAATTGCTTGGGATGGTGATAATTATTAGAAAGTATGTTTATTGCATTTTAAAACGTCGACAATTTTGGTTTTTATTTTCTTGTCCAGAAATGTTCCCGCATATAAGGATGTATAAACTTTAGTTATACAGATCAATTCTTGCGTCAATTTAATTTGAATTAAATTTAAATGAAGATCAGTGTTGAAAAAATCACACAAATTGAAACCTTTTTAAATGACTTCAGCTGCATATATAAGGTTGGAAGATAAAAACTCATTCCTTGACATGATCCAGTAGATGAACTTCTTTGTCCTGGGGATTTAGAAAAGAAAGTAGAGATGCAGAAGAGATGCCGGCGGGATTGAAATCAAAGACCTTTCTAGATATGATAGTGACTTCACCATCCAGCTACGTCACATAGAATCAATCATCTCCCCTCCTTGATATGTCTAGGGGGCGTTTGGCAATGAAAACAATAACATATTGTTCCATATATTTGTCCTAATTTATGATTAATTAGAACGATACATGAAGCATTACGTTACTGGCCTCACTGCCAAACGTTTTCCAAGGGGCTGTTTGGTAGTAATAGCAAGCAGTAACACAATGTTACTTTTTCATGAAAATGAAGATGTAGATTCATAAAACACTAGAACAAATGTTTCGTGTATCTACTCCAATTTTTAAAGTAAATTCATATGACAATAGCAATGTGTTACTATCGCCAAACAACCCTAAGTGATCTACAATAAATATATATATATATATTGGATGTTACTTAGAAGTTAGAACTCGGGTTTGAAAGATCCACTAACACACCCACAATATTCCTCTGTAAGGTATCTTAGGATCACATTGATTTGGTTGACAATCCAGACCCACAATATTCCTCTGTAAGGTATCTTAGGATCACATTGATTTGGTTGACAATCCAGCCATATTCAAACACTTAGAATCAATTAACTGGGCGACTTGTTTTGCTTTAGGGTTGCATGTGATCTAGAATCTATTTTCGTGTGGCCTTGGTCTTAATGCGGCAAATTCAGCTTACATTTATAGTACTGTTGGCAAACTATGCAAGTAATAGGACGGGCAACTCAATGTTGTCAAATGCTGGATAGTTGTCAGATGAGTAAAATTAAAAAATTCGTCGAAGGACTGAATGCCAAACTTATGAACAAGTGCCCAAATCATATCAACCTATATTGGCATCCCTCTTTGAGGCTCCAAATGATAGAAAGAAAAGAATTTTCTGAAGGCAATTTATGTTGATCTTTGTTTGATTTGTGATGAAGTCACCAACGTGATATCTGTAATTGGCACGCATAATCCAGTAGGATCATCTTCAGTACCATCCAAGCAGTGGTGTAAAAAGAAACAAAAACACGACGGGCAAGCTGTGATTGATCACCACTTCTCGAGACCCACTTTTCCAATTCGATTAATCCAGAAGCAAATTAACAAATGATACTTTGAAATTTGCACAAAACAAATGTTCATGGACAACTAAATCAGTATTCTTCCTTTGGATAATCTGCAACGGATCTAACACATTGAAAAACTGTCCACCCAAATTCCGTAAGAAATTGTAATCTCATTTACTCTAAGACCAAATTGATAAAGGCCACCAACTAGCTAGGCACTGGCTTCAAAGGTGGGGAGGGCAACCCCTAGAAGGAAATGCTTGATGTAAGAGAGAGCCCTGCCTGGCTGATAACTGGGAACTTGATGACCTGCTCCCCTGATCGTGGCAAATGTGAAGTTGCCCCGATAAGCAAGAGTATAACCTCCAACCTGCAAGAAAATATGAGAGTAAAGCAACATAAGCATTTAGTGGTATCTAACTAGAATCCTCACGAACTGTTTACCTACCAATTATTAAGAAATGTAGGTATAATTTACTGATGCAAGTTTCATATCGATGGTCTGAACCAGCTGTCTAGGTCGACAGATGCAGCATCAATGGAAGAAGTATGCTCAATTAATGTCGATATATTTACCTCGTTGCCGGAGGACCAAGGGTACCATTTGGTTGCAACTGGCCATTTGAGCTCGTCCAAAGAGTACTTTGTGGATGTGACGGGCACCATTCCATCAACGTCCCCACTGCATGCAAACACCAAACAAGGTGTTAGAAGATTTAGTAACCTCCAAAACTAAGGTAGTGTTTGGTATTCAGATTTTTTGGGCATGGGAGGTGTAACTAGATGAACCAAAATGTAAACTTGATCCCTCTATTCTTTCTTGCATGATTTACAAAACCTTGTATAAACAAAGAGAGAGCAATAACAAACTCATGAGACTGAGAATCTTATGAGTAACATTGACTGGACACTTAAAAAAGTGTTTTATAAATCTGTCTACTTTTTGAGACAGATGCATGTTATTGATTCCAAACAGCGTCTAAGGATGGAACACGTTGAATCATTGTGCTTTCCTCTGTTCTCCCCCTTTTCTCTTTTCTCTCAATTTGCACAATAAAACAGACGAAAAAATATTCTGTGTAGTCCAAATACAAAACAGGAGACCTGCACGGTCAGACTGTGAAACATCTCACCTGTAGATCCAAACTCGGAGCCCATTGTCGATGAATTCCGTAAAAAGAGGTAGGGTGTCCGCCGAATCAACCCATATACCAATCTTGTCACTACAGATTCAGAACATGCTACACATCAAACTGAAAATTTCGAACCAAAAAATGTTGAACAAAGAAACGGAGACCAACAAACAAGCGTGAAATTTCTAGTTCTCCACAGTACCTGCAGGAATACCACGGCCACTTGATACCCGTCACATTTGCATGAAGAGCTTCTTGAACATCTGGCTGGTTCAGGTAGTTAAGGATGTAATTGCTAGAGCAAGGATCAAAATTTTCCTACCCATGCGAGAAAAAAAAAAGGCAATAGCACATATGTGTGTGTGAGAGAGAGAAAGAGCAGAAACACAAAGCTCAAAGGGTTTATATAAGAGAGAGAGAGAGAGAGAGAGAGAGAGAGAGAGAGATTATAATATACCAAGGAGCTGCTGCGCCCCTTTCCGGAATGATCATGGCAGAGTGGAGCATGGATGTTGTAAATATCCATGCCGTTAACTGCAAGAACAAATGCTGTGGAAGTTGCCTCGTCGCACAAGTCCTTTTGCTGATTTGTGAGAGGAGGGTAGCAGTTCTTGTGAATCGTGTCTACGGTCTCGTCCGAGATCAATGCATGAGTCCACAGATAGTCAAACCGGCCTTTGTCGTCTGTCCACTTATTTATCACTCCATTCCCAATCTAATATATTCTTATTTTGCCAAATAGTTAGTAAGTATTGAATGAAAGTGCAGAACCCTGTGGTGGTAAGACAGAAGTTGTGAGGCACGCACACACACAAACACAGAGCGTCCCATTTCATGGCGGTTCAAGTGAGAACATCAGTTGAAATAAGCAAATCCAGCACTCTTGCAATAGCGGAAGAAAAGGAGAGTGAAAGGTCTTACGGTGATTCCTTTGAGATTGATGGTGATGGTTCTCTTGGGCCACTTGTTGTTTTGGAGGATGACATGAGCCAGTTGAGGCACAAAATGCCCAGCATAGCTCTCTCCTGCAATATAGAAGTCCCTCTCCTTGTACTCCGGGAACCTTTCCAACCAATTTACAAGGAAAGCGTAATTATCCAAAGCTGTATGTTGATCTCCATTCGAGCTGTAATCTGCTGAAGTATTTGAGTAAGAGAAGCCCACTCCTGCTGGCGACTCCAAGAACAAAACGTTTGCCACTTCACGAAAAAAAAAAGAAGAAGAAAATTGAAGGTCGACATATGTTAAGAATCATCAATGCTTCGACACATGAAACAGCAATGGTCGTGAAGAAAAAGAAAATCTTAAAGTGTATTCATGGATAAATGTTTTCTCGATTAGTATTATCGACTTTTTATTTAACCATAGAAAAACTTATTGTTTGGCGAATATGGCAGATTGGCAATATAAATAAACTTATTGTTTCTATTGTTGCTAAAATTTTTAGGTGCATTTTGTATAGTTTCTTAAAAAATTTATATGTTTCCTTGTATAAAGCTGAAAGAGCAAAGGCAACTACAGCACACATAGCAACAGGGGAGAACGCATTGGGGGGGTGCAAAATCTGGATAATTAATTTGCTTGAAGTAACTGAGCAGCAAGAGAAATGCAAATTTAAGAGGTATTTTCTGACAAGTAATTTCAGCTAAACAGTCCACAATGAAGCCGGATAGATCGTTCTCAGACATACCATTGTTCCAGGCATACTTGTTCTTGTAAAGCGTCCGGCCATCACTGGCAACTCTGAACGGCCCCAGTTCCTCCATGGCGCCATAACCGAGAGAAGAGCATCCAGGACCTAAGAACATCATCAAGACGTCACGCATAAATGCACAGAGAGAGAGAGAGAGAGAGAGAGAGAGAGAGAGAGAGAGCAGGGGGGGTTCCTTACCTCCATTAAGCCAAAGTAGAAGGGGTTTAGACAGGTTCTTGAAGCCAACAGCTTCCACAAAGTAGTAGAAGAAGGCCCTCCCTGCTTCTTCATCGACTGTAACATAGCCAGCATACTGCTCAAAATCCACATCTGGTTGCCCTGGCAACCTCTTCACCCTGTCCTTCTCCTTCAACCCTTCTTGAGAGTAGTTAACCTTCTTCTCAGAAAGAACTTCGTTAAGCTGATGAAATTTGGCGTCTATGTCGACCCCCCAACTTCTTGTATCGATCTTTCCTTCTCTCCTGGCCTTCATAAGTCGGTTCAGAGCATCCGTCTGCCTCCCTTGGCTTGTGCCCACCAACAGAGAGGCCACAGCCAACAATAAACCCGAGAACAAGAGACTGCCATCCATGTTTTTCGCCATTGATGCCACAGCTTGAGGGGAATTATGGTCTGTGATTATCTTGTTTTCGTGCTTATGCCGAGTGGGTTGCATGGTTTTCTACTAATGTGGAAGAACATATTAAATTGCCAAATTTATGAACATTCATTAGTTGGCTTTAGCGTTGTAATGTGTAGATTGCTGTATTAATGAAATGAATTAAAATCGTTCCGAGATTATTAACATGATTCGGTGTCTTTCCCGTTTTGAAGGCAAATTGACTAACTTATTCTAGATTTCAGCGATCTGTTGCGCCAAATTTTCTTTCCTTGTACATATGAAAGGAAAACCAAACCCTAAAGCTCTTGTAATGTTCCGCTGGACTAGTGGATATGATGTACAATGTACAGGCAATTGCTAGGCTTTATGTGTACATGTGCGTTTGAGAGCTTTCTGCGGAACCTATCAACAGCTTCAATTTTATTTTTATATGGATCCATTTTCTAGGTGGCCTCATGATATGGTTTACTATGTTGGTGAATTGTGTATATATGTATTTTAGTAATGTTAGAGGTTTTTTTATTACTTTTAGAATTGTTCAATATAGAAGTTTTGCAAGTTTCTAAAGTTATTTGTGAGGGGTTTTAGGTAGCTATAGCAATATGTAGTTCGGAGTCAGTGTGACGATTATTTCACCTAGTCTTTTGATGAGAATTGAGTCCCCTTTCATTGTGCTTCTAGGCAGGAGTGAAGCCAGAAATTTTTTATGAAGGGAGCTGAATTAAAGTTTTTAAATTTTGATCAGAGCCGAAATATCATTTTTCAAAATTTTTATATAAAACAAGTGAAATTTTTTAACATTTACATATAAATTAAAAAAAAAGAATTGAGGTGAGGCTAGGGCCATGCAGCCTACATTGGCTATGCTCCTACTTCTATGGTCTAGGGTTGAATGAATAGTGCTCTCACCCAATTATTAGAGAGATCTAGTGCATAGGAATCAAACTAATGATAGAGATTTCACATCGGTACTCTGCCTCTCGAGGCTATTTCAATACATAGTTATGATCCTTTCATTTAATTAGATTTTTTAAAATTTGAAAACGACCATAGATATGAGTAGGTTTGTAATTTATTTTTGGATGTAAGAATTGAAATCGTTTGTAAGTTTATGCACATATAAAAAATATATATAACATGTTTATTATGTAATATTAGTCTTAAAAAAATTATTAAAGCTATTCTTTTGAATGAGTGGAATATAAATCTATAAAATATTGAATTGAGATGATCTATAACATTTACAACGTATTACTACTATGCACAGAAGCGTCCCCACATTTGCTGGAGCTCTCATGGCAATAACCAGTTTGACAAATTACCTGAAGTGGTTGCCGTTGTTAGGAGTTGGTAAAAGGGGCGTCACACGTAACGGTGTTTTAAAGGGTTGAGCCAACTTGAACCCGACTCAAACTCGATCGACTTGGGTTAAACCCGACTTGGATTAAACCCTTTTGTTAAACAAGTCAAGCTCGAGCTCGAGTCAAACTCAAGCGGAACACATCAAGGTCGGCTAGGGTCATGTATACTGCCCCATTCAAACCGGCATTAGCGAAATCCATGCTCTTGTCTCATATTACTCAAAAGCTTCTTCTGAAACTAAACTCATTATATAAGGATAACACAGAAATTTAGTGGCTCGGCCTAAACTAAAGTTAAAACCTGTCTGAATTGGAGATGCGAATCAAGTCAGCCCACTTTGTGTTCAACTCATGGACAGATAAGAAAGACATCAAATCGATCGGATGTCTGTCGGGAAGAGGGCAGATTATCGCCAAAGGTGCTTGGTTTTTAATAATTATATGTTAAACAGTTCTTTATGAAATGCTTCAAGAGACGGGTAGGTGGGTGCATAAAAACAAGACTTAGCATATTTGATTTGCTTAAGAGTTATTCCCGTGGACCATAAAAAGTGGGATTGTGACACTTTAATTGACGGTTGTATTGAACCCACCTAGATTCCAGCGCAGCACAAGACCCAGCCACCATACTCAAACATACCACCTTTGCCCCCTTAACGAGATCGCACAAAAAAAAAAAGACTTTATCGTAATTGTTCCAACTCATCTATGAATTGGAAAACTTGCAAGACAACATAAGAGAACTTTGCAAGTTGAAGAGATGTAAATGTTTGTCCAACATTTGTTTCATAATTTAACATCTTTAAAAAGCTAAAAATCACCAAGGAAGTTGGTTTGCACATACATTGGCATGGCCTTATCGGTTGTGTAAAGTTTGTAAGCAGCAAGCTATAGACACCATGGTATATATTTTGAAAAAGTTTATAGTAAAGATTTGATCCCAAGCTTTCACTGTTCAGTCTGTTCAGTATAGTAAAATAATTCTAACATTGGGCTACCACATTAGAAGATGGAATGGAGCTCAGACTAGCTTTTGCGACTCACTTTTTTCATTCAAATAATGCATAACCAGTATCTAACAACTGACATCTTGCAATTTGCCGAAAACAAATGTTCATAGAGAACTATTGAAGATATCGAGATCGATCAACTAAGACGGGGAAGGGGCAGCCCTAGAAGGAAATACTTCAAGTAAGCGAGAGCTCTGCCTGGCTGATAACTGGGCACTTCATGGCCTGCTCCCCTGACTGTTGCAAACGTTAGATTGCCCTGATAGGCAAAAGTATATCCACCAACCTGCATGAAAATTTGACATGATCGAGACCACAGAAGTACTTAGTGTGGGGCTTCTCACACAAATATACAAGCACATATGGTTCTTCGTGAGTGATAATTGGTAAATGCCGAACCACTTATGCAAGAGACAAAAACCAGACCTCCAAATTTTGTGTTAAACAAATATTGTAAACGAAAGGTGAACATCCAAATGTGCTCATAAGTACTAATTCAATATAAATCGTGTTTCAGTTCAAGTTATTTTTGAAAAAAGTAAGTCTGATTTTTCTTCTGCCAAAATTTTGATGTGGTAAGTGTTCATGTTATGATTATTTTAAAAACGTGATCAAAGTAAGAAAAAGTGACTAACTTGACATATGCTCTTCATCCATTCATCACTCTCAAGTTAAGATCAATATGGTTAGATTGAATAAAAAACATTGAAATACTACTTTTAGTATGTCTGGTTTTTGTGTTTTGCCCCTTAATATACATCGTTGATGATTTTCTTTCTAGAATCGTAGTTTATCGATATGATCTCAAGCTTATACATATGCAGTACTATTTTGAACTAGCAATAACTTTCTTGCTTCTTATAGCTTATAGGATGCAATTTTTTGAGCGATTGGATCATATGGCATGCAAAGGAATAAATAGTAAAAGCTCAAATTTTGAGTATTTTTAAAAAGATATTCAAAGGAAACTATGTTTCAAAAAAGAGAAAAAACAATAATGACCATATCTGCGTTCAAATTAATTCACGAAGAGCTATTGCACCTGCGTATCTATTATTTTATTTACTGTAAAAGAATTTACCTCGTCTTTGAAGACCCAGGGATACCATTTAGATGTAATTGGCAATCTCAGCGCGCTCAAAGAATACCTCGTGGATGTAACCGGCACCCTTCCATCGGTGTCCCCACTGCACACACCAGAATGACTAAGGCGTTAGTAAACTAAAGATTTCAACAAATCCTGATCAACTAATGTTTCACATTGCCCACAAACTAAAACATGAGTTTGCACAATAAAAAATCTGTCAACACGTTGGTGAAATGTAGATCACGAGATCTGCACAATTAAGAAGTGAAACATCTTGCCTGTAGATCCAAACCCTGAGGCCGCTTTTGATGAATCCTGTAAAAAGCGGCAGCGTATCCGAACTATCACTCCAGCCAATTATCGAGCTGCAGATTCAGAACATGATGAACATCAAACTAAAGATTTTAGCCAAGAATGTTAAATAAAGAACGCAGATCAACAACAGGAAATTTTTGCACAATACATACCTGCAGGAAGCCCACGGCCACTCGAGACCTGTCACGTTTGCATGAAGTGCTTCTTGAACTTCTGGCAGGTTCAAGTAGTTGTAGATGTAGTCGTCCGAGCAAGGATCAAAATTTGCCTACCCATATAAGAAAATACACAGTACTACGTGATAAAGAGAGAGATTTAAAGGGAGAGGAAGATCTATAGAGAGAGACATAGAGAGGTACCAAGGAGTATTTCTTTCTAGATTGGGAAGGACTATGGCACTGCGGAGCGTAGATGTTGTACACATCAACGGCTTGTACAAGGCCCCATGCTGCATTTTGTGCTTCTTGGCAGAGGTCAGTTTGCTGAGTGGTGAGAGAAGGGTAGCAGTTCTTGTTAATGGTGTCTATGATCTCGTCCGAGATCAATGCATGAGTCCAGAAGTAGTCATACATGCCTTTGTCATCTGCCAATTCGTTTAGCACTCCATTGCCAATCTGCCATATTCGCCAAACAAATTAATTTGATAATTTTGATGAAGAAGCAAGAGTTGTTGACGTAAAAACCGAGGATTAGATACTGCTACTCTAGGTCCTACATTCTTATATGTTCTAATCATAGATCATGGTGATCATGGTTCTCCACATACATGTACTTTCAGAATGTTGAGTTTTAGTTACTGAATGAACCTTAAACCAAAGATAAAGAAGTTGGTCCTGACCACTCCTAGTTACAGGGTTATGTTTCATGGACAAGCAGATGACAAGAGATGGTGACACCAACAAGAGTTTGCAGTTCCAAAATGAACAGTTGATCAATCTTTTAGTGGTAGGATGAAAGGGAGAGTAAAAGGATTTACAGTGATTCCTTTGAGGTTGATGGTGATGGTTCTGTTGGGACGCTTGTTGTTTCGGAGGATGGTATCGGCCAGTTGAGGCACATAATGCCCGGCGTAGCTCTCTCCTGCAATATAGAAGTCCCTCTCCTTGTATTCCGGGAACCTTTCCAACCAGTTTACAAGGAAAGCGTAATTATCCAGTGCTGTATGTTGATCTCCATTCGTGGTATAATCTATAGATGTATTTGAGTAAGAGAAGCCCACTCCTGCTGGCGACTCCAAGAACAGAACGTTCGCCACTGCCCATGAAAGAATCCATATCCCGCTGGTCAGTGCATACTTTCAAATGAAACATTAATATGTGTCATCTGTAGAATAGAGCTCAGAGAATCAATTGCGGGTTGCCTAATTTAACTTTTCAATAGGTGATTGAGCATGATCATGAACAATTTTTTTTAGTTTCTTAATGTTTCTGCCATTAACACATCCGAACAATCTGATGGGATGACCTATCATGGCTCTAATTTTTTTCCGTGAATTCCCGTTGTGTTTCTAGTTCTTAAACAATTAATGGAAGAAATATTTTGACATGCCTCTTGAAGATTTAGCATTACTGAAAACACCGAAACATTCGATATTGTTAAAATATGGAACCTAAGCTTTGACCAACGGAAAATGACCCTCTACCAACTAAACATTCGGTTATCAAGAACATAAGTTTAGTGAAGACGACAAACCGAGTAAAATATCTTCAACTTGTACAATTTATTCGTTCGTTAGTTGGAATTGACATCTTTAATTATGCCCATTGTTACAAAAAAATGTCTCAATCAATCACCACCTAAATCTGCTTTTTTTATCAAATACAAAAAATTATCGCCCGAAATATATCTGACAGAAGCTTTTGCATTCAGTTAAATATTCAAAATCACCAAAACCAGATGATTCGAACTCAGACGTACCATTGTTCCAGGCATACTTGTTCCTGTAAAGAGTTCGGCCATCGTTAGCAACTCTGAACGGTCCCAGTTCCTCCATGGCGCCATAACCGAGAGAGGAGCATCCAGGGCCTAAAAGTATAAAGAAAATTCGATGCAGATGATATAATACACACACTTATGTGTATATATATATATATATATATATATATATATATATATATATATATATATATATATATATATATATATATAGAGAGAGAGAGAGAGAGAGAGAGGTGGGGTCAAAGTTTACCTCCATTAAGCCAAAGGAGGAGGGGTTTAGACCGACTTTTGAAGCCAACAGCTTCCACAAAGTAGTAGAAGAAGGCCCTCCCTGCCTTTTGATCAACTGTAACATAGCCAGCATACTGCTCAAAATCCACATCCGGTTGCCCTGGCAACCTCTTCACCCTGTCCTTCTCCTTCAACCCTTCTTGCGAGTAAACCTTCTTTTCAGAAAGAACTTCGTTAAGCTGATGAATTTTGGCGTCCATGTCGACTCCCCAACTGCTAGTACCAACCTTTCCTTCTCTCTTGGCCTTCATGAGTCGGTTCAGAGCATCTGTCTGCCTCCCCTGGCTTCCATCCAGCAACAGAGAGGCCAAAGTCAACAAGAAGCACAAGGAAACGAGACTACCATCCATGGCTTTCCCCATTGCTGCCACACCGAATGGAGAGGAACTATGGTGTGTTGGTTTTTGCCTGGGGTGGCGCTCTACTTATATGGAAGAAAGCAAAATTTATGAACAATAATTTGTCACTGCTTGCTTCTATATATCATGGTAATTAAGGTGTAGATTGCTGTTTCTTAAGATGGGTAGACATGATCTGAAAATTCTTGTGAAATGAATGAGAATCGTTTCAAGCTTGTGATGATTCGGTGTCTTTCCCGCTTCGAAGGTAAACTAATTTCCAGTTTTGTGGGAGCTAGTGCGCAAATTATTCTCTATTTCTGTTTGTAATTAAGGAAATCGAATCTTAAAGTTTTTGGTGGAGGTGTACCAAAGGTTAGACTTTCCTTTTTGTTGTTATTTGGGTTGGCGTTATGAAAAAAGAGTGAATGCAATTGCCATTTTACAATGTTCATCGAAGCTTTTTACCGTGTGGGATTTACTGTCATTTTGTAGGTTCAAACTTATTATCGATCCAGTAATCTTGCATCTATTTATTTTGAATTAAATCGACAGTGTTGAACAAAAAACGCTCGATACGTTGAAACTCATTTTTGAAATTACACGACTTCAGCTTCTCTTTTAAACAATTAACAAATTGCACGTATAGGTAAATATATATATATATATATATATATATATAACCAAATTAATCCTCCCTATCTATCTCTCTTTTTATTAACAGTAAATCTTCATAAATTTAATGATTTGTTTTGAAACTTTAAGAAGAGGCTTAATATTACTTTTCAAAGGGTTGACGCAATGGTCAAGGTGGGAGCTGGTAGACTGCTAATTGTGGTTTTGAATTCCTGAATATCAATAGCTTGTGTTGCAAAAGAAGGGCCCCTGAAAATGCAAGTTGAAGCGTGATGGGGACTGTACCTCGAAACATCAAAAGTATGTCTTGTACCTTAAAAAAAGAACGAGGTGTTGGGTGGAAGTTTCAGGATTGAATGAAAACTTAACTCTTTTTAGGTGATAGGATACATTACTCATTCAATTCACTCGAAATAAGAATTTTGATATTCAATATCATATCCGAGAACGCCACTCAACGATCCAGATCACCCCTGCAGGATCGTGTGTCAAAGTGTGGGAAACATGCTACAATATATACTGATCATATTGGGATCTGATGATCATCACAAGTATAAGTAGGGATCGTATATCATCTATGAAGGATCTTTTGATAATTATATGCAGCTTATGTATATAAATAATAATAACATGTATATAATGCAAGATCAGTCCAAAAAAATTTTAAAAACTATCAACTTTTTAATGAATGAGACATTATAAGTTTCTAAAATATTTCATTTAGGTGATCTATTTGCTTTTTTTAAAAAAAAAATTACCATGTATATCTACTTTTTGCGGAGGTACTTGTCCTTCTCTTATTTATTTTGATGGGTATGAAACCGAGTATGCATTTACCATATCCAATTTATAGGACTGCTCACATGTATAAATACGATTCAAATCCAACTTTCTTTTCTTCAAATGGCGCATAAATTGGACTGCTAAATATACAAATTCAAAAAAATTGATATTAGATATATAGCATATTTATTTGAAACTGAATACCTTATCTAAAAACGAATCGGAATTTCAATTTAATTGGATATCACTACGATGCAATTTCTTAATACATGCTAAACTTGTCCTTTTTTTTATATATCCTCTGATCCGATCCATTGCACCCATTCCTTCGACCTATTGGGAGACACATAGGGTTTTTCTCGTCCCTCCATTGCCCTTTTCCTGTAACTATTGAGGCTCAGCTGGCCACTCGCTGGGCGATCTTCTCCTCCGCCGCGATCCTCTGATCGTGATTTTCCCTCTTTTGCCCGTCCTCAGGGTCGTGATCAGAACGGCCGATTCATATTGAAAGCGATGGATTGATTGCCATCGGTCTTCATGCTTTCTCTCTCTCTCCTTGCGTCGTTTATGCCGTTCGAAGTGATCCTTTTCGTTTTATTTGTGATTTCGAGGTAAGTCTACTGTTCATGAGGCCGGTCGACAAATGGAAGCTGAGTTCTCTATGCTTAGATCTGAAAGATACGAGATTTGTCTCTGTTTAACATGACGAGTTTGTTCGATCGGTCCGTCAAGTTATTGGATGGAAGTCGAGGATTTCCCACTGGAATTTGAATCTTTGTTTTGGGAATGTCTGATCCTCTCACATCTGAATCACAAATTCATGTGCTAGACCGAAAATCTTCCTGATAATAACCGTATCTTAATAAGCAATAAACCTAATGACTTCAATTTAGTGGAGAATGATGGAAGTAAACTTTTGTAGTTACTTGATCACAAAGATCTAATCCAATAAAAGATGAGCCCCCAACAAACTGATCACATCGCCTGGATGTCGAGATCAAAGACCAAGGGGTTTCCCTCGAAGGAAATGTGTGATGTAAGAGAGAGCTCTCCCTGGCTGGTAACTGGGAACTTCATGTCCTGCTCCCCTGATTGTCGCAAACGTTAGATTCCCCTTGTACGCCAATGTGTATCCTCCAACCTGCAAATTGAAAGTGATACAGAACAGAAATAAGCATTCCATGTTGATGGATATATGTACAGAATCAAGTTCATATAAAAGATTATATGTATATATATATATATATAGTATTGTCATGTAATTCTCGTCCACTTTTTACCTCTTGATTGAAGAACCAAGGATGCCACCTGGTTGCGACTGGCAACTTGAGCTCCGCGAGAGAATATCTTGTGGATGTGACAGGCACTCTACCATCTGTGTCCCCACTGAAAGGATGCAAAAATAACACGAAATTATAGTTTTTGCCATGTTTATATATCTGTGTGCACTTCTTAGTTGATGCATGACCTTGAAACTATTTAAGAGTTGAGTGAGTTGAAAAACATAAACAGTGATATAAAAAAGTTTATGATACAAAAAGGGACTTTGTCAAGAAACTTTTGCAACAGGTGACATAATGAAGAAAGTGTATTTGTTAAAAGTAAACTTTTGCAAGTTCAAGAACAATGAAAAAAATGAACTAACAAAAGTTTTCCTTCTTGTACGAATAAATTTTTGCTCTCGCACGTAAAGAATGAAATATAATCAACAAAAATAAAACTTATTAAATAGGAATATTGCCATGGTATCTCGTTATATGACCCTACCTTAACTGAGTTCAAAGAAAAAACTAGTTAGTTACCTGAAGACCCATACTCTAAGCCCATTGTCCATGAATTCTCTAAGAAGAGGTAGGACCGTATCTGCACTGTCAGTCCATCGCGTGATCGCATCGCTGCAGTTTTCACCAAAAAAAAGAAAAAAACTTCTGCACTTAAAAAATATAATGATCCAAAAAACGGACGGTAAGAAACTAAAACTTCTCAAAGAGTACCTGCAAGCAACCCAAGGCCAGTTGATGCCTGTTACATTTGCATGAAAGGCTTCTTGCACCTCTGGTAGATTCAGATACTTCTCCACGTAGAAGTCTGAGCAAGGATCAAAGTTTGTCTACCCAAACCAAAAGTCAGAACATACTCCTGAACTATATATATATATATATATATATATAATCTAACAACATTACCAACTCGCTATCAAGAAGTTAGGAAGGAAAGAAGTAGTGAGAGAGAGATCAGAATAGGTTTACCAAGGCGTACTTCTTTGTGGAATTGATGTGGCAGAGTGGAGCATAGATGTTGTATACGTCGAGGGAATCTATGAGATTCCATGCTGCCCACTGAGCGTTGTTGCAATCGTCGTATTGTTGAGTAGTGAGGGGGGGATAACAGGTCTTGCGGATCGAGTCTATGGTCTCATCGGAGATTAATGCATGAGTCCAGAAGTAGTCATACATCCCTTTGTCGTCCGTCAAGTCGTTAAGCACGCCATTGCCAATCTATAAAATGGAAGACCAAGAACCAGTGATTAAGATTGTTTCTGAACGGAAGAGATAAAAAGTATTTCACTGACATGTCTTTCTCCCCTGCAGATGCTCATCCGTTCTTGATATCTCAGATAGTGGTAAGCAGATCATGAATAAGATATAAAATGTATCCTCAAAAGCTTGTTCTATGGTACAACACGATTTTTTCTGTAAGTGATTGTTCAGAAATATCATATTTTCTTTGAAGATGAAATAAGTTTCAAACACTTACCAATAAAATCATATGTTGGTTTTTTTTTTTTTTTTGACTACATGAAAAATTTGTCCTAGGGCGTTTGAAAAGATAAACTTTGTGTTCTTTTAATAGATGTTTTTTAAACACATGATTTAAAGATACTATATAGGAAACATAATGGGATTATATAGGGATACTGTTCTTAAATCCAACAACAAAATATTGAACAAAATCACACCATATTCACGGAAACAATAACATGGTATTCTTGAGGCATGTTCTTCTCATCAAGTGCCCTCCAAGACTATGGGTGAACTCTGACAATCAAATATTCTACACGCAGTGTCACACCAAGTCTCCAGAACTTGCAGTTACGACTTGTTGCCTAATGACGTAAGATAGAGTTCTAGATACAGTCCCATTCAAGGTCCAAAAACTATATGAAACTTGTATCTGATCATTAACATTCAAGCAAAACTTTAAAAAAATACGATGACTTCCACAGACAGACAGATATAAGAGAGAAGAAAGAGATTGAACGTTAGGTCCTAAGAACAAGTAGATTCATCAAAACATGTATCGTTCTATACACTAACTGTACCAGATAAAATTTGTCATTTCTCATTTCATTTCATGATACCCATGTAAGATGTCATCGACATCAGAAAATGGCATCACATCTACCAGAAACAACTTGCATAATTATTCTTCCGTAGTGTTTATAAACTAGTTTTGCTTGCTACGCATAATTATATATGCATCTTCGTCAGGACCAAAGGTTAGCCGTGTAATCTCAATGAAGAGATGAGGAGATGAAAGGGACTGCAGAAATGCTTACAGTGACGCCCTTGAGGTTGATGGTAATGGTTCTCTCGGACCACTTGTTATTCTGGAGGATGGTATGAGCAAGTTGAGGCACATAATGCCCGGCGTAGCTCTCTCCTGCAATGTAGAAATCCCTCTCCTTGTACTCTGGAAACCTTTCCAACCAATTCACAAGGAAAGCATAGTTATCCAACGCTGTATGTTGATCACCACTGTAAGAATAATCACTCGTGGTGTTTGAGTAAGAGAAGCCCACTCCTGCTGGTGACTCCACGAACAGAACATTCGCCACTACACACACACATATATATATATATAAGAGAGAGAGAGAGAACATACACATCCCATCTCTCATATAAAAGAAAAAGAATGCATAATCTAATCATTTAAATTAAATGCAAAACGTGTTACTACCATTATTCCAGGCATACTTGTTTCTGTAAAGAGATCGACCATCACTAGCAACTCTGAACGGCCCCAGTTCCTCCAAGGCGCCAAAACCAAGAGATGAGCATCCAGGACCTGAAAATATAATCAAATTCAGAGAGAGAGAGAGAGAGAGAATCAAATTCATTCATAGAGATCAAAGTTTACCTCCATTAAGCCAAAGGAGAAGGGGATTTGAATGACTCTTGAAGCTAACAGCTTCCACAAAGTAGTAGAAGAAGGCCCTCCCTGCTTCTTCGTCAACTGTAACATACCCAGCATACTGCTCAAAATCCACATCCGGTTGTCCTGGCAATCTCTTTATCTTGTCCTTTTCCTTCAAGCCTTCTTGGGAATAAACCTTCTTCTCGGAAAAAACTTTTTCAAACTTATCAAATTTTGAGTCTGTATCAACACGCCAACTTCTTGTATCGATCTTTCCTTCCCCCCTGGCCATCCTAAGCCGGTTGAGAGCATCTGTCTGCCTTCCTTGGCTTGTGCCCACCAACAGAGAAGCCAAAACCAACAATGACCTCAAGAAAAGGAGACTACCATCCATCGTTTTTCCCATTGGTGTTACTCCCTGAGGAGACTGTGGTGTGTTACAAAGTTAAAGGGCCCTTCCCCACAAAACAAAATTACATCTTGCCTTCGGCAATGCTGCATTTAAAGTGGGACAAAGTTGAATGCTAAAATTGGACTACAAATACAGATACTTTTTGTTGCGGTTAAATTAACATTCTGCCTCAGATACATGGATCTGAGATGCACATATGAAGATGTTATGATGAAATTTGTTGGAAATTAGCAAATATTTCGGAGGAGATATGCTTCCATATTATGAACATTTGTATCTCTCAATAGTAAAACTTCCTGCCTATGATGAGCATGCATGGGCCCTAGTTCGAGGGGGATTATCCGGAATTTTGTTCATACAGTTAAGATCATTTTGTTGAATCGGAATCTCAACAGCCAAGTTTTTCTATGCTTATATATGGTTCCGCCACTCGAACAGATAGTCTTCTCCGCTTTTACGATTTGCAGAGTATTGCAGAGACAAGGTTCTTGCTGCATGATTATATACTTACAATTACATGGTCCTTTTGGTTAGAGCCCTGTTAACATAGATCTTGCTTCGGTTTTGAGGAGGGTTGGATAACTATGTAAAATTGGCCTTATGCTCTTTATCTCTGCAACAAATGCTCTGTCCAGGATATAATCTTTACGAGGGAAGTTGTTTTTGTGTCTTTTTTTGGCCATGGTAAAGGTAAATACTTTATATCTATCAGTATCAGAAAATACCGTTCTTACTGAAAAATCGTTGGTAATTATATTTGCTGCATGAAACAGGATTCAGTTACCAATCAGTTCTGATTCGATATGCATGATCTTTGCATTTGAATCCCAGCCCCATCCAACTCAGAAATTGAACAAGAATCCAAATCTCCTTCCAACCCAAACTCTGGAGTGAGTCATCAGATTGCCAACTATATGAACAATGTATCCGTGCCCTCAGATTATCAAGGAGCAGATGGAGTTAAGATTGGAGACCAAGTTTTTCGCAATTTACTTTTTGTTGAACATTTTGTGGATGCAAGACAAGAAAGCTGAAGTGTTCCATCCATACGCTTATACTGAAAATTTTACAAAGACACACTCAACAAAAGCATGCTTAAGTTCTGTTTTCTTTCATTTAACCACCTAGATTACATAGGAACAAGGTGGTTCAATAAATAAATAGAATTCAAACTTAAGCCCACTTTTGCTATACCACCAAACGTTTAACGTGTTTTTGCAAGGAAGGAATTCAATGTCAATTATATTAATAAAGAGAAGGGCACGAAGAGAATTCTGCATTGCAGAAGAACTAACAATGGATTCCACAAATGGAGAAGCATATAGGCCAAAAGGAGGCATTACTTGGTGAATGGAATGGAATCAGATTGTTTAACAATCAGATTAAATGGTGAAGATTAATATGGAACCACTTTTCCGATTGTATTAATTCAAAATCAGATCAACAAACGGTATTTTGAATAATTGTTCATGGAAACCAGGCTTCTTCTTTTGGAACATCTACACAGGATCTAATTACACATTGAGAAAACTGACGATCCCGTACTATAAGAAATTAGAATCTCATTTGACCAAAAACCAAAGAGTAGGTCATGTTTAGAAGAGTTCATCTTGCAGTATGAAATTTTTAAAAAATTAAACAAGTAAACGGTAAGTGACAAACAATACATTCTCATTTTCTCAGTGTTAATTTTAACCAGAAGGAGAACAGGAGAAAAAAATTTTAAGCGTGTGATTATTATCTAACCTTTTTCATTATTGCCCAGGAAAGAGAACAGAACCTCACAATCATTATAAATGAATTAACAGCCATAGTCTAACATGTTCTGTCAAAAAAGAACTACTTTCTTCTAGAACATGAGATTAATTTGCACAATAATTGTAGTTCAAATACAAAAACAGGAAACCTACACAATCAGAGTCAAACACCTGACCTGTGTATCCAAACCCTTCGCCCATTGTGGATTAAAAATCATTTTTTTAATAAATGATAAACACACACACGCATATATATATATATATATATATATATATAAAATACAAAATACAAAATGTTACAGTTAGCTCATTATCTTGAGCTGTCTTTGGACAATATTAAATCTCAGTGGGTATATGCATGGCTAAAATTGGAATTCTTTATACTTTTAGGTGGGGAGAGGTTCATCTTACTACGAGACTTCAGGTCGCCGTCCCCCTTGCATCTGGTGTTTCTGAGTTTTGTCGGCATTAGTAATCGCAGCTATGCAGCTTCCAACTTCAAAATTATACTCCCATCAAGGGTCGCATGGACCCTGGTTCCACTTTAATTTCTTTTTTTTTTTAGATTTACATATAATTTTAGAAAATTTTAGTTGATTTAAATAAAAATTTTAAAAAATGATATTTTGATTCTAGTTAAAATTTGAAACTTTAATTCGGCTTTTCTCATGAAAAATTTTTAGCTTCACTCCTGATTCCCACCATCTACAAATACCAGAGCGTATTTATCTGATAGAATCCAATTACAAACCTCCGTTCTAAACGTCCCCAACTCTAACTCGACCAGCTCAGCTAAGTTAAGCTGTGTGCCCCATAAATGAAATTCTTTGCACTTTGCTTGCACGCTTTATACTTCACTTTTATTACTTTTAGAACATTATATGCACTCTTTACCTGTAAATTTATTCCACCTGACCGTATCATCATTATTAACATTGTTTACTCACACAATTTCTGACACAAGTCAAACACGCTTCCTCATCAAACATTCCCCAACAATTTGTCATGAGCCGTCATTTTTAACTAGCTTTTAAAATATTTTTTAGAGTTTTCTTGTTTTTAATTATTATATATATATATATGTATATTGAAAAAAAATTGTTTAATATTTTTTACCAATTCACAACTCTTAGGAGCTTTACGTGTTGCGCTGGAAGCGGCTTCCTCCATAGATTTAATTTTCTTTAAAGAGCACTTAATAGGCTACTGTCTCTTGTGTATTTTCAAGATTGAGGTAAATCTATGGGTCCCTTCCAGCCCTGAGATCTTGGCTTTTGGCGTGGGAAGTCGACAAATATAATTTAAGTCGGATAAAAGCATCATTTACCATATCTTATTTATTGATCAGATGTACACATATCCGACTGAAATTGAATACAAGCAAACAAAAGTTTTATGTCACACCAGAATTCGATTCTTAAATCCAACTTTCGAAATACACATATTTGTATGGAATTGAATCCAAATGCGTATCTGAATCTGATGCAATTTTTTAATGGATGTTAAATTTTTTTTCCACGTCCTAGTTTTATAAAACAAGTCTGCTGGACATCCAATGTGAATTAGATCCATTGACATCTCTAATTCAGATCACGCCGAGGAAAACAGTTGTTTCAAATAGATGTGTTCTTCGTCAAATGTCGGCGGAATAATGTCCAGCCGGCCCGGCCACCTCCTCTTGAACTGTCATATAGCGCAATGCCAACACCGAACACAGCCCAACTGCGAAGCAGCAACAAATTAATTCTACTTTGGAAGACTGTGAGGCGTCAGGAAGGACATCACCTACGGAAGAGAACCTCTGGACCTCTCCTCCCTGGATAACTTATGGCGTCTTTCTGTGTACACGGAAGAAGTTGAATTCCTGCGTCGCCTCGGATGAAATTCTACGTTCTTGTCTTTCTCCGGCCAACATTTTCCTTCTGTTCGGAGTAATAATGGTGTGCTGTTTCTGACTTGGTCCTTTCCTCGTGGCCGATTTCGGTTGACGCTCTGCTTGGGAACAAAATCGGCGACGCTGATGTTTGGCTTTAACAATTGTCAGCAAAAATACAACTCAGTTCCAGAGGGAATGGCAGAAAATACATGCAAGGATAGCACTTAGATTCGTTCCACTGTCCACCTTCCAGAGAGAGAGAGAGAGAGAGAGAGAGAGAGAGGTAGCATGCGGTTAAAGCCAGCCATCATTTTTTGCTATTTCAAAACCAGACTTGTTGATCGTATGATATACTTTTTTAACTTGTGTGTATCGTTTACAGTTCAGGGAAGTAGCATCCATTGAATCGAAAATAATGCGTCGTCCCCACGTCCTTTGGAGCTGAGGGAGACATAACTTTTCTTTGGAAAAAATAAACGAGCTCAAAAAAAAAAAAAAAAAGACCTCAATCCCAATGTTTCCGAGAAAAGTGGCTACATAAGACCACATTAATATATATGCCACCAACTTGTTCCCTGCTTCTAATCCGTTGGCATGTTTATTTATCATAAACCTAACCTTCTGTAGCATGGCTGTTAAAAAATGTTAATCAAATAAAATTTTTTTAAGTAAAATCTCAAAAACACGTTTATATATATATATATATATATATATATATATATATATATATATATATATATATATATATATATATATATGAAAGATATTATTGAAGAACCTGACGTGGGCTGCAGCAAAGCCAAAAACAGGCATGTTTGAAAATAAAAAAGTTGAGGCATTGACAGATACGTATATATGAACAGTATAGTGGTGTTCACATATATATCAAAGAGTTGATAAACATTCCCCAAATCGACCAATCATAGTTTTGCTTACGTACCCAGATTTATTTTTTTCGAATTCAAATATGAAAATATCACAAGTTAAGCTCAAGATTGTCCTTGTCACTTCAACCCAAGGGGCAAAAGCTGGGCAGGAGGCACCGTTGAACAAGCTATCCTGTTAATGTTTATGTGTCTCGTGCACGCCATATGCACCCGTTCTCCCTTCCGTTTTAGATGTTCCTTCGAACAAATTCAATCTCAAACACTAGACGTAAAGGGACAAACACATACTTAACTTCAATTCGCCTCCAGTAAAAAGACAACAGACATTAGGTTTCGATATCAGACCACGGCATATACAAGTATTCAAACCTTTCAGTCTGTATGAAGTTGGAATTATTGAACTCTAGAATTAAAATTCTCATTTTTGATAAAATGAGAATTACAATATCAAACAAAGACTTTTGATTCCGAAATTATAAGCTCATTCTTGAATCAAAATTTTGAAATAGTCATTCTACCCTAAAGGGTGGACTTACGATTCTAAAATTTTAGAATTTTTTCATTACTCAGTAGGACACAGGTGACGATGGATTTACTCCATCAATTCTAGAAGTTTATCCTGTTTCATCAAAGCCATCGCTTGCTATTCTGGAATCAAAATGTCAGACTATCAAATGCAAAAAAAAAAAAAAACTAGAACTGAAATTTTCATTTCAATTCCAGTTTTAAAGTAGAATTTTGTTTCTGTAATGTTAATTCTTAAATTAAAATTCAAAGCCATCAAACACCACCTTGAGATTTCAAGTTAAAAATTCAAAACAGGAGTTAGAAAACCACACAACCCAAGCTTTCTTATGTAAATGAAAATGATTGTAATAAAATAACTAGAATGTAATCATAGTTAGAGTAACGGAGAAATAACAGTCGTGCGGAGTTGGCAGGACCTTAATTATTTCTGAGGAATCAAAATTTTGATGAGCCGTTAGATGAGTCTACGGCATAACAACAATAACATTCGAATAATGAAGCAATTCGTGCCAGCCAAAAAACTGCGGCCAATTAAGATATTCTTGAGGAAGAACAACTCACTCCCCACCGGCTTCTCAAGCATATCCTAATTGATGAACTCCATGTTTGGAAAGGCGAACTTGGGCAATTGCGAGAAGTTATCGGATAAAAAAGGACCTCTGATCTGAAGACGACAGGACTGAATGTTCAGAAGAAGAAAAGAGATTCAGCAAATGGTTTGGCTATGGCCGGATGGTTTTCCTGTTGTTTCTTTTTTCTTTTTCTTTTTCTTTTGCCGGTCCCATCAAATCCCACTGCAAAGAAAACCATTCATCAAAGTGATTAGCTGATCCAAGTCTGACCCGTTTGCATCGTTGATCAGAGTTGAGACAAAAAGAAAAACAAAGAATTTAACAGAGTTTAAGCTATTAATCACATAACTTCTGCCTGTGTTATAAGAAACTCAGAAAAAGTGAGACTTGGCATTCAGGGGAAAGCTTATCCTTAAAACATTTTTCATTATTTTCCTTCCAATGCGTCGTGGCGCCCATCTCGCCATGTCATGTAAGACGCAAACCAGCTGTGATGGCGCCCACGCGCCTAGACATGGGACTTCACCCTCCCTTACTGAACCATTAATCTCTAGCTATTCACTAATGAATATTTTAAGAAGATTCTTCAAGAATGCAGGCGCTTAGAGATCTAGCTTCATTATCCAATACTAATTTGGCTTGAACAAATTTTGTGTAATTGGACTCAGTTTAGATGAGCGGAAGGTTATTCCACCATCTAAACGAAAGCCGAAGCTCTTCACCCCCCTCCTCTTCCCCCACTCTCGTTCTTCTTGTCCCAAGGCTCTAGAGTTGTGTTTCAACTTGTATGTAGAGCCAACATCATTTTTGATACATAAGCATGGTCCCATGTGGCTCGAACTGGTGACGCACCGTACAGGCGCTTCCTGCCAACCTGTTTGAAATTATGCCCCTTAGACAAATTAAACTCGGATTAGAACTCCATTTTTCAGAGACCAATTCTGATCAGCTAACATAAAACCAACAGTTTCAAACACCATTTTTTAGAGACGAATTCCGATGATCAACTAAGTATAAAACCAACATTTAATATGTAATCAATATGGACATTTATTGAACAGCTATCGGATACCAGCGTTGAATTTTGGGATCATAAAACTGTATGCCACAATTAATAATTAGATCCAAAATTATTTACACTAAACAGATCAATAATTGGATGGATTATCGAATGTCCAGTCTGTCTACAACTAGGCATCTGAGATAGACATGAAGAATATTTTTTTTTAACAATCCTATGTGTTTTAGCTGTCTCTCAGAGTGGTACACCTTCCATTCATCTTTCTGGAAGGTGATACTCGCAGGAGTCAAACTCTGACCATCCACCTGATGCACCAATCCATTCAGATCTGTAAGTATAAATAAATCAGGTCCACGTTCAGAAAAAAAAAAAAAACCCGATCCGGATATAAAATCATGTCTAACCACAACAACACTGAACACCCCCTTTGTCTCGGTCATTACAACGTAAACGGGCCTTACAATTAGGCTCACCTGCCGGTCATGGACCTTTCTCCCCAACGAACCAGCTCCTTACCTTAATTTCAAGAGAGACAACATAAATTATTGGCCCCTCAGCCTTTTTCAACCAGAGAAAGCCTGATACCAAACGTACAGCCCTTCAAGCTTTCATCACTTCAACAATTGCCGATATTGGGGAGTTTTTCCCACACAAACATATAAAATGAAAGTCCAAACGCATGTTCCTTTCTCTATCGTTGAAGATTTAAGAAATTGCTTTTAAAACATGGTCAACAAAAGCTTTTTTGGCTAAAAAATTTGTTGTAGACTTGCCAACGACGGGGAAATCCATTGAATTTTAGACCTTCTGATACTTCAACTCTTAAGAGATATTTATCATCCTTTTCTGCCAACAATTCATCTCTCCAAATATTTCAACTTGCAAAAAATAAAAAATAATAAAAATCGAACATTGACTGCCTCTAGCCGCCATACCGCAGCCATATTGGTCTATAATTACATATCTTCTATTATCTTCCAATGTCAATCTCCTTAACGACAAAGAATGTATATACTATGCTGCCTCTCGGCAATGGCGTAAGAAGTTATTCATCTTATCCAAATATCGGTCCAAGCGGAGTTGAATCAGCTGATATAACTCAAATTGCCTAAACCACTAAAGATTCATGTATCGGCCTTTGTTATTTACATACCCCAATGCTAATAACGCCGTCGAGAGCATTTTCTTGGCATAGCGTAGATGACCTGCGAACCACAACAAGCCGGTGGCTCAATATTTCGTCAAAACACACGCATTCACGTGACCAAAATTGCCCACGCAACCAAGGTCCCCCGGCATAGTTATCGACACCCCCCATCATCCTTTTTCCTTTGACCCGTGTGTGTCTATCCAAATCCAAGAATTCCATGTCTTCATTTGTAATTCTGCACCGCTCTTCTTGGCGTCCCCCGCAGCGGCCGTCTGGATTCTGAAAACCGCTCTCCCCTCTTCTTCCCACCACTTTCCTGGTCCAGTTTTTGTTCTTCTCTTCTTTCTTGATCTATATAAAACCACCATGAGATACAACCTTCTCCATCGTCTAGCCATTCTGCATGTTCCTTTCCCCTGAAAATGAATCGCATAGAAGAAGGGCGTTCTTGGTTATCGAAGCACCTGAAAATAGGCGGCGGCCACCACCACCACCATCACAAGCTCAAGCAGCCTTCATCCTCCCTTCAAACTTATGAGTCGTCCTTATCCAACAGCCTTTCTCGGCTTATACCGTCTTCCGAGTATCAGTCTTCCGAGCCTTCTTTGGCTTGGGCGCATGAAGCCATGGCGTTCCTGATCAGCGCGCACCGTGGTCTCCAAACATTTTCCGGCGAGATAAACTACCCGTTCGAGAAATGGAGCTCTTGTCTCACCGACGAATACCTGGCGGACACCCTTAGCCTTCTTGATCTCCTAAACTCCACCTCCCGTAAACTGTCTCTCATCTCACAGCACAGACTTCCTCTGCTGCTCTATGCTGGCTCGTTCTCGAGGTCGCCGACCGACAAAGATTTGCAAGAATGGATGGCGCTTCCCACCAAATTTGCAGCGGCGGTTGCTGAGCCTGAGATACAGGAAGAGGGGTGCGAAATTACAAGCTGCAGGGCCTCGAAACCCAGCGAGGAAGAGAAGGCTTTCAGGAGAGCAATGGAGGGAGCAAAGAGTGTGAATTTATTCATAATGAAGATTTTAGATTGCTGTTTCAGTGGGCATGTGGAGTCGATGTTGGAGATGAAAGCGCCTTCTGGGCATGTATGGTCGGCGAACCTGATGAATCTGCAGATTAGGATCTGTGAGGAGATGCTTAATAGGAGGACAAGGAAAGAAGGTGGTGGCCTCTTCTTCCAGGAGGTGGTTGATGTGAATGAAAGAGTGGGTCGTCTGTTGAGTTACATATCAAGCAGAGAGGAAGAAGGTTATGAAGGATCACAGGAAGTTGGTGATCATTGCGACGAAGGCAGCGACGAAATGCTTTTGTTGAAGATTTTGATTGAAGACATGAATGAGAAAGTTGAAGTTCTAGGGAAGTGTTTGGATGATCTAGAGGTGGATGCTGACACATTGTTTAATATGGTTTTTCGTGCAAGGAATGACTTGCTAGATGCACTTAAGAGAGAAAATGTCTAATAGCCATCTGAGATTTCTTTTGTTTATTGTCTCTCCTGTGAATATATCATCAGTTTATTTTTCCCAAACCTGTATAAGACATCATATTTTTTTATCACTGCCTCAAACAAGCTTCTGTAATCACAAATGGTTATCCTGAGATGACAAACAATGGTTCTCTCTTTGTTTTCATGATGCCAAATCCCTTAACATACTTCTTTAATGTGTCTAATAACCTCATTTTTGCGCCTCAGAGGCAAAATTCAATGGTTTACCAACTCCCAATATATACTCCAACTCAGTATTCCCGTCATTTCGCAGAGGGGTGGTAGGCATGCATGAGATAATCCTCCAAACAATCTTCTGATCAGTATCCCTCCACAATGCGTTTCTCCCATTCTTGAGCTCGTAACTGGATGCTTTTGAGTTGTACTGTGTCAAAGAAGGCTGTCATGAAAAGGCGCTTTAAGGTACGCAGTTGAATTCAACATTATGGAATTAACATGTTAAACCAAAATTGGCAAGTGCACCGTATTATGCACGGCTTACTTCTCTATGCGATGAAATAGGAACGGATAATGTGAACATAGAGAAATCTGATTCAGACAAATTTTGATACAACCAAAAGCCATATCCTTATCGCTTATGTGCCTAACCATGAAAGCATAGAGAACTGCTAGTCCCAGTAATGTTGCTCTTTTCTATATCAAGGGAGTACAACTCCCAATTACCTTGCGCCTCTGATTTCTTTGAAAGTAAGGCCTTACAACTGTACAGTCTTCATTTTCCAGAGTGTTTGTGCTGTTATAGTCACACACACAACCAATTTCGAATTCTTCAAACTTCCACTTAGTGTCCAGTGTTTCTTGAGGAACTTCCCATCTTTATGAGGAACTCCCCATCTTTATGAGGAACTAGAAACTTTCACTAGTTCTTCAGGACTCTTCTATACCAAGGAATACTCATATTTAGCAAATTTTTGTTGCAAAAGAATGTGAAGGGTGCCTTGAAGACATTGGATCAAGTCTCCACCCTGCCATTTTTTCTGTAGGGGCTCACACCTTAATTTCAAGCGCGCGCGCGAGAGAGGGAGGAGGATCTTGATCCACCTGGTCTAATTTAGTTCTGGACGTAGATAGGGAAATTATAACTGGATGTAGATAGGGAAATTATAAAATACCAAATTTCTACAAGAGGAAAGCAAACGTTTGGCCGGATGAGCTTACTGCGTTGTGGTCAGGAAAGGGAAAGCGGATTCTGTTGGTTTATAGCACCAGTATTTTGATTCCCCTCAGCCTCTGGAATTTCATTTCCATGAAATTCTCAATCAGTGGAAGTCCAATATATAAGAGCCCTAATTTTCCAAAAACTAATACATGGAACTCAAAGAATAAAGAACAACGCCAGGCACAATTACCATGAATCTGTTGTCTAAGATTTGAAACAAGAAGTGAATTCCCAGTCTGACCACCCAAATGCACCATTAATAGAAACTAGAAAGAAGGGGGAAAATAAATACCAGAACAAGGCCAGCAGACAGTGGATTGAACAAACACGGAGATCGGACGTGAGAATTGATGGCTATCGTCTCGTCGACGTTCAAATTCTTACTGAATTTCTTCTGCGATTGTACAATAGAATCGCCTCCTGGACGATCGCTTGAATCAACCACCCCAGAAACTCTCAAGAATGGTCATGACATAGAAAAGGACGAGGACCTGACACACTATTCGGAGCCATCGCTCTCTTCTTCCTTGCTATTTGGGAGGATAAATAAAAAACGCTAGTTCCGGAGGAAACAAAAACCAGCCTCGCAGATGCTCCCGTTCTCGAATCGCCCTTTTCGCGCCCTTTCAAAATTTCTTTTGCCCTGCATGTTTCTCTATAAAATTAATAACCGCCTACCCTTTCGTAGAAATGTGAAAGCTGGTTGAATTTTCCTGAAATTGTCTAAGAACTGGTGCTTATTAAGACTGGGTCAGAACAATGGATTTCAGGAGGATTGGGTTCTTGATGCCTATTTGTTCCCCATCTCCGAAAGTTGTAAGCTCACAACAGGAAGTAAGATTCTTATTCAGGCCAATACTGCTAATTGTAGGATCAGTCTAGCAAAGCTCATTGCAAGGTCTTCTCTGCAACTAAGGTGGGAATTTTTGCAACAAATCCACTTTCTCCGTGGATCAACCACGCCTTGCACTTACATTTATCTCATAGGTTGCGTTTGATTACTGCAGGTCTCCGTTTTTTGATCGTAGATCATCATGGATCTGACTGAGGTTCGACCCCCTCCCCCTCTTGTCGGACCTCGAATCCATAGATTTGAAATTCATGTGCTTTTGTTCAATCTGTGGATTTTCAGCTATCGTTGATTTCAGATTCCCTTATATAAGGGATCCGTGGGTAATAAACACGACCTTAGTTTAGAAAAAACCATGTCTTTGATATCTTCTCCCTCAAGCAAAACCATATTTAAGTTGTGTTGTGGGCACTCAAATTCTCAACCTATTTAGCAAATTAATGAAGCAAGGATAAAGAATAATGTGATCTTGAACATGAGCATTAGATACTTCAATTGATTTCTCACTATCTCTCCCTCACACACGCAAGTAATGTTTTAAATATATATGCCAAGAAAACTGATGCAAAATTGGGAATCATGATCAATTAATTCATAAACATTGTCACATATGACCTTTATAAAAAGCAAATAAAGCTTAGCACTATAACTTGAGGAAGTTGCTTCAATTTGTTAGTTGTGCAATCAACGTGCACTTCGATAATATTTTCAGTCAAATTCTTAATACAGACATCTCGAGAGTTTTCTCTCTTTTTCTCTGTATTATGCTATATTATATTATATTATATTATATATATAACTTTTAGAATATGAGTACAAAGCATATAAGAATTAACGAGGACCATTAAGTTTTTTGATCTGCATCGTAAAATGGTTCACATAGAAGCACATGTATAGGAGCAATCTTGAACCATAACTTTAACTTAAGGTGACATCTGTAGACATCAAATGAGGGTCTTCAATCTTGGCTCTCATTTGATTTACTTTTTGATCTACGTTAAGGTTTAGCTATTATATATATATATATAATAATGCATTATTAAATATATTACAAAAATTCTTTTTAGTGTTTAGTTTTTTTTTTCACAAATCTAGGCATGAATTACCATACTAATAAAATCTATTCTTTTTTTTTTTGTGGGAGAGTGGGGGTCATACATAGTGCACGCATTTTGTGCGGTTAATTTTGGGAGAGGAGGTCATGGTGCACGCTTATTGTGTGGTTAAGAAAAATTTTCTGAGTTGCTTGTGCAAAAGAGAGAGAAGAAAGGGGAGCATGTGAGAAGGAAACAATTACCTTTGGCTTTGAGTGATTATAGCAGCTTAAAACCGAAAGGTTGAATTCTAGATTGGGACGAAAACGAGGCGAATCTCCCTTCCTTTGGTGCTTTTACGATGACGAAAGCATTCTCCAGCCTACACAGACTTCCGTCGCTTTCGTTCTGCAACTTGGGCAGCCAACACCCCTTTGTCTTTACCTACTCTCAAGTCTCATCTGTTATTGTTACCTCTCATTCTTCATAAGAAGGTTTTAGAAAACCAGAAAAGGATTGAGACTGGAGGGTGAGCGAGCAGCGGACACCGAGCGGATCAAACGTCCTGCCAAAATCATTTTGTATAGAGATCTGCAATTCCCACCGTTCATTCTCTGCGATAGACGTTCACCATTGCAAGCATCGACAATGGCAGTTCCGGTGGGTCTCACCATCTGCATTATGAATGGTTGGATGACCATAACCGAGGATGAAGATGTAATGTCGCTTGATAAGGACGACCAAATCTAAGTCTCGAGGCAGCCGCATCCAAGGGTGGTTGTCCTGGCGCTTGTGGTCTCTAGTCCCTGACAAGAGGATAGAGGGCAATAAAAGCAAGGGGAGGTTTCCCACGCACTCGCGCACGCAGAGAGACACTCCCTCCCTCTCACCATGGTGCTCTCTCCTTCCACCCTATGGAAGGTCACCAACCAAACTTTCCCCCTCCTTCACTCCTCCTTTCCCTCACACCACCACCAGCCGCGTCATTGTCACTCCAACTCGGCAAGCCCCATTTGTTCTTTCAGTCTCAGATGGTCGAGTCTTTCTTCCAAGCAGCCCGCCCTCCGTCTGCTTCACAATGTTCGTGCTGCCGTCGCTACAGAAGAACCACCCGCTGCTCCAGGCAGGCGATTTGTTTTTTTACGTTTTTCCATTAGCTCAATCATTTTCTGGTGGTATATTGTTCCGTTTTTTTAGCTCAATCATTTTGTGGTGGTATCTTGTTCCGTTTTTTCATTTGTTTTCAATTTATCATGACACGTATTTCCCAACGTTATTCGTCAGATTTGTGTCTTTCCATCTCGCAACTGTATCTTTTAGTTCGGGATCTTGTCTTACAGTTGTCTTTCCTTTTGTGGTATCTTGCTTCTTTTTGAAATAGTTCACCTGGGTATGTTGGTATTATCGTTCCGGTGATTGTGTGGTTTAGCGAAGTTGGGAGAAAGACTGGCATGCGATTTGAACATGAGACCTCTTAGTTATGGTTGCGGAGTTCTCCTCGATCCGGTATCTTGATCGTTCTGGTGATCTGATAGACGTTTCTGTCATTTTTTTAAGATCATAATCACGTATTGAATCAACGACTCACGTAGGAAGTTTATTGGATTCATGGCTTTTTTTGCTGCTGTATGTATACAAAATGGGAGGATTGTAAAGAAAAGATGGGAAGAAAGAAAAAGATTGCTAATGGCTGCATTTAATGAGTACTTGCATCATTTGATTAACTTCTGGTGATGTGCTAGAGACATTGGAATGATTTGAATACTGCATTCCGGAGATACACATCATATTCACGCTTACCGGTTTTCAGCTCAATTAGATGGTAATAAATCTATTGGTGCTATTACTTGTTCTTACAATCACGCACTTGTCGCTGATATGTTTCTACATTTTAAATTTTCAATGATTGTCAATCGATCCCAAAAGAAAGAAGCCCTGGTACAAGGAGAATAGAGGATAATTTGGCCTGTTCTTTCCATGTAAAATTGGTCGACAGCAGTTAGGAACCCGATTACTTTAAAGTTTAAAGTTAAGAATATCGCTTAGGTTACTGCACAAATACAGGTATTTGATTCTACACGTGCTGTATCTGCTCATGCTTAAGGCGTCTTCATGGTTGATGGCCAACAGGGAGACTTGCTGAACCTTTATACTTTACTTTGGAGTTCAGAAACATCTTTGAAAAAGATTGCTCGAATTTCATGCACTGGACTTTTGGAATTAGTATATCAATGCTATTCGTTGATGCAGCACAACCATAGTTGAAGTGTACCAGCTGTGATATATCTTAACTTGTGCCGTTTAACTTTAAGTTTAATTCGAGGCAGTTTATTTTTTAAGTTTCTCAGGTATCCACCGTAAATATCTTCCTTTGGGTTGTTGGTATAGTTAGGACATTCTTCTAGGGTAATGGGAGCTTCAAGCTTGAAATGGTCATTTTGAATTGGAAGAAAACTCAAATCGAGATATTCAACCATGACTTAGATGGTGACACTTTTTTTTCTTTTCATTTTCATGCAATCAGTGATGTTTGTCGTGCTGCAATCCTCTAATATTGCTGACTCCTATTTGTCAGAAAATATCTGGGTTGTTATAACATCTGTCCTGCATCTTTTTCCTTTTCGGTATCAGGATTGAAAGTTAAAAATTAAAATGACATGGTAGAATTTTGAACTGTCTTTCTCTGCTAGTGTTTTTTTACCACTCTATGCTTATGAAATTAGACATGACAAATTTGCTTTTGTGAACTTGCAGAAGTTGGACTGGTTTTTGCAATTACTTGTTCTGGATTATTAGTACATTAATCAGTTATTTTAGATGAGGACGCTGTTGTACAGATGTCTGATGCTCTCTTCTTTTAATGTTGCAGTTGAAATCAAAGGTGTTGAGAACTTAGTAATCATAGGTTCTGGTCCTGCTGGCTACACAGCAGCTATTTATGCAGCTCGTGCAAACTTGAAGCCAATTGTATTTGAAGGATATCAGATTGGTGGTGTTCCAGGAGGGCAGCTAATGACTACAACAGAAGTAGAGAACTTCCCTGGGTTTCCAGATGGCATTACAGGACCTGATTTGATGGATAGGTTAGTATTTCTCAAAGATCTGATTGAGCATCTTTGAAATGTTTGTGAGTGTCATGTCTCAATTGTGATAACTCTTCTAACCATTAACATTCACATATTGATTAGAATGCGAAAGCAAGCAGAGCGGTGGGGGGCTGAGCTTTTCCACGAAGATGTTGAGTATCTTGATGTGCGCAAGAGACCTTTTACTGTCCGCAGCAGTGAACGTGAGGTAAAAAATTTCATTATATCTGTCAACTGTGAGTATTATGTGGTTAAATGTCAGTTTTTTATGCTGCTGTTTGAATAAAAAACTATATATATAAGCAAGAAGAAGGCTACTGTAAATTGCTAACTACTTACTGGTTGTGTTTCTTAAAGGCTCATGCAATAGTCAAACCAGTCACTAGGATGCTACAAAATTGCTGCTTACACACATGTAAGATAAGTGCCTGTAAGAATCTGTTGTTATCTAAAACACAATGGCACATCCCTTCTGGATCCATTTTTTTGACTGTTTATTCTTTTCACTCTTTAGAAGAACAGAAATTCATTTTTGCTGAAAATACAAGAAACAAAAAATGCTTGAGAAAAATGAGTAAGCGTGAAAACAATGACACCAAATAATTATGTTTTGCTTATTAGTTGGGGAAGTTCTTGTCAAAATATTCACTGGGTTGTCTATGATAAATGTGGTCTTCCTCAACACAAAAGGACAAGATAAGGGACCTTTAAGTCGTGCCAGGGTATCTGCATATTTAATTTTGTGCTTTGGCAGTATGTGTTTGTAGAAAATAGCAAAAGAAGGTGTAATTGAACTTGGAGCTGTAACCTACTTGTAAGAGAGAAGGATTCTAAAGAACCTTGTAATGCAAAAAAACGAGGCCTCTAGTCAAAATAGCCAGTTTAAAAATGAAGAAATGTGGGCTGGGAGAAATAGTTTGTTGACATTGCTAAGCATGATATTGTAGAGGTGTGAGGTTAGTTGACGTTCCACAAACAGCGGGCAACAGTAGGAGAGCAAGGTAAATTTACATGCTTTTGTGGGGGAATGGAAACCTGAAATGCTTGGAAATTGATAATAGAAGGCACAAGCAAGGAAAGAGCTGTAGTACAAGCTGATAGAAAAATAAATGTACAAAATGTTATTTTGCAATGATCTCATTTAATATGTACTGCCATATCCAAGTTATCAAATATTTTACTCACAATATGTGGTTGTCTTTCTCAAATTGTTTCAATGGAGACTAATATTATCCACAAGGCATCTCTAATCTCTTCCACAAGTTCATGTCAAATTATTGGCCACCCTAACAAACCCCATGATGCTTGAACTTATTAGTGTTTTTTTTTTCATCTGAAATATGAGCCTTTAAGATATCCATAAGATAAAATAAGATAAGCCAAATGAACTAAGATAAGCCAAGTGACTAGGCCCCATTTTTTTTCATCTGAAATATGAGCCTAGTCACTTGGCTTGTCACTCACAGAAGCAACTTGCATTATCTTAGTTCTAGTATGAGTAACATTTATTTATTTTAGTGCTCTTTTTGGATTGGTCAGAGAAGAATAACCCTGTCAAAAATCAGACATATGCACGCAAACATGTGTACACATGCATATCTATGGTTTTTCATGCATGAATTGTTTATGTCCTGTTGATTTCACTTTTCTATTGCTTTTAGGTAAAGTGCCATAGTGTGATATTCGCAACTGGTGCTACAGCAAAAAAGTTAAGTTTACCTCGTGAGGATGAATTCTGGAGCAGAGGTATAAGTGCATGTGCTATATGTGATGGAGCATCACCTTTATTTAAAGCTCAAGTCCTGGCGGTGGTAGGAGGTGGTGACACTGCTACTGAAGAAGCCATATATCTCACCAAGTATGCTCGTCATGTGCATTTGCTTGTACGTCGAGACCAACTGCGTGCATCAAAAGCTATGCAAGACAGGTTAGGAAAAATATTTCTTTTCTGTAGACATTCCCTGTTCTATTGTCTTTTTTCCACATGAAGTTGCTTATCCGTATTAGTCTTGAGGCGAGCAAAATAAGAGATAATTTTCTTTATCTTTTCCATTACCAAAATTATTATTTCTTTTTCATAGTTAATCCTCGTTTTTTCTCATTTTTCTTTCGTATTCTTAAATGAATTCTAACATTTTAAGCTTTTGCCTTCATTGTCGTGTTAAAATCTTTGATATGATTAATTTACATGGACATACATTAAGTTCAACTCTTGGGCAGGGGATCAGTTTAATCTTTGAATATCATTCCAATTTTTTTTCTTCTTTTTGGTTGAGGAGAGCTCGCTGGTGATTGATTATGTCGAAGTTAAATTTTCAACTTCTTGAATGTTTGTTTAACAGGTTGATTATGGCAAATGTTTCACAGAATCTTCAATAATCCAAATATTACAGTGCACTTCAATACAGAAGTGGTGGATGTCGTTAGCAATAACAAGGGGCAGATGTCAGGCATTCTCTTGAAAAGGCTTGACACGGGGGAAGAGTCAGTTCTGGAGGCAAGAGGTCTTTTTTATGGGATTGGCCATTCACCAAACAGCCAATTATTGGAAGGCCAGGTAGATCTTGATTCTGCTGGATACGTATTAGTTGAAGAAGGCACAGCAAGAACTTCTGTTGAGGGCGTATTTGCTGCTGGTGATGTGCAGGTAATCTATTTGCCTTGTGTCTTCATATCTTCTAAGTTCTATTTGTGTACATTATTGCTGTATTTTGATATTTATAATTTATAGTGTTTCCATGTTTACACATATTTAGAGGTGCATGCATGATGGGTTTTGATCAAGCTTTTTCTGGTGAAGTAGGATCATGAATGGAGGCAAGCCATTACAGCAGCTGGATCAGGGTGTGTAGCTGCATTATCTGTTGAAAGATACCTTGTGAAGAATGATCTTCTTGTTGAATTTCACCAGGTATCCTGCCTTTAACCCTCCTGTCTTTCCTTTTTTTTTGGGGGGCAGGGGCCAGGTGCAGTTTGGTGGGGAGGGAGGGAAAAATTGTTTATCCTATTTCATGGTTAGTCTTCATTTGATCTATAATTTAAGAACCCATTACTGCACCATTACTAGTTCTAAAATTCTCAATATTCCGAAAAAAAAAAAAGAACAAAATCACGTTCAGTTATACATGGAATATTGGAATGCAGAAATCATGTCTAAATGAAATTTACTTATGTGCAATACCTCTGCACTAGTGAATATATTCTCAAAGATCTTCCGATGATTTCAAGGATGCTAGCATGGGACTAGCCTCTGCCTTGAACCTCCAATAGCAATGCACCTTACAAGAGTTGTTTGAGGTCTAAGTTTCCTGGTGTTGAGGTTGCAGTACATTTGTTGAATGTATTCTTAGTCTATCTTCCATGGTCTTCTTCTTACAGTTGGAATTTGGTACTGTGTACAATTGTTTCCTTGTTATGACTGGGATGCATAAAGCTGTTTGAGCATATATTTTCCCATGTTCCATGAACATCTTCTCTAACAGTTTTATTTTGATTCGTAGCCTCAAAGTGAAGAAGCTAAGAAGGAACTTTCAGATAAGGATGTCCAAATGGGCTTTGATCTCACACTCACAAAGCACAAGGGCCAGGTGAGATGGATGTCCAACTAATGTTCCATGATTGGTGCCTTCATTTGCAGTTTGGTTTATTGAATTTTGGCTATTCTCTCTATCGCACCTCTTACACCTAAAAATTAGAATATGGGTCTGATTTGCTATTGTTGTTGTTGCAGTATGCTTTGCGGAAGTTGTACCACGAAAGCCCAAGGGTTCTCTGTGTGTTGTATACTGCACCAACTTGTGGTCCTTGTAGAACTTTAAAACCCATCCTAAGCAAGGTAACATTGATTGGGATTTCAATATTTTCTTGTAAAAATGAACTTATTTTCATCAAATGCAGATATAAACGAATGTTGCATGGTTATGAGAACTGTATAATTTTAATTTCTTTAGAGATTATTGGAGGCTGGTCCACCCTATCTTTATATTACTGATTCTGCTAAAGTTCTTTTTCACCAATCTTCCTTGAATAACTTGTGAGCAAGGGGAATACAAAAGCTTTATCTTAAATCCCTAATCTTATTGCTTGCCACAACCTTTCTTACTAAAAAAAAGTCATGATGAAGTGTACGTTACCTTAGTTCAATCTTGAAACTCTAAAGCAAGCCAAATAAGTATGTAGTTTTATGAGTTTGTGTGAGCATGTGGATTCAAGACCATAGTGATATTCTTAGCATTCATAAGCATATATACTGTATGATATTTTCCCAATAAAAGCAGTATCCAAATTCACTTATGAAAGACCTCTTGCAGAGGGTTCCAGTTACTAAATATTCATTTTTCTTGAAAAAATGCATGTCTCATTGATTTTATTGAATTCCATATTGACATTTCTCACTCCTTATCTGCAATTTGTTTTTGGTAATGAACAATTTCTTGTCAAATCTTAGATTTATCTCGATTTCTATATATGGCATCTTAGTTGAAGATCTATTATTCATGTGGCATTGTGACAGGTTATTGATGAGTTCGATGGAAGTGTTCATTTTGTTGAGATAGACATTGAAGAGGATCCGGAAATTGCTGAGGCAGCTGGTATCATGGGCACACCATGCGTACAGTTCTTCAAGAACAAAGAGATGCTGAGGTTTGCCAAATAACTATTAATTTGTTGTGGCTGTGGATAGGGTTTGCTGAATTCTTGTAAATGTTTAGACCTAACAAAGGTTATTCAGATCCCTTCTTGAACCAAGTTGGTGCCTTTTTTTTTTAACACATTCTTTTTACTTCTGTCTTTTTTCTCAAATGATATACAAGGACGATTTTCACATATATCTCGGATTGGTTGAATTTATCTTTGATATTATCACTATGTTGAAGCCAGCCGGTAGTATTGGGGAAAAAAATCTGAACATTGGCAATCATGTCATCCAAATCAAAAGTATTGTGGCATTGTTACAGTATCTTGAGATATGCCTGACATTTTTGGGACATTCAAAAAAGTTCATTTTTTTTTTTCATATTTTTAAGCATGTAATTGTTCTTTTTGTTTTGTTCCTTCTATGTTTCTAAAGAAAATTTATACTGGTTTCTTTATATTTTTGCAAGAAAAATAGTATAAAGCCTATTATCTCAACTTTATTTTCTTAATAGTTGCAAGTTTTAAAGCTTCCAGGGATATTTTCTGCAAGAAAACCTATACGTTGAAGGAAGCTCAAGAAAACCTTTGCTTTGAAATTGCTGAGAGCAATATTGATTACTATGATAAGAACTTTCATCCGGTATCAGGTTTTTTGCAACCTTCCTAAAGATAATGTTTCTATTGCGCTTGTGGGGAAGAATAAATTAGTTAACTGGAGCAAGTGTGATATCATTTGTTGTATTTTTCATCCAATTGTTGTTAATCTGTCTTTTTAGTCATACACTGTGCTCTAAGCTTTTTTCCTGATATAGTTTGGTGGATTTGATGTACAGGACGGTTTCAGGTGTAAAAATGAAGAAAGAATACAGGGAAATTATTGAGATTAACAAATGAGGTCTATGGTCCACATCCTTTTCAGTGAGAGAGCTGCCATTTTCTATTTTGGCTTTCGGTAGCTTTTAGTGATAAGTCAATTTTGGTGTTTATGACGACATGATTGCATTCAAATCCTTTGTAACAATTGTACATTTAACATTTAATTTATTAATATATCAATGTGGATAATAGCTGTTTATCTGCCTTCCTGCTGCCTTTTGGCGGATGCCTGTGATCTCTTATGCTTTAAATGAGCAGCCACTTTCTGATGTCTCTCCTACAAGTTTAGAACAAGTTATGGTTCTTCATATGTTATACCGACTTTGATCTGCTACTCGTGCTTCTGCCAAGTTCTTCGCTGAAAGATGATCAATAATCACTAAGCTACTTTTCTTTTCTTTTTCACCTCCTTTTGTGCGAGCGTCATTTTCTTTCCTTCCTTTTATACAACTGTGCCGATCAATTTAGATTTAAACCCCAGACATCTTGGGCTTTGATTAGTATGACTTCATCTTTCTCGTCATTCAACATCGGATGTAGCCATTTTTAAAAGCATCCTGTAATACGCTTCTCACTAAGCTGCCAATGAACTTATATATATATATATATATAGATAGATAGAGAGAGAGAGAGAGATGGTTGTCTGTCTTTCTCTCTTTGTTACTTGGATGCGTTCGTACATGTATTTTTTTACTAAAAAATTTAACTGCACACTTGAACTCTAAATATTTTAATGTAAATTAATATTTGTTGCCTGTAGCATTTTAAGAATGAAAACATATAGACCATTTACTTGTAATATGTCAATTAAGTATGGTTGAATAGGTAAAAGGATTACGTTAAAATATTTAAAAGCTTGGAGAATCTTTAGACACGGAATATAAATAAAGAATGCTGCTGTCAAATCAGCTTGAATGGGATTGAATAGAATCGGACCCTTTTTTATTGGTATAGAGTTCGACCTAACAATAATTTTTAGGCCATGTTTGGACGACACACTAAAATGAGGTTTGGAGAGGCAAAACGTCGTTTTGCCTGAGAAAACCCATTTTCATGGTGTTTGGATGACAGCAAACTGGGTTTCTGAGAAACCCAGTTTTGCCCAAAACCTGGTTGAAAACAGGTCTTGGAAAACCTGGCTGAAACCAGGTCTTGGAAAACCTGGCCTCCCCAGATTTTTCACCCAACACGTCGCTTTGGAACTGGGGGCAAACTGTAGCAACTGAAACATGTTCATTCTTGAAGATAGAAATCTGACATCCTTTTGCGTTTTGAGTTCTTGAAGTCAAAACCTCTTTGAGCAGCAGAATATTGGAACTTTTCTTTCCTCACTGGGGGTAAAGGCTCTTCCCTTAAGTGCTCTTGCAGGCGATGGTGAGAAATTGCAGCGCATTACAAACACCTTAGTTTAAAAACATGGTTTTTGTCATCCAAACAAAAACCAAGTTTAAAAAGTGAAATCCTAGTTTTTTAGTTGTCATCCAAACAGGAAAACCATGTTTTAAAACCTGGCTTAGGAAACAAATAACCAGGTTTTAAGGGCTGCCATCCAACGACCCCCTTAGGTTTTTCTTCTTATAAAGTCTTTGATTTTTTCTATTTAAAGATCTGAACTTCAATTTGGTTTGATCCACAAGTAATTCTAATCCAATTCAAAGAATGATTCAAATGAATCAAATCTTTTCAATCTTAGCAACTCCAAACGTATCACACGATAATTCTCCATTCATTAAAATCCATTCTTTAGCATATGAAGAAAATTACCAGGATGTGTTATGTCAGGAGCAGTTATGGTTGAGCTTATCTGTACATGAAAAATAAGTCAAGCCAGGATCAAATTATGCATTGGTTTTTCCAACTTTTTTCCTTTCATCCTCTCACTTGAGCCTTTTTTTTTTCAACTTTTTTCTTCTTAACTACCATTCTTAAAGTGGGTAGTCTCTCTCCCTCTGAATTGAAAACAGCCAGCTACCTATGCGGCTGGATATGTGGCTAGACGGTTTTTTTTTTTCTATTTTTTTGTTGTTAAAAACCATCACAAAAAGTGTATTTGCGACAACATTTTCTTAGCCACAGATGAAGGCAATTTTTTGTGACGATTTTAACAATATAGAATAAGAAAAAAAGACTATCCAGCCATAGAAGTAGCCGGCTGTTTTCAATATATATATATATATATATATATATATATATATATATATATATATATATATATATATATATATATATATATATATATATATATATATATATATATATATATATATACTCTACATTAACCCTCTTGTTAACTTAAAAGGAGAACAGCAGCACAACACTCGAGAGGTTTTCCCAATTCCCAGCATACTCGGAATCTGCATTTAAGAAGGAAAAAAATGCTGTCGCACTGTTAATAGGTCAGAACAAGTGAATGGTACTCATTTCTACCAAATCCTGAATGACTCAGTTCTTGAATGTTAATATAAATTACCTGAATATTGAGCTCTTGATCTTCGACTTAAAGATCTTACTTGGACATCAAAAGACATCCAATATTGAGTACTTGGTTGTCAATTTGTCATCCACTTGTCGCTTTTATACATGTCTTCAACTTGAGGCCCCTAACCAGGCGGATGGACCTCCTGCCAGCAAAATCATGGTTTGCTTCTGAACCACATCTGTTCATATATCAGGATCAACCAAATGCCTTCAACGGGTAAAGCAGTTAGTAGTGTTCATTTCCTAAACACTAATTTTAAGTTATCTGTGGGATGAGGTTAGGACCTTTCAGTTAGTCAATTTGACCGAGAAATTTTTACAAAAAAATTCCGATGAAATAGCAAAAGCATGCTTAACTCTTGTTTTCTTCATAATTCAAGTGGTTAAATGAAAGGAATCAAAACCTAAGAGCACCTTTATTATTCCATAAGAACCCAAGTGTCAGTGTGTCAGGCGGTTAAATGAAAAAAAAATCAGAACTTAAGTGTCCTTTGTTGTTTCATCAAAATTTAAGCATGTTTTAAAAAATTTCATTTAACACAACCACGGAACTCCGCCAGGGCTATTTTCAGAATTGTATTCCTCCATGGTCGGCGAATCATGATGTTGGATTCAGGTACCTGAACCGGATCGGCCCTAGGCGACACCTTCACAGCTTCACTGTTGGGCGTCTTTCCTGCTCCCACTGCAAGCCTTTGAGACCTGCTACCTGGGCACGCGGGGAGAGAGAGAGAGAGAGAGGTGGTGATGGTGTGGTGGAAAAAGGGCAAGAAGGTAGTCGGTGAGTCGGTCCTGCTGGGGATGAAGGTGGGTAATGGTGGTCTTGGGGGGGGTGGTGGTGGTGCGCCCATCAATTGGTTCCCCGGCCACATGGCCGCTGCTACCCGTGCCATCCTCAAGCGCCTCAAGCTCGCCGACCTCGTCATTGAAGTCAGAGATGCTCGTGTATGACCTCTCTCTCTCTCTCTCTCTCTCTTTCTCTCTCTCTCTCTCTCTCTCTCGCTCTCGCTCTAGCAAGGATGAGACAGAACACCCTTCGTGGGTTCTAATGGATTTCCTCATTGATGCTTCTTTATGGTTATGGCTTGTGGATGATCGCCTATCCCCCGTTGTCAAGGAATTCTTGTCATCAGGATTGGCGCTTCGTCACTACGTTACTGATCAAACCAACATTTCTCTGGTTTGATTAACTGTATCTTTCCTTGTTGGTGGTTTAACCAAGAATTATGTATTTTAAAATTTTCATTGAGTTAGGGTTTCATAAGGTATCAGTCTCACTATATGTATGCTCAACATAGTGTATTGTCTTGGTTACTTTATATGTTTCAATAGTGCTAAAAAGTCTGAAACCTGTAGCTTGTAGAGACTATCTTTCTAAAATTTGATAACTAGTGGTTGCTGTCAATCTTGGCAGATTCCTTTGTCGTCTGTGAATGAGGATCTTCAACATGTCATTTCACGCAAAAGACGTGTTATCGCTCTTAACAAGAAAGACTTAGCAAATGCAAATATAATGCAGGTAAGTCGTAGTTGGTGCTAGCAGTGATTTTATAGAAATTGATTCAGAAAGTATGAACTGGCGATTCTGAGTACTCAATAGCTCTGCGTAAATCTCGGTGTCCATGAAGAAATTAGTTCATCATATTAACGGATGCTGTGTAAGTTTACTTTCTTCTACTCTACAGTTACATGTCTTCTCCCTAGACATAACATATATGGCACAACGGCGACAGTGCACAGATATTTTCAGTTCAGCCGGTTTGGGGTCCTTATGTTTTAATGTTTTTATTTTTTTATGAGTCATAGCATCCGTGCAGAATTTCATAATTTGAATTATTTTCCTGTTTATTCTTGTGTTGAAAATGGAAAAAATGCATTATTCAATCTCAAATGGAAATAGATCAATGTGATAGTCCTACCCACTATTCTCATTTTGTATATGTAGTTTAGTTGATTAAACAAGACTCCTAAGTTTTATTGAATGAAACATCTACTTCAAGCATTAGTGGACAATCGAACTTATAGTACTACAGTGTCAGTGGATTTTATTTTATTGTTGCATCTTCAGCAGTGAGAAAACAATCTGGATAATTTTCAAGCTTTATTGGAAATTTTCCTCAGAAAAAAGGAAAAAGCTTTAATTCCATTTCTTGTAAAATGCTTTTCTTTAAGAATTTATGTCACTGTAATGGAGATGTAGTTCTTAACAGTGGCTCTCCTGTCCTCCCCCTCTTCTCCTCTCCTCTCACCCTCGCCCTCTCCCCACCCCCCCAACCAAAACAAAGCAACGTTGTAACAGATTTAAGAAGTCAACATATCTTTTTTGCTTGTAAATTTTCTAAAACAGATGCTTAACATTTTTGTATTTTCTGAACTCTGAAGTAAATCATTCTTATCTGTGAATGGATTAGTTCTTTAACTGTAGTCTATGATTGCAGAAATGGATGCAGCAATTTAGCATGTCCCAGCAGGACTGTGTTTCTATAAATGCACATGAAAAAAGTTCAGTCAGAAAGGTATACTATATTCACTTTCATAATCATGAATTTTATGAGGTTGCTTGAGATTCTGATTTATCGTAGCTAAAGTTGCACATCTTTTTCTACAGTACTGGTTGGGACTCTTGAACCGGGGAAGGAACGTTAAAATCTTAAATGCCTATGGGTTGAAATCTTAAATGCCTGTGGGAATTTTGGTGCACAAATTTCTCACATCATACTTCGTAGAAATTTTCTTCTGTCTATACACAGTCAAAAGGAGAGTTACACATCATGATGCATTAAATTGTCACGAGTAAACTAATATTTGACCACTTTCTGCTTTAACGGGCACAGAATACGTTTTCTATGTGGACAGAGGATTCTCTCCATTGTATTTGCATTTGCCTTCTTATTGGATATGCTTGCCCACACTTTTTTGGGTTTTATAGAAGCATTTTGAATTGCCTTAACGAGGGCAATGAGACAAATGAAAAAAATTGACAATTCTAATGCTTGCTCACAAAAGAGCTTACAATGAAACAATATGTTGCAGACGCTGTAAGAACAAACCAGTGAAGAATTGCTGGCAGTACAAAATAAAAAAAAAAATGCTAACTTTTTGTTGCATTTTGGAAATTATGTTTTATCTTTAATATATGAAATGTAGATAAGCAACTTAAACTCATACTGATGGCTGAGGAATGGATTTGTCGTCATTGATTGTGTTCCATGGCATCTCATGCACTTGTCTTTGGCTCTTTGCTCTGTGGGAACATCTTTATCATCTTGACTCTATTTTCTGTTGAATAAAAAAATTTGAGACATCCCTGTGGGCCTGAAGTCGTCAATTGTATTCTATGAAGCAAAGCTGCTTGGCTTGGTGGAGTTTAAATTAAAGGAAGTTATCTCAAGGGAACCTACACTTCTGGTCATGGTAGTTGGGGTTCCTAATGTTGGAAAGTCCTCTCTTATTAACAACATACACCAAATAGCATCAGGCCGATTTCCAGGTAAGTGAAGATCGGTAATTTAAATAAATTACTTAATCTTTTAGTCTTTCTGGGTTTATCATGTAAAGTACTTATTGCATCAAACAATTTTTTTTTCTTTTTATCTTTGTACCATAGTGCAGGAAAAGTTGAAACGAGCCACTGTGGGACCTCTGCCGGGGGTTACTCAAGATATTGCAGGATACAAGGTCAATTTATCTTGTTAGCTGTATCTGCCTTTTTCCGGTGGGAGAGGGCTGGGGAGAAGAACCTCAGCTAGTAACTTCCATGTGGCTATCTCTTATTATATTCTATGTTTTCATCACCTGTCTCTCTCTCTCTCTCTCTCTCTCTTTTTTACCAAAGTTTGATATTGGCCACGTGCGAGTCTCTATGCTGTCTATGTTTGATATTGACTGTGTCAAGTAATTTGTGCAGATCGCACACCAACCTAGTATCTATGTTCTTGACACACCAGGTGTATTGGTTCCAAGCATTTCAAGCATTGAAACTGGCCTGAAGCTAGCTCTAGTAGGTTGGTCACAATCATTTGTGGATTTGGTGGTTTCTAGCTTCTGAAGCTTTTCGATATAATCCAATAATTTAAAATGGCAATGCATCTCCGTGCAGGATCTGTTAAGGATTCTGTAGTAGGTGAAGAACGTCTTGCAGAATACTTGCTAGCAACTTTGAATACAAGAGAAGTACCACTCCATTGGAAAGAAAAGGCCAGCTTACAAAGTTTTGGTGATAATCAAGGTACTGGAAAAAAGACGACATCCAAGGCGGGTGAGGTAAGAATCTTAGTTTCAGTTTCAAGCGTTTGCTAACCTTTCTTTTTTCCATTTGCAGAAAATTAAATGATTCAATAGTATTTTTTTCCAGCTTTATACTGAATAAGAAATTTCTAAGTGCTGAATCACTTCGAACAAAACTTTAAATTGTCCTATTAAGTTGTTTTGGTGTAGGACCTGGTGAGCAACGTGCAGAGAGCATTGTATACAACATATAGTGAATTTGAAGGTGATTTGACATGCGAGGATGACTTAGAATGCTTGATTGAGGATCAGTTAATTTCCCTGCAAAAAGCAATGAGAATTCCTCAGAAGGCAGGAGATGAGGCTCGTTGCATGGTCTCCAAGAAGTTATTGGCCTTATTTAGGCTTGGAAAACTGGGGAACTTCACCCTCGACGTTGTTCCAGATATTGCTAAACAGATCTCTTAAATCCCCTATCTTCTATCAAATTTTGCAACTTATAAATATGGCGCCCGTTTTCTACAATTTGCACTTGTGTATTACGTTGATGTAATAGCTTTTGCATGTTAATTGCAGTCATTTGGTGCTATGGCAATAACATGCCGAACAAACTCAATTGTTTTGGTGCTATGGCAATAACATGCCGAACAAACTCATTGGTCTCACGGTAGGAGTTTACGTTAACCTTCTCAAGCAGGCTATCTATGGTAGTGGCCCATAAGCAGTCGTAATGATGCCAAGTTTTCTACATTCACCTGGCACAAGCTTGGACTTCAAAGAATTTGATGTTACGTTTAAAGTTTTAAACCATTTGTGCATCTAGTAGATCGATAAACCATTTTCCAAAAGAGATCTACGATCTTCAATGTCCTTTCACTTTAATGACAAGACATCATGAGCATCAATAATGTAGTTAATGTGGAGATACTCCGTCTATATGAAATGGTTGAATGCATTTAACTAGAGAAGAATCTAAGATATTGCAAGCATCCACCGAGTTTTTTACGACAGTTAACTTTTTACATGCCTGTGTGCGCCTATATGATGCCCATGCCTCGAGGAGCAAGGCATCACATGAGAGCAGACGCGCTTGTTCAAGTGTACCTGATGATGCCATCTCTTCCTCCAAATTACTGTGCTTTGGTTTGTGATGTATTACGGCCAAACTGAATTATGATAGGCTTACCTTTGAAAAGAAATCCATGCACTGCTTTCTGCAACCAAAAATGATGTTCCATGTAAGATTCATGAAGGGGATGAATTGCATAAACACAACATGCCAGACAAAAAATTCACGCAGATGAGGAACAATGCTAAAGAAATGCCAATCTCAAACTCTCTTCTCAGAAAACCAAACACGACAAGATGTCAAATACATCCTTCAAATATTTGGCAAATCAAGAGTCAAATTAACTGCAACAAAAAATTCAGTTATTAATCACTTGGACATTCTTCTCTCAGGAACCCTTACCATCATACATGAGGCAAACAGTACCATAATCCAACCAAGAAACAATTATCATGAACGTGCTTGGCCAATGTTTCTAAGAATGCCAACAAATCAAATGCTCTTTTTGTGCAAACCAATTGCCTAAGTATATAAGCCATGCCAAAAACCCTGAATGAGCTGTGATCACAAATTCATTTCTACTGGTCTGCACATCTAAGGATCACTTTCCACTAGTTATTTTTTGTATCACCAAGGAAAACACTTTTTGTTTACCTTTTTTAAGTTGGCTAGAGCTGCAAATGTCGAATGCTACCATGTACGGGGAAGGGAAAATATCAAAATACAAAGGAAGCACTTTTGGTTTACCTTTCTAAGTTGGCTATCACTGAAGCTGTTTGTTGGACAGTACATAGCATATAATAGAGATCCAGGACAATGTGACTAGAGAAAATTGGTTCTCATACTTCTCTCTTTACTGGTGTCAGTTCTGTAGACATCTAATTATTTGATTAATCAAAACCGAAGAAAAATTCTAAAAGGAACACAGAGTAATGACATAGAATCGACCTGCTCCCATCAGAAAAACCTGTTACCAGATTATTGAGCCAATAAACCAAAAAGAATCTACTACCAAGTCTAAAGAGCCACTTGAAAAAAGGCCATCTGACTAAAAAATTAGAGTCCCCTGCTTGCTACATGTTAATGCTTCCTTGACAAAGAAAACAGGTCATCTAATAACTTGGTCATCTAATAACACAAACTCAAACATACATTAAGGCCAATTCAGTATCGGTTCTCTATTGCTAACAACAGATAAGCTGCGCTTGTAGTTTTGGACTTTCAGTTATTCCAACCTCTACTAGTTCTACAGAGAAACCACTAAGATGATAATGGAATTTGGAAGCAGCAAGCCATAACAGCATAATAACTGAAAAAGTTTCTGAATTTTGAAACACATTAAAATTTACTTCCCATAATTATAATCACATACACTAGCATTGCATAAGTCACTAGGATAGCCATGGGACTTGAAAGAACTAATGACAATAAGAACATGAAAATATCTTGAATGTGACAACATTTACTTTCCATGACCATAATCACATAGTTTGGTGTTGCATTCAAACCATCTAACTTACAGCACATGGCTAAATGGTTTAATATCATATACCCAAGTGCTATCTCAAGGGTAATGTGAACTTTCTCCTCTGTTTAACACCACCAAGTGGTGCATGACACTTCGTTATGCTGTATTATCTCATATTTGCAAGTGATGTGATGTTGCCTTTCCAATTAAACTATAATGCAAGTATAAGCTTCCATACCTCTTGAAACTGTAGTGGTTTTTGTAAGCCATCATACAAGACACTGATGAAGAGTTTTGTTTCCTTATCATGAAAATGTCAGGGAACTGCATTTTTGACTGGTCTAAGTCAGGACTAATCTCGTGAAGGAACACACTGGCTGAATGTAAACCTATACTAGCATAAGTTCATATGGATGGTTATATTTTTATATGTAAAAATCCAATTGTATGATAAATAATTAAGCCTTTAAGTCTCCTAACATGATTGGTTTTGACCGTGCTGGGTGTCTACAAATGCTTATTAGGACTAAAGATTGTTTCTGCATTAATTTATGTAGGTAAAATATTCAAACATGACAAAAATAGTTAAGCCCATTGTCATACATTTGCATATGTAGGGCTGCACACGAGTCGACTCAAGCTCGAGCTCGGCTCCACTCATGTTTAGTCAGCTCGAGCTCAACACAAGCTTCACAACTTCAACTCGAACTCGACTCGAGCGACTGCCTTCGAGCTCGAGCTCGACTCGGGCGGCTCGTTTAAACTCGTTTATCCTCAATAATGCAAATGTTGCGAGACGGCTGCTGCTTTGACAACTTCTCATTTCCTTTCGCCCTCAAGGCACGTGCCTTCATTTTCGCTGCATCCGAGGGCTCGCAGCTCCATGCCCAAATCTTGAAGGCGGGGTTCGGTGACGACGTCTTCGTGAACAACAACGTGATTCTGCCACCTGCGATGAGCACCTCATTAAGGCATGGGGAGGAGGAAAGGCGTGGGTGAGAAAAGAGAAAAGCGAGAGGAAAAATGAACCACGAGCATGGTGAGGAAAGAGAAAAATGGGAGGAAAAATGAAAAGAGTGATTGATTGATTGATTGAAAAGTGTAATGATGAAAGTGGGGTGTAATAATGAGGGGGTGAACAAAGGGAAAAAAAGAGGGAAAATTAAAAAACGCAAAACAAAAAAAAATGAGATTAGGCTGCGTGTGTGAGAGGGAAAAAGGAGGGAAAACTAAAAACGCAAAACAAAAAATGAGATTAAAATCGAGCCGAGTAGAGTTCGACTAACTCGAACTCGACTCGTTAACATACTCGAGTTTATATTTAAGCTCGAGCTTGACTCGTATAAAAACGAGTCGAGCTCAAGTCGAGTTTACTCGAGCGAGTTCGAGTCGAGCCCCAGTTGGCTCGATTCGTTGTGCAGCCCTATGCATATGCACATTTTTTTTTTATCTTCTGCTATCTATACATTGTGAGTTGTTTGTAGTTACACGAGTCTATGACAATGTACACATCATATAGGTTGGGCTCTATGTAACACGGGTACACCCCCAAACGTCCGGTACCGGTACGACACCGGTACCCAATACGGGCCTGGGTACTGCCCCGGTACGCGTTGACCATACCGGGTACGGTCAACGTACCGGGTACCATATCCGTCCAAAATTGGACACGGTCAACACTGACCGGGTCCAATTTTGTCCATTTTTTTTAAACGTTTAACTGATTTTAACGTTAAAAAATATTTTGACGTTAAAAGAAAAAGGCAAAACGAAACCGAACCCTTCTACTCCTTACCTCTCGTCTCTCTCCGGCAACATTTACCTCTCCGGCAACGAAGCAGCGGCGACGACTGCGGCTTCGGCAGCGGCGAAGACAGGAGGTGACTGAAGTTTTTTACATTTTTTGTTTTCATTTTAATCGGCCCCTGCCTTCGCCGCCGGCAACGGCCGGCGATGGGTTTTGTGTGTTGTTCACCTGAAAGTGAAAACCCATCACCCCTCCCTCTGGCGCCCTTTCTCTACGGTTTCAAATCTCTCTCTCTGTGTTTCAAATCTGTGAATACAAACCAAGATGTTGAATCGTAGGCCTCGACGTCCCTAAATCTTTGATGACCAACCACCAATCCGAGAGGGTTTCAAATCCCTTTCAAATATAATAGATGCCTCATTTTCATTCTTCAATCTTCACTGTCTTAGAATATGAGGCCTTTTCATTCTTCACTGTCGTAGAATATTGTTGAATGTGGATTGCATTTGCCGGCAGGGTATTGTTGAATGTCGATTCTGGTTTGCATTTGCCGGCAAGGCATCGAATGAGTGCTGCACTCATGCCAATGTTTGTTTTCGACCATGATTTATGTTTGTGTGTTATTCTGTTTGCATTTTTTTGATATATATGTGTGAAATGTGAATATGTTATTCTGTTTGAAATTTTTTGATATATATATATATATATATATATATGTCCGTGTGTGTACGGCCGTACCCCCAAGTTTTTTGAAAATGGTCCGTACCCATACCCGTACCCATGTGACATAGGTTGGGCTTGACTTGCCCAAAGCTTAACTGAGCTAGGTCAAAGATTGGACTTAATGTTTCAGAACATCGCAGTTCTCACCCTATACAGGAAATTTTCAAGTCCAAGAAAGTAGAGAGGAGAGGTGGTCCAGCAAGAGCATGATTACGGTATCCAATGTGAGATCATGGGCTTAGGATGAGAGAGTGTTGGTCTTCTCCATTTGTGCCATATTTGCTTTAATTTATTTTTTGTAAAAGGATATAAACTCTGATTTTATTAATTTAATAAAGGTTTGGTTCTCTGGCAGCATTGGAGGGAAGCTAAGTATTCCTACTATGCAAAAAAGAAGCCCAAAAAATTTAGGTTCATTACAAATTGTGGGGTGAATCTATTCAGGAAGTTGCAGCAAGCTATGCTTTCTTTTGTTCATTTTTATTTACTTTTCTTTTCACTTAAATGTTTGCTTTGATCTTTTTCGCCAACTGTTTCTGAGAAGTTATTTTTTTCGTCTTTTATAAGTCTCAGAGACCAGATCAGTCTTGTCGCTTTGCCCCCTTTTCAGACCCCATATTTTCTTGATTTTTATTTGATAGCAACCAGGAGGATACCTATTTTTGTTTTGGTTTTGTGAAATAAGCCTGACATTTGAACAAGTTATCTTTGTTGATCATGGTTGATGCAATAGTTTTGAATAACCATCCCTATCGTGACAAAGAAGTACAAAGAAAAAATATGGAATATTTGCATATAAATCTGATTTTCATATGGTTTGAATTATGCATTGTTGTTATTCAAACATGGAAAGAGAAAAGTTGAATAATGTGTAGCAATCCGATTTGTTGATTGAAGCCTTTGTTTATTACGTTAATGGTGCATCCACACAAAAAACATAGCCATCATGATGATCCTTTCTGTTATGGATTATGAACAGTTTCTAATGTTTATGTTTAGTTACAAAAATTTATCTATGAACACACATACACAAATATATTATATATATATAGTCTCACACCTTTCATACCTGCACTTAGATATGGAGACATGCCAATGCTTGATGTGAAATGCCTAGTAAAGGAAATGCCATAAAAACATGAAATTTCATAATACTATACAGCACAAGAACATGAAACATAGCATAAAAGGTGAGCCATGCCAAATTGACCTTGCATCACTAAATTCATATACTGGAACTGGAACCGGAACCAAACATGCCCATATGAGCACTCACCAACGCTTGCTGTGCAAGGTCTATTGAAGGAAATGTCACAAAAGCCTGACCCCTCATTCTCCCCTCCTGGTATGCCAATTGAATCATTAGTCATATAACTGACTAGTTAATGCTCTTCCATCAAATCACAATGTCAATTTCCACAACAGAGAAGAAGTGAGACCACTCCAAGCAATTCAGTGATCTGCCAAGCAGAACACTGACAGGAAAAATTACAAGTCTATGATTCCTCTGTACTTGAGAGTTTCCTTAGAAAATTATTGGAAGCATAATAAGAAGTCCAAAACGTCAGTCATAAAGGAAAAAGATTTCTTCGTCTGCAATATAATAACGATTGTTAGGGAGTATCCTACTGAGTTTCAGAAAATGTCCTATATGGCTTTGTGAGTGGAATACTTTCCACCATCAGTATTACAGACTTTAGAGACTCATAGCCTATCAAAACATACTAGGGATATATATTCCATGTTATGCACTTAAGGCTAATGGCTCACATGTACATCCTCAATGATCACCAACCATTTTAATCCAGAACCTCCAACAACAAACAAGGAAAGATAACTATTACTGATGAAAAATTTTACAAGATGGTGAGAAGATAAAGTATGAAATCTAACAAACATAAACAGCGGAACATAAAATTCACCTGCATCAGCTTGATGCTGATTCCAGATTTGACGGCTTCAACACTACCAAAAAATGATCCTGTAATATGAACCATGTCAAACAAATTTCTTAGTGAAACACTAGCAGAGGAGATACAGAATACTAAAAGAAAAGGGTAAATCAAGGATCTCATAGGGTAAATCAAGGATCTCATACACGAGCTCCCAATCTTTTCTTGGACAGTGCATACAGAACAATAAACTAAAATTTTGCTTTTCCAAAAGTTACTCCGGTCACAAGATTTCCCAACTCTCCAAAGAACATTTGGCAGTGTAAAGCTCAAAAAGAAGAAATTTGGCTTACCGAAAATGTAGTAGAAATCATCAGCAACTACATCCTTTGCCAAGTTCTTTATGTATAATACAGGAGAAGGATCACCAGGAGTATAATTCTGTATAACCAAAAACATTATTATACTTGAGCCAGAGTATGGTTCTGTGTAAAAGACAAAGAAGTTTTATACTTGAAAGGACTTTCACTGGGAGACCTTGAACATTGGAAGTGATAATATTTCCTCGGGAGGTAATTTTCCAGTTTCAATTTCTTGAAGACTTGCAAAATGTTTAACTTCAACTTCCTCTTTGTCGTGATCTAAAGTTCCTGAACCATCATTAGCTTCTCCTTTTTCACTTTTTACAGGCTTGGGAGCAATCTTTATCTGTAAAAAATGAAATATTGCATTATAATACATCAAATCTACCACTAGGATCAATCTAATCGGTGTGACAAAAAAGTGAACCTGCAGAACAGGATTTTTCTTTTTAATGGTTGGAAGCTCTTTTGGAACTAAGGTGACAGGCTTCACACCAGCAGCCTCATGTGATACATCCTTATCAACAGCAGGACCAATGATAGCCTCATGTTTAGCTTTTTTCCTATTCCGACGCTTCCCAGGAAATACAGCACCGGATTTTTTCTGATCAATGTCACTCTGAAATAAGAGAAGATACAAGTTGATAATCAGACACAACTTCATGATCTCAAAGGGAGAATTATGCAAGGACAGCCATACAGCTGAAATAGATGACTGACATGTGAAAAACATACCTCATCTGAAGACTCCAGCTCTGACTCATCACTGGATAGATCAGCTAAAGGAGGTTTTCCTGCCACAGCAGGTGGGGGTGGGGGTGGTGGTGGAGGAGCAGGTTCCGAGGGTGGAAAAGGTGGTGTGGGTAAAGCTGCACGAAATGGTGCTGGAAGATTCATTTTGTTCATCAAATGCAGAACCTGAAAATGGTGCCAATACACGTCTTATATGCCTTGTTCTTTATGGTTTTAAGCTCTTAACTGAGTAAACCTAAGACTATTAGATGTAAAAACCTGTGTATAGAATCGTGGGACAGCTATAAGAGCATTAACAATATTGGTTAGTATATTTCCATCTGGAGGCGGGTAAGCATACCTGAAAATAGTCATTCAGCAGTAGAAGGAAGATATCAGTACAAGAGAAAGCATATCTAAATATATTAAACATTAATAAATTGGCATATAAAAAAATTTCAGTCTAATTGACATTTTTGTTAATGGTGAATACATCAGAAACAATAAATGGATACAACAGAAATGAGGTGTACATATTGTCTGTGACTTCTGACTAGGGATTTCTGTCTATTCATCAGACCATTAAATGCACTCTTCAAGAAGGAACCCTACTCGAGGTGTGGAGGAAATGGATAGTCTACACCAAGTCTAGGAGCAATTGGTTCACCGATTTTCACAGCATTTGGGGTGGACCCAGGAACAGAAACAATCCCAGGCACAGTAAGCTCCTTTGATGTAGATGTAGGTGAAAATGCATCTTTTCTGTGCTGTTTTTCAGCCATTTCCTTCTCATTCGAAGTCAGTGTGTTCACTCGTTCCACAGATAAAACTTTTCCAAGAAACCTCAATCTGAAAATTCAAGGGAAGAAAAAGTGAATGAAAATAATAAGACCACAAATTCAAGTCATAGACTAGTATTTAGCAGAAACTGGCTCTTACAAAGCAGAAACAGATAATATGTTACTTATGAACGGCTCCATACAGAAATATTCACACATAACAAGGCCCAGATTTCAATAGCATCAACACTCAATACATACATAGAGTTGACAACTTTGACCACAAGGTAGAATTCATGAATCATCCGTCATGGAACAAACACCCATCACTGTTGGAGACTGTCATGAGAAAGGACATTAATTCAATAAAAAGGTATTCAAGAAAATTGAAATCTGCCGGTTGTCGGATGTTGCCAGACGGCCAAGTATTTAAAAGTCGTGGTTAAATACAAGATAAACCATCGCTAAAAACACCATAAACGGTTGCTATACCATAAATCCATTGCATAGTATTTTTAGCGATGATTTTAAATATTTTGTCATCTAGCAACATCTGGCAGCTGGCTGATTTCATTTCCTCCAAATATTCACGGTTAGTGAAACCATTGTAGAGTTTACTGGCCATCCTTCCTGAAATATTCTTTTGTTGACCATTATTCCTGACATATTCTTTGTCACAGTGTTCAACCGAGCCTTCACAAAAAATGGAACTTCATTGTTCAGAGTCTTCAGAAATTCCAGAAGTCCAAAGTAAAGCTAGCATTAGGCAAATCTAAGAATGGATAGTTATTAGGTTATTCTGTAAAAATCTACTAAATAACCTAAGGTACAGACAAAATTTTAGATTTAACGAGTATACCTTTCAACTGCAAAAATAATAAACAAGCACTGCAGTAAAATAACATAAAGAGGTACAGCAAAATTGCACTTTAGAACTAAACCAGCAATACAAAATAAGAAAACATGATTCTCAATGGCAATAAAAGAAAAAAAAAGATAGTCACAAATAACGTTTCGGAGTTTTAAACGGTGAGGTTTTTCTCGGGTATATTACAGCGAGCTTGAAAAAAAAGGAAAAATACAGTAAATTTTTAAAATTCAAAAAAACTAAAAATGGAGGAAAAATAAAATAAGTGAGAAACTAATAATACAAACATCAAAAGATAAATAGACTTGCAACAAATAAAAAATAAGAAGACTGTTTGGCATTTAAAAAAAAGAAAAAAATGAAAAAAGTGAAAAAAAGAGTTAAAAACATGTTTTTTCCTTTTAAACGTTTTTTTCGAAAAAAAATGTTTTTTAACTTTTAAACAGAAATTTAATTTATCGCATTTTTTTTGCTTTTTTTTTTAAAAAAACACATTTTTTTGTGACACTGGAAAAAAATAAAGAAAAAGCAACGAGACAACCGTTAAGACTCAAAAATAGAAATAGCTCAAATAAGCACCTGTTTAGTTGTTGTTGTGCCTGTAAAGCTGAAACTTCATCATTGAAATCTACAAACGCACTGTTCCTCAACCTGTTATTGCAAAAGCTTTAGAAAATTACAGATCCTGCTTTTATCATAAACAGTAGTTGAGGGAAAAAAATATTAAGAAACAAACGCCTGCAGACATCCATCAGTTATTGTATATTTCAATTAGCAGAAAATTACAGGAAAGAAAACTCTATCATTCCAATTAAACTGTCACTGAGAAAAAACAGCATCTAGCAAAGTCCATGTTTCGGAAAAATAAAAACAAAAGCATTGAGATGGTGTCTATTGAGCTTCCCACTTTTCATTCAACTTCCAAATCATACAGTGAGTAAAATTTCTAACCATCAAATGTAACCAACGGTGAAATCTGAATTTTGAATATGGTGAATTATACTTGATGCTGTACTGATAGCTTGTGATATCAAATAAATCAGCAGATTCAGCACGAATATGCCATGACTGTACATATAAGGAAATAAGAAAAACATGTTAAACTAATAAAACATGTTTGATAAACTAAATAGCTTTTAAGAATGAATGTAGCCTTAGTAAATCCAGATATTTTATATGTTTAAAGTTTTAAACACCTTATTTCTAACACAATGATGAACAGTAATGCAAGTTATCAGCATTTCACAACCATATTGGAGAAGATTAGTCTACAAATTGTTTGGTCATGTAGTTTCTAGACTTCTACTTCTATCCAACATGAGAAATAAGGAAGATATTATGTTATTCCTTAATTCATCATGCTGTTAAGTGTTAATATGAGACAAAGAAAAAAAATGTAAAGCATAGCAACAACAAGAAAGAACTAAATTAACCAACAGATAAATGGAACTAAAATTCTGAAAGACTGAAAGAACTTAAAATGAACTTGCAGCTAACCAGTCATTGGATCCAGATTACCAAACAAATCTTGTGAACAAACACCAAAAAAATTTCTGTAATGATGGGGTAAAGAGACAGCACATACTTCCCACCAGCACAAGGCCGCAGCCCGCAAGCACCATAGTGAGAGAAGAGGCGGAAGAGTGTCTCCTGGGGTATAGCTTCTGGGAGATGGCGCACTATAAGTGTCACCTTTCGTCTCTCCATCTTCAAAAGAGAGTTCAGTCCATGAAATGTGAGAGGAAATCTGCACAAGAAGGCAGAAAGTGAATTCACTTGTGAAACTGGAATTGAAAAAAAAATTACAGGTTTCAGTTTCCTTCTGTGTTTGATGGCATATAATTTTGATTCCAAAATTAAAAATAATGTAATTGGTGAACCCAGCATCAGAATTCTAGACATTAAAATAAAAAAATGTTACCGTTGGATTCCTGCAACCCAAAGTGCAACCTTCTACCTTGTTGAACACCAAAACTACTGGATACCGTTAATATTAACATCCTCACAAACAAGCTAATGATTCTGCAGCTTCCTTATTCTCCTTCAGACAAATTAACGAAACCATGTTAGCTTAAAGACAAGGGGTAACTGATCATGAAAGAGGTAATGGTTTACAACATCTCCAACAGATGAACAGAGAATAAACAAACCTCTCAAGTTCTTGGATCATACATATTAGCTCCCAGATAACGGTTTACAGACATGCTCTACAAGAACCTAGATCCTCTACAGTGTTTTTTTTTTTTTCCCCTGATGAGCAAACAAGATATGATCTACCCTGGAACAGGGTAGAATTTTTTTCTTAGTCAACATGAAAGAACACCAAGATAGTGTCATGAAAATGTAAGCATGAAAGAAAAAAAAAATGCAAGCATACATCCAAGTGTCCAAGTAAGCATGCGTATTGTGGTTCGATCACACATTTCCATCATAGAATTGCTCTTTATATCCCCAACATAAGAAAGATTAAATCACGCATAGAGACAGCTTCCACTAACGTGCATCAAATTTGATGAAAAAGCATATGCAGGAAATGGACATCCAATGTACTATTCTTACACCAGTACCCATGAAACTCGGCTAAGATATCGATTGAAGTGCCAGCAGTGATGATATTGTTCCATTCTGTAAGTGGAAAGTACGAAGAAAAATGTTTGACAAATTCTACGGCATTTTCCTTTTTAGGAACTTCTAGGGAGACTACATCCACGCTCACAAGGCACTGTGGTTCAGAAGCAATGACAAAATCAAAATCTCCTTCCTAATAATGACTATGACATCTAGACGAGGTTTAGAACGAAAATCCAGCAACAAACTACATCAAAATCAGATTGAAAACGACAAAAAGTTTCAAAGAGGGGGCGAAGAAGGTGGGTCTGCGTCGTCCATGGCCGACGCAGGGCCTCCACTAGCGGGGGAAAGAGAGGGAGGGGGTGGGCGAATACCTGCTGGAAGCTGCCTAGGAATGACTGCTGCGGACGAAAGACTGGGAACGGACGCTAGAGAGGAGAGAAGCTTCGCGGGTTCGCGCGCGCGAGCGGAGCCTCGCGGGGCAACAAAAAAGGGCTCCGGGAACCAATTTTTGGTTCCGTAGGTATTGGACGGGATTCGAATCACACATATACTCATATGCTCTTTGGTACCTGTTTGTTTTGAATATGTACATATATAATTCGAATTTGAATAGGAATTAAAAAAAAAAATTATTATCTGAACTAATAATAGTGTTCAAATTGAAAAGAATAAGGGCCACGTGATAGAGAAAGGAAATACATTGACAACCCAACTTCGTTGATTTTTTAACTTAATTTTTTTTTTTATTCGTTGGGGTTAGAATGGCCTTGCACCAATTTTGCATTACCAGGAGAGTTCAACCATTTTACCACGGTAAACTCATCTATGGAAAGTCACTCATCTATGGAAAGTCATTATTTAGTTGTTAGCTCATATATAATCTAGGGAGCAGGGCACTGCTTCTTAGGTTTTTGCTTCTTAGGTTTTGCCTAGAGATGTGAATATATCTGATTTGAATCGATAACCAACCAAAAAAACTGGATATGAAAAAAAATTTAATATCTGATTAAGAAATCGAATCGGATTCAGATTTAATAAATGGCATCCGATCGGATTCTGATTCGGATATACATAACTATCCGATCGGATTCATTTTTAGACAAATATTTTGTATCTAATGCTATTAAATTTTGAAAATTGGTAAAATCGGGTTCAAAATTTGGATTCGGATATAAAATATAAAAAACAGATTTGGATCGAATTTGGATTGTAAAATCGGATTTCAGATTCGGATTCAGATATGTCTTTTCTTTATTCGAATTTGAATCTGAATCCAAATATATGAATATCCGAAAAAGCAGATATGATTAAAGATATATTTGATCCGTTGACATCCCTAGTTCTGCCATGAGAGCACCAAGAGGCTTAGCACATGGGCTCGGGTCAGTAGTCAGTGAATTGCTATTTGCTAGTTTGAGTAGCATGGGCATCAGCTCCTTGCGGCAAGCAGACACAGCCCTAGACCGACCTTAGGGCAAGGATCAAGGGGAATGAGAAAGCCTTTGGGTCTCACTGGTCTTCTTTGATAAGGAGTTAGATTGTGCCAAGAGATATTGAGGGGCTAGTGTAGGCAAGTGCCCACAGCAGCTTATATGTGCCTCCGCCACTGGTTGGAGCATCTCTTGGCATGGCCAATGAGTCTTGTACCGACCCGACGACTCAATGATCATTGAATCTTGGGAATTTCAGCTTAGACCTTCCCTAAGCTCAACAAAGACAGGCCTTCTAGATCAAACCAGGACCCAGCAAGAGGTATGCCCAACTTTTGGCTCCATAAGGTTTTTAAAGTAGGACTAGTTGAGAATAGATATGTTGTAATCACATTACATGTAATTCTTATGTTATACATCCATATCAGGTCTATGTCATTGATTGTGTTAACATTTGTGATCATTGAAGGTTTAGCTAATTTAATATAGCGAAAGCCGCTTTGGTTCTGTGTTCATATGATCATGGACGAGATTGGTGAAAATGACGTTTAATAAGATAGCAGTTATGAGCTCATAAGGTTTTATGTAATGTCTGAATGTATAAAGACATATTTGGCCCAAGTGGGAGATTGTAAGGATCATTTGGTGGGCCAGCATATGTCAATGAGGAATTTCAAACATTATGATTGTCTTAATATAAATATCTGTTTTAAGTGATTGTATTTTAGGATATTACGTCATTTTATATGGTATGAGGTATTTTATAATATATAGATACTTGTATGCAATTACAGACTCTTTGATGGGTTGAATCCATAATTGCTATTGATATAAAAGGGTAGTGGTCCCTGGGGTCGTGCAACGGTTGCTTGAAACATTGGTTTCTAGGGTTGTCTCTTCCCCATCTGAGAGAGACCGCATGGCGCCGCACAGACCCTGGAAGATCCTACTCCAATCTACCATTCGTGCTGTTCAGATGGATTCAGGTACGCTTCCGCTGCAGTTTAAAGTTTCAATTCCATGATTTAGCATGAACATGATCTTGTTTAGGGCATATTCGTTTTGTGATGCATGAGGGAAATCTCCCATCACCATCATGATCAATGATCGATACCTCATCCTTGTTGTGGAGGATCTGTTGGACGAGCTACATGAGGCACTGTTCTTTTCCAAGTTGGATTTGCACTTAGGTTACCATTAAATCAAGGTCGTAGACAATGACATTCCTAAAACTGCATTTTAAATCCACGACGGCCATTACGAATTCACCCTAATGCCTTTTGGGCTGACCAACATGCCCTCGACATTTCAATTGCTGATGAATGATTTATTTCACCCCTTCATGTGATGATTTGTTATCGTCTTTTTTCGAAGATATCTTGGTCTATAGCCCAGGGGAGCAGGACCACTTGCAGCACCTACACACGGTACTAGCAGTGTTACAGCAGAACCACTTGTGTGTCAAGCCCTCCAAGTGTATGTTTGGTACCAAAAGTATTTCTTATTAGGGCCATGTGATCTGTAGAGGGAAGGTGAGTATGGAAGATGAGAAAATACAAGCAGTGAAGGACTGAAATGTTCCTCAGTCCGTGTGAGAGTTGTGCGCATTGTTGGGACTTACAGGATACTACCATAAGTTTGCTCAGGGATATGGACTGATAGCAGCACCCCTTACTGAACTAACCAAGAAAGGGAAGTTCCAATGGGGAGAGAAGGCAAGACATGCATTCCAAAGGCTGAAACAAGTGATAACAGCAGCCCCTATTTTGTAGACACCCAATTTTTAGTTACTCTTTAACGGTCGAGTCTAATGCATCTGACCTACACATGGGAGTAGTCCTGAGCCAAAACAACCACCCTATTGGCTATTTCAGGAAGGCAATGGGAGTTACTTTTGGCGGCAAATCTACCTATGAGCGAGAGCCAATAACCATCATTCTTGCAACTCTCAAATAGGAACATTATCTCATGGCGCAGCGATTTGTGGTGCTGATAGACCATCACAACTTGAAGTATTGCTTACAACAACCTATGCTTTAAACGACTATGCAGAAGTGGATCCTCAAGTTGATGGGTTTTGACTTTGGGGTCTATTTTCACAAAGGCAAAGAGAATGTAGCTGCTGAAGGTCTCTCCAGATCTGTGGAACAACATCAACACAGCCTGCTACAACTGTCATAGGTGTAGGTTACACTTTGAGATCAAATCAGATGAGCACAGGAAGAAAGTTATTCCACCAAAAAGATTAAACAATAGCTGAGTGAAAATTCCTACAAGGTAATTGGCTATGAGTGGAGTCCTCCTTACCTATATCACCAAGGTCGCATTTTTATTCCACTAGAAACACCATTTCCTAGGCTGCTAAAGGAGCACTACTATAATGGGCACACTGCCGGGCATGAAGGAGTAGAAGCAACCTACAAAAGGCTGCAAAATACCTTCTATTGGCCAGAGGGATGAAGAGGGCTATAAGAGACTTTGTACGCCAATGTGACGAATGCCAACGAAACAAGCATGAACTAATGAGGCCTGCAATGCTATTACAACCATTTCCCACACCTGAATTGAATTGATATGGGAAGACATCTCCATGGACTTTATTGAAGGGTTGCTGAATTCCAAAGATAAGTTAGTTATACTTGTAATGGTAGACTAGCTTTCAAATTGCACACATTTTGCTGCAGTGTCTCACCCTTACACTGCTAAGACCATGGCACAAGTCTTCCAAGAAAACATAGGGAGACTCCCCAGGATGCCATGGACTATTGTCAGTGATCGCGACCCAGTTTTTCTTAGTGACTTTTGGAAGGAATATTTTTCAATTGTAGGGCTCGGCATTACAAATGAGTATTACGTATCACCCACTGACCAATTACATATGTTAAATGAAAAGAGGCTTGAGGCAATAGAACATGTTGAGGCTCATCATCAGAAGATAACATTACATTATACAAAATTTATTGTCTTTCAAAAGCAAATTCAAAATCAATGATTTGATCATCAAATCAATCATTCCACTCAAGAAAAATATATGTCACATTTTCATCAAACTAGAAAGTGTCTTACATGGCTAAGGAAGTATAGCCCATTAACTCATAAGCTTATTGATGCCAACATAATGGAACTATTAGACCTTGTTAATGCCTTGCATTCAAGAAATTTTTACATTTGTCCTTGTGTCATCCTTGTACTATTTATTATGCACATTAATAAAAAGAAAAATTTTTCAATTTCAATTGCATTGTCAATCTTCAATTTATCCTACAAATGTACCATCTAGTGAACAAATGTTTACCGAGCCACCAACTAGGCATTTTTCCATATTGTACCATACTAGGGCATCTTTCTCGGCCTTTCGTTCGATCCATTAGGGTAGGAAAGGGCAATACTCCTACAATAAGATTTCTAAAGAGGACCTTTTTAATATCTAGCTTCAAAAACAAATTTTCCCAAGAATCCATTGTTAAATATGGTTTTTTAAACCAATTTCTCTAGTGCACAGTAGTACCTTTTTCTGGGTCACTAGTGAGGATGAGTTAAGTGAATATCTATTTTTATAATTCTTCAAGTTGATCTTCTAATTTATGTTTGATATGATTATGTGTTATTTAAACTCTTTATTAATAAATTATAGTTTATTAGTTCATGTAATCATGAATTGTTACATTGTTTTTTAGGTCACTAGCACATGTGGGAATTATGATTTGTTATTTTATTTTTAGGTGTCTTTGTTGGTCTTCAGACTTTATGCTTTTTTGAGACTAAGATTGTTGACTGAAATTGAAATGTGTAGATGATGACCTTGAATCATTAGCATATGACTGATCTTCCTTTGCAAGGTTATATGCCAATAAACGGCTGCTGGGAGGTAGGCTCCCATCCTTTTATTACAGAAAAATTAAGATATGTACAAGGCAAAAGAAAAATTTACACAAAGATGTGAAACAGCCACATCAGGGGAAAAAACCCAAAAAAACCCAGGCAAGCATAACCCAGCTGCCCCAAAAACCATCACCAGAAGGCCAAAAAATTCGACCAGCGTTACAGCTCCTGAAAAGGCAAAGACTAAAAACAGAAACAATATTAGAAAACCAAAAGAAAGCATTAACCACCATCATCCCTGCCATCCCTTTCCCCATAATGACACATCTGTTCTCCAGCCTCTAAAGTAGGCAGTTGACTAAGAACCCTTAGACGTTGGCTGGCCGCCCTCATGTGATGCCATTTCTGGTTAATCGGCCTCCTGCCTTCCAACATCGCTCTAAGTCTGCGCTTCCATCCTTCATTGTTAGATATGATCCCCAAATTGTCATTGACTCTCGCCATAGATTGCAGCCAACCATTGAGCACCTGTAATTCAGCTTCATCCTCCTTAGATTGAGCTTCAGTAAATATGGCCTCAATAGATTCCATGTCTCTCAATCTCCACATGCCCATCACCATGGTATTAATGCCCTTCTTATATGTGACAATTTGCAACACATTAGTGTCCATGCTTAAACTGGAGAGTCTGCCCTCGCAAAGGATTCCAGTCCGCAACCAAGTGGACATAGCCTTACGCTCGTCTTCCTTCAGCTGCAACCTTTGAAAAGCCTCCTTAGCTGAGCTCCCAACAACAGTGAAAATATGTTCAGACATAGCTGTGGTCAGTCTCTCATGTGCCACTTCATTCCTGAACCACCATAACTTCCATAACGCGATTGGAAAGAGCAACATCCAACATTTCCTAATCCATTTAACCTTGAACGACACCCTGCTCCAAATCTGAAATTCCTTATCAATGCTCTGCCACGGGAGCCTACTCCTACCAAAGCTAGCAATCGCCTTTCGCCACACCTTTTGCACAATAGAACACTTGAACATGACATGCACATTGTTCTCCTCCTCTCTTTTACATAAATGTCATCTGTTAGCCAAATGAACTCCATGTCTTTGTAATCTGTCTTGAGTGGTCAGTCTCATGTGGCTGGTGATGTAGGTAGTCCAGCTTGCTCTAACTAGGATGTGATTGTTCCATATACGCTTTCGCCATCCTTCCTGAATACCCTTCTGTCTTATGGCGTCCCAAATCGATCTAGAGCTAAGTTCTTTGAGTTCTGTAGCATTACTAACAAGTTTGTCAGTCTCATTAACTAGTTGGATGCACGTGCTCGCGGTTAAAGCCTTGCTTGGCAAAGTTAGCCTAGCTTCACCCAAACTCCTAACTTCTGCAACAGAAAGCTTCAACTGATCAACTATGACACCATACTCCTCTCCACTAATTGATTTCACCAGAATTTCGTCATGCCACCAATCGAACCAGAAGAAAACAGAATTACCATCTCCAATCTTCCACCTCACCCAATTTGCTATCTTATTCCAGCTTTTTCCTAAGCTTTTCCAAGCCCAAGATCCCCTCCAAGGTTTACGCACAGTCCACAAACTGTTTGATTTGAGATAAGTAGCTCTGATCCATTGTGCAAAGAGAGAGTTATTATTAAAGGAAGATCAAAGTCTACTCACTAAGAGGGAAACGTTGACTTCCTCAAGAAGGCGTAGACCAATACCACCTTCCGCCTTGGGCTTGCACAAAGTATGCTAGGCTATTTGGTGGATGTGCCAGTTAACCTCAGTATCAGCCCACAGGAATCCGGTCATGCATCGCTCCAGCTTTTTAAGTACTTCGTTCGGAAGAGAGAAAGCTTGCATCCAAAAATTGCCCATGGAGCTAAGGTTATGGGTGATGAGGCAAGCACGTCCTGCATAGGATAGAAGTTGGGTTTTCCAAGGTGCCAACTTCTTCTTGAATTTAGCAATCAACCCTGCGCAAAGGTTCGCACTTAAGTTTCCCGTAAAGAGAGGGACACCCAAGTAATCCAAAGGTAGCTTAGCCACCTGCCAGCCTCCAATGTTGGCCAACCTTTGCTTAAGGGGAGTATCAACGTTGAAAGTGAAAAGCGAAGACTTGGAGTTGTTGATAATGAAACCTATTCTTTCTTCAAGTTGGCTCAGGACCCTCTTGATATTGGTTATCGATTTAACTGAAGCAACACTGAAGAGGAGGAGATCATCAGCAAATATTAAGCAGTGAACATCAGGAATGGCTCTAACTGAGTAGGGTAGGCGAATGGCCCCCTTCATAATTTGTCCCTTAAGATATCTGACTGCCATTTCCATTACAAGTATGAAAAGGTAGGGAGACATCAGATCACCTTGCCTAACACCCCTCGCAGCTGTGAAGTTTCTCCCAGCGTCACCATTAATCAACACTGTATAGGAGACAGAGGAGACACAAAGCATGATTTTTTCCACCCAGAACGGGTGAAATCCCAGATAAAGGAGGCTATTATGCATGAACCTCCAAGACACTCTATCCTACGCTTTAGAGATAGCGAGTTTGAGACAGGCTACGGCTTCTTTCCTGCTATCAAAAAGGTGAACCAACTCATTGGCCATGGCAATCTGATCGTGGATCACCCTAGATTTGACAAAGGCCCCTTGAGTTATCCCGATCAAGCGAGGAAGGATGTTCTTCATGCACTGCACCATTACTTTAGCAATCACTTTGTAAAGACTATTGCATAGGGCAATGGGTCTATAATCTTCGATCCGATGAGCTCCTCTTTTCTTAGGGTTGAACATCAAGTAGGTCTTGTTCAAGCTACGCACCAACTTCCCTGTTTTAAAAAAATTGTCCACCACTCTCCAAATATCTTGGCCAATCTCCTCCCACATGATTTGATAAAAAAAGTTTGGGAAACCATCAGGCCCCGGAGCACTGTCCTTGTCCAGAGACATAACAGCTTCCTTGACCTCCGCATAGGTGGCTGGTCCCAAGAGGGAGGCGTTCTCTTCCGTAGAGACAAATTCTCCCTGCCCGATGTCACTAGGGATATCACCATTAGCCGAAGTTTCATTAAGGAAACTTTCAAAATGGCTGCTAGCTGCTTCCAGCATGCTATTGATAGAAGAGAAAGTTTGCTCAGCAATGCGGTTCTTTCTAGATCTATTGTTGGCAATGGTTTGGAAGAATCGCATGTTTTTGTCCCCATCTGATAACCACTAGACTCTCGACTTTTCCTTCCACATGATTTCTTCCAGGTGTAAAACCTTTTCCAGCTCTCTCTTGATGGATTCCTCTTCCCTCGTTGCCCACCCATCCCCAGCCTCACTATTTGCTTGGGCTTGCCTGAGACGACTTTGAAGTGACTTTATGTTGTCCTCAATACGGCCAAAAGAATTTTTGTTCCAGTATATAAGGCTGCGCTTCACCACCTCAAGTTTTCGAAGGACCCGCAACATAGGACACCCCTGCACCTCAGCCCCCACGCTTCACTGATAACCTGGCGACCTTTCCTGGTCAACATCCAGGGTTTTAAGACTCTGAACCGTCTAGTGTTCCTATTCTGCCAAAGAGGGTTGTCCATCTTCACCATGATCACCTTATGGTCTGAAGTGGCTCTGGGGGCCGTAGAAAGAGTACAAACAACATTTGTCTGTCTTTCCCAAGCAGAATTAGTGAAACCCCAGTCAAGTTTGCAAAAAATCCTATCTTTACCCTAGTGTCTATTGGACCAGGTGTAGTTACTTTGGTTATCACATAGTTCGTTTAGATTGGAAGATAGTACGAATCTGTTAAAATCAGAACAAGCTTGAACATTCGAGGGCTTACCTGTTTTGTTGAGGCAGTTACGCATAGCATTAAAGTCCCCATAGATCAAAGTAGGAATGTCTTGAGCATTGAGAAAAAATGCCAACTCAGCAAAGCTATTACGACGAAGAAGGGGGTTGTTTGGCATGTAAACAGCTACTATCCGAAAAATCTGCATCACATTAGCAAAAGAGAAAAAACCGGCCAACCACCATTGGTTTTTAACCCAACCATGGTTGTGAGCATGCACCTGGTTCCAAAGGCCAAAAATACGAGCACGCCTCTCCTCCCCATCTTCATTCCTCTGCACCCCTTCCATGTTTAAGCGGCTGGCAATACTCCTAATAACCACCTCCTTAACTTGCGCATCAAGTAGAAAGCAAATCCAAGGCCTTTCAGACTTACAAAGATTAACGAGGTCTTGTTGGGCTGCCGGCCGTGCAGCCCCCCTCATGTTCCAACAAGCGAGTTTCATCGGCGCATCGCCGACTTCGCTCCATCCCCCCCATCCATAGCCTCTTCCATTTCCCCTGGCTGTTTGCCCTTGGCCTTTTCATCTAAAACACGACTTATCTCCTTAATTAAGTCATATCTTTCTTTTCTTCTCTTTCGTCCAACCTTGATCCATTCATTTTCTCCTTCCCCTAGCTTAGGATTGTCTACTGGGGGAGTGCTGAGTTGATCATTCATATATATGCTTTGCAAATTTACCTTATATCTTTGATGACTTTATTTTTCTCCCTTTTGCCTCTAAAACTACAGAACTACATGGTCATAAAAAAATTTGATGTGAAGATCACTAGATCAAGGTTACTTTTTAATATTTTTCTTTAAATATAGTTCTTGATACTGTCTTCATATATATATATATATATATATATATATATATATATATATATATATATATATATATATATATATATATATATATATATATAGTGTTTTGATTTGATGATTACCAGATCAGTGAGAAGGTTGATGACGAACCTGTTATAATTTTCAAGAATGATGTATTCTATAATTGGGGTAGGTACAGAGCCCGTTTGTACATTGAATTTGTGATGTCCCAATGGGTTGAGTAGATTTTGGTATTATTTTGATTATTGGACTTTGTCTTGGCTGACAATTGGCTACCTTTGCTTCTGGGTATTTTTGTTTCTTTTATATTGATTGTGACTCTCCCTCTCTTTCTCTCTATGCAGTAGCAGAAAACGGACATTGAGTATATTTTCTGCCAAATTCTTCGAAAGCCATGTATGCTGCCACCTTTGTATTCCATTTATAATTGTTATGACAAATTGGATTCCAAATGAGAAACAAGTGAGTGACGATGATGCACTATGTGCAGCAAGGGCAGTTCATTCCTCAAAAACATGGGCATGTTTTTGTATGAACTTGCAGTGATTAGTTAAGTAAAGTTGATAAGTTTTGCATGTGAGGTATGTCAAAGATGGAGACAAAATTTTTTGCTTATTTGCCTCCATGTGATTCTCTTTCTATTCTTGTGGTGTGGGAGAGGTTGCTATCCAGATTGTATGTTATACTATTGAGGTTTGTCAGTGCACACTTGTCAAGTAAAGTTGTTAACCATTTTTCATCACTTTTAACTAGGCACAATTTCCCTAACTTCTGCTTTCTTAGGGACTTCTCATGTTTTATGTCACAATATTTTTTAAGGAGAGATACCATGAGTTTTTTATGGTTGAATAATGACAAATGGTCGAAGCTTTGACTGTTGTCCTCTTTAAAATCTATACATATGTACTGGCCTCTATTTCCTGGAATTATGACCTTAATCATCAATCCCCCTGCCCTTGACTCAGTGAAACTATTGTCGAGTTTCATTATGTTATATGATGTTTATTTTATTGTAGTTTCTTCTTTTTGTCATTTTTGTACGCTTGTTATTTGTAGTCATTGGGCGGTTTGGTGATCAAGCCTCCAAGAGTTCATATAGGGAGTTTATGAAAGGCTTCATTGTAATATGCCCTTATGTTTATAACCATTTATTTCACTTGATCGTAGCATTCTTCTGCTTTTATATGTCAAGAAGTCAACACAGGCTGTCTGCAATTGCCAAGCATAGTCCAAATATGGTTTTGTATTTTATAATTGTCATACTATTTTCCATTTAACTAGTTAACAAGCTTTATTAAGCTCATTTAAATGAGCTTGACGAGCTGAGCCATAGTTTTTTTTTTCAAATCTTAAATGAGTCAAGCTTGACATTGTGCCTCATGCACGAACCCAACATTGTACTATCAAGTCAAGCTTGAGCCATTCTACGGAGCTTGACTTGAGATTTTATGAGTCGAGCCGAGCTCGACCTTGGCTAGCTCGAGATCAACTCGTCATGTTCAGCCCCACTTTTTACTTATGAAATCTAAAACATCTAATGACATGTAACTAGGATGGAAATCCTCTCCCTTTCTCAAAGAAAGTGATGTTTTACAGAACTGGTGGGTTTGGGGTAGAAGAGCAAACTCTATGAACTTTCCCATAAATGATGGCTCTTCTACTGAAAAGAAACAAACTAAAGGACACAAGTTCCCAATAAATATAAGGTTGATAGTGACAAGGTTGCCGATCCCTGGTAAATCTAGGTTTTCTAATGATTGAAAAACTGTAAACAGTTGGAGAAAACTTCCCTTTCCTTGAAAAGAAGTTCATAATAAACTAGCTTGAGCGGCACATTTTAAGAAATCATTAAATAGAAAGGATAATCAAAGTATGGTTATGAAGTGGTGAACTGTTAGATTCCCCAACAAATAGTCTTCTATACAAAGTTTAACTAGCCATGAGCCTTTGATAGACCTAGAATTACATATTATTATGACAACAATTTTGTATACAATAACATCTTAAGAAGTGAGTTCCCCTCAAACTATTCCATAAGTATTGGATCTTATGATAGGTAAATCATATGAAAAGCAAACTCACTTGCATTTCCAAAAAAATGTATGGTTTCTTTATGATGAACTAAAAAGATTTTTAGTTGCTAAGGTGGGAGAGTTTCTTCCATAGATGATCTCCTAGTCAACTAGAAGACTACTTTCAAAAAGAAAGTTTGAAATTAGATTGAAGATTGCTTTAAAATCACTAGTTCAACAACTAGATACGAATTTGCATGAAAAAGCAAGTCAAAACAAAGGACAAATTTTCTGGAATTCTTCCTTAGACTTAGGGTTCCTTGTGGAAAAAAAGCCAACATAACAAATAACTGTAGCCATAAAGTACTTAATAAATAAATGTTGTTTAAGGCCTACTTACATTTGTTAATCCCTCACGCATTGGATCACCACTTTTCTTTACCAATCATCTAAGCAAACTAAAGCTTCCATAGTCCTCAGCACCAATGAACTTTGATTGTCATTAAGAATTTGACCTCGTACCGTAAGCTCTTGCTGAAGCAACTAAAGTAATTGGAGTTGACAACATATCATGTATCATTTATTAAAATGTTGGATCATTGGATTCCTTATCTTTCTATCATTTCAAAATATTAAAGGAATCATCACCGTCGTCGTCTTTATCATGCTTAATCAACTTATATTCCAATTGTATGTTGAGCATGCTTAATCAACTTATATTTCAATTGTATGTTGAGCTTGGACTTGGAAACAAGAAAAGAAATATTCTCAACTTCATCAAGAACTTAAAAAATAACTTAAATGCACCATGTACCATATCGGCCTCTATTGGAAACATTATGTCTATTAGAAGAACTATTTATTATAATATAAGTAAAATTAGACCTATCACTGCATTTTGAGTTTCATTTCTTTTAACATAATTCTCATAAACCTCTTGCAATATACTTTTTATCATTTTTACTTGTTTTTCCTTTCTTCTTTTGATTGACAAGTTTTTTAATTCTAGTTGTAGATCCAATATAGATGCAATTGCCATTAAAAGTTACTTATTTTCTAATATTTATCAAAAATTCCCTTCATTTTTTCTTTTCATTTTTTTCATATGCGTGTCTTTTTTGTCAACATTTTCCTACTATACTTCTTGAATTTTCTAAATTTCAAGAAAAAAACAAGTTTGTTGTAAATAATTAGACTAAGAGAACATGACAGAGATATCATGGAAAACCTAAAGAAAATCAAATATCTGGGAAAGCCCTATCATTAGGTCAAAGCAGCCATATAAAACATTTTTGTATGCAAACAGAGTTTCCAAACATAAAATATATAGAATTTCATTGAGTAAAGTGTTTATACAAACTTCCTTGTAATTGAAATTTTCGATTCTTTTGTTGAAGCTGTAAAACTGTGAGTTTTGATAGTAAAAGTTTGAGATAATTGCATCTACAAAAGTAACGATTTCATCTGTAATGGCATTAACTCAACTTGCACCATCAAATTCGAAGTCTCTGCTCAACATCACATAAGAAAAAATTTACCTTCATAACGTAAGTTTATGTCACTCTTTTTTATATTCCATTTTAATTTTCTTACAAGAACATCATTTGAAGTAGCATTATCGACTGTAATAGATATTATTTTTCTTTGAATTTTTCATCTTAGGATGTTTAACAATTGCAGTTGCTAAAACTTTTCCAGTATGAGGTAGCTCAACTTCAGTAAAATTCAGGATACGTTGTTGCATTATATTCTCCATTTTCTATCAATAAAATGAGTAATGTACTAACATATACCCAAGTTCTCGACTTGAAGGCTACATATCTGTAGTCAAAGCACTTTCATCAACATCCTTCGTAACATTTTTCAGTTTTTTTTTTGTTTTCATAAAATCTCATTACATCTCTCCAAATAGTTACATTTGAAGTTGGCACCCGCCTAAGAAAACCAAGCATAAGAAGAAATTTAAGTCAACAATTATCAGTTACAAAAAATGCATGTTCTTTAATTACTACTACCTTTGCAATAACCACTCTTATTGACTACATGTTAATGTTGAAGCTCATCTTCTTCAGCTTTTTTGTAACAATTGAAGTCTCACTCAAACTAAAACTTAAAACCCATTGTTTTTTGTCTACAAAACACTACACAGATTAATGAATGGGAAGCTAGTCAGCCTTGTATGAGGGCAGAAGTTGCAGATGAAAGGGTAAAAGAACTTGAAACAATACTTTATTGAAGCAAGAGAATTCACCTTTGAAACAACAACTCAAGTGTCTAACAATTTGTCGCTTTATGTACCTTACAATATATGATCTTTTATGTAACTAAGCTCTTACAACACTAATTGACAATGTCTTTCATTACTGATTGTGTAGGTTGCGAAATACAAGTTGATCAAACAATGGATGGATGTATACACTTGATGTATGTTTTCAATTAATTTTGACATATAAAAATTGCAATTATGATTAGATTAACCTAAAAATGATATTGCCAATACAAGGGTGGCATGTCCTACAATATTTATATTTTATTATATTTAATGTTTTTGTTATTTTAAATTTTTAAACATATACACAGACAGTTGAATCCAACCCCCAAATTGTTTAATTGGTTGAATGATGACAATTACATTTACTTTGTTGACCAACAATCAACCTAATCAGCAAACTGGCGAAGACTCAAAAAAGAAAAGGCGCAGACGCATGAGCATTTTCTTTATGTTTGGATAGAGAGAAAGAGAGGGAAAAGGGAAGGAAATGGAAAGGAGAGAGAAATGAAGGGCAAGAAAAATGATTAATGTACATACTTGTTTGGATAAAAAGGAAAGGAAAGGAAATAAAAATAAATTATGAAAAACACCTTTTTACCTGTAGTTTAATGTTTGTTTTATTTATTCTTGTTTATTCCAACCCCGAAATTGTTAATGAAAACAGTTAAACCGGCGAAGACTCAACTAGAGAAACTAGAGAGAGGCAGGCGCGAGAGCATTTATTTGGATTAAAAAAATGCCACGGAAGAGGACCAAGGGGGCGAGCCTGATTTATTAAGCTCTTAATAAGAGGCTTATGGAGGGAGAGCAAGCAACATCATCACCACACAGCCAGCAGCCGAAGTCGCAGGTAGGTGACGTGTTTCGCCTCCCTCCCCACGATCCCTTCGACGTTACTTACGCACTCGTTGCGTTACAAACTAAATCTCACGCGACAGAAAGAAGAAAACAGAGAAAAAACGGACATTTTATTCCAGCCGCCATGCACTTTTTATTAAATACCGAAAAGGATATTTGGCGTCAACCCAATTGCCATCTCTTCTGTGGGAGAGAGAGAGCAGGGAGAGGCCAACGTCTTCGGTTCTTCTTCTTCCTCTTTTGAAGAGCTTCTTTTAAGAGCTTCTTTTAACTCCTCACTTTTGGTTTTCCTTCTTAAAGACCCCAAAAGGAAAAGAAAGGCCGGAGAAGAAGGGGCTGTTTTGGAGTTGCACCTGAGATGCAGTGGTGAGAAAATTTTGTCAGGCGGAAGCATGGCAGATGTTTCGGTTGGGGCGCTCGTCCCCTCCGTGACCAACAATGGGCAGGGGAGGATGGGGTTCTCTGAGAAGGATAGCGCCACCGAGAGCAGCGGTGGTGCCGGCAATTTCAGTGGCAGCAACGAAAACAACAACGTGGGGAGTGATGGTAACTTGGCCCGCGGGATTGGGGTGGAGCTGGACAAGGACTTCCTATGCCCGATTTGCATGCAGATCATCAAGGACGCCTTCCTGACTTCCTGTGGCCACACCTTCTGCTACATGTGTATCGTCACCCACCTCAACAACAAGAACGACTGCCCCTGTTGCGCCCACTACCTCACAAACAACCACCTCTTCCCCAATTTCCTCCTGAACAAGGTGTCCATCAGAATTCCCTCCCCATTTCTGCTTCTTTTTTCTTTTTGGTCTTTTTGTTTCCTTTTTGCTTTTCCTGTATGCAGTGGGAAATGTTCTACAATTGCCAAATTAGCTAATGGTTCTTTGAGACATGGTTCTTTGTCTCAACTTGAATGTGCCGCATGATTCTTCTTATGGTGTTGTTTTCCTTGTTCTCTTTGAAATTGGGTGAAATCGGGGACTCGACATTCCTTTTCCATAATCCCTCTTTCGAATCTTCCATGTCTCGGTAATGTGCGTGGAGCTTTCCTGGTTGGAAACAGAAGAATTTCGTGTCTAGTTCGGCAAATTTAGTTCCCCCGTGCTGCTTTATAAACACAATATAGGTACAATCGGGAAAGGGGTGGATGATTAGCTAGTTCAGAAGGCAAGCCTCATTTTGAAAAGCGGCAAATTGACCATTCTAGGATTGCCATCTTCAGAGCCTAATCGATATCGAAACTCTAATCAGCAGTGCAAAATGAGGAAGAGATGGGGAAAGAAGGGTTCAGAATGATGGATTTAACGGGTTTTCAAAGGGAGGTGCTTGCCTGTCTAGAACATGTTCTTCTGATTTAATAAGGCTACATTATGACTTAAAATTGAGTACCAAATGCAGAACGAGCATACATATCATAATTTCAGACAGGATCTCCTTTTCTCTCCTGAAGCCAGTGCATAGTTCTTGTGCATCCTATCTGGTTTCGTCCATTTTTCCCCTTAGCGTTGCCATTCCATCTCTAGCAGAGCCTATATCGTGACATGCTTTAGTCGAGAAACTTAGATACTTTTTAGCTGTGGAGTTTGTCTCTGCCACTTAGCACGGATGACCTATCTCATATATCTGAAAGTGGGGGCATAAAAAGATTCTAGAATATTGATATCACAGGAATGAAGCCGCACAGAAAAAACTGAATTCTATTGACCAAGAAAAATGCTGCAAAACAGGCACTAGAGCCCTTAACAAAAGCATGGATGGGACAACATTCCCTTTTTGTATAATAGACGATACAACAAGGAGATAAATGAGCTAGCTCCAACGGCTAGAAAACTAGTCGTTGTTAGCTGTTACTATCCAATGGCTACATCAGTCTAGGTGAACACTGAACAGCCATTTGAAACAAAGAAAAGCAAAAATAAAAAGACAGTGAAAAAAATCCATAAAGAACAAAGAAGAAGCGCCCCCCCCCCCTTCCCACACACACACACACATATATATGTATATATCTGCATAAACAGTTAATATATCGTACCTAACATTATGATATATGATAGTATCATAGTCACAAAAAAAAACTTTCTCGCATTTTAGATTGTGAGGTTTTTTTTCGGGTATAATACGGCAAGCTTGAAAAAAAGGAAAAAATATGCAGAAAATATGGTAAATATTTAAAAATAAAAAAAACTGAAAATGAGGGAGAAATAAAATAAGTAAGAAACAAACAATACAAACATAAAAAAATAAGTAGATTTGCAATAAATAAAAATTAGAAAATGAAAAAAAGTTTGACATTAAAAAAAACTTGAAAGAAATGAATAAAATGAAAAAACAGAAACAAAAGGAATAAATCGTTTTTTTGGTCATTTTTTTCTTGTTTTTCTCATTTTAATATTTTTTTTCAAAAAAACGGCATGCTTTTCAAGTTTTAAATGGCTAATTTATCAGTCACATTTTTTCGGCATTAAAAAAAAAGTGTTTTTTTTTTTGTTGAAAAAATGCGTTTTTTGTGACTATGGGTAACATATATAAATACATATAAGAGATTACATACATGAGCTTTTAACGTCCCTCTTCAAACATATGATCTAACAACCGAAATTTTGTTAAGTAAAAACTAAAATCTGGCACAAACAAGGGTTTGGTGAAGAAGTCTCAAAGTTGATAGTCAAAAGATGGAAAAGCTAGATCAATGGTCTTCCGAAGGTATTCTTCTTGAACATAGTGGCAATCCATTCGATATGGTTTGTTCTTTCATAAAATGTGTGGTTGCTTGCAATGTAGATAGTACTTTTGTTATCACAACATAATTTGGTGCTATGTCACATAGGTATGGGTACTGGTATGGGTACACAATTTTTCAAAAGACTTGGGTGCCGGGGTATTTTTGTATATATATATATATAAATTAACAAGAAAGAAAAACTTAGGAAATATATATCAACATAAACAAATAAACAACATAGAAAATATATATCAACGGCTCTAGCAGCAGTATGTTTAAGAAACCTATGAAAAACTTTAAGCCTATGGACAATCGAGCAACGTCCTAGACAGTCAAATATGAACATCAGTTGAATTTTCACATCCAAAACATGGCTCAGCATTGTGGAACTGGAAACTAAGCGCTAAATGCTGAACTGAAATGGTTCAGTTACAGAAAATGCAAGATTTAGGCACCAATTACAGAAAATACTGGAATGGCCTCAGCATCGTGAAGCATGGTTGCATACAAATGTAAAAGAGAAAGGATAGACATTATGATTTTTGAAGAAGAAAAAGAATGTTAAAAATGACAAACCAATAGCAGAAGAAAAACAAAAATACTCTCCTAAGAACAAGAATAAAAAGAAAAACAGTTGATGCAGGAAGGTCGTCGGAGGTCGTTGGAGGTTTTTTGAGGTTATTGGAAGTCGTTGGAGGTCTCCAGAAGAAATATCGCCCAAATCAGTCAACGTTCACCCAAATCGTTTCCAACGGAGATCGCTGGAGTTTTTCGTCTGTAAACAGCGGCTGAGAAGAACAAAACAGAGCCCTCGACTTTGTTTCTATGTTTTCGAAAGGAAATACAAAAAGACCCCTAATTTTTCAGATGAAAATGGACTCGGTCAATGTTGACCGAGTCTGTTTTTGAATGGACATGGACCCGGTGCGTGCTGACCCATCTCCGGCCGTGTCCAATGGCATACCCGTACCCATACCGGTGTCGCACCTGACTAGTACAGGTACTCCTTCAAAATTGACGTACCCATGTTACACAGGTTTGGTGGCTTCTGTTTAAGTGAACTCCCATGTCCTTCAATAGACTTTTTAACCACACAATGGTAGAGGTGGTCATAGCTTGATACTGTGCTTCAGTTGATGAAAGAGAGAATTTATTTGGCTTCCTACACCTCTAAGGGGATTAAAGAACCACTTAGAAAAAGACAAAAATCAGTGGTAGAGTGCCTATTATCAGGATCACCTCCCCAATCAGCATAAGTCTAAGCAATTAAATTCAAATCAGATGTGGAGGATAAGAAGAGTCCTTTAGAAATGGTGTTTTTGATGTGGCGAACAATCTTCATTGCAGCTCCCATGTGTACTGGTGTAGGCTTTCGCTGAAATTGGCTTATAACATGTATTGCATTTGGATATGTCTGGTCTGGTGATGAAAAAATATGTTAAAAGCTCCAACTAGATGACGAAATGGTGTAGGACTTTCTAAGATTTCCCCATGATCCATTTTATCTTCACTCTCAAGGCTTCAGGATCCTCATGTGCAATTTTACATGAATTGTTAAGCTAATGGTTGTCTTGCTTATAGTGGATGGTACTTTTAGTGATATGAAATTTGAGTTCATATAGTAGTTGGGGTAACTGACAATCATCGAGGCTGTTGTCAGACATTTTCAGAGGAAAAACTTGATAATGAAGTGTAAATGTATCCCCTGAATTTCCTACTTGCACACTTCTGCATGGATGATCTAGGAGAGTGCAAGTACTTGAGTGCCAAGAGATCTTTCTTCTGGGTCCTTTGTTGATTATTTTACATCATGTCTTTCCTCTGCATCAGTAAAGTTAGTAAAATGATGAGAGACAGATATAGCGGTCATAAGAAAAAGGTGGCATCGTCTGTTTGTTACTTGGTTGGATCTTTGGCTGTAGCTTTTTTGAAGAATTATGGTACTCCTTGATAAGATGTTGGATCTAATATGATCCAGATCCAACACGTCCAACTATTGTCTAATCACATTTATCTAAGCAGGGCCATGATTGTGATTTCTGTAATTGTTTCATTCTAAACTCTAGATTATTGTGTTTGCTTCACTTTAGACTCTAGATTATTGTGATTGCTTCATTCTAAATTCTTATAAATTGTGTAGAAGGATCGTTATATAAATGGGCTGCAGGAGAATGTAAAACCTCACCTCCCTTCCTCATTTCTCTTTTATTGTTCTCTCTCTTAACTTTTCCTTAGCTGAAACTGATCGTGCGTTATAGTTCGAAACCCAAAATCTATCATGGTATCAAAGCAAGGTTTGACTGGTTCTACCAAAGAGAATGCCTGAACTGACTTGAAATCTCCTAGTTGGTTTTCTCTTATACCCATTCCAACGTTCTTATATTTTTGTTAGTACTTAGTATATATCTATGTTGATAGATATATAAATTATCATGGATATTCTCTTCCAATCCAGTATGTCATCCAACTTCTACCACACCTTATTTCTGAAAAACTGAACCACTTCAACTGCCTTACCTGGAAAAGGCAGATCACTTCTTTCATAAGGAGTCAAGATCTCTATGGGCATCTTGATGGTTCCAATACAATTCCACCACAATTCATTCAACAAGATATTAAGAATGAGAGAGGGGAGTTAATTTCCACTAGGAAATTCCTAATCCTGAATTTGTAACATGGATGAAGTGAAATCAAAGTCTTGTTGCATAAACACTCTCTCAAGAAGTGTTGATTTCTTTCTAATGACTGTACAACAGGACAGTTATGGGTCAAACTTGCCGAAACTTATTCTCAGATTTCAGAGGCACGTATTCTATATTTGAAGAAGGAATTTCAAAGTCTTAGCAAAGGGTCAATGTCGACTATGGAATATTTGGGACGTGTTAAAGGGATAGCTGATTGGTTGGGAGTTGTTGGATACCTTGTTTCCGACAAAGAAAAAGTCCAACAGACTCTTAGCAGTCTTGGACTAGATTTTTATGCCTTCACTACTGCTTTTGAAGTTTTCCCTATTTTGCCCAACTTCAATGAACTTTAAGGTAAGCTGCGTCAACATGAAATGAACATGAAACAACTGATAGGAGGAACAAACCAAGGTAATGCTCACAATGTTTTAGTTATTGAAGCTGCTGCAGGTCATAGAAAAGGAAATGGGGTTCATCAAGGAGGCATGAATCGTGGGCACATTGGACACAATGGTCGAGGTATTCTGCCAACACCGAGTGTATTAGGAACATTTAAGACCAATACAACAAAGAAAGTGCCAATGTGTCTCCAATGTAACGAGGGTCACATCCAAGAATGTCAAACTCCCACCAGCCGAAGGATTTTCCTCTGTGTATGTCAAAGATCTTCTAACAAAGAAAACATTCGCTAAAGGGGAACAACAAGGAAATATGTATGTCTTCAAGGAAAGTTTTTATTTCTTAGTCCTCTTCAAGTGCAGCTCAATTGACATGCTTTCCTTCGAACGCACCTTCACAAATTCCAAGTTTTATTGTCTCCAATCAGATGTCAATAAGCCACATTTATGGCATGGTCGTATGGGACATTGTAGTCATAGGTTTCTAGAAAAATATGCATCAGATAATCTCATTCCAAAATCCAGTCTATCTTTTGATTCCTATGACAAAAAATGTTCTAGTTGCAAACTATGTAAGAGCCATATACTTCCTTTTCATAACATCAATAAAAGAGCTTCTAAACCTTTTAAGATTGTCTATTTTAATGTATGGGGGTCAGCTCCCATTGATTCCTTGTCTGGCTCCTGGTATTATGTTTTATTCATAGATTCTTATTCTCGATATACTTAGATTCACTTCATGAAACAAAAATCAAAAGTGTTTAGCATCTTTCGAGAATTTCATGCAATGATCCGAACACAGTTTTCGTCTAAGGTTGTGCATTTTCAGTGTGATGGAGGGGGAGAATATTATTTACATGACTTTATTAACTTTTTACGAGAAAATGGGATAACTCGACTGATTTCATGCCCATACACCCCACAACAAAATGGCGTAGCTGCACGGAAACATAGTCACATCGTGAAAAGTAGTATGAGTATGATGCATGATAGTAATACTCCTATTACTCTATGGACAGAGGCTTTTCACACTGCTGTACATATAATAAATCGTCTGCCCCATGATAGTTTTGGATTCAAAATCTCTTTACTTCATTCTTTTTGGTCGAAATCCAAACTACAATGATTTAAAGTTTTTTGGATGTGTGTGCTATGTTCACATTGACTCATCATTAAGAAATAAATTTCAAAATAAAGCAGTCTAGTGCAGGTTTGTTGATTATGTAGATGAATACACAGGTTTCATATGTTATGACCCTGTAACCAGATGCATCAAAGTATCAAGAAATGTTGTGTTTGATGAACACAACTTTAACATTTCTACTGAGAACTCTCAACCCGTGGAATCATATGTGTTAAGATTGTACGAATTGGATCGGGTTTGCCATCTTGCCCACAAGTCCACACATAATGGGCGGTGGCATACTTGTAAACACTTGTTTTCTCTATTTACTTATAACATAAATTAGGTTATATCAATGACAAGGAGGAAGGGCCACGGTTGCTGCCCTCTTTTCTTTTCTCTCTCTCTATTGCACGTGCAGTCATCTCCTCTTCTTCTTCTCCTCTCGCATCTATGAAAGATTCCATCCAGTGGTTTGACATTATACCTCAAAATCTTACATGGTATCAGAGCCAGGTTGTTGCCACTGAGATTGTCCGGTAAGAAGTTTTATTCTCTGCCCTAATTTCTGTTTTTTGCCCTAACCCTAAAATCTCTGCCCTAATTTCTGCCCTACTTTCTGTTTTTTTGCCCTAACTGTAAAATCTTTGACCTAACCCTAAAATCCTTGATTTCTGCCCTTGTTCTTGACGTCTGCCCTAATCTAAAATTCCCTGTTTTTCTGATTGCTTTTGTCTAACCTAGTACCTACCGTAAGCCTTCATCTTTATATGTATAGCCTCAAAATCAACCGTGGACCATCACAACCGCAATTCTTCCATATTGTCGTCCAGTTTTCTCTCTCAACTCATCTTCTAGAAGCTAAATCACACCAACTATTTGACTTGGAAACGTCAAATAGTCCCTTTCATGAAGAGTCACCGTCTCTATGGGCATCTCAATGGCACCACACCTGCACCACCCGAATGGATCATGCGAGAGGTGAAGAATGTTGCAGGGCAAATTCAAGAAACTGTTACTGAAATTAATCTTGAATATGAAACGTGAATGGCACATGATCAATCCCTTGTAGCATATATCACCTCCACACTATCAGAAGAGGTTCTGGCGGGCGTTGATGATGATCTTTCAGTACTTGAGTTGTGGAATGTACTCGCTACCACGTATTCTCAAATATTGAAAGCGGGATTTCTACAACTCAAGAGGCAATTTCAGGATATCAAGCGAGGAACACGTTCAGTTTTGGAATACATACATGAAATAAAAAATGTTAGTGACCAGCTTGCAATCATCGGACACCCAATTAGTGACAAGGATAAGGTACAATATGCTTTGAGTGGATTGAGGTCAGATTTTGATGTTTTCTGCGCTGCATTAGAGATATTATCTGTTCTTGCCTCTTTTGAAGACCTGAAAGCTGTAAGAATCTTCACAAAGTACTTGTCTCTCCGTATGCAAAACAGATATGTTGAGAAGAGAGGATGAAAGAAGACGATGGAGGAAAGGGAGCAGCCGGCTTAGCTTAGCCCTGCGTTCCTTAATCTTTTAATAAAAGAATAACCCTAATAGGGTACAACAGATTTGTACATAAAAAGATAAAAAATTACAAGAGAGCCACCGCCTAGTAACTTTAGGCGTGTGGATATAAGGAGAATGGATCGGGTCTAAACAGACCCGATCCCCATACGCTAACAGCTCCCCTCAAGTTGTGCATGAGATTTGATCATGCACAACTTGTTCTTCAAATCCCAAAAATGCTGCCCTGTGAGACCTTTGGTAAAAAGATCAGCTATCTGTTCATTGGTAGATATATAAGTAGGCAAGATCTCGGCTTCTTCAACCTTCTGTCGAATGAAATGTTGATCAATCTCTATATGTTTGGTGCGATTATGCAAAATGGGATTGAAAGCAATTTTTATCGCACTTTGATTGTCACATAGTAATGATGACCGAACAATAGGAAGATTGAGCTCTCCAAGTAAATGACGTAACCATGACGCTTCAGCCGTCCCTGCAGCCATTGCTCTATATTCTGCCTCAGTGCTAGATCGTGCAACAGCACGCTGCTTCTTACTGCTCCAACAAATGAGATTAGAATCAAGAAAGAGACAGAAACCTGAAACTGATCGTCGGTCATCGGGATCGCCTGCCCAGTCGGCATCAGTATATGTATATATGCTATGTCCAAGAGAAACATTGGAACATTTGGTGTAGACTAGTCCATCTCCAAGAGTAGCTTTGAGATACCGTAGGATCCGCTTAGCAGCATCCATATGTCCTTCAGTGGGTGCATGCATGAACTGAGAAATCTGATTTACAGCATATATTATGTCTGGGCGAGTAAAGGTAAGGTATTGTAACATACCAACAATGCTGCGATAGAATGTGGGATTGGAATATGCAGCAGTTCCATCAGATGCAGTCAATTTAGTATTCAAAACACTGGGGGTAGTGATGGGTTTGCAATTAGTCATACCTGCCCTATCCAAAACATCAAGGGTATACTTGTGCTGTGTAAGAGTCAAACTATCATTTGTCCTGTCAAGTTCGACACCCAAAAAATATCGTAGTTCTCCCAGATCCTTCATCTTGAACTCTTGCTTCAACATACATTTAACATAAGATATATGTGAAGAAGAATTCCCAGTTATAACAATATCATCAACATAGATAAGTAACCAGGTGATAGCTTCTCCAGTGCGATAGATAAACAAAGAGTGATCGAGAGAGCTTCGGAGAAAACCAATTTGTTGTATGTGATGAGAAAAACGATCAAACCATGACCTAGAAGCTTGCTTCAACCCATATAGAGACTTGTGTAATTTGCAAACCCATTTTTGAGAATCATGAGTAGTGTAGCCGGGAGGTTGCTCCATGTATACCTCTTCCTTAAGAATTCCATGAAGAAAAGCATTTTTGACATCTAACTGATAGAGAGGCCATCCATACGAGACTGCAAGAGAAATAATGACACGGATTGTTCCCATCTTGATGACTGGACTGAATGTTTCATCATAATCTTCCCCATATTGCTGAGTGAAACCGCGCGCCACAAGTCGTGCTTTATACCGATCAATGCTACCATCTGGTTTATATTTCAGTTTATAAACCCATTTGGATCCCACAACATTCTTATCAGCTGGACGAGGGACAATCTGCCAAGTCTGACATTCATGCAAAGCTGCCATTTCCTCATTCATAGCTTCAACCCAACATTTTTCCTTACTCGCATTGTGATAAGATGTTGGTTCCACCTTTTTGCTGACTTCTGTCATAAACAGCTGAAAATCCAAAGAAAAACTGTTATAGCTCACCCATCTATCAATAGGATGTCGCACGCGTTGTGATTGGCGTGGAACTGCAGTAGGAACTGATCGCCTAGAATACACCAGGCCTGAGAACCGATTATGCATAGGTGGCTCACTGGGCTGAGAAGATGAAGGCATGCTGTCCAAGGAAGTAGTGCTGCTCAAGGAACTACTTACAGATGTCTCGGGCTCATTAACAACTTGCTCATTGTGCTCAGTCAACATTGCTGCCCCTTGTCTTAAGATTTCAGCATGAAGCCAAGTATCATAAACTTCATTTTTGTCCTTGAGTGTCACAGAAGTAGCCTTGGGATCCTGTAACCTGTTCTCATCAAATACAACATGCCGTGAAATATGTACACGCCCAGTTTTAGGATTGTAACACCTATAACCCTTGTAATTTTCAGCATACCCTATAAATCTACATAAAACAGCACGATCTTGAAATTTGTTTCGCAAGGAAACATCAACATGCACATAGCACATACATCCAAAAACACGCAACTCCTCATAACGTGGCTGCTCTTGGTGTAAAAGAAAAAATGGTGATTTTCCATCAAGCAAAGCCAATGGCAATCGATTTATAACATGTACAGCCGTATGGAAAGCCTCGGTCCACAATGTCATAGGTAAGTCTTTTCATGCATCATGCTAAGTGCACTTTCAACAATATGCCTATGTTTCCTTTCAGCAATTCCGTTTTGCTGAGGTGTATGCGGACATGAAATTTGTCTAGTGATCCCATTATCTAGTAAGTACTCAATAAATTCATTAGAAATAAATTCACCACCACCATCACATTGAAAATGCACAATATTACTGGAATATTTATTTTGAACTAAGGCATGAAATTGAGTGAATAGGCGAAAAACTTCTGATTTGTGTTTCATGAAATGGATCCAAGTATATCGGGAATATGAGTCAACAAAAATGACATAGTATCTACTCCCAGAAGAAGAAGGAACTGGAGCAGGCCCCCAAACATCAGAATATATGGTGTCAAAAACCTTTTGAGCTCTTTTATTTATTAATTGAAAAGGAAGGGCATGGCTCTTACAGATATGACAACTCGAGCACATGCTGGACTCACTAACAGAACTCAGACTAGACTTATCTAAGAGCCCGTCTGCAACAAGACTTCGAACAAAAGATTGACTACAATGAGCTAACCGACCATGCCAAATGGATGGTTTATTATACTCTGTGACATTGACTTCACTATGACTCGGAAAACATGAATCGGAAGGGTGAGATTTTGACATCTGTGGAGCTCCTTCAAGGACATACATATCTCCTTTGCGAGTGCCCTCAGCGAATGTCTTCTTGGTTCGAGCATCCTTGACATAAACAGAAGAGGGTGTGAATTCAACAGAGGATTGAGTATCATCAATAAGCTTGGACACTGAAATAATATTTTTCTTGACACTTGGAACAACAAGAACATTCTTTAATGGAATCGAAGAAGAGCCCATAGAAATTTGTACATTTCCAATGTGTGATATTGTGTGATGGGAACCATCTCCCGTGACAACTGAGCCTTTATCTAAATAAGGGAGAGCACTAGAGAGATTACCTGCATCACCAGTAACATGGGCTGCTGCTCCAGAGTCCACATACCATTCTCCTCGCTCGTTTTGTTTCAAATGAAGCTTAGACAGGGCTGTCATGAGGAGTTGTTGTACGTCTGCTGAAACATTAGATCCAGATGATGATGAAGCTGACCCTGCTGCTGCCTTGTTCTCACGTCTAATCTGATTATTTTTGTTCTGCGGGTTGTGCCAACATTCTGACTTTACATGCCCCCTCTTGTTGCAATAGAAACAAGTCGGAACCCTTCTAGATGTGGCAGATGTAGTATTCATGCCCTGTGGTGTTGGGAGAATCCCTCTTCCCATTCCTGCCTGAGGAATCCAAGTACGAGTGCGATTCCCTTGCAATGCATGTGTCCCTATGATCAGTACATTGTGACTGTTGGAAGGAATCAAATTCTGTCGCTGAACACGACTAGCTTCGTGTTGAAATAACTTAGCCTTGAGATCTTCGAAAGATGGAAGAATAGGTAGGACTTCCAAGGCTGTGCAAAAAATATCAAAATCTATTCCCAATCCACTCAAGGCTTGTTGCACTTTGTCCTTGTCGCTGACGGGATGTCCAATGGCAGCAAGTTGATCACTTACACTTTTAATTTCATTCAAATATTCCAAAACAGTACGCGTCCCACGCTTGATGTCCTGAAATTGCCTTCTTAACTGCAGAAAACGTGCTTCGGATACTTGAGAATACGTGGTGGCAAGGGTAGACCACAACTCTAGGGCTGTTAAATCATCATCAATACCTCCTAATACTTCCTCTGACAAAGTAGAAGTAATATAGGCAACAAGAGACTGGTCGTGAGCCAGCCAAGCTTCATACTCAGGATTATTTTCAGTAATGGTTTCATATTCAAATCTGATTTCACTCATAGCCGCAGCCCCAGCAGCTTGATCTCCCACTACGGTTTTCTTCACTTCACGGTCAATATACATAGGAGGTGCTGGAGTGGTCCCATCGATATGCCCGTAGAGTCTATGACTTTTGATAAAAGGGACTATTTGACGTTTCCAAGTCAAATAGTTACTATGATTCAGCTTTTGTGAAATAAGTTGGGAGAGAAAGCTGGAAGATAGAAGAGAGGGGGTCGGCTGATCCATAATTGATTTAGGGCAACGACAAAAATTAGGGCAAAACGATGAGAAGATTAGGGCACAACGATTAGGGCAAATCAATTAGGGCAAATCACGCAAGATTTAGGGCAGAAACTGAAAAAAGGGATGATCACGCCAGAAAAGAAAGAATTTAGGGCAGATTAGAGCTAATCACATCAAACTGAAATCACTCACCGGAGGACGATGCAACCTGGCTCTGATACCATGTAAGAATCTTCACAAAGTACTTGTCTCTCCGTATGCAAAACAGATATGTTGAGAAGAGAGGATGAAAGAAGACGATGGAGGAAAGGGAGCAGCCGGCTTAGCTTAGCCCTGCGTTCCTTAATCTTTTAATAAAAGAATAACCCTAATAGGGTACAACAGATTTGTACATAAAAAGATAAAAAATTACAAGAGAGCCACCGCCTAGTAACTTTAGGCGTGTGGATATAAGGAGAATGGATCGGGTCTGAACAGACCCGATCCCCATACGCTAACAAAAGCAAAATTGATTCAACATAAAGCAAGTCATGTACAACGACAAGAATTATTTCCTTCTGGCAGTCACAATGTGTTAGTCATCGGGACCTATGCTTTGCAAGGAAGCTGTCCCAGAGTTTGGAACTCACAGGCAAGCATGGGGAGAGGTATTCTTCCAACGCCAAATACAACTCACAGGCAAGCATGGGGAGAGGTATTCTTCCAACGCCAAATACAAATGCTTAGGCAAATGTACCACGAAGGATACCTACTTCTTTTTATTGCAATAAAAGAGGTCATGTGAAGTCAGAATGTTGGCATAACCCTCAAAACAAGGGAAAACAGGTCAGGCGTGACAATAAGGCAGCAGGGTCAACTGTATCGAACATGATTGCGACATCGAACATTCTTTTTGATGTACAACAGATTATAATGACAACCTTGTCTAAAGTCAATCTTTAGCAAAATGAAGAAGGACAATGGTATGTGGATTCTGGTGCCGCAGCCCATGTGACCGGTGATGCAGGTAAGCTTTCTAGTGCTCTCCCTTATTTAACTAAAGGCTCAGTTGTCAGGAGATGGTTCCCATCACAAAATATCGCATATTGAAAATGCACACATATCCATGGCTCATTCTTCCATACCTTTAAAGAATGTTCTTGTTGTTCCAAACGTCAAGAAAAATAACATTTCTGTGTCAAAGCTTATTGATGATACTCATTCTTCTGTTGAGTTTACTCGTTCTTCTGTTTATGCCAAGGATGCTCGAACCAAGAAGACATTCGCTGAGGGTGTTCTCTAAGGAGACATGTACGTCATTGAAGAAGCTCCAAAGGTGTCCAAGTCTTGTGTTTCAGATTCATCTGTCCCTAGTCATAGTGAAGTCAATATAGCAGAGTATGATAAGACATCCATTTGGCATAGACATTTAGCACATTGTAGTCGGTCTTTCATTCAAAGTCTTGTTGCAGACGGACTATTACAAAAGTCCAGTCTAAGTCCAATAAATGAGTCCAGCATGTGCTCAAGCTGTCATATTTGTATGTGTTGAAATTAGAAGAGTTTATGTTTCTAGGTGGCTCTTTGTAATATTAAAGAGTTATAAGGCCTCTTTAATATTTTCTTTATTTTAGGTTGATGTAATCTGTAAATCCCTTTTCTATCATAATCTCTTTATAATGGAAATTAGGGTTAGTGAATGAATTACAATTACGTTTTCTCTCTCCAACTCTCACGGTTGCAACTCTTCCTCTCTCCAAATCTCAAGGCTGCAACTTGGTATCAAAGCCATAACGTGACTGGCGTCGTCAAGCAAACAGCCGAGGACAGGCAGCGGATGTCCATTAATCTGGCTACGTGAAGCAAACAGCCGGTGACCCTCCTTCTCCTCTCAGGCTATATCTCTTACACCGTCTCCTTCTCCTTCTCCTTCCGTCTCTTTCTCCTTCTCTTCTCGTCTGTTCTAGTTGACTGATTTCCAGCAACGGAACCGTGTGGAGGAGTCTATTCACGCTATGAGATATGCGTGAATAGACTCCAGCCATGGATTTAAACAAGTATATATATTATCGCAGCTGTGTGGGAGTCTGCGCTGATTAACCTCTTATGGTCTGATGTGTTCTATGATCAAAGCAGCCAAGTGGAGGACTGCTCTCTATGATTTCTGTGGCAGTTTATGTTGAATGTTTTTATTTGCTGTCACTATTCATGATTTGTGAAAAATAATCTATGGTACAACAGCGTTAGATGCATAAATAGACAAGTTGTTGGTTGGAGCAGACAATACAAGCAGTGGGGATCCTTTTTTCCTGTTGTAGGCTTGTTGTTAGCAGGAATTTTTTGTCGTTAGATTGCTGTTTTTTTTCCGTGGGGTTGCTGTCAACAGTTGGACAGCAGTCTGGTTGTTGCTGCGCATCTAACGTTGCCGTATGGGACGTTTGTTATTGCTGATCAGTCTCTTTCTCAATATATATATATATATATATATATATATATATATATATATATAATATATATATATATATATATATATATATATATATATATATATATATATATATATTCTCTTGCTGGTGGTGGTTGATCACTTGTGGACAGATTTGCGATGGCTGAAAATCCCAAAACTGATTTCTCTCATGAGATTAAAAGTAGAGGAAATCCATTTTCTTATGGTTCTACTGTAAAGTTAGATGGATCTAACTATGGGATTTAGTCTCGTGTGTTTATGATGTCTGTGATTGGACATTAGAAGGAGCATGTTATATAAGAAAATGAGCCTGTTGAAAAAAGTGGAAAATATGGTTCATGGAAGGGAGATAATAATATTGTCATGTCGTGGATCATGAATAGTGTGCAACCACATATTACATCAATTATTGCATACTATACCTCTGCCAAACAAATGTGGGATTTCTTGAAACAAATTTACTCAAATGACAAGAATGTTAGCAAGATATTGCAGGTGGAGGAGGAATTACTTAATTTGCAACGTGACCAAAGTCTTGCTCAGTACTTCGCTTCCCTCAAGTCCATCTATGAACGACTTAAAGCATTACGTCCCCCATGTCCAACATGTCATAAGACTCATGGTGAACAGTCTATGGTTGCGAAGTTTCTACAGGATCTCTCCCCTAAATCTGCAGTAGCAAAGGCTCAGATGTTGATTGGAGCAGAAATCCCTGACATAGCTGAAGCCTACAACAGACTCAGTCGTCTTGCTGTGACCCTTTCTCCGCCCTCTAGTGATATCCATGCCTCTGCCTTGGTAGCTTCAGGAGGTCGTGGACGCAGTTCTTTCAAGGGGAGAGGCATAGGTCAAGGGTTAGGAGGAGGTCGGGGGAGATTTCAGTGCACCTATTGTGGGAAAATATGACATTTAGAAGACAGATGATGGGATAAACATGGTCGTCCTTCCGCTGCATCCCTAGGAAGAAATGTTGCATCTAAGCAGGGCAAGAATTCTTTACAGTCTGCTATTGGATCTGTTCAGGCAACTTCATCAGTTGTAGATGGGTCTTTATCTCTTTCTCACCCGGAGATAGTGATTGTGAGTATCAATAAGTCAGAGTATGAGGACTTCCTAGCACACATATCTACCCAGCCGTCGGCCTCTACAGTCATGATAGACAGTGCTATGTCCGTTGATACTGTCCCACATGATACATGTACTATTTGGATTATTAATTCAAGAGCATCGAGACACTTTTGTAGTACACCTTCTATGTTTACTGTACTACACTCATTACCTCAGACACTTTTGTAGTACACCTTTTATGTTTATTGTGCTACACTCATTACCTCAGCCACGTTATTTGAGACTTGCAAATGGTAGATGGTCACCTATTATGGGTTATGGAGATATTAAGATTTCTCAGTCTATGACTATTCCTAATGTGTTATATGCTCCTAAGTTTCCAACAAATCTGTTATCGGTTGGACAATTGATTAATGATTTACATTGTCATGTTACATTTGACTATGGTTTATGTTCATTTCAGGACTTGCAAACTCGAAAGACGATTGGTGGATGCTATGAGAAAGGGGGCATGTACTTCCTATCGAATTCAGTGGGTATTGCAGCATCATCGATCACCTCACTGTCTTTCTCCTTCCAGTGGCATCTCAGACTTGGTCATCCATCTGTCTCCAAGCTTCGCCACCTTTTTCCTCATCTTTCAGTACCAGAGTCGTTCCAGTGTGAAGTCTGTCAACTTGGCAAACACACTTGTAGCAGTTATTCATCGAGTCTTAGTCCATCCAATTGTGACTATTTGATCTTCTTCATGTTGATGTGTGGGGTCCTAGCAGAGTTGCTAGTAGGTCAAGGTTTCAGTATTTCCTTATTATTGTTGATGATTATTCTCGAGTTACTTGGGTCTTCCTTTTGAAGGAAAGGTCTGAAGTCATATATACTCTCAAAAACCTTATTATTGAAATAAAGACCCAGTTTGGTATTCTTGTTAATAGCGTTCGCATTGATAACGCCCTTGAGTTCAAGGCATCTACCTTAATGAAGTTTTACTCTGATAATGGCATTTCTCCTCAGTTTACTTGTCCCCATACTTCCCAACAAAATGAAGTAGCTGAACGAAACATCGCCAACTTTTAAATGTGGCTCATTCCCTAATGCTTCATACTAATTTACCTGCATACTTTTGGGGAGATGCCATTCTCACTGCCTGTTATTTAACCAACCGTTTACCTTCATCCTCCATTGACAACAAGGTTCCCATTAAACTTGTGCACCCACAGCGACCCTTATTTTCAGTGGCTCTCAAAGTATTTCGTTGCACATGCTTTGTTCACATACTTGGACCCACACGTGATAAATTGGGTGCCCAAGCCATTATTTATAGGCTACTCCCGAAACCATAAAGGCTACAAATGCTTTGACCCCTTGACTTAAAAGGAGTATATCAGTGCGGATGTCACATTCTTTAAGTCTTAGCCTTGTTATAGCTCCTCTCTCATCTTTACTGAGATGCCACCGTCACCAGACCCACTGCCTATTCCTCCTATTCCTTTGGAGTCATTCTCTTTTGAATCTCCTTCTAAAGACTCTCCGGATGTAGTGTCCAAGTTTCGTGATCCTCCGCTGGTCTACACACGTCCACAGGACCCTTCTCATGATCCTTCGCCAACCGCTTCTCAGGAGGTAAGTTCATCTGAAGTGAGTAGCCTTAGTCCATCTGATCCCTGTCAAGACTTACCCATCGCTCTTCGCAAAGGCCGGCAACAATGTACTTTGCATCCTATATCTCGTTTTGTGTCTACTGACGATGTTGGTAAAAGTATGCAATAGTTTATTCAAGCTCTGGCTGCTCATACAGTTCCTACGTGTCACCAGCAGGCTTTATTAGATACCCAATGGAGACAGACTATGCAAGATGAGATGGATGCATTAGTTCAGCGAGGCACCTGGGAACTTGTTGATTCTCCTTCTCATTGTGACATTGTTGGCTCTAAGTGGGTATTCATAGTGAAATATAATTCTGATGGTTCTATGGAACAATACAAAGTTCGGTTGGTTGCTAAGGGCTACACGCAGACCTACGGTGTGGATTTCTTTGAGACCTTCTCTCCGGTTGCTCGGTTGGGAACCATTCGTCTTATCATTTCTGTAGTTGTACACCATGACTGGCACATGTATCAGCTTGATGTCAAAAACGCCTTTTTGTATGGTGATATCGATGAAACTGTCTATATGCAACAACCACCAGGGTTTGAATGACAGGGGGAGTGTGGCAAAGTGTGCAAACTGAAGAAAGTTATTTATGGATCAAACAGAGTCCTCGCACGTGGTTTCACAAGTTCTCCGAGGTAGTCTCAAAGTGTGGCTTTGCGAGATCTCCTCTTGATCATTCTCTGTTTATCAAGAAGACTTCTAGGGGTATAACCGTTCTAGTGGTTTATGTTGATATTATCCTGATAGGTGACTCCGATCAAGAAATTTCTGATGCAAAGTTATTTCTTCAAAAACACTTTGTGATGAAAGATCTTGGTCCACTATGATATTTCTTAGGAATAGAGGTTGCTCGCAATAGGGATGGTGTTGTTCTCTCTCAACAGAAGTATGTTCTTGATTTATTGCAGGACACAGGGATGCTAGGAGCTAAACCGGCTAATTTACCTATGAATCCACGTATACACCTTCATGATTACCAAGCAGAATTAGTGGATTCTCGATCATATAGGTCCCTTTTGGAAAACTACTCTATGTTACTGTGACAAGACCAAACATTAGCTTTGCAGTGGGAAAACTGTCAATTTATGGAAGAACCTAGGAAAGTTCATTGGGATGCGGCTTTGATGGTGGTCAAATATCTGAAATTGTCTCCTGGCAAAGGCCTTTTGTTCACAAAAGGCATGACCCTAGAAGTGGAAGCCTATAGTGATACTGACTATGTTGGCTCAATCGAAGACAGGAAATCTACCATAGGATTTTGTGTATTTGTGGGAGGCAACCTCATATCATGGAGAAGCAAAAAACAAGGCGTGGTGTCAAGATCTAGTGCAGAATCCGAATACAGAGCTATGGCTCAAACTGCAGCAGAAATGACTTGGGCTAGATCCATGGTATCTAGCCTAAGTGTGTCGATTCCACTTCCCATGAAGATGTATTGTGACAATCGAGTAGCCACATACATTGCAAACAATCCAATTTTCCATGAGAGAACCAAACATATTGAAGTTGATTGACATTACATTCGAGATCTCGTTCAAGGAGGAACTATTGCCACTATTCATGTTTTTTCAGAAGATCAAGCTGCATATATCTTCACCAAAGCTCTCCCTATTGGTGATTTCTCTAAATGTTGTAGCAAGCTGAGCATGTTTAATATGTATGCTCCAGCTTGAGGAGGAGTGTTGAAATTAGAAGAGTTTATGTTTCTAGGTGGCTCTTTGTAATATTAAAGAGTTATATAAGACCTCTTTAATATTTTCTTTATTTTAGGTTGATGTAATCTGTAAATTCCTTTTCTACCGTAATCTCTTTATAATGGAGACTAGGGTTAGTGAATGAATTACGTTTCTCTCTCCAACTCTCACGGCTGCAACTCTTCCTCTCTCCAAGTCTCAAGGCTGCAATAGTAAGAGTCATGTTCTTCCCTTTCAGTCAATAAATAAGCGAGTTTCGAAGTTATTTGAACATGACTGCTCCTATTTCTTCTTCTTCCAGGGGTAGATATTATGTTGTTTTTATTGATTCTTATTCTCGTTACACTTGGATTCACTTCATGAAAAGCAAATCAGAGGTTTTCCCTTGGATGTCGAAACATAAATTTCGAAACTCGCTTATTTATTGACTGAAACAACAAATCAGAGGTTTTCAAAATTTATGTTGTTTGTTGACTGTTCGCTAAATAAGAATCAATAAAGACAAATATATATCTACCCCTGGATGGATTTTATATCAGTTGGATGTTAAAAATGCTTTCCTTCATGGCTTAAAGGAAGATGTATACATGCCTACATGGAACAACCCCCAGTATGCTACCAATGATCCAACTCAATGGGTGTGCAAATTACAAAAATCATTGTATGGGCTTAAGCAAGCATCTCGCTCATGGTTCGATAGATTTTATCTTCATATACAGCAGATTGGTTTTCTCCAAAGTTCACTTGATCATTTCTTATTCATATGTCATTCAGGAGAAGATACCACTTGACTACTTATATATGTAGATGACATAGTTCTTATTGGAAATTCTTCATGTCATATATCTCATGTTAAGCAGGTATTGAAACAAGAATTCAAGATGAAGGATCTCGGCGAACTACGGTATTTCTTGGGTGTTGAGCTTGACAGAAAACGTGACACATTAACTCTTACGCAGAATAAATATACTCTTTGTTGATAGATTGTGGGTTTCGGGTCCGGATCCATACCCGACCCGCCTTGTAGCCCGTTTTGGGCTCTACTTAAGTCATTCCTCTTCTTCTTGTTCGTATCTCTACACTCTTGATATTCTGGATAGAGCAGATATGACAAATTGCAAGCCCATAAATACTTCTAGTGTTCTCAACACAAAAACCACGGGAAGCTCTGACCTAGGTGCACACCGCAACCCTAGGAGAGAGAAAAGTTATATTCACTTAATCACACAATTACACTTAAGTGAAGATTATATAGGAGGGAGAGAAGAATGCCGCCTAGGGTACCAAGCCGGCCTCGGTACCCGTGCCCCATGGGACCGGATCCAGAAATGGACCCGGTTCCCCATTACATCTATTTTAACACTCCCCTCAAGCTTGGCATACATGTCAAACATGCCAAGCTTGCTAACATTTTTCTCAAATTGAGATGTACATAAAGACTTAGTTAAAACATCAGCAACTTGATCTTCAGACTTCATGTAGGGTAGGATCAACTCCTTAGAATCTATGCGTTCCCGTATGAAATGGCGATCGATCTCCACATGTTTGGTTCTGTCGTGCAAGACTGGATTGTTTGCCAAGTTAATAGCCGACTTGTTGTCACAATACATCCTCATCTTCTCTTCCATTTTCACCCCAATATCTGCTAACAGAATTTTGAGCCATAACATTTCTGTAACCCCCATGGCAACCGCCCTGTATTCAGCCTCAGCACTGGACCTGGAACAAACTTCTTGTCTTTTACTTCTCCATACCACCAGGTTACCTCCAAGAAAGATGCAGTATCCTGTGGTAGACCTTCTAGTATCTGTGCAACCTGCCCAGTCGGCGTCAGAGTATCCTTCAATACTGAGTTGACTTTGTCGAGTATAGAGCAGTCCTTTCCCTGGGTCATTCTTTAAGTATCCCAATACTCTTTCAGCACTTTTCCAATGACAATCAGTAGGGGCATGCATAAACTGACTTAACACACCCACAGCATACGTAATATCCGGGCGAGTAAGGGTGAGATAAATGAGTTTACCAACCAGCCGCTGATACCTCCCTTTTCCTTCCTCATCCAAGATCGTCCCAGTTTTGATACTTATCCTTGTGCCAGACTCCATTGGAGTAAGAAAGGGCCTGCATCCCAGTTTACCTGTCTCTTTTAGAAGGTCCAAAGTGTATTTCCTTTGGCTCATAACAAGACCAGTCTCAGATCTAGCAATCTCAATTCCCAAAAAATACCTCAGTTTACCCAAATCTTTGAGGTCAAATTCAGCAGCTAACGTTTCTTTCATCTTCCTTTTTTCTTCTTCGTCATCACCTGTGACAATCATATCATCAACATATACTAGTAGGAGGCTCACCAGACCATTTCTCTGCTTGATGAAGAGGGTGTGATCACCATTTCCCTGTTTATATCCATTAGTCTTCATCACAACCCTTAGTCTTTCAAACCACGCTCTAGGGGACTGCTTGAGGCCATACAATGCTTTCTTGAGATAACAACACTTTCCTTTCTGCGCATATCCAGGCGGCATGCTCATATAGACTTCTTCCTCAAGGTGACCATTCAAGAAGGCGTTCTTGACATCAAGTTGGTCCATGCTCCACTTCTTTTGTACTGCCAGAGCTAAGATGACCCTTACTGTCTTCAGTTTAGCAACGGGAGCGAACGTCTCAAGATAGTCAATCCCATATTTCTGGCTAAACCCCTTTGCAACAAGACGAGCTTTATAGCGTTCTACAGTGCCATCAGGTTTGTACTTCACAGTAAACACCCACTTGGAACCAACTAAGTGAGTTCCATTAGGAATATCAACAACCTCCCACGTATTGTTCTTTGCCAGGGCGTCCATCTCCTCTGTCATGGCCTGTAGCCATTTGGGATCCTCCCTGGCATCCTCCACTGACCTGGGAATAACAGCCATAGATAAAGAGGTAATAAAGCACTTGTAGTCTTTACTGAGTTTAGCATACGAGACAAATCTCTGAATAGGGTGAGAAGTACATGACCTGGTGCCTTTGCGTAGGGCTATGGGAAGATCTTCATTCATTGGACTTGGATCATCCGGGGAGCTCACAAGATCGGGATTGGTAACATCAACAACCTCCATCACATCATTCTTCTTCCTGTTGTATACCTGACCAAACAAATGATCACGGGACTGTTCTTCCACAGGGCCCCCTTCCATCTGACTGTCTCTGTCCTCACTGACTGTGTCAACCACACTCACACTCGGAGAACTAGCCGTGTAATCCAAGAAATCTGTGAACTGAATCAATTGATGCGAAGAATACTCGTCCACTCTCTCACCTAAACACTCCCCCTGAAGAGGATTCGCAGGAAAGTATGCCTCGTGTTCATGAAAGGTAACATCCCTGGAGACATAGACTCTGGAAGTGCTAGGGTCAACACACTTGTATCCCTTCTGAGTGGAGGAATACCCCAAAAAGACCGTTTTGATGGACCGAGGATCAAGTTTCTTGAGAGTGGGGCTATGATCATGGACAAAGCAAACACACCCAAACACCCGAGGGGTCAAAGGCCAGGGACTCTGATTAGGCCACAAAACAGAATAAGGGGAATGACCATTCAACACACGAGTAGGCATACGGTTAATGAGATGAGCACTAGTGAGAAGTGCATCACCCCAGTACCGCTTAGGGACATGACGTTGAAACATAATGGCCCGGGTGACATTTAACAAATGACTGTTCTTCCTTTCAGCCACGCCATTCTGAGGAGGTGTGTAGCTACAGGATGTTTCATGTATAATACCCTTGCTTCGCAAGAAGTCATCAAGGGATAGGGAGACATACTCTCGAGCATTGTCAGTACGAAGGGTCTGAACAGGGGTTTGGAATTGAGTTTCAACAAATGCAACGAAGTTTTTGACAATGCCGGGAACCTCACTACGTTCTTTCAACAAGTACACGAACGTACAACGAGAGTAGTCATCGATAAGAGTCATGAAATAATGAAAACCACGACCGGTGGGCACTCCCGAAGGACCCCAAACATCAGAGTGAACCAAAGCAAAAGGACGGCTGATTTTATTGAACGAAATAGGGTACGAGGCCCTAACATGCTTAGACAACTGACACACTTCACAGGCGAAGGTGTCCAAAGAAACAGACCGAAACATCTTAGGAAACAATTGTTTAATCAACTGAAAAGGAAGATGACCAAGTCTCTCGTGCCAGCGCATAATAGCGGATCTATCCTCCACGTCAGATAACTGTCCACTGGTGGCTGAAATCAAAGCAGAGGCAACCTGTACTGGCATTCTGTAGAGACCATCAATAGCCGAACCAATCCCAATCTTCTGCCCCGTCCCCAAGTCCTGCAGTAAACAGCGATCAGCAGAGAATATTATATTACAGTTTAGCTCTTTGGTAATACTGCTGACAGATAACAAATTCACGGAATATTAGGAACATGCAGGGCATTATGAAGACAATATTTGTTCAGTAATGATAAACTCCCTTTTCCAGCCACAGAAATAGAAGAACCATCAGCCATAGAAACACGCTGCTGCCCAGAAGTCAACTTGTATTCTTGAAACATCTTAGGGTCCCCGGTCATATGATGAGTAGCCCCACTGTCAACAATCCAATCACCGGGAGAGGAATTACCTTGATCACTTGTAGCAACAAGAGCCTGAGCTAATTTAGCTCCATCAGACGTAGATGTGTCCTCTGACGTAGTAGAAAGGCGACTGATGTAAGCTTGTAGTTCCTTGATTTGATCAGGAGAAAGCCTCGATTTTTCACCACTTGAAGAACCACTCTGAGTTGAGTCCTGCACAAGAGGACCTCGCCGACTAGACGGAGGGCGACCACGAACAAGTCTCTTCTCAGGGTGAAGATCCCAACAGAAGTCAACAGAATGTCCTGATTTGTGACAATGTGTACATCGCCTAACAGGGCGCGGTCCAGACACAGAAGAACGGCTAACAAAGGCCGAGGGACCAGTCCCGTGACTGGGGTCAATTTGCATCACTTGACGCCTTTGTTCCTCGGATTCCACTCTGGCATAAACATCTTCTATTCCAGGAATCTCATCACAGTTGAGAATTTGACTCCGAATGGATTCAAACTCATCACGCAAGCCTCCAAGGAAGAGGAACGTCCGGTCCATCCATTCCTTTTCCCAGTACCGAGCATGATCAGAACCACAGTCCCAGTTATCATTCACATGATAATCAAGTTCCTCCCACTTAGTTTTCAGGGCTGCATAGAAGGAGGCAACAGACAGGTCACCCTGTTTCAGAGAATAAATACTGCGTTTAATCTGATACGTACGCAGAACCCTTTTCTTGCGACCATACATCCTTGCAAGCACAGTCCACATATCAAACGAAGTCGGCTTCCGCAGAATAAGAGGCTGAATATCAGCAGACACAGAGCTGATGATCCACACCTTAACCTGACTGTCTTCCAACACCCACGTCGCCCATTGAGGATCAGTTTTGCTGGGCGCCGGTTTGTCGCCTGTGATATAGGAAAGACGACCACGGCTCGTTATCCCAATCTCGAGAGCAGCAGACCAAGAGAGATAATTGTCTTTAGTCAGACGAATGGGCGTGACCTGAACCGGCAAGATCTCGCTCTTGGGAGCGCTGCCCGCGTCAAAGGCCATATCACTTTTAGGTGCAATCTCTTCCGCCATCACAAGCAGTCAAGTCAGACACAACACCAGGCAGCAACAAGACAGCACGGCGGCGGCTGAAACACCAGCACCACACGGAACCTTAGGTGTCGGCGACGGCGCTTGATCGCCCGACGGCGGCGACGCAGAGGCGTGACGGCGCTGGACACCCACGGCAGCGGAAAGATGGGATGGCGCTGGATCGTCCGACGGTGGAAAAGGAGACACCCACGGCAGCGGAAGTCACAAGCGGCAACAGGCGGCGGCGCTGGATCGTCTGACGGCGGCGGCGCAGAAGATCCCAATGGCGGCGGCGCGGGAAACCCTAACGGCGCAGGCGGCAGCGGTGCAAGGGCGACTACGAACATACGAGACGAAGCCGAACGATCTCACGGCTCTGATACCATGTAGAAACATGCAACACACGAGAGAAGAAGAGAGGAACACACGATATACGTGGAAAAACCTCAGAAAGAGGAAAAAACCACGGGAAGCTCTGACCTAGGTGCACACCGCAACCCTAGGAGAGAGAAAAGTTATATTCACTTAATCACACAATTACACTTAAGTGAAGATTATATAGGAGGGAGAGAAGAATGCCGCCTAGGGTACCGAGCCGGCCTCGGTACCCGTGCCCCATGGGACCGGATCCAGAAATGGACCCGGTTCCCCATTACATCTATTTTAACAATAGGTATGTCTAATTGTAAGCCTGTTGGAACTCCTAGTGTTCTAAATCAAAGACTAAGTACTCAGGACGGGAAATGATATGATGATCCTACACAATATCGAAGCATTGTTGGGGCACTCCAATATCTTACATTCACTAGACCAGATATTATATATGCTCTAAATCAAGTATCTCAATTTATGCATGCACCTAGAGATACTCACATGGATGCTGTCAAAAGAATATTAAAATATCTAAAAGGGAGAGCGGGAGATGGCTTAGTTTATGGTAAGAGTGGAAATATAACTACTGGACATCAACTTATGACATTCACAGATGTAGATTGTGCTGGAGATCCTGAACAAAGAAAGTCTATTTATGGTTTTTGTATTTTCACTGGATGTAACCTTGTGTCTTGGAGTTGTCGAAAGCAAAAGGCAATGGCAAGATCCAGCACTGAAGCTGAATACAGATGTATGGCTGCAGGTACTGCTGAAGTTACATGGGTTAGACATTTGCTAGAGGACATTGGAGAAAAGATTCGAATATCAATGTTATTGTGCGAAAATCAAAGCACTATTAACATTGCTTTTAATCCCATACAACATAGTCAAACAAAGCACATTGAGATTGATCAACATTTTATTAGACAAAAGGTGGAGACAAGGAGATTCAGCCTATTTATGTTCGTACTAATTAACCAGTCACAAACTTTGTCACATGGGTACTGCTGTAAAGGCAGCGTGCCCGTACCGGCCAGGTACTGGTGCTGGTACTGGTGCTGTCCTGGGTACCTCTTGGGTACCGGTCAAACAGTATCGGGTACGGTCAACATACCCAGGACTGTATCCATCCAATTTAAGACTCGATCAAAGTTGACCGAGTCCTTATCCAAAATTTATGATTTCAGTTTTGTTCTTTACACCATTTACACTCAGGAAACACATACAAAGCTGTGTTTTCATATTTTTTTCAATAGTTTCTTCCTTAGAAACTATAAATTTTGAATCATGAATGCGCTATTTTCTTTGAATTCCTATTTTATGTTATATATATATATATATACACACACACACACACACACATATATATATATATATACATATATATATATATATATATGTACATACGTACCCCCGTACCCAAGTTTTTTGAAAATAGGCCAAACCAGTACCCGTACCAGCACCCGTACCGGTACCTATGTGACATAGGTCACAGACTTATTTACAAAAGGATTAACGAAGCAATGATTCTGGTTTCTAAAAGGCAAGTTGTACATAGTGCAAAACCATATACAACTTGAGGGAGGATGATAAGATGTTGGATCTAATCTGATCTAGATCCAACACGTCTAACTATGTCTGTTCACATTTATCTAGGCAGAGTCATGATTGTAATTTTTGTAATTGTTTCATTATGATTATAATTTTTGTAATTGTTTCATTCTAGACTCTAGATTATTGTGTTTGCTTCACTCTAGACTCTAGATTATTGTGGTTGCTTCATTCTAGATTCTTGTAAACTGTGTAGAATGATCATTATATAAATGGGTTGCGTGAGAATGTCAAACCTTTTCTCTTTTCTTGTTCTCTCTCTTAAATTTTCCTTCGCTGAAACTGATCGTGGGTTATAGTTTGATACCCAAAATCTATCACTCCTGGGGTTATGGTTGGTTACTTTATGACTTCGGATTGTTTGTTTATCTTTCTTTGCAAATTGATCCCTGAATAGATGGCCTGTAACTAATACCATACATGAGGTACTTTTATTTCCTAAATGGATGAGAACGATATTGTCATTCTTCATTCTTTAGGTTTTCTTTTATATTTGAGGAACTACTTAATTGATTGTTAGTTGGTGACTCATTCTTTTATAATTTTATTTTTCCCCTTTTCTGTTGTTCATTGAGTTTCATTTTAGAATATTTCTACTTTTCTCTTGGCCTTAGCTCACTATTTGTAATTCTTGCATGATTTCCTGTGGTTATACCACAAATGCATGTAACAAAGCTATGAGATAATTCATTTCCAGTGCTCTCTGATTGCCAAAGTAAATGATCTCATGTTATCTTGATTTCAAATTATAACATCTACTCCTTATTCGGTTTTAGCTTCTGAAGAAGGCATCTGCCCGTCAGATAGCCAAAAAAGCTTCACCAGTGGAGCACCTGCGACTAGCGCTGCAACAGGTATTTGTTGAGTATCTGATAATAAATCAATTTCTTATCTTCTAAAGCCCCAATAATGCTCTAAATAGTGATTGTTTACATGTAGTTTCTAAATGATGTTAAGTGCTTTTTCTTGATTTTTTTCCCCTTACCATGTGGTTTCCAACCTATGAAATCTATCTTTGTCCTCACTTGGTAGTTGTCTAATACCTTGCAACTAGGCTTTTCATTATAACTGGTACTTCTTGAAACTGTGGTGGTCTTTGTTCTAGGTATCTTTGTCTTTGTCTCCTCTCTGAGAAACTGTCTCCTTTGTTGAACTGTTCTTTATTTTGGAGATTATCCAGCAATTAGCCTTGATGTGACCTCATTTATTGCAATAGAAGCATGTAGGCACATCCTTAGATGAGAAGGCAGGAGCAGTATTGGGGGTAGGCATCAACTTGCGCCCCCACACCATCGCCCCCCCCCCCCCCCCCAATAAGATCCTTTGCCTTGTCCTTGTCCTCCTCTAAAACCAACCCCCCTTGACCTATAAATACTGTAGCCTCTTGCAGACCTTGTTAACCAGCTTATATCCCACAATAGGCAGATAAAAAATAGATGCGATTTGATTCAAGTATTTCATGATAGACATTGTTCCTTTAGAGAGTGTCTGAAATTTACACTGAAGATAGGATCTAGCCTAGAAAATCTGAGAATAAGTCTTCACAAGATTGTCCGACTTCATCAAGAACACACACCAGTACTTCCTGGGAAAGGATAAAAGTAAAAAGCAATTGCCACTTGAACGCATTTCAACCAGGCCTCAAACATTGGATTTGGAAATTAATTTTTGAGTAGCAACTTTATTCCCATCCTATATAAGTAATTGCATCTGCCGTAGCCTAGAAACAAAATGTGGTAGCTGCATTAAATGAAACACATGCACCATAATGCCATCTCCCAACTGCCATGTCCACTTGTTTTATCATATATTTCGAGGTCATAGTAATACAGATGTCGGGTTGAGAACTTAGAGTTGTAGAGGAAGGAAACTATGTCATATGGATTCTTCAAAAAGGGTGTTGCACTCACGTCGATGCGGGTGTAGGTGCGGACATGGGGGCATGGCTTCTACACACACTTGGGCACGATCAATGCACATCAGGTGCTGTTAACCACACGTGCCCTTTTTTTGCCAAAAAAAATTCGTTCACTCACTTTTTCTCCTTTTTCTCTCTCTTTCACTTTTTGCTTTTGCCTCTCTTTTTTTTTCTTCCCCTTCTATATTTCCCCTCCCTCTCTCTCTTCTGCTCTCTTTTCTAGTCTTTTTGGGTCACACACATCTCTCTCTTTCTCTTTCTCATCTTGTAAAGGAGGACTATATCTGATTGTTTTCCAGATGGTTAAAATTTAAAAATTCACGCTAAAAGAATTAGAAAACGTTGCTAAAACCACCATAACCGTTTCTGCATTATATGCCGTGGCTAATACCAATTAAGTGATAGTTTTTTAGCTACAGCTTTTTAAATTTTAACCATCCAGCAACATCTGATAGATGACAACATTGAACTCCTATATATATATATGTGTGTATATTTATATGCGCACGATATATATATGTATATTTATATGCCTGCACTCGCACCCAAGTTTTTAAAAAAGAAAATGCTCGGGCCTGCATATGAACCCATACCAACTACACCTTGCACCCATGTGACATAGGAAGGAACAAAGCTTGTGATGGATCCAATACTTTACCTGCCATCAAGTAATCTTTCACCGTGCATACTGGCTGGTGCACCTTTTCTCTTCCTGCCAAAAGGTCTGCCTCTTTTATGCGTGATGCATTTCCCTTCTCCTCTGAAGTTCGCCACATTCGATTTTAAATGAGCGTCAAGATACTCATATTTCATTGTATTCGTTTTCATCCTCGACTTCCTAGGGTTCACCATAGCTCATTTATGTCTCATCTTTCTTTTTTCTTTTTTTTTCAATCTTCTTTTTCTTTAAAGTGTCAAGCATATCCAAACATTTTTGCCTCACATATGGTGGAAATGGATTCTCTCTACTGCCAGTGCAATAGCCACATGAGGGTGGTGTTTTACTCTAATCATCCCTCATCATAACTGATTATGACAGCAATTGCATTTAAGTCTTAATTGGCCGTTCTCATTCACGGTTGCAGACCGTTGCCTTTGGGTGTATGTGATCGAAAGCCATATTTCAAAAAACAAATGAAAAGCTATGGTAAACTTAAGGAAAGAATAGAAATTTATGGTGAAAATGAGAGATTTCATACCTCTCGTAGAAAAAATAGAAAACTCTCTTGCTTTAAACAAAAATGGTCACCCACGCACAAATCTTCTCTTAAATGGACAATTTGTCCCTCAAATTAACAAATTCTTCTTCAAATCGACAATTTCTCCCGAAACTATTAAGAACCTTCCATCCTTCAACTCTTAGAAATGCTTTAGATATAAGTGTATTGTGTTTCTCAAATGATATGATATGTATTGTATGATATGGCTCTGTATCATACGATGTGTAGAAATAATAGACGCACAAGAACTAAAGATCTAACACAGATGTAACGTGAAAAACCCTCAACTAGAGGGAAAAAACCACGGGTAAGGAGGTCTGGTGCCCACTAGCCGCCAGACTCTCTCTCTCTTAGAAACTTCATTAACATACAAGATTAGGGTTTACAATGGTATAAGTATGCCCAAACTAGGACACAATGGATCGGGTCCAGACCCGGACCCATACATCAAGATCCGTCAACACTCCCCCTCAAGTTGGGCATACATATCAAACATGCCCAACTTGGATACATTTCTCTCAAATGGAGTTACATGTAAAGCTTTAGTTAGAATATCAGCAGTTTGGTCTTCAGACTTCATGTATGGTAATGTTAACTCCCTGGCATCAATTCTTTCTCTGATGAAGTGACGGTCAATCTCAACATGCTTTGTTCGATCATGAAGCACCAGATTGTTAGCCAAGTTAATCGCAGACTTGTTATCACAATACATCCTCATAGGCCCTTCAATCTCTATCCCAATATCAGTCAGCAAGATCTTTAGCCACAACAACTCTGATACTCCAGTAGCAACTGCCCTATATTTAGCTTCTGCACTTGAGCGGGAGCAGACATCTTGTCTCTTGCTTCTCTAAACAACTAGATTTCCCCCCAAGTAAACGCAGTACCCTGAAGTAGATCTTCTGGTGTCAACCTGCATCAGAATACCCTTCAATTTCTATAGACCTTTGTTTCACATATAGAAGTCCCTTGCCAGGATTCTTCTTCAAGTAACACAGGATTCTATCTACAACCTTCAAGTGCGCATTCGTAGGTGCATGCATAAACTGGCTCATCACATTTACAGCAAAGGTGATATCCGGTCTAGTCAGAGTGAGGTATATCAATTTACCAACTAGTTGTTGATATCTCCCTTTAGCTTCTTCACACAAAAGTTCTCCATCCTTGCTACCGAGTTTGTGCTCAGCATCCAGAGGAGTAGAAGCTGGTCTGCATTCCAGTTTTCCTGTCTCCTTCAGTAAATCCAAGGTATACTTCCTTTGATTAAGCACAAGAGTTGTACCTGATCTGGCAATTTCAATACCAAGGAAATACTTTAGCTTGCCAAGGTCCTTGAGATCAAATTCAGCCGATAGTAAACCCTTTAATCTTGCTATCTCTTTTTCATCATTACCTGTAACAATCATATCATCAACATAAACCAGCAGTAGAGTAACTTTACCCTCTATCCTCTTTACAAAGAGAGTATGATCTCCATTTCCTTGTTTTTAGCCATGCTTCTTCATAACAAGTCTGAGACATTCAAACCATGCTCGGGGAGACTGTTTGAACCCATACAAAGCCTTCTTCAGTTTACAACATTCTCAAAACCCGGGGGCATACACATATATACTTCCTCTTCGAGATCTCCGTTGAGAAAGACATTTTTAACATCGAGTTGGCACATCTCCCAACCCTTCAGTAGCACAAAAGAAATAATAACTCTAATAGCCTTCATCTTCGCAACTGGGGCAAACGTCTCTAAGTAGTCGATCCCATATTTCTGACTGAACCCCTTGGCCACCAGACGTGCTTTGTACCTCTCAATGTTCCCATCTGGTTTGTACTTAATGGTGTAGACCCACTTTGACCCCACCAAATGAGCTTCTTCAGGAATCTCTACCACCTCCCATGTTTGATTTCTGTCTAAGGCCTCCATTTCTTCTTGCATAGCATGAGTCCACTTGGGGTCACTCTGAGCCTCTGTAACATTCATGGGAATCACATCCACAGACAAGGAGGATACAAAACATTTGTAGTCAGTGCTCAATCTAGAATAAGATACAAAGTTACCAATAGGGTGTTGGTACATGACCTGACACCCTTTCTCAGGGCAATGGGAAGATCCTCCTTTTCATTTTCTGTCTTGACTTTCTCTTTCAACAGGTTGCTACTGAGCATGACTTGGGTCATCCAAGGAAGAAGTAGGATTGGGATTCGGAGTGGACTTCTCACTATCAATCACCTTGTCAGTACAAACTCTTCTCCTAGAATACACCTGCAGACGATTGCATCTTTTTTCTGTCTCCATAGGACACTCTCTCTCCTTTCCCTGTTCATGTACCTCAATAGACGTTCCATCTTCTTCTTTTCCAAGCACATCGACAGGTGGATTCTCTTCACGCCTGTAATCCAAAAAATCTGTAAACTGAATTTCCTGACTTGGAAAATACTCTTCCTTAGACATTGACTTCTCCCCTTGAAGAGAATTCTCACCAAAATAAAAGACATGTTCCAAGAATGTGACATCCTTGGTAATGTGAACTCGACCAGTTGGGATCTAGACATTTATACCCCTTTTGAGTAGGAGAATACCCAAGAAATATTCCCTTAATTGATTTGGAGTCAAGTTTTTTCACATTCGGGCTGTGATTATGAATGAAACACACACATCCAAAGACCCGAGGAGGAAGGTGAAAAGGTTGGCTACTCCCTGGAAGCATGGAGTAGCATGTACGACCATTTAGCACTCGACTAGGCATGCGATTAATCAAATAGGCACTAGTAATGACTGCATCTCCCCAATAATATTTTGGAAGATTCCTTTGGAACAGTAAAGTTGTGGTGCCATTTAGTAACTGACGGTTTTTTCTCTCAGCAACTCCATTTTAAGGAGGTGTATAACTACATGATGTCTTATGAACAAACCCCCTCTTTCGAAGAAATTCCTCGACAGTGAGACACATATACTCACGAGCATTATCAGACCGGAATGTCTTGACAGACTCACCATACTGGTTTTCCACTAGGAGGATGAAGGTTTCTATAATATGAGGCACTTCGCTAAAGTCTTTCAACAGATAAACAAAAGTACACCTTGAATAGTCATCTATGAAAGTCATAAAGTACTGAAAACCACCACGAGAATGAATGCCTGAAGGCCCCCACACATCAGAATGAATCAAGGAGAAAGCTTTATTAGCAAGACTATTTGAAATTGGATACGAAGCTCTCACATGCTTCGCAAACTGACACACATCACAAGATAACATGGAAATGTTTAAACTGGAACATAATTCAGGGAACAATTATTTCAAAATCCCAAAAGGGAGATGACCAAGGCGTTCATGCCAATATAAAAATAACGGACGACACTCTTCCTTCTTCTTCTCTGTCCTGCTGACTGCTGACATAAGGGCTGTGGCAACGCGTATTGGAAGCCGATATAAACCATCATACACCAAACCAATCCCAATCTTCTTCCCTGTCACCAAGTCCTGCAAAACACAACGGTTTTCAGAAAATATAAGTTCACAGTTGAGTTCCTTGGTAATCTTGCTAACAGATAAAAGATTTAAGGGAAGATGGAGAACATGCAAGGCACCATGCACTAAAAAATTGTTCAACAAAGAAAGACTCCCTTTCCCTGCCACAAAGGTAAAGGAGCCATCGGCAAGGGACACACGTTCCTTTCCCGATGATAGCTTGTAGTCATGAAAGAGTTTGGGGTTGCCAGTCATGTGATGAGTGGCACCGCTATCAACAATCCACTCTCCCATGCAAGAAGTACCTTGTTCACCTGAAACAGCCAGTGCCTGATTGACCTTCACCTCATCTGACGTGTCTGCCTGACCAACATCAATCTGGCTCAAATATGCGCGCAACTCACGAATCTGTTTTGCAGAAATAGAAACTTTACTATCACTAGGATTCGTTGCATTCAAAATAGGCTTCTTTCCACTAGAAGACCACCCCCTACTATTCTTCTTCTCTGGATGCAGGTCCCAACAAAAGTCCATAGTATGACCAAGTTTTTTGCAGTGTGTACATTTACGGGAAGAACGGGTAGTTCCCATAGAGACACGGCTAACGAAGGCAGACCGTTCATTGTGAGACATGGGATCCTCCTTTCTCCCACTTATGACCAGCCTCCTCTACTCTTCAGCTTCAACATGAGAATAAACATCTTCAATACCGAATGATTCCTCAGAGTTAAGAATCTGCCTCCTTATATTCTCGAATTCATCGTTCAGTCCTGCTAAGAAAAGGAATACCCTATTCTCCCACTCCTTGGCCATATACTGCATCTGGTCTTGGGCACAACTCCATGTAACATCAGAATGGTAGTCAAGGTCCTCCCACTTAGATTTTAATGCTGCGTAGAAATCTGCGACAGAGAGATCCCCTTGTCGCAGGCAATACGCATCCTTCATTAGTTGATACACACAAACTTTTCTTTTCATCTGACCATACATCTGTTCCAAAATAATCCACATATCCCTCGCAATCTTCTTATGAAGAATGAGGGGTTGAATATCCGAAGACACTGAATTAACAATCCAAGTTTTTACTTGGTTGTCCTCAAGAAACCATGTATCCCAAGCCATACTATCCACAGCAGGTTCGACCTTTCTTCTATTCACATAGGCAATTCGTCCTCGACCAGCGATCCCCATAGTAATTGCAGCGGACCATCGTAGATAATTCTCCTTGGTAAGTCGAATGGTGGTAACTTGAACCGTTACATTATCAGTTCTCACGGTCCCAACATCAGGTTGATTGGTATGGACTGTGGAGGAGGAAGACGAGTCGGCCATGATCACCAACTACAAACGGCTGACCATCAGAGACACAGAGCAGCGGCAACCCTTGAGAACAACACACCTGAGAGTCACCGACAGCAATGATCAAGTCAGGTGACTCAGAGGGCAGTAGATGATGCAGAGACACTGGGATCTGGTCGGACGGCGCTGGAGCCTGGTCGGGCGATGCTGGAGCGATCAGCGGCGCTGGGAAAAAACAGCGATGGCGCTGGAGCAGAACGACTGCACAACTAGGGCACGGGCGGCAAAGGGCAGCGGCGGTAGATGGCAGCGGCGGAGGAGCAGAGGGCAGCGGCAGATATGGGCGACGCAGAGGGTCTCAGGCGATGCAGCTGGGCGGCAGCAGCAGCAGCAGGAGGAGCAGTGGCGGCAGCAGCAGCAAGTGGTTCAGGGTTGGAACTTCACAACCCTAAAAAAAATTTTTCCAAGCTCGCTAGCTCTGATACCATGTAGAAATAATAAACGCACAAGAACCAAAGATCGAACACAGATGTAACGTGGAAAACCCTCAACTAGAGGGAAAAAACCACGGGTAAGGAGGTCTGGTGCCCACTAGCCGCCAGACTCTCTCTCTCTTAGAAACTTCATTAACATCCAAGATTAGGGTTTACAATGGTATAAGTATGCCCAAACTAGGACACAAGGGATCGGGTCCAGACCCGGACCCATACATCAAGATCCGTCAAGACGATGCATACAAGATTGACTATGGCAAAATCCTGTTTAGAATTTTCATAGGCAGATTATTTAAATATGAACAGCCAAATGAAAACATTCAGTCCACAGTCCCATTAACAAAACACTAGAATCAATCATGGTAAGGTGCTCTCATGATATGAATGTCTTTTTAGGGATCCCATTTTGTCAAGAGATGCAGTGATGAGATACACTTTGAACAATTTAGTTGACTATTTGACTTGTAAAAATACAATGAAATCATTAGGAGTACTATCCAGCCTCCATTACTTTGAAATTATGAATATGTGAGAAGAGCTGATTTTGAGCATGGGTATCCAAGAATACCAAGAATAACCATCAATGTGAAGAACATAATATTTGCTCCTAGAGGAGGAAATATCTAGTGTTAGATCCCAAACATCAGTATGTACAAGCTCAAATAGCTTTGAAGCACTCTTATTCCAAGATATGAAAAGGAATAACATGTTTTGTGCATATCTAACAAATAAAACATAATCTCGTATTCACAACTTGACTCAGGGATTAGTTCATTAGTAACAAGACCCAAAATAATCTCGCGACTAGAATGACCTAACCTACTACAACAAAATCAGACAGTTTGACTACATATGCAAAAGACTTCTCAGGAACAGATGTTGAAGGTGATGCTATGATGCTAAGCATTTTCATATAAATTTCTCCTTGAAATTGTGCATGTTCCACATTATTGTCCTTCAACATATGTTGTCTTCATGTCAACATCGTCACATACATGGAATAGGGTGAGAGATGATGCAGGGATTTGTGTTACCAATATGTTTAGACTTTAGAGACAAAAATGGAGATGTTTCTTGATATTGTGGACATAAAGAACATCAGTAGTTTAATGGACTTAGACTGAAAAAAGGAATGGACACATTCCCAGTGTGTAATGGGATGTTTAGTTATCTCTCCAGCAACAACATTGTTTTCCCCAATGAATGGAACTAATTTAGAAAATTTACCTACATGCCTCGTGACATGTGCAACCACACTAGAATTAGTACACTAAACTCCTTGATTGTTCTGCTGTAGTCTTAAGAAAATGTATGGCAACATATAGAGCGTATGTTGCTTGGTGGTGCTCTGGTTTGATCGTTGTCCTCTAGGCTGATTGAAGTTACCCTCAGTAGTCTATGTTGGATGACCTTTATAATAACAATTAGCAGGCATGCCCAGCTTTTTTCAAATAATGCAAGCTAAAACCTTCAGCCTCCATTCTTAACTCTATTTGAATTTGTTGCTTATCCTCCTTGATATCCTCTCTTCTCCTCCTTCAAATAACACCACTTGAAAGTATTCTATTATTCTGATGACAAGAAATCACCATTATCAGCCTTAAGATTCATGAGGCAGTTGATCATCCAAGGATTGAATCATGAAAGAATAAGAAGCATCAAAGTAGTGGAGAGAACTTGATGTTCTGGTCTTAGACCAGAAATAATCTGTTGCACTTTCTACTAATCAAAACCAATTTCCCTTATTGAAGCCAACTGATCCACATTATTCTGCACCTTGATTAAGTGCGCCATAGTTGTGAATGAACTTTATTAAGATTTTGAAAGTCCTTCAAATACAGAGCTTGAGATTATGAGATTGAAGAATAAGTTCTGACCAGTTGTCCCATAACTCAGTCCTGTACTCATCTGGCATCCAATGAGCTCCTCTTGTGATAGAGTCAATGTGAATATGCAACAATAATTTAATCCTTTTCCATCTATAACAAGTAACTTGGATCTCTGACATACGTAACATTGATTGTCCCTTGGTATCTTTCTGATCCTGCATAACAAACTCATTGGCGTCATTAGCGAACCATCAAGATGTCTAGAGAGACAAAAGGAATAATCTTCCTTTCCAAGTCAGAAAATATACTAATTGCCTGGTGAAGATTATTTATGGCCTTCACAATTTAGCATGAAAATGTATCTGAAACTACAAGTTGATGATCTTAAACAGGGGGCTGATATATCCATGAAAGAGCTTGATGATCTCTTATCACTTCTTGTGGATAAGAAGAGAAAGATGGAGCAAGAAGAAGCTGAAACAAATATGCAAATATTACTTGATTTTCTACACTGCCTTAGGAAGCAAAAGCTTCAGGAGTTGAATGAGGTTAGCATTCTCATCTTTCTACTTGTATGTAGTAACCTTTGTTTCCTTGTCATTTGTAAGAATCATGTATGTATATGTATGTTTTTATGTTATTATGTTTTTTATGGTTAGTTGAGTATGGACCAGTTTTGTATATACCATTGTGACAAATATCGTTCTCGGAAAAATATCGGCAAGGTTTTTCTAGTGTACTTTTTGGCAAAATTGTATTTCTCCGAAAAATTCAGGAAAAATGTCTGCCAATTTAAAAAATAAAAAATCCTAAAAATTAGAATAAAATAAAATAACTGGGAAACTAATAAAGAAGCGAAAAAATCATAATAAAATCGTGAGAAAATCACAAGATGTTCATTTTTGCTGAGATTTTCAAAAATCTCGCAGCATTTTCCTGCTATTTTCATTGTACTTGTTTTTCTCATAAATATCGCGAGGTTTTCAAAAATCTCCCAATATTTGTGACAATGGTACATAGTCATGTAAACCATTTTGAAGGGTATTATTGTATTTCTCCAGTTAGGGCAACACCCTTATTTACTAACGAGAATCCCTACCATCTCTAAGGTGTTTGTGAAGGGTATTATTGCATTTCTTCAATTAGTCCATGAACCTTTTTAACCTCAAAATTGAGGGAAGGAAGGTGGAGGGGAACAGGTCTGGCTTCCTTCTCCCAATTTTAAAGGTGCAAATACACCCTGGTGAGAGTACACCTGGGGAGCATAATCTGAGCAATCAACGACCCACTATAGGATGGTCTTGTTAAGCTTTAACATTGTTCTGATTTGACTGTGACACATAAGTTCAACCTCCGTAATTCAGTCTAATATACATTGCTTGGATGTGCATATTCTCTTGTTGAGCAGTTGAACACTGGAAAAGCTTTCAGACCAAAGGACCAATAGGAACTCTAGAGCTTCACTCTTGCTGGTAATACGAGTATAAATATGTCATATTTCATTAATCTTCATTTGTTTATGGACTTCAGAACTTGAACTATATTGTCAACCTCTTCCACAAGGATCTTCGTATCAGTCTTTTTATTGGAAGCCACTCTCTCAAAAACTTCCAAATGGTTGCATTTCTTTTTTCAAAATGCTTATGCTATGTTATGCATGTTTTTTAGTTACTGATTTTCCTCTTCTTTCCTGCAATAATTATGTGATTAGAATTGAATGATCTTAACAAGCTTTTAGTTGCACGCTTGTGAGATATGGGTTCATTATAATGTGCAACTTATTCATTCAAGTTGTTTCAAAAGCCTTTATCTAGTTAGGGTTTAAATTTATTTGTTTTCACGGGATTTTTACCTTGCAGGTCCAAACTGATCTTGAATACATTAAAGAAGATATGAATGCAGTCGAACGCCATCGGATGGAGTTATACCGGGCCAGGGAAAGGTACTCAGTCAAGTTGAGGATGCTTGACGATCCTATGTCTAGAACAAATTGGCCATCTTCAGTAAATAAACATGGAAGTATTGCTACATCCAATGCACAAAGTTGTCAAGATGGGTCAGGCTCAGCAAGTTTTCACACCAAGAAAGTTGATCCTAAGCTCCAAGGAATTTCTCAGGTACTCCAGAAGAGGTCTTCACTTAATGGATCAGACTCCCAAAATGTTGGTGGTCAATCGGGACTTGCAGTTGCCAGGAGACGAAGAGTTAATGCGCAGGTTGGTTATTAAGACATATTTCACCTTTTGTTACTCTAAAACCAAAGGCATTCCAGTTAGTCGCTTTGGTTGTCCATGTCCACTGGCCACTTGTACTTCTGTGTGATGTTTAGGTTTATAATACACGGTTAATGTGGTGTGACTTCCAACTTCAACAGACACTGATATTTATGGTCATTTTGTGACATGTACTTTGAGTGACTATTCTACAAATTGTTATATAGTGACTACGAATGGAAACATTCTACATGGAGAATTTTGTTCCTGTTTTTCTTTATACTTTATGTCTTTGGTTTCTGAACGATCAGAAAGTTCATGGATGGTTTCAACAACCAGCTTATTAATGAGTTTTTTATGCAAAAGTTGTTGGGAAAATGGGCCCTGCCTTTCTGTTACTAATTAAAACGTTTAGCTTAAGGTACTTTTTATGTCACGCGTATTCCACCAATAGTAATTTTATTCATACTTGTACTACGCTTTCTTAGCCCTAATCTTGTCTTTTCTTGGCGTTGATCTACAAGCAATAGGAACACTTTAACTTTGCTGAAGTTCTTCTGTGATGTTCTACAACTGGGTTGGAATAATAACTTCAGATGTAATTTTATTCATATTCATATTAATCTTTCATAGCCTCACTTCTTGTCTCTTTTCTTGGCATTGATCTTACAATCAACAGGACACTTTAACTTTGTCAAGTTTTTCTGTGACATTCTGCAATTATATTGTTATTCTCTCTTCAAATTTTCAACTTGAAATTTTATTTAACTTGTTAAGTATTCCTGCTTGTTGCATTTTTTTTCTCTGCACACAGTTTGATGACTTGCAAGAGTGTTACCTTCAAAAACGACGTAAAATGAGTAATCCAACTATTAAACAAGGAGAGAGGGATTTTAATGCTATAAGTAGAGAAGGATACCATGCAGGTCTTGAAGATTTCCAGTCTGTACTTACAACCTTTACTCGATACAGGTGATAATTATCACATCTCAAAATCACTTGAACTGAGTACCTTAGGGATGCTTTCTGTTGATAGTTTTACTTTTTTGTCCAGATTTGTTGCTACTAATCCTGTTACATACATTTTTTAGCCGCTTGCGGGTCCTTGCAGAGCTTAGGCATGGAGATCTGTTTCATTCTGCAAATATTGTTTCAAGGTAAGATCCTTGATTTACAAATTTTATATCCAAATGGATGTTAGATAAACACATTATTACTATATTAAAGGTTTTACATTATGCAGTATTTTTTGTCTTGAATGTCTCGTTGTCCTTGACAAATATCCACAATATTTTGAGGAAATTGTGTTTTATGATTTTATCACCAAAAAGAAAGACGGTTTTTGTTGGGCGAGAAAATAAATATCACAACAATATCATGATATATTTTCCGTATTTGTTAAAAAAATATATTTTCATTTCTTGTTTGTTTTTTATTTTTAAAACTATTTTGAGTGACTTCAATAATTTACAAAGTTAGTAATAAAATCATTATTTATACATTATATTATTCTTTATATACTTTTAAGTTAAAGCTTTTTGAATCCTGAGATTTTGAGAAGGAAAAAAGAAATGGAAAGAAACTTCTGAAGAAAGCCTTTCCATGAAATTTCAAAGTGATGTGTGTGAGTGTGATTTAAACGTAGAAAATTAGAAATGATACTGCTTATGGACTATTCTTGGAACTAAAAAAATACTCCTGTAGAAAAACAACATCAAACAAAGACAAGTGCAAGTGCAGCTATGCACATTTGGATGTCAGTGAACTTTGTCTCAAACCCTTTAAAGAGGTTGTTATGTGCGTCAGACCTGTGTAAATCAGGTATCAATCACAAAAAATAACAGGCATCCAACCTTAAGAACAGAACTGCACTTCTCACACTCTTGAGTAGAACTGAAATATATGAAAAGAGAGAAAATCAGATACAAGAATCAGGTCTAAGGCCATAAAAACACATGGGATCATAGACTTCAATTTGAGTGCGTCTTAGAGGTTGATGAATTTTTCTTATGTAAGTAATGATATTCCTAGTTGGCATATTTTTACAAGGTATGCATTTTCATCCATCGAAGTATTGTTTTCATTGTATCATCTTCAGACTGCATATCATCAAGAAAGGAATCATCATCCATCCAATCATAAATGAAAGCATAATCAACATCATGTTTGGATTCATTTTCTTCCAATTCATTTTCATTTTCAAGAAATTTAACATTGTATGATACTAAAGGTTTATCTTTTAGGGTCACAACATCTATTTCCTTTTTGAGTACCCAATAAAAGCACATTAAGCCTTAGAAGAAAGCTTATCATTTTTGTAATTTATAACAAAACATTTGCAACCAAAATTTTTTAAAGATTATAGTTAAGTTCCAAGATGTAAAGTCTTTGAAAGGAGAAACATTTTCGAAAGTCTTGGAGGGCATTCTACTTTTCAAAAACATGGATGTGATAGCAGCTTCGGCCTAAAATAAACATGGGAAGGGCCCTTGTGGTTTCAATAATATGCCAATGCTTTCTTTCAGGAACCGCATTTTATTGAGGGGAGCTGGGACAAGATTTTTAATGTAAAATGTCTTTTTCATATACATTTTTTATTTAAATCATTATCAAGATATTCCCCTCTGAATCTCTTCTAAGGATTTTAATACTGGTGTCAAATTTTGATCATATTATAAAGTTTTTAAAGTGATAAAGAACTTAAAAGTAAATCCAAACATATCCTGAGTAATTATCAACAAATATGGCATAGTAAGACAAACCACCTTTAGACATAATGGGAGCAGGACAGCAAACATCCGAGTTCAGTAATCAAAAAGGAGATTTTTTAACAAATATTCAATCACCAAAAGGTAAGACTTTTAATTTCTGTTTAATACAACTATAATAGATTTGTTTACATATTTCTTTCATAAAAGGCATACAATCTTTCCAAAACTTGAATGTCCAAGTCTTTGATGCCAAAATTGTATGTCATCTTTCTTTGTGAATTACAGAAAGCTTTGAATAGATTCAAATAGTTAACATAATAAAGGTCTTTTCTAGAGTCTTCCTGGAAAGATGATCCTCTATCCAAAATCTGTTTTGGAAGAAACTATCTCAGAACCATGATCAGTTATTTTATTTGAGAAACTGATAGAAGATTCAAATTAAGTTTTGGGTGTCTAGTTAACTTTTGGTATTTGAACAATCTTTGAATTAAATTTTTTATCAATGTTTCCAGAATACTCAATCGAAAGAAGTGTTCCATCAGCGGTTTCTACGACACAGAAGCTATGTCACATGGGTGCGGGTGCTGGTGTGGGATGCAGCAAGTTACAAAAAAAACTTGGGTGCGGGTGCGACGAGAGCATATATATATATATATATATATATATACACACACACACATATATATGTTATTTGTCTATACTTTAAAACTTTTTTTTATCTAGGTTACCTTAATCTCATACAAAATTCAAAGTTTTATTCAATAAAATAAGGGGGGAGAGAGAGAAGGGAAAAAAAAAGAGGGAAAGATAGGAGAAGGAAAAAAATGAAAAAGAAATAAAAAAAAAGAAGAACGGGTGCGGTTAGCAGCACCCGATTCGGTTTGACCAAGTCGGGTGCCGTGTCGGGTCGCACCAGCACTCGCACCCGCATGGGTGCGCGTGCGCCACCATAGTTGTCGCAGCCGTGTGACTTAGGACAAGAGTTTTCAACTAGTGTATTTGGAAAGCAAGAAGCCATTTGGGACATACAGAGAGATGCTCCTGAGTCAAGAATTCAAGAGAACTTATCTGATGAAGAGTTACCAAAGTTAAGTATGTCTTGGATAGGTCAGTATCAATAATCTTTTTTCAGCAGCTTTAGACAACTGGCCTCCTAAACACATGCCATCCAGTAGAAAAATTTGCATAACTAATAGCTCCAGAAACAGCACTCTGCAGTCTGAGCAGTTTCACCAAACAGCTGTGAGCAACACAGTTACGATCCAACAGGAAGACAGTCTTCAAGATGCAATCACTTTGAAGAAATCTGGGTAACAAATTAAGGACAAACACAGCGCTCTGATACCATGTAAATCAAGTTCCGATCAGCAAGAATAACAGAGGTTCAGCCTTAAGAACAGAACTGCAGTTCTCACACTCTTGAGTAAAACTGAAATGTGTTAAAGAGAGGAAATCTAATACAAAAACCAGGTCTAAGGCCATAACATTACAGGGGATCAAAGTCCACAATATATGGAAAACAAGAGAGCAGTAAGGGAGACTATAGTGCTTGCACTAGTTCTATCTGCTAGAAATCTAGTCTTTGGAACTAACCAATGGCTAGTCCTAACAAACAAAAAACAGAATAAAAAAGTACAGAAATAAAATAAATAAGATACACAAAACTCAAAACCTAAATGTACACACACACACACACACACACACACACATATATAACTCCAAGGATATATATAAAAGACTGACATATATTTATAGACTTAATCTATGATATGATACATATATACATATATAGTCTAACAATCTGCACCTGCTTCTGTTGCATCTGCACTTTTGATTCTCTTATTATTAGCTTCAACTGCTTATGGGTTTTTTATCATTAAATCATATTTTACATTGTCTACTAGACTTGTGCCTGACTTTTCTTGGTATCAATTTAATTGCAGCATTGAATTTGATAGAGATGATGAGTTCTTTGCTACTGCTGGAGTTTCTAGACGTATCAAAGTTTTTGAGTTTTCGACTGTGAGTATAAGAACTCATTGATCAGTATTTTTTGTAAAGAAATTACTCATTCTAAATGTTTAGTGGATATTGGTTATTTTCTAGGTTGTAAATGAGCCTTCTGATGTCCACTGTCCTGTGGTGGAGATGTCCACCAGATTCAAGCTTAGTTGTCTGAGTTGGAACAAATACATTAAAAACCAGATTGCAAGTAGTGACTATGATGGCATTGTAACTGTCTGGGATGTAAATACCCGCCAGGTAATCAGAGAATGCTCTCTTGTCGAATATACAGGAAGAAAGAGTTATAGAATGCCTTTATTCCTTAACTGTTGGTAATCAATTGTCAAGATGATCTTGTGTGCTTTTAGAGCATCATGGAATATGAGGAGCATGAGAAGAGAGCATGGAGTGTTGATTTTTCACGGACGGAGCCCTCAATGCTTGTATCTGGTAGTGATGACTGTAAGGTACAAAAAATTTCAGGTTCATGATTCTCAATTGTGTTATAATAATATTGACAGTATGTAAAAACATATTTATATGTACCTGGTAGATGGTGGAAGCTATAATCTAGTGCCGGAGATGGGTAAGATGGATTTTACAAAGAGTGTTGTAGTGAAGATACTGAAGTCCCACCCTAAACCGTTGCACTTACTAAAGCTTAATTTTCATATGGCTTTTTTTTTTCTTTGTAAGTTGTGGGTGGTAGCGTCTCACCCTGGGTTTACTTCTGATGGGCCACATATGCCAAGTGGCTTCACCGTGGGATGGTTTTATTATCCCTTTCAAGAAATGTATCCTGTGCATTCCTAGTGCTTTTGCTCTTCTATTTTTTGTGATTCCAAGTATTTGGTGGTACAGGTTAAGGTCTGGTGCACCAAGCAAGAAGCAAGTGTGCTGAACATTGATATGAAAGCGAACATATGCTGTGTCAAATATAATCCAGGATCAAGCAGATATATAGCAGTAATGTGTTTTTCCCTTTCTGACCACTTTTCTTTCATTTTTTTATGTCACTGCATGACATTTGATTTCTCATTCTGGTACAGGTTGGTTCTGCTGACCATCACATTCATTATTATGACTTGAGAAATATTAGTGCTCCATTACATGTTTTCAGTGGACACAGAAAGGCAGTTTCATATGTGAAGTTTTTATCCAATGATGAGCTGGCATCAGCATCAACAGACAGCACACTGCGATTGTGGGATGTGAAGGAAAACTTTCTTGTATGTTTTATTGCTTTCCTCTGTCTAACTTGAATTGCTTGTATGTTTAATTGCTTTCTTGTGCCCAAGTTGAATTTGTTTCATGTATTATGTTAACTGCTCGTCAACCCCTCCTTGTAGCATGAGGCTCACTTTTCAAACACAACTTGTGTCCTGTTCACACAATGACAATGTAGTTTAAGCTTCATGCTGAAGCTACAAGTCATATATGGTGCGGATGCATGGCTTGCAGGGGCATTTTGGTGATTTAACTATTTTCTCTGTGTAGTTGTTCTTAATGTGAGGGTATTACTGGAGTTCTTAATTTTATAACATGAAATATACTTGATAAGTGATTGCTTATGATTCAAAAACACTATTTGCTGCCTAGGCCGTGAGTGGCACATACAGCCTTGGTGGAATTAGCAATCCCCTCCTCTCCCTTCTCAACCCCAATACTATGTCACACGGACGCGGCTAAAGAGGCCGCGTACCCGTGTCGACTCGCCGACACGGGACTCGGCTAGGACATGGCAAAAAATAAAAAATAAAAATTTAATTTTTTTTTTCATTTTATCAATTTTTTGTGATGCATCCAATTATTTCCATGAACAATCCTTTCAAATATTCAGTACTTTTGTGATAAAACACATTTTCTCACAAGATTGTAAGAGTGAACTATTAATTTATTGTTTTTTTAGCCGTGTCCGCGTATCCGAAAATTTTGAAAATTGCCGTATCCGCACCCATATCGCATCCACACCCGTGTGACATAGCCCCAATAAGGAAAGAAACAATCAAATGCACCATTAAATTTTCAAATTATTAAGAAAAATATTTCTCAATGAAAGACACTGGCTATCAATCTATAACAATGAAAACATATGTTAGCACATTAAACATATTATAACATGACAGTAAAAATGATTAAAATGTTTAAAGATTTAACGTTAGGAAGTTAAAATTTTAAAGTTCTTAAAGTTGCAGAAAAAGAACAAGTTTACATTTTAGCATCATTACCCAATGTTCACAAAACATGCAAATTTTTGTAATTTTCCAAACCAACTACTGAATCTTTATTCTCTAGTTACTGAAGATTAAAAGCCTAAAGTGAACCTAAAGCTGTAAATCCAATAAGAAGAAAACATGAATAACATATTCTCTAGTTCCTTTTTGATTGGCATAGTATCCAATGAATACACATTTGATGGCTTGGGCAGCAAGTTTGTTTTTGTCTGGGCCTAGGATGTGTGCAAAGCAGGTGCATCCAAACACTTCGGGAGGTATATGAAATAATGGTCGATCTGGATATAAAAGTTGAATGAGAATACGTTCTTGGATGGCTGACGAGGGTAATCTATTAATGAGATAGCATGCGGTAAGAATCGCATCACCCCAAAAATAGGCAGGCATGTGTGAATGCAACATGAGGGTACAGGCCACATTTAGGAGTTGTCGATGTTTACGTTCGGCAACACCATTTTGTTGGGACGTGTGAGGACAAGTATATTAAGTTCGAATTCCATGATTGGCATAAAATTGAAGTAGCACGGAGGATTTGAATTCAAGAGCATTATCAGTGCGAATATTTTTGACAATGAAACCAAACTGAGTTTTTATTTGTTTGACAAATTTCGGAAGAATACATATGACTTCCGATCTTTCCCGTAACAAGAATACCCAACTGACTCTAGTAAAATCATCAACCAAAACAAGATAATACCGAAAACGTGAGTGAAAAGGAACCTGACTAGGACCCCATACATCCACATGAATGAGATCAAATGGACTTTAACTAGATGGACTCTGACTCGATGGAAAGCTGCTCCGTGTATGTTTGCCTAACTGGCAAACATCACATAAGAAGGACTCTGATGCAGTAATACCTGGAAACATGCGATGAAGTTTGGACACTGATGGATGACCTAGTCTGAGATGCCACTGGAAAGGAGAAGTCTTCGAGGAGAATGATGATACAGCAACATTTACTGGGACAGACAAGAAATAGAGACCCTCACGTTCATGGCCGCCACCAATCACCTTCCCAGTTAGTAAGTCCTAAAAGATCATGAACCAGGGTAAAAAATGACTCTACACTGTAAGTCAATAGCCAGCTGCTTAACAGATAGCAAATTAACAGGAAACTGAGGAGCATAGAGCACGTGAGTAATAGTGCCTAAATGTGGGAGATAAATATCACCGCTGCCCAACACAGGAGATAGCTTGCCATCAGCTAGTCTGACATGCTGTGGTGTAGAGAATCTGACTAAAGATGAAAAATGTGTGATTGATTACAACAATGCCTGGAGGCTCCAGAATCTATCATCCACATCATATCTGGGCCATCGGTAGGAGCACCAACAGAGAAGGCTGAGTCTATTCCAGTAGTATTGGCATATGAGAAGGAATTTCCAGTCATCTTGTAGTCATTGGAACCCTCGAACACATTACCATCAGCCATAGTAAAATTCCAATCAAAATTTTGGGCACAATATGTATGTATCAGATGCAACAGTCAACTTCAATCAAGAAATAAATCTTTACGGATCACAGAACTCCAAAAAAAAGAATAATAATAAGCAGTCCCAATAGTCCCAATGCCAGTTGACCCACATGTGACTGCGCACACCCCCAACAGTCCACAATTCTACTCCACCTGAATATTAGATGGCTGCTACAACACCAGACTTAGTAACTCTGCACATGACTGCACATATGTCTAGCAGTCTACCATTCTGCTCCACATGAACTATGTGATAATCAGATCATGTCTTAATACCACCCACGTATGGCACACAATATACAGGAAGCAGCAGTCAGACACCACATAAAAAAAATCTCTACTATCCTCAAAGATTATACGAATATCATACGCTATGCAATAAGGGAGAATCTGTAATCACAGAAACTAACCAAATCTGAACCGTATAAAAGGGAGTAGATAACAGATTACAGAGATTTGAATCAATTGCTGCGGATGATAGCAGGCCCATGAATAAAACTCCAAAAGACAGCTGCTGACCTCTGCTACTTATGGCTGACTGTTGTTGTTGCCCCCCACATATGATCAGCGTAACACCATCCACGTCAAGTTGTTGCTAAAATAGCCTCCACGATCAGCTGATCATTTCTGCTCCACATGCCAAACTACACCCACAAACAGCAGCTAAAGCCTCCACAATCAGCAGGTCATTTCTGCTCCACACGCCAATCAGCAGCCTTCAAACAGCATGACTCCACACACAACAGCAAAAGGGCAGATCTGATATATAACTTCAAAGGGCAGATCTGATACAAGACTTCGTTGATTTGCTTCCAACCAATCAGCAGAAAATCAGATCTGATCTTCCACGGCAGCAACGTCATCAAGGTTTCTCCATGTCTTCCACGGCAGCAGCAACGCAAGGGTGCTAATCACGTTTAGGTTTGTTTCAGCCGATGACTGAAAAATTGAATCCCCAATCGACTGAAGACGGCTGGGACTTATAACAACAGTTGGTTCTCATAAAACTAGCTGTCCACGTGTCAAAGAAATCCACGATATCAATAAATCTTGTACTAAGAATCAGCAGCAGTCCTCACGCAGCCTTACTTTACTGATTTTGTTTCCACGATCTATAGAAAAATTCTGCTCATATCAAAACTGAGTTCATAAACAGCATATAGACTCCACAAACCACAGTGTCAAGTCACGGTGCACCCACAACACTTTGCTTCAGACGATCAACATGAAGTTCCAATCACCGTTGAAGTAGCATCCACGAACACCACAAACCACAGCGTCCCAAGTCACGCTGCACCCACAACACTCTGCTTCACACGATCAACATGAGGATCTGATCACGCCTTCCACATAGGCGTGATCAGGTCCTTCTCCACACAGCACGCCCAACCCCTATTCCCTCACTGTCTCCTTATTGGGTGATAAGAGGGAATAAAGGATGGCAATGACAAGAGAGAGGACGATAAAACAGTAAGGAACTCACTTGGCTGTTCGCCGGAAAGATTATCGTCGGAGAAGGTGGTTGTTTGAGAAGAAGGTCACCGGAAAACTCATCCTGCAGTCGACGCCAAACCCTGCTCTGATACCATGTTACAAGAGAGAGAGAGAGATAGCCGAAAGGAATACTTCATTACGTGACCCTAATCTCTATTAAAAGAGATTAGGGTTAGAGAATTTACAAAAGTAGTCCAATAAAAATAAGAAAGCATTTAAAGAACTCCTCCCTAACTTCCTAATATTTCAGAAAAACTCTTTTGCATCTTTAACACCTCTCATGGAAGATAGGATTGTTAGCGATATATGTAGTGATCTAACCCACGACATTTCAGCCGCAGTTTGAGCCATAGCCCTATATTCTGACTCAGCACTAGAACGAGCCACCACATTCTGCTTCTTGCTCCTCCAGGAAATGAGATTACCGCCCACAAAGACACAAAAAACTGTAGTAGACTTCCTATCATCTACAGACCCTGCATAATCAGCATCACTTTACGCTTCAATGTCAACACATTCTCCCTTTTTGAACCATAACCTCTTTCCCGGGGAAGATTTCAAGTATCTGACAATCATTAGAGCCGCATCCCAATGAACCTTCCGGGGTTTTTCCATGAACTAGCTTTAACTTATTCACAGCAAAGCTAATGTCGGGGCCAGTGACAGTCAAATATAACAGTTTCCCTATCAGGAACCTGTAAGATCTAGAGTCAAACGGCTTTGAGTCATCATCATGTATATGAATGCGGGGATTCATGAGAAGTGTGGCAGGCTTAGCCCCCAATAGTCTTCTTTCCTGCAGAAGATCAAGGACATATTTCTTTTGAGACACTACGACTCCTTTATTACTACGAGCCACCTCAATACCAAGAAAATAGCGGAGTTGTCCAAGGTCTTTTATAACAAAGTGTTGCTGTAAAAACTCCTTTGTTTGAGCTATCTCTTGATCATTTTCCCCAGTAAGAACAATATCATCCACGTAGACAATCAATATCACAAGTCCTGCACAGTCTCGCTTGATAAACAATGAGTGATCAAGCTGGGATCGACGAAATCCACACTTAGATAACACTTCAGTAAGTTTCTGGAACCATGCACGCCACGGGGACTCTGTTTAAGTCCATAAATAGCCTTCTTTAATTTGCATACCTTGGAACACTCCCCCTGTCGCTCAAAACCAGGTGGTTGCTGCATATAGACGATTTCAGAAAGGTCTCCATATAGAAAGGCATTTTTCACATCCAGCTGAAAAAGAGGCCACTATCGTTAGACAGCAAGAGATAATCAGTCGAATAGTGCCCAACCGAGCCACAGGCGAAAATGTCTCAAAGAAGTCAACACCATAAGTCTGAGTATACCATTTGGCGACAAGACGGGCTTTGAACCTTTCAACTGAACCATCAGAATGATACTTGATGGTGAATACCCATCGTGATCCAACCACATCACAGTGTGTCGGGGGGTCTACCAAATCCCAAGTCCCCCGAGAAGAGAATCCATTTCCTCCTGCATAGCTTGTCGCCAACGTGGATCTAACAGGGCGTGATGGTGAGAAGATGGGATAACATGACTAGATAGAGCTTGATCAAACTGCACTAGACTTGTACTCAGATGGGCAGTAGAGACAAAATTAGAAATAGGATGTAATGTGCACTGTCGCTTGCCCTTGCGAATGGCAATAGGGAGATCTGCTGTAGAATTGTCATCATCTAAACCTGAGTCAGTCTTATCAGTAGAGCTTACCTCTTGAGACGATGCTGGTGGACGGTTGAGAGAGGGACCTAGACGACGAGTGTAAACCAACATAGGCTCAAGACAACGTTCATGTGACCTAGGTTGAGATGGTGGAAAAGACTCAAGTGACACTGGTGGAATAGGAAGTGGTATAGGTGCATGCATCTCTGATGAAGAGGGACTTGACAGAGGAAAATAAGGACGAGACTCAAAGAAGGTAACATCCGCACTGATAATGTCTTTCTTAGTCAGGGGATCAAAGCATTTATATCCTTTTTGATTGGCTGAGTAGCCAATAAAGACACATTTGATGGCTTGGGCAGCAAGTTTATTTTTGTTCGGGTCTAGGATGTGTGCAAAGCAAGTGCATCCAAAAACTTTGGGAGGTTAATGAAATAATGAACGTCCTGGATATAGAATTTGAATTAGAATACGTTCTTGAATGGAGGAAGAGGGTAATCTATTAATGAGGTAACATGCAGTAAGAATAGCATCACCCCAAAAATAGGCAGGCATGTGAGAATGTAACATGAGGGTACGAACTACGTTTAGGAGTTGCCGATGTTTGCGTTCGGCTACACCATTTTGTTGGGACGTATGTGGACAAGTATATTGAGGTCGAATTTCATGGTCGGCATAAAACTGAAGTACAATGGAAGACTTGAATTCAAAAGCATTTTCAGTGCGAATATTTTTTACAATGAGTCCAAACTGAGTTTTTATTTCCTTGATAAACTTTTGAAGAATACATATGACTTCAGATCTTTCCCTTAACAAGAAAACTCAACTGACTCTAGTAAAATCATCAACTAGAACAAGATAATATCGAAAACATGACCGAAAAGGAACCCGACTAGGACCCCATACATCCACATGAATAAAATCAAAAGGACTCTGACTTGACGGACTCTGACTTGAAGTAAAGACGCTCCGTGTATGCTTGCCCAACTGACAAGCATCACACAAGAATGTCTCTGACGCAGGAATATCAGGAAACATGCGACGAAGTTTTGGTACTGACGGATGACCCAGTCTGAGATGCCATTAAAAAGGAGAAGGCTTCGAATGAACTGAAGATGCAGCAACATCAACTGGGATTGACAGAAAATAAAGTCCCTCACGTTCATGGCCGCCACCAATCATCTTCCCAGTTAGTAAGTCCTGAAAAGAACAAGAACCAGGGTCAAAAATGACTTTACACTTTAAATCAATAGCTATCTGTTTAACGGATAACAAGTTAACGGGAAACTGAGGAGCATATAGCACGTGTAACAGTGCCTAAATGTGGGAGGTAGATATCACCGCTGCCCAGAACCGGGGACAGCTTGCCATCAGCCAATCTGACATGCTGTGGTGTAGAAAATCTGACAAAAGATGAAAAATTATGTGGTTGATTACAACAATGTTTAGAAGCACCAGAATCTATCATCCATGTCATACCTGGATCATCAGTGGAAGTACCAACAGAGAATGCAGAGTCTATAACAGCAACATCAACAGATGTAGAGGCAGACCGCTGAGCAAGAACACGATCATATTCATCTTTACTTAAGTTAAGGGAATATGACATAGATATAGAAGGATCAGTAGAAGAGTCAACCATTGATATTGTTGCCTTTGAATGGGCTGCTTGGGATGAAGAAGGGCCTTTGCCAGTGGCGATTCTACCTCCACCACGTCCAGAAGAGACGTTCGAACGGAGGTGAGGATGCTTGTCCCAACAACAATCTTCTAGATGATCAACTTTGCCACAATAAAACCACTGAAATCTACCACGTCCTGCACAACAGCCTATACCACGTCCCCTAGTGCCACCAAAAGAACTAGGACCCCGTCCTCCTGATATCACAAGTGCAGAGACTGGTGTGTCATTCGTATTCTGAGAAAGAGTGGCTGCAAAATGACTCAGCTTATTATACGTGTCTACTAAATCTGGAAGTTCACTGCTTGTGAGAATTTGAGACTTTGCCACAGAGTATTCTGAAGATAGGCCAGATAGGAACTTCGCTACCATACCAGTCTCAACGTGTGATGCATAACAATGCTGGCAAGGTGGACGAAGAGCCTTTAACCATTCATATGCAGCAGTCAATGTAGCAAAATACTGAGATAGGTCCTGATCCCCTTGTCGAATGTTGCATAACTCCTCTTCTAGTTGTAGGATTTTGACTACATTAGTGCCATGCGAGTATGTCTTCCTCAAGAAAGACCACATATCATTGTCCTTGGTATAATATGCAATAGTTGGGGCTATATGAGACTCCACACTATTCATAATCCAAGACATAACAATATAATTATCTTCATCCCACGCAGCATATATCCTTTTTTTTTCAGTAGGTTCATCCTCCTCAAGAATATATTTCTTCCTATGACCAGCCCGACATTATGAATACCCTAGACCATATTTCATAATTTGAACCATTAAGCTTAATCGTGGTTCCATATGTGAAGGAATTCCCAGCCATCTTGTAGTCAGCAGACCCTTCAGATTTACTGTTTTCAGCCATAGTAAATAAAGAAGACCAGATTCACGCACAAGTTAAAAAAAAAGGCTAAGAAATCACTATCACTTACAGGTCTGTTTCAGCCGATGACTGAAAAATTGAATCCCCAATCGACTGAAGACGGCTGTGACTTATAACAGCAGCTGGTTCTCATAAAACTAGCTGTCCACGTGTCAAAGGAATCCACAATATCAATAAATCTTGTACTAAGAATCAGCAGCAGTCCTCACGGAGCCTTACTTTACTGATTTTGTATCCACGATCTATAGAAAAATTCTGCTCATATCAAAACTGAGTTCATAAGCAGCATATAGACTCCACAAAGCATCCACAATCTATAGAAGATTCTGCTCATATCAAGATGGCATTCATAATCAGCTTATAGACTCCACAAACCACAGCGTCAAGTCACGCTCCACCCACAACACTTTGCTTCACACGAAAGTTCCAATCACCGTTGAAGTATCATCCACGAACACCACAAACCACAGCATCCCAAGTCACGCTGCACCCACAACACTCTGCTTCACACGATCAACATGAGGATCTGATCACGCCTTCCACATAGGCGTGATCAGGTCCTTCTCCACACAGCACGCCCAACCCCTATTCCCTCACCGTCTCCTTATTGGGTGATAAGAGGGAATAAAGGATGGCAATGACAAGAGAAAGGACGATAAAACAGTAAGGAACTCACTTGGCTGTTCGCCGGAAAGATTGTCGTCGGAGAAGGTGGTTGCCTGAGAAGAAGGTCACCGGAAAACTCATCTTGCAGTCGACGCCAAACCCTGCTCTGATACCATGTTACAAGAGAGAGAGAGAGAGCCGAAAGGAATACTTCATTACGTGACCCTAATCTCTATTAAAAGAGATTAGGATTAGAGAATTTACAAAAGTAGTCCAATAAAAATAAGAAAGCATTTAAAGAACTCCTCCCTAACTTCCTAATATTTCAGAAAAACTCTTTTGCATCTTTAACAAATACGCTTTTCATTGCACAAATCTTTAAGTAATGGTAAGGATGAAAGCTTGTTTAAATTGTGATTGCTCAAAAATTTCTATATATCTGTCATAGAAAAGGTTACAAAAATAATGTGTTGGAATGCTACAAAAAATGAACATAATAAAAATTTTCCTTTATATGGCATTCCCAATCAATTTCTTGTTTTTGTGATCCAGCACCTGACAAATATTTGATGAAAAAAAATATTATATGATACTTTAAGTTTGGAGAATTGATATACAAAAAGACTATTTAAGTTTAATTTTGGGATACATCTTTTGGTATATAAAGATTTTTTAATTTTCAAAATCTCCTTTGCATTTAATTTTAAGATTTGAGGCATCCTCCTTAGAAACAAAGGAAGCATTCAATTGTTATGACAATGGGATAATATTGATTTTATTTGGAGTCATATGGAGTGAAGCATCGTAGTCTAAGATTGACAATTCACATAAAAAATGAGAAGCTGAAGAGACAGCTACAGCGAAAATTCCTACTGGAAGAAGTTGAAGAACTTTTACCAATTGTGTTGGGAATATTTTGATCCAATAGATTGTCTCCCTCTTTTTGATTTGATGAAGTTGCTGCTACCTTTTTGTCATTAGATTTGAAGTCCTTGAACTGGGGACTGTGGCTCAATGTGGACATATTACTTAAGGTTCTCCTTTTTTAAGAAATTATTGTAGTTGTTCAAGTGCATTAGTGCAGTGGTCTATAGTATATGACATGGTTTCCTGGTCTTCATATTGCAAGAACTCTTTTTTCTTGTTTCATATTTTTGTTAGTTGTATCACACTATTGGCACTTTTATTCATCTTCATCCTTGTTCTTCTCTACTAAGCCTAGTGAGAGTTTCATAAATAGGTGGATGAGATGAAAGAGGCGAGAGAAGTAAAGAATCTTTCTTCATCTACTTGATCTTTTTCTTTTTCAACACAATTAGATGTTCTTATTCTCAATTTTTGGCTCTAATTGATCAATTTGGTTCTAAACGGAGGATAGCTCTATGAAATAGTCTCTTAGCAATGTATGAGTCATGTTTCGTTTGGTTTACATACCTTTAAATATCCTAAGCTTCACTAGTTTTGTTGTAGTAGAGAAGGTCAAAGACAATCCTATGATCTATTCCACTAAGCATCCACGATTCTTCATTTCCTAATAATCTTGTTATTTGTCACATACATTTCAGTTTTGTCTCTCTTCTTTATCAAGTGTTTTTCCTACTCCATTATTTATCTTGACCAACGTAGGTGTAGGTTTGGGAACCATATGTAGCTTCATATTCCTTGCTTTTTAATTATATAGCCTCATATTCATTGCTTTCTAATAAGTCTCTGTCTACCCATGAATTGTAGCTGCTCCTATCGAGTTTGTATGTGGGAACAAAAATGGAATTGTTAAAATAGTTTGGTGTTGATAGCCGGATGGCTGGATGACTTCATCTCCCTATGTATATATATATATATGTGTGTGTGTGTGTGTGTGTGTGTGTGTGTGTGTGTGAAATTAGACATATATTGATATATATGTATTACATATTTTTCTGACAGAAAACACTTACAGGGTTCGGTGCCTAGGCAAGCCTAAGTGTCCTAGGCAATACCACGAGAGTGCTAGGTCACTTGGCCATGGTGCACCCTTGACAACGTAGTATCTTCTAGATCCTGTCTTCCTGCTTTGTTGGGTTGTCCTCTGTTTACAAATCTGTGGTGGCACATTCCTGGTTTATAGATCCTTCGAGGTTCAAGGATTGTGTATTTATTCATTTAATCCAATGTATGTTGTTATAGTATGGTCCCTTAATTGAATTCCTGTCCTTGGAGTTTATAGCTTCATGGGGATGTTAACGTGAACATTTCTTGTTGTCTCAAGCTCCCTTTATATGTTAATATCTTTAGTAAGTTGCTCGATGTCTCATTTTATTGTTGGAGTGTCTGATCACTATTACCTGTTCTGCATTTCCTTGTCTACTGTTGGTAAAGCATGAAATTCTGAAGGAAAATATGGAACTAACAGTTTTGCTATGTGTGTTTCCATAAATCAGATGCGAGTATTTAAAGGTCATACCAATGAAAAGAACTTTGTAGGTCTCACTGTGAATAGTGAATATATTGCATGTGGCAGCGAAACTAATGAAGTGTTCGTCTACCACAAGGTTGGGAAAGTAGAAGTAAACTGTATCTCTTCCATCTGGCTTCGTTTATTTTCTGCATGACTGACATGGAAGATATGCTTTAATTTTGTACAGGCAATTTCCAAACCTGCAGCATGGCATAGATTTGGATCTCCTGATGTGGATGATGCTGATGATGATGCAGCATCATATTTTATTAGTGCTGTTTGTTGGAAGAGTGATAGTCCAACAATGCTGACAGCCAATAGCCAAGGCACAATCAAAGTTCTTGTTTTGGCACCTTGAAAAGAAAATATATGTTGTATATGCATTATGTAATATAGTTCTCTTCCTAATGGGCATAGTATCTTAATCATCAGTAGTATTTTTCGATGTCAGAAGTGATGATGTTGCTGTTTATATTCGTTACGGTACATGGTGCTACTGTGTACCTCTTGCTCTTGATGCCTGGGAGACAATCTCAGACAGATGGATATTCCTCGAACGTCACCCTCTTCCGGAATAGAAGCAAGAGAACAAACTGCTAGGTGGATGTGTCGGGTCTGCTGTACTAGTTCTATTCATAGTTCTCCATAGCTTCTCAGCTTGCTGATTTTGATGCTATGGATGGTTTTCAACTTGGTATCTGATTTCTGAATTGAAGGCTGTAGCAACAAGTTGCACATCATGCCGCCCATTTCTTTAGCTGATGAAAAAGGATATGGTTTTTGAATTACCACAAATCACCGTAGTAAATTCATCGTAAACCCAAATCTTCTTGCTACTCTCAAGCTCTGAAAGGCTGAATAAATCTTCCCCAGTAGCACAGAAATTTTATGATAATAGACGTTTTTTGGTGTCAAGAACTGCAACTTTAGCAGCCTCACATGATGCGAAATATCGGCAGTTGGGTGTTTGGTTTTTTTTGCCGTTGGATAGTTTCCCACATTATCATCTATAAAATTTCTCCAGTTACCTTGTAGCTGTATTGGACGCTGAATAGATTATTTCAAGTGAGCGTACTTCTTTGAGTCCTCTAATTACCTCATTTGGAGCGTTTGGTTCAAAAGGGTAGACCAATGGGGTCATTGGTTAAGCATAGGCAAGCAAATGGCTGTGGGAGTTGTTTTAAGAGGGCAAAAGATGGTTCATTTCTTTTAGGATTAGTTTAAAGCCAAGGATCCAATTACCAGGGCAGGGCTATATGGACCTTAGAGCTGAAATCTCAAGTTATTGGATCATAGGGTCAGTCAGCTTGCTGTACACCACAATAGTATCTGATCAGGTTTTGAAGGGCGGAAAAGTAGAATCCCCAAGTGGGTTCATTCAAATGAAACCAAGCAGAGTCTAACTCGAACCCCTAAGTGGGTTCAGTCAAACGAAACCAAACACAGCCAACTTGATATTTAATGCACTAAGCAGTTGGTTTGCACTAGAACGAAAACCAAAGCCAAAGCTGAATTGATCCGACGAGCCCATTGTTGTTTTGGCTTATAGAATGGTAATGGCACTCAAATCTTGCTATGAACATCTACTATTTAAAGCTTTGGGAGTATATGGTGGGAAAGTGGATATTTATAGTCCTAGTGGAGTTTGAAATCCTTAGGCATAAACTTTCATTTAGATAATGTAAAATAAAATAATAGAGAAGAACATAAAAGGAGTTTGACTTAATGATGCATACATCCATGAACAAACCCTCTTCTCTCTGTAAGAGAGAGGGCTAATTTTATCTAGTTTTCAAGGTGGCTCCCACATTTTACAGCTGTAAAGAAATTTTGGTTACTGTAGTTATTCACACGCAATTCCAATTATCTTTCATAACTAACATGTCAACACCTGATTTTTTTTTTTATCTTCAACAATAGATATGGAAGGACTCGATTCTTGTGGATGGCGCTTGATCTGCACATTCTCATCGTTTTGGAAAGGCTTATCACGAATTCTATCATGCTCCTTCAAGTGAAATAAGGTGTCAACCCACTTGAGCTTGTTTTTTCAAATGATGAAATTGTGGTCCATGGAGTGTCTTTCTCAAAATATCAGCAAATTAGTTTTTGGAGGGGTTAGATTCAATTTGAATATCTTTCTTGACCACTTTTACACAAATGAAATGAAAATCTTTAAGTATGTTTGGTAAGAGTATGTAAAGCAGATTTGAAACCGATATATTGCTCTTTGCCATATCCCGAAATAAGAATCCCATGATCTAGTGCATGTAGTTTAGTCATGAAGGATTTGAGTCACATTAATTCAGATGCTAAAGTCTTGTACTATGCCTTGATGATTGAGCAACAATATGCTGCTTGTTTGATCCATGTGCAATCCTATTTCCTTTCAATAATGTAACAAATTTATTTGTTAAATGTTGGTCATCGGGGCATCTAGCCTAATCAACATCAAAGTAGACTTCTAACATTCAATTAGCCACCTTATGGGATGAGTCCAAAAGATATTTGAGGCTTTTAAGTGTTTGATGATGTGTTTAACATATGCCTAATGAGCATCAGGTAGTTCATTCTAGCAATGGCCATTTGAGACCAATGTAACGTATTGAAGAGTCTCAACTATGCTCAAACAAAAAATAGCATCTGGTAAGGAACTGCCTTCAAACATAGAAGCATTATTGGTGTCAATGGCAACGACATGTTTAGCTTCCATCATTGCATGCTCTTGTCAAGATGTCAGATATATATTTCCTTAGTGAGAGCATGAGAGCATCTAGGGAGGTCAACTGATCAAATTCAAATTGGATATACTCTTAATTGTATCTGTTCAGATATTCACAAATTCAGATTTGAATTTGAATTCAAATATGAACAAATCAAATCTGAAGCCACATCCAAAATCCGATTTCACAATCTGAGTTCATTTTTTACATTCAAATCTGAATTTGAATCTGAATTTTGAATCGAATGTGGCTGATTTTAAAAATGTAAGAGCATTGGGTATAGGATATTTATTTAAACTAAATTTAATCCGAATCTAAATCTGATCCGATTGGATATTTATGTATATAAGAATTTGAACCTAATGGGCTGTCATTTCTCGAATGTAAATCCAATCCAATTTCTCAATCAGATATTAAATTATTTTTCATATCTGATTTTTTTGAAAGTTTGGTTGGATAGCTGATCTAAATCAAATATATTGACATCCCTAAGAACGTCTTTTACATTGGTCAACCTCAATTTGAGGAAATAGTGAAGGCCCCCAAAACTTTAATGGAAAAAGTGGTAACCAATGTCATTTATAATGTCTTGTATTTCTTCATTTGACTTGTTAGTAAGAATAATGTCATACAAACACACAAGAATAATGTCATACAAACACACACACACACACACACACAAATGAAGTAGATGATATGTAATTAAACAATGATGAATTAAACTTGGACTCCTTGAATCTAGATGTTACCAAAAATTACTTATACTGTCAAACCATGTTTGTGGTGCTTGTTTGAGAATATAAAGACTTCTTGAGGCGACAACATGATTGGGTCGAGTTGATGTATACTTCATCTCTGATTGTAAGAAATAGCTAAAACTAGTTTAATTGTGGTAGTTTTGACAATAGCGCTAACTGTATCAAAGTAGTCCTGTTCTACTGTTCATTGTACTTCTTTCCAGCCAACCTTACTTTGAAGTGAGCTATAAAACTATAAATATGGTGTTTAGTTTTATAATTCTATTGACACCCAACAATATTAAGATTGGGCTTATGAGGGACAAGTTCCCAAACGTTGTATCTCACTTGTCAACCATCTAAGGTCTCTATTGAGCACCTTATAGGTTAGAAGCTTCATTTTTTGACAAGTAAAGATCTTGTGTCATAGATTCTATCGTGGGACTAGACACCAAAGGATGAGTGTAAAGTGGGCAATGATTGATGAGATTTAATTGGACTTGGTTATTTGGTTGCAAGGTTGAGTTTAGGTACCGATCATGGGTTGTGGAGGCAAGTTCTAAAAGTACATGTTGAATCTGAATCATGGTTTAGTGGTTCTCCTGCAAATGTAGGTTTGGGATAACGAGTAATCTTTTTTTCTTGAGTCGTAAGAGATAAAAAGATGGGTTTCTATTTGAGCATGGACATCGGTTATGAAGGACAAATTAAATTGGTGACATTTTTAGACTTCATGGATTCAATATAGTAAACAAAATGTTTTTTCATAAAAAAATCATATGGTGAGATATAATCATATTTCTGTCAAACAAGGCTACAATATAAATAACCTTGACATGTCTCATATACAAGGAAAAACAGAAGCTTCAGATTTTGTTTCATATGGGGTTTGGTTTTGAAGATTTTCTGATTCTAACTAATTGGTAATATGAGCAGCAGCTTTTAGAGCATCCATCCAAAAATGTAATGGTAAATTTGCATGAACAGACATGCTTAACCCCATTTCAACAAGATTGACAATTTTTTCTTTCTACACTCCCATTTTGTTGAGTTGTAGAAAGAAATGTAAGCCATTGTTGAATTTCCTTAGAATAAAAAAAAGCTAAAAATTCCTTACTTAAGAATTCACCACTTCCGTCATTATAAATATTTTAATCTTCTTCCTAAATTGTCATTTCACAATATTCTAAGACTTTGAAGCATGAAAAATGGCAGCTACTTTTACCAATAAAAAAATCTAAACAAATCTAGAATAATGATCCTCAAAAAGCAAATAACATGCATATCGATCATGAGACAAGCATGGTGATGATTCCCATAGAACAACATCTGGCAACTCAACATGAGAAATAACTTGGGAATCAAATTTGGAAAGGGAAGATGATTCTTTTTTTCCCAACGCACATGCAACATAAGAAACTAGTTCATGCTTTTCTACAATAAAAGGTCAACTTAGTATAATGTTGTTGAGAGAGAGCATATAAAAGTAAGCATGTTGAAGGTCATAATGCCACAAGTAAAAGGTTGAACTAGGATCCACAATTCAAATTGAACTAGAGTTTTTAAAAACAATAAATAGCAGTTGGTTATGACCATTTTTTTCAGCAGAGTAATACCATCATGATGATGCTTGTTTTATCAGGTATGACATTAAAGAGCAGTCTAAACTTATAGTTGGCTTTTATTAGGTTTAATGTGAAGCATTTTTCTTATCTGCAAGTGTATAATATTGAACTCAATCTTTCATATGTAATTTCTAGTTAATTTTGGGACAGATAATGGGTTTTTCTGTGCATAAGATACATGGAAAACATTCTTGAATGGAAGGAAGAAAAAGTTGCTAGGAAGAAGACATTACTAACATGAAAAATATGCATATGTTATTCATTCCTATGAGAATAGTCTCATTACTGATGTAAGAGAATCTACCATGCATTTGCTAATCAGAATTAGCTATATGAGGTATGACACCCATATTAAGATACCACTCAAATTCCTTATTGGCTTCATTACCAAATTTACTAGCATTGGTCTTCCCTCAATCCCATGTTATTTCCAGCATTCAATGCATGGCCATAAAGGCTTTGGAAATGTCCCAACACGATCAGGTGCTGTAGCTTTTCCACCTGCAAAGCTGACATGTTACGTGGTGTTTGAGTGGGTCATATTCGAGCCTTGAGCAGGGGTTTTATTAGCATAACATATAAACTCCGATTTGATGAAGACCCTTCACAATTGTCCCTCGACTATGAGTCCATTTGCATGGTAGTATGAGAAGTAAGCATGTTGAATCAATTTTCTTGAGATACCAACATGACATAAAACTCAGAAAATGTGGGAAGGTTCTTATTTGTGTCAACAAAGATAATGACAAAGTCAGATTCACTACTCAGATGACATGGCTCGACGATAGTATCCTTAGTATAGCTTAAGGCTAACTGTCTACATGGTTCCAGGCATTATAGGCTCGGTTTGGTTTAGACTGATTACCATGAAAGAACTTAGATGTTGAAGGGAAAGAGTTGTCAACATACCTCATTAAGTGTTTACTCATCATAAAACACTCAAAGATAATTGGTTAAAATAGACTTTGATCGGCACAAGAGAGAGTATGCATTCCATTGCATCATAGGCATATGTCAGAGCTAGGAAATATGATGAAAAACATGGTTGTGTGCTAGTGTTTGCAACAGCTATGATAATAAGACGTTCGGGTCAGAGATTATTCTTATAACATTCCAAAAGTTTAATCTTGTATCTAAAATTGTAAAGGTTCTTAAGGGCCTTATAAAGGGGGTTGTTAAAGGGATAGGTTGTCCTACTTTTTAACCTTCCTACATAGTTGGCAAATCCGGCGATCTAGTCAGGAATCGCTTGAGTCGAATTGAGATCGTTCACTTATCGGGCCATGGGTAAGGACCCAAGCAATCCACACCAAGAATCGACTGACTCGGTTGACTCGGCCCGAGTCAGGTTCAATTTGAGTTTTGGTGATATAAAATTAAATGAATGATAGAAATTGATTTTGATTTCGTTTTTTTCTTGAATGAATATGGAAAGACCAAAAAAGGAGGAGGAGGATGAATTGGTTATATATATATATATATATATATATATATATATATATATATATATATATATATATATATATATATATATATATATATATATATATATATATATAAAAGAGGGTGGACCATTTGTTGAGTGTTTTTGTACAACCCCAAAGCAGCCTCATCCTCTCTCTTTCTCTTTTTCTTTATTTTTGATGCTCCGAACGTGGTCGGTCGGACCATCAGTGACCACCAAACACCAGAGAAAATAATTTTTTTTTTTTACATTTTAATGATTTCACCAAGTCTTTAAACATTGAGTAGTTAATTATATCATTCAGGAAAAAATTAGAAACAAAGAGAGAGAGTCTGGTAACTCGATTGCATGTTGATAGTCTGATTCTTAATACTTGACCAACTTAGTCACCAAGTCAACCCAATGACCCGCTGACCTAGTTGGCTGCTGATCCGAGTCCGATTCTTGAGTTTGCCAATTATTCTTTCTTGGGATTCAACACTTAGACTTGGAGTTTCACTTAAGGATGCATGTGCCTTTAAAGTGGATTGTAATACCTCAGAAATTTAATCTCATATCTAAGATTGTGAGAGATTGGGAGACTTATAAAAGGGGTTGTCGAAATAGTTCATTGTTCTAGTTCTTAGTCTTTTTGGGGCTGAAACCAAAGTTGCTAGGGGCAGGTTGGGATCTGTCTAACCAGGATTTTGAACCCGATGTGAAAGTGGGTTGGGTCGTTGAAGCTCTGATACTATGTAAAATAAAAGAATATAGAAGCACACAAAAGAAATTAAGAAAACATCCAATTTTATGTGGTTTGGCTTAATGTACCCACATCCATGAACAAATCCTCTTTTCTCTTCGCTTTTTCGTCAATCATCACAAGAGAAAGAGTGGAGGCTGGTCATGTTTCGTTTTGAAGGTGGCTTCATACGTTTACAGATTTAAATAGATTTTGGTCACCATCATATTCTCAGTTTTTCCAATTATCTTTTGTAAGTAACATGGCAACACCCGATTTTCTTCTTTTATCTTTTACAATAGATGTGGCAAGACTGGGTACCAAAGGTTGTGCTTCATCTGCGCGATCTCATTACTTCAGAATGGCTTATCACAAGCTCTATAAGATAAGAGCATTTACTTATGAACCTCAGGATATAAATTTCTTCAGCTTTCCGACCAATTTTACTTTTGTACGTGTTTTCAGAAGAGTGCTGGAAGCATGACTGCATTGAGGATACTACCTTGCCATTTAGTGTTTAAAACCAAAAAGTATTACAATTGAACTCCACTCTCCAAACCAACGGTCAGACCTGAGAATTTATTAGACTATGAACCTATTAGATTCTTGGAATAAAACACAAGAAATCAGTTTTTGGAATGTAATTGCTCAAGACCCATGAAACTATTTTTCAATCCAACACGGGCAGATGATATCCTTGTGGAGGAATTCAGAGTTAAAAACTTGGGTGGTTGATGGCAGTAAAGATCATATGCAGAGGGATAGAGACATCAGCAGCTTTAAGAAAAGAGTTAGGCCCCAGTGGAATGACACCCAAAACTAAAGAATTAGAAGACATTCCCAGGAATATCTCCATTGCCGCAAAGAGGATAAAGTACTGGAGTGATGGGATACGATTGCCAAGATCAAAATTTGAAACCAATTAGCTGATATTGGTAAAGAATACTGGATCCAATTACAGATAAGGTTCAGACTTCACCTGCAGTTTTACAAGTGAATCCGAATCCTAGCCCTGTATCTGACTGGGATTCAAATCTGAGCCTGATCCAAACCTGAATAGATAAGTCCAAACTGACGCAGAGATCGAACGGTCCACACCTGAATATACACTGATTTTTTTATATTTTTTTTATTTCTATGTTTTTGGACTGTGGCATTCAACTACACCGTTATATTTACTTCAAAATATACTACCAGATATGCAAGAGGGCATAAACGGAGAACCTTATAGCACAAACTGGCTGAGCCTGCTTTCCCAATTGCTATTATTGACATTAGTCATTCACATGGCGCTTCCTCCAAATTAGACAAGCCCATACATAGAAATCTAACGCAGAAAACTTTAGAGAAGCAACGACGTCGCATGCAAATGGATAGTGAAGGTGGAAAGCCATGACAAAGCCCAAGGGAGAAGCCGACCACCTCTTGTTGGTCCTTCCCCTCTCCCGTTCAGATCTCCAAAATGGAGAAGGGATCTCAAGAGAACAACAGAAAAAGAAGAAAAGAGAGAGGGAGTCAGGGGACCCTCGTGCCGTTTTCTTGCCTTCTTATTCAAGCCATGCGTTGGCAAACGTTTCAAGAACAATTTTTATAAGATAAAAGAAAGGAAGAGAAAAAAAATACAAGGGAAAAGGAAGAAGATAACAGAGAGAGGAGGAGCCTCTTCTTCTTCCTCCGCCTTCCTTCATTATTCCTCCTCCTTCCTTCAGAAGATGTCGAGGATCTCCAGAATTTGGCGATTGCAGAGGGGACAAGATCCACGGTTAAGCCACAGTTCCCTGCTGCACGCTCGACAAAATGTGTGGCCGCACGGAATGAAGGCAGCGCCCTTCTCTCTCGACATACAGACGCAGCAGCAGGAGCAGCAGCCTGCACCAGGCGATTCTTCCGCTCCCCGTCCCCCCTTCTTCTTATTCTTGTTGTTATTGTCGTTGCCGTTCCCACCTTCGTGTTCTTGCTCGAGCAACGCCATTAATGACACTCGAAACGGCTGCTGCATGCTTTCCGTCTGCTCACAATCTTGAGCGGCCCTCAGATGCCGCTCTGCTGCTAACGCCGCGGCCAGATTCATGGTCGCCTCTCTCCTTATCATGGATGCTGCCTCTGTTGTCTCGTTTTCTGTTGTCCCTGTCCGGCTTCTCTCGAAGTTCTGGTTTTCTTCTTCTTCTTCTTCTCTTGGTGATTCTTCTTCTTCTTCTTGATCTTGTTCTTCTACTCGTGGTGGTTCTTCTTCTTCTATAGATTCTGTTCTCTCCATTTCTGTGTCATGGTGATGCGGAGTACATACATCTCGCGCTTCTGCTTCTTCTTCTCCTTCAGCCACCGCCATGTCGTCCCCGTCTAAAGCCGCGGAGCTCCAGGAGCTACCGCAGCAGCCGATTCCTCTGAGTTTGAGTTTCCCTCTCAGAACTTTCCACTTTCTGCTGCTTCTCCTCTCCGCCTCCATTTCCTCGCAGCAGAAGAATGAACTCCTTCTCGTGGGTTCTGCCTCCTCAAGAAGAAGATCGATCAACGCCTTCACCGCCTGGGTTATCTCAGCAGGAACAGAGAAACCAACATTGTGCTCTCCTGCGTCACCATCTTGCCTTCTCATCAACTTTAGAATGAGACGCTAGTCGTTTGACACAGAGCCCACGTTCCGTTTCCTGGAAATGCTCAACAAAACTGGAGAAAATCAGGCATTGAGTGCAGAAAAGAGAAGAAGAAGAAGAAGAAGAAGACGGTGATGATGCCGAAAAAGATTAAAAGAAAAAGATAAAAAGAAAGGGAGCGTGTTTTGGGGGGAGCGAGAATGATGGTAATGGTGAAGAAATGATGCCAGCAGTGGAACATACAGAAATGGACGCTTTATTAATTAGAAAAGGAAGCATGCGAAGCATCATTTTCTTCCATGGAAGCCCCGTGAGATCATAATCAATCAATCTCCACGGTGAGGTGATACTGCTGTTGCTGGTGGTCCACTGCTCCTCTTCTCCCTCTCAACTTGGAAGGAAAGGCAAGAAACAGGAGAAAATAAAAGAGAGAAGATCTTTCCCCCAGGCAGGCAGGAGTCTGGTGAGAGACGCGGCTTTAAATACCAGACACCTCCCACTTTTTCTTTCTTTCACTCGCTTTTTTGTTTTTTTCCCTCTTTCTTTGTTGGGTTTTGTGGATTTTTTTAATAGATCAGGAGGAAAAGGGGGAAGGAATATGAGGTAGTTAAGGAGCAGAGAGATTTCTTTATGCCAATTCTCCTTCCGACGGTGTGATCAGGTAAGGGCCACCAACCAGCGGTCCTTGTCAAGCAGGTCAATGTATCATGGATCTGAATCGTTTCCATCCTGATTAAATGGATCACGGATCTGATCCCCGAATCCAAATTGCTTCTAAAGTTTGGCTCGCGTCTTTCATTTTCATCCATAAGAGGGGAGGGGAGGACGTGAAAGCTATGCCGCTAAAAACGACGGTCCGGCGCTTCACGCTCTCCTCTCTTTATCAGAACACGTTGGGCGTTGTTGGGAGCCTCAACGATACGGCGTATTGGTCCGTTGGCCGTTACTTATCGACCCGTATCGGTCGTGGCTATTTTTTTTTTTAATTCAATATTTGATTTCTAGTGAACTTGTGAAAAGTTCAAACAGCAGAGCTGTATAAAATGAAAAGGGCCCTATGTATAGGGTCATGTTGCCTTGCTTTTTATGAGAAATTTTTTTGGACAGATTTATATATCAAGGGCATGATAGAACAAACATTTGATAAAGTTAATATAAAAATAAAGAAACATTGAATACGTGTCTGTGCCTCTACTTTTATGGGAGGTGAGCGAAACGATGCGGTGCGGCCAGTAGCACCGTTTTCAACAACGTTTGTGAAGATTGAAAATACTCCGATCAGTTTGTATGTTCAGCCAAAATTTTTGCAACATTATTGCTCTAGGAGCTCTTGATAGTCGATCATCTTAATCACGACCGTACTGATTCATTTCACCCTTTTGAATTCAAACGTTTGAGTGTTTGCATCAATTAAATAACTGAATCTACCTATCAAATTGTTCAAAAAAAATCAATACCAATTTAGAATAGGTGACGCAAATTTGTAGCGTTTTACAAAGGGCCATTTCTATCAAGAGTACTCCAAGGCTTTTTGTGCTCTTGAAGTCGTTCTTGCCAAGCTTGTAACTGCATCCAAACCTGCACTCTCACTTCACATTAAATCTCCGACTCTGCGACTGATGCTAATGGTAGCAGTTTGGATGCGATTCAACTCTATCAAAAGCCATGGTTTCCCAGGCTTTGTTTATTCTTACCACTTGCAAGCGATAACAAGTTTAGAAATGATAAAAACAATTTCGACTCACCAATCTGACTCTGCCCGACTCGCTAGAGAAAGTGAAATTAGGTTCAAGCTAAAGGCGTCCAAAACTTCAGTCATACATAAGGTGACACTTTTTGGCATAACTAGCTAGTCGTCAATCTTCCTCAGAAGTTGAAAAATAGAATATTTTTCACAGGCAAACCTAAAAAATCAGTGATAACAAAAACCACCTTGCTTTTCATTAATATTGTTAGAAGGCATTCATTTAAGTCTTTACCACATTTAATTTTAAAAAGCTGATGAGTTTAATATGTCAAGTTTCTTGTTGAATAGATATAAAAACATCATTTTTCCTTCTAAAGTATGACATGAAAAATAAAACAGTTGACATTGGTAACAAATTTAGATTTCTTTTGGACAATTTTCTTCCATTTATTCATTTAGCTGCTTTTACATATCATTAGATGCACATTAACATTGATGGTATAATTGAAGAGGTCAATGATCGAAGCCAAATTTCATTTGTGCTAAAGTTATATATTAATCACATCATCTCGTTAGCCCAATTCAAATTAGTGGTGGCATAAGGTCTGGCTGACACGTTTCAGAAAAAAATAGTTATGTTTTAAATAATATCAAGAAACTAGGTGTGTTTTTTTTCTTACTGTCAGATTTTAGGTTTATTTCAAATCCTCCAAAAAAAAGAAGAAGAAAACTTGCTGCGCCAATAACAAGGGGGAGAGCATGCATATGAAGGTTGGCATGGATATTCAATTACAACAAATAGCAAACAGCCTTAAGAAAACTCAAATGATTTGCGAAAGATTCATACAATAAAGAAATTATTAATGGCTAAAAAGTTCAATTAATTAATCGGAAGACAATAATCAATTATTATTACTCACCATAAGCTAGTGGAGAATGACTCCATATACAATGGCAACAAGAAATGGCGCACCATTGGACAATAATTTTCAGTACTGGCTCAGAAGGTCTCCAATTAACTTCGAAAAGATTTGTTAGGAATTTAACTAAGAGTGATCTAGATTTCAATGTCACCACCATTCCTCCCCCTCCCCCCCCCCCCCCCCCCCCCCCGCGGTGCATTTCATGGCAATATGATCTATCAGGGTTTTACATTAACCCTTTGCCAGTTTTGCAAATATCAATATTGGTTTGCTCCCTGGTGCCGCATAAAAGGTCGATACCCGTGCACTCGTATCACCTTGCTTTTTGATTTTTAAAAATAATTTTAAACATTTGAAAATTGATTTAAAAATAACAAAAATAATAACCCTGTATCGGGCTTATTGTGTTGAGAAGAATCAAGCTGATATAACACGTAGCATACCAACAACTGATTGCAACTTAAAGAAAAGTGTTTTTACATTTACAAACGGATAACAAGGTGACGGTCACATAAAAATAAGGAAGCTGCTGGTGGAAACAATCACAATCATACAAAATAATTAATCAGAAGGATGAAGGGGAGGGAGGAAATTAATTAATGGCGCAAGCTGAAGTATACAAGCACGCTTTTCAAAATAATCAGTACTCAATTCGTCCGGTGGGGAATACAAAGTTCTTTGATTTTATCAATCTTCAACAACACCCTAGCTTTTCAGAATATTGATATAGCAAGTTGATTGAGAAAATTATATTATGTAGAAATTTTTTATGTAAGGATTCAGTGCAGGGGTGGATTAAAGGGCACTACGTATAAAATCTTAATTTTTTAAGGAGCATCAATATATAAATAAAAAACTTGCTCAAATATATCAATATAAAAATAATAAATGCACACTTGCCTCCGCCTGAGTCTGGTTTCGCCAAAATATGAAAAACGGGGATCGCGTAGAGTATATGCTTTTTAATATTTCCTGCTATGGCTTACTTATGCTTTCGGTTAATTTGAACTAAGAGTACCACCACACCTCACGAGGACAGCATTTAATGGAAAAAAAGAAAAAAGAAAATAGGAATCATCGGACTGCATAGTGACTTCATCACAATTCTCTTGGACTCGGGCTATTGGTCGGAAGTGACGTACGAAATAGGAAGGTAGGTTTCCTTCTCTTGAACGAACAAACTTTTCTGAAACTTGCACGCGCACTACATGAAGTTAATTGGAAGCACTTACGCCAAAAGAAGTTCAAGAATATGACGCATTTTTTAATGAAAGAACATAATTTCAGGAGTCTCTTGCTTGGTAGCTGTTGGTATCACGTATCACAAAATAAAAAAATATTGGCCTTGAAATCAAAGTCGAAAATTTAATTCCAAAATCAAAAGAACTCTTATTAAGCCGATCAACTAATTCTGTAGGTGACCCTCTTACGCTATGTTTGGATGGATAGAAAAGAAATAATTTTTAATAGATGGAAAGGAAAGAAAAAGACAAGGGCAGAAAATTGATGGGGACATATAAAATGGAAAGAAAAGAAGCTATTACGAAAGTCAAAGAGAAGAAGCTATTACAAAAGTCTAGATGAGATGAAATGAAAGGAAATATAAAATAATCATGTTTGTTTAACTTTGTAAAGGAAATGAACTACTTTAATTGACAAAAACACCCTTAACACCCCTTCTATTATAATTGTAATAGTTCTCTTTCTCTCATTCTTCCTTCTGTTGGATTTGTCCAAGATGTTTTTTCCTAGAGGAAAAAGTGTAGACATTAATTGGTGGGATCTATATACCTACAGATCCAATTCTTGAAATGAATGTTTTTTTCTAGCCTGCAGCGTATTATGGGCAGTCTGGGTGAAGCATGCATTTTGATTGGATATTTCAATGCTATGAGAGAGACATGATAAAAGTAAGGGATACACATGGTAAAACTGGTCGACCTCCAAGTAGCATTTCCTGTCGCAATTTTTGCAGATTTATTGCTTAATGTAGATTATCAGTTTTGAATGATGAAGACAAAAAGTACACCTGGTCAAATAATAGAACAGGTGATAATTTGGTCTTATGCAAGCCAAATTGGGGCTTAGTAAATCAGCAATGGAAGCATAAATGGGGTCATTGTAGTCGTTTGATGGTAATGTCTAGATCCATCTCTGATCATAGTGCTAATATTTACTTCTATTTCCTCTCCTTTTTTACCTTATGGTCACACTTTCTCAAATATCATTCTTTCTAGGGGAAAAAAGAAGCTTGCCAGTAGATTATTCATAATGTTTTGAGAAGATCTTGTAGTGGATGTCCCATGATCAGAATTATATCAAAATTGGAATAGAATTTTGTAGGTGATGTTTATAGCAGAATTATGAGCCATCATAAGATATTGATGCTGTGCGATTGAGAATGGAAAATGGAGATAGGCATGCTGAGCTTGATTCTGTTTTGAGAGCAGAACTTGAGGAAGCTCTACGAGAAGAAGCAGAGTTATGGAGGATTAGATTGTGAACAAAATGGGTCGTGGAAGGTGATAGGAACGTAAGATTTTTTCATATTTTAGCAAATGGAAGAAGGACTAAGAGTCACATAGCTGAATTGGAGCAGGACGGCAGAACTCATAGGGACCAACAATAGATTAAAAATATGTGATGAATTTTTCTTAAATCTACTGAGCTCGGAAGAAGGTAACGGTGAGATACAGAACAATATCCCTGCTGGACCTAAGATTTCTGATATGGACAATGCAAATCTACTTAAACCCCCATTGATGGAGGAGGTTTGCATAATAGTTTTCAATCTAGATGGAGAGAGTGTTCCAGGTTGTGATGGTTTTCTTGTATGTTTTTTTTTTCGGCATCACTAGCATATTGTGGGATTTGACATCTTCCAAGCTGTTGAAAATTTCCTTAGCACTGGAAAACTTGATTGAAAGTTAATAGAGCTGTCATTGCACTTATTCCTAAAGGGGAATGGATTAGAAGTGTTAAACAATATAGACTCATTATTCTTTGCAATGTGGTCTAAAAAATCATCTCTAATTTCCTGGCTGAATGCATGAAAGCATGTTTGAAGAAGGTAGTTGGTGAGGAACAGGCTGCTTTCTTGCCTGGGCGGAACCTTTACACTAATGTAATTCTTGCACAAGAACTAATTCAGTGTATGGATGACATGAAGAAGGGCTGTTTATGTATTAAAGTTGATACGACAAAGGCATGTGATAGAGTAAATTGGAGATTCCTCCGATATACTCTAGGTAGTCTTGGATTTTCTCATGTTTGGGTGCAATGTGTGATGGCATGTGTCACCACGGTTTCTTTATAGTGCAGGTTAATGGCAATATTAGTCAGTTTTATGAGATGAAAAGAGACTTAGACAGGAAGATCCCTTGTTCCCTAATCTTTTCACTGTATGATATTGATAATATATAGGTTTCTAAAGCAGAATGTCGATGTCAAAGTTATTGAAGTTCCTAAATGTATGAGGGTTGATTTTTCTTATGGTTTTATCATTTGCATATGACCTTTTGTTATTTTGTGAAGCAAATTGTGACTTAGTCCATCTGATTAACGTTGTGTAATGATATCAAGAGAAGATCTGGCTTTGAAATTAACCCTAGCAAATCAGAACTGGTGACTTTCAATGTTAATACAAACAATTTACAAGAGATCAACAGGAATGTTTTAGGGTATTTCTTTACTCGCTATAAAATACCTTGGACTTGCTTTCAAGGGGAATCTCAAAACTGATTGGTGTCAAGAACTGGTGGTTACGGTGGACAAGAGGTTGGCAGCATGGAAAATTCCTCTTCTTTCTTATGTTGGCTGAATATGCTTAATTAAATCTGTTCTTGTTCAAATCTATCGATTTTGGTGTTCTATCTTTGAGATTCTCAGGCCCATTTCAGAAGTTGGAATCAGCTATGAGTAGATTCTTATGGGGCAGTTTTGATGGTAAACTACAAGGTCTCTATGATAGACTGGAGCATTTTGTGTCGACCCAAATTGGAGGGGGAAATTGGTTTATATGATTTATAAGACATGAATAGAGCATATTTGGCTATATTTGCCTTATTTGTTTGTAAGCCTTCAACATATTGGTCAATGGCAATTTGGTACAGATATATCATCTATCATAGCATGTGGTATTTCAAATATAGGGTTAAGATGTCTTTGTGGTTTAAAGCCATCATATGGGAATGGAAGTCTATTAGGTTGTCAAGTGGAGGCCTCAAAGTGGTGAGATAAGATTTTGGCAAGATAAATGGTCCAAGGTGTGTCTATATAATACTTTGACTAGTGATTAAATACTTGAATTTGAAAAGTCATTCAAGTCTTCCATCAAGGACAAGTTGTCAGCTCATTATATTTATCTCTTTTGTACAAGCCATTAATTTAAAGAATTGGAGAAAAACTTACATTGATGGATGATAAAGAAAATATTTTATTCCACAACAAAACTGTAGAGTCCATCAAGTTTGAAGATATACGGCAAATAGTTAGAAAGAAGAACGGTTGTGAAAAATGGCATATATGGGCATGGATAAAGGAATGTATCCCGAGAGCAAATTGGTTTTTTCTATGGCCTCTAATGATCAACTACCTAGGGTGAACAAGCTTCAAAGAAAGGGATTAAGTGTTACAAACACATGATATATTTGCTAAGAGCAAGAAGAAAGTGCAGACCATATTATTTTTCAAAGGCAGATTGGCTAGTATGGTTTGGAAGTTGATAGTGGGCAAGTTTAAACTTAAGAGGTATTCTCCCACTATTTTCATTCAGCAAAATATGGTTTACAACTAGTCATAAAAGGGGTTGGTTGAATAAATGTTGGAGGGTTACCTTTAATTTGATGATTTAAAGTTTATGGCAGGTGAGAAATAAACGTATCTTTCAATAGAGCATGTGCAATTATAAGTAGGAGACAAGGAGGATTTGGACAAGATGTACTGAGCAGTATTTCTTTTTTTGAGGCTTAGGTTTTCAATCAGCAGGAAAGAATTTGGAAGGAAACGAAAATCTAAACATTTATGTATCCAGCCATGAGGTAAGTCAGCAGCTACCCCCCGATTCGGAAATAATTATGCATCATTTGCATACCTGTGGCAGATTCGAATAGATCATATAACAATTCCCTCTCTAAATATAGAAGAAAGGAGTCTGCGCACCGATATCGGCCATAAAAGGTCCAAGCCATAACAAATGCGAAGCTATACGACTCAACTCCAGCATAATTACCCTAATATAGCTGGCTCTTTTAGGTACTTGAATATTTCCCAATTCCTCAGGTGCATTAATGGTTATTGCCTCCGTGAACATAGTAGCTAAATAATCCGAACGTGTTACATAAGGTAGATATTATATAATTGTTCAGTTTTTCGTAATTTTTTCCATTCCTTTATGTAAATAACCCAATAATTCTGGAAGGGTTATGGAAAAGTCAGGACTAATTGCAATTTAATGTTATTTTCCATATTACAATGGCAATTGTATACCATTAGTACTGACTATCACAATAATGGAAAGGAAAAAAGGAAAAACATTTGATGGTAGGACTAACTGCAATTTAATGTCATGATCCATACCACAAATTGTATGTCATTTTTCATATCAATTAACGGAAAGGAAAAACAAAATGACACTTTTATGCCATTAGTACTGACCATACCACAAATGAGATGCCATTATGCATACAAAAAATTATATGCCATTTTCCATATCAATTAATGGAAAGGAAAAGCTTTGCTTCGCTTTGTGAGTACTTCTGGGTGCAGTAGTTGGAAGTAGATCGCCTGTCACTAAGAGAACCAGCCCAGTCCGCATCTGAGTTGTGAGGCTTTGATGCGTAAGGAGCATACAAGATCCCTCCCTCGTCTAGGTGATCACTTTTTCTAAGAATCATGTGAACAACTTCCAAGTGTGACCTCCAGAGTGCTTTTCCATTTTTGTGATAGTCAGTATTAATGACATACAATTGTAATTTTGGTATGGTCAGCACTAATGGCATACAATTGCCATTTTGTCTTGCATTTCCATAACTTTTCCATTAAAGTTTGCTTCAATCCACCAAACCTAGATGTCCTCAAAATCAAAGTTGTCCCTTAAGCGTACAAAGAACTTGCAACTTTGAACTTCAGACGTGGCAATAGGCGAATTTCAATGCTGACCTTTCAAGCGCTGACCTTTACCTTTCACTTATCAAGATTGCCGTTTTCCATATCAATTAATGGAAAGGAAAGGATGAATTGTAATTAGATGTCATTATCCATACCACAAATTGTATGTCATTAGTGTTTCATTGAAATCAAAGAGAAAGACCATACCACAAATGAGATGCCATTAGTGTTTCTGGTGTAAAAGCTACCGCTTCTAGAATGAAAGCCGCTACCACCCACCCACCCATGGGGGTGGGTGGGTAGGCAGCTACAACTAAGACAAGCCCCGGTCCTGTTTTAGCGTGAACCATAGTGTAAGCGTAACTGATCTGACTGCTATCGAATCAGCTCTTGAGAATCTCATTCATCACTCACGCAACCTTTCCTTTGGTAGCCTTTGGAAAAGTGACGGTAGCCAATGTGTTGTGGATTGAAAAGGCGGAGGTTGGCTCTGTAAATGACACAAAGAGGTTACAAAGGAGAACAACCCCCCTTTCTATAAAAAGGCAAAGGTCGCCTTTCTATGAAGGCGAGCAGCCCAGCCTGCCCTTCTTAACAAAAGGAGAACAACCCCCCTCTTTCTTTCGGGAACTTTTGATCCATATTTTAGTATTATTGATTCTTCTTCTTATCCTAGATAAGGGTCAGTGGTATTTCCGCAATAGCAGCTTCGAGAAGCTAAGCGTCGAGTGTGCCTCCTGCTGTCATTTCAATGACTGATAGAACTTCACCCAAACTGGTGTCGTCACCTCTCCCAAGACCGAAATGATTATCCCTGCCCGATGGGTCTACATTCATCCCTGAATGTCGTCAGGTACTATTCACTTCCCCGCCATTCTTGTAACTGTCACCTGTCATCTGCGCAGGTGTGTCCGCACCCTGTGGAGTAGACGAGAAAGAAAGGATTTCTCAGAGCAACCCCCCAGGTTCCAGACCTAGGAGTGCACTTTCCATATGAGCATTCAGTACATGTATAAGTCTGTGGAAGAGTTACATGGTCACCACTATGGAGGATTTCCCCCCTAATCTTAGATAGGTCGTCTAAGGGTTCGCTGTGGTTCATTGTTGTGCTTACACACTAGGCTACCCTTGTTTGAAAGCTCCGTGCGACCACCTACCACAGGTCCTTCGGCCGGAGGGGTTTATTGCACAACGCCAGGATGCTGGCTCCTGCAGAGGAAAGCCCCACAAATGTCAGATGCAAAGCCCTGCACCTCATTAAGATTATATTGGCATACTCTCCCAAAAAAGAAAGAGCAAACCCCATTGAAGATGGGAGTGAGGTACAACAAGGCCATTTCCATCCGCCGCCCTTCTCACGGGGCAGTACGTGGACGTTACCACTCATACAGCTCCCAGCCAGCTAGCTGTTAGCCTTCCTCTACAAGGAATGGAAGTGTGGATGACTCCCAAAGCGAATTGACAAAGCACTCGCAAAGTGAAGCGTTCACGTCACGAGCCAATTTTAAAGTCAAGGTGTACATGTCATTCAAAGTTGCGAGTGTCAATCTGATTTGCTTTGCTCGTGACATTGGAAAGCCAAAGTGAAGCGAGTGTGGCCTTAGCTTTCACTACATCAATGTGAATTACCTAGAAAAATAGCAATAGAGCTTTTTTAGACATTTGTAATTTGTGGTCTACTGTAGTGGTAGTATTAACACTACTACTATTACTTGTCATATGCACTTGTAGGCATCGTTCTTTTTTCCTTTATCATCCATTACAATGCATGTTTGAAAAGCAAAAAACTATAACCAATACTGAAAATATATATCAACAATTCAAGCACGTAAAAAAAAACATTGATGCAGCTCTGTTGGTCTGTGGCTGCCACATGAAAACAATCCAGCCGTTGGAGCTACATCAAATAAGTGCATGCTCAAATAAGGCAACCAAAAAAACAGAAAAATCATATTATCTACAGCAGTCTAGAAAAATGCACAAACATTGGACGAAAGGGAGATGATGAAAATGCCTACTACCAGTCGATGGGAGAGGCTGTCGGACAACGGGTGAAGCTGCCAGAGAAATAAGACACTTAAATGTTGGTTAGAGAAAAAAATGCCCAAATCAGGCAATGGAGAACTAGATTTCAATCATTGTGGTCAAGGGCTCTACTGCGTTTCGCTTCTCTTTAACATTAAAAAAGGCATCACCCTTCCTTAGAGAAGTTGTCGGTCATCAGAGAAGTTGTTGTTCGCTAGAGAAATTGTCGTTCACTGGAGTGGAGCTTGCTACCATCGGTCGCTGTGGGTGAAACGCAGAAACCGTCAAGGGCTCTGCTGCGTTTTGCTACTCTTAACATAAAAAAAGGTGTCACCCTTTGCTGGAGAAGTCATCGGTCATCGGAGAAATCGTCATTTACTGGAGAATCGCTGGAGAAGCCATCGTTCGCTAGAGTGGAGGTTGCTGCCCTCAGTCACTGTGGGTGAAACATAGAAACCGCTGAGGGCTCTGCTGTATTTCACTTCTCTTTAATGTAAAAAAGGCATCGCCCTTCGCTGGAAAAGTCGTCGGTCATCGAAGAAGTTGTCGGTCATCAGAATCACTGGAGAAGTTACCGTTCACCGGAGTGGAGCTTGCCGCCGTCGGTCGCTGTAGGTGAAAACGCAAAAGCCATCGAGAGCTTTGCATTTTCTCTTTATTGTTTTATTTTAATGTCAAAAAAAACGTAAATCCTAACTATGAATGTTTTTGGACTTGTCAACCAAAAACTTTGATGGAGTCTGAAAATGGATGGATACTTACTCGAGTACAATGACTATACCCAATACGGTCAATGCAGTAACCAGGGCATACCCGAGTGTGTACTGGTACCCAGTACCAGTACGGTGCAACCCGTGTTACATAGGATCTAAATATGCCATCGGTGGAGAATGGCATCCAAAAATGACATACCACACTACCACCATAGAAGAAACCCAAAAACGGGTGCCTGAAATCAAAGAAGACGAAAAACAGAAAGTGCCCTCAGTATTGCAAAGATGTCTTCAAAAGCAGAAGGAAGGATCTGCATTGTCTCCAAAAACAAAGAAAAAGATGTAATAGTACAAACTTAATCAGGATCTGAAGCAGACGAGTCGATATGAAAAAATGAATTTTGTAACAAGTTTGCCTAGCAAAGTTTATTTAAGCCTTACAAAATCGTTCATAGTAGCAGTGAGAAGGCATCAAGTTCAAAAGAATTCGATTCTAAAAAGAAGATCATTTACTCTGATGATGAAGTTCCAATAGCATTCGAACAGCAAGAAAAATGGGTAGTCTCTGAAAAAGATTGGCGAAGGCAATCCAAGAAAAACATACAACTCTTATTACTTTTTTAAATTTCACACCAAAGAAAATCCTTATCCGACATTGCTATAATTATCCTAGTACAAATCGCTGCACAGAAAAGAGAACAATGAAAGAAAGGACAAGATTTTGTAGATACTGCTGCAAATATGAATTTCTATAAAAAGGAGATAATACGTGATTAGCTTTATTATCTCAAAGGCACCAAGGTGGAAACTATGAATGGCGGAAAAACAATTTTGCCTTAAACGTGCCGATAAAAATTGGTGAAAATATTATCAGTACAAACTTTGTATAGATCAACAATGCCGAACATGATATCAGGCTTAGATCGATTACGCTTGATGAAATTGGTCCGTACTATCTGCAGGGATGGTCATCTGTTTGTCTTCTTTTTCATTCACTTCCTTTAAATGTATATGACGATTTAGTTGATATTAATTTTGCTAATAGCAGTGGATGCCACCTGAAAATGGTAGATTCCCATGTTGAAAGAACAAATAAAGAAAACTGAAAATAGATTTCAACATGGGAAAATGGAACAGTAACATTCACTAAGTTGTATTCGTATGTTAATGTGCATATTTTTGTAAATGACATGTTCTTGTTGCACATGTTATGGCAGATGCTATAGATTTTTTGCGACGAGGACCAATAGGTAAGAAAATAACCTATTTTTATTGTATCTTCGGTTTTGGTTATTTTAGATGTCCACGACTTTGCCATTACTCGTGAAGCAATCTATGTACCTTTGATTTTCTTAGATTTCCACGACTTTGCTATTACTCATGGTACCATCTATGTAACTTCGGTTTATTTGATCCGCAAAATCTTGTCTCCTACTCACCTTCGCTTTGATCTCCAAGCTCCTTTGGCTTCAATGTAGAATACTCCCAACATCGAAACGTCGTAGACTATGACAAGTATTAAAGCGATTTAACCTATGTAGTATGTGTTAGTGCAATATACTTTTCTCATCAAAATATCATCGCAATCTGTTTGAACTTATACGTTCTATTTTGTGGGTGCCGCCTCCACACTGGGTACTGTACATGCTTGGCGCCAACATATTCATCCTTCGAATATATAATATATTGCAGAAAGAAGCAGGGATTGTGACAGAAGAGAAACCTTACAAACAGCAACCAACAACATTCGACCATGACATGTCGACATGGCCATGCCTTCACAATGGAATCACCAGTTTCCTCTTATTAGTAGTAATTACTTTAAAAATTACGTGCAACTATGCATCAGTACTATATGTGCAAACTTGATGACTATCTTATTATAATTAGTGATCGACAGCAACGAAAACATGCTGACTACAACCACGACGCAAGCAGCAGTTTCGCTTACATGAGAAGAGGACTGCCTTCCTTGATTAGCACAAAGATGCTGCTCCCATCTCCCCGTGAGATCCTTAACTCATGATCCAAATAGGTTGTGAGCAACCATGATTGAGCCCTTTCAGATGTGATGGGAAACTTCAATGGTGGCTGATCAGAGATTGTTTTTGCAACCGATGATGCTGCATTTTGCACTGACACCGTCAACCCTTTCAATGGAGAAAGGTCGATGTTCTGCCCTAGAAACTCCATGCTTTCTGGTACCACAATTGAATCAGTGAGTTGTGGCGTCCCAATCACACCTTCTTCAAATTTTATCTGCAAATAGCACAAGGAGCCTGTAAGCTGTATTACAGTCAACAAATGTAATTTAACTAGTCTCTACTTTAAAAAGTTCAGAAAATCAGCAATTCTGCTGTCATTAGCACTTCTCATTCAATAAATGTGACAGAATGAACATAACTGGGTTCATGTAGCCAGAACTATCATTTACAAAACAAAATTTCTCATATCCCCTGGAAACTAAAGAATGAAACACCAAGTACATAATTTGTTCGAGGGCATTTCTTCTTACGAAATGAGAAACTGATATTGAAGATTTCTTAGTCACTTTTTCCACAAGTGCCATTGGGTGACTCCAATACAATCCCCTTTCAAGACATGGTGCACCAAGAAAGCTGCTTCAGTAGCTTCTGGCTAGACCAACTACACATTTCTAATTTTCTATGGTTCTAGACACACTTCACAAAGACATATATACAACAAAAAGGAACCTGAACCATTTATTTCCCTTCTATTCAGTCTTTCACTTGAGGAATCATGGTGAAGTCAATTATTTAGCCACAACGGTATAATAACAAAAAAAAATAAAATGTTTGGTTTTTTCAGAATGCATAGAGAGGAACGTGTTGCTCTTTGAGGTAAAAAAAAAAAAAATTCGTGCTGCAGAATTCAGATTCTTCAAGACAAAATATGCTTTGTCTAGTCTTTGTACGTAAGAACCGCATTCAGACATGGAGATCATAGACCTGTGCCAGTCCTCAAGTAAAAACCTTGTACCTGCATATCCTTTTAATCCATTTAATTTTTTTCTTTCTGGTTTAAGCGGCAAGACGACACCAAGTAAGGACATAAGGGACATATTCCATACAGTTAGGATGAAAAACAATAAGATCTTGAAGTCCCCATTTCTGACTATTAGTAATGGTTTACTATCTTATGGGGAAGCCTTCATCAATTGTTGTTCCAAGATCCTCAAATGAAACAAACTTTTTGGAGCTACAGAATGTTTTTATTTCACAACATTCCTGAAAGATGTAGCTTTCATGAGAAAGAAGAACAAGCTTGACCAGATGGATGAATATTTTGATGACATGGTGCTTGTGAAAGAAGTAAAGATACAGATAAGGTTATTCACTTAAAACTTTTTTTTTCCGAACTCCCTAAGATTTAAAACAGCTAAAGGTTTAGTTTCAAGGTTCTGGAATAAACATAGTAGGCCAAAATTACGACTCCTGTTAAAAGACAGTCACTGAAATCATGAAATCACAAGGGAATTACATAGATATTGATCCCAATTCACAATGGCCAATACTGCCAGTCTGCCAGAAGATTAAAAGGCCCAAAGATAAGAATCCATATGCAGCTAATTAAGACAGCAACTGCTAACAGCTTAGAAGCCTTTCATATGCTCAGTCTGGGACGTCAAACGTGAGGAGCTTAGAGTGAAATTTTAAATGATTGCCATTTCCTAGCTTTGCCATGCATGGACAACTATTCAGCCATAGAATCAGAGTTTTTTACAAAAGTGATTAGTCGAGGTACAATGTCATGGAAAGCCACTAAAGGTATCCAACATAAGCAGCAAGTCTAAAAAGCTTATCTCAAGTGCATATCCTTCTAGAGTAATAGGTAACACGCAGAAGATAGAAATGTTCAGCAACACATGGATGAGAATTGAAGCCAATCAAAGAAGCTCATACTGCAAAGCAGCTCAGCTGTCCCAGGAAATAAATACCAACTTTTAGCAAAAATCATGACAAGATAGATAAAAATTCAAGTTGCAGTTTCAGATCCAACCATTGTCATTATCCAATTCACTCAACATTTCCAGCAATTGGAAGTCAACCTTTTCTAGATTTCCAAATATAATTGTCAAAATTCAACTAACCCAATACCCTTCTTTTATGTGACACATGTTCCTTTTCTGAAGATGAAATTTGGAGCAACACATCACATAACTGAACCTGAAATATGTTGAATTTTCTACCTATTTCAAGTAGGTCCTGCTCAATACTTGTGTTACCGTAGTCCTACTTCTTCAAGCCATAGATGTTGGTTCTCTTTGTCGATCTATGAAATCAAAGAAGACATTGTTTCAGAAAGATAACAACATTACTACCTTCAAGTTCATAGCTCACCACTAGAATAAAAATGAAATTAATGAATACTCTCATCCTAGATACCATTCCTCACAAAGATCCTAGTAAAAATATCCTTTGACCTCACAAGAACAAAATCATAAAAGACATTGATAAAGGCCACAAGAGAACAAAAACAAGAGGCTTACAGAACCCTAAAATATCCTCAACAACAAAAGCATGCACTAAGGCACAAGGAGAGCTGAAATGGAAATGAAATATTATTTAGTAAGCCTCAAGGCGTATAAAACAAGAATAATTTACAGAGTAAGGAGGGGATAAATTAGAGCAGGAGGCTGGACAAAGAGCTGAAGCCATCAGAACTAGCCAATGGCTAGCCCTAGTCTAGCCAAAGCCTAAATTTAACCAGACAGCAGCTTAAATAAAAAATGAAAAAAGTATAAGCATAGAAAATACTAAGTAGATACAGAAAAGTTAAAGAATAAAATACATAATTTTATACACACATCATTATACATATTCATATATACATCATTATTTAATATAAGATTTTGAAAGATCAAAAGACCAAAAAAAGAAAAGGAAATTTTGTGGTCCTTGATGGAGCAATGGGATATCTTATCTAATTTTGGGTATCAGTTCACAAGTGCATAATGGAACTTCGACTTTTAGCCTGCGACAACATTTTACCATTTTCCCAGCCAATGCACATATGTCCTTAAGATTTTTAACGTTCATCAGCGCATTTTTTGGGTTGCTGACAAAGGGTCATGAAAGGGGTCTTAAATTATTTAGTAATAATGAGACTAGTTGTGACTATATGCTCTTTATTTGCATTTTCTTGCTGAAGTTCAAATTGCATTTAAAACTTCACAAATCTGAAATCATGGATGCTTGCTTTATAAACGTAATTACTTGATCAAGCCTTTGATTGTGAGACCACATCTCTTGATCCAGAGGAGGAACTTATTTATTTTGTCTTATCCTGCTTTTCCATGAATAATTCATAGGTTGATACCAGTAAATATTGGTTTCTGTCTCGAACTCAAAATTTGAACGATATGATATGACAGATAAATATTGGTCCTCTTATGAAAGGTGTGATTGCTGACTATGTGGATAAACACTCTTGTTATGACAACAAAGTTGTATGAACTGTTGATGAATGTCTTCGGATCTTGAATCAACTGTTTCAACCACACAATTTCCTTTGTACTATTGTCATAGCTCTATATTCAACCTCAGTTAAGGATAAAGATACTTTCTGTTGTCTCTTACATCTCAACAATATCAGTTAATTACCTGAAAAAGACACAGAAACTGATGGTGGAGTAATTACTATTTGGGTCACCTGCCCAATCAAAGTCAGTATAAATACAAAGAAGAGGATGAATGACTAGAATAATCTTATTGATAAAATTCCTTTAACATATCTAAATATATGCATCATAACACTCGTGTGAATAGACGTGGGGTTGTGATAGCCACCTTCTATCAAATTACTGCTACTAACTCACGCACACACCAAACTGGGGCAACAACAAACCCAATTACTTCATTAATCAAAAGCCATCAAAACCAAGATTGGAGACGGCCTTATATAGCAGGCTGATGAAGGATCTCATACCTATCAGACCTAACCTGATCCATTTATTTCAGTTCTACTATTTGGGTATTTACAATTAAGGTAGAAAGTCTGGAAATCTCTACTGCAGTTCAATTGCTTCTTCCCAGGTGGGTGTCTGTCCTTGGAGCCCTTGCCATTCTGCCAGCCACTGTGTAGTGGAGATTCCTTTCTTTTTTATTGATCTCTTTTTTAACACCCTGCAATGTAGCAGCGTCTCAGTTGTTTGCTGTGGTAAGGTTTGTAATTCAGCAGGGGGCAGGCTGTTAGGGTAGCAAGGCTTGAGCCTTGACACATGGAACACCGGATGTACGGCTGTGTCAGCTAGTAGTTGCAATATGCCGCTCTACCTGTCTTCTCTGTAATCTGAAAAGGGCCTGAATATATAGGTGCTAGCTTCCCTGCATTATCAGTTCTTGGAGCTCATGCAGTCTTAATGTTCTTGAGATAAACCCATTCTCCCACAGTATAATGTTTGTCCCTGTGATGGCGGTTTTTCTGCTGGCCATTCTGTTTTGAGCCGCTGCCAGGCCCTTCTTTAATGATCTTCAGCACCTGATCCCTAGTTACCAGCTGTATTTCCACCTCATCCATGTGTTCAGTAGTATATTGCAATCTACAAACATCAGGTGGAGGTTGCCCATAGATGATTTCGAAGGGAGATGTCTTGGTGGCTGAATGATATGCTGTGTTGTAAGCATATTCAACCCAAGACAAGAAGTCTGTCCAATTACGTGGTTTCCTTTCTGCGTAGCAGCGTAGATAGGTTTCTAAAACCCTGTTAACAACTTCAGTTTGGCCATCCGTTTGTGGACGGTAAACTGTGCTCATGTTTAGAGCAGTCCCTTGCAATTTGAAGAAATTTTGCCAAAAATTACTCAATAATAAAGAATAGTGGTCACTTGCTATTGACCTGGGCATACCGTGCAGCTTCTCTATGTGATCTTGAAAGGCTTTAGCTACTTCCTTGGCTTAGAATGAGTGAGCTAAGGCCACGAAATGGGCATACTTTGAAAATCTGTCCACTACTACGAATATGACAGATTTTCCCTTTGCTTTTGGAAGGCCTTCCAATGAAATCCATTGATATGTCCTCCCACACACGTTCCTGAATTGGAAGGGGTCTGATACCAGTTTGATGGCTGCCAGCTATCAAATTAGTGCTGCTAACTCACGCACACACCAAATTAGGGCAACAACAACCCCAAGGCCCAAGTACTTCACTAATCAAAAGCCATCAAAAACAAGATTTGAGACAGCCTTATATAGTAGGCTGATACAGGGTCTCAAACCTATCAGACCTGACCTGATCCATTTATTTCAATCCTACTATTTGCGTATTTACAATTAGGCACACGAAAAGAGCCCTAAATCGTATCAGATTGTCTTGAAACTGCCTGGCAAAATCAACAGCATATGCAATATGTGATCAGGTTATGCTTAGGTACATGTGTTTCCACCAATTGTCTATAGGGAGTAGGATTCTCCAGAGGCACACCATCTTCAACCTTCATGTTTGAACAAACAGCTTTAAGGGTTTCAGCTTCCTTACCATTTCTTAAACAAACAATATCTACCAAAAATATCTGAAACAAATTTGCTTTGAACCAAAAAATACCCTTTAGCAAGATACGCAACTTTTACTCCAAGAAAATTGTTACGAGAGAGAGAGAGAGGCAGCAAAAAGTTATCTTGCATTACGTGACCCTAATCTCTATTAAGAGATTAGGGTTAGGGAAAATTACAAGAGAAGTCCACTAAAAGTAACAAAACATTTAAAGAGACCTTCCCTAACTTCCTAATATTTCAGAAAACCCCTTTTTTGTATCTTTAACACTCCCCCTCAAGCTGGAGCATATATGTCAATCATGCTCAGCTTGTTACAACATCTCAGGAAATCGCCTATGGGAAGAGCTTTAGTGAGAATATCTGCTGCCTGATCTTTTGAGGAGACATGAATAGTGCTAACAATTCCTCCTTGAACTAAGTCCCGAATATAGTGGCAATCCACTTCAATGTGTTTAGTCCGCTCATGGAAGACAGGATTGTTAGCGATATATGTAGCTGCCTTGTTGTCACAATACATCTTCATTGGGAGATTCACTGAGACATCCAACTCTACAAGTAGTGATCTAACCCACGACATTTCAGCCACAGTTTGAGCCATAGCCCTATATTCTGACTCAGCACTAGAACGAGCCACAACATTCTGCTTCTTGCTCCTCCAGGAAATAAGATTACCGCCCACAAAGACACAAAACCCGGTAGTAGACTTCCTATCATCTACAGATCCAGCATAATCAGCATCACTATACGCCTCGATGTCAACACATTCTCCTTTCTTGAACCATAGCCCCTTTCCCGGGGCTGATTTCAAGTATCTTACAATCATTAGAGCTGCATCCCAGTGAACTTTTCGGGGTTTTTCCATGAATTGGCTCAACTTATTCACAGCAAAGCTAATGTCGGGACGAGTGACAGTCAAATATAACAGTTTCCCTATCAGAGATCTGTAAGATCTAGAGTCAAACGGCTCTGAGTCATCATCATGTATATGAATGCGAGGATTCATGGGAAGTGTGGCAGGTTTAGCCCCCAATAGTCCTGTTTCCTGTAGAAGATCAAGAGCATATTTCCTTTGAGACACTACAACTCCTTTATTACTACGAGCCACCTCAATACCAAGAAAATAACGAAGTTGTCCAAGGTCTTTCGTAACAAAGTGTTGCTGTAAAAACTCCTTTGTTTGAGCTATCTCTTGATCATTTTCCCCTGTAAGAACAATATCATCCACGCAGACAATCAATATCACAAGTCCTGCTGAGCCTCGCTTGATAAACAATGAGTGATCAAGTTGGGATCGGCTAAATCCACACTTAGATAACACTTCAGTAAGCTTTTGGAACCATGCACGGGGACTCTGTTTGAGTCCATAAATAGCCTTCTTTAACTTGCATACCTTGGAACACTCCCCTTGTCGCTCAAAACCAGGTGGTTGCTGCATATAAACAATTTCAGAAAGGTCTCTATACAGAAAGGCATTTTTGACATCCAATTGAAAAAGAGGCCACTCTCGTTGGACAGCAAGAGAGATAATCAAGCGAATAGTGCCCAACCGGGCCACAGGCGAAAAGGTCTCAAAGAAGTCAACACCATAAGTCTGAGTATAACCTTTTGCGACAAGACGGGCCTTGAACCTTTCAACTGACCCATCAGAATGATACTTGATGGTGAATACCCATCGTGAGCCAACCACATCACAGCGTGTTGGGGGGTCTACCAAATCCCAAGTCTCCCGAGAAAGAAGAGCATCCATTTCCTCCTGCATAGCTTGTCGCCAACGTGGATCTAACAGGGCGTGATGGTGCGAGGACGGGATAACATGACTAGATAAAACTTGATCAAACTGTACTAAGTGTGTACTCAGATGAGCAGTAGAGACAGAATTAGATATAGGATGTAGGGTACACTGTCGCTTGCCCTTGCGAATAGCAATAGGGAGATCTGCTGCAGAATAGTCATCACTTAAACCTGAGTCAGTCTTATCAGTAAAGCTTACCTCTTGAGACGATGCTGGTGGACGGTTGAGAGAGGGACCTAGACGACGAGTGTAAACCAACGGAGGCTCAAGAAAACGTTCATGTGACCTAGGTTGAGATGATGGAAATGACTCAAGTGACACTGGTGGAATAGGAAGAGGTATAGGTGCATGCATCTCAGATGAAGAGGGACTTGACGGAGGGAAATAAGGACGAGACTCAAAGAAGGTAACATCCGCACTGATAATGTCTTTCTTGGTCACGGGATCAAAGCATTTGTATCCCTTTTGATTAGCTGAATAGCCAATAAAGATACATTTGATAGCTTGGGCAGCCAGTTTGCTTTTGTTCGGGCCTAGGATATGTGCGAAGCAAGTGCATCCAAAAACTTTGGGAGGTAAATGAAATAATGAACGCCCTGGATATAGAATTTGAATTGGAATACGGTCTTGAATGGAGGAAGAGGGTAATCTATTAATGAGGTAACACGCAGTAAGGATAGCATCACCCCAAAAATAGGCAGGCATGTGAGAATGTAACATGAGGGTACGAGCTACGTTTAGGAGTTGCCGATGTTTGCGTTCGGCTACACCATTCTGTTGGGACGTATGTGGACAAGTATATTGAGGTCGAATTCCATGGTCGGCATAAAACTGAAGTAGAATGGAAGACTTGAATTCAAGAGCATTATCAGTGCGAATATTTTTGACAATAAATTCAAACTGAGTTTTTATTTCCTTGATAAATTTTTGAAGAATACATATGACTTCAGATCTTTCCCTTAACAAGAAAACCCAACTGACTCTAGTAAAATCATCAACTAGAACAAGATAATATCGAAAACATGATCGAAAAGAAACCCGACTAGGACCCCATACATCCACATGAATGAGATCAAAAGGACTCTGACTCGATGGACTCTGACTCGAAGGAAAGCTGCTCCGTGTATGCTTGCCCAACTAGCAGGCATCACATAAGAAGGACTCTGATGCAGGAATGTCTGGAAACATGCGACGAAGTTTTGGTACGGAAGGATGACCCAATCTGAGATGCCATTGGAAGGGAGAAGGCTTGGAAGGGACTGAAGATGCAGCAACATCAACTGGGATTGACAAAAAATAAAGGCCCTCACGCTCATGGCCGCCACCAATCATCTTCCCAGTTGGTAAGTCCTGAAAAGAACAAGAGTCAGATTCAAAAATGACTTTACATTGTAAGTCGATAGCTAGCTGCTTCACAGATATCAAATTAACAGGAAACTGAGGTGCATATAGCACATGTGTAATAGTGCCTAAATGTGGAAGATAAATATCACCGCTACCCAAAACAGGGGACAACTTGCCATCAGCCAGCTTAACATACTGTGGTGTAGAAAATCTGACAAATGATGAAAAATTTTGTGGTTGATTACAACAATGTCTAGAAGCGCCTGAGTCTATCATCCATGTCATACCTGGATCAGCAGTAGGAGCACCAACAGAGAATGCTGAATCTACAACAGCAGCATTGGTAGATGTAGAGGCAGATGTAGAGCCAGACCTCTGAGCAAGAACACGATCATATTCATCCTTACTTAGGTTAAGAGAATATGACATAGATATAGAAGGATCAGTAGAAGACTCAACCATAGATATTGTTGCCTTTGAATGAGTTGCCTGGGATGAAGAAGGACCTCTGCTTGTGGTGATTCTACCTCCACCACGTCCAGAGGAAACATTAGACCTGAGGTGAGGATGTTTGTCCCAACAACGGTCCTCTAGATGACCAATTTTGCCACAATAAGAGCACTGAAATCTGCCACGTCCAGCACCACGGCCTGTACCACGCCCCCTAGTGCCTCCAAAAGAACTAGGGCCCCGTCCTCCTGATATTACAAGTGCAGAGACTGGTATGTCATGCATAGTCTGAGAAAGAGTGGCTGCAAAGCGACTCAGCCTATTATACGTGTCTGCTAAATCTGGAAGTTCACTGCCTGTTAGAATTTGAGACTTTGCCACAGAGTATTCTGAAGATAGGCCAGATAAGAACTTTGCCACCATACCAGTCTCAACGTGTGATGCATAACAATGCTGGCAAGGTGGGCGAAGAGCCTTTAACCGTTCATATGCAGCAGTCAAAGTAGCAAAATATTGAGATAGGTCCTGATCCCCTTGTCGAATGTTGCATAACTCCTCTTCTAGTTGTAGGATCTTGATTACATTAGTGGCATGCGAGTATGTCTTTCTCAAGAAAGACCACATATCCTTGGCCTTGGTATAATATGCAATAGTTGGGGCTATATGAGACTCCACACTATTCATAATCCAAGACATAACAATATAATTATCTTCATCCCACGCAGCATATATTCCTTTTTTCTCAATAGGTTCATCCTCCTCAAGAATATATTTCTTCCTATGACCAGCCACCGACATTATGAATACCCTAGACCATATTTCATAATTTGAGCCATTAAGTTTCATCGTGGTTCCATAAGAGAATGAATTCCCAGCCATCTAGTAGTCAGTAGACCCTTCAGATTTACTGTTTTCAGCCATAGTAAATAAAGAAGACCAGATTGACGCAAACGTTTAAAGAAGGAGGGCTAGGAAATTACTGTCACTTCAGATCTGATTTAGCCGATGACAAAAACAAGAATGAACTCCCAACGACTGAAGACTGTTGCTCCCAACGACTGAAGACTGCTGCCACTTATAACAGCAGCTAGTTCTCATAAAACTTCCTGTCCACGTGTCAAAGAAATCCACGAAATCAAACAAAAACTTGTACTAAGGATCAGCAACAGTCCTCACGCAGCCTTTCTTTACTGAATTTGTATCCACGATCTATAGAAAAAATCTGATCATATTCAAAAACCTGAATTTATAAGCAGCACATAGACTCCACAAAGCATCCACAACACCTCACGCAGCTTGACTTTACCGAAACTGTATTTACGATCATCACAAACCACAGCGTCACACGTCACGCTGCATCCACAATAGTCTCTTCATACGACCAATATGAGGATCTGATCACGCCTTCCACATAGGCGTGATCAGGTCCTCCTTCTCACGGCACGCCCAACCCCTATTCCCTCACTGTCTCCTTATTGGGTGATAAGAGGGAATAAGGAGTAGCGGTGACAAGGGAGAGAACGAGAGAAAAAAAAAAAAAAAAAAAAAGGAACGAACTCACTTGGCTGTTCGTCGGAGAAGATGGTGATCGCCGGAGAAGGTCACCGGAAAGTGCACTCTGCCGTCGACGCCCACACCCGCTCTGATACCATGTTACGAGAGAGAGAGAGAGGCAGCAAAAAGTTATCTTGCATTACGTGACCCTAATCTCTATTAAGAGATTAGGGTTAGGGAAAATTACAAGAGAAGTCCACTAAAAGTAACAAAACATTTAAAGAGACCTTCCCTAACTTCCTAATATTTCAGAAAACCCCTTTTTTGTATCTTTAACAAAAATTATGTTAAATATCGAAAACGAAGCATTTCAAATTATAGTTAGATATCGTTTTTGGCTTTTAAATGGCTAGGTTTTTCACGGTATAATATGACAAGATTGAAAAAAAAAAAAGGAAAATGGCCAACTAAAAGCAAAATCTTAAAAATAGGGAAGAAACAAACAAGACAACATCAAAAAATAAGTAGATAAGCAACAAATAGAAATTAGAAAATGGAAATAAGCAATCTGAAATTTAAAAGCACAAAAAATGCATAAAAAAAAAGAGAAAAACAAAAAAAATGTGTTTTTTCGTTTTGGTGTTTTTTGGCTTTTTTTTTTTTTGATGACTTATTTTTCATGTCTTGACTATGTTTTTTCAAAAAAAAAAAAACATTTTTTGTGACTATGTTTCAAAACAATTATTTAAGAAGTTTTTGATCTCTTTAACTCCCTTACTAGATAGCTATTGTTATTATGTCATCTACATATAGCAGAAGGATTAGAATTCTTGCATCAAAATTCTTGGCAAAAAGGGTAGTGCTAGAGCATCAGGATTGAAAATCATGATTTATTGTTGCGCTACTAAGTCTATTAAGTCATTTTTTTAGTGCTAGCTTTAACCCCTAAAGAGGTTTTCTCAGATCAAATACTTTCTCAATATGAATCTTCATTCAAGGAGTTTTCTTATAAGCTTCTTCATTTAATTACCATTTAAGAGAGCAATTTTAACATCCATTTGTAGATTTTCCATTCTTTTGCAGCAGCCATAACAATAACAGTTCTAACTATAGTCATCCTAACAGTAAAATGTCTTTGCTTGCTCAAGCTATCGATTAGAAGCCACTAAAACTTGTTCAATGGTGAAGGAATAGCCCCAAAACTATAAAAGTGGGATTCTAACAACATGAAATAGGTTCGAACCTTTTCTTAATATTGTCAAATATAACCACATCTACATAAGTTGATTGGGTGGAATATTTCCATAGAGATCGTATACCTCGGGATCAATATATGTTGTGGAAACTTGGCAACATGGGAAGGTGCAAAAGTAAAATGTCTTTGCATGCTCAATTGCTGTCCATTAGAAACTACTCAAACTTGTTCAGTGGTGAAGGAATACCCCAAAATTATGGAAGTGGGATTCTGATAACATGAAATAGGTGTGAACCCTTTCCTAAGGTGGAAGAACTCATTAAAAATTTAAAACATTTCCATCTGGAGGAATTAGAAGAGGAAAAGCTGTTTCCATCTCTCCTTATTCTCGACCAGATAAGGATGATTGCCAGATAAATAGATACAGCAATCGCAGCTGGGAGAAGGAAGCAAAAGGAATAAATAGTGTCCCCAATTCGATCCAAACAAACATTAAAAAATACATGAGACATTCAAAGTGGCAAAGGGAGTTTCCTGAGTGACAACCCCAGATAAGAGACAGCAAAACGGCATAACAACTGAACTCTGCAGGGATGACGTTTCTTCCTCCAGAAGCATCAGGCAGAAAAAGAGGAGCCAAGAAAGTACATAATTTGAAAGATGAGTAGGCAGTAGATCAGGTGCTTACCTGCACGCGCTTGGGGCTTCGGATCTCAAACTTGGCATTCGTACTCAAGGAAGTGGTAGCCAACGGTCCCGAGAGCTGAACAGAATTTTCTACCATGAAGTTGGCCGAGTCGATCGTCTGCGATATCTTCTCCACCTTCACCAGCGGCACTGTTCCGGCAGCTAGAAGAGGAAACAACTCGGAGAAGGAAGTGTAACTACCAACGGACAAGAAAGCAAACCCACGAATCAACTCACCACATTCAGCCAGTCAATTCCTCGACAAAGTGACAAACTAAAGCGGGAAAACGTAGATATGGAAAGAGCGAGAGAGTGAAGAGGGAAAAGGACGAATAAATAAAATTTACTGGCAGTGGGGTAGTTCTTACGCGAGAATCCACTTGCCGTCGAGGAGCGTGAGGGTTTCGGTGGGAGCGACCGTGGGGTTCTTGGCCTCCAACTGGGTGATGAGCTCTACGATCTCCCCCCTGGTCTCGCTGCTCGCCTTTAGCCCCAGTTCCGTTCCGTAGAAGGAGTCTACGAGTGCGCGCTTCAGCTGCGCGACTTCGCTCGGCTCCAAACCCTTCTCCTCCACCGCAGTCGGTGCGGCGCCTTCCGACGAAGACAAGGCCCAGACAGCTCTCTTCTCCTTGCGCTGCTGCCGCTTCTTATCCAGCGGATGCACGTTCCCAGAAGAGCCAGAGGAAGAATACAAGGAGACCGTGGCGATGGAGGGGCGGAACCCCATGAAGTTCGTCGTCGCTACCGAGGATCGGGGTCGACTCGCGGCTGGAGCTGCGATGGCGATGGGACTTGTGAAGAGGGAGCGGATGGAAGAAGAAAGCGAGCCGGCTAGGTGGCTTCCCGCCATGCCGTTACTACAGAGACTTCCCACCGGCCGATCGGCGAGATACTTGTCGCTTCTCCTCGGGCAACCAGGAAACTGGAGACAACAGGTGACGCAAGACTTTCAAAGGATACCAATCTCGTACGGGTTTTATTGATCAAACAAGTTTCCTTGTGAATATTAAATCATGCGTTGGTATATTTTCGGCCACAAGAAAACTCATTAGAACTACTGTTTGTTTTCTTTTTCAAAAATATTGTGAAACGGTTTTTGCGAATTCTTTTTCCACACGTTCTATCGAATTTGGACGAGCCCTAGCTTCAGCCTACTTCAAACTTATATGGATCGAGCTCGAATTGAATTTGTATGAGTCGAGCTCAAATTATTCGACTCATTGAACAGCATGGAGTATCAATGTGGTCAGAATTGGTTCACGCAAAAATCCAATTGAAAGGTAAATTGTTTGTGAATTGAACTTATTGAACTATATTTCCTAATAAAAACTAAAAAAGGAAAAAATTTAGTAAGAACTCAAGCAAATCCTAAAAGCATATATATTAAAAGAAAAAAATGGACTGTTCAATTATTCAATAGATAAAAAACACTTCTTTCAAATAAACATATGACCTGCGGTGTGCCTTTCTTTCCGTCCTACCCTTCCTTACACTGAACCCACGACAAAAAACATAACAATTGTAGAAGTTGTATGCTACGTCCTCCGTCTTAAACTCCATTCCTACAACAAGAAACTCCAATCCTACAACAGAAGCACATTCTTCAGGACCCTCCGCCTCGAACTCCATTTATAGAGTAGGAAAATTCATTCCTACAATAGAAGCATGTTCATCTGTATCATCCATCTCGAACTCCATGCCTACAAAAGGAGAACGTTCTTTGGGATTCTTCATTTTCTCATAGAATCTCTTGTTTATCATCATCCAATGATTTAGACATTTTAAACATTGTGCCATCTACAAAACATTGTGCCGTCTGCAATGCATAAAGTCTATCGATCAAATAACATTTTAACATTATTTTATGAATTATTTATTTTATGCATAAATTCCTTCCATCAAATAACATTTAACATTATCTTACCATAAAGTCTATCAGTCAATAACGAACCTTATCTCACATCGTTTAATTATCACTATCTTATGTACAACCGTTGTTATCTCTTTCTCTCGATACCATTCCTGCCCTTCTTGGTAGACTCATTGTTATCACATTATTTTGTAACCTTTCCTTTCGTTACGTGATCACATTATTTTGTCTCCATTTACTTATCATCTATTTTGTACATATGTCTTCTCTTATTCCATCGATCAACAATGAAATGAATGGTTAGGAAATAATGAGATAAACTGGGATGCATAAACTTATCACCTAAATTTGTTATCTCATGCATTCACTATGCCACAAATTTGTTTATCTCAGGCAAACATGTTACAACTTAACATTATCTACCACATGAACTGGGATGTACCCGTTATTTCATCTGTAAGATTCATATGATATCATACCTATTGCGTCAACATTTTCTTCCTTTTTTTTATCTCTACCATCACCTTCACCTTTAGTTCGTCAAGAAATGCACATTCAATTTTTTTGAATGCCCAACTATCGAAAAAAATCCTATATAAGTCATTGCCTTTGTCATTTAACGTTCATGAACAAAGAAACGCAATGACATCTTTGTGAACTCACCATCCAAGCTACCTTCCGCATCGGTCAACCCTATAAAAAAAGAGAAAGGGGAAGGAATGGTGGGGACCCTACTTCAAAGGAAAAGGGGGAATTGCCGTTTCACATCCGCCCCTTTTACCCTTTGGCCCAACATGATGACAAACCAACATAGAGAATTTCGTAGATAGGTGGCCGGGCGGGCCCTGGTTTTATCTTTCTGATTCCACCGTTACATGGATCATGGTTTTTTTCTTCAAACAAAACTCTCTGTGTACTTCGGAGCACGGTCTTCTATTAGGTCCTCTACGGACAAAACTCTCTGTGTACTTCGGCAGATTCCATTCCACTCTATAGGAAATGCATGGAATAGGAAGTCCATGAAGCAAACAAACTGAGGCCTGGCCGGACCGCTGACGAAGAATAGGTACCCCTGCCCCAGGCAGAGTTAGTGAGCCATGTAATAGGTGACCGTTTCATGCGGTTCGGGGGGGCACTTGAGTCAGCCGCCGGTGCCCGGCTGCGTCTTGACCCCAATCCAATTTTTGGGCTAATTCCCCCTTCGTACTACCCAAAAATGAGATTCTTGCCGAATCTGAGTTTGCTGCTCCAACCATTACCGAACTAATACCTATTCCGTTTAGTACTTCAGGTGCTTCTGTAGTGTATAATGTCAATTCCGTAGCGGACCAATTCCAACGAGCCTTTCAAACATTGACTTTTGGTAATCGACTCTTTTGCGTCTTCAATAAATGCTGGTTCTTTGATCAAGTTTTTAATGACTTTATAGTCAAATCGGTCCTGCGTTTCGGATATGAAGCCTCATTGGAAGCTTTAGACAAAGGTGCTATAGAGATATTGGGTATGGTATCTCGTATACATTCCGATGGATGGCCGAGCGAATCAGTCAACTTCAAAGTGGATTTGTTGTGCGAAGAGTGCGTTATGACCCGTGGCCGACTGTCAGGTGGGGGCGGCTCCTTTGTTGTGGGTAAACGGGAAACCCGACTCTACGAAAACGAGGAAGGGCAGCACTGCTGTAGTGGGGGAGTGAAGACCGGAGCTTTTGAGTAGTGCTAGCAGGAACGCAAGGAATCCCCTAGCTAGGAAAGGATGTGGATACGACGAGTTACAACTCTTTAGGAGCGGAGCAACAAGAGCAAGTGGAGTGCGGCTAATGTCTTCGAGATGAAAAGCCATGTCTACGAGCGAGCCTACCGCTGTGGACTATGCGAGCCCAAAAGCGAGGTGCAAGTGGAGTATACAGAATGAGCAAGTGAAAAGTGCTATGCAAGCTGTAACTTCGAGCATAGCTGCGCGGGGGAGTCTGCGGGTCTTGGGAAAACATGACAGTGGTTTGGTTCGACGTAAACACTTCGTTTTTTTGCGTTCAGTCTACTCTTTTCCACGAGCCTGAACTGCCCCGTTCTGTAACTTCCCTTCTTTTGTCCGTCCACGAGGCTGTCAAAAGAGAGAAAGGGGCGGCTATCTAGCGAGAGTCGCGGCGGTAGTATGCCATGAGGTCCCTATGGACAAGGGGACAATCATCGCTTTTGGGTGCAGGCAGCCCTCTACCATCCATCCCATTGCATTCCATCATCTCTTATTGTATTGTACCGTATTTGACCAAAGACGGGTATGGAATGAAAGGGATATCTATATAGATACATATAGATGAGTATCCTCATTCATTCCTATCTTCCGGATGTCCCTACCTAACTTCATGGTTTTCGTCTAGGGAGCGCAATTGCTAGAGCACGGGAGAATGAGAATGAAGAGTAATGATTTCAGCAAGAGCAGCCACACGAACTAATCTAGTCTAGTTATTCTAGTGACTACGTCTAGTCTAGTCTAATATAGTCTAGTAGAGTAGAGTCAAAAGGGTGAGTATAGCAGCCTTTCTGAGCGAGCCTCTGGGATTTCCTGTAAACCCCCATGATGTGGTAAAGGGAGGATATTAGGGGAAATATTGAGTAGGGATTCCCCTGCAGAGAGCCGGATGAGGGGAGACCTTCACGTCCGGTGCGGAGGGCGGGGATATCCTTACCCTACTATCATTATGCCTTTGCAATGTTACCTGGTTCAACTCCATTTGTGGCCCTTTTTCGTATGTGGGGCTCTATATCTTCTTGGGTAGATAATCGACCGTCTTTTTGGATAGTGAGTAGTTTTTCTAATCTAAAGTCAAGTCAAGATTCTAAATAGAACTGGAGGAGGAGCCTGCCAGGATGACTTGGTAAGCAAGCAACAATTGATATAGCCGCCCACTCCCAGTTCGTTCTCTTCTTTAGTCACGATCAGAATGGTAGTAAGTTGGGCCTGTCTTTTTCTCCCAGAGGTGCTGGTTCAATTCAAGCTTGTGAATGAAAGGGGAGGCGCACCGAGCCAGGAAGCATAGATTTCCAGGTCTATCTATTAGACAGACGTTCTTTCACCGATGCGAGTGCCGAGTTGTTTCGAGTATCAGAATCCGATCCTCGCTCAACTCCAGCTTAACAGGTCGGATATGTAGGCAATTTCTGGGAGAAAACATTGATTCGGTAAATTGTACATCAAGGATAGACTTTCCAACCCACGTGGCCTGCTTGACGAACGTTATTCCCACCATTTCTACTCAAGGCCGAGTCTTCTTCACCGGCAACCTTTGCTCTCCTTCCTTCCTTTAGCAGGAACCTCTCTCTCCTTTTTTCTTCTTCCAGTCTGTTTTCCTTCTTTTTTCTTCTTCCAGTCTGTTTTCCTTCTTTTGCATGAAGGAATGCATGTAACGTGAAGGAACGCAACGCAAGATAAGTACGTATGTTGTGTGCTTTAGTGGATACACGTTCTCAGAAGAGCTAGAGGAAGAATACAAGGAGACCGTGGCGATGGAGGGGCGGAATCCCATGAAGCTCTTAGTCGCTACCAAGGGTTGGGGTCGACTCATAGTTGGAGCTGCGACGGCGATGGGACTTGTGAAGAGGGAGTGGACGGAAGAAGAAAGCGAGCCGGCTAGGTGGCTTCCCGCCATGCCGTTACTACAGAGACTTCCTACCGACCGATAGGCGAGCTACTTGTCGCTTCTCCTCGGGCAACCAGGAAACTCAAGACCAACAGGTGACACAAGACCAATGTTGTAAAAAGCGTATCGTAAGGCGTATCGGTCGGGCTTTAAGATACGCCGTATCGTAACGTATCGTAACCGTATCGTAAATTTTAAAAAAATAATAATAATAAATCAGAAAAAATTAAAAAAAATCAAAAAATTCATAAAAAAATCAGAAAAAATTAAAAATAATAAATTCTTCATATAAAACATGGTTTAGTCTTTTAGATATAATGATAGGCTTATTATTTTGCTAAATGCTATAAACTTACACGTTCACGGTTCATCATTCATACTTCATAGACATCAAAATTCATAACAATATCATTCTTTTTCATCTTTATCTTCATGGTTTAAAAAAAAAACCATTTCCTCTCAATGGGAATCAGCCACCCATGCACAAATCCATGGTTTAATAGATGATTTTACGGTGACAATCGATGATTTCACAATGGAAATCGATGATTTCACAATGGAAATCAATGATTTCCCTCTAAAACGGTACAATCTATAGATTAGAAATGAGGAAGGGGTGGCTTTTTATAAAAAAAACTCGAAAAAATGGGGTTCAAGTCTCCTTTTTAGAAATCAGCCCGTATCGCACGTATCGTACGATACAGGTACGATACACCCCCATTTGCGATACAGGGGGTGTATCGTATCGTATTTTGCAAACGATAAGATACGTATCGTACGGTACGTACAACACTGCACAAGACTTTCAAAGGAGACCAATTAGTATGGGTTTTATTGACCAAACATGTGTTCTCCACCACCATACGCTCCATTGTAAATATTAAATGCATTACACATTGGTATATTTTCGGCCCCAAGAAAACTCATTAGAACTACTGTTTGTTTTCTTTTTCAAGGAACATTGTGAAACGGTTTCTGCGAATTCTTTTTCCACATGTTCTATCAAATTTGGATGAGCCCTACCTGTTTAGCTTGAGCGTATTTCAAAATTACATGGATCGAGCTCGAATTGAATTTGTATGAGTCGAGCTCAAATTATTTGACTCATTGAACAAAATGGAGTATCAATGTGGTCAAAATTTGTTCATGCAAAAATCCAATTGAAAGCTAAATTGTTTATGAATTGAATTTATTGAACTATATTTCCTAATAAAAACTGAAAAAGGAAAAATTTTCATAAGAACTCAAGCAAACCCTAAAAGTATAAAAACTAAAAGAAAAAAGTGGATGGTTCAATTATTCAATAGATAAAAAAGAAGAAAAAGAAAAATAGGTTCACTTCTCTAGTGAACTTGTCGGTCTTGAACTTGGTTGGGTGCAGACAGTCTTAAATGCCACCATTTGCAGTTCAAACTGAGTGTCGTAAGAGGCAGAATGGCCCTACCACTTGCACCCACAAAAGTCAACTGAGGAGATGCACCATGCAGGCCAACCAGTTATTCAATGTTCCTCGAAGCTAACCAGAGATTTTACAAAGTCCCCACGTTCCCAAAATCACACTTGCCAAAGCAGCAGAACTGTTGAAAAAGAAAAAAAATCAAATTTCAACCGTTGCTTTGAAAAAAAAAAACCTCAAAGGACATGGCTGTTCGGTCTCATCTTCCATAAATTCAACTGGGCAAGACTTTTCAGAACTATTATCTCCATTGACCCACCTTAATTCCCAAAATGAACTACACAGGATCTAGTTTTTGATGGTGAGAGCTTGGAGCATGTGTTTCTGATGAAGCGGGGAAAAGGACATATCCTCTAACCCTCGATCAGGGTCTACGCTAACAAGAGAGAATCGAAATAGATGCAAAACATAACATAATTTACTGGATAAGGGAAAGAAAACACAAATATTTGTTAGGGTTTTCATTAACTCAATATTGATTACTAATGTGACTTAAACACCTTTATATGATCTAAAAACAAATTCCTCGTTCTGGATCCAAACCAAACAACACAAGAAATAAAAACTCAATTTATGAGAATGGCATTTGCTCATGTGTCATTCTCCCTGCATTGGAAAAAAGTTATCTTCAACGAATCAAATCTCAGCTCCAAAGATATACTCGCGGAAGAATAATACTGGAATATGGTTGTCTAGGTCAATTTTTCTAGGTTTAGGTATTATTTTGGGTATGATATTAAATTTTGGCAGTGGATTGGGTTTAGGTATGGGCATATCTTGTTTATGATGTGATAGACGGTTGAACTTAGTTTTTGCAACTAGAATCGGTTTTAGGTTTTTATTTAAGTAAAGAAAAATATGATTGTATTTGGGGAGAACAAAAATAGGGCTAGGTTTAAGGTAAATGCCTCGGTTGGAACCAGATATTGGGCTCAAAAAATTGGCTTCAAATGGGATTTGACCAGTTAAGGGACCGACCAGTTGCATATCAGCCAAGCCGATCTACACCCAGCTTCAGCTGACTGGGTCAATGCGCTGGGTTTCTAGCTAGGGTCCAGGACAATCTACATTAAGTCATCACCCTTGGCGTTCCTCCCAATCAGCCACAAATGTGGTGGTCACCATGGTGGAAACCTTTTCTTGTCTTCCACAAACATGCATTTGTGGGTTTGGTAATGTTCTTTCAATGCTGCATTGATTCCTTCCACCGGCGAACGACTATTGCTTTTCTTTGGCAACATTCATGTTTTCTTGCATTTGAATGAACATTATTCTCATTTGTTCTTGCATTGGGAGTGAGCTTTATTCTCATTTGTTCTTGCATTGGGATGACCGAATTCTTCCTCAAAATAAGCAATCTGATCTCCAATACTTTTCTACTACGAGGCAAATCTCTTCTTCAGAATAACATGGGAGAATTGATCCAAAGACTATATTCTTAAATCCCAAAATCGATGGACAAAAGTTCTTGGATGAAATTTCACATACAAAAGTCTGTGGATAAAAATGTGGCCATTGTGCGTGATGACCATTACCTCAAATATGAAGTGTAGCTGCAACTACGTAATTGTACTTACTAGTAAATTGAAATAGATCCATTCTTATTGTGAAGCTAGTTGTATACACCATTCTTGTGTATGAAATTTCCTGCACCATTTTAATAATGACAGAGAATGCCCGTGATTAATACAAAAAGAAACTTTTTGTAGGAATAAAAAGGGAACCGCAAAAAGAAAATTTGGGGATTTGATAAAGGTAAAAATTGTCAATCCATGTATATATATTGTTATGACCAATATACCCCTATAAGTAGTAAAAAAGTGTTTTTGTTTGTTGTCACTCATAGCATTGTTTCATAAATATTTTTATTATCTCATAAATATTTAACTATCTCATTAGCCACTTGTCTCAAACATTAAGTTGGAAGCCAAATCAGCACCAATGTTGGTCGAAGGCGAATCGGTGGGTGCACTCAATAGACACTCATCCCCCAAGGTGGATGGCGGGAATGATGCAAGAAGATCATACACGAAGGTGTTGTTATCCAAAAATACCCTCAGTGTGGCAAAATGGCTTCTGAAAAGAGAATGCCCTGAGGTGGATGGCAGGAATGATGCTAGAAGCCCATACATGAAAAAGGGAAAATGAAGTTTATCGGTCGGTCGTGGAGAATAGGCTTTTCCATAATGCTTTGAACGTTTGCAGCAGTAGAGGGAGTTGTCAGTCATAGGCAGTGGTTATCATCCTCGTTGGAGCGGTTCTGGTCATCAGTCAGCATCGATCGGAGCCACCTTCGGGACGTATGTTGGAATGAGCAGAGGCTTCTACCAAGTTCTCTTCTTCCAGATGGAGTTCTTGTTCGCAAGGTGCAATTATCGTCATCGTCAGTGGAAGTTATTGTGATCGGCCAAAGAGTATCAGTCGGAGCAAGCGTAGGGATGATTGTTGCATTCATTCTCCTCGTCGGTGATAGATATAGTCTATTATTTTTAGTTTGGTCTCATACTTTCGTTAGTTCATACGTTGTACAAGAGAAACAACAGGAGGTGAGATAATGAAAATGACAACTTCTGTATGTATTGCCAAAGCGACACAGAAGGTGATGAGATAACGAAATAACAACATTATCTCATATCCTTATGTTTCTCATATGTAGTATATACATGTGTTGTTTATTATGTCCATTCTTTTATCTCTAGCTCTATATTGCATTGTTATTCATTATCTTACATCTATTTTTTTTCTTCTTGTAGATCAATGATGTCTACTTCAATATATACATAAGAATATGACACCAAACGTCTATTATGGGACGTCAAATGGGGTGAAGTCGACCTATATGTTAGACCAAATCTAAAGAACTTGGAAAGATATAGAATGATAAGTGCGTACGATGTTTTGGTAGAACAAAAAACGGATGCGACACCTGAAGATGAAGCTGCCATTACAGCAAAACATATGTGACCTAAGGTGGAGCAGGTCGTGGAGAATGAGAAGGAAGGTGTAAAAGAAAATGAGGTGAAGAGGTGACGAAAATGAATGGATAGGCCGTGGAGTTGGAGAATGCATGGGAGAATGAAGGAGGAAGTGGCAGAAACAAATGGACAGGCCATGGAGACGGAGAATGCAAGGGAGAAGGAATTTGAGTAGGAGGAGATGGCAAAATGAAAGGACAAGCCGTGGAGATGAAGAATGCAAGAAATTTGAGCAAAAAAGAGGTGGTGGAAGCAAAGGCCCAAACCGATGAGACGATAGGGGAGATGAAATTTGAGCAAGAGTTGGTGGTGGAAGGGGAGCGACTCCTGGAGGCAGAGAATGAAGTGGAGGAGGATAATGAGGAGGGGAATCCATTGTTGGATGAAGTAGAGGGATTAGTGTTATGTACATACACTAAAAATTAAAGGTTCTTGGCAAAGGAGAAAACTTGATTCCAATTTAGAGGTGGTAGAGATAGTTGGGAAGAAAAAGAGGTGATTGTATGACATCGATATAAGTAATCTATGACATTGATTCAAGTATTTGTAATTAAAGTTTTTATGCGGGATAATGTCTTTGACACTAGTATTTCTGTTGTCGAAATACAGGCATTGCCAATGGCATTTGGTCGTTGATTGGTATGAAGTTATGTTGGACTTCCAAAAGTAGAGATTGGTGAACATTCTGAGGACTGCTCTCCTATGGTACAATGAAACTCCAATGGGGGCCCTTGTATGTCCTGGCAAAGAAGTGGAGTTCTTGGACAAACACATTTGTGTTTGATTGATTCAAAATAATGATCACCCTAAAAGACGTTGCTAGGTTGTTTTATATTTGAACTTATGGAAACCTATACTTGGGATGTCTAGGTATAGCTTGATAGGGAAGAGCAATGACCTTCTAGGGTTGACGGATTTGGAGTTCAAGAGAGTTGTGGCCTTTTGGGGTTTGGGGGGGGGGGGGGGGGAGAGTGTAGGTCATTAATTGTTTCAAAGCTACAAAATAAATGGCAGCATGCAAAGCATGATGCACCTTCTCAAGAAGCAAACCAAGCATTGAGGTCCTATCTTGTTTATTTATTCGACATGTATCTATTTAGTGATAATTCAGGCTCAATAATAAGCTGGCGGTACATCTAATTTTGGAAAATATGTACCAGATTCATCGCTAAGCATGGGGGGTAGCTGTGCTAGTGCATTTGTACAGCCAGCTGAAACGATTTAAAGATGGGGTTGCATCCTTGAGAAGAGGTTGATTCTATAGGTATAGATATTAGCTTCATCATGTAAATTTATATGTAAAAAATATTATCTATCATCTTGTAATATCAGTATCTGTATTTTATCTCTAGTTCTGAAGGTAGGAGTACATACCTTCTATTAGGCCCATTGTGGAACATTCATTTCCAAATGCTATTCCATTACATGAGCAGTGGAGAGGTATTAGTCGTAGAGATTACAACGATATAGAGTCATCTAGGTCGATAATATCAAATCTTCATATGGGTTAGGTATGTATAGCAAACAGTGTTTCATACTTTGCTCAATAAAGACGTGGAAATACTTGTGTATTAATGATTATTCCATGTTTATGTGTAAGTGCTGTTTAGACCATACATTGGTGGCACTAGTTAAGATTGGATTGTCGTGAAAGCTTTTGAGCTGTCATGCAAAAACATGTGATTGTTCTACCTAAATAAAGTAGAAACACGGCACAGAAGCCAAGTCCTTTTGCATCATGGTGTTAGATAGTCGATTTAGCAGCCATCCCAACCCTACAAGTGATTAACGAACAAAAGTGCTTTTAGGGCTGGAGTTGACTCGCAACTGTTTTTTTAGAAAGAGCTCCATAACTGGCATCATGGTGGTGAAATGGATGTTGTTTACGACAGCAAGGGGTTTGCACCAGAGTACCACGAGCAGTATTGGGATGTAGTGCACTATCAGGTACCTGAAATCTGTTTAGATGTGCCCCATCTTGGATCGCCATCCACAACATCATCATCATCATCATCTCGAGTAAAGGATGCTGCTCAAAGGAACCAGGATCATATGGTAGGGAGAATTGAAGCAAAAATGGCAACACCATGTGGAGACTACAGCCCAGCATCCAAACCTACCCGTGGAAGAGAGATTTGTGACAACAATAAACTCATTGATTGATCATGTTGCTGATTTGACTCAAAAATTTGATGATTTGAATTATAATTTGTCACGTTATAAACTAGATGATCAAGAATAATCCTATTTTTTAATAACTACAAACTATATTCTTTTGTTTATAAGAATGAATGATGGGAAGTTAGTTTTATTGTTGACTTTTGTTTATATTTCAGCCTATCATAAAACCATTCCTACCATCAAACCTCCTTGTAAGTGCATTTATTTGTCATTCTATCATAAAACCAGTCCATACAATTGTCGCATACTCTTTCTTATGTGCCGAGGGAGCTGGAGCTGTGTCGGAGATACAAAGGGAGTGCACCGGTCGGGAACTGGGTTGATCTCTTCTATGGCGAAGCATCCGATTGTGTGAGTGTTTATTACGTTCTTGTACACATAATTATATTTGACTATATCATAAAACGAACCCTACAGTTGCGTTATCACATGATTTTTTGTCTAATTACCTATTGCCTCCCTATAAACACATTATTTCATTCTCTCATACAACAATCATACCATTTATTATCGCATTTTGTTTTGTTAGAGTGTTTATTGCCTCTTAGTAAACACATTTTAATTGTAAAACCAGTCCATACAATGGCGTTGTCGCATCTTGTTTTGTTTGAGTGGTTATCGCCTCCTTGTAAGTGTGTTTATTTTTCATTTTATCATAAAACCAGTTCATGTCATTGTCGTATTAATTTTGTTTGAGTGCTGATCGTGTCCTTGTGAACACAATTTTATTTCAGTGTGCCATAAAAACCAATCATAATGTTGCGTTATTACACTATTTTTGGTTAATTACCTTTTGTCTCTATGTAAACACGTTGTTATTTCATTCTCTAGTACAACAATCTTGTCATTTATTATAATATTTTGTTTTGTCCGAGTGCTTATCGCATCTTACTAAATACCTTCTTATCGTAAAATCAGTCCATACAATGGCATTGTCACATTATGTTTTGTTTGAGTGCTTATCGCCTCCCTGTAAGCGCGTTTATTTTTCAGTATATAGTAAAACCAGTCCATACAATGTATTACCACATTAATTTTGTCTATGTGTTTATCGCCTCCTTGTAAGTGTGTTTCTCTGTCATCTTATCATAAAATCAATCCATACAATGTCATTGTCACATTAATTTTGTTTGAATGCTTATCGCATCCTTATAAACACAATTTTATTTCAATCTATCGTCAAACCAATCCTAATGTTGTAATATCACACGATTTTTTGTCTGATTACCTATCGCCTCCTTGTAAACGTGTTGTTAGTTAATTGTCTCTCGTACAACAATCCTGCCACTGATTGTCGCATTTTTTTTGTTAGAGTGCTTATCACCTCTTAGTAAATACCTTTTTATTGTAAAACCAGTCCATACAATGGCGTTGTCACATTATATTTTATCTGAGTGCTTATCACTTCCTTGCAAGCGCATTTATTTTTCATTTTATCATAAAACAAGTCCACACAATTTCATTGGCATATTAATTTTGTCAAAATGCTTATCGCGTTCTTGTAAACATGATTTCATTTCATTCTACCATAAAATCAATCCTAACATTGCGTTATCGCACAACTTTTTGTCTGATTATCTATCACCTCTATGTAAATGCATTGTTATTTTATTGTCCTGTACAACAATCCTGCCATTTATTGTCATATTTTATTTTGTCTGAGTGCTTATCACCTCTTAGTAAATGCCCCTTTTTATGTAAAACCAGTCCATACAATGGCGTTCTCGCATTGTTTTTTGTCTGAGTGCTTATTGCCTCCTTCTAAGCACGTTTATTTGTCATTTTATCAAAAAATCAGTCCATACAATGTCCTTATAGATGCCTTTTTATCGTAAACATCTCTGATTCTACATTGTTTATGTAAATGGTTTTGTTTTCTTCTTCTTCATCTGGTTTGGTCTTCTTAGTGCGGCTTGTGTAGTAATGTACTCCACCAATTCGTCACGTAGCTATTTCGAGATGTGGTATACTATCCTATAAAAAAGCAGATTCGCTGACATTATAAATTGCTTATGTGTATTTGATAATGAAAACACCGCAATCATGGTAGTTGTTTTGGCAAGGAGCTTCCTTCCTATGGAAAAAGCGCCATTAAATCATGTTGATTCCACATTGACTCTGTAAGAATTCTTTCACGAAACATAAATCATGCAGTACTGGTCAGTGCATTTGCATTGAAATATAGTATAAGCAAGCTTTGTTCTACATGTCGAGAACATATCATACCTAATGATAGCACTCTTCCCGCAAGGTGGAAGCAGAACCACTTCAAACAAGTTTAGCAAAGGATTAGAAAGCATACTTTTAGCATGCAGGAAACCACAACCGAATGGCTTCTAGAGGACTGCACTCTGTAAAGCATGATAGAAGAAAATAAAAAATGTTCCAGTAACAAGCAAGCTATAAATGTATTTCAAAACACTAAACTACTATCATAACAGGACTGAGAATACAACGCTTTTCATTCGCAACTCTTCATTGTATTAACTCCATTGCATCGTGCAAAACCTGTGACAAGAAGACAAACTATATAAATGATCCACCTACCATATTACCTAACAGTAGTGTTAATGAAATAGTACTTGTGATATTCATAATCCATTCCTTTGGGCTGAGCTCATAGACAATTCACTCTAAATCATCACTAAACAAATTTTGTTTCACCTTCTTCATTGCCATCACCTTATCAAACGAAGCATTACCGACTGTCTCTCTTGTATTTATGAATATAGTCTAAATTGTTTCTACTATGCCACATTTAATGCACCTGCATGCAATAGCACATATCCCAGTGGTACGTTGCTACTTTTTGTGCTACTGATAAACACACAATAGTGCAAAAGAATGTTGCTCGAACATTGTTCATCATGTGTTATCGACTGCATTAATTGAATGTAGTTGCAACAATGAACAACTTCATAAAATGCAGTCGAATGGGTGTTAAACAACACGCAATAGTACATATCGCAATGGTTCTTCTCCTTTTTGTGCTATTGATGAACATGCGATAGTGCACCCTCTTAGATAAGCAATTGGTACAATCAAAAGAGTGTGACATAAGTGACCAGTACTATAATGTATATATATGTAAGAATAATGTTATATATATATATATGTAAGAATAATGCTATCTAAGCTCTAATGTATCCATGTGGATGTCATTGATATAGTACAACGTAAGTATCATTATCTCTTATCGAATGTGCACATATGGTTACTATGTAGATCTATATGTATGGGCAATATTATTGCCTCTCAAATGTGAACATATGCTTGCTATGGATATACATGTCCATTTGGCTATCATGTATCGATACATAAGAATAAGATTATCTAAGCTCTAATATATCCATATGGTTGTCATTGACATAGTGTAACATAAGCACCATTATCTCTGATCGAATGTGCACATATGGTTGCCATGTAGATATATGTGTATGCGCAGTATTATCACTGCTCAAATGTGAACATATGCTTGTTATAGATATACATGTTCATTTGGTTGTCATCTATCGATACGTAAGAATTATGTTATCTAAGCTCTAATGTATCCATATAGTTGTCAAGGATATGGTGTAACATATGCACCGTTATCTCTGATCGAATGTACACATATGGTTATCATGTAGTATTATCGCTACTCAAATGTGACATATGCTTGCTATAGGTATGCATGTCCATTTAGTTGTCATGCATTGATACATAAGAATTATGTTGCCTAAGCTCTAATGTATCCATATGGTTGTCAATAATATAGTGTAACATAAGCACCATTATCTCTAATCGAATATGCACATATGGTTATCATGTAGATATATATGTACGAGTAGTATCGCCGCTGCTCAAACATGAACATATGCTTGCTATAGATGTACATATCCATTTGGTTGTCATGCATTGATACGTAAGAATTATGTTATCTAAGCTCTAATGTATCCATATGGTTGTCAATGATATGATGTAACATAAGCATTGTTATTGCTCATCGAATATGCACACATGGTTAATATATATATATATATATATATATATATATATATATATATATACATGTTCATTTGGTGGTCATGTATCAAAACATAAGAATTATATTATCTAAACTCTAATGTATCCATATGGTTGTCAATGATATGGTGTAACATACGCACTGCTATCTCTTATTGAATATGCACATACGGCTATCATGTAGATATATATGTATGAGCAGTATCATTGCTGCTCAAACATGAACATATGCTTGCCATAGATATACATGTCCATTTGGTTGTCTTGTATTGATACGTAAGAATTACGTTATCTAAGCTCTAATGTGAACATATGGTTGTCAATGACATGGTGTAAGATGAGTACTGTTATCTCTGATTGAATGTGCACATATGGTTACCATATATATATATATATATATATATATACATATATATATATATATGTGTGTGTATATATATATATAGTAACCATATGTGCACATTCAATCAGAGATAACAGTACACATCTTAATGAGTACTGTTATCTCTGATTGAATGTGCACATATGGTTACCATGTATATATATATATATATATATATATATATATATATATATATAAAAGTAGTATTATCGCTTTATAGACCTACACCTACACCTACACAATGCTATATAATCATGTGGCGATGAGAATGAGAACAAGGTGGTTTACAAAAATTTTGAAAATAAATGGATGTTTCTCATAAAGGTGGTATCCCAAAGAACATGCGATCTAATGTACAAAATAGGTGGGAACGATCTTTTCAGTGTGGCTTCCCATAATAAAAGAGGTGGTTTCAAATAGATTAGGGCAGGAAGGAAGATTGTCTCAATCAAGAATGAAAGAGAGACTCCATGACTAGGGAGAAAAAGACCATCGATGCCAAAAATTTGCCTGGCTTTACAATAACGAGGACATGTTCTGCTAGAAAACCAACTGACAAGTCCAGTAAACCAGCCAGTGATGCAGTGAACTAGTTGCCGAATCCGGCAAAACAGCCTGCGACTCCAGAAAATAGGCTGCGATTTCAATGATGACATGTTCGGCCAAAAAACCAGTTGGCAAGTCCAGCAAATCAGCTAGCCACTCCAACAAACCAGTAGGTGACTCCAGTGAATTGGCTGGCATTTCAACCAGGACGTGTTCCAGATGACTTGGGGACAATCTACTTTAACTTTACATGGAAGACTTCCTCATTCACATTTAAGTAAACAATATTAGTTTGAATTATTTTGTTGACCTTTTAAAGTGTAGGCGTCAGAATCTAGGCCTTGGAACGTATCCTATAAGGGCAGATTTCATGTTATGTATCCTTTATCTTGGTAAATTCCATTGCATAACCTTCAAATTGCAAAAAAGATTGATCATACTAACAGATGTATAATAGCTTGCAATGTCGTATCATTTGACAGATGATACTACGGCCTTGATGACAAATGCCATAGAAAATGTTTCAGGAATTAAGGCACAGACCATTGCTGAAGTTGAAAAGGTTGTTCACCTTTATGTAATTTCCTAACTTTCTTGCTCTTGTTTTCCCTACTCTTATTGCTCTCTAACGCCCAAATGTTTTAGGATTTCTATTTCTTTATTTGTGGGTGGAAAGGCACATTGGGTGTTGTACGTCCTCCACAGTGTGAAAAAAAGAAGTGTGGATATATGATACATGCATAGTCTATGACGACTACCAAATTGCAGAAGACCTCTACAAACTAGTACCAAATTTAACCTTAATTGTTATTAAGATAACTTCTATTTCTTATTTAAGAAGTTTTGGTTCTTTTGTAGAAATATTTCTTCAGACATGTCCTCGACATCAAAATGGTGGATTACTACAAACTTTTACTAGTAAAATGTCCACGGCAAAGAAACAACTTTGACTATGGTGTGTTTGTGATGAAATATATGCAAGAGATAATGTCTGGAAGATAACCTAGCTTCATCCAATCTGATGTTACCAATAGCATTAGAATGTCATATGGAAACTTGCTTGAAATAAGTAGACAAGCTGAAATTTGAATAATATCATCTTCTTTGTAAATGCGTGAAATCAAGAGAAATTATGATCGCATGACATTATCTCCCATCGCTTTGTTTACTTATCATAATATTGGTAAATGTGTTGTTATCTCATTTTCTTGTCTTTGTATGCGTTATGACCTAGTATGAGTTATGTGAGCCGTTATCGTCTTATTTGTAAATGCGTTGTTAGCAGTATTCTCTCATTATGGTAGACTCGTTGTTATCTTATTATTTTGTAACCATTCCTTTTGTTACATGATTGTATTACTTCGTCTCCATTTACTTATCATCATTTTGGTAGATGCAGCTGTTATCTCAATCTCTTATCTCTATATGTCTTTACGCATTCTTTATAGACACATTATTATCTCTCTCTCATTATGGTAGACTCATTGTTATCTCATTATTTCTTAACCATTCCTTTTGTTTCGTGATCGTATTACTTCATCTCTATTGATTTATTGTCTTCTTGCCAGACATATTGTCATCTCATTCTTTCGTCATTGTGTGCCTTGACATATCTATTCTGGCCCTTTCTATCGTTATCATTAATTTGTCTACGTTTACTTATTACCTTCTTCGTAAATGCGTTGCTGCTTTGGGGTAGCTTTTAATTACCGCCTTGTTATTACAACATACAGTTGAAAAGTTGTCTATGGCTATGTTCGTCAATAGAGTCAATTATTCATCAGGTTGGTCGTTTCTTGCTGTTAGGTCTACAACATACGTTAGTATTTTGCACAGATGCTGGTAGCATGTTATCTCCAACTTTGCATTTTTGGTCCATCTGCCTAGGAAGTATCTATCTGGCAATTCCTGAATGTTCTCTCAATCAAGAGTCTTTTGAACATGGCAACACTAAACACTTTTAAATTCAAATTTCTCACAAGAATATTCGACATCACCTGTTTCACTTTCGTAGGTGACAAGCACATTATTGATCTTAGCCAAATCTCTCTCCCTTTTTATCACAAGATACATGTGGCAACTTGATTTTGTGCATGTAATTTTATTTCACAGTTAGTTGCTTGAATTGTCTCTTCCTTAAACCATTTAGATGCAATTGGTGTGTACACACTAATGCTTGAACAAGGACATTCATACCCAGACTTTGAGGCCAACATACAAATGTTTTAATGTCTTCTTCAAGCTCATATCCCCTAAGACTATCCAAAAAATTTTCGTAGTGTTTCATGAATCGAGATATTTGTAAGCAAGAGTATAATACCCTTTCCAGCACAACATGCATGTTTTCTACTCTGTGTGTGCGTGTTTATCATGTCTACACAAAAGTATTGTCTTCCATATGCCCACACCCACTTTTCTTTGTCCTTATATAATTTTTGAAGTCACCTATTTTCTTGTAGGTTATATGATTCAATTATTTGTGTTCATATACATTCAAATGTCTCACCATTTTTGCACTTAAGGTCACAATTGCAAAACACTCCTTAAAGCTAGTCATCTGATTCATCAAATGGCTTATGTTTTTTTCTATATTTTAGAATATATGCTACAAACACAAAAGATGATGTGCCTCTGGTCATTCGAGAGACACTGCTGCTGCTATTGCGCTGTTACCATCTGTCGGTATAACTTTGGGGTGATTTTTGTTCATGGCCTCAGGGAATACCTTGAATAACCACTCAAATGTCTCAGTAGTCTGATCAAAGTAGAATGCACTGCTGAAAATGCAACTTTTCGAGTAATGGTTCGCCCTTACAAATTGACCAAAGGGCTAGCCATGGGTATTGACCTTCACAAATAAGTCATAAATAAGCACATCATTGAAGCATTCATAGTCTAACCTAGACCTCGAGTCTGCCCATAAATATTTGTAGCATAACCATCATTGTCCATCTGAATGGCGCTGTAGAAACCTGTCTTTTCTTAATTTTTTCTAAATGGATTCGACCAATGTCATAATTTCTCCTTCTTTTAACAATTCTATCCTCCATCTCCTCAAATGTTTTCTATGATCCATGCATGTGAACAAAACATTCTCATGACCACCACCTTCTACTTTAACAAACAGGTTATATGCCTTCCTTGGCAGTATACCTGCACCATCAGATAGCTCATTTATTTCAGCATGTGATGATGATAATTTGTGATGTGACCTCAACATTTGACTCATGCAGGAAGGTGCCAATGGATGGTTGTGTTTACTGTACGCAAATATAATACTTTCTATTTGGACGCCTTCCTAGCTCCAAATTGATAGCATAATTGCACCTTCTATCAATCGTGTGCATGGTTACACATAGAACTGATCATCATTCCTTCGAACAAACATTTGACCTTCCCACAACCAGGTCTTGTGCGTTTCTTTCCGTCCTACCCTTCCTTACACCGATGGGAAAAAGCCTAACAATTGTAGAAGTTGTATGCTATGTCCTCTGTCTCGAACTCCATTCCTATAGCAGGAAACTCCATTCCTACAACAGAAGCACATTCTTTGAGACCCTCCACCTCGAACTCCATTTATAAAGTAGGAAAATTCATTCCTACAACAGAAGCATGTTCAACAGTATCATCCATCTCGAATTCCATTCCTACAAAAGGAGCACGCTCTTTGGGATTCTTCATTTTCTCATAGAGGGACTCAATCACTTGTTCATCATCATCCAATGATGTAGACATGTTAAACATTGTTCCATCTACAAAACATTGTGCCATCCGCAATGCATGAAGTCTATCGATCAAATAACAATTTAACATTATTCATGAATTATTTATTTTATGGATAAATTCCTTCCATCAAATAGCATTTAACATTATCTTACCATAAAATCTGTCGAATCTCACTATCCCTTGTACAAGCGTTGTTATCTCTTTCTCTCGATACCATTCCTGCCCTTCTTGGTAGATTCTTATCTCATTATTTTGTAACCATTCCTTTCATTACGTGATCACATTATTTTGTCTCCAATTACTTATCATCTACTTTGTACATGTGTCTTCTCTTATTTCATCAATCAATAATGAAAGGAATGGTTACAAAATAATGAAATAAACTGGGATGCATACACTTATCCCCTAAATTTGTTATCTCATTAATTCGCTATGCCACAAATTTGTTATCTTAGGCATACTATCTCAAACAAGTTATAGCGTAACATTATCTACCACATGAACTGGGATACACCCGTTATTTCATCTGTAAGATTCATATGACATCATGCCTATTGCATCAACATTTTCTTCCTTTTTCATCTCTACCATCACCTTGGCCTTCAGTTCCTCAAGAAATGCTTGTTCAATTTTTTTGAATGTCCAACTGTCGGAAAAAGTCCTATAGATGTCATTGCCTTTGTCATTTAATGTTCACGAACAAAAAAACCACAATGACATTGTTGTGAACTCACCATCCTTTCCTTCTATTATCATTCCCACCATTTCTATTTCAAGGCCAAGTTTTCTCCACTGGCAACCTCTGCTCTTCTTTCTTCCTTCAGCTGGAAACTCTCCCTCCTTTTTTCTTCTTCCTGTCCATTTTTTTTTCCGTGAAGAAATGCAACGTGAAGGAACGCAGGTTAAGTACGTATGTTGTGTGCTTTACATATACACATGTACCTTTTCTGACACAAATATCATTACTGGAACTTTACATATACGTAGGAGGATCCACCTTATAAGGACATTCAATTAAATATGGACATATACCTTTTTATTCACAAAGGTCAATAATGGAACTTTACATATACATAGAAGGGTCCACCCCTATCATACACTCGGTGCGTACATGGGTGGTGCATAGAACTCTCTCTCTTCTTATTGATCCAGATATTCCCAAAAAATGGATAAAGTTAAAAAAGATGACCCGACCTCACTTCTCTCTGTTTTTCTTGGGAGGAACAAGGGTTTCCGCATCTAGCCATCTCCAACATTCCAATCGGTATTAGACTTCATCCAGCCAGCTCCAGTGACTATTGATGCATTTCAGAAATAGCTGGGCAGTGAACGGTGCAAAATGGCTTGTGAAATAAATCCAAAGCTGAAAACAAAGAAAACTACAAGAAGGGAGATCCTAGTGGTCTCATCGGAAAAATCCAGTAGGTAAGTTTCTTAAAAGCATGAGTATAATCAAGGGTTCTGAACTTACCTTTGGTTCTTGCTACAATAGTGGATTGAAAATATCTGCTCGGTCTTGCCCTTTTGGATAATCAAATCTCTAGAGGTCCTTAAGAGTTTCGGCTGCTCAGTTACGTCCTTGACTGCAAAATCCTGCACCTCCTCATGGAGATTAACATCGAAATAATTGTCAAGCCCCATGATGGCTGATTCCTAGAAGGCCTAGGAGAATGTGATTGTCACACCTGATTTATCCCGTCATGTGAGAAAAGGAAATAGTTCATTGGTGCCATAACAAAATGGATAAATTTTTGTATGTGGCAAAACGTCAGGCCTGTTATGTCCGACATTTTTCCATGGACAAACATCTATACCCTCACCCTTGAGAATGTGGGTGCTTCACATGTGATGGGCTGCGGATCTGGCTATCTATTAAGGGCATTGATCTGCTGTCTACAATAAATTCCATGCTCATCAAACACTCCCTTAGGGTAGGGGTTCATGAGAGACCATATAACAAAAAGGTAGACACAATAGACAATGTTTGGCATTTTTTATTTTGTACAAGGCAGATTAAGGAAAAAATAAGCTGGCTTTGGGGCTGAGATAGTAACGTAATAGGATAGAGATGGCTACAAAAAGGATGTTCTCAAAAGGAGCTGATATTAGTATGCAAGAAAGGAAGCTACAAGCTATTCATGTGTTGAAATTAAACCCTGCCATAGACAACATTGGCTTGTTAAATCTTGATTTAGCGTGGCTCAACAACTTTAGGAATTTCTCCAACTTTTAGAAATGTTTTGTATGTTTGACTGCTGTTGAAGCCTTTTTTGCCTTTTTATTTTTCCTTTTGTATAGCTTCGTGTATATCTTCATTTTTGTTAATGATAAAGGAGAGAGCCCTCTCTCCCAACAAAGTCACGCCAAAAGTCTAATAAAAACATATTATACATTCATTTACTTAGATAAAATATATTCACATGAAAATTAATCTAAATAATGAATCCAACACATAATTTTACTAACAATTTGATAGGAAACCCTGTTGGATTTTGTGATTCTTCAGCTAGAAGAACCAGGCTGGGGATAGGGAGCTTTTATAAGATACAAGAAGTGGCAGTTTTGTTTGTTCTTATACTGCAAATTTTAACTTGAAAAATCATAAGAACTAAACAAAAAATGAACAAACAAACTTTAATAAATCCCAAATTAGCCAGATTAACTCTAAGTTATGGTCAGGAGTATCAAATAACTGTTTGGTTTATAGGAAAAAAAATCACAACACTATTAGGTGGAAGGTGGAAGAAGGAGAATAAGAAGGAGTGTAATACACAAAAAAAGTTTTACCATGGGTTTGTATATAGTCACCTTCATCCACTAGAACTCACTCACTTTCAATCAACATTCAACAAGATTGGTGTTTTAATTTATTTGATGATGATACACATTGCAACACACACATTCAGAGTGAATGAAATTTCTTTATGGATTACAAATCCAAATCCATAGTTTCTTTAAGATATAGAAAGGTCTTCTTGACATACTGCCATTGCTCAACATGCTGCTCATGCATGAATTGACATACTCTATTTACTGCATAGACAGTATTAGTCTTGGTGAATGTGGCATACTGAAATGCTCCAACAATGTTGTAGTATCTTTGATGATCAATCATTTTCTTTTTCGTGAGTGAGACATATACACCTCATTGAGATCGATCTCCATGGATGAAAGCATTGTTCATGTCTAAATGTGGAACTTGCCATCTCCTGCTAATAGCTATTGAGAGAATCAGCCAATCCATAGGTTGCTTGACTTCTAGTGAGTAAGTTTCAATGTAATCTATTCATTCATTCTTACAGAAACCCTTAGCAACAAGGTGGAACTTGTACATGGTAACTGATCCATTTGAAATGCCAATTTATATTGAAGACCTATTTGCAACCAATAATGGCAAGGTTTGGTGAAACAAGGGACCAATTCCTGTTCCTATTTAGTACCAACATTTCCTCTATCATGGCTTAATTCAGCACAGGAGCAATGAGTTTCTTTTGGTAGTTTGAGTTTCATTGCATGAGATAATACCTAGTAGAACTGTCAATTGCAACTCAATGTGGCATATGTTCATATCTTTGAAGATCCTTTACCCTTGTGTAGTGAAATTGGCCCAATTCTCAATTTCTTCAGAAGTGACAATCTTCTTATCAGCAAATAATTTTTTTTTCATAACATATCTAATGTCGCGACATAAAACACTTTTGAGAGACCAGATCAAAGCACACATAACCTTTATGGTTAACACCACAGCTAGTAAAGACACATGCTTACAATTTTTGGTTCAACCTTATGTTTCCAAATATGGAGTAAGGAGAGGAAAACTGTAACAACTCCACCCACTCTTGGGCTTGGTTCCCTGGTTTGGCGAATCCCAACCCGTCCCCTTGTAGTTTCGGTTCCAACAGCAAAAAGGCTAGGAACCAAGACAATCATCTCATTAATGACCTCCTTTTATAAGCCCTTGAAGATCTCTCACAATCTTCAATACGGGACTAAACTTTTGGGGCATTACACTATTGACATAAAGCAAGAAAATCAATCTCGTGGAGTTTTTTAGTTCTACGGGTACCTGCTATTATATCCCAAAAGCTTTTTCTGCCATGGTTTTTGATAAAACGTCAAAGTCCTCATTGGATTCTAGATATAAGGGCAACTCATAATGTCATGGCAGAAGCTCGAAGCTTGTTAACAAGTAGGGTATGACCAGTATGAGGGCCTTGTCATCAGCAATGGAGAGCAAATGTACATAGCTAACATCGATAAAACAATTCTTATTGATGACTGGTCTATTTTATAAGCTAAACAATGTGTTACATGTTATTAAGTGGGCCCAAAATTTCATTTTAGTTTTTTAGTTTGCTAAAGATAATTAGTGTTAGTTTATGTTAGATCATCAGTGTCTTTTGTTAAGGGTCATGCGACAGGCAATATTTTACTTGGGTCCTTTTTAGGAAGGATTATTTCCAATGTCGATCGTGAAACCAATACTAGTCCAAGATCCAAAATAGATCCCTAGATTCAAATCACATACAAAATGGATCCATATCCAAATCCAAATTCTAAAACTGGATCCACAACAAAACTTTAGATGTAGACTTTAAACCAAATATCAATTCTGGACTCATTTGATCTCAATTTGTACCTTCATATCAATACAGACCCGATCCAAACCCAAGATCCAAAGTCTAGATCCATATCCTTATTCAGTTCCAAATTCTTGATCTAGATCCAAATTTAGATCCAATTCTAGGTTTATACCTTAATCCAAATCTAAATCTGAGATTCAAAACCAAATATGAGTTTTGAATCAAAATTCAAAATCCAAATCCATATATATTATTTTTGATCCATTCTAAGCTTGTGGTCCACATCCAGCCCCAAAGTTGAAGGCTAGATCCAATTTCGGGTCCAAATACAAGTCATGGGTCATTCTTAGTCCAAGTAGAGAGATATTATGATTATTTTCTAGAGACCAATCATTTCTAGTTCAAAATTTCCAAAATACGATTGGTTTTCTAAAAATGTCATTGAATGCCCTTGGTTTTCTCAAAAAAATAACCTTACCTTTTTTTCTCAAAAAAATAACAAAATACCCTTTGTGGGGCCCACAGTCAACGTGGCAAGCTGACCAAGCCTGGTCCGGACAATCCAAGCCCGGGCAGGCTTAGGCCTCGCCTAGCCTACCCTGGCCTGGTCCTGCCTCGGCGCTGGCAAGCCTGGCCAGGCTAGTCCTACAGCCGGCCTGGCGTGGCCAAGCTTGGTCCGGCAAGGCTAAGCCTGCAACCGACCAGCACAGGCCAAAATAGGCCTGTGGCTGGCAGTGGACTAGGCCTAGGCTGGGTCAGCCTTGGGTGGGCTTTTTGGACAGATTTGACGCTTTTAGTATTTTTAAGCTATTTTAAGCCAATAATGACCAATTAATGGCTAATTTCATTTGAAAAAAAGACCACAATGCCCTTGAGTCTTCTTTCTCTATAAATAATTCCTCATTTCTCTCATTTAACATGGAAATTCATCATCTTTTCAAGCATTTGAATTCTCTCTCTCCGCTTTTAGATTTCTTCTTCTTTCTCTTTTTCTTCTTGTTCAATTTTTTATGTTTGGCTATCTTAATGTTCAACTCCAAACCTTCATCAAAGGATCTTCAACCCATTCATGTCACCATCAAAGAGTTCTCCTTGCCCGAAAGAGTTAAGGAGCCGCCTCTACATCAAATCCTTCTTTTTAGGTATTTATAACTTTTCTTTCAACCATTTTCTTGTCTCTTTTCTTCATAATAAGCCGATGAAGATTTATAGTTTCTCCAGAGCTAAGGATTCTCCTTAGAGCTCCGAAGAGCATGACGACCAAGGCAAATATTTTCCTTAAAATAATTTCCTCTCTCTTTTTAACTTATTATTTTATCATTTTAACTAGCTTCTTCATTTTTTTTAACTCGTTTATCTCTTTTAAACTCGTTTTTCTCTCATTTTAATTTTTTTCTCTTTCTTCTTAACTTCTTTTTCTCTCATTCTTTACTCCTCTCATTTTCATTTTAATGTTTATTTTTTTCATTCTTAACTTTTCCCTACCATTTTAACTTATATTTTTCTCATTTTAATTTCTCATCTTTATTTTTCTGTTTTTATTTCTCTTCTCATTTCTCTCTTGTCTAATTCTTTCTCTTTCAAATATCTCTCTTTTTCTCTCTCTCTTTTACCTTTTATTTCTCTCTAAGTATTTTCATTTTTCTCTTTCATTCTTTTAAATTTTCTCTGCTCCTATTCTTGCTCTCTCATCATATATCTACCTTTTCATTTTTCTTATCTAATTCTCTATTTTGATGTCTTGATTGTATGTGAATGCTTATTACAATGTGAGGATTTGCGGTCATTTTTCTATTTTTATCATTTTGAGGTTTGGACATGTCCAACCCGGGAAACACCTAAACATGCTTGATGTACATGTTAATTTGCATTGAACATGTCATTTTTTATTTTCAAATTGCAAATCCATCTTCATATTTTTTTAACCATTCTTCTAGTCTTTCGTTGGCCCACCTATATTTTCAATACACCCTTGAGTGACTCACTAGATGAAATCTTACCACTATCAATTTAGATCAAAAATTTTCCTTTCATTGCTCCATATATGTGTTATGGTAGGATTAGTTTATTTTTGTTATGCATATAAAATTTATGTAATCATGCATACACAATCATTTATAGGAATCATGAATGCTCATTAGCACATCACTAAGAAGATTAAGTAATCCAAGATCAAGCCCTAATGAGGTGATAATCGAATTAAGGCAAAATCTTGAAACTTAATTAAAATTGAAGAGAAACAGCCCTATAAATTATAATATTTTCTTCTTGTAAATATCAAATTTTTACACTTTTCACCATATTATTTTGATATTTGCAATATTTTAAAATCTCTTTATTTGGTCCTATGATGAAAATAATTATGGTCATCATCCATCTATTTTGATATCTTATTTTCAAACAAAACTTGGAAAACTTGTTTTTGCAAAACCTGACAAGTTAAAACCATATTTTGCAAAATAAGTAATTTACAAGTATGTTTTCAATCATATTTCCTCCAAAAAGTTGAAAACTTCAATTTTTCAAAACTATCTTCAAAAACAAGTTATCTTTTAGTTGAGTTCTAGTGAAAATATTTGAAGAATTCAAATAATTGTACAATCATCCCTTTTAAACAATTTGTTTTATATACTATTTGACTTTTCCAACAATTCAATCTCAAATTTGTAAAGTAACTAATTATTAAGGGTTTGTTAACCCTTAAGACCATAGTTCTAGACCTAAGGGCACCACCATTTTTTTTCTAAAACCAAACCATATTTAATCATTTCAAAATTTATCTTAATATATTTTATTTAGACTTGAGCACACATGCATATAGGATAACATTTCAAATATCAGAATGTGCAAAGTAAGAGATTGGTTCTTGGTCGGGTTACCCCCAATAAAGGCGTTGGGAACGGCCGGGCCTCGTACCGATGGGTGACTCCCTCTCTCTCTCATTTCAAAATAAAACCTCATTTTTCTGAAGCACTTCAAAGACCAAAATAAATTTTGGAGATGTAAACAATTCCTATATTAGTTGCTCATAGTGCATAATAGCATAATGTAAGCATTAGGACTGTGTCATAGATCATTTTAGTGATACCAGCGTATGCATTTTCTATTTTGCAAAGGTATAAAACTTATTTCGATGCATTTTTTTGGTAGGCGTTGAAGCATTCTAATGACCTACATTGTTGCAATCAATCATTTCTTAGGTTGCGCAGAAGATTGCAAAGCAAATAGAAAGGAACTTCAGTAGTCCTTACCCAAGACTCTAACCCACTGGTTCATGCTGTGTCTTGGCTGCTACCGGCCCCAGTTTTCTTTGTTTCTATTAATTGCATGTAGTACTAATTACTATTTAGTGTAATCTTATTAGTTTTAGTTAGTATTAGAATGCTACAAGTTGTTGATTAAAAGGTTCATGTTAGTTAACTAGAATGGGTTCTTTTGTCAATGCCAGTAAGAATTGCCTTGAGCTAGTGGGTTTACGTGCATTGGAGTTGTCCAACTATAGATGCCTCAAATTTTATATTGCCAAACGACCATTTTACGCCTCTTAGTGGAGACTTTGTGCTAATTTTCTCAAATGTTTTTCAAATGCAATGACCAAGGATCACAAATACATGAATTTGATGGTCTCAATGTTAGGTAGTTGGACCTAAATCACCCAACTTGTCGTCAGTAAGAAAAATGATCATTTTTCCCCTGATCATCCTCATTTTTTCCAAATCTTGTTCAATTCTCATGAAATAGCTGTACAACTCCTGAGAATTAGGTTTTACCATTTCAATAATAAAAATTCTCATATTTGCAAATTACCAGGAGATTTCACAACCCATTTTCCTGCTCACATTTGGTTATTTGGCTCAAAATGGCTCATTTATGTTCTTTTTTGGCAATTTTTTCACACTAGAACACCTACTGATCTCTCCAACTTTGTTTTGAAATCATTTTTATTATTAGCAAACTTTTTTATTTAAACCCCCAATCTTCAAAGCCAACTTCTCATCATAAACCTTTCATTTGCCTCCATTTTAGTTGAAATGAGCTCACTTGCTCAGTGATTCATATAATTCTCAACAAAGACATCTTGTCAATCTCTATAGAGCTACATTAAAGTCTTTTTTCAATGCGAGAATAACATTTTTGAAGTTATTTTCTACTCACTCATCCTATTTTGAGCTCTGGCGAGTTGTGCTGATAACAAGATCAATCTCTATCCTTCATTTCGAGTGTCCATGCTGATATTCTCTTTTTCAATGGCTAGTCAAGTTGTGTTGAGCTAGCAACTTGTTTTTGAATGTCAAGACTGACTATCTTTAGCTCAATTCGGTTTAATTCATCCATAATCTAACTCTTTTTCCATTTCCACTCATCTCCCTCACTTGTATGGAGTGCTCAGTGTTAGCTCAATTTTCTAAGCTAAAATTCTTACATTCCAAGAGTCTAATTGATGGTTTCTTTGCATCAACGTGATCAAACACATCTCAATAGAGTATTGTTAATTTTAGTTTGGAGCAATCACATGTTGAACACACAATTCCTCACTACCTTGAAGTGCACTATCTTGTATTATATATTCTCTATGGTTGTTCTTTTTGAATTCTTTCAAGTTTTATAGTTTCTCTACCACGTCATAAGTTTATCATTAAATTTTCAGCCAAAACCAAGTTTTCTACCCCTTTCAGATAAGAACGCAAAATCATATGTTAGCATAGTTCAATGCAAAAAGCAGATTTTTAGAAACTTAAATATGCAAGTTTCTTAGATTCTCTGATATGTAGAGGACCTACATACGAAAAAAATATCAAGATGAGATTTCTAACCCCACTTTCCACCTATTTGAAATTTGTGTAGAAACTGTCATAATGACATTTTTATGCAGAATTTCAGCTTTTCAAGTTACTTCACCAGCTTGTTTGATGCATAGCTCTCTCATTTGTGGGTCTTTTCTCATCATTTAAGTTTATGTAAATTCTCTAGTGAGTACAAATTCTACATACCAAATTTAACACTAATTCATGAAGTTTTGACATACCTTTGATATTGGCAATGTTTGTGATTTGAACTAATTTTTGTTTTTCTCTTTTCTATGTCTCTACAGAAATCTGCTCAGCAACCTAGATTTACAAGTTTACATCTTGTCATCCTTAAAAGTTTTTTCAAAAATTTAACATAATTGAAAGGTTAACATACAAAAAGAGTATATCGTGTTTTGTGACCATTAAAGATCATTACATTAACTTTTTCATGTGTGTAACTTGAGTTGTGAAGTTGTTTTACTGTTTTCTCGTACTTGGTCAAATTTTAGAGTCTGTCAATGAGTTGTTCTGTAGCAACCTTTGCATCTTTTTATTTCTTATTCATTTTTTAATGTATAAAGTTCAACTAATTCTCTGGTATGTAGGGAATCTACAATCGAAATTTCAAGTTTATCCAGGTTGTTTTGATATGTTTTGAGTCATGCAAAGTCATACCAGTAAAATAATTCTTTTGTTGTTCTCTACCAAAAACATGTTTTCTACATTGATTTTGTTGTGTAATATATTTTTGTAGAAAATAAATTTTTTGAATTTATCACTTGAAACTAATTATTTGATAGATAGAGATTCTCCAACCAAAATTTCAAGAAGTTTTAAAGATCATTGGCATAATTTTTAGGACCAATCAATTCAGTTGCTGAGAATAAGTTGCATTTCTCTAGGGTTGATTTTTATCTTTTAGGACTGATCCTTTGACTTGTTAAAAATAATTCAAGAGCTTGATCTGTTTTTGGAATGATGGAGTTTAAATTCTTTGGCTAACTATGGATTCAATAGCCTTAGGCTTTTGATGAGAAAATGGCTGAGCTCTTAGATTTCACAAGAGCTTGGGAATTTAAATTTTAGAGACTGTTAAATTTAATCCAAATCATGAACTCAAATTTTATCAAATCGTACTTAAAATTGCATATCATATTTTGATGAACTTCGTCCCGCTTTCCTTCAATTAAAATAGGTGCATATGATGCTAGGACATGTAATAGCTTGACCCATGAGGTTCTTAAGTTAAGAGTACATGTGCTTTCTTCAACATTCATACATTCCTTTCTTTGTTTTTTTTTTCTTCATAGTAGAGATTGGAGTATCAACCAATTTAGTGATCCATCTTTTACACATGGCTTTGACCATTCACGTTACAAATTGTTGGAGCCTTTCATCTGTTCGGACTTCCGTCCTTTCTTCCTCCTGCACAAATTTTCTGCTCTAATTCTCTGCTTTTGATGCTTACACACTCTTGTCTTAGTTTTCCTCCAATTCATTGTAAACAAAAATCATACAACCAATTCCCAGATTTTCTATTGTTTTCCCTTTTCGTTTAGTTACTATTGTTAGTCTTGTAAATTAGATTTGATGCATTTTTTATATATATCAAGTTAGGCAAACCTCTACTAGGTTGCACTACATGCATTAGTTTTGAACTCTTGATTTTCCTCAATTCCAAGATCTTCAAATCCAACCATGTAACAAGCTTACCAAGTTCTTGATGATATGCTCACTAGCATTTGGTGTAGTTGATTATTCAATCTTAGTCAGATTGGTGATTGAGTTTATAGAAACAAATTGTATATTGACCTTCTTCAAGTTGAAAGTTTCAAGATAATTTAGAAGTCTTTCAACAGTCTGGCCAAGTTTTATATGTGACTTGCAGATTTATAACTGTTATAATTCATGGTTATATAAGTCAGACAATAGCCAAAGGGGAAGTGAGGCTGTAATACAAATTGGCACGCTCTGCTCTGCCTCTATGGTTAGAGAAACTAGTGATGCTGCTGGTATTTGAAGTTGTGATGCTATTATCAATATTTCATGTAATAGCTTGAGCGACAAGGTTCTTCAATTTGTTTGCGGAACATCAAAATCTGCGACAAGAAATGATATTTTCTCATACAATCACAATTGGAACTAATATCGGCAAATGATCAGGGGCTCTTTCTTATAGAATCCTATAGTTCTGGCTGTGCATAGCTGCAAATAGCTTGTCTAGTGAAGCACGTGGACCACCAAGGTCCTTTGCTAGGGTCTCTAAAAAGCAAAGGAAGTTGTACATCAGGGATTAATTAAACAAAGGCTTATGCAATTTTTTCTTCATTTTGAATGCACCTTTAATTAGTGCTACTTGTTGCATATGACACCTATATTTTATCCATCTTGAATACACCCTTAAGTGGCAGACAAAGAAATTTTGTTGAATGGGGTTTCTTGTTCATTAAAAGAAAAGGGTCTTAGTTTTTAATTTATCAACAATTAAAATAAATTTTTTTAAGATTATATATCACCTACAAAGATCGTTTGTAGGACCAAACTTCACAAATAATCTAATAGAGTTTTGAAATTTCATTATATATATTTTTGTATTTTATTACATTTTTTTGCTTTTTCATGTTAGACATATATGATGTCAAGATCGTTTAAAAGTTTACCCAAAACAATATATATTTTATTTATCTTGGGGCTTATGAGTCATTTCAATAAAATGAGATTTTATAAATATTTCAGTTTTTCCTTTGAATTGTATAGTAATAGTTTGATGATATTATATTAATTGGAATTTATTGATGACTCACTGAATTTCATAGTAGATAACAAGAGAAAGAAGAAGCAGCTTGCTACCTTGTGTAGAGAGAGAGAGAAGCAGTTTGGTACTCTTTTTTAGTTGGGTACTCCAGGCTCTCTTTCTGCATATTTTGGTTGGCCTCTGTGTCATGTCTTGGCATGCTTGTAGACTATTCATTAACTAGTTTTACTTAACTTCTTCTACATCTATGTTTGATTATTTAGATTGAAGCTCTTATAATATGAAAGATCAAAGTTGGACAGTAAAGAGAAGAGATGATATAGAATATTTGAATGGTGTGGACAATTTTTTTTTATGAGTGCTAATAATGTCATTGTCAATGAAAGAATGGGATGTCCTTGCATCAAATGCAACAATTTAGGTCTCAAAATGTACTAGATGCAATAGATCATACTGTCTACCATTGATTCATTTTGTCATATTTTGGTGGAATTATGATGATGAATCATTTTCGTTACCTGTGATGGAAGTTAACCAACCACCAAATGTGCATTTTGAAAACATGCACGAAATGCTAGGCGATGTTTTTGACATGCATGAAGATGCATCGGCTTCAGGTAGGTCTATCAACCATGTTATTGAAGAAAGAGAAGACAATGACATGTATGAAAGATTGAGTAGTGATGCAAAAAAGGAACCTTATCCAAGTTACAGTAGATATACGAAAATGAGTTTTTTAATCAGCTTGTTTCATATCAAGTTTCTATATGGATAGAGCAACAAGAGCTTTAATATGTTATTTGATCTATTGCATGTAACTTTCTTTAATAGAGTGCTGTTACCAAAGACCATGTATGAGGCCAATAAATCATCACAAAATTGGAGATTTATAGTGAAATGATAGATATACACCAAAATAACTATATGTTATAGAAGAATGAATATACGACAAAAGATACATGTAACAAATATGGTGTGTCATAATGTAAAAAAAACCGACAATCAATTTACCTCTATGCATCTAAAAAAGAAAAGAAGGCACCAATCAAGGCTCTACATTATTTCCTAATTACACTAAAGTTGAAAAGCATGACTAATGTTGTACAACAAATGACATGCCATGTGAAAACCCATGCTAAAGATAATGAAAACGAAGTGATATTTATGAAGGCAATGACAATGAAAATGAAAGAAAACTTTGTTAAATATTAGAAATCCATTAACTTGTTAATTACCATTGCATCTATATTGGATCCATGCATAAAAATCACATTATCAGAATTTATCTTCTCAAAAATTTGTCAATCAAGAGAAGAAAAGGAAAACAAATGGAAATGATAAAATGTACGTTGCAAGAGGTTTATAAAGATTCTGTTAGAAGAAATGAAACTTAAAATAAAGTGGATGCTAATACTATTACCATATCAAGTAATTCCTCTAATAATTGAGGTCAACGCACACCATCCAGTGGAAGAAAGTTATTTTTTAAGTTCTTAAGTAAAGCTGAAAATGTTACTTTTCAGGTTACCAAATTTGGGCAAGACACATATTTGGAGGATGGATTAATGATGATGTTGGTGATGATTTTTTTAATATCTTGCAATGGTGGAAAGACAAGGAACCCAAGTATTGAATTCTTTCACAAATGGCACGTGATATATTGTCAATTCCAATCACTTATGTTGCTTCAGAAAAAGCATTTTGTACAGGAGGTCAGATTCTTAATGATAGTCGTGTTCATTGATACCACAGATAGTGGAAGCTTTGGTTAGTTTGGGTGATTGGGTAAAGAATGATGGTGATTCAATGCATGAAGTGTTAACAAAAGTAAGTATGTGTAAAGCTTTTGATTTTTTTCGCAGGTGGAGTTGGAGCAGGTCCAGACCCGGACCCGAACATTTTTGGCGTGAAGGAGCCCGACGCAAGGGCTCTTCTCCCTCGCCTTTCCCTCTTCTCCCTCGTCTTCCTCCCAGTCCCCCCTTTTGTTGCCTCTCGTGCCAGCGCGTAGAAGAAGGAGAAGATGGAGGATTGGTGCAGGGCAACGACGAGAGCTGTGGCAGTGGCGGTCAGGTGAGGCTTCCGATTTCTCTCCGCCACCTCCTTCCTCTTCCTTCTTCTCTTCCTCCCTCTGTCAACGCCTTCCCCTGCTACATGTTTTCTTTCTCTCCCTCTCTGCACGAGCTCCCTCCGCATCTCATTGTCTCCTCCTCGCCATCTCCCTCATTTCCCTTGCCGTGCTATCCCTCTTCCTCTACCACTCTCTCACTCTCTTGCTCTCTCTGCCTGCACTCCCTCCTCACTGTCAGCACCCTCAACCGAATACTCTCTGCTCTCTTTCTCTCTTGCGTCAGACCTTCCTCCCTCAGCCGAACCAACTTCTCATAGCCAACTGCCTCCTTCTCAAGGCAGACCTCTTCTGTCACACCTTTTCATTGATTCTCATCATAGTGATTGCCGTTTGGTTGGTTTTCAGCTTGGGAAGTTCGTCTTCCCCCTTTTTCCAGCAATTAGGCCATGTTGTTGGTGACGGCAGCGAGCAATCTTTGGCATTGGCGCTCAATCGGATACTTGAGGTGGCTGTTGGGAACACTACGACAGTTTGGATACTAAAATTTGGGTGAGCGAGGCCTAATCGAGCCTAGATGGTTGAATATTTTATATTGGAGCATGTATAATTATTGGTTGAGCATACTAGAATTAAGAATTGATGATTTTAGGATATGTTAGCGACTTTGCTTTTTGAGGAAAACCTAGGATTGTTTTGAAGAGGCAATGATCCATGCTTTTAATGCCCTTTTTAGCATGATATGTTGATCCTCAAAGCTATGTGAAAATATGGTAGAGATTTGAAGGGGTTAAGATGGTTTAGAGCCATTTTTGTAAACACGTGGCGCATGTGTTGGTCGTTGGACATATTGCGTGGTTGGTTGAGAAAGAGCTTGTGAGTAGGATGTAATTTTGGAAAGAGACCTATTGGAGGGTTTTGTGAGTTGATACTACTCGTCGACACCCTTTTGAGGCGATGACATGCCTGAATGATTATATTTTGCACTGGTATGAATTGTAAAGTGAAGCGAATGTAGAACTTACCTTTTCATTGTGTTTGTAGGAACACCGGGCACGTCCAGTAGACTTTGAGTGACTAGGTTGTAGCTTGAGGCATTTTGGATATCTTGGCGACGTGCGATAGGTATGGTGACATTCCAAGCAAATCTCGGCCTGGGGCCAACTAGACTGTGTGTTTTGAGGATCGTTATGACCGTGATGTAATTGAATGATTGTATACATGAGAATTGAATGTTTATGTGATAAGTTTTGTTTTGAAAATTACTACGTAATTGCATGTGCATGCTAGAATTGATAACTACTTAGGAAAGATGAGGTGTGGTATCGAGTCGAGTGTCTCCTCGACCCCAACTGTGCATTAGAAAGCATCCTAGAATGATAACTGCATAGGAAAGCTGCGAGCCAATCACGGATCGAGACTACTTTCTGTGGTTTGGCTAAGTTTTGAAAGATATGATTGATGTGATAAGTGATGTGAATGTGGTAATGTTTTCGTATGCTTTGCCTTGGGCATGATACTAATGAATGGAATTGAAGGGTAGTTGTACCCGTATTGCTTTGACGGCTAGCTAAGAATGTTAATTATATATGTAGCCTCATGTGGAGGCATTTTGAAAGATATGATTGATGTGATAAGTGATGTGAATGTGGTAATGTTTTTGTATGCTTTGCCTTGGGCATGATACAAATGAATGGAATTGAAGGGTAGTTGTACTCGTATTGCTTTGACGACTAGCTAAGAATGTTAATTATATATGTAGCCTCGTGTGGAGGCATTCGGAGGTATGGGTGTACTCGTGGAGTGAACCAACCTCATGAGCTGGCTGGTCATTTTATGATTGTGTTTTCATAATGTTAAATAAGAAATAATAAGAGATGAGAGACCAGTGGGTTGTGGTAATGTGTTTGGGAGACATCCCGCTTTCGCCACTGGTCTCGCCTATTCAGAGCGCAGGCGGTGCAAGGCCCCAGGGTACTGTTGTGTGTTGTGCTTGGAGCGTTGGGCTCCCGCATTCCCAACCTGGGTGTCCTAGGGAAGACTGAGTATCTCTCCTTGGAATTCACACATCCATGGATGAGTGCTCTACCGCTGCAGCGTGAATGGATCCATATCGATTCGAGCCACCACGGGGGTTGTCTTTCGGCTGTAGGCCGCCCACGGTGTGCACGTGCCTGTGTATTGCACCCACATAAACTATCAATTCACTAAAGTTAATGTAAATGATTAGAATGAGAATGATATGTTATGCAGAGTTGTATGTTATTTGTGATTAGTTCATATATGAGCCCCTACCTTAGAGGTTTAGGGATTTTTCTGGCTTGTTACCATACTGCGAAGGCTAAGCCTTCAGTTGTTTTTCTTTTTCAGGTTTTGGCAGACCCGGGGCAGCAGGTTGAGCAGATGGCTTCACTCACATCCTACTGGAGAGGTTTTGGGCCGTTTGTAGTGCCGACGCGTCATGTTTTGGGTTGTATTGATGTCTTGTTGTTGTTAGGCATTAGTCATATGGTTTGAGGCAATTTTTGGTCATACACATTGATGTAATTTTTGTATCAACTGAAATTGTTATATAAATGAAAGTTTGCTCCACTGTTTTGAATTGCTTGGCTCATCTCATTATAAATCATTGTGTCATCGCACCTCAATGTTTTAGGTTTAGAAAAAAATTCTGAGGGTCAAAAAGGTTGGAGTGTGACAGTATGCCTTGAAGAAAATGTATTCATTAAATACTTTATTAGTTGTTTGATAATTGACTATATGTATTTCTTTCAAGCTGCCACTAAAGATGAGTCAAGTGAATATTATATCTTTAGAGTGATTTAAGTTGATCTTTTCATTCATTTTAGTATGTTTGTTATGTTGTTTAAATTATTAAAATATCACGATATAATTTATTAGCTCTTGTAGTTATGATTTGTTACATTGTTTTGTAGGTCTCATGAAGACAAGAGCTATGGATATCAAGATGTCATTGCAAGGATTTGCTATTTATTGGAACTTGAAATTAAAAAGCTTTGTCTTAATGTTTATTTTGGCAACTTTTAAGATACTTAAAATTTTCATATTGATCTAATTTAATATGATGGTACATGAATTATTTTTTTGATGGATTGAGAAGAAAAGGGTTGACTTTGCAGTTTTGATCAATCAACCTTCTTGTCATGTCCTCTCAAATGCAAATTTGGTATAGCCCTTGGCATAAGGTATGTGATGGCTCCAAAGCAATCAAATTTTATGTACAAAGATATCCTAGATCTGGTGATTTTGTGAACAAGTTAGTGGAGTTTTTTCATTTTCTTCTTTTCATGTTTTCTAATATTTAGGAGTTTCTATTTGGGACTTCATCTTCCAAACAGGAGCATCAGAGTTCAGTCATCAATCACAAGTCTTCAATATATATATATATATATACACACACACACGTTTCTTATCCTTAAAATGTCTGCTCAGCTTTGGACCCATGTATATGTTTTTTGTTTTTTGCTTTGTTCATTCTCCATTTCTTGTGAAACACAGTGAACGTCTCCAGGATCTGTTATTATTATTGAGCTAATTTTTTTCTTATTGAAGAATGAGTTGTGGTTTTCTTAGATATTCTTTCCATTGAAAGTCAACCACTGTTGCTGAAGGAAGTGTGAACTCCGAGCTTTACATCATGTCTTCTAGTTAATTTATCATGAATGATGTGCAACTGATGTAGTTTGCAAATGTTATTGAGTCTGTATTGTTAACATGACCATGTGGACAATCTTTAATCACTACATGTCGGTCGTCTTTGGTCCTTTGGCACATTATTTGACAGCTTATATGTTTGATTTTACTCGTTGCTAGCCAGATGCTTTCGTAGAGTTATGCAAGAAGATGAGAACATTTATTTATCTAGCTCACTTAAACGAGCTTCGTAATCATCTCGACGAGTTTAACGAGCAAGAAGAAAAGAACATTTGAAAGAATCTTGAAAGATAAACTAGTTTGTCGAGCGTGTCGAGTGGAGTTCGACATTTTTTGGTTCAGTCAAGTTCGAATCGCTTTTGTCAAGCTATTCTTGAGTCACTCAAGAAGCGCTCGAGCTCAAGGTTTCGTAAGTCGAGACAATCTTGAGTTCGGCTGGTCTCTTGCTCGGCTCGACTCACTTTCATCCCTTAAAAGGTAACTGTAGTTTTCTTTTTATTATTTTAGTTATTAAATTAAAAAAAATTGAATGAAAGGTTGAAATGGTAGCTTTGTTTACATTTTAGTATTTCTTTTAAGGAGTTGTCTTTGAGTATTGGAAAAAGTTGATGTTCGCTTTATTCTAGCACAAAAGAAGGCGCCCGTTATATTAGCCTAAAAGGTTGGGCGGTCCGTTGTAAATTTTCAATGTGTTCTTTTCTAAGGAATACCTTGGCGTGGCAAGTGGCATTCCTTTTGTCACAGTGATGTGCCCTTTTGTATGACATGGCGCCTCAATCAGGGTCGCAAAGCTTCTTAACTCTTATTTTACTTTCTCCCCCAGAACGCAGATGGAGAGTCCCCGACTTCCCAAGAGGGAGAGAAGGAGGAGAGACGTTGCATCAAATTGCCGACGGAGATGGTGGCAGAGGAGCCATTTCTGGTCTCTTCTTCCTTGTACCACTGGATGACCACCATGATGGTCGCAGGCGACGGAATGGCCGGCCATCCAAGAACGGTCATGGAGATCCCTATCGAATCCCCAGAGAGCGGCTCCTCAATCCCCGTTGCCGTGGCCTTCACCCACTCCCCGGCCCGTCAGGAAAGTGCGGCCGTCGAAATCCAGGCTGCCTACAGAGGCCACCTGGTCCAGGTGTTGGTACGAATTGTTCGTCAAGTGAAGCAGGAAGCCGACCGGCTGGAGGCCGTTCTCCAGGCGCAGGAGACGGTGGACAGGGTGCGGACCGACCCAAGGGAGAGGCTCCGCCTCAACGAGGAGCTCATGCGGCTGCTTCTCCGCCTCGACTCCGTCCCCGGGCTTGTCCCCTCCGTCAGGGATCTCAGGCGGCGTGTCAGCCGGAAGATCGTCGACCTGCAGGAGATTCTCGACGCCGTTGCCTCCACCCGTCTAGTCGGGCGGCTCCGCTGGATGTGTCCGACTAGTTGGCATGACCCAGAAGACGAAGAAGAAGAAGGAGAGAGGAGAGTTCGCGCCCTTGCCCACGACGTCGACGATGATGACGAGGGTTTGCTGAGACTCTGGGGTTTGCAGAGTGTTTTGCAATTTTAATGAAGGTATGCTATCGGTATGTAATAGAATAATTATAGTAATAAAAAAATGTGCCGTACAAGGAGTGCGTTTGTTAGCAACGGTAAATTAATTGATATGTAAACTTCGTTTCTCTCTCTCTCTCTCATATGACTGAAAAATTCCTGTAAATCTTGGAATTGGTATGTGAAATTCGAGTACCGCTGTTTGGTTTGAACCAAGAAGGTGAAGTATTCTTGAAACTTTAAATTCATTGACTAGGAAAGAAGCTGTTGGTGCATGTAGCAACTAGCAAGTGCTCTTGCAGCTTTGTCCTTTGCCTTTTATGTTTCACGGATTTCAGATCAGTCTCATAAAGTGAGAGACGCAGTGGAAGAGCTTAAGTTCTAACGAACGAGAAACCTTATGCAACTATGCTGCCGACAATCTTTATCAGATCCTGTCAATGAGTTCCAGTAATAGAAACGCCTATATTTGAATCTCAAATTCTAAAATTTTGGGGTCAAAATGTACTGCCCAACAGAATTCAGCAGAAAGCTGAGGGAACTTGTTCAGATATACATCGTTAGTCTCAGTTCTTGTGGTATTGTCCTGAAGTCTTTCATAGGAAGCGCTGCAATTGTCAGCGTTAACCATGAGAGAACAGGACGATGGAAGCTACACTTAAAGAAGGTTAAAGTGCAAATCAATCTTATTTGTTCGAAATTTCTTCAACGGGGAAAAAAAATTCAAGGATGGTTAGCATACTTGAAAAGTTTCGCTATAAGGTAGTAGCCATTCGTAGCAGAAGAATTACATGAATGAATATGCTGTACTCTTAGGCCATCCTTTTCAGATGCCAACCCTGTTTTTGTAAATTTTGTTCTTGAGACTGGACATGACAATACAGAGTAGGGTGTTGGAGCTTGTACAGTGACAGCATCATGTGAAGGCATCTTGATTCCATCCGATAGCTACGTCACTTGAAGCCATTATGCAGTGAATGCTGGTTGGCCTGGTGCAACTGTTTAGTGGTTGGCTGGATGTATCTCCTTGATGCAGAGTTTAGACAGTCCTCGGAACAACGCCAGGTACAGTAAAAGCGGACTTTTATGTAACTATAGCTGGATTAGGAACGGGTAGTGTTGCAATTGCAGTTAGTAAGCATCTTTATAGGTTGAAGAAGGGAACAATGTGCACCGTCTTGCAGTCTACTAATTTTTTTTCTCTAGGAATATATATCTGCGCTCTTTATATATATATATATATATATATATATATATATATAGTCAATCGACTTGGACTGAGTCGAACTGCGTAAATCCCATCCTGTCCTTTTAGGTTCTTGAACGATCTGCATCTGACTTCCAATTTTGGCAACTCAGGCTGTTATGAAACTAGTGAAAAACCAGATGACTTCTGCAAACATGATGACTTCACTCTCATGTTCAATTTTTAAAACCAGCCTAGTCTGTTACTGCAACAAAATTCCTTTCCAGTGTGGTCCTTGGCTTCCACATTTCCATGTGAAACTTGCTTATCCTGGTATTAGGACTCCTAAAGCGTGAACTTGGATTTTTTTTCTGTTCGAGTAATCACTAAAGGTAGCGGTCCAGGTGAAATTATTAAACAATGACATCCACAAGTATTTTACATGTTTACATAATCTAAAAGGTTTTCCATTTTTACAAGTTCCAAAACTCTCTTCTTCAAGGTCATATGTTTGTGCATTTTGGGTGCAATAGTCGTGCCCAAGAACCTAAAAGGAGCAAATGTTTGGATCATGTATTGCTAGTGTGACTCTATAAGAGTTAAAAGATGAATTTGCAATTTTTTTGGTTGATAAAAGATCTGTTTATGTCAAAAAAAACATGTCCAAAAGTTGCTTTTTAAGACTATGGCTGTAGCTGTTAAGATATGGGTTGGGCCTAGTCAGATCAGACCCGACCTGACTCATCTTAACCACACGCATGGGTGGTGGCATACTTGTAAATTTTGTGTACTAAATTGTGATTAGTATATAATGATAACAAGAGGCAGGCGTCAAGGTTGTCGTCTTCATTCTTCTCTCTCTATCTTGCATAAGCAGTCTATTCCTCTTCTCCTCCTTTTGTATCTAATAAAGACTCCATCCGGTGGTTTGGTGTTGCATATCAAAAATCTTACATGGTATTAGAGCAGGTTTTGCCACTGAGAATATCCGGTAAGAATTTCTAATTTCCGCCCTAATCTCTGTTTTTCTACCCTAATCTTAAAATCTCTGTTTTCTGCCCTAATCTCTGTCACCTAACCCTAATCCCTACCTTCTGCCCTAATCTCAAAATTTTTGTTTTATCTCTATTTGCCCTAATCCCTGCTGCCTACCCTAATCCCAAAATTTTTGTTTTTATCTCTATTTTTTATTGTTGTCGTCTGCCCTAATCCCTGAAGTCTACACTTAATCCCAAAATTTTTGTTTTCCCTTTGTTTTATGATTGCTGCAACTATGGACCACAACCATAATTCCATCATCTTGTTGTCCAGTTTCCTCTTTCAACTCATGTCACAAAAGCTAAACCATACCAACTATTGGACATGGAAACGTCAAATAGTCCCTTTCATCAAGAGTCAGTGTCTCTAAGGACATCTCAATGACATCACACATGTGCCACTAGAATGGATCATGCGAGAGGTGAAGAATGCTGTCGGGCAAGTTCAAGAAACCGTTCCATAAATCAATCTTGAATATGAGACGTGGATGGTTCATGATCAATCTCTTGTTGCATATATCACCTCCACATTATCCAAAGAAGTTTTGGCAGGTGATGATGATGATCTTTCAGCACTTAAGTTGTGGAATGTACTCGCTATTACGTATTCTCAAGCATCATAAGCGAGATTCCTACAACTCAAGCAGCAATTTCAGGATATCAATCAAGGAACACACTCAGTTTTGGAGTACATACATGAAATAAAAAATGTCAGCGACCAGCTTGCAATCATAGGGCACCCAGTGACAAGGACAAGGTACAACAGGTTCCGAGTGGATTGGGGTGAGATTTTGATGTTTTCAGTACTGCTTTAGAGGTATTACTTATGCTTCCCTCTTTTGAATACTTGAAAGTAAAATTGATTCGGCATGAAGCAAGTCGTATACAACGACAAGAATTACCTTCTTTTGGTAGTTATAATATGTTAGTCACTGGCACCCATGATTTGCAATGAAGTTGTCCTAGAGTTTGGAACACGCAGGCTGGGATGGGGAGGTATTCTTCCTACACAAAAAACAAATGCAAAGGCAAATGTACCACGAAGAATACCTGCTTGTTTTTATTGCAATAACAGAGGTCATGTGAAGTCAGAATGTTGGCATAACCCCCAAAATAAAGGAAAACATGTTAGGCGTGACAATAAGGCAGCAGGTCAACTGTGTCGAACACCATGTGCAACAGATGTTAATGATAGCTTTGTCCAAAGTCAATCTTAATCAAAATGAGGAAGGACAATGGTATGTGGATTCTGGTGCTGCAGCTCATGTGACTGATGATGCAGATAAGCTCTCTAGTGCTCTCCCTTATTTAGTTAAAGACTCAATTGTCACAAGAGATGGTTCCCATCACAAAATATCTCATATTGGAAATGCACACATATCCATGGCTTATTCATCTATACCTTTAAAGAATGTTTTTGTTGTTCCAAATGTCAAAAAATATCATTTATGTGTCAAAGTTTATTCATGATACTCATTCTTCTATTGAGTTTACTCATTCTGTTTATGTCAAGGATGCTTGAACCAAGAAGATGTTCGTTGAGGGTGTTCGCAAAGGAGACATGTACGTCATTGAAGAAACTCCAAAGGTGTCTAAGTCATGTATTTCAAATTCATTTTTTCTCAGTCATAGTGAAGTCAATACTATAGAGTATGATAAGTCATTCATTTGGCATGGTCATATAGCCCATTGTAGTCAGTCTTTCATTCAAAGTCTTGTTGCAAACAGACTCTTACATAAGTGTAGTCTAAGTCTCGTCAATGAGTCTAGCATGTGTTCAAGCTGTCATATTTGTAAGAGTCATGTTCTTCCTTTCCAATCAATAAATAAGCGAGCATCGAAGTTATTTGATACCATATATTCTGATATTTGGGGGTCTATTCTTATTTCTTCTTCTTTCGGGAGCAAATATTATGTTGTTTTCATTGATTATTATTCACGTTACACATGGATTCACTTCATGAAAAGCAAATCAGAGGTGTTCAGCTTGTTCACTCAATTTCATGTCTTAGTCCAAAACAAATACTTTAGTAATATTGTGCATTTCCAATGTGATGGTGGTGATGAGTTCATTTCAAATGAATTTACTGAGTATTTACTAAATCATGGGATCATTAGACAGATTTTCTGTCCACACACATTACAACAGAATGATATTGCTCAAAGAAAGCATAAGCACATAGTTGAAAGTGCTCTAAGTATGATGCATAACACAGATGTGCAGATGAATTTAAGGACTGAAGTCTTCCATACTGTTGTTCATGTTATTAATTGACTGCCACTATTCATACTTGAAGGAAAATCTCCATTCTTTATTTTACATCAAGAACAACCCAATTATAATAAACTACGTGTTTTTGGATACATCTATTATGTTCATATTGATGTTTCCTTGAGAAATAAGATCCAAGGTCGAGCTATTATGCGCAGATTTGTGGGTTATCCAAAGAATTATAATGGCAATCGCTGCTACAATCCAAAGGCTAGACTTATGCATATTTCATAACATGTTCTTGATGAGCATAAGTTGAAAGACTTAAAGGAGCCACGTGCGATGTTCAATACAAGCAATAATACATATGATTCATGGTTGAGTGCTAAAATATTAAGCCAAGGAGATGATGCATACCCCACACACAGTGACAAAGTTATAAATGATTCTGAGGCAGTCTCAATTGTTCAGATGGGCAGCACGCCTCCACCTCCTCAGACGACTAGCACGTCTTCGCCTAATCAGTTTTCAAAAACAGTATATATTCGATGATCAGTTCTAGCAACCGCTCCAAAACTATCATCACTTGACTACGTAGATCAAAACGTGTGCGACACCCTATTAATAAATTGGTAAGTTGTGATAACTTCTCTTTAAATTTTCAACTTTTTATGACAGAATTAAGCAAAGGGGTAAAGCCAAAATGTTATGAACATGCATGCAAGAATAAGTATTGGGTCGAGGCCATGAATGAATAAATAGCTGCTTTACATGAATGTCAAACTTGGGCGATTGTTATTCGTTCGGATAATAAGAAGGTAGTGGGTTCAAAATGTGTTTACAAACTCAAATGTCAACCTGATGGAAGTATTGATGGACATAAGTCTTGTCTTGTGGCTAGAGGTTTCACTCAGCAGTACGGGGAAGATTATGATGAGACTTTCAGTCCAGTTGTCAAGATGGGAACAATACGGGTTGTCATTTCTCTTGCAGTCTCACATGGATGGACTTTATGACAGTTGGATATTAAAAATGTTTTTCTCGATGGTTTTCTGAAAGAATAAGTACACATGGAACAACCTCTAGGTTATGCTACTAATGATCCAACCAAATGGGTGTGTAAGTTACAAAGATTACTATTGAGCTTAAGCAAGAATTTCGCTCATGGTTCTATAGATTTTCTATTCATGTATAGAGACTGGTTTTCTCAAAAGTTCTCTTGATCGTTCCTTATTTATATATCATTCAAGTGAAATTACAATGTGGCTACTCATATATGTAGATGACATAGTTCTCACTAGAAATTATTCATGTCATATATCTTATCTTAAGAAAGTATGAAGCAACAATTCAAAATGAAGGATCTCGGTACACTACGGTATTTTTTTGGTGTCGAGCTTGATAGAAAGGGTGACGTGTTTACTCTTACGCAGCACAAATATACTCTTGATATATCGGACAAAGTAGGTATGACAAGTTGCAAGCCCATCAATACTCCTATTGTTCTCAACACAAAATTAAATTCCTCTGATAGGAGTAATGCATATCAAAATCTTAGTTTTTATTAGAGTATAGTTGGCATGTTGCAATATCTTACCTTTACATTCTCAGACATAGTATATGCAATGAATCAAGCTTCTCAGTTTATGCACACACCCACAGAAGGACATATAGATACTACTAAACATATTTTGCGTTATCTTAAGGTTACTCATGGGGATGGACTCGTCTACACAAGAACGGAAACTGATTTAAATGGAAATACCATTTTCACCTATACTGATGCAAATTGGGCCAATGATCCAGGTGGTGGATGATCAGTTTCAGGTTATTGTATCTTTCTTAACTCCAATCTTGTTTGTTGGAGCAGCAGGAAACAACGTGCAGTTGCCAGATCGAGCACTGAGGCAGAATATAGGGCAATGGCTGTCAGCGTAGCTGAAGTTTCATGGTTGCATCATCTGCTTGGAGAACTCTCTCTTCTTATTGCCCTATCATCTCTATTTTGTGATAACCAAAGTGCCATCAAGATTACTTTTAATCCTATCCACATAATCGTACTAATGTTGTTCAACATTTCATTCGCCAAAAGGTTGAGGAAAGTGAAATTATTCCTACTTATATACCCACGTCTCAACAAGTGGCTGATCTATTTACCAAGGGTCTCATGGGGCGTCATTTATGGGAATTGAAGAACAAATTGTCCATGATCAAACCTCATGCACAACTTGAGGGGGGCTGTTAAGATATGTGTTGGGCCTAGTCAGATCAAACCTGATCCGACCCATCTTAACCACACGCATGGGTGGTGGCATACTTGTAAATTTTAATATTGTTTTGTGTATTTTGTTTGTATACTACATTGTGATTAGTATATAATGATAACAAGAGGCAGGCGTCTAGGTTGTTGCCCTCATTCTTCTCTCTCTCTCTCTTGCACGAGCAGTCTATTCCTCTTCTCTTCCTTTTGTGTCTACTAAAGATTCCATCTGATGGTTTGGTGTTACATATCAAAAATCAATCACAACCACAAGGCTAGAACGAAGTATTGTTAAATGAGTTTCTGTAGCTGTATGTACATTGGCTAATGGAAAGCATTAGCAATGTAAAATGTCACCATGACCATGAGCTTCTTTTGTTAGTGTACCATCATTAGAATACGGACCAAAGACAAGGGACATAAGCATGGTTGCTATTGCAATATTGAGTAGTTTGGTCTTAATTCCATTTGGCTCTGGCATGAGCTGTTTCTTAGTACCTTCACATTTTACACGCTGCAGACCACCTCTGCCTACTTGAATATGCACTTACATTTTAAAATTTCAAGTTAAAACAGGTCAAGAATCCAATGCTTGCAGTGCATCTCTTTGGCATAAGCCCGGACATGGGTCAGAATCTGATCTTGCTTGTACAACCAAGAAAAGGTAGACAATTTTAACTGCTTTTTGAATATGTAACGTAGGTTTAAGACTTCAATCATTGATGCAACAGCATAACATGAAACAGAACCCAAATTTACAGTTGCTTGTTTTCTGGATTGGATTAAAGTGTATGATGACAGTGCACTGGTGCAAACAGATGCCAGCACTAGATTTCAGCAAAACAACCCTCTTCTGTTTCCTTGTTTCTACGTGATTTATATCATCATTACTGAAACAGATATGACAAAAGTACTTTCAGAATAACCATCAGAATAACCATTCTCTTTTGGGTGTCCATGATTATGCTCTATGTAAATATAATCATTTACATATTTTTACTTTGGTTATATGTTTTGATGGAAAGATGTTTCAGCACTTTTAAATCTTTTTGTGGATCTAGCTTGGAGCTGAATCATGCCAGATATAAGTATAAACCCAAGTTCTATACGAAGATCCAAATCAAATATTGGTGAACATCGGCAATTAGCTTAACAATTCTGATCCCAATATGTGTGTTCTTACTGAATCTTGCAAAAGACAAGTTTTCTCAAACGTAAGCAGGTTACTGATATCTGATCACACTAATTAGATCCAGCCTCAAATGATGTTCCTAGTCTGACTTATGTCAGACGTTACCTTGGTTTAATATGTTCCATAACCTGGAAAAGTTCCTATTGTCTCCGATGAGACAATTGAATAAGTTCAAATCTTATGGTATAGAACCAAAATTTCAAAATAGCATGTTAGGCACAGATTGGTACATGACCATGTGGTAGCGTCCTTCTACCGAACCTATTCAGATTGGTAAGATACACACACACGATGACACAATCAGGTTAAGCCAAACCCTAATTCCTCCTTTAATAAAAACATTCCTGGCATCGGTTAACGACAGTCTTATATATTAAGTCAGAGATCCATGGGTTTGCTTGGACAGACGACCTGTCCCCTTATTCTTTACTAACAGGTACTCATATTTTCTCTTGTTCACATTTGACTCCCTTATATGGACCCGACTCTATCAACCAACCTGTCCCTTAACCTACACCTTGTCCTCAAAGTGTAAATTCAGGTAACCTCTGTTGCAACTCGAAAGAACTTTCCTGTGTTGGTTCAGGTGCCTCTGGCCCTTGCCATTCAACCAGCCATTGTCTCCAAGGTTCCACCTCATTTGCCCAATTGTCTTTGCAGAACTAGCAAAGTTGTCACTAGTATCTCCGATGAAGTTTTGGGTGGAGATTGAGGGTAACAGTTTATTCTGGTTGTGGCTAACATGGTTTTAGATGCGAAACATAGAAGATTGGGTGAATTGCAAAGCCTTCCAATAGCTGCAGCTTGTAAGCTACCTTACTCACCTTTTATTGAATTTGAAAGGGCTCATAATAGCGTGATGAAAATTTTTGATCACCCAATGTTTTGCATTGTACCTTTCCAGCTGTTTTTTTTTTTTTAAGTATGCTCATTCTCTTTTTTTGTTATATATACCCATTATCCTACTTGGTATTCCCGATTCCTGTAGTGTTTATTGTGTTGTTGTTGCATTTTGTTTTAGGCAGTAGCTAACCGATCCTCAATCACCTTCAACACTTGATCTCTTGTAACCAGTTGTATGTCCACTTCATCCAGTTGTCCTCCTTGTGGTTGACAATAACGCAGGTCTGGTGGGGATCATTCATACACAACTTCAAATAGGGACGTTTTGGTGGTGGAATATGGCACAGTGTTATAAGAAAACTTTGCCCATGACTCAGTCCAGTTGTGTAGTTGTACCTCTGCATAGCACCTTAAATAAGTCACTGAAACACTATTAACTACTTCAGTTTGCCCACGCGTTGCAGATGGTAGGCCGTACTCATTTTGAGTTTAGTACCATGTCATGTACATTAAGTCTACCAAAATTTACTTAAAAACAAAGGGATCTCTATCACTTACTATTGACCTTCGCATTCCGTGCAACTTACCAACGTTCTCTTGAAAGGCTTTCGCTACTTCCTTTCCTGAAAAAGGATGGGTGGGAGCTATGAAATGTGCGCACGTTTGGAAAGTCTGCCTAAAACCACTAGTATGACTGACTTTCCCTTGGACTTGGGCAGAACTTCGATGAAATCCATGCATAAATCTGCCCATATACACATAGGAATTGGAGGGGCTGGAGGAGACCGGCAGGCTTAAGCATCTTGTATTTGTGTGTTTGGAATGTGGCTCAAGCACACACATATTCCCTCACCTCCATTTTCATCCTAGGTCAATAAAAAGTGTGGTTGATCCACTGGTAAGTATATCCTACCCCTTGATGGCGTGTCTCCTTGAAACCGTGGGAGAGTGTAATGATAGTTTTAGTAAGGCTTGATTCTGAGGACACATAGACTCGATTATGATTATATAGATAAGGTGATTGCGAACTGTAGCCATACATCTACGTAGGGGGAGGTTTCTATTCTTTTCCTTATGTCCTGTATCGATTTTGCCTACTCGTGTTCCTTTACTAAATTATCCCAAATGCCTGAAGTATATAATGGCCAGTGTTTTTAGCTGAAATGCATCGTGACCCTCTGACTTATCTGTTTCAAACTGCCGTTATTAGCCCATCCACGACCAGCTTAGCTGATCCCCTCTTATATAGTATTTCAAGGTCATGTCCAAGAAATTTGATAACTCATTTTTGCTGAACAAGTGAGAGGTTTTCTACTGCATATAGTGTTTCAAGCTACTGTGATCAGTATAGATTTAGAATTTCCTTCCAACTAAACAATGGTGCCATCTGCGAACAGCTAAGACAATAGCAATTAGTTCCCTTTCATGAACTCATGTGCCTCTGAAACACTCTCCCATGGCTATGGCTTGGCTGAAAAAGGCAATTGAATTCTTTCCTTGATTTAGGACAGCTCCCACCCTTTTTTCAGATGCATCAGTCTCCAACCAAAAAAATTCACTAAAATCGAGTAGGGGTAGTATGGGAACAATGGTTATAACTTCCTTGAGCAAGTCAAAGGTTTCCTTCCCATCTTCCTTTCAATCAAATCGGTTCTTTTTTAGCATCTTCTTTAGTGGGGCTGTTATTCCAAACTTCCTCATTAATCTTTGATAATAACCTGCAAGTTCTAAGAAAGCAGGTAAACCCTTGATTCCTTGTGGTACGGGCCAGTCTTTTGTAGCAGCCACCTTACCATGCTCCATCTGCACTCCTTGCTTAGATATTATGTGTCCCAAATAAGTGACGTGGGAGCACCCGATCAAGCATTTTGAGATCTTTGCATATAGCCTATGTTTCCTTAGCCATTCCAGTAATCTTCTCAGCTGCTCCAAATGTTCTTTCATGCCTGCACTATAAACTAATGCGTCATCAAAAAATACTAGCACAAATTTGTGTAAATAAGACCTAAATATATTGTTCATCTGTACTTGAAAAGTTTGACGGGCATTAGTTAAGCCGAAAGGTATACATGTGAATTCATAATGCCCTTCATGCTTTTGAAAGACAATTTTTGGAATATCTTCTGGGCACATCTTGATTTGATACCCTACCTTTAGGTCTAATTTGGAGAAGATTTAATCGTGTTAAATTTTTTTCTAACTCCCTTGCTACCATAGGAGAGTATGTGAAATAATATTGACTTGATCCTATTTTTTTCTTATTGATTTGCCAAGCTCTTATAAAATTTTTATTACCACCATCACTCCTCAAAAAACGCTTCCCAGTTTTTCAAAATTGTTTGATAATCAAGAAAATGCCTCGGCCCGACCAATACGCTACGCCATTTTTAACATTGGTTTGGTTTGTTAGTTAATCAAGAAAGACGCCTTCAGATGTTTCAGCCTAAGCCCTCATCTCAAGCAACAACTGAAAATGCCTCGGTCACCTTCTACTCTCAACGAGGATGTGGTATAGGTAATTATAGAGGTTCTGGTTGTGGTCGATTTAGAGGAGGAGGCCGTCATGGTCATGGAAGTAAACAATATTCCAATGATAGTAAACAAGAAGGTCAAAATCAGTCATCAGGCCAAGTTGTTTGTCAGTTTTGTGGGAGAAAAAATCATACTGCTAGAACATGCTATGATATTGCTAAAGCTTTCACAGCCCATATTCTTGATCGTTCCTTTGAATAAGCCTGTATTCCAGACACTTGTGCCTCTGACCACTATTTCTCTAGATTATGTTATTTATGGTATTGATGAAATTCTGAATGGTGATGAGTCATTGCCTTCCCACAAACAGGTTAGCAAGTTCTATTCAAAGCTCTCCAAAAAAACATAAAAGAGTTCGCAATGGGTACAGATTTATAAGAAAAGCAAAAAAACAAATGATAACAAAATACTAAATATAGAGCATGCCTTCTAGAGCTTCCAATCTCCATGCACAAAAGCTTGAACTAATTAGATTTAGAAGCCAATCATCTTCAAGTGCATGTCTAAATCTCCCAAATGAAAGCTAGATGGAATCAGCAATTTTCATGTTGGTGTCCTTGGAGGGCAACTGAGAACTGTGCGATCCAATCAAACTGAGCCCCTCTCAAGCTGAAGCAAAAAATGTAAGGTTTCATTTTTCCATGCATATTTCTCTTTGAAAATTTATTTCCTGAGAGGAGGTTCTTCAACCAATCATATCCAAGATGCCTTCAAAAGTGTTAGTAGAGTCTCATCTGCTTCATGTGCCCAAGTGGGAAGAGCACGAACGTTTGGCCTAGAGTGGGCGACATAGAACATGGTGGCATGTGGATGGTCGACATTTGTTGCATGGGCCTAATGCATGGCATCATTCAGGGGTGTGAAGTGAATATACAATGAATTTGAAGGTGGTGACCTGGTGGGAACCAAGACCCGGCTAGTGATTTCAAAGCCCGAGAATAGATCCCAAGTCCAAGATCAACTCGCGGGAGCCTAAAGTCCAAACTTAAGCAAATTATATTTACAAAACTTTTCCCGCCGAACAGCAACCCCGGCTTAATAGTACCCTGGGTATAAGATACAAGTATGTTTTCCCTGACCCAAGGCTTCAATCCTATTACAAAACTGAGGGGACTAAGGCTTGTACAAACACAAGCGATACAGATTTAACTCTCACAACTCACTCATCATTCATTCACAAACCATTCATACAATCCCTAAGAACGGCCAAACCATGCCCTTTCCCTTTGGTGGTCAAGCTACTCGCAGCCGTGTCCTTGGCAAGGCGCCTTGGAGGGACTACCGACAGTAGCAAATGGCTAGAGCCTGGCTTAGAAAGCAAATGCACCCAATAACCCCATTCTATAGGATGTTTAAAAGTTACCTAGCCGATGAGAGATCGGCTTAAACAGCAATAGGATCTGAGAGAAAACCAGTGGCTCAGCCACTCTCGGATATCATAGCAAGGAGGTGGAGTGGAGGCTAGACCCACCTGGTCTAGGACGCCTGGTCTTCTAGTAAGAACCGCCGAGAGTGATAGAGAATCACGACAATAGAAATGGATGGTGTACGGCTGCTGCAGGCCTCGGTCGGCCAAGAGAGACAGCAAAGTGACGGAGGAGCGCCTGGATGGAGGCAGGGGCTCAGCCCACTTGGCCGAGGTCACCTTGGCGCCTAGGAAGATGTTCAGAAGATGGTTGCAGCGAGGGAGGCTGCAAAATGTCTTACTTGCTGTAGTAGAGATGCTAATTTGATCACGTGCAATCCTTGGAGATGGATCCTAACTAGTGAACTCCAAGGGGTCCGCCGAGCTCGGAACAAGGAGATGAGCTCGGTATGGGTTTAGGAAGGCTTAGTCTAGGTGATATGGGTCAGCTGAGCTCAGTATGATGTGTGAGCTCGGGTGGACTAGGTTCAGGTGAGTGAAGGAGGTACGGTAGCAGGTGGACTTAGTCTAGACGAGTGGTGAGGTTATTGCGAGTGGATCGGTTATGGTTTAGAGATAGGCTAAGGGGCATGCGTGGGGTGATGGAGAGTTAAGCCTACGTGAGGTGGGTAATAATGAGTAGGAATTGTTCTAAGGAAGGTTAAGCCAAGAGTCATGCGAGTGAAGGGGTTCCTAATGATGAAGGGGGGTTACTAATGACGAGGTAGAGGGTGATGAAGTGAGGTTAATTCTGGAGTTACAAGGTTTGGGTCAGTTACGAGGGATGAAGAGGCTAAGGAGTGGTGAAGGGCCTCCTAGCTACGAGAGTGTAACTTACCTCTTTAATTCTCAATGATGGCACATGGGAATGCGCAATGAAGTGAAGCAGTGCTGGCTCATACGTTGGAGACAAATGGCTAAGAAGAGCAGGATTGAAGCCTCGTGGTGTGAATGCTTGTGATTAAGTGCGTGAAAGAAGTGTAACTCCCAACTTAAAGATGAGAAGTTGAGAGGGAGGCTGCGGAGTGTAACGCTCACAGCTCGCGTCTCCTTTGCGCTAGGTGGGTGGATGACGAAGCTGCCCTCGGTTAGTAATTCTAACTTTGATATTGAATAAATCGTACCATGGGCAAACTAGGAAGAAGCAAAAAAAATATGGAACTCCATCGGGTTACGCCGGGAACGAATCAGCGACCCGATTTTCCGGCATGTCGACAGATTTCCAATCGAAGACTCGTTCTCAGTCGTGGATGAATGGAATCGCCTGAAAATTGACTGGGAGCTTGCTAAAATCTGGGCGATGCTAAAGGAATCAACGAGAGAGTGAAAACTGCCTTGAATTTGCTTAGAATTGGTCCGGAACTTGAGCCCAATTTGCTGATTGTTTCTGCTCAATCGAATGTGAAATTGTACTCAGACTTGAGGTTGGTGAGCAGTGGTTTATTCTCCTTTGTTGAGCGCATAGTCAGAAATGGAATTTGAGTTGATTGACGCTCGTTCGAAGGAGCCCTTACGCTGGTCCCCTGTGGAGCTTGTCAGCAACAACCGGCCGTCTACCGGTGAAGTTCCCAAACTCGCACAAGCTTCTCACCGCAAGAACACCAATCAAGCCGATCCTCAATCAGCCAAACTGACCGTCTATCCTCTGGTTTTGGGCAGAGAAGAGGGGTGACTTGGTTGATTTCGGATGGACTTCTGATTTCTGCTAGAGGATGAAGAACCAAGAAGAACAACGATTCGTACCAAACCTCTTGCAGCCGGATGTCTCTACTCTAGTACTAGTCGGTCAAAACCACAGACCGATCTTCCCCAAGTCTTCCTGTGATACTTCTCTAGCCTCTAACTTCTTCCGGGGATGAAGACGTTGCACCGTGAGAAGATGGCGACTAGGTCGGGGGAATTATGCGTAGGATGAAGAAACTCTAAGAGGAATTCCGGTAGCCTCGAGGAATGTCTCCAAGCTTGTTTTGCTTCAACCAGAGCCACGGCTTGGAGCCTTTGGATTCCGATCACCGGTGGTAAGACGATGAAGGGAAGAGAGAGGCAAGAGCCAATTCACACGAAAAACTCAACTTCTAATTCTTGATTGCATAATGAAAAATGACTTACAAAAGAGTTTAAGTACTTGAAATAAAACTGGTTCTTAACATGTGAACCGAGACACTTGCTGAAATGAAATGACTCAACTATAAAGCAAAAGCATAAAAGGAGACCGAGACGAGACGTCTCAAATGTTTAGTGAGTTTGGCCTCTCCCTCACGGGTTCAGCCATATAACTTGCCTAAGTTCGGCCTTAGGCTTGCCACGCGTGGACTGGGTCAGGACTAGACTCAGGGTTCGAACTCACTATAACCGGATCTAGGTCTAGTTCCCGTGCCTGTTCCGCCTTGAAGTCTTCAACCCGCTGCCCGCGCTCTGCTGATGATGGTCCGCCCACACCGCCCGCTGCATCAACTTCAAGTTCTATGTTAGCCTCCCTTAGCTGATCTATGCTTTTCAACATGCTGGCCGATGGCGCTTGACTCTCTTGGCCTTGCTTGGCAGTGCTGGCCCTGGTTCTTGGCCTCCTAGTGGGAAGGTCTGCATCAGATCCTCCCTCCTAACCTCAAGCTTGCTCCCAAGCTCGTGCAGTGGGAAAACGATTAACTATCTGCTCAAATTCTTCCCACGAAGTGCCGTTGTCTGGTCCTTCCCATTGAACCATAACTTCATGACACAGTCTACCATTCCGATGAACATGTCTATGTTTAAGAATTCGGTATGGTATTGGTTGTTGTTGGCTCGAAATTTGTTCAATCTGCCTTGGCACTTCCCCAACATGCGGTTTCAGCCGAGAAACATGAAAGACTGGATGGACTGAGGCCGTTTGTGGGAGGCCTAATCTGTAAGCTGCTTTCCCAATCTTTTGTAGCACTGGGAATGGCCCAAAAAAACTTGGTAAAAGCTTAGAGTAAGGCTGCCCTAAGAGAGACTTTTGCCTCATTGGCAATCTTTTAAGCCATACGTAGTCTCCTACCATAAATTCACGATCCTTCCTGCCCTTGTCATATGTCTGTTTCATTCGATTTTGGGCTTTGATGATATTCTTCTTTAGTGATGCTAGCACCTCTTCCCTTGTGCGTAGCTCACAATCAACCTTATCTTCCTTTGACGTGCCTTCTTCATATTTTGGAATTGTTGGGAGAGGAATTTCATAGAGAGCTTCGTATGGAGTGGTCTAAGTAGACAAGTGCCAACTCGTATTGTAGGACCATTCAGCCCATGAGAGATACTTTACCCAAGAGTTGGGTCTTTCTCCTGCAACGCAACAGAGATATGTTTCTAAAGAACGGTTGACCACTTCACTTTACCCATCGGTCTGAGGATGGTGGGCAGTACTGAATTGGATTGTTGTTCCCATCTGCTTCATATATTCTCTCCAAAATTCACTCATGAAGATTGAATCTCTATCGCAGACTATTGTCTGAGGCATGCCATGTAGTTTCCCTACGTGATCTTGGTACTTAGCAGCCACCATCTGTCCATGATATTTCTTAGGCAAGTGAACGAAGTGGCTATACTTTGTTAACCTGTCGATCACCACGAGTATGGCTTCCTTGTTTTCTGTTCGTGGAAGGGCATCTATGAAATTCATGGTGACATCGGTCCATGGCTTTTTCGGCACTGGTAAGGGATTTAGATGGCCCGGAGGCTTAATTCCCTCATACTTTTCACGTTGGCAAATTTGACACTATTTAACATAATTCCTCATGTCTGCCTTCATTCCGGTCCACCAAAATTGAGCCTTCACTCGGTGGAGTGTTTTGACTACTCCTTCATGGCCGGCTGATGGAGTGGAATGAAAATGTTGTTGTAATTCTTGCTTTAGGGCCGATTTAGGTGGAACCACCGTGCGGTTCTTTCTCATAAGTAATCTGCCCTTGATGGTATAGTGGGGAATGGTCCCTGGTTTTTGAGTGATGGAGGCTTTGATGAGCCTCAACCCTTCGTCCTTTAGTTGCTCACTAGCTATTTGGTCCCATAAATTGGTCCCTATGATTGAAAGCGTCAAGAATTGTTCACCCAACTTTGATAGTGCATCTGCCACAGTATTATCTGGCAATTTCAAAATCGTATCCAAGGAGTTTGGCCAACCACCTTTGTTGTGTTGGTGTTGAAACTCGTTGTTTGAGTATGTATTTAAGGCTATTCTGATCTGTCTTCACGATGAATCTTCGGCCTATGAGGTAAGGCCTCCATTTCTCAACTGACAACACTATGGCAAGAAGTTCTTTCTTGTATGTCGATAACGGTTTGGCTCGATTGGTGAGAGCCTTTGACATATATGCTATAGGGTGATTTTCTTAGCTGAGGACAGCTCCTATGCCAATGTCACAAGCATCTGTTTCAATAGTGAAAGGCTTGCTAAAATCGAGCAAGGTGAGAACAGGTGCTGTCATGAGTGGCGATTTCAATTTCTGAAATGCTTCTCTTGCTTTGTCTGACCAAGCGAATGCTCCTTTCTTAGTCATTTGGGTTAATGGGGCAGTTATGAGCGCATAGCCTTGAATGAATCTTCTATAATAGCCGGTTAACCCAAGAAATCGACGGAGGCTTTTCAAGTCTTTAGGCAAAGGCCAGTTGTTCATTGCCTCTAATTTTTCAGGGTTTTGCTTTTACCCCTTCTTTGGATACTATGTGCCCAAGATATCCGATTGAGGGTTGGCCAAAGCTGCATTTTGACCTCTTAGCATAAAGACGATGTTCCCTCAAAATTTGTAAGGCCATGGCCAAGTGGGCAGCATGTTGCTCTACTGACTGGCTATATACGAGAATGTCATCAAAGAATACCAAGATAAAGTTTCTAAGATACCTCCTGAAAACATCATTCATGTACCTCTGGAATGTGGCGGGTTCATTGGTTAAGCCAAAAGGCATCACCAAGAACTCATAGTGTCCATCATGAGTTCTAAAAGATGTTTTTGGAATGTCTTCATCGTGCATTCTAATCTGGTGGTAGCCTGCCCGTAGGTCTATTTTGGAAAACACAGAGGCACCGGTTAACTCATCTAGAAGTTCGTCGATTACCGGTATTGGATGTCGGTCCTTCACGGTTGCCTCATTTAGTGCTCTATAGTCCACGCAGAAGTGTCATATGTTATCTTTCTTTTAACTAATAAGACTGGTGAGGAGAAAGGACTGCAGCTAGGGCGTATGATACCACCCTCTATCATTTCCTTAACCAATTTTTCAATTTCTGCTTTTTGGTGATGACCATAACGATAAGGTCGAACGTTGACAGGTTCGGCACCCTGATTCATGATGATTCTATGGTCATAAGCTCGACGTGGAGGAAGTCCCTTCGGTTCCTCAAAGAGATCTGAAAACTGTTCAAGCACGTGTTGAACCTCGGCTGGTATATTTTCTTCTTGCTCATCTTTGGCTAGTATGTCCATGGCCATAGTAACAACCCAAAACGTTGGTTGTTGGGCGACTAGTGCTTTAAGTGCTGCCTTTGGTTCAACGTTGGTATTTACTGCCTTTAGGGTGATGTTTTGGTCACCTCCCTCCTTGGCAAAAGACATACTCATGTCTTTGAAATTCCAAGAGATGTTTCCTAGAGTCTCTAGCCATTGTACCCCCAATACCACATCGACACCACCGATGGGGAGTACTAAAAGATCGACCGTGAATGGTACCTTTTGCATGCATAGTGGGACGCCTTTGCATTTTTGTGTACATACGAGTTTGGACCCATCTCCTACCATGACTGAGATTGGCTATTGTTCTTCTAGTGGGCACCCAACTGCTTGAGCTGCCTCTTCACTAACAAAATTGTGTGTAGCACCCGAGTCTAGGAGTACTACTACTTTATGCTTTCCAATCTTACCAACAACTCTCATGGCATTCGGTCTTTTTGGGTCTGTCAAGGCATGACATGTCCCTTCAATAGTCTCAGATGCACTTGTATCAGTCTTGGCCTCATTCGGACTAGGAGGATTTGTGTCTTGGCTAGACTATTCTTCTTCTTCATCGCTTTCATCAATGACTTCAAAAACTTGAAGATTTTTACACTTGTGAGTATGACTCCATGGTTCCTTACAATTGAAACATTGATTGTTTTTTATCATTTGTTCCATCTCTTGCCTAGTTATGTAAGTGGTAGGCACTCGATCACGGTAGAGGGGTTTTTGTTCTTCTCTTTTGTAGGGCATAGGCTTTCTTGGTGGTAGCCCTTTGTACTTGGTTGGCTCATTGCCCTTATAGGGTTTTCGTAAGGCATCCTTGCGCCTATTTCTCTCTTCTATTGCTCGAGCCTCGGTGAAACATTCAACCAAATCGGTGTATTTTCTTCGCTGTATGTCTATCTTGAAGAAATGTTTGGCATCAATCCCTGTGAAACGTGGGAAGTCAATCTTAACGGTTGGGTTTCTTCTTCTTGGATGAGTTTGGTTGCGTCTGCCTCTAAAGGGTTCTCTGTCAACAATCACCATATCCTCATCTTCCTCACTTTCATCTTTGCCCTGGTTCTTACTAAAATGCTGGTTTTGGGGCGCTTGTTGCTGGCTGCTAGAGCCGAACCTAAAATGGAAATCGGGCCCTTGATGTTGTCCCTAGCTTCCTTGGCCTTCGGGTTGCCTGGTGCCATTATGGCCGAAGTGATCGAACTGGTTAAAACTATTGGAAAAAGGAGGGACAAATTGGTTGTTCATTGGCACCTTGCCTTTGTCCTGATTCGGGGTGGTGCCTTGTGTGGTTCGGTCAAATTGTTCCATTCTTTTCATCAACGTGTTTTGGCCAACAATCAAGGAAGTCATCATTTGCTTCATCTGGTCCCATTCATCAAGTTTACTAAGAGACTTCTTGTACTCATGTAGTTCATGATGCATTTGGTTCATGCTAGACTCAAGGGAATTCACTCGGCCTTGGTGTAAGGTTTCCATATCAAGTAAGTTGGATTCGATTTGTTCTTCTCGGCTGGAAGTCTCAACTTCTTGCTCGGGAGAATAATGGACAGTGGGTTTGGCCTTCTTCTCCATTGAAATTTCTGCTCTTAGTCCTGTCGCATGGCTGATCCAACAATCAACAATCTGCTGCTACTGCTAACGACTGAAGAGGAAACCTCTTGTTAGTGGGCTGGTTGCTAGAAGTTCTTCAGAAAACCAGTGCTGCTTGTAAATTCAATAACTTCACTTCCAGAACTCTAAAAATCGTGAAACTTGGTTGAAAAATACTAGACACGATAGGGAATCCAATGACATGAAGTTCAGTTTCTAATTCCTCCCCAATCTAAGTCGATCTGCCTAGAAAGTCACGCCTGGACCTCGTTTGTCAAGCTTGTCGCTCGTTCTTCAGCCGCACAGGAAACTTTCAGCGACAGGGGTCCACTCAAAAATTCATAACTTTTCAACCGTAACTCCAAAAAATCTGAAATTTAAACTGAAGATACCTGAAAAGAGGCGCTTCCAACAAGCCTAACCTCGACCAATTCCGATTCCAGAGGTGACAGCGCCGGCCACCGGAATACGGCGTAGTTTCTGGTCTCTCAGAAACTGTAATATGCTTGCTGTGAATGTGTAATTTGGCCTCTGCTGCGCCAATTTAACTCCATTTCTCACGAAATTTGGACAGAATGTCTCTGAAATATTTACGAACAGGTTGGTAGGAAGCCCGCTCACAGATCACCAAAACTTTGCCTGATATACTTGTTTGATTGGTCTGGACTGTTCTCACTTTTCTTCAGACAGCTGCTACTCTAACACTACCAGCTATGAAATCCGAGTGTAAACTTCCAAAACTCCACTTAAATCTGATATAACCTTCTGCCAAACTGAAAAATCCTCCGCTATACTCTGAAAACCCAACTGAAATATACCACTGGCTGCCGCAAGTGTGCTCTGATACCAACTAGTGGGAACCCAGACCTGGCTAGTGATTTCAAAGCCCGAGAATAGATCCCAAGTCCAGGATCAACTCGTGGGAGCCTAAAGTCCAAACTTAAGCAAATTGTATTTACAAAACTTTTCCCGCCGGACAGCAACCCTAGCTTAATAGTACCCTGGGTATAAGATACAAGTATGTTTTCCCTGACCCAAGGCTTCAATCCTATTACAAAACTGAGGGGATTAAAGCTTGTACAAATGCGAGCGATACAGATTTAACTCTCACAACTCACTCATCATTCATTCACAAACCATTCATACAATCCCTAAGAACGGCCAAACCATGCCCTTTCCCTTTGGTGGTCTACCTACTCGCAGCCGTGTCCTTGGCAAGGTGCCTTGGAGGGACTACCGACAGTAGCAAATGGCTAGAGCCTGGCTTAGAAAGCAAATGCACCCAATAACCCTGTTCTATAGGATGTTTAGAAGTTACCTAGAAGATGAGAGATCAGCTTAAACAACAATAGGATTCGAGAGAAAACCAGTGACTCAGCCACTCTCAGATATCACAGCAAGGAGGTGGAGTGGAAGCTAGACCCACCTGGTCTAGGATGCCTGGTTTTCTAGTAAAAACTACCGAGAGTGATAGAGGATCATGACAACAGAAATGGATGGTGTACGGCTGCTGCAGGCCTCGGTCGGCCAAGAGAGACAGCAAAGTGACGGAGGAGCGCCTGGATGGAGGCATGGGCTCAGCCCACTTGGCCGAGGTCACCTTGGCGCCTAGGAAGATGTTCGGGAGATGGTTGCAGCGAGGGAGGCTGCAAAATGACTTACTTGCTGTAGTAGAGATGCTAATTTGATCACGTGCAATCCTTGGAGATGGATCCTAACTAGTGAACTCCAAGGGGTCCGCCGAGCTCGGAACAAGGAGATGAGCTCGGTATGGGTTTAGGAAGGCTTAGTCTAGGTGATATGGGTCAGCTGAGCTCAGTATGATGTGTGAGCTCGGGTGGACTAGGTTCAGGTGAGTGACAGAGGTACGGTAGCAGGTGGACTTAGTCTAGACGAGTGGTGAGGTTATTGCAAGTGGATCGGTTATGGTTTAGAGATAGGCTAAGGGGCATGCGTGGGGTGATGGAGAGTTAAGCCTACATGAGGTGGGTAATAATGAGTAGGAATTGTTCTAAGGAAGGTTAAGCCAAGAGTCATGCGAGTGAAGGGGTTCCTAATGATGAAGGGGGGTTACTAATGACGAGGTAGAGGGTGATGAAGAGGTTAATTCTGGAGTTACAGGGTTTGGGTCAGTTACGAGGGATGAAGAGGCTAAGGAGTGGCCAAGGGCCTCCTAGCTACTAGAGTGGAACTTACCTCTTTAATTCTCAATGATGGCACATGGGAATGCGCAATGAAGTGAGGGCAGTGCTGGCTCATACGTTGGAGACAAATGGCTAAGAAGAGCTGGATTGAAGCCTCGTGGTGTGAATGCTTGTGATTAAGTGCGTGAAAGAAGTGTAACTCCCAACTTAAAGACGAGAAGCTGAGAGGGAGGCTACGGAGTGTAACGCTCGCAGCTCGCGTCTCCTTTTCGCTAGGTGGGTGGATGACGAAGCTGCCCCCTCGATTAGTAATTCTGACTTTGATATTGAATAAATCGTACCATGGGCAAACTAGGAAGAAGCAAAAAAAATATGGAACTCCGTCGGGTTATGCTGGGAACGAAGCAGCGACCCGATTTTCCGGCGTGTGGACAGATTTCCGATCGGAGACTCGTTCTCAGCTGTGGATGAATGGAATCGCCAAAAAATTGGCTGGGAGCTTGCTAAGATTTTGGCGATGTTAAAGGAATCAACGAGAGAGTGAAAACTGCCTTGAATTTGCTTAGAATTGGTCCGGAACTTGCACCCAATTTGCTGATTGTTTCTGCTCAACCGAATGTGAAATTTTACTCAGACTTGAGGTTGGTGAGCAGTGGTTTATTCTCCTTTGTTGAGCACACGGTCAGAAATGGAATTTGAGTTTATTGGCACTCGTTCGAAGGAGCCCTTACGCTGGTCCCCCGTGGAGCTTGTGAGCAACAATCGGCCGTCTACCGGTGAAGTTCCCAAACTCGTACAGGCTTCTCACCACAAGAACACCAATCAAGCCGAATCAGCCAAACTCACCGTCTATCCTCTGGTTTTGGGCAGAGAAGAGGGGCGACTTGGTTGATTTCGGATAAACTTCTGATTTCTGCTAGAGGATGAAGAACCAAGGAGAACAACGATTCTTACCAAACCTCTTGCAGCCGGATGTCTCTACTCGAGTACTAGTCGGTCAGAACCACGGACCGATCTTCCCCAAGTCTTCCCGTGATACTTCTCCAGCCTCTAACTTCTTCCGGGGATGAAGACATTGCACCGTGAGAAGATGGCGACTAGGTCGGGGAATTATGCGTAGGATGAAGAAACTCCAAGAGGAATTCCGGTAGCCTCGAGGAATGTCTCCAAGCTTGTTTTACTTCAACTAGAGCCACGGGTTGGAGCCTTTGCATTCCGATCACCGGCGGTAAGACGATGAAGGGAAGAGAGAGGCAAGAGCCAATTCACATGAAAGACTCAACTTCTAATTCTTGATTGCATAATGAAAAAAGACTTACAAAAGAGTTTAAGTTCTTGAAATAAAACCAGTTTTTAACATGTGAACCGAGACGAGACGTCTCGAATGTTTAGTGAGTTTGGCCTCTCCCTCACGGGTTCAGCCATATAACTTGCCTAAGTTCGGCCTTAGGCTTGCCACGCGTGGACTGGGTCAGGACTAGACTCAGGGTTCGAACTCACTATAACCAGATCTAGGTCTAGTTCCCATGCCTGTTCTGCCTTGAAGTCTTCAACCCGCTGCCCGCGCTCCGCTGATGATGCTCCGCCCACACCGCCCGCTGCATCAACTTCAAGTTCTATGTTAGCCTCCCTTAGCTGATCTATGCTTTTCAACATGCTGGCCGATGGCGCTTGACTCTCTTGGCCTTGCTGGCCCTGGTTCTCGGCCTCCTGGTGGGAAGGTCTGCATCATGACCTATGTCACACGGATACGTGGGATTGGCCCATGTATCCGTATCGATACACCCATACGGCGATCCGAATACGGATACTTCATGGATACATTTGGATCGGGTTTGGTTCAGACCCGATCCAAACTTTAAAAAAATGATCCGTTAAATGAAATTAGGTCGACCACTCCGCTCAACCTTCACCTGACGTTCTTCCTCTTCACCCAACGGCAGACCTTCACCCGACGAGCGATGGTGGGCGGCGGTGACGACTTCCGGCAACCGACGGCGACGTCCTGTCTTCGCCGTCAACAGCCGGCGACGGACAGGTAAGTGGATTTTTTTTTTCGTTTAGTTTCGAGTTTAATGTGTTCTTCTTCTTTATTTGGGGGTTTTTAAGGGTTTTCAGATTGCTTCAACTCATTCACTTACCTGTCTGCGACTCTTTCTTGCCAACGTAAATGGATTATATTGGATATCTTCAACACATTTTCTGTTTCTCTTTCTTGCCAACATAAATGGATTATGAGCTCTTTCGTTTCGAGTTTAATGTGTTCCTCTTCACTCATGATTATGTTGGATTGCTTCAACACATTTTCTGCGACTCTTTCTTGCCAACATAAATGGATTATGAGTTGCGCTACTAATCGGGAGTTGAACAACTTCAGAAATGCGAGTTCAGAACCATTTTAAATGTTGGGTTTTCAGATCTTTCACTGCGTTGAGATCAGAACTTATGACAAACTGAAGATAATTAACTGCATTAGCATCTTATGGGTTATACAACTCATTCGAAGTACATTTAGATAGTAAGATCCAGCTAAAGAGCCCATGTGCCGTGATAAGGTATCAGAGCATAAAAATATATATTTAAAGATCTCTGTGAACTAGAGATCTTCAACAGTAAGAGACTAGAGAGTTAAGTTGCTCATCATCGACTGACATTGACAATGAGTAGAATGATGATAATCAACAATGTTTTGTGATGACTGATGAACAATGTTAATGTTTTGTGATAAACAATGTTTGTTTGTTTGTCTTTTTTTCAATTTATAAATTTTTTGATAATATTATATTTGTCGTATCCGCGTATCCAGAAATTGTGAAACTTGCCATATCCGCACCCGTATCACACCCGCACCCGTGTGACATAGGTGGTGACACTAGCAAATAACAAAGTGGCATTCCATAAGTGCCCTTCAAAAATCGGGCAACGAAGTGACAAATGTAAAATGGTTAAGAAGTTGGCATTCTATAAATGCCTTTTAAGTTTAGGCAATGACACGACAAACAAAAAAGTGGCATTTCGAAAACAGCCTTTGTGTGCTTCTGCAATAAAATGAGTTTCAAATGCTACTCAAAATGTTTTTTTTACACTTGCCGCCTTTATTTTAGCGAAATCTTGTTTCTAAACAGCGACTTTAGTTTCTCCACTCAATCAAGAGGGACTCGATGCAACTTCTGTTTGATTAAAGCATCTAATGACGTGCTCGCAAACCACACTCCCAATAAACAATAACGAAAGGTATGTAAAAGACATTGGGCATAAATCATTTCACTCTACAGGCAATGGTGAGTACTTGCATCACTTGTTTATAGGGAAGACATTTGAAGGGTGAAATGTGAAGAAGATTCTATCAATGCATAACTAGAGTATACATTGATTGGTCACAACTACATGCAATAAAAGAGACAGCAAGTTGTTACAGTTGACATGTTCAAGCATTTGTAATACACTATTCATATTAAACTCGAGCAACATGTACAAAATATATTATTCCAGGTTACTCTCATCATCGTCTAAGTGTAAAATATTATGAGCTATCATTCTAGTTCTGATCATATCTATCACACTTTTAAAACAGGAACATTATGGAAGATCAGTTCATTATAATGTTACTGATGTCTACCAGCCGATGGGAACAAAGAATGATGAATACCAGGAAATATATAGGGTGTCATTCCTCCACCCATCCACATTATCTGAAAAAAGAAAATGACAATTTTTACCAAAATAATTGCAAAGCTAATACCAGCAATAAAATTTGGCTATAGTCACATGCATGCACTTGCAAATACTCAATTTCCTTATCCAACATTGGAGCCGCATCTGACTGAATAGTAAGAGTTGACCAGAAACTCTTAAGAAATTAGTAAAATTACAACAACTTTAATCCAAATATGCATTAAAATATTTTTTTTTTTAAAAAAAGCAAATCACCATATATTTTATTATATAACATCCCTAATGTTCACAACCAGAACTAAACATTCCAAGCAATAGGTAACAATTAACTAAAACAATGTGAAGCAGAATTTCAAGTTCCACGAACTAGGATATAGGTGAAAGGAAAGGAAATTTCACCTTGTTTCAGAGGGGTATAAGCTCTTGCAATGCTTTCATCTTCTCATGGATTCGATCTCTATGTCTTTGTATAGAGACAATGTATAAGCAACACAACCTAATTACAGGCTTGATTGCTACGGCTTATCCTCTATGACAAATTATGGACTTCAGCAGCTTGACTTTTATGAGATGATGTAAATTTTGAAGGTGGTCTCTTTGCTTCAACAGATTCATACTCGATACATCTACAACCACCTCCTCTTCCTTATAATATTATCAACTACAATAACTAATAAGCAACATGGAATGATAGATGCAGGAAATTCGAGCATGGAGACATCAACATCTGCATTTGAAACTAAATATTTTTCCTACATAAAAACAACAAAAGCACGGTAACCACACTTGTTATCCGAAGGGTTTAATGTAAACGATTTCTCATTTATACTGAAGGCTTCATACTTCCCCCGCTAACATTGTATCCATAGAAGGGGGTGGAGAGAAAGATATATATATATACATATATATATATAGTGGTGAGACGCACCTGTTTGGGTGAAACTCTATCTCGTCAATGAACTGGAGAAAAAAACTGAAGACAAGATCAAACTTGGCGAATCCCATCATAATTCTCTAACGTTCCAATCAATCCTTCTAAACCACCTAACAAGGAGACAACCCAAAGGATATCATGCCCCTTTCTCTAGCATCTACGTTCCTGATCATCCCCCCTCCTCAAGGGGACTCCGCACTTTGAAAAGCTAATGGAAACCTCTCTGTCGAACTCAAACGCCCTAGTTTCTTCTCAATATTTAGTATTTTTTCTCAATGCCCTAATTTCACCATCTTCATCTTGCAATTCAAAGGACTCTGCACGGTAAAAGTTTTTTACTAATCAATTAATCAATAGAGAAAAAAATTATCGTGGAGCAACAACGCAATAAGCAGAAGATTGTCAATCACATTATGTATCAGTAGATCGATCGATCATCCAGCAAAAAAATGGTGAGAGTATCATCCCCTGCAGGAGATGTGTTCGATCATAGAGGCAAAAAATGGCGACAGCATTGTTGCCAGCAGAGAGAAAGGTAGGGTTGTCAACCGAATGGATTCAGATCGGATATCCGTTCAAATTACTTAAAATAAGGAAAGCAATTTAACATTCAATTAAGAAATCGACCGAATTCAGATTTAATAAATAACATCGATCCAGATTCAGATTTAAATAAATATCCCATCAGACAATATGCATCTTAACAAGTATATCTAAATCTGAACCCATAGACTAAGATTCGAGTCCAAACTGTGAGATCCATCTAAATCCAAACCATGAGCTGATATTTGAATCTGAACTATAACCTGATATCTAGATCTGACCCATGAGCTGCTGTGAATATGAACAGAGCTAAATCCCATGAGTTTTTTTGGGACCTACCACAATGGTGTGATGTTTGAGGAGATGGTCTAAGCCAAATGCACCAACTTAACATCATAACATAAAATGAACATAAATTTTATATAGAGGTCCATATGACCAGGAGCTTAAGAGCTTATGACTTCCATGCGGTATGAATAGTAATGGCCCTATAGTTGCCATATAGACCATTTGACTTAAAATATTTACAGCTATATCCTACAAAAATTTTATTTAACCAATTAATAAATATTGTGTTTACTTACATGTTTTTATGTAATCAAGGAGAACAATTATATTTAAGGCATCAAGTAAGCATGATAGCTTAAATAATGTATTTATTTAATTGAAAACAACAAAGAAAACTTCAACCAAGAAATTTCCACAAAATATGAAAAAATTACATAACTCATCAAAAAGTTTTGTTTATCTAATTATCAATTACTTATCTCATCAATCAAGTAAATTATTTTGTATAATCAATAACTTGCCCAAAAGTTTTAGGTATTTAATGTATAACATATAATTCGCCAATTTAAAACAAAAACCTTTGACTAATAGAAAAATAACAAGTTGTTCTATTTAATAAATTATTAGATATTTTGTTTGATTAAACGATACAATTTTATGTAAAAAAAAAAGCACCTGCTCCAATAAAGCTAAGAGGACTAAATCGATGAGTCTATGATGATGTGGAGCGACTGAAGGTTTGACATTATTGAACACTTTTTGTGCAGATATAAAGCAAACTATTTCAATTATCTCAATGAAATGAGAAAATTTCCTTAAATAATGTATTTGTTAAGTGGGAAATAATATGGGTCACCTAATATAAAGAACCTTTTCAATATGCACATTTAATATGAAAAAAGTAGGAAAAACTTGTTTATTGAAAAAAATATTTGTCTAATTAATCAAACATATCGTTTTGTATAAACGTGCAACCTCATAGAAGTTCTATTCAGTTCATAAACTAGTTATTTTAGATAAGTATTTAACAAAAGAGAACTGATGGACGAAAGTATTTGAAAATAATCTAAAACTTCTAAATCAAGAATTAAAACCAAGTTCTTTTCAATGGAATTATCTATTTTATTTATTAATGAATCAATACAACATTATTTAATTAATTTAATAAAATAAGCAATTATTTAATAATAAATAAGAAAATAAATGAAAATTTTAAAAAATGTCTATTGTAACTGTTTAATTAAACTATGTTATGTAATCAAAGAGTGCATCCATTTTTTTAATATTTAATAAGTAAATAAGAAAATACATAACACAATAAAGATTTGCAAAGACTCAAGGGATGTTGGGGCTTGGGTTAGGGTTGAGGATAGCTAAGTTGGATAGGATGAGAGGACTTCAAAGATCGACCTGTTTCACACCCCTAGGTTTTTTGGTAAAATCCATCCTTTGCCTCCTCCTTTCCGCCGCAAACAGGAGGGTCGCAAATAGTTCTCCATTTATAGGTGTTGTTAAATATATTATTCTTAATTACTGTTCTTGTCCTTACCACTGCACAACGAGTTGAGCCAACTCAGGCTTGACTCTAACTCGCTCAAAAGAACTTGACTCGTTTATAAATGAGTTGAACTCGAGTTTAACTTATATTCAAAACGTTAAATGAGTTAGTTTGAGTTGCAAAAACTCGACTCATTTGGCTTGGGCTGTGAAAGTAGGCTTGGGCTGGCCTAGGCCCGACAAGAAACAAATCCACACTGGGCCTGTACCCAGGTGGGCAGGTCCGATTTCAATTAATTTTATTAATTTCAAAGGTATTTTTATATATTTTTTCTTATATATATATATATATATATATATATATATATATATATATATATATATATATATATAGTGTAAATATTTGATTTTTATTAAATTTGAATCCGGCGTGAGCTGGCCTGGCCAGATGTGTTAATTGGAATCGTTTGTGAATCATAATGGTTAAATATATATTTTAGTGAAAAAATGAAATTTGGAAAGCATTAAGATTTCAAACATATAAAAAAATCAAAAAAGTAATATAAAACTTTACCATATTGAAAAAAGAATGATGATAAATAAGCTACACGCCTGTTCACCTTTGAGTCTAAATAAGCTCCTTCTTTCCTATTGGTTCTTCCACGTACGTTAGTGGAGGCCATTCTCTCTCTCGTTTCTTCCTCAAGACACTACCCAACAAAAGTCACGGTAGAGGAGATAAAAAAAATTGGGGAACTGGTGATTGCGGAAGGTGAATGGGAAGAGAATATAACAGCGGTAAGGGGATGGAGTGGTAAGGGGATGGAGTAAACTTCTTATTCGGTTGATTTTTGTGCTCTTTAAGCTGTTCTTTTTTTCCATTTGTCAGTTGTAGATTTGTGTTCCTTGTTTCCGTTTTTGTCTCTATGTTTTGTTCTTCCGCTGATTTTGTTTTCCTTAAGCCATTTTTTGTTCTATGTTTTGTTCTTCCGCTGATTTTGTTCTCTTTAAGCCATTTTTTGTTCTATGTTTTGTTCTTCCGCTGATTTTGTTCTCTTTAAGCCATTTTTTGTTCCCTGTTTTATTCTTCCACTGATGTTTGTTCTCTCTAAACCCCTTGCTTCTTGTAACCACAACGATTTTTTGTTCTCTCTAAGGGCCCGTTTGATTGTCGGGTGAAATATGGTGGGGAGGGTGAAATGTGTACGGGTGGGTGAAATTTCACCTGCTCGACTGAAAACGCATCAAACGGGGTGAAATTTCACCCATTCGAAAGTCCAAGCTCGCAGCTCGGATTTTCGAGCGGGTGAAATTTCACCCGCTCGACATTTTCATCTCGTACTCTGTCGCACCTCTCCTCTTCCCTCCGCAGCTCCTCCTCCCTCGCATTCCTGCCTTCTCACCATCGCACCCGAGGCGTCGCACCTCTCACCGTCGCCGATCCGCCGTCGCCTCCCCGCTCCGCCGTCACCTCTCTGCTCCTCCACCGGTACGCTTTCTCCCTTTCTCTCTTGCTCTTGCTGATGCCTTCTCTTTCTCCCTTTCTCTCTTGCCCTAAGTTGTTCTTCTCTGGCTTCTCACCGGCAGGGAAGAGGGACGCAGAGACAGGGCAGCATCAACCACTGCCACTGTTGCGCTCCTTCCCCTCTGTTACTGCCCCGTGAGTCTCTCAATATCTCTCTCGCTTCTCCTCCTTCGTGTTTCTGTTCCATTTCCTGTTTCTTTTTTTGCCATTGTGGATGTGTGCCATCGCCTATTCACCCTCTCTCTTCTTTTGTTATTCATCCGTTCTTTGGGCATTTGATTTGCACTTCTTCATTGCGGATTTGGGGATTTGTCACCTCATCTGTACAAACTCTTTGCCTAAACTAAACCTGCCCAAACAAGTGATTACGTTCCTCCTCAGTCCCAGTAGAATACTCTTCATCCCTCTCATGCTCAAGCACATCTACAACTGTTAAATTTTTTTCTCGCTTGTAATCCAGAAAATCTGTGAATTGAATCTCTCGACTCTGAGAATACTCTTCCCTTGACACAGAGTTCGCCCCTTGAAGAGGATTCTCACCAAAGTAAGAGACATGTTCCAATAAGGTGACATCCTTGGTAACATAAACTCGACCAGTGGTAGGATCAAAACACTTATACCCCTTTTGAGTAGGAGAATACCCAACAAAAGCACCCTTAATTGACATTGGATCAAGTTTTTTAACATGAGGACTGTGATCATGAATAAAGCAAATAAATCTAAAAACATGATGTGGGAGGAGAAAGGGTTGACGACTCCCTAGTAGCATAGAGTGGAGAGTCCACCCATTTAGCACACGACTAGGCATACGATTGATCAGATATGCACTAGTGAGAACAACATCACCCCAATATTGTTTTGGAAGATTACTTTGAAACAAGAGGGCCCTGGTGACATTGAGTAACTGACGATTTTTCCTCTCAGCTACCCCATTTTGTAGAGGAGTATAACTGTGGGACGTCTCATGAACAATCCCCTTTTTGAAAGAAATCTTCAAGAGATTGACACACATACTCACGAGCATTATCAGACTGGAAGGTCTTAGCAGATTCGCCATATTGGGCCTCCACAAGAAGAATGAAGGTCTCTATGACATGAGGCACTTCACTACGGTCTTTCAAAAAGTATACAAAGGTGCTCCTTGAGAAATCATCTATTAAGGTTATAAAGTATTGAAAACTTTGACGGGTATGAATTCCCAAAGGCCCCCACACATCAGAATGAATCAAAAGAAAACTTCATTGGCACGACTGGTGGAAATAGTCTATGAAGCCCTAACATGTTTAGCAAATTGACATGCATCACAAGATATCATAGACATGTCCAAAATAGAATATGAATCAGGATAACTATTTCAAAATTTCAAAATGAAGATGCCCAAGGCATTCATGCCAATACCAAAACAACTGAAGACAATCCTTTCTCCTCTCCTCTGTTCTGCTGACAGTTGTCATAAGAGTGGTAGCCACAAGGATGGGTAATCGATATAAGATTTCAGACACCAAACCAATCTCAATCCTCTTTCCTATCACCAAGTCCTGCAAAACACAACGATTGGCAGAAATATAAGTTCACAATTTAGCTCTTTTGTAATTTTGCTGATAGACAAGAGATTCAAGGGACGATGAGGAACATGTAAGGCACCATGCACTAAAAATTTGTTTAAAAAGGAAAGACTTTCTTTTCCTGCCACAGAGGTAAATGAACCATCGGCAAGAGAAACACGTTCCTTTCTAGATGAGAGCTTATACTCATGGAAGAGCTTAGGATTGCCAGTCATGTGGTGGGTGGAACCACTATCAACAATCCATTCGGCCATATAAGAATTACCTTTTTCTCCAAAAATGGCAAGAGCATGGTTAACCTTCACATCATCAGACGCTTCAGCCTCACTGACATCAATCCAACTTAGGTAATCATGGAGCTCACGGATCTGTTCCACAGAGATACAAGCTTTCCGTCCACTAGAGTTAGTAGTATCAGAAATAGGCTTCTTCCCACCAAACGACCTCCCTCTACTATTCTTCTTTTCAGGATGTGGGTCCCAACAAAAATCTATGGTATGACCACTCTTCTTGTAGTGAGTACACTTGCAAGGAGGTCGGACAACTCCCATAAGACCACGGATAACAAGAGCAGACCTCTCATTATATGAGGTGTGATCCCCCGTTCGCCCAATTATAACAAGGCGCCTTTGCTCTTCAGCTTCAACATGAGAGTAAACATCTTCAATACTAAGCAGTTCTTCAAAATTGAGGATTTGACTACTTATGCCTTCAAAGTCATCATTCAGTCCTACTAAGAATAAAAACATCATATTCTTCCACTCCTTGGCTAAATGATGCACTTGGTCTTGAGGGCAATTCCAAGTTTCATCTGAATAGTAGTTAAGTTCCTCCCACTTGGATTTCAAGGTCGCATAAAAATTTACCACAAAGAGGTCAGCTTGTCGTAAAGCATAAACATCTTTCATCAATTGATACACTCACACTGGGAATCCTCATAGTAATAGCAACAGACCATTGAAAGTAATTTTCCTTGGTAAGGCGAATGGTAGTAACTTGAACCAGAATATTCTCAGTTCTAGAGACCTCAACTTCAGCCTGATCAGTATTGACAGTAGAGGAAGAAGATTCTGCCATGATCACGATTCAACACTATCCAACAATGGTCCAGGCAATGACACCTCTGGCAGCAGCAGGAAGAAGACACGAGTGGTGCTAAACAGAGTAGGCGATGCTGGGCGGCGATGCTGGTGGCAACGAAGGAAGCACAGGCGGCACTAGAACTAGCGGCAGAAGAGCTGGGCGGCAATGCTGGGCAGCAAGCGAGCAGCAGAGAGCAAGACGAAGGTAGACGCTCGAGTCTACACAGATAGGCGACGACAGACAGAGCCCTCAGAGTCGATGTCATGCACCACAGGCGACGACGACCAGGCAGCAGCGGATGACGCCTGACCCCCATGAACGTTGGAACTCCACAGCAAGGTTAGAGGAAGCTGTTGCATAGGAGGAACAGTGGCAAGGAGAGAGGAGCAGCAACTGGTGGGCAGAACCTCCACCAGAACTTTACGGTGGCAGAAGATCTTCACTCAAACAGTGACAAGGGATTCTCCGTCCAAACTGAACAATGACAGCATGATCCCTCCTCCAACACGAGCACAATAAAAAAATCAGAACCAACTTGGCTATGATAGCATGTAGAAACAAAACAAAGAGAAGAATAGGATGTAACGTAGAAAAACCCTCAATACAAGGAAAAAAACCACGGGTGAGGAGCACTGGTGGCCACTAGCAGCCAGACACTCTCTCTCTTAGATTCTCATTCACACATAGAAATTAGGGATTACATAGGTTAAGTAGGGCCATAACAGGATAACACAATGGATCGGGTCGAAATCTAGACCTGGACAGGTGCCCCATTTACAACATATGTCAACAATAACAAAAACATCATTACTATTAAATGTTCAAACATCTATATAATTAGCAGTATCAGGTAAAACTACAAAATACAAATAGTCTAAAATGTTTAACTCTTGTAAGTCATATGGTGGAATACATTGACATAAAAATAGATATAAAAGCTTAGACTAGAGCTACTATAAATACAAAAATAACCATGAAAACTCGTTAGATAACCAGTCTTCTGTCCTACACACTACTCTTCCCATCGAGACCATGTAATACTTGAGAGGAGGCATCACCGTCTGGTTCCTGCATTTCAAAAATTAGAAAGACAAACAAATAATTAGATTATCACCATAAAATATTAAAATAATCAAGTACAATTAAAACAATAATATAATGAGAATGTTAGACAATGAGTATCTTACTTGAAACATAATCATTCCATATTGTTGAAGTAATTTGCTCACGAAGTTCATTGTTGCTACCACGTATTTGTATGTGTTTAGTATTTTCATCATCATTTATAATTTCACTTATTTCATTATCATTTATATTATTAGATTAGATTGTAGTTGATTATAAAATTATGAAGAACAAATGTTGCTTGTACAATTTTAACTTAAGTGCATATTGGATATGACACATGATTCTTCAAAATTTGAAACCTTGTCTTAAGCAAACCAGACATTCTCCCCATAGTAGTATATAAAGATAAGCATCTATAGCTGTATAATTCTTTTTTTGTCTCAATTTGCCTAGATTCAGACATGTGGAGTTAATAATCCGACAATATTTGGGTATCCAGTATCGACAAGATAATAGTTACCTATTTTATATTCAATAATATGTGTTTTGTCAGTTAAAGATGATAGTACATTTAAACCATTGATGTTTATTTTTTTTACCATGTGGATGAAGATTATCTTCTAGTGCATTGTATAACACTCTTGCATTAGTTACACTTCCTTCCCAACCGGATAGTATGTAGTGAAACTGCATATCGAATCCCACCATTGCTAAAACATTTTGAGATGAGAACCTTTTTCTATTTCACCAACAATTTTGGCCATCTTTTCGGACATATAATGAAATATGTGTACCATTCATTGCTCCCAACCAATCCTATTGCTACGCAATATCTGTTAGTATTCTAAATGTTTTACCACAAACAAAAAGTTTGACTATATCTATTGTGAATTGCAGTTGTTTACCTTAAAGTATGAAAAGAAATGTAGACCTCTTCTAACTCGAGCTGGTGTAGTATCATCTCTATGTCCTACGTATTCATGTGCAATATGGAGAATTGCTTTCAAAACTAAGTTGAAGTACTTACTAATTGTTTGTTCTGAGTGCTTAAAATCATATTGAGTCCATCGATTTTGTTGATCATGTATGAAAGTAATGAGAAACATCGCTACTTGTTCTTCAATTGTGATTTCTCTTGCATAACACAATAACTCCCAACTTTTTAACAAATTGTGTAATAATGCATATGTTAATTGATCCACCCTCAATAGATCTAAACAGTTTCTTGGGTGTCCATGCATACAGTCATGCACAAATTGTGCCCCTACTAGTTGATTAATATGTACTAAATTTCTAGTAGGTCTACCTTTAGCTTTCAAAGATTTCATCATTAAACACATAATAAGAATAAAGATAACTGTGGATACTTTGTCCATCTTGATAAGAAATACACTAACTCATGATTGTGGAGGTTCTCGCTCTTTTGTTTTCCCTCATGCTGTTAGAGGTTTCTCTATGAGTAGAAGCATTGCTATCTATTGGTGAAGTAGGTAACTAAAAATCATTCTCATCTTGTTCATCCACATTTATTTGTAGTACATCATCTAGTGCCCTACTATTTACGCCACTCCTACTGTCACCCAATGAAGTGGAAGATCATCAAATTTCCATTGCATGCTCATAATATTCCATATTGTTGGCAATTTATATTTTTTTTTATTTGGGTGCTTTTGTATATACTCTTTCCACATATTATTATCTACTCGTATAATTTTTTTATCTACATCCCACCCAAATTTTGAAGCAGTGAGCATCTCTTTCATCACTTGTAAGTCAAGTTTTCCTCCTTTCAGCTTGTTTCTGATTTTCTCTAATGTAAACATTGGTCCATATGCTTCCATCATTTTTTGCTCAACCACCTTCATAGTTGTTTCTTTTAGTCCACCTGATGTCTGTATTCCAGGAACCTTAGCTTGCTCTAACATCATGTCAAATAAAAAATGCACTTGATCGTCATCTCACTATAGTTTGTCATGGTGGTTACTCATATAGTTTTAACAAATAGAAGTTCAAGAAGATCAAGTTTAAACAATTGACATGTGTGAATAAACAAATATACAACAATAATACAAGGACGTTCTTCTTTGAAAGTCACTTTGGTACTCAAACATATTCTAACATTCTACTATTTGAAAATCAAACGACACTAAGAGGAAGTATACATGTTGTTTCAAATTACTTTTTGCTTTGGTTACACAAGATAAACCAGGGCGACCAAGCCTTCCACCAAAGTTTCTCAATTCTGGGAACAACTAAAGAGAGAGAAAGAAAGAGAGAGGAAGGGGGTTGAGGTGGGGGTGCTTGACGGAAGAGACTACATGCAATGACAAGTGTAAATGTCACATGAAGAAAGCAAAACAAAGCATGCCTCCTTAAGCTAGATCCACATCTGCACAAAAGCAAACCTACAACATCTTTTCAAAATATGTAAAAGCTAAATAAACAGAAAGACAAAGGATCCTCCCTACAGATCGGACAGATGTATCAATTGATAGCAGAAGGTATTCCATCAGGACAGAGGAGAAATACATAAATGAAAAATGAACTGCACAAGTAGGGAAAAAATGAATCTCCTGTAGCGGAGTCAAAATTGAAGCAAGCATGGTGTTTCAGTGCTAGAAATCATCCGTAGAAAAGGTATTAGCCAGTGAATTCTAGGAAACGAAACACAAAACGTGATAAATGAGAAAAAAGCGAAAAAAAAGGGGTATGACGTTAGATTTTGGGCACTTGAGATGAGATACCTAAGCGTAGCTATGACATTAGATTTTGGGCACTCACAAAGGGGCGGAGGCCCAATTTCTATAGGTAAACACTATGAAGGTATTAACACTTATGATCAGCTCAATTTCTATAGGCAAAGCCAAAGTCAAAATGCCAACAAAGCCATAAATTCACTAGAAAAATCTTACTAGAATCTTGTTCAGCTCTCCAAGTCAAAGACAGAAAAGACTACTCATGATTTATGGGGACTGCAAATATACTACCAAAACTCTTTTATTTCTTTTCTCTCTCTCACTCTCTCTTACCGCACCTTCACGATTTTCAAAAGAGCACACCAGCAAAATGATAAAAATTTCGAGGAACTTACATTTGAAGGACCATCATTTTGTTGTACTTCTTGGAAAGACAGGTTTCTTGGGTTCCTTGATAGAGGACAGTGTTTTAGGACAAATGCCAAAACAGGGACCCTTTTTGCCATCATATTCCAATCAAGGATAGGATCTCAGTTAAACTTAAATGAAAGACAATAATTCCCTTCTCTTGAATTACATAAGTAAACTTGAGTACCATTTGTATGTTTCTCTTTTGCTCTCAAGGACAATACACAAAAGAAAATACTTGAAAGCACTTAGAAATAAAAATCTTTTCTAATACGCAAGAGCTTCAATATGAGTTGTTCATTCTCAAGAGCATGGGAAAACTGTAGGTCGTATGATCAAGAAATTTATAAAAATGAGACCCTTCTTTAGATTAAGGCAAAAGTTAGTACCAATGTACAAATTTGTTAACACCCCAAATTTTTCCACATCAAAATTGGAGTAATGTGAAAATTTTACACAAAAGAATTATAAAAAAAATACAATTTCAAAGCTAATTTCGAATATAAAGAACAATTTAGATTCAAATCATGAATTTAACCCGTGACACAAATCCCAATGCAGGATTACAAGTCTAAATCCAATTACAAATGTCATTTGACATCCAAATCCAATTACAAATGTCATTTTAAATCCAAATCCAATTACAAATGTCATTTGCGATCCAAATCCAATTACGAATGTCATCTTAAATCCAAATCCAATTACAAATGTCATTTGAGATCCAAATCCAATTACGAATGTCATTTGAAATCCAAATCCAATTACAAATGTCATTTGAGATCTAAATGCAATTATGAAATTCAAATTTTGACTTAAATCCGAGAATTGGGTCTAATTTAGTCTAACATGCTACATGAGACCCACGTGTGGGCCCCACCTAGCCCGTGTGGTCAAGAGCCCCCCATGGGTCACGCCCCCCACCCCCACCCCCCCCCCCTATTTAAAAAAAAAATCTCCAAATTAAATGAAAAAATCATTTTCAAGGAGAAATGAATGAAATCATAACTAGAAACCTAGGAAAACAAAGACGTTTATGCATCTCTCTCTTCTTTAACTAGGTCCTCTTTATGGAGGGTCAATCTTCGAAAAGCAATAACTAGGCTGGTCAAACCCACTTAATTCAAGTAGGTTCGACCCTAGTGCACCCAAATATGACACCAATCTTAGCCAGGCTCAGTCAACACGAGCTCAGCTTGGCCAAAAAGGTAGGTCTGTCCCGTGACCCAACGTGTGGACAAAAATAGACCTTCACCAGATCAAATCCACTTTAACTAAACTCAATCAAAGTACAATTTAGCTTAATTAAGAGCTTTAGCTTAAATTTATCAAATTACCTCAAACAAAGTCAACTATTTGCAAATGAGCTTTGACTTTGGTCAATTGGTCGAAATTGACCACTCTGGACAATTTTGCGCTCCTATAATCAAATTGAAATTACAGAGCCTAAATTGGTTTATGCAAGGCCATATACATTTGGATTTGTCAAACGTGTAAATCAAATAACAAATTAAAATTCAATATTTCAAACCAAAGTTTGATTTAGCTGAAATCCATCTTTAATCAAGTTATGGACAAAAATACCCTTTTCGAACCAAATTTGAAAGAATTTTCAAATCTTATTCAAATTTAAATTGAATTGTCATAATTCAATGGCGTTTGGAGCTTAGTAACTAGGTTTTAACCTAGCAAGCTCGATTTCAAATAAAGAAAAAAATAAATAGCACAAAATAAGGCAAAACCTTGTACAAGGGCATTTTCATCCAAAATTTTGGTCAAGGTTGGTCAGCTAGGTCTGAACCAAAGTTGACCAAACCTAACCCAGCCCACCTAGCTCGTGTAAATGGGATAAGAATAATTAAATAGAGCCATTAAAAACTCATTTAATCCATTTTCCATCTCCCTAAGCATTGATTAATCTTCCAAGGCAAATTAAAGAAGGTGGTTGAACCCACCTCTTCCTCTATATAAGCCTTCCCTTGGCCACCAAGGGGGAGGACGAATTTGTGAGCATTTCACCAAGTTGCTGCAGCCAAGGAGCTAGGAGGGAGAAGCCAAGGAGGTGAAAGAAGATTTGTCCAAGCCTTCTTCCCCCCTCTCATTTTCTTCTTCATTTCCTCTATTCTCTCTATCTAGTTTGCTAAGTGAGGGTGCTTAGGTGAATCCTTACTTAGGATTTTCGTGGAGAGAAGCTCTCTCTTTCCCATTGCAAATTCCAGAAAGAAATCTATTCTTATTCTAGTTTTGCTAAGCTCGAAGCCAAACTTGGATTCTTGCTTAGGATTGTTTGATTTAGAAAACAAGTGAAGAAGAAGATCAAGCATCGAGACCGACCGCAAGGTAGGTGATTTTAACTCATTTGTCATATACTTTAACTTTTTGTTGGTTAATTTTAATTTCAGCAATTCATGAGAGGGGATTATTTTCATTTATTTTACAGCTGAGAATGATGTTCAGCTAGAAGAAACTTACGATTGAATGTACAGTTAATGCATAATGCATGCATGAGTCAGCTTTTCTAAAAAGACTAACCCATGTATCAAATTTTGAAAAGGGCCCCAAGGCCACGTCCCTTTCAAAATAACAAGCTTAAAACCATTTTGAACTCTCTACCATGAGAGAATCACACAGTGAGAGTGATTTTGCTGCAACATATGTGATGAAAATGCCTATTAGGATACATTCTTATGAATGTGATCCACCCTTGCATCGCAAAATTATGGACGAATTAGCTTGAGTATTGTCTTGTTTTCCTTCTCATTTAAAGTCATTCATGTCTTTCAATTTAATTGATTAAGGGTAGTAGGGGAGATTTGAAACAAGCTTTCAATCTTCCTACCTAAAAGAGTCCAGCCATGAATCATCATGATTCATGAGTCATATGGTCTCTTGATAAAATTTCATTTTGAAGAGTAGGATATATATATAATATGTGCATGTGCAATCTCTTGTTAAAAATCATTTTTTCATTTCAAAATCAGGTTGGAACACGTTTCCAAACTGGTTTTTAAGAAAGGATATCATTTTGTTGATTTTCGTAGTACAAAGCTATGAAATCATTTCATTTCGTCTTAAATTTTCTTTTATAATCAGCAACCTATATGCAAAGTATATGCAAGTTGCTGAAATCAGACCATGCTTTATAAGAATAAGCTTAATAATGTCAAAGTTCATACATTTGAAATGCTAATTTCAGCCATAAAGTGGCAAGGCTTTGAGGAACAAAAAAAAAATCTAAACCTATCCAAATCAGCATCTTAAATTACTTTTTATGGATTGTAGTTCTCATTCATAAGTTTTCAGACTTGCATGAAACTAATCCATCTCCTCAAATGATGAAAAAATTCATTTTCATTTCTCCAAAAAGGAGACCAACTATCCTAAAATTATCTAAAGAAGTTGACGATTCCATTGGTGTGAAATCTGAAATTTAAATAGGTTTGAAAGACTTATCGTTTCTATCTAAGAGACAAGCTCTCTATTGGAATCAATGTCCATAATTTTTAGCTATCTAAATCAATACAAAATCTGATTTTTTTAGCTATTTTGAGACAAAAATGGATGTCATCCACGTCTCCCTTCTATTTCAAAATTTTCATTTTGACATTATTTATATATTTTTCATCATTTTGATAATTTTATGTTAAGTCTCAAGCTTGTAGACTGCATCTCTATTGCGTGTGCTTAATTATATGATGAGCACATTTAGAGAAAATCCTATATTTTAATTAAGATCAATCTTCATGCATAGATTGTATGATGTGTGATTGCAATGAATGAACCTTGAGGGATTATGAGAGAGTGAAGAATGTATGTTTCATATGAATGAATCTTGAGAGATTATGAGAGAGAGAAGAATGAATGTTTCATATAGTTTCCCTTTTCATTTTATGCATTCACTTTCATTCAAAATCAATAGCACCACATGTACATTCTCAAGAAGTTAAGTGATTCAAATTTGAGTTGCAAAAAGTGATCAAGTCATATTGCAACAAGAATTTGTAAACTTCACTTAGCTTTCAAAGAAAACATAAACAATGTATTGATGATCTTGGTCAAAATGTGTTTAGAAAACAATACACTTTTCTAACAATTTGGAACCTATGCTTCATCAAAAAAGTAAACTCTACCTAACCAAATCAAAAGAAAAATTCAAAATCAATTTTGTTTGTTAAGGAAACTTAGCTATTTCCCCAAAAGAAAGTTGATCATAAGAAAATCATAGTTTCAACTCATGAATCATCTTGAGTTCACAACAAAGAACTCAACTTTAGTCTTCAAAAATCCCCAAAAATTGTGGATTTCAAATCAAATATTACCAAAATAAAGGTTTTTTTAAATCAACTTGAAAACCCCCCAATCTTCAAATTCAAAACAAGTTCAAATCACTTATTCAAAATGAATTTTGGTTCTTGAACCTAAAACCTCAATGCACAAGCATATAGGATTTGCATCAATAACTTGTACATGATCCAAATGATCTTTTGTCCTTGGTCCAATTACCCTTGTTAAAGGCAACAGAAATGGTTGGACCTGGTACCGACGGGCGGATCCCTTTCTTTTAATTTTTTTTCCTCAAAACCCTAATTTTGAAAGAATATTGTTGATTCGCATTTTGACAACCTTCAAGGAAGAGGTGGGGTGCGAACAAAATTTATCTAAAAAATCATAGTCTATTGCATGCTAAAGTTAGACTTTCTTTTGCCTTTTAGGTGCCTATATGAAATGCCTACAAAGATTGAGTTGATCAGTAAAAGTTAATAGCCAAGTACTACTCTGTTAGCATCCACCTGCTAACTACGACCCTTACAAGAGAAAACCCCAAACTCCATGCACACACATAGCCCCTAATCTCCAGATTAGGGTTTCTCCTCCCAGAGGAAACCCCACTAATTTCTCCAATCCCCTAATTAAAGCTGCCCAACCCTTATTTATACTTGTTCCTGGGCCAGTCTAATGGGCCTGACCCAGGACCCAGGACCCAATCCCTAACAATACTCCCCCCTTGAAAAGCACCTTGTCTTCAAGGTGTGCTTAGCTAAAAAGAAACATCTATTGGATGAGAAGTCTCTTATTCATGATAGGTAGCTCTTCTGATCCATGAGATGTGAACTCAACATTTTCCATCTGATCTGGCCCATGTGCCCTGCAATAAGCTTTATGCTTAATCGTTCCCTCAATAACCTTTACCCTCGTACACAAGTTGGCCTCCTTGGCACATGAAGGATGAAAGCTAGTTTTGCAGTCATGAAAACTACACATTATGCCACCCTAGTTACTTCGGCAGAAACAGCAAGTGTGCAAATCTTCTTCGCATCTTCCACAAATGCTACTGAATGGTTGGTGGTCTTGGCAAAATTATGAGTGCTTGTCTGATGAAAACCTTGCGACGGCCAATCTTGACAGACTTTCCTTTGCATGAGGAACCAACTGAGAGTAAGACCCTGCGCTTCCATTCATAAAAGTAAACCTTAAAGGACCCTCATGATGAGTATTTTCAGCATGAACCTCTTCATGTGTATTCTTACTCAAGGAAGAAAACCTTGAAGAAGCAGTGGGCCAGATCTAGTATTAGCCTCCATACAGGCTTGATTGTATTCATAATCTATATCCATTGACAAATGGCCAAATGTGCCTGAGCAACTGATGTTCCTTCCGAGAGAAAAGAGGACTAACCAAAATTTGACAAATATTCTTCAAACATATGCAAAAATGCCTCCACCTTCTCATCAAGCCATTCAGGCTCCTTCACGGTGGACTGAACAATAAACTGCAATCTTCGAATGCCAGAGTTGTTCCTATGCATTAGTATCACAATGTAACCATGCTGCTCAACTATATGGAGCTGATGGAATGCTGAGTGCTATGCAACGAGAACAAAGAGCTGAAGCATTGTATGTAGTACCAAATCATTTGGATCAACCTGAACATAGAATGGTAGTGCAAAATGCTCATCTCCATTCTGGAATGAGTCGACACTACCTGCCACAGTTTGCCCCTCAATGATGCTGGCTGCCATGGCTCGGCTCCAAGGGGGTTTCTCAGGCTGCCTTGTTGAGCCCTCTTTCCATTCATTGGTGTCGCCATCTCTGTGCCCTATCACAGGGATGAAGGGATTCTTTGCTGCCAGTCCTTCCTCCTTCAACACCTCCTTCAACTCTGCATAGAAGACTCCATCTGCGACGATCCTTTGTTTCCTGCTTATCTGAGACGCCATCCTAGAGCCATAGAGGAGTGGTACAGGGACCTCGTCTCTTGACGTGAAGCCGTGCGATCTTTTTGACCCCTGAGCAAGAAAGAAATGTCATCTTGAGTTCCCTTCTGATAATTGGATCCAATTCAAAAAAAAATTGTTTGTTAAGACATGAAAAAAAATGACTCTCCACAGGGTGTTGATTAACATTGAATATGAGGTTGGGCACTGAATAAAGACAATATTTTGGCTTACTTCATTTCAAGACAAAACATATGGACTGATCTGTTCTTTGGAATGGAGAAGTGCGACACCTAGGTTTGGGGAATGATAGGGAGGTGTAGTTGATGCAACAGAAGCAAGAATTGCAAGAAATTCTAGCATCCAACAGAGTATTTGGTTATAGTCTAAAATTTTCCTGATACTACCCATCTGTGGGTAGAGTTATACGATCATGTTTTAGATGCAATTATACTTGACTAGTTGCTACTCATATGTTTTATTTGATTTTTTATGACTTTGATTTTATCAATAATGATAGACATATCATGTTTTTGAACTTGATGCTAACAAGACTCATGCATATATGGATGTGTAACATTTATGCATTTTCCTTTATGTTTTCATAATTATTTATGCATGTTATAGTCACTCCCAAAGAACCATGAGCTCCTACAGATTGGATGCTCTCCAACTCCTTCCTTAAATGTTTCACTCTCTCCCTGATTTGGCCAACACAAGTTGTATTCCATTTAGAGGGGTGTAATCTGGTTTCTTTTAATTATTTTAGTAGTCTAATCATGTTGCAACCAAAAGTATTAATGTTCTTAGCCTCTTTGATCATGAGTTCATACTTTAGACGAATATGTCTTATTTGATTTTATTATGACTTTGCTTTTGTCAATAATGATAGACATATCATGTTTTTGAACTTGATGCTAATAAGATTCATGCATATATGGATGTGTAACATTTATGCATTTTCCTTTATGTTTCCATGATTATATATGCATGTTATAGTCACTCCCAATGAATGATGAGCTCCTACAGAATGGATGTTTTCTAATTCCTTTCTTAAATGTTTCACTCTCTCCCTGATTTGGCCAATAGAAGTCGTATTCCATTTAGAGGTGTGAAATCTGGTTTCTTATAATTGTTTAGTAGCCTAATCATGTTGAAACCAAAAGTATTAATGTTCCAAGCCTTTTTTTATCATGAGTTCACACTCTAGCAAAAATGTTCATGCAAAAAAATAACAAAACAAATATTTGCCATAGCGGCAAGATACACTATTAGTAACTGATCACAAGCGACCATTATGATCAGAAACTGTCCTAGGCAGAGTGTGCAATGAGGCATTTACATTTTCCGAAAGGGAGTGCATCAATGCCATGTTTAGTCTGAAAAGCATATTACTCTTACCACTTTTGTTGTAGTCCATGCGTAATTATTCAAATATTTAACAATAGAAAAAGCACAATTATTAAGGAAGATAGTGAATTCCATACATGAACTAGCATTAGGTGGTTCTCTAGTTTTATCGGTCGGCTTGAGTATTGAAATCTCTCATTAGTAATACAGGTCCATCCAATTTCTGCACCTTCATTGTGAGGTTGTCTAGCAGCTCTTTTCTAATAAGTTTGTTAGGATGTAGATACACTCCAAAAATAGTAAAAGAAAAGACTCGTTTGCCTGACTTTACATGTCTTAAGCCAAAAATGTAGTGAATATCTCAACCAACACTAGCAAATCTAATGGATTCCACCCGCATACTATTCTCGCATGATTGGACAACCCATTAAAATTAGAAATAAATTTATAAAGACCATGCTTGCATTTCCATTTGTGAAACTTATCTTTGTTTAACATCGTATCAAATAAGAATACTATATCTGATTTAAGTTTTGGAGATAATAAAAAATCCCCTATTGACCTAGGCTCCTTACCAGTCCACGCACATCATCTCATATTTGAACAAACTAAATCAGACAAGCAAAAGAGAGCAGCTAATTCAGATTTTTGATTGTTGTCGAACTGTGCCCTGACCATCATTAGTAGATTCAAACCTCCTTTTCATCTATACTTTCCTCTACAATCTTCTTTCCACAACTGGTATTAGTTGCAATTTCTTTCTTTAGCTAGTCTAAAATGGAAAATTTAGACTGGATATTAACTAAGTGTTTGCCTTTTGCTCTCCTTGAATAAAGTTCTTAGAAGAGTTCTACCTTCGACATGCTATGCTTTTCAATGAGATGATTACCTACTCTCCTAATGTCATAAGCAGCGCCATGACTATAAGTATTAGATGATCTGGAATGGATTTATTTATAATATGTATGTCGAAACCTGGAAGGGGGAGATAGATTCTCCAATAGCATCTAGTGGCACCACTTGATTGAATTTTTTCATTCAAGAAAACTTCTACTTTGTCATCCATGACAAACTCTGAAATAGTGGAGATAGCATGTAGGGGGGTACCTAAGGGAGGAGACCTCTCTATGACGAATGATGATAATGTTGATGTAACTAAGGGTGAAGGCTCCTCCATAACAGCAACTAGCAGTGAATTATTAGTTTTCATCACATGACTATTTTATGTTCTAGTAATGGACAATGAAACATGTTGAGATTTGTTCTCAATATGTGCTTGCTTCAAGTTCAGGACCGGCATTTCAGAGTTAAGCTCTCTCTCACCTTCTTGGATTCGACCTCCACGTAATAAAGTCGGGCAAAATATTTAACTTATCTTCAAAACTTCCCATATTTAGTTGAGAAACAGATTCTTCTTTTTTTTTTTCCTTTTTGCACTCTCATTTCAACATGTTTATCACATACCATATTCCATGATCTGCTTCCCTAGGTCTCTTATGAAACAAGCAAGAGTAGTGAATCTGAAAATTTTTTAAGAATCTCTAAAATCTTTGTAAAAATTACTATTCGAAGCTTTCCATCCATCGGTTCCACCATTAGGGACAACTTTTCCTCTTCCATAAGAGCTGGAGGCCCTTTGAGTTTATTTCCCATGTTTTGGACATTGGGGGCTTCTAAGGAAGCTCCTTTGAATCTCCATGGCTCTTAAAGGTTTTTAATGATAAAATTTATTTAAAAGAACCCACTAAAAATAGCATCAATAAATAGCACCATGAAAAGCACCCAATCAAAGTTTTTTAGGCTCCAAGCATGGCCTAAACTGCTCATTTTGAACCTTTGAAATCACAAGAAAAGGTGGGATTTAAGAGAAAATAAATTAGCAAAATAAAATGATCACACAAAAACAAACCACACCTGCCTAGATAAAATCCAAACATGATTGCATTCTCAACATGAAATTAAAATTTTACTGGTTAGACTCTTGAGTTACTGATGAGTTCTTTTCTCCAATTTTCTTCAATAAATCAATTCAAACTTCTAAATCCTATGCAATCAAATTACAAAAACCAAATATGAAGACACTATTCTACCCATGACATGAAGAAAATAAAGCATCAACAAAGAAAACACATTAAACATAAGCAATTAGATTCTAACTTTTATCATGCAATGGGAAAAAAACCTAATCCTAGCTACATGCATGCATGCATATATGAATGAAAACCTGAAAAGTGATGCACTTACTTATGGTTGAGGTTGTATTCCACCAAGCAATTGTTGTTCCCACTATCCAGCCCTAGCCAAACATTATTTTTTGAGGTTTTCTCTCATCCACTTATGATCGACGAGTCTTGCTTGTAGAAAACAAGGACATGAAGAAGGGGCTTGCTAATGCTTTAGGGTTCTGTAATTTTCTAAAAGCCAGAGGACAAAACAGTCATAAACACTATATTGAGTGCAATTCAATTTTTATCAAAATGAATTTGTAGATTACTGACCTCTTCCTTTAATCACTATTTAAATTTTATAATGAAATTCCATGATTTACTCTACAAAAATCGATCTACAACATAGTGCGGGGTTTTGGTTATGCAAAAAATAAGCAATTGAATAAAGATTGCTTAATAAAAAGTAAAAACTGCCCTACGACCAACTACTATACCCAACATGTATGCTTTGTTAAAATCATCTGAAACTAATCTAGTTCACATGTATACATACTATAATGAACCTACATATGCATCTTTAGCAGAATATATGTGGAGAATGCCATAAACAGAACATGAAGTTACGAATTGCATGATATGATGCATGATTAATACATAAAGCCTACATATCAATATGCATAACATATGTTAGCATGGTATACGTGTATATGCATGTGGTACATGTGTTTCTATGCATGAAAGATGTGCCTAACTATTAATCGTATAATGATATGAGGCATGCATATGCGAGCGAGATGGTGCCACATACCATATGCATGAGAATTATCTGTGCCTAAATGATGTGTCTAACATGCTATTCTATGCCTATGAGTGCAATCTAATGTATGTGCATGCACATGAAGTAAGGCGGATGACACACAATGCATGTATGCAATGCCTACATGAGTATATGCATGGTAATAGCAGGATAGATGAATCATGAATGATGTTATGTATATGAAAATGCTGTGATGGCATGTCATGCCATGCTCACATGATCATATGTTAATTAAAAGAGCATATTTTGGACTGACTCAATTGAGGATCAAACTTTAAAATTTGAAAAGAAAACAGGTTTGCAAATATGTTTTTGCTCGAAGAAGACTAAAAAAAATCATCTTCAAAAGATGTTTCTTAAAAACTATTAGTGAAAATAAGTGATACTCTAAAATGATGTAGTTTCAAAGCGGGTGGCACTTGGGAGATCGAAAGACCATCGGGTAATGTAAGCATTAGGCATGTCCTTTGCTTGACTGTGGCCAAGTCGTATAGTAGGGATGGAGCCCAGTTCCTTTAAATTTTGTGGAGAGGTGCACTAAAGTATTCGAGTTTAACCACCGAGGGTGTGTGCTTTGATATCTCTATGTTTGACGCCCAAAGCATTGCCAATGCTTGGTTGATTGAAATGTGATGTGGACCTCGCCTTTGGATCCTCAACAGACCCTGATTTCATGAAAAGTTATTGAAGAGCTTAAGAGCACCAAAGTAGCCCTAGACCTGGGGGTTGGTGACGACTTTAGTTTTCACTTGGCCGGTGGGATTAGCCTCTCGCTTACCAGAAGAGTTTAAGATTCTGAAGCATATCATAAAACAAGCTTCCACATTAATCTTGAGTTTCCAACTAAAGGATCAACATTTCTGTTAGAAGGAACTGTTTCCAGACAAAGGATGATTACCTGAAGGGAGTGCTGTAACATAAAAGGAGCTGGAGGGGAAAAGGCTTTCTCTGTTTTTGGTCTGAGGCGAGAAAACTGAGATAAAAAGGAGAATTTTGAATGGGATTTAGGTTTTTGTACTGTAGCATAATCTTGAGCTCAAAGGTTTTCGTTTCAAAATAACATCCTACTTCCAATAGGAGCTCATACATAGATAGATCCAGATGTGGATACAATTTGGTAAAATACCCCAGATCTGACTTGCCAAAAAGGTTTCCTCTGTCTTGGTTGGTAAGGAGTAGGGCTAGGCATCAGGCTGCCCTGATAAGAAGTTGGGCTTGAGCTGAGCTGCAGCTCGTGGCATAACCCAGGCTTGAGACCTGACTCTACCCGATTAATAGAAAATCTATTTTTAACATAATTTAATATATAAGTAAAATCAGTTATAACAAAATATATGTAATTATATATATATATATATATATATATATATATATATTAAAAATTAACTTATCCGGCAGACATAACTGGACTGATAACGTATCGGGTTGGCTGACGCCCAATTTTAAAGCCCAAGCCCAAGTTGGTTGTCAAGTACCGGGCTTACTGCCCAATGCTAGTGAAGAGATTGAAAGGGTTTCCCTGATTCCCTCTTTAGTTCTTCTGTCCCCGACCGACCCAAGAAAATAAAAGTGGGGCACCATGACTCGGGCAGGTCACGATGGCCGGTCGGGTACTTTGATGTGATGGAATCCCGTCCGTTGAGATCCGATTTCAACTAACACTTCGGATCCCAGACCAGGAGGTAAACACTCATAAAAGGGCCACGTGAATGTCGCTCTCTGGCTCAGATCTGAATCTGGACAAGAAAGATGGTTTGGAATTTTTTTTTTTCTTTAAACTTGTGTGACATTTGATCTAAAATGAGTCCCACTGTCTTAAAATCTAGATATAGAATAACGATCCAGTTTTAAAAATATGGGCTTAGATTTGAAATTTTAAGGTTAGATAGATTTGAACTCCTAGGATTTGAGAACTGGATCATATTTGACAGTAGTCTCAGGTCTCAAATTTGATCTAGTTGTGAACCGGACCTGTAGTGTAAATTATTTTTAGTTGCGGATTTTGAAGGATGGACCCAATCAGGTTCAAGGGTTGGAAAAGAGACCTACACTTGGATTTGGTAGGATCTAAGTCTAAAAGGGGTTACTTCTGATGGACAATGGGTCGAATCTTGGGTTTGGATTTACAGTTTACTATTCATAGGGTCCGGACGCAAGATTTTGAATTTATTAGAACTAATTCGGGTTTAGGTTCTAAGATTTTGCAAGCAAGTTACTATCCCATTCTCTAATCGTACAGTTCCTGTTGGTGGAATGATGTTGAATGAAGCCATCCTATGAAAATTTCCATTATATATATTTATATACTCTATTTATTTATTTAATTATATGACATTTTGAGTCTTGAATGGTTAAAAATTCAAATTCTGCAACAATTTTCGATGCTTTCAGCAACGAATTTTTAATTTATAACGAAATAAATTTGGCAGCTTGGTATTTTAAACTTGTTTTCCTAATATTAAAAAAAACAAACAAAAAAAAAATCTGTTTGTGAACCAAATCCGTAGCACCGTTAGCCACAAATTGAATCGATTAATGCCACCGATTCGGCCAATTCAAACCGAATTTAATAAAATTCGCAACGTTAAACAAGGGAAAGAGGGTTAGAGGCACGATCCAGGGAACGAACGATACCTTGCGTGCAGATGGGAACTTCAATTGTGAGAAAGTAGAATCCTGAAGAGGGCACAACCCAGGGACAGGGAGAGGAAAATCCGAGGGAGAAAACCCACAAGCCCGGGTTTGCACCACCAAATCACACCAACGCAGACCCTGGGAAGGTGGGGAAGATGGAGGGCGGAGAGGCGCTGGTCGATAACTTCCGTGCGATCACATCTTGCACGGAGGAGGAGGCCCTCTTCTTCCTGAAGAGCCACAACTGGCAGCTCGACTCCGCCATCTCCTCCTACTACGAAGACCAACAACACCACTCTCCTCCTCTCTCTCCTTCCCCTTCACAGCAACCGACATCGGCAGCAGCAGCAGCAGCACCTTCTTATTCTTCTGCGTCGTCTCCTCCTCGCCTTCGTGCGACCCACATGGCTTCCAGGGACTCCCAGAAGAAGAACACCGCCAAGGGCAAGTCCTCCACCTCCTCTTCTGGAAGGATCCGTACCCTTTCTGATCTGGGTCGCGCATCTGGCTCCGCATCCTCGGATGAGAACGACGGGGACGCGCCGCAGGAGTATTATGCTGGTGGAGAGAAGAGGTGTCTCGGTGTCGATCTTCTTCGCGCTTGTTTATTTTTTGTTCATGGAAGATTGTTTTGTCCTTTTCTTTCTCTGTCGCCCGTCATTGTCTTACGATGAACTTGTTGCTTGCTTTATGGATGGATGATGGACCACGAACTTGATTCGTCTTAACCATCAATTATATATTTTTTTTCATGTACGACGTATTTGAGTGTTTCCTATTTCTTCCTTTCATTGCCGACAAATTTAGTATGCAAATGAACGATTCAATGTTTAGCGTTTCCATTTATTTGTCGGTGGTCCAAAGAAAGAAAATTTTCGCAATCTCGTCTGCTAGGTGCTGGAGTTTTCATCTTCCTCCTTTCCTATGGTATCATGCATGTACGGCTTATGCATTAACTGCTGCTTTTTCTATGTTGACATGTTGCAAAATTGAACTCCTTGCCACATGCTCTTACTTGCTGTGTTCTTTCTGATTTCAACCTGGACCTTGGGCAGTATCATCTGTCCAGATAGATATTGGGTAAATAGTGATAGAGTGGCTGTGATATGTTCTAACAAAATTGAGCTTGTTGTCGCACATTTTCTCCGTCATTTGAGGCTGTGGACAATCTCACTTACCTACTGAAAAGCTGAAATATTGTTTAGTTCTTTTGTGAATCTTGTGGTATTAACATAAATGTAACATTGTTGGAGTCCGGGCAGTAATGTTTAAGGACATAATCCGTTATTCAGAATACCTTCTTAATTATACTGAGTGGCAGTTTGGACCATCACTTTATTTGATTAGATGCACCAGTATTTTAGAAATGTGCAATTCTTTGGGAGTAACTATAGAGATTTTATGGAAGAGTTGCAACTGCATCAATTTTGATTCATAGGTTTGTGATGTCTAAGACTCTAAGCACTTTCATGAAGTAGATGGCATGATCAAATTATCTGGATTCTGGTGTTCTGTTTTCCATCATTTTCATTCTTTTCATGAACAAGTAGTGATTAGCTTTCCAGTTGAGTAATTCCTCTATCTAAATGATTGACCGAACCTTAATCAGTTGATTAGTATTTCTCTAAGTCATCTGAACTTCCCGTTACTTTTTATATGCAGTGGAATGCTTGTCCAGGGTCCAACAAAAGGAAATAGTGACGTGGATGCAATATTTGATCAAGCTAGACAATTGGGTGCACTAGAAGGACCAGTTGATCAGCTTCAGACATCTTCTAGCTCAAAAAGTTTTACTGGTACTGCAAGGATTTTATCAGGAGAGACAGTGCAAGCTCCTCAGACTTCTCAGGAGCCTGAATCCGTTGTCCACAATATTGTATTTTGGAGTAATGGATTCACTGTAAATGATGGTCCTTTAAGAAGGTTGGATGATCCAGAGAATGCACCCTTTTTGGAGGTATCGTACATTTTGGATCACACTTATACTACTACATTTTAGTTATTGTTTTTTCTTCCATTATTACCAGGTCACTTTGAGGGAGTTCTTGGAAAAATAGAAGTTATACTGTTTATTTGTCTCTGCACAATATGCAGTAGTCATTATTGGTTTTTTTAATGCTTGTATTAAGATTGCTGAAGTCATGTCAAGATGGGGCGTTGGAGACTACTCTGATTGAGAAATCACAAGATTGGTCAATTTAGTATCATTTAGCTTTTCTAAGGTTCCTTAATAATTCATTATTTGCAAACATTATAGAAGGTTTGATGTGCATATATGCATCTGGACCTAGGAAATCAGCTTCAAATGCTCTTTGTGGGGCAATGTTGTTGAAAAAGCCTGTGTTCCTCAGTCATCTTGACAAATTATGTGAAAATGGCCCATTTTTGCCACATATGGACACTGAGAAGTGAGAATCCACACATGTAATGCTAAGTTGTTGCCGTGGTGCCCCTGTTCCTTCTCTCTTCCTTCTGTGGTCCTCGTGAAGACCTAAGTCACATGACTGCTGGTACAGTACCAAGGTGTCTGTAAGCTGCTGAGGTTACAAAGACGACAACTTTTAAAAATGTGGCTACAGAGGTATGACAAGGTGAGAGAGAGAGAGATTTAATGCTGCCATGTGCCGGATGGTTTAAATTAAAAAACTTGTTGCTATTAGCCATGGTTTATGTGCGGTGACGGTTTATAGTGACTTTAACGATGATTTATGGTCTTTTTAGTGATGGATTTTTAAATGTTAACCATCCGGCACTTGACAGCATTCACTTTTCATATAACTTGATGGATTTTTAAATGGTCTTTTTAGTGATGGGTTTTTCTCATTCTACTTAATGTTGCATGTGATTCTGTATCATGTGTATGTTATTATCTTTTATAGATGTAAACATGCTTTATTTTGTATTTATATGATGTTGTAGCCACCCTAAATTTTCCACCTAACCCTTCCTGTAGCACAAAGCCTTTAAGATACATTACTTTGCCCATGACATGGAAAGCTGTCTTCTATGCACACTTTGGGGTAGAGACGCTGGACCAAATATTTAGCATAACTCCAATGTCTTTGGGTGAAAGCTCAAATTTTTCACATGCAAACTCTAGGCTTCTGGTGCATTCCACTGAAAGGAGTGGTTTTAGTCAAAGGGACATGGTTTTTGGTTCATGTAGAAACTATAAAATTTCATGCACAAATTGCAAATCGAGAAGTTCTGCTTGAAGGCAATAGAAGCAAGTGGTTGTTCTCAATAAATCTTTTTAGCCATCATTTTGTTCTCCATTGCAATTGGAGCCAACAAATTTTCTGCATGTGTTGCATGTAATCAAAATGCACCTACACTTAATATATCTCTGTCATCATTTCACATGACTGACCGTCAAGAGAATTTCTTTAAGCTTAAGATAAGCCAGCCACCTAGACTACATTGGTTGAGCAAAGCGCGCCATGACCAGCTACCTTGGGTACAAAAATGAGGAAGGGAGCCATAACCATAGCGGCCCTTAAAGAGACCTGTAGTTTGGGGTATATTCACATAAGAAGTTTTGGATGACAGGATGTTCGATGTAGACCCTCCTATGGGAATCAAGTCATGGTTTTTGAATATTTGGCATAATAGAATCATTCAATGGGGAATGACATATATGCAACTATGCTTGAAACCCTGTGATATAATGGTCCAACAAAAGCTAAAACTTGGCCCCAAGTCCCTTGTAGAAACACGAACAAGGAGAGGAAGAGGAACAGTGATCACGATGTAACGTGGAAAACTCTCAACACGAGGGAGAAAAAACCACGAATGAGGAGGAGTCGGTGCCCACTAGCAGCCAGACTCTCTCTCTCCTTAGATTATCATTAACACATAAGGATTAGGGTTACATGACTTAAGTAGTGCCCAACACGGGCTACAAGACGGGTCGGGTACGGATCCGGACCCGAAACACACGATCTATCAACACTCCCCCTCAAGTTGGGCATACATATCAAACATGCCCAACTTGGATACATTCCTCTCAAATGAAGCTGAAGGAAGAGCTTTCGTCAGAACATCAGCAGTTTGGTCTTCAGACTTCATGTAAGGCAAGATCAACTCTTTCGCATCAATTCTTTCCGAATGAAGTGACGATCAATTTCAACATGCTTTGTTCTGTCGTGAAGAACAAGATTGTTGGCTAAGTTAATTGCAGACTTGTTATCACAATACATCTTCATAGGTTCTTCAATCTCTATTCCAATGTCACTCAGCAATATCTTCAACCATAGTAATTCTGACACTCCCATAGCAACTGCCCTATATTCTGCCTCTGCACTAGATCTAGAGCAAACATCCTGTCTCTTGCTTCTCCATACAACAAGGTTTCCTCCCAAGTAGACACAGTACCCTGTAGTAGATCGTCTGGTATCATTACAACCTGCCCAATCCGCATCAGAATAGCCCTCGATTTCCACAGTCTCTTGTTTCACATACAGGAGTCCCTTGCCAGGATTTTTCTTCAGGTAGCATAGTACTCTGTCAACAGCCTTCAGATGTGCATCGGTTGGTGCATGCAAGAATTGGCTCAAAACATTCACCGCAAAGGTGATGTCAGGTCGCGTGAGGGTAAGATAAATCAACTTCCCAACCAGACGTTGATATCTTCCCTTGTCTTCTTCACAAAGAGGCTCTCCATCTCTAAGACTCAACTTGTGCCCAGTGTCAAATGGGGTAGGAGTAGGCCTACATCCCAATTTACCAGTTTCTTCCAGCAGATCTAATGTGTATTTTCTTTGGTTTAGTACAAGACCAGTACTAGACCTAGCAACCTCCATACCAAGAAAATACCTTAGCTTGCCAAGATCTTTGAGATCGAATTCTGTAGCCAGTAACCCTTTTAGCTTGATAATCTCCTCCTCATCATCTCCTGTGACAATCATGTCATCTACGTAGACCAGCAGGAGAGTAACCCTGCTCTCCTTCTTTTTCACAAACAGAGTGTGATCTTCATTTCCTTGTTTGTATCCATGACGTATCATCACTCTTCTCAGTCGTTCGAACCACGCTCTGGGCGATTGCTTAAGGCCCTATAAGGCCTTTTTCAGCTTACAACATTTTTCTGGTTCTTCATATCCTTGAGGCATATGCATATATACTTCTTTTTCGAGGTCACCATTGAGGAATGCATTCTTAACATCTAGTTGATACATCTTCCACTCCTTCATCACAGCTAGGGATATAACCACTCTCACTGTCTTCATTTTCGCAACTGGAGCAAAGGTTTCCAAGTAATCAATTCCATATTTCTGGCTAAATCCCTTGGCCACAAGTCGAGCTTTATATCTTTCAACACTCCCATTTGGTTTGTACTTGATGGTATACACCCATTTGGATCCGACTAAGTGAGCGGCTTCAGGAATCTTCACCACTTCCCATGTCATATTTCTTCTCAGGGTATCTATTTCTTTTTTCATTGCATCAGCCCATTTGTAGTCACTTTGAGCTTCAGCAACAGTCCTGGGGATCACAACCAAAGAAAGAGTAGAAACAAAACACTTGTAATCTTTTTCAAGTCTGGAATAAAATACAAAATTACCAATGGGGTGTTGAGTACATGACCTGACACCCTTTCTCAGGGCAATGGGAAGATCTTCATTCTTCTTTTCAACCTCATCATGAGTCACCACAGTCTCCACGGTAGGACTTGGTTCATCCAGGGAAGGAGTGGCATTTGGATTGGACGTGGATCTACCATCACAAGTCATCATCTCTGTCCGAGTACCTCGTCTAGAGTAGAACTGTCCAAACAACCGAGGGCCTTCCTTCTCAATGCTCGTGTCACACCTTTCCTCCTTCTCAGGCACATCAACAGTAGTAAGCGATTCTGCTTTCGTGTAGTCCAAAAAATCTGTAAACAGAAGTTTCTGTCTCTGAGAATACTCTTCCCTGCCCACAGACAGCTCCCCTTGAAAAGGATTCTCACCAAAGTAAGAGGCATGTTCCAAGAAGGTAACATCCCTCGTAACATAAACTCGACCAGTAATAGGATCAATACATTTGTATCCTTTTTGCGTAGGAGAGTATCTAACAAAGACACCTTTGATAGACCTAGGATCAAGTTTCTTGACATTTGGACTGTGATCATGGATAAAACATACACAACCAAAAACACGAGGAGGAAGTAGGAACGGTGGACGACTGCCAGGAAGTAACGAGTGGGGAGTCCTACCATTCAAAACACGACTGGGCATGCGGTTAATAAGATAGGGACTAGTAAGAATTGCATCACCCCAATAGTGTTTAGGAAGGTTTCGCTGAAACAAAAGAGCCCTGGTGACATTAAGAAGTTGACGATTTTTCCTTTCAGCTACCCCATTTTGAGGGGGGGTGTAACTACAAGATGTCTCATGAACAATCCCCCTTTGTCTAAGAAACTCTTCAACAGACTGACACATGTATTCACGGGCATTATCGAACCGGAAAGTTTTAACATTCGCACCATATTGGGTATGCACAAGAAGAATGAATGTCTCGATGATACGAGGAACCTCCCTGCGGTCTTTTAACAAGTAAACAAATGTAGCACGAGAGAAATCATCAATGAAAGTGATAAAATATTGAAAACTTTGACGGGTATGAATTCCCGAAGGCCTCCATACATCAGAGTGAATCAGGGAAAAAGCTTCATTAACACAACTAGTAGAAAGAGGGTACGAAGCCCTCACATGTTTGGCAAACTGACAAATATCACAAGAAATGGAAGACAAATCAAAGGAGGAACACAAGTCTGGAAACAAATGTTTCAAAATCCCAAAAGGTAAATGCCCAAAACGTTCATGCCAGTACATAAAGGACTAAAGACAATCTTCTCTTCTCTTATCTGTCTTGCGGATCGCTGTCAACAGAGCAGTAGCCACACGTATGGGAAGACGATATAAGCCATCAAAAGCTAAACCAATCCCAATCCTCTTCCCTGTCACCAAGTCTTGCAAAACACAGCGATCGGCAGAGAAAATAAGCTCACAATTCAATTCTTTTGTAAGTCTACTGAATGACAAGAGATTTAAAGGAAACTGGGGGACATGTAATGCGCCCTGCACATGAAATTTGTCCAACAAGGACAGAGTGCCTTCGCCTGCCACACAGGTAGAGGAACCATCTGCAAGAGAAACACGTTCCCTTTCCGATGACAACTTATACTCATGAAACAATTTTGGATTACCTGTCATGTGATGAGTAGCACCACTATCAACAATCCATTCCCCCACAGAAGAGTTACCTTTATTGCCAATAACTGCAAGAGCATGATTCGTTGTAGTTTCCTCTGAGGTCTCAATCTTGTTGACATCGATCCTGCCCAAATAAGCCCTTAGTTCACGAAGCTGATCAGCTGAAATAGAGAGTTTTTCCCCACTGGATTTGGGCGCCTCAGGCCCAGGTGTTTTCCCACTAGAAGACCTCCCTCTATTTCCTTTCTTGTTTGGATAGAGATCCCAACAGTAATCGACAGTGTGACCCGTCTTCTTGCAGTGTGTGCATCGGCGAGGGGCTCTAGCCAAGCCTCCAAGTCCACGGCTCACAAGGGCTGATCTCTCATGAGAGAGACCAAGATCCCTCTTGCTTTCATTGGTGACCAGCCTTCTCTGTTCTTCTGCTTCAACAACCGAGTATACATCTTCAATACTAGACACCTCTCCAGAATTCAGAATCTGGCTCCGAACACCTTCAAACTCATTATTTAAGCCAGCTAAAAAGAGGAACACTCTGTTTTCCCATTTCTGGGCAATGTAAAGGGCCTGATCTTGGGGACAGTGCCACGGAATATGAGAGTGATAGTCAAGTTCTTCCCACTTGGCTTTCAAGGCCCATAGTATTCTGCAATAGAAGAGTTCCCTTAGCGGAGGTTATAAACAGTCTTCATTACTTGATAAGTGCGAATGGCCGTCTTCTTCTGGCCATACATTTGTTCAAGGACCACCCACATGTCCCGTGCAGTCTTCTTCCGAAGGATAAGCGGTTGAATCTCAGCGAAGACAGAGTTGACAATCCACGTTTTTACTTGATTGTCCTCAAGGAACCAAGTGTGCCACACATCATTTGTTCTTGCTGGTTCAGGGTTGCTCTCGTCGATATAGGTCATTCGACCACGGCCAGCAATCCCCATAGTCATAGCTGGCGACCACGAGAAATAGTTCTCCTTTGTGAGGCGAAGAGTAATAACCTGCATAGGAACGTTCTCAGGTCTCACAGTTTCGATTTCAGTTTGACTGACCATCGATGAGGAATAAGAGGCTGCCATAATGACAGACCCACACAACGACAAGAGCAACAAGGGCAGAGGGAGCAATGAGGCGGCGGACAGCGGAAGAGCAATGCAGCGTGGAAGACAGCGGTGTCAGCAGAAGGGCGGAGCGTGAGGCGCTTGGCGGCAGAGGGTGCAGACAACGGCGGCGGGAGCAGAGCAGCGCAGAAGCCCTTGGCGGCGCAAGAGCAAAGGGCGGCGCTTGGACGTGCTCGCCGAGCGGCGGTCGGACGGGCGACGGGAGGGCGGACGGCGGACGGCGGCGGTCGGACGGGCGACGGGAGGGCGGACGGCGGCAGACGGCGGACGTCTTGGCGTCGGACGGTAGCGATGAATAGTGAATCCGTTAGACGATAAACAGTGCGGGGCGCCTCCTCCAACACGTTAATGCCGGAACTTCACGGCTCTGATACCATGTAGAAACACAAACAAGGAGAGGAAGAGGAACAGTGATCACGATGTAACGTGGAAAACCCTCAACACGAGGGAGAAAAAAGTCGGTGCCCACTAGCAGCCAGACTCTCTCTCTCCTTAGATTATCATTAACACATAAGGATTAGGGTTACATGACTTAAGTAGTGCCCAACACGGGCTACAAGACGGGTCGGGTACGGATCCGGACCCGAAACACAGGATCTATCAACATCCCTCAAACTTTGACTTTTTAGAATTTTGTTAAGATTCATCTGTCAAACCCATTACCACCCAAAAAATGCCTGAAACTAAGATTTTGAACAATTTCTACCAAAACCAGTTTCCACAAATCTGGATGTCCTTTTGGCAATGGATATTCTGCTGAGACAACCTAACTTGAAGCCGAAAGCAAGCATTTTTCTGAAGGCAAATAATGGAGTATGTTTTTTTGAAAGAAAAGTTAAAGAAAAAAAACTAGAAAAGTACATCTCTACTAAGTGATCAAAAGCCAAAACAAAAGGGTTTATAAAATAATTAAAAAAAATAATGGCCAAGTCCAAAAGAATGACAATAATACGTTCCCACTAACTGATCAAAAGGCAAAATGAAAGGTTCAATGGAATGATAGGAAGGATTAAGCCAAGCCAAAATAATTTTAGACACTGTCAAGATGTCTTCAAGAAACAATGAGAATCAGGACCGAAACTGCCAGAGGCTTCTCAAAACAGACACAAGTCATTGAGATATGGAAATGCAATGGTGCATAATTTTTTTGTTTTTACAATACCTACCATTTGATTGCGTTCACTATTAGTTTCTGGCGACTAAGGCGTATGTTTCGGCAAACTAATGTGCTTTGTGCTGCTTAATTTCTTCTTCATAGAGTTTCTGCCTACTACATACTAACACTCTTCATTGATGTGATCATCTGAGGCTGGTGCCTTCAGCTTTTGTGTAATGACTAGCTTGATGGGAAATTTCACTTAGTAACCTCACCTGTTTTGCAAGTTTTATTTCGTTTGAGGCCTACATATAGTTTCCTATGTCTTGAATATAGCAATGAAGTTTGATTGCTTTATCTTTGCAGAGTATACGCAAGTCGGAGTGTCCTAAAGAGTTGGAACCTGCTAACAGGAGAACTGCTGTCCATGTTAATCTCATTAGAAAGGATGAAGATTGCCCTGTATGTCTTTTCCTTGAATTCTGTGTCCTCTCGTTCTTTTCAGAATGTCATTTTTTCTGATTATTTTGCTTTTGGTGAACTATTTTTCAGGTCCAAGAGAAGCCTCATGTACCTTTCCAGGGTGTGGGGAGAACACTTGGTAGTGCTTCTGGCTCCTCTGGAGCTCCTGAGCCTAGGGTGCCATCAAGTGCCCAATGTTCCATAAGTGGCATCTCATCTCCAGGTCTGTCTGTTGATCCGTCACTGCCATCAACTGCAATTCAGCTGAGACTTTCTGATGGAACACGCATGGTTGCACGATTCAATTATCACCACACTGTTGGGGATGTTCGCGCCTTCCTTGATGCTGCAAGGCCAGGCAGTGCACGTTCATATCAGCTGCAGGTCATGGGCTTCCCACCTAAGCTTTTAACTGATTCTGCACAAACAATAGAGCAGGCTGGCCTTGCCAATTCTGTACTTGTTCAGAAGCCTTAGCTCTACTGCAAGATCAAGAATGCAGTTTGTCATGCACGTTCAGCGTGTCCAACATGAAAAATGCCTTCCATATGACGGCTAAGTTTGTTTTTCTTTTCGATGGCGGATTTGGAATGGGGTATTATGGTGAACCGTTGCTTGGCGCCTACAAAGGACTAAACTCGTTTATTTTTGTTTTGTACTTTGTTGTCGAGCAAATTTTGTCGACATGACGAAGTGGAAACGAACATGAATTAACCATACATGCTTTATTAATTTTAGAAAAAGAGGGCTTTTATGACGTTCTCATCATGGGGATTGTAATAGTGCATCAGTTACATAGGGTAAGTGTGGAGCTCTGAGAATAATCTCAACCTTGAACGATGCAGTCAAATGTGTGCTTGGTAGATGCTTGCCTAAGCCCTAGGTTGGGCCACTTAAATGCCCAAGTGAAAATTTGTCGCAAACTCTTCCTTCTCCTCTTCTTTATCTTTGACCTTATTTTTTCCGTTTTTCTTTCTTTTGCATTCTTTTGATTTTTGTCCGTCCAAGAGTCTGTGTAGTTTAGACTTTTCGACTACATTTGGAGCTAGATTACTTATATATGAATATGACCTTCATTTTTATATCTTCTCGAATTTTGTGCATCATGTTTTTTATAATGCAGCGCATGGTTATTTTGTATCCTTCGCATGAATGCTATTAGCAATCGTCAGGCCAGACATAGCTATTGTTAAATCTGACCATTTGAGCGAAGCCGTATTTGAAGTTTTGCATGTAAATTTTGATAATGAAAATTAGAAACTTGCATGATTTGACAAGGAAAACCTTGTACCACAAGTCCACCTGCGTCAGACTATTGGATGTGAGTTGCCTTCTTAAACCTAACTACCTAAATTTGAGTTTGATTTGATTATGAATTATATCTGAACCATTGATGTTCCTAGTTTGATGACTTCTTTAAGAAACTGTGTTATGTTGCAAATATAAAAATTCCCCATATCTTCATCACAATGTTGTTTTGATTCTCATGTTGCAAAGGTGGCGTACAACCTTGTGGCATAATGTGGTGGCTTGAGAGACTGGGCAGTTGTTATAAATTTGCCGTCCACAACTTGTGATCTTTGTACCTTCCAAAAAAGGCTTACTAACGCCTTAGATAGTTGTGGCAGCAAGGACCTAAGTCAAGAACATGATCGAAAATTCAACTTCAGCTTTTGCTGAAGAAAGCCATGATAAATTCTAAAGTGGTCACATTTGTTAGTATTGATCCAGGATGCACTTGAAGGGAACTATTACATAATTGTCAAACTTAAAAAAGACTTCAACAGCCCAAGCATGCACCCTGTTAGCTGCAAAACTTCCGTTTGTAACCCCTTCAGATTACTATGTAAGCGTTCCGTACTCTCTGCTGACGCCGCAAGTAGAAGTGCTTAGTCTTGCATTTCAGACGCAAATAACTTTCGTGGTTTTATATGATCTTAACAAGCAGAGCCATCAAATCACTTCATTTGTTATATACAATTAGAAAACAAGACAATGGACTTGGGGAATTGCGACTGGAATAGTAGTCAGTACTGCAATTACTCGTTAGCTTGCACAATATGGCTTGGATAGAAATGGACGGTCATGTTGAAAAGCGGTCTTTTGGAGGTATCAGCAGATGCTACAGTCTCTTGCTCGACTGCAGCTGTGGAATGAGTGGCACGTCATTACTATGATGTTCCTCATACTGCTCCAGCAGTGCAACAATGAAATCGAAATCTGGTCTCTTTGCTGGATCTGCCGTCCAGCACTGCCTTATGAGGTTTGAAATCTCCGGAGAGCAGGCATCTGGTATATGTGGTCGTTCATTCTGCAACAACAATCAAGCTAGAAGATTATATATTCAAGTGACTGAACAAGAAGGCTGCACATCTTTAAGTTTCAAAGTCCCAGAGCCAAAAGAAGAAAGAAAAAAGACACTAACATCAAATCAACTGATCATCCAAGCTGCAATCCTCGTCATGAGAAATTTTTTAGTCACCAATAGAACTCTATGCTCCAACAAAAACAAAATCAAATACCAGTACATTCATGAAACTTTATATGACTAACTTAAAAAACAAAAAAAAAAAAAACCACACGTACACACACTCCAAACCTACTAGTATTGCTGCTAGATCATAACTCTGAAGTTCACAATATGTCATGCCAGATAGTGCAAATGCTCCAAGGAAGGTTCTTGATCTCTAGATGCAACTATCCAATATGATCAGCATTACTCTTTTCTTCACTGTAATACAATATCTACCATGGATTGAAACTAACCCTTAATGGCTACCCTGGCTTTTGTCTACTAGATATAGAGGTTGATGATGCATGAGGATCAGAGGGATTCTGTCTAATGGCCAAATAATATTTTGCAAAATGATCGTGGCTGATCAACAAACGATATATGTGGGCTGAGCCCTAAAATATTAATGAAAGAGGATTAAAATTGAAATGCAAACAGATTGATCCTTAGGTGGAATATATTTCTTGAAAGCGAAGCTCCAAACAGGATTGTCTATGGTGAGGGATGAAACTCTGACAAAGCATCTTAAACAGCAGGAAAAGTAGCAAGAGGGAAGAGCTAATTGCACCGGTAGGGAAGCATTTGTTTAAGGACAGGACATTATATATATTGCAAAACATGATGGAGCACAACCACACACACTTCAAGCAATACAGCATCTTTGAAATGATATTACCAGTGTCATTTTCAAGAGGTCCCACAGGTTGCAAAATAACTGTGGTTATGGCCAGGAACAAGCTTGAACTTGGCTCACTTGACTCAAATTCTTTATGAGTAAGAACTCAAATGGGTTTGTCATAGGAACAAGTTAAGCTCGAAGAAATCAAACTCAGCACACATTAAGCCTATTTGACAAACATATTCATTATAAGGTTTCTAGCAGGAGGCTTGTTTTCTCAATAACTTGCATCAAATAACTCGAAACATTGCAACGTAAGAGCTGCTGTGGTTGGTACCTAGTGGAGGAAACCTCCACATGCTCGACCTTCCCTTTCTCAGTGGAGACATATGGCTTGCTTTAAGCCCTGGGATAAGGTTAAAAAATTGATGTCTGGATCAAGGTTCAAACGCCATAAAAAGGACATAAACATGGAAAGTCTCTTTTATGCCATCTAGAATTCTCAAAGAAAAATGAACTGTCTTTTGATAAACCTTACCATTTCCTTGATTAGTTTAATATTTTAATCACTCATCTGTAGACAAAAAGTAGTGGCATAAGCACTAATTTGAATAAACATATAGAATTGTCACGACAGGAAGGACATAGCAACTGATAGCCCCATATTTAAGGCAACTAGAATGTATAAGGTCACTTGGTATATTGCAGTCCAATAGTCCAATACCCAAAAGAGGTGAGGTGCACAAGTTGCTACTTGGTGGCAATATATCGGTCTCAACAGTAACAGAGGAGAATAAGCATTTAATTCACACTGTTGTCAAAGGTGTTGATACAAAGCCTGTATGAACAGAATCAGCCAATTCACAATGCTCCGCAAATTATCTTGGTTGCAATTTGGAAAAAAAACATAATTGAGTAACTACCTTTTCTGATACAGCAAAAGCAGCCTGCACAGGAGTCATCCCTTGAAATGGAACAAGAGCTGTTAAGAGTTCCCAAAGGACAATTCCAAAGCTGTAAACATCCACTTTCTTGGTATATGTCTTTCCCCTGATCATTTCAGGTGCCATCCACCGGTATGTCCCCATGAATCCCTTTGTTGCATGGCATTGAGTATCTAAGCATGAGATACCAAAATCAACAACCTTAACTGTCAATTCATCATTCAGCAGCAAGTTATTGGACTTGAGATCCCGGTGTACAATCCCTTGTGCATGAAGATATTGCATCCCTCTAGAAATGTCAAGAGCAAACTTCAGAATCATCTTGTTTGATAAAGAATAAGGCTCCTTCTTGTGAAGATACATCCTGAGCGTTCCTTGAGACATATATTCAGTGATTATACAGTATACAGGAGGTTTTCTGTATGCAGCAATAAACTGTAAAGTAAAACATAAGCAAGCAGTTGTCAGAATTGTCTTGGTGCTAACAAACGAGAAGCAAATGGATAGAGTACTAGGAAAGAGGAAAAAGGGGAAAGGAGGAAGGAACCTCGAGCCATTCAACATAAGATAAATTGCCAGAAGAACTGAAGGTCAGTGGAAAGAATCAAATGACCTTTCTGTTAAGCTACACAAAAGTCTTGCATTTTATGAACACAAAAGTAATTCAAATTTGTTTCCCCATGCATAAAGTACACAAAATACGGCAATGCTATGGAAAAAACTAACTCGAACAAGATGTGAAATGAAAACAATAACAATGACATATACACTCATGACGTGCAAATTTGGATAGCCAAATATACATGGCACATGAGTGTGAGAATTTGTCGAGTGCCCTCAGAAAATCTACACCCACACTCATGATGTGCAAATTTGGCACTCAGACCATCACTACACTAAAATGTATCATTAAATTTCAGAAGTCAACTATGACAGACACATACACATACCACTCACACAATACACATCCACACCTTGGCAAAGCCACATTATGGTTAGGGTGGGCAGTTGACTACCTCATAATTTTTTTTACTCCCTGCCCACCCCCCCCCACCCATTACTTTAAGAGGATTTTTCCATTGAAAAACACACTTGAGTAATGAGTGGCCCCTAATTCTACGAGATCCCATCTACAATTTTTATATCTTTTACTTTTATTGTTACTTATAAAAGAAAGGACTCAAATTTAATTTATAACAATTTAATTATCTAATATATAAATATGTACATATGCCATTTTATTTTGCATAATTTTGTTATATTAAAAAGATATCAGATGTACCACAGTAGTTTATATACTTTTAAATTTAAATAATATCATAGAACAATTTTTTTGAAATTCTTTTATATCAACAATAATAATTTTAGTAATAGAGAAGTAAGAACTTATGGTACCTTTTATAAAGCTTTTTTACCTTTGCCAGAAGTAAAAAAGTTAGTACTGACTTTGGAAAGCTTAGTCTTACTTTATACGTTATTTTAGTTGCCTTTAAATTTTAGAACGAAAGAGTTTCTATTTTGATATTATTAAAAGGGAAAATGTATTTCCATTAAGTTAAGAGAGAAGCTGATTTCCTTAAGATATATTTGTAAGAAAATTCTTGAGATGTATATTAGGCCTACAAAAAAGAACAAGTATAATAATTTTCCAAAAGTCGACTAGATTTTGCCAAAAGGTGATAATTTTAGACATTATATATATAATATTAAAAAAATATCTCATCTCTTGATAATTAAAAAAGCTATAATTTTTCTTGCTCCAAATTTGAGACCGTTGTAATTTTATTAGAAGTTTATGCCCCTCAACGCACAAATTTTGGCCCCATCACGGCCTGCAATTATTTGATGTGGACAAGCACTCATTCGCTACGACGTAAACTTGGCACTTATGATGGCCACAGTAAAACGTATCAGCTACAATAATCGGTTCTCAAAAGTCAACTACGCCACAAAATGAGAAGCAAATTCATCAAGAGGAAATGATTTCACCAACACAGGGAACATTAGACCTTTTTCTTTCCTTTTGGCCTTTTTCTGAAGAGAGGTGAAGTTTGGGCCGTAGGAGCACACAAGCCACTCCATTCCTAAACCTGGCGAATGTTGTCAAGCGTTTAGTTGGGAAAATCCTTGAGGTCCTCTTTCACTCAAGGCTTATTGTAACGTGATGCCCAAGAACTGGTGATATACTTAAATTTCACAACACCCTTTTCTGAAGACGGATCACTGTAAACCATCATGATAAGGGAATACCCAAACCAACTCAGAACAAAAACTGCATACACACAGCAAAAAGAGTTGCAGCATCCAAAAGTGGATCTTGTCAACCTGATTTGAATCTGGGTTCATGCAGCGCCTACCAAATACAGTAGCCAGCGTGTGTTAAAAAATGGGTAAAGCTGCAATGGCAGAAGCAACTTTCTGAAAGAAAGTTGCAGAAAAGTTTCAAGGCCAGCACCAACTTGGTGCCCTTTTCTGGTCATTTCTTCGTGTAAAGCCCTCTAATGGTACCCCTTCCTTTCCAATCAGAAAAAAGCAAACTTTTTTTTGTAACATGCACGCCCATACTTTACTTGGGACTCGAAGGACAAAGAGACAAAACGGAGGAATTCATGTGTGGTGGAGGCAGAGTTAATTACCTCGATCACATTAGGATGGCGAAGGCGCGAAAGCAAAGCGACTTCCGAATTGAATTGGCTGTCGATGAGCGGTCGAGAGCCATCTTCGTTATCAGGCACCCTCACCATCTTCACGGCCACGGCCCGCTGCTTGTATATCCCTCTGTAAATCCTGCTGTTGGAGCCAGAAGCGAACCTGTTGCCGATGAACAACTCCGACATGTCGGCCACCCATTCAGGTTGCGCGCCACCAGCAATAGCCCCTTCTGTTTCTTCTTTGACTTCACCACTACCGTGGCCACTAATTTGGCAATCGAGTAGCACCGACCAGGACTTGAGACTGTCCAGCCTATCCTGTCCTGGTGCAATACTGCTCGTGCTCCTGTCCAGGGGCAGAGTAAGAGGACGAGGTCTCTCAACTGTCTTCCTTTTCTGTCTGAATCCCCAGAAACAAGAAACCATCTTTCCCTTTTTTTACCCTCTCTCTCTCTCTCTCTCTCTCTCTCTAGGGCTCTCTGCTCAAAGAGCCCAAAAAGAGGTGCCTACATTGGTATGTGGGACAAATGGTTGCACCTATTGAAAATTCTGGGAAGATGGATTCCTCTCCCGATGAAGAATATGGCTTCTTCTTCTTCTTCTAATTGTACGCTGGAGCATAATGGTTAGGAGGGAATCTCATGAACATTTTGGTTCTCTTTTTGAGCATTTTCCTTCCTTCCCTCTTTCTCCTTTTCTTCATACAGGTGGTGCATCCCACCCGTGACAGCTTGTAATGGGAAAGCAGCACGCACGAGCGGGAAGATCCATTGCATCTCTCGCCCTCTCTTTTGGCCCCCCACCCTTTTTTCCTGCTTTTACGTGACTGCTCTAAATTCTAATGGTGGGGTTATATTCTGGGGAGCCTTTTTTTTTTTCCCTTTCAGCTCCTTTGGTAGGGAAGCCGTTGCAGAGAAATCAATTCTGATTATAACAATTCTTCCCCAACTTGACAATCTCTGACCGAAGAGGAAGAATTCCTCTGCGCGGGCTCTGTGCGCTGCTTTTCCCTTTCTTTGGAAAACCTTCATTGAAGATAAACTTTGATGATTTATTGACCTTTTCCATTTTCATCTGATCGAAGACAACCATGGAGGAAGGAAGCATCTTGGATTAAAAAAGCCCGACTTTTACGTTCGCACATTTGTCTTTCCTAATCGTAAAAGCGGGCGAATTGAATTCTCCTGCTGGTGCAGCGTGGTGAGTGGCCTCGGCGGTTTTGAGTTCATCCAGCGTTGGTCTCCTGAGCGAGCCAAAAGGATGGGTAGGCCCCAAGGCAAAGACAGAAGCAGGCGAGCCATGACTCTCTCCACGCGAGGGCCATTCTCCCCGTACTTTTAAAAATAAAAAAAAATCAGTCTTCTTCTGTACTTATGTCGGGATGACCTCCGAGGCACTCACCACGGTGCATAAACTGTTGTTGAAGACTCATTTTTTTAAAAAAAATTCAACCTCTAAAATGTTGTTTGGACATTAAAAGTCGCATCCAAAATACAGGCATGTTTGAATGATGATTGAAATTAAATCTATCAAAAGTCCAATTTTGACAAAAGTCATTTTAGAAAATAAGAGGGTGTAGAATAAAATACTCATCTTGCTCACCCAACTTAACCTTAAAAAAAAAATTTCAATCATCAAAATGACTCAAAGGTAACAAGTTCCAAGCCTTGGATGATTTAAATGAATAGTATTCTCAAGTTGCTATCTCTCTAGCTAACCAAGCATTCAAGCAGAAGGAACGAATGGCATGCTTAGGTAAGGTCTCTGGACTAAGCCTAGTTTTGTTTGGTTAGAACAAGGAAATGGTAAAAAGAAACTACAAATGGGAGAGAAATAAAAGAAGTTTCCACTTGGGGAAGGGGATGAGGTGCAAATGTCAAATTATTTTCCTAGCACGAGTGGGAAAGCTCTATCTGATCAACCTCGACATTGAAGTTTCGTGACTTTAATGAAACAATAATGGGAAGTTCCTTGAAATGTCTAAAACCCCATACGGAAGGAATCCTAGCACTTGAAAAAGCCTGTCAGCCGAGGTTGAGACTGTATAGGTGTGAAAGGTCGTCTGGCCCTGCAGGATGTGAGCAATGTGAATTCTGCTCTTCCTGAGTCAAAGGAAATATATGAAAAAAAAGTGATTCCATAGGGGTTTCTCCTAGGGAGGGAGTTAGCTAGGATGCACCTCACTCATGGATGCAGTATCTAGGAACATCAGGTGCCTCGTTAGACACACACTAAACACAATTGCATTTCTTGCTATAGTCGATGTATTGAAAAATTGTGATTGTCTATGATACCATATTGTATATGATACCATACTGAATTGGTTGGATAATATGAGACGGAATTGGAATAGATATGCTTGGTGTTCGAACATGGGCCATTGTGATGGCAAAGCGAGAATCCTTATTGGCTAGAATCCAACATCTGTCAAAGCTAGAATCCTTATTGACTTTTTAGGAATCGCTTTCTAATGAGGATTTACTTATTACCTAATCAAAGAGATAGAGTGTAGGAGTTTAATGGCATTAGGCTTCTTTTGTTTATGTATGGTGAACTTTGGGCCCTCTTGGGTAATTTCAATGCCATGAGAGGTGATGTAGACAAAATAGGTCTCCCTCCCAATCTTTCTGTTTGTAGGGATTTCAAATGATTTTTATGAGGATGCAACTTTCGCTTTCTGGAAGGCAATGCTAGAGGATTCATGTGGTCCAAGAACAGACTTGGCATGGAGAACATTCTTTTCTCTCTTGATTGGTGCATACTTAATCATCTTTGGGTATTAAAATGGAGCCATGGCGACTCTGCAAGGGTGTTAGAGAAATCAATGTCTGGCCACAATGATATGATTTTCTCCTTTAGCTTTAGTAACGAAAGATCTCTTCATTAAATTGGAGGTATCCAAGTATGCTAATTGTTGAGGCAAGAGAGAAAGTTATAGACTTATAGTGCATGAGGCATGCGGACATGATAATTGTTGTATGTTGATCCAAGTCGTTTGCAGGAACAACATTGGCATTAGCTACATGGTAGAAGAGAAAAGTGGGAGAACCTATGGTCAAAATCAAAAGTATTAAATACCATGTGAGAAAAATCTAGGACTGTCTTGAAGCTGGGGTTTATGGGCTGTAGGGCTTGAGAGAACTCTTCGTTAACAGCTCAACCAATCCTTTGAAAAGGAACAGGAATTGTGGTGGCCGCATGGAAGAATCTGATGGTTATCTAATGGTGACTGTGCTACAGCTTTTTTTCAGGCAACTATCAGGAGCAAGAAGGCGAACAATGTGGTGTCTACTATTGGCAACAAAATATGTTCGGACAAGCAAGGTCTTCAAGACCTTTGTATTGACTAGTTTCATGATTTGCTTGCTTATATTGAGGGTTCGGGTTGCCTTATGGGAGAGCTTGTGGAAGGCCCTGAAGTAATGGAGAAGAATGAGAAGCTATTAAGGTCAATACTCATGAAGAAGTTAAATATGTTGCATTTAAGGCTGATCACATGAGTGCCCCAGGCCTGGATGATTTCTCTACTAGTTTTTACAAGACCATTGGTACATAGTGCTGCACAAAATGTGGTAAAAGTGGTGAATAATTATTAAATCAGGTACACTAGATAAGAAGCTTAACATATTACTTTTAACTTGGATTCCCAAAAAAGAGGGTGATCGTAATGTGTCGGACTTGAGGCCACTTGATTTATGCAATTCTTCATAGAAAGTTATCTCTAAAGTGCTTGTGGAAAGAATGAAAGGAACTTTAAAGAGAATTGTGAGTCCTAACCAAGTCACTTTCTTACCTAAGAGGATGCTTTAGGATGATGTTGTATTGGGGCATGAGATTAGTCACTCTGGAAAGTTGTCTAAAGTTTCTCTCTGTCTAAATTTAAATATTTCTACAACATAAAACAAACTAAATTGGTTTGTTCTAGAGAAGACTCTAAGCTACTTGGTGTTTGTGGACAGTTTGGTTCGAAAAATTATATCATGTGTTCGTAGAGGCATGCTGACTATTTTGAGTTGCATAGAAACTTGAGATAGGAAGATTCTATTTTCTCTGCCTCTTTTTTATTATGATGGAGATTGTGAGTAAATTTCTGAAGTCTAAAGTAAAGGAGGGTGTTATTAGAGTTCTTTGTATTCCTAAAGTGGGAAGATGCCTAGTATACATTGCTTTCTTAGATGATGTGATCATTGTCTATAGAGTTGATAGGAGGTTAGTTTTAGAGATTAAGAATGCCTTAGAGTGTATTCTCACCTAGTTTGGATTGCACATTAATAGCTTGATTTTGTTGGTTACTGAATTTGTGAAGCACCATCAATTGATAGAGTTATCTCCATATCCCAGTTGGGAATCAAAGTGATGCCTATTTGATACTTGGAGCTTCCTCGCTTTTAGGGCAACATGAGAAAAGAATGGTATGAAAACCTGATTTTAAAAGTCCAAAATAAAATAGCCGCATGGAAACTCCCTAACTTGCTATCTTATGTAGAGGGATTATGCTTGAGTACATGTTTTATCGCATGTTATTAACTTTTTGATAAGTGCTTTCAAACTATTAGATGGTGCTTTCAACAACCTTGGCTCTATGCTGACTAAATTTATGTGGGGTGGAAGCGAATCTAGTCATGAAAAACACCTTATTGTTTGGAAAGAGCTATGTCATCCTACCTTGGAAGGAGTAAGAATTAAAACCCAACTATTGGTATGTAAAGTAAACATGGTAAATTGGGTTTGGAATTTTGTGAGGAGGGAACTATCTGGGCTGACATATGTACTTCCATTGTCATAGCCTTGAGATGATTAAGGCCTCAAGAAAGAGGTCATGGTGCTTTGAGGGTATAAAGTGGATGTGGACTGGTATTGTTGAAGAGGTACAACAGAAAATTGGGAGAGACCATTAAGTTTTTGAAAGAAAAGTGGGTGGAAGTATGTCTCTATGCTTTCATGATTGGGGAAGAATGGCGCTCTTTATGTGGCAGTCTATCTATGTCAACGAGGGAAGTCCTTTACTTAGAAGTCATGGTTTTCCAAGAGTTTAAGAATGTGTTATCTAGATGTAGATTCGGTTAGCTTCTACTTTAGGAGGTGGATGATTGCCTAAGCTTCATGAGTTTTGTGAATGTAATTTGGAACTTGGTGAAAAAGAAAAAAAGTCATGATAAAAAATGGAGGGATTGGATTTGGGCTAAAGAGGGTTTGTCTATGTTCCTACTACTGGAAGACTATCTTCTAAAGATAGCTAGAAGAAAATGGGAATTGCCCTGCAAATTGTTACTTCAGTGTTGGAGAGCTGAAGAGTCTGCTGGTCATGTTAGCTTTAGGTGCCGTATTGCTATGGAAGTGTGGTATTTTATAGGTTGTATTCACCAAGATATTATCAATGTGCTTAAAGTGTGGTTTGGTTGTACATTCATTGCTAACTAACTTACTAACAATTGGCATGCATGTTTTCATATGGTGATTTGGTGTTTATGAAAATAGAGGAGAGAAAGAATGATTGAGGAACACTCATGCTCAATTGTAGGAATATAGAAGGATGCTTAGAATGGTTGCTATGATATGTTTAAGTCTTTTCTTAATAATAGAGAATCATTTGTATGGCCTACAAGCAATGGATGAAATTAAGGATCATCTCCGGTCATTGGCAGTGTGTTGCAGGTGGAGGGAGGCTTATGTGATCAAATTGTTTGTACTCATTACAACTTTGGTCAGTTGACTGTGGTGGGATGGGAATCAAAGGAAATGGGAAAGGGCATCTATGAAATTTAGAAGTTTGATAAAAAAAAAGTTTAGGACCCAAAGCTCGAAGTGGTAGACTCCATAATTGAATGTCAGTGGTTGGCTCCAATGTCAATTGTGATAATGGCAAACCGAAAGCGATAGATTAATTGGCCTAAGGCTAGTCTAGAGGGTAGAAACTTGTTGAGATTTGACCTTCAAGCAAAGTGCTGCTTTATTATCTTTCTTGTTGTTGCATCCTACCAACTAAGTAGTGGCAGGAGTGAGTTCTATCTAGTTGGTGGGACTCGCTTAGTTTGTTTATCAGTGTTTGATGTCATTATTTGTATTCATTATTCTATTTTTGTTTGTAATAAAAATGTAGGAATCTATCCTTCGGTAGGTAAATTTTTGAATAACTTAGATTAGGTTATTCACACAAAACATTGTTTTTGTCTTATGATCCAAACATGCAAACTAGGTTTTATAACTAGTTAAAGAAAAATAAGTTGCCTTAAAAATATTTTTAAGAAAACATTACATGAGAAGATAACTGAAAAAGAAAATAATAACAAATAGTAGACTATTGGCAAATAATATCAAATTCCCAAGATAGAAGTAAAAAGAAATCTTCATTCTTTTTATCCAACAATTCATCCATTCAAATCAATCTGCCTTTGCTCAAGTACTGATATTGACTATATATGTTCAACTAAGATGTCTAATTTTTACTCAAGAATATTAACAATCTGAAACTTTTCCAGTTTTTTGAGTACATAGATGAAACATTTACTATCAAATGAAAGGCTATGATAATCTTGCGACTCAATAAGGTGAAACAAGATGTGCCTTAATTTCTACTATCTTCTCCATCTACATTTGATTATTGTTTTCATCCTAGCTCATGAAAATCTAACAACCAAAAGTTTTTATTAGAAGAAAAATTATGTCATCCTAAGTTGTAGTATCATTATTTTTTGGTGTTATAAAATGAAAAATTTGTTGGTTTACAAGAATCATTTATTTGATTTCAAGATGCTCTAATCCAACCCACAAGCTTAAGAAAATTTTAACTTTCATTTTTTTTGCTTTAAGTCTATTTAGTTGAACACAATGGTTTTAGATCGATTTAAACTATAATATTTTAAATTTTCTAAAAGAAATGTATGTGTTTTGGACCAACTATGCCTAGCCTAGCCAAGTGAATAGTAGGGATGCTCATGTAACCAGCAATGTCATTGCTCGGGAAGCAATTTGGATCCAATCAGATGGTAAGTCAAGCATAAAGAAATGCACTTGGGATGTGCAACACGATGGTGTAAAGACAAAGTGTGTTAGCGCAGCATGGTTGGTAGTCTTTGGAATATGCAGTCCCATTGGTAAGTTCCCATGCGTAGCATTAGGCTGCATACAGGAGTAAACATAGATTAGTTGGATGCATAAGCTACATCTGCAACTGGATATGTTGGTGCAGGAGTGAGTAAATGGCAGTTCCTTGTTGAATAAGGGGATGGTTGGTTGTCTTGCTTAATGAAATGTAGACGACAATTGCATATGACTGAGGAAACCTCCCATGAGAATTTTCTCCCACCAAAATTTCATATGAAGTAGATAGACGTTTAGAAGAATGATAGTGTTCTGACATGACCTCATGGTCATGGCTTGCTGATAGGTTACTATGAGACAAATCTTGGGTGATGACCTGTCGAGTGCCTAGTACTCATTGTCTAGTCCATGGTCAGAAAGATTGAAGAATGTTTTTACTACCTTTAAGGTTGAGTCAAGCTGGATGAGGATTTGAGGAAACCCTCGATATTACGTGGGCATAAATGGATTGAAAAATTGGTTCTTGACAAACTTGTGTTAGAGAAGAATAGTTTCTTGGGAAGAACTTGAAAGACAAAAAACATATGAGAATAAATCGAGAAAAGGAAACAAAAATTCAAAATTCTAATGCAGAGAATTAACCAACAGGTTGTTTTCACAAATATCGATTTATTTGTTGTGTTGTGCCCCATAGTTTGGGGCATGTTTAGAGGATACTGGTTCAAGTGACCCTGATGGTATTGGCCAGATGGAGATCACATGATTGAAAATAGTACCTAGGTATTAGGAGCTAAAGGACATAGATGTGTAGCTTGCTGAGATAGATAGCATTAAGAAGACCCAACATGAAAAATGATCGTCCAAGAGGGCAAGGGCTCTTGGTGTTGACATGGCTCAAGCAGTAAGCATATCATGGTACTCAAAGGTGATTATTGATTGACTACACATCTTGGCAACTTGATACTTATTGGTTCTCTGATATGTTCCAGACTTTACTGAAAAAAAAGTGCTTAATGTGACATAAGAGTGAGATGTAATCACCCCAAATTTTTCTAAAGGACTATGATGTTTTATCAAAGTGCGAAATTTAAATTTAGGCACAAGATTCAAATTCAAAATACTACTTTCAGATCCAAATTAAATCCAAAATACTACTTTCAAATCCAAAACCCAAGTTCAGATCCAAATCGATCATTTAAGACTAATTTGTCCTTCCTTTTGACCAAAGAACCTCCTTTTAGAGGGTAATTTTAGTCTTTTTGGGTGGATAAGACTCATTTGCCCTTCCTTTTGACCAAAGAACCTCCTTTTAGAGGGTAATTTTAGTCTTTTTGGTTGGACAAGACCCATTTGCCCTTCCTTTTGACCAAAGAACCTCCTTTTAGAGGGTAATTTTAGTCTTTTTGGGTGGACAAGACTCATTTGCCCTTCCTTTTGACCAAAAAATCTTCTTTTGGAGGGTGATTTTAGTCTTTTTAGGTCAAAAAATTTAAATTTTGGGTTTTGGCTCCAAAATCCTCTATAAATACCCTCCATATCCCCCCTCTTGGGCAAGATTGGCTACTGGGAGAAACTCTAGTGTATTCTCACTTGAAGACTTAGAGTTTCTCTTGACTCTCTCTCCCCCTCTTCCTCTCTCCATATTCCTCTCCAACTTGGAGCAAGCTACAACCCTCTTGGAGGCATCATCTTGGAGCTTCACTCAAAGGGGATTTCAAGTGAAGGTGTTTATCTTCCTTAGGTCATTTCTCATTAGAGGTATGTAATCATCATCCCTTTCATTTCTTTTTTTTTTTCTCTCTCATCTTCATCTCCCCATGGCCAAAGGAGATAACACTCAACCTCTTTTTAGAGACAACAGGCTATGCTTAAGTGCACCGGGAGCGTAAGAAGATGAGATGATATTTTATTTTATGATTAAATCATGTTCTTTCAAGTATTCTTGTTGTTGTTATTTTTCATTAATATGTTCTTATTATTATGCTATCCCTTTTTCTTGAACATAGTTTTGTTGATTTTTTCATTTTCTCTTCTCATCTTCATCTCCTCATGGCCAAAAGAGATAGCACTCAACCTCTTTTTAGAGACAAGAGGCTATGCTCAAGTGCACCGAGAGCATGAGAAGATGAGATGATATTTTATTTTATGATCAAATCATGCTCTTTCAAGTATTCTTGTTGTTGTTGTTCTCTCCCTTCATGAATATATTCTTGTTGTTATTGTTATTTCCTTTCTTCAATATAGTCTTGTTCTTGTTATTTACTTTTCTCTCTTCCTCCTCTCCCCATGGTCAAAAGAGATAGCAGTCAATCTCTTTTTAGAGACAAGAGGTTATGCTTAAGTGCATTGGGAGCATGGAATGATGAGATGATCTTTCATTTCGTGATTGAATCATGCTTTCTCTTTTATTAAATATGGTATTGTTTTTCTTTCTATAATTTCTTATCATCTTCATCTCCCTATGAGTAAAAGAGGTAGCACTTAATCTCTTTTTAGAGACAAGAGGCTATGCTCAAGTGCACTGGGAGCATAGAAAGATGATATGATCTTTCATTTTAATCATGTTCTTTCTTTTCATTAATACATTCTTGTTGTTCTTTTGCTTCCTCTTATTTTCCTCTATTCTTTATTTCCCCATGACCAAAGGAGATAGCTCTCAATCTCTATTTTAGAGTCAAGAGGCTATACTCAAGTGCATTGGGAACATGAGAAGATGAGGTGACATCATTTCATAGTTACATCATGTCCTCCCTCCTAATTGAACCTTGCACTTTCCATAATCATCTTTCTCTCTTTCATTCCTTGAATGTTGTCTATATATTATCCATGCATAGTTGTTTGGTTTGCTACTTATATGTGAATGTATGGTGGGAATGAGAGTGTGGTTTGGGGACTCTTTATTTTTATATTAATTTTTGAGGTTGGGACTTGTCCAACCCGGGATATACCCTCACGAAAATATACATGTTAATATGCATTTGCATGTCATTTTATGTTAGTTTCCTTCTTAATCATCTCATTAGGAACCTTAACGAGTGTCTCGTTATGTTGCTTGTTTTCTTCCATACCCAACGGTGGAAGAAATATATCCCTTACAACAAACTAAATAATAACATTTTATGCTTATATAAATCATATTTTCTAAAACATTTTCAAAAGGAACCTTCTAACATGGCCTTAGGAACTTAGCTTAGATTCTTGCATGAGTCCAAGCTCCCCTCCGGCCCACATTAAACTTAAAGTTGGTAATTTTAAGTTGTTCCTTGATTTCTAATCTTGTGAAGGTATGGATGTATACACATGTTATATACATCTATGCCAACATGATAACCCCCATCTTTCTCTCTCTATGCTTTTACTTTCCATTTTATAAATTTTTATATGTGCATGAATACGTATGTACATGTGCTCCATTTCCTCTCTTTCAAATATTTATTCCTATTTTCATGACAAATATCTTCTCTTATAAAATGTCTCATACCCATATATATGTGTGATATCTTTCTTTTCCTCTAAAATCTCTCATTCTCTTCAAATCAATACAACTTTTTTTCTTAAGCTTTCATATATGTGTATATGTGATGGTATGTACACATGTATGCTTGTCTTTCTCTATCTCTCTCTCTTTCTTTTCATAAGAGTGTTTTATCTCTTGTATTCTTTTTAACATTCTCCTCTCACGAACTTTCTATTTACCAACTTCATTAAGACCACAAACCAAGTAATGACCCAATATTGGAATCATGCTTGATGGTCTACAATCCCTATCCATTTTCAACAACTTTTCCTTCTTATATACAATAATTATAACAACGAAATCCTAGATGTATGTTGTGGTAGGAACGACTTTAGATGAATGTTGTGGTAGGAATGTTTTACATTCTTTCAATCATATATGATAAATGCATCCATGCATTCTCACCCACTTTATTTCACTTATGATCACAAGCATCTTTTCAAAAGAACTTAAGCAAGAAGGAATGGAGCTCTAGCTAGGTGGTAACCGAATTAGAGCAAAATCTCAAACCTACTTAAAGTCTTAAGAGAACACTAAAGTGATTTCAAAATGATTTCCCAAGTTTTTCAAATAATATTTACTAGTTACACTTTTTCCTCAAATCATTTCACATTTTCAAGCAACTCTTCAAGAACCTTTTCAAAAGTTTGAAACTTCAAACTTTCAATATTTTCTACACCGCATATAGAATCAAAAAGATGTTTAAGTTAAAACGAAATGCATCAATGATAAACATAGCCCTTGAGTTGATTACCCCCGATAAAGGCGCCAGGAACGGTCGATCCTCGTACCGACGGGCGAGTCCCTTTCTTTCCTCTTTCAAAACAAAAACCTCATTTTTCTGGAGCACTCCAAAACCAATGAAAATTTTGAGATGCAAACATGAGAACACTTGAAGTTAGATGAGAGGCAATACACCTAACAAGTCATATAGTTGAGACATGGTAGGTGTGTCAATCAGATAGATGTTAGTACAATAAGAACAATCAATGATATTGTATCAAATTCTTGCATAGAGAGGGCCAGAAGTCAATTGGTGGACATGGCAAAACAAAAAATGATTCATGAAACCTATAGAAAGATTGAATGTGATAGAAGGCAACAAAGGGGCTGCTCATGAATTTTCTCACCTAGGCAGTTGGTCGACGAGGACATCAACAATTTGATGGTGGGAGAATGTCGTATACTAATTATGCTTGGCCTGACCAAGCAAGCAAGATGGGATACTCATGCAGCCATCTTTGGCATTGCTTGGGACACAAGTGCAATTCAATCAAACACTCAGTCAAGCAAAAAACAATGTACTTCGGATGTGACCCTATTTGTAAGTTCTCGAGCATAGCGTTAGGCTGCACAAGGGGTGTGCATGAGTTAGGGTTTAATTCTCCTGGTGGATGCATAGGCTGCATCCACAATTGCATATGTTGGTGCATGGGCAAGGAAGTGAAAGATCACCATTAAGTAAAGTGATGGTTGGCCGCTTGGTTAATGACATCTACTTATCAACTGGCTTCAGCGGGGGACTATCTCCCAAAGAAAGTCTTTTACTACCTAGATTTCATATGTAGTAGATAGGCACTCAGAAGAATGATAGTGTTCTGACGGGGCCTCATGGTCATAGCTTGCCAATGGCATATTATGGGATAAATCATAGGTAATGGTTTGCCGAGTGCCTAGCACTCATCATCTCAACCACGGTTCAATTGAAGAATGTCATCGCGACCTTTAAGGTTTAGCTAGGTTGGCCAAGGGCTTGTGGCAACCTTCAATGCCATGTGAACCAAGATGACTTGAAAAGTTGGTCCGTGACAGTAATGTTTCAATACATTTAATCTAACACATGTCTTTGATAAATAAGATTTATTAATATATTCAACAAGCTCAATTAAACTAAAAACACAAAAGGTTATGCTATTGCATCAATATATTTATACAAAAAATAGGAAGAGTGAGGTTAACATCTCTTTTCAAAACAAACCTACCCACCTTTTTCAACGTCCTTTCCTTTTTCTAACCACTATCTCTTATCTCTTTTTATTTAATTGTGAATATCAGCACTACATTTACACAGTGGCAATATGTGAATATGAATAAAATGGTAAGAAGAAATATTTGTCCAAATACATTAAAATAGTCAATAGTTTTTCATCTCATCTATCATCTTTATCTCCCTCATGGATGTTGGGTCAGATCCAGCCTCAACGGAGGACTCAACCCTCCTCACTTCTTTCATTTCAATAAAATAAAATAAATTTTTCTAAAGTGCTCCAAAGACCAATAGAATTTTTGAGGATGCAAACAATTATATACTACATTAACTTCTGTTGTGGCATAAAATATAATAAAGTCAAATTCTTTAGTATTTTCTTCCATAGGTTTGTATTATGTATTATGTAATTCTTCAAATTTGAGGTCTTATAATGTATTCAACCTAATTGAACCATCTTCCAAGAATTTAGTTTTATTTGTTTCTACAATATGTGGCAAGTGAGATGGACAGTTAATTTTGTATCCATTCGATCTTTCTAGATAACCAATGAAAAAAACCCTAGTTGTTCTACAATCAAAGGCATTTATGTGGGGTTTATATAGTATAGCTTTAGTAATGCATCTTTAGTAGAGACTTATTGAGGTAGGGAAGGTCTCTTGTCTACAACTTATACAAAGTTTCAGATACAGCTTCATTAAGAACCTTATTTAGACTATGTATTACTACCTGAAGAGCTTCTCTCCACAGATGAATATGAATAGTAGAAAAAATGAACATAAGTCTAACCATTTGTTTAAGCATATGTTTTCTCCTTTCTATTACGCTAATTTGATAGACACTACCAAACATAGTATATTGAGGTATGATTGTCTGTTTCTTTTAGAAATTATACTAGTGGTTATTCCATTTCTCCAATATCAGTAAATCTACTATAATATTCACTACCTCTATCTTTCATTGGTTTGTTTCTCTACTTCTTTTTTAAACTCTTTAAAAACTTGACGTATGGCTGATTTCTCACAGATTAAGTTGTGATACATATATCATGAATAGTCATTAACAAAAGTGACAAAATATTTTTCATTAGTATAATAGGAAGTAAAGGGTCCACTTACTTCCGTATGGATTATCGCTAGTCTCTTATTACTTTACTAGTGGTTATTCCATTTCTCCAATATCAGTAAATCTACTATAATATTCACGGCCTCTATCTGATATAACTATTTTGATTACTTCATTGGTTTGTTTCTCTACTTCTTTCTTAAACTCTTTAAAAACTTGACGTATGGCTGATTTCTCACAGATTAAGTTGTGATACATATATCATGAATAGTCATCAACAAAAGGGACAAAATACTTTTCATTAGTATAATAGGAAGTAAAGGGTCCACTTACTTCCGTATGGATTATCGCTAGTCTCCTATTAATTTTTATAGCATCTTCTTTATATGTATTGGTTTGATTTGCCTTTATACAATCAACAAATGGAACATTATCCATAAAATCTATAGAGTTTAAAATCTATTTATTTACAAGTATATTTATTTTATTTTAAGAGGGATGACCTAGTTTGCAGTGCCAGAGCAGCTAAGAGTCGTCATTTATGATACCACGTTTATGGCCAATTAATGCAAATTCAGAACCAATGTTTCTTTGGTTTTTATGTTTAATTTATACAAATTATCACACAAAAGACCAAAACCAACTTCAGCAAAATCTATATATATATATATATATATATTCATTTTGGTTTTTACAACGTTCAATCAAAATCCAAGTCTGTCTAATTTTGATATAGATATGAGGTTTCTATCATATGATGACACAAAAAGTACATCATAAATATCCCAAATGAAACAAGTATCAAGTATCACTTGGCAAGTCCCAACAACCTTACACATGAACGCATCTTGTTCCTTAAAAAGATGCTTCTTTCATGTGTTGTTGGTTCTCTTCTACTCCGAAAGTCTTGCAAAGCATTAGCAATATGTATTGTATCACTTGAATCGATTTACCAGCTATTTACAGGAACATGTAATAAATTACATTCATGAGAAACAAATGACAAATTATTGTTTTTTTTCTAACCATTTCTTTTATTTCATGCAATATGTCTTTCTATGTCCCTTCTTCTTACAAAAGAAGCACTTTATGGGAGCCAAACTTGATTGCTTTGTTTGAGAAGTATCTTCTCTGATGAGCTTCCTTTTGACACCATTTTCATAAGCTTCTTTCTGGGTCCATACTTGTTAGAGTCCTAGTGAGAACCTCTGTATGTGCTATGTACCTTTTCACCCTAAAGTCTATCCTCTTCCTCAACACATTCGGACATGAGTTCATTAACCATCCATTGAGTAACATGTGTGTTGTAGGATATCTTAAACGGCACATACTCTATCAGTAAAGATGCCTAAATGAAATGCACCAAAAAAGAGTCATATTGTCAACTTCATGTCATTCAGCTGTGTCGCTATGTTCCTTATTTCCATAATATGCTGACAAATAATACTCCTTCTAGTGTACTTCATGGATATCAATTTAAACATCAAGGTATTGGCTCTAGCTTTACTAAAGCTAACAAATTGCACCTCAATGGCGTCAACAAACTTTTTCATGGTTCTACATTGTGGAAATACACCTTGTATGCTCTTTGCGACTATAGATTGCAGAAACAGCAAATGGTGTTAATTAGAGAGCTTTCACTGTTTAAAAAACATATTTTCCTCATGTGTACTCTGTAGTGTAAGAGTTGCAAACTCCTTTCGCAATGCCATATCTAAAACCATATACCATAAAGTGAATGTTACAATTTCTTTCAATTCATTGAAATTTGATCCATCAAGAAGAGGGATACAACTAGAGTCATGCATAAAAACAGAACTAGGCACTCCAAAAGAATAAAAGACATTTACAAATTGACATGCATTACATGAAACATTGAATGAAAATAGTAAAGTGCAAGGCCCTTTAATGTTCACAATTTCAAGGCAAATATAATGGGTCATCTAGATATCCCTTTGGTAATATACCTACATGCACACGTATTCCATTTCAATTATATTTGGTAAAACTAGAAAAGATCAAACACAACATTAAAAGAAAAACACCTTTGGGTGCGACTAGCTAAATTTTGAAATGCTAATCTTTCTATTTTACCCTCTTTATTCTCTTGAACATGACATACTACATTTCAGTAGTATAGTCCTTTGTATGAGTTTAAGCACAACTTAAATGTTTATTTTTATTTATAATGAACAGATTTCTCAATTAATCATGGTCACTCACTTTGGTAGTATTAAACATGATTCAATTAAAGTTCTACATTTTGAATATCAACATTTCAATTTTCTAACAAGCTTAATATAAAATTATTCAATTCATGCAGGACATAGCGTAAAACAAACAGCTAAATTAAATCCTTAGCAGTGAGAGACATTGTGATCTGCTTACTGCTCTGTCTTTTGTTCATGATATCGTGTATTAATGCTTATCTTTAGCAGTTTTGTACTAGAAACATGATCTTTTTGTAATGCCCATTTTTTTTACCTTGTAAATATTTATGTTTTTGGAAATAAAGGCGGGGAACCTAGCTTCCTCTTGTTTGAACATTCTGAAATTTATGGTCTTAGTGTCCTCGATTAATAAAATTTACTCTGGACGTCAAAATTTCCGTTACTATATTTTCATACATTTTTCACTTAATTATACGGCTGGAATTGGATTTATGAAAAAAAAAATAAAGCATTTAAAAGCATGCGTGAGAAACATATTTGGAAAAATATATCTTACCTGCTACTTGGTTGTTCACATGATTGCTTGGTTTTAATCCAGATCTTTGGTAAGCATTAACAAGCTTAATCAGACTAATGTACTTGGATTATCCAAATCACAAAAATTTGTCATGGATTCAAATTTCACAAGGATTCAACAAATTGAATGGTACTCTTGGGTTTTAGATGGTGTGAATCTTTATCTACTCATAAGTTAATCTGAAGCATTCATGTTTTGACATCTTGATTAAGATTTTTAAAGAAAGGGCTTGATACCGGTAATTTCCTTGACAATTAATTAAATTGAAGACTCTAATTGGTTTTATAGAGTGTTTACTATTTATCTACCACTTTGTTGTTCCCTAATTGAATAATGTTTTGCTCGTCTGTAAGGTCCAGTGATACGAGTGGACGCAAAATCTCTAAATACATTAGCATAAAGAAGTCATTAAAAAATAGATATGTATAAATCAAATTAATTAATGAGTCAAAATCAATATTTTCACATTCAGTGAAAATAAAAAGTCGCACAAAATCACATATCGACATTAAATCTTCATTATTAATTGTGTCTAGTATTTAAATTCCAAATGATTGACCTCATCTATCACATTAACTTTTGAAAAAGGAATCAGCGCCGACAAGGTGGATATGTTAATATTCTATGCATACGGAAACATGAAAGACTGCTTTGATATTACACAGCCTTATGTTTACGTAAGTCGTTAAATCTAGTATATAAATAAATAAGATTATGTAAAGTGATTATAAAATTTTCCAATTGACTTATCCAATAGATCATGTGGTATATTATGTAAGCTATGTTTATAACGTCAACGTCACCCTAATATATATATATATATATATATATATATATATATATATATATATATATATATATATATATATATATATATATATATATATATATATATATATATATATATATATATATCTGAAATAATCTGGCCTTCCGGATGCTCATGCTTCTCAATTCATGCAGCCTGATACAATATGACTAGAGAAATCCATGTCCTATAAAGATAAAAGTGACCACATACTTCGGGCTCACTTCGCCAATTGGTGTACAAAAGACATGCTGTATTATTTGAGGATTTTTCTTTTGGGTTACGGGTTGAGAGCTCATCCTGATGCCCCGCTGTTTAAAAAGAAAGTTGCAGTATAGGGCCTCTTTTTGGGTCTTTTGCTGCAGAGGCTGTCACTTCCCCTCTGTTCATATGGAAGCCCGTTAAAACAATGAGCAATAGTTTTTCTTTTTCTTGTTAAAGAAAAAAAGTCAAGCGTCCGAATGCCTGAACATTGTAGCCCAGCGTGGGGAGGCACACCTCATATATATATATATATATATATATATATATATATATATATTACGAGGATTTCTTTGATTTTGCTTTTTAGACATATAACCAAATCTCCTAAATCAGCCATCTGCTGTAGTTAAATTTTTAAAATCTGATGCTAAAGGTCTTTAGCTATGGTTAATGACATAGCAACGGTTTGTGATGCTTTAGTGGCAATTTCATGATGATTTTAGTGACAGATTTCAAATATTTATTCATCCAGCAGCTCTTTGATTCCAATTTTCCTTTAAAGCAAATACTAACTTATCGAAAAAAAGTATTGACATGCTCACGGTAAGAAATTCAAGTAATATATATATATATATATATATATAAGAGAGATAGAGAGAAAGGGAGAGAAGACGGGTTTCTTGTTTATAGTGAAAAAAATGTCAAACGAGTGCCCTCCACGTCTTCTGGATCCATCGCAAGCAAGCGGCGATCCCCTTTATATAATTTTCCTCTGAAAGCCTTCTTTTTAACCTGAAATAAGTTTCTGAAAGCATCTTTTCAAATCCATATTTCCAATACATCAAACAGCCCTGGCCCCTAAGGCATTTCCCTTGAAAAATTCCTCAATCATAGAAATTATAGTCCCAATGGCTATTGGTATCAAGAGGTCTGCGGTCAATCATGAATCCCACGATGCAGTTGATTTCCTCAATTAATGTGAAATGGTTAAGGGGATTGAGGACACAACAGAATGACAGCGAAAAATGTAGAGTTAAATGCCAACTGAATTGATCAATTATGTTTTATATTGACTCATCATCAACCGCAAGTTGTTGACAAGTTGCCAATTAGACTGGACCCTCTTTCTTTAAAAAACATTAATTATATACACAATCAATTGCTAAAAAATTATAAGAATTATTTTGGTATTCACGATTGTGGTTCCTGTTTTTTCTCTTTATGTTTAGCTTTTCTTTCTTTATTGGCTAAACACAATGTTGTAATGAGGAGGATCTCAATCTGCAAAATGCATATTATTGGTGAATGAGAACACCACATATATAAATTATTGCTAAAAACACTATGAACCATTGTTGTAATATAAAATATTTAAAAAAACTGTTTTTTAACGACGTCCGATAGGTTTAAATTCCCGTTATAATATCCAACATTTATTTTCAGTGCTTCCACCTTTTCGAAAAAAAAAAAGCACTACGGAACTTAGACGTTGCAGTTTAAGACAACAACATGAGATTAGGTTTGGCAAGTAGCGTCCAAATTAACTTGAATTGAAGATGTCTTTTTTCTTTAATATGGAGAGTTTTTTTTTTTTAACTTGATCCCAGACATGTACCATGTCCTACTAAAACTACCCTTTGGTGTAAGACTTCAGGATACCTCCTATCTAATTACCCACTGACAGACAAATTGTCCCATTGAGGACTTTCCGAAAAAATTTTTCCACCCCTCTGGCTGGAAAAATTTTTTTGAAAATATATTTCCGGAATCACCTCCAACGGTCCAAAATTTTTTTCCATGTTTGATGGATTGGAAAAATTTTAAAAGATTTGAAATAAATTTCCTCTGCTACAGTAAATTTCCTGCCCATCAAATGGCCAAACGAAGATTAAAGTAGAGGTGGCCAACGGCCATCTCCGCCCATCAAAAATGACAGATCAGGTTACTGAGTAGGCTACCAAGTTGAAAGTGGTTGGCACGGCCAGGCCCACAACTGCCTCCTGACAAGGCTGAACTGTTTATACTGTGCACATAGCTTTTCTGCCCGCTAAGATTCATCATTCACCTGGACTTTCCAATACATCCACTCCCCCACTCATTCTCTTCCTCACCCTAAGGACAAAATGTTACCCGTCAGGCAAGCGGCAGGAGATGGGGTGCATCTCCTATTCAATTTCTGCACACATTATTCTTCATCGTATACTCTTTACTGAAACGTTGATATAAAGTATAGGAATCCATCTCTCCCTCTCTCTTGTGGAGATATTTACATGATTATTGGCTCTAATCTTCTACTACTCTCTTGGTTTTCAACAAGAGAACCAGTTGCGCCCGGGCGTTGTGGTGATAGCAAATGATGGTACGTAAGACCGTCCACGGTTCGAGGACTGGCATGCAAGGAAGGAACAAAAGTAAGTGCAGACCGAATGCCTGAACGGAGCTTCTCTCCACTCATATGGAAAACATCGCAGCTATAGAAGGATTCCCTGTTTGGTTCCGGTCATTTGAGCACCTAATCCAAACACCACGCGGGATAGTTGAAAAGTCGTAACCACTCATTTTATCTGAAAATCAAACACAGCAGAAAGAGTCTGAACCAGCCTATTCCAACCGGACATAAAGGACAGACACATTAGAAAAGCATGATAAATCTGTACCCTCGACGAAAAATTTTCGCTTCCAAAAAAATTTTGCCCCAACAGAGTACAGGATTGTTGCTAAACAATGTTAACCCGTCGTACATCAATGGTTACTTGTTCCTCAGGCCCCATCATCTCAGTATCTCACAATTCAATCTTCCGAGAGAATATCTGCTTCTGTTCATATCTGAACTAACTTGCTCGTCTTACAGCTCATCTTTGCTTGATGTATCTTCACCCATGAGTTCTTCGAGAGAAAACTCATCTTCTTCGAGAACCTCACCATCCTTGCCATCCCAAGGTACTGTTTGTACAATGACTGGAGCATTTTCTAAGGGCAAATTGCCTTTGCCACCACGACCAGCCTCCTTGACAAATTCTCTGGAAGTCGACATCATTCCAAGCACTTTGTCAAGCAGAAAAACAAAAAGATATAAATATGAAAGAGAGCGTTAAAAAAATGCTTTACTTACACTATATGTTCGAGCTCAAAAGCACTGCGCAAAGGAGCATATACAGCTTTCTTTACATTGAGAGCTACTAATGCAGGATAGCCATAACCACCAACACCGACCTCCGCCTCAAGAGCAGCCTGTTTGCCAGCAGCAACCCAAAGATAGCTGCAAGAATCCAAAGACTTACATGAACAAATCACCTGGCATCTGGCTTCATTGTAATATTGAAGTAATATCCTTTATGCTACCATTACTTCCTCAGGATCTTTGTAACCCATACACAACACGTTTATCTTGCATTGTCATATTTTTACATTCTAGAACATCCATGCAGTAAATGGTGGTTAAATGGCATACATGTATCCAGGAATATCCATGATTAACCTTTGCCCCCTTCTATTCATCAAATTGAACTGGTTAATAAACGATAACTACTTGAGCATATCATGAACAAAAGTATTCTCAAGATCCTAGATCAACCAGCATACCATAGAATTGGATCTCAAACTTGCCTGTATGCGTGCTTTTTGAACTTCTCTGCTACAGAAAGCAAGGTTTCTATGTATTTGTTCCTTCCCTCTGCCTTCGAATCCAAAATATCAGGCAGGAAAGCAACAAAGCATATAGCAGATGTTGCACACTTCTCTTCCATCACAGTCTAGCAGAGACGAATGGAATTTAAGTTTAGTTACTATAAATGTAATTTTATGCCTAAACGTGAAGCAGATGATAAAACTTGAAGCAGATGACAGAAGGCACTCACCGGGCTAGTCAGCTCATTTACTTCAACTGGCTGAACAATAGTCTCAAGTTGCTCGATTGCAAATCTTTCTATTGCTGAAGCAGCCCTTTCACCCTCGTAAGGATAAGGGCTATCCTTGTCAGCACCAAACACCAAAATGGTGGGGAATCCTTGAACATTGTACCTGCTCATAAGGGACTGATGACCAGAGTGTAAGAGGATACTTGGCAATCTCCTTAAGAAAATATTAAGTTCAGACAGAAGAACTTTCTAGTTGCAAACATGATCCTGTCCATCCGTGAGAAGTTAGAACGTAATGAGAAAGCATTTCAAATGATAAAAGCACCAGAAATGCATGAATGCCTAAACAGTTTGCACAAAATCAGTCACCGACGCCTTTGGCATTGTTGAATAGTATCTTGCACAAATATATTTTTTACATCCATGAGCAGGTGTGTGCACTTGTGGGCAGGAGTAACAGATGTTTCCATGGTAAATAATCTGACATATCTGCAGACATGAACTAGGACTTCCTTGATATGTCATTGTATCATTTTTCCATTTTACCCTTACCAGTTATCCATGAACAGAGGGTAGCAATACAAGGCCTTTATTGGGATCGCACAATTTCATATGACAAACTAGCTCAAGTAATTTAACCCAACCTTAGGAAATGACAGGCTAAGTCAAGATTCCAGATTCATGCTACTAACTGTTGGAGCAAACCAGGAGCATGTAAAAGAATGTTCCTTAGGGGAGGAAATATGCAAGACATTCAGCTGACAACAAAAAGACCAGACTTGGTTTCTGTCAAAGAACATGTCCTTTTACTGGATCCCACAATTTCACATTATAACAAAAAATTTCCATTGAAAGTAATAAAAAACAAACTAAGTCCAACCTTAGGAAATCGCAGACGCAAACTAGGTCAACTGGCTAAAGGAGGTGGTAAATTAATAGATCTTTAGGGAGAAATACGCAGAAGCTACTAAAATATGTCTGTCCATGTGCATACACGTAACATATATATGCATCTTATAGGTGTATTTTAAGTTCATGTACTTTTTTTTCCTTTTCATATTTGTGCCTTTTTTCCTGTTTTCTGTTTGGTCAGGGACTCAGGATTGAGCATTGACCATTGGCTGGACGAGCCGTTTCCAACAGCTCTGCTTGCATTATCCATGCATCTTCTAAGCATATTCAATCATATCCAGATTATTTTCCTCTCTTTCCAGTGGCATTGTGCACTTCATGGGATAACCCATTGTGCTCAAGCATTGAGAAGCCCTATGGAGTGTAAGCCTTGTGTTAGAACATCTTGCAAGGATCGAGACCATGCAAAGAAATTGTGACATCTAAGGGCCCATTTGAGTCATACAAGGCTTTTGGTGGATGATATTAAATAAAAGAGCAAATCGAGAAGATAAACCAATAATGAAAGGGTATTTAAGGAAGATGGAATCATAGTTGGCAAACCCGTGACCTAGCATCCCTCTTAGTAGAATGGGTGGAAGAACTGGAGCCCCTAAAAAATCTATCCTGTTTGCATTCCCACATGCATTACCCTCATTGAATGATGAACAAATCAGAAGTGAAGAAACAGCAGTAGCAGATCAGCTGAAGATTGGTTCAGTGGGTCAGACGGTTGACTCAGCGACTCGTTATTCTTTAGGTCATAAGTTTTTAAAGTGCATTTTTTCTATATGAATAACATGTATGAGAGTATTTGACTATTTGCACATATTTAGTAAAGTTTGTAATATTTCGAAATTCTAAAAATAACAACAGTATTTAGTCATACAAGACAAAAAAGAACATGTAATTAGTTGAGATCACAGCTGACTCAGCAATAACTCATGACCCAGTGAATGGATGATCCTAGCAGACTTTGGCGACTCACAACTTGGATCGGCGTGTTTGCCAACTATGATTGGAAATTGGAATCATATACAGGAGACAAAAGTACAGTTTGTAGAGGCTCTATCACAGGGAACAAGCCATTAGGTGTACGCCCCTAGAGGCATGAGTAGACTGATCTACACAAACACAATACGTAAAGACATATTTTAGATGTTGTCACAAACATTGCTGTTTCTGTTTTTTCCCAAAATATTACATTAGAAACAAAAAAATTGAAGAAACCAAAAGAAGTGGAAAGGTGAGAAATATTATTAAAACCAATGAAAAATGTCACAAAAATTTTGTTTTTATTGAGATATTTTTACAAGTTTTTCCAAAAAGCTATTATTAACATATCTCATCTTTGGGCTTCCTTAATGTATCAATAATTATCTGGATTTTTTTAAAATACTTTTGTAAGAATTTTAGTAGGAGACTTATAGTATCAAAAAATTTTCTATTATTATTATTTATTTTTTCATCTTCTCAATCTCAAGAATTTCCAAAGAAAAGTAAGCTTCCTGCTTAATATCCAAGAACAATTTCACAGTTGAAAACTCCATAATATCTGTGATAATTATTTCAACACTATTTATTAGTTTCTGAGGAATGTGATTACTTTATTAGCATTTCATGATTCTAATTACTTTCCACCAAATGGATTTTAATCTTTAAAAAATTATAAAACGGACTTTATCGACGACAAATAAAAATTTCAGTGAGGAATTGCCCATGATTATTGAGATGTGGAAGTCCCAATAACCAAGTTCATTCATGAATTTCCCATTATACAAAAAAGTTAGAAGATATTGACATGTGGAGGTCCTAACTCCTAATAACCTAGTTCAGTTGCAAATTAGGGATAAGATCAACATTAGACAAATGAAGTACCTTTTCAGCATCGCAATCAACGTGGCCTAATTTAACTTTCCCTTTTAAGTTATTTGAAGCCTTTTTCCACTCTGGAGCAAGTTTCTTACAATGTCCACACCTGTAACAGGACAAAATAAGACTTATAACCTGCAATTTCATATCATTGACAAACCAGTTCAGGATAAACATGCTCATAGGAAATGAACTCATGAACACAATATCCACAGAATGAAAACACTATGCAGGAATGGTGACCAACCACAGACACAAACACACATGAACACATGCATGCGTGTACATGCACAGCACATGCACAACCACACATAAATACATGCATCCTCACACACACGTACCAAATCAAGACCCAACAAATGCCTCAGAAATCAGCTGAATCAATGTGCACACGTCTGTTATAAAACACGTCAAGTAAAGAAGTAATAAAAAAATTTGTATTCCCAAAAACAGTGTCTATTATTCTATGCAACATTAAGCCCCTTTGTGTTACACTTTTCAGTTTGTTCAAGATAAATTAGTTCAAACTGACATTTTCACTATGTAAACAGGAAAAAGGGGAGAGAGAGAGAGATAACAATGATGATGATTATGATAATAAAAACAAGGGAGTCGCCTTAAATTTTCTACTCCACAAGAATGAGACCTCTCTCAAGGTATTTGATACAAAAGATTTATTAGTTGATATGGAATAATTTGCTTAGTATTACCGCTCTTAGAACATAATAGAGAGATTGTGCTAACTAAATTACATGAACAGTCCACTATTCCTTACAGATGATCTAGTCAACCTTGTGACTTATTCCTGCAGCATGTATGAAATAGAAATTCACCCAAAAGCAGTAGTTTCTACATAGCCTTTTATCATGTTCTGATCAAAGAACTGGAGTTATTCATTGGTGGCAAGATGGACCGTGGGAGATGGAGGGTGGCAAAGTATCTTACTGATATTGGCTTCCAACATGTTATGGTGAAAACTATGTGCTGCTAAATACTTTATGGATTCACTGCAAACTTTTGAAATGGAAAAAAAAAAGGTAGTCTTGCTATATCCACTATCAGACCACTCTTCTCTCTCTTGCTCTCCCTTAGATTTCTCGATTCTTTTCTCAGAAAAATTTGCAGAAAATCTCCTAGAAAAAAAAAATCTTTGTGTATCATGATCTTAACAGAACATTAATACCCACAGCCACAACTACATGCATTTTTTTAAAACTTTATAGGGGTTATGCATATATATAGTTATATCCTATATGACTTTAATTACTAACCATGGAGCATAAAATTCAACCATCCATAATTCTTTGCTTTTAAGGACAACTTCATCGAAGTTTCGAGAATTGAGCTCTACTGATGCACTTGGTTCATTCTTCTCACTGGAGCCACCAGTTGCCTTGCCATTTAAGCGATCCTTCAAAAGGAGCTTAACCTGCCGAAGAACAATGCATTAGTTCTATTAAAAAAGAAAGTGAGAAAGAGGCAAAACTTTTGTAGTAATTAAGTAACAAGGAGAATTAGGTAAAGAAGAAAAAATGTGAAAAAAGTTATATGCTACCCAGACACAGTTAGTGATAAGATGTTGGATCTAATCTGATCCAGATCCAGCACGTCTACTGATTCAGATCCAACACGTCTAACCATGTCTGAATGCATTTATCTAGGCAGGGATATGATTGTAATTTCTGTAATTGTTTTATTCTCGACTCTAGGTTATTGTATTGCTTCACTCTAGGCTCTAGATTATTGTGATTGTTTCATTCTAGATTCTTGTAAAATGTGTAGATGAATCAATATATAAATGGTCTGTGTGAGAATGTAAAATCTCACCTCCCTTCCTCATTTCGCTTTTCCTGTTTTCTCTCTCATCTTCTTGCTGAATCTGAACGTGGGTTATACTTCGACACCCACAATCTTGCATGGTATCAGAGTAAGGTCTGGCTGGTTCTACCAAGGAGAATGTTTAAACAGACTTGAAATCTCCTGCTTGGTTTTTTCTTATACCCCTTCTAACATTCTGCTCCTAATCCTTCATCTATCTTGACAACACTCTTATATTTCTGTTAGTATATATCTACATTGATAGATATATAATTTATCATGGATAATCTCTCCCAATCCAGTATGTCTTCCAACTTCTTACCACACCTTATTTCTGAAAAAATGAACCACTCCAACTACCTTACCTGGAAAAGGCAGATCACTCCTTTCATAAGGAGTCAGGATCTATACTGGCATTTTGATGGCTCCATTCTAATCCCACCACAGTTCATTCAACAAGAGGTTAAGAATGAGAGAGGAGAGACAATTTCCACTCAGGAAATTTGTAACCCTCAATTTATAACATGGATGAAACGAGATCCATATCTTGTTTGCGTGTATCACATCAACGCCCTCTTAAGAAGTGTTGATTTCTCTTTCTGATGACTGTACAGCAGGACAGTTATGGATCAGTCTTGCTGAAACCTATTCTCAAATTTCAAAGGCACGTATTCTATATTTGAAGAAAGAATTTCAGAATCTCAGCAAAAGGTCAACGTTGATTATGGAATATTTGGGGCATCTTAAAGGGATAGCTGATCAGTTGGGAGTTGTTGGATATGTTGTTTTCGACGAAGAAAAAGTCCAATAGACTTTTAGCGGCCTTGGATCAGATTTTTATGCCTTCACTACTACTCTTGAAGTTCTACTTATCTTGCCCACCTTCAATGAACTTTAGGGCAAGTTGCTTCAACATGAAACAACTGATGAGAGGAACAAACCAAGGTAATGCTCACAATGTTTTTAGTTATGGAAGTTGCTGCAGGTCATAGAAAAGGAAATGGGGCTTATCAAGGAGGCATGAATCGTGGGCATGATGAACAAAATGGCAAAGGTATTCTGCCAACACCAAGTGTTACAAGCAGATTTCAAACTAATACAACAAAAAAGGTGCCAACGTGTTTCCAATGTAACAAGAACGGTCACATCAGAGCAAATTGCTGGTTCAATCAACAAAACAGAGGCAATAAACCTGAAGTTGAACAGAATATCAAACTCCCACCAGCTGATGTACAACAAATACTTATGACTGCCCTCTCCAAGATGACAATGAAACAAAATGATCAAGGCGAATGGTATTTGGATTTAGGTGTTGCTACTCATGTAATTGGAAATGCTGGTAAGTTACATGACTTTTTTCCTTATTCTGGTAAAAGTAATATAGTTACAGCCTTACAGGTGTCAGAAAGTTTTCATCCTATCACACATATTGGAATGCACAAATTTCTCTTCCAACATCACCATTTCCACTATCTTTGTCAAATGTTGCCCTTGCTCCAAATATCAAAAAGAATATTATTTTCATTTCTAAACTTGTAGATGATACAAACTCATCTGTTGAATTTACTTCATCTTCTATGTATGTCAAGGATCTTCTAATGAAAAAAACATTCGCTAAAGGGAAACGCCAAGAAAATATGTATGTCTTCAAGGAAAATCTTTATTTCTTACAGTCCTCTTCAAGTCCAGCTCAATTGACATTCTTTCCTTCCAACGCACCTTCACAAATTCCAAGTTCCAGTTGTCTACAATCAGACGTCAATAAGTCAAATTTATGGCATGGTCGTATGGGACATTGTAGTCATGAGTTTTTAGAAAAACTTGCATAAGATAATCTCATTCCAAAATCCAGTCTATCCTTTGATTCCTATGACAAACAATGTTCTAGTTGCGAACTATGTAAGAGTCATATACTTCCTTTTCATAATATTAATAAAAGAGCTTCTAAACCTTTTGATATTGTCTATTATGATGTATGGGGGCCAGATCCCATTGATTCCTTGTCTAGCTCTCGCTATTATGTTTTGTTCATAGATTCTTATTCTCGATGTACTTGGATTCACTTCATGAAACAAAAATCAAAAGTGTTTAGTATCTTTCAAAAATTTCATGCCATGATCCAAACACAGTTTTTGTCTAAAGTTGTGCATTTCCATTGTGATGGTAGGAGGGGGAATATTCTTCACATGACTTTATTAACTTTTTACGAAAAAATGAGATAACACCCCACAAAAAAATGGTGTAACTGAATGGAAACATCGTCACATCGTGGAAAGTGGTATGAATATGATGCATGATAGTAATACTCCTATTACTCTATGGACAAAGGCTTTTCACACCGCTGTACATATAATAAATCATCTGTCCATGACAATTTTGGATTCAAAATCTCCTTACTTCACTCTTTTTGGTTGCAATCTAAACTATAATGATTTAAGGGTTTTCAGATGTGTGTGCTATGTTCACATTGACTCATCATTGAGAAATAAATTTCAGAGTAAAGCAGTGCAGTGCAGGTAGGTTGGCTATGCAGATGAATACAAATGTTTAGATGTAATGACCCTACAACCAGACACATCAAAGTATCAAGAAATGTTGTGTTTGACGAACACAATTTTAACATTTATACTGAGAATTCTCAACCCATGGAATCATATGATCCTTGGGTAAGTGCTGAGTTATTTGCAGGAGGTAGTCCAGAATTTCATCCACATGATGAGATAGGATCTTCACATATCACACAAACAGAAGGAAACAAAGAACTTGTTCCAGCTGTGAAAGAAGGAGAAAACAATGTTTCATGTCGATTTTCAGGACAGGTTTACACTCGTCAGAAAAGAAGGATAGACGGCAATCCGACCTCTTCCCATGTTGAAGTCTATAATCAGCCTGTTAGAAGATCTGTGCGAGTGCAACACCCCATTCTTAGATGGGTAAGTTATGATAATCTTTCCTTAGATTTTCAGCTCTTTATGTCTCAAGTTATAAAACAAGATGAACATACTTCTTTTGAGGAGGCATCCAAGTCGTCGCATTGGATCAAGGCAATGAATGAAGAAATAGATGCATTACATGAATGTGGGACATGGAAAGTTGTTCCTAGACCCAAAGAAAAGAATGTAGTAGGATCGAAATGGATTTATAAAGTTAAATATAAACCTGATGGCAGTGTGGAAAGATACAAGGCAAGATTGGTGGCACAAGGCTTCACACACAATTTGGAGAAGATTATGATGAGACATTCAGCTCTGTGATCAAAATGGGAACGATCCGTGTGATTATATCATTGGCAGTTGAATATGGATGGAGACTACATCAAATAGACGTCAAGAATGTTTTTCTTCATGATGATTTGAGGGAGGAAGTATATATGGAACAACCTACAGGTTATACGAAAGGAGACTCTCATGCATGGGTTTGTAAACTAAGAAAATCTATTTATGGACTCAAACAGGCCTCACGCTCACGGTTTGACAGTTTCTCCTGCAAGATTCAAGAATGTGGTTTTCGGAGATGTCCTCTAGATCACTCTCTTTTCATTTATAAAAGGAAAAAATATTTATTTACTTCTTATATATGTTGATGATATTGTCATCACAGGCAATTCAGAAAAACGCATAGAAGAAGCTAAAGTTTTGATGATGCAAAACTTCAAAATGAAAGAGCTTGGTGATTTACGATTCTTTCTTGGAGTGGAGATTGATAGGCACAATAATCGCCTCCCATTGACAGAACAGAAATTCATGTTGGATCTGTTGAAAAAGGCAGGTATGTCTGATTGTAAGCCTGTTGGAACTCCTAGTGTTCTAAATCAAAGACTAAGTGCTCAGGATGAGGAGTTATATGAAAATCCTACACAATATCGAAGTATTGTTGGGGCACTTCAATATCTTACATTCACTAGACCATATATTATATATGTTGTGAATCAAGTATCTCAATTTATGCATGCACTTAGAGATACTCACATGGATGCTGTCAAAAGAATATTAAGATATCTAAAAGGGACGGCAGGAGATGGCTTAGTTTATGGTAAGAGTGGAAATATAATTGTTGGACATCAACTTATGACATTCACAGATGCAGATTGGGCTGGAGATCCCGATCAAAGATCTGATTTTTGTATTTTCATTGGACGTAAACTTGTGTCTTGGAGTTGTCAAAACAAAAGGCAGTGGCAAGATCCAGCACTGAAGTTGAATACAAATGCATGGTTGCAGGTGCTGTTGAAGTTACATGGGTTAGACATTTGCTAGAAGACATTGGAGAAAAGATTAAAACGTCAATGTTAATGTGTGATAATCAAAGCGCTATTAACATTGCTTTTAATCTCATACAACATGGTCGAACAAAGCACATTGAGATTGATCAACACTTTATTAGACAAAAGGTGGAAGACAAGGAGATTCAGCCTATTTATGTTCGTACAGATGAACAAGTTGCAGACTTATTTACAAAAGGACTACCGAAGCAACGATTCTGGTTTCTAAAAGGCAAGTTGTACATGGTGCAAAACCATATACAACTTGAGGGAGGATGATAAGATGTTGGATCTAATCTGATCCAGATTCAACACGTCTAACCATGTCTGAACGCATTTATCTAGGCAGGGTTATGATTGTAATTTCTGTAATTATTTTATTCTAGACTTTAGGCTATTGTGTTGCTTCACTCTAGGCTCTAGATTATGGTGATTGTTTCATTCTAGATTCTTGTAAAATGTTTGGGCTGTGTGAGAATGTAAAATCTCACCTCCCTTCCTCATTTCTCTTTTCCTGTTCTCTCTCTATCTTTCCTTTGCTGAATCTGAACGTGGGTTATACTTCGACACCCAAAATCTTACAGTTAGGATTGTGATTATATCATTATAGTGTTACTTTCAGTTATTTTTCATAAATAATTGTACTTCTGTGATAATGGACTATTAGTAAAGGAATTTTAATCATTTTCTGGTCCTCTTATATATTTGACTTCTCTGTTGAATGTTGATAAAGAAAAGTTAGCAACACAATCTCTCCTTTGTGAGCATCATGAAGGTATTCACCTGAACTCTTGCATCCCCCCTCTTCAACCATAATTAAGGTCTAAGGTGAAAAAGTTTACAAGGTTCTAGAGCAGGTGTCAGGTGTGTTCCTTGGTACGGTCCAAATCTCTCTCTCTCTCTCTTTTTCTCTCTCTCTTGTGTCATTCATCATTTTCCTCAGTTAGTGTACAAGCTCTTTATTAAGCTGCTTCTTCATCTGTAAGAAACAGATCTCAATCCTCTGGTCATCTGCCCATCCAGCCCCTCACATGCAGCATGATGCATTGCATTGTGCTGCGTGAGAGAGGGGCCGGATGGATAGATTGCCAAAAGATTTCAGTACATATAAATAAATGAATAAAATGGTCTACAGACAAGGAAACTAGCAATACAATTGTTCACCAGTAATAAAAATAGAAACTCATGATTAACAAACTATGATTTTATCAATGATGCAGTAGAAAGAAAGCAATTGTTTCTTGTTGCACCCAAGCTCACCCAAGAAACACCCAAGCCACACCTGTCATGACTCGGGTGCAGCAATCTTTTTGAAAAGTCAGTGTTACATAGATCCAAAGATATGACTACTTTATAAAAGAGAAGACAGAAGACCAAACAATGGAGACAAGATTTGTAGGATCATTAAACCAGGTTGCAGATATGATAACCAAGGGGCTTAGTAACGGTAGCTTATAGTTTTGAAGAATTTGTCCTTGATAAAATGGATATGTACAACTAGTGGGAGGCTGTTAGGATTGTGATCGTGTTATCTTCTGCAATTCTACAAAAATATTTGTATTTCTGTGGTAATCAAAACTGTGTAAATTCTAGTTATTCGCAATAACCCTAGTGAAAAGCCTTCTATATCTAATGTTAATAAAGAAAGATCTAAGCACCTTCTCCCCTTCATCATGGTCCCTTTCTGGCATCCTTGTGAACTCTCTCTGCCTCTTCAGCCCTAAACAAGGTAGTGTGCTCAAAAAGTATGCAACAGTTTATGAATATTTAAGGTGTCAGTGTTTTACGTGACCAGCCAATCTTTGTGGACAGAGCTGGATAGGCCTTGATACATGATAATGGAGAAGTAAATGTTAGGAAAAGGTAAATGCTTGTTGCTAGTCCAAAAAGTGTTAAGATTGTACAAATTGGATCGGGTCTACAGACCCAATCCATCTTGCCCATATACCCAAACATAATGGGCGGTGGCATACTTGTAAATACTTGTTGTTTTTGTATTTACTTGTAACATACATTAGGTTATATTAATGACAAGGAGGAAGGGCCACGGTTCCTGCCCTCTTTTCTTCTCTCTCTCTATTGCACGTGCAGTCACCTTCTCTTCTTCTCTTCTCGCATCTACAAAGGATTCAATCCAGTGATTTGGCATAATATCTCAAAATCTTACATGGTATCAGAGCCAGGCTATTGCCACTGAGATTGTCCGGTAAGAAGTCTCATTATCTGCCCTAATTTCTGTTTTCTGCCCCAACCCTAAAATCTCTGCGCTAATTTCTGTTTTTCTGCCCTAACCCTAAAATCCCTTGATCATTGCCCTACCCTAAAATCTCTACCCTAATTTCTACCCTAACCTTAAAATCTTTGACCTAACCCTAAAATCCTTGATCTCTGCCCTTGTTCTTGACGTCTGCCCTAATCTAAAATTCTCATTTTTCTGGTTGCTATCGTCTACCCTAGTATCTACTGTAAGCCTTCATCCTTATACGTTTAGCCTCAAAATCAACCATGGACCATCACAGCCGCAATTCTTCCATATTGTCGTCAAGTTTCCTCTCTCAACTCATCTCCCAAAAGTTGAATCACACCAACTATTTGACTTGGAAACATCAAATAGTCCCTTCCATCAAGGGTCACCGTCTCTATGGGCATTTCTCAATGGCACCACACCTGCGCCACCCGAATGGATCGTGCGAGAGGTGAAGAATGCTGCAGGGCAAATTCAAGAAACCGTTACTGAAATTAATCCTGAATATGAAACGTGGATGGCACATGATCAATCCCTCGTAGCATATATCACCTCTACATTGTCAGAAGAAGTTCTGGCGGGCGTTGATGATGATCTTTCAGCATTGAAGTTGTGGAATGTACTCACTACCACGTATTCTCAAGTATCGGAAGCAAGATTTCTACAACTCAAGAGGCAATTTCAGGATATCAAGCGAGGAACACGTTCAGTTTTGGAATACATACATGAAATCAAAAATGTCAGTGACTAACTTGCAATCATTGGGCACCCAGTCAGTGACAAGGACAAGGTACAGTAGGCTTTGAGTGGTTTGGGGTCAGATTTTGATGTTTTCTGCACTGCTTTAGAGGTATTACCTGTTCTTCCCTCCTTTGAAGACCTGAAAGCAAAATTGATTCAACATGAAGCAAGTCGTATACAACGACAAGAATTATTTCCTTCTGGCAGTCACAATGTGTTAGTCACCAGGACCCATGCTTTGCAAGGAAGCCGTCCTAGGGTTTGGAACTCACAGGCAGGCATGGAGAGAGGTATTCTTCCAACGCCAAATAGAAATGCTCAGGCAAATGTACCAAGAAGGATACCTACTTGCTTTTATTGCAATAAGAGAGGTCATGTGAAGTCAGAACGTTGGCATAACCCTCAAAACAAGAGAAAACAAGTCAAGCGTGACAATAAGGCAGCAGGATCAGCTGTATTGAACACGATTGCAGCATCAAACATTCCTTCTGATGTGCAACAGAGTTTAATGACAGCCTTGTCTAAAGTCAATATTAAGTAAAATGAAGAAGGACAATGGTATGTGGATTCTGGTGCTGCAGCCCATGTGACCGGTGACGCAGGTAAGCTTTCTAGTGCTCTCCCTTATTTAGCTAAAGGCTCAGTTGTCACAGGAGATGGTTCCCATCACAAAATATCACATATTGGAAATGCACACATATCCATGGCTCATTCCTCCATACCTTTAAAGAATGTTCTTGTTGTTCCAAATGTCAAGAAAAATATCATTTTTGTGTCAAAGCTTATTGATGTTACTCATTCCTCTGTTGAGTTTACTCCTTCTTCTGTTTATGTCAAGGATGCTCGAACCAAGAAGACATTCGCTTAGGGTGTTCGCAAATGAGACATGTACGTCATTGAAGAAGCTCCAAAGGTGTCCAAGTCTTGTCTTTCAGATTCATCTTTTTCCAGTCATAGTGAAGTCAATATAGCAGAGTATGACAAGCCATCCATTGGGCATGGTCGTTTAGCACATTGTAGTCAGTCTTTCATTCAAAGTCTTGTTGCAGACGGACTATTACAAAAGTCTAGTCTAAGTCCAGTAAATGAGTCTAGCATGTGCTCAAGCTATCATATTTGTAAGAGTCATGCTCTCCCTTTTCAGTCAATAAATAAGCGAGCTTCGAAGTTATTTGATACCATATATTCTGATGTTTGGGGGCCTGTTCCTATTTCTTCTTCTTCCGGGAGTAAATATTATGTTGTTTTTATTGATTCTTATTCCCGTTACACTTGGATTCATTTCATGAAAAGAAAATCAGAGGTTTTCCGCTTGTTCACTCAATTCCATGCCTTGGTCCAAAACAAATACTCTAGTAATATCATGCATTTCCAATGTGATGGTGGTGGTGAGTTCATTTCAAATCATTTTACTGAGTATTTACTAAATCATGGGATCACTAGACAGATTTCATGTCCACACACACCACAACAGAATGACATTACTGAAAGAAAACATAGACATATAGTTGAAAGTGCACTAAGTATGATGCATGACACAGATCTGCCCATGAATTTGTGGACTGAAGCTTTTCATACTGTTGTTCATGTCATTAATCGACTGCCATTGTCTCTACTTGAAGAAAAATCTCATTTCCTTATTTTACACCAAGAACAGCCAAATTATAATGAATTACGTGTTTTTGGGTGTGTTTGTTACGTACATGTTGATGTTTTCTTGAGAAATAAGTTTCAAGATCGAGCTGTTATGTGCAGATTTGTGGGTTATGCAGAAAATTATAAGGGCTATAGATGTTACAATCCAAAGACTGGGCGCGTGTATATTTCACGACATGTTGTTTTTGATGAACTTAGGTTGAATGATTTAAATGAGCCACATGCAACACTTAATGTAAGAGATGATGTATATGATTCATAGCTGAATGCTGAAATATTAGGCCAAGGCGCTGATACATTCCATGCACAAAGTGACAGAATTATTGATGAGTTCGAGACAGCCACAGATACTCAGTTGGACAGCACAGTTTCATCTACTCAGACCAACAACATGTCTTCACCTACTCGGTTCTCAGGAGTAATGTATACTCGACGATCAGTTCCAACAACTGCTCCAGAAACTGTCACTGCTTGTTCACGTAGCTCGAAACGTGTGCGGCACCCTATTGATAGATGGGTAAGTTATGATAATTTCTCTTTGGATTTTCAGCTTTTTATGACAAAATTGAGCAAAAAGGAAGAGCCAAAATGCTATGAACATGCATGCAAAAGCTAATATTGGGTGGAGGCCATGAACGAAGAAATGGCTGCCTTGAATGAATGTCAAACTTGGGAGATTGTTCCTCGTCCAGATGGTAAGAATGTAGTGGGCTCGTCCAGATGGTAAGATGCTCAAAATGGGTTTACAAACTCAAGTACAAACCCGATGGCAGCATTGATAGATATAAAGCTCGACTTGTGGCTCCATGCTTCACTCAGCAGTATGGGGAAAATTATGATAAGACTTTCAGTCCAGTCATCAAGATGGGAACGATCCGTGTTATCATCTCTCTTGCAGTCTCACATGGATGAACTTTATATCAGTTGGATGTTGAAAATGCTTTCCTTCATGGCTTTCTAAAGGAAGAGGTATATATAGAACAACCCCCAGGTTATGCTACCAATGATCCAACTCAGTGGGTGTGCAAATTACAAAAATCATTGTATGGGCTTAAGCAAGCATCTCGCTCATGATTCGATAGATTTTCTCTTCATATACAGCAAGCTGATTTTCTCCGAAGTTCACTTGATCATTCCTTATTCATATATCATGCGGGTGAAGTTACCACTTGGCTACTCATATATGTAGATGACATAGTTCTTACTGGAAATTCTTCATGTCATATATCTCATGTGAAGGAGGTATTGAAACAAGAATTTAAGATGAAGGATCTCGACGAACTACGGTATTTCTTAGGTGTTGAGCTTGACAGAAAAGGTGACACATTAACTCTTACGCAGCATAAATATACTCTTGATATTCTGGATAGAGCAGGTATGACAAATTGCAAGCCCATAAATACTCCTAGTGTTCTCAACACAAAATTGAATGTCTTTGATGGGAGTGATGTATACTCAAATCCTAGTTTCTATCGGAGTATAGTTGGCATGCTACAACATCTCACCTTTACACAACCAGACATAGTATATGCAGTGAATCAAGTATCTCAGTTTATGCATGCAGCCACAGAAGGGCATATGAATGCTACCAAACACATTTTGCGTTACCTTAAGGCTACTCTTGGGGATGGACTCGTTTACACAAGACAGTCAACTATTTTGAATGGACATAACATTTCCACCTACACTGATGCAGATTGGGCAGGTGACCCAGACAATAGACGATCAGTTTCAGGTTATTGTCTCTTCCTTGATTCCAATCTTATTTGTTGGAGTAGCAGGAAACAACGTGCAGTTGTCAGATCCAGCACTGAGGCAGAATATAGGGCAATGGCAGGCACAGCTGAAGCCTCATGATTATGTCATCTGCATGGGAAACTCTCCCTTCCCATTGCTCAATCATCTTTATTCTGTGACAACCAAAGTGCGACCAAGATTGCTTTCAATCATGTTCTACATAATCGCACTAAGCATATAGAGATTGATCAACACTTCATTCGTCAAAAGGTCGAGGAAACCGAGATTGTTCCTACTTATATAGCCACGTCTCAACAAGTGGTTGATCTTTTTACCAATGGGCTCACAGGGCACCGCAGAATGATAAGAAACCCCCAAAAAACAGTATTGCAGAAGTCGTGTTATAGCAATAAACAAAGAAACAGAAGAGCCCTCACCAAGTGTCAGTACCTGTCTATGTCATATTGCTTTTGTTCAAAAATAGCACAATTCATAGTGTCATATTATTGCTGCAAATTGAGAAGGTGATTTTCATGGTTTCATAGTTGGAGATGTGATAGAAGTTGTTGGACCTATTGATGATTTCGCTTGGTTACAAAGATGAGAAAACAAGTCAACAAATGGAGCACCAGCAATTGCCAGTTCTAGTTGTGTATCATTTTCTTTATTACGCTGGCTTGTTATCATTCATGTGTATCTCTTTATTGCCTTGACCATTTTCATTTATAAATCAATACATTTCTGGAAATTGAAGAACAAGTTGTGCATGATCAAACCTCATACACAACTTGAGGGGGGCTGTTAAGATTGTACAAATTGGATTGGGTTTACAGACCCGATCCATCTTGCCCATATACCCAAACATAATGGGCGGTGGCATACTTGTAAATACTTGTTGTTTTCTGTATTTCCTTGTAACATACATTAGGTTATATTAATGACAAGGAGGAAGGGCCACGGTTGCTGTCCTCCTTTCTTCTCTCTCTCTATTGCACGTGCAGTCACCTCCTCTTCTTCTCTTCTCGCATCTACAAAGGATTCAATCCAGTGGTTTGGCGTAATATCTCAAAATCTTACAAAAAGTGCATAATGTCAAAGTCAAAGCACATCTCTCAAAATTTGGGTTGTTGGCAACTGAATAGAGTTGCCAATATCTTGGGCACTTCTAGATATCTTGGATAAAAGTGCCAATGTATTGGAAACAAAATCTCTAGTTCATCACACATATCAAACTCCTTAGAGAAGGAGTTTCACATTTTGGGTATTTTAGATATGAAGTATCTAGCTTGGACACGACCAAAGAAGCACCCAAGTTACACCAATGATGGCTCAAGACATAATTGTTTCTGTAAAAGTCAACTTCATGTCCTAAAGAGTACAGAGTTTTATAAAATACATTCACAATTAGAATTTACTTAAGGATAAACAGAAATGATTTCTTTCAAAACTTTTGAAGAATTAATAAAGTAAAAGCCTTAAAAATATAAAATCTTGGAAATACTTGAGAAGTTACGATTGTAAATTTTAAGAACCGCAATTTCAACAATGTCCGTCAATTTCTGACAGTGACTGAACATTATTTATGCCGAACCGAAATTGGATAAAGATCAGAACTTATTCTTTGACCTTAAAATCAAATAATTTAAGAGAAAATAGAACTGACTTTCAAGTAACTTGAAGTCTTGAAGTACTATATTGTACAAACCTGTTGGAGAGCAAATTCTGTGATAGGCTTTACATCTCTTGCACCTTGATAATCAAGCGGTGGTTTGCCAGGAGAAAACACCTTGATTGTTGGAAAACCTTTAATTCCATACTCCTACAAGAATATACAATGATTAGCCAAAAGAAGGAATCATAAACAAAAAAATATTGGACTAATGTTATGTTATATGAATGAGAAATGAGCGAATGAAACTACCACTAAATCGTCTGTAAAACCAACATCCAGAAAATTACTAGCAATTCAACATTAAACTACAAAAAAGGAAAATCAGCATAATCAGATCAGAAAGGATCATAAATCGACATTAAGTACCCCATCGTACAGCAAAGAGAAAAGGAGGAGAAATCAAGATCCTTCAATATAGCTGATGTAGGTGTAATTGTGGTTGATCATCCATAAGATGGAAATCAAATGAATACATACACATATATCAATACATATATATTAATATACATATAGACACGTATACCAATATACATATAGACATACTACACTTACACATGCGTATTGGCCTGCATCAGCTGATATGCATCATTTTGCCATCAAACTGCAATGTAATGGGGCACCATGTGGCCATATGGACGCAATAAATAGTATATCAACTCATATCAAGTGCTACAGCCCAACTTTTGAAAATTTGATAAAATTTATTTAAGAAAAGTTAAAGTAAAGGAATAAGAAAATCTTATTTTAGTGATAGCTAACATATAACGGCCAATATGTGGCATCCTTTAGAGTTTCAATATGGGATGGCATCCACTTTTATACATCCCTACTACATAGTTACATACATACACAGACACATACACATGCACAACTACCAGTGATATTTTGAGAAAAGATTCAATCAGAACACCCTATCTCCACTCTTCTGTATTTGGTTCTCTCTCTCTCTCTCTCTCTCTCTCTCTCTCTCTCCTTCTATGGATCATCTTCCTCCACGAGATGTTGGTGGCCAGCTCCCCCTATCAATCATCATCAATCACCAGCAGGTACAGATTTCCTTTTTGATATCTCTACAAACTCTCGGCGACTGTTGAGAGTTTCACTTTCAGATTTCACCAACATAGGCTGAATTAATGGGAATATCTTCCAAAAGAATTACCTGGATTACCACCTGTTCGCGATGTCAAATTTGCTATTGAACTTACCCTGGGAGCTCAACCTATTGCTATCGCTCCTTACAGAATGACTTCAACTATGTTAAAAGAGTTGAAAGTTTAGTTGCAAGAGTTGGTGGAAAAGAAATTTATTCCGCCTAACATGTCGCCATGGGGTGCTAAACTTAATCCTCACCATATGAAATTGTTGACGTGTTTTGGCATGAATGGGTCCGCGTCTGGACCCGATCCGACCCAAAGTCCATGTTGAGTCCTATTTAAGTAAACTGTGTAACCCAAATTTAGAAGTGAATAAGAATTAAGAGAGATGGTGACCGGCAGCTAATGGGTGCGGGAATCATCTCCTATCATCGTGGTTCCTCGTGTTGGGGGTTTTCCACGTTATATTTGTGTTCGTGTGTTTTTTTTGTTCAACATGGTATCAAAGCTAGAAACAAACTTATAGACGTTGGAAACAAACTTAGCCTCGGAGATGGGGAACCCCTCTGTGAAGAAGCAAAGGGAAGATATCAACGTCTTGTTGGGAAGTTGATTGATCTTACTCTTATTAGACCTAATATTACCTTTATTGTGAATGTGATGAGTCAGTTTATACATGCATCCATGGATGTTCACTTAAAGACAATTAACATGATCTTATGTTACTTAAAGAGGAGTCTTGGCAAGATACCAAGAGATCCACCTCAAGTTACTGTATTTACTTGGGGGAAAATCTCATGGTGTGGAAGAGTAAGCTAAGTCACCAGGTTGCGTTTTTTTTGCACTCGCACCCGCGTCGACGCGACGCAGGTGCGACCTAGATTTGCACCAGCACAAGTCAAAGGTGAGTCGGCTGCAGTCAACCGCACCCGACTAAATAGTCATTTCTGGACGCGCACCCGAGTCACATCAAACGCAAGTCGGGTGCGGTCAAACGGCACCAAGTCTATTTCGATCCAATTTTTGGGTTTTTTTTTGTTTTTTATTTTTAAGCAAATCGATAGGGCACAAGACTTTGTTCGCCCCTTGCCGCGGCTCTCTCTCTCTCTCCGCTGCGATTGTCTCTTCCACCGGCAGCTTCCTCTTCATTCGGTGACCGGCCTCCGCTGCTCCCATAGATTTCTACCTCCACCGATGGCATCATCTCCATCTGTTGTCTGCTACTCTCTCCGATTTAGACAAACATACTTGTCTCTCCATCTGCTGCTTTTTCTCCATCTTCTTATTGATCGTGTCTCTTCGTCTGGTAAACTCTCTCTCTTACTCTTTGCAGCAGTGTGTCTTCGTCTGCTGATCGATCGTGTCTCTCCATTTTTTTCTTTTTATTATTTGATTCTGATATTGCGCTTCGATTTTGATTTCTCTTTGTTCTATCTCGTCTCTCTCTGCAGCAGGCAACATAGCTATGTATATATACTTGGCTTATGTGAACATCTAGCTTCTGTTTAATTCTTTAAGCCAGAGTACTGTTTGTGAGCTCTTAAAATGTGTTAATGAAACCGCCAGTTGTTTTTTTCTTGCCAGAGTATTGTTCGTTAGCTTTTGTTTAATTCTTTAAGCCAGAGTACTGGTTTCAATTATGCTACATTGAGAAAAATTGTGGAGCATCCTCTCTACTGTTTCTTATTTCTTTTGTTTTATATTGATGAAGTGAATATTTATTCTCTTATTTCCTTTCGTTATAAATTAATAATAATAATAATAAATACTCTCGTCGCACCGCCGCACCTAAATTTTTTGAGATGTGTCGTGCCGGCACCTGCACCCCACACCTTCGTGACATAGGGAGTAAGAGATAAGACATTTGCTCTCGCTCCAATGCCGAGGCTGAATATAGAGTTGTGGCCATGAGTTATTGTGGCTGAAAGTGCTATTGACTGACATCGGACTCAAAACTGAGGGTTCAATGAAGATGTATTGTGATAACAAGTCTGCTATCAACTTGGCCAATAATCCAATGTTACATGATAGAACGAAGCATGTGGAGATTGATTGTTCTTTCATTCAGGAGAGAATTGGTGCTAAAGAGCTTGTTCTGTCCTACATGAAGTCTGAAGATCAAATAGCTGATGTACTAACCAAGGCCTCGCTATCTACTTCATTTGAGAGTGTTGAAGTGTGTTAGACGGGTCTCGGGACCGGGTCCGGATCCATACTCGATCCATCTTGTAGCCCTTGTTGGGCATTACTTAAGTCGTGTAACCCTAATCCTTATGGTTAATGAAATCTTAAGAGAGAGAGAGTCTGGCGGCTAGTGGGCAACCAGCTCTTCCTCATCCGTGGTTTTTTTCCTCTTGTTGAGGGTTTTTCCATGTTACATCGTGTTCCTCGTATTCTCTTTCTCTGTGCTCGTGTTTCTACATGGTATCAGAGCCCACGAGATTGGGATTTTTTTGTTGATCGTGGAGTTTTCTTCACCCGCCGCCGCTGCTGTCACCGTCGCCGCCGTGTCCGTTACCTTTCTGCTGCGTCGTCCGACGACGCAGCTGACACCGCCACCGGCGTCACCGCCCTTGCTACCGCGCCGTCAACCTGCTCCCTGACATCGCGCCCTGCTCCCTGCCGTCGTCCTTTGCGCCGTCGATATCGGCGCCCGACCTGCTCCCTGCTCCACCTGACCAGCAACGTCTTCCGCCGCCCGACCTGCGACCTGGTGTTGCCTTTCCGTCTAGCGCTGCCTCTACTCCCTGCATCATTGTTTTCCTGCGGGATCTGCTGCAGAGTTCCAGCACCTCCGCTCACGCCAGTTGTTGCGTGCTCCCCATTGCCGCAGCTGCCCTTTGTCACTGTAGTAAAAATTTGGGTGTTCGATCGACGTGATGGCGGATTCCCCTATGGGAGAGTGGATCATCGACAGTGGCGCTACTCACCACATGACCGGCGATCCTAAAGTCTTTCATGGGTATAAGCTTTCGTCAGGAAAGGAACGTGTTTCTCTTGCTGATGGTTCCTCTATCTCTGTGGCTGGGAAAGGGAGTCTCCCACTTTTGAACAAGTTTTTTGTCCACAATGCTCTACATGTTCCCCATCTTCCCTTGAACCTCTTGTCGGTTAGCAAGATTATGAAAGAGTTGAATTGCGAACTTATTTTTTCTGCTGATCGCTGTGTTATGCAGGACTTGGTGATAGGGAAGAGGATTGGGATTGGTCTGACTTCTGACGGGCTATATCGCTTACCTACGCGTACTGCTCAGGCTCTCATGACGGCAGTCAGTCAAGCAACGAAGAACAGAGAGGAGTCCCTTCAATTGCTTCTACGGTGGCATGAGCGCCTTGGACACCTGCCTTTTGGAATTCTTAGACAGTTGTTTCCTGATTTATGTTCCAAGTTAGATATGACTATGGTGTTATGTGATGTCTGTCACCTGGCCAAACATGTTAGGGCTTCATATCCTTTGTCTAGCCATCGGTCTAATGAGGTATTTGCCATGATTCATTCTGATGTGTGGGGGCCTTCAGGGATTCCTTCTTATCATGGTTTTCAGTATTTTATCACCTTTATAGATGATTGTTCTCGTAACACTATTGTCTACTTGTTGAAAGACCGTAGTGAAGTTCCTACTGCCATAGAGACTTTCATTGCTTATGTGGAAACTCAATATGGAGCATATGTTAAGACCTTTCGATCTGACAATGCTCGTGAGTATATGTGTCAGTCTGTTGATAGCTTCTTTTAAAAAAAGGGAATTGTTCATGAGACTTCCTGTAGTTATACTCTTCCTCAAAATGGAGTTGTTGAATGAAATAATCATCAGTTATTGAATATGACTCGAGCTCTTCTTTTTCAACGTCATGTTCCAAAAAGGTATTGGGGGGATGCTGTATTGACCAGTGCGTATCTTATAAACTGTTTGCCTAGTCGTGTGTTGAATGGGCAGACGCCTGACTCTATGTTACCGGGGAGTCGTGAACCTTTCTCTCTTCCACCAAGAGTCTTTGGCTGTGTTTGCTTTATTCACAATCATAGTCCTCACATTAAAAAGCTTGATCCAAGGTCTATTAAGGGCGTATTTCTAGGTTATTCTCCCACTCAAAAAGGGTATAAGTGTCGGGACCCTTCCACTGGTCGTGCCTATGTTACCAAAGATGTCACTTTCCTTGAACATGCTTCCTATTTTGGTGAGAATCCTCTTCAGGGGGAGAATTCTATGTCAAAGGAAGAGTATTCTTCGAGTCAAGAAATTCTGTTTACAGATTTTTTAGACTATAGGCGTGAATCCATTGGTCCTTCTATTGAGGTGCTTGAACAAGAGAAAAATGGAGAGTGTTCTACTGGGGCAGGAGAGGAATGCAATCGTCTGTTTGGGCAAGTTTACTCTAGACGAAGAGTCTGTACTGAGGAGATGACAGGTGGTGAGAATTCTGCTCCCAATCCAGTTAGTCCTTCCCTGGATGACCCAAGTCGTGCTCAGAAGCAACCTGTTGAAGAAGAGATTCAGACTGTTATTGCAAGTGAAAAGCTTCCCATCGCCCTGCGAAAGGGTGTCAGGTCATGTACTCAACATCCTATTGGTAATTTTGTTTCAAAGTCTAGACTGAGCAAGGACTACAAATGTTTTGTATCTTCTCTTTCGTTGGCTATGATTCCCAGGAATGTTGCTGAGGCTCAAAGTGATCCTAAGTGGACTTATGCAATGCAAGAAGAGATGGAAGCCCTGAGAAGAAACATGACATGGGAAGTTATAAAGATTCCTGAGGCGGCTCACTTGGTTGGATCTAAGTGGGTCTACACCATCAAGTACAAACCAGATGGAAGTGTTGAAAGATACAAAGCTCGTCTTGTGGCCAAGGGGTTTAGTCAGAAATATGGGATTGATTATTTGGAGACCTTTGCTCCTGTTGCGAAGATGAAGACTCTCAGAGTCATTATCTCCTTAGCTGTGATGAAGGAGTGGAAGATGTACCAACTTGATGTCAAGAACGCATTTCTCAATGGAGACCTTGAAGAGGAAGTATATATGTGTATGCCTCCTGGATATGGAAAATGTTGCAAGTTAAGGAAAGCTTTACATGGGCTCAAGCAATCTCCTCGAGCATAGTTTGAACGACTTAGACTTGTCATGAGACAATGTGGATACCATCAAGGGAATGGAGATCATACACTCTTTGTGAAGAGAAATGAACAAAAGGTTACTATTTTGTTGGTATATGTTGATGATATGATTGTCACAGGTGATGATGAAGATGAAATAATTAAGTTAAAGAAACTGTTGGCGATCGAGTTTGATCTCAAGGACCTTGGTAAGTTGAAATATTTCCTTGGCATTGAAATTGCTAGGTCTGGGACTAGCCTCGTGCTAAATCAACGAAAGTACACCCTAGATTTGTTAAAGAAGACCGGGAAATTAGGGTGTAGACCAGCTTCTACTCCTCTAGATGCTGGCCATAAGCTAAGTCTTAGAGATGGGGAGCCTCTCTATGAAGAGGCCAAAAGAAGATATCAATGTCTTGTAGGGAAGTTGATTTATCTTACTCTCAGTAGACCTGATATTACCTTTGCTGTGAATGTGATGAGTCAGTTCATGCATGCTCCCATGGATGCCCACTTGAAGGCTGTTGACAGGATCTTGTGCTACTTGAAGAGAAATCCTGGCAAAGGTCTTTTGTATGTCAAGCAAGATACTCTTGGGATTGAAGGTTATTCAGATGCAGACTGGGTAGGCTGTATTGACACTAGGAGGTCCACCTCTGGCTATTGTATCTATTTGGGAGGGAATCTCATAGTGTGGAGAAGTAAAAGGCAAGATGTGTGTTCTCGTTCCAGTGCTGAAGCATAATACAGAGCAGTGGCTATGGGAGTTTCAGAGCTTTTGTGGCTAAAAGTATTGTTGACGGATATTGGTATAAAGGTTGAAGAACCAATAAAGATGTATTGCGATAACAAGTCTGCAATCAACTTGGCCAACAACCCTGTGCTTCATGACAGAACAAAGCATGTTGAGATTGACCGACATTTCATTCGAGAGAGAATTGATGTTAAAGAACTTGTACTTCCTTACATGAGATCTGAAGACCAAACAGTTGATGTTTTGACGAAAGCTCTATCTTCAACTTCATTCGAGAGAAATGTATCCAAGTTGGGCATGTTTGATATGTATGCCCAACTTGAGGGGGAGTGTTGAAGTATGTTAGACGGGTCTCGGGACCGGGTCCGGATCCATACCCGATCCATCTTGTAGCCCTTGTTAGGCATTACTTAAGTCGTGTAACCCTAATCCTTATGGTTAATAAAATCTTAAGAGAGAGAGTCTGGCGGCTAGTGGGCAACCAGCTCCTCCTCATCCGTGGTTTTTTTCCTCTTGTTGAGGGTTTTTTCACGTTACATCGTGTTCCTCGTATTCTCTTTCTCTGTGCTCGTGTTTCTACAGAGAGAAATGTACTCAAGTTGGGCATGTTTGACTTGTATGCTCAACTTGGGGAGTGTTGACGTGTTTTTGTATGAATGGGTTCGGGTCTGGACCCAATCCGACCCACAATCCATGTTGAGTCTTATTTAAGTAAACTATGTGTTGAATTAGAAGAGTTTATGTTTCTAGGTGGTTCTTTGCAATATTTAATAGTTAGAAGGTCTCTTTAAACATTCCTCTATTTTCTGTTGATGTATTTGTAAATCTCTCTTCAACCCTAATCTCTTTATTATGGAGATTAGGGTTAGTGAATGGAGTTACGTTTTCTCTCTCTAAGGCTGCCGGCTGTAACATGGTATCAAAGCCGGCGATCTCCACCCTTCTCCGCCGGCGGCTGTCGTGATTTTCCGGCGACCCCTTCTCCTCTTCCTCTCCCATCTCTTCCCACTTCTTCTCTTCCTCTATCCTTCCTTTCTCTCTTCTCTTTGTTGATCGAAAGATAGTGAAGCAGCGTGAAAGGGGTACCTAATCACATGTGAAAGGTATCCCCAACGTGGATGCAGTGGAGCGTAAGCAACTGCGTGGGAGTTGCAGTGGAAAGTTGTAAGTCAGATTTAGCTTCGTGGATGAATAACAGCACATGGACTCCATTATTATTCAGATCTAGGCTCATGGGAAACGTAGCTACATGTGGATTCAATTTTGATCTGGGCTCGTGGAAGATTAAATGCACGTGGACCATATTCTTATCATATTTTTGACGACTGTGGAAAAGTGGCTGCAAGTGGAGTAGCTGCACATTGGGTATATTTTTTATCAGACATTCAATTGAATGTCTGTTTTATAATCTGGTGGACTGATTTGAACAACAAAGTTTTTTTTTATATGCATATGTGGATACGTAGAAGCCTGGTGGACTGTTTTGAACAGCAAGTTCATATATTCCTGTTCATTTATTGATTGTTGTGATTGGTGGACTGATTTACTGAGCACCAAGTTCACAGAAATTCTATTTAAGGACTGCTTTTGGTGCAAGAAAATATATATATATATATATATATATATATATATATATATATTTGCTGCCTAAGTTTTCTCAAGTTGATTGTTGCACGCTATACTCTTGATTGTATCATAGTGCAACCAAATTAAGATCACATTGTCAAGTCGTGCACTATGGCCGCTGAAGGCAAGACAGAAACACAATATGAGCATAAGAACACAGGCAATCTCTTTTCTTATGGCTCTACTGTAAAGTTAGATGCTCCTAAGTTGGAAGACAAATGTTGGGATAAGCTTGGTCGTCCTTCCGCTATACCCCTAGGAAAAGGTGTTGCATCTAAGCAGGGCAAGAATTCATTACAGTCTCCTATTGGATCTATCCAGGCAGTTTCATCAGTAATAGAGGGGTCTTTACCTTCTTTCAATCCTGAGACTGTGACTGTGAATATCAACAAGTCAAAGTATGAGTTCTTAGCACACAGATCTACTCAACCGTCGGCCTCTACAGTTATGATAGACAGTGCTATGTCCGTTGATACTGCTCCACATGATACATGTACTACTTGGATTATTGATTCAGGAGCATCAAGACACTTTTGTAGTAGGCCTTCTATGTTTATCGTGTTACACTCATTACCTCAGACACGTCATGTGAGACTTGCAGATGGTAGATGGTCTCCTATTATGGGTTATGGAGATATTAAGATTTCTCAGTCTATGACAATTCCTAATGTGTTATATGCTCTTAAGTTTCTCACTAATCTTTTATCAGTTGAACAATTGATTAATGATTTACATTGTCGTGTTACATTTGACTCTGGTGTATGTTCATTTCAGGACTTGCAAACTGGGAAGACGATTGGTGGAGGGTATGAGAAAGGGGGCATCTACTTCTTGTCTGATTCTGTGGGTATTGCAGCCGTCTCGACTTCTTCATTGTCCTCCTCCTTCCAGTGGCATCTCAGACTTGATCATCCATCTGTCTTCAAGCTCCGTCACCTACTTCCTCATCTATCAGTTCCAGAGTCGTTCCAGTGTGAGGCCTATCAATTTGGCAAGCACACCCGTAGCAGTTATTCATCGAGTCTTAGTCCGTCCAGTTGTGGACTATTTGATCTTCTTCATGTTGATGTGTGGGGTCCTAGCAGAGTTGCTAGTAGGTCTAGATTTCGTTATTTCCTCTTCATTGTTGATGATTATTCTCGAGTCACTTGGGTTTTCTTTTGAAAGAAAGGTCTGAGGTCATATGTACTCTCAAGAACTTTATTATTGAAATAAAGACCCAATTTGGTATTCTTGTTAAAAGTGTTCGCACTGATAATGCTCGAGTTCAAGGCATCTACCTTAATGAAATTTTACTCTGATAATGGCATTTCTCCTCAGTTTGCTTGTCCCCATACCTCCCAACAAAATGAAGTAGCTGAGCGAAAACATCGCCAACTTTTAAATGTGGCACGCTCCTTAATGCTTCATACTAATCTACCTGCATATTTTTTGGGAGATGCCATCGTCACTGCCTGTTACTTGACCAACCGTTTACCCTCATCCTCCATTGACAACAAGGTTCCCATTAAACTTGTGTACCCACAACGATCCTTGTTTCCAGTAGCTCCCAAAGTATTTGGTTGCACATGCTTCATTCACATACTTGGACCCACACGTGATAAATTGGGTGCACAAGCCATTAAGTGTATCTTTATTGGCTACTCCAGAAATCATAAAGATTACAAATGCTTTGACCCCTTGACTCAAAAGGAGTATATCAGTGCGGATGTGACATTCTTTGAGTCTCAGCCTTATTATAGTTCCCCACCTACCTCTACTGAGATGCCATTGTCATCTTACCTACTACTTATTCCTCCTATTCCTTTGGAGTCATTCCCTTACGATTCTCCTTCTGGGGATTCTCCCGTTGTAGTGTCCAAGTTTCGTGATCCTCTGCTGGTCTACATACGTCGACAGGACCCTTCTCATGATCCTTCCCCAACCGCTTCTCAGGAGGTAAGTACATCTGAAGTGAGTATACCTAGTCCATCTGATCTCTGTCAGGACTTACCTATTGCTCTTCGTAAAGACAAGCGACAATGTACTTTGCATCCTATATCTCATTTTGTTTCTACTGACGGTGTTGGTAAAAGTATGCAACAGTTTATTCAAGCTCTGGCGGCCCATACAGTTCCTACTTGTCACCAACAGGCTTTATTAGATACCCAATGGAGACAAGCTATGCAAGAAGAGATGGATGCATTAGTTCAGCGAGACACTTGGGAACTTGTTGATCCTCCTCTTAGTTGTGACATTGTTGGCTCCAAGTGGGTATTCACAGTGAAATATAATTCTGATGGTTCTATGGAAAGATACAAAGCTCGGTTGGTTGCTAAGGACTACACGCAGACTTACGAGATTGATTTCTTCGAGACTTTCTCTCTTGTTGCTCGGTTGGGGACCATTCGTCTTATCATCTCTGTGGTTGTACACCATGACTGGCACATGTATCAGCTTGATGTCAAAAATGCTTTTTTGTACGGTGATCTCGATGAGACTGTCTATATGCAACAACCACCAGGGTTTGAACGACAGAGAGAGTGTGGAAAAGTGTGCAAACTGAAGAAAGCTATTTATGGACTCAATCAGAGTCCTCGTGCTTGGTTTCACAAGTTCTCTGAGGTAGTCTCAAACTGTGGCTTTGCGAGATCCCCTCTTGATCATTCTCTGTTTATCAAGAAGAATTCCAGGGGTATGAACGTTCTAGTGGTTTATGTTGATGATATTATCCTGACAGGTGACTCCGATCAAGAAATTTCTGATACAAAGTTGTTCCTTCAAAAATACTTTGTGACGAAAGATCTTGGTCAACTACGATATTTCTTGGGAATAGAGGTGGCTGGCAACAGGGAAGGTGTAGTTCTCTCTCAACGAAAGTATGTTCTGGATTTATTGCAAGACACCGGGATGCTAGGAGCTAAACCGGCCAATCTACCTATGAATCCACGCATACATCTTTATGATGACCAATCAGAATTAGTCGATTCTCGATCATACAGGTCTCTTATTGAAAAGCTCCTCTATGTTACTGTGACCAGACCAGACATTAATTTTGTAGTGGGGAAACTAAGTCAATTTATGGAAAGACCTAGGAAAATTCATTGGGATGCTGCTTTAATGGTGGTCAAATATCTGAAATCATCTCCTGGCAATGGACTTTTGTTCACAAAAGGCAAGACCCTGGAAGTGGAAGCCTATAGTGATGCAGACTATGTTGGCTCAGTTGAAGACAGGAAATCTACCACAAGATTCTGTGTATTTGTGGGAGGCAACCTTATATCCTGTAAAAGCAAAAAGCAAGGTGTGGTGTCAAGATCTAGTGCAAAATCTGAATACAGAGCTATGGCTCAAACTGCCGCTCAAATGACTTGGGCTAAATCCAGAAGTGGACTGCCATTACATTCGGGATCTCGTTCAAGGAGGAACCATAACCACCATTCATGTATCATCAGAAGATCAAGCTGCAGATGTCTTCACTAAAGCTCTTCCTATTGGTGACTATTCTAGATGTTGTGACAAGCTGAGCATGATTAATATGTATGCTCCAGCTTGAGGGGGAGTGTTGAATTAGAAGAGTTTATGTTTCTAGGTGGTTCTTTGCAATATTTAATAGTTAGAAGGTCTCTTTAAACATTCCTCTATTTTCTGTTGATGTCTTTGTAAATCTCTCTTCAACCTTAATCTCTTTATTATGGAAATTAGGGTTAGTGAATGGAGTTACGTTTTCTCTCTCTAAGGCTGCCGGCTGTAACACTATGTAACCCTAATTTAGAAGTGAATGAGAATTAAGAGAGAGAATGACTAGCAGCTAGTGGGCATCGGAATCATCTCCTATCATCATGGTTTTTTCCACATGTTGAGGGTTTTCCACATTATATTTGTGTTTTTTTCTGTTCAACAAAAATTGTAGAGAGAATTGGAGATGTAGCTTACAGTTGCCTCCCGAACTCGGTAGAATCCATAATGTGTTTCATGTATCGATGTTGAGAAAATATATTCATGATCCTTCACATGTTCTTAAAGAACAACCAATACGTTTTTTTTACAATCACTGGAATACCTAGTTGGTCCTCGTGTCGTAAAGTTAATGGTTGGACAGATGAGTGCCAGGCCCAGGCTGACAGCAAGGACTAAAGGCTTGCCTGACTTTGCCGAGCCTCGGGCTGACCTGGCCCTACTAGAGTTTTTTCTAAGAAAAAACAAAATCCGGAAAAAGAAAAATCTTCAAATGAAACCATGTTGAGAAATATATTTGTTACTATATGTATATAAAGACTTATATTTACAGATTTATATATTTAAAGCTATGAGTTGCAACACTCCAATTTGAAAAGCCAACAACCTGCCATGTATTACATAATATGTGCAATGTGCACTAACTTATCACTCAAATTCACAAAGCAAACAGTCAAAGAACTGTAGATACAGCAGCAAGTACAATAAACAAAATAAAAAATTTACTGAATTTGGTTGACTGCAATAAAAGTCTAACTGCAAAAGGCCTCTAGCTATAGGAAAAGAAGAAAAAAGCTTTGAAAAATGAACCAAAAGAAAAGGGCAAATTGGGCAAAGGAACAAATGCTGCAGCTGATTTAAAAAGGTAAAACATAGAATCACTACAAACTGCAGACAAATAATCATTAGATTACTCAAGTTTTATTGACAGTTTATACTAATACAAGATTTAGATCTGAAGACACATAACTAGCAAAGCAAGTCTACCCAGCAAGACTAAAGAATCCTAAAGGCATTACACCCACCAAGGAAGGCTGTCCTAATCATTTTACATAAACACATGCATAACTTATTATGAGGGGTTATTGATGGGTTAAACAATGCTTTGATATTGCTGGGCCCCTGGAAGATGTAAACTGTGTCAACTAAGTCTAAACCCTTGGATGTTCTAAGATCTGTGGCCAATGCATAAGGCAAAATGGGAAGGCTTTTCCTTTTTAGTTTGATTAACTAAAAAAAGGAGAAGCTGACACACTTGAAAGTTGTACCATTTGACATGTTTCAACTTCCAAGGGCCCTATATATATATCTTAGACCTGTGGCTAGGATGCTTGAAGCAAAAAATAAAAGGTAAATATTTAATTTTACAAAAAAAAAAGAAAATTTGACAAACTTGACAGTTGACCACGTTCACTCCTCAGCAAATAAGTGGGAAAAGGACCAAGATGTTTGACCTGGGCAAGAGACTTGTGTGCATCCGCATCAAGAGCTGCCACTGTTGCTACACCTTTTAAAACTTTTGCCGCTTTCTCCCATGTAGGAGTCAGTGCTTGACAATGACCACACCATGGAGCAAAGAACTCAACCAGAACAACTCCATTTGAGTTCAATACCTGCAATCACATGCCAAGATTTTTTTATGTAGGGAACAGTAGCAAGATAAGTGTTTTGTATAATCATTTAATTTGGACAATTCACAATATTTTACAAATGCCACCCTATTGCAGAATAGCAGATAAGCACTTGATTTCACAAGAACTGCTCCTTGTAACAAATAACTATGATGAATCAACTATTATTAGGTCTGATGTAGAATGAAAACACAATATGGCTAAGCTTGTGTTTTATATTACTTTTCAGCATTTATTGTTGCTTCGTTTCTTTCCAAACAAATGTACTTCCAACAATGTCAAAATTTGTCAAAATTTGCTGCTATGTTTGCAGTATGTTGAATAAGAATAAAATCCAAATCCTCTTACCGATACACACTTATGTGCATGTTATCTTTTATCTAGTGCACAGTTAGTTAGACGTTATGCACTTTAAGGCTAATGACATTTTGACTAGCTACAAGCAGAAAAGAAACAAGACAGCAAACCTGTAAGCCAATGCCTATGCTTCCACTGATTTCTCATGTGCAGGGAGATTCATAACAAATAAGAAGATAAAGCACATGTAGTATTTAGAACCGTGACTAAACACTAACTTTAACAGTGACCAATGAATAACTGTTTTAAGTAAATTTCAGATTAGATAAAAGAAAAAAATAAGACGAATTTAGATAGATGAAAATTTCACTTTGTATTTGGAAGAGCATCTCCAAAGATGATAGCAAAATAAGTAAAGGCAGCACCTGGACTACATACCAATTTGCTATGCAGAAAAGAGCAATTTTTTTAAATAATTAAATATATCATCGTCTCCTATTGCATATGCAAGTTGCCAAATCCAGACACATAAACATGGATACTAAGGTACTGCTAACATGGACAATGACACACACTCAGTTCACTCAATATGTGCATTCCACATTGCAAAATAAATGATGTCAAAACACACTAGGACACTTTATGGTGGTGCCAGAGCAATAGATGGAAAGATGGATATTTTTAAAAAATTACCTAATCAAAGTAAGCAAATAATAGTCTAATGACCCTAATCAAACAATTGAATCATATCAAAAGTGATGCATAATATCATACAAGCCTAGACTGTTGTCATTTATTGCAGTTTTAACATGGCTTTGTAGCCAACATGTAATCATTGAAAAAGAAGGGCAATGACATAAACTGACAAGCAGTGAAACCATTTTTAAGGCTTATGTAAACCAAGGAATGGTGGGAAGTGCCAGGAGGCCCTTCTAAAAAGGTTCTTCCAAACTCATTCCATTAATATATGCCTAAGCCAATGAAAATTGTTATGACTTATGAGACATTTTCCATAGTAAAAGGAGAAGCATCACCTCCTTATGAATGCTTATATTCAATGATATGGACATATTAACTTGTACAACTTTTTTCAAAATGTCCATCATTTCCTTTGCATTTCTTGTTTTTATTTTGATATATATTTTCTAAGTATTTCTTCTTGTTTATATATATATATATATATATATATATATATATGTGTGTGTGTGTGTGTGTGTGTGTGTGTGTGTGTGTGTGTGTATATATATATATGTGTGTGTGTATGTGTGTGTGTATATATATATGTGTGTGTGTGTGTGTGTGTGTGTGTGTGTGTGTGTGTGTGTGTGTGTATACACACACACACACACACACATATATATATATACCCCGCACCCAAGTTTTTTGAAAATGGTCTATACCCATACCCGTACCTGCACCCGCACCCGTACCAATGTGACATAGTATATCTCCTTTGTCATTTACTGATTTAAAATAGCATCTACGATCAAAAATTTTGGCAGTGTGGCTCAAACTGAAAAATTTTTCAAAAAAGACTCATTTGATAAGGATTTTGAAAGCATTTTATTTGCAAGATAAACCAACACTAAAATAGCCCCAGAACAAAGTTTTTTTGACATTCTTTGAAGTAAATTAAGTCTTAGCAGCTTCAAGGGTATGCCTAAGCTTTCTTTCGATAGTCCATTTTCCTGAGGAGTTCTAAAGTAATATTTTTGATGTATGATTCTCTAGCATTCTATGTGACTTAGTTCATGAAATAAGTATTCTCCTTCTGAATTGGTTTCAAAATCCTGATATTAGAGACTCTTATTTCAAAAGTTGTTTAAGGATGCAAAAACCTCAGAATTAAACTTGAGAATGTAAATCCAACAATATCTAGTATTCATCAACAGAAATAGCATGATGTAAAAACTCATTTAGAAGCAACTGGAGTTGCATCCCTAACATTTGAATGAACCAACTGAAATAACATCTTAAAAAACAAAGTTCTTTGTGCGAAAGATAATGCTTTTATTTTTCCAAGAATGCATTAACGACATAAAAAATTGTCCAAATAAAGATTCTAATAAGCATGTAAAACAGATAATTTTTAAAATCTGGATATCTTAGTCTATGATGTCAAACATCAATATTTTTTGTTTGGACAACATTAAAAACGAAAGACTTAGTATACAAAAATATCCATATATTAAAGGTATATTTTCCTACAGCTTTTCTCAATCACTTTTTGGAGTGGCAACACAGCAACTAACATTTGTTCAATAAAAACACAACATCACAACCATGCGATGACTCAGATTTGAAAGAAAAAAGGTAAATTTAAATTTAACTTTATTAAAGTCTAAATCTAACATTTGGAATATAAATTTTTTCTTTTAGAAGTGGTTGAAATAACCACTCCTAAGATAGATGTTCCTCAATTGATCCTTCAAGAAGAAGCTGTAGTTATTTTGTCAATTGTGCTGAGAACGTTACTCTAATTGAACCACCCTGTCTTGTTGAGTTGAAGATACTATAGCAACCTTTTTATTATTTGAGGTTTAATATGACTGGGTTCATGTAAAAAACATGACACGTCACTTTCTCCATGTTGTTATTTACTATAATGGTTAAGTCTGGTTGTCTAGAAGGTTAGAGAGAGTTTCTTGGCCTAGATATTGCAGGGCCTTGTCTTTTTCATATTTAGATAATATGAACAACAAACTATCCACATTTTTATTAATGTCAGATAGGAGGTGTTTAAAAAAGAGATAAACTAAAGGCCCTAATTTTTTGAATTTGCGCTTCCATCCTAGCAAAGACATTTCCATTTTAACTTGCATTTTTTTGTCACTTTGTTTATATAGTTAAAAATATTAGTTTTTAGAGCTCATATACCTGAGAACATTCAGGGAAAACCCATTTTAACATGCCAACAACTTTCCATGTCAAGAAAATTTAACAGGATTTTCGTCACAAAGATCAGCAATTTCAAAATACAATAAACACACTTCAAACAAGTGAAACGGAAAAATCAGGAATTTATTTTGATATTCTGAAATTCAACAAATTGGAAATATCATGATATTACCTTGACATCATTGGAAGTTTCTTCACAAAAAACTATTTTGAAGTTTCTTGGGTTTCTTTTAATATTGAATAATTATTTTGAATTTGCATTGATGTTTTTGTAACAGAATCAGTAGAAAACTCACAAATTGCATTATTTTCTCTATTAATTTTTATGTATTTTCCAAATTGAATATCTGAGACTTTCACCAGTTTTCCTGAGGAAACAAACTTTCTGATTAATACCTAAGACCAATAAAAACACAAGAATAATATTTATCGCTATTGCTTATACCTGTGGGAAACTATTTCCACATTTTGAATGCTAGTTTATCTCCACTGAGGTGCTCTTTTTCAACTTTTGGTACCAGCGGGATGCGATTTAAATTTCAATTGAGGTTTACTATTCGATGATTCAAAATTTTTGTGCAAGACCTACTTTGAAATTATTTTTGTGGTCCTTTGTCTTGGGCCCAACAACCACAAAAAATTGTGTATATGCACCATCTGTGTTTCATAGTTCATACTTTTAAGAACTATAACTTCCTACCAAACAGATCTGCAGTGTGTCCAATGCCAGCACTCATGGTTATCAGTATGACTTTCAGCAGTTTTTTTCCATGCTTTTCGCCAAAGGTTCTTTTCAAAATGTACCCTCAACAAAACTTAGATTTAAAGCAATTATAAAGAATTAAAAAAAAAGTCACCAAATGATGAGTTCCTTAGTACTTCTCTGAAAATAAATAGCAAACGAAAAAGTTTTCCAAGTATAATAGAATGGAAAGACCATGTACCTAGAAACAAATCCATTTTCCCAGTATTCGAATAGGATATGTTCTGATATTTTTCAGTTCTTGTGATATTTCATTAGCTGGCTTCTGTATGGCGATGATACTGTATAAGTTGTTTTCAGAATGTTGGAGATTTTGCTGACTCTGCCAGTATCCAATTAACGTATCTACTAATTCCATTGCTCTTAACATTGATCCTCTTTACGTTCCGCTGTTCTTAAGCAAAGAGAAAGTGCATATGTGCTATCCTAAATGTTTCCAAAAGCTGCTAATAAAAAATGGCCCTAGCTTTCTAAAGCAACAATGGTTTATTTATCCAAATTGTCGAGCAAGAATTCCAGATCAGGAGTTACATCTCTGTTCGTTCACATAATAAGTTTTTGCTTTTCCAAGGAGAAGAAGGTTTTTGCAATGAAGAGAAGGAATAAACCTTTCACTGGCATAGCCAGTTTTTACTATCCTAGCAGCGCCAGGCTCAAAAAGAAATCCCCAAATGCAGCCGACGTCATATCAAATAGAACCCAACAACTCATATGCCAGTATACATCATCCAATAAGTGCGTCATTATCAGAACAAAAAGTTGGACTTATGTAGATAATTTGACCTTTTCTTTTCCTTCTCTGATCTTTTCTACGATAAAAAACCAAATACAAAAAAAAATGAAGAAGAACTATTCTTCAGCGCAATGGGGAAAGATCCATGACATCCATGAAACCGCAATACAAGAGTGGTTGATAACCAAAACTGAATTCCACTAAACCCCAACTCGAAATCAAAGACCAAGGAAAGCAATAGGAAAATCTAGATACAAACAAAGAAATATCATTTCCTTTCAGAGGAAGCAGTATGATTTCCTGTTGGTATGTAAAAAAAACTTTGATCACGGAAGTGAAATCTGCATTATCATATCAAGACAGCAGACCCCTCAATAAAACAGAAGGAAAAATAGGGAGAATGATCGCAGTGGGTTTAGCTAATTACCTTAGACTTAAAATTGGATGGGCTCAACAGGACAACATCAGAGGAAGGACCGTAGAGTGCGGCAACCAAGCGAGAGGAGGACGATAAAAAAATAAGCAAGAAGAAGGAGAAGATGACTGACGTAGACCAAAACATAGCCATGGCTGCCGCGAGAGAGAGAGCACGCCCCGCCAGGCGGTGCCAGCAACATACATAGGGTCGCAAGGGCAGTGAGACTTTGACGGGAGCACATGACCGACGCGTGTTCGAACCAATAGAAAGAATACACGTGTCGAGCAATCGTGCTTGGTCTTTTACAGGACAAGTGTGTCGTCCTTTTTTTAGAATCATATCCTTCTTTGTCCATATGGATCCGCTTTTAGTTTCTTACGGTGCTTTCGGATGTCGTATTTCTCTAAACCAGTTATCTAAAAATTAGGTTTGTGTAAAGTTTTTTAATGAGTTTTAGAAACTTTTTTTTTTTAGATGACATATTCAAAACTTGGTTTTTAAATAACCTCAAAGAGAATTAGGTTTTTCACTTTCTTTTACAAAACCAGGTTAGGTCAAAACCGAGTTTTATTTGCACTCAAACACTCCAAAACCTGGTTTTGAAGTGTAATCCAAACACCCCCTTAGTCTTCTTTGCCTATACCCATTACTAATCTCAATGTTTCGTACAGTGTCAATCCAAGAATGTAAGATTTGGTTGGATTAAATCTTTACTTGATTTCATTTCATTAACTTTGATGTAATCAAACTCCACGTTCCAATCGTGGTTTTTTAAGTTCAAACCTGGATGCTGCCCATTACTCCACCAAAAGCTGATTGTGCTAAAGCATGCATGCTTTGCACGATAGAGCAAAACAGATAGCAACTATATAGTGGTAACTAAAACCATAAATTTGAGAATCCCCTAAAGTACTCATGGTATCTTTACAAATATACAACTCAAAACTAAGGCCGAAAAAACACACTTTATGACCGCATCTCGGTGACTAATGACATGATCTAACAAGTAAATTGATCACAATCTCATACTTCATACCCTAAAAATTGTTGCATGTGCAATGACACCAATTTTGAGAGGAAAAAAAAAACATTGATCCAATGTTATGCGTAAACAGCAAAACCAATGTATCATACTTAGTAAGCTAGGTGTGAATGAAGGGGCATGAAGTACATATGGTCGGGTACAACCATAGATAAACAATTTTACATAGCTAGCTTAGCAGCTAATTGGGTATGTTACGAAGCTGTTAAGATATTATAGATAGCGTTTGATAGGAAAAATTTGTGTTCATGTAACACATGGTTGTACTAAAAATATATGTTTTAAGGAAGATCTTGTTCTTGTTCTTGGTGGTGGCGTCTGGCAACTGAGTATTCTCCCATCACCTAATTCATTTGTTCCAAATTTGACCTGTCTTCCCCTAGTGTTTGGAATTGTTCCATCTCTCACCCCTCTCCCTCTCACTTTTTGAAAGACATGCTTTCTACCATTGCTCTTTTCCTTTGCCTTGCTACCTGGCTTCCTTTGGTCCTTCAGTTGCGTCGCTCTCACCCCAATCCCTTTGGTCCCTTGACCCCTCTCCTCGTGCCATTGCTTTCGTCTGGCTTCTTCTTACTGGCCACATCAATACTTTTGACCACTTACAGCGCCTTGGCATCAGTTTGGCTAACCAGTGTCCCATCTGTCTTGTCGCGGCTGAGTCTCGAGTCTACCTTTTTACCTCTTGCCCGTTCTTCTTTAGTGTCCTAACTTTTACATGGTCTTTCCTTGTTAGTAGTCTTCTAAACTCACCATCCATTCGTCTTCTGTTCCTCTTTTGTCCTTCCCCCACCTGTCTGCTTCCTGGGGTCGTGTTTGGAGGTCGTGGCTCATTTCATCTTGGTGGCGCATTTGGGAAGAGCGCAACAACAGGGTCTTCAGGGACACCTTCTCTTCGTCAGATTATGTGGCTCGTCTTGTGCAGGGAGTGTCCAGTTTGCCATTCGGCTAAGGCGTTGTGGTCCGTCTGCGGCTGGGTGACGGTGCCGCTCCTTCTTTCCTCTTTATTCACATTTTTCTTATTTTACTGTGCATTGTACTGTATATTTCATCTTTTTGCTTTTGTTTTTATGGATTGCTTTTATATCTAGGGGACTTTTTGTTCCCAAATTTTGTTATATATTTCCCATTTTATCGGCTTGTTCTAGACGAGTCGTCATATATCCAACATTTAATTGGCAGACTTAGACTTAAGGACAATCTGTTCAGCTTGTTTGTAGCTTACTTAGTAGACCTATTAGGATTGATCACTGAAAAAGCCAATTCTTTTTCAAATTCCTTGGTGAATTAGACTTGACTGGTAAATTTGTCTATGCAATCCATGGGTTAGCATCCACGGTCTACAGCCAGGACTAGAATGAAAGGAATGATAGTAAGAAGAAACTTTGCTTCAAGTTGAACCCTTTTCAACTTGATATAAGCCAACTCCCATAGTTCATGATCAAAAATTTCTTTGTGTTGAATTACATAGAAACATGGAACTTGCATATCAAAGTCAAATTGTACCGATTTCCGTATCGGGAAAAGAAAGAGGATGCAGCTGAGGAGGTCTTTCATTGGTGTTGTTGGGATGTAAGTAGTTAGTTTTCATTAACGCTTGCTTGATTTTGACAAGAAGGCTTACGTTTTAGGGCACTGCAGTTGTATCAGCGTGCTTTGTTGGTTTTGAGAACATGTTAGCTCTTTGGTCTTCTTAATTATAGTTTGCTACAGAGACCATAGATCTAACATTCCTTTTCCTAGTTTATCTTGATCCATATGCCTGGAACAACTAACTTTGAAACTTTTAGTGACTTACACTTCTTATGGATAAGACTAAAATATGAAAATCTGCTATCCACTTTTTATGGACAGTTAGAAGTTCCAGAGTAGATGGTCATCTGAAGTTTTATTTAGGTTTCCTTTCAACCAAACGTTGGCTACTACTGACACGTAGAGATTTGTTAATTTGTGCCAAAAATAATAGTTACTTAATTCTATCGAAAGTATCAGACCTTCATATGCCAAATTTTATGGAAATCTTCTAGCCATCAATTCTATGGAGATTGAACTGTGGAGATTAGGTTGAAAAAAGTAAAAACCAAGCTGTTTTTTCAAGAAACCAAAGTACCTTACATAGGAGGCAAGGGGCCTTGATTAAGAAGCTTACTTGTGTGTGTTTGCCTGTGTTATATATATATATATTTCTGATGGATGATTCTGCAATTCAAAAGCAGTAGTTATGGGAGCACTAGTGGGAGTTTATAGTATGATGACGGTTCGTGGTACTTTTGGAAATGGTTCATAGTACATATCAATCATTCACTTGTAAGCCTTTTAAAAGCAACTTTTTAATGAAATTCAAAGAGAAATTTGGCCACCAAATAATAAAAGCCAAACTCCCACGCGGGTCGAATCCACAAGGAACGGTAATCAGTAAACCAAATCCAAATAAGTGAACTTACATTAATACTAAAAAATGTCGATGTCATACAATGCAAACAAACCAAAGTTCATTCATGCAAGAAACACAAGCCAATCCTAGAAATGGCCTATGCAGATGCAAATATGACGCATCTTGCAAGCAGACAACTACTAATAAAAACAATCGGCACATTTTGGCCAACAGAAAATGCCACATGCCAAAAAAAAATTAATGCAGTATTTCCGCTAAGCAAACATGAGTTATACTTGACTCTCCCAGTGTAGGCCGGTGACCCTAAGCTGAATGCAATCAATAATTTAATCCAACTAAATATTAATAAAAAATTAGAAATAGCTTATCTAATAGATTCAATAATATGCCTCTAATATTACTAGATAAGCAACGATAAATCTAATATGGTATTGTACTATGCAACGTGAAGTAAATTGAAATAAATATGAAGTAATAAATGAAATGAACTTAAGTCGCATCACGTGGGCCTTTGGCCCTTTCCAAGCGTTCTTCAATATAACAACTCGCCACTCAAGAAGGTCCCCACTCAAACCAATAATTCAAATTACATGAATGTAAATCACCTACCCAAAAGAATAAAATTAATTGGAAAAAAAAATTCATGAAAATTAAGTAAAGAAAATTATTCCCAACTAGTGGGCCGCAAAGGACACACGTCCTTGACACCAAGTTACTTTCCTACGCCCAAATAAAATAAAATAAATGATATTCAAAGAATAACCAATACGGCAATACCTACTTTAATGAGACGACTAAAGCAAAGTTCAAAACTTCATTTTCTAAGGGGTCATTTCTCAATATGTCTTGTGAATCTGCCCTAAAATTGGTGCAGTTCATGAAACGCTAAAGCTATTGGAAACTGTCCAATCACAAACAATTTCTGCTGCTAAACTACACCTAAATCGCCCAACCCTAAGTTGGCATTTTTTTTCTAAAATTTGATAAAATGCAAATAAAGGAATTAAATAGGGAGATCGACAACTCAGCAGGGCCTTTAAGCGAAAGCTTTCTTTTTCAAAAGAATACTTAGCATATTTCCAAAACCTTGAGGGTCCAACTACAATCTCCTAAACTTTCCATTTTTTAAAACTTGGTCTTTGCACCATGTTTTCCAAGGTTAATCTATTTCAAAGTTAAGTCATTTGTTAGGCATCTTAGGCTCATATCAGCTTAACAATACTTAGACATATGCCCAACCCTTGATTCAATTACCCCTAGTAAAAGTGGCTACCATGGTTGATCCACGACTGATAGGCTGGGTCCCATCTCCTAAACTTTGTTTTGCATTTTCTAATATGGAGGCGAGTTCATTCTTTCCAAACCACCTATATTTTAGTGATAAAAAATTTTCACATATAAAACCATCGGTTAATATCCCACCATTCTGAATAATCCTAACTTACAATAGCACCAAAGAAGTAGACATGGGAAGACGAACCTCAAGAGTGGCATGAATCCCCAAACCTCCTTAAGGGCTATGAGGTCAAAATCTATAAAATTGATCTCATGGGTGTGTAGATGTAGATGAACTTTTGTCATTTCTAGAACTAGCATACACATCTTTCCAGATGATAATCGATTGAGGAGTAGGGGCCCAGCAGCATATAACATTCATGGTGCCAATAAGTGTATCTCTAGTGAACCACCTACACATTGAAGAAAACTCATATGATGTTTGATTTGGTATTTTATTGTTGACCTATCCAATCACGAAATTTCAATTTTGAAAATCAATTTGTCTAGTTGCAATACAAACTGACTGAAACCACACACCAAATAATAATTTAACTAGAATCACAAGCAGAGAGTACTGGGTTGAACACACGTAAGAAGTTATTGAGAAGAGAGAGTAATGAAATTGAACTTTTATTGCTTCAAACAATCAACGATGTCAGAAATTGTGTAACATCCTGGATAGTAGATACCTGCAGAATCAATTTCTTAACTTTCTTAGTATGACTTTTATGTTATGTATGCTACTTTCTAGCAGTTTAGATTCATCATTAGAGATTCACATGATTGTGTAGAGTTTGTCGTGAGCTCTCCAACGACACTAACTGAGATCGATTCTGATAAAGCATGACAAAAACCATTTAGTTGAAGCATAGTTCTTTAGAAAATAGTTGAAAAACCTAAAAGATGCTTTGGAAAACTAATCAGTTGCTTAACGAAATTATTGAGCACTTTTAATGGATTTTATAAGTCAACTAAAGGATTAGTAATTTATTAATTAGGTGTTTAACATTGCTAACCAGATAAAAAGCCAATTAATGATTGTTAATTAAATAGCTAATTAACAGATTTTTGAGTTTAAATAAAACTTCTTAAAATATATGATTTTTTTAAAATAATGTTAAAAAGGGAAGATCGAGCGAACTCAACCCCCACCCTTCTTCTCACATTGAGTAGAGAAGGGGAGAGAGAGAGAGAGAAGAAAGTGAGAAAAAAAAGAAAGTGAGCGAAACAAAGACAAAGAAGAGAAGGGACAAGAAAGAGAGGTTGCTAGCACAGTCAAGATGGTCGTCTCGTAAAGTTGGGGTGTCTAGCACAGACCAGAACAAGGAAAAACGCGAGTATGGCCTTCCCCAAGGGTTTTGCGATTGAAATTTTTTTGATTAACTTCATATCACAACATGAATGGTTTTGTGCTAAATTCTAGGATTAGCACCTATTTTTTGTGCTCGTGCATATTTGACTTGGGGGAAACGGCCTGTTTGAGTGTTTTTACGAAATCCCAAACCCACAGTGTTTCCCAGGTGCCCCCTAGGGCCGGCCAGTTCAGTGTGTAGTTTTTGTGCCAAATTTATGTTTGATGATTATTTATCATGTGCTATTGCAGTTGCACATTCAATTTCAAGAGAAACAACTCAACTTGGGCATTTTCACAATGTTCTAAACCCCTAGTTTTCTAAGGAGCCTTCTGAGGCCAATTTAACATATAATGGAGCATACTATCATGACTCACATGCAAATTAGGCTAAAAAGCCCAGATGGATTTCTTTTAGGTCTTTGGAATGGAATTGGTCATCATTGATCGCTTGTCTTGATCGGTCGGCGTTAATTGGCCATGTCGTGACCAAGGCAAACTTGGTCGGCTATGCATGCTTGACCTTTTTGCTTACTGGTAGTGCATACATGCACACTTGGATTAAGTGCATGCTTCGTTTTGCAGGCCACCATGTGTCTGATGTACATTTTGACCTCTATGCCCTCACTCGTGAGATTAGTAGATACATGCGAATGGGCAACGCTATGCGAGCACAAAAAGTGTTGATGGGTACATTTTAGACATGAGGCATGTCATCATGTAGCACTCTGTCAATTTCCTTATAGTGTCAGGGAGAAAAAAATAGGTGGTACTGGGGTCATTTGTGCAAATGGAATTTGGGAAAAACTTTACCTAAAATAAGTGAAGATACCCAATCATAAACAAGAAAATGGCATCGCGATTTGGATCTCGATGAGGAAAGCCCACCCTCGCTAGCTAACATAGATAGAAATTCATTCCCAAATAGCATATTATAAAATAAAATATTAATAATCTAGTAAAGAATAATTTTCTTATATTATTAATATATATTATATATAGGTCGTCCCAATCATGAGTTGGAAGGATGAGACCTTTTCTTGAAAAACTCCTGATCCTGTGTCCAGAAAGTTGATCGCTTCCATTCCGACTTATTGGCTAGTGAAAATGAAACAGAGTTTTCATGTTTACATAGCCTGCGAGTTGTTAAATGATCTTAGTTTGTGTCAAACAACATGATCTAGTATTTAATGAGCAGTAAAAACATTACACACATGCATGAATGTCTTTCTTTATGATTACATCCATAATATGATCTAATGTGGTTATCACCCACAGCAAATTTGTAATAGCAAAAAAACGTCCTAAAAAGATTTGGATAATCCTAAAACTGTCGTAAAAAAAAAAAAGCGTAATGAAGTCTTAAGAAAATACTAGGAAAAATTGGGGATAACTAAACTAGAAAATATAAAAAGTATCAATCCACTAACTAACTAAAATCTTAGAATACACTCAGAATACATCTAATATTCAGAAATAAGCTATAAATTTCCAACAAAAAATAACTGAAAATGTGTGTTGCTGCCGGAAAAACAGTCTCTCTAGCTGGAAGTATTAATGGTGATTCGTTGGAGAAGCACAAGGATTTGGACCGGCCTACCCAACAAGTGAAAACACAACGTAAAACAATAATACATGCAGTCCTACGTTACAAACTCAAACACTTGGGCTCTGAATGAAAAAAAAAACGCTAGAAACAAAATCCAAATCCATGGCAAAACTAATTTGAGACTAAAGACCCGAATACCACTTTGATCTAGATTATTTGATAACTGTTTCATTGGACAGAATGGACGACACGTCCTGTTGAATGCCTACTTATTTGATAAACTTTACTTCCCTATCATGACTCTTGATACTCACAAAGCCAAGAATCAAAAGCAAGAACACCACACAAGTGTGCTGAAAGCAGTACCAACGTTGACACTAAGAGAAGCAACCTAGAACTGACTATGCAATCGGGGAGACAGCCAAATCAAAACTCCTGCTTATGTTTTGATAGATTTGTTTTGAACTGCCATATGTTTCCACTTATTGTTGGAACCTATGTCACCTGAGTATGGGGTGCCGGTGCCGGCACAACACATCTCAAAAAATTTAGGTGCGGCAGTGTGGCGAGCGTATTTTATTATTATTATTATTATTATTATTATTATTATTATTATTATTATTATTATTATTATGGTTTTACCTTCAAAGTTCAAAATAAAAATTTCAAATATAACAAATTTAAGAATCGATAGTCTGCATCAGTCATAAATGGACAAATGCACATGCACTTGAATAATAAAATTACACAAGTATACATTAATTTACACAACCTGATTCATGTACAAAAATTAGAATTAACTCAGTTACTCTCCACCTAGTAGTTTTGAAAGTTGGAAGACCAAGAAAATAAGCATTCCAATAAAATCAGGCTGATGTTAAGTAGCTGAATTAGTTTCATTATTAGGGAAACTAAAAGAACATACAAGTTCACCATTCATTTTAGATTGCATATCAAATGACAGCTAAAAGTAGTAGCAGAGCAACAGTTTAAAATCGAGTAACAGGACACCGACAAAATTTTCTAGCATATATTGCGAAGCACATCTAGGAGGTGCGAGGAAGACACGAGTGAGAGACAAGGGGTGAGGTCGATGCGGGCGGTCGACTTTGTTAAAATTTAAAAAAACCCTAAAAATTGGATGAAAATAAACCGACTCGCATTTGACCACACCCGACTCGGGTCAAACGCGAGTCGGGTGCGAGTCGAAAAAAGACAATTTTAGTCGGGTGCGGTCAGCTTGCACCCGACTCTTTTTTACCACTTTGGGTGCGCACCGGGGGTGCACCTGCACCCGCACATGCACCGTGTCCACGCGGGTGCGATGCCAAAAGGGGCGCACCCTGGTGACTTAGGTTGGAACTTTGATGTTCCACCGAGGATCTCTAGGCACAAGCTTAGCTTGCAACTTAAATCTGCAACAACAAAACAGGAGAGAAATGAAGAGAAAATGAGAATCTGAATAATTTTCGGGTTTGCCTCTAGGAAGTGCTGGCTAATCTCATGATCAACCCTAAGAATAAGATAAGCTGGGCTTTTATAGACTGTCGCCTAGGGTTTCTTGATGCCCAGCAATGGTTATGGCCAAAGGCATTTGTGGACAGTTTTCTTATTTAATCTTGTAATTGCAAGTGGACCCTCTTGCAATTACAAGACGTAAAGATAGGGATCATGGCTATTATCCCACATCTCCCGCTTAGCCATGAGACCCTTTAGATTGCTTCCACTATTTGTGGGTTTCCTTCTAGTTACGAGGTTTTTCATAATTGGTTTGTCCATCATAATTTGAATTTTTGTTCAAAGTTTATAGCGGAGTTTTTCATTCAATGGTTTTCCATCGCAACCTTTCAAATATATTTTAACCTCATACGAGCTACATACTTGACAAATAAATCATTTGGAATTCCTTTTGTTAAAAATGCTAGCAATCATATCAATGTATCTTTGTTTCATTCATACATCTAAAAACTCTTAGCTGCCTTAAAACAAGGCCAACTTGGATTTTCTTAATGTATAATGAGAAGCCAAATTAGAAAGATTGTATCAAGTCCAACACACAAACTAATATATATTGAGAGCAAAGGGTATATTTTCCTTTTATTGTTTTTCACAATTATTTAACTCCTTCAAAAATAGGATTTCTAAAAAAAATCATTCTAAATTCATGCAATACATAATCACATGACAAACATATATTACCTTTCCAACAGAGCAAAGTATATATTCAAGTGTGCTCCCACTTTTCAAATGTTTACATAGTTATCTACTTGTTTGGAAAGATGCCTAATCTTTATTATGACTAATTTACAAGAAAAAGCAAATATCTCAGAATATCATATTATCAATATAACATTTTATAGAAAGAATTTCATCTAACTCATCATTCATATAATACTTTTCATGACCAAATATTTAAATCATACAAGCAAATAAGTCGCTTAGCGTCATGTCAGATTTGTCAAGCATTTCATAAAGTTCAACACATAGTTCCACTAACAAATGCATATATCAACAATTCAAGTATTACCATTTATAACTTAATTATCAATGTCTGAAGAATAGAGGAGCTGAACTCAATTGGTTATTTTCCTAACTAATCCATAAATAAACTCACAAGATGATCATTTAGATAACTAATAAACTTCAGTCGGTTCATTACCAAACTGATTCTTAATCGATTCATTGTCTAACTGCTTATTAACATATCCAATTGATCAACCCTGATCGTCAAAAGATCATTATATTTGTACTATTGGAATAATTCCATCTCATGCATAAAAACATCATATACACTACTTTTATTTAGGTATCAAATACATATGTATTTGCAAACATATTCTTTAATTTCTAGATCTGCATTTGACATGCATTCTTGATCTCTTAAGATCTCAATATGGATCTAGTTTGTATGAATTTCATTATATTTATAAGTGTTATCTTACACCTCATGGAAAATATTGAAAAACAAATTCATTCTTAAACAAAAACTTACTTAATATCATACTAGCATAGTTGGATCCATAAATGAACAAATAACATAATATGTTTGGATCTAATATAAACAGGATATGGATGTTTAACCATATATCCAAATATATATATTCAAATTTGAATCAAAACTGTATGTAAGGTGGACCTCAAACAATAAATAAATCTAAATCCAAATGCTACATGAATATAAATATTCAGATTATATTAGCATGGATTTAAACCAGCAATATCCACAATACAACTAATATGAATTTAAAATACATGATCCTTATTGAAATATTATACAGTATGATTCAACAAATATATTTGGATCCAAAATGACATCCTAGTTCTTATGCAAGGCCAAAGGATTTTTTTTTCTTTACCTTTGAAATGATTTAGCTTCATATCCATACTAGTCCATCTCTATTTTGATAAGATATCATCTACTAGCACTTTAGTACTATAAAACTTCAAATAAATGCATTTTTGATAGTATGAATTTTAGTTCAAGATGTTATATTACATCTCTTGAACACGTATTAAAAACAAAATTCATTTTTTTAAGAAAGAGAAGCAAATAAAGCTTTATCCAATAGTTCTCTAGAATGATTTTGGATATACAATGACAACAAATATCACAATATAATCAGATCCAAAAGCAAACATGATAACATATATTCGAACCAATGTAAACAAGATATGGATTTTTTCCACATATCCAAACAAGTCAATTTAGTTCTGGATCTAAACTTTATGTAATGTGGATTTCACCAGTTCAAATGTAGAAATTCAGATCATATCAACATAATTCCAAACACAACGATACGCAAATATAACAAATATCTCTTCCCAAATAACAGTATAGTTGTTAAGTCCACACCAAAGATTTTTTTTTTCTTTTTCTCACTTTTAATATGACACAAATTTAAATCCATACCAACTAGCCATCTTGGATAAGAGCAAATAAAATTTCATGTACTAAAACTTTAGTACAACAATCTTCAAATAAAAAAAAAAATTGTTAGTATCATCATGAGTAAGAGTGTTACCTTACAACTGCAGGCAAAAAGCAAACATGATGATATATTTGATACAATATAAGTACTGATATTTAGAGCCAATGATCTAAACAAGTTAATCTTGATATAAATCTATCATTAACAAAGCATAGGATTTTACCATGTCTAACAGTGTTGATTTACACCTCTTAGCATACCAACATATAATAATATAATCATTGTTCATAGAATATTCTTTCATAAGGAGTAAAATAAATTCGTCTTTTAGCACTCTAGTACTACTCACATTGAATATATACATTTTTTTTAACCTTGTGATAAAATCATTGGATCTAAAAATCAATACATATAATAATATGTTCAGATCTAATATAAAAAAGACATAGATATTAAACAAAAGATCTAATCAAGTTATATCATATCAATGGTACAGAAGAGTACAATGTTTTTAGTGGGATCTAAATTCTAGCAAAAAAAAAAAAAAACCTTAAGGGCATATCTAATTATCATCATGGATCCAAGTACTAACAATAACCAAAATATAGTCAACATGGATTTAAACATGAAAGGATCCAAATACTATGAAAACATGATTCAAGAGTAATATCAAGATCCAAACGAGTATGCTAGTTAAGGCCAAAGAAAATAGTGTTTCCACACTGTAATTACCTCAATTTTTTTCAAAAAGAATGTCTTCTTTTATTAAAAACACAAAACCCAATTTTTGGATCTAAATTGGTCCAAAGCCACAGTCCAAATCCAAATTAGATCCAAAAACCCAAGTTCAAATCCAAATCAAGCATTTGAGACCCATTTGTCATTCCTTTTGACAAAAAAACCCTCTTTTTAAAGAGCAATTTTGATCTTTTTGGTAAACAAGACCCATTTGCCTCTCCTTTTGATAAAAAAACCTCCTTTTAAAGGGTGATTTTGGTCTTTTTGGTGGACAAGACCTATTTGCCATTTCTTTTGATAAAAAAACTTTTGGTCTTTTTGATGAACAAGACCTATTTGCCCCTCTTTGATTTTGGTTTCTTTAGTAAACAAGACCTATTTGCCCATCTTTTTGGACAAAGAACCTCCTTTTAAAGGACGATTTTGGTGTTTTTGTAAACAAGACCAATTTTTCCTTCCTTTTGACAAAAAAGCATCATTTTAGAGAGTGATTTTAGTCTTTTACAAAAAAATTTCAAATTTTGGGTTTTGGCTCCAAAATCCTCTATAAATACCCCTCACTTCCCCCCTCTTGAGCAATATTGGCATTTGGGTGAAACTCTAGTGTATTCTCACTTGAAAACTTAGAGTTTCTCTTGAGCTCTCTCTCTCTCCCTCTTCTTCCTCTCCAACTTGGAGCAAGTTGCAACCCTCTTGGAGGCATTATCTTGGAGCTTCACTCAAAGGGATTTTCAATCTAATGTGTTCATTTTCTCTAAGCCTTTTTCATTTAGAGGTATGTAATCCAAACATCACTTCATTCTTTATTTTCTTCTCTCTCATTTTCATCTCCCCATGGCCAAATGAGATAGTTCTCTCTCCCTATTTTAGAGTCAAGAGGTTATGCTCGAGTGCATCAGGAGCATAAGAAGATGAGATGATCTTCCATTTTATGATTAGATCATGTTCTTTCTTTTCTTGATTATAGTGTTGTTGCTGCTGTTGTTCTTTCTCTTCATTAATATGTTATTGTTATTATTGCTATTTCCCTTTAATATAGTTTGGTTGTTGTTCTTTTTATTTTGTTCTTCTCATCTTCATCTCTCCATGGTCAAAGGAGATAGCACTCAATCTCTATTTTAGAGACAAGAGACCATGCTCGAGTGTACCGAGAGCATGAAAAGATAAGATGATCTTTCATTTCAAGCTTAAATCATGCTTTCTATTTTATTAAATATGACATTGTCTTTCATTTTTCATGTTCTTCTCATCTTCATCTCCTCATGGTCAAAGGAGATAGCACTCAATCTCTATTTTAGAGACAAAAGTCTATGCTCAAGTGCACCGGGAGCATGGAGAGATGAGATGATCTTTTATTTCATGTTTAAATCATATTTTCTATTAAATGTGATATTGTTTTTATTTTCTTCTCATCTTCATCTCCCCATGGCCAAAGGAGATAGCACTCAATCTTTTCTTAGAGACAAGAGGCTATGTCAAGTGCACCGGGAGCATGGAAAGATGAGATGATCATTCATTTCATAGTTATATTAAGCCCTCCTAGTTGAATCTTTTTCTTCCCATCATCCTCTCTTTCTCTTTCCTTCCTTGAATATTTTTCATGTATCACCCATGCATAGTTGTTTGGTTTTCCGTTTATATGTGAATGTATGATGAGAATGAGAGTGTGACTTAGGGTTCTTCATTTTTATCTTATTATTAATTTTTGAGGTTGAAACATGACCAACCCGGAGAAACCTTCACGAATATGTACATGTTAAAAATGGATTCTCATGTTATTGAGTATAAGTTTCCTTCCTAATAACCCAATTAGGAACCGTAATGAGTGCCTCATTATATTGCTTGTTTTCTTCCATACACAACGGTGGAAGAAATATATCCCTTGTAATAACTAAGTAATAACATTCTATAAATCATAGTTTCCAAAACATTTTCAAAATTAACCTCCTAATATGGCCTTAGGGACTTAGCTTGTACTCTTGCATGAGTCCAAGCTCCCCTCCGGCCTACATTAAACTTGAAGTTGGTAATCTTAAGTTATTCCTTGATTTCTAATCTTGTGAAGGCACGTATGTATATACATATTATATACATCCATGCACACATGATGATCCCCTCACCTTTCTCTCTTTATGCTTTCACTTTTCATTTTACAAATTTTCATATATGCATGAATGTGTATGCATATGTGCTTTATTTCCTCTATTTCTGATATTTCATTCATCTTTTCAAGATAAATATCTTTACTTACGAAATTTCTTATACATACCCATATATACGTATGTATATTTTTCTTTTCCTCTAAAACCTCTCTTTTTCTCTTCAAATTAATACATCTTTTTCTCTTAAGCTTTCATATATGTGTATATGTGATGATATGTATACATATATGGATGTCTTTCTCTATCTCTCTCTCTTTCTTTTCATAAGAGTGTTTTATATCTTGTATTCTTTTAACATTCTCCTCTCACGAGCTTTCTATTTACCAACTTCATTAAGACCACAAACCAAGTAATGACCCAATATTAGAATAATGTTTGATGGTCTACAATCTCTATCCCTTTTCAAAAACTTTTCCTTCTTATATACAATAATTATAACAACAAAATTTTAGATGTATGTTGTGGTAGGAATAACTTTAGATGAATGTTGTGGTAGGAATATTTTACATTCTTCCAATCATATAGGATAAATACATCCATGCATTCTCACCCACTTTATTTCACTTATGATCACAAGCACCTCTCCAAAAAAACTTAAGTAAGATGGAATGAAGCTCTAATTAGGTGGTAACCGAATTATAGCAAAATTTCAAACCTACTTAAAGTTTTAAGAGAACATTAAAGTGATTTCAAAATAATTTCACAAGCTTTTCAAATGATATTTATTAATCTCACTTTTTCTTCGAAACATTTCACATTTTCAAGCAACTCTTCAAGAGTCGTTTCAAAAGTTTGAAACATCAAACTTTCAATATTTTCTACACCGCATATAGAATCAAAAGGATGTTTAAGTTAAAATAAAATACATCAATGATGAACATAGCCCTTGAATTGATTACCCACGATAAAGGCACCGGAAACGGTTGATCCTCGTACCGACGGGCGAGTCACTTTCTCTTTTTTTCAAATAAAAAACTCATTTTTTTGAATCACTTTAAATACCACAAATTTTGGGGATGCGAACACACACATAAAACTTTATCTTTTTCTATATCTATCTTCACATAGACAATATCCCTATGGCTTTGAAAACAAAGCAACCCACAAATTCAAACAAGATTCTACCAAAGTTAAAATACTCTTGGGGTCCAAATAATTCAAAATTAATTTCAAGAATTTAAGTCTTAAAACAAATTCTTCTCCCCTTTATTTCCTTCTTCTTTTCTCACGAATGAGCAACTTAGGCTTGTTAGAGCCGCCTCCCCCTTTTTTTTAATTAGCATATGAGAGCTAGCATAAAATCATTTTATGAAAATATTAGGAACAAGAAAAAAATTGCTACAAGCAATTCTCGTCCTTTTTTTCAGAAAATGGACGGAGATCCTTTTTTTAATAATTTCATAAAAATATAAACCCATTGAGAATATTTGGAATAGTTTAACACTATTTATAAAATGCATAAAACATCATGGACGACAGAATAATTTTGAACTTCAGATATACATACCTCTCCGTCGACTTCCTTTTTCATTGCTTTTCATTTTCTCTCTCTCCAGCACTTTCTTCTAGGGTACTCTACCCCCTTTCTAAAAGTTCCACTGAAGATTGCCAATGTTCGGCAACTGAATGGTCCGACGATGTTGGACAGTAATGGTGGAGGACATTCACTCCCAGCATCCACAGAGTTGACGTTCTTGGGCTGGAGACAAAAGTTTGAGAGGAAAAACTTCTAACGCCTTCGCTGGAAGAGAGAATAGCCGAAAACTATAGTGGCTAGGAGAAGATGTGGTTCATAGGGTTTGTCTTCCTCCTGAGCTAAGATATAGCTAAGGTATAAACTGGATCCAGCTCAAGGATGATGGTTTTCTTCCTCCCTTTCTCTATAGCAGCAGCAAGATCGCTGCTTTCTGGTGACAACATCAGACAGCCAAGGGCGAACAATGGCTAGCTTCGGTGAACAGAAAGGGCCGGATTCATGCATCGAAGTTTCAGGTGTCAAGAGTTTCGTCAATCAAATCCAACCTCTAGAGGGGTTCTTTACCACACAGCCAGAGGAGATTATTCCGACACAATGATCAGACCCTCAGGGGTTATTTTCCTCTTGAATGAAAACGAAAAATAGAAACCCTTCGTCCAAGACTTCCCTCTAATGTCAAGTATGAACCCTTTTCCTTTTCTTTTTCTTTTTTTTTTTTCACTAGAAGACGATCTCTTCTCCATTTCCCAAGCACCATATAGGCAGTGGTTTGCCACTATGTTGGCTTGCTCATTGTCCATGTTATGTTTCTCATTCTGCAGTAGTGCTGGAAAACCCCCAAAAGCCTAGCAATAGGTAAAGCGGTCATTTCTTTTATTTTCTTCCTCATTTACTTTTGTTTTCTCACTGTAACTGCTGCGTAGGCTTCGGTTTTTAGTGACCGAAAAGATGGCCGGAGACAGATCGACACTTGCAGGGTTACATATTCTGTCCTCAAGGGTTCTTTTCCTATGTGCTAGATGTTAAATTTCTCTGTTGGTTGATTGCATTTTTTCAAGAAAATAACAGCAAACTGAGAGCATGTCTTTAACTTCAAGGGCTGGGATTCCCTGTAGCAACCTAGAAGGAAGAGGTGGTTCCAGCCACATGGTAAATTACCAACTAGTTATTATTTTAATTATTGTTACCTTTTTCTTTTGTAATCTTTCCCACTCTCCCTTGGTTCTTTCTTCTTTGTTCTTCCCTTTTTTTACATTCAAAATTCAAAAAACCACCAAATTCACAAATTCACAGGAAAGGAAAAGAACGACATGGCATGGAACATGTAATACCATAGTCAGAGAAACAAAAAAATGGTAAACAACCATTGCAATAGAAAATTGAGGCTAGAATGCATCGTCTTCAATACCTATTCTCTTTCAAAAATACTTGCATGATATATTTCTAGGTGCAAGCACAAATATACAGACATGAGACAACCCGAATATGCAACCATATTAAATCTCACCTGACATGTTATCTAATTTATGTACACATACTATGAATGGGTGAATGATCATAAACAACATGCATATGCTAGGTATCATGCTTGCCAGCATACAATAAAATAGCATCATACATGGTGTGCATATCAAGCACACACAAACAAAGACAATAGCAAGTTTCACAAACATTATATTAATTAACTCACTGTTTCAGCATTTTGATTTTCTTTTTTTTTTTTCAAGTTGTATAACCTTGCTCTGATACCACTGTTGTAACTTTGATGTTTCGCCGAGGATCTCTATGCCAAGCTTAGTTTGCAACTTAAAAATGCACAACAACAAAATGGGAGAGAAAGGAAGAGAGAAGGAGAGTCAGAATAATTTCCAGGTTTACTTTTAGGAGGTGCCGGCTAATCTCACGATCAACCCTAAGCATAAGATAAGCTAGGCTTTTATAGACTGCCTCCTAGGGTCCCGATGCCCCACAACGGTTACAGTCAGAGGGATTTGTGGATAGTTTTCTTATTTAATCTTGTAACTGCAAGTGGTCCTTCTTGCTGTTACAAGATGTAGAGATAGGGCTCATGGCCACTATCCCACAGTTTGACCCCCAAACACAGGTTTACTTGGTGCAATAATAGACAAGGGGCCAGCCAATTCTTGTGCAGATTGGACTCCACCCTAATCAGTGATGTTTGGAAGGATCAGTGGCGCAGTTCTACTAAGATGTGGGTCCTCCCTCGGGTCGACCTCTAACCATTCTGCTCTTAGAGTGACAACATGCTTCAATCTTAACCCCCCAGGCACCAGCAGATTTGGCCAATTCAAATACTTTCTTTTTTTAGGCTAAAAGACCACAATGTAAAGTTTTGGTGCAAGAGGCATGGGGCCTACATGTTTTTGGATGCCCCCTTGTGAGAGTGATCATGAAATTGGTGCTCACTCATTGTGCTCTATATAAATGGGCTAAATCTTGCTTGGGTGACGTTTCTCTTTGAATTAATGCTTTTCATGAGGAATTGGACAGAATTCAGTCTTTGGAGATGGGCTGTTCTGAATCTAACATTAAGCATGAGCATTTGACCAGGGAGGAGTTGAGTTGTAAGATTCCCTCTAAGAGGAGAACAGTTTATGGAAGCAAAGAGCTCACATGAAATGGATGGTCGAAGGGGACCATAACACCTTACTACCATGCGGTGATCAAAGGGTGCAGAATGAAGAACTCCTTATCTGCACTAGAGCATGATGGTGCTAGAGTTAACCATGGAAATGCTATTTGATCGGTTTGCAAATTTTTTTTCTGTGAACATCTTGGCTTTGAGGAGGGGTCGGGTTGTGGCTTAATCAAGACAGAGGATGCCCTTAGACTGTCGAAGGAGGATGATGCTCATTGGTTTCTCCCTGCTACTATAGAGGAGGTGAAGCAAGTGGCCTACTCATTGGATGGTAATAGCATCCTCCAAGCTCGACGGATTCCCAGCTTCTTTCTATCAGCACCATTGGACCATTGTTAGCTATGACTTATTGTAGGCTATTAATAGTTTCTTGACCACAGGGAAATCAGTGAAGAAGATTAACTGGAATTATATTGCAGTCTAAAAAATGGAACGTTTATGTAGAATTAATGATCTTGGACCAATTGCATGCAATGTGTTTTATGCATTTATATCTAAACTTTAATGTATTTTACATCACATCAAAACGTATAATCCGTCATTGTTCACTGTCAAATGATAATTGAAATAGTGTTATGATTAAACAACATTGTGTTATCAAATATCAATCGATACAATAATCATTATCTTTCTTCATCTTCATCTTCAACCTTTTCTCCCTTAAACAACGACTTCTTGTCAATTTCTTTGTCAATTTCTTTAAAATGGTGAAAAATCACCCTCTCACAACTCTTAGCAGCGTTGAAAATGAAAAGGGAAAAGAACTTCTAAAAAAAATCTCAAAGCAAAAAAAGAGAATTAGACCTTTTTTGAAAAACAAAGCTATATCGTAAGATGTGGCTGTAACGTAAGACACGGAGTCTATATCATCAGGCATGGCTGATACGAGTAAGATACACAGCATTTTGTGTTTCATGCCCATATCGTACAGTTTGTTACGTATCATAAGGTACGGCTCTATATCATAAGATACATGTAACATCGTCCTATGCAATAATGAATAATAACAGTTAGAGGAGCTAGTAATTTTGGTTAGAGGGCACTAATTCAATATCTTTACTTTTTTTAGACTATATATATATATATCAAAACATTAGCAGAAAATTAAACAAACCTTGTGAGCCACCATGTGACTATGTTGACTGAAACCAACACAAAACTAGAGCGACTACTGATCACATTAAAAGCAGCAATGGAGAGAGGTTGGCACAAGCCTTTTCATATATGAGAATTAAAGAAGATCCAAAACAACAATTAGAAAAAAAAAAAAAAACTACACGTCGAAAATGGGGAATCTAAAGCAACCGGTGCTATGAACCACCCTGCCAAGTGCACGACGTCAAAATTTGAGTGAAACAGATTTCAACAAGTAATAAAATGAAGAAAATGCAAAGGAAAAATAGGAAACAAGGCCTTCCCGGCATGCCGGGATATGAGTTACCGGCGTTGCCCCCGTAGGGCATGTGCGTGTTGGGACTCGCGTACCAGGGATATGAGTTACCGGCGTTGCCCCGGTAGGGCATGCGCGTGTTGGGACTCGCGTACCAGGCGGTTGGGAGGAAAGTGCGTGGGGACTCGCGCCGCCTCTTTAAAAATGACGGCAAAAGTCATTTCCCCACCTTCGCTGCTGCCGGCAGCAAGATTGAATCTAATTCAATTGGCAACTAAAGCCCACCAAGATAAACTAGCTTTTTTTGGCAAGAATAGTTAATCCATTGCATAGATCATTGATATTGCTTCAATTGTGTGAAAATCTTTAACAAACGATGACAAAAGAAGAAACGCGCATACAAGCACCCTGTAGCAATACGAAGATCTCGAGCACCAATGACTGGAAAGAGAAGGCCGTACAGGAACTCGCAACATGTTGCAGAATACATCCACCAACCAACAAGGAAAATGCAGATGTGAAGGATCTTTTCTGTCAGAACATTTTTGGGAAGAGTTACAGACATAAATGTTGCCGTTAAGGACAATCGCCAATGGCTGATTGACATGACGTGAGCTTTACTTTGTTGTGGGGCTGAACCTTCATGGAAACTGAAACTGAAGATTGTTGTCAGCTACTGCCAGCATTCTCTCCTCCACCTGCCACCGTCCTAGCTGCAAAATCATCACTACTTCTTTTGGGCATGTTCATATTAGGAGGTTTCTCTTCCCCACTAAAGTAAATTGAAGATGAGGGAGGCCAGAGTCCACTTGAGCCTTTCAAGATGAAGGCATAGTCAAAATGTCATTGCTCACTACCAGTGCAGCTATGACCATAAATCAAATAGCCTAACTATTTACCTGTAAAATCCTTCAAGGATCATTCTCCTCCATTTCCCATTAACCTGACTATGGGTTAGCCCCATTAGGGCATCAACCTTCTCAACTACCTTTCCTTCAACAATGAACACCCATGATCAACTGGGGATATATCCTTTCATCCATCGACCACCCATCTACTGCTCAGAGCTACTTTGTATCCATCCCCCTCCACACTACTTGGGAGGGTCCCCCTTTGAAAGGGAGGTTTTTGTCTGCCCGACTAAGGACATTCTCATGTCCACCATCTTTGGGGACCCACCTGTCACTAGGGGGACTGATGTTGCCAAAACCCTTGCCGATCCTACCTTTCTAACTTGCTCTCTCTCTCTCTCCTTGATGGTCCTGATGATTTAATCATTAATGTTAATGACTATGATAATTTTTTTATTTAATCATTATGATAGACATAAATGTGGTCGACATCTCAGATTCAATTGCAAATGACAAATCTTAGTTGAAAGCATTATGAAAAAAAGAAGGTCATGTATTCATTTTGTAAGAAGGAGATGTTTGGTGGTGTTAACAGGTTGAAGCAACACATTTGACATATAAAAGATGAAATTAAACCACATTTTGCAGTAAAGTCAAAAGTAGACAAGGAAAATTTCAAAAATATCTAAAGTTTTGGGCTTTGAGACTGCAGATGAATAACATAGCGAAGAAACATGGACTTGTCATTTGCATTCTGATAAAGATAATGAAAATGATATAATTATGTAATTGATGAGCAAACAAGCTAAATAATGTGTGTTGTTATTTCAAGGTTCTTTGATCATGATGTAATTCTATTTAATGCAGCTAGCTTACGTTATTTTATTGATAGATGAAGTTAAGTTTAATGAAAGCCTGCAAGTAGAAAGATAATTATGGGTCAATATTTAAATGAAAAAAGAAAATGATGCCTTTCAATGCAAAGTTGTGGTAGAAGTTGGTCAGGAGGATTTGCTAGAAGTAGTTATCATAAGGTTTTCAACCATTCATCATCCTTTAATAATATAATATTTTAATTTTCAAGTTATAAACTTATGAAGCTTATATTTAATATTCTTTTCAAGTTATCACTGAAAATGTTGCAAAGTTTGCTCGAAAACTATTGAAAAAAGAGTACAACTTCTTTTAGATTATGTATTGTTTACTGCTTATATTCCGCAATGATAGAAATAAAATGCATATACAAGATTGTCACATATGATGAGGAACTTATTCATTAACAAGAGAGATTTTGAAGCTAGTGTATATAAGGTTCTAACCAATTTTATATTCCTTGAAACCACGTTAGAACATAAAAATTGCTTCATAAAATGTGCGTAAATAAACAATGGACAACTATAAGATTCTGTAAGTCATAAGAAAGAAAAGAAGTTGAGAAAATTGTCTTGAACCCACCCTTTTAGAAGATAGTGGTTATATTATTAAAGATAACAGAATTTTTGCTTCTAATATTGACCTACAGTGTTGATAACCTCAACTCAGTATGAGTTATATTTATATGAAGCCATGACAAACGTAGAAATTAAAGGTATTTATGGTGGTGATGATAGGAAATATAATGCTTGTGAATTAATTGATAAGAGAAAAGAAGGCCAACTTCATCGCCATTTTCATGTTACAATATATTTCTTAAATTCAACATATCAATACTCGTAAAAATCTTCAATTGTGAGATGTTGGTAATGACTCAATGACAAATTTATAATATCATATTATTGTATATTTCTTATGTTTTCATAATCTTCAATGGTTTGCCAGTAATTTGTTTTTCTTGTTCACTATTATTAGCATCCTATGGTTATGTGTGGACTCAAACAACGCACCATGTGCCTAGAGCTGGACATTCAAAACGCAGCAGCTGCGACGTTACACGTTTGTTCTTTTTTTTTTTTATTTGCCAATATTTTAAAAGTGATGTTTATCTTATGTACCATAAATTTACAATCATAATTTTTTTTCCATGTTATTATACGCAAGATTTCATAACTCTTTTGGCTATGAAGTTTAGATAAAAAGAAGTACCCGGTGCCCATTTAACCGTTAGTTTTAGTTTTTTACTCTTTCACCATTTTCAAAATATTGAATATAGTGACGACAATTTAATGTTACAATTTTGTGTTTTACTTAGAAATAAGATGGGAAGAATATGGAGGCTGTGAACAGCAAAAAATTGCAACTTCTTAGTGAAATATTTTCTCCAAGTGAATGCTAAATAAGCAAGTTTCATCAAATTCATTTAAAAAAGGTGCAATATACTATAACAAAGACAACTAAATAACTTGATATCTACGCATTACAACTTAAAACTAAATGAGAAACAAGTCTTGAGTCTACGGAACTTCAATTCCATCTCATTGGAGACTATTTTCTTGAGGATCAAGTCATCAATTTGGACAGGACAATCATCCATAGCCAAAAATGCTTCGTCTCTCTCCCATCATTCTCTATGTTTTCCATCAATGAAGCCAAGAGTCCTCTACACTTATTCAACACTAATGATGAGACAAGAACTGCAGCCTCCAACCTGTTTGGATGCTACATAGCAACTTTTGCAGCCCAATATTTAGGCCTTCCCTTGGTAACATATTATCTTCGTGCCATTGTTGGAATCCAGTGGTTTCGGCAACGAAATCGAAGTTAAAATCACTGAACCTCCACTGAAAATAGGATTAACATCATAGCCAAAATATTTCTTTTGAGTATTTCAAACAATACGAAGAAGCATTTAACTTGGAATTTGATAACTATAACGTCGTCTAGAATCTGCATGGGAGTCCCAAATATCTAGTCTACAAATGTTACCCTTCTCCTCAACTGGGCATTAGAATTGAGCAACTCCAGGACACAATTTTCCAAACATAACGTCTTAGTAACATCATGGTGGCTGTCCCATGCTCCTCCTGGTTCCATGAAAATTCTCGTATTTGCTAGCCATGGACCTCAACTGTAAATCTTTTTCAACTCCGGCTTATACCCACCCACAATCTGTCAGGAGTCGGCTTCAACTCAAAAGTCTACCCCGCACTTTTTTGCCTCAACAGCTGACTGGTTTTGTAATTGGAGCGATTTGCTTTCTCTCTAATTAACAACCTGAGCCTTTTTTTGTTCTGTATGGTTTTCTCTTAGCCCACTTTTTTTGGATCAAAGAGTCGCTCTGCATGGTTTTTCCTTGACTCACATTTCGTGGTCCAAGAGTCCTATCAATGTTATTATCTCCCCCTCCAACTCATACCCACCCCGAGCAATGTTATTATCTCCCCCTCCAACACATACCCACCCCCACCCATTTCTCACCCACCACACTCACACACAGGCTTGACAAAGCCGACTGAAACCAAAACATGAAAAACCACAATCGTTAACTTAGTTTTTTATGCATACTGATATGCATACCCTGTATGTGAGCCAACAAGAGCTCAACCAAAAGGGTTAGTGTGATGAGAAAATAAAGTCTGAGAGGGAGTACAATTTAACATACACACGTATTCATCTCTAGTTTTGAACAATAGATACTGAGAAATGCACAGACGGCATAATGCAAACAATGACTGTGTACTCGACTACCACTGTATACAGTTATGTACAAAGGATCCCGTACATGCATCAATTAAAGGACTCGTTGCTTCATCAAACTTGATATAATTTTAGCACTCGTCGAGTTGTTTGGAGCAGATGCTAAATCAGTACAAATCACAGCATTTGAATCGCCAAGTGATATGTCGCTGTTGGTCAACGCAAAACCATGAATAACGGGCAAAGGGAACCCTCTGCTAAGACGGGTGTTGACATATGGTATAAAGACGTCCTTCAAAAGAACCCGTACCACAGTCTGCAAGAGAGAATTTCAAACATATTAAAAACCAGAGTATGATGTGCAGAAAATGATTAACAATACTAAGATCCATACAACGTAGCAACCAATACTTTCGCATCAGCTGTATCCTTAACCAACTCTATGACCATCCTAATTATGAGGCAGGGCATTCAACAACGGGATGGACACCACCGAAGCATGTGCAACTGCAACCATAGTCAGAGACTGCATCAATGCAAGTATATGTATATTGAGTATGATTCATTTGACAGAAACGATGTTTTAGATCATGCTGTTTGGGCATAAAAACATGAATTTTTCAGTCTTAAAAATCGGCACATTCTAGGCCAATGTTTTTTCAAACATTAAGATACCAAATTTACACTAAAATTACACTAATAAAAGGTGCATGAGATTGTATTTACAAGGTTGAATGAAACAAAAAAAAAAAGACCCATTAAAGTTTGAAAACCCCAAACAAAAAATTAACAGATAATTTGGTGATATTTCAAAATTAATTAGAAGAGAAAAAGATTAAGTTTACCTGGGTGTCGTGACAATATTTCCGTTGCTTTTATGCTTCTTCAATATTTATTACATTTAATGTTTTCTTATGCTTATTTAATATTTATTACATTTTAATGTTTTCTTATCTTATAGTTATAAAAAAAATATTATTAACTTTCAGTTAATATTTGGACAAGGCTTTATCTAAAAACATTGTTTTTTTTCTGCAACTTACCATTTTTCAGAATTTTCTTAAGTGCCAACATTTTCCCAATATTTGTTGAGAAAACTATGTCATCCCAAGACTTTTCTTTGCTGACTGTACCTACAGGAGACAACACCATGGCCCCCTGGCTTTCCCATGTCCCCTACTCAAGGTAATGGCTCCATTGTTTTCTGAAAATTTTCAGATCCATTGTAGCCAAGAGCAGAACTGCAATCCTGGACAGCTCATTGACTTTTTGCACATACAGAAAATTACTTGCCTTCATCAAAGGGGCAGCAAATCATCTTACCTAACCTTCTTGAACTGCTGAAGGAAGTTACGAAGACGATCTCAAGGATATTTGTTCATTTCCAATAGAGGCGCAAAAAACATGAACTACTTTTGATATCCCCACCCAACGATGAGGTCACTATGGGCAGAAGAAGGCTGGATCTGTTAAACAAGGCCCTTTCATAAAATGGCACCAGGAATATATTTTGACATTAGTTAATTGCACTGGTCTTGTCCTAAAGGTTTTAGATTCAAAAGGTTTAGTGTAATAAAATTAGCCTTTACCAGTCACTGATTGATTCATTCCAGAAGACCCAACTTTTTAGGCAGCTTATAGAAATCCACATAGGATTTATCTGTTATCCTTCAGCAGATTATTATTGTCACCTGAAATGCCAGAATGTGATGATATGACATATCTACTCATGCACACACATAGGCTCATAATAGAAACTGCCACTTGGTGAAGAATATTTGGACTTTGAAGCAAGTATAGCTGTACCTGGATCAAATACATATGGAAATTGCCTACATCACTCCACTTTAGTTCCAACGTGAAGCCATCAAGTCGTACTTCACCAGCAAGATCACTTCCTGACATTCCCAAAGTCCCTGAAGCACTAATTACCTTTTCCACAAACCAAACTCAATTAGGAAGAACTGATCAGTTAAAAAATTATTTAAGATACTACAAAAGGAAATACATCTTTCTACATAATGTGCGGAAGACTGTAGTCAACAACATATGCAATGAGTACATCTTTAAGTTCCTACCAAAAGAAATAATGTACCCTGTATTACACAAATTAATAGGTCATATCCACTAAACTTTTAGAAGAGATAATTTCATTAGATTCGGTCATCTAAGGTTCTACAATGCATTTGCAAGCAAAAATGCAAAATTGTAGAAGTGATCACAAGGAACAAAAGAAGAATGTTTAGTGATCCTTTTCAGCAAAGAAAGAAATATAATATTAACATAGTTCATGAGAAATAGGTTACAGCAATTTTTTCCCTGAAACAAAATTCTACTAGTAATATGGAAATAAGGGGTGAAAATGAGTTGAATGCAAAAACATACAAGTAACTCACATAATAAAAACATTTTAAGATTGTGACTAAACATAAATATGAAAAAGTGAACAAGACGTATCACCACTGTCCAGTATCAGCACAAAAAGAACATCCATCAGAGTTAAATCTTTCACACAGCAACTGGATACAAGAATGTAGTTCACAAAAAGTTTATTTGGCCTACTAAGAAGAACCGCAGGTAGACGACCGACAAATAGTGTTTCTGTCTCCCAACCAACAGGCGTAGAAATGCACAGATGAGATGCAGGGGTTTTTATTCTTGTTTGCTTTCTCCAGTGTGACTCTTTTAGGCAAATTTTTCATATTGTACTTGACCATTTTTCACCACGGTATCTGCTTAAAATAGAGGATATGCTCTCTTGCAACCAATGAAAGGAGAACCAGAAAAATCCAATTTCTATTAACCCTAATCTCTTAAATGGAGATTAGTGAGAAATTATAGAAAAGGTCCACCTTATTACAGCAAATCCCAAATAACATAAAACTTTAATAAATTGCAACTACTCAAATAATAAGCATTTTCCTCAAAGCTGGAGCATAGATATCTATCATACTCAGCTTGTCACAACATTTCAAGAATGTAAAACTAGGAAACATTTGATGAGGATATCTGCCACTTGGTTTTCTGAAGATATATGAACTGCAGATATATGTCTGGGTTGCACCATGTCCCGAATGTAGTGACAATCAACCTCGATGTGCTTAGTTCCCTCATGAAAGACTAGGTTGTTAATATATGAGGCAGATTTGTTATCACACTTCCTCACCATGGGAATAAAGACATTTAACATTCCACTGGGTCAATAAGAATTTTACTCATCATTTCTATAGCAGTTTGGGCCATAGCTCGGTATTATGACTCTGCATTTGGTTTGGTTGCAAGAGTCTCTACAGAAATGTCTAGATGCTCCAAAATAAAAAAATCCATCTACTGTCATGGGTTTGTCTAATTCCACCTGTAAAACAGGCATTGCCTACCACATCCATAGATACTTCAGGACTAGGTGAATGATGAAGCAACATCTTGTTATATTCTGCATGACTAAGAATAATAATAGTCATTGTTAGATCTCCATATAGTCCCTTCGGTTGAGGAGATATCACCTTGTACAATAGGTTTATGAGTAGATTACCGAAAAGGTGGATAGTCGTATTTGTCCCAGCATGTATTTTCCAGATGTCCAGACCCGCATAGAAAATAGTCAAATACATTGGAGACTTTCCTTACAGTAATGTTGTCGTATCTATTCTCCTTATTATTCTTTGATTAATTCACGGCTGCTCACACAACCCTACTCAAACAATAGGATCTGCATGCAGTTGGCTGATTAACATCAAGAGTTACTGCTGACCACAACCAGGCACCTGATGTAAGGAAAAACAGAATATATATATATATATATATATAGAATCCACCACACACCAGAAACCTAACCCTGTGTAGAGGTAAGACCCTCAGAGAGCAACTGTCCTAAGTATACCAGATTTTTTTTTTGTTTTTTCACACGATGTCTACCAAGGAAGTTTCTGTAGTGTAAAGCAGATCTGCTGCAACTGCACCACCAACCCAGGCAGGAAAAACCAATCTGCCTATCTCCTCGACAACCAGGACCCAGGCGGTCAACAGAAAAATAACTTCTGCCCTAACACCACATCCGCTAGGATAGGAAACTGATAAAGAGAATAATTAACCCAAGCACGAGTCTATCAACAGTATATCACAACAAGAACAGCAGAAAACAGAATCTGATTTGGTCTACAACAGCAGCTTAAAAAGATTCATATTTGTCTTGTCAGTAATCTGATCAACAGGAATCAGATTCTAATGAGGTTTACGGCAGCCACATAAATGAATCATTTTATTCCCCACACCCAACGTCTATATTTGATTCAGCAAACAGTCCCCAAAAATCCATGTATATTATATCAGCCTCCTACTTCATCAACATATCTCAGACTATGTCACATAGGTATGGGTACGGGTGCAAGAAAGGGTGCCGGTGCGGGTACGGGTATGGACCATTTTTAAAAAACTTGGGTGCGGGGGTACGACCGTACACACACATGCACATATACATATATATGTCAAAAAATTTCAAACAGAATAACATATTCACACATATATATATCAAAAAATTACAAACAGAATAATATATTCATAAATCATAATCCAAAATTTATCATTCTTGATTCTCATACTCCTCTGAGGCTGAAGAAAATCACGTGTGTACAGAAGCATAAGCACAAACAAAAGAACAACATAAACTTTTACATAACAAGATAAAGGAGCTAGCGAAGCAAAAAACGGATCCCAACACTACGAAGCAAGAATGAAGAAAAAAGAGGAAAGTGGGACATTAAAATGAGGGTTTCAAAAATTTTAACGTTAAAATATAAAATGTTTTAAAAAGTTAAAATGTAAAAATTGTTAACATTAAAAGAGGACAAATTTGGACGCAGTCAACTTTGACCGAGTCTAAAAAAGATCAAAAATGACCTTGGGGGTGCGGTCCCGGTGCGGTCAACGCAGCACCCCTGCCATACCCAGGGCCGTACCCGTGTCTTACCGGTACCGTGTGGGTACTCCTCCTTAGGAGGAATACCCGTGTGATAGAGATCTCAGACTTTCATCATCACCAGGGCAGAAGCTAGAAAGCATGGTCAATCTGTCTTATCTCATCCACACGCCAAAGGGACACCCATTATTATTACTCATTAACCTTCAACCAAGCAGAAAACTCACTTTCAACAGCTGCACAATCATTCAACAACTTTCCTGATCTGGATAGGAGAAGACGCTGTCCATATCTTGTTGCTCACCATGAAGAAACACCCGCACATTAGACAAAAAATTAGGGTTTTCAGTTAATCTGGTCACTGAGGCATGGTATGACCACAGTGATCAGATTTCTGATCACCCACGCAAAGAAAAGGAAGGTCAATAGGACGCATTTGAGGAAGCAGGGAAAGGACAGAAGACAAGAGAGAGAGAAGAAGAGAAAGAATCGGTGCAGGTTGACATCAAAGTATCTCATGTGAGGTTGGCTCTGATACCATTTTGCAACTGATTGAAAGAAGAAGCAGAAAAATCCAATTTCCAATAACCTTAATCTGTTAAATAGAGGTTAGTGAGAAATTACAGTAAAGGTCCACCTTATTACAGAAAATTCCCAAAGAACACAAACCTTCCAACAAACTCCCCAGATAATAAATATTTCTCTCAACATGCTCAATTAAAGGATCTGCTTCAATAAGTAAACACCTTTGACATGATGAAATAAATCACTAAATCAGTGAAAACAGAGCGAATACAGATGTGACCAGCTTTAAAAACTCAAAGAAAGCCTCATTGTAGTGCTATTTTAGATGCATAGCATGATGGCCAATTTGCATGCAAAGACCAGTTGTCATATTCAATGCAGATTAACATGCAAATGATTTATAATTCAAAACTAGAAAGGAATTAGAATTTATATTCATTTTCTTACCATATATACACATGCAACTGGAATTATTTGATTGGACTCAATAACATCAATTGTCATATCCGCAGAAATCGTAGAACTTATACCCCCTGCTGTGATCCTTATCAAAGGTGGAGATGTAACGCTGATGGTCAATTCCATTTCATCATTTGGATACTTCTTGTATAGCTGAGGAACAATAAATCTCCAACCAGCTGTATTTAGAAGAGACTGATCAGGAAGTTTGTCAACAATCCAGTTCATAACACCTGCCTGTTCAAACATAAACAACAGTTACAATAATTGAGCTGAAGAACAGTAACAAAAGCAAGAAATCTAGCATATACTTATGAAGAAAGAAGCTTCTCTTCACAAACAAAACGAAATAACTCATGCAGGTAGACACAAGTAGACACATTTTCCCTTGTTGAATAAGACATTTCACACAAATTACTTTTTACATATATCAAAGAGAAAGCCTGAAATATCACAACATAAGCACACTAAGAATTAAAGTTTTCCACAAAACACACAACAAATACCCATCCACACAAGATAGAACAATGCTGTGAAAAACAATGGATCCTCAGCTGACACCAGATGAATAGATTACTAAGCATGAATCTAGATCCAACAGAGTCCCAGGTAGCACTACCTCCTAAAACACTTCAATTTAAGACATATCTGCAATCGATCACATACAGGCTGCATACTTGGAGGGCCACAGGTGGGTAAGATCACAACTGAAAGATTACAAGAAGATCAAAACATATTACTTGGTTGGCTGCAAGAAGACATAAAAGGGTATACCAGGTAAGTTAGAAGTTTAATGAAATGTATTAGTTCCTAAAGCTTCAGTCTTCTGGATGACTTGATAGTTGTTACCATAGTTACACATATCAGCTAATATTGTGTTCTGTATCACCAAAAAATAGGAAAACATTTTCCAGAAAAGTATCACAATAATTTCAAAATACTGCCAGAAATAAATGGCACATAACATCAGATGTTTAACTTTTTCTGAAAGATTGCTTTTAGTTTAGTAATTTAAATGTCTATTTTTCATTTTTCTTAAATTTCAAAAATCATCCTCTGCTTTTGTCTCTATTTTGGTTAGAAAATTAGTAGAGAAGTCAAAATTTCACAATTTTTTCCCATTATTTTTGGTACATTTTAAACATTTTTTGGATTTCTGTGAATTTCCCCAAAAACAATTTTTTAAGAGAACTTCCTAGAAAAAACTTCAACTTCCTATAAAAACATTCCCGCTCAATTCCTGAGATCTTGTGACTGGTAAAGATAATTCCTATGTACCACCACCATGGTAAAATGTTCCAAAACACTAACGGTTCTTAACTATTTTACTGTGATTTGAAATGTTACTCCATGTTTAAAAAAAAGACGTGATTGTAATTTCATAAGTTAACATAGGCATGCAAACCAATCAAACCATACGTAATAGACTGCCATTTGAGTTGACAACTGTACTTGATTGTCTCTAACCCGTAGATATCCTTTTTCTTTTACACATAATTACATCATAGTCACAACTATGGATAACATTTTCAAAATACCATGACACAAACACTAAAAATAACATGAACGGGAAAAGGAAAATAAATGTGACATTCTGAAAAAATCACCAAAATAAACTGCAATATTTTGCAAGGTTTTCCAAAAAATCATTTTCTGATATTTTTTAGACATTTGGCCTTTTTGGTGTTTCTTTTAACATTTTAATGACTATTTCAAATACTTATCAATATTTTTTAAGAAAATTAATAAAAACTTATAATTTGACAATTTTCTCTATTGTTTTTCATTTTTTTTATTTTTTGAATTCCCAAGAATTTTCCTAGCTTTTCTTGAGAAAAAAATGTTTCCAAATTAGTAGTCAAGATAAAACTTGCTGACAAAAACTCTAGAACTATATATTTGTGAGTAGGAATAAGCTGATCACACAGATCGCATCTGTGCCGTCAGATTTTTGGGAAAAAAAAATGTTCTGCATCCTGAAGTCCACATATTTCCAATCATACTTAGTCACACACACAGACACACTCACACACATTATAATGGGCAAACAGATGTAGCTTCAGCATACATGGTAAATGGTGATTTCATTTTCCATATCAGAAAGGCAATTTTCACTTATAAATTAGGATAATTTCAGAGTCAAGCTAGCAAAAATCCTCCTTTTTTTTTTTGCAGGGATCAAGTAGCCAGCTACATTCTTTTTTTTTCCCATTTACACCCAAACTAATTGCTGATAAATAAGCAAGATGCCAATGACAAATACATTTACTAATTTAGAAGAAATAGTACCACCTACGTTTCCAAAAGGAGCCCTCCCCACACTCCCTCCATGTTCCCAAAACAAGTAACTCCTATGTTCCCAGCAAGGCCTCTCAATATTAAATAATCAAATGATTGAAATCACAGCCTCATGATCTCTTCTAACATATTTCAGATGGATAAGTAAATAAACAAAGTTGAAATGCTAATTACTTTGAAGTAAACATCTGATGCAGAATTGAATACGGCTTCATCCACAGAGATTCCAAGCATTTTTGAAGAATGCTCACAAGATAACACATGTTGAAAATGACCAAATCGGTGGGTGAAAGAGTAGGACATGTTTGATTCGGTAAATAAGCCATCAATTTCAAAGCCAACAGTTTCATTTGCCATCAAAGGATCATCCATAAAAGTGACATTAAGTGAAGCAACGCTGTCAACTGTAATTTCTGAAGGAAGTCGTGCCAATAGCAAGTTAATCTTCAAAATGCCATCCTTTATCCTTTTCACCACAGCAGTTTCCACTGAAGACCTTATTTGTTCTTCAAAAGCATCAACCCACCTTCAAAGAAAGATATATTGCAAACAGATGCAAATGTGAGAAAGAGGCAAAAACAGCAAATCAAAGAAAAACTCATATGCCCATATCATTCCCAACAAAATCATCTGGCCTAATCACAAAGAACCAAACTAAAGTTTCGGCTAGTGCTAAGCTTATAACTCAGTGCTCACTTTAAGACCTCAGATGCTTGAGTGGCCTAATCACCCCAATTAAAAGTACCCTCTTTCAGGCTTTAGCTGAGATAGGCATGGTTTTCCATAAACTTTTCTGCAGTAAGAATGCTCATAAATATTGTCCACTGGGGTTTCTCTGAAAGAACTTTTTCTTGCATTTTGCCTTTCTCAAGAAAATCTCAGGAAATCAGGAAACACATATATATATATATATAACATTGTCACAAACATCACTCTTGGGTTTTTAACGGCGAAATTTTTCTCAGGTTTTTAACGGCAAAGTAGTTTTTTTTTTGGAAAAACTCAGAAAATTTTAAAAAATAAAAAAATTAGGTATAAATGAAATAAATGAGAAACTAATATGAAAACATAAGTAAAACTGTATAACATTGATAAAAGGAATGTTTTGATGATAATAAAAATGATGAAAATAATTTAGTTTAAGTTTATATTTGAATTCATGATAATATCAATGCTAGAAAATATAAAAATGAAAAAATCGTGAAAAATCGTGCAAAAAAAGTGAATAATAACCCGATAAATATTTTTCCCTGTTTGTTCTCAAAATATCATGATTTTTTCCATTTTTTTTCGTTTTTCTTATTTTTGGCGTTAATATCGTGATATTTTCAAAAAAATATCGCAATATCTGCGGCACTGATATAAAAACACTAATTTTAAAAAATAGTGAAACTATAAGTTTTCAACTAATTTCTCAGAAAAATATTGAAAAATAACCAAAATGGAAATATATGCTAAAAATTGGTTTAGTTGGGATTTGCTAGAGTCCATCTAGTTTTGAGGGGAAGGGTGGGTGTTGGTCTTGAGGTAAGGAAGCATGACAGATGTGAGGTGGTGATAACATGATGTTGGGCACCTCATCTAGATGGTAATGACAGAAAGAAGCTGGTCTAGTGTGAGAGAGGCTTCGGTAGAGAGAAAAAGTTTGACATGAGTATGAAAGGAGGGAAGAGAGAATAGAGGTACAAAGATGAAAGCAAAAATTAATGATGATAAAAAAGTAAGTTAACTATAGGAGCTTGAAGGAAAAGAACTCATAAAAAAATAGAGTGAGCAAGTTTGAGGGCCAATGTGGAAGGGAAACATATACAGGCAATGAGAAGAAGGATGGCACTGTTTTAAGCTGACAGTCCAATGATAGCATTTAGTCAAAACATGGATCAATTAGAAAAAAAAATCCATTAATCAAAATATGAAAATGATTCTACTCACATAGCCTTAAACAAAGGACCTTTGCAGAACTTATGATAATATTACAGTTATTTATGGTGATATTTTGGAAATATCTGGATATTTGCCTAATAAAAACTATTTTCCTTCATTTTGGCTTAATGATTATAATTGCATGGCCTGTTTTATGAGATAAAAGACACAAAAATCATGCTCATAAGTTTTCCACATAAAGGGAGAAGTAGCTGTGCTAGGAAGAATGATGTGATGATGCATGATTACCCTGATTTGTCAAAGGCATATCAACCATAGCTCATTTATAAGATAATCTCATGGAAAGAAGAGATAGGCAAGGACTTAGCAAAAAACAAAAAAAGAAGACAAAAATAAATAATTTATACATATCACGTGCATAAAAGAATTGACGACCCAGATAACTACTTTTCTACAAAAAAAAAGTTGTCTTCAAGTACAACAGGCCATCAAAGACGATTGAAACACCAGGGTGAACAACCCTCCATACACTCTCAACTGTTTGAGGAGAAAAAGTCAGAACCTTCTACTCCATACACCTTCGATGAATCCACTAGGGTTTACCCTGGTCGACTCATCCAGATCAACAAATATCCCCTTAAATGTAGATTTTCCAGCTCAAAATGTAATCATTACAAAGTGAAAAATGTGAACACTAATGAACCACATCAGTTTAAGGTGCATACCCTTGGTAAAACCATGACGCTCCACCATCTAGAGAAATAAATATGTTCTCTATAACAGAACCACAATCAATGACAACAAGCTTCAGAAATCCATCATGATTCTCTATTCTAAGGGTGATGCCAGCTTGCATGCCTTCAACCTTTAAGATAACCAAAAAATTCCTTTTTAGACAGGCAAAGAAGATAAGTTAAAAATATAAATAATAGTCAGATGCACAAAGTTAAGATGAGATTTCGACATTGGTATGAATCATGCACCATCTGGCCCAAAACCTGCTAAAGCAAGCAGCCTTCCCCATCCTTCTGAATGAAAGACTTGGTAAAATTCTTCATTGGTATAAACTGACTATTAGCTTTTAGAAATATAATTAGTTAGTAAATGTGTAATGGCAAGAAAATGTGAAGAAAAGTATAATAGAAAAAGAGGTCCTCATTGCAAAAAAATGTAAAGGTAATAGAGATTGCAAAGAAATATAATTAAATTGAAAAACTGAGCCTATCTGTGGAATTCCATCTACTCTTCTTCATTGAAACATCCTTATCTCGCCATGTTGAAAATTTTTCTTTCTTTTAGCAAGTGAGGTAGGTATGGCTGCTAACGCAATTCAAATTGGAAGTCCCTGGGTTAGGAAAAATGCAACATCAATGGATTCATCCACCTTATTTAATTCTGGTTTGTTAAAATTTGTTCACAATCAAACAAAGCTGTGCTATCTCATGAACAAAGGGCCTGGCCATTTAGACCAAATATCCAGAAAATAAGTAGATATTACAAAAAAAAACAAAAGGCAGGTATATATTTTTAGCATTTGGACTAAAAAATGGAAAAGTAAAAACCGAATTTTTTCATGAAAAACGGAAAAAGGACAAACTAAATCCCATTTATTACTTTCTGCTAACCTAAAAAAACTGAGGTTTTTGAACAACTGAAAAGGTGGCCAACCACCCCTCCGCTCTACCTATGGCATTGCCTCCTCATTATCCTCTCTCTCTCTCCTGACCCCCCCCCCCCCCCAAAAAAAAAAAAAAAATCAGTCAAACGGATAAGCACCCCTGCTATGAACCTGAAGAGAGAGATCCGCGCATTCATCCTAGTGGCTTAGACTTTCATTGGACTGATCTTCCAGGCGTGAATCGAAATTAACATATTAATATAATTAATCAATCTTACTCTTATGTATGCAGTATGCACAGATCCAACATACAAAATATTGGATATGGAAAATCAAACTACAATCCTAAATATGGTTCAATCGGATCAATAATACAAAATTGTATCCCACTCTTATGAAAGTATGAGGATCTAAATCACCTATATCTAGTAGAATTTTATCCTACATATGTTTTTACATCCAAACAGGTACTGAAGCAGAAGATCATGAGTCTGATAGAATATGGAGACGTACCCATTTCAGATTCTAGCTTGAACAGAACTTCACTCTCTCTTCACATATAGGAGATGGTTTGCAACTTTGCATGGAGCGGAACAATTTGACTGTAGAGAGTTGTTATGTTAGGAGAAAGTTCATCACGGTTCCTTTTGTAGAATAACTGGTATATTGCCTCTAATTATGGGGTAGTTGGAACCTGAAGAAGAAATCAGGCTGGAGTTTTGTACTAGAAGACATGCTGCCACCTCTTTTGCACACAAATTATGACAGCAAAGGTGGAATAATTTGGGTGATTAAAGGAAGAAAGAGGAGGGAATTCAGTAATAGGTTCAATACCTATATAATAACTCCCTAATCCTTGCAGTTATATTAAAGATCCTCAAATGGCTGATTACAGTTGAAGGACGATGAAGCAATAGGTGTAACGCTCGTTCTTTTCTTTTAGACAGGTTGGGTTGGAGCGGGTCCAGACCGGACCCGAGCCCCACTCGTGTAAGGGAGCCCCGTCGCGCGAGGGAGTTTTCCTTCCTCGACTTCTTCAGCGTCTTCTTCTTCTCCTTCTTCGACTGTTCCCTCTGCTACGACCGCAGCAAGGAAGAAGTGGCGGTCGGTGTGGTGGTGGCGGTGGCTGGACCGGCGACGGCAGCGGCGGCGGTGGCGACGGCGGCAGCGTGGGTAAGTTTCCTCTCTCACCCTCTCTGTCTGCTTCTTCTCCTCCCTCCCACGCAGCCTCTCCCTACTTCGTCAGCACCCCCCCTGCCGCATGATTTCTCCCTCTCCCTCTCTGCTAGAGCTCCCTCCTCGTCCCATCCGTCTCCTCTTCACCATCTCTCCCTTTGCCCCGCTCGATTTCCCTCCCCTTTGCCGTCTTTCCCATTTCTGTCTGAACCCTCTCTCTGTCCGTCTCTCTCTGTCAGTGCCTCTCCCTGCCCACACGCTCCCTACTTGAGCTCTTTCTCCCCATTTCCTGATTGCTTTTCCCCATTTTTCCCAACCGAGCACTCTTTCTCATGGATTTCATCATTGTTTATTAGGATTCCAGTTTGGGGAACACGTTCTTCCCCTCGTATCAGCGTTTAGGTGGTGTTGGTGGTGGCGGCTTGGCACAATTTCTGCCATTTGGGGACCGATTGTACGTTTGAGGTGGCTGTCGGAGGCATCACAACAGTTTGGACACTTAGATTGGGGTGAGCAAGGCCTATTTGAGCTTCGATTATTGAATATTATCTATGAGAGCATGTATAATTATTGTTTGAGCTTGCTAGAATTAAAAAATTGATGTTTTAGAAGGCATGCTAGAGATGTCGCTATTTTGGGAAAGTTTATGCCCATTTTGAGACGGACGAGGATCTATGTGTATAAGTGTTTTTCTAGCATGGTAGAGATTGTGATGTTGTGGTGAAGGTTTAGAACTGTTTTAGCAAACTTGGGAAGTAGGCTTCTATTGATGTACATATGCGTTGTATGTTGAGAATCTTAATGGTGGGGAAGACGCCTCAACTATGGAAAACAAGTGAGAATCGCACATGTGATAGGTCGAATATAAGTTTGAGTTCTAATCGTTGGTGGCAACCTCGACGGGTGGGAAAAGACCCCTTTTTGGAGGGCTTTGTAGGTCGACACCCATTTGAGGCGAAGACGTGCCTCGATGATGGTATTTTCAGATTTGTATCGATTGTAAGCGAAACGAGTAGAGAACTTACCATTTGGTTATGTTTGCAGGTACACCGGGCACGTCAAGTAGGCCTTGAGCAACGTGGGTCGTAGTTCGAGGTGTTTAGAAGACGCGCGACAGGTATGGCGGCATTTCAGGCAAATCCCTGCCTGGGCAATTGTGTGAATGTGTGTTCCTAGGATCGTAGGACCCTAGGATTGTGATGTGATTGATGGATTGTTTTGTGAATGAATGTGTGTATGCATGCAAAATGTTTGAAATATGATATGATTTGTTTTGAAAGGCTATGAGAAACATGTTTTGAAAATGTTACGCAATTGCATGTGCATGCTAGAACTGATAACTGTTTAGGACAGATGAGGTGGGGTATCGAGTCGAGTGTCTCCTCGACCCCAATTGTGCATTAAAAAGCATCCTAGAATGATAACTGCATAGGACAGCTACGAGTCAATCATAGATCGAGACTACTCTCTGTGGTTTGGCTAAGTTTTTTGAAGATGTGATTGATATGAATGTTTTGTTCTGTTGTATACACATTGCTGCAGGCAATGATGCAAATGATTGAATTGGAGGGTGGTTGTACCCATATTGTATGACGGCTAGTTATGACTGCTAGTGTTATGTACAGACCTCGTGTGGAGGCAATTGGAGGTATGGGTGCACTCGTGAAGTGTATCAACCTCATGAGCTAGCCAGTCAGTTTGTAAATGTGTTAATCTAATGATAATAATGAATGATTAAGAGATGAGAGGCCAGTGGGATGTGGCTATGTGTTGGGAGACGTCTCGTTTTCGCCACTGGTCTCGCCTGTTCGGAGCGCAGGCGGTGCAAGGCCCCAGGGTACTGTTGTGTGTTGTGCTTGGAGCGTTGGGCTCCCGCCTTTCCAACCTGGGTGTCATAGGGAAGGCTGAGTATCTCTCCTTGGAATTCACACATCCATAGATGAGTGCTCTATCGCTGCAGCGGATGAATGGATCCATATCGTTATGGGCCACCACGGGGGTTGTCTCTCGGCTATGGGCCGCCGCCCATGGTGTGCACGTGCTTGTGTTTGCACCCACAGGAACTGTCAATTCACTAAAGCTAATGAAAATGAAAGTATGTGATTGAAATGTGTGTGAACGAATGTATGTGACTGATGGGCATGTGAATGATATGAATGAAATGAAATGTTTAAGCATGTCTTGCATGCGATTGAGATTGTGTTACTGTGGCCCTTGAGTGGCCTTTTCATGTCGTGGTCTATGTTAGGGGTTTTCTTGGCAAATGATGTGCCTATGCCCTGTCACGACATGACGATAGATTGTTTTTATGATTGTTCTCAGATTTGAGCCCTATCTAAGAGGGTTTGGAATTTTCTTGGCTTGTTGCCATACTGCGAAGGCTAAGCCTTCAGTTGTTTCTTTTTCAGGTTTTGGCGGACCTAGGGCAGCAGGTTGATCAAATGGCTTCACTCACATCCTACTTGGGAGGTTTTGGGTCTTTGGTAATGCCGGTCATGGGTTGGTCTTTTTGATGTCTTATTTTTGTTAGGCATCAAAGTTGTAGTTTGAGGCATTTTTGTCATACACATAGATGTGAATTTGTATGAATTGAAGTTGTTATATAAATGAAAGTTCGCCCCATTGTTTGGAATGACATAGCTCCCTTTTTGAAATGTTGTGTCGTCACACTTCAATGCTTTATGTTAGAAAAAAATGTGTTTGAGGGTCAAAAAGGTTGGGGTGTGACAGGTGTTATAATTGTTGATGCTATACAAAAATTCAATTGCTCATGTAATAAAAAATGCATAATGTTGCAATTTCAGCGGTATACATTGCTATACTAATCCAAGTTACACATTTCATAATAGCATGCAGTTTGAAATATGCCCGACAATGTTGGCTAAAGTTGCTCCGAAAATTTCATTAGGGAAAGTAACAAATTCATGATATCAAACTAAGTATTGTAGATTTAAAATTTGTATTCATTAAACTCGACTAACAAAAAATATCTGATTGAAACAAGCTGTTACTATTATATTTTATGGGAAGAAAACACAGGAGTCTTCCTTTGGTAATACGCAAAAAATACTAAATAGACAAACATTTGAAAATTTACATCGGCAAAAGTAGTTGGTGAAATGGCATTCTAGCACAAAACCTGCAAATAGATGCAGTAGTCATGTACTCAACAACTGTGTTGCACAGTTTCAAATACAGTAGTTCATAATTTCATTAAGGAAAGTAACAAACCCATGCTTTTGTTACTAAATGTGGTAGCTTATAAATTTTCATACTTCTTAGTTGACATATTTCAATTTCTTAGTTGAATTTCATTTGGAATTAAAATTTATAGTTAATCACAGATTCATATTCAGTTGGACTAGTTTCAGATCTGACTCTAAGAAAAGATCCATGTGCCTTCCAGAACAAGGGAGTTCCCTTGCTCCTACTGTGTACGATTAGCCAGCCTTGCGGCAGCAAAGGATTCGACGTTCCCCCATGCCACTCATGATCATGCATGCAACTGTCTCAAAATAGGAAAATTTGACGCTTCCGTCCTTTAACATTTACTAGGAATATTAAATTTTCCTCCAACCCATATAGGAAGGAGGGAACCGATCAATTCGGACATTTTTTCAATCAATGCGGGGAAAGGGACTGAAGATCACTCCAATCGTAACATGGTAAAAGGCAAGCATAAAAAACATGAAAGATAGCTTAGATTGAAAGATCTTAGAACGTTTTAACAAGCAAAGTTGTTTCAAAAGCAAAACAAGCCTTATTCAAAAGCAAGTGAGATCTGACAGCTTCAGTGAAACGGTAGAGGAGAAAATGATACAATAATCATGTCAAGAAACAAAACAATATCTCCTTTGGATGCAGTAGAAAGTGATGAACATAATCGGCCATCAGCATGAATCAGTACTTCCACATATGGGACAATCAGATTCGACGCCAAGCTATACACGGTCCATTTCGTTTATCAAATGTAACTTCAAGAACTGAAATTGAAGGCGGAATCGTTGACCAACAGCAGCACATAGACAAAAAGATTTTCCGTTCAAATAGCGCCACAGCGAGCCTGTGCGCATGAAGAAACTGGCGACCCTATTACGTGTTCACACCTCAAAACTGAAAACGCGGTTGCTTACCCGGACGGAGGCGCTGCCCTCATCAGAGACATCGACGGGGATGAGCCACGAGCTGTAGGTGTAGCGCCACTTCATGGTGATGTTGGCTGTGGCGCCGGTAACGATGATGGCGATTCCGGTGTCCCCGGGATGGGCGCCGGAGGAGGACGATGAGAGGTTGAGGTGAGAGAGGATTATGCAGGAGAAGACCGCCTCGACGCCACCAACGAAGGGTATCCTGAAGGACCTGCTGATGTCGGGCAGGTGGAGGGCGGTGAGGGAGCTGACAGCCTCGCGGATGAGCACCTCCTTGGCGAAGTCCAGCCCCTCCTGCGTGACGTTCGCCCAGATGTAGCCCTTCTTGCCTTCATCGCCTCCTGGTGAGGGAAGGCATGAGGACAGGCAGGAGAGGGCGGTCAGGAGGAGAAGAGCACCCCATCTCCGTGCCATCATCGCCGGCGATTTCTAAGTTCTAACTTGTTGTCATCGCAGGAGGAGGCTGTCCCGAGAGGGGGCCGAGTGGTGGTAGCTGGAGACGGAAGGGAGGCAATATTTTCTCGACCGAACAAGGATGGTAGCTCTCATCAGTCATCTCGCCCATTTTGATTAGGACGCACTTGTTGGCTACCAAATAATTATGAACTCACGAACTTGGGGACCAGTACGAGTCCATGGCATATCTGCCCAAGGCTGATGCCATGTGCTTTGATATTAAATATAATATGTTTTTCCCGAAAATTTTTGAAAGGAACTGGGAACTGAAAAACTAAGTACTGCTGCTGAATTTCCTTTGAATCAGCAGATTCATCTTGGAGGCGTTTGGACGATACTTAATTTATGTTTATTTATTGTCTGAATGACTGACATGACAAAAATAGATTGTTTGGCGGAAAAACTTACTTCAATTCTTTAAATTGAAAGAAGATATTGCCCTAAAAAAGGGAGCCCTTGTAGCGTGGAGTTTGCCACCTATCGCATCTAAACTCTGTGATAGTAAGAGCTTTCCATTAGAATGGTCGATTCGTTTGAATATAACTTTGAGTTTGAATGTGATGGTTGGGAATTCTTTAATTCATATCAGCAAAGCACTTTTTTAGATTTTTTGTGTGTAAGTAGATATTTAAGAGAACCTTCCCATTCACTGCTCACCTAATTAAGGTCAGTCAGTGCTTTTTAAGTGCAAAGATGCTAAGACAGTTGTGATCATTAAGGCTGAACATCCGGCCAGGGAAACCCGATGTTTGACAAAGCTGGACTCGTGCAAACTCCAAGAACTTGTTGGCAGCTCAAGCTCATCCTGTTTAGTTATTGGGCCCCTTGCATTTTTTGTTTTATTTATTTGTTCATTTTCACTTGATCATTATGAGGTTACTTATTGACAGACATTAATTTATATTAATTTGTAGATGTAGCCTGTGTCTTCATGTCCATAATGTCTTGGTGTATTATCGCATATTCTCTGCATTGCAAGGCATATCCTTGTCTCATAGGCGTGTCAAATTTATATAGCATATTGGCTATAAAAATGATTGCTTGCAATTTCACTTCTCATTGTTTTATCCAATCCTCGCACCAATATGTGTCTGTTAAGTGATTGTGAGCATCCAAATAGAAAGGAAGTTGTTTCCATTTTCCATCCGTTCCAATTTCAGGTTGTATATCATCTGATATGTACAGAAAGTTTTTTTGGAAAAAAACTTGTCAAGGAAAAAATTTGGATGTAGTTTTGTTGAATGACACCTCCCAAAAACATAACCATTACTTTCAGTTCAAAGAACAAATTAATACAAGAATTAAACAGCATCGTAACGAGGCAATCTGAAAAAAAAAAAAGGAAATCTCTCTCTCTCTCTCTCTCTCTCTCCCTCTCTCTCTATCTCTGTCGCTCGCGCGCTTTCTCTCTGCTGAACTAGACAAATATTGGAACTAGACGTTCATGCTTTTAGCCAAACTAACTGTGCTATTAATATAACATGACAATTGGAAGAAAACTGAACGTTAATCCTCGTACTGCATTTTATTCAACTATAACAGTGTATTTATATCCAAGAACGAACATCAACATGAAGAGTAAGCCTGTCCATCTGCTCACTGTATTGCCGCAGTAGAGCTTGAACCATCGTCTGCAGATCTCTTGTTGATTGATCACTTCCATCCGTAAGCAAACTTAGGAAGTCAAGGAGTATGCAATTGGATATTCAAACCGCAATTAAGCACATATGTCCTAAATTAAATATGTTTTGGTTCGTCCTAGACACCTCTCGTTTATTTCATCCCACAGGCTCCACGATAAAAGGGGAATAACCATGGGCTTGGCTTAACCCCTCTATGACAGTCTACCATCATTTTCATCAAAACTCAAAAGCAACAGATGGGAAAACAAAAAAGAGTTTTCTTTTAATTTTTTGGATATTCATATTCTGATTCAGACTTGGATTCCAATGCGGATGAAAAACTGCTTATACCATATCCGAATCTGGTTTTTAAATTCACATCTAAATCCGATCCGGATCCAACTTTTAAGTTATATTTGAATTCGATCTGGATCTGACTTTTAAGTTACATCTGAATCTGATCTGAATTCGACTTTTAGGTTATATCTAAATTCGATATGAATCTGACTTTTAAGTCATATCCTAATCCAACTTTTAAGTTATATCTTAATTAGATTGGAATATGACTTTTAAGCTATATATGAATCCGATCCAAACCTGCCCTTTAAATTGTATCTGAATTAGCGAAGTTTGACTCTATGTATCCACATTCAAAATTTGAATATTAGTCAAATTTAATAAAGTAAGCCTAAAAAACATATTTTTTTAAACATTTACCAATATTGAAGTAATGAGTAAATAATGAAAAAATGTATTCACGTGGTCTACAAATTGCATCTTAAACAAATTTAAGAAACCAACATATCTAATGAAGGCAAGTGCAACTGCATGCTTAGATCTTAAGTACCAAGCCATTTGGATTGGGTCTAAGTGTTCTATTTTATTGAATAAGGTAATAATGACGAAGGAAAATTTATCATATTTCTTATCATTTCTTGAACAAAATGGTGTGTAACATACTTTTTGTCCAAGTCTAACCAATTCTATAGAAATGTATAAGACAATAAAACATAACAATCACTTGAGAGAGAATGAATAGTTAAATGTTTCCAAGTTAAGTCTGCAATGATTTACCCATTTTAAGTAATAAGCATCATAATAAGGTAATATGTACAAAAAATTTATAGTAAGCACTAAGTGAACTATGAAACCAATCTTTAGCTCACACCAACCCAAACTGGACTGGTGGTATTTGTCAAGCCTATTTTGTGTGTGTGTGTGTGTGTGTGTGTGTGTGTGTGTGTGTGTGTGTGTGTGAGATAGAGAGAGAGAGAGAGAGAGAGAGAGAGAGAGAGAACAAATAAAAATAAAAGAAAGTATGTATAGGTCACACCACATCGTCAAACTTCATTCTCTATAGCACACAAACTTCAATTTTCCAAATTGTACTTGGCTATTGTTCTTTGATGCAACAAGAAACTAGACGAGAGTCAATGCTTGACAACCTCGATAAAAAAACATTTCACCTTATAATACAAGCTTGCAGCTTTCAATGCCTCCACTTGCCAAAGTGGATATGTTCTTTTATTTTAATATATACTTCGACTATGGTGACATTATATTGAGGATAATGCTATCAAATTAACCTACACAAATAACTGTAAGTTTTAATTGATATGAGGAAAACAAATAACTACAAAAAGAATATCTACCTCTAATTTATGACTCACTTCCAATGTAGGCAAATGCAAATGATGCTTCCTCTTCAAACAAAGGTGTAGACAAATAGGAACCATCAAACAACTAATAAAATAAACAACACAAAAATATAATTAAAAACATTAATCATAAATTAATTACCTTTACTCTAATCTTGCAACCAATCATGTGCACATGTCAAAGCCTCCATGGTCTTTGTACCTAATCAACTTTTGTATGATATAAAAATATATCCTCCATAATAAATGTTAACTTTGATGCAACAGTTGATAAAATAAGAGCCAAAATATCACATTTCGTTTTAGATAACACTGGGCATTTGGGTGCATTGCCTTTTCACCATGTCAAAATATCAATTAAATTGTTTTTTGGATAAATAGGCTCTTTCAAATACAACTCTAAATCTGATTTGGTGCATTCACTCTCATGATTCTTCAAGAAAGTCATCATGCACTTCTTCTAGGTTTTTTATGAGAAAAAATTCAACAAAAAAAAGTAAAGATAAATGCATCACTATCCTTCTCAACATCAACAATATGACTGGTAGAGGGTGTCTTTGATGCATAAATAGCTCTATACTCATCGTAAAGATCCCAAATGTAACTTTTAATTATAAAGACATATTTATATGTTTCATCTTTATAAAGTTGTTTGTAGTAAAGTTCAATTATTTTTATCTTATAATGATGATAAAAAACCACTGCGATTGTTAAAATTACATTACATATGTCTCAATACTTGTCAAACTTTTCTTCGGGTAACAATCTAACTTGAACACATTTTCTCAAATTCTACTTCTATCTCACAAAACTCTTTAAATAAGATATTAGAAGTTGTATACTTTACCACAAAAATGGCATTCCTAGCTTCATAAAATATGTTATAACCGTTTTGAATAATAACAACCTTCTTTCACGCGTCCTTATTCAATGTCAAATGATAATGACGATCAAGTTTTTGAAAACAGCCAAAAGTTTTTTGATATTTAAAGCTACATTAAATATACGAAATATCGAGTTTCATCTAGTTAAAACGTCAAGATATAATTTTTTTCAGAAATAACTTTGATATGACACACTGCTCAATCAAAAAATTCACATCGAAATGGAAATGCCTTGATATATTTAATGTTTTCTTTGATCTTATCAATCACATCACTTATTTCTTTGACACCATCTTGCACAATTAAGTTAAAAATATGAGCAGCACAAATTGAAAAAAAAAAAATCATTGCAAGCAAGTGCATCCTTTCAATAAGCCACTATTTTGTAACTATGTTGTCATTTGTCGAACACTTATGTAAAGTAATTGAAAATAATTAGGATCAATGTTTCATTTTGTTAAACAATCTCTTATGACTAATGCGAGTTTTTCTCTCATATAAGGTGACTTAATAACAACAAAGTTAAGAACTTTCTTTTGTATTTCTCAATTATCATCAAATGCATACAAACATAAATAACCAATTTTTTTACAAGATGAAGCTTATATGTCAGATGTAAGTAGAAGTATTTCAAGTTGTTAGCAGAGGCATAACTAGAAGTATTAACACGATATGTTGTAAAATCCATATAATGCATATATAAACAATAAAAATGAATAAATGAATAATCAATGATAAACAAAATAAAAAAGTGTCTTACAAATTGAAGAGTTTGTTGAGTATCCTCTCTTGACTCTTGGTTAGCAAGATTATCGCTTTCTACCAGGAATTACCAATGGTAAATTATTGAATATATAATATTTTCAAAGAAATAACATACACCTGCAAGTAATCCATTTCTTTATATGATTAAACATGAGAAAAATGCACTTTTGCTACATTGCAAGGCAACAACTAGAGGGTTTGAAATTACCAAACACATCAACACCATAAATTACACATAAAATGAATATATCAAAATGCTAATGTCCATCAGGTGCTTTATTAGAGAGAGAGAGAGAGAGAGAGAGAGAGTATATATATATATATATATACACACACACCCCAATCACCACAGTCTTGAAATCCATTATACTACCATAGAGGCAACATCTAAGATGTCATCATTTGTCAAGTAGCAATTTTCTTTTTGTCCACATTTACAACTGAGGTATAGTGGGTTCCTTTATCTTCTGCTGCTCATTATTTCCTACATGCAGTCAAATTTAAGAAATAAATCTTACATTAAGGTTGTCTCATTGATTCAACTCGAGAGAACTACACTCTCAAGTTCGTAATATATTAGAACCAATTCAAAGCAATAATAGTTTCTATAATGCACATACTGTAAAGGAAAGATGACAATGCTAATTCAAGTGTCAATTATTCAAAACAATAATGAACTTCATTTTCTGTAGCTTCTCACAATTGAATAATGTAAATTCTCATTTTTAATTTTACCCAAAGAACATGCTCAAAAACAAATCGCTAAAGTTGGCATATTATTATCCTGTAATTTTCTCTCAATGGACATGCTAAAAAATAAAAGCCCAGAACTGATCTCACTCTATGTTCTTACACCTATTTTTTATCTTTAGTATAGTGGGTCTCCAAATGGATAAGATGGCTGCCTATCTTCTCATGCACTAGTTCACCCAGTAGAATAAAAGTCTCATATTGGTAACATCATATCTCCAGCTATTGACATACCAGCGGCCCTTGCCCCATAACCAAGGTGGGATAGTCTGAAGTCTGAACAGCTTTAATTGCTGCCACTCTTGCACCATTTGCCACTATGTCTAGTTTCTATTGTCTCGTTAACATTGTTTGGTACTTTGCTTATAGTTTGCTTTTCATATTGAAGTTTAGGTGGGAATGAGGAAGGAAGGCGCAATGCAGATGGTGGTCTTTGGCATTAGCAACAAAGAAACCACACCCTCTGATGGGTAGAAGCCTAGCAACTTTGGTCTGAGTGAAAATTCTCACAGAACTCTATGCATGAGCTAACCAATAAATCATGTTCCATTGCCTAGGCATGACTTTTGTACATGCTGAATATGCCTCTAACGGTATGTTTGGATGGACTGAAAGAAAGAGAAAGGAAGGAAACGGAAAGAAAAGGGAAGGGAAGGGAATGGGGAGGGAAAGGATAAGAAAGGAATGTCCATTCCTTTTCCTTCCAATCTCTCAATTTTCAGAGGGAATGAAATTACATTGAAAAATCCTTTCTTTTCTTCCCTTTGCCTTTCTTTTCCTTTGCACCCAAACACAATCATGATCTCCCTTTTCTTTTACTTCCTTATCAATTAGTCATTCAAACATAGGAAAGGCCTTTCTTTCATCCTCCATCCAAACAGGCTGTAAACGCAGCAGTTTTCAAGTTGCTATTGTCCTAAATGCACTAGTTCAGCAATTCAGAAAGCATATCCAGCTTGGGACTGGACTATTGTTTGATGCATTCCAACTCTTTCATGTTGGTTCTCAATCATATTGTCAAAGAAATATTTTCATCAAAGCTAAAACCATAAAGTCATAAAATCATCTAACTTGAAAGCACTCCTTGGATGGCATCCATGCATGATGAGAGGGAAACTAAAGGCTCACAACATATAGGATTTCTTTGTCACTACTGCAAGCATGCCCCAACAGGTACCTTATAGCATAGATAATTGTGGGAATAGTGCCTCTGGCTTCAGCCAAAACATCATTCATAACCCCATGGGCACCTTTTGTTATACTGTAATGCCATTTGGTTTGAAGAACACCGAGACAACATATCAAAGGGCTATGGTAACTGTTTTTCATGATCAAATGCATCAAATCATGGATGCATATGTGGATGATCTACTAATTAAATCAAAAACAAGAGAAAATCATATCAACATTCTCTCTCAAGTTTTTGATAGACTATTACAATATAAGCTTAGATTAAATCCACAAAAAATGTGTATTTGGTGTGGAATCTGGTAAGCTTTTGAGATTTATAGATAGTAAAAAGGGAATCGAGATGGATCCCTCCAAAGCAAAGACGATCATTGAGATGTCACCGCCAACAAATCTTAAGGAGCTACGCAGCTTGCAAGGCAGAATTCAGTCAATCAGAAGGTTTATATCTAATATTGCCATGAGATGTGAACCCTTCAACCATTGACTACAGCAAGGAGACAAGTTTGAATGGGGACATGAATGTCAGGCCTCATTCGAAAAGATCAAGAAGTACCTTCTTTGCTCGCTGATTTTAAAACCCCAAATCTTGGGGAAACCTTTACTGTTGTACATCACATTTAACAATTCAGCCTCTGGTGGATTTTTGGCTTAATATGAAGAAGGATGTTGAATAAAACATGGCATTTATTACATTAGTAAAACATTTGTGTAGTATGAAAAGAACTACTCACACATAGAAAAAAATTGCTTAGCCTTGGTTTGGATGTGTCAAAAATTAAGGCATTACTTATTGACGTGTGAAGTTAAAATTTTATCTAAACTTAATCCACTCAAATATATCTTTGAACAACCATTTCTAAATGGAAGAATAGCAAAGTTGCAAGTTCTGCTGATGCAATATGATTTGGAATATATGTCACAGAAGTCAATCAAAGGACAAACCATCGCAAATCAATTCGCAGATTTCTCTCTAACTGAGGATATTGAAGCAAATGATGATTTTTTGGATAAGCAAATCCTAACGACCGAACCAGAGCCGATATGGCAGATGCATTTCGATAGATCTAAAAGCACAACAGGGATAGACATTGTGATACTTTTCATTACATCAGAAAGGGAAATGATTCCATACTCTCTCAAATTGATGTTCTTCTGCACGCATAATATGGCAGAATACGATGTCTTAATATAAGGACTCAAAATGCTTCTCAAATTTAAAGTGCAAAGAGTTCACATTTTTTGAGATTCTCTTTTAGTTGTCAGTCACGTCAATGGAGATTGACAAGTCAAAGATCAAAAATTGATCCCATATCAAGAATTAGCAACTTTCCTCTTAAGACAATTCAAGGACTATCAACTCTTACACGTCAAAAGAGAATTTAACCCAATTGCGGATGGTTTGCTAGTTTAGGCTCTACGATTGTCTTCAAACCTAGGGAATCTATCAGATCTTTTGAAGTCGGAAGACTCGAACAACCATCTTTTGTCATACCAGAACATGTGTTACAAATAAAAAACGAAAAAACACCATGGTATCTAAACATCAAAGATTTTCTCTGGACAGGAACACTTCCACATGAAATGTTTTGAAAAGAGCAAAGAACTCTGAGACACATGTCATCAAGATATTTCATTTTAGCTGACATTTTATACAGAAGAGGATTCAGTATAGAATATGCTAGATGTCTCGATGCAAATGAGGCACTAAAGGTCATTCAAGAAGCTCATGAAGAAATTTGTGGAGGCATGTAGGGTATCTGACCATCATCAAACAAATAATCGGAGCAAGGTACTATTGGCCCACAACGCAAAAAGACGGTCACCAATTTATTAAAAAGTGCATCAAATGTCAGTTGCACGCACCATCAATTCATGCTCCAACAGCATACCTTCATTTGGTCAGCTCACCTTGGCCATTCTCAATGTGAGTCCTTGACGTGGTTGGTCCAATCAATCCACCTGCCTCAAATGGACATAGGTATTTTCTTGCTACTATAGATTTCTTCACAAAATGGGTCGAAGCAATCACTTCAAAAACAATTGAAAGATGACATGTAGTATCCTTCATTCACAAAAATCTTTTGTGTAGATTTGGCATCCAGCACGATATTGTTTCTGACAATGGTAATCGTTTTAAAAATGAAAAAATGTGCAATCTCTGTCACAAATACAAAAAACATCACTTTTCTGCCCCATATTACCCTCAAGGTAATGGTCCTGTAGAAGCAACTAACAAGATTTTGATTCGTGCCTTAGAAATGACTATTGAAACAGGCCGAGATTGGCATGAGAAAATGCATAATGCAATTTGGGCATATCGAACCACAATTCAAATACCCACTAATGCTACACTAGATAATTAGTATATGGAATAGAAATTGTCCTTCCATTACATGTCCAAAAACCAGCAATGAAATTTGCTGTGCTCATTAACCTCCCAATTAGCAAGTATAAAAAAAAGAGACTTGCTCGATTAGACCTCTTAGATGAGAAAAGACTACAAACAGCAGAGCATGTTGAAGTCTATCGCAAGAGAGTTGTCTGACATTATGCTAAATCAGTCATTGAAAGAAAATTTCAGGTAAATGATCTTGTACTAAGATCTATTGTTCCACTCAGGAGTAGACCCAATGGAAAATGGGCACCGAACTGGGAAGGACCATATGTCGTCAATAAGGTTATACCATACAATTCTTATCGGCTGATTGACACTGATGGGATCAAAATCCCTCATCCAATTAAAGCTTTGCATCTCAAGAAATCTTATACTTGAATTTGTAATTCAAAAATTTCAAAACAATTGTGCTTTGATAAACACATTCTTAGCAATTTTCAAATCAACTAAGGAGCATAGTATCCCTTAGAGAAAGTTTTGAAAATGCAACAAAATTTCCAAAATTTTCAAACGCAGCCTGTGTCTTGAGGACAACAGCAAGGGAATTGACTTGAACTATACAAGAAATTTCAATGAAATTGAGGGATTAATGTACCGAAATTAATGTTGGGCCCGACAATTGAGCAGTTGTAAAGGTCTAGCGTGAGACACTATAAGACAAAGCCCTTGTGACCCAAAAGACCTTGGCAAGATGCTAGAAAAGGCTATCAAACAAAATGAGTTGAGCAATGAGCTCGGGGTGAGTGTAGTTGTTCCTTTGGTTCAAAGCTCTGCAGGCGCGGGTGGGCATATGACCTATACTTACACCGTGAAGCTAAAAAGCAATCCATGAACATTTTGCATATATTAAGTCTCCTAAAGTCTTTTGAATTCGAGTAAGTCTTAGGAGTGTTTTACACTTGGTAACCTAAGGCAAACTGGTCTAAGAGTTATCGACCCAAAGCTCGCTACAAGGGTTCAGAAGGAAGCCCGATAGACTTGATATTGTACAAAGCAAACTATACAAAACCATCAAAGTGGTAGAACTCTGTAGTAGCTTTTGGGGTGGTGAGAAATTTCCCCCAAGAGTGAAGGGTGACTCAAAAAGAAAATCAAAATTCAAAAACTAAAACCAATAGGTGAAAAACTAAGTAAAAATGAGAGAGAAAAACGCTCGCCAATGATCTAAAAGGTGTCAAGGGCTAAGTTCTCTAAGCATCAAATGTAAAAACTTTCACAATTGCAAAATTTTCTAACCAACATTAATTCTTATACAGAGTCTCCAGTGAGATAGAGAAAAATCTTCTTATTTAAGGTCTATGTCCTAGCATTTCTCCTCAAGTGAAGATGGTTCAACATCATTTGAAAAACGGATTTTCCAAACAATTTGCAAAAATTTGGTGCATAAATCTTTGCTATTAAGCAAATTCTTCAACTTGCTTAACAATAAAGAGGGGCATCTCTTAACCCCAAATTTTTTCACATCAGAATTGAAGCAGTGTCAAAATTTTACAAAAGAATTATGTAAAATACAATTGCAGAACTAATTTCGAATCTAAAGAACAATTTAGATTCAAATCATAAATTTAACCCATGACACAAATCCCAATGAAGGATTATGAGTCCAACTATGTCCAAATTAGGATTTGACATCCAAATCCAATTACAAATGTCATTTGACATCCAAATCAAATTACAAATGTCATTTGACATCCAAGTCCAATTACAAATATCATTTGAAATCTAAATCCAATTACAAATGTCATTTGAAATCCAAATCCAATTGCAAAATTCAAATTTTGACTTAAATCCGAGAATTGAATCTAATTCAGTGTAAAGTGCTACATGGGACCCACATGTGGGCCCCACCTAGCCCGTGTGGTCAAGAGCCCCCCAAGAGGTCACGCACCCCACTTTTTCAAAAATATTTTCTCTCAATTAAATGAAAAAAAATCATTTTAAAGGCAAATGAATGATATCATAATTAGAAACCTTGGAAAAGAGAGACATTTATGTCTCTCTCTCTCTTCCTTAAGTAGGTCCTCTTTAAAGAGGGATCAATCTCCAAAAGCAATAACTAGGTCAAACCCACTTAATTCAAGTAGGTTCGACCCTAGTGCACCCAAATATGGAACCAATTTCAGCTCAGCTTAGTCAACACGAGCTCAACTTGGCCAAAAGGTTGGTCTGTCTCATGATCCAATTAGTGGACAAAAATAGACCTTGACCGAATCAAGACCACTTTGACTAGACTCAGTCGAAGTACAATTCAGCTTAATTAAGAGATTTCTTAGCTCAAATTTATCAAATTACCTCAAACAGAAGCAAACTACTCACAAATAAACTTTGACTTTGGTCAATTGGTCAAATTTGGCAAATCTAGACAATTTTGCTCATTTATGAGTAAATTGATATTACAGAGCCTAAATTGGTTTATGAAAAACAAATATACATTTGGATTTGTCAAATGTATAAATCAAATATCAAATTAAAATTTAATATTTCAAACCAAATTTTGATTCAACTGAAATCTATCTTCAATCAAGTTTTGGACAAAAATACCCTTTTCAAACCAAATTTGATAGAATTTTCAAATTTTATTCAAATTTTAATTGAATTATCATAATTCAATAACATTTAGAGCTTAGTAACTAGTTTTTAACCTAACAATCTCAATTTCAGACAAAGAAAAAAATAAATAGAACAAACTAAGGCAAAACTCTGTGTAAGGACATTTTCGTCCAAAATTTTGGTCAAAGTTGGTCAGCTACGTCTGAACCAAGGTTGACCACACCTAGCCCATCCCACCTAGCTCGTGTAAATGAGATAAAAATGATCAATTAGAGCCATTAAAAACTCATTTAATCTATTTTCTAACTCCCTAAGTCTTCATTAATCTTCCAAGGCAAATTAAAGAAGGTGGTTGAACCCTTCTTCTTCTCTATATAAATCCTCCATTGGCAACCAAGGGGAATGATGAATTTTTAGCTTCATCAAATTGCTGCAACCAAGGAGTTAGGAGGAAGAAGCCAAAGAGGAGAAATAAGATTCATCCAAGCATTCTTCCCCTCTTTCTCTCATTATCTTCTTCATTTTCCCTATTATCTCTATCGAGTTTGCTAAGTTAGGGTGCTTAAGTGAACTTTTACTTAGGATTTTCATGGAGAGAATCTCTCTCTTTCCCACTGTAAATTTTAACAAGTCATTCTTCTTCTTCTTGCTTTGCTAAGCTCGAATCCAAGCTTGGATTCTTGCTTAGGATTGTTTGATTTATAAAACAAGTGAAGAAGAAGATGAAACATCAAGACCGACTACAAGGCAGGTGATTTTAACTCATTCCGAAGAAGAAGATGAAACATCAAGACCGACTACAAGGCAGGTGATTTTAACTCATTCCTCATCTACTTTAGCTTTCTCTTTGTTCATTTTAATTTCAGCAATTCATAGGAGTAGTTTATTTTTATTTGTTTTATAGCTGAGAATGATGTCCAGCTATGGGGAAACTACGATTAAATGTACATATTAATGCATAATGCATGCATGAGTCGTTTTTTCTAAAAGATGAACCAATATATCAAATTTTGAAAATGGCCCCAAGGCTAGGCATTGTTCAAAACAACCAGCTTAAAACCATTTTGAACTCTCCACCATGAGAGAATCCCACAGTGGGAGAATGATTTTGCTGCAACATATATGACGAAAAAGCCTATTAAGGATGGATGCATTCTCATGAACGTGATCCACCTTTGCATGGTGAAATTATGGACAAACTAGTTTGAGCATTGTCTTCTTTTCCTTCTCATTTTAAGTCATTTTGATCCATGTCTTCCAATTTAATTGATCAATTCTGGTAGAGGAGATTAGAAACTAGTTTTAAATCTTCCTACGTAAAAGAACCCAATCATGAATCATCATGATTCATGAATTATGCAGTCCCTTGATTAAATTTTATTTTGAGAGTATGATACGTGTGTGTGTGTGTGTGTGTGGGTGTGTGTGTGTGTATATATATATATATATATATATGTATATATATATATATATATATATATATATATATATATATATATATATATATATATATACATACATACATACATACATACATTGTTATACACATGCAATGTCTTGTTAAAAATCATTTTCCTCTTTTAAAATCAGGTTGGAACACGTTTCCAAACTGATTTTTTTTTTAAAGAAGGGATCATTTTGTTGATTTTCATAGTACAAAGCTATGAAATCATTTCATTTCATCTCAAATTTTCTTTTATTTTCAGCAATACATACGTAAAGTGTATGCAAGTTACTGAATCAGACCACGCTTTATAGGAATTGGCTTAAGAATGTCAAAGTTTACATACTTGAAATGCCAATTTTCAGCTATAAAGTGGTTATGCTTTGGGGGAAAATTAAAAAAAAAATCTAAAGCTATCCAATTGGCATCCTAAAACACTTTTGATGGGTTGTTTATCTCATTCATAATTTTTCAGATTTGTATGAGATTAATCTTCTCCTAAAATACTGAAAATTTTCATTTTTTTTTACTTCCCTAAAAGGAGTATCAATTAGTCTAAAATCATCCAAAAAGTGGGCAATTCCATTGGCATGAAATCTGAATTTTGAGTAGGTTTGAAAGGCTTGTCATCTCTATCTAAAAAATGAGTCTCTCTCTTGGAATCAATTTCTACAATTTTCAGCTATTTAAATCAGCCCAAAATCTGATTTTTTATTTATTTATTTTAAGACAAAGGTGGATGTCATCCACGTCTCCATCTAGTTTAAAAACTAATTTTGGCATCATTCTTCATCATTTTGTCAATTCTCAAGCTTATGGACTACATCTCTAATGCATGTGCATAATAATAGGATGAACACATTTAGTAAAAGTCCTACATTTTAATCAAAATCAATCTTTATGTGTAGATTGTATGACATGTAATTGCAATGAATGGACTTTGAGAGATTATGAGAAAGTGAAGAATGAATGTTTCATATGAATGAACATTGAGAGATGATGAGAGAGAGATTGATGAATGTCTCATGTAGTTTCTCTTCTTATTTCATGCATTTACTTTCACCCAAAGTCAATAGTTCCACATGCACATTCTCAAGAAATTAAGTGATTCAAATTTGAGTTACAAAAAGTGGCCAAGTCATATTTTAACAAGAATTTATAAATTTCACTTAGCTTTCAAAGAAAACATAAGCAATGCATTCATAATCTTGGCCAAAATATGTTTAAAAAACAACACGTTTTCTAACAATTTGGAATCTATGTTTCATCAAAAGAATGAGCTCTACCTAACCAAATCACAAGTTTCTAAATATCTTAGACCAAATCACACAATTTGGGAAAAGAGGAATTCAAAATCAACTTTAATCATAAGATGATCATCATTTCAACTCATGAATCATCTTGAGTTCATAACAAAGAACTCAATTTCAAATCTTCAAAATTTCTAAGAATTGTGGATTTTAAATCAAATGACACCAAAACAAAGGTTTTTTAAATCAATTTGAAAACCCTCCTCCAATCTTCAAATCAAGGGAATTCATTTTCAAAACAAGTTCTAATCACTTATTCAAAATAAACTTTGGTTCTTGAATCCAACAAATCACTTTGGTTCTTGAATCCAAAACCTCAATGCATAAGCATATAGGATTTACATCAATAACTCGTACATGATTCAAATGATCCTTAGTCCTTCGTCCAATTACTCATGTTAAAAGTGACAAGAAGGGTTGGACCTCATACCGACAGGTGGATCCCTTTCTCTTAAAAATTTTTCTCAGAACCCCAATTTTAAAAGAATTTTTCTGATCCACATTTCGATGCCCTTTGAGAAAGGGGTGGGGTGCGAACAAGAAATAAAAGGAAGTATATGATAACATATACCTTGCAAGATTATCTCAGTGACATGAGCATACAATGAATAGCACCTTACAGTGCATAGGAAGACTAAGTATTATACTTGATTTTCCCATATTATCTTATCGATGGTTTGAAGTCTAGGTTTAGTTTATTAGACAAATTGGGTCCAATTGGCATTCAATTTGACAGTTAGGTTTTAGGCACATCCTAAAAAGATTCTAGGTTACTAGATTCGGGTTGGGGTTATAGAACAAAAGAGGGAAAACTGAGGAAGTCCTACAGGTTCTAGGTTTTAGGGAATCCTGAAATTCCAAGTTTGTAGAAAATACATTGTATTATTTCATAAAAAAGACCTACCAAGTGACCTTTGATTGTTCTAAACTTTAGAGATAAAATAGTCATGTAAATCTTCCCAAAGACACCTAGATCACAAGGAGAAGTGCATGGGAATTGGAGTTATTGCTTTTCTAAGTTCTGTAGAATTCTGGTTTTCTATCGGAGTGGAAAACAAAAATAACATTCTTAGAATCCCACAAAATTTGGTGGGAAGCTACAGATCATTGCAAGCTTTCTACCAATATATAGACAAAGATTAAGCTTGAAGATGGGAGCTATAGAATCTGTAATTTAGCTTAAATTCTGGTTTTTTGTAGGAGCAGAAAATGAAATTACTTCAGAAATAGATTGGATTCATAAGTTTAATTCAACGCTAGCACCCGTACTAATTCTAGGTCACTTTTACCCATTTACCCCACAACACTCTGAAAACTCTAGAGGTCATCTATCTAAGGTTAATCTATCATCAAACCTATCTTCTCCTCGATTTTGTTTAGGTCCTGGAGTCACGATTTCTAGCTTGCGTGAGTTCAAGCCCACTTAGAGAAGCTTGTTTCAATTTAACTGAGTCTGGTGGGCCCCATTGATTTAAAAATGATAAGTTTTCAACTTCAATTCTCATTTGCAGCCTGAGCCAAACCTAGGATAGACTCTTTATAGGGTATCTAGCTTACCTTCAGTGGCTCTTGATGTACAACTTCCGAATTTCGGTTTTAACAAGTTCAGAACTTACTCTAGTGTCACTCGTTCTCCTATTTTGGTATGTTTTGGCCCATTTTAGCTTCACCTTGTTGAGTTAGCCCAAACCGATCTTAAGGGCCCGTTTGATGGGCGGGATAAATTAAGAGGAACGGTTGAAAAATGTATGGGCGGGTGAAATTTCACCCGCCCGACTGAAAACGTAACAAACAGGGTGAAAGTTCACCCGTTTGACGTAAATGGGAGCGGGTAAGGTTTCACCCGCTCGACATGTTTCCTTTTTCACCTCTCTTCCTCCCGCTCGACGTGTTTGCTTCTTCACCTCTCTTCCTCCCGCTCGACATGTCTATCACACTCATGACAATCTGGCCCTAGCTCAGTTCATGTTAGCACATTATGAATTTCGTTCAACTCAGTCTTTAAATTGTTAGGTGATCATATGCCCCCTCCCCCCAATGTCAATGACTCTGTTTTGATGTCTGAGTTCAACTCTATCTTGGTCCTGATATGTCAACTCCTGACGAGCTAAGAATACCTTTCTCTTGTATGTATCTATCTTCTCCCAGCACAGTTTCAATTCAAGCATCGATTGTGAAGTGTAATTGCGATTTCACAAATTCATTAGCATTATTAACCCGAACCACTCGATCACTTCACAATACTTCCTGCCTCGACCTCAATTGAGTTGGAATTTGATCTGAATTTCCGAATTCTTTAATTAATGGACCACAAGTCACTGATTTGGTCCCTTAGCTCAACTTATCAAATTTCGACCCAAAACTTACTAAATTAGCTTTTCCCCATTTGAACCCTAGTTTTTCTATTTTTTCAGTATGCGTTTGATATTTTTTTAAAAACTGATCTTTTAGCACATTGGGAAGAATTTTTGAATTTCATCTAAACTAGGTTATGATATAGGACATGATGTTTGATCTTGCCAAATTTGAGGGCAAAATTCCACTAGTTGTCAAACATGTGAAATATCATTGCAGGACCCACAAACCCTGATTTCTAGAAACTTGCCAAAGATAGCCTCAACTGGACCTACAAATCTCAGTTCATTCAAACACGACAAAGTTAGTATAGCAGGACCCACTCGATTCCGTTTCCCCTACTTGCCTGATTTAAAACTAGCACAGTCCACTGAACTTAGTCTGCTAGAGCATGCCCGTTTTAGAACACTTTGACCAAACCCACTTGGTCCAACAAGACTAAACCTGACTGAGTTCATTGAACCAAGTTTTCTAGCCTAGTTCATTTGATTTGTTCAACGTTAACTAGACCTGCCTTAATTAGCCTAGCCCTAACAAAAGCTTAGTAAGTTGTACTGGCTTGAATACAGTCAAAATTCTAGGCCAGTATGTTCAAAGTTACTGAATCCAACATCAAACCCATCTCAGTTTAACCAAAACTTGGTTCGGGCTTAGTCAATTGAACTCAACATATTGGAACTAGTTGCAGTTTACCTTGACCGGCCCAGGCTCAGTTAACTGGACCCAGACCAAGCCCACCTCACTCAGTGGGTCCAGTAGGATGCCTCGCCCTATTTTAGATCAAATTCACACCTAGATTTGCAACATGTCCAGAAACTATAGTCCAACTTCAATTTTAGATCCAAATCTCCATTTTGGGTCTTGGATCTTACTTAGAATCTTTAATCCACTATCCAATCTGAGTTTGAAATCCAAACCAGTTTTCAAACTCAGATCACAATCCAAATTTATACATGACTCTATGGCTAAAATACATATTTGAAATTTGAATGCATCAGATCATGCCATGTGCCCTGGAAGCAATCTCAACCTTTCAAAATCATGGTTTTACTTTTTAAAAAATTAGTAGAAAGTCTCCTAGGGTGTCACCCCTCTTTGAGATTTTTATTTCAAAAATGTCATCCACTGGCACTACACATGCATGTAAAAGAGGAAGAGCCTCACAGGTTCTCCATCTCACCCGCCTCCTCTTCACCCTTGTATCTGCTCTCCATCTATTGCCACAGAAGTTTCGTCGACCAGGACCTGAATAGGTACGCTCCTGCTCAATCTCTAACAATGACTCAGGTGGTGGTGAATATGTCCTAGATAGTGAGCGAGAGAGCTTGTGAATGCAAGAGAGAGTCAGGTCAAGGTTGCGAATGGGTGGGCAAGGGGCAACAGTCCTATTGTAGGCACGTCCACCGCTCCTCCAGCAAGCTATGCATCAGACAGGGGTGGATACCTTGGGGATGGAGGGTTGATGCTTCAGTGGAGTGGGGAAGGTGTGGACCCTCACCTCATGGAGGAGGATTGTGAAGGTGGAGATTCTACGGCAATCGATGGGCCTTCCTGGCGAGCAGAGGATTTGGGTCCCCACCAAGCAATGTCGAGGGTGGAAACCGGCCACGAGTGACAAGAATGCAAGTATATGTTAAACCCTTGATAAGGCTGCTACTTCAGGCTGATGGTTGTTTTCGGTGCTAAGAATATTGAGAGGTGTGAGGATGAGGACTAGAGGAAATTTTACTGTTATGCAAATATGCATTAGTTCTGCTGTTGATTAAGTTATGATCCAAAAATTAATTCCAATGATTAAGTTATGATGCAAAAATTTGTTATATTGCTGTCTGTTATGAATTGGTTGTATTGAAATTTACAATGTTATTGTTGTCAAGGTGTGCAATGTCGGTTTAAATCTGAAAATAGACATGTGGTGTTGATATATATGTAGTTCATGATTGGAAGGTAAGCACATACAAATAAATTGTTTCTAAATTTGTTATAAATTGTTAATTAATAGTAGCAAAAATGGTTTTTTTGTTTGTGTATGTTCATTAGCAACAAATAATGGTTTTTTGTATTTCTTGATTAACACCATTAAACTGTTTGAGTTACCATTGTTAGTTAAAGTGGTAGGAAACAGTGGTGAAAATTGTTGTTATCTCTGTTTTATCAAACGGACGGGGAGGATCTACAGATATATATGTCCGTGCACATCATACCCGACGTGCATTTTTTTGGTCTATGGACCTTTGGACTATCATCCATGGACAAATATATCCATTGATTCCTATCTACGGACGTTTATTTGTAGGTGGGAGGAGCTTTAAGGAGTCGGGGCTATCTCTAAGAAACTCTCAAGGAGCCCACATCCAGCCTCAAAGAGTCTAGAAAGAGAAAGAAGAAGGGGAAGGAGGAATGAGGAAGGAAGAAGAAGAAAGAAGAGAGAGGAGGAGGAAGAAGAAATTGATCAAGCAAGGCATGCCATCTCTCTCTCTCTCTCTCCGTATTACTTTTGTGTTTCTTCAAGCACTTCATGGAGGCTTCTCATGCTTGTTGATGAGATGTTGGTGTTGATAGAAATCTAGCACCAATACCTGCAATTAGAAATCTGTATTCACGTAGGAAGGTAGAGAGAGAAAGAAGGAAACAAGAAAAAGCTGAGAAGAAGAAGACGTGACTAGAATAGTCTACATGGCCCATATTTGTAAGAGAGAACAGTTACAATTGCAGAATCCTAAGAGACTCTTCTTCGTATAGTCATAGGAGACTTCACATATTACAAGGACATTAAATACCTCAACACAGTTTACAAGAACGTAGAATCCTAGGGGACTTCACATATTACAAGGACATTGAATGCCTCAACACAGTTTATAAGAATGTAGAATCCTAAGAGACTTCACATATTACAAGGTCATTGAATAACGTGAGATATCGTTCAACGTGCTGAATTTTTGATCCAGATGGAAGATCTGAAAATCTGTTGTTTAACACCCTACCTCAAGCTGTGCATGTTTTTAAATCATAAACAACTTGCTCTTCAAAAACCAAAACTGATACTTTGTCAATCCTTTAGTAAATATGTCAGCAGCTTGTTCGTTGGTTCCAACAAATACTGGTTCTATCTCTTTATTGTCCACCTTCTGCTTGATAAAATGCTAGTCAATCTCAATGTGTTTTGTTCGGCCATGTTGTATAAGATTGAAAGCAATGTCGATGGCGCTTTGGTTGTCACACATTAGTACTGAGCTTTTAAATTTTTCTCTTATATCTTCTAGCAAGTGTCGAATCCAAGTCACGTCTGTTGTCCCTGCAGCCGTACATTTGTATTCAGCTTCTGTACTTGATCTTGCAACTGCTCTTTGTTTTCTACTACTCCAAGATACCAAATTTTTGCTTATAAAGATGCAAAAACCAGAGATAGATCTTTTTTCGTCTAGATCTCCAGCCCAATCAACATTAGTATATGTGATTAATTCATGACTAGCAGCTTCATTTTCACTTTTACAATACACTAATCCATCTCTAACAGTTCCCTTGAGATACCTTAGTATCCTTTTAACTGCATTCATATGTGTGTCCCTCAGTGCACGCATAAATTGAGACACTTGATTTACCGCATAGGTAATATCAGGTCTGGTAAATGTTAAATATTACAAAGCACCAACAATGTTGAGATATTTGGTGGGGTCTTCATATGTTTCCCCGTCATTTATACTCATCCTTTGGTTCAGAACACTCGGTGTTTCAACAAACTTACAATCCATTATGCATATTCTATCCAACAAGTCAAGAGTATATTTCTGTTGCGTCAAGGTAAGATGATCTCCTTGCCTATCAATTTCAACCCCAAAGAAATATTGCAGGCTTCCTGAAAGTTTTTGACCCTTTATCTCATCAAAATGTTTTTTCGAGTTCCCTGTAATGATGATGTCATCAACATATATAAAGAGGAGGGTAATAACACTTTCTTTCTTGAAAATAAAAAGAGACTGGTTGAGATGACTGTTTTGAAATCTGTATTCCTTTATTTTGTTTGACAAACTATCAAACCATGATCATGATGCTTGCTTAAGTCCATACAGAGATTTTTTTAGTTTGCAAACCCACTCGCTAGAGTCTTTTTCAACAAAACCAAGAGGTTGCTCCATGAAAACTTCTTCCTTCAAATCACCATGAAGGAAAGCATTTTTAATGTTTAATTGATTTTGTTTCCACTCATATTCAACAACAAGGGATATAATCACGCGAATGGTTCCCTTTTTTTATTATGGGACTTAACGTCTCATCATAATCATGCCCAAATTGTTGAGTAAATCCTTTTGCTACCAACCTTGCTTTGTGTCTTTCTATGTTGTCGTCATGTTTGTATTTGATTTTGTATACTCACTTGGAGCCCACTATATTTTTTCCATGACTTGGAACGATCTCCCATGTTCCACATTCATGCAAGGCATACATTTCTTCTCTCAGCTTTTCTTCAATGATGTGATTTTGATGCTTGATCAAATGAAGTATGTTCTTCCTCTTGCCAACTTTTACTATGAATAACTGAAAATCAAGTGATAAAAAACCATTGCTAACCCACCTGTGAATAAGATGGCGAATGCATTGGGATCTTCTAAGGTGGGGCATGTTGTCTTCTTTATTGTGAGCATTTTTGTCCTTTAGTCATTGATTGTAGATAAGACCCGAATACCGATGTGAATTGTTGCTCTGTTCTTCATTATTGCTTTCGTGAACACTTGATGATTGTATTGGACCCTCTTGATTTTCACTTTGGGGCACGTCAGATGACTGCATTGTTCTCTCTCGATCTTCACCCTGAGGCACATCATTTTCTGAAATAGAATCTGCATTGAATAACTGTGTACTTGTCCAGGGATCATAAGATTCAATGGTCATAAGCATTTCATTAGTATCATCAAATTTATGCTAATCAAAAGTAACATTTTTTGAAGTCTTGATATGTTTAGTTGTTGGATCATAACATTGAAAACCTTTATATTCATTAGCATATCCAAGGAATCTACATTGAATAGCTTTGTCTTGAAACTTATTCCTCAATGCAGCATCAACATGAACATAGCATACATAGGCAAAAACCTTCAATTTCTTATAATCAGGTTGTTTGCCTAAGAGTGTGAAATATGGCAATTTAGACATCAAGAGTGTCATAGGCAAACAATTTATTATGTATACAGCTGTACGTAAGACTTCAGTCCATAAGGAAATGAGCAGATTAGTATCATGCATCATGCTCATGGTGCTTTCAACTATATGTCGATGTTTGCGCTCAATTACACCATTTTGTTGTGGTGTGTAAGGACAGGAGATTTGTCTAGTTATGCCTTTTTCACGTAGAAATTCAATAAAATCAAGTAAGAATATTCTCCCCCACTATCACATTGAAAATGCATAATATTCTATGAAAAATTGGTTTGAATCATGGCATAGAAGTTTCAAAATATGTGGAGTACTTCCGATTTATGTTTCATGAAGTAAATCCAAGTGAATCGTGAGTAAGAGTCAATGAATAAGACATAATATCATGAACAGACATGGAATCAATAGGGGCTGGCCACCAAACATCAGAAAAAATAATTTCAAAGGGTTTGGAGGCCATTTGATTTATATTATGGAAAGGTAAAACATGACTCTTACAAAGTTCACAACTTGAATATTTTTTGACACTTGAAGTAAGAGGTAAGCTTGATCTTGGAGTGAGACTATCTGTGACAAGTTTTTCAATAAAATGTCAACCATAGTGTCCCAACCAATTATGCCACAGATCAGATTCCAAAAATTGGTTAGAGCCTCTTACTTTTGATTGGAAATGGCAAGGGCTTGGTGACGCATTATGAGAAAGAGAAAATGTCTTCAATCCTATACCAAAGGTGGATGAATCTTTGGGTAGACATTCCTTGAGGACATACATATTCTCTTGACGCTCCCCTTTAGCAAACATTTTCTTCGTTTGGAGGTCCTTGACATAGACAAAAAAAGGTGTGAATTCAATAAAAGAGTTTGTATCATCAATGAGTTTAGAAATGGATATGATATTCTTTTTTATATTGGGAGCAAAAAAACATTGGACAATGATAGAGAGGAAGATGACAAAGGAATATGTGCATTTCCAATATGTGTAATGGGATGAAATTTTTCATCACCTGTTATAATGCAATTTCTACCATAATGAGGAGATAAGTTAGTCAATTTACCTGCATTTCCTATCACATGGGTAGTTGCACCTAAATCCAAGAACCATTCTCCCTACTCATTTTGCTTTATAGTCATTTTGGAGAATGCGGCCATCAATAGTTGTTGCATATCTTCGACGGTGGTTTTAGAATTTTGTCCTCCTTGTTTGTAATCATGTCTTACCCCTTTGTTTTTATTTTGAGGATTAAACCAGCATTGTGCCTTCAAGTGCTCTTTCTTGTTACATTGAAAACAAATTTGTATTCTTCTTGAAGTATTCAAACGAGGCATGCCTTGGTTATTTGGTGTTGGTAAAATGCTGCGACCACCATGATCCGAGTTCCCATGGTTCTGACCAAATTTTACACTCATGGACAACACATTTTGGGAGTTCCCTTGATCAGTCGTTTCAATGACTCTTTTCATATTCATTTCATATTGGAGGAGTTTACCTTGTAATTCATTGAAGGAGGGCAGAATAGGAAGGACCTCAAGAACTGTAATAAAGGCATGATAATCATGCCCAAGTCCACTTAAAGTTTGCTGCACCTTCTCCTTATCAGGAATGTTATTCCCTGAGGTAGCAAGTTGGTCTGCGATAGCCTTAATACACCCCAAATAATCCATGATAGATGTTGAACCTTTGTTCAAATTCTGAAATTCTTTCTTTAGGTACATAATCCGAGCTTCTGATAGATGTTTGGGAAAAAGTATCAACAAGAGTTTCCCATAATTCTTCCGCAGTACAGCCATCAGAAATTGAGAGTAACACCTGTTGAGATAGAGTAGACAAAATATATGCAACCAGACTTTGGTCACGTCTCATCCACACAACATGTTCAAGGTTGCTGTTTTCTTGTATAACAATGACCTCTCCCGCCTCATTCTTTATCTCCTATGGAATAGATATTGGTGTTGCCTTTGTTGAACCAACGAGATGTCCAAAGAGGCCTTGACTTCTTATAAAAGGCATGATCTGCCTTTCCCAGGTTAGATAATTTTCATGGTTGAGTTTTTTGGTAATAAGATGAGGAAGAAAATTTAAGGACATACCAGAGTGTGAAAGGTTTTCCGTGACAACAGAAAGGAGGGGTATACAGGTAGAAAATGAAAGGGAAGGAAGATACGATATAACAAGATGTGCCCAGATCAGATCTGTTTGGGCATTTCGTTAGGTAGAGATAGCGTAACCTTGCTCTGATACCATGATAGAAATATGACACCAATATCTGCAACTATAAATCTATATTCACACAGGAAGGCAGAGAGAGAAAGAATGAAACAAGAAGAAACTGAGAAGAAGAAGCCGTGACCAGGATAGTCAACATGACCCATATTTATAAGAGAGAACATTTACAATTGTAGAATCATAAGAGACTCTTCATCATATAATCCTAGGAGACTTCACATATTAGAATGACATTAAATACCTCAACACAATTTACAAGAACGTAGAATCTTAGGAGATTTCACATATTACAAGGACATTGAATGCCTCAACACAGTTTACAAGAACGAAGAATCCTAAGAGACTTCACATATTACAAGGGCATTGAATAACGTGAGACATGGTTCAACGTGCTGGATTTTGGATCCAGATGGAGGATCCGAAAATCTGTTGTTTAACATGTGTTATCGTCATGGATGGAGTTCTCCTTAGACCAGCATTATATTTCATATTTTCTTCATTTTATGCTCCTTGAAACTTGCATCATCATCATTGTTTGTTTCCTTGAGTGCTCGATTTTGCATGTTGTGTTTCTCATATTATAAGGCCGCTAAAGAGATCAGGCTGCATCTATGGATGTTGCCCTTTCGACAGTCAAATCATTGGCTTCCCTTGTTACATGAATTTTATGGATTTTGAAGTCAAGAACATCATGTGATTGACCTAATTCATATAAAACCTTTGATTTTCATTCATTTGTTATGTTTAAAATGAATATGTTTCACATGTGTTCGTTTGGGTTCTTTTGTGTTTTTGTGGATTTTTAGCTATGATCATTATGAGATTAGGTTGGTCCACGTGAAACCATAGATGAATGGGCACTAACAGTGGCAAAATTCATCCATATATATTCATATACGTTATTTTCAAGTTTTGGCATCCTACATGTTATGAACATGTAATTTTTCTTTTTGCTTACAAGTGTGCATCATATTTGGCATGTTTCATGCATGATAGGTATTGTTCATGTCCCATGCATTAGTCTACGTGTCTAGGTCATGGAGGAGATCATCTTTAGATTGATTTTCAAGTTTTAGGTATCCATATGATGATATTTTTAAAACCTGGTTTCTAAAATTTACAGAATTTTGCCCCACTTTAGCACATTTTGAGACTATGAGTCGAATGTTGACAAAGCCACTTTTACTGTTTAGCGAGGTTGCCCACCCACTACTTTGCCAGACCGTGCGACGTCGTCGATAATTTTTTTTTTTTTGGTGAGGGTAGTCACTTTTCGTTTTATTTTTTTATACATTTTTAAATAATATATACAAATACAATAGGTACTCTTATCAATAGTTTATTATTTTAACATTTTTATGGAGAGACGTCTTTGTGGCTATTTACATGAAAAGTTGAGGGGCCGGTTGTGCACGTACAAAACTTGGGCGGTAATCCGTTGTTGATAAAAAAAAAAAATTGGACGTCGCTGTGTAGTTTAATAACTTAAATATGGAGATTTCTTTTCCTTTAAAATAGTGACTGATCGGTGGATCTTCTGCCGCAGAATGCATACACGAATAAGCGGGAGGGACAATCGAACCAGAACAACCGCACTTCGCGGTCGCGGAACGAGGAGAGCACGGAGGCACTAGCGTCTCGAGCTATGCGGTCGCTGAGGAATGCGTCATTCGGTGCATTCCCTTCCCTTGCCTCTTTCATTCGTAACTCCATCTCGTTCACCACCTCCTTCTCCCCTGTATCGTCGCCGTCACTTGTCCTGCTGGGTTGTCGCTGCCTGTCGACGTCATCTTCCAGGCTTTTCGTTGGAGGCTTGTCTTGGGGAGTGGACGAGAGATCCTTGAGGGATGCTTTCTCCTCTTTCGGAGACGTCACAGAAGGTAACTCTCTCTCTCTCCCCTCCCCTCCCCTTCCTCCCTCTCTCCCTCTATTAACACACGCACACACTCATACACACACATATGGAAGCAAATGGCCATCAAATTAGGCTGACGCCGTTAATCGATGCCCAGAAAGATGAAACCAAGTTGATGCCACGTAGGATCACTGTCATGTTCGGGGGGCATTTGGATTTGTACCCACGTGAATAAAGATGGGATAAATTGGACATCTGGAAGCTATAATCGGGAAAAATTGGAATAATATTTAAGGTTTGAGAATGTCACGCATGATCAAGAATGACCTAGGTGGAGATGCTGGACTTGAGGATTTCATGTTCGACGTTCGTTTTTTTTGCAGCTACTTTTGCTATTTTTCTTGTGAAGATACGGTGCTGTCCTAGGGGTGTTCCATTTCGTCCCACTTTTGTCAGTGATTGCAATGGAACGTAGCCAGACGCCTCCTGATGGTGCACAATTAGCAATTCATTGCCTTAGCTTTGTATGACGATGAAAGGGTTGGGAATAATGTTCTTGGGTGTTGCCAAATAGCTTCTCTCTCTCTTGTATCTGGTCTAGGAAACTTTTTCTGCTTTTCTGATTGTAAGTAGCTTAGATTTTCCACTCGGCTGTACGGTTCCACGATAAATCATAAGTCATATCTCTACATTTTGGATCGAGAATTTCGAGACTCTACCTTATTGGCAAGTATCAGATCCGTAGAGTTTTACTTATTTCCATGCTTCTGTTTGAATAATTCTTGAGGACCCGAAAATTTAATTCAATCAATTATGTATAATTGCTTCGTGCTTGTAAGTATGTTTACAACTGAAAATTTAAGCTTCCCACCTTTGTTTGGAATCTCTGTATTAATTTCGTGGATGAATTCCATAACATTTCCTTCTCTCTACTCATCTGAAATAGAGGTCTCTAGTAACTGACAGTGGTCTATGGATATTGATGCATACATTTAGAGCCCACTGAGGTGACGCTTAAACTGTATAAGGAATCTGGTTATAGCATCAAAGCATGCTTCTGAAACTAATTTACACTTAAGTTATGTTTCTAATATGGTTTTAGCATTATCTGTACAGGCTGCTGGCTATTCTAATTTAATAGCTATGTGTCCTTTATGTCTAAATTGCACTCGATCCGGGTGAATTTTTTCAATCATGAAACTGGATTGTAGTTAAGAAATAAAAAAGAACAGTTTTTGAGCCAAGTGCATAATTCATTCTTAACATTTGATGATTGTTGTGTCTCAGTGATGCAATCGGAATAATTTTTGCGAGGAGCCTTCTTTTGATATAGTATGTCACAGGGATATAGATGAATATAAGGTGATGCATCAATTTTATTAAGTTCTAAATTATGTTTCTGTATAGGGAGATATAGAATTCAAGCCAAAATGGAGTATCCACATGACATGCTTGAGGGTTATGATCCTGTCAAAGTTAAAAGCATCAGGAGACCAGGACTACCTGTCTTGTTAATAATGCCTGGTTGTCATGCTTGTATCAATGAATGCTGGACAATATAGTGATTAGGTTTTGGTCTTTTTAGATTTTTTGGATAGAGAAAGGAGTATATGGATGGGCAAGTTGTATTAACAACTAAACAAATGAAGCAGCAGCCTACTTTTCCTTTATCTTGCTGGTTATTAACAGGAAGAATAGTAGTTTGAGAATAATCAAGATCACAAACAAAGATGCCACTTTCGGGTATAAACAAGATGGGGGGCAGATATGAGAATATATGTCTAGAATCATCAAGATAATCTTAAAATGTGAATAGTTTGGAAGATGATGCTTAACGTAGCAAAGATGATGTGCTAAAATATCATATTGTATGGTGAAAGTTGCAAACACTTGAATTCAAGAATCTAACTTTTCTGTTCCGGAGGCTCACTTAAGCTAAATGAGGTTATAGCATTTCTTAAATGGCTAGAGCGCAATGTCTACTAAAGTTACTGTTACAGCCGGTAGTCTTAGAGAGAGAAAATCATCTTATTAAGTATTAACTAACCCTAATCTCAATAATAAATAGATTAGGGCAGCAGTAGAGACTTACAAATAACATCAACCAAAAATAGAGAAATGTTTAAAGAGAACTTCTAACTATTGAATATTGTAAAGGACTACTTAGAAACTTAAAGTTTTCTAATTCAACACTCCTCCTCAAGCTGGAGCATCCATATTAATCATACTAAGCTTGTCACAACATCTAGAGAAATCACCAATAGAAAGAGCTTTGGTGAAGACAGACATCTGCAGTCGATCTTCAGAAGATACATGAATGGTGGCTATGTTTCCTCCTTGAACAAGGTCCTAATGTAATGGCAATCCACTTCAATATGTTTAGTTCTCTCATGAAAAACTGGATTGTTTGTAATGTATGTGGTGTATGTGGCTGCTCTATTGTCACAATACATCCTCATGGGAAAAAGAATTGACACACTTGGGCTAGTTAGCATGAATTTAGCTCAGGTCATTCAGCTTTAGTTTGAGTCATAGCTTTGTACTCAGATTCTGCACTAGATCTTGACATCACACTTTGCTTTTTTCTTCTCTAGGATATAAGGTTGCTTCCCACAAATACACAGAATCTTGTGGTAGACTTTCTGTCTTCGATTGAGCCAGCATAGTCAGCATCACTATAGGCTTCCACTTCTAAGATTTTGCCTTTTGTGAACAAAAGTCCTTTACTTGAAGATGATTTCAAATATTTGACCACCATTAATGTTACATCCTAATGAACTTTTCTAGGTCTTTCTATGAATTGACTTAGCTTCCTTACTGCAAAGTAACATAGAAGAGCTTTCAAGTAAGGGATCTGTATGATCGAGAATCTACTAATTATGATTGGTCATCATGAAGATGTATGCGTGTATTCATAGGTAGAGTGGCCGGTTTAGCTCCTAGCATCTTGGTATCCTACAATAAATCAAGAACATACTTCACATTGGGATAGAACTACACATTCATTGTTGGGAGCAACCTCTATTCCCAAAAAATATCATAGTTAACCAAGATCTTTCATCACAAAGTATTTTTGAAGAAACAACTTTGTACCAGAAATATCTTGATCGGAGTCACCTGTCTAGATAATATCATCAACATAAACTACTGGAATGGTCATACCCTTGGAATTCTTCTTGATAAACAGAAAATGATCTAGAGGGGATTTCGTAAAGCCACACTTTGAGACCACCTCAGAGAACTTGTGGAACCACGCATGAGGACTCTGCTTGAGTTCCATATATAGCTGTCTTCAGTTTGCACACTTTTTCACACTTCCATTGTTGTTGAAAGTTGAAACCTTAGTAGCTGTTGCATTTAGACAGTCTCATCGAGATTACCATACAAAAAGACATTTTTGACATCAAGCTGATACATGTGCCAGTCATGGTGTACAACCACGAAGATGATAAGACGGATGGTTTCCAACCGGACAACAAGAGAAAAAGCTTCAAAGAAATCAACAACATAGGTCTGTATGCAGTCTTTAGCAACCAACTTGGCTTTGTATCTTTTCATAGAACCATCAAAATGATATTTCACAGTGAATACCCACTTGGAGCCAACAATGTCACAACTAGGAAGTGAATCAACAAGTTCCTAGGTGCCCACCTGAACCAAGGCATCTATCTCATCTTGCATAGCTTGTCTCTACTGAGTATCTAATAAAGTATATTGGTGACAAGTAAGAACTGCATGGATAGTCAGAGCTTGAATAAACTGTTGCATACTTTGACCAACACCGTCAGTAGAAACAAAATGAGATATCAGATGCAAAGTACACTGTCGCTTGCCTTTGTGAGGAGCAATAGGTAAGTCCTGATGGGGATCAGATATATTTATGCTCAGCTGGGTATAGTCACCTTAGATGTACTTAACTCTTGAGAAGAAGTTGGGGAATGATCATGAGAGGGGTCCTGTCGGTGTCTGTATATTAGCGGAGGATCACGAAACTTGGAAAGACCAGAAGGAGACTCACTAGAAGGAGAACCACATGGGAATGACACCAATGGAATGAGAGGAATAGGTAGTGGGCCAGATGATCGTGGCATCTAAATAGAGGTAGGAGAGGGACTATGATAAGGTTGAGACTCAAAGAATGTGACATCCGCACTGCTCCTTTTGAGTCAAGGAGTCAAAACATTTGTAACCTTTATGAGTTTTGGAGTAGCCAATGAAGATATACTTAATTGCTTCAGTAGCCAATTTATTATGTGTAGGTCCAAGGTGTGAACAAAGCATGTGCAACAAAATATTTTGGAAGCGATCAGAAACAACGGTCGTTGTGGCCCTGTGGGTACACAAGTTTAATGAGAACCTGGTTGTCGATGGAGGATGAGGGTAAACGGTTGGTCAATGAATAAGCAACAAAAATGACATCTCCTAAAAAATATGCAGGTAAATGAGTATAAAGCATCAGGGAACGCACCTCATTTAAAAGTTGGCAATATTTTCGCTCAGCTACTCCATTTTGCTGGGAGGTATGGAGACAAGTAAACTGAGGGGAAATGTCATTATCAGAGTAAAATTTTATTAATGTAGATGCCTTGAACTCAAGTGCGTTATTAGTGCGAATGCTTTTAACAAGAATAGCAAACTGGGTCTTTATTTCAATAATAAGGTTCTTGAGAGTATATATGATTTCAGACCTTTCTTTCAAAAGAAAAACCCAAGTGGCTCGAGAATAATCATCAATAATGATAATGAAACAATGAAATCTAGACCTGCTAGCAACTTTGTTAGGACCCCACACATCAACATGAAGAAGATCAAATAGTCTACAACTAGACGACCTAAGACTTGATGACAGACTTCACACTGGAACGACTCTGGTACTGACAGATGAGGAAGTAGGTGTTAGAATGTGTGTATCCCTTCTATACATACATATATGTACATACATTACATATATTAGTCATCTAATATGTGTCACATATATATGTATTTTATAGGTTTGGGTACTTAGGATATTTATGTAACTTTTTACCTTCTTTTTGTCTTTTTATTTTCTGTATTTTTCCTGTTTTACCCCTGCCCCTTTCTGATTTTATCCAAAGGGGACCCAAGGGGAGACTAGTCCCAACGGCTAGAATTCTAGCCATTGGAACTAGTCTCCAACAGCTAGCTCTCTCCTCTCTTTTGTCTCTTCTTTATCGAAGCATATAGAGATGGACTGTCATTATGTTTGTGAAGAATTCCTTCAGAAGAATATTGATCTCTCCTATGTTTCTTCTGAATATCAACTAGGCGACTTCTTCACAAAGGCTCTTGCAGCAGCCAGATTCCAATTTCTCCTTGGCAAACTTTCGGTTATCACACCGTAAGTTTGAGGGGGGGTGTTAGAATGTGTGTATCCCTTCTATACATACATATATGTATATACATTACATATATTAGTCATCTAATATGTGTCATATATACATATATATGTATTTTATAGGTTTGGGTACTTAGGATATTTATGTAACTTTTTACCTTCTTTTTGTGTTTTTATTTTCTGTATTTTTCCTGTTTTACCCCTGCCCCTTTCTGATTTTATCCAAAGGGGACCCAAGGGGAGACTAGTCCCAACGGCTAGAATTCTAGCCGTTGGAACTAGTCTCCAACGGCTAGCTCTCTCCTCTCTTTTGTCTCTTCCTTATAAATAGTGTAGATTCTCTAGTGTAAGGTCATGGCTTTTTAGCCTACTTTATGTATCTCTCATTGTGATTAATTTAAGTTCTTCTTCACCTCTTGTTTGAGGGCTTGTGAGTTTGACTTGTTGGTGGAAGCTTCAAGGCTGATTTGCTTGAAGTATTTGTCTCTTTGGGCCTGATTTACAGTAGGTGACAGAGCTTGGAGACAAATGGATGACCTAGTTTGAGATGCCACTGGAAGGAGGATGACAATAAAGAAGTCGAGGAGGCTGTAATACCCACAAAATTAGACAAGATTTAGATGCCCCCTTTCTCATTGCCTACACTAATCGTCTTTCCAGTTTGCAAGTCCTGAAATGAACATAAACAAGAGTTAAATGCAACACAACAATATAAGTCATTAGTTAATTGTCAGACTGATAAAAGATTAGTGGGAAACTTAGGAGCATATAACACATTAGGAGTTGTCATAGATTGAGAAATCTTAACATCTCCATAACCCATAATAGGAGACTATCTTCCATTTGCGAGTTTCACATGACGAGACTGAGGTAATGTGGGGGCAAGGTAAACAATGAAGGTCTACTACAAAAGTGTCTCGATGCATAGTACCTGTATCATGTGGAGCAAGATTGGCAGACTTAGCACTATCTATCATAATTATGGAGGTCGATGGCTGAATAGATCTGTGTGTTAAGAACTGCTCATATTCTAACTTGTTTATATTCATTATCACAGTCTCAGGATGGAAAGAAGACGAAGACCTCTCTACTGCTGATGAAGCTGCCTAGACAGCTCCAATAGGAGACTATAATGAAACCTTGCCTTGCTTAGATGCAACACCTCTGCCTAGGGATGTAGCGGAAGGACGACCATGCTTATCCCAACATCTGTCTTTCAAATGCCCTATTTTCCACAGTAAGTGCATTGAAATCTCTCACGACCTCCTCCTGACATTCGACCTATGGCCCTCCCCTTGAAGAAACTACCCCTACAGCCTCCTGATGTCACCAAGGCAGAGGTAGGAACATCAGTGGAAGGCTGAGAAAGGGTCACAACAAGGCGACTGAGTCTATTGTAAGCCTCAGTTAGGTCATGGACTTTTGCTCTAATCAACACTTGTGCCTTTGCTACTGCGTATTTAGGAGAGAGCCTGATGCAGAATGAAAGCAGAAACAAATCTTGTAACTGGATCTAGTTAGTTTTTTTTAATACTCTTAAACGGACCCATATCTGCAATCCATCCCTTTCCTCTATACAAAGGGACTTTGGTTCATTTTGTGAGACAGTCAAGAAGTTCAAAATAAATGAAATGCAAACTTTTGTTCTTGTTTGTTTAATCATTTGCTTGAGTTTTTGTTAGTTTAAGTTTAGTTGTGAATGTAGTTGGATTAAGATCGGTTAATTTTGATTCTTGTTGCGTTAGAGCCCCTGTAGAAACTTTGCCACCATAAACTGTTCACCATGAGTCTTGTGGCATGTGGGATATGGAGGACGCAAAGCTTTCAGTCTTCATGGATTGACTTGATGGAAGCGAAGTACTGAGTAAGACTTTGATCACCTTGTCACAAATTAAGTAATTCCTCCTCCACCTGCAAGATCTTGCTAACATTCTTGTCATTAGAGTACGTTTGTTTCAAAAAATCTCACATCTGTTTGGCAAAGGTACAATATACAATAGTAGAGGTAATTTGTGGTTGCACACTATTCTTGATCCATGACATGACAATATTATTATCTTCTTTCCATGTACTATATTAACTATTCATCACAAGCTCATTTTCTTCTATAACATGTTCATTTCAATGTCCAATCATAGACATCATAAACACATATCACCAAATTTCATAATTAGATCCATCTAGTTTCCCAGTAGAGCCATAAGAAAAAGGATTGCCTTTGTTCTTATGCTCATATTGCATCTCTGTTTTGCCTTCATTAGCCATATGCGAGACTGGACATTATGACCTTAATCTGGTCGCACTTTGATAAAATCAAGAGTATAGCGCATAATAATCAACTTGAGAGGATTTAGGCAGCAGAATTTTTTTTAGCATGAATAAGAGTTCTTAGAAAAATATCTATCAAGTATCAACTTGCTATTTAGTAAATCAGTCCACCAATTACAGTAATCAACTTGAGAGGATCTAGGCAGCAGAATTTTTCAGCATGAATAAAAGTACTTAAAAAAAATCTATGAACTTGCTGCTCATCAGTCCACCAAACTCCCACATAGTAGGCTTCATATCATTGCTTACTAGAATCCACATATGCATATAAGAATGACAATCAATCTGATAAGAGTATAGTCCACGTACAGCCACTCTTCCATGAGCCCATATCTGACTTAGAACTTGCCAACGCAACTCCCATGCAGTTGCTCACGCGCCGCTACATCAACGTTGGGAACCTAATCACATACCTCTCACGTGTGATTAGGTTCCCCTTCCACGCTGCTCCACTATCTCCCGATCAGCAGAGAGAAGAGAGAAAGGAAGGGTAGAGGAAGAAAAGAGGTGGGAAGAGATTGGAGAGAGAAGAGGAGAAGATGTCGCCGGAAGGTCAAGTCAGCCGCTGGTGGAGAAGGGTGGATATCGCTGGCTTTGATGCCATGTTACAGTCGGCAGTCTTAGAGTGAGAAAATCATCTTATTAACTAACCCTAATCTCAATAATAAATAGATGAGGGCGGCGATAGAGACTTACAAATAATATCAACCAAAGATAGCGATCCAAGCTGCAGAAGCATGTAGTGTTCTAGAATTCCGTCCGCCGAATTGAAGAGCCCCATAGATGATCATCGGCAGCAACGACTTGCTGGGTTCCGACTCTGGTATCATTGTTAGCCTTTGCTAGCCAGTACCAACCTTCACCAGCCAAACCCTTGAGAAGCTCACGCACACCGATAACCCTCCCTTCTGGCCGTCCCCCTATTTATGGGTGTTATCGGGTCAGTCCAGTGGACCTAACCCATGATCCCATACCCGATATCTAACAACATAGGAAGTGGTTCTGAGGCCTTTTGGAGAGAATGTTGTAGGGTTCAAATGGGTTTACAAAATTAAGTACAAGCTAGGTGGCAACATCAAAAAGTATAAAACTAGACTTGTTGCAAGAGGCTTTACTCAACAATTTGGGTAGGATTGTGATGAAACATTTAGTCAGGTTGTTAAAATGGGGACGATAACATTATTATATCCTTAGCAGTCGATCATGACTGGAAGTTAATTAAACTGAATGGTAAGAATGATTTTTTCCATGAGGACTTGAAAGAGGAGGTGTGCATGGAGCAACTGCTAAGGTATACTGAAAACAATCCAGTGAATTGGGTATATAAGTTGCAACTTCTTTATGGTTTGAAACAGTCATCCCAATCATGGTTTGAAAGTTTCTCCCAACAATTAAAAAATGTGGAATTTGAAGAAGTGCTCTTGATCATTCTCATTTTATTTGTCAAGAGAATAGATTCCACTTGGTTGTTCATATATGTTGAAGACATTGTTACAGTTGGAAGCTCAGAAGGCTATATTTGTGAAGTGAAGGCAATGTTGAGGAAGTGTTTCAAGAGGAAAGATCTCGGGGACTTGAGGTACTTTCTTGGAATGGAAGTTGACAGGTAAAATGATGTTTAACTTTGACTGACACAACAAAAGTACACTCTTGATCTCTTGCAGAAGACAAGTACGTCAAATAGCAAACCTATGAGTACCTCAATGTGTTAAACCAGAAATTGAAAACTGAAGAAGGGGATTTGAATCCTGACCCAACTATGTACCAGAACATTGTTGGATGCTATAACACCTAATCTTTAACAAGCCAGACATTGTGTACTTTGTGAATCAAGTATTGCAGTTTATGCATTCTCCAAGGTGCGGACATATGGATGTTGTCAAAAGGATTTTATGATATTTGAAGGGCGTGGTAGGTGATGCCCATATACTGTAGAAATATTGTAGAAGTAACTGCACTTGTAAAGAACATACTTTTGCTACTTATGTAGATGCTGACTGGGCTAGGGACCATGGCCGAAGAAGATCAATGTCAGGTTATTGTATTTTTATTGTGCAGAACCTCATTTCTTGGAGCAGTCAGAAACAGAAAGTTGTAGATCATTTTAGTATCAAACTTTCTATTGGCAGAGGTCATGGGGGTGAAAAATATATTGGGTGAATTACGGGAACAGATTAGTCGATATGTACTCTTCTATCGTAATCAAAGTGCTATCAACATAGCATTCAACCCGATTCTCCGTAGCAGAATGAAACATATTGAATCAATATTTTATCAGGCAAAAGATGAAAAATAAAGAGATCGAGCCAAGAACAAACAATCAAGTCCATCAGGTTTGGTTTCTTAAGAACAAGTTGTGCATGGTCAAGGACTTGACCATGCACAACTGGAAGGAGTGTTAAAGAGGATGTATTAATGTGTTTGGATCTCGATCATGTCTTATGTTGGGGACACTGATCAAGATCCAAACATGTCTAATGTTAGGAGCATCTTTTATTTTTACACGTAGCATTGTAGGATTTCAAGAGGTTCTCCATCATTTACTCTCGTTTTCAGCCCAAGCGCCTTTGGAGTATTAATAATCTTGTCATTTGTTAACTTGGATCTATTTACAGCATTGGCAACAAATTTGATTTGTGAGAACAAGTAACCTCCTTGAGAGTATGAGCTTCAATCCAAAAAAAAAAAGTGAGAAACCCTAAGTCAGACATCAAATTCATTTTGCAAGAAATTTTTAATTTGTTTTACTCCATCACAAACGTCGTCTAAGGTTGTGGAGCTCCTTCATCAAAGTGCAGAACGAGGCAGGGGCATTGGTGAATTGTGATTGTTACATCGGCAACATAGAGAAGAAGAATGACAGTTCCTTTAGATATGATCTTAGTAAATAAAGAAGTACTAGAGTAACAAGCTTCAGAACCATGTCTATTATGACTTTAGTAAATCTGTCATACTAGGCTTTAGGGGCTTGCTTCAACCCATGAAGAGTCTTCTTCAATCAAACTTTTTATTTATGAACTCTGTATCTTGGAGGAAGAGTCATGAAAACTCCTTTATTAATTTTCGATTCAAGAAGACATTTTTAACATCCATATGGTATATGGGCCGACTTTTGACTATTGCTACAGCAACAAAGGTTCTAACGGATGCAATAGGGACAAAAATTTCCTCATAGTCTATCCCATATTCTTGAGAATACCCTTAGTTAATTTCACTTTAAATTTTTTAACTGATCAGTCAATTTTAGTTTTGACCTTATAGATCCATTTGCATCCTATGGTTACTTTCCCTTGGGTAATAATAGGATTTCCCATAGTTACATTTTTTCAAGGCCATTAGCTCAAAATTCATAGCCTCAAACCTTTGTGGAATTTGAGCAACTTCAAAATATGTTGTGAGTTCATTATATAAGTGAATAGCAGGAAGCTGATTTTTTGTGATTGGGTGAGAAAGAATCATAAGAGACAAATCTTTGAGGGGTCTCGTGCATTTATTTGATCTCCTAACAAAGATTTCAGGTTCATTTTCACTTCTAGGCACTTCTCTTCTATAGTGAGTGACAATTTCTTTAGCAGACTCTGTTCTATCAAGGTCTTCTTGACTATTTAGAAAATCAATTTCAGGAGTTTCATTTGTATAGTCATGAGAGCAATTTTAATCTTCTTCATTATCTTCAAAATTTGAGGGTAAGAGATCTATAAAAAGGAATAATCCAAATTATGTTTTGGTTCCTATTTTTTAAAATCTTTTTCATCCTCAAGAAAGACAACTTTGTATGATGCAAAAAAATTATCTATTTTTTCCTTGTTAATATGATACCACTTGTATCCTTTTTGACTTTCCGAATAGCCGACAAAAACACATTCAATTGCTTTAGGAGAAAGTTTATGACCTACCTTATTTACAATGTAGCATTTGCATTCAAAACTCTTGAGTTTTCAAAAAGGAGATAAATTATATAAAATTCTTGAGCTATGCAATCTATTAATTAAATAAACAGAAGCCAAAAGTGCTTCAGCCCAAAACTTTTTAGGAATATTCTTACGAAGGAGAAGGGAACTGCAGAGTTGCAGTTTCAATAATATAATGATTTTTCCTTTCAGATATACTATTTTGTTGAGGAGTTTTTTGAACAAGTTCTTTAATGATGGGTACCACTATTTTCCAATAAACTTTTAAATTTTTTTGAGAGGTATTCTCCTATCTGAGAGTCTTAATATTGATTTCAAATTGATTTTTAACTAATTGATGAAAGATTTTGAAGTATGAGGAAACTTCATATTTGTGTTTTAAGAAGTAAATTCAAACTTAGCTAAGTGAAGTTATTAATAAATATCTCATAGTAAGGGAAACCACCCCTAGATATAAGCAGAGTGGGACCCCATGCATCCACATGCTTTAGAGCAAAAGGTGATGATGTAGTTGAAGAACTATTTCAAAAAGGAAGGGATTTCATTTTTCCCAAATACATGCATTACAAGAGAGATTTTGATTACAAAATTTCCTTAAGAAAGGAATACAAGCAATTTTTCGTATATACTAATGTGACCTATTCTTTGATGCCAAAGAGTGATACTTTCTTTGTTGACAATATTACGCAAGGAGTTTGACAAATCCAAAAAGTCTATATAATAATAAATTGCCTCTTCTACATTCTTCCCCATTCATCTTCCCTGATGGGTAATCCTGTATCCAACATTTTTCAGGTGAGAAAACAACCTTACAATCATGATCCATAATTTGGGAGAGGAAAACAAATTTAAGTTCAATTTGGGTATACATCTTACATTTGGTACTTTGAAAAGTTTTGAATAATGTTCTTCCTTTTTAAATTTTCCGTTACTTTAGATTTGTAAAGATGTCCCATCGGTGACACATACAAAATTGGGAGTTCATATGTTGTGTTTTACATAAACTATCTTACTTTTGAAGCCTGCACCAAAGTAGCATCTCTCAAACACACTCTTAGTGTTAGTGGTGTCTCTGAAAAGGTTGGCTGAAGCTTGATAGAAACCCAATTGCCTTGAGCGGTGAATAAAGTATACCCAGGAAGGTGTGTTTGAGTCATGGAATGACTCCAGTAATCATTCTAATGTATCAAATATAAATTGTAAACAACCTTTGTAGGATATGAAAGCGGCAAATGAAAAAGTTCTCTCTCTCTCTCTCTCTCTCGCTCGATTCTTTAATCTGCATCTTCTTTCCTGCTGTAAAGATTCAGTTGAAAAAGGCTGAGTATAGCAATTTATGTTGACAGGTGAAGTCTTTATCAATATACATGAATCATATGACAGATTTCTATGAGGTGTTCTGGGAAATAGAATTTCAATAGTTTGAAGTAAGGTGATTATCCTGGTTGTCAAGGTGCCAACGTCATGATCAGCTTGGCTACTAATGTAGTTAGTTCTCACTTCTCATCATGAGTGTGAGTTTCATTTGAGGTTTTTGTTTTCATAATTCAAAAGTACACAACGCAAATATGCTCTTATACTTGTATACTAACACAAAGACATTGCACATTTGCTGCAAAAGCAAGAAAGCTCCATGAGTAGTTTTGAAGCTAAATAGCCCCTTCCCTTCTGTAATAGTTTCACATCCATTATGGGTCCTTTTTTTTTATATAATGAAATACAGTCAAGATTGAGTTTTCAACTGGGGGCTATGAGTCCATAATGGCAATGTGTGATCAAAGTTCATCTTGCTAATTGGGCAGGTTCCAGCTTCCTAGTTAAAGAAATTGAAGTTGCATGGGTACCATGGTATATAGGCTTATGCTTTTTTATGTTCCGTTTGTCGATAATTTTTACTGATCCATGTTCCACACGGCCAAGGAAACATCGTTTTTTAATTCTCACTTGGCGACCTGCATCAGTTTTTGGCCTTTCTAGTAGCATAAGCTCACGGAGAAGAATGTACTTCTGTATACAACTAGAAATGAAGAGTTTTTACTTTCTTACTACATATATACGTCCTACATCCTGAGGGCAAGGTTGCTTGCGCTTGGATTTTCTCAGCATGTTTAGGTTCAATCACTCAACATTTATTCTCTGTGTTGGTTTTTGTGTAAGGCATGTCATCTCTAGATTGATGACACTTTTTAGATGTAAAAATCAATCCAGTTTCTTATCTATATATAGCCATCTGAAATTTGAAGGAAGATTAGTGCATTCTAATGACATTTTTTTGAGATATGAAAGTCAAATCCAGTTCCTTATCTATGTAGCCATTTGAAACTTGAGGCAAGAGTAGTCCATTCTAGAGCTTCATCAAGCTAAATCGTAAGAAGAAAAGGTATTTGAGTCAATGCTTCAACACCTTGGTCTGAATTCCAGCCTCCTCTGCTTTGTGACAACAGCATGAAGAGGATACATTCTTCAGTTCATAGTTATAGCTGTAGCAGCACATCATACTTTGCAATGGCTGGTAATACGTTACTATTGCACTTTGTTTGCTAGTAGACAAATAATACTTATCCAGGGCCAAATAGAAAACGACATCTACTAGTGAATTGCTTATTGATTGGAGTCTCAATAACCAAACCTTTCAATTTGGCAGTACGGATAATCTACGACAGGGATTCTGGAAGGACAAGAGGATTTGGATTTGTATACTTCTCAAATGAGGAAGATGCTAAATCTGCAAAAGATGCCATGGATGGCAAGGTTTGATGAAAATTTTTAAGTTTTCTCTCATGCTTTTCTCCCCATAAATAAAGAAATTTCTTCTGTCTAACAGGCATTGCTGGGTAGGCCTCTGCGGATAAGTTTTGCAATCGAGAAAGTCAGGGGAAGCCCTCTCATAGTGCCTCGTCTGCCATCTGTAGAAGCTGAGTCTCGTCATAAAAGATCGTAGTACTTTCGTGTTCCAATTGTTATTCCTCGTTGTTTCTGTTCTTGTAAGTTAAATGCTGGATGTGTGCGTTTCTTATATCTGACAAAATGTAGTTTGCAAATTGTCTTTCTGCATCCACGACTCACATGTTTTCCTATCTACCGCACATAACCATTACCATAATCACAGAACATTCTCCTAGTTATTTTCCGCTGTCATTGTCGTTGATGTTTCTCGACCTGCATTGGGCTGGCTTTTAAAGGCAACCCACTGCTGGCATCGACGATACTGATAGGTTGAAAATGGAAAGAATTCAACAGAATTTTCTGACAAACATTTTTCACCTTTGTATTTTGAATATGTTTTATTCTCCTTGATGAAGGGGCACCTTCTGAGCACCTTTTGCCAACAAGAATGAACGATTCATGAGCTGCTCAGTTCATTCCTTTCTAATTGGGATGTTGCCGTGCTGCTGCTGAAAAACCGTACGCGTGACACGGGATTAACTATTTCTTGGTCCGTAGCCCTTGTGGCTGCTGTTAACTATGGCTGAAATGGTTTATTATAGCATGGGCAAGGGCCTTCCCTCTTGCTGACATGACCAGTCATTATATCAATCACGTCCTTTCCAACTGCTGCTACCGCCATCACATGGCTGCCTCTATGACCGGTTTATCATCGCCATTAAGACCACAACCACCATCACCACTGTCGTTTCTGCCACCTGTGTTACCATTCAACTTTGCCATGGCCATTACCAACGTCACCATTATCGCCATTGTTGCCACTACAGCCACTGCCCATAGCTACCATTGTTGCCACTACAGCCACTACCCATAGCTACCATTGTTGCCACTACAGCCACTATCCCTAGCTACTGCTGCCCTGCTACCTTGTTTCTTGTTTCCACCACCATCATCTAATTCCATTCTCGTTTTTCTTCTCATTTTACTCTATCTTGGGTTGTCTGATGACCGCTTAGTTTTTCCTTGTCCTCCTTTTCACAGGCAATTAGAGTTAGGTAGCCTACGCTAGTTTACATTGACCACGCACCAGTTCACCTCACTTCCTTTTAGTTGGATACTGGTCTAGAGCCTTTTTGCCCCCTTTCCAAACGATTTGCTATCTATGTCCCATGCTTTTACTCTTACATGTAACTACCAATGGGACTTGGGGGGAGATGGCCCCACTTAGCAGTAAACTGTCATCTCCTTGGAATGACATATGATCATAGTGTACGAATGAACCAAATGAGCCTGAATGTACTTGTTAAATTAGTAAAGTGAACACACGATCACTCCAAATATTACATTGATTTATTGCTTCCAACAATGTGAGTAATGATAAGAAAACTAGCTAAACAAACAACAGTAAATAGTTTTTTTTCCCTCTCAAAATACGGCTTCTTCTTTCCATCTTGATGTCGATGTAATGAGTACTTAGTACTTTCCACACTGGCGTTTTTTCTTTTAAGATCAGAAGCATGGATTCAGGAGATGAGAATGTAGTATTGAGTTAGGCCAGTCATTCTGTCGGACGGTCTTAGTAAATCCACTCTCCTCTATTATTAACTTTGGCTTCCAACATAACCTTATATGAGTCGATACCTTTCTTGGCATAGCCTACCTGATGTGAAGGCTGAGACTGGAACATGTTTTGGCAACGATGGGTATCTCATTACTGTACGTTTGACCCCCATTCTTCCCTTCCTGGAAACTCTTCACCTTTTACCAAGAGTTTGCTGGTCATCTTGGATGATGAACATGCAGAAAGCGAACAGTTTATGTAATTTCTCTAATAAGAGATACCTAATACAAAAATATCAAACAAAGGCCTGAAGAATAGAAAACCTTGGTTACAGTTTTTTGACCTTCTTCCAATATTACCTTGCATAGCAAAATTATGTTTTCACCGATTTAGCTAACATGTTTTGTATCTCAAGTTGATGGAAGGTTGCTTCGCGTTCTTATTTGACAGCATTTGTAAAGTACAGTCCTTGTTGTGAAAAGTGATTTCTCTGTTGAAGGCAAAAGGAAAAAGGAAAATTTTCGTTTCCTTTCCTAAGACAAAAAATGCACCCTACCCATGGGCATTAATCTGGCCTCGACGTTCTTCAAATTGGTAAGCCCCGAAGTACAAGTCCCTGGTAGGTGTCAAAAATCTTTTCGTATCTCAAAATCAATGAGGCACACACATATGGTGCAAAGCTGTTATTAAAGGTCAGAAAGCGAAAACATTTAAACCGGAGATGATCTATATTCCATTATGGAGAAGCTTTAGGAAAAGATGATTCTTTTGGAAGCTAATGGAATTTCATGGGTTCCTAACTAGAAAAAAAAAAAGCGGACTTCATATGTACATCAGCTGTTTATTCACAATTAGATTTGAAAAATGCTAATAGGTAGGGGAAATTCCACTCCGTATTATGCCAATTAAAACCTTTAGGAAAGCCTCCCCAGCACAAGAAAGGCGGGCCATGGATGAATCACTTTTACTGATGCCACTAGTATTTTAGAAAAAAAAGACTTGGTAACCATTTATAGCTATGTAAAATTGTCGTTGACACACACTTCGTACATCGTCCTATTCACTTGGCGGTATTAAAATCGAAAAAGGTGAGATGTTCTGGAGAAATCTCATTTGTTGATCATGCACTTTTACAAAGTTCCATCTAAAATTAATGAGTTTCCCTCCTCCTAGTCATTTGAGTTTTGCTGCAACCATGTTGGAGGGTAAGCCCCTTACTTTTATTGACAAAACAGTGATTTTTTACAAAGTTTCAAAAAATGTGGCAAAGGAGGACTGGCCTCAACTATAATGACTAGTCCTAGTGCAGCTCACTTGCCTTTTTGCAGGCTGGGAAACAACGTCTATGAGTTCAGCAGCTGGGTTAAAAGCCAAAAAGGTAATGTGATACATAAACACATAAAACGTAGAGGATGCCATCTCCGAACTGGATGGAACTTGTAAACACCTTTGAAGTTTCACTCTACATCTGTGAGGTTCGTCCATGACTTGAATGCCATAGAAAATGTTTGGGGCCAAAATATCAGAACATAATCAAGAGCCTTCCAATCTTCCCCCACTGCATGGCAACAAGATGAAGATCAACGCTCTTAATGGATGGTGGAGGCCAGGTATCTGGGATAATAGATGATGACAACCATCTTTTGATATCATGGACATAAGATGTGGCTTGACAACTATTGGCTGTCGAGATAGTTGTGGCTAAACTTTTAATTTCTTCCTATAGCAGTTTGCATGTCACTTATGGCTAAACTTTTAATCTCTTCTCATTGGAGTTTTCATGTCACTTTTGCCGAGACTTTTTTGTTCATGGAGGATTCTGTTATGGTTTTTCTATATAGAAGTAATGAATCATCAGAGGGCCTACAAGCTAGATATCAAACAACCAACCTCATTTGAAGGAGCAATCAATCCGTTTTTTCAATTTCCTTTCAAGGTGATCCGAGCATGAGGGTCTCCTAACAAAATGGGCACACCAAAATGGTAAATTTACATTCCATGAAGAGGTGTTCGGTTTCTTCTGCCAATGAACGTAGAAAACACTAGCAAGCTAAAGCGATACCTATATGCTCCAGCTTGTCTTGGGTCAGGAGTCTTCCCTCGACTGAAACAAATAAGAACCAAACTATCAACGGTCTAACTTTTGACCTCTAGAAATCTTGACTCCAAGCCCTAGATGTGCTTGTTTGCCTAATCCGTTCATATGCCTCACTGCAACCTATTTGTTCCACATTAGTATCCTTTCAAACTACGCAAATCAGATTTTAAAGTTAAGAAAGTGACAGAGTAAGTGGGTAATCCATGGGAACTCAAGCAATCCGTCAAAATCATACTTCACATTTATAGTTTTTCCTACGTTCATGTTGCAATGTGACAGAACCCTCATATAATCTTCTTTTAAGAGATAAGGCATTCTCATAATTGCATAGTTTTGTCAAAAAAAGTGCATAGTCACCTGCTCCCACTGTCATGAAACACAGTAGCCTATATCCTCCCAACCCCAAATTATTGATTTCTAGCTCCATGAGTGATACAGGCTAGTTTTGCTATCCAAAGGCTAGCATTTGCAAGGTATTTCATTCTCATCGTAGGCGACCACACTAAGTTGTGAAAAATTAATGAGGATGAACATCAACAGGCTAAGGTTTCGAAGACATGGTACCGTAACAATTCCTTTCTCCTTCTCTACTCTGAGTTTTCATATGAGCGTCTCCATTACAATGGGGTCACCATGCCTTAAGCCCATTTGAGAGTCAAAATACCGTTCTTCCCTGTGTTGATCACCACCACTTGAGATGCTGTGGAGACACAACACCAAATACAATCAATCGATTCTTGATGAAATCCTAAGTGTTCTAAGGCTCGTCTAAGGAATCTCCAATTTACCATATTGTATGCTTTGGAGAGATCCAGTTTTAAGAGCAAATAGACCTTTATGTTTATCCAAACTATTGGCTAACTCATGAGCTAACAAGATCCGGTCCTCATCTGGTCCTAGGTGAGCCTCGTAAGAGGAAAGACTCCTTGCTCAACCCCCAATATCCAGCCAAGGATATCCCACATGCGATGAGCAAAAATCTTTGTAAAGAACTTGTATAAGCTATTGCACAATGTGATTGGTCTATTGTCTTTGATCTCCACTACTCCTTGGTGTTTGGGAATGAGGACCAAGTGAGCTCTGTTAAGCTTCATAAACATCTTGCTAGATAAGAAGAAAACTTTGATAGCTGCGTAATGTTGGCCCCACCACATCCCAACATGACTTAAAGAAATCTGAAAGAAATCCATTTAGGTCCTACGGCTTTATCATTTGCAGAGGAGAAGACAACTTTATGGATTACCTCAAATATTATTGGGGAGCTACCATGAGGGAACAGTTAGTGTTCATGTTCAAGAGGTACCTATTAGTAGAAAGCACCCAGTCCAGACGACATTGCATGTTCTGTCCCCCAAAACGGTTGTTGCTTCATGTAAATGATTGAAATTCATCAACATTCTTGGATAAATTTCCTAAAGGATTCACAGGTTAAGTCGACTTACTATTTTTCTTATTGTGAGGACAACATCATATTAAATGTCCTATCAAGACAACATGTAAGTTCTATTGCATCACTCACTTTCAAATTCTTCAAGGAGTCTGCCCAGGTGGCAAGGTGACAATGGAGATAGACTCCATAGAGCACAAAATTATTTTGACCCAATCGATTATAGTATATAATTGTAATCTAGTATTTAATAACACTAATGGTAGTGACTTGAAGGACTAAGAGTTTTTAACCTATAACGATTCTAACAATGTCCTCCCAAAGTACATGATTGGTAAAAGAAGTAAAACTCTTATGCATATGACCACTTCTCCAAGTTGGTAGGGGAGAAAAAGGTGTCCAGTAGAACTATGCAATTGAAGTCATAGTAACAAATCATACACAACAGGTCTTGCTACGCAGAAACTCAAAGTAGACCTTGGACGTACCAGGAAATGAAGATAACAAAACTCATTTATGGCTGATAAGGGAGAGAGAGAGACCAGGAACTAACCTTTCAATGTTCCAAGCTATCACTAGTAGAGACTAACTGCTGTTTTCCTCCAGCTTCCTTGGATGCAACCGTGGGGCTGCTGCCGCACCTCTCCTTCTCCATGATGGAGCAAGAATGATCATTAGGGCCTTCAAGATTGGCCACCCAACATGCGCTGGTTGAGTTCGCTGTTCACTGTAGCATCGTGGAACTGAAGCTTGCTTTGATTTGAGTCTCCCTCTTCATCACTAACGTCATCTTCGGATTGAGATTGAAAGCCCAGTTTGTTAGTGACTTCCTTAAGGGATCTTTTACTCCTTCTTTTCTTCCTGCTATAAGTGGATAAATCAAATGTTGTTTTTGTTCTACCGTGCTTGTTGTGGAATGAGCTCAGACTTGGTCTTTTAATTATCAGTGATATTTGCTGGGATGCTTTTGCTAGAATGTTTATTGAGTTTATCGCCATCGCTAAGGCTTCCCCTTGTTCTCCCAAATGATATGGAGGGGTAAAACCTAGTGAAGGGGGAGAGTTAAATGTAAGATCATTTGGTGGGCCGGCATATGTCTATGAGGAATTTCAGACATTATGGCTGTCTTAACGTAAATATCCGCTTAAGTGATTGTATTTTGGAATATTACGTCATTTTAGATGGTATGAGTGATTTTGAAATGTATAGATATCTGTATGCAATTACGGACTCTTTGATGGGTTGAATCCATAATTTCCCATAATATAAAATGGTATTGGTCCCTGGGGTCGTACGAATGGTTGGCAGAAACATTGGTTTCTAGGGTGGTCTCTTCCCCATCTGAGAGTCACCACACGTGCATCACAAAGACCATGGAAGATCCTACTACAATCCGATCGTCCATTTGTTCAGATGGATTCAGGTACGCTTCTGCTACAGTTAAGATTTTGTTTTCAATGATTTAGCATAAACATGATCCTGTTTAGGGCATATTGTTTTTGTATATGCATGAGGGAAATCTCCCATCAATTGATATCAGAGCCCTGTGTTCATTGTTAAATCGTTGATTTTTGGATGAATTTTTGTGCGTCCTTCCCTTTCGATTCTTCCCCTGTTCTCGGCTGCAAAATTTTTTTTCAAAAAAAAAAAAAAAGGGTCGACGGCTTCCGTTGCAGTCATTTGAGGATGCAGGAGGTATGGGGAAGGGGACGGTTAGTTCGGCGAGCGACCGTCACTGGAAGGCGATGGCTGGCTTCGGGTCGTCCTAGCATGACCTGCCAATGGGTGGCCTGCCGGTGAACCCCTTTTCGTCCGTCGCAGCCATTGAATAAGAAGAGGAAGGGAAAGGGTCAGAAGGGAGGGGCGACAGCCGTCGAAGGGCCACCACCGGCGACATAGCTGTCACCGAACGGGCCCATGAGACCGACCGATGCCCACCCAAGGTCGCCGGTGGCTTCCTCGCCGCTGCAGCAGCCGCCCAAATCCATTAAAGGGGGCAGATGTGCATAAGGTAGAAAACCGGCTGATTCCGGCCGATTTTCGGTGGGCGACGGCCGGCCGTCCTGGCGGCACCCACCGGCGGCCACCCACGAAGTTGGGTGGCCTGCCAGTGGAAGACCACCGCTCACCTGCCGAACGGGCGGTCGAGCGTGGGTTGGATCGGGTCGAGTCTTGACAGACCCGATCCAGATCCATCAGATTTAAAAAAAAAAAAAATTCGCAGCCTGCCCCGCCTGCATGCCCGTGTTTAAGTATACAGGGCAATGAATATGTGATAATTTTTAGGTTTTCATGTGAATAGTGAGTCAATCTAAAGATGGACTCGTTATTTGACAGGACTAATTATCTATATTCATTGTTGACCAAGAATACCACTTGCAGTTAATATTTAATCAAAAAATTAGATATTAATGTTGCACCGGTACCTTGTGATGGGATTTGGGCAATTGTATTTAAATTCATTTATATTTGTTATTTCATCTATGTACATGTATTGATTGTGAGCATGTTCGGTATTTTTGTTCTTTGTACAGTGAGTTCTGCTTCCATGATATTTGTAAATTTGAGTACTATTCCTAAGTTAAATTATTCGAATTTTAAAAGTAAGAAAAGAAAGACTATTAAGGAAGTTGCAATTGACCAGTCATTCATTAAGAAACAGAAGAAGCATAAGGAAAGCCAATGAGGCTGCTTTTTTTGTAAGGGTGAAGGTCATATGAACAAGGATTGTGTTAAGTTTCATGCATGGCGTGAAAGGAAAGGTAAACTTCTTACTTTTGTTTGTTTTGAGGTTAATTTAACTTCAGTACCCAGAAATGTTTGGTGGGTAGATTTAGGTGCTACTACTCACATAAGTGTCTCTATGCAAGACTGCCTAAATTGTCGAACGTCAAATGATGTTGAAAGATTCATCTATGTGGGCGATGACAAGAAGTCGAAGGTTGAAGCCATAGCAGATTTTAGGTTATTGTTAAAGACTGGTTGTTATTTGAATTTGATAGAAACTTATGTGGTTCCATCTTTTAGATGGAATTTGATTTCTATCTCATCATTGGACAAATTTGGTTATTATTGTTCATTTGGAGATAGTAAATTTAAGTTATTTCTGCACTCAAATTTATTTGATAGCCACTGGTTCTTTGACTGGTAGCGATAACTTTTATTTGCTTGATACGGTTGCTTCATATCATGAAACCTTGCATGTTACGTCTAGTGGTACTAAAATAAAATTAGCCAATGAGAATTCTGCTATGTTGTGGCATAGGCGCTTAGGACGTATATGTGAAAAGAGAATAAAAGGTTTATGTCGAATGAAATTCTTGAGTCCCTTGATTTTACAGACTTTAATGTTTGCATAGAATGTATAAAAAGAAAACGAACAAACATTAAGAAAACAGGTGTAAGTAGAGCTTCAGACGTCTTAGAACTGATTCATCCAGATGTTTGTGGTCCATTCCCTACGGCTTGTTGGAATGGACAACAATATTTTATCACGTTCATAGACGATTATTCTCGTTATGGTTATCTGTATTTGATTCATGAGAAATCTCAATCCTTAGACGTTTTCAAATTATTTAAAGCCGAAGTTGAGAATCAATTAGGTAAAATGATTAAAGTCGTTAGATCTGACCATGGTGGTAAATACTATGGTAGATTTGACGGATCAGGTAAAACGTCCAGGGCCTTTCGCTAAGTACCTAGAGGAATGTGGTATAGTCCCTCAATACACCATGCCGGGTTCTCTCAGAATGAATGGTGTAGCTGAGAGACGAAATAAGACTCTTATGGATATATATGGTAAGAAGTATGATTAATCATTCTACCTTACCAGAGTCCCTCTGGGAAGAGGCATTAAAGACTTCAACTTACATTCTAAATAGAGTACCATCAAAAGCAGTACCGAAAACCCCATATGAACTATGGACAGATAAAACGCCTAGTATGAGGCATTTTCATATTTGGGGATGTCCAGCTGAAGCGAGGCTATATAGGCCATACGAAAGGAAACTGGACTCTAAGACGGTTAGCTGTTACTTTGTTGGGTATTCTGAAAGGTCAAGGGGTTATAAGCTTTATAATCCATCCAGTAAGTCTTTCTTTGAAATGGGAAATGCTCATTTCTTTGAGGATATTGAGTTTGGGGAAGGTGATCAGGTTAGAAACATTGCCTTTGAAGAGGGACCTGAGTCCACTCATACGGATGTTGTAACCAATAGTCAGGTATTCATTCCTGCCATTGTTCCAACAGCATATTCAAAAAAAGACAATGATGTCGATCTCCCTACTGAAGAATAAACTCAACAACCTCAAGAAAATCAAGTAGAGGTGCCACTTAGGAGATCCACTAGAAAGAGGAGAAGTCAATTTCAAATGATTTTGTTTATCTCCAAGAACATGATGTTGATATGGGCTTAATGGAGGATGATCCTATTAATCTCTAGCAAGCAATAAAGAGTTCTAAATCTCATAAGTGGATAGATGCCATGAATGAGGAAATAAAGTCCATGATGCATAATGACGTATGAGACATTGTTCCCTTGCTTGAAGGTGTGAAACCCATTTGTTGTAAATGGATATTTAAAATCAAGAGAGATTCATTAAGAAACATCAAAAGGTATAAGGCACGTCTTGTCGCAAAGGGCTTTACTCAAAAGGAAGACATTGATTATACAAAGACTTTCTCTCCAGTTTCATCGAAAGACTCTTTCATGACTATAATGGCACTTGTGGCTCATTTTGACTTAGAGCTGCATCAGCTAGTTGTAAAGACAACATTTTTAAATAGAGACATTGATGAAGCGATATATATGGTGCAACCAGAAAACTTTATTTCAGGAGATGCAAAGAAAATTGTTTTCAAACTCAAGAAATCCATCTATGGGTTAAAGCAAGCTTCCCGTCAGTGGTATTACAAATTTCATCAAGTTATAGTTTCATTTGGTTTCAAAACTAATATGGTTGATGAATGTGTATACCAAAAGTTCAGTGGCGGTAAATTTATCTTTCTGGTTTTATATGTCGATGATACATTGCTGGCATGTAATGATGTGAGTATATTACATGAAACTAAGAATTTTTTGTCAACTAAGTTTGACATGAAGGATCTTGGTGACGCTTCCTTCGTATTGGGGATCCAGATATTTCGAGATTGTTCTCGGGGTATTATTGGATTATCACAAAAGGCCTACATTGATAAGGTGCTTCAGCGATACGACATGAAGAATTGCAAACCAGGAGACACTTCAGTTGCTAAAGGAGACAAGTTTAGTCTCAAACAGCCTAAAAGTGAAATCAAATATAAGGAAATGGAAATGATTCCCTATTCGTCTGTTGTGGGAAAGCCTTATGTATGCTCAGGTTTGTACTCGTCCGAATATTGCATTCATCGTTGAAATATTAGGCAGATACTTAAGTGATCCTGGTATGGATCATTAGAAAGCAGCCAAACGGGTATTGAGGTACTTACAAAGAACAAAATGTTTTATGCTCACATACAAGAAGTCAGATCAGTTGGAGATCATTGGGTATTCAGATTCTGACTCTACTGGGTGCCAATAAAGTAGCATAGCATGTTACGAGACATCCAATCATGCCTTATGGTTGCAGAATTTTGTTATGGGGCTGCGCATTATGAATGGTGTACAAAGACCACAAGGTTATTGTGTGACAATAATTCAGCAGTCATGTACTCTAATAACAGCCAAAGTTTATCAAAGTCGAAGCACATCGACATTAAGTTTTTGGCTGTTAAAGAGATGATACAGAATGGTCAGGTGTCTTTACAGCATATTGGGACAAACTTTATGATTGTGGATCCGCTTACTAAAAGTTTAACACCTAAGGTCTTTCATGAATATGTTGTTCATATGGAGGTGTTATCCTTAGATGATGTGCTGGTTTAGTGGGAGTTTGCATTTTGTTTGCTCTTATATATGGACGCATATTCAGTTTTCTATAGAATAAAGTTTAAAGTTATTTGGTTCCATTCTGTGTTTGTTTTAAGGTTTTAAAGTTGGACCAGTTGAGAATAGATATGTTGTAATCACATTACATGTAATTCTCATGCTATACATCCATATCAGATCTATGTCATTGATTGTGTTAACATTTGTGATCATTGAAGGTTTAGCGAATTTTAATATAGCAAAAGCCGCTTTGGTTCTGTATTGATATAGTCATGGACGAGATTGGTGAAAATGATGTTTAATGAGATAACAATTATGAGCTCCTCAGGTTTTATGTAATGTCTGAATGTATAAAGACATATTTGGCGTAAGTGAGAGATTGTAAGATCATTTGGCAAGCCGGCATATGTCTATGAGAAATTTTTGACATTATGGCTGTCTTAACGTAAATATCCGCTTAAGTGATTGTATTTTGAGATATTACGTCATTTTAGATGGTATGAGGTGATTTTAAAATGTATAAATACTTGTACGCAATTACAGACTCTTTGATGGGTTGAATCCGTAATTGCCCATAATATAAAATGGTAGTGGTCCCTGGGGTCATGCGAATGGTTGCTAGAAACGTTGGTTTCTAGGGTGGTCTCTTCCCCATCTGAGAGTCACCGCACGTGCATCGCAAAGACCCTGGAAGATCCTACTGTAATCCGATCGTCCATTTATTCAAATGGATTCAGGTACGCTTCCGCTACAGTTAAAATTTTGTTTTTAATGATTTAGCATGAACATGATCCTGTTTAAGGCATATTGTTTTTGTATATGCATGAGGGAAATCTCCCATCACTAAACCTTTGCTTTGTCGTGGTAGTTGTCTGCTCCGTGATGGACATTGAGGAATTATCCCCAAAGGAACCTACCTCTTATTTGATGATTGAGTTTAGTCTTTTGTCAACAGATTTTTTTCAGTTCAGCCATCTGCTTTTTGGGGCTAGTTCCACCAACCGATTCCAATCATGTAGTCATGGCTACCACCCACAAGGGGACCTTGCTTTTCCCTTTTGATCACAGACTCCAAATTTTGCAGGACTTGAAAAGACTTTGTAGATGTATTAACCGAAGGAAGGCCAAATTGATCTACAACAATATTCTTCCCATGTATTTTGTTGTTCTTCATAACCAAACTTTCTTTAAGCCCTCTAGAATATGTGTCTTCTCATGTAACGACAAAGGCATGAGAAAACCATTCATACCCTGAACTTCTTTCAAGCCTTCCATAACCCGAACTTCTATATAGTGGGTGTTTGCTCTACAAGTAGTATAGAAGCAAAGACATTCCTCATACACTACTTCCTGAGGGAGGACCCCATTCGTCTCCAACCTCTAGATTGATGACATATTTGGAGACAAAGTTGGGTGGGACACTGATGCTTAGCCTACTAGGGAACTCCACTTTGAGCATACTCGTCGTAAGAAGATCTACCTCAATCAATTCACCCGAAGGGCTTTGACTACTTCCTCAAACAATTGGATGTTCCAAAACAAGGTGGGTAGCCTGGGAGATGAAGGTATGTTTCAGCTTCATTTGCATGTTGAAAGTTTAGTGGCACTAGAGCCCTCCCTCTAAGCTTCTACGCTCGTACCTTTTGCTTAGGCGAGTCAACTCTGATAAGGAAGGAACCTCTCCCCAAAAAGGAAAAGGGAGTGTTTGGAATGTCCTTCCAGATTCTCTTTAGATCGGCCATCACAAAGCTATAATCCATATTTCCTCTAGGGACCGTTTGATGGCATGAAATTATGGAATTGGAAATATATTTCTGAAAATATATTTTCTGGAAAAAGAGAATGAGAAAAATATTTCCAATTCTCATTTTTATGAGAGTGTGATAACTGAGAAATATATTTCCAGAAACATATTTCTGTGTTTGATTTTTAAGAAACATATTTCCAGATTTTTAAGAAACATTTTTAAGAAACTACTGAATTGGAAGTACCAAAGTTTTCGTTTGTTCAGTGCCTTGGTTTTCTTTATTAATGGCTGTGGCTGCCAGTGGTGTGAACAGTAACAAGTCCTGTTATATGAGAATCTTTTAGGAAACAACTTGTAGGTACTTGAACAAGAGTGTCCAAGAGATATTGGTTCCAACTAAAGGACAAGTTCATCAAGCATATGCAGATCAGAGACATTCTTACTGTTCATATCTTCATCTAGACCTAAAAAAGCTTGCAAAAGCCAGAACATTTCGGTTGCTCCACGACAACAAACATATCTTTTTTCTTGCAGAATGTCGTTACAGATGCCCCACGGCCAAGATCTGGGTAATCTTCCTCCTCATTCAGTCGATATTCTTTCAACAAGTGCTAAATGAACGAATCACGGGCCAGGCAGATATGTGGATCGTTTGGTTGATGCAGTGTAGTAACCTTACTTTCGTTGACCCTAAGAGCTTGTTAGAAACCTGACTTCGGCATTAAAAACTAGTTCTTTTGAACTAATTTGATGCCAAAACCAGGTTATTGACATGGACTTACCAGCATACAATGTATATCTTAAAACAAACTATGGATAGGATCACTGCAAAATTCACATACTACATTCAAATAACAAAGTTACAACAGGTTTAAGCACCACAGGGAAAGAAAGCACGCCATATGCCTTTTATCTTGTTGAAATGGAACAAATTCACAAGTTGTGATAGGAAAAAGGGAGCTTTTGAAAGGCTCCAGCATGGAACACAACCTTTTTGAATGAACTGCAACTGAGAACTCCGATTCACTTGATTCTAACATATCCCCTGTGCAGCTTCTTTCTCGGCAATATATTTAACAGCTGCCATAAACAATAGTTGAGCTTCACATTCTTAGCCGGTGCATGTCAGTCTGTCCAGCAAATCAGCTACGTTCCTCATCGAAGGCCTTCTTTCTGGATTGATATTGACACAATGCAATCTTGAAAACACCAATCATTTCCTCTTCCATTTGCATTTGGCGCAGAAGAACAGGCTCCACAACATCTGAAAAAGGCTTCTTCTCATCCATACACAACTGAACCCAGCTCACTATGTCCATCTCTGAGGTCGACATCAAAACTTCTGTTGACCTACCAGTTATCAACTCTAACCGAATCACCCCATACGAGTAAACATCCCACTTTTGCGATGGTTTTAGAAGTTTTGGTGCTTCAGGTGCTTGATACAGAATATCCCATCTCTGAGGTCATGCTTGTTGTTGCCTGCTATCAGTTGGTTGTTGCCTGTTATCAGTTGGTACGCGATTAGATTGCAAACCTGGTGACTCACCTGCAATGTTTGCCAGTCTCCCCAATCCAAAATCTGATATGTATGGTTCCATCATCTCCCCCAAGAGTATATTTGTAGGCTTCAGATCCCCATGGACATAATTCCTGACCATGCAAGTAAGCCAGTGCCTTCGCAAACCCCTTTGCAATTCCAACTCTTACCTACCATACCAAGGGATTTTCGCTCTTCCCTGTAATTGTAGACAAAACAAACCATGATTAGCACTAATAGGACAAAGAAAATCGACATGAAATTTCACATGTCCAGTTGTACATACTCAATTTGACCACCGCAATATGATCTGTTCAAGGAACAATTCTTGGATAATTTTTACTGCACTAGTTTAACAACTGATATTAACTCTAGATAGATACAGCATTTTGCTGACAAGTTCTTTTCTACTCCACTATTTCAATGCCGAATATTAAATCTAGAAACATCTAGCAGTTTGCTGATCAAACAAAGGTAGAGATGAACTTCAAAGAAAAACAGATGATGCAAAGGAATGCTGTAGGTTGACAAACAGGATATTGGATGGTCGTATGCCCCACCAACCTCAGTCAGCTGGTTGTGATGGACCAGAAACACCAAGATAGAGGTTCATTGATGTACACTTCTCTGTACAGATTTAGGTACAAGGCATGCAAACAACAAAGCAGAATACAGTAGAGGCCAGACGGTAGAGAAAAGAGGAGCCTGAACTTGGATGAGCCTTCTAGTCTTTCCTCTCCTTCGCTTGGGGCTCAATACTAAAAGTTATACATAAAGTAAGAAGAGTATGGCGACAGGAAGAAGAAACAAGCAAACCTTCCCTCTCCAACTCAAAGTCAAAATACGTCGTACATAAAAAAGAGGGAAATGCAGGAATCGAGAAACGGGAAAGGGGAAGGAGATGATTCCAGAGCACAGGCACAAAATGAAGAAATTGGGATTTCCAGAGCACAGGCACAAATTGAAGAAATTGAGATTTACCTGATAACAGAAAGTGACGATGACGACTCGACCAGCGAAGTGGACCGCCTCTCCTTCCCTCACCGGCCTGCACAAAAAGCCTTCACTCTTCTAGTGTCACTCCTCAAGCCTTCACAGATCTGCACAAAATATTGGCTGCTTTTCACGGCTGACGAACAGCGACGAGATCGAGAGAGAGAGAGAGAGAGATGGTTACCTATGGTGGAGAGGCAGAGATGCACAGATCTGATGAGGATCTGATCTATGGCAGCGAGCAAGATGAGGTCGTTCTGCGAGAGAGACGAGGAGGGTAGCAGGAGAGTGAGAGGGCGAGAGAGACAACGAGGGGAGAAGGAGACTCAGAGGGTGAGAGAGACAACGAGGGGAGAAGGAGACTCAGAGGGCAAGAGAGACGCAGAGGGGATCAGGAGAGTGAAAGGGCGAGAGAGAGGACGAGGGAGCAGGAGAGTGAAAGGGCAAGAGAGAGGACGAGGGAGCAGGAGAGTGAGGGAGAAAGAGACGACGACCAGCAACTCGGAACGAAGGCGAGGAGGCAGCTGTGCGCCTGTGGCAGGAGGGAGAGGCAGGCGCTGTGTGGGTGGGAGGTGAAGGCGAAGGGTGGGTTCCCAAGGGGCAGAAAAATAAACCCGGGTTTATTTTTCCACCCCTCGCCGAGCAAACAAGTTTCCGGAAATATATTTCTGGAAACGCGTTTAACGGGCATTTTTTTCATTCCGCGTTTGATAAACGAGGAAACTTTTTAAAATTTGAAATTTATCTCCCTTGCTACAGTGGATTTCCGGCCCGTCAAACGCCCCTCTAGCATCTCTTTCCACAAAGCAGCAAATGGCTGACCAGGAGAAACGACATTTCAATACTGACCAGGAGAAACGACATTTCAATACTTCAATATCATCCTCTATGAAGATAACCCTTGGTCTCCCCTTCACTGTTAGTACGCGTAGCAGAGGCCTATTCTCATCCTCGTTATTGAGTTCCTGGGTGAGTTTTTCCGTCCAAAACTTTAGAGATGAGCGACTATTCAGGTATGTTGAGTCGCACTCCCTCTTCAACATGGGGTTTGATCCATCCTCCTTTTTGATGGGTTGTTCATCTCTCAAGCAATATATTTTATTCTTTCTACTATGTATTTGGGGCACAACATCACTGAAGCACATGCCAGCGGGAGTCAAAACCCAATGGTCTTCCATATTTTCTTCTTTTGGGTCACCCCCTACACACTGAAATCTATCAACTCCATGTTGTTGGAGCATTCTGGCTGAAATCCTTGTTGGAGGCCCAACTACCTTAACTACTGTGTGAAGCAGTGGGTGGCAACCAACCCTCCCTCACTTATGACGATACTGGCCTCTGTTTTAAGATGACACAACTTCTTGACTCTTAACCATCTCCCGTAAATTGAGTTAATTATCGCATTGATCATGAACTTCACTTGGATCAATTGTGACAATGCCATAATTGAAATTCAACCATACCATACAATGCAGCATAAGTGTACAAGGATTTGGGAAATTTTTTGCCTATATAGTTAGCTATGGCACGATTTGTCCTACGATATAATATAATATCTGCTTGCATAATTGGCCCATGGCTTGACCTATCCTAAATAGATAGTGTGCGGTACTCTATATTAGTACAGAATTAAATAACTAACTAGAACAGAACCATATCATATGTATAAACAAAATCAAAATGTATAAAGATCAACCCATATATACAACATACCACAAGTCAAACACATGGCATTAACGTATACATCAAAGCCCTTGTACAAACCGAAAATGTAGGGCAAATAATGTGGCATCATCACATCTCACTAGAATCACACCATTCCTTGACGGCCACTGTGATGAGCGAGTACCATTGTCTGCCTGATGGGATTATTGATCAGTATAATAAATAAGTATGATCAAATTTCTAGTTTCTCCTACAACTAAATTGAGATCTAGTGTAGCTTTGTAGGAAACGAGGCTGGTACCAGTTATGTAGCGTAGATAATATCGTTTATGGTAAGACTATATGGTAATCAATCATTCCAAGAGAGAAATATAAGTCATACTTGAGAATGCAAGTTAACAACAAAATATTTTAAACAAACATGCACACACCCGCTTGAGCAATAGATTTGGTGCCACCCCCACCTCGGGTGCTTAAGGTGGACCACCGGACACTCAAACAACTTATAGTCCAAAATACTAAGTCACTGGGAAAGGCATGCGGTGACCACTACCATGACTCCAAGTTCGCTGAGATCAGTTATGCTACTGCAGTAGCACATCCCACAAATCATGGTGTCACAAGGGGGATGAACTCCTTTTTAGTAGTTTAAAGAAGGAACTATATATATATATATATATATATATATATATATATATATATATATATATATATATATTGAGAAGGATGAGGATCTAAGTGTATAATTGTTTTTTAACACGATTTTTTGAAGCGATTTGGACACATAATAGAGATTTTGATGATGTTGAGAAGGTTTAGAACCATTTGAAAATATGCTTCTATTGATGTGCATATATGTCGTATATTGAGAATCTCAATTTCGGGATAGACGCATCAACAATGGAAGCAAGGGAGAGACGGATTAGTGATTGGTTCAAATAAAAAACGCGGAGCTTCAATCATTTGGTGACAACCTCAAAGAGTTGGAAAGAGGCCTATTGAAGGGCTTTGTAAGTATATATATATATATATATATATCTGCCTGACTAAGAAACTAGACCTCTTAAATTTGTGTTAGAAAGTGTTTTAAACAGAATGTGAACCTCTTCTTTTGTATTTCTAAACACTAATTTAATATAAATCATACTTCAGTTCAAGTTATTTTTGTAAAAAAGGTCTTTTTGTTATTAAAATTTTGATGTTGTAAGAGGTATAAGGAAAAACAGATCTTTCTACTATCAGGCTTGATTTTTATTATATGTTGTTAACATCATATCTATAAGGCTAGATTGCAAAAAATTTATTTTAATAAATAGTTTTAATGGGTTTTGTGTTTGTCTAGGTTTGGGTTTTTCTAACTTTTCTATATATATATATATATATATATATACCGTTCTCAGATTTTTGTCGGCAAGGTTTTTCTCGGGCAGTTTTTGGCAAAGCTATTTTTTTTTCAAAAAATATTGAAAAAATCTCAGTGATTTTAAAAAAGTAAAAGTTTGTCAAAATTAAGTAAAAATAAAATAAATAAGAAACTAATATAAGAGCATCAAAAAAACTAACTAGATGAGCAAGAAATGAAAATTAAAAAATGAAACTGGCACTTTAATAAATAACAACAACACAGGTTATCTAATGGGATGCTTTTCTGAGTTTCCAGCAACCCTCACCTTCAATGCAGGTTATCATTCGTCACTCTTCAAATCCTCACGTGTCAAAAGAAGCTTCCTCACTTCTCAAATCCTCATCCAAGAGCCAGACACTCGGTAAAAGGTTAGGCACAGCTGGAAGATGCAGCTTCCACTCTCACGTCTCACTTGAAATGTAAAGTTAATAAACCCTATTTACTAAAAGTTAGATTTAAATACCCTTTTTGTCAATAAAAAGAAATTTCAGCTCAAAAAATACCCTTTGTTTCTTTGCTTTTAACATGTTATACCCTTTTTTAGCTAAAAGAATTCATTGCACGCAGTTTTTAAGAATTAAAACCGTGCGCAAGATCATATAAACAACACACAATTCAGTAGCGAAAAAATGTGATTTCATCGCAATATTATCGATAAATATTTTTTGCCGATATTTTCAAAATATTAAGATTTTTGATGTTTTTCCGTTTCCTCCTTTTTAAACTTTATATCACGATATTTTCAAAAATATCGCAATATATGTGACAACTGCTTGGGCCCCCCTGCCTCTACCCATTGCGGGTAGAGGTTTTCCTCTGGGTAGAGGAAACGAGAGGGGGATTCCATCCCCCTTGCCACTGGACGGCGAAGACCGTCGGGCTGCACCGACCACTGCATGATAGCTGCCATCTGGCGGCAGGGGGGGATGAAATCCCCCCTCTTCCATTCTTCAAGATGAGGGGATGGCCGGCCATCAGGCGGTGGCGACAGCGTGATGGCTACTTCCGGGCGGTGGTGGGGAGGGCTTCCTCCTCCCCCTTCATCTTCTTCTTCCCCATCATGCAACTATGGCAAACAAGTAAAAAATAAATAAAAAAAGCCGTCCATCAACGATCTGATTTTTATGTCCCCATCTGTTATGAGAGAACTAAACTCTTCCAACATTGTTATTCCAAGGGAGACTTATGTTTAAGTTCTCAGCTCAAAACATTTTGGTTCAAAAATTTCACTAAATGGGTGTCACTGTCATATGCTTTAATAAAATCTAATCAAAATTAACGGTTGCTTTGCTTAAATTAATATACATGTAATACCAATTACAGAGAAACTCGATGATGTATCTAATCAAGAAAAATTGAGACTTCAAAAGGGAAAGCAAAAGAAATTACACTTGAAAATTTTTGTGTTTTAGTATCTGGTGACAAGTTCTGTTGTTTTCACGTATTAGTTTTCATAATTTCTAATTAGTTGTCAATGGCTTGATCTAACTCAGTTTCCATAATCTGCCATCAGTTGGGGACAAGATCAATCCAAAAGGTTTGTTCCTCACTGGATTGATATCTTTCCCTTAACTATTTGTTGAGCTTTGTGCGAAGCCTAGAATTCACTTTAACAACCTATAAGCATGCAAAGTTAACCTTATGCCATTAACTTTGAGTATATAACATGCATCTAAATCCTTTCTGTTGCATAATATTAGGTGAGAATACCTTGAAATAATTTAAATTGCACACTTCCACAAGATGGGAATATTTGACTGTATCAACATGTTAAGTTTGATTCATCTACAATGATTGTGGATTATGCAAAGGACATGGATTTTTAACTCAAACATGTAGATTTGATATGGATTTATCATTATTAGAGAGATACTCATAAGGACTGCAATGGCTAGTACTACTCAACATGAAGTCACCAAATATCTACAAGGCACAAAGTTTTAGTAAAAATAAACACAGTCTAGCCTGGCATATCTATGCAGAAAATAAATCTAAATTTGATTAATAGCCATAGAATTTGGTACAGGACAACTGAATTTCCTAAAATTGAAAAGAAGTAGTCGTTGTAGGGAGATGCCACATTCAATTGATAGATGTTTCTTTAATATTTCAGAAAATTCATGTACTCACCTCTACCAAAATCCAAATCGCTTCTAATTTTCCTGAATGAGGTGATCTCTCCAACCCCAAATCTGAACTCCACTTTGGCTTTATCAATTTATAATATGTAATGATGATAGATTTAGAAATGAAAATGAAACCGCTGGTACAAGAAAATAATCATATGAATCAATGCATACCTTCAGCTCATCATGAACAGAATCAATGAATTGATAAAGAAGGCTTTGATGAGCTATCAAGGAATCTATGAATTGAGAGGGATATTTTCCACGAGCTATTGGTAGAGAGAGATGCTTCATTATACATCGGATGGCGATCTGAAAATATTTGGGGTTCTTTGACTCAATCTGCATATGCTTGGGCTTAAGCAATGTACGTGGTGAGGGAGCAGTGCCAATATCATCAATCGGCAGGAAATAAGCACGAGATCAATGCAAGACTGGTCTGTCCAAAAAAATCTGGGTTCAGAGAGAGTAGAGATAGAGAGAAACAATCAAAGATGGAGAGAAAAAAAGATGGATTGAGAGAGTGAGGACTAAGCATGAGGCATTTGAGAGAGAGGCAAAGATAGAGATTGATAGAAGGGGGAGATGGAGAGGGCAGACTGAATGAAAAGAAGGGTAGGTGCACAATTTAAGAGAGGAATGCTCATTTATAGTAATAGAGAAAAACTTAGGAATGGTTATGACCGGTCCAAGGGATCCATTCCTATATTGCATAACTGTAGCAGTGGATGCTGATCTTGTCTCTTAATGAGTTAAACCAAGTTTTAGAAAGCAATTTATCAATGATATCAGACACTTGCTCTTAGCTAGGCAAATATCCAACCATCAAATGCTTTTTAACAGTATGATACCCAATGAAATGCACATCAATTTCAATATGACTAGCATGATTATGAAACACAAGGTCGGCAGTCAAGTAGCTGGCCCTCACACATGAGCTAAGGATGCATGGAAGCAGGAAACTAGATTTTCCAAATGACATGAGTGAACAAAATGGTTTCAGTAGCATCACTAACTAGAGCCCATATCGCTTCCATATTGGCCCAATCTAGTGTGGCATATTATTAGACCACGAAATGTGCGATTGATCAAGAAATATAGTAAATCCATCAATAGACTTGTGGTTATCATGATCACTTGGCCAACCAACACGTGAGAAAGTATTGAGAAGAATAGAACAAGGATCCAAGAAAAGACCATGTGCAACAGTGTGCTTGATATATCATGAGACATGCTTGAAAACAATATAATGAATATTACCAGGCAAAAAGTAAAATATAAGTGAGTGATTGAAACCTTGTGATATTGGAATTAGCGAGAAGCATGCCATCAGTTTGGAATAGGTTAGTGCGATTGCCATAGGAGTGGCAATTGGTTTTGCTCCAAGCATGCTGGTAGTTGTAGAAGTTCAAACGTACTATTGTGTGAGGAGAATATCAATTGGAAGAATATGTCTCAACACCCAAAAAGTAAATCGGTTGCTGAAATCTTTGATTGAAAATTTTGGCTAAAGTTGTTGAAGATCTTTAATAAGAGCCATGAAGGAGATGATAACCAGTATGTCATCAACATAAATAGAAAAAAACAAAATCTGCTTTTACTTGCAGCACATGAAAAGAGAAGTATCGATCTTAGAACCCTCAGAACCACATAAACCAAAAAGGTGGTAAGGAATTGAAACCATGTATGAGGAGCTTGCTTAAGCCCATAGTTAGCCATGTGAAGTGTGCACGCATGTTGAGAAAATTTGTGATCCACAAAACCTTGGGAGCTGAACCATATAGCCATCTTCATGCCCTTGCTTTTAGTGCGAACAGTAGGCAACACCTTTGAGAGGTGTATTATGACACTTCAATTCACCATGCCCTTTCTTTCTACATATATCTCTGGTTACCACAATCAAGGCAAACATTGTTCCACTTGAAATAGAGAAGTTGTAAAGCCAATTTGTATTGCCTCAATTTGATTCTTTTCATTTGTTGAATCAATTAAAGCCACCTTTTTGATTTGCATTATTATTATTGCTAGCGTGCATGAATGTCAATTTAGAGATAGGAAATTTGGTATCACTATGTTCTTGTATATCAGTTTTATGAGTAAGCAACATTCTTTTTCAAGGCTCACAGGATCTGGTCTAATTTTCCAGGGAATTTTAATGACTCCATATTTATTCATAGGAAGACCATTAATGATTTGAACAACTAAATCATCATCCTCAATAGGTTTAGAGGCTAGCACAAGCCGTGTGCAACATTTTAGCTTTTGAGAAATAGTATCATTTTCAATTTATGAAGCCGATAATTCAATTGTTGGACTTTGGTATGAGATTTTGTTGTGCATATCTTTTTAAGAGAATGCCAAATAGTAAACAATTTTTTCATACTAACAACTTGACTTTGGATAGTTTCTATCATGATGATAGGATCCAAGGAGAAGTTGGTCCATCCCTGTCCATTCCTCACAGGTAGGAGTTGGCAAAGCTTCTTTTCTAGCTTTAGCAAGAAGAAATATAGTCAAACAAGGGTTAGTTCTATAATCTCATCAAATTAAAACTTTTACTGTAGATTGACCAAGGCAGCAACAATGACACCTATGTTGCTGCTCTTGTTGCTTGAGTTGGTAGCATTGTTTGTCCAGTTATTTGTTGTCATTGGAAAGAAGAGAAGCATGTAACAAACAAATGTTCTAAAACAGGTTGTAACATAGATTTGACGTTGGATGAGCATGAGGTGAATCACACAAGCTCTGATACCATATCAGAGTTGCAAAGGCAATGTACAAAGAATTTGAACATATGCAAAGGCACAATTTGACGTGGTTTAACTATAGAAGCCTATGCCCATGATTAACATTCTTTCACTCTCTTCATAGTTTTTATAAGAGGAGAGGTTCCTTTATCTTGCAGTATATTCTTGACAATGCATTCAGATCCTTTCTTTTTGGATGAAAATATGATTTACAACAAGATAAGGCAAGTACGTTGTGAAATGTTTCAGCCTTTCTCTTTGAGCAGATTGAATGGTTTCATTGTGATCTTCTCCAACTATAGAAAATTCTATTCGGCTTATCGTCGGGTTGTTTATGTGCTGGTGCAGAGATATGAAGTTGATGACGTGATTATCCTTAACAAAAGCAAATCTCCAAGTAGTCATTCATTTGAAGCTTGTATTCTAGGTAGGCCGATAATGAAAGAGTGATGAATTTACTATGACATTAGAGGGAGTAAATTGCTTTTTTTTTTTTTGTTATTGGATGTTAATTGTTTACTTTATTAAGAGGCAGATTTAAAAATTTATCCATGAAATATTTCCATGCTCATCAAACACTTGGAAACTTTTGGAGAATTTCTTTATCCCATCAAATGCAACTTGTACTACACTAAATTTGTCTTTTAACAACACCTATGTCCCAACACACGGAAAGACATATGTTGGCTTTGTCTACACTAATGCACGGATCACCCATATGGTTTAATGGGAATTAATTCATCATTATTGCATTGTCCTTGTTTAAAAACCAACTCCAGATAAACAAAATGACTGTGAAAACCCCATGGCTGTAATATTTCCCGTTCCCCCTCTCTCACCCTCTGTCCACGTCCATTGTCAGCAGTATAATGAAACTGGGGGAACCGCACGTGGTTCCTCTTGTGGTGCTGGTGGCAAACATAAAGGACCTTGCTCCCAATGCTAAATGAAGAAACAATAATAGTGTAGTGTTGGTCTAATCATGTCCTAGTTGCCGATTTCTGATGGTATGCTAGGCGTCAGAGTTTTCAAAAGAAGATTTCTGATGCATTAAGTCATCATGTTTTTTCTGACTTTGGCATTCAGATGCCCTAATTTGATTGTGCTGAGGTCAGCAATATGCATTGGCACTGCAATTTAATTGATCAGCAGTGAACCTGCGTCAATGTTAAGGATTTAATGTGACAGAGGAGTAGTTAATGCTGAGGATGTGCAGCTGATGGCCTTCACTTCTTTTAGAGATTAGGGTCAAACATGGCTGGCTAGAATTGACATAGAGAGTGTTCAAGGAGTTGCATGAAAGAAACATATTGCCTTGGACTGCACTTCTTAGTGGCTTTGAAAGACAAACTAGTTAATATAACATTTGATGAGGAAAATTTTGTCCCTTTGGGTTGATCTATAGACTATTTCAGTCACACCTTAAAAGGGTAAAAATGCAACTCTTGAATGCACTAGTTGTCACACTCCAAGCCTTTGACCCTCAAATAATCTTTTTCTCTTTGTTAGAACATAAAACATTGAGGTGTGACGACACAACGATTCAAAATGAAAAGAGCTATGCAAATCAAAGACAATGTGCAAACTTTTCATTATATAATAAATTCCATTCATACAAAATTATTTCACATTTTTCAATATCACATATGACAAAAATACCACTAAAACCACAACATTGATTCATAACAAAAGCATGACATCAATGAAACCAAAACATGATGTGCTGGCACTACAATAGACCCAAAATCTTTCAAGTAGAATGTGAGTTGAGCCATCTGATCAACCTGCTGCCCTAGGTTTGCCAAAACCTAAAAAAGGAAAACAACAGAAGGCTTAGCTTTCGCAATATGGCAAAACACTAGATAAATCCTAACCCTCTAAGGTAAGGGCTCGAATATGGGATAAAACAAATACGATAACAAAACACTATCATGTCGTGATAGGAGCATGCAGTTACATGACTTGTCTTGAAAGACCCTCACATATACCATGACATGTAAAGGCCACTCAATGGCTATAATTAACACATTTAATAATCACGTCCACTTCAAGAATTTTCACTTTATTCACATACACTTCATTTACATCATTTTTATTTACATTAGCTTTAGTGAATTGACAATTCCTGTGGGTGCAAACACAGACACATGCACACCATGAGTGACCTACAGTCGGGAGACAACTCCGTGGTGGCCCGAAACGATATAGATCCATTTACGCAGCAATGGTAGAGCAATCATTCATAGGTGTGTGAATTCTAATTAGAGTTGTTCAGCCTTCCCTAGGAAACCCAGGTTGGGAAAGCGGGAGCCCAATGCTCCAAGCACATCATACACGATATCCTAGGGCTTTGCACCACCTGTACTCCAAACAGGTGAGACCAGTGGTGAAGGTGGGACATCTCTCAAACACATTGCTCTGTCCTCATATCTATTATTCTTTCTTACTTATCATTATGATAGTACATTCACAAAATGAGCAGCTAGCAAATGAGGTTGGTTCACTTCACGAGTGCACTCATACCTTCGAATGCCTCCACACGAGGGCTACACATGTAGTCCACATTCTTAGCTAACTTTACGAGTGCAACTACCCTTCAAATTCATTCAATTATATCATGCCTGCAGTAGTGCATATGGAACTTATTATAACATTCACATCAATCGAATACATCAATCACATCTTTCAAAACTTAGCTGAACCATAGAGAGTAGTCTCGATCCGTGATTGGCTTATAGCTGTTCTATACAATTATCATTTTAGGATGCTTTCTAATGCTTAATCGGAGTCGAAGAGATACTCAACTTGATGTCCTACCTCATTTGTCCTAAGAAGTTATCATTGTTAGCATGCACATGCAATTGCCTAGTAATTTTTTGAAAACAAAACCAATCTCATAACAATTCAATCACTTGCATACATTCATTCAATCATAACACAAACATAGGATCCAACGATCCTGAATGGCCCACATTCTAAAGTTGGCTCAAGGTAGGAATTTGCCTGGAATGCCACCATACCTATCGCGCATCGCCAAAATATCCAAAACACCTCGAGCTTTGAATTGTGTCTCTCAAGGACTACTCAACATGTCTGGTGTACCAGCAAATAAAGTCAAGCGATAAGATTTCTACTTGTTCCGCTTTCACAATCTATACAAGTGGAAACAAAATCATTGAGGCATAGGTCATTGCCTCAAGAGGGTGTCGGCAGGTAGCATCAGCCCACAAAGCCCTCAAATAGGTTTCTTCTCAAAATTTTGAGGTTTTGACCAAACAATTTAAGCTTCAAGCTTTCAATTCAACCAATCACTAATGTGTTTCTCACTCGCTTTTATAGTTGAAGCGTCTTTCCAATAATTTTACATACTTTTTTCCAACCAACAATGCAATATGGACATCGACAATAGCATGTGCCATTGTTTTCAACAGTGGTTCTAAACCTTCTAAACCGCATCAAATCTCTATCATGCTTCTAATCACATCGAATATTAATCCATCATAATAGAAAGATAATTATATACATGGATCATTGTTCCTCCAAAATAGTCCTAGACCTTCCCCAAAATAGCAATGTCACTAACATGCATTCTAAATCTTCCAATCTTGAGTCTAGTATGCTTAAAGAATAATTATACATGCACTAGAAAAATATTAGTCAATTTAGGCTCGATTAGGCCTTGCTCACCCCACTCTTAGAGTCCAAATTACTGCAATGTTTCCGGCAGCCACCCCAAATGCTCAATTGATCCGCAAGCAGCTAAAATCATACCATGTCGTCACCACCAATGCCTTCGATTCGCTGTTAATGAGGGAAAAGACGTGTCCCTCAATCTGCAATTCCGATCAAACATCACCAAATAGAGTGAGAATAAGCAAAAGAAAGTTCAAAAGGAGGGATTGTCGTTAGAAAGGGCATTCAATGAAGTCACATGTGGTTCAGCTAAGGGAGATTGAAGATGAGAGGGCATACATGTGAGGGCCTGAGTGAAGAGACACCACATGGGAGGGACGCAGTAATGGACAGACGAAAGAGAGGGAAACATAGGGTTCGGGTGAGGGAAAAAGACATGAGAGAGAGAGAGAGAGAGAGAGTGGGTGTAGAGTGAGTGCTCGATTTAGGAGAGGGAAAGACAATGAGAGGGGACTGGCAATGGAGAGAGGGTAGCGTAGGAGGGAAACTATGCAGGAGAGAGCTGGCCGAGGAGAATGAGAAGGGGATGTGAGTGAGAGAGTGCAGACAGAGAGGGGAAAGAGCTTGCGGAGGTGAGAGAGGGATTCGACAGAGAAGAATCGGCGCAAAGGGAGAGGCGACAGAAAACCGTGAGGGAGGGAGGAGGAGAAGAAAGAAGAAATAAGAGAGAGAAATGAGGCGAGCTTACCTCAATGCCGCCACACCTCCGCCGCTCCTTTTTCCACCTTCTTCTTATCTGCATTCGATGGACGCCTGCGAAAGGGGAGGGCAACAAAGAGGGAGAGAGAGGGGAAGTGGAACCCACATCGGGCTTCCTCTTTGAGTAATGAGGTTCGAGTCCGGGTTTGGATCCTGATCCAATCTGACTTGCTTGAAACGAAAGTCGTTACATCCTACCCTCTTTAAATAAAAGTTCGTATTCGAAATTTAGATCATACTTCAATGCAAGAATATGTGTAGATACTTCTTTCGCATATTATCTTCGAAGTTCCCATGTGCTCTTCTTCAACGCATGGTGTTGCCATTCCACTTTTACTAGAGGAATTCTCTTAGTGCAAAATACTTGTTCTCTTTGATCCATAATTTTAATAGGCTTTTCTTCAATCATCAAATCATCTTGCACTTGGATACCTTGAAAGTCAATCACATATGTAGGATCCAGTACATACTTTCGAAGCATGAAAACATAGAAAACGTCATGAATATGACTCCAATAGGTGGTAGTGCCAATTTGTATGCCACCTTTCCGACCTTCTCTAATATCTCAAAAGGTCCAATGAATCTTGGGCTCAACTTTCCCTTAATACTAAATCAAAAAAACACTTTAGTAGGTGAAATTTTCAAGAACACATGATTACCAACATCAAAAGCCGATTCTCTTGTGTCGAATGTCGGGATAACTCTTCAGTGTACTCTGAACTGTCAATAACTTTTTCCTTATTAATTGTATTTGGTCGGTGTAATGCTACAATGCTAAAGGGTTTTCGATCTTGCCATTAAGGCTGGGCATCGGGCCGGCCCGATAAAAATGTAAAAATGAAGCCCAATAACCTAAACGGGCCGGCCCGAGGCCCGGCCCGTTTAGAAACGGGCCGGCCCGAGGCCCGGCCCGTTTAGAAACGGGCCGGCCCGAGGCCCGGCCCGTTTCTCGTTTAGAAACGGGCCGGCCCGAGGCCCGGCCCGTTTCTCGTTTAGAAACGGGCCGGCCCGAGGCCCGGCCCGTTTCTCGTTTAGAAACGGGCCGGCCCGAGGCCCGGCCCGTTTCTCGTTTAGAAACGGGCCGGCCCGAGGCCCGGCCCGTTTAGAAACGGGCCGGCCCGAGGCCCGGCCCGTTTAGAAACGGGCCGGCCCGAGGCCCGGCCCGTTTAGAAACGGGCCGGCCCGAGGCCCGGCCCGTTTAGAAACGGGCCGGCCCGAGGCCCGGCCCGTTTAGAAACGGGCCGGCCCGAGGCCCGGCCCGTTTAGAAACGGGCCGGCCCGAGCCCAAGTCATATCGGGCCGGGCCCAAGTCATATCGGGCCTTGGGCTTCGGTCAAGGCCCGAGGCCCGGCCCGGCCCCATTAATAACGGGCCGGGCGGGCTGAGATGGGCTTCGGCCCGGACCGTTATTGAAAAAACTCAGACACAACGAATGCAGGAGGCAGCACAATTTACAACTTCAGATGATGAAACACCATGGAGTATCAAGTTCTTTTATAGGCACATTGATAGTTTACAGACTGATTGGCTAAACTAGATTTATGAACATAGCAATTAGCAAGACACCATTGTGCTGTAAACAAGTTTCACTCTGCAGATAACGTGCAATGTTGGGTTACCTTTCAGAGTTCAGACAAACCAAAATCTTAGGTTTGAAATCCTGCACAAGTTAATCCATTTTCTTATAATGCACAAAGGTGCAGTTGATCGTCAAGTGCATAAGACTGTTTTACACTATCAAATGCAATTGTGTGCCTGTATCCACCAAGGCCAACACCAACGCAGCACCGCTGCTCATTTGGTTAGCTTCAACAGTTCAATATGATTTAACAAGCATATGTTTCAGATATACTAACAAATCTGAATAACCCTCTAACTCTAAGGGGTCTATAGACAAATGAAAATCACTTAATCAGTGGCCTAGTTACATGTTTCACTAACAAATCTGAATAACACTGTATCTCTATGTCCACCATGATTGCAGTCCTCCTCTATGTCCACCATGATTGCAATCCAATTGCTCCTGCACTTGCAATGGCCCAATGACAAACTTGGATTTCTCCTACAAGAGCAACGGTAGGAAACACAAGTAAAAATTAATTCAATAAAACCTACACATATAAAAGGCTATGTTATATGGACATGCTAATTCGAAATATGAATGAAATGTTGTAACATTTTACCACAACGAAATATGAATCATGCTAATTCGTCACCAGAAGAGTCCTCCTTATCTTCAAAACTACAAAAGACACATCACCACAAGCAAACTACAATGTTAGTATATCATAAAAAACAAAAGGAATGAGCAAAATTTAACATTAAACAATGAACATCTTACATTTCGCATGAGTTATCTTCATCACGAATCCAACTCTGTGTACAAACTAGTGCTTCAACAGTTTCAGGAGTGGTAGAACATCGATAATCATTAATGATTCTTCCAGCTGTACTGAATGAAGACTCAGATGCAACCGTGGATATAGGGATTGCCAATATATCTCGAGCCATTTTGGATAAAACTCTATATTTACTTTCATTTTCCTTCCACCAATTTAATATACAGAAGTTTTCATTGGGTCGAGGACGTTCTATTGGATCAGTTAAATATGCTTCCAGATCTGTGCGAGGTACTTGAGGAGATACAGAACTCATGTAATATGTGAAGAAGGCATCTCTTGAAAAAATTGAAGGTCTCTCTTCTTCAAATTCCACATTGGTGTTGTTTGCATTCTCATTTTCTTCATCATATGTTGCATACACAATTTTGTACTCAGCATACAATTCATGAAGACTTCTCTCTACTTTTTCATATTGTACCATTGCATCACGTTCATTTAATTTCTCAAGCACATACTTCAAATATCCCAATTTGGACCTGGGATCTAAGACAAATGCAATTGCAAAGAGGACATTGTAGTCATTTTTCCAATATTTATCAAATTTTCCTTGCATTTTGATGGCTAATGATCTTATATAATCATTGCCTGCCACACTATGTGTATGCAAATGATTGCGTACCTTCTGTATTTCTTCAAAAACCACATTAGCTGTTACATTTCTAGTAGCAGAGAAGATATTTGTAACATTATAGAATAACTTCAAAAATTGGCACAAGGTAGTTGCATAAGACCATTCATCCTCAGAAGGTAAATTTATATAATTGGGATCCACAGAAGCCAAATGTTGAAATGCATCTTTGTAGAACAATGCATCTCTCAACATAATATATGTAGAGTTCCATCGAGTTGGAACATCATAGGTTAATTTCTTTGTACCAATCAAGCCCACTGTTCTTATACAATCCTTAAAGGAATGTAACCGCTTTGGTGATCCCTTTACATATTTAACACTTTCACGAACTTTTGAGATTGTATCATGCAGATCCTGCATACCATCTTGAACCATAAGATTTAGAATATGTGCACCACAGCGAATATGCAAATGTTGCCCTTGCATTGGAATAAGATGTCTTCTTCCTAAGTTCCTTGTCAATGTAGTTATTGCACTATCATTCGTCGAACAATTGTCAGCAGTAATAGAAAACAACTTTGACTGAATGTTCCATTTGGAGATGCAATCTAATAAAGCCTCACACAAACTATTTGCATTATGTGGCAGAGGTACATGTACAAAACTGAACATATGAGCATGCAACTTTCAATATCTATCAACATATTGTCCTGTCACGCATAGATAACCCAATGTCTGCTGTGAAGTCCACATATCAAATGTCAATGAAACTCGCTGGGTAGAATCATTTATAAATCCTTCAAGTCGGGCTTTCTCAATCTTGTACATTGACAGAATTTCTCTTTTCATAGTTCTTCTAGAAAATGGAACGAACCTATGATTGCAAGCTTGAAGAAGTTTATTATGATATTTATATTCTGCCAAATTGAATGGAAGCTCATGGGCTATTACACACTTTGACATCAACTTTCTAATAGACTCCATGTCAAATTTTTGTATAGATACAGAAGCGGCACCAGAATCATTGACTGCAAGAGCTAAAGTTCTTTGTTTTCCTTCATTGATTTGCCTACTTAAGCAAGATTTTATATGTCGACTTAAATGGCTAGTTTCATGACCACTGCTTGCTTTCAATCGTTCTCCACAATGTTTGCACTTTGCAAAATCTTCTCCTTTATATTTAACCAATATAAAATCAATCCATACTTTTGAAGTCCTTTTTCTCTTGGAGACAGCTTCTCTCTCGGTAGATGATTCCAATGATTCCATATTAGAAGTTGGACAATATTCTTTATCAGACATACCGTGCGACATAACTGACATAAAGTTGAAATGACACATGTAAATAACCAAAACAATAAAAAGGACCATTAAGATGCACAATGCGTAATTTCATTAATATAGAAATATCTTAATCCGAATTAATGACATAGTTAAAAGCAGGCAATTATGAAGAAACTAACTAGTAGAAGAACATAATATCACTAAATTTGACCTTAAAAAAATTGAAGCTATCACTAAATTTGAAGCATACACTTTTTTAATATATTAAATCTAGGCAATTAGAAATCTTTTCTTCAGCAATTTTTAACATCTATTCACTCCTGCCGATTGATTTTTTCTGTCTTAAAAACTTCTACCAGATTCCCATGGGCAGATGAGGCTTTTCTCTCTTTACAATTCTATATCTCATTGTTAATAGAACTGGTATATGAAAATGGATTACCTCATACATTTATGAATACAATAAATCAAATATCAAGTAGCTCAAACATTGCAGAAAATGAATGCAATATATATAGTGGTCCAGAGGGGTCAAAAAACCATTTGCCGTGGTATAGATCGCAGTATCCTGAAGAATAAACCACCAGTGACATATAAGTGCGATTCTGTTGAATATGTAAACAGAAAATAGAAAGGAGAAAAGAGCTACGACTGAAGGCAAATATAATTTAACTTTTGGAAAAGAGCGATATATGTCCAACAAAGATAAACCACAAGTAGCTATTATCTTAACAAGCCAGTATCATGCCACAGGCGCCAAACATAAGAGACTAAGAACAAGCCAGAAGTAGAATGTGATTCTTAGTCTCAAAACATTTTTCAGATTGTAAGGATACAATAAACATTGTGCAAAACATACGTAAGTCCTTTATAACGAGGAAAAAGTATGACTTGGTAACCAAAAAAGAACCATTTGGAAGAAACATGAAGCATACACCACAAAATTTGAAAGATTCCCCTAGGTCAATAATTTCACAAACCAGCATGCTCATTCTGAAGCAACTAGGGCTGACGTGGTTCACCTTCCACCTAGCCAGTAGCAAAGGAGGAACCGTGGCCAAGAAGTCTTCCACCGCTCGGCCGTAACGTCGCACGCCCGCCATGGTCCAACCGCTCTCTCGAACGAAGGACCCTCTTGCCGGCCGACTACAACCACTCTCGCTCATGTCGAAGGAGGTTCATCTACCCTGTAGCTGCAATATCCGAGGGCAGCTTGCTGCCGAGATTCACCTCGGATCAACTTTGTTGCCTTAGGCCGAGCTTAGTCTCGACTAGTAAGATCCTAACCCCCTATAGCCGCGGGATTATCGGGTGTTCTGTTGCATGTATTTGCTTTGAAACCCGGCTACGGCCTATTGCCTCTTGTTGCAGTACCTCTAAGTCTCAAGAGCCGAATACACAATCACGTGGGCACTAGACCACCTATTGGGATTTGGGTGTGGTTTGGCCATTGCTTAGGCATGAATGACAGGGTGGATGTGATGGATGTTTGTAGTAGGAAGCAAGACTTGTGGGCTAGGAAAACACTAATTGTACTGCTGTCCTAAAGGAATTTGCGCCGAGGAGCCTGTTCGACTGGGTAGTGTCTTGGACTTGACTTGTCCTAGGTTTTATCTATGGCTGTCCCAAGTGATCTTGGGGATAGAATCGGCAGTCGGGCAAGATCGTGGTCAACACTGTGCTAGGTTCTATCAATAACTAAGCCTACTTGCACCATTCCTTACTTTCATGTTGTTGTAAGTGAAATTTCAAGTCTTCGACTAACACAAATATATCTTGAAATTCTAGGAAAAGTTTCCTTCATACATTGTTCTTTAACTATGTAAGCTTCTCCTTGTTTCATTTTGGATGAGAAGAAATTGATAAAAGTGACTTCTAAAAGATTGCTTTTTTCATAGCACAGTTGTCTCTAATAGTACTGTAGAAGTTAGAACCAGATTATTAGAACACTACATAGACCTAAGGTTTATGTTGTTAGCACACTAGTAGGATGTAATGAACCAATGGTTGCTTCTTTATTTACAAGGACTTGGAAGGAAATTTACCAAAAGAGGGAACTTACCTCTTGAATTTTCATGGCCTTATTCTCAGGTGGTGAAAAAGCCTTTGATGATGATTAAGTCATAAATGAAGGTATTATTCTACATATATCAAAATATGAAAGTGTATTTGACTACCCATTGTGCTTCAATAGTAATTCAATCTAGTAATGTCATGTATGTTGTCTATCGTGTTTCAAATTTATTACATTCAACATTGTTCATATTCAAGTTATATTCAATAAAATGACTATTGTTGTTTGCTCATAATATGCTTCTTATGACTGTTGTGAATATGGCTTGTACATGTCTTAGTAGGCATCAGTGATGGACCTCAGGACATGATGCACCAATTTCATGACTGATAATGCGTGAAATGCATTAATTTTAATATTATTTTCATACAACTTTAATGTGATTTAATGCTTAAAGCTCATGTTTGCGTTTGTGTAGGGCTCAAGGAATCACGATTCAAATTTGATTGAAATCGAAGTTAAAATGAAAAAACTATGTGCAAAACAGTAAAATCTGGTTCCTAAAGGTAATTTTTTTTTATTGCTAAAAACTCATATTTTTGGTTGAATTTAGGCCCTTGAATCCTATATCTCATTTGAGTAAACTTGGTTTATGTATTTTATTTTGGTAAATTCAAGTTTAAATGTAAATAGATGAATTAAATAGAAAAGAAATAAAATAAGGTAAATATTTTGAAAATCCAGCATTAATGAAGGATCATTAAAAAAAAACTAAAAACCCCAAACTCTAGTTCATGAGAAATTGGTGATCCTGACCACGAGCTCCCTTGTGTTTCTCGGTGGTTTCTCTTAGTAAAGGTTGGAGAAGGAAGATGCCGCCGGTTCTCCTAGGCGATGCCCCTCAAAGGAGCTCCTCCATTTGCACCGTGACCCAACCTCTCTCCATGGCTTTATCTCTAAAACCTATAGACTCAGCTCGGTGGATGGAGGAGTAAAGTCATCGGATGATTCTAGGCATCGATAGCTTTCCCATCCCAGATTCAAGGAGACCAAACCCCATTTGTTGTTGTAAGTTTGCATTAGAATCATACATTTTCATGCTTGCATTTCATATTTTTTCTAGTTTATGTTATGCATTTTCACTTAAATTAATTGATTATAGGAGTGTTTTGTGTTGTAGATTTGTTTTTTCCATTGTGTAGCTGTTAGATGCCTTATTTTTCATCACCTAGTTCTGCATTTTTAATCATTTTCGATTCAGTTGTAGACTGTGTACAAGATAACTAAAGTGTATGTTATATTTTCCTTTGCTTTTTAAGTATATCTACATAATGTTTTTACTGGAATTTCTCTTGGAGCAGCATAATCTAGGGATTTAGTTCATAATGCGGTAAAAGAGTTGTTTTGTTCATAGTCTTAGTGTATGGTAAGGTCGAACCACTAATCGATAGTTTTACAGGTCTGCCAGCTAGTGTAAACTAAAATTGTAATATATTAACCATAGCTTAGTTACTTGTTTTGCATAGTCATATTGTTAGATGTGCTTCAGTTGAGTGTGTGGAATGTCGTGCAGTTAGAAGTAGTGTTTAGGTTGTTTTATGTTTGTTACTATCTTTAGTAAAATTACTAGTATATATTTACATGTTTTTACAGTTTTCTAGCTGTTTTACTATACTATTGGCTAATGTGGACTTAGCTTACAGTAGTTAACTGCAGTTTTCCAGGTCAAATCTTGTTTTTTAAGTTGTGAATATTAATTATCTTTCATTCCTTCATGTGGAATAGTTTCAAAGTAAAAATTAGTTGTTAATCTTTGTAGTTACGACTTCAAACTGTTTTTCACTGTTTTCAGGTTTCAAGTATAGTGTCCAGGTGTTTAATCTTGTTTTTACTATTTTTTAAAGCAAATATCTGTTGTCATGAATAGATTAATCAATTCTTTCTTGTTTGAATCTATATTTATTATAAAGAGTAGTTGTTATAATGATTTTTTTCCGATTTAGGGTGTAGATTGCTATTTACTACATATTTATATTTTAGAGAGTGAATGTCCACCTATGATGTGTCTTGTTTTTGCTATAATTTTCTGTAGTTCTTAGTGTAGTTTAGAAGAAAAAAATAGTTATTTTTTGTTAAGAAATAGTTTTAGATGAAAATTAGTTGTTAATTAGTAGATATACTTAGTTTTTAAATACGAATTGTTCTAGAGAGAGAAAGTGTATTTACTTGAATGTTTGTTAATTAGTTTTGTCTTTGTGAGAGAAAGAGAGAGAAGGAAAACACGTGATTCATTATTGATCTCTTACCCTAACCCTTAAGGGAGAATTAGGGTAAACAATAGCATTACAATGTAAACCAGGAAAATATTTAAAATTATTAAAGAACTATCAGGTTCTTTAATATTCAAAAACCTTCCTCATTGTCAACACTCCCCCTCAAGCTAGAGCATAGATATCTACCATGCTCAGCTTGTTACAACACTTTGAAAACTCACTAATTGCAAGAGCTTTAGTAAAGATATTAGCAACTTTTTCTTCAGAGACCATATGAGTTGTGGAGATCACTCTTCCTTGAACTAAATCACAAATGTAATGACAGTCTACTTCAATGTGTTTAGTTCTTTCATTGAACACCGGGTTGTTTGCAATATAGGTGGCTGCTCTATTATCACAAAACATAGTCATAGGTAGTTGAACTGGAATTTCTAGGCTTTCAAGCATGAATTTGACCCATATCAGTTCTACTGCTATTTAGGCGATGAGCCTATATTTTGACTCAACACTAGACTGTGAGACCACATTCTATTTCTTGCTCCTCCATGATATAAGATTCTCTCCTACAAAATCACAAAACCCAATGGTAGATTTTCTATCTTCAACAGATCCTACGTAGTCTGCATCACTATAGGCTTGGACATCTAAGGTCCTCCCTTTTTTGAATAGTTGTCACTTGCTAGGAGAAGATTTTAAGTATTTGAGTATCATTAATGCAGCTTCCCAATGGACCTTCCATGGTTTCTCCATAAACTGACTTAACTTTCCCACAACAAAACTAATATCTGGTTTTGTAACTGTCACATGAAGGAGCTTTTCAATCAAAGATCTGTATGTCTTAGAATCTACAGGCTCTGATTGCTCATCATGTAAATGCAATCGTGGATGCATGAGAATGGTGGTAGGTTTTGCATTCATGTTTCTTGCAATAAGTCTAAAACATACTTTCTTTGAGAGAGAACTATTTCTTCCTTACCACAAGCCACTTCTATCCCAAGAAAATATCTCAAGTGTCCAAGGTCTTTTGTGACAAAGTGCTTTTGAAGAAATTCTTTGGTCACAGATATACCTTGTTTATAGTTGCTGGTCAATATAATATCATCAACATATATTGCCAAGAAAACCATACCCAATGCTCCCTTCTTAACAAACACTGAATGTTCAAGGGGTGCACCACCTTTGGAATCCACTCTGTGAGATAATATCAGATAGTTTATGAAACCATGCTCGGGGACTTTGTTTCAGTCCATATATGGCTTTCTGCAATTTGCACACCTTCCCACACTCCCCCTGAACCTCAAAGCCCGGTGGTTGTTGCATATAAACTGTCTCCTCAAGATCGTCATACAAGAATGCATTTTTAACATCCAATTGATGCATCTGCCAATCATACTGCATGAGAAATCAAAACATCAATGGTACCTAATCGGGCAATTAGTGAGAAGGTGTCAAAGTAATCAATACCATAGGTTTGAGTATATCCTTTTGCAACCAGCCAAGCTTTATAGCATTGAAGGGTCCCATTTGCATGGTATTTGACATTAAATACCCATTTGAAGCCAATAATATCACAACCTGAAGGTGGAGCAACCAAGTCCCACGTGTGACGTTCCCGTAAAGTATGTATTTCCTCTTCCATAGGCTGGAGCCAATTAGGGTCTAGTAATGCTTGTTGATGACATGTCTGAGTAGTATAAGTAGACAGAGCATGAATGAATTGCCGCACCTTGTCACTAACATATTCAAAAGTTATAAACTGTGAAATGGGATGAATGGTGCATTGACGTTTACCCTTCTGCAAGGCAATAGAAAGATCCTCCGAGTCAGAGATAACCAAAGGTGAGGAATCAGATACGCTTACCTTAGGAGAGGATGATGGAGGAGAGCCATGTGAGAGGCCATGTCGACGAGAGTAGACTAAAGGAGGATATGAAAAACGACTCCAGGGTGGAGATGGACTCAGAAGGGACATAAGCGGGAAATTTGGGATTGGCAAAGGATATTGAGGGAGATTTTTAGAGCAAGAGGTAGACAATTGTGGGTAATATGGAAGAGACTCAAAGAATGTGACATCCGCATTAGCATACCCTTTCTGGGTGAGAGGGTCAAAACATTTGTAGCCTCGTTGGTTCTTGGGATAACCAATGAAGATATATTTTTGGGCTTGGGCAGCAAGTTTATCTCGCTTTGGTCCAAGAATATGAACAAAGCATGTGCATCCAAACACACAAGTTGGAGTTTGAAACAATGGACGATCAGGTAAAGCATTTGAATTGGAATTTTGTGTTAGGCTCTATTTAGTCTTATTACAATATTGCTTTCATTACGTTGGGTTTATTAGAGTTAGTAAGTTTATCAGTTTGGATCGGGACCTTAGTGAGGACCTAAACCCGCTTTGTTTAAGATGTAAGTTCTTAATTGGGTGCCACTGCCGCCTCCCCCTGCCGCCGGTGATTCTCTTCTTGGGACGCCTGGTGCGGTTCATGGCACATTGTTGGGTGCAGGCCCACACGCCCAACCTTGACACGGCAGCGTTGATGGGAGCCATTCTGCCCGCATAACAACTACCCATCAGTGGAGGGTTCGGTGTTTCATTTGGCACCTTCGGTGCTACCCACGCGGGCGTGGAACCAACCCCAGGCAGCATTTTCTCCAGCAATATGAATTCAGTGCCCACTGGAGGCAATCCTTCCTTGATGCCGCCCACTTTTCCGTATGGAGGGGGTGACTCCAACCGATGGAAGCCAACTAAGATGGACTTCCCCCGCTTCAATGGAGATGACTGCCTACTTGGATCTTTAAGGCCGAACAGTTTTTTGAGTGCCAAGGAATTCTGGAGACAATGAAGGTTAGTCATGCTACATGAATTTTGAAGGACCCACCATCCGGTGGTTTCGATGATTAGTTTCACAACACGACTGACCTGACTGGCAGCAACTGGTAATGGCCATGACGACAGGCTTTGAACCTGTCAATCTATGTGGATTACAATGCAAAACTCTCTAAGTTATGATAGAAAGGAAGTGTGGTGGAGTACCAGGAGCACTTTGAGGAAGTTAGCAACATGGTCCGCGGGTGGATTGTAGAGGCCCTTATTGGCACATTCGTCAGCGGCCTCAAGGAAGAATTGCAGATTGAGGTACAAGCATTACGACCAGCCACTCTACACGCGTGTTTTGCTGCAGCACGCATGGCCGAGGAGAAGCACTATTGTTTCCTGACCTTAAATTGTCTGCCTAATGCGATACGCACCCGTTGGCAAGGGCCCAACACGACCTTTTGTGCGACGACTCATGCTCACCCAGATTTGGGAGAAGCATCGCCAAGGGATATGTTTCTACTGCGATCAACCCTGGACCATAGAGCACTCATGCAAATGCCTTCACATGTATTTGGTGGAGAAAGAAGAAGAGCCGTTCGAAGGAGACCCTACCGAGACACTTGGGGAGACGTCGGCCGTACACAAGACCATTGGCTGCCCACACGAAATATCTCTGCACGCTTTAGCCAGCAAAGAGGTACCACAGTTGATGCGAGTCGAAGGGTGGCTAAGGGGCCGAACAGTGAGTGTACTGGTCGATACAGGCTCTACTCACAATTTTATTTGTAAAAAATACGCAAGGGCACTGGGTTGTAAGATCGATACACAGCCTATGTATGACGTGGTAGTAGGGGATGGTAGCGCCCTCAAGTGTAAAGGTTGTTGCAATGAAGACAAACTGGAAATTCAAGTTCATTGTTTTCCGGTGCAGCTATATACATTGTCTATGGCAGGCGCCGACCTTGTGTTGGGCATGCATTGGTTACAAGGACTCGGCAAAGTGGTGTGGGATTTTGTGAGTATGCGAATGCATTTTACCCAAGGTGACGGCCGTCGACTTACGCTAGCAGCCAGCTCATGAACCGTAGCTACAGAAGGGGTTAATTTCAAGATGTTGAGAGGCGTAGCTGTGAATTTGGTGCTCCTCATGAGTTAGGCAGAACCAACAGAGAGTTCAGATGCCACACCAAACATAGATGCAGTACGTCTATCTTCACTTCTTAACGAATTCTTTGTTATGTTTCCAGTTCCTAGAGGGTTACCACCCCCCGCTCCTGCGACCACATGATTGATATTAAGGCTAGGGCAGTCGCTGTCAAACAATGTCCCTATCAGTACAAGCCCTTTCAACGGGAGGTACTCACGCACCTCATGCAAGAAATGCTAGCGTAGGGCATCATCCAACCTAGTCGGAGCCCTTTTGCATCACCAACCTTATTAGTGCGAAAGAAAGATGGCAGTTGGCGGTTTTGCATGGACTATCAAGCCCAAAATGCCATCACGATTAAGGATCGGTATCCTATCCCTATGGTGGAGGATCTTCTTGATGAGTTACAAGGAGCGTCATTCTTCTCCAAGAACGACCCCCACGCCGGCTATCATCAGATCAGAGTTCTAGATGCAGATGTCCCCAAGACCGCTTTCCTCACACTCGACGGCCATTATGAATTCCGTGTGATGCGGTTTGGACTCACCAATGCGGCGGCCATGTTTTAGTCTCTCATGAATGACGTGTTCCGACCGTATCTGCACAGGTTTGTCCTTGTCTTTTTAGATGACATTTTGGTGTTTGGCGCAGATGAGGACGCACGTTTCAGGCATCTGCATGTTATCTTATCTCTTTTGAGGCAACACATATTATATGCCAAATTATCCAAATGTACCTTCGGCATGTCTCACGTCACATACTTGGGCCATGTTATAAGTCGAGGTAGTGTCTGAATGGAGGCAAATAAAGTGCTAGTGGTATGCCTTTACCTCACACAGTCGAGCAGATTTGTGTTTTCCTTGGACTAGCGGGGTACTATAGGCACTTTGTTCGAAATTTCGGCACCATAGCTGCACCCCTGACCGAGTTGACAAAGAAGAATGGCTTCCAGTGGACTCCTCTAGTAGGAAAGGCATTCGATGCATTAAAACAAGCAGTCATGTCAGTGCTAGTACTAGCAATGCCCAATTTTGAGATCCCCTTCGAAGTGGAAGTCGATGCTTTTGATGTAGGTGTTAGGGCGGTTTTGAGTAAGAATTAGCACCCACTCGCATGCTTCAGTCGTGCAATGGGCTCGACCTTCCACAGTAAGTCAGCTTATGTTTGTGAATTGATTGCTATTGTTTTAGCAGTGCTGCGTTGGAGACACTACCTACTAGGCCAACACTTCATATTACTGACAGTTCATCATAGCCTTCACTACTGCTTGCAACAATCGACTGTGCTCCCTGAGTACATAAGTAGGTATTAAAACTTAGTGGTTTTGACTTCGAGATCAAACATCGAAAGGGAAGAGATAACCTCATGGCAGATGGACTCTCTAGTTGAGGGGCGTGGGAATCCTCTAGTCAGTTCTTGACCACGATTTCTATACAAGTGTCAGATTTGGGATCAGATAGCCTAGGCACACAGTACAACAGACTCGGTTCAATGCATGCCACCATGTAGGAGGATCCTACGCGTAAGTATGGGTACATATGGAAGTCCCCCTATCTCTACTTTCGGGATCACATTTATATACCCACAGACACATATTTGCTAGGCGTCTTGATAATGCATTTCCATGATTCTAAAGACACTGGTCATGAGGGAGTGGAGGGGATGTATTGCCGACTGTAGACCGCATTCCTTTGGCTGGGATGAAATGACATATTCGTGACTCACTCTATCAAAGTGTGTGATATTTGTCAGTATAATAAGTACAAAACACAGAAACCAGCTAGATTATTGTAGCCTTTAACCATTGTCGAGCAGATTTGGGAAGATATTTCAACGGACTTCATCGAAGGCTTATCCAAGTCATGCGACAAATCAATAATCTTAGTGGTGGTAGATCAATTGTCCAAGTATGCACACTTCATTGCGCTGGGTCACCCTTTCACAGCCATGACTGTCGCCTATGCTTTCCATGAACATGTGGAGAAACTACATGGTATGCCTCGATCCATTATCAGTGACCGAGATTTGTTATTCCTTAGTGCATCTTGGAGAGAGTATTTCCACTTACAGGGCACTAATCTAAAGATGAGTACAACCTACTACCCATAGATGGATGGCCAAACAGAGGTAATAAATCGCTGTGTAGAAACCTACCTCTGATGTTCCGTAGGGCAGCACCCCAAGGAATGGGCAACCTATTTATCTTGGTGGAATTGGCATACAACACTGGTTGGCGCACTTCCACAAACACCACCCCTTTTGAGGCCGTGTATGGGCGACCACCTCTGACAGTTCACCGCTATTTGTCGGGCACTGCACATGATAACACAGTCGATACTTAGTTACATTGGCGAGATGTTTTTATGAAGGACATCAAAGACCATCTAGCGACCGCTAGAAATTGCATGGTCTTACAATAGAACCGCCATCATCAAGATGTGACCTATCAAGAGGGCGATTGGGTATTCTTGAAAAGACCACCACAGTGCACGACACAATTCAAGGGAGCTGAACAACAAATGTTACTGTCGTTACGTGGAACCCTACAAGATCAGCCATCAGATAGGTGAACTCGCTTACGAGCACCTTCCAGCCGGTAGTTCAATACATCTGGTATTCCACGTCTCCAAATTGAAACCCTGCACCACGGTTCCCATCAACAACGATATCCAATCTGCTCCCATCCTGGAAGAATCGCCCACCCTTTTGCCTCTGAGACGCATCGGCATGAGGAAATTTAAGAGAGATGGCAAGTGGTGTCACCAATGGCTAACTGAATGGTTGTCCAATGAAGATGCACGAGCAACATGGGAAGACAGTGAAGACATCATTTCTCGCTTTTCTTTATTCACACTTGATGACAAGGTGCTTTTCGAAGGGGGGAGTAAGGTTAGGCTCTGTGTAGTCTTATTACAACATTGCTTTCATTACGTTGGGTTTATTAGAGTTAGTGAGTTTATCAGTTTGGATCGGGACCTTAGTGAGGACCCGTACCCACTTTGTTTGAGATGTAAGTTCTTAATTGGGCTTGTCTAACCCTAATGACATTATGATGGATCATTTTCTCTTCTAGTCTCTCTCTCTTTCCCTCTCATCTCCTTCTCCTTCCTTCCTTGGTAACCCAAGAGGCTAGCATTTTGTTACGTATTGATGAGGATGGTAGGCAATTGATGAGGCAACACACAATTAATATTGCATCCCCCCAAAAAATAAGATGGTACATTGCTCTGTATCATCAGCGTACGAGCAGCTTCCAACAAATGTTGGTGCTTTCTCTTTGCAACGTCATTCTATTGTGAGCTATGTGGATAGGTAAATGGAGGAACAATTCCATGTTTTGAGCAAAATTATAAAAGGTTGGACGATTTAAATTCTAGAGCATTGTCAGTGTGAACAGCCTTAACAGAAATTCCAAATTGAGTCTTTATTTTAATAATAAGATTTTTAAGGATACATATAGCAACAAAACTTTCCTTCAAAAGGAAAACCCAACTAACACAAGAAAAATCATCCACTACAACCAGATAATACCAAAATTTGGACCAAGAAAAATCATCCACTACAACCAGATAATACCAAAATTTGGACCGGCTAGCAGTACGACTAGGCCCCCACACATCGACATGAAGTAAATCAAACAGACTATGACTTGAAGGATTTAGACTTGACAGAAAACTACTCCTAGTGTGTTTCCCAAGTTGACAGGCTTCACACTGGAGTGACACTGACACGGAAAGCTAAGGAAACAAGCAACAAAGTTTTGACACTGATGGATGTCTAAGTCTGAGATGCCACTAAAGACTGGTAGGTTTGGATGGGACTGATGTAGCAACTGTGTCCACGGTCTCAAACATGAAATAGACTCCCCCCTAGTTCATGGCCTTCACCAATCATCCTCCCAATCTGCAAGTTCGGAAACCAACACAAACCAGGATAAAAAATGACTCTATAGTTCAAATCATGAGTCAGCCCTTTAACTAAGAGAAGGTGAGTGGGAAAGTCAGGAGCAAACAAGACGTTATTCACAGTGAAACAATCAGAAATTTTCACACTGCCCCAGTCGATAATGGGAGAGAATCTCCCATCTACAAGTTTCACCTTTCTAGGTTGAGGAAAATGGTGAAGCACAGTGAATAAGTTTGGTTGACTGCAAAAGTGCTTGGAGGCTCCAGAACAATAATCTATGACATACCTGGATCTTGGTTCTGCATAGAGGAGCAAAGAGCAGAATCACCCACAACTGAAGATGTCAATGCAGAAGATGAGGCTTTCTGAGCCAAAAATTGTTCACACTCCGATTTACTCATCCTAACAGTGACCTTTTCTGCATTTGATTATGTATGTTCATCATCAACATGTGAAGCCTTTAGGATATGAGAAGAACCCTTGGCCTGTGATGACTCAGAGCCTCGAATCATTGGGCGACCATGTTTGTTCTTAGATGACCAAGCCTTCCACAAAACGTGCATTGAAATCTACTACTTCCACCTCCTACACCACGACCCCCTCTCCCTCTATTGAAGGCCTGTACTGAGAAGGTTAAGGCCTACCCACGACCTCTTGGGACAGCTAATGCTGAAGAGGGTGCATCAGTTGAGGATGAAGTAAGGGTCACAACCAGACGACTAAGTCTGTTATAGGCCTCAGCAAGATTTGGAATTTCAGCCCTAGTCAACATTTGGTCTTTTGCCACTGGAAAATCATGAGACAACCCAGCTAAAAATTTCGCCACCATGTGCTGCTCAAAGTGAGTCTTGTAACATGATTGACAAGGGGGACATAGAGCTTTGAGTCACCCATAGGCTGATTTAATTGATGCAAAGTATTAGGCCAGATCTAAGTCACCTTGTTGGAGCTTAAGAAGTTCTTCTTCAACCTACAAAATTTTGCTCATATTCTTATCTTGGGAGTAAGTTTGCTTCAGAAAATCTCACATTTGTTTGGCAGAGGTATAATAAGCAATTGTAGGAGTGATGTATGCCTGCATGTTATTCATAATTCATGTCATGACAATATTGTTATCTTCCTCCCATGTAGAATATTTTCTTGACTTCATTAAGGGTTCCTCCTCCTCAATAACATGTTTTTTTTTGTGCCCCTTAACAGACATCATAAATACATGAGACCAAATTTCATAATTTGTGCCGTTTAACTTTACAGTAGACCCAAACGAAAGAAGATTCCCAAAACTTCTATATTCTCCTTGTGTATCAGCAATCTCTCCACTCCATAGTGAAGATCAAAACAAAATATATGTGCACACTTTATATGGACTGTTGAACATGGAATAATATGTGAGTGTAGGCACAAAAGTGAAGTCACAGATTATTCTTGGTTTCCATACGTTATTAACATGCACTCTAAGTAGGCAGCAGCCACACCTTTCCACACGACCCTGAACAGCCAAAAGAAATTTTGCTGACAATGACTGCTGCCAAAAAAAACTTACAGACGAAGACTGCCTCAAGATTGCCACTGCTTCTGCTGTTCCCACATCAACTTCTCCAACAGCAAGTCCACATCTTGTTGTTCCACACTCATTAGTATCAACAGACCATTTCCACGATCAACAGCAGGTCTCTACAAATAGCAACAACGTCCAGCCATCTCCAGCAGTTGTTGTTCCACCAACAGTAGCATCAAACACCCATCTCCAGCAGTGTCAGCCTTCTCTGCGATTAGAAAAAAAAACTATTGTACATGTTCCACCCATGGGTCTGATCACACATTCCACATAGGTGTGATCAGACTCCACCAACCAGCGAGCAGTAGAGAAGAGGAAGAAGAAGGAGACGAGAGGAAGAAGAAGAAAGCAAGAGAGGAGAGAAAGAGGTCTGACAGTCACCGGAAAGAGAATTGCCAAAAGTCTACTAATCATCGGCAGATTGAAGGGATCAAGCCACCGGCTCTGATACCATGTTTTTGTGAGAGAATGAAGAGAAGAAAAACATGTGAAATTCATTATTGATCTCTTACCCTAACCCTTACTTAAGGGAGAATTAAGGTAAACAATATAATTACAATGTAAACGAAGAAAATATTTAAAACTATTATAGAACTGTCAGGTTCTTTAATATTCAAAAACCTTTCCTCATTGTCAACAACTTGCATATCTCGTTGTAGTTTTGTAGACTAGATTATTATTTTTTGAAATTTATGGTTTGTAGTATTTAATTGATTGGTTTTAGGATCATTTTGTATTTTAGCAACCAACAAAAGTGAGTTGCACATTTCACGTAAGAAAGAACAAGTGAATTAGTCTAGGTTTGGGTTACCCATCATTAACCAAGTCTTAGACGTTTTTGTAACCTACGACACTAAACAACGATTTGCATTTTAGATTAGTGAATGGTTAGTACAAGCTTACATGAAAAGTGTCTTATTTTTTTCAACAAGCAACATTATATAGTTGCCTTTTGGTTTTTTAACAGGTTGTGCTGTTGAATTCTCTTTTTAGGCAATTCACAACCCATTCAAGAGGAAAGTGGAATGACGACAAGGAGATTCAAGGCCGCACACATTGAAGAAAATTGAGGTGCCATTGAAGACCAAAAATTCTAATGTCTTCAAAAGACACCACATTGAGATTCAGGTTTTTCTCTTCTTTTATTTATTTGTACATTTTAGACTATTTTGTTTAAGTGTAAGCATCTATTCAACACCATTAGACATTTTGGAAGTGTAAAACTCTAATTGTTGCAATACAAGTATTCTCTTTTGAGTACTAAAATTCTTTTTCTGTCTTGACTCTACTTTGAATTTGCCATGTTTTGATTATATATATTGATAGTAGAACAGTTGTCCCCAAAATTCAACCCAGACTTACTACTTGTTAAATTTGGTAAATATAACTAGTGCATCGTTTCACATTGTATTATAACAGGTTATTTAATATGTGAATGGAGATTTGAATTGTATTGCACAATTATATCTGTATCCAAAATTAAACTCGTCGCGTCATTGGCTGTTGATAATTTCCAGTAATTGGAAATTAATATTTACAACAAGTGCAGGTCTTTCTCAATGTCTATAGATGTGTCTTTGTTCTGGCAGTTTGTGAATTTCACATAAATAATGTCCAAGAATAGTCCCATGTCCAAAAATGGGACAAAATTTGATCTTGTAGCTCCAAAGTATCATTGGCATGTGTGCCTTCACCAGCTGCCTTAAGGCAAGTTCATTTGTTCTAGATGTTATAGTTGAAGCATGAAACTTGCCTAGCTGATCTTTTTTTTTTAATGAATTTGTGTTGGTTTATTTAGTTATTTATGTTTTTGTAATTCTTTTAACATTTCCTTGAATTAGGTCAAGTTTTTAAACAGATTTGCCTTAGCCAAGGCTTTAGGTGCACATTAAGCAAGTTTCAGATGGTCCTGGAAAGGGTCTAGAGGATGCTGATAGCAATGGACTTGAGGACAAAAGTAGGTTAGCACCATCTTGATGCCAGCAGTTTTTGGCATCCTAAATTGAGAAATTCTTTAATATTTTTCTATTTATTTGTTTTCTAAACTGATAATACAATTTCTCACTTGTGCATGCAAATATTTTTCTGCAATTGGCTTCAGCCTATATTTGGCCTCTTTGTTAATCACGTGTGTGAAGAGGAAGATGAAGATGAAGGATGAGGAGCTTTGATGGCATCTCCCTCCAAATCTTAGCCCTTTGCTGTTCGCACAATCCACTGCCATCTTGGCCTGCCTTAGTCTCACAGTCAATTATCACTGTGACTTGCAGCATGTCCTTGTTCCATCGGCTTTAACTTTGCCGGAGATGGCCGAAGAACCTCCCTGAAAATGCATTCCAGTTTCAGAACCTTAAGATCAGTTTCCTTCTCAAGAGAGCCGGCCTCCAATCTTTGGCTGATTTCAAACATGACGCTCTTGCCGAAACTGATAGGCTGCCTTCATGCTTAAGCAAGCCAATGGACGTGCCTTCATTATTTGAGCAGAAGAGTGGTCGTCAAAGACATTGTTAGTAGGGCTGGTCTCAATCTTGATGAAATAGAGAGCACTTCTAACAATTAAGTGGTAAATTATCTCAATGCGTCTACCAAATGCACTTTCTAGGGTTTACATTTTGTGTAGGATTTTGTTGTGGTGAAAGAATCATGAGTTCATGACCTTATTGCATTGCAAGCTCGTGGGTTTTTCTTGGTACTACTTTCGTGTGTACTTTATTGTTACTCATCTGCAAATCCAGATAGAAGGAATATTTTGTATTTCAGAGCATTTCCGTCATGAATAATGCCTTCCATGTTAACTAAGTGATGTTCGCATTGTATCTAAAATTATATGAGAAGTAATAGTCAATTTTAATTTTGACTTATTCACTGCTTGACATTCCCCTCCAAGTTTCTGCAGATTGCTTGAATCTCAAAGGTTGTCCTTGAAACAAGAAAGTGTGCTATGGGTCGAAGTTCCAATTCATGAACCTTCTTGTCATCTTTTTTAAAGTGACTATGAAATCGATTTGAATGATAGTGTTGGGTGCAGGTTGATCTACGTTCCAACATTCATCGATAGTGTTTACAAGGAGAATGATGGCCACATCTCCTCTCAATCGGCTGGTAACAGTTTTGCAGCTAAGGCATTAAAAAATTCAGTTTTGATAGAGTTTGAATTATTGCTTTTTACACCTAAGATTGTAAAAGCATGTTTGCCATAGGCTTAAGTTATTTCTGTTGTAATTCATTTATGCATCAAGCCTATGCATGAACTACACCCAATTCTAAGTGAGAGAGAGACAGGGAAAGAAAGAGAGAGCCAGGGGTTATTAATAGAATTTAACATATAAATCACCATGAAAATGTTTGTTGCTAATATGATAACATTTAATTAAAATGACAATGTGCAACAACCCAGCAATAATTTGCTCAGAAATGGAGCACTATAATTTCCAGTTTCGAAAATTTTTTCTATAGGAATGATTCGGTGGTAATGTGACTGAGTTATCTAATCCAAATCATGTTTCAATGTTGAAGGCAACTTGGACACCTCCACGACCCACAGGGTATGAAAATTTTTCCTATTCTCATAACTTAAACGCTTGGTTTTCCAGCCACCTTGTTAATATTAAACTTGTCTAATGTGGAAGCATGCCAACACTCTTGCTTGTTTTTGTGTTTAATGAACTTAGGTGCACATATTAGAGCTGTCTTCACATCTCCATACTGCGAACTAGCTAAGAATATTTTATATACATTAGTTTTATTGCTCTTTCATTTTTTTTCTCGTCCATTTATTTGTTTGTTTTTGTCTTTCTTTACCCTATTTCTCCTAGTTTCCTGAATAAAAACGTGACTTGTGGGTTGTTGAACTTAATTGTGCTACCAAACTTGTGCTGCTTTGTTTTAATCATTTTTAGACAAGTGTTGAGCCCAAGAGTTGTGGGCTCTAATCGGTCATTGATTGGAGCCTCTGCAAAACATTATTTAAGTTGCATTTCTTTAGTTTAATTTATTTTAACTTTTCTCTTTCTTTCCGTAGAGCTATGAAAGTATATTAACAAAACTCCCTGCAGCAGTTATGGTTCAAACTCTTCAAATACCATTCCATGGATCCAGTTCTCATATTCGACCCATTTTTTATTAGCTTCGCTTTACTGTCTTTATATTTTTCTCTTTATTTCCTCGTTACAACTCTGCACATATGCAAATTCAGACCTAATGTATCCAATTCAGTATGAAACACATGAATTTAGCTTTTTAATGATTGCCTTACTTGTGACAGGTGCTAACCAGGGCCATAACGGAATTCTCTAGCATGAAGATGACTTTTGATTATTGTCTCCTATTGACGTTTATTTTTTCTGATTAATCTTTAGCTGGAAATTCTTTACTCGGGGCATATGATAACTGATATGAGTCCTGTATCTTTGGTCTATACCTTCTTTTCAGGCTTGAACATAGGTTGCTTTTCTTCAAAGAAATGCAGCTTGTTTTCAAATTCCAATCTTAGTAGATTTTTTTTTTTTCGACATTTTCTAGTTGAGATACTCTTTGTGGGTTACTTTTTTTAGTTATGAGTGTATATGAGTTGTTGATGATTTTGACATTTTAATTATGAACTTTATTTTTAATTTATAGGCAGGAAGATGAAAGAGAAAGAAAAGGATGGAGTCAAGTGGATGCCGTGGGTTATTACTTTGGCCGGCACTTATGAATTGTCGGGAAGATGGGCAAACCCACCAAGTGTCGGGAAAGGCCATTTCGTGTTCATCTCCCCCGCCCTATTCCAGGAACTTGGTAAAGTGCCTCGGATTTTTTTCACGGCATCAAACACCCTGTGATGTCTCCCCACTGTAATCCACCTTGTCGTATAAACGATTTCCCAGTTATGGTAGCAAGAACCTTTGCACTAAGTACAATTAAACAAGTGTCTGCCTTTTATCTTGATGTGAATTCTTCTAGTTCTTTTGCTTTCCACTGTCATGGTGGTTTAATACAATCTGTACACACGCCAAGGTAAGAGATTACCCAAAATTTTGCAAAATAATGTAAAGAATGGAGGTGCATCATCCACATACATACATACTGTACACACACACACACACACACACACACACATATAAGTCAGAATAAATTGGACTTTTTTTTAGTTTAAAAAACCAATTTTAGACAACTAAAATTTTTTAAATTCCACACAAAAATCAAGATTCATTTCAGGGAGGGGCAAGCATGATATATAGTCGATAGGGCTGGCACACCACAAGTTGTGATGGCGCTACATCATCTTTTCTAGGAAGAGCTGGCAGATATCATCATTTGCTAACTCCATTTTCAAAGGGACATATATGGACATCTTCGCTATCCGTTGGTATGGTCCAATTATTCTCGATGCAAGTGGGAACGCCCATAAAAAAAGTTAGACCACATAGTATCACTCTCTTTCACAAAGATGCTTGTGCACGTTATAGTTGATCGCTTTCAAAATGTCCTGCTCATCTTGGCAATTTATTTTCCTCTCTTTCTTTCTTTCTCTCTCTCTCTCCCCCCCCCCACTTTTTTTTTTAGCTTTTTCCCTTTTTTCTTTGTTATTCATTTTCCAAGTTTATAATATCCGACCAAACAAACGGATAAGGAACTCAATGTAAAGTTTGGGAAATCATGAAAGCAATTAGTTCATGATTAACTTTTTTAAGCAAAACAAGGCCCGCTTGTTCATCCTTTTTTGCAGCTTTCCTAAGGAATTATGATTACACAAACATGAAGTGGCTCGTATTTCTTGTAGGACATGTATTTAAAGGTTCCCGGCCATGACATTGTATTTGGCTGATCCGCCAATTATGGACAGAAAAAACAATAATATATAAGAATATCTAACTTATAACATGTTCAGCCGTGAGATTTCCAAATTCACATCTAAATGTTTATCTTTTTCTTTGATAAGTAAGCCTGCCAAGATTAGACAAGTATCGTCCGACTATGCCAAAAGAGGCCCTGATTATTAATTTTGAACCCTTAAACCTTTTTCAAATGAGAAGAAAGTTACCTGACTAAGTAGGTACTGATCAGTGCAAGTTGGCATTTGAATTCCACATTAAAAAGAGTGCATTTTCTTCTTGAACTAATTCAAATGGGAAGAACAAAGTTTGTAACATTGTCTTAGCCATCACCCAGGTGTTTCTCGAATATGTCCTAATAAGAGCTCTTCTCATTCAATTCGAGTTCCTTTTATTATCTAACTATATTATACCTATGTTTTGTTGGCTTGGTATCTTTATATGTAGATTGCAAAATGGTCTTGACGCATGCATGCCATTACCCACTTAGAGTGAAACTGCCCTTGAAATTCTACAACGTCAAGACGGTTTGAGCAAAGCAAAGTTCTAGTCTGTAGCTGATGTTTTAAATGGACCTAATATACAAGAAGCTAGATGAAGGGCCTTAATTTCTATGAAGAAAAGAGAAACGATGAAAAGAATTCACGAAATAAAAAATACATCAACTCCAAACGCCAAGCTTGTGTCCGGATTTTGAACGATCGGAAAAGGAATCCGCGCACTGGATAGACACGGCATGGAAACATCACCAAATTCAATGGGTGTTAACTTTAATTTATATGTAGATAAAAAAACACATACATGTGTTAACTTTAATTTGTTAAAATTCATAAAAGCCAATCAGATTTTTTAGCGGTTAATTGGAGAGTAAGTGCGTAAGTCGGCCGAAACTTTAGGCATGTTCTTTTCTCTCTCTTCTTTTTAAATAAATGCAATCGTTAGGTACTCACTCTTATTACGGTCAGACCACGACGAGAAGCAAGACAAGAACTTTGCTTATAAGCCGAGTAAAATGCTAATTTAATGGAGGGGAGAGAGAGAGAGAGATGGGTGGCTGCAGGTTGGCGGGGGTCCTAACCCATCGTGCCCATGTGAATGGGGGGTTTTGGTCCCATGGTGGAGGGATGGAGTGGGGTCCCATTGCACTTAATTATTTAACGCTCCTTCCGCCTGCACATGGCTCATCATTTTGCCAACAAACAAAGCCCATAAAAACACACATCCCTTTCCTACTTTGGAATCTTGCCCTCCATTCCCATCCCCACAACATGGCAGTTGCTATCTATAAAAGCATCTCTTTTGTGGACCAATCTCTCTCTTTCTTTCTCTCTCTCTCTCTCTCTCTCTCTCTCTCTATATATATATATATATATATATATATATATATATATATATATATCCCCTTACGCCAACTTTTGGACGCAAGGGGCATGATGCTCAGATTTTTATAGAAAAAGTGTACGATGCCTAGATACCTAATTTTTAACAAAACCCCTTCTGTCGAAAACTTGGTAGAAGATGACACTTCATACATATATATATATATATATATATATATATATATATATATATATATATATATATATATATATATATATATATAACAAGCTGCAAGCTCCAATACATACTCTATTATGGAAACAAGGAAAAAGGGTTACCAAAAGGTGTGTTGCAGAGCTAGAGCCGGGTATATGACGCTTGTAACTGAACACATTTGCATGTTTTAGCTTTGAGATAAGATGATGTCTGAGCACCCGTTTGTACATTCGTGCACACATAATAAGATGGACTGTGGGTAGTGCAAAGATGCTGGATGCAACTGCTGAACCAAGCTTTTTAAATTACGGTACCTTAAACCTTCAACTAAGCTGATCATGATTGTCCAGCTATCCATAATACAAGCACCAGGGCCTGTGAAAAAGAGTAATTCATTAATTCTCGTGACCGTATTTGTCTATCATGGAAATGAAAGAGTATGTCAATCCCAAACTACCTTCTCGAAGTTTATAACAAGTCTACCAAATGTAGGGGAAGGCAGATCCTACGGTGGTGTGGCCAAGCTCACACCACAAGAACAAAACAAGGGTTACATTGTTTTGATGCACCATGTCCTTCGCCACTTGGCCTCATGCACTAAGCCCCACTGCATAGCGCAGTGGTGGAGCCTCCGCCTGAAATTTGTGGCTGCAGGGGGAAACTAATATAAGATATCTTAGATTTGGGAGACACCAATATATAATAAACTAAATTATGTGCGAGAACTAGTATATAGATCAAAAGAAATTGTGTATCTGTTGAAAACTACCCACACAAGCCCATATAGAGCTCCTCCACTCGTGTAGGGGTTTTTGGTTTTACAAACTAGGTAATGGTAACTTTACATAAAAGATATTGACAATAGACGAAAAGCTACTGCTTAGAACCTCCACAAGCTACGTTGTACTTTCCAAATCCTCAAAAGGGTGTGGAGCCAGTACTAGTTTCTCAACAAGCAAAGATGACCTTTAGTAGTACCGCGACGACCTCATCGATTTTATGCATAATTAGACATGGATTCGAGTAGCAAGTCGAAGACTATGGTATCTAGCTAGACGTGGAGTTAGTCCAATACCCAATATTTAATATGATCGAAATTAAAGAATTTACTAGTGGACTTGTGGTCCAAAATATTTCTTTGTTCCAATCATAATAAACCTTATATGTCCAGCAGTAGCATAACCACATATGAGCCCACAAAAGTTCTTTGTTTTTACTTAGGTACATTCAACTAGTTGCTCATTTATATAAACAGGTCGTTTGATTGTTGTCCACTAGGACAGGACAGACAGGACGTCCTGTCCATTACACCACTGTCCTGTCCTCATGGACAATGGTGTTCTTTGTCCACCGTTTGATGATTTTTGGAACAAAACAATGTGTTCTTCTTGTCCGGCGTTTGTTTCGTGTGTATTTGTTCTGTCTGTTCTGTCCTGTATGACGTTTGTTTTTGTCTTGTCTGATCTATCCATTCTGTCTGATGTTTAATCCTGTCTGACGTTTGTACTGAAAGAAACCTTCAATTTTAATATCTTCTGTATTTATTTCCAAAGAATATTTTATTTACAAGTACAACTTCCTCAGCAATAAATAAGAAAAAACAAAAAACTTAAAAGTCTTTTATCAGGAAGCAATACAAAACGTCAGTGAACAAAGGGAGAAGCATTCATATCACATTGGAAGGAACATGTTCAAATAATATAAGAGTGTGTGCCCTTTACCTCAGTTTCGAAAGTATTTCAAATGAACTCTTCTTGTAAGGAGTAAAAACATACATTTAATCAAATACACAGGAACCAGTTCAGAATGTCACAACCACAGTTGTGACAAAGCTTTTATGAAAAACCGAAAGAATAGTTGACACTTTCACAAGAAGAATGTGATGGAAAGAAAAAGATCTGGCAGGTCTCTTAGCCACAACATGGCATCTCTTCAAATATCTTAACAATTCAAGCACGAAAGGCTTTCAATTAAACATAAAATGAATCATTTTTCCTGAATGCCATAGTACAAAAACAAACATCTCACAATTTTCCCTATCAATGTTAACAAGTATTAACAAGTATCGAACAATTACAAAAGTATCCGATAGATGAAGCAGAGATTATTACATCGACTGTAAAAGCAAAGTACAACATTGACATATTCGCCTGTATCACAGCATTGTAGAGAACAATGAGGAACACACCATTGTCAACTTGCTTCTAGTGGTAACAGAGAGGCACCTAGCCACCATCCAAAGGATCATGTCAGGGCAGAATCATGCCCAGGCAACGCCTTCACCACCACTTCTTCACCATCGTCAACTTACTCACTTGCTGAGACTAAATAAGACCTATTGGTACATAGAAAAGCATGATCAAGAAGTAGAAACAAAGATTTTCAGTGTTTTGAGCACATTTATAACAAATACACATTAATAATTAAAACTGTGCCTTAATAACGAAAAAAAGGCCTTATTTCATAATCTATTTCAGTTGGATAATTGCAGATTATGGGACAAACTGTGTTTTAAAACCTCAGGTAAGTAAATAGCAACAGTTGAAGCAATAAAGCAGAAAGCCCAAAAGGAAGCATGTGTACATAATATTGGCATAGATGCCCATCTAAAAAGCAGTAAAATTTATTGAAACAGACAGAAAATTCAATACCTTGTGCAAATGAAATTTCACTTCTTCGACAATTACAATTATGTCAGTTGCTAGCTCTAATGCCACAAACCTGCATGATTTATCAAAATTAAAGACAGAAAGGGAACCATTTTAATAAAATTGATCAATAAGGAGAAGACCATTTTTTCTATCAATACAAGAATATAACATGTTGTTTCAGTCCAAAAACAGAGGATAAAGGATGCCAAATAACAAAAACATAGGGATTGCCTGCCTAGCTCCCTTGAATTGTCTCATACTCGTGACTAACTTCAAAATGACCACCAAATAGCTTCCCTCCTAAATAGAAAAGGCCCACCACCAAATGCTTTGATGAATAAGAACTTACAAAATATGCCACAATGAAAAGGTTACTCAAGTAAAATTACAAAATGATAACCCAAATGCATTAAAATTTAACGAATACTTCATCTCTAAAATTTACTGAAAACTTTGTTCTTCCTTTTTCAAATAACCCAAATTAACGTAGCACATCACAAAAGAATTAAAATCAAAATGAGCAAAATGAGTAACTCATAACGAAAATATCAGAACCTAGATTTAACAAGCAAATGAGTAGCTGCCTTTTCTCTCATACTACTAGATTTCTAGCCATCTTCTTTGATCTTTTAGCACAGCTTTAAAACATCTAATTCCACATCTAATTCCATCCTGTGGGAGTAGATTGTTAGATAAGTACCATGCACCAGCACCTTGAGAAAGACCCCATTTGAGTATAGAAAATTCTGCAAAATCCTACCCCTATACAACTATCTTGCTGCTGACCTTTGTCTCCCTCCTGTCTGTAACTCTACTTTACCAACCTTACTAGCTAGACCACAAGAAGAATGCATATTTATTGAAAATAGATACTTCTTAATAATGGCCTTTGAACAGTACTGTACTAGGAAACCATGTTGACATATGATGGTTGATTCTCGATTTTTGGCAGGAATCACCAAGGGAAGATTGTAGAGAATTCGGTATTACAGAAGCATGTTCATGTTAGTGCATAATTGTTTGCACCTGGAAAAACTCAATATCTAAAAAATTTAAGCTTACATGCTCACTCCGTAGCCACTAATAGGAAAAGTTTAAACAGAAACAGATGGAGGAAAAGAGAAGTAAAACCAGTTTATGAACTAGTATATATTTCTCTCTAGCTCCAGTTTGTGCTGCTTCTTGAAGTTCATCTCTTATGATTAGAACAAGACCCCTCCACAAGCAGACGACAAATTGAAGAAAAAAAAAAAAAGAAAATTTCAAAGGATATATGGCCTCAACAACCAGCCTTTGTATTTTTCTTGAGAAGTACACCTACAATCCAAGCAAAACACAAAAATCGTGCTTATGATTTCTTATACATATAGATATTGACTTGTAACTTTCCTTTACCGGTTTGGCAACCAAATTTGATTTTCAAGTCACCCAAATTTACCCAAACAGCACACCAAAGAATTCGGTTAGCAATACAAATATATTGCAAGACAAAAAATGAAGGTTCCTCCAACACAGAACAGTGCATGACGAAGGGCAATAACAAACTGAAGCAGCACTCAAAAAACAAAAAATCGGGAAAATGGAGGACAGTGGAAACCCAACCTATTTCCATAATAGAATGGGAGAGATAGAATGGGGTTATGGTTTTTCTTTTTTCTAATTCTAACCATTTCTGCGTCTCCGCTTGAGAATCTGACATATCAAAACGTTAATCCAGCATATGTCATGCTAACGCCTAAAATGGAGAAGCAGCCGTAAGACAGGGACATACCTGTGGAATGGGCAGATTGCTTGATTGGCAGGGCGAGGGGCAGCTTCAATCCACTGCACGTTTGAAGGAGGCGAGAGGTTGAAGGAGGGTGAAGAAGCATGAGGGGCAAGGAAGACAAGAAGGGGCTACAGGGTGAGGGCTAGGGCAGCTCGGGCGGCGGAGGAGAAGGAGAGAAACAGGAATAGGGCAGCTCAGGGGCGTAGACAAGGGCGGAGATGGAGGAGAAAGTAAGGTTGGGAGCGGAGAAGAGGAGAAAGGCAGGGGAGATGGGGGTGGAGGTGGAGGAGAAGGAGATGGGGGCAGAGGTCGAGGGCTTGGGGTCTGGGTCGTCGGGGGCGGGAGATGAAGTTTCTGTCCTGTCTGTTCCGAGGTTTAGCTCGGAACAGAACGAGACAAAAAAATTATTTATACGTTCGTTCAGTCGTCCATCCTGTCCTGTGTCCAACGTTTGATGAAAAAATCTACTAGACAAGACACACGTGTCCTGTTCTGCGTGTCCTGTGGCCATCAAACGACCTCTAAAGGTATAAGGGTTTTGGAACTTAGTGCCCTTCAGCTAAAAGTTTCTAGCTCCTCTACTGTTTCCAGGATTTGAAGGCGGTAAAAGAAGATAGGCTTCTAAAAGGTCAAAAGGCCACATCCTCATATGTAAGAAGGTTTCTTGATAGGAAGGAATCTCTTAGTTGCCATAGGGTTTGCGGTGGAACCCATTGTTCCTCATGTTATCAATGACTAAAATCCACAACGTTTTGATAAAATTATGCATGATATCAAAGATAATCTTTATTCAGACTTTATGAGAACCACCAACCTTACTTGAACCGGTTGTTCTTGGATCATTGAGGACCACTGTACTGAAGATGAGTCCATTTGCTTTCTACATTTGATGTGTCATATATAGGAAGTTGGACACCATGTCCTTACTTGCATTCCTTCTCTTTATCGTTCAACACTGAAGGTCTTTCACTTGTCTGCTATTAGTCACTTGCACTTGTTGTGCTTCCTCCCTTGCTTTCTTCTAAAAGGTTTAGCATTCATGTGTGTGGGCTACGTTTCTATGAATGTTAAGGTGACGGACAAAGAGGCTTTTGTTAGAAAATTTTTTATGGGCTTATGTATATTAATAGCTGTTCAATATATCTTTGCTCTCTATTTAAATTAATCCATTTTAAAGTGATCTTATATAGTTGGATTTTGTATCATCTCAAATTGTATGGATACAATATGTATCAAAACCAATGAGAACTCATAGTTGGCCTAAATTTGGGCAAAAACTGAATTTAGATGTTGAGGATGTTATAAATATAGTTGTACTATTGAAGGCTTTATGATGCAATATGGTTTTCTCTATTCTCATGATAAAGGAATTCTGAGCACTACCTAGTGGCCTTTAGAAGGTCCACAATTTCTCATTACTTATTTTTTCGACAGTTTTATTGTCATAGGCTTACCTTTCTTTGGTCCATGCGGCACAACGTTCATATTTTCCACCGCAAGCATAAGAGGTGAGTATCTATCTATTCTTATTACTTTGAAAATAAAGATTGCATAAAGAAGATAAGTTCACAAGTAAAGGGTAAGGAACTTGCAGTGAGTTGTTTCATTCACTTAACAAGACTACTACAATTAAGCAAAATTATAAAACTCAACTTTACTTATTCAGGGTGTCTGAAGGTGCACACATGAGTGAACATCCACCATGAAAGATCCCCAAACATGATTTGGACAGGTGGGAGGGTACTACTTTACAAGTGAATATACATACACAAATAAACATTATACATAAAAGATGACTATACAAACATAGACATATGGAAATATGATCTATCCTTCAAATGATCCAAGCACAACTATTTCTTGGTATGCTATGACTTCTTCTAGATTGCACTTCTTCATTCTAAACATGTGTTCTACTCCATCTACCTACTTCATTAAGTACTTTAACTGACAAGCAACTTGATTTTGTTCCAAAAGAGTCTACTCTAATTACTTGTCTACTACACACTTTGCTGAAGGTGCTCTTTATAGGATCGAGTCCTGCTACAACATGTTTATCTCAGGATCTTCATCATACAAGAGTCTACTTGCCAAACACCCAAAGCATGATTGACCGATGGGAGGTATTCCCTTACAAGTGAACTTGCATACACAAAAGGATTACATACAAAGATGACTACACCGACATAGTCATATGTGAATAGTTAGTATGTATACTTAGTGTCATTGATTTGCTTGAACAATTTGATATTTTCCTCTACTTTCCAAACACCCAAAGCATGATAGACCAGTGGGATGGTACTTCCTTACAGGTGAACTTGCATACACAAAAGGATTACATACAAAGATGACTATACCGACATAGTCATATGTGAATAGTTAGTATGTATACTTAGTGTCATTGATTTCCTTGAACAATTTGAGATTTTCCACACAAAATATTTTACACCTTATGTTTTCACTTTTCATAAAGTGTTGAATAGTATTCATTCTCATCAAGAGCTAGTGCTTGCTTTCAAGATTGAAAATGTTCGATAGCTCCACTAAGCATATTACTTGAAGGGAGCATGTATGCAAACAGAGGCCACCAACAAGCTATCCTAGTTTCACTGCACAGTGATTCCCAAGAATAGGTCAATGCCAGTGAAATTTCTATATCCAATAGGCCAGGTAACCAATAAGACACTAAAAAAACAAGTCTCTAAATTGGGAACCCTTTGGAAAATGATATAAATGTCAAGATAGGCACAACAAATTGTTTTCTCTTTGACATATCCACCAATACATATAGTTATCTGTCTACTTAAGTCACCTTATTTTTTAGTTCCTTCAATAAAAAATAATTTAAATTATTATAAACTGATTTAGAAAATAAAAATACATGAATTCACGTCATTCTCAAGGTCAATGAGAGGATACGACCTACTACCTAGAAAAGAGATGAAATATCCTCCCCATTCCCTTCCCTCCAAGGTCCTGGACTGCATTTGTGCTAGTGACAGTAGTAGTGCACCATTCAATTTAAGTATTGTATCCAACACTTAAGACATAAAGGCATACGACCATGTAACATCACTATCATGTCATATCAGTAAGAAATCAACATGATATGTATCAGCAATTTCACTCCTAGAAATAGTGATACTAATAAGACTACTTTTTGGGAAGATTATTGATTGTCTTATACTCTTTCCCAAGTTTGCCTAGTCCCATCCTACCAAGAGAGAGAAAGAGAGAAAGAGAGTTTTCTTGAAAATCTTTAGAAGAATAACCCACCTAGTGTCTTAATGACCGCAGTTTATTTGGCTTTGCTGGGGAATCAAACTGGGACAAGAAGGAGATTAAGGATTGTCTCAGTGAGATCATGTGACAAAGGCATCTTGCCAAAATGGATGTAGTACTGCAATCAGCCTTCCTAGTGGCTGGTAGGCGGTATGTTACTGGCACAAGTAGTATAGGCATTTTTTCCCTTGTGTCAGTAATGAAAAGCAAGCGAAGCACAGTGGCGGAGGGAGGGGGAAAAATGCAAAATTCAAAATTCAAAATTCAAAATACAAAATTTTTATTACTTTTATGTAATATTTGAATCTGGATTCAATTTGGCCCTACCCTACCCGGATCCAACTCCAACCCACAAAACCAGGCCCGCCCCTTTGGTTTGCCCTATTTCAATTCTTGAAAGGGAAAAATGCACGGGAGAGACGGAGAGACTAGAGAGTGCGAGGGAGGAGAAAACAAGAGACAAAGTGACTGAGTGAGGCTGTGAGGGAGATGGTCTGATAGATAGAGATTAGAGAAACAGAAATATGAACGACTGAGAAAGGGAGCAGGTCCGCAGCTCGCAGGGAAGACCAAGAGACAAGAGAAGAGAGCACTGAGCACTGAGCAGGTTGCTGTGCTGGGCCTGCTGGCTACAGGAAGGAGATGGGCCGTTTCCTGACTTTCTTCCATACTTTATTTAGTGGTCTTCCATTTTTGTTGCGTAGTGAACTATGGTGGGGCTGGTTCCTTCATACTTCAGTTTTTTTTTTCTTAACCTTTTTTGTAATTTTTTCTCTCCGTTTTATGGTGGGTTTCTAATTTCTATTATGCACATTTTTTTATTTTTTAACCTTGATCTTTCACTGAATCTGTTATTGTTTGTTGACCTCTTTTATTGTGCTGCTCTTAACCAAATGCTTATCCAATATCGAACAACAAAATTCAGAATTAATAAGGAACCTGTGCGAGAGCATCAAAGAAGTACTGAATCTACTGATACAATTTCAAACACTGTAAATTTGAAAAAAGAGTAGGCTTCAGTAAACTGCTAAACTTCAATATGATAAAAACCTCACAGTGAATATTTGATATTTGGAAGATATATCTGTGTCTGGAACATTGGCAAGAGTTGCAAATATGAAGGGAAACCATTCAACAAAATTGTGAAAAACGTAAATAATGAAGGTAAGGATTATGGTTTCCAGAAATATGCATATATTGCTTAAACAAACAGTTAGTAACCGATAAACTGCCATAAGCAAAAATAAATACCTACAATTGTTCACGTGTTAGCTATGTACAAACAAATGAATGACTAATAAAAGATACTCACTTTTCTTAGGTGATGATGGTACCGAAAGACATCAAACTGGTGAAGGAAAGCAGCTGCTAAAATTGCTATAGTGCTACTGTAAGCTAACTTGACCAATTTAAGATGCCCTTTTACTGGTTTGTGAGCCTTAAGTACTGGCTCACCCATAAGGCCATAACATGTTTAGAGCATTCATTTATCCATATTCATGTTCAATTCGTCTGTCAAAAGGAAAGTGTTTATTGGCATTGGGTCATTATCTTAGCAGCTCAGCCAATGGTTCTCAACCATGACAGATGTTCCTTAGCTTTCAACATAGACTATTTGAACTGGATAAATTTGTATCGTAAGCGAATATGGACATGTAAGATGATAGGGAAGTCCCAGATAAATTTGTATCGTAAGCGAATATGGACATGTAAGATGACAGGGAAGTCCCAGATAAATTTGTATCGTAAGCGAATATGGACATGTAAGATGACAGGAAAGTCTGGCTTCACCTATGAGGAGGCTTTGTTGTCTGAGGGTAAGGGCAAAGAGGGTACTTTTCAATTACCAAATGAGTTGATTGCCCTTGCATTGCAATTGGTTCAGTTTAGTAAGATTTCAATCACTCCACTCGTGATAATTCGAAAAGCAAGTTAGCGAGGCGAGAAAACAACTCTTCATTGTTCTACAGAGTGCAAGAGGTTCAACAGGTGAATATTGTTTTCTTTATTTGTTGTTTATAAGGTGGTTGGTTTTAAATTCATGCTTTTCATAAGTTAAAATTTTAGTATCTTTCTTCGATGTGTATAAATCTTATTGTCTATTTTAAATTTCAGATTTTTTGTGTTAGCTTATTGATAAGATGAAGAAAAATATTTAAAGTTATTTAAAAAAAAACAAGTTATTGATCAATTGGGAGAAAATGAAGAGGGAGAAAACAAAAATGCTGGTTGTTCTAGTCCGAAAGCTCTTGATGTTGTTCTTTTTTACTCAGATCTTCTACCTTTTAAGTATTCAAAAATTGAAACTGTAGAAAGCATCGTGCGTGATCCAGGGTTGCAACGTCCTATATGTGTGATCCATCGTGCTATATTTTTTTGGTTGTGATATTTGTATGTCCACTTTATGCTCACACTTACGTCACTGTAATAGAAATAGAACACATTGTCTGTTTAGGACAGATCGCGTTTTGTGCTAATGGCACAAACAATTATAAAATGTGTCGTAGGACAGGTCGCGTTTTACGTTCATGACATGGGCAATTATATATTCACTTCTACTACACTATGACTTGCAAATACTATCTAAAGTGTGTGATTATATATATATATATATATATATATATATATATTACATTTCGTTGGACCGTTCAGCCCTCCCCGAGATAAAATCCTGGTTCCGCCCCTGGCGATGCATATACAAAAGTATGATGCTCTAATCCCTGCACCGATGCAACCCTGCTAAGATTTGAGTCTTGCTCGGATGGTGGAGCAATCCTCCTGCTCACCTGAAATATATCTTGCATACAGTTGCATGTCTCATGGATGTTAGTAAGTTTAACCATCATGAATTTAATGTTTATATGCTTTGATGTCAAGAAAGGTGCGCAACTCACTCTTGTGAGTGGAGTTGGTTCCAAATGGTCAGTAGCGTCATATGACACTCATTAACGCATAAAAATAACAAAATGTACAAGTATCTAAAATTAAATTTAGCTCCTACGGTGAAGACATGAAGCAGATGGAAAACTTTTTAGTGAGACTGAAGAATATGAAGAGTAGACACCAAAAGATTGACTGGCACAATACCATTACCATCAGAGCCAAGCTTATACATAGTGGGGACCACGTGGCGGCACTAAGGCCGTACAAGTGTAATGCAGTTTGTATTACTTATAAAGGCGTCTCTTACATCTTTTTTTCCGCTATACGCAAGTTTCTTTCCTTTTTCGCATCCCGACATGCAATAAAAGTCAAGCCTTTGTAATTGTCAGCTACTAATTTAGATGTTCGCGTGTATGCATCCGCTGACCGGAAGAGAGTATACAGGATAAACAATACTCTGGATATTCTTTTGGAAGAAGATTATATATATATATATATATATATTAATATTAGAATCTGTCAGCAAGGAATGCTGTTGAATTGACTAAATATTTGAAAACATGGCCAAATGTGACACGAACCATTTCTAAAAACATTATAAACCGTGTTGGTACCATAAATCATGGTTAGTGCTTTCATTGTATGGTATATATATATATACTAAATATTTGAAAACATGGCCAAATGTGACACGAACCATTTCTAAAAACATTATAAACCGTGTTGGTACCATTGTTATATATATATATATAAAGAGAGAAAAAAGAGAAAGAAAGGGAGAACGTACACTAACTTTACGAAACGCCTACAACCATGAACTGTGGATTATGAATTGTGGATCGAGTGCATAGTTGTCAAAGTCTATTACTATGTGATGGAACCAAAGAAATGCATGAACCAAAGAAATGCATCAGGTGCGTCAGATTAGGTACCATTACTTAATTGTTATTTAACTATTTTACATTTATTTATTTATTTTCATTTTTATTTTTGAATTAGAATCTTATAAACTTTTTTATTTATTTGTTTTCAATTTCTGATAAATTTCTTAAAATTGATAAAACAAGTCATTTTTAGATTCTTTTGTCAATACTTTTCAAATTTTGTTTTAAAACATTGTTTTTTCATTTATTTGCATTAAAGCTCTAATTATAACGTTGGTTGCATTTAACACTACCAGAACTGGCTTAAATGGACTAATTTGAACAAAGACCATTCAAACCAATTCGTATCATGACAGATTCAAGAGTGCAAACACGTCAACGTTTAACTAATTTGTTAATTATTTTAATGTATCTAAAAATGTTACCACATGCCATTACTTTTCTAGAGTAATTTGTTTCCAATTCACAAATGACGGTGAACCAACCAATTTCTGACTACAGTGGTTGAAAGGCTCCAGGTTTAGACAGTGTCCTGCGAAGCAAAGGAAAGGGAGATAGAACAAGATGCTCGTGTGCAGTATTTTGTCGTGGAAAGGCGGAAAATAAAATAGTAGGAAACCAGCGTGGTGCCAACCAAGCCGGAGCCCGTCGTCCAGTTCGAGAAGCAAAGGCAAACGAGAAAAAAACAAGAGGAAAAGAGATGGAAGATACTGAAAGCGTGTGGGCTGGCAGAGAGAGAGAGAGGAAAAGAGTATTGATTAAAGAGAAAAAAGGAAGCCCACCAGCCGTCCGCGAGTTGACATCTTCCGTCCTTTCAAAAGACTTCACGTCTCCTCCCTCCTCTCTCTCTACAGGGCAAGGACAAGGGGGTAAAGATAGGGGTTCCCTTCCCTCCCCCCCTTTAACTGCTCTTCCATTTCTCATGTCTACAGAGACCAAGTTGATGAAGATGACGATGGATGGGTGAGAAATTATGGATCCGTGAGAAATTTTGAGTAGCCATAAGGGGGTCGTCGTCTCTGCCATTGATTTCCTCTCCCAATTGATGGAACTCCCTGGGTGGCAGAGTCCAAGGATCTCGCTCTCTTACTCCCTCAACAGCAACAACAACAGTGATGGTTCTTCCCCGTCCAAGAACCACCGCCCTTGTGCGTCGCCAGAGTTCGAGTTTTGGATGGTCAGAAACCCTGCTTGCCCGACTCCCCATCTTCTCTCCGCCGACCAGTTGTTTGTCGACGGCGTCCTCCAACCCTTCAACCATCTCCCAAATCAGAACGAGGATGCGGAAGCAGAAGCAGCAGCAGCAGCAGCAGCACAAGGAGTGGAAGAAGAAGATGATGGTGATGAACTTGAGCCACGATCAGAAACTGAAAGGGAAGCTGCGCCTTCGCCAGCAGCTGTAGCCGAAACGGCAACCCAACCTGAACCCGAGAAGCCCACTCTGTCCCCTGCTTCCACCTGCACTTCGTCCACCTCTGGATCCAAGAGATGGAAGGATATCTTCAGGATGGGGGAGAAGAAGGACAAGGACAAGGACAAGAAGAAGGACAGGAAGAAGAGCAGCGCGGAGCTCAACATCAACATTTGGCCCTTCTCCCGCAGCCGCTCCGCGGGGACTAGCAGCGGCGGCCGGACGAGAGCAGCCGCCTCGGCAGGCCGGAAGGCAAGCAGTGCGCCTTGCTCGAGGAGTAATTCCACTGGGGAGTCGAAGTCGAAGCTGCAGATGGAGGTGGAGTGCCGGCCATTGGGACTGCAACTTTCTCTAGACGAAAATGGGAGATGCAGCGGCGCCGGTGTAGGCAGGGGGAGGAGGTGGGCTAGCAGCCCCGGCAGGCCCGCCGGCGTCTACTTGGGCAGGAGCAGCCCCGTTAGGCCCGTCCGTCGCGTTGGTTCAGTCCCGAAGAAGATTGATAGGTGTACGCTTGGCTCCGAGAAGAAGCAACGTGGTGGTGTTGGTGCTATGAGGGTGTTGAATGTGAATGTACCTCTCTGTATGGGGTACGGGCAGCATTCTGGCTGCAGCTCTGTGGAGGAGGGAAGTGGGGGTGGTAGAATTGGCCGTGGCGGCAGCAGCCGCAACAACTGTGGCAGCACAACAACCACCACCACCACCGCCAGCAGCCACAGCAGCAATCCCCTTTTCAACCTCAGAGCCATTTTCTCCAAGAAAGTGTATTAACATTATCTACCTCTTTCTCCAAATATTGAACTGTATCTTACTCTGAACAATGTTATGGTGTTCTTCCTTCAACGAATCTATCTCCCTCTTCCTCTCTCGCTATTGATTCCGTGGGTGAAATTCTTAGATGCAAAGGTGGCTGGTCTTCAGTAAATCATTGTCTTATAGAATTTGTTCTTTCTTCTTATTCATGGTCATCAAGTTCTACCGAGAAAGAACATGAGCAGGGGATAAACGTCTCCAGTGTTTGAAGATTTAAGCTTCCCTCGATGTAATGGCTATAAAGATACCATTTAATTTGAGAGATTGTGAAACAGTGTCTTGGGTAAAGCAAGTTAAAAACACCACAGAAGGCACAAGATCTAATTAGCATCTTCATTATTCCAAATTCCACGCTTAAAAACGACTTGGTTCTACTGCAACTCTTTCGAGCTCTGGCATGGATGGGAGAGAGAAACAGCACCATAAAGTGTTATCAGAAAATTGATTTGAGAATTTGTGACTGAAACATGCGTTTTCCTTGTGAAGTGGACTCACCAACTGTGGTGTCATGGGGCAGATTTTCTAACCTCTCGGTCCTTCATCTTAGTTCCCGAGAAAGAAAACATTCTCATCCATCTCCTAGTGTGCCTTCCGTTGCCGTTTTTGTTTCCCAAACAGATCTTTGTGTTTAGCTTCATCGACCACGAGGATGGTGGCTCGTTTAAGTTTCAGACTTGCCTTTTTATCGAGTCACCGTTCTCACATTTGTCAAGAAGATCAGACTCATCATTCATCGAATGAGGTTTAGCTTTAATCCAGCATAGTGGGCCAGACGTATGCAGTTGCAGACTCTGATCTCATACTCATGACTGTCTTTGAGAGTCAATGACCTTAGGTCCTTAGGTTTGATGTGATAAGACACTGCACCCAAGCTGAAGAAATCTCAAGATAGAGCTAATTAAGGTCCACCATACTCGTGATTTCCACTTTAATAGTTGACAGCGTCAAAAAGGTTGTGGAAAGGAGAGATATGATCTTAGAACCATGGATTTTAAAATCTAGAAATTCTGTAGTCAGATCAGAACCGAAGGGTGATCACTGATCAAATACCCCCTCGGGCTTCGATTCTTCTTTGCATTATTTATCAGGCAAGGTGGAATTTTTAGTCTCAACTTTGCTCCTCGAAATCTACGTCACACCTCTCGAAACAGTTCAGGTCTGGATTTGCTATGGAACTTACTCAGGAAAAGAATAATAAAAAAAAAACAAACAAACAAAAAACTTCAGACTCTTGCTCCTCCATAATCACAGGAGATCAGGGAGAGTGTGGTTTTTTTTTTTTTTTCTTCTTGTTCAGGATGTACAAATTTCCATCAGATAATGCCAAAGATTGTGGACGCTTCCAATGGGTTGAGTTCGGGTTGCCTCGAAAAGCCCTCCTGTCGAGCAATTTATAACACAGCTTAAAACTCTTCTTATGATACTTAGCACATGATGCAACATTAATCTCTCCTCGAGACGCTCCGAGGTTCGTTCGGTTGCTGGATAAGTAACACTTCAAATGCATCTCTAGGCGTTCCCATCTCTACCCAAAGAACACCGAAAGGGGTTTGGAACTGTCCGTTCTCTTCTATCCAGCAACCAAGCAAGCTCCATGGGCGTTCTTTCTAGGACAGTTACATGTGAAGCCTAAAACGTGTGAAGTGTGAACTCTGAGTGGACTGGGGCAACGAACCAATGACCTACCAAGTGTAAGATGGGAAACTGCCATCCGCCGACCACAGAGGCTCTGTAAATTTTGCAGATACTCGTGACGTTTGATGGGATCTTCCTACTTGATACCTGTTAAAACAAGGAATTGTACAGGTGGTCTAAATGAATGATTTGAATGTTAGTTTGATTAGAATAAAAGAGAAGTCAGGACCAAAACATCTCATTCCTTTTGGTAGCTTGAACTATCTGCACTAAGCATGTGCATTTAATTCTTCGCCCTTTAACATGTGACTGCTTGCTTTGGAATCCATCAAGAGCTCATGCCATCAGCCAAAACTACAAGTTTTTCTAAGATAAGGTATCCTTAGAGATATGACATTATAAGCCTGAACCCCCCCCCCCCCCCCCCACACACACACACACAAAGAAAAACTCTCCTCTTTGCATGCGTGTGGACATCTGTTCGTGTGTGTGTGTGTGCACGAACGCAGATATCGTTTGCATCATGTATGTCTGCGTGCACAAAGACAGGCACATGCACCATCGCATCATGTATTGCATGTAGGTGTGTATTATGCTTTCTCCCATCATCTGCTACAAGCTAATCTATCCTCTGAAGTTTCATTTTTTCTTCTTATTTCCATTTTTTTGCGGTTCCATTTTTTTGCGGCTGAAACATGTTGTTGACCATCTAAAAAGTTCTTCTCATCTGAAAGACACCTAGTGAGCATCACCAAGTCGGTGAAGGACATTGTAGGTTGGAATCTCATTTATGTCTGTCAAAGCACACTAAAACAGTTTCCTTCCCCGGCAAGCAGATGACTTCCATCTGCTTTCACCCGTTGGAGGCAAGCCACCGCGCAGGGCCCATATTAATGGCAGATTCCTTCCGCCTACCCCTTCCTTTCTTGACTTACTATTTCAAAATTACATGTACATGTGCTGCAATTCTCTCTCTTGGATTTAACCCGAGAAGGCAGCCGGCAGGGGTGGAGCGGAGATTTTATCTCTGGGCAGGTCGAACGGTCCAACGAACTGGAATGTATTATATATATATATATATATATATATATATATATATATATATATAATCACACACTTTAGATAGTATTTGCAAACCACATTGTAGTAGAAGTGAATATATAATTGCCCATGTCATGAACGTGAAGCGCGACCTGTCCTACGACACATTTTAATAATTGTTTGTACCATTAGCACAAACACGATTTGTCCCAAACAGATAAGGTGTTCTACTTCTATTATAGTGACATAGGTATGAACATACAAATATCACAACGAAAAATATAGCACGATAGATCACGCATATAGGACGTTGCAACCCTAGATCACACACGATACTTTTTACAGTTTCAATTTTTGAATACTTAAAAGGTAGAGGATCTGAGTAAAAAAGAACAACATGCTTTCCAACTAGAACAACCAGCATTTTGGTTTTCTCCCTCTTCATTTTCTCTCAATTGATCAATAACTTGTTTTTTTTTAAATAACTTTGAATATTTTTCTTCATCTTGTCAATAAGATAACACAAAGAATCGGAAATTTAAAATAGACAATAAGATTTATACACATCGAAGAAAGATACTAAAATTTTAACTTATGAAAAGCATGAATTTAAAACCAACCACCTTATAAACAACAAATAAAGAAGACAATATTCACCTGTTGAACCTCTTGCACTTTGTAGAACAATGAAGAGTTGTTTTCTCGCCTCGCTAACTTGCTTTTCGAATTATCACGAGTGGAGTGATTGAAATCTTATTAAATTGAACCAATTGCAATGCAAGGCAATCAACTCCTTTGGTAATTGAAAAGTACCCTCTTTGCCCTTACCCTCAACAACAAAGCCTCCTCAGACTTCCCTATCATCTTACATGTCCATATTCGCTTACGATACAAATTTATCTGGTTCAAATAGTCTCTGTTGAAAGCTAAGGAACATCTGTCATGGTCGAGAACCATTGGCTGAGTTGCTAAGATAATGACCCAATGCCAATAAACACTTTCCTTTTGATAGACAAATTGAACATGAATATGGATAAATGAATGCTCTAAACATGTTATGGCCTTATGAGTGAGCCAGTACTTAAGGCTCACAAACCAATAAAAGGGCATCTTAAATTAGTCAAGTTAGCTTACAGTAGCACTATAGCAAATTTAGCAGCAGCATTCGTTCACCATTTTGATGCCTTTCGGTACCATCATCACCTAAGCAAAGTGAGTATCTTCTATTAGTCATTCATTTGTTTGTACATAGCTAACACGTGAACAATTGTAGGTATTTATTTTTGCTTATGGCAGTTTATCAATTACTAACTGTTTGTTTAAGCAATATATGCATATTTCTGGAAACCATGATGCTTACCTTTATTATTTACGTTTTTCATAATTTTGTTGAATAGTTTCCTTTCATATTTGCAACTCTTGCCAATGTTCCAGACACAGATATATCTTCCAAATATCAAATATTCATTGTGAGGTTTTTATCATATTGAAGTTTAGCAGTTTACTGAAGCCTACTCTTTTTTCAAATTTACGGTGTTTGAAATTGTATCAGTAGTTCAGTACTTTTTTGTTGCTCTCGCACAGCTATGTCACCAGAATGCGGGGTGCGGGTGCGATACATCTCAAAAAATTACGGTGCGGCGGTGCGGTAAAGGTATTTTTTATTATTATTAATTTATTAATATAATATATTAATAATATCAAATTTGATAAAAAAACTAAAAAAAAATGAAATCAATAGGGTGCGTGTTGGGTGCGAATCTGGGTCGCACCCACACCCATGCCAGCACCCGCGTCGCATCGAAGTGGGTGTGTCACCAGGGTTGCCGTACCGTAGTGACATTGTTGCACAGGTTCCTTATTAATTCTTAATTTTGTTTGTGGATATTGGATAAGCATTTGTTTAAGAGGAGCACAATAAAAGAGGTCAACAAACAATAATAGATTGTGTGAAAGATCAAGATTAAAAAATAAAAAAAATGTGCATAATAGAAATTAAAAACCCACCATAAAACGGAGAGAAAAAAATGACAAAAAAAGTTAAAGAAAAAAGAAAAACTGAAGTATGAAGGAAACGGCCCCACCATAGTTCACTAGGCAAGAAAAATGAAAGACCACGTATGGAAGAAAGTCAGGAAACGGCCCATCTCCTTCCTGTAGCCAGCAGGCCCAGCATAGCAGCCTGCTCAATGCTCAGTTCTCTCTTCTCTTGTCTCTTGGTCTTTCCGGGGGGCTGCAGACCTGCTCCTTTTCTCAATCGTTCATATTTCTGTTCTCTAATCTCTATCTATCTGACCATCTCCCTCACAGCCTCACTCAGTCACTTTGTCTTTCGTTTTCTCCTCCCCCACACTCTCTAGTTTCTCCGTCTCTCCGGTGCGTTTTCCCCTTTCAAGGTTTGAACTTTGACCTTGGCTAAGAGACGATCAACTAAGATTCGACTCACGTCATTGGTTTTACACGATGAAAGCACTAGTGTTTACATTGTTGGAGGTCTGATAAAAAATGGAAGTTTTTTAGCAGCCAAAAAACCAAAATACCCTCTCCGCATGGGCAAAGATGCGTTCAGAATGCAGTGGTGCTATCGAAAATGGTCCTCCTAATGAACAGAACAGCACACGAGGAAAGTGACAAAGATGATCACCTTTGGCATTATGGTCTCACCATCCGACATGGCCTTCTGATTCTTGCGATGTACTCAAAGAGGAGTTAATGCCCTACAGGTTTTACTGCCACTCGATCAATCTTTCAAGAAGAAGAAAATTAGGAGACCGAAATTCTCAGTGTTCCCGCAAAAAACTGTGAGACACATATTTAATCGACTGAGAAAAACTGGGCACTTTTCTTTCCAAACAGATGGAAGGGAAAACCTGACCATACGCCCTTGTTGAAAACACCAGTGGAACACTTTGAGGGCGTTTGGTAATAAGAGTTCTGCATTCTATAGAACACAGCTTTCCATGAAAATTGACATATTCACGGAACCTTGCGTTCCAAAGAATGCAGCTAGCAGAGTAAGATCCAAAACAACTAATCCAACTAATACAGTTTCAAAACCAAATTCGAATTCAAAGTCAAATCCAATATTGAATTGTTATCTCATAAAAATCTGAGTAGATCACATATCAATGTCCCCAACCTTATGCGAGAGAGATCTTAATCTGGTAAAATTTTTGCACTAATAAAAAGTTCCTAGCGGAGACAGAGGGAGCACTAATGGTATATATTTTAAACTTAAAGGGGCATTCATATATAAATCAATAAAAATGACTAAGATCTTAATGTGTAAATAAAGCAATTTCTGCGGACTGGTGTGGGCAACCGCCCACATGAGCCCTACACTTGTCTCCGCCACTGGTTCCTACTTGTTCATGCTTCAAATGGAGTTAGCACAATACATGATGAATTTGGATAGGAAAGTGTACAGATTGTGGAATATTCCGAACCCTCTCCACCTCGTGAGAAGTTCATCCCCGTCGGGCCGCTGGAGCCGTTAGATTCAGACCTTCATCTTCCGCTGGGAATGAGGTCACCTGCATATTAAATGTACAAATTCTCAAAGCTGGTTTATTTGGATTTTAGATTAGAATGCATGGAATAGGTGTAAAATCCCAACATAGTATAACAACGGTTCGGTAATTTTAGCAATGATTTTAATTTTTAACCATTCCAGCAACCTCTCATAAATGCTTTTATATGTATGGGAGGCTCACTTTTTTTTTTTTTAATTCCCAAGGGATAAGCCATTGATATATCCATATATATTCCCTAACTAACCAATTTAATTGAGTCCCTAAAGTTAATAGACAATGATACATACTTGCCTTTCTTCTAATAGAATATGAGTCTTCTTTGGAAAGTAGAAAACGACTTAAGCGCAGCCACATGCATTCATTTTTCAACCAACATAAATACATTTTTTGCTCAGCACATAACTATGGCAAGCTGTCGATCATGGATAAAATAACAATTCTTAAAACAATGCATGTGATGGAGCATATACACATATCAAAAGAGAGAGGGAGAGAGAGAAGACAGTTTGTTGAGAGGACGGGGGTGGAGTGGCCTATCCATCTCAACTTTCTGTTTTGCCTAAGCTTCCGGGCATCACGTGCCTACCCCTCCCTTAGTCTTTTCAACAGGGACTCGTTTTCCCTTGAGCAACGCCAAATCGACAATGTCTGGGCGGTACGGTCCGCCAGTACAACAAAGTGTAATCAAATCGATTCGAGTCGGGCTGCAATCAGTGTCAAACCAGTTCAATTATCTTTGTAATGGCTTTTAATATTAATTCAACAACGTAAGCTTTTTGCGGAATCGAGTCGGTTGTTTCACCGGTTTGATTTGCAGAAGTGATTTTTATGACACCGGAATCGGCACATGCAATATCTAGTGTGGCTAATATAAGACTATATGGGCTTGAAATTTAAGTATGAAATAATGTAAATTACTTTTCAAATAAAATATAGAAATAACTGATGGGCAATTAAGCGTACGTGAAGTCACATGACCAATAGGCAAATAGTTACCATACGTATACCGATAGTGACAACCATGGAAGTATATACATACTCCTCAGTTTGTCCTACAATGGCTCAAAGATGTGGTCCTTGGGAAGGCACCTACGACCCGTGAGGGCTTGTACCCACTGACTTTGGTGGGGTTAATCCCATTGTTCGAGCACCCTTTTTCAGCTCTTCCCTTTCTACTCAGAATCCAGGGCCGCGTCAATGTTTGGAAGTGAATGTAAGTCGAATCCAGGGCCGCGTCAATGTTTGGAAGTGAATGTAAGTCAATTAATAGAGCACCCCCACTTCTCACACGACAATATCGACACCATGCCCATGAGAATTGAAATGGAGACGTGTCACATACATTGCATGCATTAAGTGTGAAGCTAGAAAAAAGTTTGTTGTTTTCTCCCTCAAACAAAAGGAGCTGCAAGAATTTGAGAAACTTTCGACACGACATCAGATTTTTAAAAACATCGATGCCCTTTCTGCATTGGAGCCTATTGCGTTAAGGTCGACGGAATAAGCGGCGTCGATGATTAAGTGGTGGCGTAGAAGGTGTGGGCAATGGTCCATTGTGTCGTAGCGTGTAACGCGATTGCAAGTGGGAGAAATAATTAAGCTTCGGACGTCAGGCACCCATCAGGACATAATTTTAGCCATCTTTCTTCAAAATCAAAGGAAAAACCCCATACTCCTTAACCCTCATGGGAGCAGCAGTAGAACATAATCGAGTTTTGTCGCTTTCATCAAATCCTTTTTCTTCCAAGCCACTAAGTTCTCTTTAGGTTTGGTTATGCTAACCGGTAAAACCGGAGCAAACATCCATACGGTTTTCTAGCAATCATGTGGCCGCTTGTTGGCAGATAGCCACCTTCACACCAGTAACTTATCAACTCGTCCTAAGAATTAACCCGTTTAGATGATCACTAAACCTGAACCATGCATGTGAAGGAACTGCATGCTTTAAAGGTGCAGTATAAGAGAACTTTGGACGCTCTCTCCTTCTCTGGAACGAAAATAGTTCTAAAGCATACAATGAAAAACCATCTAGAAGAACAAAACAGAAACGAGAAACCATAGATAAAAGATCCAGACTGCTAGGAAGCGGAACATTTCCAGCCGAGTGGCGGAGGCAGGGGGCCGGCAGGAACCACGGCCACCCTCACTTCCAGGTTTTTTTTTTTTTTTTTTTTTTTCTTATTTGGATGTAAATTTTAAAAGTTTTTGTTTAGCTTATACAAAAATTTTGAAAAATTATATTTCAGCCCATAATTTTCAAACTATATTTAATCCCGTACAACAAAAGATTCCTAGCTTTGTTCCTGTTCCTATGAAATATACATCAACATAATACCGAATGTTGGTCACCTAGTGTCCAGTTGTTTTTCTTGAAAAATTGCATCACTTCGCGTTAAACAGATGGCTTGCCAAGTAGTGAACACCAATGTCTCCACCATCATTAACCCTTGACCGTGGGTTGGTTCCATGTAGAATTAAGTAGTTCCTCCATAATTGCTCATAGCCAAGTGCACACATTGACCATTCATTACTTGGCACGGTTAACGTGGAATGACGTAATTTTTCAAGAAAAACAACTGGACAGTAGGCGACCAGCATTCGGTATTATGCTGAAGTATCAACACTAAGTGGCGGGAGATGTTCTACTTCCTAGCTGTCAAGCATCTTGATATTTTTTATCTATGTTTTTTCTTTTCTGTTTTGAGCTAGGCTTCTTCTAGATGTTTTTTCATTGTGTTTGATCTCTGTTTTCATTCCAACATTTTATTGGGACGTGTTTTTTTAGTAATCTATTAAGAAGATCAATATTTTTATGAAGAGTTTCAAATTTGTCTGTTGAAGTTTTCTACGTGGTTACCATATTGTGCACAAGGAAAGTGACGATATCCTACTCTATGGAAAGTTGAAGAATATTTTCTTGAATATGGACATCCATTCTATTGAATTACCGGTTGAGTGACTGTTGTAAATCATGTTTAGTACAACGTATGTGAATGGAAAACTAAGAAGCTCTTACCTTCTCGTGGATTTAGGCATGAAAAAATGAACCACTTAAAACGTGACTTTCTCTTTTGATCTTCCTTGAGCATTTTCTATTATTCTTTTCTTTATGGTATCAGAGTTCCATACTTGTGCTTTGATCTGTTTTCATGGTATCAAGTCTTCTCGACTGCTAGGAAGCATAACATTTCCCATCACATACCTCTCATATATCATCATAATACTGAATGGTCACCTAGTGTATAGTTGTTTTTCTTGAAAAATTACATCAATATTCTGTGTTAACCATATGGCGTGCCAAGTAGTGAACAGTCCATGTGTGCACTCCTTTTGGCTATGAGGAATTATGAAGGAACTGCTTAATTCTACTTGGAACCAACCCACAGCCACGGGTTAACAATGGTGAAGGCATTGACTGTTCACTACTTGGCAAACCATTCGGCTAATGTGGAATGATGTAAATTTTCAAGAAAAACAACTCGACATTAGGCAACCTGCATTTGGTATTACGTTGATGTTCTGCTTCTCACAATTTAGGGTGTCTTGAGATCTTTTATTTATGGTCTCTCTTTCCTGTTTTTTAGCTCTGGTTCTTATAGATGCTCTGTGTGTGTGTGTGTGTGTGTGTGTGTTTTGTGCCACCATACATAGGTTATGTGGTTTGAACCCTACTTTGCAGTGCATAAGAGATGCTTAATTTGGTTATAAAATAGATTATTCAAAGTTGGGAGACCAACGCTCACCATTGTATGTTAAGAATGAAGTACTGTTGTCCACATGGTAATACCTTTCTCAGACTTTTGGGTAAGATCAATTATAGTAGGTAATTTTTGGAGACTACTTCTGATCTTGGTGAGTACAAGTGAACAGCTCAATAGCCAGAGCAGGCCATTTTCCTCTTCATATGCACTTGTCTCACAAATTTGATAGGACCAAAATGGATATCTTTCTACTGGTTTGTTAGTAAAGCAATGTACTCAGTTTAGGTTTTCATCACATAAAATATTCTACAAGATTCATCACTGATATGTGATTATTGACCCTAGGGATGTGTTGCATGACTGTCCCAATTGCTGACCATGATTAAACTTGGGTGACATAACACAAGTCATATTACTACAGAACCTAACAGATAAACTTGATTTAAACTTGGCTGACATGTCTGTGTTCCATGTCTTTCACAAATCAACATTTAGCACACTTTCAAATTCTTTAATGCATAAGCCACTGTTAAGTGCAAGTGCATGTCGACTAGTACGTGGGGCTTATAGAAACCTTTCATTGTACATAGCAGAAGTTGTTAGTCTGTCCACCACTTCCTAAATTCTCATTATAGGGTGAGAAGAAAGGAGCAGAAAAAAGAAATTTAATTAATTATATGTTAAACTCCAAACGACATTGTTGCTTTTTGCCAAAGGCTTGAGCTATCGGCCAAGCCCAATGGCTTCAGCTATCGGCCAAGCCGCCCATTGGCGGTTGTGAATGAAAATCCCAATGGCCGTAAAGCCATTGGTAAAACTTGCATGGGGAAAAGGGTTCCCAACGGCCTAAACCATTGGCAGTGGACTTATATTTTGCCAACAGTTGGACGGATGTTGGGAGTTCTTTGACATATCCTGATGGCCAAAGCCATGGGAAATTTTTCCAATCATTACTAACTCGAATTTTTCCCAACAGCCAACATACATAGTTGTTCAAATTCTATGATAGTTTGAAGAGAGAGAGAGAAAGAGCAAAAACTATAATTTTATTGATACACACAAACGGTTCCAATCATTACGAACTCGAATTTTTCCCAACAGCCAACATACATAGTTGTTCAAATTCTATGATAGTTTGAAGAGAGAGAGAGAAAGAGCAAAAACTATAATTTTATTGATACACACAAACGGATCTTGTCTATTACATGTTAAGTTTAATAGAACTACAGTCCATTATAGAAACTCAATAAATTTTTTAAAACCTGTTTTTCTATGGACGGAACCAACTTAAAATTGGCACAAGTACTGCCTTTAATCTCCAATATTATTTGTCCTCCTGGCCTTTAATCTTCAATAGATTCATTCGGCATGCCCATACCCATACCCATGATTATTGTCCTTGCTTGAATCATTCTAGAGGCAGATGATGTGAACCTTTACATGTGCATACATAAGAAAGCAATCACCGTAAACTGTAAATAGGAAACCCATCAACCAGGCAGGCCTTCCATGTTCATTCCAATGCTTTGCTGCACTAGACCACCCATAATAAATGTTAGCAACTTGAAACTGTGCAAAATGTGATGCAGGCCAGTGTGGCAGCCGATGCGAGCCTTTAAATGTGCATACAGAAGAAAGCAATCATTGTAAATTGTAAATAGGAAACCCATCAACCAGGCAGGCCTTCCATAGTCATTCCAATGCTTTTCTGCACTAGACCACCCACAATAAATGTTAGCAACTTGAAATTGAGCAGAATGTGATGTAGGCCAGTGTCGCAGCCATGCAGTTTTACCTAATCCAAAGTTCAATTCAAATTTTCCCAACCAGCAGCAAGCAACTAAAGTTTAAAATAAAGAAGTACAATATTATATCAAAAGAAGGTGGTTTTTGTAAGATTAGTAACAAATATACCCCATGAATGCATAACACATCCTTAAAGTCATGAGGTTGCTTCATTGCTTTGAATTTTAATTGTTCTCAAATATGTTACATAAAAAAGACCAGATTCAAAGTGCACTTCAATAAAGAAGCCCAAAACTGGTTGACATCATCTTTACCACTCATCCAAGTCCACTCTTTAACAATAAAGCATGAATTCTGCTCCAGCAACAATTCCCCAACCACTATCAGCACACATCATGAGGAAACTCCCGGCACCCTAGCTATTCATCTTTAATCCAGCCAGGAAGTCCGAACCAGAATTATCCAAGTTTCATCATCATTTTTTGGTCATGCATAACCAGAAGGCAATGTATCACATGAGGTCTTGTCCAAATATAGTAAACCATCAAACATGTTTTTAGCTTCATCATCCAACTTACCATAGTGCATACATCATAGTCCACTTCATTCAGTTCATACCCTGTAATAAGTTGAATTTAATATGATTATAACAGTACAACGGGAAAAAGTTTGTGTGTGTGTGTGTCTATATATATATATATATATATATATATATATATATATTTCACCACAAAAAAAAAACCATAGTGCATACCTCATAGTCCATTTCATTCAGTTCATACCCTTGTAAAATCCTGCAATGGCATCCATCACACAAAGAAGAAGCTGGGTTTGCTTCCTAATGGACCAAGATAAACTCAGATTTAGGCTAATAAATGCTGTGGAAAGACTATTTTGCCTTAATTTGGATGTGAAACCAAGCAGAAAAACACCTAGAGAGATCCAAGGAGCACCTGGTTGGGACCTAACTTTAGGTAAAACTAGTCCAAATTTCCCATGTTCCACAAATTTTGCTTAACTGGCAAGTTTTTGTATGTTGGCATTTTCTAAATTTTAGTGGGATGAAGTTAATGCTCAGACCTAATATGTTCATCATACATTTCCCCAAAAGTTTGCCACAGTTAAGAGCAAAGCAAAGTTTAAATCTTATCTTTTTGGTCCTCATGCTTTAGAATTTACCGTTCTGAAATAGCTGAACCATTTATCTGTCATGCCTTACTTTTTGTATTTGGAACAGGTCAAGCTGGTCACTACGAATTACTATCTTCCAGAATAGCATCATGTAAACAGATGGTCACCAAGAATTACTATCTTCCAAATGTTTTTAAGTCCAGAGGTATTGATGCATTGTCATATTTTCTCTTCTGATTGACATGCTGTTACTAGAGAGAAACACATCTTGTTAATGAAAAGTCTGAAATTGGAAGAAAAATTTATCTTCTCATCGTGTAATAGCAGTAGAAAAGTACTCTTTTGCTTGTGTAGCAAAGCAGCATTTTAATTTTCTTGAGTTGGATCTTACAAGACAATCATGAAAAATATATGAAGTATATAGCAGTACTATAGAGTAGATTTCATGAAATCTAATTATACTATGCATAGAAAATTTGTTTCCTATTTGATCTGGACTAGATTTGTTTCATTATGCATCATTAGTTAATTAGGAGAGATGCCCCCTTATCCTATATCCTCATGCCCTTGAGTCCACCATGGTTTAGGATGTATATATACAGTGATTCAAAAAACTGGGCTGTAGGAAGAAAGGAATTCATCAATTGATTCACATGGAATCAGGGTTACTCTATATATATATATATATTAGGTCAGCATGTAAGAAATCAAGCATGAAAAACACCAAATATGAGCTTAGTAGAAGATGAAGGCAGCTCTCTTTGGGATTTTGATTTTCAAAAGTGCACATGGAAGAAAGACATTGATGGGAGAGTAGGTCAAGTTAGAGCCAAAGGCTGATTAGTGATAAGGGGTGTGCAGAAAAATAAAGAAGAAAACTACAAAGTTTACCAAAAATATATTGGAACCATATACGTCTTTGTACATGCATGATGACAATGGTGTGATGCATTTTCCCCATTAGAAAAGACACAAGGGAGCATATTGGCTCACTTGTTTGTGTTTAACTGTATACTGCAATATACTCTAGGTGCAAGCTTTATTTATATATGCCCTGTGTACTTGTAATCTGGTGTTACATATGCCTGTTTTCTGGTTTATCACCCTTAATGTACATAGCTGAAGTTGCATGTGCTCAAAACTTCTGCTACATGGTGACATGAAGATCCCCACATGCCATACTCCTTTGTGGATTTTCACTCCCTGCTTAAACACTATTTAATGATGTCTATGTCAACCAATTCTCAACTATTAGACTAAATGAAAAAAAAACAAAAACAAATGGTTGACATGTCTTTAACAAAAAAGATGGATATTCATTTAGAGAATTTTATTTTTCTTTCACAATAAAAAAAATTAACATGTGGCTTTTTCTTTTTGTTAGAAGCACATGCTAATCACACATTTTTGTTTGTCAATGACTTAAAACAATTTACATAACTTAAAATTTAGCTCTTCACTCTCAAAAAATTTTTCACTGTACTATTTAGTGAAAAGAATAGATAGACAAATAATCAATGCACCCAAGGATTGGAATCATGTAGGGCATGAGGGAAAACCCTTCCATGTAAAACATATGAGATGATGAAACAACTAATCTCCCTCTCTCTCTCTCGCTCTGTCTCTCGCTTGCAGTGATATCAATGGCCTCACTAAAACAAACATTGTATTACAAAGAAAATATTGTATAACAATTATTCTCTTACAGTCATTTAAATGAATATCTATAGATGTAATTATAAGATAAAAGCATTGGATTAATTATAATTGAGCAAATAAATGACTTAAATCTCTTCCATATGAGTACATACTTCTTATTACAATAATTGAAATAAATCAATATAGATGTATTACAATTTAATCTCATTTAATGAAATACAATTGAGGAAATGAATGGCTTAATCTCATTTGTAATCGTACAAACTTAGAACAATCATTTAAATGAATCCCTATATATGTAATTACAAGTTAATCTCAATGGATTAACTACAATTGAGCAAATGAATGCCTTAAATCCCTATTGTATTCATACAAACATGTAACTATAATCATGTAAATAAAGTAACTTAAATCCCTATCATATTCATATGAACTTGTGATTATAATGTATATGTGTGAATGAGTTTCTTATTCTAAAACTACTAGGAACTATCAGACCACCTCAAAAATATTGTTAGTACATTTTATATACATGTTCAGGACTTACTAGCATGTATCTAGTTTCACCTCCACGTAAATATTGTGAACAAAATGTATGTAAGACATTCTTCTGCTAAATAACCTTACAAACCTTCTAGATTATATTTATTTTGTACCTACAAAATGTTGAACACAAAAACCAAAAAAACATAACAATATGGTTTGATGTTATGAAATGAATGTGTACTTTTCAATGTGATACATCCACTTATGCTGAACTAGACTGCCTAAGGCTGCAATGAATTGGCAAATGCACCATAACATCAAAGAACAATGCTGAAAAAATCATTTCAAAATGATAAAGTGTAAGAATAATTTTTCTATTCTAATTTTTTTAGTTCTGCTTCTCTTAAAAAAACCACAAAACTCATCCATTATTGAGCTGATTTCCATGGCAATGATCTACATGCTGCTAATGGAAGAATCAAGTTTATCAAGACATGACAATTGTAACTTTTGAGTCAATTAGTTTAAATTATTTCTTATGAACACATCGGAAAATATTTTGCATATCATTGAGAATTTAATATGTTTTATCACTTTAAAAGATATCCTTTTACTTCTTATCTAACCAATAGGATGTAGGAGGAAGACATACTTTACTCAATTATAGTTCATGAAATGAGTTTAACTTGTACTTATAATTATATTGATTAATTTAAACTATTGTAATTAGGCTCATATTCAAAGAAATGAGATTAAAGTCATTCATTTGCTCAATTATGGTTTATCCAATGAGTTTAAGTTATAATTTTATTTATATATATATATATATATATATATATTCATTTAAATGATTGTAAACACAAGTTTGTATGAAAACAATTGAGAATTAAGTCATTCATTTTCTAAATTGTAATTGATCAAATGAGATTGACTTGTATTTACATATATACGGATTCATTTAAATGATTGTTATCATAAATTCATATAAATACGATTGAGATTCAAGTCAATCATATATATATATATATATATATATATATATATATATATACATAGAGAGAGAGAGAGAGAGAGAGAGAGAGAGAGATTCATTGAACCCATACTCTATGGTTCTAGTGACATTTCAAATGAGGGCTCTCCATCTTGTTGATGGAGAGCTCTCATTTAATCTTTTTTTTTGCTCTGTTTTCTATTTTTATTTTTTATTTTATTGTTTTTTTTTTAAAGTTCATGCAATGAAAGGAAAGTTGGAAGGAGGAGCTCCTCCACTGAAGGCGGTGCTCAGGTCTTCAGGTGGTGCTGCCCATCTGTTCCATACTGCCCGGTGGCTCCAGCCGATGGCCTGGATGCCACCATCAGCTGGTGGGATAGGACAAAACCCCTCCCCTTCCTCTCAACGTTAGGAAAGAGGGAAGGAAGAGAGGTTCCTTTCATCCTACTGGCTGACAGTAGTGCCAGGCAGTCAGCTGGCACCTCCTGGTAGTATGGATCCGATGGGCAGCACCAGCCAACGGCTTGGGCACCGCTGTTGGCCAGTGGGAGGGAGGTACCTCTCCTATCACCTTCTTCCCTCAAATTGGAGGAAGGGGGAGGGGTTTCCCCCCTTCCCGCTGGCCAACGGCGGTGCTGCCCAGCAGTACAAATCCAACAATCGGTGGCCATCAGACGGTGCCGACCCACTATTGGCCAGTGGGAGGGGGAGGAACCCTTTCCCCCTTCTCAACGTTATAGAGGAAAGGGAAGAGCTTTCTCCCCTTCCTGCCGGTCAACGGCAGCACCCAGGCCATCTGCCAGCTTCGCCTGGTGGTCACTGATGGATACGCGGCACCGGCCGACAGCCTAGGCGCTACCATCTGCCAGTGGGAGGGAAGAAACCCCTCCCCCTTTCTCCTCCTCCCCTCTTCCTCTTCCCCTCCTCCATTCCATGAGCACACAAAAAAAAAAAAAAAAAAAGGTAAAAAAGAAAAAAAAAAGTAAACTTAAAAGTAGATGTCACTATAACCTTAGAGTTAGGGTTCAGTGACTATATATACATATATATATATATATATATACACACACACACACACATATACACACCTCCCACACACATATAGATATACATATATATCTTTTACATTTCAATGCAAAATTATGTAGACTTTAGGCATGAAAAGTGAGAAAATTATGTTTTCATGTCACACATTTTTACAAAAATCTATGTACGTGGAGCTAGCCAACACTTTTGCCTTTGCCTATTGATAAGCCAAATGAAACAGTGGGGATGATCACTCATTGGAAAAGGACAACCACAGGATGCAAAGAGCAATCCCAATTAGCTAGTTGAGGACACATAATAAGTACAATATTTGCACCAGTGGGTTGGCATGAGATGGGAAGATTGCACCCATCACTTACACGAATTGGAAAAAGGTGCTATAGAACCATAAAGATGATATGTGGGCTCAAATATAGGCTAGTAAAACATTTCAAACATTTTATGTGAGGTTAATTTTGTCCATTTTCAAAAGTGTAAAATATTGTGTGTTGCATAACTGACATGGAATTTCTTTAATTGCAGGAAATCTTCGAAGTTCATGAATTGCTTAAATAATAAATTCTCATGTACATGCTTGGAAAAAAAAGGAAATGTAACTTTAAAAAAGATCATTATAAGGTACATCATACACTTGATATGCATTTGAATGATGTCCCTCCGGGGTTTTTTCCCGACTAGTGGCATGCTATCTTGTATTATTAGGAGTTTGAAGTTGCAAAAGTATGCACTTTTTTATATTATAGCTAAAATATGTCTTCTTATTACAATTATGTAGGCATCAAAGGTATAATTATGTAATTAATTGAGTGCATGTTGAAATGCAGAAAAAAAGTAAAAGAAAAAAATAAAGTAAATTGTGCACAACAAAGCTTCATTCACATTGCAGATACCAAAAGCTTCGAATGCATAGTCATGAAGATGGTGAGCAATGTCTTATGTAGCTTAGTCTACTGTATTTTTTTTATTCATTTTTTGTCATAACAATGTACTAAAAATTGTTGATTTTTGATATATGAATAGAAAATTGTGAGAAGAAAACCATCAAGAGCTGAGATTTTCATGAAAACACATAAGAATACAAGAAAAGCAAGTGAAGTTATTGTGAGTATCATTTTTTATGTTTTTTTCATATGAAAATGGTAAATTTCACTTATTACAATAATATGAATTCACAGTAAATTGATTGTAGGCAAAACTAAAACAATTAATAAATCAAAAACCAGAAGGAGATTTGGATGAAGTTTATGGGGTTGATACAATTTCTCAAAATTTCAAAGAACGATATGGGCGTGTTCGAGTGCTTGTCTTGGGTGCCATTCCTTCTGTTGTGTTTGCAAACTCAAGTTAGAATTGTATTGATTATGAATATATTGTAGTAGAGTCTCCATGTGCCTTTGCTGAATGTGCACAATTGGTTGCCAAATTAAACAAAAGAGCCCAAATCCTTGAAGAAAATAATTTGGTGTTAGAACAAGAAATAAAAAACAAATGAAATAACAAATTAGTTTTCTTAGAAAAATTGTCATGAAAATTTGTCAAACTAGTTCAAGTGATTAGGTAAGTACTTTGCAAACCCTTATATGTTATGTTTTTAGTGACATCAACATAGATAATAATTGTTGTTTATTTATTTTTGCAGGCACCAAATGGAGTACAAAATTTAGTTGTAGAAATGTAGAGGCTGGTAGACTAGAATTTCATGGTTTATGTCTTCGTTTTGGCTGCATTAGAGAGAATAAATCAAATCAACTTCTATTACATCCATTTATAACTATGTTATGATCAATGTCTATTACTTTTTGAGGCTTAATTGACTTAATGTACTATGTTTATTTTTTGCGGATATGTTTTTATGCATTTTTAATTCTAGTTAGACTGATTTTACATTCATACATGCTCTAAACCTCATGTTATAATCACCATCAGGGACTATGTGGCCAATATTTAGCATAGGTAGCGCACACTTCCGCATCCTAAAAAGGCACATGAGTTTGTTTAGTAGACCCATTACTTACCACATTTCAGAGTTGCAGAGTGGTAGGTCCAAGTGTTCTTAGCTGGTAAGTATTAAAGCATGTGGTTCTGCCACAATCCTTAAGCTTTATTTTGAATTAGTTCATAAATATAAAGTAACCCTATATTTATTTATATATTTCTCTATTGAGGAAAAAAGATGTTCACAGTTCGAATTTCCTCCACACAGTCAAGTTGAACACCAATATTGAAAAAGAAGATATGTTTAAGGGCTTGAAGTTTCCAAATTTATTTTTTACAACCTTGGTCAGTCTCAAACAAGGTGTTGCCCCTTGACGCCTAAGCAATTAATGATAGTGCCTTTAATTGTTCCCATGTGTCTAAGAGTTTGTACAGTCCTTTGCTTTGTTTTGCATTGTACTTCCTTTGCTTATGTTGAGTCATTTACTTACACATGTTTGCTTGTAAGGGAGTACCCTCCCACCAGTCTAAGTGTCATGTATTGAGATTCTTAGTTTTGGGTGGTCGGCTTGGGAATCTTGTAAGCAGCTTCGGCCATCCTATATAAGTAAAGTTGAGATCATTCTCCTTGCTTATCTTTCACGTGATGTACAAATTTTTCAAGTTGAATACATTACGAGATTTCTTTATTCTTTATGCACTTGTTTTCCAAAACAACCTTTGCACCCCTTTCGGTGGTTTGAAGGCTTACGGCAATTGGGTTCTTGCCGTGCCGCACGGGCTGAAGGAGTCAGCCCGTAACAACTTGTATTAGAGCCAGGTTTTGCTCAACCTGGGGAAGCGATTGGATAGTCAGTGTAGAACTACACGCCGGCGATCATTGATCGAAGAGGTCGTCCTGACGACTCAATACAATCTGCGAAGTGCCAAGGGTAAGGGAGTAGCCCAGTCTGACGAGATGGGTACATCCCAGGGTTAGGGAGACCTGGCCGAGGTAGTGAACAAGCTGGTTAACGATGTGACTAGTCATGAAGAAGCGTTGGGCAATGCAGCCGAGTCCTTCGGGGAGATGAAGGATGAGATGAAGATCCTACGGGATCAAATGGCCAATCTTATGGCTATGAATCGGTCACTTATTGACACAGTGACCGCACTGCAAGCTGAAGTCAAGGAACTTCAAATAAAGAACCGCACACTACAGCGACAAATCTCTGTAGGTGGAGGTGATGATCGGCCAGCGAAGGTCAACATTCGGAGGCTAGCGAAATACAATGGAATTTGGGATAGTCGAGTGATCGACAACTTTTTATTCCAAGTGGAATATTATCTGGATCTGTAAGGCATTATGGGGGACGACCTTCAGGTCAAGACTGCAGAGATGTTGCTGGAGGGCGATGATGTGGCATAGTGGAGACGAAAACGGCTTGACATTCAAAAGGGGATCTGCACAATAGACAATTTCGATGATTTTCAGCGAGAGTTGGGGACTTACTTCATGCCCCCGAATGCGACATGCCATGCCTATCGGATGGTCGATGAATTAAAACATACGGGTTCTTTGCGAGATTATGTGAGGGCCTATCAAAGGCTCATGTTAGATGTGTCAGATATGCAGGAACAAGATAAACTGAACTGGTTTATTTTGGGACTCTAATCGTGGGCACAATCCGAAGTGGAAAGGAGTAATCCAGAGACCTTGAAGGATGCTTATGTGGTAGCAGAACGCTTGGCCGATACCCAGCGCAAGAGCTACACTAACACCAAGCCCTCAAAGAAGCCTAACCATGGAGCAAGGAAAGAGGATAGACGGGAATGTAAAGATGAATCATCGACTTAGCATCAAGTCGAGAGGAGGACATTCTTTTGCAAAAATGACAACTCTCAGAATAGAGTGTTGAAATGCTGGTTTTGCGAAGGTAGCCACTTGGGAAGACAATGTCCGAAGCATCCAAACAGGAACAATCAGGCAAAATCTTCAAGACAATCTACTAGTGCGGTACAAGGTGAAGAAGGGGAAGGACCAAAGATGGGTGCACTTCAACTTCTTAACACCCTAAGAAAGGAGGAGAAAGCGAAGGTGATAGCGACACCTTCAAACGAGCTCTTGTACTTAGAGATCTTGGTAAATGGAAGGCCTACCATGGCCATGGTAGACACGGGTGCCACGCATTTCGTCTTAGATGAGGAGGCGAGAAGATTGGGCCTCACCCTTGAGAAGTGAGAGTTACGCATGAAGGCGGTAAACTCAGAGGCAAAACCCATCCATGGTGTAGCCCGGGATGCGGTTGTGAAGATTGAGAGTTGGTCAGGAAGAGCCAACTTCTCGGTGGTCCCGATGGATGATTTTCGGCTGATTCTAGGAATGGAGCTCCTCAGTACAGCGAAGATGGTCCCGATGCCATACCTACGAAGTATCAGTATCATGGATGAGAAGTCTCCTTGTATGGTCCTAACAATATCATTTAAGATGGATAAGGGTAAGGCCGCAATGATATCCACTCTTCAATTGAAGAAATGCCTAAAGCACGGTGAGGAGACATACTTGGTGGCAATCAGGGAAGTGACTAATGACTCCCCTGGTTTGGTCCCAGAGGCGCTTGCGCCTATCTTAGCGGAATTCGCAGGAACAATGCCTGCAGAGCTCCCTAGACGGCTGCCACCTCGACGTGAGGTGGATGATGCTATAGAACTCATTCATGGTGTCAAACCCCCCACAATGGCACCTTATCGAATGGCCCCTGCAGAATTAAAAGAGCTTAGGCGATAGTTGGACGAGATGCTAGTTGGAGGTATAATCAGACCCTCCAAAGCTCTTTTTGGTGCACCGGTGTTGTTCCAAGCAAAACATGATGATTCCAAAAGGCTATGTGTGGATTATCGAGCACTGAATAAGGTAACAGTGAAAAACAAGTACCCCTTATCTTTGATTGCAGATCTGTTTGATCAACTAGGTGGAGCTCGACTATTTTCCAAGTTGGACCTTAGATCGGGATATTGGCAAGTTCGGATTGTTGACGGTGACGAGCCAAAGACAACTTGCGTCACTCGTTACGGTGCCTTTGAATTCTTGGTAATGCTATTCAGGTTGACGAATGCCCCAGCCACTTTTTCGACTCTAATGAACAAGATATTCTACCCGTAGTTAGATAAGTTCGTGGTAATCTATCTTGATGATATTGTAGTGTACAGGGGCTCAATGAGAGATCATTTGGAACGCTTGCGGATAGTGTTCAGGGTGTTGGAAGAAAACAAACTCTATGTGAAGCGTGAGAAATGCTTATTTGGCCAACAAGAAATCAGTTTTCTCGGTCACATTGTCGGAAAAGGTCAGCTACGAATGGACAAAGAAAAGGTGAGGGCGATTCGGGATTGGAAACCGCCAACCAATGTACCGGAATTACGTTCTTTTCTCGGTTTGGTGAACTACTATCGGTGATTCATTGAGGGTTATTCTTTGATAGCTGCGCTTCTCACTGATTTGCTGAAAAAGAACCGAACTTGGGCTTGGGAAAGACTTGAGGAAGATGCCTTCGAGAAATTAAAGAGGGCCCCGACGTAGGAGCCTATGCTCAGGTTACCCGACCACTCGAAGAAGTTTGAAGTCTACACAGATGCATCAGATTTTGCTATTGGCGGAGTGTTGATGCAGGAAGGTCACCTGGTTGCCTATAAAAGCAGAAAACTTAAGGACGCGGAGCGTCGGTATTCTGTTCACGAAAGGGAGATGACGACCATTATCCACTGCCTTCGTAGATGGAGGCACTACTTGTTGGGAAGTCAATTTGTGGTAAAGACTGATAACGTAGCCACAAGCTACTTCCAAACTCAAAATAAGTTGAGCCCGAAGCTGGCCCAATGGCAGGAATTCCTTGCGGAATTCGATTTTGCCTTGGAGTGCAAGGCAGGGAGGACAAACGTCGTAGCCGATGCACTGAGTTAAAAGGCGAAGTTGGCAGCTACTCAGATAACATCATCCGAAGCACAACTTGAGAGTGCTCTTCTCGGGCGGATTCGAGAAGGTATGAAGCAGGACCCTGTGGCCAAGCACTTGGTCGAGACAACTGAAGCGGGAAAAACACGACGATTCTGGTTGTGTGATGGACTTCTGATGGCAAAAGGAGGACGGGTTTTCGTGCCTAGGTGGGGCAACCTTCGGCGAGAATTGATGAAGGAATGCCATGACTCATTGTGGGCTGCCCATCTTGGCCAGGAGCGGACACTGGCGCTCCTTGAATGTGGTTATTATTGGCCACAGATGCACGATGATGTTGAAGCATATGTGAAAATATGCTTAATTTGCCAGTAGGACAAGGGATCAAATCAGAAGCTTGTCGGTCTCCTGGAGCCTCTTCCTATTCCAGAACGTCCATGGGAATGCCTATCCATGGACTTCATCATTAGCTTACCCAAAGTTGACGGCTTCAGCTCCATCCTTGTGGTTGTGGACAGATTCTTGAAATATGCCACCTTCATCCCAGCCTCTAAGGAATGTCCCGCAGAGAAGACGACAGAGTTATTTGTGAAACATATAGTCAAGCACTGGGGCGTACCAAAAAGTATTGTCAGTGATCGGGACACTCGCTTCATAGGGAAGTTTTGGCGCAAAGTATTTTGTTTGCTGGGTTCAGATTTATTATTCTCAACGAGTTTCCATCCACAAATCGATGGCCAAACTGAATGGATCAACGGATTATTGGAACAATACCTTCGGCACTATGTCAGTGCGAATCAAAAGAATTGGGTGAAATTGTTGGATGTAGCTCAATTTTGCTACAATTTACAGAAGAGCGAGTCTTCTGGAGATTGTCCGTTCGAGATAGCCACTTGACAACAACCGTTGATGCCTCATACTCTTGCAGCCCAAGAAAAGGGACGGCCTACTTTTGCCTACTAGTTCGTTCACGATTGGCAGGAACAGACGGAGATGGCTAAGACATTCTTACATAAGGCCGCCAAGAAAATGAAGAAATTTTCGGATCAGAATCGAAGGCCAATAGAATTCCGAGTTGGTGATCAAGTCCTCGTGAAGCTCTATCCTGACCGCATGGGCATTTTCCGTGGTCGACACAGGTCATTAATCCGCAAGTATGAGGGACCCTTCACAGTGCTGAAGAGAATCAGGAAGTTAGTGTACAAGCTAGACTTGCCTCCAGACTTTAAGGTGCATTCAGTGTTTCATGTCTATAACCTAAAGCCCTTCTACTTTGATGAGGAAGACCCTGACAGAAGCGTCCCAGAACGAGACCCGATCTTACAGCGAGCCCCATCGACCAAGCGAGCGGCGGACCGTCAGATGGAGGAAATTCTTCTGCACAAAACAAACTATCTAAGGGAGCCGAAGAAGTACCAAGAGAAGTGCATAGGCGAACAACATCCAACCTGTGAGTATGTCTTCCGTATGAAGCAGCGCTACCCGCTGGAAGTCAAAGCCTATCACGAAGCTGCTGGCACCAAGGACGGCGCTTGTTTTGAAGGGGGGAGCCTGTTCCCCTGTGTCTAAGAGTCTGTACAGTCCTTTGCTTTGTTTTGCATTGTACTTCCTTTGCTTATGTTGAGTCATTTGCTTACGCATGTTTGTTTGTAAGGGAGTACCCTCCCACCGGTCTAAGTGTCATGTATTGGGATTCTTAGTTTTGGGTGGTCAGCTTGGGAATCCTGTAAGCGGCTTCGGCCATCCTATATAAGTAAAGTTGAGATCATTCTCCTTGCTTATCTTTTTCGTGATGTACAAAATTTCCAAGTTGAATACATTACAAGATTTCTTTATTCACAAAGTGTTCTTTATGCACTTGTTTTCCAAAACAACCTTTGCACCCCTTTCGGTGGTTTGAAGGCTTACGGAAATCAGGTTCTTGCCATGCCGCATGGGCTGAAGGAGTCAACCTATGACACTAATGGTGAACAAGGAAAATGTAAATGCCTACATTCTCATGATCTTTGCTCTGCTTCTTGACTATATAATGTCCCTAGACTATTGGATTGCTTTTACATATAGAAGAGATGTCTCTACAATGTTTAATAGGTTGATGATCGTTTGCTAAAGGATACTACATTTGAGCATGGTGATGACATAGAAAGTGATTTTATTATTAGCAACATACTTCCATGTGTGACTTCAGATAGAGTTGCTGCAGATTCTCAAGGGCCCTCAACTATTTCCACTAGAGGTAAGTATGCATATTGCATTATCATTTTATAGTAATTTTTTCATTATGAAAATCTTTTTTTTTTTACACTTCTGCCATGAACTGCACCGGAGGCAAGAGTGGGGCATAATCCATTTTTCTTTGATGGTGTTTATGTTTTTTTTTTCTCTGATGCTCTAATTGTATGAGATTTTCTTGGTTAGCCGATAATTTAGCATTCTCATTAATATTTTTTTTGTTTTACTGTCTTCAGTTGTATTTTCTTACCCTTTCCGTGCCTAACAAGTCATTGCCCATATTAATGTAGTGTCATCCTTGGGTCTCAGTTTCTCTTCTTGAGAGGACTAAAGTTCTAATATGAGTTTGTCTTGCCTATGAGAAATACTTCCTTAAAAATTCCTCTTGCACACACTCGCATGAGGCAACCTTTGATGTACCCAAGGTCTTGCGCCAACATTGCACCTTCTATTCCAGCAAAAATGAAAAGAGGATCATTTTCAATGCTTCATTTGGTTCTTCCATGTGTGTTATCACCCCAAATTTTTCTAAAAAAGATTGTATTTTATTTTCACTGAAACAAAATTCTCAGTTTTTTTATTTGGATTTAATTTTTAGACCCTAAACACAACCCTAGACTCAGAAGAAATACACGACTATTTGATCTAAAATGAATATAAAGTCTGAGTCCAAACGCAAGATTCAAAGTCAAACACGATATTCAAATACGAAATCCAACTCTCAAATCCAAATTAGATCCGAAATCTAAGTTTAGATTCAAGTCAAGAATTTCAAACTCAAAATCCAAAGCTGAGATCAAAGCAACAAAATTTGATGTTATGGAGCAGATGCACGCATGCACGGATCCTCCCTTTGTTATATGTCTCGTTCTCGCGCCAAAAATGTGTTTTAAGCTTAAAGCACTCACTATAATGCATCGGCGACCAATTGAACCTAATTTGGATTTAAAACAAGCCTGGAATCACTCTAAACAGAGTTGGCCCCATTTGTAACAAAAAACTATTTTTATCCCTTTCAAATACACATTTGAAATATGATTTTTTTGCCTTTTTTTTTTATGAACGAACCCTTTGGAGGCCAAGGAGGCAAAATCTGCCCCTTATTGGTCCAAATGAGGCAATAAGGGGGGCATTTCACCCCTCCTTCTCATTTGGGTGCTGGCAAACTGCATACCTTATCGCGCGTCACGTGATGTGAGCCAAGCGCAACTGCGCACAATAGGCATGCAATTGCACTGAGCTAGTGATTGCGCACTGCATAGGGCCTTTCTCTAACCAAAAACCGTCCCAAGAGGTGGTTTTTGGGCTTGTTGGGTGGCATTTTCCTTGCCCACACCCGAAAGGGTATTTGCCAGGCTAATGGCCACTCCCACTTGGTCAAAACCTATTTAAAAAAAAATAAAAATCATTCAAAAATACTTAAAATTCGCATGAAAATCTTGTTAAATTCAAAAAAACTAAATTTTGAGTTTTGGCTCTCGGGTATGAGCTTACCATTGGGGAACCGCTACTACTTTCTCACTTGAACATCTAGAGATTTCCTTAACTCTCTCTTGTCATTTCTCTCTTCTTCTCTTCTTCTTCTTCTCCAACCTTGGAAGCAAGCTTCTCCAAGTTCAAACTCTTCAAGGGAGCACGAGGAGATCTCTTGCGGGATACCTTCATGATCTTGGAGCTTGATTTGAGGTGACCTAGGATCATTCAAAGGAAGAGACTCAATCTTAACATCATCTATATTCGAGGTATGTAGTCCTCTCCTTGTTTTCATTTATTTTCTTTTCCTCTTGCCACCTCCCCATGGCCGTGCAAAAAAGTTCTAAAGATTTTCTATCCAGAGTTGAGAGCTACTCTTGAGTGCACTGAGAAAATGAGCAAGGTAAAATAAATTTCATTTCTTTATTTATTTCCAAAATATGTTTGTTATTTTGCTTTGTTCATCGTTTATGTTTGAGATGAAGTTCATGCATGATAGATTAATTTTTCCTAATTGATGGGCAAATGAATAGTGAGAACGAGTGTTTAGGTTGGGATTTCTCTTCATTATTATGTTTATTTTGAGGTTAGGTGTCCAACCTGAGAAGACTCTTCAGGAATATGTATGTGTTAAAATGCATCTTCATGTCGTTCTCATGTTTAGTTTCTCTCCTAATCGCCCGATTAGAAACCCCAATGAGTACTTGATGTCGTTGCTTGATTTTCTTGCATACCCAATGGTGGGAGAAATATATTCTGTTGTAACAAACAAAATAATTATGGTTTTATGTTCATGCATGAAAATATTCGAAATCATGTTTTTCAAAAGATTTTCGCAAGCAAAAACCCTCTTTAATGAGGCCTTGAAAACTTAGCCTATGCTCTTGCATGAGCCCAAGTTCCTCTTAGGCATACATAGAAAAATTGAAGTCAGATATTTTTAAGTTATTTTTTTATTTCAATTCTCATGAAGACATACACATATACATATGTTATATACATATACATGCACATGACTATATCGAGGATTCACTGCTTGACCATTGGAGATACCGAATTTGTATGAGTATGCACATATGTTTTACAATTGTGGTTCCTCAAGCATTAGGACCCTAGGCCATTCTATTCAGAAATACTGATGGAACATTGATAGTCTTAGAACAATAACGTTGTTTGATCAAGCAGTTAGATGGTGAAGAGATCATTTGCGATTATTATGATCATCGTCAAAATCTGCCTGGATACACTCACCATTACCATGGTCGTATCATACTCTTGGTTCCTTATTTCATAGTTGATTATCATGCTGATAGATGCATGAGACAATTCTCTTAGAGACAGAAGATGGTTTTTGTGCATGCACCAATTGGAGCTATTCCCGAATTCGACCTAAGCTCTCCTCAATGGACGACATTATTCACAGTAGCTCGACAAGAGTGGAAGACATAGATATCTAACACTTGGTTCACAGGCTCAGTGGGTAAAGATGGAATACACCGAGTGGTGGGATGCCAACCGACCACCATCAATCCTTAAAAGTTCCTGTTGTCAACTTTGTACTCTTTATTTCGTCTTCAGTTGTTGTCATCTTTGTTAGTGTTTTTTTTTATGTAACTTTTAAAACTTTTAATGCAATATGAACCTTCATTTTATCATCATTTCCTTCTGATGACTCTTCATTTTTCTGTCTAATAAGGTGAATACTTGAAAGCCAACAGGATGTTTGAACCAGACTACAAGCTAAGCAGGCTCTTTAGAACAATGTTGTATCTTTTGGTCCAATGCCAAAGACACTTGGGTTCCCAACAACCGAGCCAAAAGGTTATCATATGTTCCAGTTGTTTATGGAGCGATTAATGAGAAAACAAGATGAACAAAAGACCCTAATGGTTACTCCAAAACTAGCAACTGAAAAGTCGGCCAAACAAAAAAGAAACAAGAAAAACAATAAATATTCTCTTATGGATCGAGATGAAGGCCATCTAGATTCATATTCAACAACTAGTACGGAGGAAAACCTGATTGTTTCTGCTCAAGAAGAAAAAGACAACAAAGAAAAGCAAGAAAAAAAAATCATAGAGGGAAACAATACACCTAGCCCTATCAGAGAATAAGCCCAAAAGAAAGAGAAACCCTGTCAAGAAAGACAAAAAGGCAAAGAATATAGTCCAACTAAGCATAAGTTCTATGAAATGGAGAAAAAAAATGAACAACCTTGAACTTATGGGGAAAGAAAATTGTTCATACTCTTGCGAGGATTAATACTTGGGCATTGAGGGAGATAATGACGTAAAGGGCATGCCAAGGAGTTCTGTCAAATATGAAAGAACCACCTGCCTACACATTCATCTTTCAACACTCATTAATGATTGCTACAAGATCCGAGCACATAACAGAGCATTGTTTTGCTACTTTACAAGAAGTATCGCAAGCATTGCAGCATAATGGTACAAAGAAAATATTAACCCAGTTGAACTAAAGAAATTTGATAGACTAGTTAACATGTTCGTGGAGAGATTTGAACAAAACATTCCCATCGCTCTGACCCTCATCCTTTGTAGTCTCTGCCAAAAGCAAGGAGAAAATGCTCGAGAATTCATCAAAATATGGAAAATTCAATGCAACAAGATGAAGGAGCCGACTTCTGAAACACATGCTCTGTCACTCATCATGAAAAATCTTGCCCAACCTTTGGAAAGTCTCATCCGTAATGCTCCAATCAAGATATTTGCCAAGTTGATTGAACAAACCGATTCAATAGAGAAAGAAATTGAGGAAGGCGACTTTGATGGAATCATTGTGTCCAAGTATAAAGAAGAGCACAAGAAAGGAGGAAGGGCTGAGTGACCCACCCATTTCATAGCAAATGCCGACACTCGAAAGGACAATGGCAGTAGTTATAAGCTTGACAAAGAGACAAACCAAAGGAAGAACACATAGTTGTATAAAGGAAATGAAGAAGGGAAGAACAAACACCCGGGCTAGAGTTATGACCAGAAGTTCCCTCCTCCTAGTCAATCTCGTGAGAAGATCCTAGAGTACCTCATCACCAAAGGAATTGTCTTCTTGCCAAAAATTTCATAACCTCTGAAAATGATAGGAGGTAATAAAAAAAAAACTATGTAAGTTTCATCGTGCCCCTGGTCATGACATTGAGGATTGTTTTGTCCTCAAAAATATTATCCAAGATTTCATCAACAAGGATATCAAAGTTGTTGATGATTGCATCCTTCATCATGGATGTGATCATTGAATGAACCAGTCACTGCATTGTATTCCATGTGATGGATGTACCACCATCATATAACTTGCTTTTGAGAAAACCTTGGATTCATGAAGTACGATGTATCATACGCACACTTCATCAATGTCTCCAATGAAATTTTGGCTCATTAGTTATCACTGTATGCACTGAGGACCTGGTCGAGAGGTTGCTACCACTAATGCTCCCGAGGCCAATTGATTCGGTGGACATACCCAGCATAAGAACAACAAAAGAAGGACCTTTGGAAGAGTGGATGCAAAACATGGAGATAGGCGAATCATTTGGAAGTGCCTATACTGTTTCAAGTAGTTGTCTGAGTTATTAAAAACATCCCTTGTATGCTCATTTCATGAGAAACCCTAGGAGATTTCAGCTACTTTTGAAATGTGGTTATCGTCCATTCACTGGCTTCAAAAAGAATGAAGATGACATCTTGTAGTTGATCAATATCCCCTTCATATGAATGAGAATTGAGATATCATGAAGAAGTTTGAAAAAGTTCTTGTTGGCTGATAATATTCGCCTTTATTTTCAAATCCTCCTATGAATTTTGTAATCTTAACTTGTACTCGTCTGGTCTCATTAAAGGTTCCCTCTATGAACTAAGAATTTTTGTATGCAATGGAAGTAATCTTTTGTTATCACTTTCAATTTTGTTCAAATTTTCTTTATCCTTCTCTTTACAGAATTTTGGAGCTCAACATGTCTCAGTTTCTTTTTTTTCCTTGAAAATCCATCCAAAAGTATTTTACCAAATAAGCGGGCAATGAAACAAAACCTACAATAATACTCGAGTTGAAATTACTGGAATTTGCTCAGATTTAGAAACAAGAATATCTCTCGTCTTTAGTTAATGATCCATTTCAGGAAATTAACATTAAAACCTGTGAGAATTCTAAGAACCTTCAAATTGGCATCAGTTTGTCAGTAGACGAGAAGAAAAATTGTTAGACTTTCTTATAAGCCACCAAGAGGTTTTCGCATGGACCTATGAAGATATGTTGGGCTTAAAACCCTATCTGGTTGAACATCGTTTGCCCTTAAACCCTAGTTGTATGTTAGTTAAACAAAAATTGCACAAGCTTGATCCTCGACTAGAAGGACCCGTAAAAGAAGGATTGGAGGACCTATTAAAGACAAAATTTATTTGCACCATCGATTACCCCGAATGGTTGGCTAATATCGTGGTTGTCCCCAAGAAAAATGATAAAGTCAAGTTGTGCATTGACTTTCGAGACCTAAGGAAAGTTACACCAAAAGACAATTACCCACTTCCAAACATTGATTTATTGGTAGACAGTTCCACAGGCCATGTCATGTTCTCTTTTATTGATGAATACTCTAGATACAACCAGATCAAATTGATAGTCAAGAATCAGCCCAAGACTGCTTTTACCACACCCTCGGGCACTTTCTATTACACATTGATATCGTTTGGATTAAAAAATATTGGAGCAATTTATCAAAGAGCCATGGCAGTAATATTCCATAATTAAATGCACAAAAACATGGAAGTGTATATCGATGACATATTAATTAAATCTAAGACAAGAGAAGATCACATTGAAACCCTCATCCAGGTATTTGGAAGACTCTTACAATACAAGCTTCATTTAAATCCATAAAAATATGTGTTTGGGGTTAAATTGGTAAACTTTTGGGTTTTATGGTCAGTAAGAGGGGGATCAAAATGGATCTTACTAGAGCCAAAGTGATTATCAATATGCCACCACTTACCAATATCAAGAAAGTATGAAGTTTGCAAGGGTGGATCTAGTCTATCAAATAATTAATCTCCAATATAGCAATGAGATACGAACCATTCAACTAGCTACTGAAGAAAGAGATCAAGTTTGACTGGGTTTGAGTGTCAATAGTCATTTGAAAAGATCAAGAAATACCTTCTAAATCTACCAATCATAAAAACTATGGTGTTGGGTTGGTCATTGCTGCTTTATATCACAGTAAATGAGTTAGTACGTGGAGTTTTTTTGCATAATATGAGGAAGAAAGTTACATCGAGCATGCAATATATTACATGAGTAAAACTTTTGTCTTGTATGAAAAGAAGCACTCTCCAATGAAAGAAACTTGTCTAGCATTGGTTTGAATGTGTTAGAAGATGAGATATTACATATTAGCTTGTGAGGTCAAGATACTCTCCAAGTTTAATCCTCTTAAGTATATCTTAGAGCAACAATTCCTTAATAGGTGCATTGCCAATTAGCAAGTTTTTCTGATGCAATATGATCTTGAATACATGTCCCAAAAGTCAATCAAAGGACAAGAAATTGTGGATCCGTTAATAGATGTTCACCAGTACAAAGAAATTATAATAGATGATGAGTTTTTGGGTGAACATGTATTAAGATTGGAAACGGTTCCGGTATGAAATATATATTTTGATTGATCCAAAAATGTGATGGGAGCAGGTATAAGCATTTTACTTATCACGTTGAAAGATAAAATGATCTCATACTCTTGAAACTCGACTTGCCATGTACACATAACATGGCTGAATATGAAGCCTTTAAAGAAGGACTTCGTTCTTTACTAAGTTTTTAAGTAAAAATGGTGCATGCCTTTGGTGACTCTCAGCTTATCATCAATCAAATGAACGGAGAAGGGCAAATCAAATATGAAAAATTGATGTCATATCAAGAGATCGCCACCTTTTTGATCCGTCAATTTGAATAAGTACAACTGGTTTACATAAAAAGAAAAGGAAACCCTATTACGGATGGCCTTGCGAGTTTAGGATCCACTATCTTCTTTCGAACCAATGAAGCAATTCATTCTTTTCAGATTGGAAAATTAGAACATCCTGCTTTTGAAGGGGTGAAACATGTTCATCCTATCCAAAAGGAATATATACCTTTGGTATTATGATATCAAAAGTTATATTGAGAGCAGAGAATTCCCGACTTGAATACCTAAAAATGAACAAAAAACAATTCAAGATATATCGACAAAGTACTTTATTCTTGTAAGAGTGTTATATAGGCATGGATTTAGTATCGAATACTCTTGGTGCTATGATAAAGATGAGGTAAAGGAAGTCATCGAAGAGTCACATCGAGGAGACTGTGGGGGCCATGTTGGTTACCAAATCCTCACTAAGCAAATAGTTCGAGTAGGATATTATTGGACTACTATGCAAAAAAATTGTTACAATTTTTAAAAGATGTAAAGAATGTTAGCTGTATGCTCCAATAATCTATGCACTGGTCTCTCACTTGCATCTGATAACATCTCTTTGGTCATTTTCAATGTCGGCATTTGACGTAGTCTGACCAATATTCCATGCGGCCTCTAACGGTTATAAGTATTTTTTTGCTGCAACAGACTATTTTACCAAATGGTTTGAAGTCATCATGCTCAGAATAGTAGAAAGGTGTCATGTAGTATCCTTTATTCACAAAGATCTTTACAGATTTGGAGTTCCACATGATGTATTTGATAATAGGACCCACTTCAAAAATGAAAAAACGAGGCATTTTGCAACAAATATCGTATCACACATCATTTTTCAGCTCCTTATTATCCCCAAGGTAATGGGCAAGTATAGGCCACCAATAAGATACTAATCCACATATTAGAGCAGACAGTAGAAACTGGAAGAGACTGACATGAAAAAAAGCACAACGCTCTGTGGGTATATCGCACCACTACGAGAACTCTAATAAATGCTACTCCAGCAGAGCTAGTCTACGGAACAGAAGTGGTTCTACCATTACATGCACTAAAACTCGTTGCTTTTGTCATAGAGCTTCTTCTAAATCAATATCAGTAGAAGAGACTAATGCAGCTCGATTTTCTAGATGAGAAGAGGCTAAAAGCGGCTGAGCATGCTGAAGCCTATCACCGAACGGTGGCTAGACTGTTTGCCAAGTTAGTTATTGAGAGACATTTCAAAGTGAATGACTTTGTCCTACGATCTGTGATATACCTCAAAGGACATTCATAGGGTAAGTGGGCACCCAATTGGGAAGACCCATATGTTATTAAGGAAGCCTTACCCCGTAACTCAATCCAGTTGATTGACGCTGATGGGGTGTGTGCCACTAGAAATCGGGCTTGAAGTTCTCGCCTTACCAACGAGCTGACTTTGGGTGGGGAACTTACTTATCCTTTTAACGCTCTTCACCTCAATAAATTATACATCTAGTCCTCTTGTATTCACTTTTGAATCAATAACAAATATTTGTGTTCTCCACATTCAATCTATTATTCATTTGGATTCTTTCCAATCGTAAAACGTAATGATTATACTAGGGCATTTTTTTATTATCACTCAAAGACTCGAGAACAACCCATGCAGGTAAGGGGTTAAAACATGCAACACAAAGCAACCCATGCAGGTAAGGGGTTAAAACATGCAACACAAAACAACTCATGTAGGTAAGAGGTTAAACCTGCAATGCAACCCACTCATGTAAGGGGTCAAACCTGAACTCAATCTTGCCCAAACCCATTCAGGTAAGCGGTCAAACCTGAATGCAATCTAGTTGCTCGGTGAATCTTGCATCTGTTATCACCCGAAATTTAACAAAAAAAAAAACTATATTTCATTTTCACCCAAACAAAATTCTTAGTTATTTCATTTGGATTTAATTTTGGATCCTAAATCCAACCCTAGACCCAAAACAAATGCACGACTATTTGATCCAAACTGAATATCTAGTATGAGTCCAAATGCAAGATTCAAATTCAAACAGGAGATTCAATATGAAATCTAACTCAAAAAACCAAATTAGATCCAAAATCCAAGTCTAGATCCAAATCAAGAATTTCAAACTCAAAATCCAAAGCTGAAATCAAACAGCAAAATTTGATGCTATCGAGCACTATGCGTGCATGCGCGGACCCTCCCTTTGTTATATGTCTCGTTCCCATGCCAAAAATGTATTTTGAGCTTAAATCACTCACTAGAACACGTTGGGGACCAATTGAACCCAATCTAGATTTAAAACGAGCCCAGAATCACTCAAAACGGAGTCAACCCCATTTGTAACAAAAACCATTTTTATCCCTTTTAAATACACATTTGGAACATGATTTTTATGTTTTTTTATGAATGGGCCCCTTGTAGGCCAAGGAGGCGAAATCCGCCCCTTATTGGTCCAAAAAAGGCAATAAGGGGGGCCTTTCGCCTAATTTCTTCATGCCATTTCTAATGAGAGCCTCTAAATACCCACGTAGAATATGGCATTGCTGAAATTCACGTATAAACAACATAACCATGTCCCACAACAAGACATTAATAATACAAAACACAACTAAAATCTTCTTTATCAACTCATCCTCCTTATAGTTCAGAACATTTCAAAAGCTAATAAGTCAAATAGGGGCAGCCTATAATCGATTGGACAACTTAGCCACTTGAACATACAAGCACCATCTAAAACTCCAGAACAAATTGTAGAAACAGTAACAAATGCAAGATTCACCGAGCAACTAGAAAATGTTAAAAGAAAAATTAATGAAGTTACTATCTGAGATTCATCATATATCCCATAACTAAAATCACCATATGATCTGAAATTCATCATATATTCTGTAACTGAATTCACCATAAGTACTAAAAACATTTTATGAAAAGCACAGTGAACATGACATATTCAATCTCTACTCTTTGCATCCATTTCTTCTACACCATGGATTAAGTTCCCCTCTTTTGTAGCAAAGTTTCTAAAAAAGATTCTAGAATGTTTTTGGTGTATAATGAGGCACCATTAGAAAGATGGAAAAAGATGTTACCATTGAAACCTGTTTCACCTATTCTTCAGGATAAAATATTTTCACTTATACAATTCAATCTTTCTTAAAACTAAACAGTAACAACAATTAGAAGTAAAGAAGAATAAGAGGTTACATTAGCACCATGATCTTCTCAATCAACCTTCTCATTAGCAATGCCAACCTCTTTTCCCCACTCTGTACTCATCCGCAACTCCCACCTAGAGGTTTGATGGGCTATGGGGGGCAAAATATAAGAGAATGATGGCTAAAAAGCAATTGAAGATGTTACCACGGTGAAAGCCAAAGGTGAAGATGTTATTTGGTCAATTCTAGCTGATAACAGTATTGACATAGTTCATCAGGTTCATATATCATTAACTTTTTGAAATCTCTCATGAAATTAACTAGTTCATGAGTAAGTAGGATGGTATAACATTCAGGTTTATATCTATGTCATTTGCCAATAGAAATGGAAAGACATGGACCTCACAAAGTTGGCAAATTACTTGCTAAAAGAAGATAAAACCTTCATCATTTGCAATCTATCCTCCTCCACAACAAAACAAACTAACTACATTAACTTTGGTACTCTAGAACAACAAAGATGTCTCACTATGTGTCTATAACTTCATAGAGGTGTATGGTGTGAGGGTGCATAGACTAGCATGAGAGCTTCTAAAACATAAATGATTCCTCTTGGTAGAAGGTTTTTCTATAAAACAACTTTACAAGCACAAAAAAAACAGCTTTTTAAGATGGTTATTCTAAATAAACTTCACACACAAAAAAAGATTAGAAAAAGATAAAGAACCTCATAATATGGCAAAACAACAAAAGAACAGAAACTCTTCTATTGTTTATGCAATTTTTAACTAGCTTGCAAAGTTGGGCTCCAAATATTCCTCAAGCAATTGAAAATGTTGTTTGAATTTTTCCTAATACTAAGCTTTCAGAAAGTACAAAATCAAACATCAACTGTACCTAAAACTCATCTAAATAGACAAAGATAGGTAGAAAAAAATGTAAAAAATTAAATAATTTTATAAACATAATACTCTATGCATTGTAGTTGTAAAATATGGACCTAAACTACAATAAAACACTTAATTACTTGATAAACAGCTTTTCTTTCCTAGAGAAATAAACTTGACGACAAGAAAAACTAGTTTCACAACTACAGAAATGTAACTTTGTAGAGCAGAAAACAAGTCCTGTTATTTGATTGACAAATCTCAAAATATGACTCAAATCTAGTTGAATTTGAACCATGGTTATTGGATCTAATCCGAATACAACTTACTAAAACTCATATTTTCTACATTAAAGGAAGGGTCTAATTAATGGAACAAGGTCTAGGTTTCCACAAAATAGGTTTTGTCAAGGTCTACAATAAAAATGAGCTTTGACCCCCTAATTTAATTAAAATGAAACTCTAGACATCATAGCAAAATATCCTTAACTGCCATACTAAAAAAACCAATGTAAAATAAGTACCAAAAAATATAGGAATACTAAAGAGAATTAAATTTGAAGTTGAATATGCAGATCTAACCTATCTTAGAATAGGTTTTATCTTCAAAGGGAGCCTCCTCCTGGCGTAGAATAAAGAACTAGCTACATAGCAATTAAAATTAGAGGATTTTGTATCCGATGGAATCCTACTACAATATTTCCTAAAGAAAGGCAACAAATAATTTGACCTTGCAAAATTTGGAAAACATAGACTCTTCCAATGCCTTTATAACCATTCACAAAGGAAAAAATGAGCATGAAAGATTAGTTTTCCTCAAAATATTGTTAATATAAGGTGAGGAAATCTCCATCTACACTAAGGAAGCCTCATTTGTGATAAGTCTGATGTTTCTGACAAGAAACCCTTAGACTTCTCATAATTCTCTTTAGAAAAGGTACAAAATGATTCTTGATTTCCTTGGTTCAGTCCGTAGTCAAAATGATTCTCGATTTCCTTGGTTCAGTCCGTAGTCTAACATTTTCACTAAGGGTGCAAGCAGATGATTTATGGTAGGGGATTCATGAACAAATTAACCATGCACATGAAGGTATGGTACTTATACTCATATATTGTGAGGATATCATATACTTCTCCACCAGTGTGGGTAGGTTACAGTTTTTTTTTCAGTGTTTGTTACTGTGAGTTTTAGAAAACTACTTCTAGCTTTTCATGGGTTTCTTTTGGGGATCCATTTACCTTCTCCTCATAATGAACTTCTCACATGTTGAAATGATTTTTGTTTTTGTTAATTAAGGTCAAGGGCTTACCCTCGAGCTGGTATTTACCATATGTGCATTTACATTGAAGATATTAGATTGAAAACAATATATCCAAGAGCTACAAGGCATTTGGTCCCAAATTATACTAGCATGTAAATGAGGTTTAGATAAATCTTTTGAAAAAAATAATTTGGATCTAGATCCAAATGAAAGATTGAAGCCTAGGGATCCATATCCTAGGGTTGGTTTCTCACTCTTCCCTTTAATATTTTCCAGTATCTTCAAGATATAATGCTGCCCCCCTCTTGTATTTTCTTTTTGTCTCCATCCCTCTTCTCCCTTCATCTCTCCTTCTCTCTTCAATCTCAAATATGCATCTCCTTAGAATTTTTTTTCTCATTTAGACTAGAGAAGCTATACAAGGGCACTCTCCTTCTCCTCTTATAGATATCCCAAATTTTAACAAGCAAAAATGATCAATTTTACTCCTCACAAAGAGAATTTTGAAATGTTTTTTCTAAAGAGTTTCAAATTTAGGGTCCATGAAATACACCAAATCAAGTCATGTTGCTTTATACCATCACCCAGTCACCCAGGTTGTTGCCACCTAGAAAATTATCATTTTGTCCCTAATCACCCCATTTTGTCCCATTTCTTCCAATTTTCCAAGTGTAGTCATGGAAATCCTAAGAATTGTTTTACCCAAGATCAATATGGGCTGTTTTCATCTCTACAAATCTACATGGACTCTCAAAACAGGTTTACCAACTTATATTTGGTTAGAAATAGTAAAAAAATTGCTCATTTTTCTAGTTTTTTTATAATTCTTCATCATGAAAAGACATGTGGACTAGATAAAACCTACGATATGTTCTCTCTAGTGTCAACAAGGTATTTATAATTTCATTTCCAGCCTCTAAGCTCAAATTTTTCAGTGTTAAGAGTGACGATAGGCTATGATCTGATTTTCCCATTTTCATATATCTGACTGTTTCTATCAAACTCGAGCAAGTCAAACTCAATTGAGCTAGGATCATATTCTTCAATGCTAGATCTGACTATTGTTAACTTCATTTTAAACAATTTTATCTAAAATTGAGCATAATTGCAATTTTTCAGTCACTCTTTGAGTGTTTGTGTCTGGACACTGTCACTAGTAACTTCTGAACTAATTTCTGAGAGATCTGGGAGGTGAATTTCCAATTTAAGCATGTTGATGTATTTAATGTTACTTGAAAAGAATATGAGTGTATTAATTTCTCACAAATAAGGTTAATATCTTTGTTTTTCATTTTACCTTCCATATTTTCATTTATGGGACTAATTTCAGCTGGGTCAATTTTGAAAAATATGTTTTTTCAAGGGAAAATTGAGGAATTTTCAAGTCAAACTTGACAGTACCTAGGACTAAGTCTAACCCACGTCTCAATGTGGTCAAACTGCCTACCCAGCTCAATAAAAACCAGTTTTGAACTAGGGTCAAAATTATCAATTATATATGAATGCATTAGCTTTTGTATAAACTTAAGTTTAGAGTTACATAAACCAAACCTTACACATTTCTGTGCTAGCCTGAGCCCAACAAGGCTTACGCAGGGTTTGAGCCAGCCTAGAATTGAATTCAACTAGGTTCAAACATAGCTAAACTTGTTTGACCATAACAGAAACCAATAAAACCCAAGGCTAGTTTGACCTGCGTCCAGCTGAGTCAAGAGCTAAATCAAGCCCATGTCCACCTCTTGAACACTGAGTTTGAGCCCGCAAAACCCACACCGAGCCTAGTTGGGATGCCCAGGCATAGATCCTTAATTCAGATCGTGGAATCAAAATTAATATCTATAACATGCTCTGATTCAAAATCAAATCTTAGTTTTAGATCTCTAAATCTAAATTTCTCAATTAGATCTTGATGTAGACTTTTGATCCAAGTCTTATCTTTATTCAAACCTCAATCAAAATATCTCACAACCCAAGGCTTAGATCCAAATTCACTATAAGTTGACACATGTCATGATTCGATTGGATCCTCCACTCTCAAGGACACATATCACAATTCTACTAAATCGCCTACTCTCCAAGGATATTGTCACAATCCAAAGAGTCCACAAGATTTGGGACTTCTCCATTATTAGATTTTTTACACTTGCCCAGAACCTAGAGAATCATTTGCATTTGAAACTCTCTAATTCTCTATAAATAGAGCAATCATAAAGGGAGATGCCTGCCTATATAATATCTCTCTATCCCCTGGAGTCTGTGCAAATCTTGGAAGGATCCTCCATTGCTACACATGTCCAAGCCAAGCAAGGATGAGGAGGAGAAGGAGAAGAAGAAGAAGAAAGTCGAGGTAATATTTTTCTCTTTCTCTTTCATTTTGTACATGTGTGGTTCATGTTATTTCTCTTCATATTTAACATAAACTTGTTTAAATTAATGGTTTGCAAACTTTAGGTCATGACATTTGGGATTTTTACATGCTTTTTAGTTTTAGAAATGTATCTTCTTGAGTTCATGCAAAATTCAGGACTGCAGATATTTTAGAATTTTGCGCAACTTTGAGAATTTCTATCTCTCTAACCAGAAATTATTTTAACAATCCATAAAATGGATGTGTTATTCCTATGTGTCTAGTTTGTTTTCTCTAAATTTAATCAGATTATAAGCTCATTTTCCCAACATTTGATTATTTTCCTAAAATCTGATTTCTGCAACTTTCAAACTGCAAAATCAAATTATATGCTCATTTTGTTATAATTTTGACCTTTTCTATCACGGGTAGACAAAACCTACACTTGTATGTCATCAAATCCTGTTGCATTGGTCAATGGTGTGATGGTATGTTCTTTGATAATAATTATGAACTATAACAAGGTAGTATCCACCCTCGCTCCTGTTTATTGTGGATATGGAGATGCTTTCTTGCCAATGAAAGCTGCTTCCATATCACAACATATATTCATACCTAAATTCCTATATAATAACTCTATATGCCAAATATTTTTTTTGCAGGTGATATAATCCTGATAAATAAAGCAAAAAAGTATAGATTGAAATGCTTGCAAAATGTTTTGCAAAGATTTTGACAATAGACATGAAAATCAATCTTGGCAAGTGCTGTGCAACAATTTTCAGGCTGCAACCAAATGAACATGAAAAATATTCAGGTTTGTTGTTTAAAAAGTGGAACCCCTTAGTATTTAGTTCTTTCTCTGTTTAATGAGAATGACAACTAACAAGATGGCAAATTGAATCTCAAAAAAGTACATGGTTGGACATCAAAACTCATTTGCAAGCAAGAATTTTTGAGTCAGTTTGGTCCTCTTTCAAATGTTTGACTTGGGTCAAGTCCTTCTACATTTTAAGCTTGGTGATCAATTACATGGGCAAAATTATGTTAGGATTCATATGGGGAGAGAGGAATGAAAGTCACCACCCTCACAAATGAAATGAGACTCCTCTATGTTCTCCCTAGATTGAAGGAGCATTGGCATTTGGAACCTTACCACTCTTACATTGATGTCTTTATGGAAATTGAGGAAGAATGAGCTGCTCCCATTTTTCAATTTTGAGGGGAGACAATTACATGGGACATACTAGTATGTAAATTGGCAAAAACTATCCAAACACACTTGGTCGTATGAGTATCTAATTTGCATATGAGAAGGAGTCAACTATAATATTTCTTAGAATATTGAGGGCATTTGGATGACGTCTTAAAGTTGTGTTTTGGAGGTGTTTGGTCAACACTACAAGCTGGGTTCATGAAAACCTAGTTTCTAGAACATGTCATTTACTGAAGGTGATGAAAGAACCTAGACCCTTTCATGCCAAAACGATGTTTTGGTAATGACAATTTCTCTTTCTTTTTATGTTCCCCTTTGTAAGGCCTCTTCATTTCAGCCATAAGTAGGTGAGCAATATTTTTCTTTTATTTTCTTCTCAACATTTTATAGGGTGCATCGTTTTGTGCATCAGATATGAAAAACCTTACTTCTTGTCAAAAGTTTCATCAAGACTCTTTTGGGGAACAAGTGAGATTTGAATGGTTAATAAAACTGGTCCATTGGCAAGGAACATCCAAATTGAATGGATCTACAAGAATCTCGCGGATAAGATTTTGACACCCAGAATTTACCAAAACACCTACTGAAAAGAGAAAAGCTTCGGTTTCACCACTGAAACCTTTGTTGTACAACGCCATGAATTGGATCATTTTAGTGGGACTGGCCGCAATAGGAAAGCAACTCCCTTTATGCCTTTATGTGCATATGATGACGATGCTTCAAACTACGCTAGAGAGGGAAAACATCATTGAATTCATTGAGAATTAAAATTATAAATAAAAGCTGACTTGGCCTTCTACTTCCATCATTTTGATTTTGTTCTTTCTTATTCATTTGCATGTTACCTATGAACTGATTTAAGGTTTTCCCTATTGTTATAGTTTGTAACATTTGTGCTTTGCCTTTTTTTCTTGCAGATGATACTTTTTGAACTTTCTTTCTTTATATTGCATTTGCTAAACTTGCAATTAACCAAACATTTTATTTCATCTTCCCTTCAATATTAGTGTGGTTTGTGGCAGTAATAATTTGTCTTATAGCTTTTGAAGCACCTCTCTTTTATGGACTGTATAGTGTACATAAAGTGCCATATATAAGGAATTGTCTTGCTTTATTTTGACTAATTTTGTTTGAATTGTAGGACTAATTTATTTTTGCTTTATAGAAAAGGCATCATATATTTACCAACATCTGAAGCCCTTATAGAACAATTATTAAAAATTGATATGCAATTTATCAAATAGAAGTACCTAAGAACTTGGCGAAGTTTTTACAAATATAGTTGTTTGGCTTTATTAGCTTGTTGTGTTTGGACAGTTGTTTCGAGTCTGGAGTTTTTTCTTGCATTGGCTGAAATATGATTTTAGAAACACTCTCAGAACCCAGTATTGTCATTTAAACAAAAACCAAGTTTTTAAAGTGAAAACCATGTTTCGAACTTGTCATCTAAACGCAAAAACCAAGTTCTTAAAGTGAAAAACATGTTTCGAACTTGTCATCTAAACTCGAAAACCAAGTTTTAAAAATAGGTCAACAACCAGCCAACTATTATGAAGTGCCAGTAAAATACTACCTTAGCATATTATCAAGTTGGAATCATCTCCTTCTGGATCCGACAAGTTTTTCTGTAAGAAATAGAGAGAGAGAGATAATAAAGACCTTGTAAGTCATTCTTTATAGTTGTCCAAGGAAAACCTTTTTTTTTTGCTCAACTATTTTCTGTGTGTTTTAATAGTCTCTTCTGCATCTAAGAGATAGACTTATTAAGAGAGTGGGTTGATAGAGTTGAACATAGCTTTGTTACGCAAATATGATCCAAGAATGAACCTAGAAACTAGAGAGCATGAAAAGCCAAATGGTGATCTCCCAATATGCTCCTCACAAACTTCCATAGTTAATATCAAATCTTTGATGGAGATGGGTGGATCTCACATCAACCATGCAATCTGAATGGGTTACTCTCTGAAGGTCCATGTTGAACTTTGGGTCAATAGGAGCAGCATGAGGATCATAACCAAGGGTGTCAATATGAGGATGATATTAAAACCTGGAATTGAGATATCTTCAAAACTCAACACCTAAATCAATTTGACTTGGAAGAATTGGCCTTTAATATAGCTTTAAGTGGTTGGTTTGTTCTGCTAGCCATTTTAACCTAAGTCAATCCCTTAAGAGAGTTAGCTTTATCACTCATATCTGTTGCATCCTTTAAAGTAGACATTTGACATCTGCCAGCAAAGTGGTTGGTCGATCTACAAGATGAACAATATATAATTTTTTATTCATACCCCCAGTTTCGGGACAGCACCTGCTCATCCTTCCCATTGAAACACCTTAACAAAAGGAGAGAAATTCATCGAACTTCAATCTAAACATGCATATCAAAACCTATGTAATCCCTTGAAGTAATATGTCCCCACATATCTAGCTCCAGTAAAGGAAACGAGGTCAATGAGAACCCCATCATTCCAAAACTTCTGAGGGGGTTATGACAATTTAATCTAGATTCTTAGAAATGACATTCAAGTATGCCACCAATTTGCAACTAGAGAGTGATTGGCTACTTTCCACCTAGATAGACTCAAATATATAGCCTATCTTTGCCTCAGTCGATGTGCTAATGAAAAAAGTTCCTTTTTCAACTGAGGTGAATCACAAGTTGGGCAGGTCATGCCACAAATTCTCCAAAGAATGAAAAATAAAGGATAGTGGAGCTTACAATGACTAGTCCTTCAGCCAAAGCTGACTCCCATGAGAATAAAGGTCTTTGTCAATTAGAGATAAAAAATCTCTTTCTACCCTTAACTTATTTGGCTTGGAGATGGGAGATGTAAGCATCGTCGTCCATCTCTTGCCATTCAGCCACTGCTTCCCATGATAGTCGGCCAACTTTTCCACCACCCTTGCACATCTAAGCAACATGATCGACTGCATTGACAACTGCCTCCCTGCCATCATTTCATTGGGTTTAGAAAGCAAATTCTCTATACTTCTTTACCCTGCACAAACAAGATATGGTCATTCCTTCTTGCAAGCTCCATTTTACTAGCCGTCAACTACTCAACATCCATCTAGTTTCTTCATTAGGGAGTTGGATCATAGTTTCCCTTCCTGAATGTTTTGCTAAACAGCAATAGGAAGAGGTATCGTTGTCTTCTCCTCTTGGTGCCTGCAACCATTGCCGATTATTTCACTATCAAAGGCCACAACACACTCGTCTAGGAGGGCTGCAATTGCTGGTCTTCCCCCTCACACAGAAAACCACACCCTTACCTTGTCCTCCACAAGGAACTGGACTTGGAAGGGGTAGAGCCAGAATTGTTTTTCCATGGGGCACTAAATGTATAGTTGACAAATTTTGGATTGGCCTTGGGGCAGTGAACCTAGTCTCATGGGGCTGCTCCATGTAACTACACCCAGGCCGATCGAGGTCTAATATGTAAATTTCAAGTTTCAGATGCCCCACAGAGCCCCCACCTATCTCCACCCCGGGGCCCGTTTGATTGTCAGGTGAAATTTAACGGGGTAAATTTACCATGGTAAATTTTTTTGAAAAAATTTACAGGATGAAATTTCTCCCTCTTCCAATCTAAGGCCCTGTTTGATGCATAGGAAGAATTTAACGTAGTAAATTTAACCTTGTTTAATGCACATGGTAGAAAAATGAAGAGACTTTTTCATAACTGTTAAATTTAACACTGAGAATCTTCCAAAACTACAGTAGACTAAAGTTGTATTAGCTTAATTCCATGACTGCTCCTACCAAGAACTTCTGCAGGAGCTCTCGACAGTTCATCAACAATAAAAATTAATGAACTGTCTAGGAAAAACAAGTCATCAGATAATCTATCAGATGAGTAAGCATATAGCACCCAATTATCTGAGCTTTGAATAGGAATGGTTCCTGTGAATCTGTTATTAGACAGATCCAAGCTTCTCATGGACAGTGACATGAAGAAGTAACTCAAAATGGGTCCTGAAAGTTTGTTAAAGCTCAGGTCCATCACAGTTAATTTTGTGTATAATTTTCTAAAAAAATATGCACGCTTCAAGGAAAAAAACAGGACATCAAAGAATCGCAGGGATTCAAAAAAGAACCTGTAATAGATCATTTTCATATTGTTCTGCAAATTCTCAGCGTTGAAGATAGACACATCAATATTACCATTTTCCAATTTCTTCTCGAAAGCACCCAATTCATCTCCAATCGCCAATGCGAGGGTGCTCGTCGACTGCGGGAGCACCCAATTCAAAGACGCTTCACATGCTCCCAGCTCCAAATTCAGCGGGAGCACCACCAGCTTCCTCGACTCGTCGTTTACTCCATCCCCTATTGACCTTCATTCTGTTGTGCCGCTCAAGTCCACTAATTCCCCTTCTTTGTCTCCCATCTCCGATTCTGGCCTCCTCTTTCACTGCAAGCTCCTTTACCTCGAGAGCCTATGGGTTAACTCCTCAGCGGCCATTGCGAAGAACCCCAATCTCTGGTCTGTGTCCATTGACAGCCTCAGAACCATCGAGTCTTGCTTCCGGAGTATGGGACTCAGCCGCGATGACATCGGCCGGATCCTCAGCATGCACCCCCAACTCCCAACCTGCGACCTCCGTCGGGACGTCTATCCCGTCTTTGATTTCCTCCTCAACAAGGTCAGCATCCCATGGCCTCATCTCCGGAAAGCCCTAACCCGATGCCCCAGATTGTTAGTTTCTAGCGAGGGAGCTCGTCGACTGCGGAGGGAGGAAGACGCGCGGGTGAAATGAATAGAAAGCCTTCGACAGGAGAATGTCGAGCAGGTGAAATTTCACCCGCTCGAAAGTCCGAACTGTGAGCTTGGACTTTTGAGCGGGTGAAATTTCACCCGCTCACTTTATCGTAAACGGGCCCGTTTGATGGTTTTTGTGTCGGGCGGGTGAAATTTCACCCGCCCGTACGTATTTCAACCGCTCCACCAATTTTTTCTGGGCAATCAAACCCGCTCCACCAATTTTTTCTGGGCAATCAAACGGGCCCTAACACTTGGAGTAAAATACGTAAACACTAAAATCACAAGAAATGCATGAATTGGTTATCTAAACTCATCATGTTCCATCACCTCTCTCTCTCACACACACACAAACCCGTGCTTGATAAACATAAGTCAACAAGCTTCAGGCAGATGGAATATCCCATCCAATTGCAGTGCTGCCGTCATTGTATGGTTGGGTAAGGTTCCATCTTACTCTTACGCACTTTTTTTATGGTGAGGAAGCTAGGCCTTCGATTGCGAGCCCTTTCATTCCTAATTAGCTTGCACTTATTTAGGTTGGATCCCATAATGCTTAGGCATGAATAGGTCCAATTTGTTTAAAAGTTGACGCCAATGAGCCCTCAACGTTCATGTCCAACTCATTCAAGCAAATTGTGGATGGAGCCAGGTCCCCTGACTGTTTCTCCTCTTAATTAATTTTTCATACACATTTTCTGATAGTTTAGAAGACATTTGTCAAAAATAAACTATCAACTCCATCCATTAATGGTTTAGTTCTGAACTGGTTCCCACAATTTTCAAACTTAAATATGAAAGGACGTTACTGTTAGATCTGATCCCAGAAAATCTGACTTACCATGAATGATTAATCCAAAAGTATTGATATTACTGAATCCAAGAAAAGATAACCCAAATTAAATTGGACCCAGTAAAGCTCCCAAAAACTTACTTTTAACATGTAAAAATTATACCTGGAAAATTATTTGAATCTAATCGAGATTTAGACTAGATCTAGCTTATCAAAATTGAATCTAATTCCAAGTGTTACTGGGACAGGTCTTGCGAACAGTAACATATATTACAAAGAACTAAAACACTAAATACAGTATGTAGTGTAGAAACTATAGTTGATCAAAAAGAACATTCCTTTTCTTTTTATCAAATCATAGAAGGGCGATGTATATGGGTCCATCATATCAGATTGTCAACCCGAATGGTATCTTTAATTATATCGCAATAAACTGACCACAATCCTAATTGGACTTACAACTGGTGTTGATGAAAGACCGAAGAATTAGAAAGCCCATTTAATTATAAGTACAAATTAAAAGAAAGAAGGCATGCATTTAATGTTCCAAACTGCTGCTGCCTAATTGAAAAATAAATAAATAAATTCCGGAGCCATTTTCTGTGCAGTCTTCCTTTCCCAAATTTTACAAACTCATTTATAATTGTTTCTTAACTTCCAATTCATTTTAAAATCATATTGAACCAATTAGTGCTGTTTTGGCTTAAAACGTTGATGTATATTTTTTTTTTGCTTCTATCATAAAAAATTGGTTTTAAACATACAGTAGTCCAATTCTAAATTCAATGCAGCTACATAATGTGATTAATTAACCTAAAATAGGCCGTCTAGCCGGCTGTAGCCATCTGCCGTCTGCAGTCGGGGCCATCTTCTCCCGGACGCATTTTACTGTATTGGTGAATCTGAAATCTAAAGAACATACTATGCACAACGTATATCTATGTTTGCTCGGAAAAAGATGATCTAAGACTTGTTTTGTGATCTGTACATTTATAAGCTTGAATACACCAAAAAATGAGGATCAATTTGAAGATACAAGTTCAAGTCATCACCAATTAATTACTGGATGGAATTGATATAACACAATTTTTTGGACACTAGTCAAGTTTCGAAAATAGAAGACAAAATTATCAAAAGCTTAACTAACGAATTTAGACATTGAACAAACCATTTTTAAGATGAGAACCATGTGGCCGCAGCAGATAGCCCTGTTCCTCCAATGGAAGCCCGTCTTATACAAGCGTAGATTGCACAGAAAGTATAAGCGTTTGTTCAAGTTCAATGTAGATCCAATGAAAAATATGGTTGGTTACAGTATCAGTAAGTGCGGCTCAAAATCTTATCTTGACTTCTGTTGATTCAAAATAACATGAATTCAGATGCATAATTCAATACAACATGGTCTTGAATTTTCCCCACCTAAGGCGGGGCAGCCTGACTAGTACAAAACTTACTGCTGCACAGAATTAGTCATCATATGAAGAGTGAGGAGCTAAGGTACAGCCTGGATCAAATGGATCTTCAGAACCACAACAATGCCAATACTGAAAAACTTGGCCTGATCCAGGTGTGTTCATGGTTCCACCTGCGTAAACACTTTCAAACTTCCTCTTTGTCTCCCCTAGAGAACAAGTAAAACAAATGTTAGATGGTAGACCCAAAGAAAAGGTCTAAACAAGTTATAGCTCAGACTCATCTTCATATGAGCATAAAAAGGATGGACCACTCCAGTGTTTCACATGCTTTTGTCAGTAAAAAGGAAAGAACGAGCAAGACAGATAATGCCAGTTCAGTGCAAGCTTTTTCCCATGATTATACTAGATATGCACTTTCCATGAACATAGTGTATTTGTATAACAATTTCCATCATTATCATGGATGACGGTTGGAATTAGAGAAATGGCCTATATGTTTTATGTGTCGCAAATTGGTAGTTGCAAGATGGAAAATTAGTTGGCACTTCCCAGCACCGTACAAGGGTGGATAAGAAAGTAAAATACATCGGTGTACCTAGAATGCTAATGTTGTTCCTCACCTTTGTGCATCCTAGGTGCAAGATCTTTTATCTAAATGCATTGATGTTTTGTTAATTTTTTCTTATTTTATTTAAGTTTCCTTGCATGGCTTTTGCTTTAGAACTTTTTGTGGATGGAGACTAATGGGACTCCCTCTCATAGGAGTTTATATTCCTTCCAAGATCATGAGAGAGGCTGTCCACTCCATGGTGTCCATGGAAAGATTCAAGCTTTTGGCCAAGATGATCTCAGACTCAGTCTTGATGACAATCTGTGCAAAGTTGATAAGGAAGCGCCTCAGTTGAAGATGAAGCTCATAGGGAAGGTAAATCATAAAGCACATCTTGCTAATCTTGGAGAGTTAATTTCGAGGAAATCCAGACATGGGCTACTGTTCTAAGGGAGATGAGTGTTAGCGGTGGCTTCCTATTCCACTCAAATTGATGGAGCATCTTCTTTGCCTCCCATCATTCCTTCCACTTCCACTGCCTTTAGAAGGGAAGGGGTTCCATCACATCCCTAAGGAATTTATAAATAATTTTATCTTGCTGAACAGGGATTGATGGTTATCTGGGCACAGTTGATGATTGTGAAGCTTTTCAGTCTGAATATGAATCATCTCATACAGAAGCTAGAAATCATAGACAATAAGGAGCCCAGCAATCATAGACCACATCTTGCTAGTCTTGGGGATGTAACTTTAAGCAAGTTCAGCCACAGAATACGGGAGATGAATGTTGCTAGTGATGGGTTCCTATTCCTAGCAACTTCCCTAAGGAATTTTACACAAAGAGGAAACACTTGTGTCTGCTATTTCATACGTAAATGGGATGGGTGGCCTATGCTAACGAGAAAACTGGCCTATGCTAACGAGAAAACTAACTTATCTTACATGCTACCGTGAATAAATTTTCCACCTTATCAGACAGTGAATTTCATATTGCATGTTAACAGACAGAAGAGTTTGATTTACTTTTCTCTCGATGACAATTGGTTTCAACATGCAGAACATTGTCCACAGAAATACAGGATGATTCTGGAAATGCATCTTCCCATGAAGTAGACCTACCTCATTAGAACTAATTCACTTTCCTTGTGAGCCCATGTCTCAGGCTTGCTGGTGGCTGCAGAGAACTCATGCATACTAGCCGATTTCTGAGCAGAAAAAGCATAAAAACTAGCATCTTGCTGTTATCCTTAATGATCATGGTCCTAGTTAAGCTCATCACGTTCACAGGATTTGAGTCCAGCTCCAGGCTTCAGCTGAGAATGCGCAAACTTCAACATGGTGAACAAAGGTTGTTTCAGAATTAGTTGTGTTGGCTAAGTTTTGTTTCAGAGACCATTCACCAAGATTCAGGCCCATTTATCATAATAAACCTGACATTCCTTACCAAACTTGGACAAGCCCATTTCTCAGTGATGCAAATGCAAATTCAGAGGTCAAGCAGGTGACATTGTTATAGGTCATTCATAGCTGACAACCATCAGGAAGGCATTACTATGTTCAATTGAAGATGAGGATGTGCGTTGAGATTCAGTTGAAATGTAGAAAACATCGCCACTTGGGATTGTATGCTTTTAGTTACTAATCATGACAACAATTTGGGTAAGGAATGGGCTAACAATGTGGACGACATAATTGAAGAAGAAATGAAGGATTTTTCCTTGTGCATTTACTTCATCAGGAAAAAGATGGTGCTGCATCAGGTGACATAAGTGAAGATTATGAGGCCAATTGCAAGAACAGCACTCCTTTGTTGAAAAAATATTGTTAACCACTTTATTGGAAAAACTATGAACATCAGGCCACGTTTGGAGCAGCAGGTGCTTGCATGCTGAAAGTACAAATCCCAATCCTATTCAGAAATCATAGTTTCCAAAAAACCATGAGTTCAAGGGTATGTTTACAAGCATATCTTGTGGTCCCCTTGCCCAAGGCATAAATATATTCAGGTTCACATTGTTTCACAGAGCACTACATTGAAGAAAGTGTTGAATTCCCCAAGATCAACCTGAAAACCTGCTCTTATGGAGTCAGCAGTCACTACCCATATCAAGCATATAAAGCACAACCCATGCTGCCAATGCATAGCTGTCAAAGGCCACGAAGAGCCAACAATTACAGACTAATTGAAAATCTGGTATCGGGATTTCTATATTAATCTTATACCTATAATTATCAGCAAATCTTACACTTAGATCCAGAAGTACAATAAAATGTGAACCATATTTAGGCCCTTATATGATAAATGGAACAAACCCAAACAGGGTTGTTTGGCCTTAGCTCATTTACCACAAATACAGCTCCAGCTCGAAGCCTCGTCTTCAAGACATGTAGAGTTCAAACTCCAATCAGGCAATCAACCCACAAGCCAAACCCCGCAAGCTTGTGTAATAAAATTTACGTAGATCTTGGATATGTACAACATATGGTGTACCTTATACTATTCTGTATTTAAAACCATAAACTATCTATGTCAAATATGTACAAATACAAAACTGAAATTTCCTACAAGTAAGCAAAGTAAAAAAATCCTAAAAGACTTGGACTAGGGGTAGGGATAATACATATACACATACACATACACATACCAAGGCCACTACAATATAAGATCCAAGAAAGATGAGAAACCATAAAAACCATTTTAACCATCTGATCAGATGAAAATTAAATGCGGAGGATGTCAAAAATGCATGTTTGAAGTCAAACAACTAATTATCACCCACCTTTTTCAAAAAAGTAACTTTTACATAGCAAAGTCTGTTGTCTCACTCTCATCTACTTGATTGGATCACTTGGTTCTCATGAGCAGTGTCATAAAAGCATGCTTCAAACTGTAAAAAATGTGTGCCACTTTCAAGACAAAGAAAAACTGCTTCAAAGCAGTTGTCAAGAAACTCTTTAATTGTTTATGAGACTAAATTAATGAATTTATGACTCGCTTAACAACACCAAACTCAAGCTAAAGGCAAGTCCATAGTTTACATCAAATTGACTGGACTTCTCACAGTTGGAAATTGAATTTGGTGAGTCAAAGCACCACAAGCACCACGTGAAGGTCCGGTGCAGGAAGACATATGTTCTTTCATGAAAAGAAACACCAGATACTCGAAAGCACCACGCTTCAAGGCAACGAAGTGCTTTCACGCACACATTAATCAAGATCTTTCATAGTCATAAAATAAAAAGAAAACGTCCTTCACATGTTTTCTCTCAGCCTAGCTTTTAGATTTTTATCTTAACCCTTCATCCCTCTTTCAAACCTTCGGTCGGCCTTAGGCCATTGTTATCTTCCTCCCTCTTTAAAAGTACTAAATCCATGTCCACCAAAGTCCAGTAAGAACATCAGGCCCTGACAAGGTGTTCACCAGTGAAACAGCTATCTCTCTCTCTCTCTACCGGGGGTTGATTGACCTCCTTCCTGTTAACAAAAAATGAATGTCACTGCTCACATGCCCAACCAGCTATTTATCTAAATTTGCAACTCACCTATTTTAATTCAAGAAATCCAATATATTCCTTGCTAAAAATCCCAAGTTTCTAAGGGCATATATTCCTTGCCATCATGTTTACTTCTTTGCAATAAGCTTGATGTGCTGGATAAAATTAACGTTCACTAGTAAAGACAGTAGTGCCCACATGCTTGGACTTTTCAACTTCGTCCAACATGGTAAGGTGTAGATCCTCGACTCCCTCGGTCGGCTATCAGCCTTCTCTCCATCTGACTCAAAGAACAAGCCTGGAACCAAACAGCTTGACATGCTTAGGTACCAAGGCCTCATGGATAACACACAAATTGGCAGTTGGACACTGTAAAGTTTTACCACGGCCCATCTCTTCTATCCATTAAGGTAAAAACTAAAAAACAGTAAGCTTAGTGATTTCCTCAAGACCCACAAAATAGACTATACATGCCTCCTAGTCCTAGTATATATGTGTGAGTGTTTGTTGTGTGTGTATGTATATAAATAAATAAATATATAGATATATATATTCTTTTCCTAAGAAGTTTCATCACCCCCATTGTGTGTGTGTTTGTTGTGAGTGTATGTATATATATATATATATATATATATATATATATATATATATATATTCTTTTCCTAAGAAGTTCATCACCCCGAAAGCCACAAGCTGGTTGTCTACGCATAGGCACCAGGCAGTTACTTTCCCTTACGGGTCAGACTTATGCCTCCTATATTTTACAGACGTCCCTGCCAGGTCACTTGCAATAACCTCCTGCTTCATGCCCTGCATGGGAAGGTTGAGAAATGCGACGCAATTTTATAAGGAAGTGTATAGCGGTGCATTTTTTCAACTCAACAATTAACGCTTTCTTTCATCTTCTTGGCTTTTAAATACCTAATATTTTTCATTCTCTTGTAGTGTGCATGCTCACATGGTGCCTTTAAAGCTAGTTTATCCACCAAAAAGGTTAATATAACAATAACAATCATGTTAATAATAATCGTTGCTCTTTTCACCTAAGTTCTCATCATACCCATATGCTTTTTGCTGCTTTCAAAAATGCACAATAGGTTGCTCAAAGCTGAAAACCCTATTTGTTGTTGATTTGATGTTTCAAATGTCCAGATCACTTAAAACAATGTTGAGCTACATGCCTCCCCTTACCATGCTCTAATCATATTTATAAATTTAAAAAAGAAGTTGAAAAAAAAAACACCGACGACTCGGATTTGGGCAGTGCAGATGCGATCAAACACAGGAGCAGATTTTACAACATTTGGGCAAAATGATCGATCATAATCTTCCCCAAACTCAAAAAATAACTACGAAATTTAACTCCAATAGCAACAAAAAGAAAAAAAAAACGGGTGTAGCTAGCACAAATCAAAAGAACGAAGTACTCGGCCCATCGATTGCATATATGTTTGTACCTCCGAAATGGGCGGTGTGAAAACGGCATGAGGACGGATGGTTAAGCGATGGATCGAACTGGGTTTTGCAATTCCGACAGGTTCTTAGCGACGTTTTCGACTTTGGCTGGTCCTTGTGGCTACTTGACGTCTGACAGCAAACCACCAATGTCGAGCCACCTTGAGACATTCTTGGGCAACTACTAGCCGTCGTGCTCCACCGTGGCTGTGGACGGAAGAAGAGTGAAGACGGTGGGCTTAGAGGGAGGGCACAGGCTCGCACGTCCATCCTCACCGATCGAATCCACACGTCTAAAAACTCCCACAGAGACCCTCTGGCTCCGCGTCACCCGAGTTCGCGCCAGTTCAAAAACGTTTATCGTGCGTCATGTCCACCCAAATGAAGAGTCTCAGACCACTGACGGACGGACGGATTCATGTAAACTGTTTCGAATCCAGATAACAAACCAGCATCGACAGAGATGTTTTCCAGGCAGAACCAGGTTAAACAACCGGATAACAATCCAGCATCCGGAAAGATGTTTTCGCCACGGTTTCGGATCTTGATATTAACGATGGATCTATTACGAGATCTATAGTGATCTTGAGATCCGGAACTAAAAAAATATAAACAAAGAAATGCTTGGCAACGGCCCACGTTGGAAAAAATCCTCGGCCCTTACGGGTTAAAAGATTAGGCAAGGACCTCATGGAAGAAAAGGTCCACGCCAGAATGAAAGAAAAAAATGTAACCTAGAGCTTGGATGCCCTCCTCTTCAGCCAAAAAAGAGGGCATCGAAGCCCTTTTCTCACCAGCCAAAAGAACTTTAAAGACTCATTTTCTAGCTGTAAAGAGGACAACGAAAGGAGATGCGTCGGAAAGTGGCTGCTCTTTGGCAGCCTCCAATGCCTGAAAGATATGCCAACTACTGATTCAAAAAATGTGTGTGTGTGTGTGTGTGAGAGAGAGAGAGAGAGAGAGTGAGAGGGTTAAAACATTGACAAAAAAAAGGGTGGGGGAAAAAAGAGAGAGAGAGGCAGGGTTAAAGAGAGATACCACCATGGTTACAAAGGGTTGAGCCAAGCAAGAGAGGGCGAGAGTGAAAAATCCAGAAGACACTTCAAGGCCATCCAACATTACTCGAATGTTGAGATCCAAGTACTTATAAACCCTCAAGTCAACAAATGCAACATGATTTTCTAATTGGTTTGGATGACAAAACTAGGCTTTTTATATGTAATTTTTTTAGAGCAGTCCTGGTAATGGAAAATGTAGAGAACTTGAGTTCCTAAGAGCTCATTCTTCTCCAACCATGTTGCTTGTACAATCCTAAACACAAACTGATGAGCTTAGGAGATTGTGGGATTCACAGATTTGTTTGTGTTTTTGCCCATAAAGAAAAATATATATTAAAGTTAAATATTGTGCATTTACCTAAATGTCCTAGTATATATTTTAAGATACTTTCAGCAAATACATTTCCTACCTGAACTATCTACTTGTTCCACCTTGGTAGAGAAATCCATCAACTCTAATAGAGAGTCAACCTACATTGGTGAAGAAGATTATAGAGTTTCATGACGATACATTTTCTACCTCATAGAGTGAACAAACAACTTATTTCGCTTTGTGGAAGAATTGATCCATCATATTGAAGAATTAGCGTATGGTAGTGAAAAAGATAATGGAGTTTCAAGAAGATAAGGTTCACCAAATCTTTAAATAAGATGACAAAAAACTATAATGCATTAAAAAATGGTGTTGTGGTAAGTCATGTTGAATAAATAAACAAAAAAATGAAGAATCATTATCAATGCATAAGCACCTATCCATGTTGTTCTGCTTTTGTTCAAACATTGTGCAATTTATAGTTCCATATTGTTATTATTGTTTCAAAAGATTATTACAATGGTATTTTCAAGGTAAATGCGAGAGAAGATATTAGGCCTATTGATTAATTCACTTGGTTAAGGAGACATGAAAAAGAAGAACGTTTAGCAATTAGGGTGCCAGCAATTGGTATGGTCCAGCCATATGATAGAACTTAAATCATTTTAGTATTATTTGCATTGTTATTTCATATTGTTTGTGTTATTATTTTGTTATATTCTTGTTATCATACACATTAAGTTTTTGCATGTGCATATACATCACTTTGTTTATCATTGATAAGACACTATTAGTTCACATTAAGTCATTTTTTAGCCTTTATTACATTGATAAATTATTGTCATCATTTATACACACACACACACACACCTTGGTAACTTGTTGTATCTTATTATTCTTTGGTAAGTCATGGCAGTTCTACCTTTATATGGTTGGTTTTGTGTTAATAGTACTTGTTTAACTGCTAATAAATCTCTTGTAAGTCAATGTAAACAATTTTGATATCCCTTCAAAAAGTTTTAGTTTTTATATGCATTACTTATTGGATTACTTCATATGATTTGCACGTCCACAGTGGTATTTGTATTATCCAGTAACAATGAAAATACAACGACAATGAAGAGTTTCATTACAATCAAGACACTAAATAAATATTTGTCAAAAGCTCTAACAATGAAGAGAAAATGTTCATACATGATGCAACCCTAAGTAGACCTGCACATAATATTTTGGTCATTAATGTGAACGAAACACTTGAAAGTAGTATTGTTCCCTAAAAAAAAAGTGTAGAAAATAGTATCATTTTCGTTTGTGAAAATGATCTAAATGTAGACACAAAATGTTTGATCCATGTATTGGAATTCAATTTGATAATAAGTTCAATGCGTACAAGTTTGACAATGTTTGTACCAAACCAAATGGAGATTCAGCAAAACATAAGCTAAATTTAAGATACAGTTGTCAAGTGAAAATGGAGATAATAAAGCTTTTGAATGGGAAATACATTACAAATACACATTTTATGTGATCATAACCATGATTTGACACCTCTAACTATGCCTTGTTTGTTAAGGTTATATTGTAAAATGATATTTTTGTATGCTGCAATAGATAAATTAACATGTAATGTTACTGTTGCAATAATTAAGACTTACAATTGCTTATGAAAAACAATATGGTGTTCATAAGAATGTTTTACTCATAGTGAAGGATTATAAAAACTACCTAAGAATAAATATGGTAGAGGCCATGAGAAATGGTGAAATATTTGCCTAGTCAATTACTTACAAAAAAAATTAAACAAGGACTTTGGCTTTAATAGTGTGATTGAATTATTTGAAAATCAATATGCTACAAATATGTTGCAGGTAGTCTCAATGTCAAAAAATATGGATCATGAATGTTTCAACAATTTTCTTGTTTTTGAAATGACAATGAAAATTAATACTCATCATTGACCATTTCCTTAGTTTGTTAGCGTGAACCATAATTCAAAATATTACATTTGCTTTGATAAATTTTTGTTTGATTGTACCGTGAAGACATTTGAGCTCATGTTTAAAATATTACAAAAGTAATGAATGAGAAACATTCACAAATTGTACTAGTAGACAGTAGAGATGCAATTACACTTATAATATCTCAATGTTGTTAACTGCAATGAGGTGAAGCAAAGTCCTCAACATATGAAGTGAAAGCAATGTAAGGTAAAGCAAAACATATGCATCGCGACCAAAATTGTGAAATATATAATATTCATAAAAATAATGTCAAAAATGAAAAACAACAATTTAAAATAACAATTATGTAAGTAAACAACAATAAAAAAATCATGTTTAATTTGTATTACAATTAATGAGCTTTCAATCTTCATACACATACCATATATGGATATTCATTTCATAATCAAGTAATATCCATAATCCAAAGTGAAGTTAAATTCACAATCATGAAATGATATTGAAAACAACTCAATCATATGTGAGGTAATCCCCAAGTTAACATGTTTTAACAATACTTTTTATACAAAAAAGTTATGGAATAATCCCAAATCAATATGTTCTAAACAATACTTCTATGTAAAATCCGATAGTATACAATTTAACATTCACAAAATGCACCAAATTCTATTGAAGGATGAGTAGTTTAATACTCATAAAGGAACAACTAAAACTAGAAAACCATGATTGAGACAACTATATCAATTAAAAGAACTAAATAGACAAACATTCAAGTTTTCAAGAACAATATAGAAACAAGAGTTCAAATACAATTATCTCCTTAATATGAATGTCAATAACTTCAACAAAGTTTAAATGTTTCCATTGTTGTCTTTTTCATTGGAAGTAGACAAAAGGACTTCATTTGCATCATTCATATATGGAATAGATCTATTTTCCTCTTATATCTCCTCATTATCTATACTCTCACTTCATCTCCTATTATTTTTTTAGCTTCATTCAAAAACATTAATAAAATGAATGTATTTAGTAAATAATCAAGACAATTGCACATATTTTTATTTCAAATCATTTTGCACCTTTACAAAAGATTAATCATATTTATGTGTTTATTGCGGACCTAATTCAATTTTCAAGAGTATTTTATAGCATCCAAATAAAAACTTAGGTCCATCCAAGAATTTGTAGTTCTAATACTGAAGGTGATAATTTTCAACAATATATTCGTCAACCACATCAATGTTGTTAGCAGATAATGGATGTTTAATAGTTTTTTATCACAAGTTTTTCACTCAAATTCATGTTGTACATGACAAACACCAAGTAGTTGAGTTTCTCTTGCTCAAGACGGTTTCTACTTTTTATATGTACCTATTATATAATTTTATAAATTGTAAAATACTAAACAATAGACAATAAATGCAATCAATCATGTCAAAATATTATTATTTACAGAATAAAATTTGCTCTAAATATGTTGACATCGAATGCAATGTAAGTAAAGTTGAAAATTTGCATTGCAATGTTCCTCAATTCTTTCACTTTTTATATCAAATACATTATACCAATCATCTGGCAAAAAAATAATAAGAAATATATTATATGATGACTTCATCTTATTTAGTCATAAAAAGGATCATAAAAATAAAGAGAAAATTTGAAACATATCAAAAGATAGTCTCTTTCTTGTTCTAATTGCATCATATCTTCCAAATAACTTTTTCTTTTTATATTTATTCATTTGAATCACAATTTTGCATTGTTCTTCTACTATTATGTCCAGTCATTATAGAAATCCAACCATCACCATATTATTTTTGTTTGCATCTTGATCATAGAAAAATGAGAGTCCAAATTATGCTTTTCAATATGTAAATAATCATGCAATTGATAGTCTCATTATTGATCAACTATTTTCTAAATTTATGTATATTTTTTCATCATTGTCTAAATTCCTTCTTTTACTAATTTCATCTGACTATACAAAAGACCTAGATAGTAAATGTCTCACCTGAATCAAATACTCCTAAGGCTTTCACTAAGGGTAACATGGCTCTAATGATACATGAAATTGCTTTTCAAAAACTTTTGTCTTCAATAACAATGTATGCTACTGACTTACATTGTGCATTTCTAACATAATAATCACATCTAAAACTTTGAAAATATAAATATATTCTTGAACCTTCTCTTATTGGTGAGGATAGTATGTTGAGAAAGATAAAAAGTTGAACAGCAAGTACTGGCAAGTCACAAAAGTTATTTGTCTTCTGTGTGTTTTCTAAACAAATTTAGAAGTCATATATGCCCATATATAAATGTAGTTATAGTTTTTTATTTGTCTAAAACTTGTTTGCTCATCAAAATATATTGATATCTTCAATCATTAAATTTAGACAATTGACTGCATAAATAGTCTAAAAAGTATGTGGACAACCTTCAATCTTTTTTTTTTAAGATTGTAGCTTTATAATTAGTGACATTTTCTATAATTATTTGAACTATATTTCATTCTCTAACTTTTTTAACTACTTCTGCAAATAATTTTAACAAATTATTAATCATCTTTGATCATGTTTCTATCTTTACCTTCAATCAAACAATTTGTCATTAAGATACAACCAGTTTGTGACCATAAGAGCTTCTACTTCTCTAACTTGCTTTTGGTTTTTTCTCAGTTGCTTCATTTAGACTCTAAGTTTGTATTTCATGATAGCTTGGGATTCTCATTCCATGACCTTGATTTGCAATAGCTTCAAACTTAGACATAAAATATGGACCATTGCACAAGTTAAATGGCAAGGCTTGAAAAGAAGAATTGCCTAATCTCATTATAAACTTGAATGTTGTTTAACTTGAATGTTTGTCTATTTACTAAAACCACATCTTAATCATAAGAAACCCTTCATACACAGCCCAAACTGCAAGAACCCTCAAAAGATTAAAGGAAAATAATGAACACTAACTCTTTGCTCATACATGTACAAAATAGGATTCTCTATCATAATCCAAGTTAAGCAACTATCTAAGGTACTAATCTAAAAGAAGGGTTAAAAGCTGAAGAGAAAATAAAAAATAAATTTAGTTTTACCTCCTTGTTGTCCACCTTCTTCTTCTTCTCTATCTCACATTCTCCTCTCTTACTCACTTGTCCTCTTCCTTCCCCTCTCACAATCACTCTATTTTCTCTCCCTCTTTACTCCTCTCCTTCTCCTATTTGCCTCCATTTTGCCTCTCTTGTTTTCTTTCTAACTCCCCATTAGCCTCTAACATGATGAAAAAAAAAAGAGGCATTGTAGGGCAATGAAAGGGTCTCTTTCCCTTTAAATTTACAACATCTGTCTGTAAATTTCATGAAATTTTGTAAAATGACATTTTCTTTAAGTTCCACCAATATGCCCCTTTCAGTAAAACACAGGTTTAACAATGTTTCCTCTATTAACAAATTTCGTTATCGAAATTCACTAACCTTTTTGGAAATAAATAAAGGTAGTGTGGCCTAATATCATATTCTTGTTTCTAGGTGGTATCTTCCTCTGACATATCAGTATTACACTTTCATAAGAGATCCAACTTTTTCATGAGCAAAAGAATATTTTTACTCCATGATACCTATTGGTATGACTGGATAGTTCTTCTCCAATTGAACTGGCTGCTCTCTAATAATATGTAGGAGATCAAGGATATATTTCTTTAATATCGACATACAAAAAACATCATGAATTCATTATAACTAAAAGGGAAATTGGAGATATATAATACACCCTAGTTCTCTCTAAGAACTCACATGACAACAAAACAAGAAAACTCTAGCATTTCAGTATTAGCTCTATGCCACATGGATGGAGCATGGTTATTAACGTTAGTCTTTGGTGCTTGTGTGGTTTACTGCCAGTTAAGGCTTTGGCACTGAATAAGAAGGAAAAGAAAATAAAAAAGCATGTTTGGTTGCAAAGGAAAGGAAGGAAAAGAAAATGATACTTCAATGTAAATCTAACCCCCCCAAAATTGGAGGGATTGAAATGAAAAAAAGGAGTGGTTCTTCTTTATCATATACACCCTCTTCTTTTTTCTCTCATGTGTATGCATGGTGGCTACATTTAGCAGCTTTGTCCCTCCTCCACAGACATCTTTTTCATTTGCTTTCCTCTTTTCAGAGTAAGAATGTGATCATTTGCTAGTATTTGGCATTTTTCCCCTATGTTTTAGATCCGTTGTGGTTTTAGATCATGATTTCCATCTTTGATGTGTTTTGAAAAATCTTTGTTTATTTGAAAAGTGTATATACAGATTTTCTTGGAGGTATCTTTGATCATCAGGAAAGTTTCTGATTGCTAAACTACTTCTAAATACGATTATATGCTCAAAAGTTGAATATGCAAGAATCTGAAAATTTTCATTTTCTTGCTTAAGTAGGAACTTCTTGTTAAACTACTCAACGTAATCTATTTTCTTACTTCATTGTCACAAATAATTGAAATGTTTTAATAATGTTCCATCTTCAATGAAGCATCTTAAGATGAACATGACTAGGGGTTCTATTGAATATGAGGAGCATCCTCTCATTACAACTGATTCCACATTCAAGTATACTTCAAAATCCCTTTCTTGGAAGCATAATGTGGCAAAGGGCTACAATTTTTTTTTCTCTTACCATAGAATACTTCTTTCCTACTAGATAGTGTTTAGTTATTTCTTTGTATTTTTAATTCTTGAAGAACATTATTTATTGGCTTTATTGAATTCTTAACTTTTGTGGGCAAATATAATGGTGCTTACCGATGACAAGAAGGTCGAAATTAGTCCCAATATGGTGCAGGTGGGGAGGAGATGTTGCAGTATATGGCCATGTGCATTCCATATTATACTTTTTATGGTGCAATCCATGTTGTGTTTTTGTATTTCAATAATGTTGTTCTAGATTGGAATCCCAACCATATGATCATTATTAGTTCCACTATTGTAGTAGAACATGCATTCAGTGTGACAATATAGAATCCATGTGCATGATGCATATATCATTTAAATAGTTCTCAATAATATGAACACGAAAATTGCATTCCATCATCTATCACAAACTCACATACACACACTATGGTAATTCCAAAGACTTTACTAATTCCTGCTAATCCTTTTATATTGAAGGATTTTGATTATTGAATTATCAAAGTTATTTCTTTTCAATGACAATAAAAATCTGATCAATAAAGTGATGTACAAGTTGACTTTGAGTAGCTTTATCAAAGACTTTATAATGAAAATGGTTGTTATTATATTTGATAGGTCAAGTGATTGACATGTGGATGGAGAAAAAAAATGTACATTATTTGCCTTGGAGTATGCTCTAAAGGTTAACAAAGGGTTGAGATGTTTATACATAAAATGCAACAACTTCTCGTATCAATCTCTTCAGTCAATCTTCAACCATATAATATGTATAGGAATTTGTCCAAGTTATACTAGATGGTATCAACATGGAAAACCTTTCATAACATCGACAGTTAATGTTGATGATGCATCTGGTGAATCAGATAAATATGAGATGAATGAATTGTTCCACGATATGTTTTGAGCATCGAGCTTAAGTATTGGGTTATATGAATAAGAACATGATCTTGTGAATAGTGATACTATAAATTTTGGATCATTTAATAAATTGTTGGAAGATGCAGAACAAGAACTATACCGAGGTCACACACAGTTCAATAAATTATCTTTCTTGGTTCGACTTTTTCAAATAAAATGCTCATATGGATGGAGGGACAAGTAAATCACCATGTTACTTGTACTATTGAAAGAAGCATTTCCTTAATGAGACAAACTACCATAGTGTTATCATAAGATGAAAAAGATTATTGAAGATTTGGGCTTTAGTTATATGAATATTGATGCATGCTCAAAACATTGTATGTTGTGTTGGAAGGATCCAAAAACTAAGGGAAAATGTGACCTTCATGGGACATCCAAATAGAAAGTAATGGGTGAATCAATTAGTCATACTACAAAGAAACAAAATAAGGTGAACAAGATTTTTGGTAATGTTTTGTGTCATTTTCCTTTGGTACCAAGAGTTTTAGATGTTTTTTATGTCATCAAAAATAGTACTAGAATTGAGATGGTACGATGAAGGATGCAACAAAGATAACATTTTAAGGCATCCAGTAGATTCATTAGCTTAGAAAACTTTTGATGAACATAATGCCTTCTTTACTTACTATCCTCTTAATGTTAAACTTAGTTTAGCAAGTGACAATTTCAATCTTTTTAGGACGATAAGAACAATTCATTCCACATGTCTAGTTGTGTTGATTTCATATAATTTGCTTTCCTAGATATGCATGAAGCAACCTTATTCATACTCTCATTGCTCATTTCCAATAATTTAGGAAAAGATATTGATTTGTATCTACAATTACTTATAGAAGAATCAAAATAATTATAGGCTGTCGGGGTCAAGATTTATAATTTATCAAAACAAGAAACATTTTAACTTTATGGAGCATTATTATGGATAATTAATGATTTTTCTGTATATGCAAATTTGTCTGGACAGAGTACCAAAGGTCAATGAGTTTGTCCTTATTGCCACAAGATACATGTTTCTATCACTTGCATGGTTCTAATAAATAGTGTTACATGGTACATTGTTGGTAGTTGCTAGTGGACCGTAGATATCATCAAGATGCACGTCCTTTTGATGAGATATCAAAGTGAGGTCTGCCCCTATTGTATTTTTTGGATAAGACATATTACCTGAAGTTTAAGGTATCAACATTTAGTTTGGGCAAAAAGTTCCTATTCAACATTTGCTATGCAATTGGAGGAAAACAAAGCATATTTTTTCAGTATCCTTATTGGCAACATAACACACTATTCCACAATTTGGATGTGATTCACATAGAGAAAATTGTATGTAGCAACCTCATTGGAACACTTTTAAATATAAAAGGAAAATCAAAAGGTAGTATATGCTTGGATTGATTTAGAAGCTATGCCTATAAGGCACTTGCTTTACCCATTATGACTTGGAACATTCTAATAGAGTTCATTTGCCTCCAACATGTTTCTCGATGCATAAGAAAGAGAAGAATCCTTTGTAGAGTACTAAAATATATCAAAGTTCTAGATGGTTCTCTATAAACATTTCTTGATGTGTGTACATATAAGAACATAAACTTTCAAGGGTTAAAAGTCATTATTGCTATATGTTGATGCACCAATTTCTCCCATTAGCCATGTGAAGAACACTACCAAAAACCATGAGCTCTGTGATTATAGAGCTATGTGGTTTCTTCAAGGAGTTGTGTTCAAAAGTTTTGAATGAAAATGAACTAATGCTACTAGAGGAACAAATCATTATTACATTGTGTCATTTAGAAAGGACATTTCCTCCAGCTTTCTTTGACATTATGGTGCATTTACCTGTTCACTTGGCAAGAGAAACACCATTAGGTGGTCTATTACATTATCAATGGATGCATCCTATTGAAAGATATCTAGAATTTTGTAATATTTATTCTTTCTATATTATTATTACTACTAATGTTCTTTTATAGTGGCAATTACTTTTTTAGATTGAAATCTTATATCTAAAGTAAAATTAATCCATAAAGTTCTATTGTTGAGGGTTATTTGGTTGAAGAATGGATGATGTTTTCTTCACTGTACCTTGATAACATGGAGTCAAAGTTGAATTGTGCACATGGAAATGATAATTTTATAGTAGAAGTAAATGAAGAGGTAATTGTAGAATCGAGAAGAGGTCATGCATTGACATCAATGCATACTACCTTGGGTAAAACTATGTTGCAATAGGCACATCAATGCATACTATTTAATTTTAAGGCACTTGCTGCTTTTCTCAGGTTCGGAATTACTTTTGATATTATAAATGTTTATAAAATATTATTACTTATATAAAATGATTTTTCATGTAGGCTTCGTCTTAAGGAATTAAGAGGACAATGTCATAAGACCTCAGTGCATCAAATCGACAACATGCATAAAGTTCACTTTCAAACTTAGCTGAAAAAATATATAAGTGTAATGGAAACATTACATTGCCATGTGATTTTGTTATATAACTATTTTTTGCTAATATTTGTTCTTACAATAGGTTCAATTAGTATATTAATGTGACAATGAAGAAAGTGAGGAAGGTAGATGGATCTTTCAAGGTCCTCGGGCATTGGCTAAAAGATCCATGAGGTTTTTCATAAATGGGTTCCTCTTTCATATGAAAGGGAGAAAAAAATAGAAAAACTCAAAATAATGGTGTTGTTATAGATGCGATCACATCAAGCTTCACAAGTGCTAGAGATGCTAGGCCCATCAAGAGAAAAGTCACATATTGTTGCGTAGTTGAAGATATAAATTAGCTGCAACACGATGGATAGTTCAGATATGTATTGTTCAAATGTCACTGGTTCGATGCCCTTGGATCACAATGCATTAAAAAAAATGAGCTTGGTTCATTCATGTTAACCAGACTTATCGATGTACGCAAGTTGGACATTTTGTGTTAGCATGTCAAACTCAACAAAGTTTTTATGTACAAGACCATGCAGACACATTGGCAATTGTCATTAAGACAAGACCCCATGATTTGTTTGACATGCAACAAGATGTGCTTGTAAATAATGATGTGATTTCGATGATTTTGAATGGTGTTGGGCTAGTATACCACTTGTTAAAAATGAAGATGATATATTTGTTGATAAGACTGAGTTAAGAGAGACATGGTTGGATTAACAATCGATATGTCTAGACTTTAACATAATAAAGGAAGAAGAAGAATGTATTGACCACGTATCTAGACTTCAATGTAAAAAAGCAAAAGAAGAAGAATAATTTATTGATGATTGATAGTTTGTGCACTTTTTGTGTTTCTAAATAAGTGTTTTGCATCATTATTGCTCATTCGACGGTGAATATGATCTACTTTTTATTTTTCTAAGACAATTTTTGTGCATCATTGTTATTCATTCATGGTGAACATGATCTACAATAGGCTGTCAAACTCCTCAAGTACTTGTTCCATTTAAAAGTTGACTATTGCATAGTGTGATTATTGAAATGTTCTTGCCTTTCATTTTAGTTTTTCATTGTTCACATCTTGAAAAGACAAATTTTTTCTTATTTAAGTTATGTCATGATTATGATAATTTTGTGATTATAAAGATGCCACCTAAATTAATATTTGGGGAAAAAGTTTGCTTAACAATTGGTGTATGCAACCAACCACATGATAATGTTACAAGTTCTTCTATAGGTAATTTATTGTATCTTTGTTTCTTTTATACCTATCAAGTTGTTCTATAGGCCTTTTGTTATATTCTTTTTTCTTTCAGCGTCTAAGAAGAAACAAAGCAAATGTAGCCCACGCCAGCTTTCAATGGTTGTAAAGCTACCTCCAGGCCAAAAAATCAATGTGAAAACTAATAAGTTTGGACAATCAATGGGTGACAAGGCTATCAAAGTTCACATTATATAGGAAGTTTATCATGTGATGGCAACTTGTTACCTATAGACATGAATTGGCAGAAGATACCCAAGTCATGTAAAGAAAATCTTTGTGCACTTGTCAAGGTATTCAAATTTGTTAAATATTTAGTCTTTTTCATTTATTATGTCTTTAATGATAACTTTAATTTATTTATTGCTTCAAGATAAATTTACACTTGAAGTATTTTCAGAGAAGTATATTTTATCATGTATTGTGGTAGTGTGGAGATCATAGAAATGTAAATTGAAGAGTCTCTACTACTATGGTGACAACTTTTTGGATTACAATTATGAAAAAGGCAAAAGATTCTATTGGGGAGACCATACATGAGTGCCAACACCCGTTGCCATTGACAAAAGAATAAAGATTTCTTTATGTGCCATCAATTCTGCTCACAATTTCTGCGGACTAGGTGAGTAGTCGATGAAGAAAAGCATGTGTATCCTTCATCTGTCCATGCCATAGGTAGTTTGGAAGGGTCGATGACATTTGCTCTTCTTCATACTGTCAGCAGAGATCTTCTTTTCGGATATATCAGATGTCATCGTTTTCCGCCAAAATTTCCTTCATGCATATGGATTGGTTTCCTTATCCAATGGCCTTCGAATATAAGTGTGTGGAAGCTGAGATCATCTCTTTGTTCGTTAGGTTTCCAAAACCCCCAAATACCAAATGCTCAAATCAAAGATTGTGGAAGCTGCTAACGATCACGCCCCAATGGCGTCGTAAACCAGATAAAATATCCAATCAACTAATTATAGTCAATCCAAGATTGGATTTGCTCGAACAAGGAGTTTAATCCTTCTTGTGCACGACTAAAATAATTCAAACGAGCTCATTTCAAATTCTGTTATTTCTGAAATTTTCTAAAATCACTACAATTTTGCAAAAGCTAATTTGCCAAAATTAATCCAAAATGTTGGACGATTGTCCTAAAAACTCACAAAATTCGGGCCCCAAATCTACATGTTCAAACCAAAGTTACTTTGGAGCAAATTCTAAATATTCCAAAATATTTTGAAATCCTCGAAGAACTATACAAGTAAGAATCCATCATATTGCAACTCAAAAAGCTGAAATGAACTTTTTGGAAAAAACTTATCAAACCAAGCATATTTCAAAATTATAATGTCAAAGAGCTAAGTATTCAAAATAAATTTTCAAAAACATTTGATGACAAACCCCAAGTGTCATAATGCTTCAAAATCTACAAAGTTTGGTTTCTAAGCAAAATTTCAATCAAAATCATCCCTATTTCAGGTAAAAAAATGAAAACAACTTTTATAAATAGACAAAATTTTGTCAACTAAATCCACCAAATTTTCAAATTTTACAAATCTTTTCGAAATAGATTCTAAAAACCTTGTTTCTTAAAAAATCAAACCAAGCTCAAAGGCTATGTATTAAGATTCACTCTTGATCCAAACTTCCAAGAGTGAACTTAGAAGCCGTCCAAGAGTCTAAAACCATCAACACTATAAAAATCAAGTAAATTATGCATGGAGGGATGAAAGAGCAAAGTATAAATGAAGCATATAGTTTGCTTTTGTTACAAAAAGCACACAAAACACCGATCATTAAAACGAAAGTGAACCAATTCGGCATTACTACCTTGACAAAGTCATATTGCAATGAAGACTTGGGTCATTCGCTTGTGCCAAACCAACGAATACTCTCAAAATGATTTTTCAAGTTCTCAAAATTTTCAAAACCAAAAATTTTCCTAAAAAGAGATTTCATCTCTGATTTCTTCAACACTTTCCAAAATAGATTCCCCAAATCGACATTCACCTTTAACTTCAAATCAGTCTAAACATTCAAAATCTCCAATATCAATCATCAAATTTCTAATTTTGAGCATCAAAATCTAATTTCCATTCCCATTCAAATTTCTAAAATCGCATCTGACATCCAATTTGGGATTAAATTGAAAATCTCAATTCAAACAAATTTTCCAATTCGAATCAACCCCTATAGTGAGATTAAATTGATAGTCCCGATCCAAATCAATTCAAAAGAATTTTCAATCAATTCCAAGTTTTCAAACCAACTCTAGTTTTCAATTCCTAAAACTAAATCCTAGATTTCTAGTCGAATTCAAAATAAATTTTGAAATTCAAATCCAATGTCTACGAAATGATATAGGAAAGTCAATCAAATGACTTGTACACTTGAGAAATCTTAGACGTTGGCCCAGTTATCCCTGTTAAAGGTGTTAGGAATGGTTGATTTCAATATGTTTGGTGTGCTGGTGAAAACTGGGTTTAATGATAATGCGGATGTACCAAGGTTGTCACAATTCTGGACCAGAGTGGTATCTGAACTGATCCAGAGTGCACAAGTAGATGAGTGAGAGAGGATTTCAGCAATAGTATTAGCAAGCACACAATACTTGGCTTAAATATTGGACTGAGCTACTGTGTGTTCACACCCCACCCCTTCCTTGAAGGGCATCGAAATGCGAATCAATAAAATTCTTTTAAAATTAAAGTTTTGAGGAGAATTTTTAAGAAACAAGGGTCTGCCCATCAGTACGAGGTTCAACCATTCCTACCGCCTTTAACAGGGGTAATTGGACCAAGAATTAAGGGTCATTTGGATCATGTACGAGTTACTAATGCAAATCCTATATGCTTATGCATTGAGGTTTTGGATTCAAAAACCAAAGTGATTTGAAATTTTTTTGAAAATGAATTCCTTTGATTTGAAGATCGGAGGGTTTTCAGATTGATTTAAAAACCTTTGTTTTGGTGCCATTTAATTTGAAATCCACAATTCTTGGGGATTTTGAAGAATTGAAATTGAGTTCTTTGTTGCAATCTCAAGATAATTCATGACTTGAAATTGTGACCATCTTATGAACAAAATTGATTTTGAATTCTTCTTTTGCCAAATCGTATGATTTGGTCTAAGATATTTAGAAACTTGTGATTTGGTTAGGAAGAGCTCATTCTTTTGATGAAACATAGGTTCCAAATTATTAGAAAACGTGTTGTTTTCTAAACATATTTTGGCCAAGATTATGCATTGCTTATGTTTTCTTTGAAAGTTAAGTGAAGTTTATAAATTTTTGTTGCAATATGACTTGGTTACTTTTTGTAACTCAAAATTGAATCACTTAATTTCTTGAGAATATGCATGTGGTGCTATTGACTTTGGGTGAAAGTGAATGCATGAAATAAAAAAGGGAAACTATATGAGACGTTCATCATTCTGTCTCTAATAATCTCTCAAGATTCATTCATATGAAACATTCATTCTTCACTCTCTCATAATTTCTCAAAGTCCATTCATTGTAATTACATGTCATACAATCTACACATAAACATTGATTTTAATTAAAATGTAGGCCTTTCTCTAAATGTGCTCATTAAATTATTAAGCACATGAATTAGAAATGCAGTCCATAAGCTTAAGGCTTAACAAAATGATGAAAAATGATGCCAAAATCAGTTTTTAAAATAGATGGGAGACATGGATGACATCCACTTTTGTCTCGAAATAAAAAAAAAATCAGATTTTGGGCTAATTTAAATAACTAAAAATTGTAGACATTGATTCCAAGAGAGAGAGCTTGTTTCTTGGATGAAAATGACAAGTCTTTGGAAATCGACCAGATTTTTCATGAGTTGATTGTTTAAATCAACAAGCGAAATGCACCTTTTGAAAATATGTTTACCTTTTGTGCCAAATATGCACATTGGGTTTCGATCACGATGCTTAGAAAACTTTCTTTCCTCAAATTTCAGATTTCATACCAATGGAATCGTCCACTTTTTTTTGGATGATTTTAGAATAGTTGATCCTCCTTTTAGGGAAGTAAAAAATAAAAATTTTCAGCATTTTAGGAGAGGATTAATTCAATACAAATCTGAAAATTTATGAATTAGATCAGCAGCCCATAAAAAGTATTCTAGGATGCCGATTGGATGGGTTTAGATATTTTTTTATTGTTATTCAAAGCAAAACCACTTCGTTGCTGAAAATTGACATTTCAAATGTATAAACTCTGATATTATTAAGCTAATTCCTATAAAGCATGGTCGGATTTCGGTAACTTGCATACACTTTACATATGGATTGCTGAAAATAAAAGAAAATTTAAGACGAAATGAAATGATTTCATAGCTTTGTACTACGAAAATCAACAAAATGATTCCCTTTCTTAAAAACCAGTTTGGAAACTTGTTCCAACCTGATTTTAAAAGAGGAAATGATTTTTAACAATATCTTGCACATATATGTGTATATATATATATATATATCCTACTCTTCAAAATGAAATTTAATCAAGGGACTGCGTAACTCATGAATCATGATGATTCATGGCTGGGTCCTTTTACGTAGGAAGATTGAAAACTTGTTTGTAATCTCTCCTACCACTCTTGATCAATTGCAAAAGCATGAAACAAAATGACTTCAAATAAAAAGATATGCACGAATGCTCAAGCTAGTCTGTCCTTACTTTCGCCATGCACAGGTGGATCACATTCATGAGAATGCATCCATCCTTGATAGGCTTTTTTGTCATATATGTTGCAGCAAAATCACTCTCCCACCGTGTGATTCTCTCATGGTGGGAAGTTCAAAATGGTTTTAAGCTGGTGTTCGCACCCCACCCCTCTCTCGAAGAGTGTCAAATGCGGATCAGTAAAATTTTTTAAAATTGAGGTTTTGAAGAATATTTTAATGGAAAGGGATCCACCCGTCGGTACGAGGACCAACCGTCCCTGCCGCCTTTAACAGGGGTAATTGGACAAAGGACTAAGAATCATTTGGATCATATACAAGTTTTTGATGCAAATCCTATATGCTTATGCATTGAGGTTTTGGATTCAAGAACCAAAATTGATTTTGAAAGAGTGATTTGAACTTGTTTTGAAGATTATAGGATTTTCAAGTTGGTTCAAAAAACAACCTTTGTTTTTGTGCCATTCGATTTAAAATACACAATTCTTGAGGATTTTGAAGAGTGAAATTGAGTACTTTGTTGTGAACTCTAGATGGTTCATGAGTTGAAATTATGATCGACTTTTGAAAAATAGCAAAGTTTCTTTAGCAATGAAACTTGATTTTTGAATTCTTCTTTTGCCAAATCGCGTGATTTGGTTAAGTAGAGTTCATTCTTTTGATGAAACATAGGTTCCAAATTGTTAGAAAATGTGTTGTTTTCCAAACACACTTTGGCCAAGGTTATGAGTGCACTGCTTGTGTTTTCTTTTGAAGTTAAGAGAAGTTTACAAATTCTTGTTGCAATATGACTTAGTCACTTTTCAACTCAAATTAGAATCACTTAACTTCTTGAGAATGTGCATGTGGTGCTATTGATTTTGAGTGAAAGTGAATGCATAAAATGAGAAGGGAAACTATAAGAAACATTCATTCTTCTCTCTCTCATAATTTCTCAAGATTCATTCATATGAAACATACATTCTTCACTCTCTCATAATCTCTTAACGTTCATATTGTAATTGCACATCATACAATCCACACATAAAGATTGATTTTAACTAACATCTAGGACTTTATCTAAATATGTTTATTATATTATTAAGCACATGAATTAGAGAGGTAGTCCATAAGCTTGAGACTTGACATAAAACTATCAAAATGATGAAAAATATACAAATGATGTGAAAATCAAATTTTTTTTTTTTGCAATAGATGGGAGACGTGGATGACATCCACTTTTGTCTCAAGATAGCTAAAAAAAATCAGACCTTATATTGATTTAGATAGCTGAAAATTATGGACATTGATTCCAATAAAGGGCTTGTTTCTTAGATAGAAATGAGAAGTCCTTCATCAAATTTCAGATTTCGTACTCATGAAACCGTCAACTTCTTTGGATGGTTCTAGGATAGTTGGCATTTCAAATATATAAAATTTGACATTCTTAAACCAATTACTATAAAACATGGTCTGATTTCAACAACATACATACATTTTACGTGTGGATTCCTGAAATTAAGCAAATTTTAAAATGAAATGAAAATGATTTCATAACTTGGTACTATGAAAATCAAAATGAACCGTTTTCTTAAAACCAGTTTGGAACATGTTCCAATCTGATTTTAAGAGAGGAAAGCAATTTCTAGAAATAGATTGAGCACGTATATGTATATATATAACAAGTATACATATACGTACCTCACTTTTCAAAATGAAATTTTATCAAGGGGCCACACGACACTTGAATCATGATGATTCATGGTTGGGTTCTTTTACGTGGGAGGATTGAAAACTTGTTTCAAATCTTCCATAATACCCTTGATCCATTAAATAAAGCATGAAACAACATAACTTTAAATAGAAAGAGATAAATGGATACTCAAGCTAGTTCATCCTTAATTTCGCCATGCAAAGGTGGATTATATTCATGAGAATGCATCCATCCTTAACAGGTTTTTTGGTCATATATATATTGCAGCAAGATCACTCTCTCACCGTGATATTCTCTCATGGTGGAGAGTTCGAAATGGTTTTAAGCTGGTTATTTTGAAAGGAACGTGACTTGAGGCCCTTTTCAAAATTTGATACATGGGTTCATCTTTAAGAAAAACCGATGTATGCATGCATGATGCATTAACATGTACATTTAATCGTAGGTTTCCCCTAGACTGACATCATTTCCAGCCATGAAACAAATGAAAATAAACCCTCCCACGAATTGCTGGAATTAAAATGAACTAATGAGAAGCCAAAATAGATGAAAAATGGTTAAAATCACCTACCTTGCGGTCGGTCTTGATACTTGATCTTCACATTCACTTGTTTTCTAAATCGAGCAATCCTAAGCAAGAATCCAAGCTTGGATTCGAGCTTAGCAAAGCTAGAAGTAGAATTGCTTGCTTGCTGGAATTTGTAGTAGGAAAGAAGGCTTCTCACCACGAAAATCCTAAGTAAGGGTCCACTCAAGCACCCTAACTTAGCAAAAACAATGGGAAAAATAAAAGAAAATGAAGAAGGAAATGGGAGAAAGGGTGAAGGAGGCTTGGACAAAATCTACTTCTCCTCCTTGGCCTCTCCCTCTTAGCTCCTTAACTGATACCCCTTCAAAAATTTCGTCCTCCTCCTTGGTGCCCAAGGGGAGGCTTATATAGAGGAGGAGGTGGGTTCAACCACCTCCTTAACTCACCTTGGAAACTAACATAAGACCTTGGGGACTTGTAAAATAAGTTAAATAGGCTTTAAAGGCTCTAACTGACCATTTATTAGCCTATTTTCATGATCTAGGTGGGCTGGGCTAGGTTTGGTTAACATTGGTTTAGACCTAGCTGACCAACTTTGACCAAAATTTTGGACAAAAATGCCCTTGCACATGGTTTTGCCTTATTTTGTGCTATTTATTTATTTTTTTGTTTGAAATCAAGCTTGTTAGGTTAAAACCTAGTTTTTAAGCTCCAAATGCCATTGAATTATGATAATCCAATTTAAATTTGAATAAAATTTGATCTATCAAATTTGGCTCGAAAATGGTATTTTCGTCCATAATTTGATTGAAGATGAATTTCGATTGAATCAAACTTTCGTTTGAAAGATTGATTTTTAATTTGGTATTTGATTTATGTATTTGACAAATCCAAATGTATATTTACCTTCCATTAGCCAATTTATGTTCTGTAATCTCAATTTGACCATATAAGGGCAAAATTGTCTAGATTGGTCAATTTCGACCAATTGACGGAAGTCAAAGCACATTTGTGAGTAGTTTGACTTTGTTTGAGGTAATTTGACAAATTTGAGCCAAGAAAGCTCTTAATTGAGCTAAATTGTACTTTGACTGAGTTTAGTCAAAGTGGGTTTGGTTCGATCAAAGTCTATTTTCGTCCACTAATTGGATCGTGAGACAGACCTAACCTTTTGTACTGTGTCGAGCCCAAGTTGACCCAGCCTAGCTGAGATTGATGACATATTTGGGTGCACTAGAGTCAAACCTACTTGAATTAAGTAGGTTGGGTAAATTTGACCAGCCTAGTTATTGCTCCTTAAAAATTGACTCATCTTTAAAGAGGACCTACTTAAAGAAGAGAGAGAGACATAAATGTCTCACTTTTCCTAGGTTTCTCATTCATTTCTCCTTGAAAATGACTTTTCTTCAATTAATTTGAGAGTAAATATTTATTTTATCTATTTATTTTTTTTAAATGGAGGGGGCGTGGCCCCTAGGGGGGCTATTGACCACATGGGCTATGTGGAGCCCACACATGGGTCCCACGTAGCATTCTAGACTCAATTCTTGGATCTAAGTCAAAATTTGAATTTTGTAATTGGATTTGAATGTCAAATGACATTTGTAATTGGATTTGGACTCGTAATCCTGCATTAGGATTTGTGTCACGGGTTAAATTCATGATTTGAATCTTAATTGTTCTTTAGATTCGAAATTGGCTTTGAAATTACAAATTTTCACAATTCTTTTGTGAAATTTTCACATTGCTTCAATTTTGATGTGGAAAAATTTGGGGTGTTAAACAGATGCCCCTCTTTGCTGTTAAGCAAGTTGAAGAATTTGCTTAATAGCAAAGATTTACGCACAAAATTTTTACAAATGGTTTGGAAAATCCGTTTTTCAAATGATGTTGAATCATCCTCACTCGAGGGGAAATGATAGGCATAGACCTGAAATAAGAAGATTTTCCTCTATCTCACTGGAGACCTTGTAGAGGAATTAATGTTGGTTGAAAAATTTTGCAACTGTGAAAGTTTTTGCATTTGATGCTTAGAGAACTTAGCTCTTGATGTCTTCTAGACCATTGACAAGTGTTTTTTCTCTCCTTTTACTTAGTTTTTCACCTATGCACTTTTGCTTTTGAATTTTGATTTTCTTTTTTTTGAGCCACCCTTCACTCTTGGAGAAAAATCCTCACTACCGCAAAAGCTACTACAGAGTTCCACCACTTTGGTGGTTTTGTGTAATTTGCTTTGTGCAATATCAAGTCTATCGGGCTTTCTTCTGAACCCTTGTAGCGAGCTTTGGGCCGGTAACTCCTAGACCAGTTGGCCTTAGGGTACCAAGTGTAAAACACTCCTCGGACTTGCTTGCTCGAATTCAGAAGGCTTTAGGAGACTTAATATAAGCAAAATGTTCATGGATTGCTTTTTAGCTTCACGGTGTAAGCATAGGTCATATGCCCACCCGCACCTGCAGAGCTTTGAACCAGAGGAACAACTACACTCACCCCGAGCTCATCGCTCAACTCATTTTGCTTGATAGTTATTTCTTACATCTTGCCAAGGTCTTTTAGGTCACAAGGACTTTTTCTTGTGGCATCTCATGCTAGACCATTACAAGTGCCAATTGTTGGGACCAACTTTAATTTCTCTACATTAATCCCTCAATTTCATTGAAATTTCTTGCATATTTCAAGCCAATGCCTTTGTTGTTGTTCTCAAGACATGGGATGAGTTTGAAAATTTTGAAAATTTTTGAAACTTTCTCTAAGGGATACTATGCCCCTTAGTTGATTTGAAAATTGGTAAGAAGGTGCTTATCAAAACACAATTGTTTTGAAATTTTTGAATTACAAATTCAAGTGTAGAATTTCTTGAGATGCAAAGCATTAATTGGAACAGAGATTTCGACCCCATCGGCATCAATCAGCCGATAAGAATTGTGAGGTAGAACCTCTTTGATGACATATGGGTCTTCCCAGTTCGGTGCCCATGTTCCTTTGGGTCTACTCCTGAGTGGAACTATAGATCTTAGTACAAGTTCATTTACCTGAAATTTTCTCTCAATGACCGATTTGGCATAATGTCGGGCGACTCTCTTGCGATAGACTTCAGCATGCTCTGCCGCTTGTAGCCTTTTCTCATCTAAAAGGTCTAATTGAGCAAGTCTCTTTTTTTGATACTTGCTAATTGGGAATTCAATGAGAGCAGCAAATTTCATTGCTGATTTTTGGACATGTAATGGAAGGACAATTTTTGTTCCATATACTAACTCTGCTAGTGTAGCATTAGTGGGTGTCCGAATTATGGTTCAATACGCCCAAAGTGCGTTGTGCATTTTCTCGTGCCAATCTCAGCCTGTTTCAACAGTCCTTTCTAAGACACGAATCAAAATCTTGTTGGTTGCTTCTGCCTGACCATTACCCTGAAGGTAATATGGGGCAGAAAAGTGATGTTTTATTTTGTGTTTGTGACAGAGATTGTGCACTTTCTTATTTTTAAAATGAGTACCGTTATCAGAAACGATACCTTGCGGGATGCCAAATCTACACAAAAGATTTTTGTGGATGAAGGACACTACATGTCGCCCTTCGACTGTTTTTAAGGTGATTGTTTCGACCCATTTGGTGAAATAATCTGTAGCTGCAAGAAAATACCTGTGTCCATTTGAGGCAGGTGGATTGATTGGACCGACTACGTCGAAGGCCCACATAGAGAACGGCCAGGGTGAGCTGACCAAATGAAGGTATGTTACTGGAGCATGAATTGATGGTGCATGTAACTGACATTTGATGCATTTCTTGACAAATTGGTGACAATCCTTTTGTATTGTGGGCCAATAGCACCTTGCTCTGACTATCTGCTTGACGAGGTTCTGATACCCTACATGTCCTTCACAAATTCCTTCATGAGCTTCTTGAATGACTTCTAGTGCCTCATTTGCATCGAGACATCTAGCATATTCTGTACTGAATCCTCTTCTGTATAAGATGTCTGCTAAAATGAAATATCTTGATGACATATGCCTCAGGGCTCTTTGCCCCTTTCGAGACATTTCAGGTGGAAGTGTTCCTGTCCGGAGAAAATCTTTGATGTTCTGATACCATGGTGTTTCTTTGCTTTCTGCTTGTAATACTTGTTCTGGTATGACAAGAGATGGTTGTTCGAGTCTTCCGACTTCAAAAGATCTGATAGATTCTCCAGGTTTGAAGGCAATGGTGGAGCCTAAGCTGGCCAAACTATCTGCAATCAGGTTAAATCCTCTTTTGACAAGCAAGAGTTGATATTCCTCGAATTGTCTTAAGAGGAAAGTTGCTAACTCTTGATATGAGATCAATTTCTGATCTTTTACTTGCCAATCTCCATTGACCTGACTGACAACTAAGAGAGAATCTCCAAAAATGCGAACTCTCTGCACTTTAAATTTGAGCAGCATTTTGAGTCCTTGGATTAGAGCCTCATACTCTGTCATATTATGTGCGCAGGAGAAATTCAATTTAAGAGATTACGGAATCATTTCCCTTTCTGGTGTACTGAAAAGTATCCCAATGCCTGCCCCAGTTGTGCTTTTAGATCCATCAAAATACATCTCCCAAATTGGCTCTGGTTCAGTCGTTAGGATTTGCTCATTTGGAAAATCATCTTCTGTTTTAATTTCTTCAGATAGAGGAAAATCTGCCAACTGATCTGCGATGGCTTGCCCCTTGATTGATTTTTGTGACACATATTCCAAATCATATTGCATTAACAAAACTTGTCACTTTGCTATCCTTCCATTCAGAAATGGTTGTTCGAGAATATATTTGAGTGGATTAACTTTGGATAAAATTTTAACTTCGCATGCCAATAGGTAATGCCTTAATTTTTGACACATCCATACCAAGGCTAAGCAAGTTTTTTTCATACTACACAAATGTCTTACTGATGTAATAAATGACATGTTCTATTCGACATCCTTCTTCATATTGAGCCAAAAATCCACCACAGGCTGAATTGTTAACTGTGATGTAAAGAAGTAGAGGTTTCCCCAGAATTGGAGGTTTTAAAATTGGTGGACAAAGAAGATACTTCTTGATTTTTTTCGAATGAGGCTTGACATTCATGTCCCCATTCAAACTTGACTCCTTTCCGCAGTAAATGGTTGAAGGGTTCACATCTCATGGCAAGATTAGATATAAACCTTCTAATTGACTGAATTCTGCCATGCAGGTTGCGTAGCTCCTTAAGATTTGTTGATGGTGGCATTTCGATGATCGTCTTTGCTTTGGAGGGATCCATTTCGATTCCCTTTTTGCTAACCATAAATCCTAAAAGCTAACCAGATTCCACACCAAATACACATTTTTGTGGATTCAACCTAAGCTTATACTGTAAGAGTCTATCAAAAACTTGAAAAAGAATGTTGATGTGATTTTCCCTTGTTTTTGACTTAATTAGTAAATCATCTATATAGGCATCCATGATTTGATGCATTTGATCATGAAAGATAGCTGCCATAGCTCTTTGATATGTTACCCCAGCGTTCTTCAAACCAAACGGCATTACCGTATAGCAAAAAGTGCCCCATGGGGTTGTAAACGATGTTTTGGCTTGATCTTGAGCAGTCAGTTTAATTTGGTTATAGCCAGAATATCCATTCATAAAGGAGAACATAGTGTGACCTGCAGTACTGTCTATTAACAAGTCGATGTTTGGAAGTGGATAGTCGTCCTTTGGTGTGGCTTTATTCAAATCTCTGAAATCGATGCAGAGTCAAATTTTGCTATTTTTCTTTCGGACTACCACAATATTTGCTAACCATTCAGGATAGTCGACTGTTCGGATGAACTCTGCCTTTAGTAAGTCTTCTAGGCCTTCCTTAACTTGCCCCTCAAGACGAGGGTCTAGTTTTCTCAACTTATGTTTGATTGGCTTGCATTCTGGTTTCAATGGTAGTCGATGCTCGACTAATTTTGTATCGAGTCTTGGCATGTCCTCATAAGTCCATGCAAATGCTTCTTGATGCTCTTTGAGGAAGTCTATCAACTCTTTTCTTTCTTCTACTGAAAGACTCGTTCTAATTTGCAAAATCTTTGGATTCTCTTCCGTGCCAATGTTAATTTCCTCAATTGGATCATTAATCAAAGGTGATGGTTGATCTTGCTTTCTTATTTGGATGAATTCTGGACATTCTGCCTCAGTGAGTTCTGGATTTACCTCCTTAAAGTCTTTTGATATTTGATCCTTAGATGCCATCCTAAAGATTATAAAGAAGTTAGATGAGATTTGAGACTTTGTACATGGAAGTAAATTGCATATGTCATTGCATCTTTGAAGGTATTACAAAATGAAGACACTTGGTCTATTTGGAGTATAATTATAACAAAATGATAAAATGATGACTAGATGACAAAATGATAGCGAATTTATTGATTCAGATTGATGGTGAACATCCGCCTATGGTGTTGCTCTTGACAAAAGGTACTGGCTTGAATACTTCCTCGGCATCCATTTTTTCATAGCTTTGGCATCCCAAGGCTTGAGTGTCTCGTTGCCCTGTCAAAATAATTGGTTCCAAGATTCCATTTTCATATTTGCCAAGGCCAGTAAATGGCTGGTAACCATGGCGTATGAGTAAATCTAATCCTTTCTCATTCTGACAGAATTTTTTGAATAACGGATGGCTTTTGTAATTTGTTTCTGGTTTGGTACCCTTTTTCACCCACATCTTTTTTTTTGGTTTCTGAATGGCCAATCTGCTAAGCCTTTGAGATATTTCTTCTTCTTTTCAGACTCGAATACTAGGTACCTCGATTGTATTTGTTGGTACCGGAATCATTGGGTGCACAAGCCGACTCTGCCTATCCTATGCATAGATGGTTATAGTATTCCTATTGTGAGTCCATTTGATGCACTAATGTAGCGTGGAAGGAACTGCATTGGTAGCATGGTTCTACGGTCTGCCAAGCAATAGGTTGAATGAGGGTTCTATATCCACCACATGAAATAAAACCCGATGATACGTCTTAGAGATATTCAGATCTAGACATATATATCTTAGGCATGGTTGTCCTGTTCCGTCATATCCATGGATGAAAATCGACGACGGTGTATAGTTAGTCTGTCTTATGCCTAACTCACGAGCTGTTTGCTGTGGACAGATGTTCAGGCTTGCTCCACCATCAATTAAAACATGAGAAACTCTGGTGCCCCTTGTTTCAACCACTATGTGCAAGGCATCATTATGCGATGCACCTCCAATTGGTAGATCTTTTATCAGAGAACATGATCGGACCATTTTCACACAATTCAAATGCCCATCAATTTCCTCGGTTAGGGCTAAATCCTCCCTTCTTGACTTCGGGTAGGTGGTCTAATTCCTTGAAAATGGATTGCAGGGGTTTAGGGTCGCACACTTGTGACTTCTGAACAATCTCTGTCAGACGGTCTTGTTTAACCAGTTCGGTTTGTGCATTGACGGATCCTTTATCATATTTGAAAAGTAATCCAAACAAATATAAGGACGCTGTATCCCTTTTGTTTGTCACCATAATTTGATGATTTGTTGAAAATCTGACCATCGAAACTACTCCTTTCCATTGTTTACGAAAAGGGTTTTTGAGAATGTCAGGTTGTTCACTGATCTCTTTGATGATTTCTTTTTCAACAACATCTTGCACAATATTTTTAAGTACAAGGCAGTCTTCTGTGTCGTGTCCTTGGGCACGATGAAATTTGCAAAATTGCTCTTTGTTTTTCCCCATCATCGGTGGGGGGTTGGAGACTTTTGGGAGAAACAGAGTACCCCTTTTGATCAACATGTGCATGACATCTTCATAACTCTGTTGTAATGGGATGAATTTCCTATCGTATCCCCATCTAGGATGTTTGTTTTTAGTGCCACTGTTACTGCCACTAGCTCTGTCCATGACCCCTTTATTCTTGGGATATTCTGACTTCTCTTTCTTGAAGGTGGCGGCATTGGCTACGACGTTGGCCGGAGCATTTTGGCTCCTGCTATTCTTCTTTGCATCTTCCCTAACCTTTACCGGGATGACAACATCAAAAGCTCCATTTTCAATTCCTGCTTCAATGCATTCTACCCTCTTGGTAAGATCGATGAAAGACTTGATTGGAGCATTGGAAATAAGGCTCCTTAATGGTTGTGTCAAATTGTTTACGATGAGTCCCAACGCATGGGATTGAGAAATTGAGTCTCTCATTTTGTTGTAAGAAGACCTCTATCTTTGAATAAAATCTCTCACCTTTTCACCTGGCCTCTGTTTCAGATAGCATAGTGTGGTAATCGTTGGTGCAGTTTCGACGTTTTGAATGAACATTTCAATGAAAAGGTTGATTAACTTGTCAAAATTCTTCAATTCGACTGGGTTGATATGTTCTTGATACCATTGTGTGGCAATTCCTTCCAGGCTTCTTGGGAAACATTGAAAGAGGGCCCTGTGATTGTGGCAAAATTTGTAGCATTCAGCAAAGAACATGGCCAAATGTGCCTTTGGGTCTCCATGGCCATCAAATTTGATAAACTTCTTAGGCAAGTTTTTTATATGCTTGTCGTTTTCGAAGCTTTCGTAGAAATCTTCGCAGGTGAAATTTCTTTTATTCTTGCCTTTGAGTTGAACTGCGTTCAACTTCTTTTCAACTTCCTAAATTTTTGTTTTCCAAGATTTTCCCTTCTTCTTTTTCTTGGGAGTTTTTGGTTCTTTCTCACTACTAGATTCTGTTGTAGTATCTTCAAAAGAGTCGGAACTACTTGATGAATACTTTTTTGTTTTCTTTCCTTTCTTTTTGGCCTTTTCTACCTGGGCTTGTTCTTCATTGAACATAATCATGTATATCTGAAATCTTCTGTATTCTTCAAATTCTGGATCATTCATTTCTTGCTTGGGAGGTGTTCTGAGGAGGATTCTTCTCCCTTGTCTCCCATAAAGGTTTCCTCTAGCTCCATTTCAATCCTTCTCCTTTGTTCGCTTCTGGTTTCGACCATAAAGCGGATGTTCACCATGTAAGAAGAATAATTGAAAATGTTAGGATTTGAATTGATGAGAGATGACAAATTTTGATTGCATATTAAAAGAAAGAAGAGAATGACAAAACTTGATAAAGTTCAACACAACTTGACAAAACTTGATAAATTTTGGCTTAACAACAATGAACTAGACATGAGAATCTAGGACAGAAGGATAGATGGGCGGACTTCATACCACCATTTTACATATTCAGGACCCATTCCTGGACCAAGGACAAGATAGTAGTGAGCAAATGATTCCCAACGTTGTTGGGCATAGGTGTATATCCCGAACCACTCTTCGATATCTAGTTCACATTCTACGATCACTCCTTCTGACTCAATTGGATATGCTTTCCTTTGACGCAGTGATAACTGTCTGAGGCAACGCTCTGGATGGTATTCAACTATGAAGAATGGCCCCAATAGAAGATTTCGTCTCACTAGGTTGTAGGTATATCTTGACTTGATGACTTCTCGGTCAAAGAAGTTTCAAATGATGATGGAGTCATCCACTTCCTCCATCATCCTACGGTGGTGCTCCATACTGGATAACTAGCCATCGGTATTCTGAAAATGACATGATTGTGGCCGCACATGTTTGTAGAACCATGCTTGTAGTGTGAAGACACATCCTTCTATCGAGTCTGCATCTCCCATTGAAAATTTGGTCAGCCCTCTATAAAAAAATGCCAAGGCTGCCATTGCTATGGATATGTGATGGACTTTGACATGCCCCCATTTTCTGAAGAGGTGAGCTATGCAAAAATCCATTATGTGTTCTTCATTGTTGAAGAAGATAAGACCCGCGATACAAGTCACCATGGAGTTTTTGTACTTGTCTGCAACACTTCTAGATAATGACGTAGGGTTGACAAATTGAGAATATGTTTCACCAAGTTCTTGTAGTTGAAGATATTGATGTCCATCTTTCTCTAGAAAAGGCCAACTCCGTTTCCCTGTGAGTTTACGAATCACTTCTAGAGTTTTGACTTGACCTTGGTTTACAAGGAACTGGTCTTCAATTGGACCACTTGGGTTACTTTTCGGTTTTGAGAAAATGCTTTCTGAGTTCATCTAGACAAGAGAAAATATTAGACTTTGACATGAATTGACACAATAGAGACTCGAGAAGAGTTTTGACATTGGGTTTGGACATGGACTTAGAGGTAAAGTAAAACATCATATGCATCCAAGCAAGCAATTAACGAGAAATTGATAATGCATTCCCTAGGACTCTTGCCTATATGCATTGTTTTGAAAATTGATCTTGGAATCTATGGAAAATAATGGGTAAATTGTTCCTGATCCATCAAAATTTAAGGTATGCCTATATACCCAATTTATGGTACTGGCATAGACTCCTCCAAGGGTTTTCTAGATTTGGACTCTCCAATTCTCCTTGTTCACCCATCGATATACCGGGACTATTGTCCGTTTCGGTACTAATGGGGGGACTTCTCAGTCCAATTGGATGTTCCAGTTGTAAGGCTATATCTTGGACTAATGTCCTAGAAATAGCCTGGCAACATGATGACAGGGATATGATTTCATGAACATCTTTCATTTCAATTTAACCTACCCCTCCTCAATTTAGGGATTGTATGCAGCCCATGTATGCTCTCAAATTTTCAAATCTATCTCTTAGGAATGTATGCAATAGAGCCACCTATTTTACATATTCATGAGAAGGTGCGAAATAGATGACTCTATTGCATACATTCCTAAGAGATAGATTTGAAAATTTGAGAGCATACATGGGCTGCATACAATCCCCAAATTGAGGAGGGGTAGGTTAAATTGAAATGAAAGATGTTCATGAAATCTCCTCAATGTACACTACATGATGCCGGTATGCATGTTTATGAAAAAATTTATGCAATTGATATCCGGTATTGTGAAATAACTTGTATATGATCCAAATAGGTCCTTAGACAAACAATGACGGGTCCCACCAGGTGTGCCATCTGTTCGCAACCCACACCTCTCTCGAAGAGTGTTAAATGCGGATCAGCGAAATTCTTTTAAAATTGAGATTTTGAAGAATATTTTAATGGAAAGGGATCCGCCCGTCGGTACGAGGTCCAACCGTTCCTGCAACCTTTAATAGGGGTAATTGGACCAAGGACTATGGATCATTTGGTTCATATACGAGTTTTTGATGCAAATCCTATATGCTTATGCATTGAGGTTTTGGATTCAAGAACCAAAATTGATTTTGAAAGAGTGATTTGAACTTGTTTTAAAGATTATAGGATTTTCAAGTTGGTTTAAAAAACAACCTTTGTTTTTGTCCCATTCGATTTGAAATACACAATTCTTGAGGATTTTGACGAGTGAAATTGAGTTCTTTGTTGTGAACTCTAGATGGTTCATGAGTTGAAATTATGATCAACTTTTGAAAAATAGCTAAGTTTTCTTAGCAAAGAAACTTGATTTTTGAATTCTTCTTTTGCCAAATCGCGTGATTTGATTAAGTCGAGTTCATTCTTTTGATGAAACATAGGTTCAAAATTGTTAGAAAATGTGTTGTTTTCCAAACACACTTTGGCCAAGGTTATGAGTGCATTGCTTGTGTTTTCTTTGGAAGTTAAGGGAAGTTTACAAATTCTTGTTGCAATATGACTTGGTCACTTTTTGCAACTCAAATTAGAATCACTTAACTTCTTGAGAATGTGCATGTGGTGCTATTGATTTTGAGTGAAAGTGAATGCATGAAATGAGAAGGAAAACTACATGAAACATTTATTCTTTTTCTCTCTCATAATCTCTCAAAATTCATTCATATGAAACATACATTCTTCACTCTCTCATAATCTCTTAAGGTTCATATTGTAATTGCACATCATACAATCCACACATAAAGATTGATTTTAACTAACATGTAGGACTTTCTCTAAATATGCTTATTATATTATTAAGCACATGAATTAGAGATGTAGTCCATAAGCTTGAGACTTGACATAAAACTATCAAAATGATGAAAAATATACAAATAATGTGAAAATCAATTTTTTTTTTTTGAAATAGATAGGAGACAAGGATGACATCCACTTTTGTCTCAAGATAGCTAAAAAAAATCAGAACTTATGTTGATTTAGATAGCTGAAAATTATGGACATTGATTCCAATAAAGGGCTTGTTTCTTAGATAGAAATGAGAAGTCCTTCATCAAATTTCAGGTTTCGTACTCATGAAATCGTCAACTTCTTTGGATGGTTCTAGGATAGTTGGCATTTTAAATATATAAAATTTGATATTCTTAAACCAATTCCTATAAAACATGGTCTGATTTCAACAACATACATACATCTTACGTGTGGATTGCTGAAATTAAGCAAATTTTAAAATGAAATGAAAATGATTTCATAACTTGGTACTATGAAAATCAAAATGAACCGTTTTCTTAAAATCAGTTTGGAAACATGTTTCAATCTTATTTTAAGAAAGGAAAGCAATTTTTAGCAATAGATTGAGCACGTATATGTATATATATAACACGTATACATATACGTACCTCACTTTTCAAAATGAAATTTTATCAAGGGACCACACGACTCATGAATCATGATGATTCATAGTTGGGTTCTTTTACGTGGGAGGATTGAAAACTTGTTTCAAATCTCCCATAATACCGTTGATTCATTAAATGAATCATGAAACAACATAACTTTAAATAGACAGAGATAAATGGATACTCAAGTTAGTTCATCCTTAATTTCGCCATGCAAAGGTGGATTATATTCATGAGAATGAATCCATCCTTAACAGGCTTTTTCGTCATATATATATTGCAACAAGTTCACTCTCTCACCATGATATTCTCTCATGGTGGGAAGTTCAAAATGGTTTTAAGCTGGTTATTTTGAAAGGGACGTGGCCTTGGAGCCCTTTTCAAAATTTGATACATGGGTTCATCTTTAAGAAAAACCGACGTATGCATGCATGATGCATTAACATGTACATTTATATCGTACGTTTCCCTTAGCCGGACATCATTCCCAGCTATGAAACAAATGAAAATAAACCCTCCCACGAATTGCTGGAATTAAAATGAACTAATGAGAAGCCAAAATAGATGAGAAATGGTTAAAATCACCTACCTTGCGGTCGGTCTTGATACTTGATCTTCACATTCACTTGTTTTCTAAATCGAGCAATCCTAAGCAAGAATCCAAGCTTGGATTCAAGCTTAGCAAAGCTAGAAGTAGAATAGCTTGCTTCCTGGAATTTGTAGTAGGAAAGAAGGCTTCTCACTACGAAAATCCTAAGTAAAGGTCCACTCAAGCACCCTAACTTAGCAAAATCAATGGAGAAAATAGAAGAAAATGAAGAAGGAAATGGGAGAAAGCGTGAAGGAGGCTTGGACGAAATCTTCTTCTCCTCCTTGGCTTCTCCCCCTTAGCTCCTTAACTGATACCCCTTCAAAAATTTCGTCATCCTCCTTGGTGGCCAAGGGGAGGCTTAATAGAGGAGGAGGTGGGTTCAACCACCTCCTTAACTCACCTTGGGAACTCACATAAGAACTTGGGGACTTGTAAAATGAGTTAAATAGGCTTTAAATGCTCTAATTGACCATTTCTTAGCCCATTTGCACGAGCTAGATGGGCTGGGCTAGGTTTGGTCAACATTGGTTTAGACATAGTTGACCAACTTCGACCAAAATTTCAGATGAAAATGCCCTTGCACATGGTTTTGCCTTATTTTGTGCTATTTTTTTTTTAAATCAAGCTTGTTAGGTTAAAACCTAGTTTTAAAGCTCCAAATGCCGTTGAATTATGATAATCCAATTTAAATTTGAATAAAATTTGAAAATTCTATCAAATTTGGCTCGAAAAGGGTATTTTCGTCCATAATTTGATTGAAGGTGAATTTCGACTGAATCAAACTTTCGTTTGAAAGATTGATTTTCAATTTGGTATTTGATTTATGTATTTGACAAATCCAAATGTATATTTACCTTTCATTAGCCAACTTATGTTCTGTAATCTCAATTTGACCATAGAAGGGCAAAATTGTTTAGATTGGTCAATTTCGACCAATTGACGGAAGTCAAAGCTCATTTGCGAGTAGTTTGATTTTGTTTGAGGTAATTTGATAAATTTGAGCCAAGAAAGCTCTTAATTGAGCTAAATTGTACTTTGACTGAGTTTAGTCAAAGTGGGTTTGGTTTGGTCAAAGTCTATTTTCGTCCATTAATTGGATCGTGAGACAGACTTATCCTTTTTTACTGTGCCAAGCCCAAGTTGACCGAGCCTAGCTGAGATTGATGCCATATTTGGGTGCACTAGAGTGAAACCTACTTGAATTAAGTATGTTTGGTGAATTTGACCAGCCTCGTTATTGCTCCTTGAAAATTGACTCCTCTTTAAAGAGGACCTGGTTAAAGATGTGTCACTTTTCCTAGGTTTTTCATTCATTTCTCCTTGAAAATGACTTTTCTTTAATTAATTTTTAGAGCAAATATTTTTTTTTTTAAATGGAGAGGGGCGTGGCCCCTGGGGGCTCTTGACCACACAGGCTATGTGGGGACCACACATGGGTCCCACGTAGCATTCTAGACTCAACTCTTGGATCTAAGTCAAAATTTGAATTTTGTAATTGGATTTGGATGTCAAATGACATTTGTAATTGGATTTGGACTCGTAATCCTGCATTGGGATTCATGTCACGGGTTAAATTCATGATTTGAATCTAAACTGTTCTTTAGATTCGAAATTGGCTTTGAAATTACAAATTTTCACAATTCTTTTGTGAAATTTTCACATTGCTTCAATTTTGATGTGGAAAAATTTGAGGTGTTAACAGCTGGTTGTTTTGAAAGGGACGTGGCCTTGTGGCCTTTTCCAAAATTTGATTCATGGGTTCATCTTTTAGAAAAACTGACTCATGCATGCATTATACATTAACATGTACATTTAATCGTAGTTTTCCTCTAGTTGGACATCATTGCCAACTATAAAATAAATGAAAATAAAACCCTCCCACGAATTGCTGAAATTGAAATGAACCAACAAGAACCTAAAGTATATCAGAAATGAGTTAAAATCACCTACCTTGCAGTCGGTCTTGATATTTGATTTTCTTCATTACTTGTTTTCTAAATCAAGCAATCCTAAGCAAGAATCCAAGTCTTGATATTTGATTTTCTTCATTACTTGTTTTCTAAATCAAGCAATCCTAAGCAAGAATCCAAGTTTGGATTTGAGCTTAACAAAGCAAGAACAGTGGGGAAGAGAGGGCTTCTCTCCATGAAAATCCTAAGTAAGGGTTCACTTAAGCATCCTAACTTAGCAAACTTGATTGAGAGAATAGGGGAAAAGAAGAAAAGAATGAGAGAGAGGGGAGAAGAGAAGAGAACTTGGACGAATTTTCCTTATCCTCCTTGGCTTCTCCCTCCTAGCTCCTTGGCTGCAGTAACTTGATGAAAACTTCAAAAATTCGTCCCCCCTTGCCCCCCACCCCTCCCGAGTTGCCAAGGGAGGGCTTATATAGAAGAGAAGAAGGGTGCAAACACCTTCTTAACTCACATTGGAAACTCACTTAAAACTTTGGAAACTTGTAAAATGAGTTAAATAAGGTTTAATGGCTCCAATTAATCACTCTTAGCTCATTTACACGATCTAGGTGAGCTGGGCTAGGCGTGGTCAACCTTGGTTTAGAATTAGTTGACCAACTTTGACTAAAATTTTGAACAAAAATGCCCTTGCATATGGTTTTACCTTATTTTGTTCTATTTATTATTATTTTTGCTTGAAATTGAGCTTGTTAGGTTAAAACCTAGTTGTTAAGCTCTAAATGTTATTGAATTATGACAATTCAATTAAAATTTGAATAAAATTTGAAAATTCTATCAAATTTAGTTCAAAAAGGTTATTTTTGTCCATAACTTGATTGAATATGGATTTCAATTTAATCAAACTTTAGTTTGAAATATTTAATTTTAATTTGGTATTTGATTTATGCATTTGACAAATCCAAATGTATATTTACCTCTCATAAAATCCTAAATTAGATTTTGTAATCTGAATTTGATCATAAAAGGGTGAAATTGTCTAAATTGGTAAAATTTGACCAATTGACCAAAGTCAAAGCTCATTTGCTAGTAGTTTGACTTTGTTTGAGGTAATTTCATAAATTTGAGCTAAGAAAGCTCTTAATTAAGCTAAATTGCACTTTAACTGAGCTTAGTCAAAGTGGATTTCATCCGGTCAAGCTCTATTTTTGTTCACTAATTGGTTGTGGGACAAACGTACCCTTTTGACTGAGTTGAGCTCATGTTGATTAAACCTAGCTGAAATTGACACCACATTTGGGCGCACCTGGGTCAAAGCTACTTGGTTTAAGTAGGTTTGGTGAGTTTAATTCTAATACTTATTGCTTCTTTGGAATTTAATTTTTCCTTAGCTAAGGGAGAGAGAAAGAGATTAATGTCTCTCTTTTCCTATGAACCCTTATTCATTTCCTTTTGAAAATGATTTTTTATTTAATTGAGGAAAAATATTTAAAAAAAAAGGGTGCATGACCTCTTGGTGGGCTTCTGACCACACAAGCTGGGTGGGGCCCACACGTGGGTCCCACATAGCATTCTAGACCGAATTAGATCCAATTCTTGGATTTAAATCAAATTTTGGATTTTGCAAATTGAATATCACGTTCAAATGACATTTATAATTAGATTTGAATTTCAAATCCTAATTTAGATCTAGTTTGAACTCATAATCTTGCTTTGGGATTTGTATCACAAGTCAAATTCATTATTTGAATCTAAATTGTCCTTTAGATTCGAAATTGGCTTTGAAATTGCATTTTTTCACAATTCTTTTGTAAAATTTTGACATTGCTTCAATTTTAGTGTGGACAAATTTGGGGTGTTAACATTGTGGCTTGTTTGCATGCACTCCACGCGACTAAGGATCACAGAAAAAATACAGCAAAACCTTCAGTTGGTTTACGGTCGTCCAAGTTGCCAGCCCAATCTCCATCATTATATGCTAAGATGTCGAGATTTGGAGATGGTGGGATGAGTAATCCATATGAAAGAGTGCCTTGAATGTTGTGTAAGATTGTCATAACAGCATTCCAATAAGTTTTTGTGAGGGCTTTCATATATTGGCAAACCTGGTTAATGGGAAAGCTGAGATCAGGCCATGTAAAAGTGAGGTATCTACAATTTGCCGATAGTGAGTGGGGTTGGGAAAAACCAGGCCATCATCTTGGAGGAGTTGGCTGGATGTCGACATGGGAGCTGAGGAGGGCTTTGCGTTGTCCATACCAGCTTTCTCTAAGAGTTCCACCATGTAATTTTGTTGAGTCAATTAAAGGCCCCGAGAGGTTTTGGTAGCCTTGATTTCAAGGCAAAAGTGCAAAGGGCATAGGTCCTTAAGGAGAAACTCATGGTTTAACTGCTCAATAGTATGAAAATTTGTGGTAGTGGAGATACTGATGATGATGATGTCATTTACATAAATGATGCAGTATAAAACCTGAGTTCCACTAAAAAACATGAATAATGATTGATCAATTTTGGGCACATGACATATGTTTAAGGATATATATGGCTTTATGAAGTTTGCATACAAAAGTGGGCCGTTGCTTATAATAAATCATTGTGGTTGAGCCATATAAACTTCCCCAGAAAGCTCCCTATTGATAAATGCATTTGAAACGTCTACTTGTTGAATGTCCTTTAGAAACAGCAACAGTGAGGGCCATATGAATAGTTGGAGGTATAACAACTGGACTAAATTTGTCAAAATAGTCTACCCCTTGTTGCTGGGTGTAACCTTTTCCGACTAAGCACACTTTCTAGCACTGTAGTGAGCCATCGGCATTGTGCTTCATTTTAGAAACACACTTGCTTCCAATGACATTTTGAGAAGGTGATGAAGGAACCAAACTCCATGTCTTATTCTTTATCAGAGCTGCATACTTTTCTGCCATAGCACACTGCCAATGTGGGTGTTTATCAGCTTGGAAGTAGGTCTTTGGTTTCTTTTCTTGGGAAACATGAGTTGTATGAAGGTAAACTTTGGATTTGAGGGATCCAGTTTGAGAACGAGTGGTCATTGTGTTAGTTCTATGTGTGGGTGTAAGGTTAGTTTTGGGGGAGGTTATGGTGTGGTCTCGATAGGCATAAGACTCCACAGAGGTAATGTGGGAGTCTATGGTGGTTGATAGAGGTGGTGAGTCATTTGGAGAAGTAGGCAATGAAGGTAGGTTAGGTCTTGTAAACTACGGAATGATGGTGGTAAGGGACATGTAGTGGTGAAGGAGAGATTAGGTTGAGAGGGGAAGGGGATGGGTATCAATATATGTGATGTTGGCAATATGGAAGAAATGACCTTTTAGATAGAGAAACTTTTTCTTTGAATGGAAAACGGCCTTCATGGCGATTAGTGATTACTTGTTTCTTGCCGGAGTCAACACATACGTAGCCTTTGTGTGAGAGCTGTACCCAAGAAATGTACATGATTTGCTGCGGCAGTCCATATTATGAGTGTTGAATGGGCATACATATCACAACTAAAAATCTTAACAAAGTTGTAATCCAAAGTCTACTGAAAAAGAATCTGAAATGGAGACATCATATTGGTGACCGGCAATGGCATCCGGTTTATAAGAAAGGTGGCCGTAAGAAAGGCAAAGTCCCAAAACTTTTGTGGCATTCTGGTGTGAGCAAGAAGAGTGAGACCTGTCTCAACAACATGCCTATGTTTTCTCTTGACTTTGTCATTTTGTTCATGAGTATGTGGGCAAATGATGCGATGCTCGATGCCACATTGTTGGAGAAAAGTGGAGACATTGTGGAATTCACTCCCCAATCGCTTTGAAAATACTTGATTTTGGCATTTTCAACTTTCACCTTGAAATTTTGTACCATACTAAGAACATCATATTTATAGTTTATAACCAACATCCAACAAAACTGAGAGCAAGCATCAATGAAACTGATGTAATATTGATATCCCCATCTAGATGGAATAGGAGAAGGCCCCAAAACATTAAAAATAATTAATTACAAAGGTTTTCAAACAACATATGAAGTTTCATCAAAAGGTAGAGCATGACTTTTACCCATTTGGCACACCTTACGAATATTATTTTAGGTCATTCAAGAACAGGCAAACCAAATTTAAACAAAACATTCCTAACAATCCTAAGAGATGGATGAACCATGTGTGAGTGCCACTAATTCAAGGAAGTTCACTTACCAACAAAAGCATGCACGAGTCCATTATGTTGAGACCCAATATTGTCAATTTGAGATGACATAAGCCATGATCGCTATCACCCTCCAACAGAATGTTTCCCCTCTTGCGATCCTACACAAAACACTTGTTAGGATGAAACTCAAAAATAACACCATTATCCTTGACAAATTTGTGAACAGAAAGTAAATTATTTTTAAGAGCAAATGCAGGGCTATAAGGTGCATGAAAATAAGTGCTACCAATCTGAGATCTTTGCCATTACCTATTTTCACTTGATCATCCCATGTATATGTTAAACTGAGAGATAAGTTATTAAAGTTTGATGTCACATGATGGGTGGCACACGAATTTGGGTACCATCCACTGGTCTCTGCTTGAGGAATGGCTTTAGTGTGAAATACTTCTGCAGTATTATCTTGACCCTTTTGAAAGGATTTGCACTGTTGGGCTCCATGACCTTGTTTTTTCCATAATTGACAAGTTGTATAGCATTGTTGTGTTGTGTGACCTGTGTTACCACATGCAAAACAAGTAATAGAATTTTTGTTTCCAGCACTTCTTTGATTATCTTAAGGGTGACCTTTGTATTTGGTGTTATGGCTGTTATTATAATTATATCCTCCACTTGTATCATATTTCAAAGCAACATTGGCAGAAGGTGGAGACATGATTTCATTTATCTTGAAGTTGTGCTTCATGAGTGAGAAGCATCCCAAGGAGGTCGTCTAGAGTAACACCTTCTGATCTAGTATTAAGAGTTGTCTGAAAGGGCCCACATTCATGAATAGGAAGGTGTAATCACCCCAATTTTTTCTAAATTTTTTGAAGATCCAAATTAGATCCAAAACCCAAGTTCAGATCCGAATCGAGCATTTCAGACCCAAATTTGAGTCACATTCCAAACGACAAAATTTGAGCGTCACACACGTGCAGATCTTCCTTTTGCTCAAAAAACTCATTTCTCACGCCAAAATGAGTTTTAAACCCAAGTCGCACGCTCGAACGAGTCGACAACCGATTAAACCAAAATCGGATTTGGAGCGAGTTCGGAGCCGCCCAAAATGGAGTCGACTGCCCATTTTTTTTAACAAAGAACTTTTCTTTTACATATTTTAAATAAAAAATGAATGTTTAAACAATATTCTTATTCTATTAGATTTTATTTAATTTAAACAAAAAAAGAGAAGCGTCACGCGGTCGCTCGTCGAGCAACGCTAGCGCGCGAGTGGTTTCGATCGCTCGCTACAATGCGGTGAAGTAATCTTTCATTTTATAATTAAATCACACTTTTTCCTTTCTTGAATATATTCTTGTTGTTGTTGTTCTTACTCTTCATGAATATATTCTTGTTGTTATTGTTATATATTTCTTGAATATAGTCTTGTTGTTGTTCAATTATTTTCTCCATTATTCATCTCCCCATGGCCATACAAGATAGCCCTAAAATCTCTATTTTAGAGTCAATAGGCTATTCTTAAGTGCAGCGGAAGCATGAAAAGGCGATGTAATTTTTCATTTTATGATTAAATCATGCTCTTTTCTTTCTTGAATATATTCCAGTTGTTGTTGTTCTTACTCTTCATGAATATATTCTTGTTGTTATTGTTATTTCTTTTCTTGAATATAGTCTTGTTGTTGTTCTATTATTTTCTCCCTTCTTCATCTATCCATTGCAATACAAGTTATCCCTAAAATCTCTATTTTAGAGTCATGAGGTTATTCTTAAGTGCACCGGAAGCATGAGAAGGTGAAGTAACCTTTCATTTTATGATTAAATCATGCTTTTTCTTTTTTTGAATATAGTCTTGTTCTTGTTACTTTATTTTCTCTATTCTTCATCTCCCCATGGCCATATGAGATAGTTTTCACTCTCTATTTTAGAGTCAAGAGGCTATGCTCGAGTGCACCGAGAGCATGAGATGAGATGATCTTTCATTTCATGGTTGAATCATGTTCTTTTTTTATTGCATGTAGTATTGTTTTGGTTTCTTCATTTTCTCCCCTCATTTCCCCATGGCCAAACAAGATAGCCCTCAAATCTCTATTTTAGAGTCAAGAGGCTATTCTTAAGTGCACTAGGAGAATGAGAAAATGAAGTGGTATTTTATTTTACGCTTGAATCCTGCTATCTCATTTCTTGAATATAGTCTTGTTTTGCTTCTCCTTTTTTCTCCATTCCTCATTTCCCTATGGCTAGCTCTCAATCTCTATTCTAGAGTCAAGTGGCTATGCTTGAGTGCACCGGGAGTATGAGATGAGATGTTATTTTATTTTATGATTGCATCATGTTCTATCTTTTCTTGAATGTATTCTTGTTGTGATGTTTTTCTTTTCTCTCATTTTCATCTCCCCATGGCCATATGAGATAACTCTCAATCTCTATTTTAGAGTCAAGAGGCTATGCTCGAGTGCACCGAGAGCATGAAAAGATGAGATGATATTTCATTTTATGATTGAATCATGCTCTCTCTCTTTCATTGGATATTGCTTTGTTTTAAGATATTGTCTATGCATAGTTATTTGATTTTTCCTATCTATATGTGAATGCACAGTGAGAATGAGAGTATGATTTGGGTTTCTTTCATACCCAACAATGGAAGAAACATATTCCCTTGCATCCAATGAAATAACTATGTTTTCTGTTTATAATCATGTCTTTTGAAATATTTTCAAAAGAACCCTTTCTAATGTGGCTTTGGGGACTTAGCTTAGACTATTACATTGGTCCAAGCTTCCCCTCTAGCCTACATCAAACTTGAAGTCGGTTATTTTTTATTTATTGATTTTTCATCTCATGAAGACACGTATGTATATACATGTTATATACATAGACGTCCACATTATGATTCTCTTCATTTTTCTCTCTCTACGCTTCTATATTTTATTTTAATACATATATGAATGCATATATATATATATATGAATGTCTTATTTTCTCTCTCTAGAATCTTTTATTTCTCTTTTCAACTCAAATTCCTTCATTTACAAATTTCTTATATATATATATGTCTCTTTTTCTTTCCCGTTCTATTTAATTTAAGACTTTATTTTCAAAAGCTTTTACAAATATGTATGCATACATATAGAGAATACATATCTCCTCCTGTTTCAAAATTTTCCATTTATAGTGATTTTTGAGGTCTCTCTCTCTCTCTTTCTCTCTCTTTTTATAAGAATATTGCATCTCTTTCATTCCTTTAGGCATTTTCTCATGATCTTTTATTCACCGACTTCATCAAGACCAAAACTCAAGTAATGACCCAATATTGGATTCATGCTTGATGGTCTACAACTCCAATCCATTTTCAAAACTTTTCTTTCTTCATAAACATTTATGTTAACTATGAAAACAAAAATCTTAGATGAATGTTGTGGTAGAAATGCTTTATTCATATAGAATCAATGCATTCATGCATTATACTCACTTAAAATCACTTGTGATCGCAAGCACCACTCCAAAGAAATTAACCAATAGGAGATGAAGCTCTAACTAGGTGGTAACCGAATTAGAGCAAAATCTCAAACCTACTTAAAGTCTTAAGAGAGCACCAAAATGACTTCAAAATGATTTCCCAAGCTTTTCAAACGATATTTATAAAGATTTTTCAATTCTAGTTTTCCCTAAAATATTTCATATTCTCAAATGATTCTTTAAGAACCTTTTCAAAAGTTTGAAACATCAAACTTCCAATATTTTTCTACACCGCATATAAAATGGAAAAGATGTTCAAGCCAAAGTGAAATGCATCAATAATAAACATAGCCCTTGGGTTAATTACCCTCGGTAAAGGCATCGGGAATGGTTGATCCTTGTACCGATGGGCGAGTCTCTTTCTCTCCTATTTTCAAAACAAATCTCATTTTTTTGGAGCATTTCAAAATCCAAAAATTTTGGAGATGCGAACAGAAGGCCACCAAGAATAAAAGTAACTAGATCTTCATCATCAATAGGCTTTGATGTCAAGGCCAACTGATGTGCAAGACTTGGAGCCCTGTGAAAATAATATAAAATAGACTCTTATCCTTTCTTCAAGTTGGTTAGTTGAGCTTTGAGTTGTTGAACTCTAGCTCTAGACCTAGCTGAGTATATTCTTTTCAAGCTAGACTAGACTCTTTAGACTTAGATGAACATACCTACTACGTTGGTTATGAACATGATCAGTAAGGGAGGATAGAATCCAGCCAAGTAGTAGTTTTCCGCAGCCAATCAATGAAGGCAAGGTTGATAACATCTTTTTCAGTCAAAAACTTCTTTGTGCAAACAAGAGATCCATCAACATAAACAAATAAATCATAACATTTCAATAAAGGAACAAATTGAGATTCCCACAACAGAAAATTGTTGGTGGACAAATTTTCGAACAGTAAATATTGTAAATTGGAGGGAGCCGAAGATTGAAATCTGAAGTTGACATGGTGCCATTCAACGAGCTTTCTTGCGCTCCGTTAGTTCCAGATGCCAGGACTGAATCGGACCCAAATGATGAGACTCAGAATTTTCCATAAGGAAGAAGAAGCTCTGATACCATATTGAAAATATGAAAGAGTAAAGGAAGAAGATAATTGAGAAAGGAAGTTTTCATTCCATTGATTGATTTTCTTGGAAACTTTATATTCCTTTTTATACAAAATACAAGAGTAGTTGCAATACTTAATGTATTTCCTTAACTTGATGAACAACACTCTTTCCATTTGTGTTGAGTTGTTGCATGGATCCTTCTCCTGGATATTTGCTCTCTTTAATTTTGTCATGATCCTTAATTTGATTTTCAAACTCATTAGTTATGCTAATAATGTCGGTACCATAGTGTCCCCATTCGGCTTGTCAATGGCTGCTTTTGATCAGGATTGAAATAAGTAGCCATTCCAAACTCTATTGTCCAGAGGATGCAATTATTATCGAACAAAAATTTTGAGCCCTTAATATCTCGAAAAAGAACTCGCCGACTGCGGCAATGCTTGAGGGCCATGTAGCATTTGATCTGCCAAGTCCAATTTTTGAATATAAAAGCAAAAGCTTATTTATCATCTAAAATATACGCAGCAAATGACACAAACCTCTCAATATTAAATGGAAAAGCAAAACGTAGCAAGAGTCACTACCTGTGGCTCTATGAACTTGACGCCTACAATACAGGAAAGGGCAGCAAGGTCTTCCATGTACTGAAAAACAAGGTACAAACATTTTTTCTTTCTAAATATGAAATCTTAGCTCCACTCCTGGTCTGAATTGTTTAGGCCCATACTATGCAGAAAGGCAGATAAAACCTCATCTCTTATCGCTTTCATTTTCTTGCCTCGTTTTTCATTGAAAGCCCAATAAAGGACTAGATCAAACCACATCTCCTACATTTCCTAGCAATGCGAGAACATAAATCTCAGAGCACTAATTGATTTTATCCATTTTCAAGGAATTTGACTCCAGCATCCAAGATTTAATCTGAGTGCACTCATACTAGGGATGCCATCTTGGTAGAGGGTTTAATTCATCTTAATCATCAAAATCATGAGGCGAAGAAAATAGTGCCATCACAAATATAAAACAGAGGTCTTCACATGATTCATTAAACACTTGATTGCAAGTTGCAACGAACATAGTTCATTGTTGTCCTAGCTTCCTCTACAAAATTCCTCACCTACTTTGTCCTTGCTCCCCCATTCGTCCTCCTCACCATCCTGAAATTTGTTCCATTCATTTTCCTACAACCTAAGAGAGAGAGAGAGAGAGAGAGAGAGAGAGAGAGAGAGAGAGAAAGAGAAAGAGAGAGAGAAAGAGGCTGCCATGTTCTAACAAGAGCTCCATCATTCTAGTGCAACTTTACTGTTCTAGCAGCTCTAGAATTCAAGCACTAAACAATTAGGAAGAAAATGAAGATAAACCAGCTAAATGTCTCCATAACATTGAGTAATAGGTTTATTGTCTTATTGGTAGGGTAAAAAAGTAATTCCTTGAAACTTTACCTTTTCCTATTGACAATCAAAAAGTGGATGCTTGTTATATAGTTGCTTGACCCAGATAGTGAAATGAAAATTATTCAAACATTGTCATCCTTCTCTTATATAGTTGATAGCCATTTGTTAGGCATGTTTCTGTAAGTTGTTACTGTTTGATTTTTTTTATCTAATCCAATAACAAAAATTATTGTTAAAACTAAGAAAAGAAATCAGTTAAGCTTACCAAGAGCAACTTGCATCTTATCGGTTAAGAAAAGACAAGGCTTTGATACTCTATCAGCAAATCGTCCAAGACATTATGAAGTCTTATGCAGTATAGCACAGAGGATCACTGAGCAAAGAATTAGACACTAGAATTATTCCTATAATGCAAATTAAGTTGTGCAAGAACTAGAGGAGAACTTTTTTAGTAACCTAAACCAGCAAAAAGATGCATACTTTTTTAGGTGCTGAAATGCATAGATCTATGAAGTAGTAATCAGCACTAACAGAATAAAGTTCCACATTTATGTAAACTAACATAAATCATTTTTCAGCTGCACACAACTAGAAAAGTGTATCTCCATCAGAAACCACAAGAAAACTTGACATACTTATACGTCTTCCAGAGAAAAGATCATGAATCCTTCCTGAAGACTGATTGAGGTGATCAAAAGAGTTGAATGTAGCCACATTGAAGATTTTAGAGGAAGAAAGGCTCACCATGCTGTAGAGAATATGATCAGGCTCAGAAGCCACAAAAGTGCACTGCATCAATATGACAAAAAGAAAAAGAAAAGTGAAATGACAAATCTGAAGAACATAAATATTTGTGCCCCAGGTAGAAAGAAATTACACATACGGTGAACCAAAATTCATTGTACTCAAGAAGTAGCGTGAACAAATTATGTCACATAGGCTTGCCAAAACAGGTGCCATCCCAAGTTGATGCATTTTGGATCTGGGTGCAGGTTTGCCAACTAGACCTGACTATTTTCATCAAATAGTTGCCAGACTTAAGCCAACAGAAAGCTCAGTGTGGTATAGAAAGCATGAGCCCACAAATTGAGTTAGTAAATTCCCTTTTTTTGAAATATTTTTGCTATTGCCATTGGTTTTTCTTGATAAACTTTCTATCAGTAGCAAAGTTTGCATTTGCTTGATTATGTTATGTACATACTTATAATTATTAAGGGTTTGTTGTTTCCCACCAGCAACCACACCCAAACTCATGTGTGTTGTCATGCTATTAACAATTTCAATCAGTCTAGAGAAGTTTAAATCAAAGTTACCAATTGTCAAGGAAGGCTGTGATTATCAAACAACCAGCTAGTCTGTCCAACTAGTCAATCTAGTTGGTGGTCTGGCAACTAAGCCCTAGCCTATAAATCAGCAAGGTCTAGTTAGGCAGACTAGTCCATTGACTAGAGCAAAAAAGGGGCAAGATTATTGAAATTAGATAGAAAATTCTCAAATCAAAATTCAAGATTTTAGTAGCTAAGGAGGCAATTTATCTACAAAATGGACGAGAAATCACCTCAATCAAGAAGAAGAGATAAGTGCCGAGAAATATTGGCAATAGATCCGCAAGTGAAAATTATCAAAAAAATCTCTGTAATTGATTTGTCCTGCTGAAATTTTGCACAAGAGCTATCAAGGTCCATAGCTACGCCTTTTGTGATGATGATTTCACCTTCATCACATTAAACACATTGTCTTTTCTTGGTTATACTCATTTTTAACACATGCAACCAAGTTGTGTTGGCAACCATTTTAAAGAATTTGTGTTGCTTAGCTTTTCACCTTTTAGACATTGAAAACTCAACTTAACAACTAAACAAAGTTATTTACCAGGACTGGTCATATACTTGCTCACTATGCTAGCTGCATGTGAAAGGTTTAGCCATGTACATGTCATTGTGGTAGCAGCTGCTACCAAGCCCCACCCTTCATAGCAAAAGAACTCATGCACCCACCCAACAAAACCCTAATTCCGATTAGGGTAATCCCTCCCAAAGGGCTATGCAACTCGAAGGCTGGGTAGATACCTGGACACACACAAAAACTACCTTATTTATAAGGCCAACACGATGTCTATTTTGAGGACCGGCCCATAAGACAGTTATGATCCATGACCCGGTGACTCACAATTACTCTCCCCTTTGAAAATACCTTGCCCTCAAGGTGGGAAGAAAATTTTGGTGATTGCGATAGGCCTTCTTGCACTTGGGCACCTCCCTACAGGCAAACAAACACACGTGAGGTAATAACAGATAGGATGCGGCATCTGCACTAGCCCTGCCCGATTCTCATAAGTAAAAGATGAGGCAGTTTAGCTAATTGTCATGCCCATTACACAGACCATTAGTAATTCAGTTGGGCCATGCCTGCGGTTTGCTGGGTACAAGAGCAAAACCATTGCCTGGCCACTTGTTCCAATAACCTTTTTTTTTTTTTTTTTTTTTTTTGTCTCTCATATGAAAATGCATTGTTTGTGAATTCAACAAAAAGATGATTTGAGATTAGATGAAATCTCTAACCCAGAGCCAAACAAACACACGAGCTATTAACATACAAGGCGGGGCAGCGGACCTATCTAGGCTATCCCTACCTGATTCTCATAAGAAAAAGATGGGGCTAGGCCATGCTTGGAGTTGGCTGGCTAATGGCCTGATAATTTTTTTCATACAACTCATATTTAGATCCATTGTTTGTGGATGGGGCTGGTCCATGCTAGCCTTGCCCGATTCTCATAAGAAAGAGAGAGAGAGAGAGAGCGAGATGGGGCTGTTTAGATAAATTGTCAGGCCAATTACCTGGTCCATTAGTAATTGGGTTGGGCCATCTTGGGGTTGGCTGGCTACTAGGCCAAAACCGTTGCCCGATAATATTTTTTTTCATATGACTCATATGAGGATCCACTGTTTGTGAATCTAACAAAAAGATGATTTGATATCAGATGGGATCTCATGCCTATAGGCAAACAAACACACAGGAGATATTAACCGGCCGGGGCATCGGGCCAGTCCGAGCTAACCCTGCCCGATTCTCATAAGAAAAAAATGAGTTGTTTAGATAATTACTTGGCGCATTACCCGGTCCATTAGTAATTAGGTTAGGCCATGCCTGGGGTTGGCTGGGTACCAGGTCAAAACCATTGCTTGGTACCTAGCCCAATAATTTTTTTTGTTGTTATTTTTAAATACTTGACAAGTAAAAGAGCATGGTTGAAACTTTGTAACACATCACAACTTTTCATGATCCTCTCTTCCATATGTGGTATAAGACTAAATAAGCACCCTTTTCAGAAGACTTTATTCAGCGAGGCATGTTGAGCAGTGCATATTATTCAATCACTAGCTTTTGTATTGACATGCTTTTTGAGGATCCCTTAGCAAACTGTTTATAAAAAAAGGGGGGGATGTTATGGATGTAAAGTTGAAAATTCTTCATTTGGATCTTATTTGGCCCCAACATGTCCTGTCGGGCCTGTGAGGCCTATCCTGCTATACTTTCTGGTTAGGGAAGGCCTGATCATTCGTGACCCGTTAGGTCGCAACTGCAGCCAGCAGATACCCAGCCTTATTAATAGATTATAGAAAGCATTGGAATTCATCTCTTTAGAAGAAGAATTTTCTCTCTCATTATGTTTGTGTGTGTAAGTGATAGAGAAAGAGAGAGAGAGAGAGAGAGAGCCCACTGGGATTATGGATATATGAATTGTGAATCATAAAAAGTTCATGCAATTCGATGAAAAAATGTAAAAGGAAAAAGGATAGTTTTCTAGCTCGGCTGTATCACTTGTCCTGCGAGGCCTCTTCTATTGCCTACGGTCCTGAGAGTGGCCATTAGATCTTAACTCATACATTGATTGTTTATTTGTAAATGCACTGAACGTTCAGTAGCTATTTGTAATTTTGTCCGCTGCTTTGTGATATTGCCCAAAAATAACCAAGCCCAATTAGAGCTGCTTATTTCTTTTTTTAACAAAAGGATATAACATACACATTTGTCCACTCGTGTCCTTTGTAGTGTAGAGAGAGAGAGAGACGTCCCATTAATTTTCTTAGTGTAACTAATTCTGACAACTTCAATCCATCAGTCTCTTTATTCAATGGTTACTGATGATCATAGAATGAAACAAGTTGTTAAGATGTGCTTAACGAACAACTCTTAAAGATTTAATCTCCTTACATTTGTCTATATATATATATATCACCTGCACCGTGGAGGGGAGGCGACTGCCTCCCCTCTCCCTGCACATTGCAGGTAATCGGGCAAGCCCGATGCCATTTTTAGCTTTTTTACAGTAAGCATCCGATCCTGTGAAGCATAAACGTTACGCCAAATAGGGTAGACAGAATTGTGTTTTTCCATTTACAATGCAACATGACTAAATTAAATACCGTAGATGCCTTCAGCACATTATTTAAGAAAAAAAAAAGTTCCTGGATCATGCTTTATTTATTTACAGGCGCATGTCTCTAGGACGTGAAAATTCAGGTAACCGTGAGAACCCTATTTTGAAATTCCTGAAACATCAGTTTATGTGTTGCAAATGAGTTGCCTGCCATATGCACAAGTGACTTTAAATCGCATTAATGTGGTCAAATACTAATATTGCACAAGAATGTGAAATGCAAAACAGAAATGGTCCATGCAGCCTGTTGTTGGGAGGAATCAACCGATCACAAACGCCCAAAGATATTTTCTGGTAAATCATGTGTTCCTTTTTAAGACACTATATGGATGATTCTAGGCAACTTGACTATGATGCACATAGAACTCTTATAGTGGTTTGAAATTGAAGGCGTAAATTTTTTGTAGGTGTTCCAGCCTCCAAAAAAACCATGTATTATCTATTGGAAGCACCCGGTTCGAGCGTCCGTTCTCAACAAGTGGACCATAACACATGCGTTTACGGTCTTAGATTTGAAAAAGCCAAACCAATTTTTTCATATATCTCAACAAAAAGATCAGTATAGCGATACACGACGGGCAATTTAGTCCTGAAATTCGAAAATAAGTGTGATAATGAGGCTGTGAAAATTTGACTAAATCTGCATCAGTTTTCACTCAAAAGTGGGACACAGCTTAAATGGGAAAAGAAAATTCTTCTGATTTTGTACAATGATGAAGAGAGCTATTATTTGATTTCTATGTAATAATTCGATTTGGATCTCCAGCAACTGCACATTTTTTTATGTTGAAATATGTACTCGTAGTGAGGTAATTTATAATCGCGAAGTTGCCACATAACAACCTCAATTAGCAAGACAGCTGACCTGCTTGCTTAGAATCCAATGCTACCGAGCCACTGCGCAACGCACCTGAGACATTTTTACCACCAGCCTCTGTAACCAGATGTGATCGTAATAAAAATGGTCTTTTAAGGTATTGCCACTTCTGAATCTTGTTCATTCCGATAGATTTCAGCTGCTCCTTGCGAAACTTGCGTGTTGCATACCATTTACCACCTCTCCAGCCAAGACCGTATCTGCAAAGTGAAATGAATAAGCTATGACACTGATATACAAAGCAAATATGAAAATAGCATGACAACTGGTATAAATCAGGAAGCAGGATGACTTGTTGCATCTTGTCCATCGGAAACCACAAGCACAGTTAGGAAAGACTTTTAGTACTACATCTAGGAGATACAGTAGTCAAAAGTCAAGCTTAGCACCAGTATATGCGCAGGTATCAAGCTTGAACAATTTGCTGTGGTGACTACTCAGCCTCTATCGAACTGATTAGGATGTGAAACAAATAAAGTTCGAATTATTTACTGTGGTGACCATGACCTGAGCCTCTATGAAATTAAGAAATGAACTCGAGGATGCGACAAATCAAGTATGAATGATTTACTGTGATGACTGTGGCCGAGAGAAACCTCTCAAGTAGCCTAGATGGAATTGATTAAGTGAAGACAAAATCAAGTACAAATGATTTACTGTGGTGCCATAGCTGAATTAATTAGTGAACACTTACATATGACAAGACAAACCTCAAGCAATGATGAAGAAAGATAAATGGACTATGGATTTCAGAGTAAGAACAAGAGAACCATGCCACTTGTTTGCTAAGATTTTATGTTTTCCCTTCCACTACTATTACTGCTATGGCAAGTACAGTCATTATGAAATGGATGCAAGAAGCAGTACAGGAAGTAGAACATGAAATGACAAACTAATTGTTAGAATATCTTGTAATAGGGAACCGGGTCCGGATATCCCGGTCCCATGGGCGCGGATACCGAGGCTGGCTCGGTACCCTAGGCGGGCTCTCTATCTCTCTCTCTTATAATCTCTACTTATTGTAAATTTGTTGATTAAGTGGAAATAATCTTCTCTCTCCTAGGGTTGCGGTTTTGCCCCTAGGTTAGAGCTTCTCCATGGTTTTTCACCTCTTCCTGAGGTTTTCCACGTATATCTTGTGTTTTGTCTTCGTTTTCTTCTTCCATTGCATGTTTCTACACTAATCATAAGGAAAAGGAAATTTAAAATAAACAAAAGTGCAGCACAAAATTAGGTGGAAATAAATTGGGAGCTGGAACTGGAAATTCCCTAGGAATTGAACTAGAAGCAAAAGGGAATTAGGTGAAGAATGAATAAGAATTCAGTAACAAGTGAATGTTAGTGAGACAAAATCAATGGAAAAGCAAATCTAGCATCTTTATTTTAGCTAATGTTGTCAAAAAACAGTGCTTTCTGAATTTCCATGTAAGAGACACCCAATACAAGATCCATATTTTCATGTGAAAAAATTACGAAATTTTACGAAATTTTGTGCTTGACGCAGAACTTCTGAGTAGCTAAAATTTGCATCGGTTGAAGGATAAAAAGGGGAAAAACATAAAATTTTTCCATGTTTGACAGTTCAAGAAAAATTTTTGTCCTTTATTAAAATCTCAATCAAGATTTATGATTTAAACTTATTCTAAACATAACAATGAGATTAGCACATTACAAATGTCAAACACAGTAAAATCATGTTTTTAATGGAAAAAATGAAACAAAAAAAAGAGTTTGTTCCCCCACCAAAACCCTTGGAAGAAGGGAAAACCTCTCGTGCATCACCAGGACATTATGGTACATTGAGTGAGACTAGAGCAAATCAATGGGAACAGGCTCAAAATAAATGAGATAGAACTGGTGTGCAGTTGCCAACGACCCACTGCCTGAAAGCTTTGTGTAGGGCCCTGTAGGTTGGCATGCCAAATTTAATTAATGAGGAGCAGGTCATATGAGATGACATCATCGGGTTTAGACAAAAGTTTCTTCCACAGAAAAACTTTTGCGTTGCTTGATAAAAATGGGGAAAACAGGTTAACCTGACCCACCACCTACTTCTGGAAAACCCTTTGCTTAGTTATCAAACAGGGAGTCAAGGACAAGATTATTCTTAACAACGGGTAGCATTGGAGTACATTAAGATCTTAAAACATGAAATCAAGGTTGTTGATGTAGGGAAAACATGTGGAAGCATGTGGAGAATGAGAGAAAGTGTAGATGTATGAGGGAAGCAAAAAAAGTGCAAGACCAAATCATGGAGGAACATGAAAAGAAGTGACAAAAAAATGAGGAAATCAAAGGAGAACTGCAGTGAATTCCTGATTTTCAATATGTTCTGAAGGTAAAGAGTATCTTGCCTACAAAAATGAGCTTTGGACCATACTGGACCATTGTTGATCCTGATACCACAACGAAAGCCAGGGTTTTGTGGTTTTATCATCAGTAACCACACAACCAAGTGAAGTTACACACATTTCATACCATAAGCATTATTCCTCCAGACACTCAGTATTCAAATTTGCTCAATAGGTCACATATGAATCTGAAAATAAGCTGAGAAAAGAAAAAAGGACAACGGGAATAGTGAATGGGTTATGAATTTCAAAAGTGCACGATGGTATAAGGTACAAAGCTAAGCAGATGTATCAAGAAAGATTTAACATAAAGATATGACAAATTATATTTCCCTGAAAAAATCCTAACTGCAAAAAGTTGGTAATTTAGGATCCCTGTCTCTTTTTTTTTTCTTTTTTTTTTTTACAAGTGACGAATATCTTGAGCACACATTATGGTGATTTATTAATTGAAACCAAGATTCTCATGAACATTTAAGTTAAAAAAGTGCTCAAAATTATGCAACATTCAGCCTTACATTCAGATGCAAAGGAAAATTCAAATGTTGCAAAAGATATTCTGAATCGACACAGTGCAGAGAGAGAACAAACCCAATAACTAGGGAGGTTCCTGCAGTGGCAATCAAAGATGTGGTACCAGTATTTCCAGAACTAACGATCTTCTTTATGTCTGATTGCTCAATAATGTGTGCACCTCTCATCTGCGACAGAACAAGTAACAGCCCAATACTGAGAACAAATTTCTGGAAGAGGGAAACTGGATGTAAATGTTGGGATCATAAATGTCCCAAAGATGCATATTCCATGGCTTGCATTGTCAAACACGGTGAAGAGTGTCTTTATGACACTTGGTCAAACATATTTCATTTTGGTGAAATAATCAAACCAGTAGAGGCATGACAATCTTGAGAGCATATGAGAAAGACCACCAAGACTGCCATATAACTGTGCATATCAGAGCTCAATATCTGCTTATACATCCCATTCAAACACGCCCTCTATATCTGCTTGACTATGCTGAGTGGTAATGCATGAAGGGCAAGAATAAAATACGGACATTACATGATCTAAGGTTCCAAATAAATTAGGAACAAAAGTTTCCAGATCAAGAAAGAGAACAACAAATTTAAATGGAAAACATCCTCAACAAATTCATAAATTCAGATATTATTTTTACATATCAAACATCAAGCCAAAGGCCTTCATACTTCAGAAATTTTGGCTCCAATTTATGACACAAAGCACAAACTCCCACAAGAACTTTCTGCTTAAGCAGACAAGTGTGCAGGGGCATCCCCATCATATCAACTATCAAGCTTGCTATTAGCAATGTTTGAATTAGCATAGTCAAATATTGTGTATGGATTTTAGATGAAGCTTTTCTCGTATATAATATCGGCAGGATTGTTTTTCTTAGAAAAATATTGACAAGTTTTAAAATAATTTAAAAAAAAATCATAAAAGTAAAATGTGGAAACAAAAAAGTGGCAAGAAAAATGTAAAAAACACAAAAAAACCCAAAAAATATGAAGAGAAACAAAAAACATAAAAATATGCAGAAAATGAAAAAAATGTAAAAAAACATAAAAATGAAAAATGGTGAAAAACACGTATTTTTTACTTTTTTTGTTTTGGTTTTCTTTGTAAAAAAAAAGCTATTTTTGCCTTTTTTTTAGCTGACTCATTTTTAACGTGTCCAATTTTTTCTTTTTGGTGAGGAAAAAAATCATTTTCCATGCATATGTGAATTAGATCATATTTTGCTGGTTACTTGTAAGGCCATTTTGGATTACTTGGTAGGCAGCATCACTTCAGGCTGCTAGTAGTTCATTGACCTATTATCAAAAATTAAGTTGAAGAACAAATTTCTAAAAGCTAAGTCAGATGGGTAATGGTACAATACGGGTACAGGTACAGCGATTTTAGAAATTTTCGGTATGGCAGAGTGTATATGTAAATATACATTATAATATAATAATCCACAAAAATTTTCAAAATTAAAGAAAAATGAGAGAAAAATATAGAATCTTGGTGGAAGGGAATTACAAGAAAAAGAAAAAGTCAAAATTAAAGAAAAAGGTTAAGTTTGAAGATATAATTTTATATGTTTTAAAATGCAGTCATACCCAGCTGTACCCACATACCTGTGTCGCCGTACCCATGTACCGACACGGGTACGTCGGCAAATCACACGTACCCATACAACAGTCTAAAAGTAATGCACTATGGATTTAGATTATGCACAAACTATGAAATAATACTCACAGCTTGCTCAATTGAATCAAGCCTTTGCTCAACTTTAGACTGATGAACGTATCGTAAAGAATAGCCTGCAAAAAATATTGAATTTTAAGAAAAAAAAAGAAACATAATCAATCCGAAAGTATCTAAAGGTTATTTCCTTTTTGCACCATTAGTCAACCAAAGCAGATATAACTTGGATAAAATCATTTCATCGTGGACCATAGAACAAGGTGTAACATAGTTAGGCCCCCTTCCCATTTCCAACTATTTCAGGAACTCCATATGACAAGTCGCCTCCTCTTGATTTGAAAGTTGTTCCATATACAAGTTGGGAACCTCTGATTTTGTTAGTCATTAATAATGCATAACGGAATTGTCATATGGCAATGAAAGAAACCTATACTTGTTGAAACTTTATAAGTTCCATAGGTGACCACAACCTAAAATACCCCAGAAGATGTTGCATTTTGTTGCATTTGAATCTTAAATGGACATTGTGCCTGCAAAGGATTGTTAAATACACATGATACACTTGCACGAGATATTTATCTCTCCTTAAAATTTTTTCATTGCATCACCTTGAATACATGTATGCTACCCCCCACCAAGCCTCTTGACACGGTTATATAGATTCATCACTGCTATGCTCAATTTATTGGATACCTATCAGGCTGAATGCTTAATTCAAAACTGTAATGTTCCTTTCTTCATTCTTCACTTTTTGTATTATGCCTATGGTCATTCCATCAAAAATTGCAGTTTATACAGAGGCTTTATTGATGCCATACATACAAAAGCCCAAGCAGAAGCATTGCCTAGTTGATTCCCTTCAAAACATCCCCTTGACTTGGTACTTTATTTAGAGCTAGTCCCTGGCAAAAGCCTAAGCACTTCCAGGTAGGCCTTACACCAAGGTGCAACCCAACTTGACCAGGAGAAATATGGCACAACCATTTTGTTCTTCCTTCTGCTTAAATATGTAATTGCTAATAAGAGGACATAAAATCAACTGATCAAGTTCTCCACCTATCTTCATCTATATCCTCTTGTACAGTCAGTCATAGACATAAATTTGAGATACACGGTGAATCCCAGACATATGCTGGAAATCTAGCATTCATGCCAGAAGCAGCAAAACTTGTCATTTTCTGGGCTTCTGGTATGAATATGTTTTTTATGTTGACCAGACACTTCAATGCCTACCTTTGATGACCTTCCAATGACTAGATTCCCAACAACACAATGGAACACATTGTTTCAATTTGCTCATTGCATTTGGCAGCACCAACATCTAGCAAACAACTAGGAAACAGCAAGACCCATTGAGCTAATTCCATGCATATTTTATGTAGATATGGTCGAAAAATGCTTCTAGGTGTCCACAGAAGCAGGTCATAAGGCAGATAAAAGATCCACCAGATCAGGTATTGATCAGTTTTGAATATCACACTGTGTGTGGGAATTGGACAGTATGCATGAAGCATGAAATGACAATTTCCATGAATTAGGATAAATGAATTAGGATAAATGAAAACAACAGAGCAGCATAGATGTGTGAATATAATCTAAAAGTTAACGCACGATGCACTGTAACTTAACTATCATGTCTGTGATATGTGTGTGTGTGTGTGTGTGTGTAGCACACAACCCACAGATACCTGGCACATATATAAGAGAGAGAAAAGTGTTAATAAAAACTAATCCCAAATAACTATAATTAAAAATATAAATTGAAACATGATGCACATCCGACTGAATACAACAATAAGATTCATCACCATGAAAAAGAAAAAAAGCGAAATAACTTCTCATTGCCTCATTGTTGGGTTTGTTTCACTGATCTGGTCGAGTAAGGTTTCTAGTTTGTCTAAGTTGAGCCATGTTAATCCTAGAGTATATTGGTCTGTGAGTTTCTGAGCATCCAATAAAGGTGAATGGAATAGATTTTGATGATAAAATATCTCCTTTGTCATTTACTGATTTTCAAATAGCATCTACGATCAAAAGTTTTGGCAGTCTGGTTCATACTGAAAAATTTTTCAAAAGAAGACTCATTTGATAAGGACCTTGAAAGCATTTTATTTGTAAGATAAACCAACACTAAAATAGCCCCAGAACAAAGTTTTTTTGACATTCTTTGAACTAAATTAAGTCTTAGCAGCTTCAATGGTATGCCTAAGCTTTCTTTCAATAGTCCATTTTGTTGAGGAGTCCTAAAGTAATATTTTTGACGTATAATTCTCTCGCATTCTATGTAACTTAGTTCATGAGATAAGTATTCTCCTTCTGAATCAGTTTCAAAATCTTGATATTAGAGCCTCTTATTACGAAACTTGTTTAAGGATGCAAACACCTCAGACTTAAACTTTAGAATGTAAATTCAACAATATCTAGCAACAGAAATAGCATGATGTAAAAACTCATTTAGAAGCAACTGGAGTTGCATCCCTAACATTTGAATGAACCAACTGAAATAACATCTTAAAAAACAAAGTTCTTTGTGCGAAAGATAATGCTTTTATTTTTCCAAGAATGCATTGATGTCATAAAAAACCATCCAAATAAAGATTCTAATAAGCATGTAAAACAGATAATTTTTAAAATCTGGATATCTTGGTCTATGATGTCAAACATCAATATTTTTTGTTTGAGCAACATTAAAAACAAAAGACTTAGTATACAGTATACACAAATATCCATATTAAAGGTATATTTTCCTACAGCTTTTCTCAATCACTTTTTGGACTGGCAATCCAGCGACCAACATTTATTCAATAAAAACACAACATCACAACCATGCCATGACTCAGGATTTGAAAGAAAAAAGATAAATTTAAATTTAACTTTATTAAAGTCTAAATCTAACATTTAGAATATAATTTTTTTTCTTTTAGAAGTGGTTGAAATAACCACTCCTAAGATAGATGTTCCTCATTTGATCCTTCAAGAAGAAGCTGTAGTTATTCTGTCAATTGTGCCGAGGACGTTACTCTAATTGAACCACCCTGTCTTGTTAAGTTGAAGATACTATAGCAACCTTTTTATTATTTGAGGTTTAATATGACTGGGTTCATGTAAAAAACATGACACATCACTTTCTCCATGTTGGTATTTACTATAATGCTTAAGTCTGGTGGTCTAGAAGGTTTGAGAGAGTTTCTTGGCCTAGATATTGCAGGGCCTTGTCTTTTTCATATTTGGATAATATGAACAACAAACTATCCACATTTTTATTAATGTCAGATCTTGTTCCTAACCTTCTTCCCTACTAAGCTTAGTGAGGGCTTAATGAATAGGAGGTGTTTAAAAAAGAGATAAACTAAAGGCCCTAATTTTTTGAATTTGTGCTTCCATCCTAGCAAAGACCTTTCCATTTCAATTTGCATATTTCTTGTCACTATGTTTATATAGTTAAAAATACTAGGCAAGACTAGGTGGCAGGCCTCAAAAGAACCTAGCTGGGGCCTAAGGAAATTTTCGTAACAGTTTTTTGTTCGACACACTTTTGTTTCTTTGTTTGATATTTCTAGCTTTTTCTTGGACATAGCATTGATGGGACATATCTATTTAGGTGAACATACTCTTTAGGCATTCTCAATCCTCACTAGCTGTCTTATTATAAGGAAGATTAGAGGCAATTTTTGGTTCAATGCCACTAAGTATCCAAGGTATGTTGTTTACACATTTCAGTTTTCAATCATCAAGCTTTTCAAAATGCCATCTAAAATTTTTTTCTTTCATCTCCATCAAGGCCTTCTTCTATTTCATTCTCAAACTTAAATACTACTGATCTGGATTCAGGCATAGTACTTCTTGTGTATCCATATAGACCTTGCCCTTTGATGTAAGTTTTCAGATGTTCACTCATTCAGTGTAATTACTTTCAACAAGCTTGAAAGTGGGACAAAATTAATGTTATTCTAGTTGGATAGGTTGACATCGGCTGTTTTAGAACCCCTTGAACACATAAACAGGACCAAATTTGAATTGTTCTTCAATAAGCACACACTTGAAGGCAAGGTTCAACACTTCAAAGTTCAAACAACAGTCAGACCTTGCTCTAGTATCATGTAAAAGGTGCAAAGGAAATAGGTACATGGCCAACTCAAAGAAAGAAAAAGTAGCACTAAAGGCCAATCGCCAAGAACACGGAAGAAAGGTTCCCTAAGGCACAAAAAACACAATAAAAAAGTTTATAATTTTATTGCCAAAATGTTTAGAAAAGCTTTGAAAAAACAAGAGGAGAATACCCACTACATATACAGCCAGCAAGGGCCTGGCTCTAAATGGAGCTGTAGGAACAAGCCAATGGCTAGTCGACCTTTGGTAATGTCAAAACTTGACCCAAAAAAAGTATAAAAAAGGAAACGATACAAAAAAAATATATTACAAGGAACAGAAGCAAGTATAACTTACAGTCATCCTATATAATTTATTATTTTATTATATCTACAGTAATGACATACATATCCATAAACTTCATATATACATGTATATAATTAGCATATATATAGATAGAAGAGTACACACAGGTAACAAAAATGCCAATAGGTCCCCCTAAAGGTGGTTGAGTAATTTATCAATATGGATTATCCTGTGAGACTACCCAAAAGTTGGCTCTAACAATCTCACAGTCAACCTCCTTGATGTTGAGACAGCATATGAGCATATAGAATCACCGTACTATTTGCACATCCTCTATAAGCAGCCAAGGTAGCTGCACCATAAGGACAATCCTTCATCTTCCAAATCATCTACTCCAACTTATTTTATTCAGACTTTCTATTTCAAACTACTTTTCTATCCAACCTGTAAGCCACTAGCAGCAGTTCCTCTTTCTAACCAAATGCATGATCAAATCCTTTAGACTAAGAAAATAGACTGACTACCTTTATGACTATCAGAATCCTTCTTTATGAATAGTTGAATTCCAACAGCTTAAACTTCCTCTTTGAAAGTCTTCCAAAAGTTTGATTAAATCAGGAGGAAGACAATCTGCTCAAGTGTTAAATCCTGTTTACTAAAGACCAGGATACCACCTTTATTCGTATTCTTGAAGTCCTCAGCGTCCTAGCTGATCTCAATGGAAGGTTACTTAGTGGCATTCAGGAAAGCATAATCATTGTTGACTTATTGATTGGTGTGCTTAGAGCCATGATGTTTTTCAATTACTGTGCTTCGGTCACAAGTAAATCTTTTTTATTTTCTACAAAGCCGACCAACACTACTTTCTATTAAAAAATTTTGTTAATAATTCATATTCTAACACCTGATTACTTATTAGTCATCTAATGCTACTTTAATCCACAACACACCACAAAAAAACATGTTTCTGATATACAGGATATAGTCTCCTATTCTACTGATTTTAGCAAGATCAAATTTGATGGTGTCAGACTGAAAAGGGTAGAAAGTCAAACTCCTTATAATGATCGATCCCTACTTGTTATCATCAACTTCAATAAATTGGTTTTCATTCATTAGGAAAACCAGCCAGTCTTCAAAATTTGAAGAGACCATATTCCAAGCAGATATCTATACTATGAACAAAATTATTCTGCAGGAATTCAGAATTTAACAGTAAATGAAAACTAATATGTTAAACAAGAACTATCCAGAATACAATGGCAACGGAAAAAACTGAACCAACCAATTAGTTCTGTTAGAGAAGAATTATACTCATCCATGGAGACAACAAGTCAAAGCAACCCATCATAAATAAACAAGTTATGTCACCCAGCTTCTCCAAAGAGGAAAAAACAACATAAAACAGAACAAGGCGATGGTGTAAGACCTGCCCATGCAGTTGCAACAGAAGCCAATGACGTCCCAACCGTGAAGACAACCCTGTGCCTCTCAAACACATCCTATCAAAAATCAGCAGAAGACAAAAGCAACGGATCAGCACACCGTTCAACCAACAAACTCCAAATCGATCAAATAAATTAAAATAAAAAAAGAGGACATTCAACAGAAATCTCCGGAGTACGAGATTGGATAGGCGTAGCCGGGTAGGGGACGTGGGGAGGCAACCTTGGTGGAGAAGTACGTGTCCTGAACAGCAGACCATGAATTGGAGACCTTCTTTCTCAGGCTGGGAAGCGCCGTCGCTGCCGCCCAAGCGGAGCTACCAGCACCCCTAAGCCGATGCATAACCTATCTCTCGCTCTCTCTCCCTCTGGATCGATCGACCGGATCGCGTGGTGGCTCCCCTCTAGGACGGTCCTGTTTCCCGAACAGGAATCAAACAAACCCTCAAGTCTTGACGCCAATTGTCTCCAGGGAGAGAAAATTGACCCTTTTATTATGGAGGCGGAAGAAAACCCAGCGACCAAACATTCGTTGAAGGTGCGAATCTTCTTCAACATTCATCCATATCTCATACAATTGACGTCTCAGTCTAGTCGCTGCCTGAAGATGATCGTATCGCACGCCCGTTTCGTGCGATGAAGCTGCGGTCTGGAAAAGAAGAAAAGAAGACGGAAGTCAACCACCTTCGGGGTTTCAAGAGCCCGATTGCTTCTGCTCAAAACATGCTAAAGGAAGAAAGAGTACGTCAGGCAGGCTTCCTCAAACACGGCCCACGTCACCATAGCTCTAGGAGGAAACAGGTTTGCATGTGTGGACTCTCACCAGCGACATGCAACATCTTGCAGCGAGTAAGTCTCAAAGCCAATATTATAGTCTACCAAAACTTCACCCTAAAGATCCGTCCAATATCTCGCAACCACGTTTTTACATAATTGACCTACTTGTGACCCGCAAAGATAGGAGGCTGCCTGCCTGTCTACCAATTCTTGTAAGAAATCTCGCATCTTCTTGAAAGTTGAATAGATTTTCCATTGTTTTGCCTCTTTGACCTTTTGCATATATCTAGTTTGTAACATTACATCTGCTCATTTTAGTCCCAAGTCCTGATTGTGTGACTGTTAAATGCAATCATTAAGAACACATTCTAATGATGCCAGTTTGAGGTAAAGGCATGACCTTATGAACATAGTTGGCTGATCCATGACTCGGACTTAGATTGGCTGAAAACTGGGTCACTGAGTCAGGAAGTTGACTTGGTGATTCAACTGAGCCAGATCATAAATTTTTATAGTGCATTCTTGTATAAATAGATGAAAAAAAAGTTTGTCAATATTTCATGTTTGATTTTTTTCAACTAAAATTGAATAATCTGTAACATGAGTATTAGTGTACACTTAATATTATGATATTTCACAATTCAAAAAAATAACAAACTTTAGTATTCAATAATGCATGATAAAAAAAGAAATTAGTTGACGAGCCCTACTGACTCAGCAAACTCTAATGCCTAACCCAGTAAACGGATTATTAGAAATGCTATGAGGAGTTATCCAATGTGAGAACAAACTACAATATCAGAACTCAAGACTTAAGAGCTTTATTTGACTAACCTTGAGTTTACAAAACCATAAATGTGAGACGAAGTCCAAAAAATTTATGCATGTTCCCCTAAAGTCTCTGTCATGTTTTTCTCTTGTATATAAAGTCCATTTATGTTGGCATGTTCACTTGTAAGAGAATACTCTTCCACCAGTCTAATGTCATGTTTTGAAATTTCTTGGTTCAAGTGTTCAACAAATAGACTTTTGTTTGAGCCTTGAGGCAAGTTGAATTTCTACTTTCTTGCTTACATCACTTATGACGTATTGTTTTCTTGAGTGCATAAAATAATTGATTAAAGTTCTTCTTCTTTGTTTGTGTACTTTTCTTTCTTCATGCATTCTAGTGATTTGTGCAAACACTCACCCATCAGGCTAGTGATGGAAATGAAGACAAAGGAACATCTGCCATGACAAGACAAACATTTAGCATTCTCAATACCATGCTTCTATGTTCATACATAGAACTAATAAATATAAGCAAGAACATATAGATTATGTGCTATCATACTAGAGATAGACTTTCGGAGATCATCGATAACATACCCAATAGTTGATTTAATATAAATAGTTGTAACAACCCCACAATTTGAGTTTGTTTTCTTTAAATCCTAAAAGACGGAATATAATTTAACCCAACCTTTCAGGCATCAGCACAAACATAAGACAAAACCATTCTAAATAAAGTTCATCAATGAAAAATCAGTTTTACTAATGTTTAAGTCAAAAAATGCTTGTTCCATCCATAAAATGGATAAGACTCATAATTGTCTAGGTCTTTTCCATACAAAAAAAACATATTTTTACTGACTCGTAGGAAATGTCAATAAAGACAAAAAAAAAATCAGTAAAACTTTTACTGATGTTTGGTCAAAAGTCAGTGAAGATTATGTCAGGGAAGGTATTACTTACATTGAAAGCCAAAATCAGTGTATACAACCACTAACATTGACATTAACAGATGTGTCAAAAGAATTGTACCAGCATTTGGTTTTCATCGGCAAAAAAAAATTTATTGGCATTCTTCCTTGTGTTAGTGTAGATATAAATCTAGATTGATATTGTCTCAACATTGGTCAAAGCATTTGCTAATGTTAAGTGAATATGGTCAAAGTACCTTGTTGACATTCCCAGATTATTACTGACCATTGTTGTGCATTAGTAAACATACAACTGTTTATGTTTTCCTTTGCATCAGCAAAGTTTTTTGTATTTTTTATATAGTTTATGGTATCAATTATTCATAATCTCGGGAATACAAATTTTCATACAATATTATATAACGTTAATGCAAATGAAACTAACTTCATATTAATCACAAGTTGCCACCCCAAGATGAAATTCCCACTAACTTCATGGGTTTCAATGGATTACGTTGTAATTAAGATTGTTGGATGGACATTGTACTCTTTGGCAAATACAAAAGGAACTATGGCTTGAGGAAGGACAGCTCAAGAACCAAATCAAAAGCCTTGAATCCACGTAAACACTTCCTAAAGAAGGAATTGAGATCAACTAGTCATTTCAAATTGTTAACGAACACAATAAGGATTTAGAAGAGTAACAAACTAACAAAAGAGAAAAGTAAATGCCTAATTTTAGTTCTTAACCATTTCTACGCAGGGACTAATCTTGTTTCTTTAAACTTTGAAGCTTTAGTAATTTTTGCAAACAAAACAAGGGTGAGAGACCTGGACAATGGCAACATGAAGAACACCATGGAGTCCAATGTTGATGGAAGCATGCCATCACCATAGGGCTAGTGAGGAACATGACGTTGATGGAAGAATCTGCAGTAAACAAAAGAAGCATTACCCCGTAATCATAACTAACACCATTGCTTTTCTATGTCTAAGAGAAAACCTTTAACGATATGCCAGTGAACAAAAGTGATGGAGCCAATGATGGTGGCAAAACATGCTTATATAGTGGGCCAACCTGGTCGTGATCCACAGTTACAATGCCATTTATCACTAGAAATGAAAAATAATATTTGTAGCTACAATAAGAAGTATAGGACATATGACAATTAAAAAGAGCACCAATGAGTTTTTCTTTGGATAGGGAAACTAAACACGGTCCACCAACTAGGTCAAATTGGTCACAACACAGAATATTCATCATCAGACGAATACTAGAAAACAAGGGCGTAAGTGGTAAAATATACATAAGCAGACAAAGCTAGCAGGACAATTGAAAAATACCTCAAGAAAAGAACTACCATAAGAAAACTTGTAAAATAAAAAATTAGCAACGTTTTAGTGGCATAATACAAAGTTTAGAAATTTACAGTGACAACTTGCAAATAGTGCTAGCAGATTCCTGCTAAATTACTATAAACAAAATTTAAAATAATTGACAATGAAAAATTTGGCATTTTACTGAAAAGTAATGATGTTTGATGTAGTAGCCACATGAAATTTATCTTCTTCAAAGTTCTTATCGATCCAGCTAAACTACTTGGCAGGTGTGCATATCCTAAACATTGCTTAGATTACTGTTCTCGAGCACAATGCAGATATAGAACCTAAAGATATAATGACATTGACAAGCCTTCTAGCTAAGACGTCTTCTTCGTTGAATTGTGCATTTTGTAGTGAGTTAAATAGTTATTTTGTTTTGGTGATCATGGATAAGAGAGTGAAAAACATCAACTTCCCATGGATTTCCTACACTGAAAATTCAATGGCCTATGAAGAAAAGAAGATTCACACATGCAAACTCTACCATTTAACATGCAGCTACCTTTAAAGAGCATACTTTCATAAATGTGATGCTGATGTGGACCGATGAGGAGAGAGTTTGCACTTGATAGTTCAATCATGTCACTACAAAACACACACACACACACACACACACACACACACATATATATATATATATATGTATAGCGATGATTACTTTCACTGTTATTTATTGTATACCGGTATCCATTCCCACCGCAATTAACACTCGTTGGGAAGATTTTTGCTGGTATAGATCACCCATTATTCCCCCCTAAAATCTTTCCCTAGCTTCCCCAAGCGGTTTTCTTCCCCAACTTTTTTTTCCTCCCCCTTCAGTATTTTCCCAACTTTTCTCTTTCTTCTTTGGCATTTCTTCCCCAAATCTTTGTCTTTCTCCCTTGCGCCCCTTTGGGCAGCCTGCCCTCTCCCTTGCTCACATAATGACTACTACCACTCTCCTCCACACGCCCCATTCCTCCTCTCCCTTATTTAACTACCCAATTTCCAACTGCCCATCTCCGGCAACATCAGCTTTCAGCCTTCGCCAACATTACCCATCTCTCTCTTAGTCCCTAGACACAACACCAAATGTAGCTTTTTCCAACACCATGTTCCCAACACCATGTTCCCAACACATGAAAATCAAACATCATGTGTTGGCAATGACCCTTTTTTGACAATGTTTGATACTGATTCAAGAAATCCAAGGCAAACATGCATTTGTTTGAGCCACATCCACCCAACCAGCTTTTATAAGTAATCAAGGTAATTGATTAAAGTTCTTCTTCTTTGTTTGTGTACTTTTCTTTCTTTATGCATTCTAGTGATTTGTGCAAACACTAACCCATCAGACTAGTGGTGGAAATGAAGACCAAATCAAAGAAACTTCGGCTGAGACAATGCCACACAAGAAACAAACGTTTAGCATTCTCAATGCCATTCTTCGATGTTCAAACATAGAACTAATAAATATAAGCAAGAACAGATACAAAAGTTTTTTGTATTTTTTTATACAGTTTATGGTATTAATTATTCATCATCTTGGGAATACAAATTTTCATACAATATTATATATCATTAATGCAAATGAAACTAACTTCATATTGATCCCCACTAACTTCATGGGTTTCAACGGATTACGTTGTAGTTAAGATTGTTGGCTGGACATTGTACTCTTTGATAAATACAAAAGGAACTATGACTTGAGGAAGGACAGCTCAAGAACCAAATCCAAAGCCTTGAATCCACGTAGACACTTTCTAAAGAAGGAATTGAGTTCAACTAGTCGTTTCAAATTGTTAACAAACACAATCAGGATTCAGAAGAGTAACATACTAATGCAAGTGAAAAGTAAATACCTAATTTTAGTTCTTAACCATTTTTAGGCAGGGACTAATCTTGTTTCTTTAAACTTTGAAGTTTTAGTAATTTTTGAAAAGAAAACAAGGGTGAGAGACCTGGACAATGGCAACATGAAGAACACTATGGAGACCAATGTTGATGGAAGCGTGCCATCACCATTGGGCTAGTGAGGAACATGATGTTGATGGAAGAATCTGCAGTAAACAAAAGAAGCATTACCCTTTTAATCATAACTAACACCATTGCTTTTCTATGTCTAAGAGAAAACCTTTCATATATGCCAGTGAACAAAAGTGATGAAGCCAACGATGGTGGGAAAACATGCTTATATAGTGGGCCAACCTGGTTGTGATCCACAGTCACAACGCCATTTGTCACTAGAAATGAAAAATAATGTTTATAGCTACAATAAGAAGTATAGGACATATGACAATTAAATAGAGCACCAATGCAGGTTCAAAAGGATAATGTGTTTTGCTTTGGATAGGGCAGCTAAACACCATCCACAAACTAGGTCAAATTAGACACAACACAAAAGATTCATCAGCAGGCAGACTACTAGAAAACAAGGGCGTAAGTGGTGAAATATACATAAGCAGACAAAGCTCGTACGATAATTGAAGACTACCTCAAGAAAAGAACTACCTCAAGAAAACTTGTAAGAAAAAAAAATCAGCAACATTTTAGTCGCATAATATAGAAAGAGTGACAACTTGCAAATAGTGCTAGCGGATTTCTGCTAAATTACTATAGGCAAAACTTTGAAATAATTGACAATGAAAAAGTTGGCATTTACTGAAAATTAATGACATCTAATGTAGTAGCCAACATGAAATTTATCTTCTTCAAAGTTCCTATCGATCTAGCTAAACAACTTGGCAGAGCATGCCTATTGAAGAAAATGAAAAGCAAGCTTAAATCAATTGTTCGTATCCTAAACATTGCTTAGATTACCATTCTCCAGCACAGTGCAGATGTAGAACCAAAAGATATAATGACGTTGACAAGCCTTCTATCTAAGATGTCTTCTACATTGAATCAAAGTTTTTGTACTGAGTTAAACAGTTATTTTGTTTTGGTGATCATGGATAAGAGAGTCCAAAATCTCAACTTCCCAAGGATTTCCGATATTGAAAATTCAATGGCCTATGAAGAAAAGAAGATTCACATGCAACCATTTACCATGCAGCCACCTTTAAAGAGCATACTTTCACAAATGTGATGCTAATGTGGACTGATGAGGAGAGAGTTTGCACTTGAAAGTTCAATCATGTCACTATTAAAAAAAAATTATAGCGGTGATTACTTTCACTGGTAGTAATTGTACCGGTATCCATTCCCACCGCTAACACTCATGGGGACGATTTTTACGGGTATAGATCAAGCATTATTCCGACCCAAAATCTTTCCCCAGCTTCCCCCACGGTTTTCTTCCCCAACTTTTTTCCCTCCCCCTTCAGTATTTTCCCAATTTTTCTCTTTCTTCTTTGGCATTTCTTCCCAAAATCTTTGTCTTTGCTCCCTTGCACCCCTTTGGGCTTCTCCCTTCCTCACATAATAACTACAACCACTCTCCTCTACACACCCCCTTCCTCCTCTCCCTTATTTAACTACCCAATTTCCAGCTGCCCATCTCCGGCAACATCTGCTTTCAGCCTTCACCATCACCACCCATCTCACTCTTAGTCCCTAGACACAACATCAAATGTAGCTTTTGCCAACACCATGTTCCCGACACATGAAACATCATGTGTCAGCAACAACACTTTTTTGACAATGTTTGATACTGATTCAAGATACCTAACGCAAACATGCATTTGTTTGAGCCACACCCACCCAGCAAGCTTTTATAAGTAGTCAAGGTAATTGATTAAAGTTCTTCTTTGTTTGTGTACTTTCCTTTCTTTATGCATTGTAGTGATTTGTGCAGACACTCACCAATCAGGCTAGTGGTGGAAATGAAGACCAAATCAATGGAACATCGGTCATGACAATTCCACACAAGACACAAACGTTTATTTTTCTCAATGCCATGCTTATACATAGAACTAATAAATATAAGGAAGAATATATACAAAAGTTTTTTGTATTTTTTTATACAGTTTATGGTATCAATTATTCATAATCATGGGAATACAAATTTTCATACAATATGACATATCGTTAATGCAAATGAAACTAACTTCATATTGATCACAAGTTACCACCCCAAGATGATATTCCCACTAACTTCATGGGTTTTCTTGGATTACGTTGTAGTTAAGATTGTTGGATGGACATTGTACTCTTCAGCATTACAAAAGGAACTATGGCTTGAAGAAGGAAAGCTTGAGAACCAAATCCAAAGCCTTGAATCCACGTTGACACTTCCTAAAGAAGGCATTGAGATCAACTAGTCATTTCAAATTGTTAACGAACACAATCAGGATTCAGAAGAGTAACAAACTAATGCAAGTGAAAAGTAACTGCCTAATTTTAGTTCTTAATCATTTCTACGTAGGGACTAATCTTGTTTCTTTAAACATTGAAGTTTTAGTAATTTTTGCAAAGAAAACAAGGGTGAGCAACCTGGACAATGGCAACATGAAGAACACCATGAAGACCAATGTTGATGGAAGCTTTGCCATCACCATAGGGCTAGTGAGGAACATGACGTTGATGGAAGAATCTATAGTAAACAAAAGAAGCATTACCCCCTAAATCATAACTAACACCATTGCTTTCCTATGTCTATGAGAAAACCTTTCACGATATTCTAGTGAACAAAAGTGATGGAGCCAACGTTGGTGGGAAAACATGCTTATATAGTCGGCCAACCTGGTTATGATCGATAGTCACAATGCCATTTGTCACTAGGATGAAAAATAATGTTTATAGCTACAATAAGAAGCGTAGGACAGATGCCAATTAAACACCATTCAAGGGGATAATGAGTTTTGCTTTGGATAGGGCAACTAAACACCATTCACAAACTAGGAAAATTGAACTCAACACAGAAGATTCATCAGCAGACAGACTACTAGAAAATAAGGGTGTAAGTGGTAAAATATACATAAGCAGACAAGGCTGGCAGGACAACTGAAAACTACCTCAAGAAAGGAACTTGCTCAAGAGAACTTGTAAGATAAAAAATCAGCAACGTTTTAGTCACACAATACAGAGTTTATAAATTTATAGTGACAACTTGAAATTAGTGCTAGTAGATTCCTGCCAAGTTACTACAGACAAAACTTTGAAATAATTGACAATGAAAAAGTTGGCATTTTACTGAAAAGTAATGTTGTTTAATATAGTAGCCACATGTTATCTTCTTCAAAGTTCCTATCGATCTAGCTAAACTACATGGCAGACCATGCCTATTGAAGAAAAGGAAAAGCAAGCTTAACTCAATTGTGAATATCCTAAACATTGCTTAGGTTTCTATTCTCCAGCACAGTGCATATATAGAACCTAAAGATATAATAACATTGACAAGCCTTCTAGCTAAGATGTCTTCTAGATTGAACTGAAGTTTTTGTAATGAGTTAAGCAGTTACTTTGTTTGGGTGATCATAACATAAGAGAGTCAAAATATCAACTTCCCAAGGATTTCCCACACTGAAAATTCAATGGCCTATGAAGAAAAGAAGATTCACATGCAAACTCTATCATTTATCATGCAACTACCTTGAACGAGCATACTTTCGCAAATGTGATGCTACTGAGGACCGATGAGGAAAGACTTTGCTCTTGATAGGACAATCATGTCAGTCAAAAAAAAAATGTGAGTACTTTCATTGGTAGTAATTGTATACCGGTATCCATTCCCACTGCAATTGACACTCATTGGGAAGTTTTTCACCGGCATAGATCACCCAATAATAATGACAAAGAGATTACAAATGAACCATGACTTTTAGGCTTGTAGAAGAGGATTTTCTCGAGAAGGTAGACTATGATGACTGCTTCTCCTCTATTGCCAATGCATTTTGTGTGGGTATATGAACTTTGGAGCTACAACAAGTGGATGTAAAAAAACCTTTCTTGAAGCCTTGAAGGAGATCCAAATGAAGAAATTTGTATACATCAACTAGAAGAGTTTGAATTCAAAAGTAAAAGGGATGTCATGTGTCAATTAATAAAGTTTTGGACTAAAAAGAGCTCCATGGAAATGGTATTTAAGATCTGATTTGTTAGTTTTAGAAAGTGAATAAAATGGAGCCACTATGTTTGTTGCGCGCGTGGAGGAGTTTGAAAGTTCCATATTCTTTGTGTTAGTCACCCAGGTCATGGATCATAAATGTCTTACGGGTCGGTCCTCAAACTGGATTTGGTGTGGCCTTATAAATAAGGCAGGCATTTGTGTGCCTAGACATCTATCAAGTCTTTGAGTCACATTGCCCTCTGGGAGGGATACCCTAGGGAATTAGGGCTTTGTTAGGTGGGTGTGTGAGTTCTTTTTGTATTAAGGGTGAGGCTTGGTAGCAGCTGCTACCGACTGGTCCCAGAGCCAACACTGGTTGACAAAAAAAAAAAACAAAGAAACGGTCCAAGAGTTTGTACTGTCCTTTGCTTTGTTTTGCTATGTACTTCCTTTGTTTATGTTGAGTCTTTGCTTATACTTATTCACTTGTAAGGGAGTACCCTCCCACTGGTCTAAGTGTCATATTTTGGGGATTCTATGTTTTGGGTGGTCGTCAGCATTGGAATCCTTGTATATGGCTTCGGTCATCCTATGTAAGCAAGTTGAGATTATTTCTCCTTTCTTACCTCTCTCGTGATGTATAAGTTTTTCAAGATGAATACATTGTGAGCTTTTTTTATTCACACTCTGTTTTATTTATGCACTTTGCTTTCCAAAACGATCTTTGCGCTCCTTTCGGTGGTTTGAAGGCTGATGACAATTGGGTTCTTCCCGTGCTGCAAGGACTGAAGGAGTCAGCCCATGACAACTGGTATCGGAGCCCACATTCGGCTCAATCTGGGGAAGTGGTTGGAGAGTCGGTGTAGAATAATATGCCAACGATCATTGATCGAAGAGGATGTTCTGGCAACTCAATACAATCTACGAAGAGCCAAGGGCAAGGGAGTGACCCTATTTGATGAGATGGACACATCCCACGATTTGGAAGACCTGGCCAAAGTGGTGTACAAGCTGGTTGCCGACATAGCTACTCAAGAAGAAGCATTGGACAATGCAACTAAGTCCTTCGAGGAAATGAGGGACAAAATGAAGACCCTACATGAACAAATGGTCAACCTTATGGCAATGAATCGGTCACTTACTGAAACAGTGACCACATTGCAAGCTGAAGTCAAGGAACTTTAAGCAAAGAACCGCACGCTACAATCAGAAGTTTCTGTAGGTGGAGGTGACGATTGACTAGCAAGAGTCGATGCTCAACGGCCCACAAAATACAATGGAGATTGGGATAGTCGAGTGATCGACAACTTTTTGTTCTAAGTGGAATATTACTTGGACCTTCACGGTGTTGTGGGAGATGACCTTTAGGTCAAGACCGTTGTCATGTTACTCGAGGGAGATGTTGTGGCATGGTGGAGACAGAAACGACTAGACATTCAAAAGGGAATCTACACAATAGATACTTTCGATGATTTTCAGCGAGAGTTGAAGAATTACTTCATGCCCCCGAATGCAAGATGACATGCCTATCGAATGGTCAGTGAATTAAAACATATAGGATCCTTGCGAGTACATGAGGGCCTACCAAAGGCTCATATTGGATGTACTAGATATGCCAGAACAAGATAAATTGGACTAGTTTATTTTGGGACTTCAGCCATGGGCACAATTCGAAGTGGAAAGGTATAGTCCAGAGACCTTGGAGGATGCTTATGTGATAGCAGAGCACTTGGCCGATACCCAATGCAAGAACTACACTAACACCTTCAAGCCTTCAATGACCATGGAGGAAAAAAGGAGGATCGACAAGAGCATAAAGTTGAATCATCGACCCAACATCAAGTCGAGAAGATTCATTTCTTTCGTAAGAACAACAATTATCAAAATAAAGTGTTGAATTGTTGGTTGTAGAGATAGACACTTAGCCATGCAATGTCCAAAGCGTCTAATAAAGGACAATCAGCAAGTCCTTCAAGATAGTATGCTAATGCGACCCAAGGTGTAGAAGGAGAAGGACCACATATGGGTGCACTTCAACTTCTGAATACTTTGAAAAGGGAGGAAAAGGCAAAGGTGATAACGACAACTTTCAATGGACTCATGTACCTAGAGATTTTGATAAATGGAAAGTCTACGATGGCTATGGTAGACACTGGTGCTGTGCACAACTTCGTCTCAGATGAGACGAAAATGAGGTTGGGCCTCACCCTTGAGAAGAGAGAGTTACACATGAAGGCGGTGAGCTCAGAGACCAAACTCATCCACGGAGTAGCCCAGGATGCGGTCGTGAAGATTGAGAGTTGGTCAGGCTAAGCCAACTTCTCGGTGGTCCTGATGGATGATTTTTGGATGATTTTAGGCATGGAACTCCTTAGTGCAATGAAGATGGTCTTGATGCCGCACCTGTGTAGTATCAGTATTATGGATGAGAAGTCTCCTTGCATGGTGCTAGCAGTAACGATCAAGAAGGATAAGGGCAAGGCCACGATGATATTCGCTCTTCAATTGAAGAAAGGCCTAAAGCATGGTGAAGATACGTACTTGGTGGCAATCAAGGAAGTGACTAATGACTCCCCTGGTTTGGTCCTAGAGGCGCTTGCTCCTGTCTTAGAGGAATTCGTAGGGACAATGCCTGCGAAACTCCCTAGATGGCTGTTACCTCGACGTGATGTGGATCATGCCATAGAACTCATTCCTCGTACCAAACCCCCGGTGATGACACCTTATCGGATGGCCCCTATAGAATTGAAGGAACTTCGGCAACAATTGGATGAGATGCTAATTGGAGGTATAATCAGACCCTCCAAAGCTCCTTTTGGTACACCAGTGTTATTCCAAGCAAAATATGATGGTTCTAAAAGGCTATGTGTAGATTATAGGGCATTGAACAAGGTAATGGTAAAGAATAAATATCTTTTACCTTTGATTGTGGATCTCTTCGATCAGCTCGGTGGAGCATGAGTCTTTTCCAAGTTAGACCTTCGATCAAGTTATTGGCAATTCAGATTGTTGATGGTGACGAGCCGAAGACAACTTGTGTCACTCGCTACGGTGCCTTTAAATTCTTGGTAATGTCGTTCGGGTTGACGAATGCTCCTGCAACTTTTTTGACTCTAATGAACAATATATTCTATCTGAACTTAGATAAGTTTGTGGTGATCTACCTTGATGATATTGTCATGCACAACAGCTCCATGGGACACCATGTGCAACACCTGCGTACAATATTCAAGGTGTTGAAGGAAAACAAACTATATGTGAAGCGCGAGAAGTGCATATTTGGCCAACAAAAAACCAGTTTTCTCGGTCATATTGTGGGAAAAGGTCAGCTATGAATGGACATGGAAAAAGTGAGGGCTATTCAAGATTGGAAACCACCAACTAATGTACCAGAGTTATGTTCTTTTCTCAGTTTGGCAAACTACTGTCGGTGATTCATTGAGGGGTATTCTTTGATAGTTGCACCCCCCACTGATTTGCTGAAGAAGAACCAAATTTGGGCTTGGGAAAAACTTGAAGAAGATGCTTTTGATTGATTAAAGAGGGCCTTGACGTAGGAGCCTGTGCTCAGGTTACCCAAGCACACTGAGAAATTTGAAGTCTAGGATGCATCAGATTTTGCTATTGGCAGAGTGTTAATGCAGGATGGTCACCCGGTGGCCTATGAAAGTAGAAAGCTTAAAGACGCGGAGCGTCGGTACTCTGTGCATGAAAGACAAATGACGACCATTATCCACTATCATCGTACATGAAGACATTATTTGTTGGGAGCTTAGTTTGTGGTGAAGACTGATAACGTAGCCACAAACTACTTCTAGACTCAAAAGAAGTTGAGCCCGAGGTAGGCCCGATGGCAGGAATTCCTTGTGGAATTTGATTTTGTGTTGGAGTACAAGGCAAAAAGGACAAACATCATAGCCGAAGAGCTAAGTCGGAAGGCAGAACTCGCAGCTACTTGGACAGCATCATCTGAAGCACAACTTGAAAGTGCTCTTCTCGGGTGGATTCAAGAAGGCATGAAGCAGGACCCTATGGCCAAGCACTTGGTCGAGGCAGTCGAGGCGGAAAAAACACAACGATTCTGGTTGCATGATGGACTTCTAATTGCAAGGGGCGGATGTGTGTTTGTAGCTAGATGGGGCAACCTTTGGCCAGAGTTGCTGAAGGAACATCATGACTGGTTGTGGGCTTGCCATCCTGGCCAAGAGCGAACGTTGGTGCTCCTTGAACGTGGTTATTACTGGTCATAGATGAGCGATGCTGTTGAGGCCTACAGCAAGATAAGGGAACGAATCAGAAGATTGCCGGCCTCTTGGAGCCTCTTCCTATTCCAGAATGTCCATGGGAATGCCTCTCTATGGACTTCATCGTCAGTTTACCCAAGGTTGATGGCTTCAGCTCCATTCTTGTGGTTGTGGATAGATTCTCAAAGTATGCCATCTTCATCCCAGTCTCTATGGAATGTCCCGTGAAGAGACGGCAAAGTTATTTGTCAAACATATAGTGAAGCACTGGGGCGTGCCAAAAAGCATTGTAAGTGATCGTGACGCCCGCTTCACAGGAAAGTTTTGGCGTGAAGTATTTCGTTTGTTGGGTTCAGATTTATTATTCTCAACAAGTTTTCACTCGCAAACTGATGGCCAAACTGAACGGATCAATGATTTGTTGGAACAATACCTTCAGTCTTATGTCAGTTCGAATCAGAAAAATTAGGTGAAATTGTTGGATGTAGCTCAATTTTGCTACAATTTATAAAAGAGCTAGTCTTCCGGACATAGCCCATTCGAGATAACCACTAGGCAACAATCGTTGATGCCTCATACCTTTGCAGCCCAAGAGAAGGAATGACTTACTTTCGCCTACCAGTTTGTTCCCGATTGGTAGGAACAGACGGAGATGGCTAAGGCGTTCTTACAAAAGGCTGCCAAAAAGATGAAGAAATTTGCATATCAGAATCGAAGGCCAATGAAATTCTGAGTGGGGGATCAAGTCCTCATGAAACTTTATCCTGATCACACGGGCATCTTCTGTGGTCGACACAGGTCATTAATCCACAAGTATGAAGGACCCTTTACAGTGCTAAAAAGAATCGAGAAGCTACCCTATAAGCTGGACTTGCTGCCGGACTTTTAGGTGCATTCAGTGTTCCATGTTTGTAACCTAAAGCCCTTCTACTTTGATGAAGAAGACCCTAATAGAAGCAACCCAAAACGAGACTCGATCATGCAATGAACCCCGCCGATCAAGCGAGCGGCGGACCAACAGATGAAAGAAATTCTTAGACACAAAACAAACTATCTAGGCGAGCCGAAGAAGTACTAAGTGAAGTGGATAGGTGAGCAAAATCCAACTTAGGAGTAAGCATTCCGTATGAAGCAACGCTATTCGCTAGAAGTCAAAGCCTATCATGAAGCAGCTGACACCGAGGATGACGCATGATTTAAAGGGGGAGCCTGTTCCTCTATGCCCAAGAGTCTGTACTATCCTTTGCTTTGTTTTGCTATGTACTTCCTTTGCTTATGTTGAGTCTTTGCTTAAGCTTGTTCACTTGTAAGGGAGTACCCTCCTATCGGTCTAAGTATTATGTTTTGGGGATTCTATGTTTGGGTGGTCGGCATTAGAATCCTTGTATGCGGCTTCGGCCATCCTATGTAAGCAAGTTAAGTTTATTTCTCCTTTCTTACCTATCTCGTGATGTATAAGTTTTTCAAGATGATACATTGCAAGTTTTCTTTATGCACTCTGCTTTCCAAAACGATCTTTGTGCCCCTTTTGGTGGTTTGAAGGTTGACGACAATTAGGTTCTTGCTGTGCCGCACAAACTGAAGGAGTCAGCCCATGATAGCGAAACACCTTTGCAAAAATGAATTTGACATTAACTAGCATGGAGGAGAAGTTACAGAGGATGTTGGCAAATAAGAGGCTGATGAGGGTATTGTTAGAAGAAGTAATATACAACATCAACTACTAGATAACTTTGAAAGACCATCCCATTGCTCAGCCTCAAAAGAGCCGAGAAGAGTGGAAGAATGATAAAGGAGAGACACATCAAACCTTAGAACCCTTGTTGTCAATGGATATAGGCATGGCAAATCAGTTCATGAACAACCTAATCTATGCAACTCAGTATTAGATGTAGAAAAGAGAGTTTTCTCTATAGATTGCTCCCATTATCCTACTCGTGGCAAAGAGTTACAAGACAAGGTCATGCAAGGCTTCAATGAAACATGGGTGTTTGGAAGGCAGAAAGAGGATTGCACAAAACAACATGGAAGTGGTGTTTTCTTCTCAAAAGGTACGTTAAGAACAAGAATCACATTCTAAAGATGTAAAATATAGGCAGATTGGAAACATGGAGGCTCTAACAGAGCTCACCACTTCGAAATCAGTTGCTGGTTGTTGACGCAGTAAGAGCTGCGTAGGGTAATAGAATGTGGGTATGAAAGACCACAGACGGGTAATGTGGAGGCTTTGTCAACAGCTTGTTCCTTCAAAACCAACCAGGTATGCCATGGAAACCTCCTTGGATGCACCCAAACCTCTCGATGCCGATAGCAAGAAAGAAATAAGAAAAAGCTGAAGGCAAGGGAGCTCAAGGGCTGCTGAACTACCCTTTCAAAAAAAGAGGAAGAAGATTATGTGGAAAAGAAAGAGACGAGGAATGACAAAATACTACATTATGACAACAATGTCGTTCCATGTTACCATCTACCCATTGTTTTGTAGCATCCCACTTGTTGCCACCATGGTTGAAGTGAAATTCTATGAAGTCCAAGCAAAGAAGTCTGCACCTCATCAATGTGATTCTATCACAAAGAAAACATGCTGATATATCATGAAGCTGCATCTAATAGTCAGAAAGGCTGCAAGTGGACCTTTGAAATGAATATGTTTGGGGCTCCACCTTGCTTGAAAGTTAACAGGAGTGGGTGGAAATTGCTGGACTACTAGATGAAGTACTCAACCCAGTTGCCTACATACGAGCATCTAGGTATGCAGGGGGCTTTGGAACATTTGGTACCACCACCACTTGAAATAGGGGAACTGACATGGCTCCCACAACAATTGGTGCAGTCGTCACAACTTTGTGTAGAATTTTTGCAGAGCAAGGAGATTGAAGGCGGCTTCAACAGAGAAACTCTTGACTTGAATTATAAATATTAGGATCAAAGCTTGAGGATTCATCCTTTAACTACTGATGAAACTGCTGCAGTGGTAAGGGATGGTATTGAACATCATTTGTGGGACTCATTCACTACGTACAACATCTCTGATAACGAGGTGTCCCTACTTTCCATCCAAAGATTTTTGTTCATGACAGATGGGTTACCACTAGTCCTTTGGATGTTGTGGGTGGCTGGAGTGACATTCCACCTTCACACCCAAAGCTTCCTAGTGGTGTTCTGAACATGGCAATAACTTGGATGGATTCTTTCCTAGTAAGTGCAGAAACTGGAGAATAATAGCTAGGAGCATATGGATAAGCAATGACACTTCCAACCAAGATATTTTTGATAAAGTAGCATCCTTTCTTGCACCATTTGACAAGGCACCCTTTTCGTCTTGTGAAATTTGCACTACTTTCCAATGGTTTTGCTCTAGGGGAGATGACACTAGGACTTGAAATTTTTACTCAAACTATTGTCACTAGTGGATGCCACTCAGAGACATTGAGTATCTTAGCAAGTGCTTCGGTGTCACCTTCTTCAAGGATAGGTGCTATAATTTGATGTTTATGGCATGGAACAATGAACGAGAGCCTACCTCAGATAAAGTGGGCCATTGGTGGTTACCAGTTGTTAATGTTTCTTTTGCAGAAATTGCTCAAGCCATGAGAGGGAATACCTTTTGCATAGACATGATGTCTTGGGAGTCAACGAATGTCCTTAAACTTGTTGAAGATTTGGGACCCACAAAAACTAAGATAGATACAACACTTGCCCAGATCATCCTCATGTCATTTTGCCCCAAGGTTGTTTTCAGCTGTTGTTGGATGCCAAAGCAAAAAGGCAGCTTTGGGGCATTTATTGGAGGATATCAGTAAACTACCACCATGTTTCTAAGGATGATCCTGGATGGAAGTTAAAGCTAAGGAACATTCTTGGATTTCTGCAATCAATACTACATAAAACTATTACTCATTGCAGAGCACACATTGCCATAGTGTTCATATCGAGTTAGGAAGCATGAGTTCAGTGCATGGAAGCTACCATGGAACAAACGTTATAGGTATATGGCCAACCATGAGGTGGTTTCTTTGCTATCACTAGGAAAAGGGACATTGTGCAGTTCACTGTTATAGAGACAGCCTCCCAAATACGGTTCCATACCAACAATTCAAGGCTGCTTTAGAAATCAGATGCCTCCTTAGCATATCATCTCGTCAGGGGCAGGTCAATATATATTTTATTGGGAAAGTTAGAGATAGTAACTATTATTTTCCTGACAAATGGAACGTACAATGACAACATTTCATATGGTCATGGGGCACGAGTGTCAACTAAAGAGATGGGGTTAGTGCTGTGAGTTCTACATTTGCAATTTCATGTGAGATGTGAGAGTAAAGGTTTTCATTTACATGCAAGAGAAGATTCCTTCCTACTTATTTCCGTCAGGGCCATGCGGAATTTACGTGCAGGATCTGCAATTATCAAACAACAGCCAAGGGGCATCTTCTGCATGAAGTCAATCTGGCAGTAAATTCAAAGGTGGTCTTATAGATGCTATTTCTCTAGAACACATGCATTTGGTGGCTGACAAACAGCTATGTAAGTGTGATGGCATATGGGAGACCTCGAGATTGGGTGGTTATGGGGTGCGAGCAAGGCACATACATCAAAATCTGGGGATCATGTCCTTGGATAGTAATCACTATTTGATCCATACAAATTTCGATTCTGGACACTCAGATCTCAAATCATTTTTTTGTCAGATCCACAAACAATGGATTTTCAAATGACTTGCATGAAAAAAATTATCGAGCCAGTTGCCACTTGCCAAGCAATGGTTTGGCCTAGCATAGCTCAATCACTAATGGGCCTAGCAATCATCCAAAGAGCCCCCATCTTTCTCTTATCAGAATCATGCAGCGCTAGCTCGGACTGGCCCGATGAACCGCCCAGGGCGTCGTACGTGTATATTTATTTGCCTAGGGGTCTGAGATCCCCTCTGATCTCAAATCATCTTTTTGCTAAATCCACAAACAGTGGATCTTCATATGAGTGATATGGAAAAAATTATCAGCAATGGTTTTGGCCCGGTAATCAGCCAACCCCAGGCATGGCCCAACCTAATTACTAATGGGCCCGACAATTATCTAAGCAGCCCCATCTTTTTCTTATGAGAATCAGAATCAGGCAGGGCTAGCCTCAGCTTGCCCGATGCCCTGACCTATCTATTAATAGCTCTTGTGTGTTTGTTTGCCTGAGAGTTTGAGGTCCCTTCTAATCTCAAATCATCTTTTTGTCGGATCCACAAATAGTGGATCTTCAAATGAGTGACATGAAAAAAAATTATCCGACTGCTTTTGGCCTGGTACCTAGCCAACCCTAGGCATGGCCCAACCCAATTACTAATGGATCGGGTAATGGGTTAGACAATTATTTAAACATCACCATCTTTTTCTTACGAGAATCGATCAGGGCTAGCTCGGACTGGCCCGATGCCATGCTTTATTTCTTATAGCTCTTGTGTATTTATTTGCAGGTCTGAGATCACCTCTGATTTCAAATCATCTTTTTGTTGGATCTACAAACAATGGATATTCGTATGAGTGATATGAAAAAAGTTATCGGGCCAAATGCCAAACAATGGTTTTGGCCTAATACACAGGCTAACCCTAGGCATGACCCAACCCAATTACTAATGAGCAGGGTAATGGGTCTGACAATTATCTAAACACTCCCATCTTTTTCTTTTGAGAACCAGGCAGGGTCAGCCTGGCCTGGCCCGATGCCCCACCCTATATGTTAAATAGCTCCTAGATCCCTCTGATCTGAAAGCATTTTTTTTTTTTTTTTGATCCATAAACACTAAATCTTCATAATACAAGTGATATGAAAAAAATTTATCGGGTCAGGTTCTAATCTTTGGTTTTGGCCCGCTACCCAGCCAACACCAGGCATGGCCCAGCCCAGTTACTAATGGACCGGGTAATGGGCCTAGCAATTATCTATGTAGCCCAATCTTTTCCCAATGATAATTGTGCAGGGCTATCCCAAACTGGCCTAATGCCCCGCCCTATCTATCTGTTTTTAGTTCCTCTGAACATGGGTCTGAGATTCTCTTTGATTTAAAATCATTTTTTGTTGGATAGATAAACAGTGGATCATCATGAGGGATATGAGAAAATTATCGGGTCTGGTTCCAGGCTAACCCCAAGCTTGACCTAGACCAATTACTAATGAACCGGGTAATGGGCCTAGCAATTATCTAAACTGCCCTATCTTTTTCTACTGAGAATCGGGCTGGGCTAGCCCGAACTGGCCCAATGCCTCGCCCTGTTTGTTAATAGCACAGCACCTGTGTGTTTGTTTGCTTGTGTGTATGGGATCACCTCTGATCTCAAATCATCTCGTTGTTGGATCTACAAACAATGGATCTTCATATGAGAAAAATTATCGGGCCAGGTGGGGTTTTGCCCTGGTACCAAGTTAACAAAAAGCATGACCCAGCCCAATTAGTAATGGGCTTGACAATTATTTAAACAACCCCAATGTTTTTTTTTTTTTTGAGAATCTGGTAGCGCTAGATCGGACTGGCTCAATGCCCTGGGCCTGACTTCCCCTTTGATCTCAAATCAACTTTTTTGGTTGAACCCACAAACAGTGGATCTTAATGTGAGTAAGAAGGGAAAAAAAAAATGATCGGTTCAGCTGCCAGCCAATGGTTTCGGCTCGATTCCCTGCAAACCCCAAGCATGACCCTAGCCCAATTACTAACGGACTGTGTAATTTATCTAAACTCCCTCATCTTTTTCTTACGAGAATTGGGTAGGGCTAGACCGAACTGGCCCATTGCCTCACCCAATCTATTTATTAATAGCTCTTGTGTGTATGTTTGCTGAGATCCCCTCTGATCTTAAATCATCTTTTTGTTGGATCCACAAACAGTGGAACTTCATATAAGTGACGTGAAAAAAAAAAAAAAGATCGAGCCAAGTGTCAGGCAATGGTTTTGGCTTTGTACCTAGCCAACCCAATTACTAATGGACCGACCAGGTAATGGGCCTTGGTAATTATCTAAATAGCCCCATCGTTTTCTTATAACAAACGGCCAGGGCTAGCCGAGACTGGCCCACCCTATCTGTTAATAGCTCATGTGTGTTTGTTTGCCTGTGGGTTTGAGATCTCCTCTAATCTGAAGTTGTTGGATCCACGAGCAGTAGATCTTCATCTGAATGCAATTAGAGCTGGGTGCCAGGTAATGGTTTTGGCCCGCTACCCAGCCAACCCCAGGCATGGCCCAGCCCAATTACCAATGGACCGGCAAGAACTTCCATTAGCTGCATTTCGCCTTAGTCTTGATACCAAATTAATAAACCTTCATTTAAGAGAAAACGAAGTTGACAATAGGGTCGCCGTCTTGAATTTAGCTGAAAAATGTTAAAAAGGATGTTGCCCCTTGACAAAATTTACTCAGAGGAGTGGAAGGTTCTAAACGGAAAGAAAAAAAAACATGTTTAATAGTTGAAGAAGAAACTAGTTCATATTTTACAAAGGCTTATGTATGTCATTCTTCGAGCTAAAAACTAATGAAAATCATTGATTTAGCAGAATTCATTTCTGTAGCCACGAATGATCTCAAGGTATATTTTTGATGTAAAAAGAGGGAAGAGAGAAAATATTTACCACCATTCATTTGGAAAACTTCTTTTATGAAACTATAGGGAACAAATTTTGAACTAGAAAAAAAATGAAGGCACGGCTGGTTGGATGGCAAAAGACGACAGGAAAAGAGTGCATATTTAATCAGGGGTCCAAAGGGGATTTTTATGAAATATTAATGGGCAAAAATGCCATTTTAAAGTAGGAACACATTGCAACATGGTTGGAAATAAATGTCGAGGACTTCTTGAATAATTAATGAAATGGTTAGAGTAAAAGTACGCTTTGAGTTTATTAGTAATCTGATTTTTTCAAAGTTAATGAGCAAATTTAAAAATTTAAAATAACATGAATGGCAATTACTATAATTTGAGAGTGTTATTTGGAAACCACCCAAGTTAATAGAAAGATGGTGGATGTGTGGTTCCTTTAGATGGAGGAAGAAGAGCACTGTTTTTTCTGTTATTGTGGTTTACCTTCCTAATCATGTGTCAACAACAGAGTAGGGTGTCTTCTGCAATTAGAAGATTTGGTTTCTAATATGAGCAATACAGTCATCGTCCCCTACTTTAGGGCTCTCGTGCAGAACCTTTAACAAATTAATTGATTCTTGTTGTGCTGTATGCATGAAGTTGATGATCCCAGTGCAGGTTTCACTTGGTCTAATAGAAGACGGGAATAGGCTAGTTTTATGCAAACTAGACAGATCTCAGGTGAGTAAGTCTTGGGTGAAGCAGGAGGACTAGAGGTTTGAGTTGATGGCCTATGTTAGGCCGACTTCTTATCATAAGGCACTGGTTCCCAATGTAGAAGAAAGGCATCCTGCAGTGGAGTATCAGCATAACTTCAGATTCTTCAAGCCCTCTGTGTGCAGAGGGCAGAGCTGAAACCAGAAAGGCCTGGAATGAACAAATCTTTGGCAGTGAGGCTAAAGAGCTAAAGAGGAGAATATTCGATACAGTTTAAACAAATTTCTTTATATGGAGGAAGCTCTATGGAAAAACAAATCGAAAATAAGATGACTATGTGAGGAGGACAAAACACGTCTTTTCATCAAAAGATTGCCAAGGGGAGGACCCAAAAAAATTATGTGGAAGAAATGGAGGTGAATGGGCAGCGGTTCCATGGTGAGGATGCAATCCTAGAAGTTGCGACCCAACATTTTGAGGGCTTCACGAGCAGGTAGTGCAGAGGGAGATCTGTTTGCAATTGGGTTGGAGGGTCATGTGGTGTCCGAGGAGGAGAATGATGGCCGCCTTAAACAGTCCAATAGAGAAGAGGTTTGAAATGCAGTTAAAAGTTTGGATAAAGAGTGCAGCTGGCTCAGATGGGTTCCCTAATTTCTTCTACCAAGAAATGTGGGAGGTGGTAGGAGAAGATGTTAGTCTGGCAGTAATGGACTTCTTTAAGACAGGAAAACTTGTGAGAAGCATTAACTATACTAATTTGATGCTAATTTCGAAAAGGAGGGGAGCATTAAAATTTGAGGAATTCTGGCCAATTTTTCTTGCAACACAGTGTACAAAATTATCTCCAAGATAATGGTTCTTGCGTATGCAGCCAGTGTTAGCACGGATCATAGGTGACTGCCAAGGTGCGTTTGTGAAAGAAAAGGTGATCCAAGATCAAATCCTCCTTGCCCTTGAAGTTGTGGATTGGTTAAGCAATAGATCACAGTCTGCCATATGCCTGAAAATGGAGTTATATGATAAGAAATTTAACTGAAATGATCGGTGGAGAATTGGTTCGTAAATTTGAGAAAAAACTATCTTGTTGGAAGGCGCAGAGTTTGTCTTGTTGGGATTTCTCCCCATAACGCATATACAAAACCAAACGTATATACCCTAAAACAGGATCATGCTCATGCTAAATCATTGAAATAAACAAAACCTTAAACTGAAGCGGAAGCGTACCTGAATCCATCTGATCTGGTGCACGGGAAGATCGCAGCAGTGTCTTCCAGGGTACGTGCGGCGCGCTTGAGGTCTCTCTCAGATGGGGAAGAGGAAAACCCTAGAAACCAATGTTTCAGGCAACCATTGCACGACCCTAGAGACCACTACCATTTTATAATAAGGACAATTACAGATTTCGCCCATCAAAAACTCCGTAATTACGTACTGGTATCTATACATTTCAAAATTACCCCATACCATCTAAAATGACGTAATATCCCAAAATGCAATCACTTAAGCGGATATTTACGTTAAGATAGCCATAATGTCTGAAATTCCTCATAGACATAAGCCGGCCCACCAAATGATCTTACAATCTCCCACTTGGGCCAAATATGTCTTTGTACATTCAGACATTATATAAAACCTTAGGAGCTCATAATTGCTATCTTATTAAACGTCATTTCACCAATCTCGTCCATGATCATATCAACACATAACCAAAGCGGCTTTCGCTATAATAAAATTAGCTAAACCTTCAATGATCACAAATGTTAACATAATCAATGACATAGATCTGATATGGATGTATAGCATGAGAATTACATGTAATGTGATTACAACATGTCTATTCTCAACTGGTTCAACTTTAAAACCTTATGGAGATCAAAACATAAACACAGAATGGAACCAAATAACTTTACACTTTATTCTGCAGAAAACTGAATACATGTCCATACATTAGAGCAAACAAAATACAAACTCCCACTAAACCAGCACATCATCCAATGATAACACCCCATACGAACACATGTTCGTGAAAGACCTTATGTGTTAAACCCTTGGTAAGCGGATCCGCAATCATAGAGTTTGTCCCAATATGCTTTAAAGACACCTGACCATTCTGTATCCCCTCTTTAACAACCCAAATACTTAATGTCGATGTGCTTCGACTTTGACAAACTGTGGCTGTTTTAAGAGTACATGACTGCTCAATTATTGTCATACAACAACCTTAGTGGTCTTTCTATACCATACATAATGCGCAGCCTCGTGACAAAATTCTGCAATCACAAAACCTGATTGAATGCCATTATCTTGGCACCCAGCAAAGTCAGAATCTGAATACCCAATGATCTCCCACTGGTCTGACTTCCTGTATGTGAGTATAAAATCTTATGTTCCTTTTAAGTACCTCAAAACTCTTTTGGCTGCTTTCCAATGATCCATATCAGGATCACTTAAGTATCTGCCAAACATTCCAACGATAAATGCAATCCGGATGAGTACAAAACTGAGTATACATAAGGCTTCCCACAACAAATGAATAGGGAATCCTTTCCATTTCCTTAGATTCAATTTCACTTTTAGGGCACTGTTTGAGACTAAATTTGTCTCCTTTAGCAACTGGAGTATCTCCTGGTTTACAATCCTTCATGCCATATCGCTGAAGCACCTTATCAATGTAGGTCTTTTGTGATAATCCAAGAATACCCCGAGAACGATATCGAAATATTTGGATTCCTAATACAAAAGATGAACAACCAAGATCCTTCATGTCAAACTTTGATGACAAAAAATTCTTAGTTTCATGCAATATGCCCACATCATTATTTGCCAGCAATATATCATCGACATATAAAACCAGAAAGATAAATTTGCCCCACTGAAGTTTTGGCATACACATTCATCAACCATATTAGTCTCGAAACCAAATGAAACTATAACTTGATGAAACTTGTAATATCACTGATAGGAATCTTGCTTTAGCCCATAGATGGACTTCTTAAGTTTGTAAACCATTTTCTTTGCATTTCCTGAAGCAAAGTTTTCTGGTTGCACCATATATATCGTTTCATCAATGTCTCTATTTAGAAACGCTGTCTTAACATCCATCTGATGCAGCTCTAAGTCAAAATGAGCCACAAGTTCCATTATGGTCCTGAAAGAGTCTTTCGACGAAACTGGAGAGAAAGTCTCTGTATAATCAATGCCTTCCTTTTGAGTAAAGCCCTTTGCAACAAGACGTGCCTTATACCTTTCGATGTTTCCTAATGAATCCCTCTTGGTTTTAAATATCCATTTACAACCAATGGGTTTCACACCTTCAGGCAAGGGAACAACTTCTCATACATCATTATCCATCATGGACTTTATTTCCTTATTCATGGCATCCATCCACTTAAGAGATTTAGAACTCTTTATTGCTTGCTGGAGGTTGACAGGATCATCCTCCATTAAGCCCATATCAACATCATGTTCTTGGAGATAGACAAAATCATTTGAAATTGTATTTCTCCTCTCTCTAGTGGATCTCCTCAATGACACCTCTACTTGATTTTCTTGAGGTTGTTGAGTTTCTTCTTCAGTATGGAGATCGACATCATTGCCTTCTTCTGAATATGTTGATAGAACAATGGCAGGAATGAATACCTGACTATTGCTTACAACATCTGTATGAGTGGACTCAGGTCTCTCTTCAAAGGCAATGCTCCTAACCTGATCACCTCCCCAAACTCAATATCCTCAAAGAAATGAGCATTTTCCTTTCAAAGAAAGACTTCTTGAATGGATTATAAAACTTATAACCCCTTAATATTTGTTCATTTTCCCTTTATACATTCAATGCAAACATTAAAGTCTGCAAAATCAAGGGACTTAAGAATTCCTTTTGACATAAGCCTTTATATTCTCTTTTCAGAAATATGTCCTAAACGCCAATGTCATAACATAGCAGAATTCTCTTTGGCTAATTTCTTTTAGTACCACTAAACGTAACGTGCAAGGTTTCATTATATGAAGCAACCGTATCAAGCAAATAAAGGTTATCGCTACTAGACAAAGAACCAGTGACAATCAAATTTGAGTACAGAAACAACTTAAGTTTACTTCCTCCAAATGAACAATAATAATCGAATTTGTCCAATGAGGAAATAAGAAACCAAATTCTGTCTAAGAGACGGTACCACATAAGTTTCTGTCAAATTCAAATAGCAACCAGTCTTTAACAATAACCGAAAATCTACTATGGCTTCAACATTCGCCTTCTTGCCATCGCCCACATAGATGAATCTTTCAGCATCAATTAGCGTTCGACAATTTAGGCAGTCTTGCATAAAGACACTTATGTGAGTAGTAGTACCTGAATCTACCCACCAAGTGTTTCTGGGTACTGAAGTTAAATTAACCTCAGAACAAACCAAAGTGAGAAGTGTACCATTCCTTTCACGCCATACGTGATATTTAGTACAATCTTCCTTCATATGACCTTCACCTTGGAAAAGAAGCAGCCTGATAGGCATTCCTTATGCTTCTTTTGTTTCTTAACGGTTGATTGGTCAACTGCAACTTCTTTAACAGTCTTTCTTTTCTTACTTATAAAAATCGAATCATTCATCTCAGTAATAGTACTCAAATTTGCCAATATCATGGAAGCAGAACTCACTGTACAAAGAACAAACCAAAGCATGCTCACAATCAATACATGTACAAAGATGAAATAACAAATATAAATGAATTTAAATACAATGGCCTAAATCCCATCACAAGGTACCGGTGCAACATTAATATCCAATCTTTGGATTGAAATACTAACTGCAAGTGGTATTCTTGGTCAACAATGAATATAGATAATTAACTCTGTCAAACAACGAGCCTATCTTTGGATTGACTCGCTATTCACATGGAAACCTGAAAAATTATCACATATTCATTGCCCTGTATACTTAAACATGACCAAACAACAATCCTCCTTTGGGCTGATCATTGTCCGCATGGATCAAGTATACTATCATCTAATGTAAGTATACTATCATCTAATGTTTAAAACAAGTAAATTCGTACAACAGAGGTCACTTTAGCGACATAAAATACAAACTTACTCATTTGAAACAACAGACATGGCCAAAGATCAAATTCATAATCCAAATATTCATCTAAAGTACACCCATAATTTTAATAACATGCAAAACATGATACATGAATTAAAATTTACATACAAAATTTACCATTCATTGAATCCAAAACCAAAAGATTCAATGATGTGACACATACAAAATTGCCTTACATGAATCCAAAACCTGATGCATAAACCAAATTACCATACACGTATGCCCTACATTAAATCCAAAACCAAAATGATTCAATGAAATGGGCCCAAAAGAGTCCAAAATTTATAAACCAGTACCATAATCGTGCTTAAGAGGGTCAAGAACTACTGAATCGGCCTTAAAATAGTCTGTATCGTTCTTAAACCACAACAAAAGCACCCACAAAGGCCCTAAATATGGTTGAACCGGTCTAAAAATTAGACGAACCGTTAAAAATTAGACCGTATCGGTTCCAAAACCCAATGAACCGGTTAAAAAATGGCAAAAATAGGTTCAAAAACTGAATGAACCGGTCCCAAAATGGTCCGAATCGGGTTTAAAAGGTCTGAACCGGTTCTAAAACTGAATGAATCGCTCCACCAAATATCTGAATCGGTCCTCGAAGGTGCGAACCGGTTCGAAAACCAATTGAACCGGTCCAAAAAAGGTCTGAATCAGTTCCATCATGTCCGAACCGATTCAGAATCGATTGAATCGGTCTGAAACTGAATGAACCGGTTCGATTCTTTACAGAACCGGTTTGACAATAATGAACTGATTCTTTAAAATTAAACCGCATGGATACAGCGCGCAGACCGGCGGGCGACGGCAAAATGGTTTTTTTTTTTTTTTTTTAACTGATGGATCCGGATCGGGTCTGTCAAGACCCGACCCGGTCTGACCCGCCCGCTCGACCGCGTGAGCGGTCGCAGGCGTCGTCTCCACCGCTCGCCTGCCGAACGGCAGGCGTGCGGTGGTGATCCTCCGGCAGGCCACCCAACTGCGTGGGTGGCCGCCGGCGGGTGCCGCCTCGACGACCGGCCGTCGCCGCTGCGATGGCCGGCCATCGCCCGCCCAAAACCGGTCGATTCCGGCCGGTTTTGGCCCTTGCCTGATTTTATCCCCTTTTCTGATTTCCGCCCCTATCGACTGGAATGGGCGGCTGAAACGGCAGCGGGCAGGCCGCGAGTGGGCACCGCACGGCTCCATCCGACGACGGCGAACCCGCTGTGGCCTCCCTTCCCAGTCGTCGCCCATCAACGGAAGGCCAACGCCTTCCATCGTCTCCCCTTTTCCTATGTGTTGTTGAGACGGCGACGAATAATCCACCGGCAGGCCACCCAACGGCGTGGGTGGCCGCCGGCGGGTGGCACAAGGATGCTAGGTTCGGCTGTCGCCTAATGGCCGGCCGACGCCCTTCCTTACACCTCCGTCGCCCTTCCCTATTCCCCCTTCCTGTGGCTGCAATGGAAGCCTTCCGTTGCTTGCCCAATTTTTTTTTTTTTTTTGAAAAACTTGCAGCCGAAGAACAAAAAGGGAAACATCCGAACGGGAAGAACGACGCACAAAATCACCCAAAAGATCAACGATTCAACAATGAGCATAGGCTCTGATACCAATTGTTGGGATTTCTTCCCATAACGCATATACAAAACCAAACGTATATACCCTAAAACAGGATCATGCTCATGCTAAATCATTGAAATAAACGAAACCTTAAACTGAAGCGGAAGCGTACCTGAATCCATCTGATCTGGTGCACGGGAAGATCGTAGCAGTGTCTTCCAGGGTACGTGCGGCGCGCTTGAGGTCTCTCTCAGATGGGGAAGAGGAAAACCCTAGAAACCAATGTTTCAGGCAACCATTGCACGACCCCAGGGACCACTACCATTTTATAATAAGGACAATTACGGATTCCGCCCATCAAAGACTCGGTAATTGCGTATTGGTATCTATACATTTCAAAATTACCCCATATCATCTAAAATGACGTAATATCCCAAAATGCAATCACTTAAGCGGATATTTATGTTAAGATAGCCATAATGTCTGAAATTCCTCATAGACATAAGCCGGCCCACCAAATGATCTTACATGTCTTACAGTGGCTGGCTTAGTTTAGTGAAATTTAACCTTGATACGCTGGCTTCCTACTGAATACAAAGCTTTCGCCTTCCTAATCTAGTGATTACTAGATTGGAGAAATGTTTATCTCAATTCTTATGGTCTGAGGAAGCAAGTGGGAAGAAAAAGTAGCACCTTATTAAATGGGGAACTGTATGCAGGCCTAAGAAGAAGGTGGTCTAGGCTCAAAGCATTTGCAAGAGGTAAATGAAATTTATTTGGCCAGCAGAGTTGTTGGAATGTATAATAGGGACTGCGGGCCTCAAGTCCACGGTGGAGCGACATGTTAAATTAGTTTGACTTGGTTTCCCACCACTTAAGTAGTTGCTCTGTTGTCAAGAAAAATACCAAAGCTCGTTGTTTCTTTGTTCTAAATAAAAATTGTCCAAAATCCAGATTGGGGCAAGCTAGCTTTCTCTTCAGATGGTACTATATTTTACTTTTAAGCAAGCTACCCTTTCTCTTATACTTAGCCTGATTTCGGGCCATCCTCTTCCTTCTAGCATAGCTTTAGAACCTATTTTCCATCTTGTGTTGGGGGCAACGATTGGCAGACAAGTATCACGTTGGTTGAGCATAGAAAATTCTGCAAAATCCTACTCCTGTATAGCTACCTTGCTGCTTACCTTTGTCTCCCTCCTGCCTATATTTCTACTTTATTGACCGTACTGGCTAGACCGCAAGTAGAATGCATATTTATAGAAAGTAGATACTTCTTAATAATGGCCTCTGAACACTACCCTACTAGGAAACTATGCTGATATATGGTGGTTGATTCTCAATCTGGCCTTTTGACAGGAACCACCACGGGAAAGTTGTTGAGAATTTTGTATTATGGCAGCATATTTGCTTTAGTGCATATTGCACCTAGAAAAACTTCAATACTAAGAATGAAGCTTACATGTTCACTCTGTGGCCATCATTTATTTTTCCTTGAATTTTGTGCACCTATGTGGTTCCCTCATTAGTAGGAAAAGTGAGTTCTAAAATAAATAGAAACAGATGGAAGCAAATAGATCACCACATAAATGGAGGTGTGTCCATTCTAAGATGATGCACCATGAAGAATTTCACCCAGATTTTGGGTGTTGTAAACAATCTTGTCTGCTACACAGTAAGAAAGAGAATAATATGAATAAGAAAGCTGAGTAGATGTCTACTACACAGTAGATGTCAGCTTGTTTACTTTCACCTTCAACAAACTTCCCCAAAAAATAAAACTTGCCCCATCATGGTACTAACAGAAGAGACCCCAGCAGGGTTCAGTTTGTGAATTAATATATCATCCCTCACTAGCTTGACTTTGTGTTGTTTCTTGAAGTTCGTCTCCGATGATTGGAACAACCCTTCCACAAGTAAACCACAAATTGAAGTGAAAAAAACAAATAAAATTTCAAAGCATACATAGCCTCCACAGTAATTCTAAAACTTTGTGTATAAAATTTCTTTGCCATAAAGGAGATCCCTGAAAATTACCCCCTTGTGTAAGATTCCACCATCTTATTCTATGTGTTTTCATAAAGCATCATATAGACTGCGCAAGTAATTGTTTTTGTTCATTAGTTACAACAAAAAGCCACATTTCAGATTGAGTAGTGGCACAACTGAGACATTTTATAGCTCTACATCCGTGCATGTTCAAATATGCTTATCATGAACCACAATCTCCATGTTAGAGCTCTTTCTTCCTAAAATTGCTTGGTTATTCTCTGCTCTATCATTCAATTTGTCTATCATGATCCGTTTCTCATTTGGCAGCTTTTGGGAATCATATATTTTGTAGACAGCATCTTTCTTTCTGTCCAAAAGTCAATCTTTGTGTTTATATAAAGCATTTCTGATGTATGTACATTTTATAGATAATGGCCACAGACATTTAGTCACGTCCCCAAGGAATATCTTGATCCAGAACTAGCCCGTCCAAATTCTAATATGGTATGCCGTTGTTGACAAGTAAAGAGGTCTGATTAAGAAGTCATATATGTTGGTGAACATTTGAAGCCAGGTATAGTTCGTGAAGGTTTATACTACACTTGGTTCTGACCTTGAGTTGTATTAAGATCTCATACCAATAATATACAATGCTTATAATATTTTGGTTTGCGATAGCAGGACCTAGGCATTCGCATATGTACATGCTAGTATGCTTCACTACAAATATGGCTATAGGTTTATACATATAGTTTGTTAGACAGAATTTGATGTATACCTATGTATTTGGCCGCTGAGAACTATTTATTTTTTATCAAATAAATAATTTGGACGATCTAGCTTTATGCACATAGGATCACGTTCAATATAAACATGATTCCATGGAAAATTCAGTCTAGATCCAAGAAATTCGAGTTCAAATAAGTTCAGAGCAAGGTGAATTTGAACTCCTGATCGAATTAGTTTGAACTGTCAGTAAACTGAAATAAACTGGATCTGAAGTCAACGAACTAAGATCCAACTAAAGGAAATACAGTTGAACATGGTAGATCTGTTTCTAGTTCAAACTGAGTTCTCATCAGTTCAGCATAGTTAATTTTCAGTTTGAGCTGGAGATCTGCATTGGAAGGCAGTTAGAACTAAATTTGAATGTGGAAAGATTTCAAATGAACTGATCTGAATTTGAATGTGGAAAGAGGTAGTTCTCACAGTAGTGTACTTGATCCTACCTCAGTTTAAGCTGACATGATCTGGTCGAGACTTGACATAACTCGGTTTTAACTTTTAACTTAGGTAGTCGAGAGAGTGACATGATGAAAACATGCACTAAGCTAGAACTGATGTTGTGATACTTGTAGTTCTATCTGAGCCGGATTTTGAGTTGATTCCACTGAGGTGAGCTCATTCTAGACTTGTTGAAAGTTCAGGGTGCCAGGCGACCTAAAGTTCGGTGAGCTGAGTTGTGCTAAGTTGGCTTGAGCTGATGTGAGCTGGCCCTAACTGCTCATAGGGTGCTCGTGGAGATGGGAACCTCCTAATTGGATTTGTTTTGGAGAATTCTCTAAGAGTTTTCTAAAGCTCAGGAGAACAAGGGTCAATTGGTCACCTGGTGGGGTCTAATGGTTCTGGATCCCAGTAGGTGTTTGCCGCCCAAGTGGGGTAGGTTCAACTGGCATTATGTAAAGGGCTACACATTTCCGAACCAGTTTGAAAACAAGCGAACATGTCATCCAAATAGAAATTTGGTGAAATGGAAAAAATTTGGAACTTCTATAAGGCGCAACTGACTCTCTTCCAGGTAGATAAACTCCCGGCCCACCCGGACATTTGGAAAAAACAAAAAAAGAATGAACTTAGACCATCGGTTGGGCACTACCTTTGGCCTATCTAAGAGGTATGCACAAGTCTCTGTGTGCTATGTTTCAAGAGCATTGGTTGAACACTACAACAGTAAGCGGTGCTCTTAATTAACAGTGGTTGGAGAGAAAGACAAGCTGTACAAAAACCAACATAATCCTTAAGAGAAACACAGAAAAGGCATAGTTCTTTTTTGCAAAAAAAAAAAAAAAGAGAGAACACAATACAGAATTGAAAACAGAACTGGTATTCATGTCCACACAAAAGCTTAGTTCAATTACTCGCTATTTATAACCAAAGCAGCAGAAAATTAAAAAGAAAAACTGAAAGAAACAAACTGCCCGGCCCATTTGGAAGGCTTGGCTAACCTCACAACCCACTTTGCATATCGACACCTTTTATGCACGAAATGGGAACTGCTGTGCAGCTGAAGAAAAGGCCCAATACATCGTCGTGGATGGCCTGATGGCCTGTGCGATCCGTCAATACTGTTCCATGTAAACCCACGGAACAATGCATAACATAACGGTGTATAACATGATTTTCGCATTATGCATTTAGCTAAGGGGCAATTTAAGTTTAAATTTCAAACTTTAAGAAGCATTCATGTGTAAAAAACTGAAAATTAATGAACTTTTTTGTATATAAATAAAGTAAACTTTGTAGGCTGGTGTTGCTACAACATGCATGGCTTCGGCACTGGCATTAACGGAACACATCTGTTACTCCTGTCCTTGTCCAGGTGTTTGCGTCGAATTCGGAAGCATGGAACATGGCCCCCTTCTCTTTCACCGCTTCTGACTCGAATCAAATGCCCTTTAAACGAATCACATATTTCCATGTTTCAGTAGGAAAAGGAGGGCCTTGAGATAGATAAACCACTACCGTCAAAAATTAATTTGACAAACTAAAGCATGCAAGCCAAATATCGAATAACTTGTTACCATATAACCACGTACATAGACCTACAAGTTCTAACAGAGTATCTAAGTATCTAAGCAACCAACCGCAAGAAATTTCAGAATTTCTTTGAATTGATGAAGGAAAACTTTCAAAATCTTTCTCAAGAGGGAATGACTACTAATTTCTCAAGAGAGTTTGAGAAACATATTAAGTCATGTTGCTGATTTTCAGGATCTTCAAATGACACCCTCAAATATCCGGCTTTGTAAAAACTTCCCTTTTGAAAACCAGTTTTTTTTTTTTTAATCACTGGGTCTTGGCCAAACTTAGTTTTCATGTCATCCAGATACCCCGTGAACCTGGTTTTAGCTAGATTGTCAAACAAACGCTTCCTACATGTTTTTTCTGTTTTTACAATAAGCTTTACACGCAAATTGTTTTCGTTTTTTATTTTGTTGAATAAAGTTTATTTTCAATTAAAAAATTTGGAAATACTATAAATCTTACAAAAGTGTGCAACATGTCAAACTTAGTATCAACCACAACATTTACTCTCTCTCTCTATAGATGTGTACGCACATGTGGAATTATTCACATTATTGCAGGTAACAATGACAAAATATAAGTTTAGAAGCATAGTGCAAAAACTAATGGTTTTGGCACGTTTATGGCATACTCACTAAGCCTCCCATCTGCCAAAGGGACCCCTAAAGAAGAAAATTAATTTCACCAACAACAGTTTGTCTATTGGGGCGACTTGCAACTCCTAGCAGTTTGCATGAGAAAATTGAGCTTTTCTGGTGTAGATTTGAGTAAAGATAAAATGTGGTTGGTATTTGAAATTTTCTCAAATACCTCTTGAAATATTAGTTTTTTAATTATTTAACAAAAAGATTTCATGTTTTAAGATAACCTAAATTTGGAACATTAATTTTTAATTATTTAACAAAAATATGTAAAAAGTATGTAGCTGCATGCTTAAAACGTCTTTCTCAAGTAAACAAAGCAGTGTTTAAATGACACTCCAAAGCACCGTTTTACGTCCTAAAATTTTTACATATTTTATATGAACCAAGTTATAGTTTATAATAAAAATAAAAAAGTATCAATAGATTCAATGCATACTGTTAGTGCATATATATTGAGGAGTCGAGATTTGTTTGAAATGCACGTTCGTTGGCAGAGAGTTACCAATTATTTTAATAAATATTCAGTTTAATTGTTAAAAAAAGTTGAACTCTTACCGAACTGATACTGCCGATTAATGACACCGTATCGCTCCAAACCCGAGACTAACGGCAGGAGAAAAAAACAAGAGTTTTGTAAGCGGGACCCAGAATCCGAGCAAGTGCGCAACTGTTTCCGAGTGTGACTGGTGGCCCACTTCCCACGAAGTTCCTCACATAAACCTGCGTTGTGATTGCCAGTAAATAGGGGGGCACCAAGATAAGGGAACGGGAGATTAAAACTTATATAACAGATTCAATCAAGTAACAACTAACAAATAAAAAGAAAGTTTCTTTTGCAATTCTTTTCTTATATTTGGAAAAGAATCTGCCAAGGAGGATCTGATGAAAGTTGGCCATGAACAACCCGTTCTTATCCTGAATATACATAAACAGCTCCTCCATAGACTTCGAATTTGTTTATGATTTATTGTATGGCTTTAAACACATCATGTACACCAAAAGAAAAAAGCCATTCTGCTTGATCTCCTTATGCATGAGAGCGCCAACTGTTGCCAACCCATCAATGGAACCTCAATGACCTCATTAGCACAGAAAGGACAACAACAAGAACACGAGATAACAGTCATTGTCATAATAAAGAAAGCACATCGAATCTGGAAAACCAATTTTCAGCATGTTGTTTAGGTGATGTGTTGATGACTATTTTTTAAGTAGTCAAGTGAAAGACATAGAAGATTACTCAAACATCCTGAAGTTTGATCCTGACAACTGAAAAGAAGTCCTCAATATTGCATAGGCGCTCCTCCTTCCTATAATGTCAAGGTTGCTGGAAAAAACTGAGCTTGCTATTTCCAAAACATACTAAAAAGCTTGAATCTTGACATCTTCTATGTTAAAGTTCCAACCACTTATTCCATGCTTGTATTCATTCCTCAAAAAGTCAAACCCACTTTTAAAAAGAGAGACCTGTGTAGAGAAGAGGCAATATATCGACATGCACTACCAATTACCAAGGAAATGAAACATTTATACATCAACTTAATCTAATACCAAAGAAGCAAATAGAAACAAGGCATGCAACGGTTGATGATAGAACAAGTCATTTCACAGAAAAAATTGGTTGAAATATTAAAAAAAGGACATGTATAATTTCTTTATCTGTGAATAGCTATTCAACAGATCAACCTAGTAAAGAAGACCAGCTACCACATAAATTGGAGATAGAGTTATACACATTCACACAGAAACCTTAGTAACTTGCTCTGACATGCACTTATGTGACAAGCAATTCACTTAAAATGAATTCTCCATGTAAATAATCAGCAAGGTGCACCACTAAATTATTAACATGGTTTATCTTAACAATAAATCATAGAGCTGACCATATTCTCAAAGAACTATAACTATAATGAGAAATAGATGTCAAGATGCAATAAAGAAGACAATATGAACTGCAAATTAGGAAGAAAGAGGAACTACTTGTAAGAAAGAATTTCTCTCAAACTTGAAAGCAATTTTGGGAGTACTCATGGGACAAACTTGAGACATCTTACTTGTATGATTAGTGAAAGTAAGAGATGTAATATCATCATCAATAAACGATCAGAAAAATTGAACCAAAGAAGTAACAAGGTGCAAACTGGCAAGCAAGATAAATATAAGCACCTATGTAGAGACACATGAAACATAGTAAGCAGAAAGGCAAGACAATAAAATTTACATGCTTTGGTGTAAAATCACACATAAATCCACGGCAAAAGGGTACTATCAAGGATGTTCAATTCAATAGGCCTTGGTGCTCTTTTTACTTTTTTTTTTTAATTTACAATCACCATCATTACAATTAGTTCCACCATTGTCGTCTCCTTGATTGTAGGAGCTATTATGCATGGGGATCATATTTGATTTACACAAAATATTTTCAGATTTTTCATTTTTGTTTCTATGTTTATCAACAGTCCCTGCCTTGCTCTAATCGATAAACCTGGTAACATCTCCATGACCTATAGTTGCCTTTTCTTTTGCACCATTCATGCTGCTATGGTTACTAGCCTCCCTCAAACTGCATGGCATGCCAGTTTGCCTCTTTAATTTTTAAAACTGGCTCTAGATAGGGTCTTAGTAAAGATATCGACCACCTGTTGAGTTGAAAGCACGAACTGTGTATTGAGAAGTCCAAGAGCAAACTTTTCTTGTAAAAACCGATAATCAAGCTCTACATGCATGTTTCATGCAAGAATGAAATATAAGCTTGATTGACTTGAACTGTGGACATGTTGTCACAATACAACATAGATGGATTGCTTAAATACACCTGAATGTCTTTAAGTATGTAGGTGATTCATGTCAATTTAGCAGCAGCAAAAGTCATAAAAGTGACATGCAGCTTATGTCGTTGTTCTTGCTACGGTAGGTTGCTTTTTCACCGCTGTAGATCGCCTGTCTCTTGACACCTAGTCCAATCAGAGCCCAAAAAGGCATGAAGGCCAAGTTGTTCTTGACAATATAGCTTACATCCAAATTCTATAGTTCCATGTATGTACCAAACTAACCTTTTAACAAGCTGAAAATGACTCAGCATAGGTGTTTGCACATATTAACCAAGAAAATTTAATGGCAAATGAGATATCTGGCCTGGTGAATATAATATATTGAAGGCTTTCCACCAGACTTACAAAGAGCATTGTATCTGAACAAATTGTATCTTTGTCAGGCTGCTTGTAATTTTGGACAAGTCGGTATTACTGCTGACTTGCAAGATGTCATATTGGTCTTCTCCAAAAGACTAAAGGCATATCGACTTTGATTGAGAAATAGTCCACCTCAAATCTTTACCACTTCAACACCAACAAACTGAAGAACATAACCAAGTCTATCATTATAAATTCTTTTACTTAAATTCGCAATAAATTCTTTAAGAAAGGCATAGTTGCTTCCAGTAAAAATACTATCACCGACATACAGGAGTAATAAAATAATTCCCTTGTTTTCATGGCAAATGAATAAGGAAAAATCTAAAGTACTTGAAAATAACCCCTTAGATAGAAGATAAGTGCCAAAGCCATCATACCATGCTATTGGCGGTTAACAAAGTCCATCAAGAGCATCATGCAGCTTACAAACACGATAGGGCCTTTTAAAATCAACAAATCCTTGTCTGTTGTTCAATAACAATAGTCTGATCAACATCTCTGTGGCAAAAAGTGTTCTTGACATGCATTTGCCGGATGTCCCAGTTGTGAGATAAGAAAATAGTTAAGACGATTTGTATTGTAGTTGGTTTAATTACCAGCGAGAATGTTTCTAAAAAATCAACTTCTAGAATTATGAGTGAACCCACTTGCAACCAACCTAACTTTTAGTCTTTCAACTATGCCATTAGTTTTCAGTTTTGTTTTGAAAACCCACCTTGTTGATATAACATTCATATCATGTGTATGAGAAACCAAGGTCCAAGTTTGGCATTGTTTAAGTGCCCTCATTTCTTCTTCCATGGCCGTGACCCACAATAGGACTTGGAAGGCTTGCTTTACACTTTTTGGCTCTAGAGGTAGTCCTAAGTTCAAAACATATTTTGGATTGGGTTTAGATATTGCATCCTTGGTATGTGTGACCATAGCATGGGTATTGAATCTAGTAGATGCACGAGGCAATGGGTTATCCTCTTGTTGAATATTTGCTAAATTTTCTTCATGATTTATCTCACCACCTGTCATTACATTATCACTTTGGGGTTCCTCATGTTGAAACGTGGGGTGGACTGAACTCTCCCTTCCTCAATATAGTAATGTAAAAGGTACCTCTGAGTTTGCAAAGGAGCATGGTCTTTTAAGAGTGACACTTAGTTACTCACGGGCTTTTTGAGTGATGTGTGGCTGAACTTTTTCATGTTCATTTCAGTCACTAAATGTAACTCCATCCAGTAGAAGAAGAAGATAACGATACACCAGGTTGTTTGAATGGAAAACAGTTTTCATAAAAAAATGACATGTGATATCTAAATGTTAGCAATTTTTTTATTAAAACTTTTACAAATATTCAGTAGGTGAAAGCATTTGTATCCCTTATGAACAAACCTATATCCCATGAAAATGCACTGGAGAGATAGAGGCCCAAGTTTGTTTGGGGCGTAATCACTTAAGTACACACTAAATTTTTCTAAACGTTAGCAAAAAAAAATCAAATGTTGTTGTGGATTCTCTATAGTTGAAAGATTCAGCAGCAAGAATGTATTTTCTTTGTTATTTAGGACTTTAGTAACCATATTTATCATTGGTAAAGGTTTTTTAAAGGTGCACAAATAGTAACAAAAAGTGTTTTCATTGCTAATATTTTCCCCTTTATGAACAAACCCAAAATCGTTATTTAATAGACTATATTCTACCCCCACCTTTCACGAGTTTTCTTTCTTTTCTTTCCATGAATTTTTTAAAACCCCATGAGCTTCCCCTCTTCCCGCTGCAAGTTTTTCCAAACTCCTTGAGTCTGGTTGTTGGTTTTTCCAAAATTTTTCAGGCAACTTTTCTCAAGTTGTTGGTTTTTCTTTTCCCACTCCATCCTTTGGCAATCAATTGGGGGCATCTGGCATGAACGTTCCCATGATGTGTCATTCTTCTTCATCCCTAGCACAAAGAACCCGTTGCCTGTGCTTGACAGCTTTGCTCCCCTCCTCTCTTCTCCTCTTGTGCATGAGGTCACTTCTACTCCTGCTAGTGACCATGCTCCCATTTGTTCGATTGAGGATAAGTGTATGTGTGACCTGTTTCATGTAAAAGGTACCTCTGATTTTGCAAAGGAGCATGGTCTTTTAAGAGTGACACTTGGTTACTCATGGTCTTTTTGAGTGATGTGCGGTTGAACTTTTCATGTTCATTTCAGTCACTAAATGTAACTCCATCCTCTTGAGTAGAAGAAGAAGATAACAATACACGAGATTGTTTGAATGGAAAAAAGTTTTCATCAAAAAATGACATGTGATATCTAAACGTTAGCAATTCTTTGATGAAAACTTTTACAAATATTCAGTGGGTGAAAGGATGTGTATCCCTTATGAACAGACCAATATCCCATGAACATGCAATAGAGAGATAGAGGCCCAAGTTTGTTTGGGGCATAATTCCTTAAGTACGCACTACAAATTTTTCTAACTTTAGTCACGTAGAATGAATTTGCATTGCTATTTTTCTAAACGTTAGCAAAAAAACTCAAATGTTGTTGCAGATTCTCTACAGCTGAAAGATTTAGCAGCAAGAATATGTTTTCATTGTTATTTTAGACTTTAGTAACCATATTTATCATTGGTGAAGGTTTTTTAAAGTTGCACAAATAGTAACAAAAAGTGTTTTCATTGCTAATATTTTCCCCTTTATCAACAAACTCAAAATCGTTATTGAATAGACTATATACTACCCCCACCTCCCACGAGTTTTCTTTCTTTTCTTCCCATGAATTTTTTAAAACCCCATGAGCTTCCCCTCTTCCTGCTGCAAGTTTTTCCAAACTCTATGAGTCTGGTTGTTGGTTTTTCCAAACTTTTTCAGGCAACTTTTCTCTGGTTATTGGTTTTTCTTCTCCCACTCCATCCTTTGGCGATCGATTAGGGGCATCTAGCATGAACGTTCCCATGACGTGTCATTCTTCTTCATCCTTAGCACAAAGAATCCGTTGCCTGTGTCTGACAGCTTTGCTCCCCTCCTCTCTTCTCCTCTTGTGCATGATGTCGCTTCTACTCCTGTTAGTGACCATGCTCCCACTTGTTCGATTGAGGATAAGTGTACATGTGACCTGTGAAACTCTACTGTTGATTCATCGCTTGTAACTCTTCATGCCATTGTCGCCCGATCTTTAACTCCGCTCTTGCAATTTTGAGAATCGCCACTGCCTGGTCTCCGTCTCTCGTTGTCGTCTTTGTTCTGTTTGCCCTTGTACTTACATATGTGGGTGTTTTAATTTATTCATTTTAATTGTGGAGTGTATGTGTGTGGCAACTTAAATATTGCTCTAAAGAAACACCAGAAAATCGCTGATAGGAGGAAAAGGGAAGAAGAAATAAGAAAAGAAAAGGTTCAGGCAGAGGTAATAAGTCATAGAAGCCTTTACGGACCCGTGAGACACGTCGGTAAGGCATTACTTAAAAACGTAGGTAATGATAATGCAATAAACATTACCAACATAATGAAAATGGCATTAGCAACGTCCATAGCCAACATGTCGATCAAAATAGAGTTTCAGCAACGTGCGATGCTTGTATCGGTAATGTTTCAACAATGCAGTGAATGCCCCATGTCGGTAAAAATTAGATCAATACATGTACTTTTTACCAATGCACTTAGCTAGACATCGATAATCTTCAACATCAAAAATTTCATCGACCCGAAAACTGTAACGCGTCAGTAAAAATGAACCTTCAATGACATAATAGCTCCATGTGTTGGTGAAGGCTTTTTTAACTAACTTCCTCTTCGACTTCGGTGAAAACTGCGTTATATTTTTCATGCGTCATTGAAACCATATTTTTTTTAGTGCACCCTCAAAGTACATATGTTTGCATTTGTAGGACCCTAGGCTTGAACTCGCTCTCATACAAACGATATCAATTTATGTACTTGCATATTGGACTTAGGCTTCCAGTTCAATATATCCCAGCCTGCCCCTAGTGGTCTTGATTTTAGCCTCAAAAAGGTTAGAAATAAGATCAATTAAGCTTTTAATATCTCTCTCTCTCTCTCTCAAGTGCTCAAAAACTTCCAACAACCTTCAAATAAATTTCAACAAAGGGGTGTCGTATTATATACAGAACCTTAGCATTGCTTAACCATCACCTTCTCACAAATTTTAATGGTAGAAACCTAGCTAAACAAAATTTTATAATATAATAAAATGCAATTACAAGTCAATAATTAAGCCAATATGATCGAAAATGCAAAATATGATCAAGAAAAAATCAACGACATAAGAAAAGAAAGCAGAAAAGCTACGGCTTGTACTATTTTTCTGACAACAGTCTGATTTGCATATACGGTAGGTTCTTGCATCGCAAGAAGCAGAAGCAGCCTCTACTACCACAAAAGAGGGTTAATTACGTGGCCCCTATGGCATGCAAAACACAAGCGACAAAATATATCTATGTTTAAGAGCAGCACTTTTTGTTGAGCAAGAGATGACGGAGGCAGCGGGCGTGGCCGCACGCAGAAGAAGGTAGCTAGCGGCGTCCATGTGTTAATCTACCGCGCTGTCCGCGTCATCCTCCTCCTTCTTCCTTCTCCCACCACGTCCACAGCCATGAGGCGCGCCAGCTCCACCGCCTCCTTGCATGGCGGCGGCAAATTAAGGTCCATCTTCCGCCAACGAATCTGCAGCCTCTTCACCTTCCTCTTTCCCGGCCGATCGCAGTACCCCTCGACCTTTTCGTCTCTCTGTTATTTTCTTCTACTGCAAAGGAAGAGGAAAAGGAAGAAGAACTGGTAGCTAGCTCTTGATTAATTTCCTCGAGTTATTATGTCGATGCTTCCATTACAGGATTGGGTTTTGAACGGGGCGGATCGAAGTCGCGTGGTGTCGATATCGGTGTTCGTGGCGGTGCTTTGCCTCTGCATCGTCATCGGTCACCTGATCCAGGAGAGCCGGTGGGTGAAGGAGTCGTTCGCCGCTCTTTTGATAGTAAGTTCTCCTCTTTCTTCTCCCTTACGTGCTCGATTTGATTTGATTGAAGCATCAACTATATGTGAACGGAACCGATTGCGTTAATTTGTTCGTTGACTCACGCCACCATGACAGTTGAATTTTTCTTACTGTTTAGTTCCTCGGTAAAATATTTCTCTCGTTACACGTGTTAGTGTGATCGATCGATTTTCCAACAAGAATTTTAGTATTGGTGCATTCTGAAGTTGAAGATATGAGACTGGATGTTATTGATTGATTGAGAAGAAATCTGAGCCTAGCTACTATATTATATATATGGTCGATTTTCTCATAATAATCTTATTTGAAATCTTATTTAGAGATCAGATTTTCATGTTGTTTCTACAAACTTCACTCCTACATACAAATATGTACTTTTACAAAACATGCGTATGCGCGAAATATGTGAATTGACCAGCAGGGAACAATACGTAAGATGAGATACATAAGCCAAGGAGATTCAAACTGACACATCTGAAAATATCTTCGTTTCTTTGGAGACGCATAATGTTTTCTACGAGAAATGAGTCCATTAGAATGTTAAAAGTGAAATTAGCTGGGCGTGATAATCTCACTTTTTCACGCACGAAAAAACACCGATCATTTTTCCATTATTAGTTTTCTATTAATAATAATCGTTTAACACAAACAAGTACCGAATAAAAGGGATTTATTTTACTGTCCAAAAGAAAAGTACATGGAGTCTCTCTCCCCTCATTTATGATGACATGTTATCTCTTTTTCTGTGTACTCATTTGATTTAAGCGCCCATGTCCGAGAGATATGGCTGAAAGGGACTTTGTCTAAATAGAATGGGCAAAGGTGCATACATAACACATGTACTTAAAAGTGAGCTAGAGCCAAGTGGTTTACATAACCATCTCTTACCAAACATGGAGCTATCAAACACCGCACTATCTGGTCTGCCAACACACACATTGTTTAAAAGAAAAATAAAAATTGGTCATGTTTAGGACTTGATTAACTCTGATATCAACTAAAATACTTATCTTTTTACCTCCAACCCAAACAACTATGCTATGCTTTTGAAGTAAAAGTTAATAGGGGCTCATATTTTAACTTCCATCAAGCCCTCCAAAAGGTTTAAAATATTTATCAAATGACATTTTTAACTTTGTTAAATTAAAATTGCTTTTTACAAAATAAAAAAAATAATAGACAGGCAGGAGGTGAGTCACAACTCTCGCTTGAAGGTTTGGTTGCCTCTCTCGAACGACCCTGGCCGCATCATTTTTTTTTATTTTGTAAAAGATTGATTTTAGTTTAAAAAATATTAAAAAATATAATTTGATAATATATTTTATTGTTTTTAATAAGGAGTCCTGTTTGACGCCTCTGTTACTTAATTGTTATTGAAAGGGTTAGGACCCAGTTATATTGGCCCAAGGGTTGGGCGTCGTTTTATAATTTTTTCTTTCTTTTAACAACTATGACCCCAGCCAAAGGTGCAGGGAAACATAAGACCCGACTATTACGTTCTGCCCAAGCTTGCCACCACCACCATCATCGCATAGCAACGAGGGGGCTGGTGGTGTGCATCTTCAATTTAAACTACAGGCAACACTTCCTCGACTACAAAAGATGTGCCAGACACTAGATTCGAGAGGTGCTCGGGTCATTAGATCATTCATGTCTCAAAACGGTCTTAAACCTAGGGGCAGGAGAGGGAAAGGGAGTGAGGTTTCACCTCTCCGTTCCTCTAAAATCTGCCACCATGAACAGTGAGTCTTTGCATCTACGTAATGCGGAAGAACCTTAGGTGGCATTTGATGGATTGGAATTTTGATTCACCAATGAAAATTCAAGAATCATATTAAAATTCTAGGTTTCAGTTTCTTAATTTCAAAACCAAAATACCTCACTTGTTTAATAATTTTAATTTCTTAAAATTTAAGCATTTTGATTTTAAAATTTCATAATTTTAAAATACTACCAAAAGAGGTTGAAGCCCCTCCCCACTTCCTCATGCTCCAACTGCTTCAAAATCCGAGTGAATCTACCACAGCCATCGCTAACACGACATAACATATGACCTCGGAAGAAGGGGAATGGGGGACATTTTTTACTCTTTTCTGGCAGTGATTTGCTACACAAATGCCTTAACCTGTCTCGAATTCCGTCCCTAAGCACAGGCACTGCATCTGGGACATTCGAAACGACGGACATTGATTTCCGATTTCATTCGATAATCATAATCAACACTCAAAATAAAAAGAAAAGAAAAATTAAACAAACACGTTTTTCTTGTTTATTTATTTTCCTTTTTTCATGCATTTTCTTGAAAAAATGGCGATATTTGTCAACATTCTAGACAGACGTGCAAATACACACGTATATATTTCTACTTCCAACACATTCCGAGATGGTGTACTCTACGTCTCTACCATGGCTGGTGAAACGTAACGTACTTTTGTTTGCTCCCTTGAAACCTGATTGAAGTTTGTCTTAATCACTCTTCGCAGAAATTTCTTTTCGCAAGATTGGCATGTTGATCAGCCAGAAAAGAAAGAAATTCTGGTTTTTTCCCCTCTCTTTTTAACTCATTTGAATGGATGAATGTACCTGATGCTTGTTATACTTTCATTGTTTCCTTGGTAGGGATGTGTTACTGGACTTATCATTTTGCTGTGGAGCAAGGGTGCTAGTTCACACATTTTGAGATTTGACCAAGACCTTTTCTTCATATATCTTCTCCCTCCGATAATCTTTAATGCAGGGTACTCGTTTATGTTCCCAGAAACTTGTCCTGTTTGTGCTATTGTGCTTGAGATCTGCATATGAGTTAAAGCTTTCTCGATCCCACGTGTTTTATAGGTTTCAAGTGAAGAAGAAGCAATTCTTTCATAATTTCCTAACCATCATGTTGTTTGGAGTTGTTGGGGTCTTTATATCATCAGCCATTATAGCAGCAGGTACTGTTTACTTTCTGTTGTTTAGGATTTGGTGCAAATAAAAACATATTCTCCCATATCTTCGTTGTATGGTGGCTTTTAGATTATTTATGAATGTCTTCATGTAGCCATAAAATAGATCATCTTCCTGATAATTCAAATCATTGCAGACGCTTCTCTCAGAGCAGGCTTGCTAGGGAGCTATGATTTTCCCAAGTTTGATTCGTTGTTTATTAATTACATTTCCTTTACAACTTGCAAGTTGAGAAGTAAACTCTAAGCTAAGTATCACATAATACTTATCTTATTTAATCTGTCTATGCAATTCGGTCGTTTGACATAATTTTTCTTTATGGTCTATGAGAAAGGGAAATGAAACGTTTTTGAACGTGTTAGTCAAGAATCAAGATTATTGATATGAAGACCAAGGTTCCTGTTTATCCTAGTCTTTTGCCATTGTTAAGAACAAACGACAAGACTTGCTAATGCTGACCGATGCACACGTGTTCAGGCAAAACCAAAAGAGGAGTGGAAAGATCCTGTCTTATGGGCTTCCTACCTCAAATATACTATTGCTGCAGAAGGGGTATGCGTCTAACTGTAGAGAAACGAAGACAAGAATTATGAAATCTCATCTAGAATGACCAATCCATAAATCCAATATTGTAATGGAGCCGCGGTGCATGGCATTTGTATTTTTTAAGAATATGGAAATTTCAGGAAATTTGGATTCAAATTATTTTTTCACAATAAAAGAAGATCTAACATTTTGTCTTGGGAATTAACCTCAGTTTTTGAAGCCACAAGAAGGTAAACTGGAATTTTAGTTGGTTTGGGATTTGGAAAATCAATCTTCTAGAGTTGCAAAGGTCATCATTTGGACAAAGAGGATCAGCATCAAACCTGTGTCTTATTGAATGCTTTGCTAGATACACTCACAGGCTGCATGCCAGATTTGGTGGCACAGAAATTTGAAGCCGCATTGATGAAGGATGGCAAAAGCATGCGCTTCCTTTGACTCTTTGTACTGTGTAAGTCCAGGTAGAAGGAGATCCTTATTCCGTGATAGGGGAATGTAGAATCAATGTTTAGGACATGGTGCATGCCGTTGCACTTTAAGAGCAGCCTTATTTGCAGTCCTATGGTGCTTTCGTTATGGTAGGCGAGTGAAGGGAGAAAGAATAGACCTTCCATCTCAATGACTAAAGACAAGCTAAGAGAGCTGCTTAGTATCACTTTGATTAAGAGGACATCGGCTTCATTCTGGATGTGTCAACAAGTATGCTCCTTCTATGAAAGGATCCTCTTGGGGCTGCCTTTTCAGGTTTATCTGACTAACTTTGATTGCATCCCTCTCATATAGACACATAAAGATATCTTGATGTTTCATGTCAATTTATCTTGTTAGTAAATCACAAAACTAGAAACTCTGAAGAATCAAGGAGAAGTGCAAGAACTTCTTTGCATGAACAGCTACCTCCAGAAACTTTTTAATTTTGAATATTTTATTATAATCTGCATTACAGTTCAGAGAGTGGTTTCTCTAATGATAACAAGTATCTTTCAAAGCTGTGGGCAGAGCGCTTGAGGATTTTAGTCTTGGGCAAACATAGGCACTGGACAGACTGTAATCTTCCTTCAAGAGATAGTCCTTCATGGGCAGTAGCATGTCAAGTTTGACATGTGAATGTCAATTTGTTGGCTGGATGCCAGAGATGCAGGGTGCACCAGATTATGGGTTTGACTTTAGTGGTCAAGTGCACTATTGGTGTCCCCTAGCCAGAAATATAGTGAAAGCGTTGTTGCAAGAAAGAAAGGTTTCGGACATTGACATGAGTCACAATGGAGGGCCCGTAATAAGAATTTTATCTCCATCATTGATATTTTCGAGGGACCAATGGACAGGAAGATCATTTGCTTTCCAGAATGCATGCTGATGCTACTCAGTTAGGAACCTGTTAGCAAATGAGGTAAACAAGTTTCATGGGAATACCTTGGATGACGTCTGGATAAGGATTCCCAGTTTTTGGCTCCTTAAGTACTTGTGGTCCCTGTTGAATGAGCCCAATTCAAAAGGCCATTTAATAACCAGTTCATTTAGATGATGTTGATTAATGAATAATCAATAAATGTGTGCCAGTTCCATGGTTATGAGGAATCATTGCCACCACAAGACATGATTTTTTTGGGGATCATTGCTGCTATCAGAAAGAAGTCAGATCACATTTATTCCTTTTTTCTTGTTATCCCAGTTAAAGTTTTCCTGATTTTGTCATTTATTCTTTGGAAGAAGATGTAAATGCTCCTTGGTGGCACTGGGACCTAGAAACTCAGCTAAGGATGTATGCCTGCCACAGAGAGTGAGAAGCTTCTCCTGCTTTATCTTTCAATCAATCTTCTGCTGAACAATATATTCTTCCATAAAACAATTATTGTTTTTTACAGTTAAAAGTGCCACTAAAAGAGGTTATAGATAATCCTTTTAGTGCACCAAGGATATATGGGTCTTTGTTATGAATCAAAACAATATTTATTATGCATAGGCAGGAACCATGTCTTGCAGACACAGATAAAGGGCAGCCGCCAAGCCCGCGTCAACACTTAAAGGCATAACAGCAGTGGTCCAAGCTGTGTAAGTACTCAGGAGCAGTCAACGCACACTATGCCATACTTTGTCCAATTTGGACTTGGTTAACTCTTGTATATATATATATATGTGTGTGTGTGTGTGTGTGTGTAAATTTGCACATACATACATATGCATGTTTATATGTATACACAAGTTTCGCGAAATTTCTTTGTACCTGAGTCTGCACACACACCTGTGTGATATAGGGTTGGAAACTATCCTGGTTGAATTTATAGGTGTTAACATATCATGTATAGGGAACCGGGTCTGGATCCAGACCCGGTCCCATGTGCACGGGTACCGAGAGTGGCTCGGTACCCTAGGCAGGTTTCCCTCTTATTTAATCCCACTTATGGTGTAATTATTGATTATGTGGAATAACATTTTCTCTCTCCTAGGGTTGCGGTTGTGTCCCTAGGTTAGAGCTTCTCCGTGGTTTTTCACCTCCCTTTGAGGTTTTCCACGTATATTGTGTGTTCCTTCTCTTTTTCTCCATCTTGGTGTGTGTTTCTACAATAGGCATTTGAATTTTCTGTTACTTTGTCCACTGCATGGAAACAATTTTTAGCTGTTTGGTGCAGGTTGCTGGTGGCTATTTCCAAAAGTAGGATTCATTGGGCTCAAATCACAAGATTATCTTGGTACTCTTGATATTAGGTTATGGAAGTTATTTTAGAGCTGTAATGTTGATCCTTGATATTTCAAAATATCTGCTGTTATACTTATATCTTATGCAGCTCTAGGAGCAATCTTTTCAGCAACTGATACCGTGTGTACCCTACAGGTTAGTAAACTAGTCCTTATTTTAACTAAACTCTGCTTCAAATTTAAGAAGGAAAAACTCATTATTAGCTCATGTTTCTATATCTGCTCAGAAATTAAGTCATTAGATTTCATGCAGGTCTTGCATCAAGAAGAGACTCCCTTATTATACAGCCTGGTGTTTGGTGAAGGTGTTGTAAATGATGCTACTTCCATTGTTCTTTTTAGAGCAGTTCAGAAGTTTTCGGTTTCTAGACTTGATGGATCCATTGCCACTCGTATTTTTGGAGATTTTCTCTATCTATTCGTGACAAGTACATGCCTTGGTATTTTGGTGAGTGTCCCATTTTTGAGAGTTCAAAGTAGTTGTGTGGATTTCATGCCTTCCTAGGAAGAATGACTCTTATTGTTTCTGTTTGTACTGATATTAATCGTTAAGCATTCATATTTTCCTTTACTCTGGTATATGATAATCACACGTTTCAATTTTTTTTAGCTAAGATGCGTCTAAAATTCTAATTCTTTTTTACTAAGTTCCAGAAAGACTATTTATAGTGTAAATATGGATTATAGTAAGGAAACATGCACTCTGCTGTATCTGTCTACCCCAGTTTTCTTTCATGAAGGATCACATATGAGGCATAGTCACTAATATTGCCCAATATTTTTGAAAATATCTTAATATCTTCTTCATTCTAAGGGCAGCTGACATTATTGCCAAAATATTGTGATTATTAAGATTTCTTCCCAGAATATATAACATGACACTCTAATGGTATTTTCCTTTTCTTAGAAAAGTATATATTTTAACATATACCTTTTACTTTTGCTTCTTTTATAATATTGAAAAGCTTTTATGACTGTTTCCTAGTGCTTTTATATAAGAAAAATGTATAAAGAATTTATATCTTCATAAATTCATATACTATTCTCTTTACTAGTTTACTTTTTTCAATTTTTGAGATTTGTCCAGAAAAACAAGGTTCTTTAACAAGTTTCTGAGAGAAACCTTTTTGAGGAATCTCCAAGGACAATGTTTGTTACTATGGTGTGAGGGTGTCGGTTGACTGAACAATTCTCCATCTTTGATGATCTCTTGAACAAATTTTCTCGCTCTGATTCGTTCTTCAGCATCCAACTCCATATAAGGAATAGAATTATAGAATACATTTTGGGGATAGGGGGCCTTCCACAGAATAACTTGGTTAGAAAGATGCCATGGGCTAATAGTAGGAGAGACATTCACTGTCAGGGGATGCCTCGTCCATAGATGATCTTCTTTTGTGCCTCAATAACTAGGATACACTTTATACCATGTATATGCATGTGATTACAGTGGATGTGGAAAACATTAAAGTAGACATTCTATGGAAAGATGGTAAGTTCCTTGCCATGCACAAGAGGCACACCGATTGGTCCATGTGTAATAAGCACTCTGTACATCCATTAGTGTTTTTCCAAGTTGTCATGCACAAAGTTATGTGTATTACCATCTCTATATTCAATTGCATTTGCTTATCCCAAGACGGGTGGGATAATTTATTAAACAATAAATGCAAGGATGTCTCCACTCCATTATTAGGTCATGGGTGTGAAAGTAGAAAAACAGGAGCTTCTGAAATGTGGTAATGATGAATATATATCTCTATGTGGGCATATGCACATTACATATATAGGTGGTACTTGATTTTTAGGGATGCACTCACATTACATTCATTGCCCACTTTTGTTATGGTACGTTATGAATATCATCAATTTATTTGTATTGTTTACATGAAAAGCACATTGTTATATTGCTATAACAAGTATAGGTTGTCTTTTCATTTGCAAATTCATGAGTATGTGCTTAGTTTCAGTGTGCCACTAATGGGAACATAGGATTAGAAAAGCCATGCTTTGATAGCATGACATGAATTTTCATCTTGAAGTTCCTGAGTAGGAGGCAGTTTCTCTCTAGAATTGTCTCTACCTTTCTTTACTAGTTGCACTCCTTTATTTCCGTGATGTTTTTTTCTCTTACTGCAGACTGGGCTTATGACTTCTTACGTTACGAAGACTTTGTATTTTGGTAGGTAAGGTCGTTTATCTTGCTCTTCTTAAGGCTGTAATTTGCCCGTCTGAAATGGACTGCACTAAATTGTTTCCGTTTCACAGACACTCTACAGATCGTGAGATATCTTTGTTGGCCTTGATGGCCTATCTGTCGTACATGGTTGCAGAGGTTAGGAGTTGATAGTTCTCACTTAGTTCTTATATATGTTTATGTAGTAAGTAAACAAATGGTTTCTGAGTTATGGACTTAACCATTTAACCTCTGCAGCTGTTGCACTTAAGTGGCATTCTCACTGTCTTCTTTTGTGGAATAGTTATGTCCCATTATGCATGGCATAATACAACAGAGAATTCCAGAATTACAACAAGGCAAGTTATTTGGAAATGAAGATGATTTATGTTTCAGATGTGACATAATGCTTAATTGATTTGTTCATTCATAAATTCTCCCTTTAAGAAGACTTTCCGTCAATAAGCAAAATGTTTACGTTATTTTTGTGTAGGTGTATTTTTCATTACATGCATTAAAGTGACAGCAATATTGTTAAGACGTGTTTATATTCAATATTAGGCTTGAGAGGGCACTTGTGTAATAATGTTTCTTTTAATGACTTTCTTGTAACTTTTCCCTCTCCTCTAGTCTATATAAAGAGGAGTTAGGGTTTCTTTCGAGGTTAATCAAAGATTAGTTCTCTTGAAATTTATCATGGTATCAGAGCCCATCGGCGTCAGTTGTCGCCGCCGCCTGATCGGCGTCAGCTGTCGCCGCCGTCTGATCGTTTGCCTCCTGATCGTTTGCCTCTTGCCCGTCGCCGCCGCCGCCTGATCGTCCTGCCCGTCGCCGCTGTCTGATCGTCCTGCCCGTCGCCGCCGGCTGTCCGACCGTCCCCTGCACCCGCCTGCGCGTGTGCACTCTGCCGTTGCTCCGCTGTCTGTCGCTGCTCCGCCCAGCAGACTGAACGCCTGCGCCCGTTGATGCTTCGCCTGTTCTGCCAGCGTCCTCTCTGGCTCTTTCGTTTAGTCTGCTCTCTTTTACACAGCCGTCTTCTCGTCTAGGTCAACATGTCTCGTCTGATTGAGTATTGGTTGCTATCATCTTTATGATCTTTTCGTAGTTATATACATGTGATTGTATATTTCTGCGCTTCTTATTCCGTGGCTCGGTTTCCTCCTTTTTTTTTGAGTTAAAAGATGTCTGAAATTAGTAGTGGAGCTAATACCTCTTCCTTTGTATCGTCGGGAGAGATGAAGAGTTCCCCATTTTTCAGCATTATCACCAAAATGGATGGGGGTAATTACGAGATGTGGGCCATGCAAGTAAAAAGAACCTTGATCGCTCATGACAAGGAATATCTCATATTGGAGCCCGAGCTCGTACAGAAGGTTGGAAAATATACTACTTGGTTCAAAGATAATTCGTTGGTTATGGTATGGATTGTTGGTACTCTCTCTCAAGAAATTGCAAATGAAGTCTTGCACAAGGAAAGTGCAAAGGATATGTGGGATTCCCTTGCTGCCACGTATTCACAGGCAAGAAATGAAACGCGCATTATGCAGCTTCATCATGATATTCATCAGATGCGACAAGATGGCCGACCTCTTCACACTTATTATTCTAGTCTCAAGTCCATGTTTGAGAGACTGAATAGCTACTTTCCCGCATGCAAGTGTGAACAACAAAAAACATACAGAGATATGCTTATGGTAGGGGTATTTCTTTCTGGTTTAGACTCTGTTTATGAATCAGCAAAGAACCAAATGCTTACTAGTCCCTCGATTCCTCCTATTGATGAGGCTTACAGTAGGCTAAGCAGAATTCCGATCTCTACATCGACTGTTCCTGATACCACTTCTACTATGCTTGCTACTCGTGGCAGAGGTGGACCCTTTTTTGCCAGAGGACGAGGGGGCCGTGGCCGTGGCAATACCCCTTTGCGCCCTGTATGTCAGTTTTGTCACCGCATTGGTCATACTGTGGATAAGTGTTGGCAGAAACATGGCCGTCCAGCTTTTGCAAATCAGACTGTATCTACTGATTCTCCTGAGCAGCCTAAGCCTCAGCACACTGCCTCCTCCAGTGAGCTGCATGTAGATGACATTCTCTCTCAGTTGAGGAACTTGATTGGCGACAGAGCCCATCAAGCCCCTGGTCCGACCACTTCTACTGTTCCTACCGCTGCGAGTGCTTCTTCATCTGGTATGTATTCTGCCTATACAGTCTGCTCTGCTACTGACACTACAGATTGGCTTATTGATTCTGGTGCATCGACACATCTCTGTGGGGATAAGGCGCAATTCACCTCTTACGTCCCTACTCCACCGGGTCGTTCGGTTATTCTAGCAGATGGAAAATATTCACCAGTTGTTGGACATAGAGAGGTCCAACTTACTTCATCATTGCTGCTGCAGCACGTTCTTCATGCACCAGAATTCCCCCATAGCCTACTTTCTATCAGTCAGATTACCAGAGAATTAAATTGTCGTGCTATATTTAACTCTTCCTCTCTTGTGTTTCAGGATATACTGACGGGCAGGGTGATTGGCAGTGGCCGTGAACAGGGAGGTCTCTACAGGCTAGTGCATTCCTTTCCCTTTGCTGGATCTACCTCGTCGGGGTCGTCCTCATCCTCGGCTTATACTTGGCATTTACGTTTTGGACATCTCCCGTTTCAGAAACTGCTGCATGTTCTCCCTCAGCTGTCTCATAAGTCTTCTTTTCAATGTGAGTCTTGTCAGTTAGGCAAACACCATCGGTCATCCTTTCCTCTGCGGTCCAGTAGAAGTAGCCACTCTGTGTTTGAGTTACTTCATTTTGATGTTTGGGGCCCGAGTCGTACTCCTGACCTTCAGGGTCATCGGTATTATCTTGTTGCTGTTGATGATTACAGTCGTGTTAGTTGGGTTTTTCTTATGAAACACAAATCTGAAGCGGGTCATGTAATAAAAAATTTTATCAATGAAATTCTGACTCAGTTTGATACTTGTGTCAAGATTGTGCGCTCTGAAAATGCTCTTAAATTCTGTGCTTCCTCTTTAGAACAATTTTTCAGGGATAAGGGTATCATTCACCAAACTTCTTGTGCCTATACCTCAACAAAATGGGGTTGCTGAAAGAAAACACCGACATATTCTTGATGTCGCCAGAACCATTATCATCCACAGCCATGTTCCCCATTCTTACTGGGGAGATGTTGTTCTTACAGCATGCTATCTTATTAATCGCATGCCGTCATCTGTGTTGGGAGATCTTATTCTTTTCTCTGTCCTTTTTCCTGCCAGAGAATTGTTTTCTGTTGCCCCTCGTATTTTTGGATGTGTTGCGTTTGTTCAGTTGCTTGGTCCTGGGAGAGATAAGTTATCCCCTCGGGCTATCAAAACGATCTTTGTTGGTTATTCCCGCACTCAAAAGGGATATCGCTGTTATGATCCTTCTACTCGTCGATATTATGTGAGTGCTGATGTTACATTTTTTGAGTCAACCTCTTATTTCTCTCCAAATGGAACTCAATTACGGGTGCCTGAATTTAGTGATGAAGTCCACCTTCCTTTACCTCTCATGAGTTGTCCACAACCAGTTGCTTTGCGTTTTGGGGCTATCTACTAACGTTGCACTAAACCTGTTGAACCTGCCCACTGTGCTCCTGTGCCTTCACCCAGCACGCCCAAGGTAATTCCTGAACACACAAATTCTGCTGACAATTCTTTATGTGATGATGACACAGGGGACTCTCCAGAGCATGCTCCTGGTCCTCATATTAATGAACTTGATATGCCCATTGCTCAAAGGAAAGGCAAACGCAGTTGCACTTTGCATCCTCTCTCTGGTCATTTATCCATGGATAGACTCACTCCTACTTACCGACAGTTTGTCAAGGGACTGTCGGCTTTAGCTCTTCTATAGTCTCCCATGAACGCTCTTTCTGATCCCAAATGGGTCGCAGCAATGCAAGAAGAGATGGATGCTCTTCAGTCTAGAGGCACCTGGACACTAGTTACTCCTTCATCTGATGCAGCTATTGTTGGTTGTAGATGGGTATTTACTGTTAAATACAGAGCAGATGGCAGCATTGAGAGATATAAGGCTCGCCTGGTTGCTAAAGGCTATACTCAGACTTATGGGGTTGATTATTATGATACCTTCTCTCCTGTGGCACGACATGCTTCTTTACGGGTTCTTCTCGCTGTTGCAGTCAGCAAGAATTGGTCTCTATCACAGCTTGATGTCAAAAATGCCTTTCTGTATGGTGACCTACATGAAAAAGTGTATATGCAGCAACCACCAGGGTTTGTTGCTGAGGGGGAGTGTCAGAAAGTGTGCAGATTGAGAAAGGCAATTTATGGTCTGAAACAAAGTCCTCGAGCTTGGTTCCAAAAATTATCAGAGAATATTGAGAATGAGGGCTTCAGACGTTCTTCGGCCGATCATTCCCTTTTTGTCAAGAAAACTTCTACAGTTTCAGTAATAGTTCTTGTCTATGTTGATGATATCATTGTTACAGGGAATGATATTCAGGGGATTTCCAACATCAAGGATGTCCTTGGACGACACTTTGTCACCAAGGATCTTGGTGAGCTACGCTATTTCCTAGGTATTGAGTTTGCCAGAAATCAGAAGGGTCTTATTATGTGTCAAAGGAAATATGTTACTGATGTTTTGCAAGAGACAGGTATGCTAGGATGTCGACCTGCCTCTACACCCATGGACATCAATACTCGCTTGTATGATGATGATACTGAAGATGTTGATGCTAGACAATATAGAGGGATTGTTGGGAAGCTCCTATATATCACTGTTACTCGACCTGATATTGCCTATGCTGTCAGCAGAGTGAGTCAATTTATGGATAAGCCCAAGAAAGTCCATTGGGATGCTGCTATGATGATTCTCAGGTATCTAAAAAATTCACCAGGAACGGGACTCTTCTTTCAAAATGGTACATCTCTCACTATATCTGTGTATGTTGATGCTGATTATGCGGGATGTCACCTTGACAGAAAATCCATTACTGGATTTTGTGTGTTTATTAGATCCAAATTGGTCACATGGAAGAGTAAGAAGCAGACAGTGGTTGCTAGATCAAGTGCAGAATCTGAGTATAGAGCTATGGCTCAGGCTACTGCTGAAGTTATGTAGGTTAGATCTCTGATGTTGGATCTTACTGTGGAAGTGCCTCTTCCTATGCAATTGTTAGGTGATAACAAAGCTGCTCTGTTTATTGCTAATAATCCTGCTTTTCATGAGAGAACCAAGCATGTTGAAGTAGATTGTCACTATACCAGAGACATGATTCAAAAGGGGTTTGTGAGTACCTCCCATATTTCAACTACAGGGCAAACGGCTGATATTTTTTACTAAAGCTCTTGCAAGAGGACCATTCCAAAGTTGTTGTTCCAAGTTGAGCTTGTTTGACAGATACGCTCCAACTTGAGGGGGAGTGTTAAGACGTGTTTATATTCAATATTAGGCTTGAGAGGGCACTTGTGTAATAATGTTTCTTTTAATGACTTTCTTGTAACTTTTCCTTCTCCTCTAGTCTATATAAAGAGGAGTTAGGGTTTCTTTCGAGGTTAATCAAAGATTAGTTCTCTTGAAATTTATCAAATATAATACATGTGGCACTTTTGAAACGTGATTATCTGCATTTGGCTGGGATTATTGTTTATTCTTAAATTTTTGATATGGAACTATTCTGAGGCCGTTCTCATGCATATGGTTTTAGTACTGTCTACCCCTTAAGGAATCCAAATCAGTGTTGCGTCTATGTCCCAACTATTATACATGACTAATACCAACTGTAGAACGCGACCTGAACATTGGTTTAAATTTCCAATTTGTAAAATTCCCAACACACCCCTACCATAGTTCAGTTGAGTAATCAAAAGGGTTAGGTATGAAGGCGCAAGGTAGTTATGAGATTGGAGTACATGTGTTTTTCATTCTTTCTTGAATTTTCGATATCAAACTATTTTGCAGCCCATTCCTGTATGTGAGATGTTACAGTTTAGTTATGTTTCTTTTAAAATATTGGTCTTTTTTCGTTAGTCATTACTCATTATATAACTGATCTATCCCTGAGAACTAGCACAAATCCTCACATTATTGTGTTATACATGCTTTTTCTAAACATGTTTTCAACAGTTAATAGAATTTAACATTGTATGTTGTTTGTATCTTTTGTTGCACTTACTTGTAGGAGCCTTGGTTTTTGTATTAGATCCTTCTTTGCATATCTTTGTATTGATTTGGGTTCTTTAAATGCTTCAGTTGTTTAATTTTACTTCTTCATGATCCTTATGATTCTCTTCTTCGGCATTTAACATTGCCAGTGGATTTGAAATGTTTAGAGTTCATCTAAAAGAACTGAAGGAACATAATCAAGGGTGTCCTTTGCAACTGTGTTCTAGTGTTTCTTTAGTAGCTTCTCTTACATTTCTCATCTGTTGTTCCCAACTTCCTTCTGGTGTATTTATCATGGTTGTTGAATTCTGATGCGTGTTTTTCATTTTTTTTGTTCCAGGCATGCATTTGCAACAATGTCTTTTATTGCCGAGACGTTCATATTTTTGTATGTGGGAATGGATGCTTTGGACATGGAGAAATGGAAAATGACAAAAACCAGGTCATGCATTCACTTACGAAGTCATGGAAATCATTATTAAGTTATTCTTTCTGTCCATTTTGCAATATAAAGTACCATATGAAGGTCGATAATTAAATGTGTATAGTTGTTTGCTAGGCTGCTGATTCATCTCTTTAGTTTGTTATATAATAGTTTTGTTTTGTATGTTATATCTATGCACATGCACACACACACATATTTAGATGTATGTATGTATGTACTTATGTACATAGTTATCAAGTATTCGCTAATATTACACACAGAAACTGCACATGCCTTTGATATATGAATGTACATTATTATAGATATTATTTATATATAATATTAGTGTTAATTAAATGCACTATGTCATACAATACATTTCATATGGGAAATGTTGTCAAAACCAGGCTGCCACTAAGTTGATTGGCAGTTGCTGGTTAATCACCACTCCAAGTTGAGTCTGATGTTGCGACGGTGCCATTAACAACTACGTCCACTCTAAGTTGGGTCCTGATGTTGTGGTGACACCATTAACAACTACATCTATTCATGAATTATAGTGCAGCAGAGTGAATCATACATAGTACATAAATTTGCCTTCGTAATTGATGAAGTGCATGACCTATCATATGACATAGTATAACAATTGCCTGTACAATTCATAGCTCGACCTGTCCTAAGCATATATGTGCCCAATTCTGCCATAATGGCACGTTAGTGAGTGCACATCATAGCTAACACGTAAATCATCACACATTCATACTCTGGTGGTCAAAACCAAAACATATATGCAACGCTGTGTTTATATAAAATGGTATGGCCTTGCATTTGAATATACAGGACAGTCTCACAACAAAAAATATGGGTAAATAATGATATAAATCGCGATGCCTAGAAATCTTTCTATCCTGGCAATATCACGATGGAGAAGCACCGGTTTTTGCCGATTGATTACCTGAAAACAAACTTCAAACATGTCAGAAATAAACTCAGAGTTGGCCTATCCCAGGGCCTACAATGTATAATCCAAGCAAGAATAAGATGCGAATAACATGGTCCATACACAATGTAGTCCATATGTAGAATAAGTAATCACCGTACATGACATACTACAACAACTGCATGCATACCTACACACATGGTCCTTCGTACTGAAAGATTACAAATTCGTCACTGAGATATGCAATGCTACACACAAGACTGCTGTGCAGTTTATGGTCATCACACACAAACTGAGTCATCGGGGACAAAAAGACATGGGGTACCCTCAGTCGTAACTCCAAACTAGGTTGAGCTAAACTATTGTTGCTACAACAACATCATTTCACCCTTTCCACAAGGATGGGTTTCTTGCTAACAACGTAGGTGAGGTGCACTTCAATAATGAGTCTGTTCTCGGGCACTAGACCCCTGCACCACTTAGCTAACCCTTTTTATAGTGAGCTTGTGCTAGGATCATTTAACTGCTCGCATGCTATGGAAACAGTACGAATCGATTTCCTCCAACATCAAAGGGAAGTGGGAATCAACATGGTGCTTTCTGATGCATGTCTCAGGGGTAAGGACAACCTCCACCCATCAGGGGGATCAGTGCTTGCATGGGGTTGCGTCACATGTGCGTGCATACCCATAAGCAAAAGGGTCAGGCCTGTGGTCGCCAAGCTATGGCTGTCCATTGGTCACGGCCAATTCCGGTGTGGCAAATTGAAATCCATCCGGGTTCTTTAGTCTAATTCGTTGCGTCAATCATGGTGGGGTGCTCTATTACATGCCAAATTAGCTATAGAGGGTCTCTAGGAAAATCGCGGGTTTGGGGCTTTATAAAAACATTACCAAATCGAATCATATTTTTCAAATCCTAGAGCATGAAAAATAGCCGCCAAGCTCAAACCAAGCTGTTTTTTCCCAAACCAAATGTGCTGATGCATAGAACACGAAAAATAGATGTCAACCTAGAATCTGGTGCGAAACCGTGTAGGCTATGATCAACTTTTCAATCATAAAAACCTTGGGGGTCGAGTTTGCCCAACCTTCTCCTTTTAACTTTCTTTTGTTTAAAGAAAGCCAAAATTATTGAGGATTTTTCACTTAAACTCACGGATAATTTAGCCTATCATTAAGGGTTAATCACCTGATTAATTAGGGTGGATGTTTGATTAATTGAAGTTAAGCAATGATTAAGTGGTTCCTAACCCCATTTTGTGATGTTAATAATCTGATTAACATATTACTAATCCTTCTTTTGACTTAAATTGAATTCCTTACGAGTGCTTGGTGGCTTCACTTAAGTTGCTCATTAGTTTTCCAAAACTGTGTTTAGGTTTTCCAGAATTCCTAAAGAAGCTAGATTTCAATTGAATGGTTCTTGTTTTTGCTTTATCGGATTTCAACTCAGTTAGTATTGTTAGAGAGCTGGCAATGAACTCTACCCAATCGTATTGATCTCATATGAAGACTCCAAACCTATGCCACATAGGTTGCTTCTAAATAGCTGGTGCACCCATGTTGATGCTAGTGCTGGTTGCTAGTGCTAGTGCTTCTCCGACATAGCACATCTAGATCAATCAGCCAAATCGGGTCACCATTTTAAATTTATCTCTAATACATAAAGTTTATATTCAATATAGATAAATAAGGCTATTAAACAGTGAAATAACTATGTAGGAAATGATTTACACACACACATATATATATTTTCTAGCCGCATTGGCACCTAATTTTTGTTGAAAAATTTTCATATCTGCCCCAACATGGGCATTCCACACTCATGTGGCATAGCTCCAAACTGCTAGAAAGTAGCATACATAGACATACAAATCACAGAGATCATCTCAAAACAATGGAAGAAAGCTGCCTAGACATAGTTACAGTCCAGGATGTTGAACCTGAGTTGCTTGCATTTAGAACCTTGGTCTGATGTATATGAAAACCATCTTTGTAGACTATTAGCTATCCAAACAAACAACTCAATAGAAGTTAAAGAACCAACCTCTGCATGATAATTTTCTAATAGCTTCTTAGATTTGACAGAGGCAGTTACGTGTTCACATGAGCTGAGCTCAAGCCTAGGTAGGTCTGCTCAAGTTTGACAACTAAAACTTACTTAGCTTCAGTTAAAGTTTAACTTGGCCTGGCTTCCTCAAGCCGATGTCAAACTAAGCTCGAGCTTGCTTGCCTAAGTTTAAGCTGAACTCAAATAATTGTGATACATGAAAGGCATGACAGCATAGGGAATAGAACCTGTACATGTTGCACAAAAGAAAAGATGACCACTGCTTGGCCAATTCACCTTTGGTCACATAAGTGTTAGAAAGATGCATGTGTTATTTTTACAACTTATGCATGCATGCTTAACCAAATTTAATTGAGTTGAATTCATGCAAATCACACGTAGTCAAGCTTGACTATATTCTTGAGCTCAGCTTGTTTATAAATAAAGGGACGTGCTTGTGGGTTGAGCTGAAGTTGCTTGACTCATTACCTAACCCTAAGGGTTGTTTCATGAGTAAGCCCATGGTAAAGGATTCCTTCCTCACCATTGGCACCTGGGGCTGGAAACCTGTATTTGAAATCAAATAGGCCCTTTATGACAGAAAGTATCCAAAAAATTGATCAGCTAATTTTTTTGATTTTTGGCTAAATGCCCAATAACTAAGTAGTCGAAAGCTTGAATGGTAAACTTTTCAAGAACAAGAATTCCAGGAAGAGGAAAAAATATTTTTTTTCATCTTGTTGGTTACTTCATCATGTAGACTCCAATGTTGCAAAAGGCATAATGTATATTAGTCGAGCCGACCTATATGTTGTATCACAGCATATTGTATGTATTGTACGCATATCATAAATTTATTTTTTATTCATAAATGAAAAGGCAAATTCAGAAAAAATAGGTAAAATTCAGAAAAAATCATGAAAAACATGAAATAGTGTTTTGTATAACTCATCACACATGTAATGAACATTCATGATCCATCCTGTATAACTCATCACACATGTAATGAACATTCATGATCCATCATTCATAAGTCATGATATGTTAACAACACCTTAAGAAAGTCACGTCCTTATAACATATATGAAAACTTATGGTAAACTTGATAACAATATTGTTACGGCCAGAGAGAGAGAGAAGCCAAGAATATTATCATTAACGTGACTCTAATCTCAAAGTTAAAGAGATTAGGGCTGGTGGTACATCATTTACAATATTAGTCTAAGCAACATTAGATAATATTAGAAGACCTACACTCAAACTTTTTAATATTGTAGAAACACTCAGGTCGACCGTCTAGAGTATCTAATACTCCCCCTCAAGCTGGAGCATATATATCAATCATGCTCAGCTTGTTACAACTTCACAAAAATTGCCTATGGGGAGAGCCTTGGTAAAAATATCAGCAGTCTGATCTTATGAGGAGACATGAACAATGCTAATAACACCTTCTTGTACTAAGTTCCTAACACAGTGACAATGCACTTCGATGTGTTTTGTCCTCTCATGGAAGACAGTATTGTTTGCGATATACGTTGATGTCCTATCAGAGATATGTAAGATTTTGAATCAAAATACTTTGATTCATCATCATGAATATGAACGCAAGGATTGATGGGAAGTGTGGCAGGTTTAGCCCCCAATAAACTTGTTTATGCAGAAGATCAAGAACATATTTTCTTTGAGATACTACAACTTCTTTACTACTATGGGCCACCTCAATACCAAGAAAATAAAGGAGTTGTCCAAGGTCTTTTGTGACAAAGTGTTTCTATAAAAACTTCTTTGTCTGAGCTATCTCTTGATTACTTTCTCTGGTGAGTACAATCTCATCAACATATACAATAAATATCACTATATCAGATGAACCTTGCTTGTTGAACAACGAGTGATCAAGTTGGGATCGTCGAAATTCATAGTTAGGTACAACCTCAGTTAGCTTATGGAATCATGCACAGAGATTCTGTTTAAGTCCATAAATAGCCTTTTTCAATTTGTATACCTTGGAACACTCCTCCTGTCGCTCAAAACCAGGTGGTTACTGCATACAGATGGTTTCAGAAAGATCTCCGTATAGAAAGACATTTTTCACATCCAGCTAAAAGAGAGGCCAGTCTCGCTGGACAACAAGAGATAATAATCAGTCGAATAGTGTCCAATCGAACCATAGACGAAAAAGTCTCACAGAAGTCAACTCCATAAGTCTGTGTATATCCTTTAGCGACAAGACGTGCTTTGAACCGTTCAATTGAACCATCAGAATGATATTTGATGGTGAACACACATTTGGAGCCAACCACATCACAGTGCATCGGTAGATCCACCAAGTCCTATGTCTCACAAGAAATAAGAGCACCTATTTACTCCTGCATGGCTTGCCTCCATCGGGAATCTAACAAGGATTGATGGTGAGAAGATGGGATAAGGTGACTAAACATAGCTCGATCAAACTACACCAAACTTGTTCTCAAATAGTCAGTAAAGACCGAATTAGAAATCAGATGTAGTATGCACTATCGCTTGCCCTTGCGAATAGCAATAGGGAGATTATCTGCAATGTAGTCATCATTCATACTTGAGTCAGTGTTGTCAGTGGAGCTTACCTCTTGAGAAGATGCTGGTGGGCGGTTGGAAGAGAGACCGTGACAACGAGTGTAAACTAATGAAGGATCAAGGAACCGTTCACGGGACATAGGTTGAGAAGGAGGAATATACTCAATTGACACTGGAGGAATAGGAAGAAAAACAGATACATACATCTCAGACGTAGGAGGATGCAGAGATGAAACATAAGGACGAGACTCAAAGAATGTAACACCCGCATTGATAATCTCTTTCTTGGTATGAAGATCAAAGCACTTATATCCTTTTTGATTGGTAGAGTATCCAATGAATACACATTTGAAGGCTTGGGTAGCAAGTTTGTTTTTGTTTGGGCTTAGGATGTGTACAAAACAGGCATATCCAAATACTATGAGAGATATATGAAATAATGGTCAATCTGGATATAAACAAATGGGAATACGTTATTGGATGGCTGACATGAGTAATCTGTTAATGAGATAGCATGCTTTAAGAATATCATCACCCCAAAAGTAGGCAGACATGTGAGAATGCAACATGAGAGTGCAAGCCACATTTAGGAGTTGCCGATGTTTGCGTTCGGCAACACCATTTTGTTGGGACATTTGGGAACAAATATATTATGGTCAAATTCCATGATTGGTATAGAATTGAAGTAAAACAAAAGATTTGAATTCAATCAGTGCGAATATTTTTGACAATGAAGCCAAACTGAGTTTTTATTTCGTTGACAAATTTTTGAAGAATACATATAACTTGAGATCTTTCCCGTAACAAGAATACTCAACTGACTCTAGTAAAATCATCACTCAAAACAAGATAATACCAAAAACGTGAATGAAAAGAAGCCTGACTAGGGCCCCACACATCCACATGAATAAGATCAAATGGACTTTGACTAGATGGACTCTAAGTCGAAAGCAAACTGTTGTGTGTCATCACACAAGAAAGACTCTGATGCAGACATATCTAGAAACATGCGACGAGTTTGGACAGCCATGGATGACTTAGTCTGAGATGCCACTAGAAAGGAGAAGGCATCGAAGCAAATAAAGATGCAGCAACATCAACTAGGACAGACAGAAAATAGAGGTCGTCACGTTCATAGCTTCTACCAATCATCTTTTCAATTACTAAGTCCTGAAAAAAACATGAACCAAGATAAAAAAATAACTTTTCACTGTAAGTCACTAGCCAATTGCTTAACAGATAACAAATTAATAGGAAACCGAGGAGCATATAGCACATGTGAAATAGTGCCTAGATGTGGGAGATAGATATCACCGCTGCGCAAAATAAGGGACAACTTGCCATCAGTCAGTCTAACGCGTTGTAGTGTAGAGAATCTGATTAATAATGAAAAAAATCATGGTTGATTATCACAATGCTTAGATGTACCAAAATCTATCATCCACGTCATACCTGGGTCATCGGTAGGAGCACCAAGAGAGAATGCTGAGTCTATGACAGTAGTGGCAGATGTAGAGGTGGATGTAGAAGCAAACCTCTGAGCAAGAACAAGATCATATTCATCCTTAAGTTAAGTGGATATGACGTGGATATAGGAGGATCAGTAGAAGACTCAACCATAGATACTGCAGCCTTTGAAGAAGGACCTTTGCCTGCAGTGATTCTACCTCCACCATGCCCAGGTGGACCAACAGAACAAAGGTGTGAGGATGCTTGTCCCAACAATGATCCTTTAAATGACTTAGTTTGCCACAAAAGGTGCATTGAAATCTGTCGTGTCCTGCACCACATCCCCTAGCTCCAATATAAGAACTATGGCCACATCTTCTTGATATTCCAAGCACAGAGACCGGTGTGTTATGCATAGGCTAAGAAAGAGTAACAACAAAGTGACTCAGCCTATTATATGTGTATGCTAAGTCTAGAAGGCCTGTGCGGATTTGAGCCTTTGCAACAAAGTACTCTGAAGATAATCCAAATAAAAACTTTGCTACCATAGCAGTTTCAAAGTGTGATGTATAGCAGTGCTAGCAAGGTGGATGAAGAGTCTTTAACCATTCATACGCAGTAGTCAATATAGGAAAGTATTGTGATAGGTCTTGATCACCTTGCCGTATGTTACATAACTCCTCTTCTACTTGCAAGTTTTTAATAACATTAGTAGCATGAGAATATGTCTTCCTCAAAAAAGACCATATATCTTTAGCCTTGGTATAGTATGCAACTGTTGGAGTTATACATGACTCTACGTTATTAATAATCTATGACATCACAATATTATTGTCTTCATCCCATGCAGTATATTTCCCTTTTGTTCTCGGTAGGTCCATTTTCTTCAAGGATATATTTTTTCCTATGACCAGCCACAGACATCATAAACACTCTAGACCATATCATCAAGTTTGATTGTAGTCCCATAGGAGGAGTTATCGGCCACCTTGTATTCATTTGAACCTTCAAACCTATTACCTTCAGTGGTAGTAGAAAAAAAAACCAACACACAATATATATAGGATATAGTAGTCAATCAATACAAAGAAAATATCTCTACTATCCTTGAAGATCATACGAATATCACACACCAGGCAATAAGGAGAATCTGTAATCACATAACTAACCAATTCTGCACAGTACAAACAAGAGAAAATAACAGATTACGATGATTTGAGTCGACTGCTGTGGATGACAGCTGGCTCAAGTACAAAAATTCAGACGACTGTTGTTGACTTCGGCTAATTATTGCAGACTGTTGCTGCTCTGCTTTCAATCGCCCCACATACGATCAACAGAGCACCATCCACATCAAGAACAAGGTTGAAACAGTCTCCATGATCAGTAGATCAACTCTGCTCTACATGCCAAATTGCATCCATGAACAGTAACTCAAATCTGCTCCACACGATCCATGTGAAACTTAGATCACACCTTAAACACCATCCACAAATAGCAGATCAACTTTGCTCCACATGATCTGTTGTTCCGCAGGCCAAACAGCAGCCATGAGATCCACTTAAGGATCTTATCATGCCTTCCACATAGGCATGATCTGGTCCTTCTCAACGCAGCATGCCCAACCTTTATTCTCTTACCACCTCCTTGTTGGTAGATAAGAAGGAATAGAGATGAGCGACGAGAAGAGGGAGTAGGAAGGAGGTCACCGGAGGAAGAAGTCGCCGGATAAGGGAGTCACCGGAGGACTTACATGGCTGTCGTCGTCAAAGATGGCTTTGATACCATGTTACAGCCAGAGAGAGAGAAGCCAAGAAGATTATCATTAACATGACCCTAATCTCAAAGTTAAAGAGATTAGGGCTGGCGGTACATCGTTTACAATATTAGTCCAAGCTACATTAGATAACATTAAAAGACCTACACTCAAACTTTCTAATATTGCAGAAACACTCTAGTCAACTGTCTAGAGTATCTAACATAAATATATGTGAAACTTGAAATTGAGAGATTGTATATCTCTTTTTTTTAATGTGAATGGGCTTGTGGCAAGCAAATCTCCTTTTAAACAGTGATTTCTCCCTCAAATCGATGATTTATTTGATAAATTTTCTCTAAAACCAGCAAAAACTCTCCCTTCTAGACCTCTTCAAAGTGTTAGAATGAGGTATTTCTAAGGAAAAAAACTTGATCAAAAGGGGCATTGTGCCCCTTTTCTAAAAATTGCACCATATCATAAAATATGGATTATATCGGTTGTGTACTGGGTAGTTGTATCATACAATATGACTGATACACCTAAATGTATATCATAGGCGTATCATATCAGTTTTGCCAACATATAATATACGTGTACAATATGCCTCTGTTTTGTATGATATGAATAACAGCGCCGCATGGTAGACCTTTGTTCAAAAGAATCTTGTTAAGCACTTGGGCAGAACACAAAATGGTGTCTTGGGAATGCATAGGACATTGTCTCCCATGTGTCCTTTTTCTCCATGAAATCTGGCACCAATATGTGTAACTAAAGATATGTATTCATGTAGGAAGGTAGAGAGAGAATGAGACAGGAGAGGCTAAGGAAAAGAGGCCATGACCATGATGGTCTACATGGCTCATATTTATAATACTCAATCAATTACAATTATTGAATCCTAAGAGACTCTTCAATCGCAGAATCCTAAGAGACTTCTTACATATCACAAGGACATAGAATACTGCAACACAGTTTACAATAATATGGAATACAAGGACATAGAATGACGTGAGACATTGTTCAACATGTTGGATTTTAGATCCAGATGAAAGATTCAAAAATCTTATTGTTTAATAGCCTTCCTCAAGTTGTGCATAGTTTTGAACCATGAATAGCTTGCTCTTCAAAAACCAGAACAGATACTTTGTCAATCCTTTAGTAAATGTGTTAGCAGCTTGTTCATTAGTTCCAACAAAGACTGGTTCTATCCCTTTATTCTCCACCTTTTGCCTGATAAAATGTTGGTCAATCTCAATGTGTTTTGTTCGGCCATGTTGTATAGGATTGAAAGTAATGTTGATTATGCTTTTATTGTCACACATTAGTATTGAGTTTTTAATTTTTTCTGCTATATCTTCTAGAAAGTGTCAAATCCAAGTCACTTCTGCTGTCCTTGCAGCCATACATCTGTATTCAGCCTCTGTACTTGATCTTGCAAATATATACCAAATTTTTGCCTATGAAGATGCAAAAACCAGAGATAGATCTTCTTTCATTTGGGTCTCCAGCCCAATCAGCATTGGTATACGTGATTAATTCATGACCAACAACTTCATTCTCACTTTTACAATAGACTAATCCATCTTCAACAATTCTCTTGAGATACCTTAGTATTCATATGTGTGTCTTTACGTGCATGCATAAATTGACACTTGATTTACTACGTAGGTAATATCAGGTCTTGTAAATGTTAGATATTGCAAAGCACCAACCATAATTTGTACTCATTCAATGGTTCATAATCTAGGTGTTTTAGCAGGCTTACAATCTATCATGCATGTTATATCCAATAGGTCAAGAGTATATTTCTGTTGTGCCAAGGTAAGACGATCCCCTTGCCTATCAAGTTCAACCCCAAGGAAATACCGCAGACTTCCAAGATCTTTCATCTTAAAGTTTCTCATTAACATGCCCTTTATCTCATCAAAATGTTTCTCTAAGCTCCCTATAATGATGATGTCATCAACATATATGAGGAAGATGGTAGTAACATTTTCTTTGTTGAAAATAAAAAGGGAATGGTCAAGAAGACTGTTTCAAAGTCCGTATCCCTTAATCTTGTTTGAAAAACTGTCAAACCATGACCGTGATGCTTGCGTAAGTCCATAAAGGAATTTCTTCAGTTTGCAAACCCATTCGCTGAGTCTTTTTCAATAAAACCAGGAAGTATAATCAGGCAAGGGGTATAATCACGCGAATGGTTCCCATATTGATTACAGGACTAAACGCCTCATCATAATCATGCCCAAATTGCTGTGTAAATCCTTTTGCTACCAACCTTGATTTGTGTCTTTATATGATGCCGTTATATTTGTATTTGATTTTGTATTCTCACTTGGAGCCACTATGTTCTTTCCATGTGTCCTTGGAACGATCTTCCATGTTCCATATTCATGCAGGGCATCCATTTCTTCTCTCATAGTCATTCTCCAATGACGTGATTTTGATGCTTGATCAAATGAAATAGTTTCTTCTTCCTTGCCAATTTTTGTCATGTATAATTGAAATTCAAGTGATAAAGAATCATAGCTAACCCACCTACGAATAGAATGGCGAATGCGTTGGTATCTCTAAGATGGGGTATGTTGTCTTCTTGAGTGTGAATATTTCTGTTCCATAGTCATTGATTGTAAATAAGACCCAAATACCAATGTGGATTGCTGCTTTGCTCTTCATTATTACTTCTGTGATCAATTGATGACTACATTGGGCCCTCTTGATTTTCACCCTGAGGCACATCAGATGTCTGTATTGGACTCTCTCAATCTTCACCATGAGGCACATCATTTTTTGAAATAAGTTCTTCATTGAATAATTGTGTACTAGTCCAGGGATCATATGATTCAATGGTCATAGGCATTTCATTAATACTATCTGTAGAAACAAAATATGCACGAGAGTAGAAGAAAGCACACAGATGTAACATGGAAAACCCTCAACACGAGGGAAGAAAAACCACGGGTGAGGAGGTCTGGTGCCCACTAGCCTCCAGACACTCTCTCTCTTCAAAACTTCATTAACTCTAAGATTAGGGTTTACAGAGATATAAGTAGTCCTAATTAGGACAAACCGGATCGGGTAAGGATCCGGACCCGGACAACAAAACCCGTCAACACTCCCCCTCAAGTTGGGCATACATATCAAACATGCCCAACTTGGATACATTTCTCTCAAATGGAGTTACACTTAAGGCCTTGGTTAGGATATCAGCAGTTTGATCTTCAGACTTCATGTATGGTAGCGTTAATTCCTTAGCATCAATTCTTTCTCTGATGAAGTGACGATCAATCTCCACATGCTTTGTTCGATCATGAAGAACCGGGTTGTTAGCCAAGTTAATTGCAGACTTATTATCACAATACATCCTCATAGGCCCTTCAATTTCTATTCCAATATCTGTCAGTAAGATCTTCAGCCATAACAATTCTGATACCCCAGTAGCCACAGCCCTATATTCAGCCTCTGCACTCAAGCGGGAACACACATCTTGTCTCTTGCTTCTCCAAACAACTAAATTTCCCCCCAAGTAGACGCAGTACCCTGAAGTAGATCTTCTGGTGTCAACACAGCCTGCCCAGTCTGCATTAGAATACCCTTCAACTTCAATATATCTTTGTTGCATATATAGAAGTCCCTTCCCGGGATTCTTCTTCAAGTAGAACAGAATTCTATTTACAGCCTTCAAGTGCATATCTGTAGGTTCATGCATGAACTGGCTCATCACATTTACAACAAATGTGATATCAGGTCTAGTCAGAGTGAGATAAATCAGTTTGCCAACTAGACGTTGATATCTCCCTTTAGCTTCTTCACCCAACAGTTCTCCATCTTTGCTACCAAGTTTATGCCCAGCATCTATAGGAGTAGAGGCTGGTCTGCACCCCAGTTTTTCTGTCTCCTTCAGTAGATCCAGGGTATACTTCCTTTGACTAAGTACAAGAGTTGTACCTGATCTAGCAATTTCAATACCAAGGAAATACTTCAGCTTACCAAGATCTTTTAGATCAAATTCAGTAGATAGTAAACCCTTTAATCTTGCTATCTCTTCCTTATCATCACCTGTAACAATCATATCATCAACATAAACCAATAGTAGAGTAACTTTACTCTCTCTTTTCTTTACAAACAGGGTATGATCTCCATTTCCTTGTTTGTAGCCATGTTTCTTCATAACAAGTCTGAGCCGTTCAAACCATGCTCGGGGAGACTGTTTCAGCCCATACAAAGCTTTCTTCAATCTACAGCATTTTCTAGGTTTCTCAAAACCTGGTGGCATGCACATGTACACCTCCCCTTCGAGATCTCCATTGAGAAAGGCATTTTTCACATTAAGTTGGCACATCTCCCAACCCTTCAGCACTGCCAATGAAATAATAACTCTAACAGTCTTCATCTTTGCAACTGGAGCAAACGTCTCTAAGTAGTCGATCCCATACTTCTGACTGAACCCCTTGGCCACCAATCGTGCTTTGTACCTCTCAATGTTCCCATCTGGTTTGTACTTAACAGTGTAGACCCACTTCGACCCAACCAAGTGGGCTGCTTCAGGAATATCAACCACCTCCCATGTCTGATTTCTGTCTAAAACTTCCATCTCTTCTTTCATTGCATGAGACGATTTAGTGTCACCCTGAGCCTCTGTAGCATTCTTGGGAATCACAACCACAGCCAAGGGGGATACAAAACATTTATAGTCAGTGCTCAATGTAGAGTAAGATACGAAGTTACCAATAGGGTGCTGGGTACATGACCTGACACCCTTTCTCAAGGCAATGGGAAGATCCTCCTTTTCTTTCCCAGTCTGAATTTCTCTTCCAACATCTTGCTTCTGAACACGACTTAGATCATCCAAGGAAGAAGTAGGATTGGGATTCGGTGTAACCTCCTCATCATTAATCACCTTGTCAGTACAAGCTCTTCTCCTGGAATACACCTGTCCAAACATACGATTACCCTCTTGTTCTGTCACCATAGGATGCTCTCCCTCCTTCTCCTGTTCATGTACATCAGTAGTCGTCCCCTCTTCATCTTTGCCAAGCTTGGCAACAGGATTCTCTTCATGCCTGTAATCCATAAAGTCTGTAAACTGAATTTCCTGTGTGGGAGAATACTTTTCACGCCTGTAATCCACAAAGTCTGTAACCTCCTCATCATTAATCACCTTGTCAGTACAAGCTCTTCTCCTGGAATACACCTGTCCAAACATACGATTACCCTCTTGTTCTATCACCATAGGATGCTCTCCCTCCTTCTCCTGTTCATGTACATCAGTAGTCGTCCCCTCTTCATCTTTGCCAAGCTTGGCAACAGGATTCTCTTCACGCCTGTAATCCATAAAGTCTGTAAATTGAATTTCCTGTGTGGGAGAATACTCTTCCTTAGACATTAACTTCTTCCCCTGAAGAGAATTCTCACCAAAATAGGAGACATGTTCCAAGAATGTGACATCTTTGGTAATGTGAAGACGACCAGTGGTGGGATCTAGACATTTATAACCTTTTTGAGTGGAAGAATACCCAAGAAAGATGCCCTTAATAGATTTGGGATCAAGTTTTTTCACATTTGGGCTGTGGTTATGTATGAAACACACACATCCAAAGACTCGAGGAGGAAGGTGAAAAGGTTGACTACTCCCTGGAAGCATAGAGTAGGGAGTACGACCCTTTAGCACATGACTAGGCATGCGATTAATCAAGTAGACACTAGTAAGGATTGTATCTCCCCAATAGTATTTTGGGAGATTTCTTTGGAACAATATGGCTCGGGTGAGATTGAGCAACTGACGATTTTTCCTCTCAGCAACCCCATTTTGAGGGGGGGTATAACTACAGGAAGTCTCATGAACAATCCCCCTCTTTCAAAAGAATTCTTCAATAGTGAGACACATATATTCACAAGCATTATCAGACCGAAACGTCTTGACAGAATTTCCATACTGGTTTTCCACTAGGAGGATGAAAGTTTCAATAATGTGAGACACCTCACTACGATCTTTCAACAAATACACAAAGGTACACCTTGAATAATCATCTATAAAAGTTATAAAGTATTGAAAACCACCACGAAAATGAATGCCCGAAGGCCTCCACACATCAGAATGAACCAAGGAGAAAGCTTTATTAGAACGACTATTTGAAATTGGATAAGAAGCTCTAACATGCTTCACAAACAGACACACATCACATGATAACATGGAAATGTTTAAACTAGAACATAGTTCAGGGAACAAATGTTTCAAACTCCCAAATGAGAGATGACCAAGGCGTTCATGCCAAAACAAAAATAACTGACGACACTCTTCCTCCTTCTTCTCTGTCCTGTTGACTACTGACATAAGAGCTGTGGCAACGCGTATAGGAAGCCGATACAGCCCATCAGACACCAAACCAATCCCAATCCTCTTTCCTGTCACCAAGTCCTGCAAAACACAACGTTTTTCAGAAAATATAAGTTCACACTTTAGTTCCTTGGTAATGTTACTGACAGATAACAAATTTAAGGGAAGATGGGGAACATGTAAGACATCATGAACTAAAAAATTATTTAACAAGGAAAGACTCCATTTCCCTGCCATAGAAGTAAAGGAACCATCGGCAAGGGACACACGTTCCTTTCCCGAGGATAGCTTGTAGTCATGGAAAAGCTTGGGGTTGCCAGTCATGTGATGAGTGGCACCGCTGTCAACAATCCATTCACCCATATAAGAAGTACCTTCTCCCCCTAAAACAGCCAATGCCTGATTGATCTTCACCTCATCTGGTGTATCTGTCTGACCAACATCAATCTTGCTCAAATATGCTCGTAGCTCACGAATCTGTTCTGCAGAAATAGAACCTTTCCCATCACTCAGACTTGTTGCAGACGATACAGGCTTCTTCCCACTAGAAGACCTTCCCCTACTATCCTTCTTCTCTGGATGCAGGTCCCAACAAAAATCCCTAGTATGACCAAGTTTTTTGCAATATGTACATTTTCGAGAAGAACAAGGAGTTCCCACAGGGGCACGGCTAACATAGGCAGACTGTTCTTCCCCCTTTCGTCCACTAGAAAGCAGCCTTCTCTGTTCTTCAGCTTCAACTCGGGAATAAACATCTTCAATACTAAATGATTCGTCAGAGTTAAGAATCTGACTCCTTATATTTTCAAAGTCATCATTCAGTCCGGATAAGAAAAGGAATACCATGTTCTCCCATTTATCAGTCATATACTGCATCTGGTCGTGAGGACACCTCCATGTAATATCAGAATGATAGTCAAGGTCCTCCCACTTAGATTTTAATGCTGCTATAAGTCTGCAACCGAGAGAGCACCTTGGCGCAGGGAATACACATATTTCATAAGTTGATACACGTGAACTTTCCTTTTCTTTTGACCATACATCTGTTCCAAAATAACCCACGTATCCCTTGTAGTCTTCTTACGAAGAATGAGGGGTTGGATATCTGGGGACACTGAATTAACAATCCAGGTTTTTACCTGGTTGTCTTCAAGAAACCATGTATCCCAAGCCAGACTATCTGCAGCAGGTTCAACCTTTCTCCCATTCACATAGGCAATGCGTCCTTGCCCAGCAATCCCCATAGTAATCGCAACAGACCATCGTGAATAGTTCTCCTTGGTAAGTTGAATGGTGGTAACTTGAACTGGTACATGATCAGTCTGCGCAGACACAACATCAGGTAGATTAGTATTGACGGAAGAAGAAGACGAGTCAGCCATGATCGCCAGTTAGAAGTGGCTGCCAAAGAACACACATAGCAGCAGTAACCTAGAGAAGAGGAAGCAGTGCTCGGCGGAAGCAGAGGGCGGCGCTTGGCCGCGCGCGCCGAGAACAGACGACGGCGTCGGATGTCGGCGTCGGTGTAGGCGGCAGAGTCGACGTCGGCAGTCACGACACCGGCGACGGTCACGGCCACGGTGGGGCAGCGACGGAGGCAATGTCACGACGCGGCAACAGCGGCGGCGCAGCAACAGCAGCGGCGGCGGTGGGGGTAGCGACGGCGACGGTGGTAGCGGCGGCAGTCAGGGTTGGAACTTCACAACCCTAGAAAAACAAGATTTCGTTTTCTCCAAGTCTGACGGCTCTGATACCATGTAGAAACAAAATATGCACGAGAGTAGAAGAAAGCACACAGATGTAACGTGGAAAACCCTCAACACGAGGGAAGAAAAACCACGGGTGAGGAGGTCTAGTGCCCACTAGACTCCAGACACTCTCTCTCTTCAAAATTTCATTAACTTTAAGATTAGGGTTTACAGAGATATAAGTAGTCCTAATTAGGACAAACCGGATCGGGTAAGGATCCGGACCCGGACAACAAAACCCGTCAACACTATCAAAATTATGCTCATCACAAGTAACATGTCTTGAAGTCTTGATATGTTTAGTTGTTGGAGCATAGCATCGAAATCCTTTATATTCATTGACATATCCATCGAATTTACATTGAATAGCTTTGTCATTGTTTGCATTCCCAAAATTTTTTGGTTGGTTTTGGAGTGCTCCAGAAAAATGAGGTTTTGTTTTAAAATAGGAAAGAAAGGGACTAGCCCGTTAGTACGAGGATCGACCGTTCCCGGTGCCTTTACATAGGGTAATCAACCCAAAGGCTATGTTTATCTTTAATGCATTTTGTTTTGGCTTAAACATCTTTTTCATTCTATATGCGGTGTAGAAAAATATTGAAAGTTTGATATTTCAAACATTTGAAAAGATTCTTGAATAATTACTTGAAAATGTGAAACATTTTCAAGAAAACTAGAATTGAGAAATATCACTTAGAAAGCTTGAGAAATCATTTAAAGTCATTTTAGTGTTCTTTTAAGACTTTAAGTAGGTTTGAGATTTTGTTCCAATTCGGTTACCACCTAGTTAGAACTTCATCTCATCTTGCTTAAGTTCTTTTAAAGATGCGATTGTGTTCATTTGTGATATTAAGTAGAGGTGAATGCATGGATGCATTGATCTTATATGATTGGAAGAAAAATGACTCATTCCTACCACAACATTAATTTAAAGCATTCCTACCATACATTCATCTAAATCATTCATACCACAACATACATCTAAGATTTTTGTTTTGATAAATATCATATATAAGAAAGGAAATTTTTTTTAAAATGGATTGGGGTTGCAGACCATCAAGCATGAATCTAATATTGAGTCATTACTTGTTTTGTGGTCTTAATGAAGTCGGCAAATGAAAAATTAAAATTTTAAATGATAAAAGAAAAATATTGAAATGATGGAAAAGATGAACGACTCTCATAGAGAGAAATATAGAAGAGAGAGAAAGAGATCTTGAAAATCATAAAATTAGATATTTAAAAGAAAGAGAGATATGTATTTATATACATATATACATATATATGTATATATATACATATAGATACATATATGAAATCTTGTGAAAATGAGGTTTAAATTAAACAGAGAGGAGAAGATCATTTTAGAAAGAGAGAGATTTAAAAACGGAATATATATATATATATATATATATATATATATATATATATATATATATATATATATATATGAGAGTTTGTAGAAGTATGTTAAATCATAAAGAGAGAAAGACAAAGAAAGACATTCATGTGCACGTATATGTATATAACATGTATATATACATATGTCTTTATGAGTATTAAAATCAAGAAATGACTTGAAAACAACCGACTTCAATTTTTGATATAAGCCGGAGGGGAACTTGGGCTCATGCAAGAACCTAAGTTAAGTCTCCAAGGCCGCATTAGAGAGGGTATTCTTTTGAAAATGTTTTGGAAAATATGATTTACATAAATATAGAATGTTATTATTCCATTGGTTGCAAGGGAATATGTTTCTTCGACCGTTGGGTATGAAAGAAGTTCAAACTACACGATAAAGTGCTCATTAGGGTTCCTAATCGGATGATTAAAAAGAAAACTATCAAGCAAAATGACATGCAAATGCATATTAAAATGTACATATTTCGTGAGGGTTTTCCTCGGGTTGGACAATGCCCAACCTCAAAAATTAATATAAATACAAAAATTCTCAAACCATACTCTCATTCTCGTCATATATTCACATATAAATAGAAAACCAAACAACTATGCATGGATAATATGTAGACAATGTTCAAGGAAGGAAAAAGAGATATGGAGATTCAACTAAGAGGAAAAACATGATTCAACTATGAAAAGAAATATCATTTCATCTTCTCATGCTTCCGATGCATTTGAGCATAGCCTCTTGACTCTAAAATAGAGATTGAGAGCTATCTTCTTTAGCCATGGGAAATTGAGGAAGAGAGAAAGAGGGGAAGTAGGGCAAGACTATTTTTAAGAAATGAAATAACATGACTCAAGAATGGAAATGAAAGATCATCTCATCTTCTCATGCTCCCAGTACACTTGAGCATAGCATCTTGTCTCTAAGAATAGATTGAGTGCTATCTCTTTTGGCCATGGGGAGATAAAGATGAGAAGAAAGAGGGGGAATAAGGCAAGACTATTTTTATGAAATGAAATAACATGACTCAAGCATGAAAATGAAAGATCATCTCATCTATCCTTTGGCCATGGGGATATGAAGATAAGAGAAAAATGAAGAAAAAAACAATGCTTGAAATGATCTTGGATTTACCTTGAAAGAATCTTCAAGATAATGAAGTGGATGTCTCCAAGAGAGTTGTAGCTTGCTTCAAGTTGGAGAGAAGAGGAGAAATGGAAAGAAGAAGAGGGAGAGAGAGAGCTCAAAAGAAACTCTAAGTCTTCAAGTGAGAATACTTTAGGGTTTCTCTCAAGAGCCACTCTTACCCAAGGGGAGGGGGGGGGGAATGAGGGGTATTTATAAAAGATTTTAGAGCCAAAACCCAAAATTTGATTTTTTTTTTTTAATTTCACCCCATTTTCATCCGAATTTCAAAGAATTTTGAATTATTTTTTTAAATTTTTAAGAAAATAGGTTTTCACTAAAGGGGGATAGGCCATTAGCCTTGCAAACACCCTTTTGAGGTGTGGGCATGGCTATTGCCCACCCAAAGAAGCCAACCCACCCCCCCCTCGGGGCAGTTTTTGCGAGGAAACAAAGGGGGGGCCTGCACTGTTGCGCACTAGGTGCAACAGCGCCCTGGTGCTTCTGTAAGGCACGTTCAGCAGCGCGCAATGTGCTGCCGTGTGACGTGCGCGAGGTCACGCTCGCAACCTCGCGCAGCGTACTCGCAGGCACGAAATCGCGCTCGCGACGCGCGACTGTGTGTCGCGGGGGCTCTAAGATTTTTTTTTAAAACTTAAACAAAATAAAATGAAATCTAATAAAATGAAATAAAAAAATATTGTTTATATAGAAAACCTTTTTTTATTTAAAATGTGTAAAAGAAAAGCTTTTGTTAAAAACGGACGGTCGACTCCATTTTGAGCGATTCCGAACTTGCTGCAAATCTGATTTTGGTTTAGTCGGTTGTCGACTCGTTCGAGCGTGCGACTTAGGTTCAAAACACGTTTTGGCATGAGAAATGAGTTTATAAAATAAAGGGAAGGTCTGTGCACGCGCGATGCTCAAATTTTGTCGTTTTGAATGCGATTCGAATTTTGGGTCTGAAATGCTCGATTTGGATCTGAACTCAGGTTTTGGATCTAATTTGGATCTGAAATTTGGATTTTGGATTTGAATATTGCGCCTAAATTTGGGTTTTGCGCTTGGGTAAAATAACACAATCTTTTAGAAAAATTTGGGGTGATTACAGTCATGAAACTTGTTCCTTAAGGCAGCATCAACGTGAACATAGCATACACAGCTGAAAACCTTCAATTTTTTATAATTAAGTTGTTTGCCTAAGAGTATGATATATGGAGATTTAGACATCAATAGTGTCATAGGCGAATGATTTATTATGTATACAGTTGTATGAAAGACTTCAGTCAATAAAGAAGTGGGCTCATTAGTATCATGCATCATGCTTATGGCGTTTTCAACTATGTGTTGATGTTTGTGCTCAACCACACCATTTTCTTGTCGTGTCTAAGGGCAGGAGATTTGTCTAGTTATCCATTTTTCATGTAGAAATTCAATAAAATCGAGTGAAGAATACTCCCCCATCACATTGAAAATGCACTACATTGTATGAAAATTTGGTTTGAATCATGGTATAGAAGTTCTAAAATATGTGGAAGTTCTAAAATATGTGGAAGTACTTCTGATTTGTGTTTCATGAAGTAAATTTAAGTAAAACATGAGTAAGAGCCATTGAATAAGACATAATATCGTGACCTAGACATGAAATCAATAGGGGCGAGCCGGCAAACATCAGAAAAAATAGTTTCAAAAGGTTTGGAAGCCCTTTGAATATGTGCATTTCCAATATGTGTAATGGGATGAGATTTTCTATCACCTGTTATAATACAATTTCTATCATAGTGAGGGGATAATTTGGCTACACTTCCTGTCACATGGGTAGCTACACCTGAATCCAAGAACCATTCTCCCTGCTCATTTTGCTTTATAGTCATCTTGGATAGTGCGGTCATCAATAGTTGTTGCATATCTTTGGCGGTGGACTTAGAATTTTGTCCTCCTTGTTTGCAATCATGTCTTACCCCTTTGTTTTTATTTTGAGGATTAAACCAGCATTGTACCTTCATGTGCTTTTTTTTGTTGCATTGAAAACATTGGGAATGCATAGGACATTGTCTCCCATGTGTCCTTTTCTCCATGTTCACTGGAGGGAGGAACACAAAATGGTGTCTTGGTGGAACATTGCTCCCTGGTGCCCTTTTTCTCCTTGTTCAGTGAGGTTAATGGGTTGTATCATTTTTATGATCATTGGTGTCTTAGGAAAACTAGTGATCAGGAAACTAAACATGCTTGACATGAAACAATGGGGGGTCAAAGATGTGAGATTCCACAGTTATAATGAGATAATCAATGATAATAGGAGTGACAAACTATTCTACTTTACTTTGAAAAGTATTGGTTGTTAGGTTTAATACTTTGAAGAGTATCCTAGTCAATGGAATTTGTTGGTTGCAATAGGAGTGTAGAAAAATGGTGAAAAAAATTTGCTCATGTGTTTTCACTTTTCCTGGGGACATTTGTTTACTCAGCAGCTCACGAACAACACAACCTTCATGTGGTCTTCGATCTTTCTCTCAGTTCTGATGAGTATGACTAAAGAGATCCATACGGCTTTTCCAATTCAATCTTAATCTACACAATCAATCTCAAGATAATTAATTGTCTAGCTTTCAGTTGGATATTCATTGTCCTTATTTGCGACCATTTGCAGCGAAGAAAAATAGTGGGCAGACTACAAGAGACGAATAGCAGTCACTATAAATAGAAATTTGAGATAGACAAATAACTTGATCTTTTCATGAACAACAGAAACAAGTGCAGCAACGCATGCACCATAACTTTTTTGTACATTGTCTTAAGAGTTATTATTTTTCACAGTTGACTTTGTGAAAAGTACTTTTTTTTCCTTGTCAGGTGGTGCTTGTTTATCAAGCTCCACCTAGTAGACAACAAGTGCTTTCGACTGCATTGATCAACTTTCACATCAGATGTCTGTAATGATCATTTTTTTTATCAACTTTGCTTCACTGGCTGATCATACTATAATAGGTATCAGTACTTCATCTAGATTAGGTTGTTTTCTACTCTTTCTAGGGAAGTGCAAATGGACACTCTAGGGTAGTGTTTTGAACATCATGTTTTCTTGCGCCACTAGAACGGCTGATGTCAAAAAGAAATGTTAGGATCAAATAAACACCTCTATAAGATTGGCAGCAAATAATTTTATGAGTTTCATTGGGAAAAGCTAAAAAAGCTAAGAAGTTGGAGCAAAATAGCGAAGAAAAGGAGGCCAACAGTATGAACACAATGAATGAGAGAATTCCTCTTCTTTTGTCCTCTGTAGCCAGGCTATGTGTCTTTTTCCTAAGGAACACTTTGGAAATTGTTGTTTATCTTTGTATGTTCTGTGTTGAATATGGTGTCACTAATTTTATATATTTATTTTTTTTTCTCTTTTTGCAACCGTTTGTTACACGTTCTCAAGTAATGAACATTAATACTTTTTTTTGAACTTGCAGCTTCAGAGTAATTCTTGGAATCTATTCTGCTATTCTACTTCTAGTCTTGCTTGGGCGTGCTGCTTTTGTATTCCCACTTTCTGCTTTATCCAATTACATGAGTGCTAAAGCAGAAAACTCTAATATTACTTTAAGACACCAGGTAATGTTTCAATGGGTGGTTTTTCTTTTTTAACATGTTTCAAATGACTGGATCCATATGGTAATTCTAGAAACTGGCCAATTGGATCCAAAGGACCTAAGCCATGAGTGATTGAATTATAGATTGGGAACAAAATTATCCAATATCCATGTTAAGGTGGGATGGTTTTGCATTTGGCTCGTACAATTTAATGGGATAAGTATGAGGTTGAGGTCTTTTATCCACATTGGACTCACAACTTGGGCCCATCAGGCAACTCCTTCCCCGTCCTCTTTCTTGAACTTTTCTTCTATTACACTTCTATTCTGCACCCTTTTGTCATGTGGGTGCATCGTTTGACCTACGTTTGTGGATGGATGTGCAGTTAAGCCCTATTAGGATCCAATATAAGTGTAGTCCATGAGTCTGTTTCTTTATCTGTGTTTTGTTTGTGAGGGCACAATGTTAACTATTTGGTTGAGTTGACCCAAAATGTGTCTCAAGTTTAGTCCAACTTGATATTACAATCCTGTGTGTGGTCTGCGCAGGATCAACAAAGGGATGAATTTTATGTTTTAGTCACCACAACGGTTTCCTGCATGAAGATTAAGAGAAGGAGAAGAAGAGTAGTCATGGTTATAGAAGACAGCGAGACATGACCTAACTCCTTGATTATATGCTGTCTTATTATCTGCATAATTCCCTTGATTATATGCTATGTTATTATTTTCACTACTGACATAAATGCCCTAACAACGTTTAAGAATAACACATTGATATCCAATACAAAGGCATCCAATGTTGTTACCACATCCCACCAATATAATTAGAAATTTGAACACAAGAACTGATCTGATCCATATCCAAGAAGCAATCATATATGTAGACTAACAGCCTTCCTCAAGTTGTACATGGTCTTAGAAAATGTACAATTTACTGTCAATTCTTTTGCGAACAATGAGCCACTCAATGTTTTGTATATATGAACTGAGGCTCAATCTCCTTGTCTTGAAACTTCATGTTTGTGTGCTTCATGTTTCAATGCTATAGTTCTATGTCACATGAGTACGAGTGTGGGTGCAGACACAAGTGCAAATCACGTTAAAAAATCATAGGAACAGAACACAGTCATACGTTCATAAACTCACACAATGTGCGTGTGTGTATAGGACTTGAAATTAACCAGCTGCTGAATGTAGCCACATGGTTTTTTTTTTGTCACTAAAAACCATCGCCAGAGGTGCATTAGTAACGGCAATTGCTTAGTTGTAGTTTTTAGCAATGGAATACATCTTTTGTAATGGTTTTTAATGACACAAATAAAAAGCAAAAAAAACTATCCAGCTACATTTGGCAGCTAACTGATTTTAGTCTCTCCCCCCCCCCCCACCCTATATATATATATATATACATATATATATATAACTGATTTTAGTCTCTCCCCCCCCCTATATATATATATATATATACATACATACATATATATATATAGTGGGAAGTGGGAAGTAAAAGTCCCTCTGCCAGCTGAAGCACCAAATCCTCTACCCTAAGGTATAGAGGGGGCAAAAGCATGTTTGTCCCAACACATATCTTCTACATGTCCCGATTTTCCATAGTAAGTGCACTAAAATAGTCCTCTGCCCCTTGGACCATGACTTGAGCCTCTTCCCCTTGATGCTTGTCCTCCACGCCCTCCAGACACGGCTAAGCCTGTGGCAGGAGCATCACTCTGAGGCTGAGAGAGATAGATAGCCAATCTATTGAGTCTGTTATATGCCTCAAAGATCTGGAATCTTTGCTCCAGTAAGCACCTGTATTTTAGATACCTCAAACTTAGGTGACAAGTCAGCCAATAACTTTGCCACCATTGTCTGCTCGAAATGAGTCTTGTAGCATGCCTGAAAAGGAAGTCAAAGGGCCTTCATCATTCATACGCTGTTTTAACTGAAGCAAAGTATTGAGATAATTCCAGGTCAACCTGTTGCGGTTTGAGAAGTTCCTCCCCAACTTTTAAAATTTTTGAAACATTCTTGTCATGATAAGAGGTCTGCCTCAAGAATGTCAACATGTGTTTGGCAGTCGTGTGTTAAGCAAGGGGTAGGAGAAATATTGAACACTTTTCATAATCCATGACATAACGATGCTATTATCTTCTTTTCATCATTGTTTTTAACAGTTGGTTCATCTTCTTCAATCACATGGTCTTTTTGATGTCCTATCACAGAGATCATGAACACGCACAACCAAATTTCATAGTTTTAACCATCTAATTTAACATTAGAACCATGAGAGAAGGGGTTCTCAACAACTTGGTATTCATTATGGATCTCAGTCTAAGTATTATCTGCCACACTAGGCTGCTGTCCAAAATCCCTCCGAGTTTAAAAGGATCAGAACTCCATAAGTTGACTAGAAGATGCAGCAGAAAATAGATACTTCTCACGGAATGACTAGAAAAATGCAGCAGCAAATAATTCAGAACTGCACAGCTAGACTAGATGATGCTGCTGCAAATAAAACCTTCCTGCTGATCCAAAAAAAATACAAACTTATAAGGTAGGCACCTCCACACGACCTGGGTCATCGACTTATAGGGCAGAAAACTGGTCCACAGCAGGCACCTCCACACGACCTGGGTCATCGACTTATAGGGCAGAAAACTGGTCCACAGCAGGCACCTCCACACGACCTGGGTCATCGACTTATAGGGCAGAAAACTGGTCCACAGCAGGCACCTCCACATGATCTGGGATTAGCTCCACACAATATGGGTCCACACAGGCAGAAAAAACTGGTCATCACCGGCCACTTTTCATGCTGCAATTACCTCCACACGCGGCTCAGGATTTGCTCCAGATGCAGTCCATGACAGCCTGATAACGTATGTCAGACTTGACATTCATGCCACCACTTGAGGATCTGATCACGTATTCCACATAGACGTGATCAGATTCCTCTAACACGTGCTTCTGTTTCCATGATCAGCAGGAGGCCAAGATAGAGAAGAAGATGAAAGAGAAGAGGAGGAGATAAGAGAAGAGAGAGAGAGAGAGAGAGAGAGAGAGAGATGCCGAAACCTAGCAAGAAGCCACGGGCGGCGATGGAGGAGGCTTTGTCTCTGATACCAAGTAATGGCTGGGGTTTGGAGATTGAAAGAAAAGAATTTGTTACCCATTAATCTGCCCTAATCTCTTGTTAATTAAAAGAGAATTAGGGTAAAACTAACTAATTACAAAAAGCTCCAAGAATAAAAAAAAATATTAATAAAGCATTGTTCCTAAAACTATTTAATATCCAAAACACCCTAACGTAAAGACTATTCAACATTATTAATGATGAGCTTGACATCAGGCCTTGATAAGAAGATATGAGGGGATATAACATTCAATTCTATGATCGGTTGGTTATGACAGCTTTTTCTATGAATTTCAATTCTTTCTATTTCAGGTTGAAAGGCACGATGAGCTTAATGCTTTCATCAAATCAATTAGCCATAAAACCGTGTGGAGGCAATGACTGAATGATAGAAACTTATATAAATATTAAACACAAGAAATTGTTTGAAAGACCAAGGAAAAAATATTTTAAGTTGTAAATGAGTCTACCACTCAAAGGAAGCATTAAACTCACAAAATGAGAGTTGTTGAACTGGGTTTTAGTTTAGGATATGGGCATGGCTATGATGGGACATTGAACTCTCAAGGGCGATTTTCATTGTTCTTTTATGGTTGTAGATCACAGGCAAACGAGCAGGTGTTTTGATATGTCGAAGATATCAAAATGGAAGTTAAGATAGAGAATCTTACGATTTAGGGCAGGTCTCAAGATCTTGGTCTGGAAGCTCCGCCCATAATTTAGAACCATGGTTTTGCAGGTGCTCTTTTGATCATTTAATATTTATTTTCAAAGATACGTTTATGATTATCCTGTTGTTGATATGTGTAGATGACATAATTGTTGTGGGCAATTTGCACAAACATATCCAATTACTGAAAGATCTGTTTAACCAAAGTTTCAAGATGAAGGATCTTGGAGAGCTGATATATATTTTTGGTGTCAACATTGACAAGAATTAATATCAACTTTAATTCAATACAAGTATCCTCTTGATTTCTTAGGTATAGCAGAGAGAGGAGACGAGAGATTGCAAGTCTTCTCTTGCTCTTGTAAATAAGAGGTAAAACTCTTAGGCGAGGACTTATTTAATCATATAATTTGGAACATTATTGGATATGCTTCAATATCTTTTCTCCATTAGCCTGGATATTGTTTATTAAGTAAATCAAGTGTCATAGATTATGCATGACCCCTAGACGTACAGGTGCTTTAAGAAGGATTTTTAGGTTTAAAAGGAACAGTTGGAGGCAGACTTCGGTTTTGGTTACAAGATGAAGGATCTTGGAGAGCTGAGATATATTTTTGGTGTTGACATTGCAAAAAGTTAATATCGACTAACTCAATGCAAGTATCCTCTTGATTTCTTAGATAGAGCAGAGAGCAGAGATGAGAGAATCCAAGCATTCTCTTGCTGTTGTAAATAAGAGGTAAAACTTTTAGGCGAGTTCTTATTTAATCATATAATTAGGAACTGAATTGATATGCTTCAATACCTTTTCTCCATTAGCCTGGATGTTGTTTACTAAGTAAATCAAGCGTCAGAGATTATGCATGAGCCCTAGAGGCACAGGTGCTTTAAGAAGGATTTTGAGGTTTGAAAGGAACAGTTGGAGACAGACTTCGTTATTAAAACAAAAGAAGTTAATAAAGTACCACGTGAGATTGTTACTCATACAGATGCAAATCGGCAGAAGCCCACAAATTAGATGAGATTAGTGTCAGACTAGTTTGTAATTCTTAGAAGGAATCTAGTGTCGGGCAGTAGTAGATAATGAAAGCCTATTGCTATTTGCTAGATTAAATACTAAAGCAGACAACTAAAGCTACATGGTCTGAGACCCTGGTCAGTCAGTGAGGGGAATTTTATGATAATCATAGTGTTATATATTTCTTCTAATCCTTACCATTACAACCATCAAAAGTACATTGAGATAGATCAACACTTAAAAATATAAAAGTGAAGATAAGAGGTAACAGAGCATGACTTTTGGTACTTGAGGTTAGGTAGTCCATGTTCAGGTTCATGTGCAACTCATAAGTCAGTCCACATCCCACATTAAAAGTATAGTCGGTCCATGTGTGTGGATACACTTGTAATAATGTTCTTCCTGTCATTTTTTTTTATTTGTAACAAATCTATACGTGAATGAAATTGGGTCACATCCTCCACATTGGGGTCATTAGGCTTGTGCATCTCTGCCTCCTTACTACTTCAGGCAGACATACATTGCAGCCATTCTTCTTCTAAAATCCAACACAATCTTGATCTTGTTCGTCGACCAGTCTTTGCAGCCAAAAATGTTTTGAAGTTAACCGACAGGAGTCATATGGGAGCTCACACTATCCATTCAAAAGGTAATCAACATTGAGCCCCATCATAATGGTTCCAACCATGATTTCGTGTCCAGGAAGTTAATGGCCATACTTTCCGACAAATCTCTTTGGCTCTCACGGAGTTATCTTTTTGGCTTTTGTACAATTATATATATATAGTTGAACAGACTCCTAGGAAAAGGAACATGATCTGATCGTAAGCACGATTTCACTTAATAGATAAAGTGTTGTATGCTTAAACTTTAAAATGCATGCCTTTTTGTCTGATTCAAGTATGTGCCTCAGGTCTATATCATATTCATATTTATGCATGTGTGAACAACCAAGTGACCTAAATGGCTAGTTTTTGGTAGTCAAGATTTGGATGGTAACTTCTTCTACTAAGAATCCTTTCAAGAGGCAGCAAATCGATGTTCATGCAAAGTTTTTTTATTATTATTACTATTAATTTAGTTTGGACATGCAATATTCTTCAGGTTATAATCTGGTGGGCTGGTCTAATGCGAGGTGCTATTTCTATTGCACTGGCATTTAATCAGGTTAGAGTTAGTTCTTCAACATACTCGTGGTGTTGGCATTTTTACCTCTTTCTGTATATCACCTGAATTATTATGTATCTGTTAGTTCACATTTTCTGGAATTACGTGGAACCCAGTCCATGCTACAATCATCACTACAACCATTATTGTTGTACTTTTCAGCACAGTGGTTAGTATGGTTCTCTACAATCACTTCTGTAATTCTTATTCAAGCTATATATTTCATTAATCACTTCTGTAGTTCTTATTCAAGTTGTAAATTTCACGGTTCTTATTCTAGAGCTTGCATTGGTAAGTATGATTTCGAACATCCTTTGTGGAGTTGCTCAAGTATGTCTTATTCATGGAATTTAAATGGCTTGTATTCCACAGTTACTTAATTAGGCAAGCTTCTGTATTTGTTTTGCTCAAAGCGTGAAGAGCTGGACTGCATATGTGGCCATTTTGGCATAACTCCATAATGGTCCACATTGAAAACTGTTAAAGAATCTCTAAGTTCACTTTACGAAGCATCTCATTTATTTATATCTTAGTTGGAGTTAGGATCCTTTATCCAAACAGGGGCTTCTATGGTGTTTTCATTGAATTAACAAGTCACATTTAACCGCATCAACTTGCCTTATTCCAAGAGGTAAGGGCCTTGTCTATTTTATGTCTTAGTCTATAGGATTTAGGAACCTTTAACCCAAACCAAGGAAAGGAAATGGGGATGTGGTGATGCTTCCTTTCTTTTCCTCTTCCTAATTCACAAAAAAAAAATTGATTTTAGTTATCTTCTATTTGTTCTTTTTATTAGGAATATTAACTCAAGGTTATCATAAAAGAAATTATTTCATCCGTGTCTGCAAGTGAGGTGAAACCATTTTTAGATAAACAGTGATATGATTGAGTAATAATATATAAATGCATCAATTCGATATATTTGATAATATAAATGAAATTTAAAGATTGAAGGCAGGAAGGCTCTAGGTGCTAAATAGCAACTATAAAAACCACACTTACCAGTGGAAGATTGAGGGCAGGAAGGGATCTGAACAGTTATCAAGTATTATAAGTGAGGTTTTTCTTGGGTATAATATGATAGAGTTGTTTTTCTTGGGGAAAATCTTGAAAAAATCTCGACAAGTTTTTTTTTTTTTAAAAATAAAAATATCCTAAACTTCACATGTGAAAAATGTGAAATAAAAACCTAATAACAAAAAATGTGAAAAAAACGTGTTTTTTCGTTTTTTTATTTTAAAAAACACGTTATTTCTTCTTTTCTAGGCTGATCTGTTTTTATATTTTTTTCACGTTTGTTTCAAATAAAATGTGTTTACCGTGACGCTGTGTTCGAAACAAAGACAAGCCTGCTCGGTGCTAAATGGCAACTTTGGAGATTTTCTGTTGTACTGTTAGATGGACAATAAAAATTAAACATTTATACAGATGGATTTGCAAGGGGACTATGCAGATGGATTTCAATTTCCATTTTCTTGACACCTTAGTTAACAGTTTTTGGTACATGTAAGTAGGAGTAACAGAACGATTTGGAAATTTTTTGTCATACATTACGACTGATCTACAAAGGATGTGATTGCCGGACCTTATGACAAGATCCTCTAATGCATGCACGTTTCCTGGTGCATCACAAGTGATCTAAAAGAACTAACATTCTAGGGAGGAAGCCGCTAATACACCTGTGGATTAGAATTAATTGCTTTAAAATTGTGGAGAATCTTTGGAAAATATTGGACAGATGTTTGGATAAATTCAGCGTCATAGGCATAAGCAAAATGGAAGTCAACCACTGTATATCGTATAGTAGATGCAGATGCCACTCAAGGAGGAGCTGAGTGCATTGCCAGATAGAATATTTTCTAGAAAAGAAGTGTTCAAATACACAACTCAAATGATCTCCCATGGCTTGGTCTGGCTTGTAATTGATTATAACAATCTTACTTTTGTCAAGGCAGTGTGTTATGCTCTTTTGATCATGCGTTGGCGATTATACTGAAGCCAACAAATATTATGTTCTCGAATTTTATGCCAAATGTAAATTTTATTTTAACATGTAGTTGGCGAACAGATCATGCTACTTTGTTTCATGCGGTTCAAGCTTAATTGCTTAATTATGGCCTCTGTGCATTCCTGAGTTACTTTCGTTCTTTTGTCTGGTAACATATCCTTTCAAAAATAACTTGAAGGTGTAGGAAGAAGAAAGAATCATATCTTTTCAAAGTTTCAGGTTTTTGGACTGCTGACGAAGCCATTGGTGGATGTATTACTTCCACATCACCGGGCACCTGTACAGCAAGCCACCTGGGCAGAATCATCGTCTGTAAAGGAAGGGGACGTGCACATTCCCTTTCTTTCACTGGAGGAGTCGGCTGCCAGCAGCATGCAACGGGCTAAGAGCAGCCTGACGATGCTGCTGGAGACACCAGTGAGAACTATCCACTGTTTATGGAGGCGATTTGATGACACCTACATGCGGCCAGTCTTTGGTGGACCAAGCTAAATCACAAAATGATGCAAATAATTTTGTAAGAATCCCGCACCGGAGAGAACATATAACATCTGTTGTTTGTGCTGCTGATAAATTGTCTAGCTGTATTGCCTCTACCTTTTTCCTTCAGTATTATCTATACAGATAAAATGTGAGTTAAAAATCACCCTCGCGTACTTGTTTTGGGACAGACGAAAAAAATTCTATCCCTTGGATTTGGTATCTATGAGCGAATAATCGGCCACAGGAAGTATGGGTTGCCAAAGGCGCCTTCAAATATTCACTTATTTATATAAACTATGTCTGAAATAGTGCCCTTCTGCCCACCAGGTACAGGTTGCTCTTGGCGAAAATAAAGGCTTATTCTTTTACCAGCTTTAATATATCGAAAAGGCGTTACAGATGAAGGTAAAATAAAAGCTACCAACATAAACAAATTGGTACTGCAATCAACTACTTATGTTCGATAGGTTATAGCTATGAGCTATGTGTTGGCGAACTCCCTTGATTCACACTCAATGGCCTCTTTTTTTTATAAGGCATAATGAGGATTCACACTCAATGGCCTCTTTTTTTTATAAGGCATAATGAGGAGGGGCTGCAACGCAGCAAGGAGGGAATGCAGAGGTACGACAAGGGCAGAGAGAGAGAGTACAAGGACGACAGGGGAAAGAGAGAGGAGGTGAACCACACGGCAGCAAAAAAAATCTTTTTTTTCTTTTTTTTTTTGGCGTGCTCTTCTCAACTACTTAACGCTAAAAAGGGAAACATCATTTAAATAAAACAAAAAAAAAAAGTAAAACTTGACCCTCAAGTTAGTAACCGCTTGGTCGTTCCCATGATCTCCTCCACTTAGCTGGACTCTCGCACCATTTTCTCCATTTATCTTTAACCACTCATGATCTTGGGAACCACACACACATTCTCAATTTCTCCTCACAATCTCTCCCCCCTAATCCTGGTGTGGTTCAAGGTCTCAACACCCAACAAGTCCGGCATTGTTGCCAACCTTGCTACCGGCAATGCCTTTGTCAATAGATCCGCTCGTTGCTCATCTATTCTCACAAAATCCACAATAATTTGTCCTCTTTCGATGCATTCGAGTATGAAATGGAACTTTGTGTCAATATGTTTGCTGCATCCACGAAAAACTGGATTCTTCATCAGAGCGATTGTGGACTTACTATAAACATATAACTTCACTGCTTGCAGGCCTCTTCCAACCAGCTCGGCCAGCAGTCTTCTGAGCCAGAGTGCCTAGCACACAGCCGCAGTTGCTGCCATGAATTCAGCCTCGCATGAAGACAAGGCTACGGTTTTCTGCTTCTGCGAGTTCCATGAGACTAGACTTTTATTTACATAGAATGCCATGCCTCTGGTGCTCTTCCTGTCATCGATGTCGCCCACCAAGTCATATCTGTGAACCTGACAATCACCTCTTCTTCTCTTCCTCTGGTGTATACAAGACCGAAGTGGATTGTTCCTTTTAAATATCGCAGAATCTACTTCACTACCTTGTGGTGCATCATTGTCGGTCTTTCCATGAATCTGCTTGCTACACTGACGGCATACGAAAGATCTAGTCTTGTGTGGAGAAGATACCTCAGACATCCGATGACTCGTCAATACTATGTTGCATCTACCGGCTGTACTTCGGGATCCTTATTCAATTGTGACCTTGGTTCCATAGGGATTTTAGTGGGATTGCAATCAAACTTGCCAAATTGAGTTAGCACTTTTTTGGCATAGGCTGCCTGCATGATCCATATACTGTCTTTGCCTTGTGCCACCTCGATCCCAAGGTAATAGTTGAGCAGGCCGAGATCGCTCACATAGAAATCAGCCATCATCTGCTTCTTGAATGTCATGATTGCCTCTAAATCCTCCCCTGTTACAATTAGATCATCAACATAAACTCTGATGATGATGTCGGCGCGATCTCTTCCCCTTGTATACACGACATGTTCCAGTGCGCATTTTGAGAACCCAAGGTGCTTCAGGCTTCAATCCAGCTGCGTGTTCCAGGCGCGTGGTGCTTGCTGGAGACAGTACAACGCCTTGCTTAATTTGAGTACCATATGCTCCTTGTTCTTCACCGTGAAACCCTCCAGTTGAGCTATATAGACCTCCTCCTCAAGTTCGCCATTGAGGAATGCTGACTTGACATCGAGATGATGGACTTGCCACCCACGACTGGGTATGATGGTAAGGATGACTCGTACGGTGTTGAGCAAGGCGACCGGCGCAAACACCTCCTCGAAGTCAATCCCTTGCCGCTGGACATAGCCCTTCACGACTAATCTGGCCTTATGCTTGATCACCTCTCCGTCTAAGTTTTTCTTCAATTTGAACACCCATTTGAGTCCAATTGCTTTGGTTCCGGTCAGCAAGGTTGCCAGCGTCCAGGTCGACTTTTTATCAATGGATTCAATCTCCTTGGCCATAGCTTCCACCCATGCCGGTTGGCCGGCCACGTCTTGGTAACACGACGGCTCCTCTATTGCCACGAGCATGACCTCTTCTTCAACGTCTTCATCGTCGAGTTTGACGCGCTGAGCGTCTCTCATGATATCATTGATGTATCTATACCAAACAGGTCCGTCATTGCTGTCCTCCATCTCTGAGGCCGCGACAGTTTCATCCGCCAGCAATCTCTGAGTTGGCGTGACCACCATCGTTGCTTTGCTGCCCATCGGTGTTGATGAAGAAGCCTGATAGCCTAACTCCATGGACACCGACCCTCCTGCTTGTCTACTTGCAACTGAGTTGCCCACTGCTGACTCACTGTTAGACTCCTCCTCAACAATGAAATTTGACTGTTCACTGCTTCTTGCATCCATGTTCCATTTCCACTTCAGTTTTTCTTCATATTTAGCGTCACGACTTACATGGATTCTCCCGCACAGTGGATCAAATAGTCGGTGCACCTTGCAGCCGTCCTCGAAGCCGAGATACACCATTGGCTGGCTACAATCATCGAGCTTTTTTAGGTGTGGGGTCATCACCCTAGCATGTGCCGCACAACCGAATAACCGAAGATGTGCAAGATCTGGTTTTTTGCCACTCTAAGCTTCATACCGGGTGCACTCACTCATGGCCTTCGTAGGCAAGCGGTTCAATAGATAGACCACGTGCCATACTGCCTCCCCCCAAAATCTTCCCGGCATACTCATGCTCTTGAGGAGAGATCTTGCCATCGCCATCACCATCCTGTTCCTCTGCTCCACCACACCATTTTGTTGTGGTGAATATGTTGTGGTGAGGTGCCCTGCAATGCCAGCATGTTCATACACATTGGCAAACTCGAGAGAAAGGAACTCGCCTCCCGGATTGATCCTAAGCGCCTTGATGCGATGCCCGCACGCGTTCTCGACCAGTGCCTTGATCCTCATGAACGTCGAGCATGCCTGATCTTTTGTTCTGAGCACACACAGGCACATCTAACGAGAGATGTCATCAACGATTAGTAAGAAATAACTATTATCGGCAAGGGTGGGTGGTGTGATCGGTCCACAAAGATCAGCATGCAAGAGTTCGAGTAGCTCCTTCGCTCGATAGTTGGCTGCTGACGGGAACGACTGTCTCGTCTACTTTGCCACCAAGCACTCTCGGCATAACTGCACGTAAGCCTGGGCATCGGCCCGGCCCGGCCCGGTTTGGATTCGCCGTTAAGAAAACGGGCCGGATATGACCGGCCAATTACCCGGCCCATTTATTAAAGAGCTGGGCCGGGTACCAGGCCTCGCCTTCCCAGCCTGAGGTCCGGCCCGGCCCATCTACAATTGATATTCGGGTCGGGCGGGTCGGGTCAGGCGGGCCGGGCTGGGCCCGATGCCCAAGGAACAGGTCTTTGCAGCTACTCGCTGCTTGTGCTTTAATGATGTGATAAGCATCTAGACATATATAATTCATGGAAATTGATCAATCTTTATATTCAAGAAAACAATCAGCATAACCATTATTCTGAACCTGCCAGGGGAACTCAAGAATCTCAAATAGAAATCAGAAATAATCATGATCAGATATCACAATCAGATGTACTATAAGGAAACCAAGCCACACTGATAGATGTGAGGTCTGCACGTATTTTGGATCCCAGGTCACATTTTAAAAAAAGGTCACTATCATACAATTTAAGAAACAAATAAACAATTACAAACTTTCAGAAATGATAAATGCTTTATATGCCTTCATTAATCATTCAAAGTTGAAAATGAGCATAATAAAGATTATAAAGTACAATAACTATTTCCCTTGGACAACAAGCAATACACAAGCTTTATAGTAAGAAAAGATCCCTTCAAAACTGAACACAATGATATAGTAGCCACTGAAGGCAGCAGTAGAGCTATGCTAGGCTGGGAAAGAGGAGGGGAAGCAATAGGCAGAAACTAAAATTTAAATGGTCCATCAACAGAGTTTAAAAAATCAAAGTAAACATCTTCAAAGCCCATCAGCAACCTAGAAATGTCCATCTGCAAATCTGCAATTTCACATGAAAAAGTAAATGTTAATAAGAATTCCAAGTGCTTGTTTGCAAGCATACATGTGAGTTGAGAGAGATAGAGCAACTTAAAGGTCAATTGAAATGATTACATCATACAAGACATATTTGATGAAAGGTTCAATTTTCAGCGCCTCTTCAAGCTCAAACAAGTTCAGTTTCGACTGTAGAGCACATCATACCATCAATAATCATTTCAACATTAACTCTATGTAGGAGTGTGTATAAATGTGATTGAGTTCCCACATGTTAGTATTGCAGCAAATTCTAAGCCATAACCATTACAAGTTTTGTGAATAAGCAACCAACATATGCACAGATGGAATGAAGTGCTAATGCATTAGCAAAAACCACACTTTCAATGAAACAAAGATAGAGAATAAATTGAAGAATCACCACTCACAAGGCAGAATTGCTTCAGTTGTATGATAATCAAACATTGGATTAACTTTCCTCGTCAGAATGGTGCTCTGCATCATGAGAACTGTAACACATATTAATTTAAGCAGACTACTATGTTAATATGTAAAATAAATTAGATTGAACTTTGAACGACTTACATTTCACACAAGTTGCTTGCATCACGAATCCAACTCTGTGTGCATATTAATGATTCTACATTTTCAGGAGTAGTTGAGCATCGATAATCATTAAGAATTCTTCTTGATATACTGAAGCAACTATAGATACAAGAATAGCTAATACATCTCGAACCATCTTTGCTACAATTTTATGTTTGCTTTCATTTGTCTTCCACCAAGATAATATGTCGAAGTCTGTAATAGGTGCAATTTCTTCCAATGGATCACTCAAATATTTGTCTAGATCTGTGTGAACTGCTACAGAAGATACAGAGCTGACATATGCTTTGAACTCACATCTAGCGATACTTTTATATTCTTCCGCTGCAATCATGGTACTAGTAGATGAATTGCCCCTTTGCATATTACTCATGTCACTGTCACCATACATATTTTTGTATTCAACATATAATTCATAAAGGATGCTCTCTATATCTTCAATTTGACCATTTCATCACATTTATCCAAATCATTAAGCAAATATTTCAAGTATGACAACTTGAACCTAAGATCCAAAACAAATGCAATTGCAAAGAGAATATTGTATCTCTTGAAGTATTTGTCAAATTTCTCTTGCATTTTGCATATCAATGCCCTTATATGTTCATTTGACAAACCACGATGTACATGCAAATGATGGTAAATTGATAAAAATTCTTCAAATACAAGATTAAACATTATCTGCTTAGAGGTAGAGAATAGATTTGTTGCATTGTAGAACACCTTTAAGAACTGACATAGATCAGATGCATGAGACCACTCATCCTCAGAAGGCAAACATACATAATTAAGATCACAGGCTGCCAAATGTTGAAAGACATCTTGAAATAACAATGCATCTCTCAACATTATAAATGTAGAATTCCATCGAGTAGGAACATCATAGTTTAAATTTTTTTTCTCATTCAAACCCATTGCCTTTACTCATTCCTTGAAGACATGTAGTCGTTTTGGTGATCCCCTTACATATTTGACACTGTCATGAATTTTTGAAATTGTTTCATCTATATCATTCATACCATCCTTAACCATGAGATTTAAAATATGTGCACCACAACGAATATGAAAGTGTTCCCCTCTCAATGGAAATGAAATATTGTTTTTTTTTTTCTATGGTCCTTCTTATTAAGCTTATTCCACTATCATTTGCTGAACAGTTATCAGCAGTAACAGAAAACAACTTCAATTGAATTTCTCACTTACTAGTAATGCACTCTAATAAAACCTCACATATAGAACTTGCATTATGTGGTGGAGGCACGTACAAAATTAAGTATATGAGAGTGCAACTACCAAATTGTATCAATATATTGAGTTGTCAAGCATAAATATCCTAACGTCTGTTGTGAGGTCCACATATCAAATGTCAATGAAACCCGCCGCACGTGATTATTTAAAAGTCCTTGATATCTCATTTTTTTAGTCTTGTACATTGACTGAACCTCTTTAGTAAGTGTTTTTCTAGAAAATGGAACAAACCTTGGATTGCAAGCCTTTAGAAGATCATTATGATAATCATATTATGCAAAATTGAAATAAAGTCCATGCATTATCACACACTTAGCCATACATTTTCTTATAGTCTCCATATCAAATTTATGTACCTAAAGAAGTGTTACCAAATTCACTAACTCCAAATGCCAAAGTTCTTTTGAGCACAATTATCTGCATGCCGTTTTAAGTGGCTCGTACCATTAGAACTATGTCCACTAAGTCATTGTAGTATGAATCATTCCATATTGCTGAAGTTCTTTTACTCTTGGATTCAACAGGCTGTTCAGTATACGAAAACGATTCATTCTCCTCCATATCTACCGCCGGACGATATTCTTGATTCCGAGAGTGGGAAGACATATCATTCATTTTTTAATAAAATCCAAACAACCTACGCACATGAAATTGTTCAACTCTTAACTAAGAAATCATAAACCATCAAGCATGAAACACCACAAGAAATAGACTAATTCCAAACAATTTACATGGACACTACAATAGAAGTTAAATAAAAGCCAATATGTGATCTTTCCCTATGACCCAAACAAGTTTATTTTATCCACATGTCAACCAAACAATAGTGAATTGAGCATTCCTTCAGCCAATGGAAGGTCTTTAACAACTGAATGCATAGGTATTTTGAAAATAGTTGTAAATAACATAAAAACCTCTATATTCCAAAAGTTAATTTACACCAAAATTAAATTTAAAAGTTATTTTTCATCTTGCAAATATTGAACCATGGTTGTGATGTATTAGATGCTAATAGAAAATATTCACTTGTGTTTTCAACTGAAATAAAGCAGAACAACAATAGATGGAACAAGAATAGATGATAGGCACACTTCACAAATACAGCAATACATAGAGGAAATATAGCAGCAATAACTAAGCATTTTATGTTTGTGGAAGAATCACTAACAGAATTTTGACTGCACAGAAAAATTAAAAGAAGTTTAAGAAGACATCAGAATCCCACAAACATCAGCCTCCACATTACTGAAACTGACACACAACTATGAGTATTAAGAACTTCGTATCAGCATTAAGGACTTCGTATCAGCAACAAACATCAGCCTCCAAGTCAACCAAACCAAGACAAGAAGCATCTATAAATAACTAATCAAATGGCACAAAATATTTTTGACAAACTGATATACCATCAAAAACATGTTTATGCATCAAAATCCATAAACAAAACAACCTCCATATTACTGAAACTGACACACAACTACATCCACAGACATTTAAGTTTACCTCTCTTTGTCATAATGCAGCCTCTTTCCTGCATGCAAAGTTCTCTAGATGTTAAGAGATTTTGATGGAATCAGTTAGCAGACATATTTAACATGAATTCTAGTTTTTACCTGCTCAGTAACCTAGCCTCTAGGGACACACCTTCTCCCAGGGCAGCAACCTGACTAGGAAAAGGATGTTGTTAATAGATAAAAGAGCAAAAGAAAGAAGATATGGCACATGATCACAGTACAACTCATGCCAGTCATAAAGCAAACAACGCTAGTCATGAAGTCTCTCTGTGTGTGTGCGTGGGGTAAGAAACTCCATGTATATACAATACAACTGAAATAATCAGATGCATGAGTTCAGGCTTTTAAAGATGGATCAAAAGCAACAGAAAGAGAAGGGAAAATTGAAATTGGTAGCAGAAATGCCCATCTGTTGTCACAGTCTTACTTGAAAGATGAAGTTTGAGGAGATCGTCGCCTCTTTAGCTATTTCTCTACCAAAACAAGAAGCAATAGTGGTATGATAGGAGCTCAACTGCGCATAACATTATACAAGGAAATGGAGTTGCAGAAAGGTTACACAAATGACTTAAAGAAGTCCACTGCAAACAAGAAAAAAGTTCCAAATAACAACATGTTGAAATGCTTCTGCAACACACACAAGAAGAGAAAGAGCAAGCAAGCAAGCAAGGGACTTATCTCTTCAAAACCCGTCGGGCGTTGCTGTCGTTGAGCGGCTGAGCCACTAGAGGAGACAAAGAAAGTAGGTGGTGGACTGGAGGTCGACGGTGGCTGTGGCAGACCAGCGGCAGTGCGGCGATGGTGTCTCAGCTCTCTCTGTTTCCAACCAAACAAAACCCTAACAAATCACAAATGCATCGAATGTGGAAGAGTGAAAAAAATTTTGATCGATACATTTCATAATGGGCCGAACGGGTCCCAACGGGCTTAATTGATAACCCGGACCCACCATTATGCTGTCGAGCCGGGCCGGGCACAACGGCAGGCCGCCTGGATGATAAATTTAAGGCCTGGACCCGGTCCCGGACCGAGCTGGGTATCGGGTACCCGGTGGCAGCCCGACCCAGTGCCCAGGTCTAACTACACGGGGTGAGAGATCGGTGGTACCCCGGTAGCCATCTTCTTATTTATAAGCATCTTCATTGCTTGAAAGTTCACATGGCCAAGACGAGCATGCCACAACCATGCCGGATCATTGAGGTTTGCTACGAGGCACACTGGCCTTGCAATCTACAACTCGATGCGGTAGAGACGATTCAGTGTGCATCTCACCTTCATGATCAACTACCATGGATTTTTGACGAACACCTCCAGTTCATCTTCATCCATAACCACCTTGTGGCCTGCCTCGGTGAGTTGCCTGAGACTCACGATGTTGCTATGAAGCTTCAGGATATAATATAATTCATAGAGCAACCACTGATCATCATTTTTGCATCTAAAAAGAATTGAACCCTTACCCATGATCTACATCGATGAGCCATCGTCGAACTTTACCTTTCCGGTGATTGCCTCGTCCAACTTGCGAAACTTGACCTTGTCTCCAATCATGTGATCGCTAGCACCCTTATCCAGGTACCACACATCGATAGTTTCCATGTCATGCTTGGTCTCGTGCAGTTTCGGCCATACCTACTCTTCATTCAGTAGGGCAGCATCCTGCCGATTCTACCATTCTGGTCGTTCAAGTGCTGCAGACACCACTTCTTTCAACTCTGCAAGTAACAGGGTAGGCTCGGTGTCGTCATCTTGTGTGAGATGCACCTCCTCTTTCTTCTTGGGAGCCTTGCAATGGTTCGCGTAATGCCCCAATTCATTGCAGTTGAAGCAACAGATGTGACTCTTGTCACGACCATCGCCCTCAGAGCCACCTACTATGTCTTTGAGTGGGAAGTCGTTGCGTCTGTCTCTGCTGCGCCCTCTATCGCGTCCACAACCACCCCGGCTGTGAACCCCTCCTTTCCCGTGAACCTTCTCATTTCGGGTCAATGATGGGTCGCTGCCGCTTCTTTTCTGCTATGCCTCCCATTCAGCCTGAGTGAAACGTAATTGAGCATCGCCGTTGCCACATATACCAAATGCTCAGGGATGAGAGCATTCTTCATAGGTCTTGAGTTGTCCCATGGCCTCTTCAAACAACATAGTGTCGAGGTCACAAAATTGCTCTATACTGGCGATTACGCTAAGAAATCGATTTGAAATGGTGTCAAATAGCTTCTTCACCAGGGCGGCGTTGCTTAGGGTTCCCTCCAGGTTGGCATACTTGACGGACATCCCGGTGAGCCTGCCCGCATACTGATCCAATGATTCTCCTTCCTGCATTCGCATGGCGCCAAAGACGCTCTTCAATGTTTGTAGACGGGCATTCATCACACGATTTGCCCTGACGAATCTCGTCTTAAGGCAACCCCAGACCTCCTTCGCCGTCGCCTTTTTCGCCACCTGCATTAGGAGATCTTTTGGGAGGGCTTGGAGAAGATGCGACGTCGCCTTCTTGTCCTTCCTCGTGTCGATAGCCATTCCGGTTACCGGCTCGACTACCTCCTAGATGCGTTGATCCTCTATCATGGCCTGGACCCTAATTACCCAGTTGCTATAGTTGGTTGTCGTGAGTTGGGGATAATGGAACGTCCCATTGGCGATCTCCTACACTACCTCAGTTCTGATGATCGACATCGGCTTGAATCGAGGGAGCTTTGGCATACAGCCTGGAAGCTCTGATACCAAATGTTGGCGAACTCCCTTAATTCACACTCAATCGCCTCTTTTTTTGATAAGGCAAAATGAGGAGGAGAGGCTGCAACGCACCAAGGAGGGAATGCATAAGTGCAGAGTATGACAAGGGCAGAGAGAGAGAGTACAAGGACGGCAGGGGAGAGAGAGAGAGAGCAAGAGAGAGAGAGAGGAGGTGAACCACACCACAGCAAAAAAAACTTTTTTCTTCTCTTCTTTTTTTTTGGCGTGCTCTTCTCTACGACTTACTTAACGCTAAAAAAGGAAACATCATTTAAAGAAAACAAAAAATAAAAAAACTAAAACTTGACCCTCAAGTTAGTAACCCCGGGTCTTTTCTCATGATCTCCTCCACTTAGCTAGAATCTCGCACCATTTTCTTCATTTCTCTTTAACCACCCATGATCATGGGAACTGCACACACATTGTCACGTTCTCCATGACAAGAGTAGACCAACACTATGCCCTTAGCCGACGTAAGGAGTGGAGGGCTTATTCAGTCTTTATGAAGGTTGTTACAATAATAACTTTTATAGAGCCGAACAGAAATAAATGAAGAAATTAATCATCTTCGCCTTTGGACTACCTTGCAAGGGGCACCATTTTCTATATATGCCCGGCACCTCTTGGAAGATGGTATATACGCAGAGTGATACATACATAGACCACTCGTATCATTTGGGTCTCCTTGATGGCAACCCTTATATAATAAAACTCACCATTTTTGGTGTTGTTAGTTTGTCTATTATGAAGTCTGCTCCATTATCACTTTACACGATTTTGAACACGAGATCCAAATTGAGTTACCACCACTGCACAAAATCGAGTTAAATAAGTGGAAGTTTCATATTTGAATTTCATTAAGAAAACCAATGTAGCTCGAGTATAATCATGGACTATGGTAAGAAAAGACGTAAGAAAATAATGTGCTCTGGTGCATGATGGTGTAACATACTTCCCCCAAATATCACAATGGATCAAAGCAAAAACACAATTTGGCCTACTAACACTGACAGGAAAAGGTAAGTGAATTTCGCTTTATGATATGCATAGAAATTCATGCCTACAAATAATAATATCCTTGTTCAAAGAAATAGTTTTATCAAAAGAGGATATTCAAGTCTCATATGCCAAATATGGCACGAGCTACTGATAAAGTATGAGAAGTAGAAGGTAAAATGAAATTGTACAATCCGCTGCTTAGTCTACCCACATAATTGACTTCCACATTAAACGGTCCTGAAAAACTTAAGAGGATGGAAGAAAAACAGCAGCACAATTAGATGTTTGGGTAAGTTTTGGCACAGATAAAAGGTTATATTTAAGATCTGGAACATATAGCACATTTTTGAAAAAAAATATTGGAATTTAGCAAAACGGATCCTTCATGGGTCACTATAGTTTGATGGCCATTAGGAAGGTTGATGTTGCATGGTTTGAGCAGATTTCTAACATCAATCAGCAGACAAAATTGGGGATTCAGTGTCAATGACCCAATTGATGAAATTATATTATCTGCAGCTGGCTTAGCTTCAAGATTTAACCAAGAAGCTAGTTGACCAAGTTGATACTCAGTTAGCTTGCAATAAGATAGATTTGGCATTAGTTGCATTTGCTGACATCCCACCTTGTGATTTTTTTGAATTTTTAGAAGCCACCCAAGCGTTTGGGTGGTTTGGAGGATAACCATGTAGAGAATAGTAGTGTGATTTGGTGTGACTCAACATTCCACAACGATCACATTTTGGGCCGGTCTATTCTGATATTTTGGTCCTCCTTTGTGCTGCACATTTTTGTTATGAAAAAGTAGATGTTTTTGTTGCAAGAGCTACACTATCAATACTAGACATTTGAGGAGCAAGAAGGCGTTGTGTTTCCTCTTCGTGCAGAGTAAACTTGATTAATATTTGGCAGTGGTTCTATAGTCGATATAAGACTGCAAACACCACTAAAGGATTCACGCAGACCCATTAAAAACTGACATACTTTCTCACGGTCTTGACAACAAGTAAATACTTTGAAGGCAACCCCGTACCTGCAGGAACGGTACAGTACGAAGCAAGTTCATGCCATAAACTCTTCAAGACAGTATAATGAGCAGCTAATGAGGTCCACTCTTGACGTAAATTAGAGATTTTCTTCTTCAACTGGTAAATTTTGACACCATTACCTTGACAAAAACACTCTTGTAAATAACTCTAGACCTCCTTGGCTTCACTTACATGTATCACGCTGTGAGCAATCTCCTTGGCTAATGAGTTAATCAGCCAAGAATGCACCAAAGTCATTGCAACGGACCCAGGTTTGGTACTAGGCACTAGTAGCATCAGGTTTGGTGATGGATTCGTCAACTAAGCTTAACTTGTTCTTGACACTCAATGCCATTTTCAATGCACATCTCCATGTAGAATAATTGTTCCCCGTAAATGGAGTTGACACGAGCACTGCTCTTGGATTATCTGAATGGTACAGGAAGAAGGGAGATGAGTGTCCCCTAAATCATTACTGATTGGTTGGAGAAGAGGAAGTTTGCACAGCCATGGAAGAAGGACAATGGAAAGTTCTCTTATGCACAAGTTTTCTTTGATACAAAAAAGAATGGAGAGCAAAAGAGAAATATGTTTCCTTTGATTTTCACTCATGGGAAGAGTTACAATTCTATATAAGAATGATTCACAAGATCCACAATTTTTGGGATTATGGAGAGATCATAGGATAAAATAAAGAAGGTTACAACAATAACAAATATATGGAATAGAAAACATCCGTTCTTGCAATTTTCCTTATATCTACAATAAATGATAATTATCTGATAACGATGTTTCAAAATTTTTGGAAGAATGAGGAAATTCGCCGAGAATAGAACCTTTTCTGGCAGCAATGTTCTTCAAGTGAAGAGTTTCACTACTATGTTGATTGGACTTCAGTTTCCCAGCTAGTGAACAAGAAACAAAAAAATGAAACTGTGGCAGGTAGAACAATTGATCGAAGACAATTGGAGACTTCCAAAAAAGCTGAACAAGTTGAAAAACCTATGGGCTGGGTTGTTGGGCATCCCAGTGCATGGACACCGGGCTTGGCCTTCCCTATTTTATTTGGCTTTTATGCTCACCACAAGATTACTGGAATGGCATTAGGTCCATGCTGCATATTTGATGTACTTGGGATTATTGAGTTTGTGAATACTTTTTGGCCATTGACTAGGGGGCGTGGGTTCAGTTTGGGTGCAAACTTGTGGTTGTTTGACTTAGCAATTCAAGAACATTACTTGGCCTACTTGGATGATAGGGGTAGAAGGGGCTAGAGATGACTTCTTATTTCTTTTGGAGAACAAGGCATGCTCTTGGTCCCTCAAATCTGGTCTCGAGTACCGAGCTCATTACACAAGTGATGTTGGTATAAGGTCTCAATGTACTAGGAGGGTGTTATATTTACATGCAACAAAGCTAGCTTCAATAAATATAAGCTTTTACTGACGTGAGGGGCAGGAAGGTTATAAATCTAAAATCGTTCCTGACACAATTGAGCATGCATCATTGAAAGAGTCTGTGAAAGAGTTTCATGGGCATGCACCAAGTGCCATGTCAGTATATACTGGCTTTTGAGGAGCATAAAAAATCCATGCTTTTTACCAATACAACTGCGAACTATCAAAACTGATCCTTCATGTTAGAGGTTTACCGACACTTTGTAAGGTACATGTCGGTAGATGCAAGCTTTTCTACTGATGCATTCTGGAGCAACATTAGAAATGTCGAGCCTTTGTTGAAGGAGCATTACTGATACGGTGGTGACTGCATCAATTCATGTGGGTTTTTGCCAATCTGGATGCACAAATGTTACAAAAGATCACTGAGAAAATAATACATGTTAAACATCTTAAATATCATACATTAATTGATGAACATTAGTCCCAAACCATCATGTGAAAGTAGACTTGACATGATTATGATTTTCACAAGAGAAGAACATGTATACCCACAATCTTATATGAAAAAGGAACTTCACTCTTTTTCTCTCAGTGAACGCTCTAACAACAAAGTATCTTAATTTTCTTAACCTATCCCTATTTATATATGCATGTATAGCCATATCCCTACCAGACTACTCTCAATTTAAGAGTGAGAGTGGTTACAATCAATTTTGTTAAGTGTGACGAGGCGAAATGATGAATTAAGCCTGTAAAACGATGTGTTAAGCCTGTAAAGCAAGGCATAGCCAACGAGGTGTAATAAAGCATAAGAAATGTCTAGAAAAAAAAAAACGATTTATAGAAAAATGAGATGGGGAGAGAGAGAGACTGGGGGTTGCCACCGACTTCGGTGGCCTATCTCCAATGGGTACACATGAGGTGGCTGGTGAATCACTGATCAAAGAGCAAATTTTTGGAGAGATTCTTCATCGATCTAGGAGAAAGATAGTGAAACCCTTGCTCTGCAAATGTGGAGTTGCTTTGGGTGGAAAAATACTGCTTTTTTATACTTGACAGGGTGTGGCTTGTTTTAACGTGTAAAACTGAGCCGAATCAATGTTAAGACTTGGTGTTTCGTAATATATCACCACCACAAAGAGGATCAAACCAGACCTGGATGATCCCTATCTGAGCCAGAATTTCACCGATCCAGATCATCCAAACTCGATTATTTTGTAGATAAGGCCTGAATGGATCAAGGCTTGGATTGTGACCATCTTTTATGTCTGATCCAATCCAACGTGGATGATTTTCATAGTTATCTTGGTGCACCCATTTGCCAACTATAGTTCCACCAACATAAAGTTGACAGTTTAACCAACCCTCAAAAAATTGACTTGTAACGATAATAACAATCTGCCATCATTGCATTCAAGTCCTATAGCAACCCATTCAAATTGTTAACAAAAAGATAAAACTTCTCGTTTGTCTATGGCCTTTGAGAGAGAGGAATACTGATTGTTTTTCCATTTGAGAGGTCCAAGAAAGCCTAAATCGAAGTCGAAAGTAAAAATCTCTGTTTGGCATATTCTAAGATCTGTAACCTCCTTTCTACAAGAGCAAAAATCTTCTTCATGTTCCATTGCAAAAATATGCTAAGGCATGTCCAGATGAAATGGAGGGACCAATACATATCAATCGATTTGTTCATTTATGCATCAAATTTGAATTCGCTATTAAGCAAGCCCATTTTTTGAAAGAAACATTTCCTTCTTTGTCCTCCTTGCTTATTGACACTTCGATGAATTGAGTCATACAATCCTAAGTACTATTAAGAAATGTCAAAAATCAAAGTTGATCGTATTAAGAAATGTCAAAAATCAAAATTGATCCATATGTTTTTCTTTTGGTGCAATATTTGCTTTTATTTATTAGCATTGCCATGGAAATATTCCTGATATTAAATTAACCCAAATAACTTAAGAATGGAATGTGGCTAAAGTAGTCTGATTTGTACGCAATGAATTTTAGGTAAGAACATATATGTAAGTAACTTTGCAGCGTTAACACATCAGGACTTTTAAATTATAAGGAGCTATTTTTTTGTGGTTTAAAAGTTTTAGCTATTTTAAAAATCTTAATTGATCCATATGTTTTTCTTTTGGTGCAATATTTGCTTTTATTTATTAGCATTGCCATGGAAATATTCCTGATGAAATTAACCCAAATAACTTAAGGATGGAATGTGGCTAAAGTAGTCTGATTTGTACGCAATGAATTTTAGGTAAGAACATACATTTAAGTAACTTTGCAGCGGTAACACATCAGGACTTTTAAAATATAAGGAGCTATTTTTTGTGGTTTAAAAGTTTTAGCTATTTTAAAAATCTTAGCAAGGACATATAACCTACCTCATGGTACAAATAAATTATTTATGCGGAAGCCTTACTGAATGAGATTCTGAAAATTTCATTTGTACTGTGTCAAGTCTAGAAATTGATCTTGTCAAAAAGCCTTGAACAACAAAGTGGTATATTTTAACCTAAATCTAATATTTAGTTAAGAAATATGATTTTCTTGAACATGAAACAAAGAAAAAAATAATGGTAGATTCTCTAAACTTATGAACATATTGTGGTAAGCATGTAACTAATTCTTACTTGCATCGTTCCATTCATACAATTTCTTAGCCTATAAAAGTCCTGAACTTTTTGGTATTAAATTAAAACATAAAGTAGTTTGAAGAATAATATGATTTGTCCTTGTAATTCTTTCAATGCAACCATAGTCACATCATTAAATTTCAAAGAGCTAATTTGATTATTATTTGTTGTCTCCAGACCCTCACATCTTTCTACAAATAAATCATCTTGGTAGATGACCCCAAATAACAACCATGTAAATAAGGACCCAAAAAAAGTCCAAAACAATGATGCATCAGAAAAAGTAAATCAAATTCCAGATGTCCCAATATATTCTAGCCAGTACATTCACAAATTAATTGAAAATGTAATTAAATATAATATACATGTAAAACTGAAGAAAAACCCACACATTGATGTCTCTTCTCTGTCCATCTTTGCTTTGACTACTGTGGAGTGACGAATATGAATTGCTTTTGCAACAACCAATTGCAGAATGAAAAGGTCAACTCCTCCTTTCACTTAAAATCATACTAGTCGCTGATTGCAAGGTCCTTTCTGAAGTCATTTGTGCAGGTACTGCTTTCTGTCAGTATAACATACATGAAGATTCATAATCTGTATTACTGCCAGCTAACTTGGAAGGAAAAGAACTTTGACAGGCACACTTACGGCCAACTAGTTTCATGGACTTGATCGCCAGTCTTTTTTTATGGCAAACGTGTAGTTGATCTCTAAGTGACACTTCTTGTCATCATCTACAAACTGAGAAATTATTTCTAAGTCGTTAGCTTGATGATTTATTATAGACCAGCCAATCCCCTCCAAATGTTTGCCAAGGCGTTAGGTGCCAGTCTTATAATTACATCGTTGATCTACTTTATGATGCTGGTGTGCCAAAATCTAATATAAAATATGAAATTGAAATTAAATTAATTAATGATAAACATTGACAAGTAACTTCACCTTTGATCTCGCTGAATACGTTCCTCTAGCAAAAATTCCAGAAGGTGTAACCTCTTCTGCCATCATGTATGTGTAAGGCTGTTGTTGGGGGCTAAATGTTCCGAGCATGATTTTTGTACTGACAACTAATTAAAATTTTCAATTTAATTGTTAGAACTTTCCTCTGAAGAGAGAAAACTCATTTAATTTACGTGCAAGCAAAGTCAACAGTACTTTTGCAGCCAGCATGAGGGTAATCATGAACTACGAATTTTAAACTTCAATGATTGGCGACAACAGTCAAGAATCTTGAACTTCCTTAAGTTACTTCATTTCAATGTATAAACGAGACCTATGAATGGGTTTCATCCATTGTGAAAGGAAGGGTATAAAATGGCGAAATTTTTCTTGAGTATAATATGGTAACCTTGTTTTTCTCAAGAAAATCTCCACAAATTAAAAAAAAAAGCTAAAAAACTAACAATAAAATATGAAAATTATGAAAATAAAAATCTGGTAATTAAAAAAATATAAAAAACATGAAAAAAATGTAAAAAAATAAAAACTAGAATAAAATGTGAATGAAACATGTTTTTCATGTTTTTTCCATTTTTAAGACTTATTTTTAATGTTTTTCTCATATTTTTTTTTAAAATAAAATGTGTTTTCTGTGACAATGATTTCTTAATAAAGTTACTTATTCACCTGTTTCCAATATTCTATCCTCTCCTTTTCAGCTTCTCTGCTTTGTCTGCCTTAGCCATAATAAATTCAGCTCTTTTTAGGATGTTATTTTTTGCTAAGCAGGTTATATACGCCACCCCTGTGCATGAGTTTTTTGGTGCATAGAAGTATGCAATGACCAAAATATTTTCATTATAATGCCAAACAGAATCTTTTTTGTAAGGGTAAACAACAAGGATTTCAAAAGAAAAAGTCTAAAGTATCCTCTACTTTACAAAAAAACTCAAAAATACCACCATCTTCCTTTTGGTGCATACTTGTTGCAACTCAATCCCTTACATGTTTTTCGTAGCATCTCCCTCTACCTTCTCTTAAAATCCGGCGTCAAATCAATCCCCTACATTTCGGCTGTTTTAGTTCTGTTTCAGAAAATATAAAAAAAAAATGAAAGCAAAAACGAAAACACTGTCTCCGCATATATACCCTCGCCCTCTCATTCTTTGTAATTATCATAAAAGACGGTACTATCAACAACCATTGGACCTTCTTGAGAGAAATTGTAACGGCGGAGTTTACTTTAAAACCTGCGTAATCTGCAGACCCACATTTTATAAAACTAAGGGGATGTGAAAAACAAGTACAGGGTCGTGTTTTATATTGTCCAGGCCAGATTTATAAGCCGCAAAAGGGTAGCTGTTCGTGTTAAAGTCGCTCTATATCATCATCCATCATAAACGCGTGTTTACATTAATTCCTAGGATTTTGAATCATTTGGAAAATCAAGCGCAACGTTTAAGCTTCGATCAAGTGTGGAAAACATTTTCATGATAAACATGATAACTATGAAACGTACATAATTACTTTTTATCAGTTGTCAATAAAGTTAAGAATCAAGGCATGTAGGACTTGGCAACGCTGTTCTCAAGGCAGGGACAGAACTGCTCAACTTTAAGGAGAAAAAGAAGTCTTTAACCTTACCTCAAAAATAGTTTTGATATAATTGAAGGGTAAGAACTATTCCTAAAAAACCATTTAAGAAATATAGTTTTATCTTATATAAATGATTACCTTTGCATGTATATTTGTGTGTGAGAGATAGAGATCGCGCGAGAGAGAGAGAGAGAGAGAGAGAGAGAGAGAGCAGGGAGAGAGTAGGGTGAGGGGACAATACCAACCCACTTAGCTTCTAACCCAAATTAACAACTGGTAGATGGCAGTCCTCCATGGAATCAACCACAGGATGTGCTCAGGAGCCGAAGGAAGGGCGGGGGGTGGTGTGATCGCTTCTTTCTAGCAAAAAAATTTATGCATATATTTTTGAAAACTTTTGACTTGGCATATATAAATTTTGAAAATTATTATTCAGCGCCTCTACAAATTTTCAAAATATTATTCGGCCCTTCCTAAAAAAATTCTAGATCCACTGCAGTAGCAGAGCCACATATAGGTCGGTGTAGGTAGTTGCCTACACCAGTTTCTCAATTTTCTTTTATTTTTACATTAAAATCGTTTAACATTTACTTTGTTATACATATAAGTAACTCTTTATGTATGAAAACTTATGAATCAGTACCCCTTCAAAAAAATTTTCTAGCTACACGACTGATGATCCGGTTGTTAGATGTCTCCAAAGGGAGGGAGATTTGACTATAAACAACACTTTTGAGGAATAAGCTGACAGGAAATTACTTCAAGAAATAATTTGACAAATAATAAAATAGTTGTGCTGTTCCAGTGATAAAAAAGATGGCATTTTCTTTAATTTGCTTACCTTTGAGACCAGTCTTCCAAACAGTGTTGGTATATTTAAGGCCAGAGACAATGTTGTTGCTGACCAAGAAGGAGAATTTGAGGCTGTAGCGGCTTCCTTCTTTTAGAACAAACAGCGGGCCACTTGAATGATCAGGTGACAGAGGCATGGGAAGGACCAGCTCAGGTCTACCAGGTGACGTGATTGAAAGGCTCAGAATCCTGACTTCTGGTTCCAAGCTTTCTGTAAAGCATATATGAAAGAGAGCATAAACATCAAAAAAAGAAAAGGTTCCTCCCTTAAGCTCTCTTACAAATACAACTGAACAAAGCGAAAAAGCGAGAGACCTCCAACAGAGTTAAAATCTACACCCCCCAAAAGCTGCTCTTTCCATCTCCTTAAGCTTTCGTCATCCTAAGACATCAAGGAAGCACATGAATCTCAAAGCCAATAACACACACACACACATACAGAGAGAGAGAGAGAGAGGGAAAGGGAACCTTATCTTTCTCCAGGTGCTCCTTGAGGGTGCACAGAGGACCAAGATGCGGCTTAAGGCCGGTGCTCTTCTTGCCGCCTTCATCCTCATCCTCCTGATCCTCATCATCATCATCATCTGTGCCATAGAAGGAAGCCTCGCTTACCTGTCTGTTGAGTTTATCACCGTCCCACTGGTCACTACCCGATCTGCCTTGCACCTCATCTTCAGCTTCCCTCCTCTCCTTCTCGTCATCGAAACCCATTTCTTCCTTTGGATGTGAGATGGTGGTCGCGGTGCCCACGGCCATGGACATTCTTCTCCGTCATCCACAGCTCCTCCTTCCCTTCCAAGGTAACGAGCCGCTGACTAAGAACAAGGAGAGGGATAGAGAAGAGAGAGAGACGTGAGAGCCACTCAGGGCAGTACGTGCCACGTTTCCAACAGGCTTCGACAGCCAACACTATATTTGGATACAGAACGTAAAATGTTTGACCTCTCTCTCTCTCTCTCTCTCTCTCTCTCTCTCTCTCTCTCACCAACAAGAATGTATACACCCGCACAGAGTCGTTTCCTGCATATTGGTCAAAGCTTTCAGGAAAACCATCAAAATTTTACCCCCTTTTTTTCAAAACATACATTTAAATGTTAAGCACCTAATTTTGCAGTGACATTTAAAAATTAACATCCTTTTCATCATGAATTAAAAGTGATTTGATGAGTTAAATTATGCAAAATTCATAATGTTTGTTGTTTCCCTTACCTTTGTCGGCCATATTTATTAGCCACATTATCAATTCGTATTTTAGAAATTAACTATTAATCAATGTGCCGTATCTGATTTAGCTATGTATATCTTGTTGACTCTGTCAGAATATTTAACCTAAATGTTAGATGCCTTTTCAAAATTATTTGCAAAACCGATGTTTTCGTTGCTCTTTCTTAGTTAATGAAATGGCATTTGCTTTTTCACTAATCTAATGGCTCTCTCAAGGAAAGAAATTCACGTTCGACTTTTCCACCAAAAATACTTTCAGCTTGCATCTTTTCTTTCCGTTAATTGTTTCCAAATCTTTATGAGCCCAATCTTTGCAATTCCGGCTCTAACCTCTGAGACCATTCCTGTCATGATCATGGTTTGAGCAAGCTTGCAGGTCCCTTGAAGAAACAAGAGCTAATAAAAAGAAGAATACCAAGAAGAATGAGTCCATGGTTGCTTGATGAAATCCTCAAAGCTTAGTTCGATGGTTGAGGTGGGAGAGCTACAATCATATCTCAGGACGCAAGGGGAAGTTCTAAAGGCATCTCCACCTGCACCTATGAAGGTACTGTCACGACCCAAGTTTTTGACACAATTTATACATATATATATATATATAATAACAGAAGCAACATGAGTCTTACTATACGCAAACTTGAGTAATGACCAAAACGCAACAAATCAAACACCAACACTGTTTGAAGAGACATCCTTATTTGATTTCCACACAAAGACTCTTAGACTCAAACAACTAAAGTATTTACAAAGTTCAGACCCGACGCAATGTCCAGATTACCAATGCCGGTCCATCACAAAGACTGAGGATGTTAATCTTGTAGCCCACAATCTCTTAAGAACTACCTGTAGAGATAAAAAGAATGGTCAGATTCCTCTGAGTATGGTAACATCCGACCATGAATAGAACATGGTCCGGCCAAAAAAATGTATAATGATGTTAAACAATTTCATATGAGGACTTTATGGTCAACATCCATTAAGTCATCCAATCATAATGCACATTAGAGTTATTATCATCTACAAGATATACAAAACCTCCATATGTTTGTAGAATTATAACGATGATCCCTTAACAATGATCATGGTCCTCATGACGAGCAAACAACAGAAAACCTAATAGGCACAACTCACAGGTAACACACAACATATCTTACCAGGTGATCCAAACCGATTGAGGGTAACCTAAAGTGAAGCCTCTTGAGATATCACAGACCACCGCTGCAGCAGCATGGTCTAACCACTGGTGTTACCCGAAGTGATAGACCCGCAGTTCCTTTAGGCACCCGGGTTGAGGGACTAGGAGACACCTCGCTCTCCCACCAAAAGCATAACAAAATCCCCAGCCCTTGTGCCGCCCAATACCCTATGGGCTGTCCAGTGGCAGACGGAGGAGTGTGCGACTACAATAACCTCATGTGCACCACTACCTCCCAGGATGAAACCAACCACTAGACCAAAGCTCATACTCGCATGTACCATTGCATAAAAGATAGTCCACCTTTTCCTATATGCATTCACATGGTAATTCCCATGAAAGCCAACTTTAGACCCCATTCTCAAGACAAAACCAATCTAACCACTTTCAATTTCCAAGAAGTAGGGACAACCACTATGACATATGTGTCAGGTATACCCTGCCAACTTTTGTTTATTTACGGTTCTTTATCAATTCATGTATATGTGCATCCACTGGTATCAAATACAGTATATATATGCACACACACCAAAGAAGCAAAAAGTATAGGCAGTAGGCCTTCATACATGGCAAAAGAACTTGCTTCAAATTTTGGACAGGATTCTGTCTAACAAAATTTGACACAGGCAGGTGTTCACATGCTTGTGTACAGTCAGTCTTTCCTTTTTCAAAGGCTTCAACATGTTAACTTGTGAGCTCACATTCTTATTATGATATTAACGTGCTCTGTAGAACCGCATGTGCTACATGAGATATCTAAGTTTTGTCTACACTAGTTGTGTTTTTTGTATATAAGGATATGTTTGATTCTTTTTCCAGATTATGCTTCTTAGTTGCATCCTAAAATTGAGTGAGGAAGAAGAATTCATGGCTCTTCCTTACCAACTTTCTTCATTCCATTTGAACGTCAGAAGTTTGTACAGTGGTAACTAGTAAAAGAGGTACTTGCTCACGAGGTGTTTGATTATTTCCATTATAGTGAGCCTAAAGATTACATGACACAGATATTGTCTAGACAATCACACATAAACTAAAGATGCATGTCATGCTGCTGCATGTATCAGGTGCAGCTCATGCATATCTTACTCATGCTTCTAAAATTTTTCTCAAGAAAATAATCACTTGAAAAGTATCCAGATATGCGCAGAAAGTGCTTCATCTACCAAGTCAGATGGGATGGCATTGAAACTTCAATTACAAGAGGTTAGAATTTTAATACTGATGGTACATCTGTTTTGGTGTAACTTATACAGGTCTGCCACCTGCACTTGCCTATCTAGATGACCAAATTCAGATCTTTACCTATATTAATTTCTTTGGACCATGAGTAGCTAGAGCAGTAAAATATATTATCCTAGAAGTGGGGACCGGCACAATGATATGAGAGAAGCATGCAAGGCACATATCAGTGATACTTTTGCGCATGCCCCAACAGCGTCATGTTGAACATCATAAATGCTGCCTGTTCGACATACATCTTATGTTCCAAAAATTATCCTTCTCAGCATTTAGATATTTTTTTTCTTGAAATTCTTAAGTTCCCAGTTCTGAGTAAATCAAAGTCAAGAAAAGCTTTCTAATTTTTGTGGCCTCACGAGTACGATTCAGTCTTATGTAAAACTTCAGGGGCTCATTTTTAATCCTAATCAATATTCAAGTTCTTGTTCGAGAATCTGACAGACTCGTTATTCACGTATACAGGGACTCTATGATAAGCACAAGTTTTTAAGCAAACTCTGAGAGTTCATCTGAATCCTACTCATTACTTCAAGGATTGTATGAAAAGAAACACAGATTTAAACGAAATGGAAACTTCTACAGAGTGCCAAGTAAAGCATGCATTGCTTTAACAACTACCAAGCAACAAGAGATATCTAAGACTAAGAGTGATTTGTATAGTTTCCAGCATATCACACATCATACGTCGATTTATATCTAGGCACATAAGCATTTAGATTCATTACTATACATTATATATATATATATATATATATATATATATATATATATATATATATATCAAGGACTACAAGTTGCACATATGGTCTGAATATCCCCATACCTTATTGCTCTAAGCCGTAGCCGATTCCATTTGCTTGCAGGGCTGTCACTCCAACTATGCAGTCCTTCGTTTCGACCAGCTGCTACCTAGCTTTCTTGATCCTCCAAGCCGCGGATGACATCATGTGGAGCAGTCCCTCTTTGCTCTTGAACTTCACCCCTAAGACGCAGGAAAACAAAAGTTCGCTCTCACTTTTCTCTAATTTCTAGTTGCTGGAACCCTCCCTCTATGGCTGTAGCAATTAGAACCTAAAATACTACAGTATGGGATTAGATAAAGCCAATACATGGCCAGCAACACCCCCATATGAATTTTGTGAGGAAGGCTTCTCAGCTCCTCAATCATTTTTAGTTTCTTTTCATATTTTCAGTTACTACGATGACATCATGTGGAGCAGTCCCTCTTTGCTCTTGATCTTCACCCCTAAGACGCAGGAAAACAAAAGTTAGCTCTCACTTTTCTCTAATTTCTAGTTGCTGGAACCCTCCCTCTATGGCTGTAGCAATTAGAACCTAAAATACTACAGTATGGGATTAGATAAGGCCAATACATGGCCAGCAACACCCCCATATGAATTTTCTGAGGAAGGCTTCTCAGCTGTCCTCAATCATTTTTAGTTTCTTTTAATATTTTTAGTTACTACTTCCAGCCAGGTATATATTTGGTAACCCATTCATTTCTTCCCATGACTGCCCCCTTTATGATGTAGTTGATAGTTTCATCTATTTTTAACAGTCATTTAATCTAACATTTATAACCTGTACCTATATTTATGTTTTCTCACTAATTAAAGAAAAAGAAGAAATCGTGGGCGTTACAAGTACTGTTTGCTTGGAATGCTGATCAGAAGAGATCAACCACGAATTAGCCAGATGACACGTGATGTTGATATTATCATCAACTCCAAGCTTTGGCATGAAGATTTGACAAAGTTTTGAATCAAAGCGACTAATTTCTGCTTTGGTTCTAACATTGAATTGAGGTTCTTGGTACCAAAGTTTGTATTCTAGAATCCAACACTACTGGACTATTTCAAATTTCGGTATTCTGGAATCCTGACACTACTGAACTATTGCAAAAGGTTTACTAGATCTCTAATTAAAAGAACTGTATCCTGGATTCAGTACTGATGTTCTGCAGGTCTGTTTGGATCTTGATACTAGAGTCAAGTAGTCGTTTTTTTAAGATCTCAGCATAAGGAATCCTCTCACATGTACTGGATATTTCAAATCCATTGGAGCTGGCGGCCAAAGTAGAGCTCTCCCTTTTAGTGCCTAGCTTCCATTCTCTAGTTCTTTTAGTGGGAATGGTCTTGTGGAAGATGTGTGATACTGCATGCCAATTAAAACACATGGACTTAACAATAGAGATGGTTATGAGTAGATTGAGAAGGGTGGTTTGTCAAGTGCAAGCTAGCTTGATGATTTCTAGGTAGTAATGAATCTTAAGGTGCTGGTGCACTCAACCATTTGATCATAATATGATCCTATTTCAGTTAATTGAAAGAGAATTTAGACTATTTAGCAAATCTCCTTCAATTTTATAATTATCGGTGACAAAAGGTATTTGAAACCCGGGAAAGTGGAGTTCAACTGAGGGGTTAACATTCTGGAATACAATTACGGCTCCTGCAACATTCAAAATGAAATTCAGTCTGCTGCGTTTGATGCACAGAAAGTGTGCAGCAAGGGAACTGTTTCTTTCCTGGCCGGATTATCAGCAGTAGGGCTGCACAACGAGTCGAGCCAGCTCGGGCTCGACTCGAACTCGCCCGGTTAAACTCGGCTCGAGCTCGACTCGTTTATAAACGAGTCGAGTTCGAGCTTACAATGAAACTCGAATGAGTAAACGAGTCGAGTTCGAGTTTTAAGAACTCGACTCGTTTATACTCGGCTCGACTCGTTTATACTCGACGAGTAAACAAATTTCATCCCACGTCATGAAATTTACTAGATATTTTAAAAAGAAGGATCATATTTTATTTAGACCAGCTAATCGAGTTAATCGAGTCGAGCTCGAGCTCGACTTTATTTAATCGAGTCGAGCTCGAGCTCGACTTTATTTAATCGAGTCGAGCTCGAGCTTGTGTTAGGTAGCTCGACTCGAGTTCGAGTCGAGTTCGAGCTCGAGCTCGTTGAGTCGAGTCGAGCTCGAGCTGGGCAAGCTCGAGCTCGACTCGGCTCGTGTGCAGCCCTAATCAGCAGTCCACCAAACAGAGAAAAAATTTCCCCATTTTATGGGGCAGATCCCGTGAAATTTCCCTTGGAAAAAGGTTGGACCCCAAGGGGTCCGACCAGGATAAAAAGTTCCGGCCCGTTAGGGCTGTCTCCTTCTCCCTTGTCTCTCTTGCTGAGTGGAGAAGGAAGCCATTCCTTGCTTCTGCTCCTCATCGCTTCTCCTTCATTCCTCTCATACCCTTCAACCTCCTCCTCCTCCTGTCATATATCTGTCGCACAAAAGAGGAAAAAGCAAGGCAAGAAAGGTTAAACGGCGAAAAAGGATGAGCAGGCAGGCAGCGGCCCCCCTGCCACTATCGGCGTCAAGCCCACCTTCCCTCCTCACCAATGTTGTGGTGAACAAACACAGAAGTTCTTTTCACGAAAAAATGTTCCTGGCCGTCAAACATGGCTTGGATTTGGAAAGAATTGAGATTTGCCAAACCGTACACTTTCATTGCATTTCTTTTTTCATGAAACCTTTTCCACATTAAAATCTTCCATGCCATCAAATGCTCCCAAGAGACAACATTTGGTCACCTAGAATTAAGTTGAGAATGACCACATTTATGGCCTTCACAAGGAAAGGGAAACGAAGGAGGAACTTTAACACTTTATGATGTTAGAAGAAGCCTATTGCAAGCAAAAATTAAGAGTCAAATGGATACAAGGAGGCAATTTAAACACTTATTGTTCCATGAGGTGGTCAAAGGCAAAAGAGAAGGGAATAGAATCCTTATGGTTCATATTGGATATCAGTTGTTTATGGAGCCAGTGGTCATTTTCTTAGCCTAGTTTGTATACTTTAAGAACTTGCTTAGCTCTAACCTTAATTTCTTAAGGGGGATTCTTCCCTCAAAGCCCATGTTTAGACCTGTAATTTTTTTGAAAAAAAAAACATTGGTGCAGTTTTGGATATAAATATAATTTAGCAATACAATTCAAATATCTATGTTCACAAACAAAATCAAATATTCTATTTAATACAATATGAAATCACACACAAGTCATCATTTTACCAGATTTCTCTAGTAGTAAGTTTGAATCGAACTCTAAGGACAACAATTGAATATCAAGATATGTATAATCAAGACATGACGAATCTAAGTAGTATCCAGATAGAACAAGCATAGTATTATCCAAATGAAATACTTCTATTAAACGAAATTAAAAGTCCAAAAAATAGTCCAATAATGCTTAATGGTATTGCATGAATTTTTTCAATTAGTGCAAGATTGTCTTCAAAATAAAAAAAAATTCTAATACCTTTGTCTACAACTTATCACAACAAACCAAAGAAAAAAAAAATAAAATCCTAAATCCAAAAATAGTGGCTCTTTTGAAGCTGTTCGATAACTCCTGTATTTTAATAGCATCTCAAATCTCTAACATTGATAGTTCTTCATTCTTCGTGATGTGTTTTGCTTCCGTCTTAAGTTGGTTTCAAGACACATGAAAGAAGTTTCAGTTGCATAACAAGTTAGAGCACAAAATGACAGCAATACAAGGCTGCCAAAATACAAAAATAAGACACATTATGTATGTGCATGTAAGTGTGTACTACCTAGTTATTAATGCAAAATACAACTAGCTTCTAGTGTCTTTTATGTCAAAAACGTTTAGACATAGTTAATGTTGGCTAACCCAAGTTTACAGTAATTCGAGAACTAAAAAATACACAACCCACTAATGTAAGTTGCTATAAACAAGAATAGATGCAAAATCACACAATTAGGCATTAAAAACAATAGATTTCATTGAACAACAATCTAAATTAATGAAACATAATGATAAATGCACCATCTTTGCAAGCATTTAAGTATAATAGTTTGCATCTGAAAACTAACTATAATAACTAATTAACAAGCAGTTTTCATCTAAGACTACTTTTTAACAAAAGATAATCCGTTTTCTACTAAACTACACTATAAATTATACAAAAATATGGTAAAACATATTACTAATTTCAGACTTTCCTTCTCTAAAATGCAGAAAACAACAAAGAATAATCTATAAACGAAGCTACATATATATAATAGTCAACAACTAATTTTTATCACAAAGCTATTTTCTTAACAAAAGGTAATACTTTTCCTATTCCGAAGAACTAATGCTGGGGTTAGCCCCGGAGTTTATTAGCAAAAAATGAGGATAATATATACATCAACAAAATGGGATCTGAGCGATCCTAAGCTTTACAAAATATCCTCATACGGTCTCCAGTTGGGAGGGGGCCGATGCCAAACTTTGCTAGTAATGGTTCTGTCCACTCTTCTAAGCAAATGGAACACCTCAGGTGCTGGGTCATCTCTAATAAAAACCAACTTGTTCTGCTCTAGACACACGGATTCACCTAAAACCTGCTGTACTGTGTTGTTCCTCAAGCACTTGCAGCAGCGCCTAATAAAACTACCATTGTTGCAAATTACCTTAATGGTGCCATCAAGCCTATCAATCCCTTGAACTGCTCGTAGGCAATGCGAAAGTAGACTTCCTTCATCAGTAGCTCTACTCTCATCACTCCAGCAGGCAATGCCAAAAATAAACCGGCCACTATGCTCTCTCACTAAAGCAGACACATCCCTATTGTCCTTATTAAGATGCACCGCAATATGGATATTGTAGACAGTTCCATTCTCCCATCTCCAGCATCCCCAAGGAAGCCCAACCATTAACCAAGTTTGGATAGCTTGCCTATCACTAAGCGACCAGTCTCTAGAAATGATGAAATCAATGCAATAACTCCATAACGCCTTACCAGTCAAGTTCATAGCGTGCTTTCCCTCATGCTTGCAGCTGTTGCGCCATTTCCATGTGTGCCAAAGGACTATGTGCAACAAATTTTTCCAACACTTGAAGAGGATCTTATTTTTAAATTTGCGAGAAGTCCACCAGACAAGAGCTTCCTTGACAGTTGCAGGTTGGAAATTATTCTGCCCAAACTTCCTTAAGACCAACTCCCACAGGCTTTTGATTACCTTGCATTGAAGGAAAACATGGTTAATATCTTCTTGAGCATTATTACAAATATAGCATCTGGAAGCAAGTTGGAGGCCCTGCTTTTGGGCTCTCGCATCAACATGTAGGCAGCCTTCGACTGCCAAGTAGGTTGTCCATGCAGCACGGGGAGGGGCTCCAACTTTTCAAATGAAATTCCTCCAAGGTTGCACGGTACTGCTAACACGCAATACATCCCAAAACTGGTGTCGTGACAGGGGACGGTTGGCACAGTCCACCCATTCAAGAATATCCTGCCGACTATCCTCAAGGACCGGAAGTTGCATCAAAATGCTATTAGAGTCTAAAAACATTTGGACATAGGTTTCTTGATCAGCAAGAATCTCCTTAATAGAGCAGTTTATGGTGTCTAGAATCAGGGGCCAATGGGCGTGTGCAATCATGTTAGCGATAATGACCCCATTCCACCTGTCGCGCCAAAATTTGACTGAAGACCCATTATGAACTCTCCAATGAACTTGAGATTCAATAAGCTGCCAGCATTTAATCACCCTTTTCCATAGAAAGGATTCATTCCCGCTGATTTTATAATGCCACAGACTTTTCTTAGCTAAATATTTGACCTTGACAAGATCAGTCCACAGGGAAACCTGTGTGATTGCTTTGACACCAAGAAAACAGAAGTTGGCCCTATTAACATCCGCCAAATGCCGGAGTCCAACACCACCCTCCACCTTTGGCTTACAAAGAGTCTCCCATCTGATAAGGTGAACTCCTTTTGCCTCCCTATCGTCCCCCCATATGAAACTGGAGCACACCCTGTCAAGTTTATGACAGATAGACTTGGGAATCCAAATGACCATCATCCAATAGTTTGGAATAGCTGACAAGACATGTTTGACCAAGCAGATTCTGCCGGCATAAGAGAGTAACTTTTGCTTCCAACCAGCAAGCTTCTGGTTAACCCTAATCACAAGATGTTCACATTGGCTGACAGAAATGGCCTTGATTTGGAGAGGTAAGCCCAAATGTATAACTGGAAAGACGCCCCTCCTCCAACCTGTCATAGAACAAAATGTACTACATTCCACCTCCGAGCAGTTGAAAAAGAAAGCCGTAGTCTTATTGGGGTTTAATTTTTGACCCGAAGTAGCCTCAAACTCAGCAAGACAATCACTAAGGCCTTGAAAACACTTATATTTTCCTTCAATGAAAAGGAGGATATCATCAGCGTAAAAGGAAGAATGGGTAGAACTTAAGCATCTAACCTTAGGGGCTCGAATCCTTCCAACTTGCAAGTAGGACAGGATACTGCGGCTGAGAACTTCCATGGTAACGAGGAACAGGTAGGGGGACAAGGGATCTCCCTGCCTCAGCCCCCTTTTTGTGTAAAACCAAGAACCTTCCTTGCCGTTAATTAGAAGCGCAGACGACACAGAAGAGATTACAATCATTATCCGCCTGATCCAGTTGGAACAAAAGCCAAGCAACTTGAGTCCATTCTCCACAAATTTCCAATTCACTCTGTCATAGGCCTTGCTAAGATCTATTTTGACACATGCCGCCTTAGACTTACTCCAGGCGAGGGAGTGGATCACCTCCTGGCTGAAAAGGAAGCTGTCTTGAATGCTGCGGCCCAACAAAAAAGCTGACTGATTTTGATCAAGGATACGGCTCAAGATGGGTCTCATCCGTAAGACCATGATACGAGTCAGGAATTTGAGGATGCTATTGCAAAGAGAAATAGGACGGAACTTGTCCAAAGTGTCGGCTCCCTCTTCTTTGGGAAGAAGAACAATGTGAGTTTTATTGATCCCCTTTATTATGCGACTGGACCGAAAAAAATCCTTAATAGCGAGGCTCACATCAGGTTCAATAATAGACCAGAACGAACGATAGAATTGATTGTTAAATCCGTCTGGCCCGGCAGCTGAGTCCTTATTCGCACTGAAGACTGCCCACTGAATTTCCTCATCACGAATAGGGCTAACCAAATACTCATTTTCTTCTGCAGTCACCACCGGACCTGGAGAAACATTGGAGGGAAGGAGTCCAGTGTCAGCATTGTCAGTCAACAGGTCTTTGAAATGTCTAGTGCAAGTAGCAAAAATTTCGTCCATATCCGAAACCGCCCTATCACCATCCCTAATCATGTGGATACGGTTTTTCCTTTGCCTACCTATAGCAATGGCATGGAAAAATTTAGAATTAATATCACCTTCTCTCATCCACCTCACACGAGCCTTTTGTCTTAGTCGCTCCTCCTCCATCTTAATAAGCTTTAAGAGGGTGAGGCGAAGCTTCAACTCACGGGAGCTTGCTGTCGGATCGCCCTCTTCCATTTGCTTTTGAGTCGCTCCCACCTGCAGTCTAAGTCTGCCAATAATTTTGTCTAGGTCATTCGGACCTTGCTTGGCCCAAACACGAAGCTTATTTCTGACAAGTTGGAGTTTAGATACCAATCTAACCATGGGGCAGCCACCAACCTGCTGTGCCCAACAGTCTGCAACAAGGCTTCTACACTTGGGAAATTGTTCCCAATAGTTGAAATACCGAAAGACCGACATGCCGCTGGTAAAGGTGTGATTCCTCACAGCCTCCATCATAATAGGGCTATGGTCAGAAGAAGTGCGAGGCAAGATGCAAAGACTGAAAAGCCAATCACGACAGTCCCACCAGTCATGGGTGACAAAACAATGGTCAATCAGACTCTGCACATTGTCGGGCCCCATTCTATTGTTGGACCAGGAGAATTTGGTTCGGGAGTCGAGAATTTCCATGAGCTGATTGGCCCTGATGAAATTATTGAAGAGAATGCACGGCCACAGGGTAGGGGTCTTCCTGATTTTTGTGACATATCCCTAACTGCATTAAAATCACCCAAGCAGACATGCGGCTTGCTTATGCTTGAAAGTTCAGCACTGAGCTCATCAAACTGGAACCTCCGAATACGAAAGTCCGGATGGAGATACACCCCTACAACTGAAAAAATTCTGCCAGAACTTAGGTGTTTAACTACGATAGAAATCCAATAAACTTGCACTTTTGGTTCCTGCACCTGCACTTTGTCTGCATCCCACAATAGCCAAATCCTAGCCCATTGGCCATTAAGATGGATATTAGAAATAGAATGATATCTGGGGAACTTGAAACTTAGCTTTTCCAAAGTAGCCTCATTCAGTTTTGTATCTATGAGGACAGCAATGTCTGGGTTAGCATGCTGAAAAATAAGCTGAAGATCATGCTGGCCAGTGACGCCGGCCAGCCCACGAGCGTTCCAAGATAGGAACCTCATTGCGACCCCATAGGAAGGTGACATACACTACTACACCCTAGCAGGTCAGCTCTGTTAGGGCTATTTTCCGTTTCTTCCATACAAATTGTATTCTTTTCTTTAAGTAAAGGTACACTCATTCCTTGATCTCCTGGATCTTCAGCAGCTGAGGAGGCTCTAGCTTCAGCTGCACTGAAGCTAAAGTGATCCATGGAGTGAGGACTTAGCAGCTCTGCGTCTGCGCGAGAAACCATTAAACCAGAGAGGACCTTGTCTGGCTGAGGAAGATTGCTGGACCTCTTCTTGAAAGAGCTAGTCGCTTTGCTTTTCAACTGGCGTTTCTTCTCCATTGGGCTTTTTCGATGGGGCAACATAACATTCAGGGGTTGATTCTGGGTATCATCAATAGCCATAGAATCCTTACTTTGGTGGGCTCGAAGGCTGCTTGCGCTCGCCATCCTCATAGATTCGGATGGAGCATTTGCTGTATTACAAGTTCTATCATGTTCCATCATTTCAACGTCAGACTCCTTGCCCTTCGCAGGTGACTCCTTAGCATGCTCTACCGATTTCCTACTGGTGTGCTCAGATTTTTGCTTATATCTAGTCCCTTCCTCTTCTGCATTGACACCCTCCTCTTTCTCGAGCAAACTGTGAAGGGCTGAGAATCTGTTGGCCTGGCCAGCTTGACCAGCCATTTTACTCCGGGAAAAGGACCGGCGTTTGGGGCTTTTAACTGTCATCCAGGCCTTCCCATCATCTACTGTTGCAGGATCTTCTGAGGGGTCTTGCTTCAGCTCCTCACAAGCGAAAGTAAAGTGGGACGTCGCCCCACACCTAAGGCAGTATTTCACCTTCGATTCATATTCAACACTCTGCGCCAGGGCAACACCTTCTTCAAACGATATTCTAACTTCATTCACTGGAATAAAGCCCAGCGGAACCTCAAGGAGCACACGCGCATACCCCAAACTAGCGACCTCCTTAGTGAATGCTAAGAACAATAAAAAATTACAAAAACAAAACATAGCAACATAGGATGGACTTTCTTTCTCTAAAACATGAATGTGCAGTAAATAGCAGTGTGCACCTTAAGTCAGCTAAAATTAATTCCTAACATATACTCTTTGTAAATAATACCACTTGAAACATGAGATAACTAATTAATCTATCAACTACAACAGAAATTTGCAGTAAAAAACAGTAAAACCAAGATAAAACACCTAAATGTTATACTTGAAACCTAAAAACAGTAAAAAAGCAATTTAAACTATTAAATCAGCTATAATTAAAGATTAACAAGTATTTTTTTTTACTAAAAACCTTTTTAAACAAGAAATAACTATTGAACCACTAATTTACAGTAGAAATTATAGTAAAAATATGGTAGAAAACGAGGTAAAGCACCTACACTATATACTTAGGGACCTCAAAACGGTAAAAAAAAATCAGTTTGAATCATTAAAATAAATACAACTATGGGTTACCATCTAATATTAAACTAAAAATGGATATAAATAAAAAATAACTATTCAAACTATGAAATGGCAGCACCAGTTGCACTAAAAAGCAAGACTAAATAAGACAAAACTCATGCACACAATTCCAAAAATCAAAAAGTGAAGACCAACTAAAATTTCAACTTAACAACTAAAATACACTTAAGAACAACATGAAAAGACATGTATTCATCAAAGAAACCTACATAAGTATAATCTTATACTAAGCTTACTGATTAACTACATAAGTATAAACTTATACTAAGCTTACTGATTAACTAAAGTAAATCATGCTTTAAACCCCAAAAAAGATTTCTAAACTACCCAGTTACATTATATCAACTACTTTACCATTCCACAACATAGACTAGCTATATTTGACTATAGTTCAGCAAGATTCATAAGTTAGAACATTAAAGCACACTACAGCTGCTGCAAAATGTAAACAAACTGAATTAAAATAGGAGCAGAAGCAACCAAAGACACCAAAATTGTCATTATCCTAGCTAGCAAGCATCAATCCTTTAACTAGAATTATTGAAATCAGCAGACCATTAACTAGAAAGCATTTAAAAAAACTAATTTACACTTGGAATCAATGAGAATCAACAAAAATGAAAGGAAATAGGTGTTGTATATAATTGGCACTTTTGTTTATATATCTACCAAGCCTGAAGCCCCAAATTTAACAACATATTCAACACTGAATTAACAATATGTGCATAAAAACCACTTACTATGTACTAAGGCACAGTGAAACTCAAGTGGTAGATGCTGCCACTTCATGAAGTGAGAAAGAAATCAAGTGAAAAGGACTGCCGAACACAGCTAGCAGTTTGACCAGACAGTCAAGAAGCTGTCAGTGAGGCTTCTCACATGGCTCCAAATCTAAAACTACAATAAAATTGCATAAACTCGTTGAAAATGAATCAAACTTACTGCTACATGACAAAAAAATTATGCACTCATACATGATGGTCTACACTAATCGATTAACCCAAGTAAAAATCTGTAATATAAACCTGCAAACTAAGACATGCTCACAAGATTTGACAGGAAAACACCTAAAAGCCAAGACACATGACTAGAAAAACTTGGGAATCCTATTCTAGTTCATGGGAAACATGAAAGTGTACCTAATTTATGGTATGCAATGCAACAAGTTGGTAAATACCTAACTAAAATCGGTTGTGGTCCACTTGAATCCAGGATGCAAAGCTCAAGCTACCTTCTGGACTCCTCCGACTTCAATCCTCTATACACCAAGCATGGTTATGGGTTTGAGGGAAATAAGGATGTTGAAGGAGTTGGGTCACAGTGGGAGTAGATGTTTTGACCAAGGGGTGTCACCTAGTGAAGTTGTTGCAACTTCTTCTCCTAGGGCATGACTAGGCTAGACTGGAAAAGAAAAGAGAGAGGGGGGAGACAAGCTATGCCTCTTCCAAAGAAACATGAGCCATGGTCTAGCTCCTATACTTTTTTGTTTTTTGTTTTACAAAAACCGTGTCCATCAACTCTATTTTTATAAAAACACTCTTACTTCTTTTCTTTTCTACTTGATTCAACTAATATTTATTAAGAAAAATGCAAAATCTAAGTTTAAATAAATGCAAGATATGATTCCAAGGCCTAAATTCTACCAAAGATATGAGTTTTTAAGATAAAAAAATATTATTTTACCATTGGAAGCCAAGTTTTACTGTTTTACATGTACTTTATTCATTTTAGCTTTGATTTCGATCAAATTCGAACGGTGTTTCCTTGAGCTTTACACAAATACAAAACATGAGGATTGCAGCACTAAATAAAAATTAATGCATTTCATGCATTATTAAAAGCCTCCATGCTTACACAAACACTATCATTTAATTCTAATCATAGTTTTAGTTTTATTCTGCTTTTCTAGAAAGCATGGTTGCATTTAGCATATGCAACAAGCCTTTTGACCCTCCAAGTTTCACCTTAGAAGACTAATGCAGTCTCCTGAGGGTTTAGGATACAAATCTAACATCTACATCATGAAAATATATATATATAACACATTATTAGGAGTTTAAAACACATTATTAGGAGTTTAGGATACAAATCTAACATCTACATCATGAAATCCCATTCATTAGATTGAATAAAGCAAATTCCATGCCGCCACAGTAGAAATAAATTTTGAAATTTTGTTCCAAATTTGTAACAACTTTCTACTTCTTTGAAAATCATGTATGTTTAGCTCATCATTTTTCAATCAATGTTCCTACACAATGTGTGACATGCTCTCTTCTGATTCTTTTTCAATGACTTTTTTAATGTATAGTAGAAATGAGCCGCCCTTTAATCTAGACAATGTAATCTTCACTTTGAATCATAGGCTAGAGCTACTACAGGTTCCACCGCTTTGGTGGTTATGTGTAGTTTTATCGTGTCATGTCATCAAGCTTGCTACTCACTTTTTTTTTATTTTTTCTTTTTTTTTTAATAAGCCTTAAACATGACTAGATAGAAGTACATATCATCTATATTTCGGAGGCAGTAGATACATCAACTTAACTTCATCCCTCTACTCAAAAAATTGGATAGCGGAATTTACACTCACCCTAAACTCATTCTACCACTTATGTATCCATTGATTATTAATTAATTTTACCTACCACACAAAGTTATATAAGTGCTTCAATCCAAATTCAAACTATCACATACAATCAGTTCATCAAATTATATTTTTAAGATTGGTTTTGAATTTTTTTTTCAAATTGGGCTTAAAAATTTCTTGAAATACTCTAATTCATATTGTTGCAATCTATACAAAGTTAATAATGGAACTTTTTTTATGCCTAATGTAGTGAGTTTTTACAAAAATAGATACTAGAGAATTGCTTGAGATATTCATCCCTTCCCTCATGCTTAAACATTGCTGCCCTCAGCAATGCCCCCATTCTTAAACCAAACTACATGGATGCAGGATGTTAAAAATAATAAGAGCAGCGAAAGCAAGGAAAATATGACTTGATAGTTCCCACGAATGGTCCTCATGATGTGATCGTGCTCCCAAATTTTGCTACTTCAATAACTCACTTATAACAAACAAAGATTAAGCATACATGTCTTATTAATATACATCTTCACAAAATTTATATGCAGAAAGATGAAAAAGAAAGTACTAACTACGTAACATACAAGAGAGGGGAACATAAATGTTTCTAATTCTGTGGGTCATAAAGATTCATCTTCTCCATGTCACTATCTTCCTGATTTCCAATGTGGTATTTAAATTTCTGACCATTCACTATAAATTGTTTACCCGTTCCAATATCTTTGATCATAACTACTCCACTAGGGTAAGCCTCAACTACCTTGTATGGATCCTTCCACCTTGTTAAGAGTTTGCCTGGGAAGAGCTGGAGTCTTGAATTATAAAACCATACTTTCTGCCCTGGGACAAATAATCTTCTTTGAATGCATGTATCATGAAATGCCTTCATTCGTTCCTTATAAATCTTGGGTTTTTTATATGCATCATTTCTCGACTCCTCCGGCTCACTTAATTGCAATTTTCTCTCTTCACCTGCGTGAGTCAAGCCAAAATTTAATTTGTTGATCACCCAATATGCTTGGTGCTCCTGAGTCAAGCCAAAATTTAATTTGTTGATCAACCAATATGCTTGGTGTTCCTGAGTCAAGCCAAAATTTAATTTGTTGATCACCCAATATGCTTGGTACTCCAAGTCTACTAGCAAGTGACATGCCTTGTCAAACACTAATCGATAATGTGACATGTCAGTCAGGTTCTTGAAGGTAGTCTGATACAACCAAAGTACGTCATCCAACCTGACAGACCAATCCTGTTGATTGGGAGTAACTGTCTTCTCCAAAATTCTCTTTATTTCCCTATTACACACTTTTACATGTCCACTTGTCTGTGGATGATAGGGGGTGATGATCTTATGGTCAACACCATACTCCCTCAACAATAGTGCCACTTGACCATTTCTAAAATGCTTTCTTCTGTCTGAATGACAGCTCTTGGCATCTCAAACTTACTGAAAATGTAGCGTCTGATCAATTTTAAAACTACATTGTGATTATTGGTCTGAGTGGCGACTGCTTCTATCTACTTGGAGACATAGTCCACCACGACAAGAATGTAACATGTTTCCAAATGATGGTGGAAAAGGTCTCACGAAATCAACACTCCAAATATCAAATATCTTGATAACTAAAATGGAGGTCAACGGCATCATCATCTGCCTCTTTCCGATGCCAGAGGTTTGCAGACAATGAGGGCATGGTTGATGAATCTCATGAACATCTTTATGTAGTGTAGGTCACCACAATTCTGATTGTAACACTTTAGTTGCAATCTTAAGAGTGGAGAAGTGGCCTCCACAATGAAGAAAATGGCAAAACTCTAAAATTGGCTGATGTTCGTCATGTGGAATACATCATCTGATAACTTGATATGTTTCTAAATGAAATAGTTCTGGTTTCTCCTAGAAGTAATGACTTGCTTAAGATGCTAGATTATCTCTTTTTGATTTGCTCTAGTTTTCAAGCATCCTTATGAAACCGGCTTGGATCAATTCGGGAGTGGGACCCAAGTTGGGTCCGTTACCCCTGATTTTTGAGTTTGGGAGTCCGAATCCAGGTCCAAACCCGTTTAGCCCACTTTCTTGGACTAGATCTGATTTGGGATCGCCTTTGGGCAGAGTCCAAACTCACGTTCCATGCTCAAAACCTCCACTGAAAATGCCGCCTTGACTGCTGAGGAGAAGATGTTTGGCGGTCCACCACCTTAGCATAAGCAGGTGTGAAGTGGGCCTCCTTTGAACCGAGCCAGACCTTTTTAGGTGAAGACTCATTTTGAGGATTGAGAGGTTTAAAATTCTTCCACGACAACTCTTCTCCAACCCGGGGAGACTGATGCAGTGCGATAGATCCAGATCCATACTTTTGTAATTAGATCTAGATATTTTCAAATACAGTAAATGGATCCAGATCTGAAATTCATCTCTTTCTCTACATAAAGGAACGTGGGTTCATTTTGTACGTACAGTTAGAAGTTGGAAGTTGAAGAGTAAAAAGAAAAGAAATGCAAGCTTTCTCTTAGTTTTCTTCTGTTTTTTCCTTTTGTCTATTTATTTGCTTGAGTTTTAGTTAGCTTTAAGCGTAGTTTCAACTTAATTGTGCGTGACGATGGGTTGAGATTCGTTAATCTTAATCTGTCTTGCATTAGTTGCCGATTGATACTTGTTTCAAACTAGCGACTTGCTGGTCGATAAATCAATTAGTCAGCTTAACCGTTGGCCAATACTAATCCATGACCTACAAATATATGTATATGCGTTCTTTGTATAGACACATTTGCTTGTGCATTTATTTTCACATAAATAAATTTATTTATTTATTTCAATTGACTAGGGTGAGTAGTCCTCTGTCCGACCATTCGATTTTGACAACTTAGGTGAAAATACACTAACCAATTAGTACCTAGAATGTTGTGCATAAGACATTAACATGAAGATATCTACCATACAACTGATTAAGCATAGAAAAAAAAAGCAGGTCAGCAAATAAAAAATTAAACCTTGCCACAATCAAGTTACCTATCATTCTGTGCAGAAGAGTCAACTTTTGAAAACACATCTCCAAATCGGACATAGAAAAACCCTCTCAATGTCCTCGCGTCCACAGACATATAAAGACAAAAATAATATTCGACATCTCTAGATTCCATCAAAGATAAGGAAAATGAATCCCTGCTTGAAAGAATCCACCTCTCATTACGATTTCGTAAGGCTTGAGATAAAGCAGCTGCAACTTCTTCTGAATCCCCAGGTGCTGGCCAAAGTCATGCAGCAACAGCTGAAAAAAAAACCATCAAACATGGTCATAACCAAAAGAGAAAAAAAGATGCTCTTCATAGGGAAGAAAAGCCTGCAACTTCACCTCAACCACTAACTTGGGACAACAGAAAAGCTGTTCCTTGTTGCAAAGGTAAGGTGTTCGATTCGTTGTCACAATCGCCCAAAGGCAAGGCACAGTAAGCGCTACAGGAAAAAAATTATAGAGTAACATTTTGAGCAGCAACAATTGCAATGAAAATAAGCTATCTGAGCCACAATAAGCAGAAGGAAATACGGAGTAATGTTTTGATCAGCAACAAGTGTGGTAAAAAAGAATAAAGCCCTACACGATAATTACTGAAATATCATCAGAAGCCTTCAAGTTCATTGATAGTTCTCGCTTAACCAGAAAACCTGCAACAATCTTCCTCTTGCAGCCAGGCACGGTCACCCGATGGTGCCTGCCTTTTCAGGAAGGCAAACCCTCCGGCGTTTTGTTCTTGACAAGGAATGGGAGAACCCAAAAGCCTTCCTTTCTCTTAACCTCAATGGCAGAGGTCAGGCTAGCCCTCTAGCAGCAACAGGCGAAGGGCCGTTGGGCTCAATTGCCATAGATGTAGCAAATACTGGAGGATGTCACTCTATGGTCTTTACGCAGTGGAAGAGCAGCGTACCCACTCTGTGTACTGTTGCAGGCTCCCAACGATTGCTTGGAAAGCTCATAGGAATGACCCCAATGGTGCCACGCGCGAAAGCTCAAACGAGGGATGTAGGGAAGGAACGAGAAAATTTCGGGAAAGAAACGCTGTTATCGGGCGAAGAAAGGAAGAACTTTGGGGACAATACCGTAGGAAGAGGGAAGAAAAAAGATTGGGGAAGAAAAACAGCGGTGATAAATGTCATCGGTATAGGCGGTGATAAAAGTTTTGGTAGTGGGGAGAAACTGCCCTACATTTAGGTTTTAAGGGTGACCTACATTCATACAAGCCTAATCTAATGTGAACAAAAGAGACCTTACTGACTTACTAGTAAGGCTGTTAAATGAGTCAGCGAACTCGAGCTCGACTCAAACTCGCTTGATAAACTTAACTCGAACTCGACTCATTTATTAAACGAGTGGACCTCGAGTTAAGTGGGCTCGGCTTGGTTAAGTTTGAAAAATATATATATATAAAATACATTTCATAAAATTATCAAAAAAGGTAGATTGTTCAAATGGGTATGTATGTGATTGGTATGTAGGAGGTTTGATGTTCAAATCTACATGCTGCCTCTTTTAAAAAATTATTTTTTAATTAAATGCTTGTCTCGACTCAAGCCAATCTTCAGCGAATCGAGCCGAGTTCAAGTTGTAAGAGCTCGCATTGAGCTCAAGCTAATGAAATCGAACATGACTCAAGCTCGAGCCGGATCGAGCTCAAGCTAATGAAATCAAATTCGACTGGAGCTCGCCCAAGCAAAGATCGAGTTTCTTTAAAGATAGTTGAGCCGAGTTCAAGCTGGCTCAGCTTGGCTCGAACTTGGCCCATGAACAGCCCTACTGATCAGCTAACACATTGTGGCTTGCGAATGCAAAGTATCCTACATAGATAAGGTGTGGAGTTCTCAAGTAGTTTGATTTCATTATAGTAAACTGCCACTTGCCCCTATTCCCAGTAATACTATTTTAATGTCATCAAAAATCAAAACCTATTCTCTCTCTTGGTTATGTATAGCTATTATGTTGTGCCCACTTATGCGTGAGAGAAAGAGGCTTATGGTTCTCTCTGTTCATTCCTCTTTTTCATGCTTTTTCAATCCTTCATCTTCCTCATTGATTTATGAGCATTTAAGAACTATTTTACATCACAAAAATGTATCATTGAATTAAAACTTGAATTTAGGACCGGGTAAATAGGGCTGGTTTGTGGGTAAGTGTAGAGGACAAGAGATTTGTGCATGTCTCTTTAATTGTTATCTTCCTATAATGACGTGTTTCTTTCCTTGTATTTTCAACTTTATGTTGGCAGTTATTTTTTTTTGTCATCTCCTCCAAATATGGTGGTTCTCTTGTTGTGGTGAATATCATTCTTTCACTGTCTAACCTCTTGCAAAGATAATGAAATCTCTCAGCCTCCGTGCTGTTTCAGTCGTTGATGTAGGCCATTGATTCAGGCTGAACCACGTTAATTTTGTGTGATTGCTCTATTTTTCTTCTCTTTTATTTCAACATGGTATCAAAGTGTTTTCAATCAACTGCTAAGAGTTTCTGCTGAGGTTGCTGAACCAGTGTATGTTGTTTTCTGTGTTTTCTTGCCATCACTTGAAGTACATCCTCCATATCATCTTCATCTTGAGTGTCATGGCTGAACCGGTTAACAATCGAGTCATTGAGAAGATTGTTGTCCAAGAGCAACCTAATCCTGCTATTAAAATCATATCTATGCTTCTCAATGGGACTAATTACCTTGCATGGTCAAAAGAAGCAATGTAATTTTTGAGTAGAAAGTCAAAACTTGAATATGTTACCCGTGACCTCCCCAAGCCTGATGAGAATCGTTCCTTCTACAAGGAGTGGAAGATGACCAACCACATGGCCATGTCTTAGTTGATGAATTCTATGGAACTTAAAATTCAACAAGGTTTTTTTTTTTTTTTTTGGTTGAAACTGCTACACAAATTTAGAAAAAGGCTAAAGGTTTGTATGGAGAGAAAATAACCTAGCTCGGATGTTTCACTTGTAAAAAAAAAAAAATTGTTGTATAAAGAAGGATTAGAAAAACACTTTTAGTGAACATCTTGGTGACCTTCAGTGGGGTAGCTACATTGCAACTGCCTTGCCCACACCAGTCTCTTAAAAGTTCTTTATTTTTAAATGAGACTCTTAAATATTTATCCTTATATATATATATATATATATATATATATATATATATGAGTGCCCCACCAGATTTGAGTATTTTTAAACAAGTGCCCCTCCAGTGAATTTTTCTGGCTCCACTACTAGTGACCTTCAAGGGCTCTAGGATGAGTTAGACTACCTAGTTGATAGGTCTGAAAGTCTGCAAACCAGAGACTGTTTGAGAGAGCAACAAAAAATCTTTCAATTGCTTAACAGTCTTAGTACATACTATGAATCATTATGGCAATAGAGTTTGCTAACCTCATTATCTATCATTTGTTCGTTATTAATGAGTGATGAATCAAGGAAGCAAGTCATGAATCCTGCATTCCCAAAGGGAAAAAAATCTGATGACAAAGTAGCATTTGTGGATGCTGAGAGGTAGAATGAGTCCAACCGATGGAAAGGGAAAAATAAGAGAGTGTGTACTTACTGCAAAAAGGTGGGACACTCACACAAGTGATGTTGGGATCTGTATGGAAGACCGAACCGAATCTAAGAGATCACCATTTGAAAATCCAAAGAAACTTTGCCCTTGACGAAAGTGGCCGCTAACAAATCTAAAAAAACTAATGAAGCTTTGGCTATCTTAGAAAAGATTCTATCAAGCAAGAAGTCATGGCTGCATCGGCAAGCAACTCCACTCTATATGACTTCAAAGGTATGTTTTCTAACACTTGGGTGTTGGGCTCCGGGGTGAGTGAATACATGACTATGGATTGACATCTACTTAGGAACTATTCTACTCATAATATTGATAAATGTGTTACTATAGTAGATGAGTCATTTATGCATGTGAGTGGTATTGGTGAAATGTCCTTTTTAAATCAGCCTACTAGCTCCAAAATTCTACACATGCTAGAATTGAATTCTAATATGTTATCTATATGAAAACTTTAAACAGAACTTAATTGTTTTGTTACTTTCTCTCCAATTGATGTGGATATTAAAGACATTGTGATGAGGAAGATAATTGGTGAGGGAGAATTACGGTGCGACATTTATTGGCTGGACAACACAAGTAGCACACTGATCACAAGTCTAAATCTAATGTAAAGTTATGGCAGCGACGCCTTGGTCATTTGTCAAATCAAATGTTAAAAATAATAATGCCTGATTTAATTTTAATTTGCAACTGTGTGACATTTGTAAATTTGTTAAGATGTCTAACTTGTCATTTGGTACTTCAAAAAATAATTATAACACTTTTTGAGTTAGTACATTTTGATGTTTGGGGCTATATGCATGTTAATTCTTATAGTGGATATCACTACTATGTGACGTTCATTGATGATTTCTATAAAATGACATGGTTGTGCCTGCTGAAATCTAAGAATGAAGTTTTTTCCAAGTTTTGTGATTTGTACAGGATGATTGAAACTCAATATAATGCTCACATGATGATCTTGAGAAATTGCATGGTGTTACTCACTAGTTTACATGTGTGGATACTCCCCAATAAAACAAGGTAGCTGAGAGGAAAAATAGACATCTCCTAGAAACTACATGTTCATTATTGTTCTAAAGTAAGTAGCAAAAAGCTTTTGGAGTGATGCAGTTATGACCGCAAGTTATATTATAAACTAGGTTCCATCGAGACATTTGAATAACAAATCTCCCATGAAAATCCTTATAAATAGACCTATCAAGGAGACAGAAAACTTGTAGCTAAGCATGTCATGACAACCATTGAACCCTACATAAAATTGGATGTAGAAGAGGATGAAGCTTTGAGAGATGTTTCTAGATATTAACAATTGGTTAGAAGACTTATTTATCTTATGGTAACACAACTTGATATTTCGTTTGTCGTTAGTCAGGTCAGTCAGTTTATACATGCCCCTAAGGATATACATATGCAAACTATTGATATAATTCTAAGACATTTGGAAGGTTCTCTAGGTAAGAGATTATGGTACAAGGCATAATGGAAACATCGATATTAGAGGATTCACAAACACCGATTGAGCTGTCAGCACAAACAGAAAATCCACATCATGAGACTGTGTTTTCGTTGGATGAAATTTAGCAACATGGAAAAGTAAAATATAACATACAGTGTCTTGATCCAATGCAGATGTAGAGTATAGGGGATGGCTACAACAGCGCATGAACTTATTTGGGTTAAATCTCTTCTTTGTGAAATTAGATTCAAAGTTGAAAAACCAATTTCTATGCATTGTGACAATCAAGCTGCAATACATAATGCAACTAATTTGGTCTTCCACGAGTGCATTAAACACATAGAAATAGTCTGCCACTATGTACATGAAAAAAGTCCAGCAAAAGGTTATTGCAACTCCATGTACTAGAAGCAATGATAAGCTTGTCAATGGATTAAGTAAAGGCTTGGTTCTGAAACATCTTCAAGAGCTAAAATTCAATTGGTGGTCTCTTTGATTGTTATCTTCCTATAACAATGTGTCTCTTTTCTAGTAGTTTCAACTTTATGTTGACTGTTATTTTTGGCAGTTGTCATTGAATATCATTTTTTTCACTTCTAATCGGTTGTAGAGATAATGAAATCTCTCCGTCTCCGTGTTGTTTCAATGATGGATGTAGGCCACTGATTCAGGCCGAACTGCGTTAATTTTGTGTACTTGCTCTATTTTTTCATCTCTTTTATTTCAACAGTAAGTTCCTAAATCTCAAGTTAAAAATATAAAAATAGCATTCTCTAATATGTATCTCCAAATAGGTCGACCCACTCACTTCCCTTCGTCTTTGGGACCTTTCATCTCCCTCTCGCTTTATGTTGTCATTGTAGTGTTTATCGCCATCATACTATTTGTCACGGGCCGACTCCTTCGGACCGTGCAGCATGGCAAACTCTCGCCAGTAAGCAGCAAACCTTTGCCTCGTTCAAGTGGGCACAGATCACTTGAACGCCTTTTCGAAAATAGAAGACACAAAATGCACAAAGAGTGTGGAAAGAAAACTCGCAATATATTCACTTAAACAGTTGAGTACATCACAAGGGAAAGCAAGTAAGCTTTTACACTTTACTTACAAAGGATGGCCGAAACCTTTTACAGAATTCTCATACCGACCATCCAAAACAAAGAATCCCAATCTTCCACTTGGGGCCGTTTTGAGAGGGTGCTCCGACACAGGTGAACATTCGAGCTTATACTAAGACTCAACATAAACAAAGCAAATATAACAAAAGGAAGGGACGACTATACAGACACGACACAAGGGAACAGGCTCCCCCTTTCAAATCAAGCGTTGTCCTCAGCGGTAGCAGCTTCATGGTAGATCCTGACTTCTTCTGGATGACTTTGCTTCAAACGAAAGACATACTCCCATGTTCGCTAGCCTTCGTCTACCCACTTGACCAAGTATCGCTTCAGTTCACCAAGGTAGTTGACTTTGTGTCGAAGGATCTGGTCTAACTGTCGGTCAGTGGCCCTCCGGGTCGAAGGAGCTCGTTGCAAAATTGGTTCTCATCGTGGCTGGCTTCTCTTCAGGTCTTCAGCGTCGGCATAGAAGGGCTTGAAGTTGCAGACGTGAAACACTGAATGCACTTTGAAGTCTAGCGGCAGATCTAACTTGTATGTCAGCTTCCCAATCCTCTTGACCACAGTAAATGGCCCTTCATATTTTCGGATCAGCGCTCTGTGTCTTCCACGGAAGATACCCGAGCGGTCTGGATAAAACTTGATGAGAACTTGGTCTCCCACTCGAAACTCGGCAGGTCTCCGATTCTTGTCAGCCCATTTCTTCATCTTCTTGGTGACCTTGTGCAAGAATGCCTTAGCTATCTCTGTTTGTTCCTGCCAGTCTCTGATGAACTGGTAGGTGAAGTTGGGTCTTCCCTTCTCTTGGGCTGCAACAGTGTGAGACATCAACGGCTGCTGCCCGGTGGCTACTGCGAAGGTGCTTTGAACTGAAGACTCGCTCTTCTGTAGGTTGTAACAGAATTGGGCCACATCGAGCAGCTTTACCCAGTTTTTCTCGTTGGTGCTGACAAAGTGGCGTAGGTACTGTTCTAACAAGGCATTGATGTGTTCGGTCTGGCCACCAGTCTGCGAGTGGAAGCTTGTGGAAAACAAGTCTGAGCCAAGCAACCAAAGCACTTCATGCCAAAACTTACCCGTGAAGTGAGCATCGCGATCACTCACAATACTCTTCGGCACATCCCAGTACTTCACAATGTTTTTCACAAACATCTCTGTCATTTTCTCCACTGGGCTCTCATTTGTAATTGGGATGAATGTGGCATACTTAGAAAACCTGTCCACAACAACAAAGATAGAGCTGTAGCCATCAACTCTGGGTAGACTCACAATGAAGTCCATGGAGAGGCTCTCCCACAGATGCTCCGGAATAGGAAGAGGCTCAAGCAGGCCGGTAGGCTTCTGATTAGTCCCCTTATCCTGCTGGCAAATGAGGCAAGTCTTTACATACGCCTCCACGTCGTTGTGCATCTAGGGCCAGTAATACCCACGTTCGAGAAGGGTCATAGTCCGCTCCTGGCCTGGATGGCCAGCCCAAAGCGTATCATGGCACTCCCTTGTTAGCTCCCACAGGAGATTGACCCACTTCGGCACGAAAACACGTCCGCCCTTGATGAGGAGCAACCCATCTCGTAGCCAGAATCTCTGAGTCTTCCTCGCTTCAGCCAATGCAACCAAGTGTTGGGCCGCTAAGTCCTGCTGCATCCCTTCACGAACCCGCTCGAGGAGCACACCCTCCAATTGGGCTTCGGAGGTCCTCGCTCGAGAGGCTACAAGTTCTGCCTTTCGACTCAAAGCATCTGCTACCATGTTGGTCTTACCAACCTTGTACTCCAAAGAGAATTCGAACTCTGCCAAGAATTTCTGCCAAGGAGCCTGCTTCGGAGTTAACTTCTTCTGAGTCTTGAAGTAACTTGTGGCCACATTATCTGTCTTGATGATGAACTCTACCCCCAGTAGGTAGTGCTTCCATATGCGTAAGCAATGCACAATGGTGGTCATCTCCCGTTCATGCACTGTGTACCACTTCTCAGGGTCCTTCAACTTCTAGCTCTCATAGGTGATCGGATGACTGTCCTACATTAGTACCCCACCAATGGCAAAATCTGAGCCGTATGTGTGTACTTCAAAGGGCTTTGAATGATCTAACAATCTGAGAACAGGCTCTTGTACAAGGACACACTCAGGCCTTCAAAGGCATCTTGTGCAGACTGAGTCCAATCCAGAATCTATTCTTTTTGAGCAAGTCAGTGAGGGGCGCCGCTATCAATGAGTACCCCGTGATGAACCACCGATAGTAATTGGCTAACCCAAGAAAGAACCGCAATTCAAGCACATTTGAAGGCAGCTTCCAGTCTTGGACAACTTTCACTTTTTCCGGGTCCATTCGTAGCTGACCATCCCCTACAATATGGCCGAAGAAATAGATCTCTCGTTGGCCAAAGAGACACTTCTCCTTCTTCACATAGAGATCATTTTCTTTGAGTACCTGGAACACCATCCTCAAGTGACCAACGTGCTCCTTTAGGTCACTACTAAAGACCACAATGTCATCAAGGTTGACTACCACAAACTTGTCAAGATAGGGGTAGAATATCTTGTTCATGAGAGTCAAGAAAGTCGCAGGGGCATTCGTCAACCCGAATGGCATGACTAGGAACTCATACCAGGGGCAAGTGGTCTTTGGTTCATCACCTTCTATGATCCTGACCTACCAGTAGCCGGAACGAAGGTCCAACTTCAAAAAGATCTTCGCCTTACCCAAGTGGTCGAACAAGTCCGCAATCAAAGGCAGTGGATACTTGTTTTTCACTGTCACCTTGTTCAAAGCACGGTAATCCACATAGCGTCTCTTGGAGCCATCGTGTTTCATCTGGAACAATACAGGGGCTCCGAATGGTGCCTTAGAGGGATGAATGATCTCTGACTCAAGTATGTCATTAAGTTGCTTCTGCAGCTCCTTCAGTTCGGCCGGTCCCATTCTGTAGAGGACCATAGCTGGTGGCTTGGCTCTGGGAACCAAGTTGATTTCATGATCAACTTCGCGCCTGGGAGGTAGGTGCTTGGGCAGCTTGGGGGGCATCACCCCCTCGAACTGCTTCAAGACAAAGGCTAGCCCTGGGGGAATGACTCTCGACTGAGGGTCATCTTCTTGTAGATGTACAGCCACAAGGAATGTTTGTTTCCCATGACGCACGACCTTCTTCAGCTGCATTGCCGACAACATCGGCTGGAACTTGCTTCTGACGGAGTGGCAGTGCACTGTATGGGACTGGTCTGTACCCATCAACGTCAATGTATTGAACTTCGGCAACATCATTGCATTCTGGCCTCTAAGGAACTCCATCCCAAGAATCACCTTGAAATCGTCCAAGGGTACTACGGAGAAGTTGGTGACTACCGTCCAGCCTTCAATCTAAACCGTTACACCCTTCGCTTCTCCAAGGATGAGTCTGACTTCAAAGTTCATCGTTTTAAGGGTCCTCTACTACGCCACAGGCTTCAATCCCACTCGCTCTGCCTCCTCTCTTGACACAAAGTTGTGCATTGCCCTGTAGTCTACCATTGCAACAGTAGACATTCCATTCAGAGTGACGTTTGGGTACATGAGCTCCTTGTTCACCATACTGTTAGACACTAAGCGACTTTGGACAGCTTTGATCGTTTGGGCGGCACCCATCCGTGTTTGCCCTTCTTCGGTGGCCCTCGTGGCATTGGCTTGCCTGGTAGGTCTCACACGTTTCGGGCAGACACGCGCCTGATGCTTTCCTCCACAGACCCAACAAGTCACTTCTCTTGGTGGCCCAGTGTAGTCCTTGCCAAAGAAGGGTTTTCTGGGACGACAATTCATTTCTGGTGTCTCACCATTCCTCCCTCTTACAGTCGTGGTCGGACTGCTTCGTAGACTTGAAGGTATCAGTATAGCTTTTGCGTTGGGTATCGGCCAAGCGCTCAGTTGCCACATATGCTTGTTCCAAGGTCTTTGGATTTGATCTCTCCACGTCGGCTTGGGCCCAAGATTGGAGCCCTATGATGAACCAGTGTAGTTTGTCTTTTTCTGGCATCATAGGCACGTCCAGCATGACCTTTTGGTATGCCCTGATGTAATCTCTCAAGGCACCTGTCTGCTTCAGGTTCGCAACCAACTGATAAGCATGCCTTTCAGCATCCACGGGCATGAAGTATCCCTTCAACTGCTTGCGAAAGTCGTCGAAGGTACGAATCGTGCAGTCCCCATTCTCAATGTCCAACATTTTCCGCCTCCACCAAGCCATAGCATCTCCCTCTAACAACATCGCTACGGTCTTGATCTTCAAGTCCTCTTCTACTACGTTCTGCAAGTTCATGTAGTAGTCAACTTGAAACAGAAAGTTGTCGATCGCCCTGGCATCTCGGCTATCACTGTACTTCATCGGACGTTGAACGTCGACCCTACTGGACCTCTCTTGACTATTACTGGCTGAATTAGTACGTAGCAGTTTCTGGTTTGAAGCCCGAAGTCCAGCGACTTTGTCCTGTAGGATCTTCACCAAGTTAGAGAGTGATTGGTTCATGGCCACTAACTCGGCCATCTGTTCCCGCATCAACTTCATCTCCTCCTTCAATCTCTCAAAGGTTTTGGTAGCAAAGCTGAGGGCTTCCTCATGGGTGGCCACATCTGCAACCAACCAATTTACCGTCTCTTCTAGGTCTCCCTGGTCATGGGCCAGGCTTGCCTCCTTTGGGTAGGCCGGCTCCTTGCCTTTGGCACCTTGCATATTGTATTGTGATGTCATCGCGTCCTCCTCAACAGCAGCAAGTCGGCGTGAGGCTCTACACCGACTCTCTGATTGCTTCTCCAGATTGAGCAGAATCTGGGCTCTGATACCAGCTGTCACAGGCCGACTCATTCGGACCTTGCGGCACGGCAAACTCTCGCTAGTAAGCCGCAAGCCTTCGCCTCATTCAAGTGGGCGCAGATCACTTGAACGCCTTTTTGAAAATAGAAGACACAAAATGCACAAAGAGTGTGGAAAGAAAACTCGCAATATATTCACTTAAATAGTTGAGTACATCATGAGAGAAAGCAAGTAAGCTTTTACACTTTACTTACAAAGGATGGCCGAAGCCGCTTACAGAATTTTCATGCTGACCATCCAAAACAAGGAATCCCAATCTTACACTTTGGGCTGTTTTGGGAGGGTGCTCCGACACAGGTGAACATTCAAGCTTACACCAAGACTCAACATAAACAAAGCAAATATAGCAAAAGCAAAGGACGACTATACAGACACGACACAAGGGAACACTATCTATCATCGCCTTAAATCAGGACCAACTATCCGCCACAACCAAATGATTGCTCTTGCGAGGCGCAGAAAGAAAAAGACATGGTTCATCCTGTCACTGCTTTCCATGATTATTGTCCCGCATTTCATCGTTGATCGGAATCACAGTCTCCATTGATTATCCTCTACAACAGGTTGCTTGTTGTCTCGTGAAGGAGGAGGATGAAGAACATCTGCTGCATCCACTCATTCACCTTAGAATCTTGACTTGCTCATGCTAATCATTTGAGAATAGTGCTTACCCTAACCATTCGCTCTTAACATCTGCTTTGCCTCTCTGTTTTTTTGTGGAGGCGGAACCCATCGCTAAGCTTTTCTACTTTGGCCATGGCACACATTCCTCAATGGAGAGCTCTCAGAGGATGGTTTGGTTGTTTGTAACTGCAATTCATGCTATGCATGTGTTGATTGCTCGAAGTTCTTGCCTACTAGTGCGTAGACGTTGATAGCTAATCCTTTCCCTTTCCCTTTTCCTTTTCCTTTCTCTCCTTTTTTTCCTTCCACTTCTGAATGTCATGTGACAGCGGGAATGCTTTTGAAAATAAGTCTCGCAGAAGTTTTGGATGGGGAAGTTAGAGTTCCTCGAAGTGCAATACGGGGTCGGAACATGTTATGAATAGAAAAAATACCAGAACTTACTTGCTGCTTAAATAAAAAACCCTCTACCAAAGTAAAACCTAGAAAAAGTTTCCTCCATAAGATTATGAAAATGCCCCTTTTGTAAAACGTGGATTATTTTTTTTTAAATGCAACTGATTTTAGGGCATTGTAAAAAGAAAATTTAATATTAAAATAAACTCAACCAGTAGTTCGACTTGTTCGTCTTCCATGCTGTAAAAGTTAAAATTTGAGTGGAACCAGTGGTCATAGATAAAAGATATTATTAGGTTGCATATTTAAAATTTTATAAATAAATTAAAACAAAAAACTGTGAATCTACTTTAGGGTAAATATTATTAAAAAAAACTACACCATTGGATACTTTTAGTTTTTTGGAAGTTTTCTATTTTGTTATGCAAGTTTTCTCGTCCTCAATTTGCTGTAACTTAGCAATTGTTTTTTGTTCATTTTTTGCTTTGTACTGAACAAACTATGAGGACACGGTTACTTTTTCTAGGTTTTATCTATAAAATAGGCATGATGTTTTATGTGCGACTGAATTATGTACATCCTAGTTTGGAGATTTATTCATTTGCATTTGCTTGCACATCTGTAGTGCCCTCATTGGCCTTTGGATAGTAGGTTGATGCATGTATCATATAGTGAGCAAGAAACTCTTGTAGTTTTTAAACATTTTTTGCATCTAAATATGAGCTTTTTTACTAAATTTTTAAATTACTCATTACATTCATTTTGGCTTAATTAGTAGTGATGAAAAAATAGCATATTAGGAATAACAGAGCCTACCAGCATGACGTGCAGAGACGAACAAATAATAAAGGAGAAAAATAAATGAAGGGACCAAAGGAGAAAAATATAGGAGAGAGCAGATGAGACTGAAGTGGAAGGAGAATAAAATAAAATAAAGATACGAAGAAATAAGGTAGAAGAAGAGGAAGAAGAAGAAACAAGGGAAGAATAGACGCAACATGGAGAAAGGAAAAGGAACATTAGAAGAAGAAAGAAAGAAATAAAACAATAAAGTAGAAGAAAGAGGAGCGCGAGGAAGATGTAGAGAGAAAAGAGAGAAAGAAAAATAAGACCTACCTTGAGGGCTAGGGCATAGACATGCTCCTCTCTTGCTGCCCAAGAAGTGATGAAGAGGAACGTCTTGGATCCATTTAAGTGTGAGCACTACCGTCTAGGGATAGAGCTTGTGATTAAGGGAGCTGAAAACTAGGTGCTGCCAGAATCCATGCTTATCTTCTCTAAATTGGTGGAGATAATGATAATTGAAATAAGGTAAGCTATTGAGCAAATCTGTCTCTCAATCCTTCTCAAACACTTTCCACATGTGATAACAGTTTAGCAGTTGTCAATTTTGATCAATATCTTAAATTTTTCACTTTGTGAGAGCTGGATATTGTATAAAAGTTTTGATTTTGTATAATCGCAATTTTGGATAGTTTTTGTTCATAAATCTGAACTTGTGACTGCTCTCATTGTTTATTTGAAAATAACTATATATATATATATATGCTGTGCCAAAAAATCTTTTGGCAACAGCCACTCTTCTTGTCAATAGAACATGTAAGTTGTGCCTGAAAACTTGTTGGCAACGGCTCAACCCTTGCCTAATCACTTTTGGGCACAAGACCTATGGCAAGGGTGGTCTTTAGCAATTGCTAGTGCATAGGTCATTGCCAAAAATAGTTTTGGCAATGGCCATTGAGTTATTGGCCACGGCAAGAGCCCTAGCCAATAACCATGTTTGTTGTTGTGGTTCCTGGTGTCTTTACCAAGTTAATCATGGACTAAACTAGACTTTAAATTATCTAAGGATTAAATGTCATTCAGATCTTAAGTTCAGCAAAAAATGTGCCCTATCTTTTGGGAAAATTTTAATTTAAAATCTATGTGGATCTTAGAAAATTAGGGTTTACAAGCAGCATTTAATTTAGAGTGACTATTTGCCCTAGATCCATGCAAATGTGGATCTAACCTAAATGATTCATGCAACTAGGAATACACATGATGAAGACCCAGACTCTAGTGGTCAAGCCTTAAGGTTTGACCCTATTTAGATACAGTTTGACCCAAAATCAATATCGGATCCAATATCCAGTTAAATTCTAATTCAATTCCTAACATAGTCTAAGGTTTCAATATCTAAATTCTCATGTGTTCGTATTCTCTATTCTTAAGATCCAAATATGATATTCAGATCCAAATTGTGATTTAGATTCAAAATCTGAGATCCAATTCCAAAAGATCAAATACTATTGTGATTGAAGTCCATCTACGAAGGTTTAAGTTGGAAACCAGGTTCTAGAGCATCCAGATCCAAGATCCAAATTTATAAATCCAAAATCTGTTGGTCTAGCTTATGACATCTAGGTTCATATTCATCCGTAAAGTCATTGATATGTGGATCGACCAAGTACAAATATCATGGGACTCTAGGTTAACACAGGGCTAGAGGTCTATCTAGAGTTTAGGACAAAGGTTGTCATAGTTGCAGGTTCTAAGGCTGGTCTTACCTAAGATTAGAACGAGCTCGGTTTAGGGTTTTGACCTTGATCATGCATGAACCTAGAGTTTTTCGAAATCAGACTTTGGATAAGCTTTGATTTGGAATATCATTTCGAAATATGTTTTCTAATGTATATTTGTCTAGGGATCAGGCCAAATTTGGGATTTTATGTGCACAATACTAGTCCTATTTAGCAAATCTATAGTCAAGCAATGTGTGCAGGATTTGGGAGACAACAATGCTGGATTGAAATAAAGTGTTTATACGTGCTTAGATCCAAAGGAGTTATAACTGAAAGGAAATTATATGCATATAAAGAGCATAAAGGAAATATAACACTGAAATTAAGTACTAAAATGGGATAAAGAAGAAAATGACAAGAGAGACGGAAGCACACCTGACCTCCACACCCTAACCTAGAGACCTTTGAAATTAAAATTTATTTGAGAACATAATGCAAAGTAGCCTAGGCATAGAAATAATCTAACCTAGAGCAGAAAAGAAAATTACACTAAGCATGTTAGGAAAACAGAAAATTACATAGAGCATGCTACTAAGAAAGGAAAGAAGGAGAAGAGAATACCTTACCTTGGGTGACCCTAGTAGACCGGCACCCTGGAAATTTATTATGTGTTGTTCAATATTTGACTTGTGAACATGAATCTCATTGTCCCATTACTGAGATGTTTAGATTTGAATTGACTTTTGTTGAAGAAGCAATAGTTTGGCTTTCCAAGCATGTATATGTTTTGATGATTCAAGGTGATGGATCTACAAGCAAGACTAGATAGCAGCAATAAGATGTTTAACTTGAGGAAGAAGCAATGGCCTCCATACGATGCTAAAACTGGAAGGGCCCATGTTTCTTGAGCTAGGAAACCGAGGCTGTGGCCTGTGAACTACCACTGCTCAATAGCAAACATTCTGGCCTTGACAAAACAAACCATAGAGGTGTTCACGATACAAAAGTAATGTGATATCATACAAGTGGCAACATGAATTGAGGGAATAACCTAGGCTAACTAAGCATTGATAAATATCCTATCCAAAATCCTAAGTGTACAATCAACGGGATCAGTTGACCATGTGAAAGTTGCACCATGATGTGGAAGGGATTGAAGTTGTCATTTCATTATGAAATCCTAAAAGCTCAGATTGATGAACAACTTGCCAGTGGCCTATTTGAATTTGTTGGGAAGAAGGGATAGCTGAAGTCACTAGCAATGATGTGGGGGTGTTTGCTGCAAAATTTAACTGCTTCACACGTCAATCATTCAATATTTAACTTGATTCCATTTTGACTTATGTGGGATCTCTAAGGAGAAGAGACCCGACATGTCAATATGAGGCTGAAGATTTACAATCATAGAAGCCTTCACATCTCCAGGGGAGATAGAGCTCCAGAGACAGGTCTCTACTTGACTGTTGTAACACAATTTCAGTCATGCTGGTGAGGCAATGGCACTAGAGTTTCAAGGCCAGAGCACCTTTCTTTTAATTTGTTCAAGAAATACTATACAATTGCTTCTCAGCTATGTCACATGGGTGCGGGTGCAGACCAAATTGAAAATCACAGGTACATGAAGGTAGGATTATAAACAAACAAAGAATGTATCATTCACCATTTTAATCATGATTCATCATTCAAGACAAGTTTGATCTCAAAATTGGATACATTGTTCTAAATTTGAAGAAAGTAAATAAATACTAAGTTCTTTCATCCAACAAATGTGTTGTCATTGATTTAGTTCATCAATATCATCGAAATTGGAAGGAATCACACACTCCATATTAGAAGTGGAACAGTGGAGCAGCTAAATGGAATAGTGGAGCGTAAGGAGTAGGTAGGGCCGGAAGGCAGTAAGAAGTTTGAGGATTTACCTGACACCGAAAGAAGCTGCAGCACCTGCAACTGGAATAGTGGACAACTGCCACTGGGACGGGTGCACAGCTAGAACGAAGGTCTAGAGGAGGTAGGCTACGCCACAGAGGACGAGGGAAGACGAGGGGTCAACCGGCAGAAGAGTAGGGCGTTGAGGAGGTCAATGCTGACCACATCCAGCGGACGGACACGGGCCTGACACGCTCCATCAGTCGGAGCGGCGGACTACCGTGGCCGAGTTGACACACACACATTAGTCCGTCGGATGCATCCGTGTTTCTTAGCTTCTCAGTTGCCCCTGCAAGGGTTTGGAGGGTTTCCTTATACAAGCACCTTCATTACATAACTCATAAAGTCGAATGGGTAGCGTAGTGTTTAGATGCCAAACAAGTGTTTTTTGCTCGCCAAGTTTTCTTTGGATAAAGAAGGGTCGATCTCACCCTTCCCAAGCACGCTTCACTTCCCATATATGCATGCATATTGCATACTAGGGTGGCCTCACTGATTTATTTGTATCCTCCATGGGATCTCGAACAGTCACTTGAGGTGGTCCATTTTGTGTTGCACACATTCCCCCCTACATGACGTAGATGCTCTGGCACATCTCTCTGGCCCTCGTATCCTCCGCAAGTCCGCATATAACATGTCTCTGGTCCAAATCCAATGGATTGATGACATGCCTGCCTTTACAAGCTGATATTTAGCTACTTCGAATTTTACCTTCTTGAGACAGTGCTACCTTCGATCGTACACCTTATGCCACATCTTCCTTTCTGAGCACGAGCTTCCTTGCTGGTGCAAATCCAACTAACACAGGAGTTTTGCTGAGATAGGCCAAGGGCAATTTTGCTGAGTGGCCTAAGTAACAAGACCACAACTTAGGCCTCAGCACACAAAAAAAGGCTTGCTGCGGCCAGGGCTTGGGTGATGTGACAGGTCTTTCCCACCCACCAAGGTCAACATTCCTATTGAATCGGCCAGGTAGCACTGAACCTACTACTCGAACTGCCAGAGGGGGCTATCTGAGGTGCGCACTTTCAATAGAAGCAAAACTTAATTGGTTTTTGTATCAAATGGATGCATTTAATCTGTTTATTCATGCAGAGTTACAAGAAGACATATATATGGCTCTCCCACAAGGATATGGAAGTGAAAGGGACAAGAGGATTTGCAAGCTTAAATGTCTCTGTATGGTCTGAACCAAACACTAATAAATTTATTCTCAAAAGTCTCATAAGCATTTCTATCTTATGGCTTCAAACAATCCAAGCCATTACTGACTGTTTACTATCACTAGAGATAGCAAGTTTATGGTAGTCTTAGTATCTGTACATCATCTAATTATTTCAGGAAGTAATAAAGATCTGGCATTCACTAAGTTCAAAGGTTATCTCAACAATGCTTACCACATGAATGTTTTAGTAATTTGGAATATTTTTTAGGCTTTTAATGAGTAAGATTGCAACAAGGTATGCATTTGTCTAAGCACAAACATAGATATTCTTGACGAGACTGGGCTGCCAAATGCAAACTGCATGTGACACCCATGGAATATTTTCGAACTTTTACAAAAAGAGAAGAAGAACTCTTACAAGATCCATCTCAGTATTTGCATTTGGTGAAAAGGCTCATTTATGCAACCATAATCCATCCAGAGTTAATCTTTATGGTACATGTTTTGAGAAGGAATGCACAAAATCCAAGAAATATGCACTATGAAGGTGCTCTAAGAGTCATAAGATATTTAGAAAATAATCCAGGCAAGGGATTTTACTATATTCAAATAATACATTTCAGCTAGATGTCTTTTCTGATGTAGATGGGGCTGCTTGCAAACAAATGAGAAGGTCTATCTCTAGATACTATGCAGTCCTAGGAAGAAATCAAGTGTCTTCAAAGACAAGAAAGCAGAATACTTTATCAAGATCCTCTATAGAAGCAGAGTTTCATGCTATGGCAAACACTGTGTGAGAGAATTTGGTTAAATTTGTTGCTAGCAAATCTTAAAGTGTTGCATTCATTTCTGGCAAAGCTCTATTGTGATAATCAAGTTCTCTTACATATAGTAGCTAATCCAGTGTTCCATGAATGAAGAAAGCACATTGAAATAGATTGCCATATTGTATGTGATTTGCATAAAAATAAGAGTAATCCATACTGCTTACTTCTCTTCCAAAGAACAGGCAGCAGATGTGTTTGCTAAAACTACGAAGGAAGTTTGATTTTTATATCTAAAGTTCAAACTCGGTGTGAAAGATTTGGATGCTTCAGTTTGAGGGGAATGTACAGGTTTGATCAATATTATTAGTTAGAGATTCTATTTTTGTATTTGATATTTTTTCTATTGTAAGAGATAGCATTTTGTTATGTAGATAGTGGACTACTTGTAATGACCCTGAGGTGATTAGGATAATGGTTTTTCTGATGCTTCTATAATTCCTTTACAAAGTCAATATATATGCGATTAAAAGAAAGAGTAGTGTGCCTTCCTTCTTCATTAAATTCTGTTACTTTGTAAAGCATACTCTGTTCTCTGCGTGATACCTTGTTCTTGCACAGTGCCCTTCCTCTGTTCTACCTATTCATTACAGCACAGACCGTCGCATTTCTGCTAAGTCTACAGCTTTTTGGCAGAAATTGATCATGAGTGGATTCATTTGACTTGTTTCTATTAGGTGGTAACCATAGTTTCGGTGTTCGTGGCCACTGTTGCCCTTTCTTACAATCAAAGAGAAAGAAGAGGAAGACGGAGGGATAATTTTTTTAAGTTTTTAAAAAAATTATATTGTAGACCAAAAAGTTTAAAGGATAAAGCTCTAGATTGGGCTCCATCGTAGGAAGATCTTTAATTTCATGCTAAATACATATCTGAGGTCCAGCTGAGATCATATCATCATCACTTTTGCCAATCACGTGATAACTTGTACACTGAATCTGGTTCTACGAACTCTTCAATCTACTGACATGACTACGTTAACAACTGCAATGAAGAAGTTCAGTGGCGGGGCAACGAGTGAAGCATATCGTAACAACCTGATGTGTGTACTTGGTAGGGTTAATTCAGACAAAGGAGGGAGGGTGAGTTGTAAAATCATCTATTTTGGCAGATTAAACTAATGTGATACTGATGATGACCCTGTCGAGAAAATTTAACTGAAAAAAGAAGACAGAGATAACCGAGAAATGCCAGAAATAATTGACGATATAGTTTCACTTTTCATGAACTGACTGTTGAAATCATGAAATCATCCAAAGTTCCAAAGTAACGTGCGGGGGCTTTTTCACGATTCCCCTCCCTTTCATTGGGATAGCCTGTGACCAAACCCAGCCCTGGCCCCCACCATGAAGGTTCAATCGGAGGCCCAGCCCTGCCGATAATAAAAAAGTATGTAAATTTGGTGGCCCAGGCCGGCCCGGTTTAATTATTTTAAAAAATTTAATATATATATATATATATTAATATATATTTACATATATATATATATATGTATAAAAATATATATATACATCGGGCTCAAGCCTGGGCCCAGACCTGGCCTGATTTCATCATGGCCCCCGGCTCGATGCCCACCCTTACTATGAAGGCACCACCATGGAGACCTGTGCTTCCCCACAGAGATGTTGGGGAACCCAAGCAGATGAATCAGACCCAGTTGACAAGTAGGTTGTAAGACCCCGCAGCCCTTCCAGATCCAAGAATGCATAACAAAAGGTGGTCACCGAGACACACCTCCAAGAAACTGTACATGTACATTAGTTTGTACAGGGGATGTTCCCATAGAAAACAATAGAAGTTTAGGGTAGATCTTTTCTCCTTGCCGATGGGTGGTGCCCACATAATGCTCGGTATTCAGTGGTTGATGCGACTAGGCAAGGTTGATTGGGATTTTAAAAAAACATGCACGACCTTTCAAGGGCCTCACCATGGCAAGGTGGTTTTCAAAACCCAGCAAATGTCAGCGAAGGGAGAGGGAAATAGAAACTTTCAAAGGTCGCATGAACAGAGGGAAATGTGCATTTGTTATTGATGTATGTTAAGCCTAGCAACAAATCGAAGCCTCAAAGAAGAACGAGGGGGAAATTCCTACTTCTTTGAAGCATGTACTGGACCAGTATGCAGATGTCTTCCAGATGGCAATAGGCATCCTGCCGCCAGGTCCTATGACCACACGATACAAATTCATCCTGGCAGCACGCCAGTCAAGCTGAGGGTCTACCACTATAGCCATCTCCAAAAGGCAGAAATTGAAAACTTGGTGTGTGAAATGCTACATGATGGCATTATCCAACCTAGTGTGAGACCCTACTCATTGCCTGCCTTGTCAGTCAAGAAGAAGGATGGAACGTGGAGGTTTTGTTTGGATTTCAGAGCATTGAATGACATAATAGTAAAAAACAGGTATTCCATCCCATTAATAGAGGATTTGATAGATGAGCTGAGTGGAACCATCATTTTTTTCAAGCTGGACTTACGATCACGATACCACCAAGTAAGGGTCGTCTGAGAGGACGCACCAAAGTCCACATTTCAAGTTTATGAAGGGCACTACGAGTTCAAGGTATGCCCTTTGGGCTGACAATTGCCCCAGCCACCTTTCAGCCCTAATGAATGACATTTTTTCAAAATGCTTATACAAATTTGTTTTAGCATTTTTTGATATCTTAATATACAGCAGCAGCAACGAAACACATGTGGGGAGTTTGGAAATAGTCGTTAAGGTGCTGAGAGACCACTAGCTATTTGCGAAGAGAACTAAATTCTTATTTGGCAGCTCTCAAGTCACCTATTGGGGCACATGATAGACAACACTGGGGTAAGGATGGAGGATGACAAGGTGAGAGCTGTAAAGTGCTGGCCGATGCCTAAAAATGCTAAGGATGTGAGGGCCTTCCTAAGACTGCCAGGCTATTGCCACAAGTTTGTGAAGGGCTTTGGAGAAATTGCTGCGTCTTTGACTGATTTGTTGAAGAATGGCAATGGGCTCTGGACAAAAGGTAGCAGCAAGGCTTTTGAGAGACTGAAATAGGTAGTGACTATTGCTCCATGCTAGCTCTCCCTAACTTTAGGACTCAGTTCACCCTGGAGACCAATGCATCTGAAGTGGGCATTGGATCAGTGCTGAGTCAAAACCAGCAGCCCATCGCATACTTTAGTAAGGTTATGGGCAGAATATTCATGGCACACTTAGCCTATGAACGTGAACTGATTGTCGTAGTACACATAGTTCATAAGTGGAGACAATATCTTTTAGGACAGAAATATTTTTAGTTTTAACTGACCATAATAGCTTGTGTTTTTGTATGCAGCACAAGGACTCACACCTACACAATAAAAATGGGTTATGAAACTCATGGTATATGAATTTGAGATCCACAAAAGGGAGCCAACTACAAAGCTGTTGACACACTATCTCGAAGATTAGAGAGTGACAGAGTAGAAGAAAGTAGCTTGCCTCAGTTACAGGCTTTCATTAGACCTACAACTGCATTCTGGACTCAGCTAGAAGAAGTGCACAAGCAGTCCCAAAAGGTACACAAGATCAGACAGAAAATTAAGAGTAGTTCAGTTCAGATTTATGGGTATTGCAAAACCTCACGCTAGAGAGAAGAAAATGAGTAAGGAAGGAGATGACAGTATTTTAATGTGGTTTGACTTATTAGTCTACGTCCAGGAAGAGAAAGGTCTCTCTCTTATTAATTTTCACATGAGGAGAGATTTCATTTATACTTAATTCATATGTTCATCAATCCAACATATCTTGGGATTTGATTGATTTACAAGATCCTGCGTTTTTTCCTTTTCTGACATAGTTGCTATTCTAGAATCATCATTATCATAATCTCTTTTAGCTATAATCTTGGATCTGATATTGTTGGCCTGAGCATTATTTCCTCTAGCGTGATCTCCTCTAGTTGTATGGACGTTACTCCCTCCAGCAACAATCTTGGACTGATAACATTGTTGCTGATTATATCATGATCTGGTTTATTATCCCCCCTCAAGATGAACGCTCATGAAAGAGCGTTGAACTTGAAATGGAGGTTATCAAAGGCAGTTGGAGGCAGCGGTTTTGTGAGAATGTCAGCCAGCTGATCAGCACTAGGAATTTAATGTACTGTGAGATGATTCTTGGCAATGTGATCTTGAACAAAATGGACGTCGATCTCAATGTGCTTGCTTCAATTATGAAAGACAGGATTGGTAGAGAGAGAGGCAGCACTAATGTTATCACACCATAGATGAGGAACATGCGGCGTAGTGATGTTTAATTCTTGTAGTAAAAATGTGAGCCATAAAACTTCAAATGAACAGGATGCGAGAGCCTGATATTCAGCTTCCATGCTGGATCGAGCTACAATAGCCTATTTGTGAGCAGACCATGAGATAAGAGATGAACCCATAAAAATGGAAAATCCTCCAGTAGACTTTCGATCATCAATATTTCCGGCCCAATCGGCATTTGTGTAAGCATCAATCTGAAAATTGCTAGCTGGTTTTAAAAGAAGACCACAAGAGAGCATCGCCTTAACATAACATAAAATGCGTTTGACCACAGTCAGGTGAATAGTGGTAGGATGCTGCATATATTGACAAACTTTGTTAACAACAAAGGAGAGATCCGGCCGTGTAAGTGTAATATATTGGAGGGCTCCAACAAGTTGCCGATAAGGAGTGGGATCTGGTAAGGGCTCCCCTGCATCTTTGGACAGCTTAACGGTGGTCAACATGGGCGTTGAATGTGGTTTGGCATCAACCATATTTGCTTTTTGGAAAAGGTCAATCATATATTTTTCTTGAGATAAAAAGAGACCTTTGGGCAAGAACGTTGCTTGGATGCCTAGAAAATAATGTAAAAGACCGAGGTCTTTGATGCCAAATTCCTGATTAAGGGTATGGATAAGAGACTGAATCATAGTATTATGATTGCCTATAATAATGATGTCATCAACATAGATCAGGATATATAATTGTGAGCCTTGCTGCAGCTGCTTGAAGAACGAGGGATCCGCTTTAGAACCAACAAAACCCAGTGAGACCAAGAAGGTAGTAAGCTGATGAAACCAGACACGAGGAGATTGTTTTAAACCATAGATGGCCTTATGCAACTAGAAAACATGATGTGAAAAGCGGTCATCAATAAAACCCGGGGGCTGAGCCATATACACCTTTTTAGTGAGAACACCATGAAGGAAAGCATTGTGAACATCAAGTTGGCAAAACGGGGCTCTCAAACATCCGTCTTTGACTACTCAACCATCGAAAGAAGGACGAATAGTAGAATAGGGCACATGTTGCTGAAGGTGGGGCGATTCCGAACCTACCTTGGTCATCCAATTTGAGGTGATGGCAATCATGAGAAGAATGCATATAGAGGTATGTTTGACTACTGGGCTGAAGGTTTCAAAGTAGTCAATAGTGTGTTCTTGAGTATAACCCTTGGCAACTAAGCGAGCCTTGTAGCGTTCAAGTGTACCATCAGCCTTTTGATATGAAAAACCCATTTGGAACCAACAATATTAGCAGAGAGAGGCAGTGGGACAAGAGTCCATGTAAGATTGTTGTTGAGAGCTGCAAGTTCGGCTTTCATAGTATGAACCCATTGAGTATGTTTCAAGGTTTGGGACACGGTATGAGGTTCAGTTTCAAGGTTGAGATGGGTGAGATGAATTTCAGGGAGATGGTACTTGGAAACGGTGTAGTTTTGGGCTTGAGAGAGCCGGTTTGAAACCGAGTGAGCATGGAATGGGATCTATGTGGGTTTGAAAGTGCCGGAGGTGGTGGAGGAATGGAGAATGTTTTATGTTCATGTTGCGTATCTTGGGTAGGAGAGATGGTGGGAGAAGGGGAAGGAATAGGGGACGTTGGTTGGGTTGAGAGATCGGGTGTGAGAGGTGGATGTGACATGATTTGGGTTGGGGCATGATTTTGTGATAGGTTTCGGGAAGCTTATTTGGTGAAGGTGGGGCTGTTGACTTTATTCATAAGAAGTTTGCTCGTATCCTGATCGAAGCAAATATATCTTTTGTGCATGTTGTTGTAATCAAGAAAAACATGTTGCATGCTGCGAAACTGTAATTTGTGAGAGTTGAAATCATGTAGACATGGATAGCAAGCACATCCAAAAACCTTTAAAAATTTATAATCCAAAGAGTTTTTTATCAAAACATGATATGGTGACTGTATTTTAAGAACCTGTGTTGGCATTCTATTGATCAAGAAGATAGTAGTTCTAAAAGCAAAATCCCAATATTTGTAGGGTAAGTTGGCATGTGCATGAAGTGTTAATCTGATGTCAATTATATGCCTTTGTTTGCTTTCTATGCTGCCATTTGCTGATGCGCATGATGATAAGCAACTCTGTGAACAATACCAATCTGTTTTAGGTAGGTAGAGATAGTTTGATATTCTCTTCCCCAGTCGCTTTGAACTGCCTTGATTTTTCCATCAAATTTCGTTCTACCATAACTTGAAACGTTTTAAAGACGGAAAGAACATCTGATCTATTTTTAATAATGTATATTCAAGAAAAATGAGAATGCATCTACAAAAATTAAATCAAGTGGAGCATCAATCTTAAAAGGAAGAGCATGACTTTTCCCTCTTTGACAAGCATCACATATCTTATTATAAGACTTGCTGTCAATAGGTAAAGCAAATTTATTTAAAACATGCATCACAGTTGTAAAATTAGGATGTCCCATTCGATTATGCCAATCATCAACCGGGACCCATTCTCCAACAAGTGTTGTTTTCTAATGAGCTGCATATTGTTCTAACTTTAGTTGGTATAAGCCTCCTTTATTTGCTCCCTCCAGAAGTTTCTCTCTTGTTGTCTGATTCTTAACATAGCAACAATTTGCGTCAAATTCAAACACAACATCATTGTCATGAGCAAATTTATGCACAAATAGTAGATTTTTTGAAATAGTAGGAACATGCAGCACGTTATTTATAAGAAATTTTGAATTCGAACTGTAGAGAGAAGCATTACCAACATTCTTGATTTGAAGGCGAGTACCATTTCCAACTCTCAATTGATCCTTCTCTTGATACTCTGAGTGAACAGAAAGTTTATTCAGATCAGCAATCACATGATGAGTAGTGACGGTGTCTTTATACCAAAATCCATCATCGGTTTGAGGTGTAATTTCCATGTGATATGGTTTTGGGGACAATGATTCCTTTTGGAACTTATATAATTTGCAATGCAATGCACCATGTCCGAATTTCCTGCAAGCTTGACATATAGTTTGACATTGAGAAGCAAAATGTTTGTGGTTACTACAAGCATAGCAGTTGACAGATTTATCTGAGGATGATGTCCTGGATGCCCTCTTTGTTGCTCAATCTTTCCACGATAGTGATGATTCTTGAAGTTTTGTCGCTGCACTATATAGGCAAAAGGATCTTCAAAATTTGTAGGTTTTGATATTTCAGATTCTTGAATAAAAAGCAGAGAATATAACTCCTCTAGATTTATAGGGTCAACATGAGTGTGCAAGGAGATTTTTAGAGTGCCATATTCCTCAGCGGGAAGGCCAGAAAGAATGTTCATAACCAGATCTTCTTCATCAACTGGTTTGGAGGCCATAGCTAATTGGTGAGTTATGCCTTTGGCTTTATGAAAATAAGGTGTTATGGATTCAGTTCCCTTTTTCAGGTTTTGCAGGGTAGATTTTAGTTGCGGCACTTTTGCTCTAGACTGAGCCGCTCGGCTATTTGATGAATCAAGGCCTACGACTTGATTATGCATGACTTCACTTAGAGATGAGATGATCCAACTTAGTAGAAGTTGGTCACCTCGATGTCATTCCAAAAAGGCTGGATTTAAAACAGTCCCTTTTCCATCTTCACTAGGCAAAAACTCATCTGGACACTTGAACGACTCATCAATATACCCGATCATATTATAACTTTTGAGCACCAGAACAAATTGAGATTCCCAAAGTAAATTTCGGAAGACAATTTTATAGACAAGAAACGCTGGAGACATGTTGGAGTAGGTATGATGGAAGAGGTCAGACCTGAAAATGGCAAATTCCTGATGTCTGATCTAGATTTTGGTGATGCCACAGCCGTACTATAAGAGTTGCCATTTAGTGGTTGAGATGCTTGTGGTGAAAAAGCTTTAGTGGAGACAACACCAAGAGAGGTGACAAACAGAAACACAGGCAATTTTCTGCTTCAGATGTTGTTCAGGATTGCCCGACTCGCAGAATTTTAAAAATTCAAGGCCAGCCCCGATTCTGATGAAAATTGGACAGTAGCACGTTATCCTAGTGAGGAGTGGATGCCCCAAATTTCATCTTCAATCGATCACTAGGGATGAAACACGTGAGAGATTTGGTCCACTGTCTCCTGCGATTTGTTGTTCTTCATGGGTGGCTCTCTGTTTCACAGCAACTTGATCTCCCTCGATCGATATAGCCCTAGTTGATCAACAACAGGTCTGATACCATGCAAAACCTCACGCTAGAGAGAAGAAAATGAGTAAAGAAGGAGACGACAGTATTTTAACGTGGTTTGACTTGTTAGTCTACGTCCACGAAGAGAAAGGTCTCTCTCTTATTAATTTTCACAAGAGGAGAGATTTCATTTATACTTAATTCATATGTTCCTCAATCCCACATATCTTGGGATTTGTTGATTGACAAGATCCTGCGTTTTTCCCTTTTCTAAGATAGTTGCCATTCCAAATCAACATTATCATAATCTCTTTTAGCTATAAACTTGGATCTGATAATGTTGGCCTGAGCGTTATTTCCTCCAACGTGATCTCCTCCAATTGTATGGAGGTTACTCCCTCTAGTGATACTCTTGGAGCTGATAATGTTGTTGTTGATTATATCTGGTTTATTAGGTATCAATGGAAGAAACCCTATCTCTACTTCTAAAATAGGGTGTACATTCGCCCTAAATCGAAAATAATCTCCACTCTTGAGCAGTTTCGCGCGACAGTGGAGGCAGAACGCCAAGGGGTGGAAGGGACCTATCAAAGAATTTGAAGACCATTCTTTTGGCCTAGCGTGAAATGAGATGTGAGAAGCTGTAAATATGAGACGTTAAAACTAGTGGGACTGCTCCAGCCTCTGTCCATTCCAAATAGAAAAGTCAATAGGCAAACTAGTGATTCTTGTGGTGGTTGTCCGATTGTCAAAGTACGAGCATTTTATAGCCCTAGCTAAACCTTATTTAGCAAAAGATGTTGCATCCAAGACCATGCCTACAAGCTCCACTGAATGCCTAAATCCATTGTGAACGGCTGAGACCCATTGTTTTTGAGCCACTTTTGCCAGCAGTGCTTTGCATTGCAAGGCACGAAGTTGAAGTTGAGCACAACATACCTTCCTCAATGGATGGCCAAATGAAGGTCCTCAATCGGTTTCTAGAGACCTATCTATGATGTTACACTAAGCATCAACCAGACAATTGGGTCAATCATCTCTCTTGGATTGAATTTTCATACAATACTGCCCGCCAATCAGCTATTAAACATCACCTTTCAAACTGGTCTATGGTAGACCTCCACTAGACTTGAGAAGGTTCTACCCTCAATCTGACCAGTTGGATGAGGTTGAGGTGTAGTAACTCAGCCATGACCATGTGTTGGACATCATAAGGTCACGCTTGGCCATAGCCCAAGACTGCATGAGTCCGCAATATAATAAGGGACACCAAGAGAAGGAGTATGAAGTGGGATAGTGGGTATTAAGAACTTTTTCAGTTGGGAAGGTTCTGCAAAAATCAGCAAGGATCTATAAATTTACTATTCATTATTCAAGACCTTATCAAGTGCTGCAGTGAATAGGAAGAGTTGCCTATAAACTTCAACTGTCGGTATAATTAACTATACACTTAGTCTTCCATGTATCGAGGTTGAAGCCTCATTTCAGCATAAACTCACTGACCATGGGTGGTCCATTTCCCAAACCTCAACAAGAGGAATCAGCCCCTTTCCACATACTGAGACAAAGAATAGTTAAGACGGCAAGGAAACTTCATAAACAATGGTTGATAGAATGGCAAGGTGAAGCAGCAGCTGAACCCACCTGGTAAGACTCAAACTGGATCCAGCAGCATTTTCCAACATTCCCACCTTGCGAACAAGGTGTTACTTGAGAGGGAATCTGTAAAACAATAACTTATTTGGAAAATGTATCGCTCATCTATGTTCTACCTCAACATAAGTTATTGTTTTACAGATTCCTCATAAATAATATTGTTTTGGGGCTTCGATAGAACCGATACATTTTCCAAAGTGACGTTGTGTTTTATTAGTTTAAAAAAAAATTCCATAAAAAATAAAGTCCCTACTAATGAAATGTTTATGATTTTCAAGATCATATATATGTTAACTATTTTGATTGAGTGGGTAACCAACAAATACACATTTTGGGGCTCTAGGTGAAAATCTATCCTTTTTACCACTAAGATTTTTGTCATAACAAAGATACCCAAAGACACGTAGATCACCATAGTTAGGCTTCATGTTATAAAGAACCTCAAATAGAGAGTTCTTATCTAAAATTTCTGATGGAATTCAATTAATCAGAAAGGTAGTAAAATACATTCACCAAAAATGTAATTGGTAAATTGGCTTGAAAATGAAGAGCACAGGCAACTTCCAAAAATGACAGTTCTTTCTCTTTACACATCCATTTTGTTGATGTGTGGCAACACATGATTTTTGACTATCAATACCATGTAGATGAAAATAATCTTGCATATTTTGAGCGGTAAATTTTGCTCCATTGTCAGTGTACCCACACTTAGCATGGGTTTGAAATTGGTTCTTCATCATACAAGCGTATGTTTTAGATTTATATCACAATTGAAACACCTAAGTAAATCATGTAAAATCATCAATTATTGTGAAGAGAGGATGTGCACTAATATGTGATGTTGTGGCATATTCATCTCAAATGGCACAATGGATTAGAGCAGAAAAGAATAACATGACTACTACTAATGGGAAGTAACAAACGTGTGAATTTGGCTTTATGTTTGGCATCACAAAGAAATTTGTATTTAGATATAGTAATGTCCTTATTCAAAGAAAAATTTTTGTTAAAGGAAGGGTGCCCAAGCTTCATGTGCCATAGGTGAGCGTTATTCGTATGGACAACAGTCAAAGCGTGGGAGATGGATGGCAAAATGAGATGGTATAATCCTCTGTGTAGGTTACTAACTCCAATCAGCCTCTTCAATGAAAGGTCTTAAAATGCACAAAAAGATTAGAAAAATAGCAACACAGTTGGACAATAAGTTATATTTGAATTGAGGTACATGTAGAACATTGGAGAGGATAAGTTGTCATAAAATAAGAACTTTACCCATTTTTGTGACTAACATGTGTTGGCCATTAGGTAAGTCAATGACATGTGGTCTAGGGAGACGTTGGATGTCAAAGAGAATTTCAAATTGTGGCATCATATGATCAGATGCTCCTATATAAAAAACCCAAGGTAAATAATATTTATGAGAATGGATATGAGGATCAGTCTTACCTGCGAGATTGGTGGCAGCAGGTTTTGCATACACATTCAGCCAGAAAGCCAATGGGTTGAGTTGGTTTTCAGTCAATTGAGACAAAATATTATTAGATGGAACCACATTTAATCCACCTCTTTGCTTCTCTTTCCAGTCCTTGACTTTACTGATGTTGCCCCCGCATTGGCATGATGTGGGGGGTAACCATGCAAAGAATGCATTTAGATTTAGTGTGACAGATCATACCACAATGATCACACTTACAACAAGGCCTCCTATTGTAGTTCTTGTTGCCTTATAGTACCCTTGTTGAGGATATTTGGCAGCTACCTTAGATGATGTTTCCACATAAAGGGTGACATTTTTTTATGGAACTAGTTGAGAATAGAGCCAACTTCATTGATATTTGGTGTGGTTCTGTAAAGAAAATGCGACTATGGATACCACTAAAACTTCATTGTGGTCCATCCAGAATTGATAAACCTTTGTACAATCTTGACATAAATTGAATATTCAAAGGTGCCACAAGTACATGACAGAATAGTAGAATAAGTGCAAGTCATCCCATAAGTTATTTAAAGTGGTAAAACATGTAGCCAAGTCAGATTTAAGCTTCTTAAGTTGATGAATATGACCAAGATTACCTTGAAAAAGAAAAATCATCAAGGTTGATCCATACCTGCCTGGCCTTGTTAGCATAGATGATGATGTTGGTGATTTCCTTGGAAAGCGAGTTGACGATCCAAGACCAGACCATATCATTGCAATGATGCCAATCCTTATAGTTGACACTCGATATGGCTGGTTTGTAGATTGATTTGTCCTCCAAATCAAACTTTTTTTTTTTTGCAGTGACTGCCATTTTTATAGCTCGCTTCCATGTTAAGTAGTTATCTCATATTGAGGGATTGGAGACCAACGATGCACCAAGATTATCCGAATGGTGCAGAAAATATAGTGAATGATTGTGTCTGGTTCATTATGCCTGCCATTGGTGGGAGAAATGGTGTTGTGAATGTTTGAAGCAGCCAAGAGGGGATAATATGGAGAATGAGAAAAGGGAGGGACCTCTCTAGTTTTCTTTAGTGCTTTGATACCATAAGAAATCTTGTGAGGCTGGATAATATTTTTCACATTTCCTTGACTTGTAATATATATAAGTGTTGGAATAGCTATCAACTTAGATCCACAATTTTAGGAATAAGAAGGTTACAAAAAATCTATATTAAAATTTAACATTACACCAAGATATGAAAGGAAGATAAAAATGATAATCTCATTCTTGATATAATTGTCTCCTTGCTGCTTTCTTGACAAACATCCTTAGATTATATATCGTCGATTTCGCTGCTTCTTCCAGCCTCTCCTCCAATATCAGGAGATTGAGTTGCATGCATGGGGTGTGCATGCAACAAATATACAACAAGGAAAAAGAAAGGGTTTGGGGTATTTTGAATTTTTTTTGTAAATAAATGTACATTTTAGACTTTTAACTTTTTTATAACCTTTTTTGCCCTTCTAAAAATCTCTTTTTTAACATTTTTGGTGGTATTTTGCTTACTAGACAACCCTGTGCACACAATTTTTTGTGCACAAGGGTGTGCATCTAACCTGTTTCCCAATATCAAAAGAAGCAAGAAAAGGAAGACAGTGAAGAACACTAGTCTGGCGACAGCAAATTCAGGCGCTTGCAAAGCAATTCCTTTCATTCATTTAGCTTCACTTGCTAATTACATTTACGATACTCATTTAAATTATTATAATGACAAGTACGTAATAATATGAATGAGATTGATGTCTTTCGGTTGTTCAACTGTAATACACCAAATGGGTTGAACTTGAAATTATGTTTATAAGTATTGGTTTAAATTATTATAATTACAAGTAATGGGACATATAAGATTTAAGTACATCAAATCATTTTAAGTTGCACTTATATTTATAGTGGTTTATTTAAATGTTTATAATTATAAGTATGCAATAAAAATGACACAAACTATATTTACGTCAATCCTTTGCTCAATTATATTTCATGCACTAAGTTTTAACATGTAATTATATTTATAAAAATTTATTTAAATGGATATAATTGCAAGTATATAATGATATGAATGGGATTCATGTCCTTTTTCTTTTTGAATTTAAGTTGATCCAATAACTTTAACTTGTAACTACTTTTATATCAATTCATTTTAAATGATTATAATCACAAGCATATAATGTTACCAATTAGATTTAGGTCCTTAATTTGTAAAATTATAGCTCATCAAATGACTCCAACTTATAATTATATCTTAATTGCTTCTATATTGATTAATCTAAATAATTATAATCACAAGTATGTAATGGTACCGAGTAGATTTAGGTCATTCATTTATACAATTATAGTTCATCGAGTAAGTTCAACTTATAAGTACATTTATAGAGATTATTGAATGATTATAAGCAAAAGAGCGTAATGTTACAAAGTAATTTTAAGTCCATGATCTTTTTAATTATAGTTTGTTTAATAAGTTTTACTTACAATTACATCTATAGAGATTCATTTAAATAATTAAAATTGCTAGTGCTTAATTATACAGACTGGATTTATGTCCATTGTTTACTCAAGTGCAGTGCTTCTAATAAGTTTAATTGTAATTACATGTATAAATATTCATTTAAATGATTGTAAACATAGGTACCTAATAATGCAAAATAGACTTAAGTCATTTGCTTGCTCAATTATAGTTTATTCAATGAGTTTAACTTGTAATTACATCTATAGATATACATTTAAAAGATTACAATCATGAGTACAAAATGATATGAACTATATTCAAGTCCATCATTTACATAATTATAGTTCATCCAATCAGTTTAATTTATAATTATTTATAAAGATTTATTTAAATTATCATTTTGTCAATTATTGTTTATTTAATGAGTTTAACTTCTAATTACAATGATAGAGTTTCTTGTAAATTATTGTAATAAAAAAATACGTAATGATACAAAAGGAATTTAGGTAAATCGTTTGCTCAATTATAGTTCATCTAATTATTTTAATTGTTAGTAACATTTATAAATATTTATTTAAATGATTATAAACATAAGTACGTAATGATATGATGAAATTTAGGCCTTTAGCTTGCTCAATTATACTTAATTTAATGAGCTTAACTTTAAATTACATTTATAAAGATTCATTTAAATAATTATTGTCATGAGTACATAATGATAAGAATTGGATTTCTAGTCCATCATAATTTACTCAATTATAGTTCATTCAATAAGTTTAACTTGTAATTTTAGTTGTAAATGTTTATTTAAAAGATTGTAATCATAATTACATAATAATAAATGCATGATTTAAGTTCATCATTTGCAAAATTATAGTTCATCCAATGAATTTAATTAGTAATTACATCTATTGAGGTTCATTCAAATTATCATAATTACATGTACATAATGACATGAATTATATTCAGGTTCTTTGTTAGTTATATTTCATCCAATGAGTCTAACTTGTCATTATATTTATAATGATTCATTTAAATAATTATAATTACAAATATATAATGATACAAACTATAATAAGTCTATTGTTTGCTTAATTGTAGTTCATCTAATGAGTGTAACTTGATATAATTATAGTGTATCTATGAATTTAAAATATAATTATATATATATATACATTAATTTAAATTATTACAATCACATGTATATAATGACACATGTAGTCCTTTAAGTTCCATCATTTATTCAATATAGTTCTTTCAATGAGTTTAACTTATGATTACATTTATATAGAATTGTAATCAAAAGCATGTAATGATACAAATAGGATTTAGTTATATTGTTTTATGCAATTTATTTTATCCAATTATTTGAACTTGGAATTACATTTACATTGATTCATTTAAATGATATGAACCACAAGTACACAATGAGATTTAAGTCTATCATTTACTTAGTTCTACTTAATATAATGATTTTAATTACAACTATAAAGGTTCATTTGATTGATGATTATCATAAGTGCATAATGATACAAACATGATTTAGGTCCTTTCATTTGCTCTATATGATTCGATCAATGAATTTAATTTGTAATTACATCTACAGGTATTTTTTAAAAATGATTATCATAAAAAATACGTAATAATACTTAGGTCATTTGTTTGCTCAATTGTAATTCATCCAAAAAATTTGACTAGTAATTACATTTATATAAATTCATTTAAATTATTGTAATGTCAAGTACAACATCATACAAAATATTTTTAAGATTTAAGTCTATTATTTTCTTAATTATAGTTTATTGAATGAGATTAACTTGTAATTATATTTATAAAGGTTCACATAAATGAATACAATCACAAGTGCATTATGGTACAGACTAAATTTAGGCCTTTTGTTTGCAAAGTTGTATTCCATCTAATGATTTTAACCTATCATTATATTTATAGACATTCGTTTAAATGATTATTCAAAAACACGTGTTGATGTGAATGATGTTTAGGTTTTTTGTAGGCTTAATTTTAGTTCTTTAACTTGTAATTACATATATGGAGATTCATGTACATTATTATAATCACAAGTATATATTCATATGGATTAGAATTCTGTCTATTATTTGATCAATTATAGTTAATTTAATAGGTTTAACTTGTAATTACATCTATAGCAATTTATTTAAATTATTATAATCATAAGTATGTAATAAAACAAACAAGATTAAAGTCTATCGTTTGTTCAATTATAGTTCATCTAATGAGTTTAACTAATAATGATGTTTATAGATATCCATATAAATAATTATAATCGCAAATACGTAATGATACAGATGAAATTTAAGTCTTTTATTTGTTCAAATATAGTTTATCAAATGAATTTAAATTGCAATGACATTTATAGAGATACACTGAAATTTTTATTTAACATATAATTACATGTATATATATTTATCTAAATGATTATAATTACAAGTACATAACGATACAAATGAGATTTATGTCTTTCATTTGCTCAATTGTAATTCATTCAATTAGATTAACTTGTAATAATAAATGTAGCAATTCATTTAAATGATTATTATCACAAGTACGTAATGCTACAAATTTGATTTAGGTCATTTGTTTGCTCAATTATTATTTACTTATTGAGTTTAACTTGCAATTTTATTATAGAGAAATGATTATAATCAATGTATGTAAGAATGAAAATTAAGTCATTCATTTGCACAATTGTAGTTCATCCAATGAATTTAACTTGATGTTATATGTATTGAGATTCATTGAAATAAGAATTAGGTACATGATTTAGGCATTTTACTTGCACTTCATGGCTGGATTTATGTTTGCAAAATCTTAATGTATAGTGAATAACCAACAAGCAAGGCCAAGCTAGTGAGCATGTACTTGCTTGACGTCAATGACACTGAAAAATTAAAAATAGGAATTGTGTTCTATTGGAATTAGCTCAAGATAGCACTTCCATGACCGAAGGAAAAGATAATGCATTTGAAAAGTCTAAGTCAGCTCTTCCTCTAAAGGAATGCTTATCCATTTCTATAAAACATAAAATTGCAAGTTAACTCATTGATCATTAGAGTATGTAATGATGCAAAAAACAATTTGTTACGACTTGACAATATGTCTTCCTGAATTATGAACCTATAGTGGCTCATTTACAAATTTACTTTTTGCATCCTAGCATTTTATCTCATTTAGGTATTTAGGCTACCTAAATTCATTTTCCTTCATCTTCAATAAATCAGCTTGTTAACATATACATGGAATCTTAGGTTCACTCACGTCACTAATCATTGGGACCAAGAAGTGAGAATCTAAAAATGCAGGCATTGGAAAGCATTTCAATGCCAAACATGTAGGAGACTTCCTATATTATGAAATCATACAGTTTATGTTCAGTTTGTGGGCACAAAAAAGTTTAAAATAAAAGAACGCTGGAAATATATGTCTAATCTTAATTTCAACTTACCTCCCAATTTTGACTTATGAACCAATCCTCAAATTCAGCCTGGGTGTTGCTTAAGTCACCACTAGGAAGAGAGAGTTTCCGCTAGGGCTCCTCGCCCTTTTGGTTCACTTCATGTCCTACTGTGCATGGCCGTTGGCTCACCAATGGCCCCGCAACTACCACCAGATTGTCCTGCTGGGGCCATCTAGGGAGCAAAGGTGATGGTGGATGTGCCATCCCCCTCTTCCACTTCTACTCATCAGCATCGCAAAGGACCAATGGACATTGATGTTGGTAACATGGCTTCTCATCTTGAAGAGGCGCCAATGGGAGACTCTTTGCCCAAACCGAAGGGGGGCATTCCCTTCTCATCTGCATGGAGCGATGGTTTTGGATGCTCCTGGGCTGATATAGTTGAGGGTTCTTCTCTGTTTAAGGTCGAGTTGCGAACTGAGCTAGAGATCATCCATTTGAAAAGGCATAAATGTATCATTATATCCAAAGCCTCCTATGAGGCCATGAAAATCCTTTTAGGGATCATGGGTTGTTTCTTTCATGGAAATGAGGGAGCTTGCATTGAGGTCTGATTTACTATTAAAGCTCTAAAAAAGCTCTGGAAGACATCAAAGCCTCCTAAATTCATTGGCCTTGGAAAAGAGGGCTTCGTCATTCATTTTTTGAAGGAATATGCTATGTGAATGGCTTTAAATCCTGAGAGGAAAAAATGACGTTGTCGACCCATTCACATTAACCTTCAATCGGGTGGTTATGCCCGAATTTGTATATAAGTTCTGCTAAACTTTGAACCTGCCAATGAGGTGAAGATTGCCTTGGATGAAGGTGAACTACTGCTTCAAGTGATCCACTATGAGAGCAGAATTAGATACTACCCAGATGTAATTCCAACACACATCTTCCAGAGAAGTGCCAAATGACTCCAAGGGAAGGGGAGGGTCATGCTGACCAGATTTCACTTTCTCCTGCTTGGGTGGAAGTCCATAACAAGCGACATTGTTCCAAGACGTCTACCTCCAAACTGAAGGAGGTAAGTCATAGTCCTAAGAATCACTTTAGCATTTTAGAAAAGTTGATGATGATACGCCCCCAAAGTTTCCCCCTACCCTCAAGGGTTGACTATCTACTTCAATGGCAAAAGGTGGCTCCTGACCATGTGAAGAAAGATACGGAGATGACTTTGCCATGTCCCCCAAAGGGCTCGACAAGGATTCTCCTCAAGCAGAAAGAGGTCAAGGCTTCAGTGGAGATTTAATGACCAACCTTCCTTGATAAGGCAGTAGTAATTCTCACATTTCCAACTGCTCTAAGAAAGCTTGGTTAAAACATTTCGGTCCTAGCCTCTTAGTGTCAGATCCTTTGTCGTCTTCCCTTGTCATTCTACCTTCCTCAGCTATGCCTTTAGAGCTTCGAAGAATCATGAGGTGTTGGAGCCATTTGAACCCTCTGATTAGATGATGCCTCTTGCAAAGAACCCTCATCATGGTCGGAACATGACTTCTCAGTTTAAGGAACTATATAAACCCTTGGCATCTCAAGATGGCCATTCCCTGGCAGAGATCCCCAATGTCATCACCTTTTGTAGCAAGATACGGTGGTTAATATGCCAAGAATCAAACATGGGAAGGTTGGGCTCAATCTGGGTCCTCTGACTGCTGGTCAAGATAACTCCTCCTCCTGCCCTCTCCTCTACCTTACTCTGAGCCAATGTGAGGTACCTTCACCCCTAAATTGCCCCACTCAAAAGACTATATCATGAGGATATCTCCTAGAACATCAGAGGCCTGGTCTGCCGTATAGTGCTTTATGCACTGTGCTTCATCCTGCTTTCTAATAAGCCTGATGTTCTATTCCTGTTTGATACGATGTTATTTGAATCCAACCTTGTTTGACATGCCGGTAAATTTCCTTCTCATGCATGGCTCCTGAATGTTTCTCCATTGATAGCCTTGGGTAGAATCCTTGGAGATCATATTGGTTTTTTGTGCACTTTGATTTTTATTCTCTTTGTGGTTTTGAATTGAAGTCAGACAATTTCAAGTTTATTGTGGTGAAGCTTTATATGATCCCTCAACCTCTGGTCTATGCAAGTCAGACTATTGTTCTATGCCAAATTATCAACAATATTGATCTTCTCTACATGTTGATTGGAGACTTTGATGCGTTAAGAAATAGTGCTAACAAAACTGGCCAGCTGCCTAATTAGAATTCGTGTGGTCACTTTAACTCATTTCTTTTGGATTGTAATCTCACTACGCTTGATGATAGCATAATGCATTATACTTTGTATATTAATAGGATGGGTCAGCTGAAAATTCAATATAAAATTGACTGGTGTCTTCTAAACTCGCACTAGAGAAGCATTTTCAATGATTAATCGTCTCTACATATCTCCCCCATAGCAATTTCCAACCACAGCCTTCTCTCCATGACTATTCATGAGGCATTTGATCATAATTTTGGGATTAGACTTTTTCAACGTATATGCATTTTTGGGGATCAAAGGATGCTTGTCAGGTCATTGTTGCTAACAAATGGGGAATCCCTGTGCATGGTTGCCTTATGATCAAGTTGCTTCAAAAGATGGAAGTGTTTAGAAAGGGTTTTGCCAAGTGGAATGGGCTCCATATTTTGGCCAAAATCAGAAACCTCACCTTTGGAGTTAGATGCCATTCAATCCATTCCAGTGTATGATAATCACTTTGCTAATGCTTTGAGACTATGTTGCGTCTTGAATTGTTTGAGGTTCTGGGTGATGAGGAACTGATCTGAAAACAAAATGCTAAAGAAAAATGGGTAAGAGAGGGAGCCTGTAATAATTGTTACTTTCACAAACTAGTCAAGGGAAGAGGTCAGGGTAATCACATCTCAAAGATAGAAGGTCCTAACGGTTGGACTCAAGATCCAACCAACATTCATGGGATTTGTGAGAACTTTTTCACCTCTCTTTTATCTATTTATTCTTCCCTTTCTGAGATTATGCCTGGCCTTAAGACTGGAGAGTCAGTCACTAAAGGGAAAACCACCTTCTCCTTGCCCCCATATTTAAGGATGGAGTGAAACAAGTAGTGTTCTCAATAAAAAGGTTTGGTGCTCCAGCTCTAGATGGTTTCGAAGATGGTGTTTCCAACAATTTTGTCATATCATTGGTATAGACATCTTCTTTTGCATTTTTATTTTTTTTGGAATGGGAAATTGGTTAAGAATGTTAACCGTTCCTTTATTGCGTTAACAAAAAAAGGGCAATGCTTCTAAGCCTAAAGATTTTAGACTTTTGCCTTATGTAATTACTAGTACAAATTCATACCAAGATTATGGATAATAGGATGAAATTGGCTGTTACCCACATCATTTCTGTGGAACAAAGTGCTTTTCTCAAAGATCATAGAATCAGGGATTGTTGACGGGTTTTGTTGTCCGGGTCCGGATCCTTACCCGATCCGGTTTGTCCTAATTAGGACTACTTATATCTCTGTAAACCCTAATCTTAGTGTTAATGAAGTTTTGAAGAGAGAGAGGTCTGGAGGCTAGTGGGCACCAGACCTCCTCACTCGTGGTTTTTCTTCCCTCGCGTTGAGGGTTTTCCACGTTACATCTGTGTGCTTTCTTCTACTCTCGTGCATATTTTGTTTCTACATGGTATCAGAGCCGTCAGACTTGGAGAAAACAAAATCTGTTTTTCTAGGGTTGTGAAGTTCCAACCCTGACTGCCGCCGCTACCACCATCGCCGTCGCTACCACCACCGCCGCCGCTGCCGTTGCTACGCCGCCGCTGTCGCCGTGCCGTGACATTGCCTCCGCCGCTGCCCCACCGTGGCCGTGACCGCCACTGCTGCGTCGCCGGTGTCGTGACCGCCACTGCTGCGTCGTCGGTGTCGTGACCGCCGAAGCCTCTCACACGACGATCGGCCGACGTCTGATGCCAATGTCTCTGCTGATGCCTCAGCCGACGCCGTCGCCTGTTCTCGGCGCGCGCTGCCCAGCGTCGCCTGTTCCGCCGAACGCAGTCTGATGCTCCCGCCGCTTCCGCTGTTGATCCCCAACTGCGTCATCTCCCCTCTTCTCTCGATTACTGCTGCTGTGTGTGTTCTTTGGCAGCCACTTCTAACTGGTGATCATGGCTGACTCGTCTTCTTCTTCAGTCAATACTAATCTTCCTGATGTTGTGTTTGCGCGGACTGATCATGTACCAGTTCAAGTTACCACCATTCAACTTACCAAGGAGAACTATTCACGATGGTCTGCTGCGATTACTATGGGGATTGTTGGGCGAGGACGCATTGCCTATGTGAATGGGAGAAAGGTTGAACCTGCTGTAGATGGTTTCTTGAAGACAACCAGGTAAAAACCTGGATTGTTAATTCAATGTCCCCGGATATCCAACCCCTCATTCTTCGTATGAAGACTACAAGGGATATGTGGATTATTTTGGAGCAGATGTATGGTCAAAAGAAAAGGAAAGTTCGTGTGTATCAACTTATGAAGGATGTGTATTCCCTGCGACAAGGTGCTCTCTTGGTTGCAGACTTTTATGCAGCATTAAAATCTAAGTGGGAGGACCTTGACTATCATTCTGATATTATATGGAGGTGTCCTCACGACCAGATGCAGTATATGATTGATAAATGGGAGAACAGGGTATTCATTTTCTTGTCCGAACTGAATGATGACTTTGAAAATATAAGGAGTCACGAATCATTTAGTATTGAAAATGTCTATTCCTGAGTTGAAGCTGAAGAACAGAGAAGGCTGCTTTCTAGTGGACGAAAGGGGGAAGACCAGTCTGCCTATGTTAGTCGTGCCCCTGTGGGAACTCCTCGTTCTTTCCGAAAATATACACATTGCAAAAAACTTGGTCATACTAGGGATTTTTGTTGGGACCTGCATCCAGAGAAGAAGGATAGTAGGGGGAGGTCCTCTAGTGGGAAGAAGCCTGTATCGTCTGCAACAAGTCTGAGTGATGGGAAAGGTTCTATTTCTGCAGAACAGATTCGTGAGCTACGAGCATATTTGAGCAAGATTGATGTTGGTCAGGCAGATACACCAGATGAGGTGAAGATCAATCAGGCATTGGCTGTTTTAGGGGCCGAAGGTACTTCTTATATGGGTGAATGGATTGTTGACAGTGGTGCCACTCATCACATGACTGGCAACCTCAAGCTTTTCCATGACTACAAGCTATCCTCGGGAAAGGAACGTGTGTCCCTTGCCGATGGTTCCTTCACTTCTGTGGCAGGGAAAGGGAGTCTTTCCTTGTTAAATAATTTTTTAGTTCACGATGCCTTACATGTTCCCCATCTTCCCTTAAATTTGTTATCTGTTAGTAAGATTACAAAGGAATTGAAGTGTGAACTTATATTTTCTGAAAAATGTTGTGTTTTGCAGGACTTGGTGACATGGAAGAGGATTGGGATTGGTTTGGTGTCTGATGGGTTGTATCGGCTTCCTATACGCGTTGTCACAGCTCTTATGTCAGCAGTCAGCAGGACAGAGAAAAAGGAGGAAGAGTGTTGTCAGTTATTCTTGTTTTGGCATGAACGCCTTGGTCATCTCCCATTTGGGATTTTGAAACATTTGTTCCCTGAACTATGTTCTAGTTTAAACATTTCCATGTTATCATGTGATGTGTGTCAGTTTGCGAAGCATGTTAGAGCTTCTTATCCAATTTCAAATAGTCGTTCTAATAAAGCTTTCTCCTTGGTTCATTCTGATGTGTGGGGGTCTTCGGGCATTCATTCTCGTGGTGGTTTTCAATACTTTATAACTTTTATAGATGATTATTCAAGGTGTACCTTTGTGTATTTGTTGAAAGATCGTAGTGAGGTGTCTCACATTATTGAAACTTTCATCCTCCTAGTAGAAAACTAGTATGAAAATTCTGTCAGGACTTTTCGATCTGATAATGCTCGTGAATATATGTGTCTCACTGTTGAAGAATTCTTTCGCAAGAGGGAGATTGTTCATGAGACATCCTGTAGTTAATGGGGTTGCTGAGAGGAAAAATCGTCAGTTGCTCAATGTCACCCAAGCCATATTGTTCCAAAGAAATCTCCCAAAATACTATTGGGGAGATGCAATCCTTACTAGTGTCTACTTGATTAATCGCATCCCTAGTTGTGTGCTAAATGGTCGTACTCCCTACTCTATGCTTCCAAGGAGTCGTCAACTTTTTCACCTTCCTCATCGAGTCTTTGGATGTGTGTGTTTCATACATAACCACAGCCCAAATGTGAAAAAACTTGATCCCAAATCTATTAAGGGCATCTTTCTTGGGTATTCTTCCACTCAAAAAGGTTATAAATGTTTAGATCCCACCACTGGTCGTCTTCACATTACTAAAGATGTCACATTCTTGGAACATGTCTCCTATTTTGGTGAGAATTCTCTTCAAGGCAGAAGTTAATGTCTAAGGAAGAGTATTTTTCCACACAGGAAATTCAGTTTACGGACTTTATGGATTACAAGCGTGAAGAGAATCCTGTTGCAAAGGTGCTTGGCAAAGATGAAGAGGGGACGACTACTGATGTACATGAACAGGAGACGGAGGGAGAGCATCCTATGGTGACAGAACAAGAGGGTAATTGTATGTTTGGACAGGTGTATTCCAGGAGAAGAGCTTGTACTGAAAAAGTGATTAATGATGAGGAGGTTACACCGAATCCCAATCCTACTTCTTCCTTGGATGATCCAAGTCGTGTTCAGAAGCAAGATGTTGGATGAGAAATTCAGGTTGGAAAAGAAAAGGAGGATCTTCCTATTGCCTTGAGAAAGGCTGTCAGGTCATGTACCCAGCACCCTATTGGTAACTTCGTATCTTACTCTAGATTGAGCACTGACTATAAATGTTTTGTATCCTCCTTGGCTATGGTTGTGATTCTTAGGAATGCTACAGAGGCTCAGGGTGACACTAAGTGGTCTCATGCAATGAAAGAAGAGATAGAAGCTTTAGACAGAAATCAGACATGGGAGGTGGTTGATATTCTTGAAGCAGCCCACTTGGTTGGGTCGAAGTGGGTCTACACTGTTAAGTACAAACCAGATGGAAACATTGAGAGGTACAAAACACGATTGGTGGCCAAGGGGTTCAGTCAGAAATATGGGATCGACTACTTAGAGACGTTTGCTCCAGTTGCAAAGATGAAGACTGTTAGACTTATTATTTCCTTGGCGGTGCTGAAGGGTTGGGAGATGTGCCAACTTGATGTGAAAAATACCTTTCTCAATGGAGATCTCGAAGAGGAGGTGTACATGTGCATGCCACCAGGTTTTGAGAAACCTGGAAAATGCTGTAAATTGAAGAAAGCTTTGTATGGGCTGAAACAGTCTCCCCGAGCATGGTTTGAACGGCTCAGACTTGTTATGAAGAAACATGGCTATAAACAAGGAAATGGAGATCATACCCTGTTTGTAAAGAGAAGAGAGAGTAAAGTTACTCTACTATTGGTTTATGTTGATGATATGTTTGTTACAGGTGATGATAAGGAAGAGATAGCAAGATTAAAGGGTTTACTATTTACTGAATTTGATCTAAAAGATCTTGGTAAGCTGAAGTATTTCCTTGGTATTGAAATTGCTAGATCAGGTACAACTCTTGTACTTAGTCAAAGGAAGTATACCCTGGATCTACTGAAGGAGACAAAAAAACTGGGGTGCAGACCAGCCTCTACTCCTATAGATGTTGGGCATAAACTTGGTAGCAAAGATGGAGAACTGTTGTGTGAAGAAGCTAAAGGGAGATATCAACGTCTAGTTGGCAAACTGATTTATCTCACTCTGACTAGACCTGATATCACATTTGCTGTAAATGTGATGAGCCAGTTCATGCATGCACCTACAGATATGCACTTGAAGGCGGTAGATAGAATTCTGTGCTACTTGAAGAAGAATCCCGGGAAGGGACTTCTATATGTGCAACAAAGATCTATTGAAGTTGAAGGGTATTCTGATGTAGACTAGGCAGGCTGTGTCGACACCAGCAGATCTACTTCAGGGTACTGCATCTACTTGGGGGGAAATTTAGTTGTTTGGAGAAGCAAGAGACAAGATGTGTGTTCTCGCTCGAGTGCAGAGGCTGAATATAGGGCTGTGGCTACTGGGGTATCAGAATTGTTATGGCTGAAGATCTTACTGACAGATATTGGAATAGAGATTGAAGGGCCTATGAGGATGTATTGTGATAATAAGTCTGCAATTAACTTGGCTAACAACCCGGTTCTTCATGATCGAACAAAGCATGTGGAGATTGACCGTCACTTCATCCGAGAAAGAATTGATGCTAAGGAATTAACGCTACCATACATGAAGTCTGAAGACCAAACTGCTGATATCCTAACCAAGGCCTTAAGTGTAACTCCGTTTGAGAGAAATGTATCCAAGTTGGGCATGTTTGATATGTATGCCCAACTTGAGGGGGAGTGTTGACGGGTTTTGTTGTCCAGGTCCGGATCCTTACCCGATCCGGTTTGTCCTAATTAGGACTACTTATATCTCTGTAAACCCTAATCTTAGTGTTAATGAAGTTTTGAAGAGAGAGAGGTCTGGAAGCTAGTGGGTACCAGACCTCCTCACCCGTGGTTTTTCTTCCCTCGCGTTGAGAGTTTTCCACGTTACATCTATGTGCTTTCTTCTACTCTCGTGCATATTTTGTTTCTACAGGGATAATATCATCATTGCTCATGAGGTTATTCAAGGTCTTAGTCATTTGCACTATCCCCCTGTTGGTCTAAAGCTGGACCTATCTAAGGCATATGACAAGCTTAATTGGAGATTCCTCTATCGTGTTCTCCTTCACCTTAGATTTCACCACAATTGGGTTCAGAGGATCACATGTGTGTCCACTATGTCTATTTCAATTTTGATTAATGGTGCTAGAGGGGACTTCTTCTTGACATCTAGAAGAATTCGGCAAGGTGACCCAATGTCTCCCTATCTTTTCATTGCCGCTATGAAAATTCTCCATCACAGAATGGGCAAGCTTCATGAGGAGAAAAGGATCATTCCTCTTTCCTTCAGCTATGGAGTCAAGGCTCTCTTTTGTATTATACATGCTGACGATCTGCTTTGTTTCTCTACGGTGAATATTACATCTATTTCTCATATTCGTAGAGCATTTCAGGAGTTTTCCTTGGATTTAGAACTCTCAATCAATATTTCAAAATTGAACATGTTATTCTTCCATGTAGGCAGTGTTCAACAAGAAAGGCTCTACGATAGGAGCTGCTTTGTGCTTCCCACCACCTAACTGAGAATCTCGCTCTTTTTGGGCAATATGATGGTTCGCCTCTGTGAGTCACTTTTTGGTCAAAGCTCTAAAAGACTCACTGGTTGGAAAAGTCAACTTTTATCCTATGTAAGTAGACTTTGGCTCCTTAAATCGGTTATTTCGCAACTGATTGAATATTGGATATTTGTCATGCCTGTCCTACTAAATGTCCTGAAGTCCATTGAAAGGAAGATGTCTAATTTCTTATGGAATGACTGGCCTAAAAACAGTTGTCCACACTTCATTTTATGGAATCAATTGTGTAGGCCTTATGACCAAGGGGGCATTTCTATTAACTCTCTTTCTATTATGAATAAAGCAGCCATGTTATGGCTTCTGGGTTGCATTCCTGTGTGTACTATGGAAGAACATGTTCAAGCATTGGTCTGAGAATAGAGATGATTTTCAATGGGAGGTCTCTAATTGTTGTCAGGTTCATTTTTTGGGTGGAAAAATGGGGCCCCACTATCCTTATTGATGAAGTCGACTCAAGATCCATGATTTAATCTACCCTAATTCTGGTGTCATGAATCATCAAATGCTCAATCCTTCTAACGTTATGCTCTGGTCAGGGCTTTTGTCAGAGTTCATCTCAGCTAGGCTTCACAGTCTCAATATTGATGTGAAATCTAGGCCTGATCATTTAAGTTGGAATGGCAAATAATTTCATAACCTGTCAAGAAGGCATTTTACATTTTAGAAGCCATTTGTCCTCTTGGCATCTCACAAGGTTGGCGTGAGCTCATCCGGTGCTCCTTCTATCACCCCAAATGTAGGTGGATGCTATACCTATTATGTAAGTCTTGGTTGCCCACCCAAAACAGGCTTTGACAAATTGGTTATCTCCTCCTCATCCAATGTCTTCTCTGCAAATGCCAAGAAGAAAGCTTCATTCATCTATTTTTTGGTTGTAAGTTCTCCTCAAATTTTGTTTTTTTGTTGCTAAGAAATTCAACAAATCCAGGATTTCCCATCTGGACTTAATTTATGAACTTAGGAAATGGAACGATGCATTTTTTAAGAGAGGCTGGATAGGGCAATGCAGAAGCTCATTTTCCCCACAACCATTGAGAAGATCTGGTTACTTAGGAACGAGGCCTTGCACTTGGACAAAACTTTCACTATTGGCCAGTTTTCTAAATTGGTGTGGTCATCCTGGATGGAGCCAATTTTGTTTATTGACTAGAAAGCTTACTCTAAAGAAGTTGAATTCTGGATTAACTTTGACATCCAATGTGGTCCTTGGCTCTCCCTAGCAGTTTCGTTTACTTCATCCATATCCTCTCCATTTTGTTCTCCTCCAAGCAGATCATTGGAACCATCATTGGAAGAGATTCTTTCGTAGGGCTATTGTAGCTCAACATTCAGCTCACTCGATTCTCTCAGCCTTCATTTTCATCAAACTAAGGACTCCCAATATTTTCATCTTGAATGACCACGTCCCTTTTTAGATAGTGAATATCCTTATTCCTCTAATGTGTGGTGTTGTTCATTAGCTCCCCTCTTTGGGTGCTTGCTAACTTTTGTAAGATCATTATGTAACGTCTCTACTAACACTCATTTTGTTATTTCCATAGAGTGTTTTTCTGTTGTTTCAGTAGTGACATTCTATGTTTTTTCTTCTATACAACACATTTTTTTTCTAATAAAAGGCTTGAGGGTGCATTTTCCCCTTGCAGATTCATTTCGGAAGTTACCACCAGGACTCAAAAGTTGAACATATCAAAAAAATTAATACTAGAATACTTAATGCATTCAGAAACAACTGAGAAGATTCATCAAGAGATCCTTCTTCATCACTGCCTTAAGAAGGAACTGGGATCCTCCACCTTTTGTCCTACTACAACAATCATCAAAACCCAACCAACCTCCATATGACAGCAACTGAGAAACACATGTTCTAAGATCTATAATGGAGCTAGTTGAACTAAGAGCTACACATAGCAGTCTCTCATTGAATTAAAATTACAACTCAAGTTATCCATCAACTTTTCAACACCTTATCCAATGATTCTCTACACAATATCCCCAAGTAGCAAACACTTCCATGATTCAAACCAAACTTCTTCAATATTTCTGAAAACATGAATTCTTTGTTCTAAATCCCTAGACCTGCAGAGCCCCTCAAGAATAAAAAAGGGGATGACTTATAATGAGGGATAATTCTAAGTTAAACTCATTGGATTGACTATATTTGAAAGTACAATTGACGTAAATTCTGTTCATATTATTACATGCTTGTGATTATAATAATTTAAATGAAAGACTATAGATGTAATTGTCAGTTAAGAGCTTAAACTCATTGGATGAACTCTAATGGGCAAGCAAAAGACTTAAATCCCATTTTTATCATTTTGTACTTGTTATTATAATCATTTAAATAAGTCTACATTGAAGTAATTACAAGTTAAACTCATTGGATAAACCACATTTGGGTAAATGATAGACTTAAATATAATTTGTTTCATTATGTATTTGTGATTATAATAACTTAAATGAATCCCTATAAATGCAAACTTATTAGATGAACTACAATTAAGCAAACAAATAACTTGAAGCTCATTTGTCTAATTACATATTTGTGATTACATTCATTCAGATACATCTCTATATGTTTAATTAAAAGTTAAACTCATGGAATGAGCTACAATTGAGTAAACAAAGAACATAAATCCCATTCTTATCATTACATACTTGTGATTATAATCTTTTAACTAAATCTTTGTTGATTGAATACATGACAAACTTGAATATAGTTTGTATTGTTATGTACTTATGATGATAATCATTTAAATGAATGTCTCAAGACGTAATTATAAGTTAATCTTATTAGTTGAATTATGAGTGAGCAAACGAAGGACCTAAATCTAGTTTGTATCATTACATACTTGTGATTATAATAATTGAAATGAAACTTTATTAATATAATTACAAGTTAAACTCATTTGATGAACTACAATTAAGCAAACGATGAACTTAAATCACATTTTTATCATTAAGTACTTGTGAAATTACAATCATTTAATTGAATCTCTAAGACGTAATTGCAAGATGAACACATTGGATGAACTATAATTGAATTAGTCAACTTAAACATATATCGTATCATTACTTGTGGTTATAATTATTTAAATGAATCCTTATAGATATACAAGTTAAACTCATTAGATGAACTATAACTGAGCAAACAAATACCTAAACATCATTTATATCATTATATATTTGTGATTGTAATCTTTTACATGAATATCTATATATGTAAATACAAGTTAAAATAATTAGATAATTGTAATTAAAAAATGATTCCTTCAACACATATCCATCATGCTCCCAAATGTAAACTTGATCAGGAAAACTCTCTCGTAGTGCAATAACTAGGTATGCAATGTTGTTTCAAGAGTTGATCACCGATTGAAAAATTGGTTGATCCAGCTTAGTGAGCCTAAACACACATCCACCATACTATTACTCTACAACATTCATGAAAATGAGCCAAATATTCTTCCTCGATTGATTCATTGCTAGCAAAGCATCCTCCACGTCTTGTTATCATACTAAATGATAGAGCGTCCACATCACCTGTGATATGACGACATAATAACAATATCCACAAATTGATAGTGATAACATAATAACAAGATCAACTACTATTACAACAGTAGAATAACAAAACAACAAAGGTAAAAAGTATTGATAGGAAAGAGAACTACAAAAGAAGGTAAGGAATTTAACAATGTCTATAAATAACAAATTGTTGTCAAAAATAGAGCATATTTGACAATGATAGAACCAATAAAATAACATATAAAGCAAGAAGATCAACATGTATGACAACAAATTAACAATTGAACTGCCATATCAAGCAAGAGTTTGATGATGTACCTCATTTTCTACAGTCTATCAAAACAACCTTCCTCTAGCCAAACCTTTTGTATTCTTTCTTCTTTGCTCATTTCTATTTCTTGAACTTGGTAATTGCATAAATGTTAGGTAACCACCCCAAAGCAAGAGCAGGGATATGTTTCTACATAAAAACTTACACCATACACAACAGCTTAAGTAACCTGAATACAAAATAATAAACAAAGTAATATAGTAATTTACTTGCACAATTGGTCTGAAACCACTTGTGCATTTATTTGTTTGTGCCCTACACATTTGGTTGTAAAAATGGGCTAGTGCAACTGCACCCCATGCATAATAATCCACCTCTTTAAGGATCTCAAGGAATTCCATGATATTTGCATTTATGCTCCCTTCAAAAATGTCACAAAATAAGTAATGCCAAAGAAGAACAATATAAAACTGGACCGCTCCCTATCAGCCATTGGACTTGAGCTTGTTCCAGGGATTTTAAACCAGGTTTATTCTCGTGTAAACCAATTTTAGTGGAACTGGTAATATCAGTCTTCACAAACTTTGCCCAAAAATGCCGACATCTTTCATTGTGATAATTATTTTAAAGTCATTGAACTAGTACATATTGATATATGGATCCTGAAATTGGGATAAAAAATATCAACTTTGATTATCAATCTTAAATTGCTTTCTGTTCATAATGCCACCAAAATATATGGCTCTTAATTGCTGTTTCTAAAATTTGACTAGCTTTGAGTATGACTACTGCCCCATGGGTTAGTTGATTTAGACATGAAAAAGGCTATGCACCTGCAGCCACAAGAAGGTGAAGAGAATGCATTTTCACATTACTATACATAAGCTTAGCTCAAATACCAGTGACATAGTACACAAACAACAAAACAAAACAAACTTAGGTGGTATTATTGGAAAAAATGACAGAAATATAGCAAACATGTTAAAATAAGTAGCAAAAGAGACGTGCCACCTATTGAGGAGAAAAAATGTCAATTGCACAAAAATGCTATTAGCAGAGCATAGTTAAGTCATCGTACCTGCTCTTATTCACACTCTACCATATGGCCCTTGTTCTTCCTACCCTACCTTGAGTCCATGAATTCAACTTCCTCCTCATACGATGTCTCTTCATCCTCATCTTCTAGTCTTGCACATACTCATCTCCCTTATCAATATTTTCCTCATTCTCGTCTTCCTCATCCTCCAAATGCAAAACTTGTTTTGTAGTTTTATTGTACTTCTTCTCTTCCTCTACCCTTTTATTATATTTTATTTCCTCCGCACGAAAGTCGCTTTATCTCAAAGCCTTGTTAAATTGTTCAAGAAGTTCTTTGAACTCTTCTTTGCTTGTGGAGGCTGATGATGATACTATTCCATTGGCCTACACAATTGCATTTGATTATATGTCCGGCTCGAGGGATGCCAATTTCTTACATGCTATAGATGGAGAGCACATCTGCCCCTCTGGATGTTTATCTACTCTAACATGTTCCACCACGTCTGTTCCTTTGCAAGCTTCATAGCCTCATTTGTTGGCAATAGGTACTTTTGAGCTTTTTTTACGGTGTTTCTATAGGTAGATAATTGCTGGCAACATGGAAAATTGTTGTGTCAATTTTCACAACAGCTCTTGGTTTGAAGGATAGGTGTTTCTTGCATTCAGATATGGCTCATAGTACTTAGCAGGTGCATCAATTGAACATCTAAATCATCTTAGGTGAGGTTGTCAAACTTGTCAACAATTCCAACTTCTCTCATTGGCTTTGGCAGCTCCCTTGATGGTGTTGGTTTTGGCATATCTTTTTTTGCTTGCTTCTGAGCCTCTTTCTTCAACAATTGTTGCTTCTATGAGTTCACAATTGCTGGCAATAGTAAGGGTTTCTGTGTTTTGATTTGCATAACGCATGCATGTTCAAAGTGTGAGGTTTTCTTGCTATTGACAGCAGGATATGGCTCACAGTACTTCGTTGGTACTTCAATTGTACATTAAAACTCACCCCAGGTGAGGCCATCAATCTCGTCTCTAATGGCTTCCTTGGTGGTTTTGGTTTTGTTTTTGCTTTGGTTGATTGAGGGTGGGAAATCACCACTTCACTCTCCTTGTCGACACCATAGTAAGTAAGGAAGAGAAATCAAGATGCAAGTTGTAGAAGTATCTCACTATTCAACTAGAAACCCAATGCAAGTTGTAGAAATATCTCACTATTCAACTAGAAACCCTTCTCCAAAACCTGTTCTCGCGACAACGTAGATTAAAAGCCTTCACTAAACTGCTGATTCAACAGGAAGGCTTCACCATGCTTTTGGGGAACACAATCAAACTGAAAGAGATTAAATACAAACTCCACAGACAGAGAGGTCAGATGGTTCGAATTGATGGATTGTAGCTCAGGGACATATTCACAATTATACGAATACGAAAGAAGATGGAAGGTATTCATCATTCGATTTTTGAGTGAGTTTTTTGTCACCTGAGGTATCAGCAGTTCTTTTCTTTTGTTTGAGAGGGAAAGTATCGTCCTTAGCCAAGGGACTGGTTAGTGGGTCCCATTTGCAGGATCCACCATTATAACATGTGTCATCAGGGAGGGTCCATTGGATTCGGAAGTTTTCGAGAATCTTCATATTCAATCGCTTTCATGCCCCTAACACTCTCATTGCTCATCGCATTCTTCTGCCATCGTCTTCTTGGCCATTATGAGCGGCCAAGGAATACCAAACATCATACCGACAAACATTGCTCTCTTACTCAAATGACCCGTCACTATGGTCCTTTGGTTGACCTTTCTTAGACCCAGATATATTATTACAGTTGTTGGCATTAGACTCCTTCAATTGGCACCCACAAGGACATCTTCCCACATTTGGAAACGTTGGTCATGCAACTTCAAATCAACAATATGTCCTTAGCTAACTTTCTATCACAATATAATAACCCATAAGGCTTGTTTTCAGTCAACTAGATCTATCAAGCTGTCAGGCCTCTCTGGCCTAACTGGCTTCCTACTTCAATTTGTGGTGCGGCTGCTCCTGCAAGGACTTGCCTCTTAGCCTGCAGCTTTGTCAACCTCCAAAGAGTATATATAAACTGATCAAGAGGCCCCTCAGCGATCCTGTATTTGGCTAGCAAGTTGATGCCCTCTTTGTCGATCACAACAGGAGTTCTCCATGCGTCTATTTTAAGACTCCTCTCTAGCACAAGTTGTTCGTTTAACTTGGAAGTATGTAATATTGCTTGCTTTTCAACTCTATCTTTGTTTCATCGTCTCATTCAGGGCACAAAAAGCTAAGCAGAAGTAAAAAGTACTTTTCCTTTTTGGTTCACTCCTTGTCGGCTAAGACCCATGCAAATGTGTATTACATTCCCCTCCCCTTCTCCTCCCCCAACCTTTTCCTCTTTCTCCCCTGTTGTCTCGATAATCACACAAAGGCAAAGTATAGAGAGTAACAAAAAATGTAAATTGTAAGCAACTTTTTGTGGGTGAGGCTACCACGTCTCGAAGAATGGTCAAAGGCGTGCCAAGTAAAATGGTCTCTTTCCATCTGCGCTCATGATGTAAATTGGGCCAAATTTTGCCACAAGAAATACGTTACTCCTAGGAGTTTATGGGTCATTAAGCCCAAAGCGAAACAATCTTGGTTTTTCAGAAACTGCATCATGTCTTGGTATCCTGTTAAGGGAAATGTTGTGTAGCAGATTGGTAGAGGTGAGATAAGCTATTGGTATGGTAATTGGGGAGGTCATGTTCTGGCTAATACTCTTTTAGAAGAAGAACTTTTATTTCTCCAAGAATCTAGAACAATGACCATCCAGCAAATTTTGGATTCTGATCTTTTCCTTGTTCCTCAATTCGGTGCAGTTCTTCGTAGGCTTCAAATGCCCAAACCTCAATTGGGAAGTGGTCTGGATGTTCTTCATTATGATGGGAGGTCTGCCCTTGAAGCGAAGGTGATAGATACCTGAGAGGATATTAGAGAGAAGTGGCCCATAGAAACTTGGAGGGAACTCATTTGGAACAAAGATGTTCATCCTCGGGGCCGTTGGTTCACTTACATTGCTTTAAATGGTCATCTTCCTACTCAAGATAGACAAAAGAAGATGGGACTTTCCCTACCAAATAGATGTCCTATTTGCACTGTTGCTGGAGAATCAAATGGGCATGTGTTGCTGGAATGCCGCCTTGCTAGAAAAATATGGAATTTGGTCTCTAAAAAATTTGGAAAGAAAATTTTGAGAGGAAGAAGTATCATTGATGAATTAAAGCGTTGGTACAATTGTAGCTTCAAGAGAGGTTGGGTCACTCGATGTTGGAGGATTTGCTTTCAAACTGTAATTTGGTGTATATGGAAGTGGAGAAACAAGTGATTTCATGGGGGAGATAGCAGATCCGTAGATTTCATGAGCTCGCACACATGGTTGGATTGTGTCAACAGCTTTGCCACCCTCCTTGATAGCCGGCCAGAGGAACTTTTGGAAATGCGGTTTTGGACTAGTTTTTGGCATTCTTCCGGGCAAAGGGCTAACCACTCATCCTAACCATGGAGCTATCCAAATAGCATCTAGGAAATCTAATGGTACTTGTTGGGTTGTGATTCAGGTCAATGGAGTCAAAGATGTTTTTGACGTTGATAATCCTTTTTGTCGTAGATCGATATCTCCTTTCCCTGAGACAGAAATGTTAGCTTGGACGCTTCTTCATTTTGACTTCAATTGTTGCTCACTCATTATCATCAGTGCTAACAACAGGAAATGGAAACTCTGGCTTAGTTCTCTTATTGCAGGTAGAGGGCGAAATGGAGCTGCTCCCCAAATTGTGGTTAACAAAGTTCAACTTTTCCGCATCACAAATGAAAATCCAGATGTGCATACTCTTTCATTGCTGCCATTAGTTTGAGGTTCATTGTTTTCTCTTGTGCAAGTTGCAGCAATTTTTGTTAATTCCCATGTAAATATTGTTTTTTGGCACCGTTGGATTAATAAAATTTATGGAGGAGTCCTCCAGTAGGTTTGATGCGGAAATTCATGAAGCATGTCTTTGTGTACAATTTACAAAATTAAGTTTTTATTTGATTTTTTACAAAAATAGGTGGCTAGTTGTAATATGATAAAATTAAAGTGGTTATTTGTAAAATTGAGCAATTACATTGTCCTAAAAGCCATTTGGCAAATTTTTAAACCTCATCCTTCTTATATAAAAGGTGATTGTTCTTTTTCTGTTACCTCATTTTGGCTTGAACGTAATACATCATAAATTGAAGAAAAAACTCAAGCGCTTGCTTGATGAAAACCATTAAGATAATGAGAAAAGTATTTCCACTTTCATCTGACCTTCATACAGATACAAAAGCATTCATTTTGCTTTTCAACATGAGCGTAAAAGCACTACACACAATATCCATACAAATTATCTCTAAATAGAATATTACTCATGATTGCAAGTCCATGCTATCAAAATGTTATGCATTGGTTTCAAGATTATAATTTGTTATGCAATAAATCTGCTTCTTTCTCTATGATATCAACATTTTGTGTATTCTCATTAGTGTCGTTGAATTTATTTGGAATCAGTTTTAATTATTTTTATATTTCATGTAATTTAAACATTAAACAATATAGCGATCAAATTTTTGCACTAAATTAATTATTTAGTCGGTCAGAACAATTAACCTTTTAACATTTTGACACATTTTCTCCTTTTTCACTTGCAAAATTTGTTTCTCCACGGGTTCGACCACTCATGTTCGAACAATTATGTACGTTTCACCTTTTCCCTTTGAAAATGTCTTTTATATTTTCGGTTGTTCCACTAAATATAGGTTAATTTCTGTTTACGAGGTTGAACAAAACAAATGAATTCATCTCTGATCGTGCTCTCTACATCTTTAGAATATTTAATTGCAATAACAATAAATTAATCAAGTTCCTTACCTGCAAATTGTCAGAGAGTTTTTCTTCCATGGCTAATATCAATTAAATTATCATTTTCATTTCAACGGATTTGCAATCACTATTACTCCTTAAAATTAGTCTGGTATTATATTACTTTATACGAAGTGCCTCCAACTCCACTCTAAATGATTCAATTCTTACAATTTTTTCGACTGCAAATAAACCTATCCATCAGTATATAAACTGTGTTTTTCCTTTCATTTGTAGGCTTATCTCATGATAATCTTAATCATATTTTACAAGTACAGTTTCATGAGCATTTTGACTCAAAGTATCTATGATACGCCACCTCCCTTATGTAAGAGCTCAAAAACACTTTTATTGGAAGCATCCATTCTCCTTGTTGTCTTTAAAAGGAAAAAAACTCAAATATGAAACAAATTACTAAATGTCATTAGGATTATATATTATCACTTGAAAAAAAAAGAATTAGATGGTCTCGTATACACACCAAAAAACAAAAGATAAAATGACTAACAAAAGATTCTTTTTTCTGAAAAACAAGATAGTCAACTCTCAATATAGACTTTAAATGCTACTGTTTAATGAGGGGCTTCTTCCTGTAATTTTTCTTACACACAGAACATACTATTTAGCCTATTTTTACATAAACCTCATAATCAATGATGAAGCTTTCATGATCTTATTTAACAAATACTTCTAATTATTCAAAGCTGATATAACTTTTACATTTATCAGAACACCAATTATGAAACATAGCATCTTCATGTGTAATAACTTTTACATTATGTCTATGTGTAAACTATAAAGTTTATTATAAGAAACTTCATGTTATCTCGTTCATTGTTTTTATCATGTTTATCAAGGGTTGATTTTTTCGATACCGGACATTCTTGATTAGTTGCATACGAAAAGCAGAAAAGTTCCTACGTTTTTAAAGAAGAACAGCACTTTGAAAATGTAGAGATAGAAACTGTTTGACGTCCGACGGCGAACCGTTTGGTTTTGTAAAACGTCTCGCCTCATATTCCGAGTCACGGATATTTACAGAACTGGCCGGATCAGCGGAAGTGTCGTTCCTCCGGCCGGTTGGATTTAATTTGGGTTAGGATCCTTAAATCTGGTGCGACCCGAACCGAACCCGTGAGGTATGTCACCAATATTGGCCGGCCTTGCGTGGGCGGAGGTGGTGGAAATTTGCCATGCACTACACAACAGGACCAAACCAGCTGGCGCAACCAACTCTCTCTCTCTCTCTCTCTCTCTCTAGAGAGCTTGAATTTCTCAACGATTGATTTCCTTATTTAGTTTGCTACTCTCGATCTTTCGCATTTTCCCTTTTTTCGGGTCTTCTCTTGCTTACCTTAATAACGTAGAAGAAAGAGAGTGAATTTCGAGACAGTAAATTCTCTTCTTTTCTGTACTATATTGTTTCTTTTTTCTTTTTTACTTTTATTTTTGTTGGTTGGGTTCGTGAAAAATGAAAATGGGGGGATCTTTGTTCACGGAAGATCCTTGCCCGTGATCTCATTCCCCTGTCACCACGGTTGCACGTTGGGATCCTTGAGTTATGTACAATTCATGGGAAGGAACCATTTCTGTTTTCTTCATGAAGTTTTTGAGATAGAAGAATTAGTTGCTTGTCTTTAGTTTCTGGTTTTGTCGTTTTTTCCTGGATTGTCTTCTTCTTCTTTTGCTTTGTCGCCCTTGGTGGTGGTGGTAGATCTCTGCAAGAGAGCGAAAACTATGTCCAGTTTCGTAGGCGTTCTTGTTTCGGATCAATGGCTCCAGAGTCAGTTTACTCAGGTGGAGCTGCGCGTGCTAAAGTCCAAGGTAAGGTGTTTTGTTTTTTCTTTTCTTCATGCCTCCTTTGATGAATTAGAACTGAAATGAACTGCGTGGCGATTGCTTAATACTTTGCCTGTTAATTGTGATTGAATTATAAGCTGTGGTTGTGTGGGTTTAGTTCCTTTCTATGAGGAAGGGATCGGGACATGTTGCTCTTGCGGATTTGCCTGCTAACATGGCTAAGCTCAAGCGTCTCAGCGACATATTGACCGAGGAGGAAATCTCTGGCTTCCTAGCTGACACTTATCCAGACACGGAGACTGAAATCGATTTCGAAGCATTTCTTCGGGTTGGTTGATTAATTCTCCTTGCTGCAACCGACAATTGATTATATGAATGAGCACTCTTAGCTCGCAATTACTCTTCCATACATGTTTACATTTCTTTTGGCATTGCATATGATTGAGGAAGTATGATCTTATCTTTAATCTAGAAAAAGTTTATAGACGCTTTTGTACAAGCTTGGATTGGACAATGGTTGAAGTGGGGGGGGTTACTTTGAGCTGAGGAGATCTGACAATGTCAAATATGTTCCAGGTTTACTTGAATATGTTATCTCGTGCTAATGAAAAAGTGGGTGATGCTAAGCATGCATCTGCGTTTCTCAAGAATGCGACCACAACGCTTTTGCATACAATTAGTGAACCTGAGAAGTCATCATACGTTGCCCACATCAATAGCTACCTCGGACAAGATGCATTTTTGAAGAAATACCTGCCCATTGATCCTTCCACCAATGACCTTTTCGAGCTTGCCAAGGATGGTGTTCTTCTCTGGTATGCTTATCCACATTGTTGAATTCTTCTCCATGTCAGTCCTGCGCCTACTTCAAATGGGTGAATGTAGTATTTCTGATTGAGTTCATGATCCTGATACAGTAAATTGATTAATGTTGCCGTGCCTGGCACCATTGATGAGAGGGCAATTAACACCAAAAGTATACTTAATCCCTGGGAGAGGAATGAGAACCATACACTTTGCCTCAACTCTGCAAAGGCTATTGGGTGTACTGTCGTAAACATTGGCACCCAAGATCTGGTTGAGGGAAGGGTAGGTGAGACTAAACTACAGTATCCATTTAGTATATGAGTTGTTGTTTCTTTGGTTAACATCTATTGATAATCCAGAAAACATGCTTTTCCGTTGTCGTAAATGCTTCACCATGTCTATTCTTTTCCTCTTTTTCCCCAGTCTGTGAGTTGATAAGTAATGAAGTTGTGCCCGTTTTCAAATGAGGAAGCATCTAATGAAACTATAGTGACAACTGAAAGCATTCATAGATGATTCTACATTATAATAATTAAATATTCACCTAGTAACGTGCTTTTAAGGAATAGTTCTAGTTCCAAGAAATCAAATGTACATCCAAATGAGTAGGTTGACTCTTGCAGATGGTTGAGGAAAGAAACCACATAGCAGTTTAAGGGGCTCAGCTTTGAATTAAATCAACAATAGCATCTTTACCAATTGAATATTCATAACTTTTCTATATGGCTATGCTAGCTTTTTTCTAAAGTGCGACTATGATTACATATTTTTTCAATTATGAATATACTTCCTGTTTCTTTTTCATTTCAAGATTTTTCTAATTTTCTGAATTTCCAATGGGTACTGGTTTCCCACCATCTACAGCTATTATTCCCTGTGAAATTATTCTCAAGAAAAGGATAGCTACTTGAGTTTCGGAGAATGATTAAAACTGCATATTTTTGGGAACTGAAAACAATTCAAAATCAATTACTCAGTTGTTATAGCATTGAGGTACTATAAACATCAGTTAGACCATAATGTATGTTTAAAATCCTTGGTTGAAGTGTCTTTCAGTTCTTCTTCAGGGTACATGATTCAGCTCCATTCCTCCCAATCTTGAAGGTCAGGATATTGCCTTACAAGTGTGTGTTTGTATGGGAGAAATGTTGGTGGAAAGTTTCTCATTTTTTGGTATTCCTAGAAGTCTGCGCCAAAGTAATTGCGAAATAGAGGATTTTGTAACTTCAATGAAATTAAGATTCCATTTCAGTAAATTGTGACTACAAATACTATTGGAAAACATATCCTGACCAGCTCTTAAGAATTTATTATAACTCTGACACCGCTTGGGCTTTCTGCATTTTGCTCAAACAACTAGATTTTACTCTCCATTGGAGTTCTGATTACCAAGAATTCTCATTTATATGTTTGATTACACCATAAACATGGAGTTGGTATCTGTTTATGATTTTAAAAGAGGGTTAGCCTCAGTATTTGCTGAAATTATCAGTTGGGCAAAGATGTCCATGCCAATATAACTCACTCTGGAAAAATCTGTGCTCAAAACCTATGTAGGGTTGGCTGGTGATAAGCTTCTATTGCTTTATTCCTGTCATTTTGTACCTTGTCCTAAGTTGGGCTCTTTTGATAGGTTAACAGTTGAACGAAGGTCCAAACAGGGTAAATGAGAATAAGTACAGAAGGCACCAATGCAGCCCTAAACCATGTATGCAAGTGGAAAGTCGGGGATTTAGCTCTTTTCCATGCAGTGGGTCGTAATCTTCTTGCTCATCCGGAAAACAGAATAACTAAAAGATAAACAAAGCATTGTGCATATAATAGCTAGATGTGTTATCATTTGTTAAAGTAAAATCAATCACTTTTTCCATGCATTGTTGTTGTGAGACTTTAATGTTGAAATATGGAAGAAATCAAGTAAAATTATGTACTTATATAGTTATTTACTTTATGCAGCCCCATCTAGTTCTTGGGTTGATATCACAAATTATCAAGGTATCTTTTCCATCATTTTGTCCCTGTTTGCACTTGACCTTTGGAAAATATTTTGGAAAAGTTGGTTGCAGTTCAACATTGTTAAATATAGAAGCATGTGATGTGTTAACTGAACACGATGTCTAATTGCGCTATATTATTTTTTTGCATTTCTTTTACAAAATCCCATCCATAGATACAACTATTGGCAGACCTGAACTTAAAGAAGACGCCACAGCTAGTGGAACTGATAGAAGATAGCAAGGTAAGAGTTAGTGAATTAGATGTATTTCTTTTAGATTGTGGATTTGTGCACAGTAATCAGAATGGCTCAAACTAGTGGAGTTCAGGTAAGCTATGTGATTAGTTTCTATTCCATTTGACAGGATGTGGAAGAACTCATGAGTTTACCTCCAGAGAAAGTACTATTGAGATGGATGAACTTCCATCTTAAAAAGTCTGGCTACAAAAAGAATGTAACAAACTTTTCTTCTGATCTAAAGGTATGGTCAAGCTTGAATGAACGTGATGTTCAGCTTCATGTGGGTACTGTTACAGTCTATAAGCACATATGTATATCTGTATCCATATGGACATATATGTGTGTATTTGTATGTGCATTTTCATGTGCTAATGCTTACTTTTACACAATGGAGAGGATGCTTGCATGTATACAAGAGAGAGAGAGAGAGAGAGATCTGTTCATGTATGTATGCTGGTCATATAAATTTAGTTTTATTTGTGTGGGATCTAAAGTTTTTGGTGTCTTACTAGTGTAACAATAGAGAATAATAGATAATATCTTGTGGTGTTTTAATTGGAAAAACATGACAAGTTTATTTTTGAAGGCAAGTTAGTATCAATAAGATGTTGAAACTTGAAAAACATACTTACCAATTAAGGGAAGCATGAAAAAAAGAGACTGAATGCAGGAACCGTAACATAATTGAAAGAAAACCCTCATCTCATTACGTTTTAGAAGCTATGAGTTTCCCTGAATTTCCCCATCCTACTAAATTTCTGGTGACCCTGGTGTTAGCCTCAAAAAAAAGAAAAGAAAAAAAGAGAGAATATTTTAGCATCTACCAGTGTATAAGAACTTGGTGGATTGATTCGTAAGCTTGCTGAATCAACATAGATTAGCAGTTTTCAGGTAAAATGAGTGGACAGATTGCAAAATTCATTCCTTGCTGCTGGAGAGAGAGAGAGATAGAAGCCAGACTACAAGAACCAAGGTTACACTTACAATGTAAAACGTAGTAGAGAAACCTGATATTTTTGAACCCATTCTTCAATCAACCAGTAGGAAGCCACCAACAGTGAGGAGACCCAAGAAAAGTAAAAGAAAAGTAAACTGCAGAAGAGAAAGGAGCAGTAAACTTGAATTTTCTTCATATTTTTGGAGATGACTGATGAGATTAAAGTAAGGAAAAAGCCCAACCTTGACAAACATTGGTATTTGTTTTTAGTTTGGAGAGGACCATGTGGGTTGCAATAAATAAAGAAAAGTATTGAGAGTCCCCACAAAATGGCCTTGGGGCACCTAAATCGATAATTCATGCCCTACCTGTATCGGTCGCCATATTCCCTGTGAAGCATGCAATATCAGCTATGTTATGACCAGGGAGAGAGTAAAAATTTCAATTAACTTTACCCTAATCTCAAAGTTAAAAGAGATTAGGGCTGGCGGTAACAAAAATTATAATATCAGTGCAAATAAAATAAGATCATCTTTAAAAATACACACTCTAACTTCTTAATATTGCAGAAAGACTCTAGATGACAATTAAAGATATTTAACCCTTCCCCTCAAGCTGGAGCATCGATATCAATCATGCTCAGCTTGTTACATCCTCTCAAGAAGTCGCCTATGAGAAGAGCCTTGGTAAAAATATCAGCTGCCTGATCTTCAGATGAGACATGAATAGTACTAATTACTCCTTCCTGTACCAAGTCTCGAACTGTTCTAATGCTTGCAAAGATGTGGACCTTGTACTGTAGAAGATACCGTTCAAGGTAGATTTGGACGAGACTAGGTGCCGCGCTTGCTGTCGCTCGTAGCTAGCTATTCCGCTGTGCAGGTCACTGCCGGGGTCTACCGAGAGTAGCTCGACAGCGCCCGCCTTGCGCCTGATGTGGCTCGGCCACGCGCGCCGGGACTGTCGGCGGAGGTGCTGCTGCAGGCCGAGGGAGCTGCCACCTAGTCCAGCTAGGGTGCTGGCCTGACCGACAGCTAAACCTAATCCTAGCTAAGGCTGGGTTAGGGCTTGGAATGGAAGAGCTCTATGGGTAGGCTCGGGCAAGGGGAAGAGGAGGTTAAGGAGGGCTAAGGGAAGTAGGCTTGGTTCGGGATAAGTGGGCTAGGTTAGGATCATAATGACAATCCACTTCAATGTGTTTCGTCCTATCATGGAAAATAGGTTGTTGGCAATATAGGTGGTTGTCTTGTTATCATAATACATCTTCATTGGGATATTCACCGACATGTCCAAATTTAAAAGCACTGATCTGACCCATGACATTTCAGCTACAGTTTGAGCCATAGCCCTATATTTAGACTCAACACTATATCGGGCAACCACATTCTGCGTCTTGGTCCTCTAAGATATAATATTACCTCCAACAAAGACACAAAAACCTGTAGTTGACTTCATGTCATCCACATATCCTGCATAATCAGCACTACTAAAGGCTTCTATGTCAATACATTCTCCCTTTTTGAACCATAACCTCTTTCTCATGGCTGATTTTAAGTATCTCACCATCACTAATGCAGCTCCCCAATGAATATTTCAAGGTTTTTTCATGAATTGACTTAGCTTATTTACAGCAAAGCTATTGTTAGGCCGAGTGAAGTCAAATATAAAAGTTTCTCTATCAAAGATCTGTATGATCTCATGTCAACAGTCTCTGATTCATCATTATGAATATGAACTCGTAGATTCATAGGAAGTGTGGTAGGTTTGGCCCCTGAGAAACTTGTTTCCTACAAATGATCAAGAACGTATTTTTGTTGAGATAATACAACCCCTTTACTACTACGAACCACTTCAATACCAAGGAAATAGCAGAGTTAACCAAGATCTTTTGTGACAAAGTGCTTTTGTAGAAACTCATTTGTTTGAGTTATCTCTTGGTTACATTCCCTGATGAGAACAATATCATCAACATACACAATCAGTATCACTGTAACAGATGTGCCTCGCTTGATGAAAAACGAGTGATTAAGTTGAGATCTTTGAAATCCACACTTAGATACAACTTTTGTTAGCTTATAGAACCATGCACGGGGACTCTATTTAAGTCCATAAATAGCTTTTTTGAGTTTGTATACCTTGGAACACTCCCCATGTCACTCAAAACCAAGTGGCTGCTGCATATATACAGTTTCAGAGAGATCCCCATATAGAAATATATTTTTCACATCAAGCTGAAATAGAGGCCAATCCCTCTGGACAACAAGAGAGATAATTAGGCGAATAGTGCATAACTGTGCCACAGGAAAAAATGTCTCAAAAAAGTCAATTCCATAAGTCTATGTATAGCCTTTAGCAACAAGACATGCTTTGAACCTTTTTACTGAACTATCGGAATGATACTTGATGGAGCCAACAATATCGCAATTCATCAGTTGATCAATCAAGTTCCAAGTCTCCCTAGAGATCAGAGCATCCTTGTCCTCCTGCATGGCCTGCCTCCACCATGAGTCTGATAAGGCCTGGTGGTGAGAAGAAGGAATAAGGTGACTAGACATAGCCTGATCAAATTGCACCAAACTCGTACTCACATAGTCAGTAGAAACAGAGTTAGAAATTGGATGCATGGTACACTATTGTTGGCCCTTGCGAATAGCAAAGGGAAGATCGTCTACAGGGTAGTCATCACTTATGTCTGAGTCAGTCTTATCAATAGAACTTACCTTGTGGAAAGACTTTGGTGGACGGTTTGGAGGGAGTCCTTGACGGCAAGAGTAGACTAATGGAGGATCAAGGAAACGATCACATGATATAGGTGGAGAAGAGGGAATAGACTTAAGTAACAATGGAGGAATAGGAAGAGGAATAAAAAATGGCATCTCAGACATAGTGGGACTTGGAGAGGAGATGTAAGGATGAGACTCAAAAAATGTGACATCCGCACTGATAAAAACTCTTTCTTGGTCTGGGGATCAGAGCACCGACATCCTTTTTGATTGGCAGAGTATCCAATGAATACACATTTGATTGTTTGGACAACAAGTTTGTTTCTATTTGGGCTTAAAATGTGTACAGAACAAGTGCATCCAAATACTTTGGGAGGTATGTGAAATAACGGTCGATCTGGATATAGTATTTAAATGTGAATTCTTTCTTGGATGGCAGACGAAGACAATCGGTTAGTAAAGTAACATGCAGTAAGAATGACATCACCCCAAAAATAGGGGGACATATGAGTATGCAACATGAGAGTGCGGGCCACATTTAGGAGTTGCAGATGTTTGCATTCAACGACACTATTTTGTTGCGACGTGTGTGGACAAGTATATTGTGGTCAAATTCCGTAATCGGTATAAATTGAAGTACTACCGAAGATTTGAATTCAAGAGCGTTATCAGTGCGAATACTTTTGACAATTAAACCAAACTGAGTTTTTTATTTCCTTGACAAATTTATGAAGAATACAAATGACTTCAGATCTCTCCCTTGACAAGAATACCCAACTGATTTTAGTAATCATCAACCAAAACAAGATAATACCAAAAAAGAGAACAAACAGCAATCGTGCTAGGACTCCAAACATCCATATGAAGAAGATCAAATGGATTTTGACTAGATGAACTTTGACTTGAAGGAAAACTGCTTTATGTATGCTTGCCTAATTGGCACACATCACATAGAAAAAACTCTGATGCAAAAAATTCTGAAAACACATGACGAAGTTTGGACACATATAGATGACCCAGTTTGAGATGCCACTACAAAGGAGAGGTCCTCGATGTGAAGGAAGATGCAGCAACATCGATTGGGATAGAAAGAAATAGAGTCCTTCACGTTCATGGCCACCATCAACCGTCTTCCCAGTTTGTACGTCCTGAAAAGAACATGAACCGGGATAAAAAATGACTCTACACTATAAATCACTAGCCAGTTTCCTAACAGATAACAAATTAACTAGAAAACGAGAACCATATAGCACATGTGTAATAGTGTCCAAGTGTGAGAGACAAATATCACCACTGCACTTAATGGGGGACAGCTTGCTATTAGCAAGCCTAACATGTTGTGGTGTGGAGAACTTGATCGATGACAAAAAAATCTGTGGCTGATTACAATAGTGCCTGGATGTTCCCCTGAATCAATCATCCACATCGTACCTTGGTCATTGGTAAGAGCACTAACAGAGAAGGTCGAGTCCACTACAGCAGTGGCCGAGTCCACTACAGCAGTGGAGGTAAACGTAGAGGAGGATCTCCGAGTGAGAACAAGATCATATTCATCCTTGCTCAAATTAAGGAATATGAGTTAGGTATAGGAGAACAAGTAGGAGGCTCGACCATAGATGCTGTAGCTTGTGAGGAAGCTACTTGGGATGGAAATGACCCTTCTCATGCAGTGATCCTACCTCCCTCATGCCTTGGTAGACCAGCTGAATGGATATGAGGATGCTTATCGCAACATTGGTTCTCTAAATGACCTAATTTGCCACAATAAGTGCATTGAAATCTACTGCAACCTGTACAACGGCCTGGACCACGTCCCCTAGCTCCAACATAGGAACTATGACCACATCTTCCTGATACCACAAGTGCAAAGACTAGAGTGTCATGTGTAGACTCAGAAAGGGTGACCGCAAGATGGCTCAGCCTGTTATATGTATATGCTAAGTTGGGAATATCATTGCCCGTGATAATTTGTGCCTTTTCCATAGAGTACTCTGAAGATAACATAGAAAGAAACTTTGCCACCATAGCAGATTCAAAGTGTACTGCATAACACTACTGGCAAGGCCCGTGAAGGGCTTTTAACCTTTTATATGCAGCCGTCAATGTGGCAAAATATTTGGAGAAGTCTTGATCACCTTGCTGTATTTTGTACTATTTCTCTTTCACCTGTAAAATCTTAATAACATTAGTAGCATGAGAATATGTTTTCTTTAAGGAAGACCACATATCTTTGGCCTTGGTGTACTATGCAATTGTTGGAATTATATGAGACTCCACACGGCAGCATCCACTTTTACTATATATATATATATATATATATATATATATATATGTGCATTATATGTATGTGTATATATCTACTCATGCATATAACTATGTTTCTGCCCGAGATTTTTGAAATTACTCTGCAGTCTGCAGACTCTGCACCCAGACCTGCATGCTTGTGACATAGGTTTTACGTTTCCTCATTATGTTTATGGAAACTTGCATATTTCAACAAGTAGATCATAAATTCTTTGATATCAATACCTTGGCAAAAATTTCTTTGTTATTTTATTCCAAATATAGCATTCATGAATTATGCCTTCTTTTATGTGATTTCTGCAGGACGGTGAGGCATACGCGTTCCTTTTAAATGTCCTTGCCCCAGAACACTGTAACCCAGCCACATTAAGTGCAAAGGATCCTTCAGAAAGAGCAAACCTGGTACTTGAACATGCTGAGAGAATGGATTGCAAAAGATATCTAACTCCAAAGGACATTGTGGAAGGCTCACCAAACCTTAATCTTGCCTTTGTTGCCCAAATATTTCATCAAAGGTGAGGGTGCTTATTCTTCCAAATTTGTACTATTGTCTGATAATGACAGATATTAATATTTCTTAGTATGTAACACTTTAAAGAAATCCCCATCATCGTACCAGATTTATAATTATAATAAACACAAAATGATGACTTTTATAAACAGAGTCCTTGTTTTTATTTTACATTAGCTCGTTGGATCAAAATAAATGCAGTATTCTATATTGCAAGAAGTTATATTGGTTGACACAGATAAGGACAAAGAAGATACCTTGATGATCAAATGACTCTCTTCTGAATCTATTAGAGCTCTGATTGATAATATATTGTTTGTCCATTTTCTGTGGTTTACTTAGTAACAAGTGATTTATGGTATGCTGTTTCAACAGTTATAGTGTTCTACATTTTATAACATAAAAAACCAACAACTTTCTATGCATCTAACATATTGCAAATCATTCATCATGGGTCAGATGAATTTTATTGTCAAGGAAAAACACTCACCAAAATGCAAATAATCTTGCATTCACCAGAACCAGTTGTGCTGCAGTTTGGGAAATCTGCACGTCTTCTTTTTCACTTGTGGTCATTCTCGAGCTACATTTGCGGCTAGTTTGTGTCAATCATAAGCCTATTGGGTTTGGTCTGCTCTGCTGAACAAACTCTTTAAGGTGTGCATTTTGTCTGCTTGCTTGCATTTAGTTAAAGGAAGAATGCAGCTTGTAACATATCATTCTTATGTAGCTACACCATTTATAGATCTTTAGCAAGAGAGGACAGGTAGTTAAGAATATGCTTTATAACTTTTTGAAGGTATTATTGTATAGTTCATAGTTCTTCAAGAATTAACCCACAAGTATATCTGAAGCATATGAACAAAGTCTGCTTTACCAAGTACATGATGAGAATATTTCATGTGAATGTGGTTGCTGCTGGAGCACAGCTTAGAAAGAGAGGAATATTAGATTCTCATCAACCCTAATACCATGTTAAAAAGGGACTAGGGGCAGCAACAGAATTACAAAATAGGTCCCTATACTGAATTGAAAATAATAAAGAGGACCTCTTACAATAATAAAAATAAAATTATGACCTCTAAACATTTACTAAAACCTCCCTTGTATGGTCTATTTTCTCCACACTCCGCATCAAGATGGAGCATGGATATCAGTCATTCTCAGCTTGTTACAGCATCTTGCAAAATCTCCAATGGAAAGAGGTTTGTTGAACAAATCAACAACTTGGTCTTGTGAGAACACATGGACAGTTGATACAGCTCCTTAGCTACACTAAGTCACGAATGTAGTGACAATCCACCTTTATATGTTTCGTCTTGTCATAGAATTTTGGGTCTTTGGAAATGTAGGCGGCTGTCTTGTTATCACCCTCATCTCCATAGGCAACTTACCTAGACTCCTAAACTTCTAAGCATAGTTCTTATCTATGTCATTTCAACATTCGCTTGAGCCATTGCTCTATATTCTGATTGAGCACTGGATCTAGCAATAACTGCTAGTTTCTTGCTTATCCTGTAGATAAGGTTCTCACAAAGAAACACATAGAAGCCGGTAGTGAACTTCCTATCATCAACCAAACCTGCATAATCTACATCAGATTAAGCTTTGACATCCAGAGGGTAACCTTTTTGGAAAATTAGTCTTTTGCTAGGAGAAAACTGGAAGATCTTAAAATCATTATGGCTGCTTTCTAATGGACTACCCTTGGCTTGTCCATAAACTGACTTAGCTTCCCGACTGCTAACGATATGTCTGCCCTAGTAACTGTTATATATAAAGGTTGCCCAAAACAACCTATATGGCTTCTTGTCCACATGCTTGGACTCATCATCTTGCAACTGTCATCGAGAGCAATGTTTAAAAAACTCGCAGAGTCAACCTGGTAACTCGGGTGACTCAGCTTGGCTTGCCTCCCTAATGATTCAAGCCAGTAGGGTGACTCGTTGTACTTCATGCTTCAATATTTTATTGTTATTTATAGTTGATACATGTTAAGATATAAGTTCTGTTTGTTACTTTATTAAAGATACAAGTTCAGTTTGTTAAAGTCAAGTACTAACAAAATTGGTTGAGTTTTCTTAATGTCTTTCCATTCGACATGCTAAATTGCAACAATTCATGGAGGATGAACTTAGTTGTGACTTCATTTATTGTTAGTTTGCCTTTTTTTTAATCATATAAGCGAAATTAAGTCATTTTACAAATTTTTTATGTTCAAAAGACAAGTTACATATTGTTTTTTTCTTAAAAGGAAAGTTAACATAACCCAATCTGAATCGCCGAGTTGACTCACTGAGTCATGAGTTGAGAACAGCCGAGTCGAGTCCCAGGTCACTGGGTTTTAAAACATTGACGGAGAGTTCATGGGAATATTGGCTGGTTTGGCACCAAGCATACTTGTTTCCTGCAGCAAATCAAACACATACTTTCTCTGTGAAAGGGCAATACAATTTTTATTCCTAGTTACTTCAATTCTCAGTAAGTATCTAAGAGGACCAAGGTCTTTGGTAACAAAGTGTTTCTGTAAATAATTCTTTGTTTCTGAAATTTCATGTTCATTGTCACTAGTCAAGATAATGTCATCTACATAAACCACCATTATCACCATGTGTTTAGCAGCCCATTTTATGAACGAGGGAGACCTCTGAAAACCAAATTCTAACATCACTCAAATAACTTATGAAACCAGGCCCGTGAGATTTGCTGCAAGTCATTGATTGCCTTTTTCAACTTACATACCTTTTGACATTTTTCCTGCCATTCAAATCCAAGTGGTTGTTGCAGGTAAACTGTTTCAGACAGGTCACTGTATAAAAGCATTTTTCGCATTAAGTCAAGGTATAATCCACCCAAAATGCACTTCAATAAAGATAGTGAGCCTAATTGTCCCCAGACAGGCGACAAGAAAAAGGTTTCAAAAAAATCTATGCTATAAGTCTGAGAATATTCTTTAGTTACCAACAGAGCCTTGTATCTCTCCATTAAGCCTTTTGAACAGTATTTATTTGTAAATACACACTTTGAGCCAACAATATCAATAACTAGAGGAGGATCACAAGCTCCCACGTTCATCTTGACTTAGGAATATCCATCTCGTCTAGCATGGCTCCTCTCCACTTGAGATCAAGAAGGGTCTGCTTGTGAGTGAGGAATAGAAGTAGACAGAGCCGGTGTGAAGTGCTGCATGTTTTCTTCAAGTTTGTTAGTAGAAATAAACTTAAAGAAAGGATGAAGAGCGCATTAGTGCTTGCGTTTTTTGAGGGCAATGGCAGAACATCTTCAACTTCAGGACTGTCTGCAGATTTATCAAGAACATCTCTAAAATCAGCAGGGGGATAGGGCATACTTACCTCGTGAAAAGGAAGCAATGGAGGTCTATGAGAGGGGGCTGGCCGCCGGGTATACACCAGTAGAGGATCATAACGAGTGAAACACTTGTCAGTATGGGAAGAAGGACACATAAAAGACTCTAGTGGAACAGGTGCAATAGGCAAAGGAGGAGGAGAAGACACCTCAAGATTCTTGGAGGGAACATGACTAGGAAAACAAGGGTTGGACTCAAAAAAGATGACATCCACACTGACATACTTTCTTTTTCGTGGTGGGATGCATTTGTACACCTTCTGATTTCTTGGGTACCCCAAAAATAAACATTTGATTGATTGGGCAGACAACCTATCTTTGTGAGGACCAAGGATATGGACAAAACAAGTGCGCCCAAAGGCCATTGGTAGGTGGAACAGAGAGACTTTTGGATAGAGAACTTGTATGGGAATTCTATGGTCAATTGAACAAGAAGGCATGCTGTTAATGAGATAAAAGCAGAATGGAAAAGGCACGTTCACTTGAAGCATGATGGCAGGCAACACTTAAGAGATGTCAATACTTTCTTTCAGCAACTCTATTCTGTTGAGAAGTATGGGCACATGTATATTGGGGACAAATATAACGATCGTTATAGAGCTGTAATAATTGGGAATGATTTGCACTCGAGAGCATTATGAATGCAAACATTTTTTATAGTAGAATCAAACAGAGTCTCTATTCCAAGTACAAATGATTTGAGAATGCACAAAACTTTTGACACTTCAAAAGGAAGACCCAAGAAGCATAATCATCAATAGTGACAATATAACAGTGTCATAAATATCGTTCTCGGGTTTTTATGGGGAGATTTTTCTCGGGTTTTTATCGGCAAAGTTGTTGTCTTCTAGAAAATCTCGAGAAAAACTCAGAAAATTTTAGAAAATAAAAAATTAGGTATAAATGAAATAAATGAGAAATTAATAGGAAAACATAAATAAAACTATATACATTAGGAATGTTTTAATGATAATAAAGATGATGAAAATAATTTATTTTAAGTTTATGTTTGAATCCATGATAATATCAATGCTAAAAAATAGAAAAATGAAAAGATCATGAAAAAATTGTGATAAATATTTTTTCTTGATTTTTTCCAAAATATTGTGATTTTTCCCCTCTTTCATTTTTATTATTTTTATGTTAATATCACGATATTTTCCAAAATGTTGCAATATAATACTTAAAAAAAGATCAACTCAGAGCTCGACTAGGTTGCCAAACATCAACATGAAAAAGTTCAAAACTATGTCACATGGGTGTGGGTTGCGGGTGCTGGTGCGGGTGCGGGTACGGTGAGAGCATATATATATATATATATATATATATATATATATATATATATATACATATATATGTTATTTGTTATATAATTTTATTTGTCTATATTTTTAATTTTTTTTTTATCAAGGTTACCTTAAGCTCACACAAATTCAAAGTTTTATTAAATAAAATAAGGGGACAGAGAGAGAGAGAGAGAGAATAGGGAAAAAAGAAGAGAGAAAGATAGGAGAAGGAAAAAAATGAAAAAAAAAAAAACAAGAGAGAAGAAGAACGAGTGTGGTCAGCAGTACCCGATTCGGTTTGACTGAGTCAGGTGTCGTGTTGGGCCACACCCGGACCCACATAGGTGTAGGTGTGTCATCATAGTTGGCGCACCCGTATGACTTAGGTTCAAAAGGACTCTGACTCCGCGGAAATGAACTATGACTGTACTTTCCCAAATGACAAGCTTCACACTGGAAGAACATTGGAGGAGGAATCCTGGGGAACACTTGGCAGAGTTTTTGAAGTGAATGATAACCAAGCCTAAGCTGCCACTGAAACCGTATGGTATTTGACCCAACAGATAAAGATGCCACTTCAACTACTGTAGTAGGGTAGTAGATGCGCTCTTCTTCGTGGCCTCTACCAATCTCCTTCCCAGTCAGCAAGTCCTTAAAACACATAAGATCCGGGGTGAAAAAATAACACAGCAGTTCAATTCCTTAGTTAGTTGGCTCACATATAGAAGATTCTTGGAGAAATCTGGGCTGTGTAACACCCTCTGAATATGCAAGGTAGGAGACAGGTGAACCTCCCTTTCTCCTACAATGATCAGCAAGACAAGCATGCCAGAAAATGGAATAAGAAAGCAGATTAGAAAAACAAAAAGAATCTCCACAAAGATGTTGGGAAGCTCCTGAGTCAATAATCTGCACACCACCATTATTTGCTGTCATACTAGCTACTGAATGAGCAGCATTTGTCACCATAGTGGATGCAGATGTAGATGTAGAAGCAGATTGCTGGGTGAGAAGCTGCAGATACTCAGTACGACTTGACAACTGCAAGATCTAGAATCTCAGCTCCTATGAGGATCTGCACTTTGACAACTACATAATCAACAGATCGCCTAGACAAGAATCTGGCTACCTTAGTCTGCTCCAGATATGTCTTGTAGCAAGCTTTACAAGGAGGTCAAACTGCATTCAAGCTCTCATAGGTTGATTTGATTGAAAAAAGAAAATATTATGCAAGATTTTAATCTCGCTGTTGGAGCTGAAAAATCTCATGTTCCACTTAAAGAATTCTACTGACGTTTTTGCTCGTCTGTTTGGTTGTGGTGTAACAAACTAAACTACTAGCAATATAGGCCTGGACACTATTCAAAATCCAAGCCATAACAATGTTGTCCTCTTTCCACATGGCATACTTTCTCACCTTTTCTTTCGGGCTTATCTTCTTCAATGAGATGGTACTTTCTATGTCCTACAACTGACATCATGAAAGTGCTTGACTACATCTCTAGTTGGTGCCATCAAGATTAATAGTAGATCCATACGAGAAAAGATTGGAAAATGCTTTATAATCACCACTATGTCTGATTTATTGCCCCTTCTATACTCTTATCGTAAGCCATTGATATCTTGAATATAAAGAGAACACAAACATCAATTCATCAGCCTCATAATGATATCACACAGCCAACGATAGGAGTCGAATGACGTCAAACTCTACCATAGGAGATGACAGATCCACCATCAATGACTGAGATAGGGGCTTCAAATAGCATCCCTCAAATGGCAACAATAAACAACCAAGACATGAAGTATACATACTAGATTTCATTGACTACAACTGGAGCAGCATCGTCTTCATGCCCAGCAGCATTTACTCCTAATCTATGTCACATCGGCGTGGGTGTGGGTGTGGATATGGACCTAATTCAAAATCACGAGTACGCGGGTGTGGCTGACCATGTGTGTGTGTGTGTGTATATATATATATATGAAATAATAATTTAAAAAATACATTCATGAAGATTTTAAACAAACTAAAAATGTACCATTCACCATTTCAGTCATGATTCATCAATTCAAGTCAAGTTTGATCTCGAAATTGGAGGCATTGTTCTAAAAGTTAACAAAGTAAATAAATACTAAGTTCTATTTCATCCAAGAAATGTGTTCTCATTAATTTAGTTCATCAATATCATCCAAATTGGACGGAATCACCGGCTCTAGAAAGTCCATATTAGAAGTATTCGAATCATGTTCTCCATCAAAGTCAGGCTCCTCTGGATTACATCCCAGTACTTAGATGTTCCAGAACTGCAACGCAATATAACTTAATATTTAATAAGAAAATAAGCAAACAAGCAAACAATTATTGAATATGACTTATACATAAGAAAGATTAAAATAAAAATATACTTGTAAGTTGTAATCATTACACTTTCGAGATAGTAGTCATAGGTTGGAGTGAACATAAACCAGTTCCTCTGCTCTCTTGTTATTGACTTTGTTTCTCTTGAGGTTGTGAATTTGAGAATATGTGTTCCAGTTTCTTTCACAACATGATGATGTAGCAGGTTGATACAATAATTTTAATGCAAGGCTTTAAAGTTTTGTGTCTCTGAACTGTAAGTTGCCCACCAGTTTAGCGGATCTTCATCTTCCCTTGCTATAAGACCTATCAGTGAGTCAAAGTTACCATTTGAAAACTTACCAAACTCACTATTTACTATATTCAATGTATGATGATCGTTATAAGGTCTTCCCAAGCAAAGCAGCCTATGCTTTGATATTTCTGGATCTCGATGAGGAGGGACGTGACCAACTCCTCCTTTTAGCCACTTTTGCGAGAGATATTTGGGATTTAGAGAGTGTGCCACGCAATGCAAAGGAGTATTGCTTTTGTTCCATCTTTTTACATTCTCATGTTATATATTATACTCTGAATTTTTTCAATCATGATATCTCACATTTAACAAACTTTATGCAGCATGGGACCATCTTTATCAACCTCTCTTATCATCTCCCGTATAGGCTTTGTAAATTGAAGGAAGTATGTGACTTTGTCCCACCATTTATCATCTAAAATGCAGTTTTTAATTGCTTGAGCTTTCTCATCATCATCACGATAAAATTCCTAATCATTGTCAGTTACCATCAATGTCAATGCACTCTCAACTTGCTTAAATCTTTTCAACATTACAATCAAACAAGCAAAACGTGACTCAACAGCCTTTAACAACCTCAAATCAGAATGTTTATTGAATATAGAGAGAGCATGATGTTGATTTACAACAAAATTTCTGATATTTTTATCGTCATGCTCAAGTTCTTCAATCCATGAACATATACTATATGCTTTTGATTCTTCTTTTGAGGGGTTGCAGATACTCTTCAGTGTAAGAGTTAAGCTATGTGCTACACAAGGTGTCCAGAAAATATGATTATATTTAGGTTCAGTTGACAAATTCATACCTGCACGACTACAAACTGGCGCATTATCAGTAATAATCTGCATTACATGTTCTTCGCAAACTTCTTTGATCACTTTTATGAACGACAACTTCAAATATTCTTCATCTTTATATTCCCCAGATGCATCAACACACTTTAAAAAGATTGGACCATTAATTGAATAAGCTATAAAGTTTATTAATGGTTGCCTTTGTATATCTGTCCATCTATCAGAAACGATAGATATCCATGTTCATTCCATGAAAATTTTTTCTTTTATAACATGTTTTCAACCGTTGCTTTCTCTCATGCTGGAAGTAGTGTTTTCAATTTCTTGAGTTTGGGGGCACATAACCAGTCAGATTTCAATTAGCCAATGATGTAAATATATCTTTCTAGTAAGGGCTTCTGGCTAAATTAAATGGACGTGAACTTGCATAAAAGAATCTAGCTATTTTTTTAACCATTTCTGCTCTACTCATATTTCTGAATGATTTTTATATTGTTTTGTTACCTTGCAAACTCATTTTTATTTTCTTCCACATATCAGCAATTTGTTCAATAGTCAAAGGAATAGAAAGTTCACTTGATTTACCTAAATTTTTCTTCAATTCAGCTGCCTCCTGTTCTTTTTTTGAATTCTCTCAATGTAGCTTTGTCCACTTGTGGACATGGTCTGATTCCTTGGCCATGGATGTGTAAGAAATGTGCTTTAATATGTGTATATGAACCAGTGAATCGTCCATTGCAGAGCTTACATTTGAATTGTATGTTTGCTCCACCACCGGGAGTTTTTTCTCCTTTTGATATAAGTCTCCGAAGTGGTTGAGACTGATCTGTTTTTTCAGTTGAATCAATATGACACTACTGCTAGAACTTACCGACATATAAGCACTTGAAATTGCCTTTCCCTTGTCAGCCATTACATCTGAAAAGCGAGAAATGAGAATGAAACATGAATGAGCATGTATCATGCGTGCATGGTAGTGAGCTTGCCAGCGTCAAGCAGAGAGGAAAGGAGAGAAGAAGATCCCAGAACCCTGCCAGCGTCAAGCAGATCCCAGAAGGATTGTCTCTGATCCCATGTTGGCGCATGGCTGAGGGAGAGAGAAAGAGTAGATTCTCATTAACCCTAATCCCATGTTAATAAGGGATTAGGGGCTGCAACAGAATTAAAACATAGGTCCCTATACTGAAATGAAAATTTTATTTTTATTATTGTAAGAGGTCCTCTTTGTTATTTTGACTTCTAATAATTTACTAAAAGCATCCTGATTAGACCTATTTCCTCGACAGTTGCGAAGGCTGTGTCATGGCAGTTTAGAAATATGAATACAAAGATTTTTGATATAAAAATACATGCAGACAAACATACAAATATGCTTGAATATTTATCTATAAATGTATGTATATTATTGGTCGCTGCTGCTTCATGTTTTCCTTACGAATGAAGTAAGCTTGTATGGAATATGATCAGTTATTCCTTCAAATTTGCTTCATTTAGTTGTAGAATGTGAATGTAGGCTATGCCTTGTAGTGCTAATAAGTAATAACCTTTTGTCTATCAGGCAATGATTAACTGGGTGAAATTCTTATACTATGTTTCTCACTACTGTTGCTTATTTTTTTACAATAGGGTTGGGTTCTGATTAAGTAATGGAATAATGTTTTAGTAGAACTTGGGAAATTGACTGGCGTTTTATCTTCAATCATCTGACATCTATGTTTCTCCCTGTTTTGGCTTGAGAATCAACTAAAAAACTTTTCCATGGTAGGGTTCCATGATTACCACAGTTCTTATTCCTCACTCCCTGTTCCTCCATTACATCCCCCCCCTTTTTAAGTATCTAGTTAAAAGTCCATATTCTTTCACAGCTCTGCGGAAATATGAGCAGTATCATAAACTTTTTTTCCATAAAATGAGCCTCTGGGCCTTTATGGTTGTCATTTTCATTCTATAAATTTGTACTTGCACATTATGACTTTATATATGCAATCTATGTTTTCTAGGAATGGTTTATCAGTTGATAGCAGCAAAATATCTTTTGCTGAAAGAATGAGCGAAGATGTGCAAACTTCTAGAGAGGAACGCGCATTCAGATTGTGGATTAATAGTCTCGGTGTTGATACATATGTTAACAATGTATTTGAGGATGTAAGAAATGGGTAAGTTGCAGATCTTTCTCGCTTGAGAACATTTTCCTAGCTTCAAATATGATTCAATTTACATATCATATTTTTTGCTGGATAGGACATAAATAATGTTTCCCGGGTATTTATTATTTGAATATGAACTGCCTATGCATAATCTTGTTAAAATACTTCATGTGCAGACCATATGAAATCAAATTAATGTTCACATCTTGGATGTGTAGTTTCAAATCTTTCAACTTGTGATTTCCCTACCTGTGTGTGGATTGGGTTCATTTTCAAATCATTGCTAGCACATCCAACATTTGTAAAAGAAATCATGTGATTCTTTTTGCTTTCAAATTTGTGTATTTCCATATTAAAGACATGCCCTGTTGTCATGGATCAACCTTGTATGTGGAATAATAGGACTGAATTGGAATATTGCAAAATCTGGTTCAGTGTAGCTAATCAGGATCCCTATCCATTCTCAGTTATCAACTCAACAAAGTCAATGGCATTGAATGATAATTGTTAATGCTTGTTTATTGTACTGCAATGCTCATGTGACCAGATGGGTTCTTTTGGAAGTTCTCGACAAAGTATCTCCAGGAATAGTTAAATGGAAACAAGCATCAAAACCTCCAATTAAGATGCCATTCAGAAAGGTGGAAAACTGCAACCAAGTTGTAGGAATTGGGAAGGAATTGAAGTTCTCTCTAGTGAACGTTGCTGGAAATGACATTGTGCAGGGAAACAAGAAATTAATATTAGGTGAGGCTATCTTTGTGTGTTGCAGTTTTATACAGAAATGGGAAATTTTAAGCTGTAAAAATTCTAGATGTATAGCTTATTAACTTATGCTATTCTGTGAGATGCAGGAATTTTCCTTTCTGTTTCAAGATAGGCTTATTAATTTTTCTTTGCCAACTGCATTTTAACTTCCAGGAATTCCCTTTCCAAGCTAATATCTACTTATTGCTATGAATACTAGCGAAAGGTGCACACACTTTTTCTTTTCGAGAAACATTTATTCCATAGAACCCAAATAAAATTAAGTCAAATAATAAATATGATCATGCAAATCTAAAAACTAGATAAACAACTAATTACAATCCGGACTACATGCTTTTCAATTGATGATGGCCCTTTCTAAACCAATTCTCATTGTGCTAAAGCACGAGTTGTCCTTGGTCTATCGGGAACATCTATTTCCATAAAACGGTTAAATAATTTTCTATAAACCAGTGGTGGAATGAAAATTTATTGAAATGACTTGTTCCCCAATTAGAGTTAGTGTGTCATGTGCGCAATTAACTTGAAGAGGAAGATGACAGAAATACTACTCCCTGTGGTTAAACTCTTGATGTAACAATATTTTCTGAGAAGGACCAATATATGCATTGGCGTAACAGGACCCTGAAATTTCTGGTGACTTGAACAGAATAAACATGGTTCATTCCTGTTAAGGCAAAATATTTAAGTGTCTCCAACCAATTGTCTGCGTTCAGGGTTCATATTCTTTCCATTCATATTCTCCACCGTCTCCTTCTCCACTCAGGAGAATACCACCCACAGCTAACCATACCTTTTTAAATCCTAATTTTATAGGTGCAGTTTTTTTTTTTTGTGTAAGAAAATCACATATTCAAATTGTAGGGAAAATTTCAAATGCTCACAAAACCTTGAAGCAAAAATTATTTGTCCACAAAATTTTAGTTTGTTCTCAAGCTTTTTTCAGAGTTAATCAAATGTCTCCCACTAATGAATTTCTTAAGTTGACTAAGACTTTTGGTTGACTAATTTCACAATATAAAGTTATGGTCCTGCCTTTGTAATAGATAATGAAAATTATAATTTTTTGCATCCATCTAACTTAAAATTTGAAATGGTATACTGTTCTTACTTCTTAATACTACTGTTTTACCTTCTTACTAATTGGTGAATTTCTCCACCCTTGTAATGTAATTGCTAGCATTGCCAATTGTGGTTATTTTTTATCTAACAATAGATTAAGAAACAATCTAATTTCAGCTTTTGGATGTATTATTTGAATGCTCCTTGAATGTGAGTCAGATTTGAAAAATTAGATTTAACTCAGATTGTATTGGAACTAGATCAGTATTTGGTCTGCCTCATTTTGGATCCAGATTATAACTCATCTTTATGTGGAAAACACATGTTTTATGAGATTTTTTTATTTGATTAAATATGAAAACCTTTTTTTATGTTTCTATTAGATTCATTAATACAGAGTGATCAGGATTCAGTTCCAGCTAGAAGTAATACATGTGCTGGATTCAGATTTGAATCTAATTACACACTAAGGTTTAGCTTTAGATATGCTGAAATCCAGACTGAACTCATTCCAATTGCTCCTAAGATATATTTATCTGGATGCAGAAGGAGGGAGGGGAGAGAGAGAGAGAGAGGAAGAGAAAGGGTCTGACTGAGGAGTTTGTAGATATGCCAACTAAGAAAATTGTAAAAGAAAAAAGTCTTTCAAAATTCGGTTGAGGCAAACCAGAACTTTGTGGGATTGTTGACATCTCCCAAAGTTTGGTTGATGAGTTTAAACCCCTGCAAATGGAAGCGAACACAGATGAAAAGAAACTTTGAAAAAGTTGGGTTCTGAGACATGATATATATATATATATATGTGTGTGTGTGTGTGTGTGTTTATGTGTTTGACTGCATATATTTATATACAATTTAAACATTTCAGATAGCCAAGCAAAAACGGTTGCCATGAGAGTAAAGTTATTAAGCTATGGTCTTTGATAGCTGGCAATTGCATTTGATGAGTTGTAACAGCATCAGCACCTGGTGTGGAGTGTCATGGGTGTCGAAACCTCCTTAAAGAGTCTGTATTACATTGGTGAAAATTTCCCTAACTTCTAATATAATCATTTAGGCTCAGAGAAATTTTAAATACCCGGACAGTAGTTGTTTTTCTTAATGGAATTCAGGGATCTTGATAGAGTTGTATTCTTGGGATTGAGACTTGTAGGGACTGAGACTGGTTGTTATTGTGTGTCTCCAATGCTTGACTTGCTTCTCTCTGGGGCTACAAGAAACTAAACCATGGGGATACCTCTATATATTACTCCTCCAAAATTTTAATCCGGTGTTTCTTAATAGAAGGAACTGCATATCCTTTTTATCAAATTTTCTTCTATGAGACAATGTAACATGGTCTTGTTTCAGCTTTCCTATGGCAGTTGATGAGGTATAATATTCTTCAGCTTCTGAAGAACTTGAGATCTCATTCCCAAGGAAAGGAGGTGACTGATGCTGATATCTTAAATTGGGCAAATAGCAAAGTCAAGAATGCAGGGCGGACCTCTGAAATGGAAAGTTTCAAGGTGACAAATCATGGGCAAATTGTATAGGTGTTGCAGAATATCGATGATATTCTAATGAATTTCAAACGTTTATAAACTTTTCTCAGGACAAAAATCTTTCAAATGGAATATTTTTCCTTGAACTTCTCAGTGCAGTAGAGCCAAGGGTTGTCAACTGGAACCTTGTCACTAAAGGCGAAACTGGTACACTTTTTGACTCGTGCTGAAATAGTTGTTCTTTTCAATTATGTTCTGGAACTGTAAACCTATTATATGTTATTTTGGTCTTCATGTTGCTTATGAAGTTTTCACTTACATAATGACCGAAAGATTCACCTGGCTGCATCTTCTTGGTGTTTCATACAATGCAAACTTTTTGTGATTTGTCATGAATACAATGGTGATGCAGATGAGGAGAAAAGATTGAATGCAACATACATCATCAGTGTGGCACGAAAGCTTGGATGTTCCATTTTCTTGTTGCCTGAGGACATCATGGAGGTATTGCTATCTAATATATCTTGAGATATACAGCAACATTAACGTGCACATATGTCTTTCTTTACATATTTTATTAAGATCTAAACAGAAAGTAGGTGGAGTTTTTTTAATTTGTTATATTTATTTTAAGGCTGAAACCAGGTATGGGAACTTTCTTTTGGGGGTCTAAAACCAGGTTTTAGAGTGAAAAGGTGGTCTAGATCGAATGTGTAGGGTTGGTGGGAGGTGGTGACACTCAACGACCAATCCTAAAAGACCACTCTTTTGACTAAGGATGCCTAACCGCTGCACCGATCATTTAAAGAGGGGGGGGGGGTAGTTTATCTGGGGTGGAGGCCTCCTAAAGAGTAACAGAGGTGTGCGAATTCTTGAAAGCACTCTCTCTCCCGGGTGAGCTCGATGGGCATGGTAGCCAAGATAGATAACCTGGTTTTCATAAACTTGACTTTCAATGGCAGGTTATTCATCATCCAAACTCTGGTATATGCATAAATTTGATATATCAAGTATATGCATTACATTAAGATACATGTGCATCATAATGTGTAGAATGTACACAGTAAATTTACAATTACCAAATTCATTAGAAAGTAAACGTGTAGAAATAAATATCTGTATTTGATACACGCTATACTTATATTGTTCATTAGTGAACTGAGGTGAGCAGCCTTCTTCATACTGGGCTTGGTAATATGTGAACTGAGGTTTGTTCGTAAAGCCTATGTGACAACAAACAAGCATTGTCATGAGCCAGCCTTCACTCAGCTTATTTTCCTGCCTTACTGGCCCAGAAATGGGCCGAAGTGTTCTATTATTTTTTTTTCCTTCAGCCGTTTCCTTGCTGGTCAAGTGGTCAATGTATATTTATATATGTAATTAGCTTTTAAACAGCTTAGAACTTAGTTGTCCTAAGTAATTCCAGAAAACATTATTTTGAAGTTCAAAATAAGTAAAAGGTTGATTATTTTAAAAAAATCCTTCATTTTTTTATATTTTTGTTTTATTGAGTTTTAGTGCAATAATAAACTACAGATTTGTATTTTGGCTTATTAGAACAGCAATTGTCTTCTTGTTTTCACGTAAACAAACCTGCTATCTAAACCTTTTTCTGTTGATCGTCTTTTTTTGCCTTTCTTCAGCATAAGTCATTCGATTTCTGAAATGCAGGACAGATGTGAGAGTCTGAGAGAGAATTATCCTTGTGGAACTTTTTTAACACAGATGCAAGAGAAAGAATGATCTTTCTGTAAGCAGCTCTTTTTTTCAATGACCTTGCAGGTGAATCAAAAGATGATTCTGACACTGACTGCAAGCATCATGTACTGGAGCCTGAAACAACCAGCTGAAGAAGCACCTACAGCCACTTCAAATAGTGAAAATGAGAGTTTTCCCGATGGCAATGATAACTTGAGCATTGAAGGCGTGGTTCCAGAAGCATCATCTTCTTGCCCAGATGAAAATACAGACGTGGTGCCACCTCAACTTGTTGAAGCCTCTTTATTGAACACAGGAACGTCTTTGCCAGTTACTGAAAAGGAGGAGTGCATAGGCAATGAGGCTCCACCACAGCAAGAACAAGATGGAGAAGGTGAGCTAAACAAAGAAATGTAGAATTTCTTTTTGATCTTTTTCTCTCTATTATTTTGTTCTTTGTATACAAGTACATCTTAACATTCAGACTGTAAGCAGCTGAAAGTTAAATATTGCACTAAGAGCTACTCAAAGAAGTGTAGCATAAGTGAAGCCCCTAGTGGTACTTGTAATATATCCATCTCCACCACATCATTCTGCTTAGATAAACTCGTTGGAATCCCATTCAGAGGAGCGCCTCTTGCACCGAATTATACTTGGGATGCAAATTGCCTGAATTTTACTTAACATTTGAGCCAGTCGTGTACGTTTGGAAGTAAATATGAGTCTAATTCATTTGGTTTCAGTGTCAGATTTGGAGTAGATAAAATTTGAATTCAAATGTTACTATGAATTAACTGCAAGTCTTGGTAGATATTAACACACATTCCGTTTCTTCATTGTGAAAAATAAAAATAAAGTGCCTCAAGAAGAATTTGGTACAGGACGAAAATGTAGATTTGAAAAGCCGTGACTTAGATAAATTAGACTTTGACTTCTACCAATGTTGAGAAGCTGACTAGTTAGCATCCTTCTCCTTATCAAATGTTCAAAAACCTCTGGATAAAGAAAAAAAAATTGTCCAGGTTTTGATTAGAGTGTAGTTTCCTGCGTCTATGCAGTTGAATAGGCTGGAAAAAGATGCATTATAGTATTCATTAATCTATTTTATGAACATGAAAATCTTTTTTCTAAGACCAATCAACCATTTTTTTTAACTAAAAGCACTTTAAGCTAAATTTGTTATTCTGTTGGTATGTTGATTTGAAATCAATTCTAAAAAGGAGGAGAGGACTAGTTATACAATGCTAAAAATACATGAACTTAAATACAAGAAACTGCTATTTCATTTCTCTCCATCACTCATACGACAAATACAAGACAATTTATATGCTACCTACTCCTTCTACCTAGGAGTTACACAATTCATTTATGCTAATTTAAACATGAAAACTCTATATTCTAACAACTACGTATAATTTCAGAAGTTAAATTAATTCACCATAAATCAAGAATTCCTCACTAACTCGCGTCATAATTCATATTAACTGCACATTTGAAACATGGAGCATTACAACTTCCACCTCTCTTTCTAATGTTTGGTAGAATAAAATTGAAGCAAAATGAAATGTTTTTTGCACTTTGTTTTGTAAAGAAAATAAAAAATGAAAATGTGCAAAGAGGCTAATAAAAATCTAAAATTAAATGGTCCGATTTCGTCTATATTTGAGGTCCTGAAACCTAACTGAATTACTGTATTCAGTATAAAACATAGTCACATCAGATTAGTTTTAGAATTACTTTTTAGATTATGTGAACTGGAAGTTTTTAGCGAGGAAGAAAAGGGACTCTTGGATTAAATTCCCACCTGATAACAAACCATTTGCATGTCATGCAACGAAAACAAAAAGGTAAACTCTACTGTTTGTTAAACAGAAGAAGCACTCGTCCACGATCTACGGCTTGACTTGTGACTACGTCTAAGCTAGGGAAAGTAACATAATCAGGCTGGCTTCATGCATAGTTTGGCAACCAGAATTGCGGACCGTTGTGCTAGATAGATCTACATTAGTTCCATCGATGTAGTCCCAACTGAATTTGTAGCTAGACTTGAGGGAAGCTTGGGTTGACCGCACCATTCAAATATAAGTTGTGGTGTACCTAATGATTATGTACCCTAGCGTTCTGAAAGTCAGATATGGCACAACAAAAAAGGCAAAAAGCGATCGTTCGATCGGTTCATGACCTGAGATAAGGTAGGCCCTTTGATCAGCAAAATTGTTAAAAATTTTAAAAGTACAGATGGAATTCTGCTTTCCTCTTTAGGTTGTTTTTGCAGGAGGGTTGGCATGTCAAAGGAAGATGCCCATCAGCTGGAAACCTAGAAGGTACACAACAGGAACAGCTAAAATATACATATCGGAAGCTCAGGTTAGAATTGAATCTAGTACATCGAAAATGACAGAACCATCATCCCAAATTCGGATGTTTTAGATCCCTATAGTTCTGCCCACTTGATTCTACCCCACTTCCTGAATGAAATACCAAACTTGTCCATGATGTTTTACGTGCCCAATTCATGTAAATTTCCTGTTCCATCTTCACTCCTGTGCAATTATCCAACAAACAGACAATCACAAAACAAGCACTGGACAAAGAAGGTCATGCAAGAAAAAGGAAGTAGATAAATGAAAAAATAAATAAATAGCATTAGAGGCTGGTGTCAAGGGTGAAAGGACACATACGTTCCAAGTATTAGGTCTGCTATTTATTTTCATAATCATGTCCATTATGGAGGACCTAAAATGTATAGAGCAGCTTGTTTGGATATGGTAGACTTTATGAAAGACAAACATTTGACACAATTAGTAGTAAAACAACTTGAAGAGTTCAAAACTCATTGATACAACATAACATCTATAAACCAACAAACTAAGCTTAGAGACAATCACGAAGGATAAAGATAAGCACGCTTAGGTTTTTAAGTGGTTGAGTCCTAGAGACCTATGTCCACCATGAGATAGTTTTTCAAATTTTACTCACACCAGGAAAAAAGATATATGCTTATTTTGAAGCTTTGATAAGTTTTGAGACAATGGACATGTTTAGAGACATTGAAATTGCACAACGGCGTCCTCGTCCTCTTCTCCATTCTTCATTTGCTGACCGTGTTTTGTTGACACCTTGACATCTTGATAATGCAAACCATGGTAAGAATGACTGAGCTGTGAATACTGCTGGTAGTGAGATTTCCTTCAGCTGTGATGAATCTTCCCCTTAAACTCATCTTTTAACGTTAAGATTGAGCTTGGCCAAGTCGAGTTTGGGAAGAACTAGACCAACATTTTCTTTCATTAATGGTTTAATGAATATGCTGGCAATCGGTTCTTTGGTTGAAACATAACAAATATGTTTCCTCCTTGTAAGGACATCAAATTTTCCACCATGACCAAATGATAATTTTACCCTTCACCAATGGTACTTTCAAAATGGCTTGCAAAGGCAGTTCAAACTGAGTTGCGTTAAACCTAAACCAGGTCCAACCCTATCCCATGTTGGCTAACACCTAAGGTTCAGGAAAACTAGAGCCTGCTAGGTTGCCGCCACATTATCAAATGACCTTTTTGACCCAAAACATTAAAAATCCTACAATTTTTGAGAATTGCTAAAACCAATTCAATTAGGATAATTCTCATTCTGCAAGTCTTCAGGAACCGTTAAGAGTCACCTCTAACCCAAAGCGGCTTACAAAAAATAGAATACTTGCCAATTATAAATCATTAGAACATCCTCTGACCTTGCTGAAGTCAAGTTAGGATTTCCTCAATGAAATCTAACTTAAACCTGACTTACTTTGAGCTTTAGAATTCAAATTTCAGTTCTAGGCTGAGATGTCTTTTCATAGGGTATTCTGTCACCTATTTGGCAAGATCATAACTTAATTTGAGCTCAACCAAAACTACTTAACTCAAACCGAGTCGGAATCATTTTTTTTCAGCACTGGACATAAGTATTTTTTTTAGCTCATTTTGACCCATTCATCTTCAATTGAGTTAAATTACAATTTACAAATTCACTAAAGGTTGACGAGTTGAAAACAAGTCACTCAGTGTGAAGCTGCACTTTTGATATCATTTTTTATCAATCTTGACATCAACTTCGTAGTTTCTTCATGTATTCAAGATTATAATACTTTTAAGAGAGTATTTTAGAGATCAGTTGGAGTTGCCATGGCCTAAATCATGTTTAGCATAATCTCTTTCATGCTGTCTGCATATAGAACCATTTACATGCTGGCCAATTTAGAAAAATGTGATTTTAATGGGGTAAATAACGAAATTTTGAGTTGAAATTAAGGGTGCACCTAAACCTAGTCTTGACTCATGACGGGATGTGGTCAAACTACCACCTAGGTCATAGAACCCAGTTTTTGCACCAAGGGCAAAATGGTCCATTTTCAAAAAGTGCATTATTTCTTCATACATCTAAGTTCTATGCTGCATACACCTAAGTATAGGTCATGCATGAACCTAAGGACCTAGAATTGAACCTGCTTTGAACCTGAAAATGACCAGGCTTTAGCCATATAATAAAGCCTACATCTATTTGAGTCTAGTCCCAACTCAAAGCCTGACCTGGTCAGTCCACCTTAGACTGGACCCACCATTTTTGCAATACCTAACAATCTCCCTAAGAGATAACATTTTAAATGTATGTGTGAGATAGAACAAGGTTTTGGCCTTAAGGGATAATTAGGGAACTTTATGCTTCTACCTTCGGAGAACATCTAGAGAAGAGTATAAATCATACTTATGGTTACTGACATTATCATCTTGATGAAAAAAATGTTATGATGCGAGCAGAATTATAGTCGAGGTGGAAATTCCAAGATCTAAAGTGGTAGATGTAACTAAATTTTTCATAAATGCTATTTTGGGGATTTATATGTGAAAAAAAAAGAATTTTAAACCAATTATTGAGCAAGAGAGTTTATTGGGAGTGAGGAGATGCGTTGTGAGCTAATACTTAAGGGTTATTTGAAGAGACCAATTTAATCAAATGGTTTCTAAATAAAAACGTGGAAAATTAGTGGTGGATCTATATTAGGGTCATTAGCGGTTGTTGATAAGGGGAAGGAAGGAGAAGAAAATCATAAGGTTGAAGAAGATGAAGGTTGGAGAAAAACAAAAAAATTATTGAGAAAGAATAGATTGAACACAAGTCAACTTCACTTCACTTGCTTAGCTACGAATCTGTGAACCCTATTTATAGGGTGGTAATGTTGGTAAATAAAGATTCAATGAAGCTTCTACAAGATGGTGGAGAACATTCTATAATGTCGGTGCCTAAAGCTTATTTGAAATTAGGACACTTTTACAAATTTTCACCTTAGCCAGATAAACTGTTTCTCTAATATTTTTATTTATAGAAAAGACCAACTAAATTGACACAATACTCGAACTCGTTTCGAGGCAGAACCTTTGTCTACATATCGGCTGGATTGTCTCTAGTTCCAATCTTTTGGACTTGAAACTCACACGGAGCAACGAGCTCTCTGACAAAATTATGTTTTACATCAATGTGTTTTGTTATTTCATGAAACATCTTGCCCTTTAAGAGATGTATGACACTTTGGCTATCGCAAAAGATTGTAGTACGGTCTTGATTCATACCGAATTATGCACTCAATCATTTTAGCCAAATAGCTTCCTTTAGTGCTTCAGTTGTTGTCATATACTCTGGTTCTACACTGGAATCGTAGGTTGTAAAGAAGCTTTGTAGCTATGACGCAATCCCCAAAAGTAAATAGATAACTCGTGAGAGGCATCCACTTGTCCTGGTCACCTGCAAACTTTGAGTCATAGTAGCTGGCTAATATGTCACTTTTTCTTCCATATTCTAAGTGGTAGTTTGAAGTACCCCTCAAGTGCCGTAGGACAGGGGCGGAGCCAGGATTTCGTTTAGGGACGGGCCAAGGATTTCGTTTAGGGACGGGTCAAATAATTCAATCTCAAATTTGGGTAGGGCCAAACTGAACCTAAATAAAAAAATACATTGAACAATTAAAATTTTTTTATTTTTCTAATGTAATTTTTTTTTCCAGCCTGTTTGGGGCGGGCCACGGCCTAGGCGGGCCCTCCCCTCCCTCTGCCACTGCCGTAGGATCCATTTTACTGCTTGCCAATGCTCAGACTATGCAAATAACTATACATAACAATAAGAGCATGTTGAATATTTGGTCGAGTGCATACCATACCATATATGATGCTTCCAACAACACTAGCATAAACAACATGTGACATGTACTGTTCTTCTTGATTAGTTTGTGGAGAGGCATAGGCAGACAACCTTCTGAACTGAGCATCTAAAGGTAAAGTGACTGGAGAAGCCTTCAACATTCCGAAGCAATGCAGGACCTTCTTGATAGGCTTATTGGCTATTATAGACCTTTCCTGCTTATCTGTCCGTATGAATTTTCATTCCCCAATATCTTTTTTGCTGCTCCTAAATCTTTCGTCTTGAATGCTTTGCTATGTAGTTGCTTTAGTTTGTCAATTTCATACTTTTCCTTAGCAGCTATAAGCATGTTATCCACATACAATAGCAAATAGATCAAAAAATTATTAGTTAGTCTCTTAAAGTAAACACAAGAATCATACTTGCTTTGTGGCTAAGCATAAATGAGTCAAATCTTTGGTACCACTTGTCTTGGAGATTGCTTCAGCCCGTATAGAAATTTCTTCAGTAAGCAAACATGATCTTCTTTCTTTTTCATGACAAAATTTTTAAAGTATTGCATGTATATTGGCTTGTCTAGGTCTATATGTAGAAAAGCTACCTTAACATCTAGTTGAACTAATTCTAAATCAAGTTTTGCTATTACAACAAAAAGTAAATGAATAGATGTATGTTTAATGACAGAAGAGAAAACATCATGATAGTCAATACGTTTTATTTGGTTGTAGTTTTTAGCAACTAAACATGCTTTATATTTAACTTGTCTATCATCAGTCTCTTTCTTTTTGAAGACCCACATGCAGCCGCCTATTCACTTTCCTTTGGGTCGATGCGCTATAACCCATGTTTTGTTCTTATGAAGAGATTGTACCTTCATGCATAGTCTATACCCATTTGTTAGAATCTAGACTTGAAAAAGCATTAGCATACTTTGTAGGTTCATTCTCTTCACCTATCTCATCTGCAGCCAACAGAGCATAAGCAAGGCCACGTTTAGAATATCTTGTGGTGGCCAAATCATTCTTATGTTTCTTTCTCGAGCAATAGATTATGGTTCTTCTTTTGGAGTAGATTCTGCTTGATCATCTTCACACTCATTGCCAATAGAAGGACTTGACTCATCATCTGGTTGAGAAGAATGACTTGGTATCTAGCTACCAGGTGATTGACCAGTATGCCACTCCATTCGTGTATTGATGCTCTTGATTTTCTCTGGTTCAAATGCAATATCCTTCTCAAGTAATGCATCTCAGATTCATTAAAAGTCACATTTGTTTCAATGGTAATTCCGAGACTTTTAGAATTAGGGCAACAGAACCTGTATCATTTTGTCCCTGAAGCGCATCTGAGAGATATGCATTTCTTAGTCTGAGGCTCAAGTTTTCCTTCATTAGAACATACATACACTGAGCATCCTAAAACTCTTAAATGAGAATAGTCAACAAGCTTACTAGACCATAATACTTCTATATTTTTAAAATTGAAGGGTGTAGATAGAGAATGGTTTAGCAGATATGTTATTGTAGATACAGCTTCTACCTAAAACTCTATACCCAGGTTGGCATTCAACACTATGCATCAAGAGCTCTCTGAAAGAGTTCGATTCATATGCTTGCATACTCAATTTTGTTGTGGAGTTTTTTCATAGTTCAATGTCAATCTATTCTCACCTCCTTACAAAAGGCTTCAAATATCAGTTGAGCAAAACTCAAGACCATGATCTGTTCCCAACCATTTCACTCTTTCGCCTGCTTCGTTTTTTAATAAGTGTCTCTATTGCTGAAATTAAGTCAAAGTTTTTGACTCAAACTCTAGAAAGTAAACTAGACCTTCTTTGAAAAGTCATCTACAAAGGTAAGTGCACACCTTGCAGTGCCTTTCGATGGCACTCGAGAGGGACTCCATAAATCAGAATGTCTACAATTTAGCGTACCTTTTGTATGGTAGATGGCTGTCAAAAACTTACTCTTCCTTGCTTCTAGAGAATATAGTACTCAAAAAAATCTACCTTCCCGGTACTTTGACCATCAAGCAGTCCTTGCTTGGAGAGTATGGTCAGCCCTATTTTGCTCATATGCCTTAAAAATCTACCTTCCCCGTACTTTGACCATCAAGCAGTCCTTGCATGGAGAGTATGGTTAGCCCCATTTTGCTCATATGCCTTAGCCTCATATGCCCACAACTTAGTATTATCATGACTTGTTGTAGATGACATGTCTGCTCTAGTAACTATAGATCCAGGTAGTTTATATAGATTTCTAGATCTAGATACTTTCATGAGGACCAATGCACTGTTGCTGACTTTAAGCACTCCATCTTTACCAGTATACCAGCATCCTTTTGACTCTAGAGTACAAAGAGAGATGAGGTTTTCCATAAGTCCTTCAACATATCGAACATTTGTAAGCGTTTTTTATTATGCCATTATGCATTTTAATTCTAACAGCTCCTTTCCCAACTACGCATCATGACTCATTTTTCAGAAAAACAGCTCCATCTTCAATTATTCGTACGTAAAGGACCAATCTCTATGGGGCAACATGTGGTAGGAACTGCAGAATCAATAATTCAATCGTCAGTTGATCGCTTGGATATGGTGGCCAGTAGGACAAGTTCATTTTCTTATGCACCACTAGTTTCAACAAGTTGCTCCTTTTCATTACGGTGCTTCTTCTTGTTTATTACTTCGTATCACTCTTTTATTATGTGACCTTTCTTCTTGCAATATTTGCGAGGCTTAAAATTTCCCCTCCCGGTTTGGAGACTGATTTAGATCGAATGTTGTTTGCTTGCTTGCTTTGTAGGCTTTCCCATTACCGTCAGAGCTTCAAGCTGACTCTAAGTGATGTTTCAATAAGCTCTTTATCTATCAACTCCTTAGAGAAAAGAGCTTCTGTCACTCCTTCCATGGAGATCATGTCTCTTCCAACAAACGTGGTATCCCTAAAATTCTAACAAGGGGTTGGCAGCGGGCATAACAATATGCCTTCTGATCTTCAACATCAATCTTAACATCGCTATTTGCTAGGTTCATGATGATAACATTAAACTCATAATTCATGTAAATGAGCCTGTAAAAACGCACCTTCATTCATTCGGAGGGAATATAACTTCTGTTTTAAATAAAGCTTACTTGTGAGCGTCTTCTTCATGTAGAGGGACTCCAACTTTTGCCATAGAGCTGCGGCCATCTTTTCATGGACCAATTCTCGTAAAACTTGATTGGACAAGGAGAGTTGTATCATGATGAGAGCTTTGTCATCTATCTCCTGCTTGCGGTCCTGTCACATATTAGCTGGCATATATATTGTCAATGCTTAAAAGTACTTGGTGTATTCCTTGTTGAACAAGAAGCATTTTCATGTTAACTTGCCATAGGGCAAAACTAATGGTCCAATCAAATTCCTTGGTCTTAAATGTAGTTGACATTTCTTGACCTCTAGACTGGTAGGATAAGAGGATTGGGTCACAAATGGGTGTCTAAATATTTGAAATTAAGATCAGATTGCATCCTATAAACATGTAACCAAATTGCCCAAAAAATAGTTATGGACCAAGTAAACTGAATGAGTTAAAAATGAATCTAACCATGATAAAAAAAAAAAAAAATCCGAAGCAAAATATTGGTTTGGGTCCGTCCAAATGAAAACAAGGTAGGACTAAAAAACTGAAATGGTCCGACGGTAATGGATCAGATTCTAGGGCTTGACCTGGATAAATAGGTTTTATTAGACAAAGATCTTAAGAATGGGCTGAATTTGGTTTAAAAGAAACATGGGGGACCCATTAACGCATCTGTTTTGGATAAAAAATGATGGATTTAATAAATTATTAGAATCTGGATCCAAAAAAACAACCGCATCTTTTTTTCTCTCTCAACCTTTTTCCTTTTTTCTCTTTCCTTTTTTTTCCCCTCTCTACACGTGTGTGTAAAGGCAATAACAGGGGAATCAATAAGGCAACATCAGTCAGCCACGCCAATGAAGCAAATGAAGGCAGCAACGATTGTAATCTTCTCAAGAAGGAAACACCAATCAGTCATGACAATGGAGACAGTAACACTCACGATGGAAATAATATCAACAAGGAAATATGCACTGGCCAACCGTATGAAGAAAGTAATGCAAGGCAATGGCTGGCCAGGCAAATACTACAAGAGACGAAGATACAATTGCCAAACAGAGAGGCGAATCAACTAAACATGGAAATATCAATTGTAAATTAGATATTGTTTCCTCTTGTAATAATCGATATACTTAATCTCTGTTTTTCTTTAGTGTGATGGCCCTATTTTAATTATTTCCTCGACCCTTTTCAATTTCCTCTCTCTTCCTTTACCTTTCCACCACACGTGATCGGATCCATTTGGACACAAACTATCTCTTTCAAATCCATTTAAACCCGAACAGTCACTTAGTTCCAAATTATCCATTTATGGTACAGTTGGATCCAAACTATCACTTGCATAACTATTTAAATCCAAATCATCTGTTTTAGGTACAACTGGATCCAAATTATCGTGTTTGGGTTCATTCAGATCCAAACTATCACTTTTGGATCCCATCAAGATCCAAACCCCACTTCTATAATCCAATCAATATCCGAATCTCACTTCCAAAATCTCACTTTTCTTTGGGTGGAGATTTCACTTTTCAATCCAGTTTAGATCCAAATAGAACTTTCAGTCCTTTCTAGAATCCAAATAGTCACATCTAGATCCAAAATCCCAGAGTCAAGTCCAGAAGCCCTAGTCCATATCAAAAATTCTATGAAGCTTTAAACCTTCAAGTGGAAATTTTAGGAAATTTTGGCAATTTTAGCCGAGACCTTTCACAAATTTATAATTACTCAAATGCAAATTGTACAAGCACTCACCAGAATTTATAAGCACCATACAAGCATCTAATCACACGTGCATTGGTATGAGTTCACACTTTTATACACGATCCACAAGCATACAAGCACTCGTACTATGGCACGAGACCCACAATCATACAAGCACTCATACATTCATACAAGATCCACAAGCGTGCAAGTAATCATGCACACAAGCACTCGTACTACAGTACGAGACCCACAAGCATAAAAGCATTCATGCATTCATACAAGATCCACAAGTATATAAACACTCATGCATATATGCACTCGTACTATGGTACGAGACCCATAAGCATACGAGCACTTGTATATTCATACGAGAGCTATAAGCATTATAAGCACTCATGCATACAAGCACACGTACACTCGTACGAGACTCACAAGCACACATGCATTCATACTACGTTACGAAATCCACAAGCATACAAACACTTGTGCTTTTGTGCGAGACCCACAAGCATACTGATACTCGTACTTTAGTATATAAGTAGTAGTAAAGATCCATAAGCATCAAACAGCTGAACACCAGCATTTAGTGCGTGGATTTCATACTTTGGCTCACCATACATGAACAACCACACATAGTGCATGGACCTCGCTCTTCAGTGCACCCTTTGGACAACCCTACGAACTAGAACTCACACAAATGCACATTAAACTTGTTCCCATGTACATACAGGGACACATGGGCACAAAACCCTTTGAACTTGTGCTTTGGCACACCAGAACTCTACTCATATACATACGAAAACATATGAGTGTATTATAACTCATACTTTAGTGAATAGAACTCGAGCTTCAACAAACATAAGAACACCCAACATTCAATGGCAAAATACTATGCAATTTTTTAACTAAATATCCCAAATGAGATTTGTTGACTTGTTTTTGCTGTTTGGGTTTTAGTTTGGGTTTGGGTCTGGACTCGATCCGATCTGTTGTTCTTGTTGGGCTCTATTTAAGCCATTGTAACCCTAATTTAAAAGTGTGAATGAAAAATTAAGTGTGAGAGGGCCCGACTACTAGTGGGCGCCAAATCTTCTCTATCATGGTTTTTTTATCAGTCGAGTCGAGGGTTTTCCATGTTAATATCGTCTTCTTGCTGTCTTTTCTACTTTCAACCTCAAGCGATGTAGCGGAAGATCGAGACACCACAACAATGGCTGAGAAGATAGCAACATGCAACAATAGGGCAGAGATGGCGATGACACTTCACGCACGTCAGGCGACTGCAGCAGACTTCATCGCCTGTGTGCACATCTGAGCCCTTAGCTATAGCACCTCTGTCGCTACCTGCACAGTTGCCACCGCTGCTACATTGTTGAGCTTCGGTGATTGTGGAATCAGCCTCCTCTGTTGTTAGTATTGACCAAGCAAATGTTGGGACCTCTAGAACTGAAAATATCCCTGTTCAAGTCACCACTATTCGTCTTACCAAGGATAATTATCTTTAATGGTTTACTACTATCACTATGGGGATCGCTAGTCGAGGGCGGATTGCTTATGTCATTGGGAAGAAGACTGAACCACTTGAGACCAGTCTAGCTTGGGATACATGGTTTCTTGAGGACAACCAAGTCAAAACTTGGATTATCAACGTTGTGTCTTCCAATATTCAACTCCTCATTCTTCGTAAGAGGACTGCCAAAGATATGTGGATTATTTTAGAACAGATATATGGCCAGAAGAAGAAGGATGTTCGAGTGTATCAGTTGATGAAGGATGTCTATGCCCTACGGTAAGGAGAACTTTCCGCAACAGACTTTTATGTGGCATTGAAATCAAAATGGGAGGAACTTGACTACTACTCTGATGATACTTGGAATTGTCCCTAAGACCAGCTGTGTCATTGGGCCAAGGAATGGAAGAACCGAGTGTTTTGTTATTGGCAGGACTGAATGATGAATTCGAAGGTATAAGTAGTCAAATTCTTAATTTAGAAGAAGTGTATAGTATTGAATATGTCTATTCTCGCGTTGAAGCTGAAGAGCAAAGATGTCTTATTATAACAAGAAAAAAGGGGCTTATAGTGAAAGATTTGCTCTTGTTAGCCAAGCTCATAGATGGGGGCTACTCGACCCTCTCAGAAATATACTCACTGCAAAAAAACCTGTCACACCATAGAGTTCTGTTAGGATTTGCATCCTGAAAAGAAGAATAGTCATGAGAGATCTTCTAATAGGAAGAAGCCTATTCTTGATGTTACTAATCCTAGTGGGGAAAAAAACATCTACCTCTGCTGAATAGATTCATGAGCTTTATGCATACCTAAGCTAGATTGAAACTAGTCAGGCTGAGACATCAGTTTGAAACTAGTCAGGTTGAGACATCAGTTAATCGCACCCTTGCTATCTATAGAGAAAAAGGTAATTCTTGTATGGGAGAGTGGATTGTTGACAGTGGTGCAACCTACCACATGATCGGCAATCCTAAGTTTTTTCATGAGTATAAGCTTTCGTCAGGGAATGAATGAGTTTCTCTTGCCAATCGTTCCTCTATCTCTGTGGTTGGGAAAGGGAGTCTCTCATTTTTAAACAAGTTTTTAGTTCACAATGCTCTACATATTCTTCATCTTCCCTTGAATCTCATTTCAGTTAGCAAAATTATGAAAGAGTTGAATTGTGAACTTATTCTTTCAGCTAATCGTTGTGTTTTGCAGGACTTTGTGACAAGTAAGAGGATTGTGATTAGTTCAGTTTTTGAAGGGCTATATCGATTACCCATGTGTGTTGCCACAACTCTCATGATGGCGGTTAGCAAAACAAATAAGTGTAGAGAAGACTTCCTTCAGTTGGTTCTGCATTGTCATGAGCGCCTTGGGCATTTTCCTTTTGAAATTCTTAGACAGTTGTTTCTTGATTTATGTTCTAGTTTAAATATGACAATGGTATGTGATATATGTCATTTGGCTAAACATGTTAGGGCTCCATATCATGTTTCTACCAATCGTTTCAATGAAGTTTTTGCTTTGATTCATTCTAATGTACGGGGGCATTCAGGAATTCCCTTTTGCCATGGGTTTCAGTACTTTATAATGTTTATAGATGATTGTTTTCGTGACACTTTTGTATACTTGCTAAAAGACCGTAGTGAAGTGCTTAATGTCATAGAGACTTTAATCATTCTTGTAGAAACTCAATTTGGAACATCTGTTAAGACATTTTGGTCTGACAATGTTCGTGAGTATATGTGTTATTCTGTTGATAGTTTTTTTCGAAAAAAGAGAATTGTTCATAAGACGTCATGTATATGTACCCCCCTCAAAATGGGGTTGCTGAACAAAAGAATCATCAGTTATTAAATGTCGCCAGGTCCCTCTTATTCCAACAGTATCTTTCAAAACAGTATTGGGGAGATGCTGTACTCACCAGTGCATATCTGATTAAGCATATGCCTAGTCGCGTGTTGAATAGGCAGACACCTCATTTTATGTTATCAGGGAGTCGTCAACCTTTTTCTCTTCCACCTCAAGTCTTTGGTTGTGTCTGTTTTATTCACAATCATAGTCTTAATATTAAAAAACTTGATCCAAGGTCGATTAAGGGCATTTTCTAAGTTATTCGCCCACTCAAAAAGGATATGTGTCTAGACCCTTCTACTAGTCGTCTTTATGTTACCAAAGATGTCACATTCTTGGAAAATACTTTCTATTTTAGTGAGAATTCTCTTCAAGAGGAGAGGTCTACAACTAGTACAACTAGAGAAGAGTATTCTCCAAATCAAGATATTCAGTTTACAGATTTGTTGGACAACAAAAAGGAAAATGTTCAGGCTACAGACCTTCTAGAGCACAATAAGGATGATGGTTGCTCAACTGGAAATGAGGAAGAACGTAACCGCTTGTTTGGGCAGGTTTACTCTAAGCAAAGATTGTCTACAACTGAGCCCACTGATGAGGTGACTGGTAATGAAAATTCTAATCCCAATCCTAATGTTATACCTTCTAAGGATGACCCAAGTCATGCTTGGGAGTTGATGGTTGAAGGTACTGAGGCTGAAAATGAAGAGTTACCATTGCTCTTAGAAAGGATATCAGGTCATGTATTCAACACCCTATTGGTAATTTCATATCATACTTTGAGCAATAACTACAAATGTTTTATATCATCTCTTTCTATAGTTGTGATTCCCAGGACTGTTACTGAGGTTGAGAGCAATTTCAAGTGGGCTCATGCAATGCAAGAAGAGATGAAAGCAATGAACAAAAAGAAAACATGAGACGTGGTAAATATCCCTCAAGCGGCTCATCTGGTAGGATCCAAATGGGTTTACACAATTAAATATATGCTAGATGGGAGTGTAGACAAATAAAGCTCGCCTAGTTGCCAAGGGGTTCAGTTAGAAATATAGAATTCGCTACTTGGAAACGTTTGCTCCCATTGTAAAAATGAAGACAGTCATAGTCATTATGTCCTTAGTCATGATAAAGGAGTGGAATATATACCAACTTGATGTTAAGAACACATTTCTCAATGGAGACCTTAAAGAGGAAGTGTATATGTGTACGCCTCCAGGATATGAGGAAACCTGAAAAATGCTGCAAGCTTATATGGGCTCAAACAATCTCCCCGGGCATGGTTTGAACAACTTAGACTGGTGATGAGATAACATGGTTACTATCAAGGGAATGAAGATCATACTCTCTTTGTGAAGAGGAATGAGCATAAAGTTACTCTTCTATTAGTATATGTTGATGATATGATTGTCGCAAGTGATGATGAAGATGAAATAACAAAGTTAATGGAACTGTTGGCTATTGAGTTTGATCTCAAGAACCTTGGTAAGTTAAAATATTTTCTTGGCAAGTTAAAATATTTTCTTGGCATTGAAATTACTAGGTCCGGTACTAGCCTTGTGTTAAATCAACGGAAGTACACTCTTGATTTACTAAACAAACACAATGAGTGTTAAGAGATAGGCTTGGGACAAGTATAGTTGTTCCTTTGGGTTAGTACTTGAAAGTACCAAGTATGCATAAGACTTGATTTGAATCTATTATGTCATGTGACCCATGAATGCGATGCATGTCTAGTTATGTCTCTTTAAGCCTTTTACACTTGAATAAATAAGTCTAGTGAGCGTTCTACACTTGGTACCCTAAGGCCAATGGGCTTAGGAGATATTAACCTGAAAGCTCACTACATGGGTTCAATAGAACACATAACAAAATGATACGTAGTCATCAAAATGGTGGGGCTCCATAGTAGCCTGTGTGTCTGTGTGGTGGTGAGGTGTTTCCCCTATAGGTGAAGGTCAGCTTGATAAAAGAAAGAAAGAAAATAAAAGAGGAAAATAAGAGAACAAGAGGCAAAGTGAACAAAGCAAAGAAAAAGAAACATGAAACGAAAAAAAAAATAAAGAGTGTCTACTCTCGAGAGGCATGAACTACTCAAATTAGAAATTCTTTTACAAATAGCATGAAATTCCTCATGATCTCGAAACCACTAGGTTAATAGTTGCTCACAAGGGTCTCTATGAACTAGAGAGCATAAAGATCATGCAATGACAATGAAGTTAACAGGTTTCTAATGTTAATGGATCATAACAGGTTTCTGACGAGATATTAAGTTCAACAAGCACATAACTTTGCTACAAGATGTTGGATTTCACATAAAATCATCTTTGTGGACACACATTGAACTCATCCTTATGGATCCTACACTGAACTCGTCCTTAAAGAGACAATTTTTGTAACTCATGGTTCATGGGCACATAATGTTTAGGACTTGCTCTCACAAGTGCACAATGCCTTAAACAAGAAACTTTTCACAATGTTTTTCCAGTCTTATAAATATGGCACCTTTATTTTTCAAGAACACTGCAGATTTTGCACTCAAATTTTCACAAATTATGAAAGATTTTCTAAAACTAGTTGCTTTTAAGTACATCAATTTATGGTTTCTCTAAGCCAAGAACTTTCTCTTATACTAGGGCATTTTATTTTATTTGGTGTCATGTCTTTGCCACTAAGCATGACTTTGTACTGACTTAGTAGAAAAGAGGGTCATCTATAGACACTCTAAATTTTTTTATAGACAATCTAAATTTTTTATAGGTTAAAATGACTATTTTCCCCTCATAAATGAGATTTTGAATGTTGTATAACGAACTTTAAAGCATAGGGGCCACGAACTACACCAGATCAAATAATATGCTCTAGGCATCAAACACTAGGACCCACATCACCCAGACTGTAACATAGAAAAGTGACATACCCATGATTACTATTTTGAATAGTCATGGAAGTCCTGAGAATTATTTAAACGAAGATCAATCAAGATTATTTCCATCTCTACAAATCACTAGATATCATCGTAGCATGTTTACCAACTTACAGTTGGTTAGAAACTGTCCAAAAGTGACCCATTTCCCTAGGTTTTCTATCATTTCTCATCACTAGAGCACTTGCAGAATAGACTAGACCTAGACAAGTTCTCTTCAGTATTAGCAGAGCATTTTCAGCTTGAAAGCTAAAATTCCAATGTTAGAACACCATTTGGTATCCCATTTCTCCATTTTCACATATATGATCAACATTTTCTACCCAGTTCAAGCGAGTCAGCCCAAATATATCTAGAATCTCATTATTCAGTGCTAGATATGACTATTCTTATCTTCAGTTTGAACAATTCTATCTTAGATTGAGCATACTTGTTTTCTATTCATTCCAAGAGTATTTGTGTCCATAAATTATCACTGGTGACTTTTGAACTAATTCTTGAGAGATCTGGAATGCCAATTCTCAATCCTACACAGAACGATTCAATGTCACTCGAGGAGAGTATCAGTGTATTCACACATTCCATAGACAAGGTCAAAATCCCTGTTTCATATTTTACTTTTCACATTTTCATTTGTAGAGTCAATTTTAGTTTGGCCAATTTTGAAAAATGTGATTTTCCAAAGGCAAATTAAAGAATTTCCCACCAAATTCGGCATGCCCCAAGGACTAAGCCTAACCCACATCCTAGTGTGGTTAAACAGCTTACCCAACCAGCCATGTAGAGCCCAATTTTGTGCTAGGGGTGAAATCGTTATTTGTTCAAGTGTGCATTATTTTTGTATAAATCTAAGTTTGGTTACATAAATCAAGCCTAGGACATTCTTACACGACATCTGAGCCTAGTAAATCTGAACCAGCCTAGAATTGGACTTAACTGGACTCAAACCTACTTGAACCTGTTTGACCATAACATAACCCAGTTCGACCTAAGCGCGGCCTGACTTGTTCCAGCTCATTCAAGGCCTAGGTCAAGCCGTGGTCTACCTCTTGAACACTAAGTCTAGACGTCAGATCCTCAATCTAGAACATAGAATCAGAACTCAAATCTATAATTTGCTCTGATTTAGATCCAAATCTTGATTTCAGATCTTCAAATCTAAATATTTCAAACCAGATCTTGACCTAGACATTTGATTCAAATCTTATATCTAAATTATTATTCAGATATCAATCTAGATCTCTCCAAGTCCAGATAACAATCTAAACATGTATCTGAATCAAGATTTATATCCAAAGTGACTATATGCTACGATCCTTTTAAATTTTCCACTCTTCAGGAACACGTCACCCTTTTATTAAATTTTCTCACTCTCAAGGACGTGTGTCATCATCTTGCCTGATCTCAGACACTCAAAGGCATATGCCATAATAAGAGTGCACCACATTTGGTAGTCTTCCACTCTTAGATACTTGACACTTGTCACAATTCTAGAGACTCCTTTGTATTTGAGATTCTCCAATTCTCTATAAATAGAGAAGCCCTAAAAGGGGGATGCCCATCCCCCTCTCTAGCCCTTGGAGTCTGCATCGATTTTGGAAGAAAGCCTCAATTGCTACCCACATCCAAATAAGGAAATGGAAAAGAAGAAAAAAAAAGAAGAAAGAAAAGAAGAACTTAAGGAAGAAGAAAAAGAAGAAGTTGAGATAGGATTTTCCACCCTTTCATTATAAACATATACGATTTTGTCATTTTTCTTCACGTTTACTGTAAACATGTTTAAATTAATGGTTTCCAAGCTTTTAGGTCAAGACTTTTGGGTTTTTTATTTGTTTTCTAGCTTTAGAGATACTTCTTGAGTTCATGCAAGATTGAGAAGTGCAGAAATTTCAAAACTTTACCTAACTTCGAGAAGCTCCATCTCTTTAATCAGAAATAGTATTGAGAATCCATAAAAAGCATGTCTTTCCCTATATGTCTATTTTCCACAAATTTCATCAAATTGTAAGCTTTTTTGGTTCTTCATTTGATCATTTCCCCAAAGTTTATTTTCTGTAACTTTCAACCTATAGAAATCGGGTCCTAAAATTTGTCTAACTTGCGAACTTCATAACTTTTGATTGAGAACTCTTATTTGCATCCTGTAAAAAGCTAGAAGTTAGATCTATGTGTCTAGTTTCTTCCCATCAAATGTAAGTCAATTTCAAGTTTATTTGACCAATCAATTAGGTGATTTAGGCAAAATTATTTTCTGCAACTTTCTACAAATCATATTTTTATCCAACTTCGTGATGTCGTTTATCTCTCTCTCTCTCTCTCTCTCTCTATATATATATATATATATATATATATATATATATATATATATATATATATATATATAGTTTTTTGTGAAACTTTCAACTCCTATGATTCTCTGTTACATAGAGAATTTGTAGATCAATTTTTAAGCAAAAATAGGTTGATTTGATACCCTATCCTTGTTCTAAATGTAGTTATATAAGTATCCAATCAGTTCTGTTTCTATTACTTTTTGCTATTCATGTTTTATGTTCCCAAAGTCATTACTTTTTACCCCATGCATGTTTTTCGGATCTGTGTAATGCTGTTGATTCTTTATTATGTGGAGAGTCTACAGACCAATTTTCAGATTAATCCAAATTGAAGATAGAGTTTTAGTTGGACCAAATGTAGCTGACCAACCAGTTTTCTAGACTTTTTCTTGTGTTTCGAACATAGTTAGGGCTTTTTGTCTATGCTTGTAAATCATAATTTATTAAGTTTATTTACATTCTTTTTATTATGCATAGCCCATTTGCCTTTGATATTATAATGTAGCATTTGATTTCAAATTTTCATTCGGATTCACTGAGAAATGTATGCTAGTTTAACACGTGCCTTGAAACAATAGTCATTGCACATGTATTTATGATTCAAATTGGTTCCTACGTGGGTTTACTTTTCAAAATCATACATCGTATAATCAGATGTTTTATGATATTTGATGTGCATTCATATACTTTGCTTTCGCTTTGTATCATGCATTTAATTTCAAACACTGCACTTAGAGTTAGGCTATGTAAGAATGAGGTTGGGTTATTAGCTGCATGCATATGACAAGAGTCCTTGCATGTACTTGATCCAAATTTATTTCTACAAGGGCACACATTTTCAAAAACTTAGTCTTAAACTGCACATTTTCAAAATTGAACCAATTTTCAAACACTAGCTTTAGACATGATTGAGATCTAACCCAAGATTTGACTTACCTCAAACCACATCAGCTTTACACGATGTCTTAGTCAAGACTGGACGTCAAGTTCCACTACTAACTCAAGTTGAAACTCAGTTGAAACCTAGATCCTAGTTAGATTTATCTAAGCTAACCCTTTGAACCTAGATTGATCCTATGAACCTGTAATGGATCCAGATCTTGTGAATTGGATCTTAGACCTTCGAATTTGAATTCTGATATAACTGAATCTGAATTTAGAAAATTGGATCTTAATTTCTCACATTTAGAGCATCAGATCTAGATTTCAAGTAACTTGGATCATGATTTTGGATCTTACACATAATTATATTCCAATTTGGATTTTGAATATTATACCTAAAATTTTGGATCTTAGATTTTAGAATCACAATTTCAAACCTTATAGGATTAGGATTATATCCTCACTTGAATTTTGGATTTCAGATCTTCACAATATTTGGATCAAGATCTCAAACTTTACAAGTTGGAATTTCAAAATGGATCTCAGATCTCAACCTTTGTTGACTTCTTGGATTCAAAACCCCAATTCTAAATCCTTAGATTTAGATTTTCAAATTGGATCATAAAGTTTAAATTTGGTTTTTTTTTCTTGAACCAGATCTTGGATACAGATTTTGATCTCAATATTTTGGATTTCAGTTCATAGTTCTTTTCATGTCCACATCCCTAAAACCTTAGAAACCGGTTCTCAACCATGTCTGAAACTAGTTTGCATTCATTCATATTAGATTTAGGAATTGTTGCATGAATCGATGATAATACGGATCAGGAACTGTACCCCTGGATTATAAAAATCTTTTGTTCATACACTCTAATTTCTAATGATCCATTTTGATTTTCTAAATCTCATCTATTTAAATTTAAGAGCATGTTAGGATCCAGCAACAATCATAACTCAGAATCTAGAATACTCGACCAGTTATGGGTGATCTAGCTTACTTTGTTTTAACCATACTAGCTGCACTAGCATATGATTTTCCTTATGACAACACCAATTTGTCCTGCTACTTTATTGTTTTCTCGTAGTAGGATAATCCAGATTTGGTACGTCATGGTTTTATTGATAAAATAAACAGGGGTGGGCATCGGGCTGGGCTGGGCCAGACCGGGCCGGCCCCATAAAATCGGTTTCGGGTCAGCCCAAACTTGGACCCAGGCCCGGGCCTGAGACCCAAATACAGGCCCGGGCCCGACCCGGCCCAGTCCGTTTAAAATAAAAAAATATTTTTTTAAATTATAAAATAATTTTTAATATCAAATATATTTTTAGTAATAAAATATATATTGTTAAATTAAAAAAATAAAAAAGCTATTTTTTAAATGTTAACAGGCTGGGCTTGTGCCGGGCCGGGTCCCGGGCCCCAGCCGGCTGCCCGGCCCCGTGCCCACCCTTAAAAATAAACAAGTTCTTGAGATAGGTTGTGCATTTAATGGTAGCTTGTGCCAACTTCTTAGGAAGAAGTAGACAAAAAGGTGATGCTCAGGGCAATTGCTTGTTGCTTGCATGGCTATTGCTTGCATGGCTATTTAGTAGAATTGGTACATTAATAATGCTGAAAGTGGAATATCTCGATGGCCCAAATTCACTATAATCTTGGTTGTGGATGTTCTTTTGCACAGTTTTGCACAGTGAAGAAGATACCTCATTCCATCGTGATAAGCAACACTGTAAAAAAGAGCAGTTCGGGGAGGATGGGCATGCCCCAACTGACTTAATTCTCCACCCACTTGTTTTTAGGTCTACTCTGATGACAATGACAACCGGGAGCCGATTTGTAAATGGAAGCAAAGTAGACCAAAAAAGCATCAACTCATAAGCTTACGTCCCAACAAATTAAGCAAGGAGAAGCAGGCAATTAAATCTCACTTGTTCGTAGTGGTAGTAAGCGATTTTTTTAAAAATATGTAGATAAAATATTGTGTGTGTGTGTGTGTGGGTATACACTCTCTTTTGAATTGATGTCACTCACTAAAAGATATGGCACTCCCGCTGTTCCCTAGCCAGGCGGTGCTGAGTAGTTAAACGGTGAACATGTATCTTAGCTTAAGAATGTCTGGTTAATATTTAACATATTTTTGGAAAAAGTTTTCAGAAGTATGTTTCTGGAATTGGTTTTCTGGCAATAAAATTTTAGATTTTCAAATGTATGTTGTGTTTGGTAACCATGAATTATTTTTCTGAAAATTTCCAGTTTGATTGCAAGAAATGACGAATCGCCCCTTGCAAGAAATGACGAATCGCCCCTTTCTTCCTCCTTCCCCTCCTTCCCTTTCTTCCTCCTCCCTCCTTCCCCTTTCCTCCTCCCCTCTTCCTCCTCCCTCCTTCCGTTCTTCCCCTCTTTCGCCTCCCTCCTTCCCCTCTTCCTCCTCCCTCCTTCCGTTCTTCCCCTTTCCTCCTTCCCCTCTTCCTCCTCCCTCCTTCCCCTCTCCTCCTTCCGCAGTTCTTCCCCTTTCCTCCTCCCCTCTTTCTCCTCCTTCCTTCTGCTTTCCCCCTCCCTCCTTCCGTTCTTCCCCTTTCCTCCTCCCTCCTTCCGCTTTCCCCCTCCCCTCTTCCTCGTCCCTCCTTCCTCCCCTCCGCCTCCTTCCCTTCTCCCTTCCTTCCACGATCAAGCCCAACCGCTCAATATGTTTCCACCCCTCGGGTGGAAACATATTTTCGGAAATATGTTTCTGATTTTCATGTTAAATTCTATGTTTGATAAACAAGAAATATTTTAAAAGTTTGAAATATTATTTTACTGCTACAGTAAAACACCTGACCATTGACCATCAACCACTACCTTAGTGTTAGGATGGTCACGAATTTGAAGTGGATGCGGCCTTTTAGTATTTTCACCATCGTCGACTAAACGGCCAAATACTCTCTCCGTCCACTGATGTTCAGGCCACAAACGACCGCTTGAAATACGCTCTGTTGATAATGGCAAGCACATATATGTGCTGCAGATAATCTTGGAATGAAATGATGTCTTCACGCTGCAGCAACTATAATTGGTGCCAACTCGTGATGGTAATCGACAGGGGTCAAGTGGCAATGTGCACTGATTTAACAAACTCAGTTACATGACCATGGGCAATTATATAAGAAAATTATATTGGGTAGCAATTGGTTGTGAATATGGCATCAAGTCGTAAAACTGGGTATTTATGTTTATGAAACGCATATGAGTAAATTTCGTAAGAATAAAATTGGAATTTTACTAACCCTCAGCCTCAGGGCTTTACTTTCAGATAAGTAATCGTCCAACAAGCTCTACTACGGATATTTATGCAAATAAGATGCATACAAGTACCTACCAGTAGAAAATTTCTGACATAGAGACAGAAATAAAATTATGCACTACAAAAGGGGGAAATTTTGAAATATATTTTCATTTTTCTTAGAAATCTAAAAATTTAGATTAAGGAACATCAAGTTTTTTGCTAATTAGAAGATTATATATATATATATATATATATATATGTGTGTGTGTGTGTGTGTGTGTGTGTGTGTGTGTAATAGAGAAAAAGGGCACTTTTTGGAAATGATTTGTATCAAATTGTTACGTATTTTGATTCTAGAGAATGATATGTCCCACTTAAATTGATTGGGATTGAGAGTTTGTAGAGTTGAATGATTTTTTAATTATGATTAATTTATAATTTATATGTTTAATGAGAATCAATATGACTGTGCATACACATGCTAGATGATATTTGCTTAGGACAGTTACAGGTGTCTTTAAGCCTTGAGCACGAGCGATTCATTTAAGCATCTTAGAATTATAATATACAACATCATTTAATAGATTTTTGAAAAATGTACTCTAAAAGTCATATTGCATTAGAAGTACTTGCCACTTGGTGATCCTTCTTGTGGGACAATGTTGCTCCAAAATGTACTTGAGTTGAGATTGCATCGAAGGTTTTGCTGAGCTAATAGATTGCATGTTTTCAATGTACAGCCCTCCTCATACTATGCTAGAAATCATCCACAAATGGAATTGTTTACTCAAATATAGATCATCAACCGTTGTCCCTCTGCCATTATTTTCAAAACTTTTGGATTCAAGAGATATTATTGATTTGATTGAAGGATTACTAACATTTCAGGCCCCACTCAAACTTGATGCCCTTTCTGAGTAACTGATTAAATGGTTTACATCAGAGGGCTAGATTTGAGATAAAACGGCAGATGGCTTGTATCCTACCGTGTAAACTGTATAGTTCTTTAAGATCGGTTGGGGCTCGCATATCTATAATGGCCTTAGCTCTGGTGGGGTCCACTTCAATTCCCCTTTTCCTCACCATATATCCCAAATGTTCGCCTAACTCAACAACAAACACACACTTCTGTGGGTTTGATGAGAGCCTGTATTGAATCCACCTGTGTTAGCACTCTGATGTAATCCTGATGTGTTTTAGATTTTACAAGAATATCATCTATGTAGGCATCCATGAACTTGTGCATTTGATCATGGTGGTGGCCTTTGCTCTTTGATATGTTGCTTTGACATTTATCAATCCGAAAGGCATCAATGTTGTTTACATGCCAAATTCGCATCTTACATGTAAACTGTATAATTGGGATATAATTTTACATGTACTTGCCATTGTTTTCAAATGTGGGATTCCAAGATACTGGACTCGACCTATCGGGAACGAGGTCTGACCATTCCTAGCGCCTTTACCAGCGGTTATCAAATTAAGGACTAAATCAAAATGTTTTAATGCTGTGTAAGGACTAAATTAAGGACCTATCGGGAACGAGGTGGACCTATTTCTGGGGAAATAGGATCCAAATTCAAATGCTTGTAACCGTGATTTGAAATATTAATTTAATTCTTTGTATTTCTATGAAATCTTGTTCTAAATTTGAACTAGGAGCTGTTATGGAGATCCACCAAGATATGGATGTCTAAGGTTCATGATCAAAAGTTAGAGGTCTGAAATCCAATAAAATTTTGATTTTGTATCTATGATTTGATCTTTTAAAATCCAAATTCAGATAGGATAAATTCAAATTTGATGGTTAACAAGATTTAAATTCTTGATTTGAATTCAATTCTACGGGAATCAGCCTAGGGTTCATGATCCAATATCAAATGTTCAAGATCTAAAATCCAAGTCTAAGATCCAAAATCTGAGATCTGAAATCCACATTGTGATTCTAGAGATCCAAATCCAAAAATGGTAGACCTGGTTTTGATATCATGATTTGGATTCATTATCCAAGCAATCTAGGGTTTATAATTAAGATTCAATGCTTTTGAATCGAGATCCAAGATTTGAATAGAATAAGCATTAGTCGACTAAGCTGGCTAGGCTTAGGGGCTCAAACCTAGCTAAACTGGGTCTGGTTTTGGGACGAACCTAGTTGAAATTGGCAGACCATGTTGTTTATATTTCGGACTTCATGTTCAATAGAAGTGGGTTTTGTGTAGGTCAGCTATGTCCTAGCTCTAGGGTTTCAGTTTTGGATAGTGGGCTCTAAGACCGGTCTAGTTGAGGTATAAGAGAGCTGATATAGGGTTAGACTCCATGTCTGTATGATTTGTTTTTGAAATCATTTTATCAAAGTTGATTTTGAGACCATTTAAAGAAAACTATGTTTTGGAAAGTTGTCCTCTGTGATTGAGCCGAGCTGCTCACATGCTAGGGCTACTACGTCAAGGTATGCTACTAAGCTAGCCCAATCTAGTTTCAAACAATAGTGCACGTATGTGCAAAGTGACTAATGTGCATATTTAAATAATCATGCAACACATGCTTAATTCAAGAATGAAATATATAAACTACATGCTTGCTTTAAAAGGAAACTAAACAGAAAGCACAAAATTAAAGAAAAGCGCGATGGGAGGGGCATACCTGACCCCTAAGCGTGGTCTCAGAGCATTAATTTAAATTCAATCCTAAGAAAGCAAATAAGCTAAACTACTATATTATTAAGGAAAATAAAGCCAAACCTAGGAGATAAGCAAGAAATAAACTAAACTAAGCTAGTAGAAAGCAAAAAAGAAAAACCTAATCATGCTCCTAAGAAAAGAAAAGAAAGAAAAGCACTACATTGCAAAGAACAAAAGAAAGAAGGAAAAAAGGTTGCTCGAACCTTGAGATCTAATTGAGCCTGCTCCTACGACCTTTGCACTGAGCTTAGTTGGGTCTTGGTTAAGTGCTACTGCAGCAGCTCAAACTCAAGACTTAGACCTAAGCTCCAAAACAATTTAACTTCAAGTGAGCCAAACTCTTTAAGCACCTATGTGGGATTTGTCCAAATTTTATGGGCCTTTTTAATAGCTCAATAATTCATGGAGAGAGAGGGGGAAGGCCCCTTTCATAGGTGAGAAGGAGGTCGATCTCCCCGAAGGGAGATCGATATACGACTAAACTTTTAGTCATGCTCCCGCACTCAAAAACACAAAACTAGTTTAAAATGACGTTTTCATTTGAAAAATATTTGCTGCATTCTTGTTTCAAATCTAAATTCAATTCTGCGAAAACCACATGTGCACATGAAAGTGCTGATCGATTCATGATAAAAAATTTGGATTGACATTAAGCGTGGAGGACGAACGATGAACATGGAGCGGAGAAAACACACATTTAAAGCTTGTATTAAAACAGACATTAGATAGAAAAATGTTCATTCCAACTACATATGGATGAAGATCCTATCTATGATGGCTTACTCAGAAATAATTTTGCATGATTCATATCCTTTCACAAATTGACCTTAGGCATAAAGTGAGAAATTCACGATGCATTATATGAATATAATGTGGATTAGGTTCACATATGGATCTTGGACCTAGATTTGATTTTGAAACCTAGATCATAGTCTAGATCTAAATAAGGTTCTAGAAAAAGGGTCTGGATATGGTATGAAGATCTGGATCATGATTTGATATTAAGAATCTTGATTTAAAAAACAAATCACAGATCTGAGACTTGGATACAAGATCTAGATATGAAATTTGAATATGAGATCTAAACATGAAATCTGGATATGAGATCTGAAAATGGCATGAACCTGGACCTAGCTCAATTTGGGCTTGGTGGGTTTATACTCAATCACTTGTACTAGATCGAAGTTGGATTCAGTTAAAAATTGGTTCAGACCTAGGCATGGCAAGGGGTCTACTGGGCTCAATTTATGTTATGTTTTGGGAAACGTGGTTCAATTGAAATTTGAAGTGGGCTCAACTTGGGCTCGAGGATACTGGGTTCATATGAACTTGTATGAAATGCTAACTTAGGTTCATGTGACTCACAATTTAGGTTTTATGAAAAAAATGTACATAGCAACAAAAGACTATAATGAACCTACCATGAAAATCAAAACCAATGGGTTGTGTGGGCATGTCGACCATATTATAAGGTGCACAAGGTACAATTAAGGCTTTTTGTGAAATTTAGTTGAAAAATAACCTCATTTTCCCCTCCAAAACTCCAAAAAAAAAAAAAAAAAAATTCGTGGGTAGTATGAGGACCCTTTTTTGAAGGCTAGGCAAAAGCAAAATACAACTTTCAATATGAGGTATGTCTGTCTGATCTAGAGCTGGACATACTTTCTTGAAGAGTTGCTGATTGCAACCATGTAAAGAAATAGAGAAATTGATTTCCAAATTGATCATAATTTAGTTCGAAAAATTGAGCCACAGTGACGCTAGATGTTCAGAATTAGACAACCCTTTCTAAATCTATAAAGTGGAAATTGAGCTCAAATATGGATGATTGAACTTAAATCAAAGTCTGAAATACTTAAATGGGATACATAATATGATCTTAGATCGGTGCAAGTTGATATGCTCTCGATTGGGAGAATCTTAGCTTGGACCTACCAAAGTTGGTGAGAGGCTGTCACTCTGATTTTAGGACAAAGCTCTAGAACTCAAATCTAGATTCCAGAACTGAAAGTAACTAAAGAAATTTTGTGGACACTGAGGAGAATTTTTGTTAAGTCTAGTTTGGCTTGACATGGTTTTGGTGCACCAGAATTGGTAGGTGTATAGTCTCAGTGAGCTGATCAGGTTAGAGTGATTAGAGTGAGCTGGTCTTGAGTTGAAGAAGACTAATAATGACTCATGAGGTTTTGTAAAGATGCTAAATGACTCAACTGTTCAAAAGTTAGACAATTCTCTAAGTTTTGGTGAAAATCCCAACTTTTCTAGATCAATGTGACAGGACAAAGGGGCAAAACAATATTTTTTAACAGTGGCGACATAGGTGGTCATGGTCTAGGTGCTCAATGCTAAGATAAAATGTGCTTGTGTGGTTCAGTAATGACACTTGTTATTGAAGTTTGATTTCTAAAATCAATTTTGAAATCTCAGGGTAAAGGATAAAATGATCATTTGGATTTATATAAATGTTAGGTATCCACATATGCATAACAAAAAGTTTCACAAGGAGTAGCAAACGATGTCTTGGGTTGATCCTTTGTAGTCGTAACCAGTCTATCCATCCATGAAAGAGAATATTGCATGTCCCGCCATGCTGTCAACTATCATGTCAATATTCATCAAGGATAGTTATCTTTGGGTGTCGCCTTGTTGAGATCTTTGAAATCAATGCATATTCATACTTGTATGTTCTTTTTAAGCACCGCTATTATGTTGGCCAACGACTATGGATAATCTATAATTCTAATAAATCTATCTCTTAGTAGACCCTTTAACCCTTCTTTGACTTTATCTTCAATTTGAGCATCTAATTTTCTTAATTTATGATTTACGAGGTGGCTTCCTGGCTTTAAAATCAACCCGTGCTCTGCCAATTTTGGATCTAGCCTTGGTATATCTTCATATGTCCAAGCAAATACATTTTTGTAGTTTTCAAGTGATGCACGCGAATCTCTACATCCACTTATGTAAGTATTGACTAGAACAGTTGTCTGTGCATAGGGCTGATAAAAATATACAACATTATCTTAATAGACATATCTAATTGTAGACATCCCAAATTTCTCACAAGTCAAAATGATTGTTTTGTCATTCACAATGTGATTTGAACCAGTTTTCAAAGCATGATTTTAACAGTTGGGGACATTTTTCGAAATGGAACTCTAAGAACATTATTCCAGAACTAGGGACTTAACCCATACCACTTAGGTTGCTACCATCTTGAAAATGATCAATTTTACCCTTGCAACCTGCCATTTTTATCTACGTAATGGCTGTTGGTGGAGAGGCGTTGACAAGGTTGCTGCCAATGAGAACTGTGATTGGTGGAGAACAAAGCGCAGGTGTGGTGCCAAAGTTGTCTTGCCAGCATGAAAATAGGTTTCGTTCTTTGTTTCCTTGAAAGGAACCTTCCACATGGGACATCAAGCCTGCAGCAATTTTTTTCTTTCATCGGTTCATGTAAACTCCAAACTTAGGTTTATACAACACTAATGCACGCACGTACAAATGACGATTTTGGCTTTAACAAGAAAGTACACTTTACAAGGCTGTGTAAGCATTTTGAATACACTGAGACGTGGGTTAGGCTTAATCTTAGAAGCGTGGCAAGTTTGGTGAAAAAATTGCTCAATTTACCTTTGAAAAATCACATTTTTCAAAATTGACCAAATTAAAATCAAACATACATAGAAAGGTGCAAAGTAAAATCGAAAAACAAAGATTTCGACATTTTCTATTGGAAGTGAATACATTTATACCTTCCTCGAGTGATGTTGAATTCATCTGTGTTCTTAGATTGAGAATTGACATTTTAGATCTCTCAAGAATTAGTTCAGAAATCACTAGTGATAATGTCCAGACACAGGCACTCTATAGTGATTAGAAAGCTATAATTATACTCAATCTAATATATAATTGCTCGAATTGAAGTTAAGAATAGAGAATATAATCCTAACTCGATTCAAGCTAACTCGCCTAAATTGGATAGAAATGGTGATCAAATATGTAAAAATGGAGAAATGGAAAACCATTTCCTGGAAATGGTCGCTCTAATATTGAAATTTGAGCTTCAAAGCTGAAAATGAATCCAAAAATGCTCCTATCGTAGGTCTGACCTAGTCTATAGGTGTAGGTGTGTTGATGATGAGAAATATTTGAAAAATAAAAAAATGGACCATTTTTAGACCAATGATCAAATATAAGCTAGCAAACATATTACCAAGATATCTGGTCATTTGTAGAGATGTAAATAACTCTTGAATAAAATAATTGTAAATGAAGTTATCATGAGCAGAATGGTCACCTTTTTAAGTGGCAACAACTTAGGTGGGTCTAACCCTGATGTTTGAAAGGCTTTTAAAAAATCAGTTCAAAATCTCCTTTATAAAGAGTAAAATGATCATTTTATCTCGTAAAAATTTAAAGTGTCTACAAAGGATCAACAACAATTATAATACAATGATGACATAATCTTTATAACATTTTTTAAATTTTTAACCATATGGTAACATCTGAATAAAATATGAATTATCCTATGTCACATAGGTATGGGTACGGGGTGCCGGTGCTAGTACGGGTATTGACCATTTTTAAAAAACTTGAGTGCGGAGATACGATCGTATATATATGTAAACAATAAGAATACTTAGAAAATATGTATCAAAATAAAAAATATACATCAACATAAACAAATAAATAACATAGAAAATATATATCAATGACTCTTGCTCCAGCAATGTGTTTAAGAAACCTATGAAAAACTTTAAACATATGGACAACCAAGCAACCCCCTAGTCAAATATGAACATCAATCAAATTTTCACATCTAAAGAATAAAATAAAAAGTAAGGTAAAAAAAATTAATTCAAAATAAAATTAAACAGTTTGGATCTATAAGTACCCAAGTGTCAAAGTACCTATTTTAAGTACGGGTACAACAACACAGATACGTGGACTTTACTGAAGTACCCATGTAACTTAAGAATTATCTTATATTGTACCTTCAATCATTTGAATTTATAGCCTTTTACTTCGTGAACAATGTCTAGAAAAAAAAACTAATTTCTAGAACGCCTAAGATCAATTCATACACAAGCCGAGACAGTCAGGTGGACATCAAAGAAACAAGCCTATCTTATTAACCAAGGGGAACTGTATAATAACACACGCATGTCCTGTGCACAACTTTACGTAGGATACCTGTATATAATGGTTCACTGCATGTATTTTTACCATGCACTAGTCAACTTGTTAATAAAATCATCCAGCAGTGTTGCATAACTGCCAAATCTGACCACTCAGATACAAGCCCTTAGGTTGTGACAACCCAGGATAAATTATCAACTTTACAAGGAAGAAGCAGCAACAGCATATTCACAGTTTACAATCACAGAAACAGCATGGGCATGTCCTACGTTGTGAATGTAGTTTGTACGTCAAATGCAACGTACTGTAGGTTACATGTACATCAACGGTCCAGCAGCACTATTCAGCATGTACGCCTCTTAATTAGTTAATGAAATACCACATCTAATGCACGCACCTCCCACCACTTTAGTGCACATATTCACGCTTGACTGTTCAGTCACCTCCATGGACCAGGAAAAGAAATTCTGCCAAAAACAAAAAGAGCAACCAAATCAAAAACCAAATTTTACATAGCATATAGTACCAAAAATAAAAGTTAATTTACCATATAATGAAGGCTTCTCATTCAAATCCATGAGATATCAGAAGGTATGCAACCAGTTTCCATAAACGCCAAAATTTAGCACCTGCTTATGCTTGATTACCTGAAGACAAAAGTATGATAGACTTCACAATTTTCATTAAGCATAATGAAGGTCCCTTAACAACCATCATGAATTCTTTCTTCATTCGCAACCAAAATAAGCATCTCCAATCTTCTATCAAATAGTGCTGCACTCTCGTCTCTCTTGTCCAGCTCAGCCGCTTCTGCCTCAAGCCATTTCTCACGCAAATCATCAAGGATGTTCCCTTGATTAGTAGTCCCACCAGCTCCTGGTGCACTAGGAAGGGTTGTCCGCAATGCAGAATCACCAGATGGTGGTGGAAATCTTAGGAGCATAGCTCTAAATTTACTTGTATCAGCAAATGCCTCAAAATTGCAAGCCATTGCATCTAGACAGTACTCCCTAATTTTCAATACATCATACCTACAAATTCAATCAAAATGAAATTTAATATATGACAGTATGCCTGCCCAGAGGAGATAAAGAGAGAGAGAGAGCACAAGACTTCAGACTTGCAATCATCTTTAGAGTGTCTTCCTACAACAGAACTTGTAGTTTTTTCATTCTAAGTTTCCAAATTGATTACTGAGTCAGAATCAGTACTTGCAAGCTGCGCTTACTACTAGGTTAACTAAAGTCCAGAACGATTAACTCACATCACAATACAAATTTGGTAAATAAGGCCCCTAATATTACCAAAAACAGTAGTACAGAAGGCAGGTGTGTGACAAATATGAGAACAGAAATAAGAAACTAAAAAGAAAGAACAGTACGACTACTAGTGGGCATATGGAAATCTACGACTACTAATAATCCACTGGCTGGTAAAGAAGGCTGTTACAGAAACAGCCACAATTAGGAGAGAGAGAGAAAGAGCCAGCAACTAGCCCTTGGCTAGTCCCAACAAGAGTCAATTTCAACCAGGCTGTGGATGAGCGAACAAAGAATAAAAATAATACAAATAAAACAGAAAAATACAATAAAAACCTGTATACAAGTATATATATATATATTTTCCAGTCATATATGTGTTAAACATATTTGATTATAGATTTATATATAATAACTAAAACATACATATAAGTATGTACGCATATTTTAACACCTTCCTTCAAACTTAGTGTAATCACCAAAAGTTTGCTTAAAAGGAAATTGAATCTTGCAGAGCAAAGAGCCGTCATAAAGAAACCAACAAGCTGTGACTCTGAAGCCACATGTGGCAATTCAATAGTCTTCTTTAAAATTTCCTCCTGAACAAAGTTCATTGTTCAGAAAAAAAAAGAAGGATTATGCAAAAAGGATTATGCATCTACGTAAGCAATTAAATTCAAAGAGGAGGGGAACAGAAAAACTCCCTTATTATTCCCGTGATGCATCTGACAATCTGAAAGTACACACTCATGTGAACTGACGCTGGGGCATGCATAAATTAGCTAACCACATGAACAGCATGAGCAATTTGGGTCTAGTTAATACTAATACATCAACGGACCCAATAATCGTCTATAAGGTGTGGGATTATCCCACTAAATACCCATCAAATTTCATTTTGATACTAGCAAAATTAGTGTCTTCACTATCTTGTCATCTGTTATTCTTGACCTAGCAAGAATTTATGCAGCAGAATTTATACGTGTATGTGATATAAATTATACCACAGACTGACAATGATAGACAGTTAACAACAAATGGAGACATTCCACAGCTTGGAGACTAACAATGTGGGACAGTTAGCCTAAAGATTAGAATATGAGCAACTATGCAAAACCACCTAAACTATTACCAAGTCGTCATTTTTAATCATGAACCTGTGCTTAAGCCACTTTAATTACATTATCCACTATTCTCACAAAGTGGAACAAACAGGCAGTATATTAATCTCCTTTCACAAAATCATGCTTATCTATCAATAGGCAGAAACTCAGTGTTGCTTCATAGGCAAAAACCGAAGTGGTTAAACATATCAAGAAAAGGTTTGCTATCCTTAATTTGCACAGGAAAAGAGGTGCTTAAAATGGCAAATTTGAGAAAGCCTCTAAACCCTGCAGATACAGCTTCTAAATGATAAGCCATGTGTCCACATTTTACATGCCATCCTAGTAATTCTCCACAAATATCACATGCATGCATACATTTCTCAATCCAATGATGTATCAACCAGTATTTGCTCAAGTTTCCCAATCAAAAAAGTACTATGACTACAATACACATAATTAATAAAAGAGTTACAAAATTTTATGAGAAGCAAAGTATTGATAGAAAAAGTAAAGATGCAATACATATCAGATAATATCAGCCAATCGCATAACTCTGCTGGTGAAGCCATTTCCAAGTGTGGTAAAAGAGCATCAGCAGCTGCACGCTTCAGAGGAAACAATAAATACCTTGAAGCAGCATCAAACATTTCCTCGGCCTGTTAAAGAGCATATTAATATGCGAAAGATAAAAAAAAATTGTGACTGAAGGTTGCGGAATCAAATGCAACTTGGCTTACCTGATCAGGATCAATATCCTTTAGGCTGTCTGTATACCTGAAGAGAATGGCATACAATAAGCTGTAAGAGAATCTCCGTAGTCTGAAAACTATTAAATAAGAGTGATGAACTTACATAAACTCAATCATCTTGTCAAATGTCTCTGGACTCAGATCATGCTCTTCAAGCAAAGGAAGAGACTGACCATGAAGTCCAGCAGTACCTTCACGAAAACCAGTCATTCGAGACAGTCTTGCTTTGAAATACTCGGATCGTGAAGCCATAACAACTTGATGACACCTGAATATCTTCCCAGAAACTAAGATACAGACATCTGCAAGATCTTCCATAGAATGACTTGGCATATTAGCCAACACTTGTGATGAACTATCAGCATCTTCAGCATTTTCCAATATTGCTAGTGCACTGAAGTTGGACAGAGATATCCTAAGGAATCGTTGCATTGCAGCAGGAAGCCTGTCCTCCTCAGGGAGGGACAGTCCCTGGAGGATAAATCGTTTTTGAGAATTATCAACATCCCTCAATGACTTGTACTCGGCATATTTTTGGTGAACCAATTCTTTCTCAAGGACCTTCCTTAATCCCTCACATTCACACACTTTGCAGATCCGTATAAGATCTTCCATGTCATCAACTGCAATCTCAAGCCTATCAGAGTAGAAGAAATGGACAAGGCTATATAAAGCAGGGTAAGACAGCTTTCCTTTGGAAAATCTCACTTCCTGACGATGCCTCCAGTCATCCATAAATTTCCTTCTAAAGAAGGGTGAGCGAGCACTCAGAATTACACGGTGTGCTTCAATTGGTCGGCCATGCACAAAAAATGTTACATCAGGAGGAAAAATGTAAGATATACCATCTTGTGCAAAATGACCTGATGAATAGAGAAACAACAAAGTCATATCTTTTTGTACAGTCAGCTCTGCATAAAAAATCTATCAAACAAAGTACCTCAGCAGATATCAAAAGGAAGTAAAATGCTAATTGCTTTGAACAAAAATGAACCAGTATCCTTCATCTCTGGCTTCCAAGGCCCGAACAAGAAATCCCAATCTACGAAGGTAGATCCAAAAGGGAACTATAACTGAGAAAGATGTTGCTTATAGACTGCAACATGTAAATGAATGGGCTACTTCCCAGCACATGATCACTCCCTCTTCCAATACCATGTTATCTCCCAATAACTACTTACTTTGATGATGAACAAATGGTGACACATTTCTAAAGAACTTAATTAGCAAACCTCCAAATTTGGTTTGGAGTTCCTCTGAACCCTCGTAAAGTTACACAAAAGCAGCTAATGTTTCTGTACTTTAATGTCCAAACTTGACAAATAAGCAAATATATAAAGCATATTCCATGTTCTAGACATTTGAATTGAGTCGGAGGACAAGGGTCGCATCTCCTTATTTTATTTTGATCATATCATTCTGTTTTTCTCTTGATATGGTTGCTGTTTGTATGTTCCTTCAGTTTGGATTCAGGAAACTGTTTACCAACACTGTGCATTAGTAGTTCTTGCCATCATCACACCATCTTTTCCCCTCCAGGCACCTCCCCATCATAAATTTGCCTATGGAGCTTTTTGACCAGAATGCATGCCACATGAGAGTGTACTGAGGTTGGTTTGGAAGCCAAGGATTACTTCTCTTTTAGCCCAGGTTGTTCGATCATCATTGCAGTCTAATCTTCTCATCCTCTTTAGGTTAAGGTGCCTTATGTCCAGATGGTCACGCATTGTAGCCAACTGGTCTATTTCAGATTAAATGTTGCTTTTTGAGTTAGGATATAGTATTTGAATTGATTGATTTTTAAGAATAATATATTATGTAACATAGTAAGGGATGGATTCGCTAGGGAGGCGTTTGATGTAAAATAAGATGTTTGATTTTGGTTAGGTGTCATAAGAGAGAGAGAGAAATCAAGAAACAAAATCCAGGCTTGTCTACTAGTTTTCAGAAAGACTACCCATTCCTTAATTCACAGTAATTGACAACGGACAGATGGAATCCCCTTGATGCAAAGGCTCCAAGCACATTCGGTAACTGAAATATCACGTTTAAGGGTAACAGAGTGGTCCACCAGAAGCACAAGTACCTAAAACAATTCAGACCAACTTTATGAAGAATTATTGAACTGGTTCCATATGACAAGAACCAAATCTTCCATTCATAAATGTCCTTGGACAGAATGAAGGCATGCTAACCAGACAAAGTGGGATACGAATCTTTCAGTGACCAAATTTTTATAAAAATCTTGAAAACATTAATAACCAAGAGATACTAGAACTAAATATGATAACCTTTTTTCCAGATTCATAACAAGTGCTTTGTTATGTTAGTTGAGTAAATTGTGGTCCTCTGAAGTCTGAACTCCATATGCTTTCAAATCGCCTAACAAGAGAAGTACGCTTTCCCTATTTCTTTTGCTTGTCTCCCACAGCTTAACAAGAAACAACAGCTGAACTTGACTCGACCTATTAGAAGATACAAGGTCCATAATTCATATTTCCACCATAACAAGATAAAATCTGAAGCTAAATTTGGTAACCCAACAACTCTGTCTTTGAAGCTTACACTTACAAAATCATCGCGTGGACGAACATTCCAATGAGTAGATCTTAGCCTGGAGGCTTGTCCGAAGCGTTAACACATAAGTACCTATTTGAGGCGACTAGATTGAACACAGACGAACTATTAACTACACGAAGGGTCAGTTACGGCTTCCTGGGCAATAACATTGCAAGTACGAACTGGTTCAATTGCCCTCACAAGGTTGACGAACAAAATAAACGACTACAATATGGTTGCATATTCAAACCTTCTATAACTTTTACCGCTGACCTATCAAATCTCAGCAACGGTAAGCGGGCTCAAGAGATAGTGACAGGTCAAACAAGAAACAGAAAGAAGAGAACCACCATGGAGCTAAAGAGTAAAAAAACTCCGCAGCATTATGGGAAGAAGGAAGGAGAGAACCGTACCTGATGCAGGCTGCTGATCGAAGAGGGCGGAGGATCGGTTGGCAGGGCAGCTGATGAAAGTGTCGCGGAGGGCGGACTGAAGCGGACCGAGGGGCGGTGGGCGGGCCTCAAAGGCCTTGAGCAGCCTGCGGACCTTGAGGTTAAGGGCGGCGTAGTGACATCGGTCGCCGTCGAAGGTGTGCTCGGAGCAGATGGCGCCGTTCTCGAGCAGCATGCGGGCGGCGTCGAGGTTACCCGCGAGACAGGCGTAGTAGAGGGCGACGGAGTCCCAGGCGTCCCTGGCATTCACGTTGATGCCGAGCTCAAGCAGGTAGCCCAGCCGCTCCAGATCGCCGGCACGGGCGGCCTCGAAGACGTCACCGTTAGGTACCTTCTTCAGTGGCACGAACGGCTCCTCCTCGTCTGGGTCGTAGTCCAGCCCCTCCAACTCAGCGTCCATCGTCCACCGACGCGAGTTTACGCTCTCCGTCGTGGTTGACACCATCTCCGTCTTCCTCTCGCTCTACTCGGGATGCAGGGTGTAGCTGTGTCTGTGTGGGAGGCAGCGGATGATGAAAGAACGAGAAGCAATGAAGCATTCGTCCCTACAGCGTCGTAGTTGGTCAGCTTGGCCCCAACTCGTCCGTTAGATAGATGGGTCAAGTTCCAGCCGGTACGTGGCCTGCACTCCTTTTGGATACGTTGCCTTCTCTTTTGGGCTGGAGAGAAAAGGTAGTAACGTTATAAATAAAAAAGAAATGGCAAAAAACTATATTTGTTTACCTGTATAAAAGGAAAAAAAAAATTCTAAGTTCGTTTCCGAAAAACGCTTGCTGGAAGCTGGCCTCCGACCCTTTCATTTATGTTATAAGCAAGGAACAAGCGATGTTTATACACGTATATGGATCCCAAAAATAAAAAATAGAGTCATGGAGCCCTTAATTACATGGGGAACAAAAGCCTTGGACCACCTACCTGGTCGGAAGGTCCTTTGAGTCCTGTAAAAAAAATGGCAAATTTTTAATATTTGTCAGGTCTGCTCTGAACATGCCTCTCCCTTCTAAACCATCTGCCCTGCACGCAAGCAGCACCCCTCTCCTTTCTTCTCCAAAATCTATTCCCACCACTATCCTCCATGAATTTCTGGTCATCTTTGACACAATATGAATATGGAACTCGTCTTGGATGGTCTCCGACCATTCACCAGCCGTGATTCCACTTCTCAGCCAGAGAACAGCTTTTGAGGCCTTTTTCCTTATGACGTAGAGTATATTTGAAGGCATCAATGCACATTGATCAAGTGTTTTTTCTAGAGATTTTGTTGTGCATTCTGCCTCATCTATCATACGTCTACTTATGGTTCTCCAAGCGTTCCACACTACCAGATGAAAGCATGTTGTCTAGCATAACATCTTCCATGGTTTTGAAAATTTATAGCAAAGCCATTTTTTGAAATCGTTAACAATAATGCCTGTGAAAGAGTGTTTTTTCTAGAATCTCTTTCCAATCATCTCCATATCTTTTTTGTCATGTTGCAGTAGAATAGAATATGATCTGTGGTTTCGTCTTCACGTTGGCATAAAAAACATCTATTTGCTAATGTTGTTCCTTGCTTCTTCCATCTATTTAGGGTTGGTGGCTTGCCACTACTAGCTACATAGGTGAACCGTCATGCTCTCGGATGGGCGCGTTCTGCCCATATCCATTTTTTCCATAAATCATTAGAATTGCGGCCATTGATCAATCTCCATATATCTTCCATAGGAAAAGACCAATGGCCTTGCTGTCAAGCAAATGAATGTCTTTAGTTGCACTTAGGGTTAGCCTCTCCACCCTACAGGTGCTCATCATGTCTTTGAAATCAGGGCTTAAGATTTGATCTAAGTTAATGACTTCTTTCACAGTCAGCTTGAAGCTGTGCTGAAACCTACTAAACATTTCCCCAGTGGCCTGCTTGTATAGACAGACTTCATTACTTACATCTTGCCAAATTTTGACATTTCTTCCTCCAATATTTCATCTCACCCTACCTTTGATGCTATTGCTAGCCTCTATGAACCTTTAAAAAATGAGGTGTCATTGCCTCCATTCCAAGTCCATATGCTATGATAGTTGAAGTATTTTCTCTTGACACACCCTGCCCAAAGTGATTGGTCACCATACACTTGGATGCACTTTTTTGGCTAGCATAGCCTTGCACCTATCTTGAGGACTTAGCATGCATGTGCATCCCTTTGCAATTTGGCTGGCATAGTGTTTTCCAAATGATGAGGTGATGTCTTCTCCTAGCTTTGGACCCTCCTCATAAGAAATTTGCCATGGTAGTATCCAGCACATTAAAGGTACACTTAGGCAGCTTGAACACAATGCTCCATAAGCCAATTACCTAAGATAAGATGGTTTTAAGGAGGCAAATTCTCCCACCATATGATAGTAGTGGAATTCTCCACATCGAGTGTAACGCCCGTTATATTGTTGGGCAAGTCGGGTCGGATCGGGACCCAGACCCAGACCCGCAGCTTACCCGCGTAAGAGCCCGACGAGGGCTGTTCTCCCTCGTCCTCCTCTCGCTCTCCTCCTTTTGTTGCCTCTCTTGCTGCTAGGGAGCTCCACGCAGAGAGGAAGAAGAAGACTGAGGTGGTGCCAGTGGCGGTGGTGACGACGGCGACTGAGGCGGCGGCACTTGGGTAAACTCTTTTTCTCTCTCTCGTGCTTTGTTTTCTTTTCTCCGCCACTCTCATGCTCCCTTGCCCTCTCTACTGCACGTTTTCTCTTCCTCTTTCTCGCCACTCTCTTTCCCCTTTATGCTAGCTCCCTCCCGCACGGTCCCTCTCCTCACTCACCCTCACTCTCCCACCGGCTCTCTCTCTTCTTTCACGTCCTCTCCCCCTCACTGCCCTTCTTCCCCATTTCTGTCCGAACCCTCCTCCCCTCGCTCTCTCTTCTGTTCACCCCTTCCTGTCAGCGCCTTCCCTTGCCTACACACTCCTTACGTGAGCTCTCTCCCCATTTTTTCTATTTGTTTTTCCCCTTTTTCCCTAACCGAGCACTCCTTCTCATGGATTTCATCACTGTTTGTTAGGATTCCAGTTTGAGGAATGCATTCTTTCCCTCGTATCAGCGTTTAGGTGGTGTTGGTGGTGGCGGCTTGGCACAATTTCTGCCATTTGGGGACCAATTGTACGCTTGAGGTGGCTGTCGGAGGCGTCACAGCAGTTTGGACACTTAGATTGGGGTGAGCAAGGCCTATTTGAGCGTAGATTATTGAATATTATCTATGAGAGCATGTATAATTATTGTTTGAGCTTGTTAAAGTTTAGAATTGATGATTTGGGACGCATGTTAACGATTTTGTTTTTGGGGAAGTTTAGGATTATGATGGAGAAGTGTTGATTCATGCCTATAATGATCATTTAAGCATTATGAGTTGATTTTCGAAGCATTAGGGAAGCATGGTAGAGATTGTGTTGTTGTGGGGAAGATTTAAAACCATCTTAGGGAGCACGTGGCACACGTTTTTTGTGAATGGGTGCATCTTGGAGTTAAATATACGTAAGTTGGGTGTGACTATGGGGTTGACGCCTAGACTACAAAAAGCAAATGAGAAATGTGTTGTGAGGGACTGGGCGAAGCATTGAGTTTTGACATCTGTTGGCACGACAAGAAGTTGTGAAGTGACCTATTGGAGAATTTGTAGGTCGACACCCTCTTGAGGCGATGACACATGCCTCAATGATGTTGTTTTGTATTTGTTTGAATTGTTTGGGTATCTAGTAGGAATCTTATATTTTGTTTATGTCTGCAGGAACACCGGGCACGTCCCGTCTACCTTGAGGTACTGGATTCGAAGCTTGAGACATTTTGAAGAGTTTGTGAGTGCGCCACAGGTATGGCAGCATTCCAGACAAATCTCTGCCTAGGGCAAATGTATGAATGTGTGTTCCTAGGGTCGTGGGATCCTAGGAGTATGATGCAATTGATTGACTGTTTAGTGAATGAATGTGTGTATGCATGTAAATGTTTTGATATGAATTGTTTTGGAAAGACTATGAAAAGTTTGTTTTGAAAATGTTACGTATTTGCATGTGCATGCTAGAATTGATAACTGTTTAGGACAGATGAGGTGGGGTATCGAGTCGAGTGTCTCCTCGACCCCAATTGTGCATTAGAAAGCATCCTAGAATGATAATTGCATAGGACAGCTACGAGCCAATCACAGATCGAGACTACTCTCTGTGGTTTGGTTAAGATTTTGAAGATGTGATTGATATGATGAATGATGTGAATGTTTCGTTCTGTTGCATAAACATTATTGTGGGCAATGATGCAAATAATGGAATTGCAGGGTAGTCATACCCGTATTGTATGACGGCTAGCTATGACTGTTATTGTTATGTGTAGACCTTGTGTGGAGGCAATTGGAGGTGTAGGTGCACTCGTGAAGTGCACCAACCTCATGAGCTAGCCAGTTAGTTGTGAATGTGTTAATCTAATGATAAGAATGAATGAATAAAAGATGAGAGGCCAGTGGGATGTGGCTATGTGTTTAGGAGACGCCCCGCTTTTGCCACTGGTCTCGCCTGTTCGGAGCGCAGGCGGTGCAAGGCCCCAGGGTTCTGTTGTGTGTTGTGCTTGGAGCATTGGGCTCCCGCCTTCCCAACCTGGGTGCCTAGGGAAGGCTGAGTATCTCTCATTGGACTTCACACATCCATGGACGAGTGCTCTACCACTGCAGCGAATGAAATGGATCCATACTGTTCTGGGCCACCACGGGAGTTGTCTCTTGGTTGTAGGCCGCCCACGGTGTGCACGTGCCTGTGTTGCACCCACAGGAACTGTTAATACACTGAAGTTAATGAAAATGTATTGTATATGATTGATTGTACGTGATTGAGAGGCATGTGATCGTTGTGCTTATAAATGCAAGTGAAATGTTTAAGCATGTCTTGCATGTGATTTGAAAGTTAGTTACTGTGGCCATTGAGTGACTTTTACGTGTCGTGCCCTGATACGACATGATGATAGATGAACTTGATGTTTGTTCTTTTATTTGAGCCCTACCTAAGAGGGTTTGGTGTCCTAGCTTGTTGCCATACTGCGAAGGCTAAACCTTCAGTTGTTTTCTTTTTCAGGTTTGGTGGACCAGGGGCAACAGGTTGAACAGATGGCTTCACTCACGTCCTACTAGGGAGGTTTTGGGATGCGTCTTTTGTAGTACTGGCACGTCTTATTTTGGTTTTGTTGATGTCTTGTTTTTGTTAGGCATCAATTATACAGTTTGGGGCATTTTTGTCATATATAGATATGATTTTGTATGAATTGAAATGATTACATAAATGAAAGTTCGCCCCATTGTTTTGAATGGCATGACTCCTTCATTTTTGGATTGTTGAGTAGTCGCACCTTGATGCTTTATGTTTAGAAAAAAAAATGTTTGTGAGTGTCAAAAGTTCGGGGTGTGACAGTTTTGGTATCAGAGCTATGGCAAACCCCATTATGGATGTGAGTTAAAGTCTATCTGTGAAGCCGTGTTGCTCAGGTACGCATTGATTTGATTGAATTGTTATTGTAGTTTTGATTTTACAAGTATAAGTACATAATGTGATCGATGTTTTGAACTTTGTGCTCATGCACGTTTGTGATTGGATTTGTAAGATTGGTCATAGACTTGGTTTAAGAACAGGGGTTTTTGTTTGTACAGATGGAATATCAACGTAGGGGTAAAAAGCGAGTTGGGCTGTCTACAGAGGCACAAAGAGAGCCAAGTCCGGTCCGTTCTGATGCACGTACCCTAGTGGATGACAGTACATCAGGGCAACAGAATGCCCAACTGGGTGGGGGTGCTCAAACCCCACCGAGACAGACTCCACCTACGGATCAGCATACTATATTGCTGACCACGTTGCAAACGCTGACCTCGCTACTACAGTCGATGGTCAGTAATCGGAGGAGTAATGCATCTTCTTCAGGAGACACCAGTGCTTCACTTCGGGAGAAGGCAATGGCAGTGTCGTACCAACAGTTATGGCGATGCAGCCGCCTATCTTTTCAGGAGGGGGTAGTCACGACAAGGCAAAAGAATGGATTGAGGAAGTGGAACACATTTTTGGGCTTCTGAAGGTACCAGAAGAAGATAAAGTGAATTATGGCTCTTATCTGTTGAAGGGTGATGCTAAGAATTGGTGGCAATCGACTAGTGAGATTCGGTTTGCGGACCAACTGTCAATCTCTTGGAAATAAGTTGTATTTTTATCACCTTTTACCCTCCACCTTATTTTGGATCTCTGTCCCCAGATGTCGACTTTCATATTCAAGAGCCTGATCTAGCACTTTGCAAAGGAGGATTTCATATTCTTCCAAGTCTGAGTAAACCAGCATCCAAGTAGCTCTGAACCTTCAACATATGAACCCTGCAATTTTAAGAGAAACATTGCCCACCTCTAGCTTGCACCACCTAAAAAGTTTAGATTTCACCCTTTCTAATAATTTCAAAACTAGTGGGCATACCTGCTCTTCTTACCTAAGAAGTTTGAGTACTTTAAATTTCTTCTATTACCTTGATTTTGATTGCGTGAGTAAGCATTGAGTCTGACCACAAGTGCACTGTGATCATAAATGCCTCTTACCCACTTTTAGTTTTGCACTAAGGCCACATGTAGTATTCCAAGGCTAATTGACACATTCCCAATGTCACACCCCAAAGATTTTGAACCCTCATATAACCTTTTTTTTTGTTAGAACATAAAACGTCAAGGTGTGACGATACAATAATTAAAAAGGAGTTATGCACATCAAATGACAATGGGGCAAACATTTCATAGTATAGCAAATTCAGTTTATACAAAATCATTTCATATTTCTCAATGAGACACATGACCAGAATGCCCCAAAGCCACAACATTAATGTTTAACAAAAACAAGACGTCAATGAGATCAAAACATGACATGTCGACATGACAAGAGACCCAAAATCTCCTTAGTAGAATGTGAGCAGAGCCATCTGATCAACCTACAGCCCTAGGTTCGCCAAAACCTAAAAAAAAATAAACAACAGAAGACTTAACCTTCACAATATGACAACAAACCAGATGAATCCCAAACCCTCTAAGGTGAAGGCTCAAATATGGAACATAATGTATGCAGAATTAGAAACACTATGTTGTCATAATAAGCGTATGCAATCATTAAGACTTGTCATGGGAGTCCCTCACATATTCCACAATATGTAGGGACTTATGAATATCCACAATCCATACATCATATTCAATTTAAACACATTCACTTCATTCACATTTGCTTCATTTAAATTCATTTCATTTACATCAATTCAGTGAATTGATAGCTTACATAGATGAAAATATAGGCGCGTGCACACCACGAGTTCATTTCATTCACATTTGCTTCATGTACATCAATTCAATGAATTGACAACTTATATGGATGAAAATATAGGCGCGTACACCACGAGCGACCTACAATCGAGAGACAACCCCCGTAGTGGTTTGAAATGATACAGATCCATTCATGCTACAGTGCTAGAGCAATAATCATGGATGTGTGAATCCTAAGGAGAGTTGCTCAATGCTCCAAACACATCACACAATAATATCTTGGGGCCTTGCACCGCCTGCGCTCCGAGCAGGCGAGACCAGTGGTGAGGGTGGGATGTATTTTAAACTTAGCTATAACCCATGGCCTCCCATCAATTATTCTTTCTTACTTATCATCACGAGAACACCTTCACAATAGGACCAGCTGGCACACAGGTTGGTTCATTCATGAGTGTACTCATACCTCAAATGCCTCCATAAGAGGGTTACACATTCAGTCAACACTCTTATCTTGGTATCATACTTTATGAGTACTTCTGCCCTTCAAATTCATTCAATTGCATTGCTGCCCAATAGCAATGCATACAAAAATCTTATAGCATTCACATCAATCAAGCATAACCATCACATCATATAAAAACTTAGTTGAACCACGAAGAGCAGTCTCAATTTGTGGTTTGCTACTAGCTGCACTATGTAAATATCATGTTAGAATGTTCATTAATATGCAATCGGGGTCGAGGAGATACTTGATTTGATAGCTTGCCTAATTTGTCCTAAATTGTTATAATTTCTAACATGCACGTGCCATTGCATAATAATTTAAAAATGATCAGTCAATTTTATAATCTTTCAATCACATACATACATTCACGTGACAATAAACACATTATATTACATATCATTTAACAAAACACAATCATATGATGCGATGATCCTAAAAAAGCACACGCTCTACATTTGGCCTCAGGCAGGGATTTGTCTGGAATGTCACCCTACCTATCGCACATCACTACAAACACCCAACATTACCTTGTGTTCTAAATCCTATTACTCAAGGTCTACTTGATGTGCCCGGTGCATTTGCCAAAAAATTAAAGTGCTAGGTTTTCCATTCATTTCGCTCTAAAATCTAGATAGGTAAGAAATAGGACCATTGAGACGTCGTAGGCCATCGTCTCAAGAGGGTGCTGACAGATAGCTTTGGCCCATAAAACCGTCCAACAAGTTTTTCTTATCTTTTCGATGTTATGACAGATTGATTTAAATTCCAACACCTTGATTCAACCTATCGGTAGTATGTTTCTTAACTTGCTTTCTTAGTTGAAGCATCATCTTGGTAGTCATGTTTCTCTAGTTGTCAATTTGATGATGACAACTCTAACTCACTAGTAGGAGCGTAAAATTAATCAAATCCCCACGAAATAAGAATTATTATAACACCCTAGCATATGCCCAAAACCAAAAAATTTACATGTTCTGTTGTCCCTTCAAATCATAATTTCATGTGCAACCCAACATTTCCACAAACAACAAAATATTCGTATCAATGATAGCTTGCATCAGAAGTTTATCAAAATAGTCCTAAACCTTCCTCACATTGCAAAAATCTCTTCCATGATACCTAACTGCTTCAAATATTAACCTACCATGCTAAAGAGATGGTTATATACATTCTTAGGGCAAAAGTTCAATAAAATAAGGCTTATTTAGTCATACTCACACCTCCCATAGCATCTAAGCTGTTGTAGTGTCCTGACAGCCACCCCAAATGCTCGACTGAACCCCAAACAGCCAAGCCTATATGCTATCATTGCCTCCAACACCTTCTATTCGCTGGTGTGAGGGGAAGTCGTACTCTTCCAACTACCAAATTCAAAACAGCCCTAATGAGCATGAGAATGAGCAAGAGAGAGGTATCAACATTAGAAGAGACATCCAGTTGAGAAGGAGATGGTTCAGTTGAGGGGGACCCACACATAGGAGAGAGAGACAACAATGGAGAGACGAAGAGAGAGACAAAAGAATGATATTTTAGGCGAGGGAAGAAAACAGGTGAGAGGGAGAGTGCTTGGGAGGGAGAGGGTAGAGAGATATGCGAGAGTAAGAGATAGTGAGGGTGAGAGGTGGCTGGCGGGAGAGAGTGTGAGTAGAGAGACGAGAGAGTAAAGGCAAAGGAGGGAGAGAGTGCGGGAGACCAGGGGAGTCTGTGAAGAAGGGTTCAGTTGAGGAAGAACTTGAGGCAAGATGGAAGGCAAGAGTGGGCGACAGTGAGGGCGAGAAGACTCGAGACAGAGATGGAGAAGAGCCGAGATGCAATAGAGGGCAAGTAAGAAGGAGAAGGTACAAGAGACAGAGAGAAATCGAGAGGGGCTTACCTCAGCACTGCCGCCCTTCACCTCTGCTAGTTCCTTAGCCGCCGCTTCCTCTTCCACCTCCTGTTCCTCTGTGTCAACTCCCAGCGAGAGACAAATAGGGAGAGCCCTACGTCATGCCTTCCTCTTCACGTGGGTGGGATTCAGGTCTGGGTCTGGACTCTAATCCAAACCGACCTGCCAAAATGCTGCTCATTATATCCTGCCCTCCTTAAACCAAATTTTGTCCTCGAAATTTCGATCATACCTCAATGTAAGAATAGGAGTGGATACTTCTTTTGCATATCAGCCTCGAGCTCCCATGTGTTCTCCTTCAACCCATGGTGTTGCCATTCACTTTTACTTAAGGAATTCCCTTAGCGTGAAGTATTTGCTCTCTTTGATCCACAATTCTAATAGGTTTTTCTTTCATCATCAAATCATCTTGCACCTAAAAACCTAAAAAATCAATCATGTGTGTAGAATCTGACACATATTTTGAAGTATGGAGACGAGGAAAATGTCATGAACATGACTCAAGTTAGGTGGTACTGCCAATCTGTACGACACATCTTAGACTTTCTCTGATATCTCAAACGGCCTAATGAACCTCGCGCTCAACTTTCCTTAATACAAAATCAAAAAACGCCTTTAGTAGGTGAAATTTTCAAAAACACATTATCACCAACCTCAAAAGTCAACTCTCTACGTCGAATGTTAGCATAACTCTTCTGTTTACTTTGAGCTGTCAATAACTTTTTCCTTATAAATTGTACTTAGTCAATACAACATCAAAGGGTTTTCGATCTTGCCATTACCCATTTCAATCCAATAAGTTGGCGATCTACATGGCCTTTTATATAATGTCTCGAAAGGTGTCATCTTGATACTAGATGGTACCTGTTATTATATGCAAACTTTGTCAATTTCACATGTTTATGTCATTCTCATTTCCAGTCTAAAACATAAGCATGTAACATGTCCTCTAAGGTCTAGATGATCCTCTCAGATTTTCCATTAGTTTGGGGGTTCTGCTCAGTTTAAGTTTGGTACCTAATGCCTTTTGCAATTGTTCCTAAAACCTACAGGTAAAACGTGGATCTCCATTTGCAATAATAGATTTGGTACTCCATGTAGTTTCATTATCTCACCAATATATAACACTACGAGACTTTTCAATGAATAACTGATTCTGATTAGCAGAAAATGAACTGACTTTATAAGTTGATCAACAGTCACTCATATGGCATCATGTTGTCTCTTGGTGTGAGGCAAACCAACCACCAAATCTATTTTAATGTCCTCCCATTTCTTCACTAGAATATTTATCATCTGTAACAAGCCTCTTGGCTGTTGATGTTTTGTTTTGAACCATTGACAAACTAAACATTTTGCGACATATTCTATAATATCACGCTTCATTCCAGACCACCAATAATTTCATTTTATATCCTAAAACATCTTTATAGTGCTAGAGTATATGAAAAATTTGGATTTATGAGCTTCATCAAGCAACTAATGCTTAACCCTTTCATCTCTAGGAACCCATAATCTTTGTCAAAACCACAGTAAACCATCTTCATCTTGATACCAAGAAAAATTTGTCAGCTTACTTTATTTCATGTTTTTAGCAAAATCAAGGTCTTTTTTTTCTTCAATATAAGCTCCTCCAACAATGGATTGTATTAAGGCAGTCATTGTTGCTTTGTTCTTATCACATAGGTGAGGCTGCCATGCTATCACATCTTGTAACAATGCCCAATAGTGATTCATCATACTACATATCATTGCCTTTGCATGCCTGTTCAAAGCATCAACCACCATATTTGCTTTTACTAGATGATATGATATTTGAAATCGCAATCCTTTAAGTACTGAATCCATCTTTTTTGCCTTAGAATGATATCCTTTTGAGAGAATATGTATTTCAACAACTTTATGGTTTGTAAACACTTCGAACATTGTCTTGTAGAGATAGTGTCTCCATATCTTTTATGCGAATACTACCCCGCTCATAATGTCAAATCATGAGTAGGATAATGCTTCTCATGTATCTTCAACTGAGCCACCACATGACAATGTTGCATCAGCTATAACCAATTTTTGATGCATCAGTGTATATCAAAAATCCAAAATTACTAGATAGAAACATCAAGATAGGTGTGGTGGTAAGTTTGTCCTTCAAAGTTTAGAAACTCTTTTATTACTCCTTATCCCAAACATACTTCATTCCTTTTCTTAATAGCTTATTTATGGGTGTAGCTATTTTCGAAAAGTATTGTATAAAGCTATGATAGTACCCTACTAATCCCAATATCCTTCTAACCTCAATTGCGTTGTGTGGCATCCTCCAATCCTGTACTACAGACACCTTAGCCGGATCTATGGAAACTCCATCTTTTGAAAACATAAGACCAAGGAAGTTTACCTTGTCTAGCAAAAATTCACATTTTGAGTACTTGATATATAACTTATGTTTGCACAAAATCCTAAATACACTCCTTAAGTGATCTTTGTGCTCTGCCTCACTATTTAAATACACCAAAATATCATCCACAAATACAATAACAAATCTATCCAAGTAGTCTTGGAAAACACAATTCATGAGATCCATAAACGTTGTAGAAGTATTGACAAACTCAAAAGGTATGACCCTAAATTCATAGTAACCATATCTAGTTTGAAACATAGTCTTAGTCACATCTTCCTCCCATGTCAAAAGTTGATGATAACATATTCTTATATCAATCATGGAAAACATCTTTGTGTTCTTGAACTGATCAAACAAGTCCTCAATTCTAGAAAGCGGATACTTATTTTTTATAGTGACTTGATTTAATATGCAGTAATCTATACAAAAGTACATCATCCCATGCTTCTTCTTAACAAACAACATGAGTGACCCCCAATGTGACATGTTGGGTCAAATGAAGCCCTCATCTAAGAGCTCATGTAGTTATTTCTTCAATTATTCTAACTCTACTGATGCCATATGACATGATGCCTTAGAAATGAGAGTTGTCTCTAGTAACAACTCTATCTTGAATTCAAATTTCTATGTTGGAGGAAAACTCTTTGACTCTTCAGGAAACACACCGGGGTACTCACTTACAATGACAACATTTTTTAACTTCAACAGCTTAGTCTTGCTCGTCAACAAGTTGACCAAGCATGCAACACTCCCCTTTTCTAACAATCATTTAGCCTTTAGTGTAGACACCATTATCTTATCAGTTCGACTGACTTTTCGAGCTTGGAACTCTACTGGCTACATCTCCTGAGTCAACAACTGTATTTACTACTTTTTGTAATTTTATTAGCATAATGCGTATATAGCAAATCCATGCCTAGAATAACATTGAACCCACTTTGACTTATGATCACCAACTGTGCATGAAAATAATGTTGATGGATCTCTACATTCACATTAAGTAGATATTGGTTACATGAATCTTGAGCATGCATACGACTGACCAATTTTAAGACATATACATCATCTCAGCCAACAGTTCTAGTGAAATGGCAAATTGACTAGATATGGAAGAATGAGTCATCCCTGCATCAAATAATACTCTAGCAATGTAAGAACTAACAAGTAATATAACTTCAATGAGTTCATGTGCCTAAAGCTCATCCATGGTGGTCGCGTAGACATGTCTGATAGTCTTTGGTGCTCTTGAAGGACCTGCCTCGAACTTCTTCAACTCTTTTTCATGCATTTTGGGGCAATCTTTGATAAAATGTCTCATCTTTCCACAGTATCAAAACGATCTAGTCTCCTTATAACACGACTTCCTGGTGTGCACATTTGAGCAAGTGGCTCAGTAAAGTCAAAGTAGTTACTACCTCTTGTGTAGTGTCACTGTGGGTAGGCTTATTCCGCTTGAATGCTTTGTCATCTCGCTTCTTATAAGGCTTTCAAATGTCCATGAGGTTGTGGTGCTTGGCTTGCATCTCCCACTATGCGAGTGCTAGCTTGTCTTCTTATGATGGTCCCTTTGCATTCTTTCCCATCCTTTTCCATGCATCTAGCCATGGGGACCACCTCATTCAAATTGTGAGGCTTGCTAGACATCACCTTGCTTCGTAGTCTGTTACGCAAATAATATACAAACTTGTCGAGTCTGGCCTCATCAGTGGTGTAGACATTTCTACGTGTCGATACTTAGTAACATACTCCTCCAAGATTATATGATTTTTGTGGTAACTTAAGAAACCCTTGCATTTTTTTGTTTCTTGCATGTGTTGAGAAGTAGGTGTTGAAGAATGAACTCGCTACAATGGTAGAGCAATCATCCATGGGTGTGTGAACCTCAAGGAGATTTGCTCAACCTTCCCTAAGACACACAAGTTGGGAAGGTAGGAGCCCAACACCCCAAGCACATCGCGCAACAATATTTTCGGGCTTTGCACCGCCTGCGCTCCGAGTAGGCGAGACCAGTTGCAAGGGTGGGCATATTTCCATAACCCACTGGCCTCCCATCAATTATTCTTTTTTAACTTATCATTATGAGAATACTTTCACAATGGGACCGGCTAGCACATGAGGTTGGTTCACTTCAGGAGAGTACCTGTACCTCAAACACCTTCATAAGAGGGTTACACATTCAGTCAATACTCTTATCTAGCCATCATACTTTATTGGTACTTCTACCCTTAAAATTCATTTAATTGCGTAGCTACCCAATGGCAATGCATACAAAAAACTTATAGCATTCACATCGATCAAACATAACCATCACATCATACAAAAACTTAGCCAAACCATAGAGAGTAGTCTTGATCTGCGATTGGCTTGTAGCTGTTATATGCAAAAATCATGTTAGGATGCTCACTAATATACAATTGTAATCAAAGAGATACTCAACGTAATACCTCACCTAATCTGTCCTAAATAGCTATAATTTCTATCATGCGCATGCCATCATGTAATAATTTTAAAATAATCAGCCAATCTCATAGTCATTTAATCACACACATACATTCATGTGGCAATAAATTGTATCACACATCATTTAACAGAACACAATCATAGGATCCAACGATCCTAAGCACACACTCTATATTTGGCTCCAAGTAGGGATTTGCTTAGAATGCCACCATACCTATCACATGTTGCTACAAACACCAAAAATCACCTCGAGCTCCAAATCCTGTCACTCAAGGTCTACTTGATGTGCCCGGTGCACCTGCAAAAATTCAAAGTAGTAAGTTTTCCATTCATTTCACTCTAAAATCTAGATAGGTAAGAAATAGGACCATTGAGGCATATGTCATCATTTCAAGTGGGTGTCGACAGGTTGTATCGGCCCATAAAGCCCTCCAATAAGTTTTTTTCATCTTTTTGAGGTTATGACCGATTGATCTGAACTCCAACACCTTGATTCAACATATCAGTAGTATGTTTCTTAACTTGCTTTCTTAGTTGAAACGTCATCCAAGTAGTCATACTTCCCCAGTTGTCAATTCGATGACAACTCTAACTCACTAGTAAGGGCACAAACGTAATCAAATCCCATGAAATAAGCATTATTATATCACCTTAAGGTATGTCCGAACCCTAATAATTTACACGTTTTGTTGTCCCTTCAAATCATAATTTCACATGTGACCCAACATTCCTATAAACAAATGAAATATTAATATCAATGATAACATGCATCAAACATTCCTGAAAACAATCTTGAACTTTCCCCACATTATCAAAATCTCTTCCATGCTCCCTAACCACTTCAAATATTAACCCATCGTGTTAAAGAGATAATTATATACATTCTTAGGGCAAAAATTCAATAAAATTATTCTTGTTTAGCCCTACTCACCCCTCTTATAGTGTCTAACCTGCTGTAGTGTCCTGGCAGCCAAATATTATTTTGTTAGTTTTGGCTTGTTTCGTATTGGTCATTATTCAAATTGTGTTTTGGCTTTAAATGCTCAAATTTTATTTAGATTATGTTGGAAAGAGTAATTGTGGCAAAAGCTTTGACAATGATGGACAGAGACAGGGATGTTTTTCATGGTTGGTTATCAGATGGACTTGATGAACCAGAGGAAGGAATGCAATGGAAGAGAGGTAGAGATATAAAGGAAAAACGTGGAGAACGAGTGGGTGGTGAAAGGATTTGCAACTAAGGATTTCATTTGAGTGAATTTTTAAGAGTTAACTTACAAATTTAAGAAGCCTATGGATTAGTTGTGGTCATGTGAAGTTTTTGCCTCTTCATCGACAAACAATCACCTCTTCAATGGAATTCACTAATTGCCCTATATGTGAGTCCTATGTAGTAGAAAGCTTATCCCTTGTATGCACAATCTACCACCTGATGGCCTCTCTCCCTATCTCTCCCTAAAATCTCTAAAATCCTACTCTTCTCTTTCCAACCTCTTCATCTTTTCTCTCTACCATGTGACTATTATAACCCGTAGGAGAGAAAATATTATGTGAGTGAATGTTTTGTTTGTAAAGCTGTTGTGAATATAGTCATTCACAATGAGATATGCTCTACCACCATTTATAGCTAATACTTGCTCTTGTTTTAGTGACGTGTGGTTGTGTGCTAATAAAAGTTGTGCACATTGTTATAGTTGTACTTTATAGTTGTGTGTGACACTGAATTTAATAGCCCTTCATCTCAATGCTTGGTGCCTATCTTGAAAGATGCAAAATTAGATGACTAGATCCATATAGCGCCCTTGTAAAATGACAATAATAACAATATGTTTCTAAGGTTTGGTTACCTAAAATTATTAATGGCTTTGAAATACTTGCACCGTTCTATGCATTTTTCTTTTATGACCAGATTGTTCTTTGATTTTCTTTAGTATTGAAGAACTAAAAAGTTTTTAACCATTAGTTTGACATTGAATATCCAATTTTATTATAGTCTTCATCTGATTTTGGTGTTTGATGCAATGCATAACTATGTGGGTGTTATGGTTTTGTTATATATACCAGTTATCATTTCATATGGTTTGCTGGTATATTTCGCGAGCTTTATCATATGCTTGCATATTTTTATTTACACATCATTGAGGAGAGAGATGGGAAGAGAGAGAGTAAAAGAATTCCATTAAATAGGACAAGCAACTCGTACTAGGAAAATGATAAAAAAAAAAAGCCAAACAAAACCCTTCAAAAATAATAGGTAGCCAACCCTATAGAAATAAAAATAGCCACAAAAGATCTATGTTATAGCAGCCGAAATTAAAAACCAATAGAAGCGATGGGCCATTTATGAGACCAAGAAATGCAGTGCCAACAAGTGACGCATATCAAGAAATGCAGTGCCCTAAGAGAGAGAATTAGTTAGTAGAGCTTCAATAGACAAGTGTGAGGGTTTCTTTGCTAGATCACTGGGAAAGGAAAACCAGCAAGAGATGGAGGCAGAGAGTTCGATGTGGGGGAGGCATCGAAGTCGAAGAGTTGGCCGACATTTTTGTGGACGATGAGAAACCAAACTTGCCGATGTGCCCAAGCAGAAGTCTCAATGAAGGGAGAAGCCCTGATGGTGGCAATCCATTGTCAAGTGTCTTAGAAAATGAAGGAGCCCTTTTAGTTTGCTGAAGTGGTGTGCCTTACAAAGTAGTAGGTTTTAGTGAAAAACCTACAATCTCTATTATAGGTAATGGGAAATTTTTAGTATGTCCAGACAATGAACAAGAATTGGAAATGGTGCTCTTGAGGAACGTGTGGAGGGTAGGGGCTCGATACCTTATCACCAATAGATGGTCCTCCTCGCATAAAAATGAACATCAATGAAGAGGCAACTATATCAATTTTGGGTCCAACTTCTAGGGTTTCTAGCAACTTTATGGAACTACACTTACCAAGGTGTAGCCAAGGCTTTGAAGGGCATCTACACATGTGAACACCGCTACTCAAAGTCCTGGGGAGGCTAAGTTTCACAAGGATTGATTTGGAAGTCCCAATGAGTTTCAATTTGGTGCCCAAGGTTAAGCTCGGTTTGAGGGGAGAAAAGATGGTAGAGCAAGAAATAAAAAATGAGACGAAAGTCCCCTTTTGTGACCATTATGGGGCTTTCACACATTCCTCCTCCATCTATTGAAGGAAAGGACCAATGGAAGAAGGGGTGGTGACACAAGAGGGCACATGATACAAGGTGAGGGAAAATCTCCAGCAAAATAGGCAGCCTCTATCGGGTGGTAGGCCCAATCTGATGAGTGTAAGAAAAAAATGGAGGCTCCTCATCAAAGCAAGAGGAAGGGGAAGGCCCAATCCTGAAATTAACCAGGAAGTGATTAAGCTTGCTAGAGGGCATGCCCATGCGGGTTAAACAAGGACTCAAGTTGACAAGGCAAAAGAGGGCTCAGGCCAACCCGCTAGCCCTTGTGCATTACAAAGAGAAGCCCAATATGGGTATGCCTTTAGACATCATAAATTTAATCCTTTTACAACTTTTGTTAATGGCGCTATGGACTTGGATAGCTTAACCCCCTCCCCTTCTTAGGGTATGAGTTCAAGTCTGGTTCCTAATTGTGGGATAATGGGTCAAGGAACAAAGGATTGGGTGAGGTGTAGAAGTCTTCTCAGTTGTTCACAAGCATCAGCAAGGGAAATGGTAAAAAGGGCAACAAAGCTTAGGCATTACCAAATCTGATGGCTGGATCCCTCTCGAAGACAAAATCAACTAGGAGAAGATAACAAGGGATGGATCAAGGTTGGTAAAAACAATTGAAAAACTAAATTTGGTTGTCAGAGATGGAGCTGGACCTATCCAACATAATGACAATCTTATGGAAGTGGTAAACAAGTGGGGTTTGTGCATGCTAGTCCAACATGACCTCATGAACTTGTAAAATAACATAAATCCTGATCTTCATGTTTTGATTAGCACTCAAATTAAAAGAATTGTGCAAGAGAATCTTGCAAAAAGAAGTGACAACTATGGATGATGTGCGAAGGAAGACACTGAACGTGGCCATGCTTGCATAATTTTCATGTGGAAAGCAAACAAAATGAAAGAGGTGGAATAGAAGAAGAACATGTGGTGGTTGGAAGGTGTGTTTAGAAGTAATGATGCCCCAAACTTCCTCATGAGGGTAATAGAACTATCCTTGCCTAATCACCCTAATGAGAAAAGCGGCTTTAGTGGAGATTGATGGGAAATAAATAGTTTGGCCATGCCTATGATTCTTATTGGTGACTTTACCAAACATGAGGACAGGAAGCAAGAAAATGAGTAAGGATATGAATCTCCACTCTTTTCATGACCTCAATAGCTTTATCAATATGTGCAGTTTAGTAGACCTACAGGATGGAGAAAGCAACTTCACTTGGGACAATAAGTGAATGGTCACTTGGGATAATAGGCAAATGGATGAGGATAGGATTTTTTTCAATTTAAACTGGGTCTTCATAAAGTCTTTGGTTGGATAATCATCATGAGAACAACCAACTCTTGACAATGTCGAAGCCATCTAGCAACCACAAGGCCCTAGTATTCAAGATACAAGTTGGCAGTCGTAAAGCCACTTATGGAGAACAATTTGGATTTATAAAATTTTGGCTCATGGAGGCTGATGTAAAGGAGATTGTTATGGAAACTTGGGCTAAGCACCAAGCTAGCTATTAGATGCCAAAGATCCTAAAGAAATTGGCAAAAAATAGGAGGTGTGGAATAGAGAGAAGTTTGGGTGCATGGAACAACAAGTAGTCGGTCTCTATGCCCAGCTAGAAGAAATCCAAAACAAGGAGGAAAGAGTCTCTGGAAGATTGGAAGAAGAATGAAAGACAAAAAATGGTTTGAAATGGCAACTGCTCAGGAAAGAAATCATGTAGAAAAGTAAAGCTAAAGTGTGATGGCTAAGACGAGACAGGAAAACTACATTCTTCCATGCTATCATGAAAGGAGAACAAAGAAAAGAAATATCTCAGTCATGGAAATAGGAGACAACAGAGTTGATAATTTGGAAGCCATCCTGAATGGCACTTCTCACTGCTTCGATGAATTCCTAATGGATGACTCAGCCATAAGGTTCTTACCTTCAACTTTAGCAAAGGGATCTAGGGTAACAAATCAAGAGAATGAAAGACTCCTAAGGCCAGTCACCAAGGAGGAAGTAGTGGAAGTGTTAAGGGGCATGGACAAGAAAATTGTGGCAGACCCTGATGGATTCCCCAATAGTTTCTTTCAAGGGACACGGGATATCATAGGTGAAGACTTTATCATTGAAGTAGCCAGATTTTTCTTCAGTGGGAAGATGGTGGAAAGCATCAATCAGACAAACATTAGGTTTGATGCCGAAATTTGTGGGAGCCTTCAAAATCATAGATCATTGCCTAATATCTCTTTGTAACAACACTATTAATGTCATTACTAAATTAATAGTGAACAAGATGCAAAGTATTTTGATGTGTGCGATTGAAGAAAAGCAAGGGGCTTTCTGCAAAAAGTGAAAAACCATTATGCAATCAGTATGTCCAATAATATCCTTCACAAACTTAGCAAAGTCAAAAGGAAATCTGTTTGCCTTAAATTTGACATGTCAAAAGATTATGACATGGTTTCCAACATGTTGTTCTTTGTCCTTACAGATAAATACTTAGACTCAACAAACCAAACATCCACAAAATCCCATACTCATCTTAGTACATAAATTACTAATGTTAGTTCATCACAAAACTAAGGAAGTCTATCTAGGAGTCAATGATTCATCAAAACCAGCTATACAGATAGAAATGATGGTCAAATTTGCCTGAATACAGCAATATCCAGCCATTGGTGGAGCATGGCTTGTTAAAATAGATATATAAAAATGTAAAAACAAAGCAATATGAAAACTCATGGCTATTGCCTCAAAGCTGCATGTTTCACCTACACCCTTAATTTATAACTTACTATCATAAATGATTTATACACGACCATCATGGGTTACAAAGTCACATTGACAATCTATTGATAATTAATCCTGATCATCATGACGAGCATCAACATAAAACCCAATGGGCACAATACATAGGCAGAACAAAACATACGTTCTAGGAAATCCATATAGGTTGAGGGTAACCTATAACAAAGTTTCTTGAGATATCCTAGATTGTCATTGTAGCAATAGAGTCACACAAGACATCACTTGAACTGGTAGATTGACACCTCCACACACCTAGGTTGAGGGACCAGGAGATGTCTCATCCTCCAAATAAAAACATAAAGAGAATCACAGGCCCTTGAGTTGCTCAACACTTTGTGGGTAGTCAAGTGTAGACAAAAGAGTGTGCAACCATGGTGAGTTCCTGCCACACCCCACCTCTTTGAACAATGCCATCTACTTGACCCAGTTGGCACTCACACATGCCATTATTTAAGACATGGTCAATGTTCTCCTTTTATGCATCTACCATTAAGATTTTCCATTACAAACCATATTCAAGTAATTTTTTATAGAAACAAACCTTGAGAACAATTGCTGAGAATGGTTCAATTTAACTAACCACCAAGCCTGAGAGAGGGTAGAGAGAAAAATGTTATAGAGCCCTTCTACACAAGTAAGAGCAACTAAAGTTTATTTGCATAATGTCCTTCATCAGTTCATTGGTGTGCAAGCATTTATGTCAATCATATTCATACCTTCACAATTATGTGTGTATATTCATACATATATACACATATAACTATATATATTATATGTATAACAAAAAATCTGTCGTCCATGTTTCTGCTCTTAATCAGATTTGTATTGACAATGAACACATCTAAACCAGATAATCTGTCGTCCATATATATATATAGGATAATTAAAATCTTCTGGTCATCTGTCCATCTAGATGTCTCACATGTGCAGATGTATTGTATAGGGCTCTTGATGGGAGACATTTGGATTGACGAATGGTTGGAAGTTTTTAGTCTCTCTCCTATACACACACACACACATATATATATATATGTGTGTGTGTGTGTGTGTGTGTGAAATCCTTTGCCCATCCATATATATATATATATATATATATATATATATATATATATATATATATATATATATATATATATATATATATATATATAAAAGATAATTAAAATCCTCTGGTCATCCGTCCATCTAGATGTCTCACATGTGCAGTCTGGTGTATTGGATGGGGCTCTCGATGGGAGACATTTAGATAGACAAATGGTTGGAAGTTTTTAGTCAACATCCATATATATATATATATATATATATATATATATATATATATATATGCGTGTGTGTGTATCTGCAATCCTTTGCCCATCCATCCATATGGTGTCTCACACATGCAGTCCCATGCAATGCATCGGGTTGCATGTGTGAGGCATGCCTTGAGTTGCATGTGCAAGATATGCTGCCCCATGCAATGCATTTTGTTGCATGTGTGAGATATGGACTGAGTTGTATGTGCGACAGATATGGATGATGAATCAAGAAATCCATAACCCTACACACACACACATAGATTGAATACTCAATTAATGCATCCCATAAATAACCTGTTGGGTATTGCCATAAATCTAGCACTTCAATATAGTGAAATCTGCCTTGTCTTGCAATTTTATTGTTACAATTGTATTATTTACAAGCCTTGTCATAAGAAAGATATGTATCTGCAGTTTGTTCTACTACATGTTGCTAAAGTGAAATAATAGTAAACATATGATATAAATAATAAAGGGACAATAGATTGCACATGGCAGTCTATGTGGAAAGTATTTCTTCTCCACTCAAATCTATTCATTTATTTTGCATTAGTGCCCTTCTATAGAACTTACTGCCCATAAAAGAATTTATTTCTAAGAATTTGAGAACCCATTAAGCAAATCTGAACTTCAATTGTTCTCATATATAGCATATTCCCATAACACTTTTAATCACCAAAGCAGCATGTACACCTCCATGAATTTAATAAATTTTATCATCTCACCATACCATGGATTGCAACAAGTCATACAACGTGCCAAGTTCCATAACAGATCCATTTTGGGCATGGTATCATATTAAACATGATGCCTTAACAATAGAGTCCCTATTTTAACATTGTACTTATTCCTATATTAGAATATATGTAACTATATACATGTAGATATCTATATTATAAGTAAGCACATTAAAATGCATAACAATTATATGCTCCTTCTATGTTTAAGTATCTCTATACATATTTTGTCATGTATTGGAAGTGTAAGTCTTGGTAACTTCAATACAAAGGTTAAGCTATGATGTATTATACTTTTGTTAAGACCATATTCTTAGTTGTTTAGGCTACAACATAAAGAAACATGGGATGCTATTCACTAGGTACATATTGATGAAATGAAAGCTTACTACAAAAAAATGATCTTCTATAACATAGATAAAGCCTACATCACTAATTTGTCAGACCATGCATGCTAACCATGATGAAAATCATGTTTCGTCATAGAAGCCTTGGAGTACATGAATATTAGTAGAAAAATTCCTTGTGTTAATGAAGTGAAACTTTCAACAATGCTCCCTGAAAATATAATAGCCTTTACAATGAATGATTAAATGGTACAGCTTTGCTGCGGTACAAAAACTATTGCTTCTTTTGGCAAAAGTCATTGCACCATAACCCTAATTTTTTTTTGTGAAAACTTTTCGCCGTCATATCTTCTCCTTTTAATCATCCATTCCCATAGGATAACAGTTTTGGTGTTTCATTTACTGTGAAGTACGTTATTGTTCTAGCATCTTAGTGCCTGAAGGTCGACCTTGTTTTGCTCTTTTTCAGCAATCAACTATTACTCTGGCGGCACCAGGGTAAACAATATTGGCTTTTTTGGCAATTGACCTCTTTTTTGGTTCCTCTTTCGATGACATTGGATTTTTGAGTGATCAACCCTACTATTTTGCTCATCCCCTGGTGACATTGTCTCATTTATCTTGCTTTCTTCTTCAACAATCATTGCTTTCTCTTTGAAACCAAGTTTTCTCTCATGTCGTACAAGGCATGCTTGCTTGGATCTTCCACTAATTCGGCATCCTCCTCTACAACTAATGGAGCAAGTTTGGTGGCTTATTTTCAATAAGCAGATTTTGATACTCAAAGGCAAACTCATGATGTGGATCATATAACTTGTTTTCTTTTTATTATGGTTTGGATCACATACTATGCACTAGATTCTGGTTTGACTTCACATCCAGATGTTTTAGCTTGACTTTTTGGAAGTGATCTTTAGGAAATTGACTCATTTTCCACAAAATGAGGATGTTGTGCAAGTGTTTTGTGCAAGGGTTCATGCTATGTTTGTGTGCTTGAAAAGTTTATACTTTAGGACATTGTTCTATAGTCACCATAATAAATAAAAATATGCATGTTCCAAATGTGGTTTGAAGTAAACTCACTTATTCTAGTTTGTAGTAAAAATATAGTCTTTGAAGCATACTCATTGTTTGATTGGAATATAGTTTAAAGGAACAATATTAGATGGATAACAAAGCTTAGGAAGAAATTGGTTCCTGTTGATATAAGGAAGATTAATTCTTATATAATTTTGATGATTCATCTCTATGGCATACTGGAAATTCCAAATCATTTAGAGAATGTTATTGGCAGATTATGTGGACCCTACTCCAAATAGAGGCCTCCCCTATAATTATGAAGTGGCCCTTACGGCCAGCAATCTCATTGAACAGAAGGAAACCACGACCCTCCTCTCTCTTCTTCCTTCAATGGCTGCTTTTCATGGCATTGAAAGAGTGGAGAACACCAAAGTTACTGGTTCATTTGGTAGTATATCAGTTGATATAGCGGTTCAAAAAGTTGTTCCTAGCATGAGGAGCACATAATTATCATTTATTTTACATGATTAGATTGGTATGGACACAAAATCATTCTTAGACTTGATCTTGTACTGAATGCAATTATAGGATGGAAGAATAGAATTGATGATGATGTTGTTTAGCTAGGAGAAACAAGTGAACAGACTCCAATTTATAGTGCATTATCAACGCTATCTACTACTTAGAAGTAGTGACCAGTCAAGTGTGCTACAAGCAGCTTTTGTGGATCCTTTGACAAAGAAATCATTTCGACTTGTAATATCCATGATCAAGTCCCTTGATTAATCTCATTAAAACCTCTCCTACGGTACTGCAAGTGAAGCAAAAGATTAAACCAGGATTATCTACTGCATGTACAATCAAAATGGTCATGTTTTTTTAAGATTACCCTATCTTTCTGTCTAATAGGTGATTTATTGAGGGAGATTCATGCCTCACTGTAAAAAATAATTCCAATATGCAAAATTTATTACCCTTACTTGCCAATTTACATTGATGAGAGAAAAAAAGGAATGAAACCGAAGGAAGAATTATAGATAATAGCATCAACCATAAACAATGCTATCAAAGACCATCAATGGCTCTCCCTACTCTATTATAGAGCCATTCAGCCTATGTTGACCTTGCTCACACCTCAAACCACAAAAGCAATCCATTATAGATAGGAAATTAAGATCTGTGATTTGGGCCACACATTTAGTCTTGCCAACATTGTTAGTCTAATCAAGTACAAAAGAGCTATGACTGTTGATCTTGGAGTGTAGTGCATGATGCCATTTTAATTGTCTTCCCATGTTTTATATGAAATTTTGTGAGTTAGGAGTATTGCTATATTTTTTTGACATTTGCAGTGTTGCCTGATACTCCATATTGTGAAAGAGAATTAGTATCTCTTGTGTTTGTCTCGCTCATATTGTCTAGTGTTATTTTAACATGGAGTCTCTTCTTGATTAGTAAATAGAAATAAGTCAAGAGAACCCTATGCTAAAAAGGTATGATGTTAGGTGATTTGGCATATACTCCTTCTAGTTCTATCCTCTATTATAGTTAAAGAAAGAGGGGGGATGTAGCATCATTACATTAGTTCATCTAAATCAAGTTAAAGCATTTTTAAGGCTTTGATTTGTGGCATTCTGTTTACATTCAAAAGTTTTCACCTTTGTATATAGACCATTCATTTGGGGAATAAATTTGTACTTGCCTTTGTTTTCCTTGTGTAGGAATATAAAAAATAGGTTATCATTAAAATTTTCACTGGTGGAGCGAGGGGGTGCTTTAGATCATTTACTTATTGGTAGAGATATGCTGAAAATTTTGAAAAAGATTGAATTGATTTAGTTGAATTGAGCTTGATAATTGTTTATAGAGTGTAACAAGTAATACGAATGAGATCCAAAACCTTCAAAGCTAAATTAAACTCAAACCAAGATGCCCTGAACTAAGAGAAATTGGATTCACACATGATAAACATCATTGTAGCATACTTTTAGCTCACTTCATTAAGTTGACCTCAAATCCAGCTCAGACCCTGCTAAATCAGAGAAAGAGTGATCTCCTAGGCTTTTGGAATTGAATTAAAATCAAATGAGGATTGATGAACTCAAACTTAACTAAGGGAAGATCGGTTTACACATAATAAATATATTTTTAGCTCGATTTCGTTTCACTCCATTAGGTTAAGCTCGGGTTTAGCTCAAACCCTATAAATAAGAGAGAAAGTGAGCTTTGGGACCTTCGGAATTGCATTGAACTCAAAGTAGGATGAATAAACTCAAATCGAACTAAGGAAAGATGGATTTACACATGATAAACATGATCCTAGTTTGGTTTTAGCTCACTCCATTTGGCTGAACTCAAGTTCAGCTCAAACTCCTAAAAAATGGAAAAGAGAGAGTGAACTTTAGAACTTGTTAGTTACTCTAGGATTTAAATTAGGGTTGGTAACTCAAAGTAAGTGGAATAATACTTTTTTTTTTCACTAACTGAACATGGCTGAACTTAAGGATATATGGTCAAGCTAAAAATTGCGGTTTTAGGTTCTGATAAGCTGATTTCAGCTAGGGTGAGCTGAGTTAAGTTGGTCAAAAGAACTAGTGAGCTGATTTCAACAATCCTTGAAGACTTAAAGAGCTAAAAATTACCATGTTTGAGTTTGTTCTAAATCACTATCAGAGTTTTTGAGATTTCCTGACATTTCAGGGCAAAATGGTGATTTGCGCATAATGGCAAGTTTTGGGATGTTTGCACTTATAAAAGTGAGAATTTTATTCTAATTGTTCAGGTGTAAGGTAGTTCTCGGAGTCTCTTGGTGGAATTCTTAGTTTATGGCTTAAACAAGCAGTCACAAGTGCAAAATGGTCTTTATTAGGATGGTGCCTAAGTCATCTAAGTCTAGGTCCCTCATTTCCGAATGAAGTTCTTAGAGTTCTTCCATTCTAATGCATGGCCTCAACTATTGAAATCATGTTTTGAAACTATTTTAAAATCACTTTATGAAGGGTAAACAGTTGTTCCTAGCTGTGAGAGATTTGGGGTGTCTACACATTCACTTTAAGGCAATTATAAAAATTTTTATGAAAGAGGAAAGAAAGGAAGCAAAATCTATAAAACAAGAAATTAAAAACACAATTGAAGTTACAATTTGCATTGAAATAAAATACTAACATACATATCCTAACATCTTATAAATTACTTAAGTCGGCCAGAACAATTGATGGGCCTCTGCAGATTTGACTGTTTTAATCTCTTTCAGTATGGTTTGAAGTGGTTCTGTAGCCCATTTCCTTCGAGTTGCCTGCCCTTTTCGCCTTTCCGATCCCGCTATAACAAGTTGCCGAAAGAATCATATAAGGAAGCCGCTGAACAACCACAATCCCCATCGCTTCGTTTCTTCCTCCTTGGCCCCCAAAATGGGCGAGATGGAGAGCCTGGCGAGAGTGTGGCTCATCGCCCTCGCTTCCTTGCTCTACGTATACGCCGTCGTCGCCAGGCTACCAAAGAACGCTTCGCGTCTCATGGCTGTGCTGCCCATCGCCTACCTCTTCCTGAAGATCCCCTGGCTGCTTTCCTCCCTCTTTTTCCGCACCGTCAGCGCCTTCTGCCTCGTCTGGCTCTGCAACTTCCGCCTTGTCCTTTTCTGCTTCGATTCGGGACCCCTAGCCGAGAACCGCGACTCGCTCATCCGCTTCCTCGTGTTCGCGGCCCTCCCCATCAAGGCGCAGCAGCGCGCTGGCGGATCCACCAGCAAACTCCAGCAGCCGCCGCACCTTCTCCGCTCAGTGGCGAATCTCGCGATGGAGGCAATCGTCATGCTTCTGTGTCTGAGAGTATACGGGCACAAGGAGGCGCTGCCGCACCAGAGCATCGTCATCTTAGTCTACGGCCTGAACTTGATGGTCACAGCTGACGGCCTCTTCGTCGCCGCGGCGGTCCTTGCCCGGCTGTGCCTGCGCGTGGAGCTGCAGCCGCAGTTCAACCGGCCTTTCCTATCGAGTTCGATCCGCGACTTCTGGGCGCGCCGATGGAACCTTGTCGTCAGCAGCACGCTCCGCGAGGCCGTGTACCAGCCGGTTTGGGCGGCGTGCAGGGGAGTAATCGGCCGGAAGAGGGCAAGGGACGTCGGAGTGATGGCCGCTTTCCTGGTATCCGGCCTGATGCACGAGGTACTGCTGTACTACATGACGTGTCAAGCGCCGAGCTGGGAGTGGGCAGCCTTTTTTACTCTGCACGGCCTCCTAGCGGCGGCTGAAGAGTGGTTGGAAGGGCTGCTGGGGCCTGGGCTAGTGGGTGGCCTGCCGCGAGCCGTAAAAATCGGTATGACTTTGACGGCGTTGTTTTCAACGGGCACGTGGCTCTTCTTCCCTCCCGTGATCAGACACAATCTCGATCTCAAGGTGGCGTCTGAAGTACAAGATGGTGTCCGATTTCTGGCCCATCGCTTAACGGCTGCTGCTGGCCATGCAACGGCTGCCTTTCATCTCTGAGTTTTTTCCTTTCTCGGCGTTGCTGCAATCTGGCATTTCAGTTTTATTCTGTATACGTACTTATTGAAGCAAAAGCTTCTTTTGCTTCTTTGTAGTATAATTGACGAAATGCCAAAGTCAATTTCAATGTTAAAATGAATAAGTTCTTGATAGATCAAGTTAAGTATCCTTAATATCTCGTAACGGCAAAAAAGTCACCTTTGGCTGCAAGTGGTTTCCTGTCCTAGTTGGTTAGGTAAGGTTATTAATGTGGGAAGCAGCCCAAAAGACAAGATTTTTGAGTCTAACATTGCGTTGTCTGCAATTCAATGAAAAACCAATCCCCAACCAAAAGGTTACGATGTTGCTCACACCATAACAAAATCTAAAGGCCGTTGGCAACCTTTAAAATTTTCCAAACGGTTCAATCCATTGGGCTAAGCCCGTCTTAATTTTATTCCCCTTATCATGGAGGGCTTCTCACAAAGCCAGTTTCCCTTTATCTATTTATAAGAAATGTGACCACTGTTCATGATTAGGGAAGAATATTCTAGAGGACAAAACCCTCTTTCATTCTCTCTCTATGAGGAAAAAGAAAAACAGAGGCACTTCAGCCCAAGTAGAGTTCTCTCTCCCTCTCTCTCTCTCTCTAATATGCAGCCCTAAAAAGTGTTTCAGTTAGTATGTCTTCTCTAGAAGCAAAAACTGTGTATGTCCTCTCTTTTTCTTTCTTTTTACATGTGTTGTGTTTAGATTCTTGTTCATTTATTTTGCATGGTTTTCCTGTACTAGCAAAATCAACTGTAGCAGATAATGACTCGAAAATTCCCCTTTTCTCATACTGCATTTGGGCTTTAAGAACAATTAATGGACAGGTCCCCATACCCAGCCCTCTCTTCTTCCTTCAGCCCGTCATAGAGTCTATATTACTTCCCCCTCCCATATATGAGAGAGAGATGACATGCATGTGGCTCCTCTACTTAGAATTTGGTCTTGCCTCAACTCATGATCAATGATAGGAATAAGGTTTGGTGCTGAGTAAGTGTTCGCTTCAAGGCCAAAACTGCTTTAGGTACAACTATTAGCCCTTAAACTGATGAACCTATTGTAGAAGACATAGGGGATGAAGAAATGGAACCAGAACGAGACCCCAATCCCTTGGCCCCTTTGTTATATTTTTGAAGAAACATAGAGGGTTCTCAATTTGATGTTTTCCTCAGCTTTAGAGGTAAAGACACTCACAAGGGAGACAATCTATATGAGGGCCTTAAGTAGCATGGCTTTTCCAACTTTAGATACAATGACAACATGATAAAGGGTGAGAAGATCGAGAGGCTGCTGGAATACATTTAAAAGCCTAAGATCTATATCCCCATAATCTCCAAGAGCTATGTTAATTCCAATGGTGTTTTAAAAAGCTTGCCAAAATAGTGGTGTGTAACAAAAAAGTAATTCTTGTGTTCTTTGATGTGGACCCCATGCATGTTAAGAAAGAGAATGGCCCTTTTGCTTTTGCATTTGATGAGAGGCATGAATCAAATGGGAAGCTGAAGGAGGAGGAGGTGAGAAAGTAGAGGGAAGCATTAATGAAAGTGGGGAATATGTCTAGTTTCACCCTAAATGACAAAGATGTGTATATATGATAGTAATTTCCTCAGCCACTCTAAACAAATAAAGGAGATTGTTGTGCATGGCACTTGTAAGACAATTAGTTTACATTACATGAAAAATGCAGGTATGTCATTGTATTAACTCATCATCAGATCTTATTTACTGCTACTTATGCAAATAGTTATGACTTCATAAATTTAAGCACAAAAATTAATTTGAGGTACTCAGAAGATGGTTGACTAGACTTGACTAAACATCAATACCATAGGGCAAGCTGCTTGCTCTCTTCTAGTTAGGGTTACATTTTCAAGCTGAAAGCTTTATGTAGTTACTACCAAACAGGCCCTGAGCAAAGGACTAAAAGCCTGGAGTAGTATATTAAAAATTAGTACTTGACTTTTTTTTTATTTTCATATTCTCATTTGCACATCACCAACTTTTTGCACACTTGTATAGGTTTTGTTTCTAAATAAAGGTTCTTGGATGCATGAAACTATATATGAGATTGGTGTAGCACAAGGTCTATCATCTAAAAACTTGAGGAAAACACCAGTGCCTAAAGCTCAAATTGAATATCTAAAGATTATTAGATGTGACAGATGAGTTTCCCACTAGCTGCTAGGTGATTGTGATTGGCCGTCTATATTTGTTTCTGTGCCATTGGGTTCATGTTTGTAATGTATATAGTCTCCACCCGATATTGGATTTACTAATGCATTGCAGCATGAATTGGCACATCAAAAAGGATATTTTGATTGGAAACTAGGTCTGTATATTTCATACTGGCAAAAAGGTCACCTTTGGCAGCAAGTGGTGTCCTGCCCTGGTCAGTTGGATGAGGTTATTAATGTGAGAAGCAGCTGAAAAGACAAGATTTTTATAAGTGACTTCGCTTCACCAGTTTAAGATCAACTCATCGAGGGACTTACAGGTCGGGCCGGGGCGAAGCACTCTTTCTTTCTGTGTGGGACAATGGCAGGGAAAGAAGGGATGCTTGAAGGTGGCAAACAACCACAGAACCACATTTTTCTTCCCTCCATGAGATGAGCCCTTTTCATTGGACCGATGGTGAGAGCTGGCCCAAAAAGCACTTGGGTGCTCTATGTATGATGTAGACTCAAACCATTTCCCTTTCTTATGGACAAAAAAATCATTCTTCCCTCCATGGAAAATTATCTAATTTGATCTATCAGAACAGATCAGGCTATTTATCAATCCATTGCATTCACCTCGCTTTTAGTTCATTTCCGCCATGCCAACATAGCTGCCATAATAAGAAGTAGGTGAAGCAATTAGAAGTACTCGATTCATGCCCTTTCATTCTTCTTCCATAATGGGGAATGAGAAAGCCAAAAGAAAGATTTGATTTGGACTTTGTGGAGCCGGTGCGTTGCTGCCTGCGTGTAGAGCCACCCCCCACTCCCATCCTAGGGTGCAAAGTGTGGTTTTTGTTGTTTTTAGAACAAATGGCAGTGTTTTGTTGATGCCTCGAATCAAGCATTATGACATGCTATGTTTTCTACCCCATTACTAGTAGGTTGAAGGGTCGCATGCCCAACATAAATGTTTTGGCTGGTACAACACTCAAAATAGGGGACCTAATGGCTACCACTCGACTAGACATACCAATAGTCACCAGATTCACATGGGCTACAGGGGAGTGGGCAATGATCTTCTTAAGATCGATCTGTCTTGAAGTGATCAAGGGAGTATATATTAGAGCAATTGTGCTTGAAGTATAAATGAAAGGAGCAGAACAAAGTGTTGCTTTGGGAAACATGGGTATGGAAAATCATAAAAACCCGTGGGTGCCCAATTTTGATGGAATTCTTGCCAACATGATGTATCCAGCCATAGGTGCCTCTACATGAGCTTCATGTGATCAAATATGAACTGGTATCATAGGCACTTTGATGGAGACAAAAGTGAAAGAAGCAATCCATAAAAAGATTTGGCGCCGCTCATCATTTTTCATAAGCACCCTCGCTTCACTTTGGCTTCCCTATAGTCCATCATGTCATTTTTTTGAACTTTAAAGGACATCAATTTGATGGACAATTTTCATTGTTTTTGAATGATTCTTGATACTAATGGTCAGTGATTCAGGAAATCATTAAAAGTGATTCCAATGAATATTACTTTATCTAAATAAGCATTCCTTTCAATCTGATAGTTGGCATTAACTCATTAGATTTTAAAAAAGCACTCCTTTCAATGTGATCTTGAAAGTCATGTCACGTTAGAACAAAGCCTTCTTGTTAACTTTTCATGAAGGGAACTCATCAATTTGATGGACAATTTTCATTGTTTTTGAATGGTTCTTGACACTCAAGAACACTAATTCAGGAAATCATAAAAAATGCTTCCAATGAATACTGTTTTGTTTGAATTAGCTCATATTTTTTACAAGCACTGGCATAGCTTAGGGATTTGCTTGTGACCTAACGTTCCCTTAAGCAATTGCAAGTTGCAAGTGCCTTGATCACTAGCCGTCTGGCCCGTATCTTCAATCTTAAGTAAAGTGAAGTCAAGTCAATGAACAACATTACCTCTTTTGTTTGAAGCTTTTCCAGGAAGCTTCCACTTGTGGAAGGCCTTGGCCTCCCCTTAATTCTGAAACATAACCAAACGACTTGCAATTCTCTCCACTTCTCTTTCATCATCATTCTAAGCAGACTTGTTGGCTATAGCCATGCCACTTCTTTTTTTTCTTAGTATAGCGCAGACTAAGCAAACTTGTTGTCAATAGCCAATTCTCTTTCTTTGATAGCAGTCATAGGGGCTTAAGAAAGGATTTGATCTACGAAGTAGATCAAGGCAGTTGATTGTGAATCCACCACGCGCGGTTTCAATCCCCATCGTTCGCCAATTAATAAATGGACCATTTGCTTGCACTGGAGATAGAATAAAACGTTTACCAACTAGAAAGAATTTCTTCTATTCAATGTTGGGGTCAATCTTTAATATCATGCTCTGACCCCTACTTAATGTCCTCTCAAGGCTTTCGAATGCATCAAAGCAATTGGTATCTCATTGATGCTTGTTATTTGCTTCGCATGCTTGGATTCTACCCTTGATCACTTTTTCAATAGAAAGGTTTTCCAAAGTAACCAGAGTGACAGATCAGAGGTTGCAGGAAGAAGACATTGTTGTTGTTTATGGACAAAGTTGCCGGCCTCACGACTGGAAGATGTAAGTGAAAAAAAATAGAAGCCCTTAGCCTTTTCTATATCTTTTTATTAAGCTGACTTGGTTGCTTGCTTGAGTACTGTAATTTCGAAAACCGATGGTTTGCAACAGACTGGCCTGTGGATTCACTTTCTTAGGGACTAGAGCCCAGCACAAAGCCTAGCATAGGGCATGAAGTGACGACTCTTCTTCTATGGATCCTACAACTGCCTTGCATTAGTGACGACTCTTCTTCTGTGGAGCCTACCACTTCTGCTACGACATCTACAAACCTCAAAGGTTGGAAAGAAAGGCATATCGTTATCTTAGTTACCTAAGAAAGGTTAAGAAGGATGGGGGCTATCTAGCAGCTACCAAAGGCTTAGCAAGAAAGAAAACCAATCAAGTGGTCTACACTTGACTCCATTGCTCTGACTTTTGATTGGATATAGAAAGAATGGGAAGTCAAGGAAGGTGTCGTTGTGTTAAGCGACAATTTTGACTTTCAAGACATCAAGGTTTGATGGACAATTGGAATTGTATGCCATTCTTGCTTACCATACCAAAAAACAATTGCATACTATTTTGTCCTATCTTATATTAGCCCATAATTTTCATAAGCGCACTCCAAAGCTTTGGCTCTACCAATAGCTGTGTGCTTACTTTTACCTTTCATGTATGAAAATACAAAATGGCACGACGTTTCGCTTGATCCATTCAGAAAGCACTTACAACTTCAAATTGCTAAAGCTTCTGAATGGAATGGGTGAGGCTTATTAAGTTGACTGATTCAGGCCAGAGCAAAGTCAGGTTAGAAGAAAGCCCTCTTGTTAAGGGTGTTCATTCAGACAAAATTCACTCTTTGGTAAGGGTCAGCATGAATGACATACAATTGCAATTTCTCCTTTCCTAGTAAGGGTTAGCACTTCCAAGATTTGTCTCACCTGAATTAAGTGACCTTTAGTATCAAGAGCCATTCAAGAAAATTGCAATGACCATCAAATTTGGTAAGCACTTTGAACGATTTGTCTAACTTGAATAAGTTATAGGGACATTCAGCATCAAGAACCATTTAATAAAAATTCCAATTACCATCAATTCTGTTCTTTTAGAAATTACTCGCAACTTCAAGTTGGTGAAGCTTCTGAGGGTCATGTCAGAGCAAAGCCCTCACGTGATATGACGCTAGGGGATTTGCTAATAATGTGACATTCCCTAACACAATTCTTATTGAAAGTTGTGAGGGATTTTTCACTTCAATTGTTGCAGTTGTGGGACCTGGAGTTTCCACGATATTGGGTTGGTGTTCTGCATACCACTTCAATTTTTATGTCATGTTTAGTTTTAAGTTCATTTACTTTTATTGGTTTCTCTGTACTAGCAAATTCAACTATGGTAGATAATGATGTGGAAATTTTCTTTTTCGAATTTCATTTAGGTTTTGAGAACAGTTAATGACATGTCTTCATGCCAAGCGCTTGTTTCTTCCTTCAGCTTCTTGTAGAGTCTATGTTAATTCCCCCTCTCCCATATATGAGATAGAGTGATGACATGCATGTGGCTCCTCTACTTTGAGTTTGTCCTAGCGTTAACTTGTGATCAGTGATAGTAATATGATTTAGTACTGGGTAAGTGTTTGCTTCAAGGCCAAAACTATTTTAGGTACAACTATTAGCCCTCAAATGATGAAAGTATTGTAGAAGACATAGGGGAAGAAGAGATAGAACTGGATGCATAGCCCCAATCCCTTGGGAAGAAGAGATAGAACTGGATGCATAGCCCCAATCCCTTGGCCCCCCTTCATCATTTTTTCAAGAACCGTATAGGGTTCTCAATTCAATTTTTTCCTCAGATTTAGAGTTTAAGACACTTACAAGGGATACCATCTGTATGAGAGCCTTATGGATTTCCACCTTTAGAGACAATGACAGCTCCAAAAGGGGTGAGAAGATCGAGAGGCTGTTGTAATACATTGAAAAACCTAAGATCTGTATCCCCATCATCTCCAAGAGCTATGTGGATTCCAATGGTGTTCAGAAAAGCATGCCAAAGTAGTTGAGTGTAACAAAAAGACAATTAATGTGTTATTTGATGTGGACCCCTCACATGTTAATAAAGAAGGGGGCCTTTTCACTTTTGCATTTGATGAGAGACATGAATCAAATGGGAAGCTGAAGCAAGAGGAGGTGGGAAACTAGGGGATATCTTTAGTTTCACTCTAAATTATACAAAAGTGTATGTATGATAATAATTCCTCATCCACTCTAAAAAAATAAAGGACATTATTTCCATTGCATTTGCAAGACAATTAGTTTACATTACATGAAAAATGCAGGTATACCATCATATTAACTCATCATCAGCTCTTACTCTATAAAAATAGTTTGACTTTATAAATTTAAGAACAAAAATTAATTTGAGGCACTCAGAAGATGGTTGACTAGACTTTACTAAATATCAATAATACCGGCTAAGTTGCCTACTCTCTTCTAGTTAGGGTTAGATTTTCAAGCAGAAAGCTTAATGTAGTTACTACAAACAGGTCCTAAGCAAAGGACTAAAAGCCTGAAGTAGTATATTAAAAAATTAGTACTTAATCATCTTTCTTACTTTCACTTTCTCATTTGTACATCACCAACTTTTTTCATACTTGTATAGGTTTTGTTTCTGTATAAAGGTTCTTGGGTGCATGAACATATAGATGAAATTGGCATAGGACAAGGTCTATTGTCCAAAAGCTAGAGAAAAAGACAGTGTTTGAAGCTCAAATTGCATATCTAAAGATTCTTAGATGTGACATGTGTTTCCCAGTAGCTGCTAGGTGATTGGAAGTCTATATTTATTTACGATGGCCATTGGGTTCATGTTTATAATATATATAGTTTCTACCCCATAGCGGATTTACTTATGTATTGCTGCATGGGTTGGCCCATCAGAATGGATAGTTTGTTTGGAACTAGGTTAGTATACTTCAAGAAAATAACTAACTTTTTTTATTGTGTCATCATACAATAAAAATTATTGATTTTTTGTAAAATTTTTCATATTTATGGTTTTCTCTTTGATCAACTTGCTATTCTTTCAGACCAAAAGTGAAAGTGCTAAAACACCTCCAAAGTAAACTAGAAAATATGGGGCTGACACTTTCTGTAAGATAAGCTTAGGGAACTAAGTCTCTCTCCCTTGGTGTGAACGCCTTATATGTGTATGAACACAGTTGCTACCTGACTCCAAGCTTGTCTTGAGGTGTTGTTAATGTTAAGAATTTTCATTTATTTTAAGGGTTTAAATGCTAAAAAGGATAAGAATCCTCAAAATTTCCATATCTATTCTTTATCAATCTATTGAAAGAGCTGCTTGCACCGCAAATCATACCATGTAAAGCAATACTTTTTGATACTAAACAAGCCATAATGGTCATCCTGGCAGTATAAAATTTGCAGGAACTCAAAAAAACATGAAAGGGCCAATTTTTCATGTTACATATTGGTAGGGATATCAACGGATCGGATTCAAATCGGATATACCTTTAAACATATCTGATTTTTCAGATATTCATATATTCGGAATCAGATAAATTTTTTTTTTTATACCATATCCGAATCTGACTTTAAAATCTACATCTAAATCTGATCCGGATCCGATTTTTAAGTTATACTTGAATTTGATCTGAATCCAAATTTTAAGTTATATCTGAATCCAATTTTTAAGTTACACCTGAATTCGATCCGAATCTGAATTTTAAGTTATAAACCGAACCTGATATGAATCCAACTTTTAAGTTATATCCGAATCCAATCCGAATCCAACTTTTAAATCATATCTGAATCTAATCTGAATCTGACTTTCACGTTGTATCTGAATCCATCTGAATCCAATTTATGACTTTTAAGCCATATGTAAATATGATCCAAATCTAATTTATGCACTAAAATTCTAAAAATATATAGTAAACACTAAATGAACTATGAAACCCAATCTTAACATCACATTAGCTCAAACTTGACGGTCAAACTTCATTCTTTAGAGCATGAAAATTTAAATTTTCAAAAATTGTACTTGGCTGTTGTTCGTTGATGCAACAAGAGACTAAACGAGTGATCCTTTACGACTTCAATAATAAAAAAAAATCATCATATAGTCCAAGCTTGCAAAACTTTTCTTTCAATGCATCCATTTGCCACAATGCATATGACCTTTCTGTTTGGATATATACTTCAACCATGTCGATACTATATTAAGGTCATGAGGATAATGATATCAAATTAACCAGCATTATGCAAATGAAAACTTTAATTAAAGAAACATCTTAGACACACATAACTGTAGGTTTTAATTGATGTAATGAAAACAAATTAATACAAAAGAATATATACGTCTAATTTATGATTTAGTTTCAATGTATGCTGATGCAAATGGTGCTTTCTGTTCAGGTAAAGGTGTAGGCAAATCAGAATCATCTAACAAGAGAATAAATTAAGCAACCCAAAAATATGTTTAAAAATATTAATAATAAGTAAATTACCTTCAGCTTGATCTTGCAACCAATCTTGAGCACAAATCAAAGCCTCCACGGTCTTGAAACCAAATCTACTTCTATATAAATCAAGAATACATCCACATGTGCTAAATGTTGACTCTGATGCAATAGTTGATATAGGAATAGCCAAAATATCACATACCATTCTAGATAACACAGGGTATTTAGGTGCATTGACCTTCCACCAAATCAAAATGTCAATTGGATTGTTTTTTGGGTAAATGGGTTTTTTCTAGTACAACTCCAAATCTGATTTTGTGTGTTGGCTTTATGATGATTCTTCAAGAAAGTCATCTAGTGCACTTGTTTTAGGCTTCTTATTACTTCTAACAAAACTAGATGCATCATTATCCTTCTCAACATCGACAATATAACCAGCACCAGTAGATATTTTCAATGCATATGTAGCTTTATATTCATCATAAAGTTCACAAAGATATCTTAATTATAGAGATATATTCATATGTCTCATCTTTATAAAATTGCCCATAATAAAAATCAATTATTTTCATCTTATAATGAAGATCAAATACTACTGCAACTGCTAAAATTAAATTGCATGTATCTCAATACTTGTTAAACTTTGTTTTCATCATCATTGTCATATTTAAAAGGCAAATATCTGAACTTGAATACATTTTTTCAGTTTCCATCTTTATCTCAAAAAACTCTTTAAAGAAGATACTGAAAGTTGGATACTTAACTACGGAAATGGTATTAATAGCATCATAAAATACTTTCAAATTATTATGAATAATAGTAGCCTTCTTCCACTCGTCCTTTGTTGGTGTCAAATGATAGTGACGATCAAGTTCTTAAAAATGACCAAAAGCTTCTTCATATTGTAAAGCTACATCAAGCATAAGAAATGTTAAGTTCCATCTAGTTGGAACATCAAGATATAACTTTTTTTCACAACTTTGACATGACGCAATGCTCGATAAAAAATTTCACATCGAGCTAGAGATGCCTTAATATATTTTATGTTTTCTCTTATTTTTTCAATTACATCATTTATTTCTTTGACACCATCTTGCACAACCAAATTAATAATATGAGCAACACATCTAACTTGAAAAAATTTTCCATTACAAACAAGTGCCTCCTTTTCAAGAAGCCACTCTATCAATTTTGTACCCATTATATCATTTGTTGAACAATTATCTAATGTAATTGAAAATAACTTACGATCAATGTCCATTTTAGTAAACAATGTTTGATGACTGATGCAAGTTTTTCTCCTGTATGAGGTGTTCCAACCATAACAAAGTTGAGAACTTTCTTTTTTATTTCTCAACTATTATCAATATAATGTGCAGTTAAACATAAATAACCACGTTTCTGACAAGACGAAGTCCACATGTCAGATGTAAGACTAATCCTTCCATTAGTCTTCTCCAAAATATTTGCGTAATTTTGTCATTTCATCTTCATAAATGTGTATGCAAACTGATCTAACAGTGTTACATACCAATAACTTGAATTGTGGTTGTAGTCCTTTAATAAACTTCTGAAATCCAGAATGACCAACTATACAAAATGGATATTCATGAAGAGCAATCATATTGGCTAAATCAAGTCAGCTTTTATCTGAATCAAACTTAAAAGTACGAACAATACATTTTCCATCATTAGTCTTTTCACCAAAAAGCAGACATTGTTGGCCTGATTCTAAGTTAGGCCTTTTAGGATATACCTTTAAATGATTTTTTAAACGTGTGGTGCCCATCTTACTATTGCAATCCATAGATACTTTACAGTGTTGACAAATGACATGTTGACTACCTGATTCGTTTATTGTCCTGTTAAACTCTTTCCATGCAGCTGATCTTAGTAACTTGGTTTTCGTAGGCATGTCAGCTTCTATATTGTTAGTAGAGACAGAATTAGAAGCATTGACACCAGATGTTATAGAATCCATAATTTTCATATATAAAAAATATAAAACTTTGACTAAACCATTAAAGATATATGGCCTAACTTGACCACCATTAAAAATGTGTTTTAGTTGAATCAGTAGTACATATGAATTTCTCTTTCACACCATACTAAACATACCTCTAGCTCACACTTGTGATCATCAAGCATTTCAATATCCAACTCAGTTTGCTTTAACTGCAATAAACATGTCATTTGTCAGCTAAAGAAAGAATATAACCTTCTAAATAAGGTCTAGTTCTACCTTATACAAGGCAAACAACTCCTGGTTAGGCTAATTATGTTGAGAATCAAAGCAAGGCAGCAACTAGTAGGTCTGCAAAACTTACCATCAATGCAGGAGTTGTTGTGGAGAGAAAGCCCTTTCTGATCATTGCCAAACCAAAAAACCAAGATAAGAAAATGTATGTTGTTATTACTACCAGCAATTAGTAGTTCTAGCAAACGTCATACATTTATTGCTATGGTTAGTACAAAGAAATGCAGCAGATTAGAGAGGATGCAACCTAAGAGATCCTACACACCGATGAAATGGTTACTGAAATCATGCAAGTCTAAAGGCCAATCATATATTGTGTCTATACATCAAGGAAGCAGTTGTACATAACTAGTTGAAATCGCTACAGCTAATATTACAATTGGTGGCACATACTCTACTTCGTTAAAAGCTAGTGATCAGAATATTATTCATTATATAGTATTTACCACCAGCATAGTGTTTGAACTGTATCTTATCTGATACAGACATGAGAGAGGGGAGAGTACTAAAATTGTGTCCACTCACATCTTTTTCCATGTCAATAGGTTGGGAGATGACAACACTGACATGGATTAGAAGGACAAGTGGTTGCTACAACTGGTATTAAACTCATTATGAATTTACTAGTCGTGTCAATCACACATCGTTTTGTACATGAAAACCCACAACAACTACCCTTTGCACACCATGGGAAATAATTCCAGAAGCTCATTATTAGAATGATTACTAGAACCATGCAATTGCAAGATGATTACTGTTTTCATGAAACCCACAACTAAATGGACCAGCTTCTTATTTCGAAACTTAATATTTCAATCGAATCAACAAATAAAATGAAACCACAAGCAAACACATCAAAACCAGAGGCAAAAAAAAGCTTTAGGGGATTGAAATCACCACTTCTAGCAATACCGACCAGGAGAAAAGCCTTTTTTTTTACGTCTAAGCTCCAATTCCAGTTTACCCATGAAAGTAATCCAAAACAAGTACACCCAACAAGCAAAATTACCTTAGTGCAAGAACCATACTTACAAGTTACAACTCACTGAAAATCACCACAATTCTAGCCTTCTAGGACACAAATAAGCAGAAGCCATCGAGAGCAACAAATAATGGATAATTCAATACCTCAGGTTGAAGTAATTGGTGGGATCCTTACATGCTTGTTTGTAAGAAAACTGCATCCAAGATATCAAAATTAAAATGACCCACAATCAGAAAACCCCCCAAAATGGAAAAAACAAAAGGACAAGAAAGGATCGAGTAGGCGCGAAACCTTCTTGCCGGAGAGAGCATTGGCGACGACACGGGTGTGGTCCCATCATGTGGCGGACCGCATGAGCTTCCTGAGGAGAATTGCCCCACCGATGAGGGCGAGCGCCTTCAGGACGATTCCCCTCACGCATGGGGCTCTCGTCGAACAGGTTCTTCTCGGTGCAGGAAAAGAAGTCAAGAAGAGTGGAACCGGGAACATCGAGCAGGTTCTTCAATCTTTTTTGTTTTCTTTTTTTTGTTGGGTGGTGTAGCCGTAGGGAAGAAGAAATGACACCCAATCATCTTCAATAACCTCTCTTAACAGCCAATCAAAATAATTTGTTTTACAATAAAAAAAAATGGGCGGGAAGCTTTATTTTCATTTCAAATTAGGTCAACTGAAATTGGACATAGAGGGAAAAACCATGGTTTTCTAATTTCAATTTCATGTCCAACCTAAAGCTAGTTGAAAATTTTAATCATTATTTAATTTCATCTTATAAATTTATATCTTAATAGTTGTACTCTCAAAACAATCAGTAAATTTTTTATTGTATAAAAAAATTTTAAAAATTATGTTTTTGGCTTCACTTAAAATTTTAAAACTATAGTTTGACTCTTGCAACAAAACAACTGGTAAGTATATCGTATATAAAAAAAAATAAAAAATTATGCTTTGGCTTCACTTAAAATTTTAAACTATAGTGTAACTTTTGCAACAAAAAATTCCTTAATCAACCCTTACCCCTATGTATTAAAACAAATGAGTTTAAGTGTGTCATTTAAACATCGAATTAATTATTCAAAACTAATTAAAAACTATTTTTTCACATATCCAATTCTTTCAAAACAGCTTTTTATGAGGTGTTGTATTCATTATAAATGACATTTTGAGTTTTGTCTCACCAGTTGAGACATGGAATTGACTATTATTTTAATTGAGTAAACTATTATTCACATAACTAGCTCTTTTTTTTACTAGTATATTTGACTTGTACATTTTTCTATAATAATTGTGCATATTGAACACTTATTGGTTTATTTTAAATAATAATATATTTTAATTGAGAAAACTATTATTTGATAATGATCACTTATTTCAAATTATTAAATTAGGTGACTCATATTGTTTATCATTTCAAAAAAGATATTATTTAATGATTTTTTCTCATTTCATTGAGTTAATTAAAATATTTTGTGTAACATCCATAAAAAGCAGGGGCGGAGGGAGGGGGGGCCGCCTGGGCCATGGCCCGGGTGAGCACAAGAAAAATAAAATTTATATTGAAAAAATCAAATTTTTTTAGTTTAGCCCGACCCTCGCTCCTCTTGGCCCCACCCACAGATCGTCTTGGCCCCACCCGCTTTCACACATAACACTATCTCTCGCTTGCTCCCTCCGCCTTTCGCCCCTTTCTCTCTCACTCATTCCCTCTCTGGCCCACAACCATAGCAGATAGCAGGGCCCTCTCTCTCATGCCCTGCCTGCCCTGGCACACAATCACAACCACAGCAGCAGCAGGACCTTCTCTCTCACTGGCTCCCTCCCTCCCTGCCCTGGCCCACAACCGCAGCACAGCGGGCCATGGATGGTGAACTATCTGAAATTGGGAGCATTCTGGAGGTAATTCAATGGTTTTAACTTTGTTGTTACTCATTTGAACGTTAAGTTTTAATTTCTTTGTCAGTTAATTCGATTTTTTGTTGGCTTTGGTTATCTGCTCTCTATTTCCTTTTCTTAAAATTTTCTCTATTCATATTCAACTACAAAAAGTTTTTTCCGTCTTGTGCAGAATTGTTGAAGATATACCAGGAATGCATTTTTGGCTAATTTTCTTTGCTTTCTGTTGTGGTGAAGAAGCTTATCTATTGCTGCATTGTTGAATGATTTGTGTTTAAATTTGGTCTAGTTTGTCGACAAGTTGCCGGTAAAATGAAGTATGATCCTTCTTATAGTTGATTAAAATGAAAAAATTTATTACGCCAGTTAATTGTTACTGCACTCTGCAAGTTTATGTGGGTTGGATCAGGACAGTAGTAAGGACCCGTTCAGTTTAGTTATGGTGTAAGCTCTTATTTGGACGTGATTAGCCCTAATGGATGATTATGATGTTTGGTTCTTCCTCCTAATCTCTCTCTCTCCCTCTCTCTCTCTCCCCCTCCCTCTCTCTCTCTCTTCTCTTGATAGCCCTAGAGGCTATCAATGGTGCAGTGGCTTAAGTCTCGGTGTTTCTCATGCTTCAAAGCATGTTCTATTATGACATCCAGTTTAAACGAAGTGTATGCCAAACTTATATTTTTGTTACAATGCTGAATAGGTGCATAAGCAGCCTGTTTCAATCAAAACATTATTAAAGAATCATTATCTGTTATGGTTTAAGAGCTAACTAGTTAAGTGAGTAATGTTACTGCTGGACTTTAATATATCAGTTTATAAATGTAGGACGAGTGAGTCATATTTACTTTTGTGGTTACTATCTGTTTCTATTTAAGATGTAAATGAAGCAGCATGTCATCTTGTTTCACAAGTTGTTTTCCACTACAAACATGGCCCAGAATAATGTCTTTAGGTAACACATGGAATGCCAAACATTTGAACCTAATTGTTTGGCTGTAAGAAAGGGAAGAATAAGGATTAGGTTTGCATTAGTATGTTCTTCAATTTGAACCTAATTGTTTGGCTATAATAAAAGGAAGAATAAGGATTAGGTTTGCATTAATATACTCGGTTTTCTGATTGTTATGCTTATACGGATGGACCAGTTGGTGCCAATCAGTGGAAAGTTGATGCTTTTGATGTGTTGAAAGCTGGAGCAAGGAACTAAAGTTGATATTGTTGCAACGTTAGATGTTTTGGTAAATTGTATTTTTTGAATGAGCATTTCTGTAGTTGATTGTTTTCCTAGATATACTTCACCAGCCAATGCTTTTGCACCAAAAAGCTTCTTAGGGAATGGGAATAGTATTCCTAGAAGCAGGAGAATCTACTAAGTATGGCTTCCATGCAGTTAAAAATGTGACCTACCAAGGAGTATTAAGTGCCAATTTCCATAATGTTAGTTGTTGCTTTGTTGTCTTACTTGTCACATTGTTATCAAGATGATTGAAACACCTTTAATTGGGATAAATTTCCTAATGCATAAAGTGAGAGTGAGCAAAGGTGGGCCCAATCCAGTTTCAAATTCAGTTATTGCTGCTATCTTGAAAAAAGCTAGAGAGCTTGATGTCCCTAAGGAAATAGTTGAAAGAAACATTAAGAGAGCTTTTGAAAAGGGCCGAGAGGTTTATATCGAGAAGCTTTATGAGGTACAAACTTAACATGTACCTTAACAATTTCCTACCAACATATGTTGCTTGCATTGTGCTATGTTTATTGGGTTTGTATATATCTAAAATGTTTAAATTTTATTGTCTATTTTAAATTTCAGGTTTTTCATGTGAGTTTATTGAGAAGATGATGAAAAATATTCAAGATTATTTGAAAAAAAACAAGTTATTGATCAAGAGGGAGAAAACCAAGAGGAAAAAAACCAAGGGGAAAAAACCAAGGGGGAGAAAACCAAAATGTTGGTTGTTCTAGTCTAAAAGCTATTGGAGTTTACAGATGTATTTGTTTACTATGTTTTGATTGTAATGTGTTGTAGGACAGGTCATGCTGCACGTTCATGACATGGGCAATTATATACAACATATGTTCACTTTTACTATACTGTGGTTTGCAAATATTATCTAAAGTATGTGAGTGTGTATATATATATATATATATATATATATATATATATATAAAACATAATATATTATATTATAATATATTATAGTTCGTTGGACCTTTTGGCCCGCCCCTGAAAAAAATCCTGGCTCCACCCCTGATAAAAAGAGTGTTCAATGATATATAAGATAGTTTATTAAATCGAACTATTTGTTATTTTGCTACTAGTTAAAGGTTTTTGTTTTCAAATTTGTGAATTATGTGTTATATATCAAATACTAAGACTTTTGGATAAATTATATAATTTACGAAATAATTTACTTGATTGATTAAATAAGTAATTATATTATTATATAAAAATTTATTTGATAAATAAAATCTTTTTATGAGTTCAGCAGTTTTTTCATATTAAATACATTTATTTGATATTATATACAGTGAAGAAGCTTTCAACTTAAAATGAATATCATAATGTGTTTAAGATTTTTTATTTATTATAAAACATATTTCTTTAAGTTGGATTTAAAAAAAATATTTTTTTTGCTATTAACTTTTTTTTCATACGTGACGTACATGCCAATAGTTTTTCTTGACACCTTCCACTTTTTAATTATGTAATATACCTATTCTTGAAATCAATTTGACATAACTGTCCATTAAAATTTATAGCAATAAAAAGTGTCTTTTTCGTATTTTAAAAAATTTCCATTTTTTTGAATTTTTTATTGAAGTTTTCTTTATTATTTTCAATTAAATAAATATATTATTTTAAATTTCCTGATAAAATACACAGTGAATAAGCTTTCATACTTTCTTCATAATAATTGTACATATTGATCATTAATTGGTTCCTTTTTAACTAATAACCTATTTTCATTGAGTAAACAAATATTTCATGATGATCACTTGTTGTGATTATTAAATCATGTGACCCATATTATTTTTCATTAAAAATACATTATTTAATAATTTTTTCTCATTTTATGGAGTTAATTGAAATAATTTGTGTTACACCTTTAAAAAAATGTTTAATAATATATCAGGTAATTTATTCATCCCCTTACCTTTATTATAATAATTGTTTCTTACATAAAATTGTATAATTACTCCAATGATATATAAGATAGTTTACTAAATCGAACAATTTGTTGTTTTCCTACTAGTTAAAGGCTTTTGTTTTCAAATTTGTGAACTATGTGTTATATATCGAATATGTAAGACTTTTGGATATATTATATGATTATACAAAATGACTTACTTTATTGATTAAATAAGTAAATAAAACTTTTTTATGAGTTCAGTAGTTTTTTTATCTTAAATATATTTATTTGCGATTAATTTTCATATTTTTAAAAATACTCATTTTGTTAAAATTTCTTGATAGAAGTTTTTTATTATTATTTTAATTAGATAAATACATTATTTAAGATATCTTGTTTAGTTGATGCCTTAACTATAATAATTTGCTTGTTTACACAAAAACGTTTTATTAAATATAATATTAATGATCAATTAATTAGTTTTATATGCTATAGTTTCAAATACTTTAAGTTAAATGGTGTACATAGTAACTATATGACGATTATTATATGTAACTTTATAAAAGCTATTAGTTCGTAATCAGATTATACATTCATATATAATTTATATTCTTCTTATATCATAACATTAAGTTGGTGCATTTGGTTAGACCTTTTGCCCAACCATTCATAGGTTGGGGACACCAACTCAAGCTCTTAGGTTCGAATTCAGATATCATCGGATTCAGATGTCAGCACTTGCGTTTCGGATATCAACTCACAGTTCGGATTCGGATATCAAGGTGTAATTCAGATTCGGATACCAACTCAGGATTCAGATATACTTGTTAAGATGGTTAAGTATCTGATCGGATATTTACTTAAAACGAAATCCGAATCCGTATCCGATCAGATATTTACTTAAAACCGAATTTGAATCCATATCCAACCGGATAAGATGGTTAAGTATTCAATCAAATATTTGCTTAAAACCAAATTCGAATCTGTATCTGATCGGATGTTATTTCTTAAATCCGAATCCGATCTGATTTTCTTATTACCGAGTCTGAATCCGTATCCGATCGAATGTTATTTCTTAAATCGGAATCTGATCCGATTTTCTTATTCGGATGTTAAATTGTTTACCATATTCGATTTTTTAAAGGCAATTCAGACAGATATCCGATCCGAATCTGATCCATTGACATCCCTACATATTGGGCATGTATTCTCAATCTCACATGACTACAATATCAACAGTCTCATGTTTACCTTTCTTTTATTATTTATAGTCTGTATGGTTATTATTGTGAAATATGCTAATTATTGCAAATGCTACTCAGTCATATGAAAAGGAAACCTTGGAATTTCCATGGCACAAGTACATTACTCTTGGTTATTATTTCTACTTGATGGTTTTTTGCGTCCATATTATAGTGATGGTTGATTGTTTCCTATTTATAGTTTGCAGTGATTTCTTTTTTCCGTATGCACATTTAAAGGTTCACATTGGCTGTTCTGAAAGTGTTGAAGTGAGGAGTCGAACAAGTCTATTGGAGAGTAAAGGCTAGGGGACAGCCAGTATTGTAGATTAATGGAACTTATACCTATTTTCAGTCAGTTCTATTCATAAGGCAAATAGTTTATTTATTTATTTATTTATTGAGTTTCTGTCGTGTTGTAGCTGTACTAAGCTTGAAACATAATAGACAAGAACCATTTGCATGTGGCAATAAATTTATAGTCATACACACACACAAAAAATGTGTGTGTGTGTATATCCCTCCCTTTAAAATGCATATTATCATGAAATTCTAACTGTTATGTATGCTTGTAATTCGTGAATTTCTAATGACTGACCATCAACAACCAAGCGAGATGTATTTGAATTGTTGGGAGTTACAAATCCCCAGTCGCTTTGTCCATTGGGAAATGTCAAAGTATTCACAATGTTCATGCATACGTTGGCAAAGTATAACGCCACTGCCAAGAGTTTTGGCCATCGGGAATTCCTTTTCCCATGCAACTTTTACCAACGGTCTAAGGCCATTGGGATATCGATTCCCAACGGCCTATCGGGCTCATTGACAATAGCTGAATCCATTGGCCAAAACCAGTAATGTTGTAGTGTCGTTAGGAGCACTACAACATTCTTCATTTGTGTCAGCGGCCTTTACCAATGACACAGGTGACAGATTGCAGACACAACTTTTGGTGATGGCTCTAGTAAGGTGTACTAAGCTCCAACCGGAGAAGCTCCATGCATTTTGAAGACAGGAAAGCCATCGTGATGATTTTTCTATTACAATGGCTTAACCCGCCGTTGTATGGCATTTATACAAAAGAATAAACAAACAAATAAATAAAGCCATTCCACCGCTTCAACTTCCATATCAGAACTACAAGACCTTTAGCTACAAATCTCCTTCCACATATTTCAGATGCCCCCACTGCCAAAATCTAGAAAGAGAGAGAGAGAGAGAGAGAGAAAAGCAGCTAGCTAGTTAGCTGATCGATCGGGAGAAGACTTTTGCCAGAAAAGAAGCTCTCAAAGCTCTCTTTTTTCCAGCCAAACAAATCTCTGGAAGCTATTTTTTGTGGAAATAAGGCCTTCGGCTGGCCTAGAGATAGAGAGAGCGGTGATTGCTATCACCAATGAATGAATGCCTTTTGTTGGCTATGATTGCCTGTCCTTGCCTATTGCATTTGCCACCTGTGACTGCCCATTGATGATACCAAATATGATGTCCGCTAATTGATCACTGTGAGAGTGCTTGTGAAATATTTGTGTGCAATGAAGCACGAACATCTTACATAAAAAGTGAGTACTTGTGAAATACTTGTGTGTGCCAAAGCACATAAATGTGGGTACTTGTCAAATGCTAGCAAAATTTGATAAAATTCCTTTGTTTGCATCTCTTGTATCTCGTAAGGACTTGTACAATTTCATTTACTATAAGGACAAAATATTTTCATCTAATGTTATGAAGCACTTCTAAAACAATTGTTCTTTCACTTCCAAATGATAAGCCAAAAAGACTTGCTCTCTATGTCATAGGGATTCTTCGTGCAAGATTTGTCACTGTCCTGACTCCCTTCATAATCAAAAAAAGCTGATGTTGTCATTTATAAGAGAATTCTTGACTCGGGAGACCTTGGCTTTCCAAATAGATATTCTTGCTCGCTTGGATTTTTTTTTACGTTGCCATTTTTTGGCTTTTTTATTCATATCCATGTTTTCTTGATTTTTCAAACCGGTCATCACCTATGGAGGAAATATCTTGCCACCCCCCAGGCAACTATGAGGATTCATTGCTTTGATAGACATGTAGCATTATCATGTGCAATGTCATGTTTACCTAGGCTTTTTACTAAATCTTTGTAACAAGTTTTGTGTCCAGAGTTTCCAGACCAATTGGCCTTAGGGTACCATGTATAGACTACTCAAACTCAGAAGGCTTTAGAAGACATGATGAGTAGAAAAATGTTCATAGATCACATAACTTTGCAGAATAGAGACAAATCAACTTTATGTATACCTGGTATTGTCGAGTATTGATCTCGTGGAATGACTATATTTACCCGAGCCCATCTCTCAATGCTCTTCTTTTTTTCTTTTTTTCTTTTTTTTTACGTTTTGCCTGTGTTGCTTAGGTCAACTTAGTCTTTCTTTTTCTAGTTGAGTTTTGATAAAGTCTTGTTTTACTTGAGGAAACAAAGTTAGTAATGTTTCCTAGACCTTTGATTCCCTCTATCTCGTTGAACTATTTTCAAGACTTATAATGTGATCTTGTAAAAATTTTGTCTTTTGGCGATCATCAAATCATTGGTTAAAATTTTCTTGTTCTTTTAAAAAAACCGAAATAGTTAAGTGTTTTCAAGATATGATATGATAACTTGTAAGAAATATTTATCAAACTTTAAATGCTTGTAATGCTTGTATGTAACGAGGCACAAAAATGTGCACTGAATTGTGAGAATATGCACAGTTGTGTGAAATCTCACATTAAAATGCAAGTGCTTGCACGCTTGTGGATTTTGTTCAAATACGACTGCTTATATACTTGTGTGTTTGTAGATGCATGTGAAGATTTAAACTTGTATGTGGCAAGACCCAAAAATGTGCAATAAAGTGCAAAGATATCTATTGAGGTGCATGTACTTGTGTGCACCAAAGTGTAAAAATCTTATGCAATGGTATGTTTTCTTGTGCATGCTGGAGCCCCAAAATCTCATGCTGAGACACATTTAGTTGGGTATGCCGAAGAGCAAAATTGTTATATTAGAATACAAAAGTTTGAAAACTTATGTAGACTACTATGTTCACTTGTGTGAGACAAAGTGCAAGGTACATTTACTTAGAGGTGCTAAAGCATGAAATCTTATACCAAAACATGTTTACTTGTGCATGCTGAAGTGAAAAAAACTTGTATCAAAATATAGGGAACCTATGTGCACCGAGGTATGAATATTGAAAAAAATATGTGTGCACCAAGGTGTGAGATTTGGAAAAACTTGTATGCATCAAGGTATGAATATTGAAAAAAAAAATGTGTGCACCAAGGTGTGAGATTTGGAAAAACTTGTGTGCACCAAGGTATGAAACTAAAAAAACTTGTATGCTTCAAAGTGCGGAATTTAAAAACTTGTGTGCACCAAAGTGTGAAATTAAAAAACCTGTGAGCAATGAAATGTGAAATTGAAAAACATGTACGTATTGTAGTGCAAAAAATTACCAGCTTAAATGGACCAAAATTGAAAAACATGTATGCAAAGTGCAAAATTTGAAAACATGTATGCATTGAAGTGCAGAATTGGAAAAGTCATGTATGCCTGAAAACTTAAGGCCCTTGAAAAAAATCATAAAATTGAAAATTTGATATACACTTATATGTCAGATTGAAATTTTCCTTGTTGAAAAACTGTTTGTCGCCATTTTCTCACAACTTGTAATGTTCCTGTAGAAAAGATGCCCTAATATAAAGGGCACTGAAGAGAATGCATGAATAAAGACAAGATACTAGCGTGACCATCAAAGAATACAGCACATGAAGGAGTACAAAAAGACTTGATCATGAGAGAGGGAAATTGGCTTTTATTTAACAAAGAAACTTGAGGAGGGGACCTCTCTCGTCCCTACATTACATGAACAAGAAATGAAATCATAACAAGCTTGATTTGAACTTTCAATTTTTTACTCATGATTGAGAATGGATTCCGGTGTCTAGGTCACATCTAAGAATATAATATACAATGTGACCTCTCTCGTCCCTACATTACATGAACAAGAAATGAAATCATAACAAGCTTGATTTGAACTTTCAATTTTGAACTCATGATTGAGGATGGATTCTGGTGTCTAGGTCACATCTAAGAATATAATATACATAGCGACTGACAAAAATGACATGGTGGGGGTACGGACAGACATGCAAATGAACATGCAAATTGAAGATAGCTAGACTAGGCGATGACACTGTACCTATTAATGTCGACCCAATAGAAGGTTCAAACTAAATGACTATGTCACCATTGACAGGCTGAAGAGACCCTATAGGATGATAGTGGGAGGGGAAATTCTAGACGATTTTGACATAGAAAAACAAGGATTCTTTCGAAAATTTTTGACCCGTTTTTTTGTTATGAAAATCTTGAGCACAGGATTAATGAATGTGATGCAAAAAATATAAACATGTAATCAGAGAAGGTACACAGAATGCGTCAGACATCACCGCCTATTGAGATGACTCTATCATGCAGATGTTTGAAATCAGCTTACTCACCTAGAACTAGATATATAGGACTTGAGATTATCAGTTGTTTCATATACCAAATATATTTATATACTAGATAAGAAGTTCAAAGTATATAGCATAGACTCCTCAAAATGGGATTCTAAGGGTTAAGGATCTTCGTTCTCCTTGATCACTCACCAATGGGATTCTAAGGGTTAAGGATCTTCGTTCTCCTTGATCACTCACCAATATACCAGACTAATGCCTAAATACAAGTAAGGGGATGGCCAATAGCTGCCCCCAATAGGTTGGTACTATCATTGAACCACCATAAGCTAATGCATATAGGGATATTCTAGGCATGATAATGGGGACATATAGGTGAGGGGAAATTTTTAAATATGCAATCACTTGCATAAACAGTTGGCTCTAATGCAATGTGACTTAAGACGTGGGTTAAAATCAATGACAGAAGCAAACATTATTTACATACAACTCCTAAATTGAGAGAGGCAATATGTAATTCTAAATCTACATGAACATGAAAATTTTCAATCAATTCCATGTCCTATTTGGCAATAAAAATGTACATACGTACATTTATTGAATCATGATGACACCTACGTGACTCTAAGAGTGGGACGACATTTAAGACTTAGGAAAGTGAAACATTTCATCTAGTCAAACAGTGACAAGCCTCATCATAGTCACTAGTTTTGCTTACATGTAAAATTTTTCAACTTTACATGTAGACCATATAAATGAGATAAAATATTTGCACTTGCCTTCATTCTTTGTGCAGGACTCCGAGAGATAGGACCCAACCCGTCAATACCAGGTCTGACTATTTCTGATACCTTTATCTGGGGTAATCAAATCAAAATAAGGGCTAAACTAAAATGTTCCATTTTTTACGTCTCAGTGTCATTTAGATCCTAAGGAAAGCAAACATACATTAATCTTGAAACCATGCTTGTTTTAAAATTTAAATAGATCTCAAAAGTAGACTTATGAACAACAAGAATTAAATCTTTCATAATAGAAATCTAAGATGTCATATCATGTTATTGGGATTCATGGTCCAAAATCCAGGGTCAAAGATCTGGTAAATTTGTACTTGTATTAATGTAGTTTGATCTTCTAAAATTCAATTTTTGAGAGCATAGATTGAAATTTGATGATGACATGGTTCAAAATTCTTGTCCAAAGTTTAGTCCTAAAGATTTATAATCCAATGTTCATTGTGCCAAATCTGAAATCTGAAATCCAAGACTTGAAATCTATGATCCGAAATCTAATGTTTTAGATCCAATATTCAATATCCAGGATCCAAGGTTCGAGAACCAAAATCCAAGATCTATAATTCGAAATCCAAAAATATAAGATTTATGATCCAAAGTTCATGATATGATATTCAATATTGAGACCAAAATCTGATATCGAAAATCTGTAATCTATGATCCATGATCTGAGATTCAAAATTTGAGATTCATGATATGAGGTTTATAGCCTAAAATTCATAATCTATCATTGTGATTATTTAGATCTAAATCCAAATTCATGATAATATCATGTTTAAAATCAAAAACTGATTGAAATCCAGGATTTTGATGACTAAGGCTTTGTCAACCAAAGGACTGGTTTCGGTCTTGCTTGAGCTGGGTTTGAACTTACCTAAAGATGGTTTTGATTGTGGTGGATGTGTTTGATCATAGTCAAACCATATGAAGGTTTTGAGAAAATTGACTAGCTCTAGGCCATGGGACTGGCTTCAAAGGTAGTGAACTCTACGACCGGTCTGGGCTAGGTCTTAGAGAACTAAACTAAGGTTAGACTTTGTGTCTACATGACTTAGGGTTTTGGAAATCATGTGAAAAGTTTATTTTGAAGACATTTTAGAAAATTATGATTTTCTAATGGTTCCTGCATGGAGACCAAACTTGATTCAAGTTTTCATATACCTGGGCTAATGCCACAGGGTATAAGCTATTTTTGGCTGACCTGGTCCGGTTTCAGACAAGGGGTGCATGTGGTACAAAGGGATCTACTGCATGTTAAAATACATGTGCGATACATGACTAATAAAAGCATACAAGAAATACAATCTTAGTGCATGATGCAAAGCAAAAGACTAGAAATCATGGAATTGAAATGGAAACAAAGGAAAGAGAGCGAAACATTTCATAACGAGGATGAATGCACTAAAGTCTCTCAAGAATTAAACTATATAGATGAATTCTAATTCGAAAATGAGAAAAACATATAAAGACGTAAAGGAGATGTAGGTTACTTGAGCCAGGCCATGAATGTAATCACCACATGTAACATTGTTGGTTTCTGGAAATTCATTTAAAAACCTTATTATCGTAGATTGAACAATTTTGGATCCAAATTTGAAATCTAAATTTATGAAAAATGGTTCTGGACGTGGGAATAAGCTTTTATTGGATTTATGTCTGGATCAAAATCATTTGGATTTGAAAATCTATTTATTTGCAAATGAGTGTTGGACTTGGAATTTAATACATGATTTTGGGTAGAACCTGGATATAGATATGAAATCTAGTTTATTTGGATCCAGATATAGCTTGGTAAAGTGCATGAACTCCATTTTAATTTGAGAACCACTTTATCGAGGTTTGGAAATATATTGAAGATTGGCCTTTTCAAACATGGGCTAAGGAAACAGTCTATGTTAGGTAGGCTTTGTGTGGTATATTTAAAAGATAACAAAAAGGGGGATTGATGCTTCACCACCACACGCTCAGACAGAAGCATCAGAAAATGGATAATTATTTAAGCTTTACAAGACTACGATGCTCGCCAGACAAGAGCCTAGTGAAAACTCTCAAAAACAAAATTGCCAAATTGCCGCTTAAGTTTTCACTCAAGCGTGCATGTACCCATCCCGATTCAAATCATACATGTAGTTTGAATCCAAATATTGGGAATTCGTGTTGGTTGTTCATTGCTCTCCTCTCCTAAAAGAGTAGCTTGCAAGCTTGGGGGAGAGCGGCACATACAAACAATGCTGCTCACACTTTTTTACACCAATTAAAGGATCATGAAGCAATGTAATCTGAAAAGCTATGCTACAAGATACTGTGCAACAAATGTGGATGATCACATGTCCCATATTGATAAGACTTTGTAAGCAAGACCTTGAAGAATAAATAGCAAAAATTGGATAGCATGCATACATGATTGAAAACAAAATATGAATTAAATGTGTGTATGCATAACAATTTACACAATGATCAATGAGATCAAAACGGATTACAAATGCAAATAGCCGCAGGATGTAAGCATCAAATGAATGCTAATGATTTGTATGTTGAAAAACAAGTTATAAATTTGGATGAATAGGTGGCGAGAGAAGAGTGCACAAATAGGCATTATTAGCTTTGCAATCCAATAACAATGCACAAAACTGTCTGCAAAAGAGGGGATTACCTATTGCAGACATCTATGGCACAAGTGATGAATGACAAGCATGATGAAACCAAATTGATATAAACCGGAATTCTGAACAAAGTGCATAGCCGAAAATTGAATAGTGAGACAGATCATGAAGGACATGGTGTATATAAATCCAATTTGAAAAGAGGAATAAAACAGTAGACATATGCACCCTAATCTTCCCAAAATGAAATAAACAAAGGGATCGCTAAGATGGCTAGTATGATCTCCAATGGGGGCTGATTTATCGCCGGCAGTTCATCACCCTGCTCCTTGCATGCGGTTTGTTATGCCACTCACCAGCCCAATAGCAGAAATTGGGAGCCAAAAAAAAAAGCAGCAAAAAGACGAAATGGAAAAAGAAGAAGATACATTGAACAGAGAGAAGGGAGCAGTTGAGAGCATGGTCATTTATTGCTGGAGTGCCTTGTGAGTCTCTCCGTTGTGAAAAAAAAAAAAAAAAAAGTGAAGCCTCTTTAATTTAGCTCCTCTGCCATGCTGCCATCTGAATGATGGTTTACCAACGAGGACATGCAGCACCTGTCCCGCCTGACCTAGGGGAGGAAATTGAGAGGGACGGTTATGGAAGTGGCCGCTGTACATGACGGTGGTAGGGATTTCCTCGAGCAGGGATTCCGGTGGTGGTGGAGCGACGGGCAACAGACGCTCAAGCAGGGGAATCAGGTCCAGGAACGGCTTGTTGTTGGTCTTCTCGGCATGGAGGCAGATCGTCCGCTTCATCATCATGTTCTTCCTCCTGAGGTCAATGAAATCGCCCCTGAGACCCTTGCAAATACCCTGGAGCTGGTTGGATCCAACATTGTCAGCTGCAGCAATGAGCACCTAGCTCTACTGGTCCATCAACTGGCAAAGCTTGTTGTCGTTTGCGACCTTCTTCTTGACCTAGGCGTATTGTACCGCCATTTCTGCTGAAGGAAAAACACACAGCTACCAAAAACTAGCAAATGACGTAGAAGGCAAAAGGATGGGGATCAGAGAGGCAAAAAGAGGACCAAGATGGATAGGGAGAAGCACCTATCAATGCCGACAGCAGGGCATTGTCTCTTTAACCCCCAAAACAAAACCATCTAAATCCAAAGAAAAATGGGGGAGGGAACACGATCGAGAAGGAGGGAAAGAGCTTGATTTGATTTTAAATCTTTGAAATTGATCTAAAAATACTTTACAATTGATTTAAAATCATCTGAAAATTAATTGAAAACCATTTAAAATCGCTTGGAAATTGATTTGAAAATATCAAGAAATTGATCATGATTAACTGAAGATTAACTGATAATTCTTGGAAATCAATTTTGAAGTGATCTCAAAAACTTGGGCATTTTTGGAATTGATTATTGACTATTTGAAAAATGCTTCTAAAAATCATTTTAATGCTTCATTTGAAAATCCCTTAAAACTGATGGATAAATATCCAAAATTTTGATTTTAACATGAAATTCCTTTAGCTTGGGCAAAATGGTAATTTTTAGCTTGGATGACCTAGGTGATTTGAATCTAACTGCTCAATGTTGAAATAAAAAATGTCATGACCCTTGTTCTTGACATTTGATTTTCGCGACCACTTTAAAATTTTCATGGTGAAAGGTAAAATAGTCTTTTGGACTTGTGCAAATTTTGAATGTTCACTACAGTGAAATGAGAAAGATAAAATGCATGACGTCTACCGAGAAAATTTCTCAATGGAGAGGAAAAACCCGGTTTCTTAGCCCCTTTTCCCGAAAATATATTTACTCCACAAGTTTTGGAAAGTTCATATAACCACCTACTTTTGCCTCTTTCATGATGACCCATTTCATCTCTACCAGGATGTGGCATGGCGACGGCTGAACTTAAAGTCGCCTATTCAGCCTTCTCTTGTAGTGGAATTAAGATTTGATAACAAGAAAAGCAGAAACTGCTGTCCTTTTAGATATGTGAACATAACTAAAAAAGATTTGAAGCATTGGTTACTAACTTTCAATATAGTTTTCTTTCACCTTTTCTTGGTGTCCATGTGGAAGCATGTTCATATTTCTATCCACATTTTTCAACAAGTTTCACATGATTAGAAATAAATGGTAATTTTTGTAAAAGAAAGTCTACAAATGCAGGGTACTATAGCAAACAAAAATGAACATTCTTCCTCTACAAATATAGGGTACTCTAGCAACAAATATGAACATTCTTCCACATGGACATGCTTCCACATACCACTTATTTCTAATCATGTGAAACTTGTTGAAAAATGTGATAGAAATATGAACATGCTTCCACATGAACACCAAGAAAAGGTGAAAGAAAACTATATAGAAAGTTAGTAACCAAAAATTGCAATGCAGAACCACCTTGAATAACATATGACAAGGGATCGACTCTACCACCTGAAATGAATGTTTACCGACATTAAGATCTCCCCGATATACAAAACAAGGGTTCATAATTATCTATGACAAATGATGTTCGCCATCAGAATGTTCTCTTTATTATCTTCACAATGAAATTGCTAGCAATGTTCTAGTAGATCATGCAAAATCAAGAAACAACTATCTGGTTATATGTTTTGGAAGAATCTTGTTGGCAGCATAGCACTAATTGGGGCACCCACATAGCAGCCATTGGTTTACTCTAGTAGAAAGGACAGCATCTCTAGATTACATAAATGGTCTCATACTACTAGCACAAAAACAAAAAACTTATACTTCAAGCAAAGGATGGTATGAAGGTCTTCTCTAGCATTTCAGCTTGCTATAAAAAAAAAGGCACATAGAACTGGAAATTGTGCCGCCACACAAAAATACTATTTTGACTTTTTAGGCCTGGAATCATATAAAAGGATAAGAAAATGGATAAAGCAGCATCAGTGTTGTAACTATGTGAGAATCAAAGAATTATGCCAAACAATCCATGCACACAAAAAAAGAGACACCAAAAACATGTTCAACTTGAATAGAGAACAGGATTTAACCAAACACCAATTTTACATAGTATTAAATTAAATCACGAACAAAGAGCTCTAGGAAATGATCCCACAAGTGATGCCTACAAATGGAAAATTGATCATAAAATGTTGAGTGTTTTCTAGTGTTAGATCAGATGTGGTTTCATAGTAACTAACCACCATAGGAAGCCTTGTTTAGTTTTATTATAAACACAAATCTATAAGCCCAAACAATCACTGAAGCATAGTAGAAAATTATAAAAGAATGAACCAATACAGATGTGCACAACTTCCATAACAATAGACAAATATAAACATTATCATCCTTAGTTGGTCTTATGAACCCAATTGTCAATGTAATTTGTAAGACTATAACAGTGAAGGCCCATTGAATTGTATTCAATAACTAGAATTAAAGGTCATGCCAGCTCTATTTGTGATCATCTGGTCAGGTCAAATCAGGTGACTTGACTGATCCAAGGTCAACCTATTCAAGTCCCTACACAAATTTGCAATGCTTATATTAACATGCTGAGAATAACTGCATATATACAGGGTCAGATTCATATCCAACACCATAGTTGACAATTCCAAAAACTAATAGGGCTTCTGCAATAACAAGAGTATTAGTCCTTGAAACAAAAATCAATCTATCAACAACTCCACAAATTGCCCTTGCCAAGTATGAAGAGAGGAAATGCATACCAAACTTGCTGCAGCATTGGCTTTTCTGTGTTCCTTGTTTGAGGAGAACTGTGAAATCTGTTACAAAAAATTGAACTGATGGGGAATACTTTAGGACATTCAAATGTGGAACACTATTTTGCAGCCATAAGGAATTTAACTACCTCAGGAGTATACAAATTGCATGAAATCTAAAAAAATTAACTCAGTCATCATTTTAACATGAACAACAGATATATGAACTATGTATCAAGCTAACAAAACACATGATCACACCATGCACCACTATGTTCTAAAAAACTGTCTGTCAGGATGAACATGACCAATAATTTATATCATATTTACAAATATTTTCCAAAATAAAATGTAAAGTTCTTTTCCAAGATCAGCCATATGTTGCTATCAACTAGTAGCTCCACAATGCATCAGCTTCGGTGAACATTGGATAGGTGGCTCAGTGATGCAAACTGTGTCAATGATCCTATGGCACATAAGCAATAGGAAGAATGTTGTAAATTAATATGGAAGTGAAATGCGTTAAGAATATTATGAAAAGGTAGAAGGTATAACTGTGTAAAAAATGTTGGCTTTCACTCTTAAGTCTGAAAAGCTTATTGAAGATGGCCTCTATAGCAAGAAGACTTTCAATTTTCTCCCCTAAAATTGGAATCATGGTAATCTCTTTCTCAAGATATTCAATTTCATCTTTCTGCCCTATGACTTATGCATGTAAAACCATGTTTTGTGTCAGCAAGTCATAACAAGTAGGCATTTCATCTAATAATTCATGTGCCTTCACGCCAATCCTTCATGTGCACACACATCCATATTTATCTTCACCAAGTGCTTGGGACAACACATCCGTTCGAGATCATGAATCTGGTTCACCTTCTGGCCTTGCAGCAATAATTCCTCTACTATTGTCCTACATATAGTAAATTTGTATAAGTTGTGTTGAATATCTACAATTAACTCAAAATCTTTAAAATAATGTAGTGCTTAAAATGATAGAAACAATTCAAAGCAAAATGTGTAATAGTTTTTTTCAAAAATTAGGATAAAAGAAACTAGTCTTATAGTAATTGCTTGTGTTTCTGCATTATGGGTGTTGCACATTAGACGATGTACATGTCCCTATCCAGAATTGATCTCTAGAAGGCTAAAACTCACCTACTAGGACCTAACTGCCCCAAAAACACACCAAGCATCTCATGATGTGTTATTGTAATACGAGTAAAATAAAATAACATGACACAATGCTTTCTATTTACAACTTCTTTTTTATATGAAACAAAACTTTTAGTTCCAGTGGTGTGTATAAACTTATGCTTGGAACGATTCTCAATATTTTTTTTTCCTCAAGGCCAGCAGTTTGAAATAATAGATATAAAGTAAATATCTATAAAGTTAACAAATGTATTTGACATTGATGACATACCATTTATACCTTTAATTTTTCAGTATCAAAGTGTTCCATAAGAGCCTTCCATTGTTCTAACAGGATGTTCTCAGGACGATTGTTCAATCGGTCTTAGAAATTATTGAACTTATTGTAGATAAGTCTAAGACTATGTCTCCAGTTTCACCACAGCCTAGCATATTCAGCGAACTCCCATTTCTTCAACTTCACACAAATGGTATAGTATTGCTACATTGAATTCAAGTAAAGTTAAACCAACAAAAAATAAGGTGTCAAATAAAAATTATGTATAAGAATATTATACCTTTACAAGATCTCATAACGCTTTCTTATAAGTAATAGGAAGTCTTTTGAACTCAAAGTAGTTTAAGGATGTCTTATGAGGATCTCGAGCTACTATCCTGATAAATGTAGTAAACTTTTGTGTTACATCATCTATAGATTGATAATATGATTTGTATGTAACTATTGGTTTATTTCATGATGGCTGATTAATAGTTGTTAAAGCCCATGATGCTCCTTGTTTCATTCTACATGAGTTAGGACCTATGCAATCCAAGGAAAAATGTGTTAGTATCATTAATGTAATTTACACATGATATACATTATTAGCATAAAAAATTTAAAGAAACTATAGAGACATCTTCTTCTTGAGTCTCATCTGAGCTATAATAAGGATGTGGATCCTGAATATGTGACATCTACATATCAACCATATATAGTTTAACATACACTTTAATTGAAATACTGATATAATCATAATGTCTAACTAAACTAAAGAAAGCAAGCTTCTCTACAATATCAAGTTGTACACAAGTTATACCATAATGTGAAGAACATGACAAAATTACCAAAAAAAAGTTGTAAACACATATGTAATGTACTATTTACAAAAGTGTATTACTCAATAAAGATGTGTCATCATGTTTTACCTATAACTACATCCATTATTCACATTGCTCCCTTATGTTAATTATAGCATAAGTGTCATGATGAATAGTAACCCTTGTAACATCATTTTTAATGATACATACTTCACTATCTTCATCGTTTGAAGCTACCAATGCTCTATCTTTAGATTGCCCATTTGCATCTTTAGTAGGTTATACTAGTCTATCATAAAAATCATGAGGCCTTCTTTGAAGGACAACTTGCCATTCTAGTTCAATAAGATCCTCAACATCAAAAACTTGTTCCACTTCACTTACAAAAAGAAATGGTTCATCGGCCATGCAAGAGTATTTGGATTTCACAATAGTAAAACCAAATCGATCAATTTTAATGCCCTTTTCATGTAGACTAAGAACATCATGCTACTAATGTTTGAACAAAACAAATTTTAAGCTAGGATGATATGGAACTTCAATAATATCAATAAGAAAATCATAATATGTCGTGCATCACCAATAATGAGACTTTTACCTTTGGCACTTGAGAAGATCGATCTCTATGTAGTTACTACCACACTACTGTTTTTGTTTGTCTTCTTTCCTATGTACTTTTAGAATGAAACCTATACCCATTTATTATGTATCCTTTGTATCTTTTGACAACAAGATGAGGATATTGAGCAAAATATACAAGTTCATCATTGATGATTTCATTAGCTGCTTTTGCCATGCAGCACACAAATACAAAACTACTTAGGAAATTTCATCTTATATATGCACTCTAATTGATGAGGTCTTTTTTTATTTTGCCTCCTCACCAAAGATAAGATTTTCCTACTGCAACAACAATATTGTTAGCTTACATGTATAAAGTATGTGTTGTCATGTTCATAACAACTAGAGTGAGGAGGCAAAATCAGCTAACATAAGTTTAGGTGTGTAATCGAAGCCAAGTGGAGGGGCCTAGTGACTTATACTCCTCTAAGTGAACGACTCCTTAGGGAACCAATCATCTTTGGTAAAGCTTCTTCAACATCGTCATTATTTCTTACAAGTCTACTCAATATAGCCTCCATGTTATGCTAATATCTAGAACAAAATTGAAGACATTCATATGCAACGTAACCCTCAGCAATAGGCCCCTCCACTTGGCTTCGATCACACACCTAAACTTTTAGTCTAGATAAGAACCTATTACATAATACAATAAATGTAAAATCAAAATTGTAGCTATTATAAGATGTAACATGCCTTTCAATTGGGTACATCCAATGATACTGCAGTGTTCCTCCCAATCTCACCTCCTCAACAAGATGAATAGTTAAATGTACCTTGATGTCAAAAAAAGATGGTGAGAAGTTCATTTTCATGTGACACATTGTGATTGCAACACATTCTTGTAATTGGATTAACTCAGGTTCATGTAATGTCTTTGAACATATTTTTCTAAAAGAACATGTATAACTTAATAAGAGTATAATGAACTTTATAGGGTAATATTCTTCTCACAGCCAAAGGAACAAATTAATTTAACAACATACAATCATGAGTTTTGAGGACTGCAATTCTTCTTTCCTTCATGCTTACGTGTCGTGACATATTAGCTGCGTAGTTATTAGGGAACCTTTAGACCTTTCAAAACCTCACAAAAAACTCTTTGTTTCTTCTTTGCTCATAGAGTAGCATGTAGTAGGTAAATATATTTTTTCTCCTTGGAATTGTAGATGCAATGCATGTTGCATGTTCATCTCTTGTAAATCTAGACGCACATCCAAATGATCTTTTGTCATCTGCTTTGTATATAATAGTGTGCCAGTAATGCCGTCACATATGTTTTTTTCTATGTGCATTACATCCAAATTGTGACGCAACATACTATGTTTGCAACAAGATGAACAAAAAAAAAAATCTTTTTCCAGTTTATAGGGTAATTCACGTACCTCATTTAGTTGTTCTAGTACATATGCCCCAGATAATGGAGCAAGAGTAACTCTCTCTTCAACATCACCATTAAATAAAAATTTATTAAACCTGAACTTGTGATTTGTAGGCAAAACTCTATGATGTCCCATATACGGATGTTTTTAACTGCGCTTCAAAAAAGGCAAGCAAGTATCATTGTTGCATAGAGGGCATGCTGGTTTCCCTTTTGTATCCAAACTGACTAGTTGGCATAAGCAGGAAAGTCATCAGTAATGCAGCTCGCAACTGGAAGCATTTTTCAATAGATGCATCATATGTTTTCACACCTTCATCCCATAACAATTTTAGCTCTTCGGTTAGTAAGGAAGCATCCATTTTCCAGGTGTTGTTGGATCAGAAATTAATAATGCTAATATTTTTTATGTCCACTTCATACAAACCCATAGAGGCAAGTTATAAGCAATTAACCACACTGCCCAGATGCTATATCATACACTTAAAGTTCTAAAAGGATTTTACCGATGAAGTTTACTTGCAAAAGACTCGCTGTCGAGGATGTCAAAAATAAGCAGGCTACTTATTCGAATTGGTGGTGACTAGAGAATGACAACCGATCAATGACTGGACAAGAGGAAGTGCATATTTCCTGATGATCTAACAACAATAGATGCAGAGAGAGCGATGGTGTTGGGCAGAAATAATCGGGCGCAAAACAAGCTTTCTTTTGAGGCTTCGTGGGAAAGGGGGTTTTCTAGTGATGAGTTGTTTGGCACTAGAACTCATGTACTGATGCTAGGGTTTCCAAGGTCACCACTAACAAATCTATAGCACTCAAAATTATTGCGCAAGGAACTTTAATTTGTGTCCGAGACAACCACAACCAATCTATAGCACTTAGTGGACCAAGGCCAAAGCATTTAATGGTGAAAAAAGGAACGCCTTAGTTTGTTCATATACAATGGTGCTTCAAAACTCAATGCTATAGATAATGCATACATAACGTCAAAAATGAGCATGTGCTACTGCCTGCTTTAGGTCCGGCCTTGTTTTCTTGTAGTGCGATGGTGCTCCCATGAGGCTGCTCAGCTGAGATGAGAGAAGCAACTGCTTATGGTGGCTCAATATGTGGGATACACATGTCACCGTTAAGAAAGAAAGGGAAAAAGTTAGGCGCATATATATATATATATATATATATATATATATATATATATATATATATATATATGTATATATATATAGTATATGTAATGAGCCCATACACCTGGCACACTTTGTCACATCTACACCAAGTATAGCCTGTTCAATGTCCTTAAATCAGATGGCCTGCTTTTTAATGATTTCCCAAAAAAAAAATCAAATGGAGCCCACTACTTTCTCTTTCCCCGCTCTAACATCCTCTGCCAAGCACCAGTGAGCAGCTATAGAAGAGAAGTCAGCCAATGTACATAGGTGTGCTAGCGCATCTATTTGAACCCAATAAATAACATCATCAACTACCTTTGATATTTGAAGGTTATAAGATTCACTATCCCAAACATTTGGGTTTGCTTCACTAATCATTTCATCTGAGATAGTATCTTGACTTTGCATAACATATAAGTCTCGATGTCTCATTTTCACACAACTTGCTAATCTGTGTCAATGGGTCATCTACATAAAAAACTTGTTCAACTTGAGATGCAAGCACAAATGGTTCATCATCCATGTATATATATTTAAAGTTTACAAGAACGAAACTATACTCATCATTTTCCATGTCTTTAAAATGTGTCAAAACATTGAACCATTTAAGTAAACTTCAAGTCATCATAATGCTCTACTTTGAAGACATTTGTAATAATACCGAAGTAGTTAAGTACACCAATAATAGATTTTTATCTTTTACATTAGAAAAACTCAAAATCTATGCAGTGACAACTCCAATATTCTAGGTTTTCTCCTTCCTTCTCTTTCAAATGTATGAAAACAAAAACCATTTATGGCAATACCTTTATATTTCTTCACAACCTTTTGAGGGATATTGTGGCAACAACATAAGCTCACCATCCACTTGTTGGATTGGACTCCTTTGGTGTAACTAATGAATCAATTGCAAATGGATGATAACTTAGACAAATATGTGTTAGATGTCTAACATGTAGCTTACATGATCTTGAAATCATTCTGGAAACTTGGACTTGTGTAGTTACTCATTTTAATAAGGTCTTTTATAATATTGTCTTCTCATTGAGTCTAAATGTTGCCCGCTAGATAACTAGCTTATGAATAAAGCAAATATATATAATCATTTGAAGTTAAAGATTTAGTTAAGTTCCACTAACATATGATTGATAAAATATATGTATGTACCTCTTGGAGCATTTAGTTGTCCATATCTATCAATTCATATGCTCCCAAAAAATAACCTCTCCGCACACATATGAAACTTTGTGTTGGCTCAACATCTTCATAATTTCTTTCATGCCTACTAAAACATCTTTCTATGCCACTCAAGTACCTAGAATAAAATTTAATCTTTCATTGGCTAAATACCCTCGGCGATAGATCTTTATGGTTACTTTTGTTACATACATATGGTTTCAGCTTGAGTAAATACCTTAAACAAAAAATCATTGTAAAGATTAGTATTTATAAGTTAATATAAACTAACAATTGAAATAATATAAAATATTGTGGAAACTTACATTCCAATTGGATACAATCAATGATATTATACTGGTTTGCCTTATACAACTTCATAAACCAAGTGAACAGGTAAATACTTTCCAAGCAACATAGCTTCAACATATTTTTTCCTATAAATGCTTAAATTCACTTCTTTTCTAACTTTAATGCATAAATCATTGAAGAAATTGCACAACTCATTTAACACTACACTTGCTATTTTTAGTAAAGATAGTGAAAAGAACTGATGAATTAACATATGACAACAATAACTCTTTACATGATATTTTTCTAGCCCTTTGAATGTACACATTTTGAGATATTTGATGCATAACCATTTGGAATCTTTAAATTATTGAAGACATTGCATAATATGGTTTGTTCTTTTTTGCCCATAGTAAAACATGTTGCATGCAATAATATCTTATTAGTTCTATTTCGTTTTTTAGTATGGATTCATTACCTTATATTCATTGTTTTTAGGTCTAAATGAGAATTGTAGTGATCATTTGTCTTTTCTTCTAGATTCAACAATGTGCCAATTATAGTGTCACACAAATTTTTTAATGTTCATTACATCTAGTTTGTAACGTAATATGTTTTACTTTCAGTATGGTAGAGTGAAAAATATGTCTGTCTTTTTCCAATTATATAACAATTGTTCATATTTCACTTCTTCCAATATATCAATTCTAGAAAGAGGTAGTGGAGCACTTCTCATTTCTTTTGCTCCACAGAAAAAAATGTCTATCCATTCTATATATATGATCTGTAGGCAAAAAACTTTGATGGCCTATGCAGCAATCCTTACGACTATTTTTCAGCAGATAAGAACATGTATTCTCATGGCATATGGGGCATGCTAACTTCTTCATTGTACTCCATCCTAATAAATCTCCCTAAGCTGGAAATTGTTTACTGTCTATAACAACATAACATGCATTTGAAAACATTGATTACTACTTTTATCATAAGTTTCTATACCAATACCTACAATAATTTCAATTCATTAATTAATTACTGCAAATAAACATCTGTTTTTTCTCCAATAGAATTTGGCCATGTGAAAAGATAAAATCATGTATGACTACTTCACACACATTTATTGCGGAAAGTTATATATAATAATCACAATTGCCACATATATATATTTTATAACATACTAAAAGTACGAAAGGGTTTGAACTTGTCGCTTGCCAAACCAAGCCTAAACGTTACGACTGTCTAATGCAAAAATTGGATGTAACTCATCAAATGATCTCCAAGCTAATGAATCAATAAGTTGCTTTAGTATACAATCTTTAACGCGTCCTTCATCATGCTATCTCGTGTCTAAAGCAATCTTTAGGTACATTCTTTGAAATTTTGGTATTAGCAATCTTTTCAATTTTACTAGAGATTTTGTTCATAGTGTCATTCATTTTATCTACATCCTCTACATTGAAGCACTGTAAATATCACATTGATCTTTGTCAAAATATTCCTTCCAAAATATTATGCAATTCCAAGGACATGCATCTATCTTATCATAAGTCATATCCAATGCCACAAGTACTTTCTTTGTCTCACAAAAATGCTTCATCATCATACACCCTTGGTAAAATGCTTCATGTAATAATTCTAATAGCATATTAAATGATATGTTGCTCTATCTATACATGCACTTCATGTGAAAATAATCAAATTTGAAAGATAGCTTCGAGAATTTAAGGCATTTAGGATATAGTTCTACTTCAACATCTATTAGCAACTTCATGTATTCATTACTCGGTAATTCTTTATCTTCTATGTCATTATCTGCATGTTCATATGGCACATCTTCTGAATGTACTCTGAATGCATGTCTAATCAACATATGTGTATTATCTTTGTCATCTTCTACAATCTCATTATCATCATTTTGATAGGGCGACAATGGCTCACCATAATAATGCCAACGATTATAATTTTGAACAACACCAAAGCATACATAGTGATCTAAAATATATATTGCTAGTTAAAATAAATAATTATTGCACTCTATACAATGACACAATATTTTTCTAATGATTAACATACTATTTTCCATACCGAAATCAGTGAAACCTTCAACTCCTTTGAAATATTTAACATTTCTTCTAAAAAATAAATAAATAATTTTTAAAAAATTAAAACTCAATTACAAGGTATCATATCGTAGTAAAAATAAAAGAAAATGTTACCTATCTTTATCTTCAACATTCACTTTTATTGCTTATATACCATCCAACTAATAAAATTAAACAACATATTAATATAAAAAACAATATAAAAAGCAAAACACATTAAGCAGTTCACTTTATCATGATACCAATTATGAAATCATGACTTGAATCAAGGTATATAATATGCAAATTAGGCACCTTGAAATAGTATATGGTTTGTAGTAGCAGTTTTAGACTATGTGGTTCAATTGTATGATAAGATTCAATTGCAAATACCTCTCATAAACCATCATAATGACATCAACCAAAAATATTATTTCATACATAATTGATAAACTTGCAAAGCTACATTTCTTACACCTCGTCTTCATGCAATCTAACAAAGTCAGCAATAGAACACTACTTCAAATGTGAGATCGGGTGTGTGTGTGAGTGAATGAATAATGTATTGCAGTATGAGGTCATACTACAATACAATTCCTACAATTCCACCCTCAGATGTCTCACGTATAATTAAGAGAAACTTAGAAGAAACACAATTTTTCTTGTGCAATAAGTGTTATAGTAGGACCTTGTAAGCTTCAACTTGGAATTGTCAAATTCACTGTGGTGTTGACCAATAAAAAAGGCCCTCAATAAATTGAATTGATTTCCTTGCTGTTTTTAAGTTGTTGTCTTCTAAAAATAAGGGAAAAAACTTCAATAATAAGATAATTGGAATTCATACACATAGTATCATACTAGATATATATGTGTGTGTGTGTGTGTGTGTGTGTGTGTAACATATATAATACTTTAAGTCATTTATAGTATGTTACTATATGTATGGCAGCTTTGGCATACATATGATTTCAGTGCAAATTGTAACTTCAATTGTGTTTTTAATTTCTTTGTTTATAGATTTTGCTTTCTTTCTTTCCTCTTTCTTAAAAGTTACCCCAAATCTCCCACAACCTAGAACAACTGTTTACCCTTCATAATGTGATTTTAAAATAGTTTTCAAAGCAGGATTTCAATAGATGGGGCCATGTATTCGAATGGAACTCTAACAACTTCATCCCAGCATGAGGGACCTGGACCTAGATCACTTAGGCGCCATCCTAATAAAGATCATTTTGCACTTGTGATTGCTTTTTGAAGCCCAAAACTAAGAATTGCACCAAGGAACTCCGAGAACCTGAACCATTAGTATAAAATTCTCACTTTTACAAGTGCAAGCATCCCAAAATTTGCCATTATATAGAACACCATTTTGCCCTGAAATGATAGGAAATCTCAAAAACTCTAATAGTGATTTAGAACAAACTCAAATATGGTAATTCTTAGCTCTATAAGTCTTTCAGGATTGTTGAAATCAGCTCCGTAGCTCTTTCGGCAAACTTAAGTCAGCTCACCCTAGCTCAAATCAGCCCATCAAAACCTAAAACTACAATTGTTAGCTTGACCATATATCCTTAAGTTCAACCAAGTTCAGAATAGGTTTACCTTAGTGGGGAAAAAAAAGTATTATTTCACTTACTTTGAGTTGCCAACCCTAATTTAAATCCTAAATTAGCTAACAAGTTCTAGAGCTCACTCTCCCTTTCCTGTTTTTTCAAGAGTTTGAGCTGAACTTGAGTTCAACCTAATGGAGTGAGTTAAAACCAAACTAGGATCATGTTATCATGTATAAATCCATCTTTCCTTAGTTTGATTTGAGTTTATTCATCCTACTTTGAGTTTCATACAGTTTTGAAGGTCCCGAAGCACACTCCCTCTCTCTTATTTATAGAGGTGTGAGCTAAACTTGAGCTCAACCTAATGGAGTGAACTGAAATCGAGCTAAAATTGTATTTATCATGTGTAAACTGATCTTCCCTTAGTTCAATTTGAGTTCATCCATCCTCGTTTGATTTTAATTCAATTCCAAAAGCCCAAAAGATCACTCTTTCTCTTATTTAGTAGGGTCTGAGCTGGATTTGAGGTTACATTAATAACCTCACCCAACTGGCTAGAACAGGATGCCACTTGGTGCCAAAGGTTACTGTTTTGCCAGTGTGGAATATACAAACCCAGTTTGCAATCAAGATATCCTTTTTGATGTGCCAATCCATGCAGCAATGCATTAGTAAATCCCTATCAGGTGGAAGCTATATACACTACAAACATGAACCTAATGGCACATAAACAAATATAGACTGTCAATCACCTAGCAGCTAGTGGGAAACTCATCTGTCAGGTCTGATTTAGATAGTCAACTTGAGCTTTAGGCACTAGTCTTTTCCTCAAGCTTTTAGACGATAGACCTTGTGCCATATTTTCATATATCCAAGAACCTTTATTTAGAAACAAAACTTATACAAGTATGAAAAAAGTTGGTGATGTGCAAATGAGAATATGAAAATTAAAAAAAAAAAGGTCAAGTGCTAATTTTTAATATACTACTTGAGGCTTTTAGTTGCTCAGAACCTGTCTGGTAGTAACTACATATAGCTTTCAGCTTGAAATTTTAACCCTAACTACAAGAGAGGAAGCAGCTTGCCCCATGGTATTGATGTTTAGTCAAGTCTAGTCAACTTTCTTCTAAGTACCTCAAATTAATTTTTGTGCTTAAATTTTATAAAGTCAAACTATTTGCATAACTAGAACTAAATAAGAGCTGATGATGAGTTAATACGACTAATACGACAGCATACCTGCATTTTTCATGTAATGTAAACTAATTGTCTTACAAGTGGCATGGTGAACTATCTCCTTTAATTTTTAAAGTGGTTGAGGAAACTACTATCATACATACACATATGTGTCATTTAGAGTGAAACTAGAGATATTCCCCACTTTCATTAATGCTTCCCTCCACTTTCTCACATTCTCCTCCTTCTGCTTCCCATTTGATTCATGCCTCTCATCAAATGCAAATGCAAAAGAACCAGTCTCTTTCTTAACATGCATGGGGTCCACATAAAAGAACACAAGAATTACTTTTTTGTTACACTCCACTATTTTGGCAAGCTCTTTTAAACACCATTGGAATCCACATAGCTCTTAGAGATGTTGGGGATATAGATCTTAGCTTTTTAAATATATTCCAGAAGCCTCTTCATCTTCTCACCCTTTTTCATGTTGTCACTGTCTCTAAAGTTGAAAACACCATGCTGCTTAATGCCCTTATACAGATGGTCTCCCTTGTGAGTGTCTTTATCTCTAAAGCTGAGGAAAACATCAAATTGAGAACCTTCTATGTTTATTGAAAAATATAATAAAGGAGCCAAGGTATTGGGCTCTGGATCTGGTTCCATCTTTTCTTCCCCTATGTCTTCTACAATAGTTTCGTCATTTTGAGGGTTAATAGTTGTATCTAAAGCAGTTTTGGCCTTGAAACAAACACTTACGCAGCGCCAAACCTTATTCCTATCATTGATCATGTGTTAAGGCAAGATCAAACTGTAAGTAGAGGAGCCATATGCATGTCATCTCTCTATGACGGGCTGAAGGTGGAAGCGATCTGCTACAGTTGATTTTGCTAGTACAAGAAAACTATGAAAAATAAATGAACAAGAATCTAAACACAACACATGTAAAAAGAGAGGACATACACAGTTTTTGCTTCTAGAGAGGACATACAACTTTAAACACTTTTGAGGGCTGCATAGTAGAGAGAGAGAGAGAGAGAGAGCTATACTTGGGCTGAAGTGCCTCTGCTTTTCTTTTTCTTCGTAGAGAGAGAATGAAAGAGGGTTTTGTTTTCTGGAATATTATTTGCTAATCATGAATAGTGGTCACATTTCATATAAATAAGAGGAACAGGCTTTGTGAGAAGCCCTCCATGATAAGAGGAATAAAATTAAGACGGGTCTAGCCCAACGGATTGAACTGTGGAAATTTTTTAAGGTTGCCAACGGCCTCTAGTCCATTGACGCTATTAGATTTTGTTACGGTGTGAGCAACATCATCTAACCTTTTGGGGGTTGGTTTTCTGTTGTATTGCCGACAAAGCAATGTTAGACAGAAAAATCTGGTCTTTTGGGCTGCTTCTCACATTAATAACCTCATCCAACCAACTAGGACAGGACACCACTTGCTGCCAAAGGTGACCTTTTTGCCGCTATGAGATATTAAGGATACTTAACGTGATCTATCAAGAACTTATTCATTTTAACATTGAAATTGACTTTGGCATTTCGTCAATTATACTACAAAGGAGCAAAACAAGCTTTTGCTTCAATGGGTACATATACACAATAAAACTGAAATGCCAAAGAAACGCCCAGAATTGGTGGAAGGAAAAAGCTCAGAGATGAAGGGCAGCCGTTGCATTGCGAGCCGCAGCCATTAAGCCATGGACCAGAAATCTGACACCATCCTGTACTTCAGACGCCACCTTGAGATCGAGATTGTGTCTGCTCGCGGGAGGGAAGAAGAGCCACGTCCCCGTTGAAAGCAACGCCGTCAAAGTCATAACGATTTTTACGGCTCGCGGCAGGCGACCTACTAGCCCAGGCCCCAGCAGCCCCTCCAGCCACTCTTCAGCCGCCGCTAGGAGGCCGTGCAGAGTAAAGAAGGCTGTCCACTCCCAGCTGGGCGCCTGAGACGTCATGTAGTACAGCAGTACCTCATGCATCAGGCCGGATACCAGGAAAGCGGCCACTACGCCGACGTCCCTTGCCCTCTTCTGGCCGATTACTCCCCCGCACGCAGCCCGGACTGGCTGGTACACGGCCTCTCGCAGCGTGCTACTGACGACAAGGTTCCATCGCCGCGCCCAGAAGTCGCGGATCGAGCTCGATAGGAAAGGCCGGTTGAACTGCGGCTGCAGCCTCACGCGCAGGCACAGCTGGGCAAGGACCGCCGCGGCGACGAAAAGGCCGTCAACAGTGACCATCAAGTGCAGGCTGTAGACGAAGATGACGATGCTCTGGTGCGGCAGCGCCTCCTTGTGCCCGTACACTCTCAGGCACAGTAGCATGACGATTGCCTCGATCGCGAGATTAGCCACTGAGCGGAGAAGGTGCGGCGGCTGCTGGAATTTGCTGGTGGATCCGCCTGCGCGCTGCTGCGCCTTGATGGGGAGGGCCGCGAACACGAGGAAGCGGATGAGCGAGTCGCGGTTCTCGGCTAGAGGTCCCGAATCGAAGCAGAAAAGGACAAGCCGGAAGTTGCAGAGCCAGACGAGGAAGAAGGCGCTGACGGTGCGGAGAAAGAGGGAGGAAAGCAGCCAGGGGATCTTCAGGAAGAGGTAGGCGATGGGCAGCACAGCCACGAGACGCGAAGCGTTCTTTGGTAGCCTGGCGACGACGGCGTATACGTAGAGCAAGGAAGCGAGGGCGATGAGCCACACTCTCGCCAAGCTCTCCATCTCGCCCATTTTGGGGGCCAAGGAGGAAGAAACGAAGCGATGGAGATTGTGGTTGTTCAGCGTCTTCCTTATATGATTCTCTCGGCAGCTTGTTATAGCGGGATCGGAAAGGCGAAAAGGGCAGGCGACTCGAAGGACGTGGGCTATAGAACCACTTCAAACCATACTGAAAGAGATCAAAACAGTCAAATCTGCAGAGGCCCATCAATTGTGCAGGCCGAATTAAGTTGGTAGTCGTCCAAAATTATTGCCATTGCTGTCACGGAGATCAAACTTGAAACCCCTTCACACATTTATGGTATGAAATACACAAGCTGTGGCTGAGATCTATCTGCGCATATGAAGACAGGTTCTTGTGTCCAGTCCTAGTTGCCATTTGCACCGATTTTTTTAATTTGTGTCCAGTCCTACTGTCGCCAATCAATTCCTGCCATTAATTTTGCATAGACGATCCGGCTAACACGGATGCAGGTGTACCGATCTGTCAATGCATTTTTTCGACGGTGGGAGTTACGGTAAATGTTTTAAAATCCACGAAAAATACGTGACTCGTACATCCATTCTTTATTCTTTGGAGTCCGTGACCCCAAGCTAAAAAAGAAAGCAACTTGTCACTTAAACAACAAAAAGAGTTTATGAAAGGCCTATTAACTCGTATCATTGTGAAATAAATTCTAATATCGAATTACCATTTTTAAGTTGTATTTGCTTATAAATCATAAGAACGAGAAACTGGAAGCTAGCTACTCCACACTTTACAGCCTCTAATAAATTATTGTATTTGCATATTTAACGTGAATTTAGTATCAAGTTTTAGTAGGAATATCAATATACCAATTTGAATAGGATATCCGATTGAATCAATCTGAAAAGAATCAAATATAAAAAAAATAATAGATTAAGAAATCAGATCATATTTAGGTTTAAGAAATGACATCCGATTAGGTTCAAATTTACATAAATATCCCACCGGATTCAGATTAGATTTATTTTATGACAAATATCATATATGTAATGCTGAAGATTGGTAAAATTCAGTTCATATTAGGATTTTGATATAAATAGAAAAAAAAAATCAGATTTGGATTGTAAAATCAGATTTCAGATTTGGATTCACCTTCAACTTTTTTTTATTCATGTTTGAATCCGAATTCAAATCCAAATATGTGAATGTCCAAAAAAACAGATGTGATCAATGGTATATCCGGCTAGAATCCAATCCATAAACATCTTTAAGTATTAGCATATCACTCTAAAACAATTACTCAATGAGACAAATATTCGGGTCACAACATTCATATTTGTCCATTATCAAACAGTTAACAAATTCAATGTGCATGTATACGCAACATACTGCTTTCTAAAACTCAAAAAAAAACAAAAACAAAAGTTTAAAATTAAAGAACTAATCCTTTAAAATATAAGTCAATAACGATAACCAAGCTTGTCATTTGTGCCGGGCCAGTCCAAACCATCCAAGATGGACAGAAGAGACATAAAAGAATTTTATGAGTTTGTCCACTATTATTTTTATCAAACCTCTCAAATGACATGTTTAATTTAATTCTTTACTTTAATCAATAAAATTTGTTTTCCAATACATCAATCATGGCCGTTCGATTTCTGTATATGGATGATTCTCATATTCACTTTAATAAATCCAATGTAAATGCAACTCTTTCATATGCCAAGATGGGCTTAAGAAAGACGCTACTATTAACTAAAAACACAATGATACATTCAAACTATAAGTGGTAAATTTTGTTTCTTGAAAATCTGAAGGGGCGCATGGCCCTTGCCGGGCCCTCTTAGCTCATAATAGGGACAATTTTGCGCTTCCATCCTTGATATTTAGTACAAATGTTAAATCTCCGTTCAACCCACAGGAAGAGGAGACCAATCAATTGGGACACTCGACTCAATTAATGAAGGAAAGGGACTAAGGGTGACATTTACATACTACTTGAAATGGCTCTTGCCACTGCTCATAACCCCCTAGTTGTTGCGAATGAAGTTATTGGCACTGACCCACACCCTAACCTCTGCACAAGACCAGTTACTGCCCTTAATGATATTAGGACTAACCTTTTGCGAGGGCATGGACCGTCGCCAATAATACCATTGGCAATGGCAAGAGTCATTAACAATACCAACTTTGCCAAGGACTATTTATATTGCCAATAGTGATGAAATCAAAAACTTTCTGGCTAAAGGCACTCTAAGTTTAAATTTCAAACTTGGGCATTCATATATAAAAAATTGAAAATTAATGAAGTTTTTATATATAAATAAAATAAATTTTTATATATAAACAAAATAAACTTTATGGGCTGGTGTGGGACATCCATCATTTCCAACATGTTTCTTATAGGGCCATTTCATGGTTTGGAAATATACTCTACACTTACAAATAAATTTAAAATTTTTGAAATTCATCCTTCTAACCGTTAAGGCCTATTCCAAAAACATCTTTCGGGAATTTTCGTCCCACCCGGAGAAGTTGGATGAAAATTACAGGATGAAAAATAAGACTGTTGCTTTCCGCGATGACTGCGAGGATGCTGCCTGCCTGCATGAAGCTTCGTCACCGGCGATGGCTGCTAGGCGATGTATACTGTAGAGAGAGAGAGAGAGAGAGAAAGAGAGAGAGAGAAAGGAACCAGCAACATTAGGGTAGTGTTTGATGGGCAGTATTACACTGTAGCAACGGAATAATATTTCAAATTTTAAAAAAAAATCCTGCGTATCAAACGCGGAATTATATTTTCGACCGTTGAGGTCGATTCCGGAATAATGTTTCCGGAAACATTATTCCACCCGGAGGGGTGGAAATATGTTTCCGGAGTTTTTTTTGGGACCGTTGGGGCACGGTCGCGTTTCCCGTTTCGCTGCCTCTTCGCTTACTCGCCTCTCGCAGCCGCAGCCCTCTTCGTCTTCCCTCACTCACCTCTCGCAGCAGCAGTCCTCTTCGTCCTCACGCAATGCTCTTCGTCCTCATGCGCGCTGCAGCCTTCTTCCTGCTGCCACGAACCTTCCCCACTCGAAGGATTCCCTCATCAGCTCCTTAATAGGGTGAGGGTTTTGAACCGCTTCTGTTGAAGGGGAAGGTGGAAGATGCCACCACCATGTCGTGAACCCGGCGACCCACGAGATTTTTCGCCTCCCGGGGTCCTCTCCTATCTCTGTCTCGATCTGCCAGCTCCTCTTCGACCCCTCTCCCAAGTGGAGCACGCATAAGGTTCTCATCGTCTCCCACCAAGGGTCCGCCATTGACGCGAAGATATTCACTTTGGGCGTTGATCGATCATGGAGAAGCCTCGAGGGCGCTGTTCCTGCTGCAGCATGTTGCTCTTCCACATTTTCCCTCCCTTGTGTTAATGGAGCCATCCATTGGTTGGCAGAGATTTTTAAGATCGTTGATGAAACCGCAGATGGGTTGCAGCCTGAGATACTTCCCACCGATTTTGTGGCTCAGCGCTACGGGTCGGAGTCGATTGTCGCTTTCAATATCCGGGAAGAGAGATTCCGGCAGTTGGCGTATCCTAATTGCTGCTATGGGGGTGACTTCTGCGGTGGAATGCATGATGTGTACTTGTTTGAGATTGGTGGCTTTCTGTATTTTCTCCATTTTGACGTCTCTAATGCCACCTTGGATATATGGGTGCTGAAGGACTATGTGGAGGAGAAGTGGATCAGAGAATACAGGATTCATTCAGAATGCCTCCACAAGGAGTTGCATTTGGCGGATCATTTCTTGAGCATAGATGTTCTAGCTGCATTTGATGACGAAATCTTTGTGCAGGTTTTTGGGTCTTTTGGGGAGCAGGTACCTGCTTTAACTTCCTACCACACTGTATTTAGAAGGTTTAGCAATATATCGGAAAACAGGATCCCAGATATCATAACTGTCGATGGTACATACGTCGAAAGCCTTCTCTCTAGTAAAGCAATTGAGCATCCGGAACATGAATGAGAATCAAGAGGGATTGTAAATGTATAATTGGGCCATTGTGAATTGCCCAACTACTTTTCTTTTTCATTTTGCTGTACATTCATAAACGCAGTATGAAATGTAAAATTGTCTAGTCGTATGTCCTCTTTTTGTTGGGATTTCTCCCCATATCGCATATACAAAACCAAACGTATATACCCTAAAACAGGATCATGCTCATGCTAAATCATTGAAATAAACGAAACCTTAAACTGAAGCGGAAGCGTACCTGAATCCATCTGATCTGGTGCACGGGAAGATCGCAGCAGGGTCTTCCAGGGTACGTGCGGCGCGCTTGAGGTCTCTCTCAGATGGGGAAGAGGAAAATCCTAGAAACCAATGTTTCAGGCAACCATTGCACGACCCTAGGGACCACTACCATTTTATAATAAGAACAATTACGGATTCCACCCATCAAAGAGTCCGTAATTCGGTACTGGTATCTATACATTTCAGAATAATCCCATACCATCTAAAATGACGTAATATCTCAAAATGCAATCACTTAAGCGGATATTTACGTTAAGACAGCCATAATGTCTGAAATTCCTCATAGACATATGCTGGCCCACCAAATGATCTTACAATCTCCCACTTGGGCCAAATATGTCTTAATACATTCAGACATTACACAAAACCTTAAGAGCTCATAATTGCTATCTTATTAAACGTCATTTCACCAATCTCGTCCATGATCATATCAACACAGAACCAAAGCGGCTTTCGCTATATCAAAATTAGCTAAACCTTCAATGATCACAAATGTTAACATAACCAATAACATAGATCTGATATGGATGTATAGCATGAGAATTACATGCAATGTGATTACAATATGTCTATTCTCAACTGGTCCAACTTTAAAATATTATGGAGATCAAAACATAAACACAGAATGGAACCAAAGAACTTTAAACTTTATTCTGCAGAAAACTGAATACGTGTCCATATATCAGAGCAAACAAAATACAAACTCCCACTAAACTAGCACATCATCCAAGGATAACACCCCATACGAACAACATATTCGTGAAAGACCTTATGTGTTAAACCCTTGGTAAGCGGATCCGCAAATCATAGAGTTTGTCCCAATATGCTCTAAAGACACCTGACCATTCTGTATCCTCTCTTTAACAACCCAAAAAACTTAATGTCGATGTGCTTCGACTTTGACAAACTGTGGCTGTTATAAGAGTACATGACTGCTGAATTATTGTCACACAACAACCTTAGTGGTTTTTCTATACCATACATGATGCGCAGCCTCGTGACAAAATTCTGTAATCACAAAACCTGATTGGATGTCATTATCTTGGCACCCAGCAAAGTCAGAATCTGAATACCCAATGATCTCCCACTGGTCTGACTTCCTGTATGTGAACGTAAAACCTTTTGTTCTTTCTAAGAACATCAATACCCTTTTTGGCTGCTTTCTAATGATCCATACCAGAATCACTTAAATATCTGCCTAACATTCCAATGATAAATGCAATATCCGGACGAGTACAAACCTGAGCATACAAAAAACTTCCCACAACAGACGAATAGGGAATCATTTCCATTTCCTTATATTCGATTTCACTTTTAGGGCACTGTTTGTTTGAGACAAAACTTGTCTCATTTAGCAACTGGAGTATCTCCTGGTTTACAATCTTTCATGCCATATCGTTGAAGCACCTTATCAATGTAGGCCTTTTGTGATAATCCAAGAATACCCCGAGAACGATCTCGAAATATTTAGATCCCCAATACAAAAGATGCACAACCAAGATCCTTCATGTCAAATTGTGTTGACAAAAAATTCTTAGTTTCATGGAATATGCCCATATCATTACTTGTCAGCAATATATCATTGACATATAAAACCAGAAAGATAAACTTGCCCCACTGAAGTTTTGTTATACACATTCATCAACCATATTAGTTTCGAAACCAAATGAAACTATAACTTCATGAAACTTGTAATACCATTGACGGAAAGCTTGCTTTAGCCCATAGATGGATTTCTTGAGTTTGCAGACCATTTTCTTTGCATCTCCTGAAACAAAGTTTTCTTGTTGCACCATATATATCGTTTCATCAATGTCTCCATTTAGAAATGTTGTCTTAACATCCATCTGATGCAGCTCTAAGTCAAAATGAGCTACAAGTGCTACTATAGTCCTGAAAGAGTCTTTTGATAAAACTGAAGAGAAAGTCTCTGTATAATCAATGTCTTCCTTTTGAGTAAAGCCCTTAGCGACAAGACTTGTCTTATACCTTTCGATGTTACCTAATGAATCCCTCTTGGTTTTAAATATCCATTTACAACCAATGGGTTTCACACCTTCAGGCAAGGGAACAACTTCTCATATGTCATTATCCATCATGGACTTTATTTTCTCATTCATGGCATCCATCCACTCAAGAGATTTAGAACTCTTTATTGCTTGCTGGAGGTTGACAAGATCATCCTCCATTAAGCCCATATCAACATCATGTTCTTGGAGATAGACAAAATAATTTGAAATTGTATTTCTCCTCTCTCTAGTGGATCTCCTCAGTGACACCTCTACTTGATTTTCTTGAGGTTGTTGAGTTTGTTCTTCAGTATGGAGATCGACATCATTGCCTTCTTCTGAATAGAGTGGACTCGGGTCCCTCTTCAAAGGCAATGCTTCTAACCTGATCACCTCCCCAAACTCAATATCCTCAAAGAAATAGGCATTTCCCTTTTCAAAGAAAGACTTACTGAATGGATTATAAAACTTATAACCCCTTAATGTTTGTTCATTTTCCCTTTATACATTCAATGCAAACATTAAAGTCTGCAAAATCAAGGGACTCAAGAATTCCTTTTGACACAAGCCTTTATATTCACTTTTCAGAGATATGTCTTAAGCGTCAATGTCATAACATAATAGAATTCTAATTTGCTAATTTTACTTTTAGTACCACTAGACGTAACATGAAAGATTTCATTATATGAAGCAACCATATCAAGCAAATAAAGGTTATCGCTACTAGACAAAGAACCAGCGACAATCAAATTTGAGTACAGAAACAACTTAAATTTACTTCCTCCAAATGAACAATAATAATTGAATTTGTCCAATAAGAAAATAAGAACCAAATTCCATCTAAGAGACGGTACCACATAAGTTTCTGTCAAATTCAAATAACAACCAGTCTTCAACAATAACCAAGAAATTTGCTATGGGTTTAACCTTCGCCTTCTTGCCATCGCCCACATAGATGAATCTTTCAACATCATTTGGCGTTCGACAATTTAGGCAGCCTTGCATAGACACTATGTGAGTAGTAACACCGAATCTACCCACGAAGTGTTTCTGGGTACTGAAGTTAAATTATCCTAAGAACAAACCAAAGTGAAAAGTGTACCCTTCTTTTCACGCCATGCGTGATACTCAGTACAATCCCCCTTTATATGACCTTCACCCTTGCAAAAGAAGCAGCCTAATAGGCCTTCCTTATGCTTCTTCTGTTTCTTAACGGATGATTGGTCAACTGCAATTTCCTTAACAGTCTTTCTTTTCTTACTTGAAAAAATCGAATCATTCATCTCAGTAATAATACTCAAATTTGCAAATATCATGGAAGCAGAACTCACTGTACAAAGAACAAACCAAAAATACCAAACATGCTCACAATCAATACATGTACAAAGATGAAATAACAAATATAAATGAATTTAAATACAATGTCCTGAATCCCATCACAAGGTACCGGTGCAACGTTAATATCCAATCATTGGATTGAAATACTAACTGCAAGTAGTATTCTTGGTCAACAATGAATATAGATAATTAACCCTGTCAAACAACGAGCCTATCTTTGGATTGACTCGCTATTTACATGGAAACCTGCAAAATTATCACATATTCATTGTCCTATATACTTAAACCTGACCAAACAACAATCATCCTTTGGGTTGATCATTGTCCGCATGGATCAAGTATACTATCATCTAATGTTTAAAACAAGCAAATTCGTACAACAGAGGTCACTTTGGCGACATAAAATACAAACTTACTCATTTAAAACAACAGACATGGCCAAAGTTCAAATTCACATTCCAAACATTCATCTAAAGTACACCCATAAATTTAAAACATGCAAAACATGATACATGAATTAAAATTTACATACAAATTTGTCCTATATTGAATCCAAAACCAAAATGATCCAATAAAAGGGACCCAAAAGTGTCTAAAATTTTATAAACTGATACCATAATTGTGCTTAAGTGTGTCAAGAGCTACTGAATCGGCCTTAAAGTGGCCCGTATTGTTATTAAACTACAACAAAAAACACCCACATGCCCCTAAATAGGGCTGAACTGGTCTAAAAATTAGACGTACCGGTCAAAAATAGACCGTATCGGTTCTAAAACTCACTGAACCGGTTAAAATTGGCTAAAAACGGATCCAGAACTCAATGAACCGGTCTGAAAAGCCTTGAATCGGTCTAAAATCAACTTAATCGGTTCTGAAATGCTAGAATCGGTTCCAAAACTGAATGAACCAGTTCTGAAAGCCCTGAATCGGTTCTAAAACTGAATGAACCGGTCCCAAAATGGTTCGAATCGGGTTTAAAAGGTCCGAACCGGTTCTGAATCGATTTAAATCGGTCTGAAACTGAATGAACCGGTTCGATTCTTTACAGAACCGGTTTGACAATAATGAACCGTTTTCCAAAAGTTATACTGCATGGATACGGGTCGGGTCCGACAGGGCCCGACCCGGTCCGAAAAATTAAACGCAGACGCGGGCGGGCGGGCGGCAAAATAGTTTTTTTTTTTTTTTTTAAACTTTCTGGATCCGAGTCGGGTCAAGACTGACCCGACCCGGGTCCGACCCGCCTCCCGCTCGACCGACGCCACTGCTCGCCTCTGATCAGTCACCGAACTGACGGCGAACGGCGAAATCGCCTCCGGCGGGCCACCGGGGGCCTTGGGTGGGAGCCGATGGGTGTCACGACGCCGTCCGGCGACGGCTAAGTCGCCGGCAGGTCTATGACCGGCCGCCGCCCTTATTTCTCAGATTTTGCCCCTTTTGCTTTTCTGTTTTGAATCCGATTGAAAAAACAGCAGCGACAGCAGCGTGAAGGCCACCGGCGACGTTGGGTGGGCGCCAGCTGGTCCGACGGGCCCGACTGGCGACAGCAATGTCACCGGCGGTCGCCCTTCGCCGGCCGATACACCTCCCAGCCGTCGCTCCTCACTGCCTACTCCTTCTTGTGCCCCTTTTCCCTTTTCTTCCTCTTGCGTGGCTGCAACAGACGCAGGGGAACCACCGACAGGCCGCCGGCGGGTCTCGCCAGGACGGCCGACAGACGGCTGTTCGCCTTTCGGCGACGGTTGCCTGCCGAAAACTGGCCGTCCCTTCGCCATACTTCCCTGTGCCTCAGGCGACTGCAGCGGAAGCCCGACGGCTTCCGTTGCTCGCCCATGAATTTTTTTTTTTTTTTGAAACTCACAGCGAAGAACAGGAAGAACCGAACGAGAAGACGCACAAAAAATAATCCAAAAAATCAACGATTCAACAATGAGCATAGGCTCTGATACCAAATGTTGGGATTTCTCCCCATATCGCATATACAAAACCAAACGTATATACCCTAAAATAGGATCATGCTCATGCTAAATCATTGAAATAAACGAAATCTTAAACTGAAGCGGAAGCGTACCTGAATCCATCTGATCTGGTGCACGGGAAGATCGCAGCAAGGTCTTCCAGGGTACGTGCGGCGCGCTTGAGGTCTCTCTCAGATGGGGAAGAGAAAAACCCTAGAAACCAATGTTTCAGGCAACCATTGCACGACCCTAGGGACCACTACCATTTTATAATAAGAACAATTACGGATTCCACCCATCAAAGAGTCTGTAATTCCGTACTGGTATCTATACATTTCAGAATTACCTCATACCATCTAAAATGACGTAATATCCCAAAATGCAATCACTTAAGCGGATATTTACGTTAAGACAGCCATAATGTCTGAAATTCCTCATAGACATATGCCGGCCCACCAAATGATCTTACACTTTTAACTAGTTTCTTCTTTCTGTACATGTTTGATTGTCCGGCTTATGACGTTGGCTTCGTTCTGGTATGCTGAAGAACTGTAATTATCTTTTGCATCCAATCTATTGTTTGGTAGGTTCAGACTTTCTGTATATACACAGGTTGGTGAATTTTTTCGGTTGATGAGTGCTTGCAAGAGCATCATAGGTCCTTTTAATTACATGCATGGGATCTCAGAAGTTTCATTGTGCTCTTGATTGCTTGAAAAATCTTGGAGCTCCTTATAGAACCATGTTACGTTAACAATTGAACTGTATCAAGCTGAGTTTTGTGATATGGATCTCTGGTGCAGCGGTGCTGATGATGCTAGGCGCATGTCATGATCCTCCCAATTACTTTACACTTCACAGTTTTTTTTTTACGATTTTGGATCATTTATTCAGAGCTTCACATATTGGATGCTATAGTGCACTTTATCTGGTTCTGTTTGGTTTTGTTTTGAAGGATTCACATGTTTCAGTATTGAAAATATATATATGGGCCCGTTTGATGCCTTAAAAATATAAAAACGGAAAGAAATTTTGAAAAATCTATTTCTGAAATTGATGAATTAGAAACAAAATCCATATTTCTAAAAACCTCCTTGTGTTGCCTAAACTTGGATTTATATTTCTAAAAGCAAATTTCACGGTTTGACGGGAAAAAGTTGGAATCAATGGAAATGGTGGGGCGGAATGAAATTTTTCATGTTAACAGCATAAAGGAGGGTTCGAGTTTTCCTTCTCTGCCTTTCTCTTCTCTCTCCTCTCTGCTGTTATCTCTTCTTCACCGGGATAAGAAAACCAGATCGGCAACCGGCCACATACGGGCAGCGACCACCGATAGGAGCTTGGCAAAAATGCTGGCATTGCATGGAGAACACCCAAACCGTTTGCAGATGGATTGAGTGTTTTCTTTTTTGATATTTTGTGTTCTTCTCTCTTCATATGTTTCTATTCCACCAAAATCAGACCGGTGATGGACCGGAGGTCTCTCCTCATGTCATTCTCTCCCCACTGGAGAGGGTTGCTTTAAAACCCTTTGCAGAGAGAGGGTTTCAGTTTTTTGCCTCTGCATAGAGGGTTTTGGAGAGCTCTTAAGCCCTTTATGCACAGGCAGAGGTAGCTATCAAACCCTCTACCAGCGTCAGGGAACCACCCTCTCCTTCCGTGTTCACCATGATGTCTCTCTCCCCCCTGCAGAATGTTAGAAACCCTCTGCGGGTAAACCCTCAAGACATAAGGGTTTCTTCTGAAACCCAGTCTCATAAGGGTTTCTTCTGAAACCCAGTCTCGAAGAGCCGCCCTCTCCCTCTAGGTAGTGTTTGATGGTTAGGGATTTAGGAATTGGAAATATATTTCTGGAAATATATTTCCTTGAATAAAAGAATGAGAAAAATATTTCCGATTCTTATTTTGATGTGTGTGTGATAACTAAGAATTATGTTTCCAGAAATATATTTTTGTGTTTGATGATACAGAAATATTTTTCCAGAGATATATTTCTGTGTTTGATAATAAAGAAACATATTTCCAGATTTACATAATCTTCAAATTTTTAACCAATTTATTGCTCCCTTCTAATTCCTTCAGGAGATGTGCCTATGCAGCTTTGGCTCTTGCACCAAGCTCTTGAAACTCAGAACGTTGCCGAGAAATGTAACCCACTTTGTCAGCAAGAACCCGAATACAGACATGAAGTTCTGTACCAATGTCATCCTCGCTCTCATTGGCAGAGCTGAAATGAAATTCAGAAAAGTGCAAAAAAGAATCACCAACAGAATGTTATCATACAAAAGTACAGCATGACACTGTTGCAGAAAAAGGAAAGCAGTCATGCTTAATGAATTTGCAGTCACCAATATGCAACGACAAGAATTACCCCAAACGATCATGTGGTATCTTGTACCTCATGGCTGTATGGTCTATGGAATTAAGTAGAAGAACTTTCAAAGTAGGCAAAATAAAAATTACACAACTTAAAAAACATTTTGAGGATCCTGAAAGAAAAGAACTGGAATAATACCATGAAAAGAAAAAAGAAAAGATAGACCAGATGCATCAACAGTTGCAAAGGGAAAATGATGGCCCCACTAGGCACTTTTAGTAGGTGCAATGAAAGAAGGGTTCTAGTTAACACACCTGAGATTCATCCAAGAGCTTCAAACTAACTTCAAGTTCTTTTCTGAACCCTAAATTTAACTTCCTCCAAAGCAGAGTTAAGCTTTGATTCAGTCTCGTTGTATTCATTTGATTTCTTTTCCAGTGCATCTCTAAGTTTTACAATTATTGCTTCTGCCACTTTGGAAGCCCTGTTGGATTGTTCAGTAGCATTAACTTCCTGAGAACCTGTCTCAAGTTGATCATCTATTTTCCCATTTGTGCCAATTTTTGTTTTTCCTAACTCCCATGTTATAAATCACTTCAATCCAAGGACATGAACAACCCAGCCAAAACTTTTCCAAATAAAAAGATATAAGGGCATAAAGCCATTTCTTAGGCTCTGTATGCATGGGGGCTTCAACTTCAATATCACCAAATTGCACACTTCTCTATGAAGGCAGAAGCACACAAAAGGCTAAAAATTCAAAGCATAGCACATCAAGGAGAAGTGTGCACATGCCAAAAACACCTACGCGCAAGCATTTGTAACAACATGATAGAATACAGCTCAAGGGAGAAAAAAGATCATCTAATGCTATTGCTACCTGAGGCAGTATTGGCATCACATAGAATAGAGATTGAGCTTGGTAAACAATATGCAACGTAAAGGCTCTAAAAAGGTTATACGAAACTGGCCACTCTTACACAAAGTTTACAAAATCGAAAAAAGTATACACTTGGTACAAAATAAACAATTGAAAGTACATAGTGACCTTCACACCATTCTTCTGCATCCTCGATGTAGATGTTGAACGGTCTAACTTTTCTATGACTGTCCAAGTCTTGATCCCTATGATGCGCCATAGCATAACCTTCAAATTGAGATCGCCAATGTTTAGTAAGATCTGCTTATCCATGGGGTATTTGGGATCGCTAGGTGGCTCTGCTGATCTCATGATGTTTTAAAACTCATCTATATATAGGACATCTCTCTCCCAGGGGAATCAAAATATACTTTTGCTAGGGCTTCATCTCTCAATTATTGCTTAGCTGAGATTCCCATTGACGAATGTTTAGGCATGATCTAACAATTGTCTCAACACCATCATCATAGACGTAGTTCAAAAATGCACTGAAGAACTGTGTTTTGCTCACCCATACTCCATCCTCTGTCTGGTGGCCTAATAGAGAGATCAAATGTGTCCCAAAGGCTCCACATAGGACATTATAGACAACATGACTTAAGGATGAGTTTGATTAGGGTGATTGAAACACAAACAGGTGGGGGTCAAGAAAAGACCAATAAAATGGTGGTCAGATTAAAAAAGATGTTAGCCTAATCAGGTTGACCCAATTGGAGATTCAGACAAAGTATGTTACATGTTTGTTCTGGGTTCATGCAAAAGAGTCCTCCTATGTGGACACAATGAAAAAGAATGAACACAAAGTCTGGATGGTTGTTCGAGGAAAGGGGACAAATTTAAAGAGATACCTAGCTTTTGTTTGGAAAAGTTTGGGAAGAGTCAAGAAAAATATGAAACACAAATCAAACATTGTGTTCACATCATGATCAAGCTACAGTTTTGATGAGATCAATTCTATTATCATGCATAGTTCAGAAAAGGACTTGGACATTTAGAGGAGACTCAGTGACTCGGGATTAACTATAATTTCATTCTAGGTTATGTCTATATACCCAAACAAAGTCTAAGTACATGGCATAAGCTCCTCCAAACAGGTTTTAGCATTGAGATTTATGTCGTTCTCCTTTGTCCCTTGTTTGTATACCTCAATTAATACTCATTGTATTTGAAGGGTTGCTGTACTTGGCTTCAGAGGTGGTCCAGCCAAACATCCTCCCCCCAAGCTCCAAAACACATAGGGAGTATATAATGACACGATGACTGAGGCAAAAAGGTAGAGTATTTTAACGTACATGCACAAATTGTGAGCTCTAATGCGTTAGAATCTAAGATGGAGACTGAAAATAAAATAGAAGTATAGTTCATTTTTCATTAAATTCCTAATCAAGAGGGGTTATATTTGAACCTAAGTCTATGTGAGCATGTACATATCCTCTCAACTAATCCAATGCATATCAAACATTCGAAGGGATGTACTTACACATGTATGGCATGTCTAGGGGTGTGGGGTTTGGACTACACTTGAAAGCTTAAATGAGCAAAGTATGAGTCGAGTCAAATGGATAGGTTTTTTAATGATTGCTAGTTTTATTTCTATGCAAAATTTCGGCATCTCACTTTTGACCATAACATGGAAAAGCTTGTAGTTGCCTTTATTTGGATCATGCTGGATAATTCAAAGAGATGAGAACCGCCTTGGTAGTATGAGGTTTGACGCTCCTTTACTAGGGGTAATCAGGCCAAAGACTATATTAAACTCTATACAATTTATGTGACTAATTGTCGTTCTGACCAAAGCACATCAAAACATGCATGCCCTATATTTTGGAACTTTTAATTTAACAAAGTTCTAAGGGGATCATTAAACATTAATGTTTATGAATAAGAATAGCTTTGAGATAGGCTGATTCAATCTCTTAATCATCATTTACTCATACAATTATAATTTCTAACCTAGATGATGCATGTACCTAGGAAGTAAATGGTCAATACTTACTTTTGAATGATCATATGGGATATGTGTTTAGAATGTAGGATTTAGAGGTTGGATGATGATACCAAGACCTATTAAAGTTATTAATTAGACATTAAGTTCATGGTTTCCATGGTCACAAGTTAGTCAAACCTCAAAGCATCATGATTCCATTCAACTTTTAAGATTTCGAGGGGCATCACGACCAACATTCATAAAATTTCATCATCACTGTGATATTAGAATTCAACATGGGGTTTATATATTTAGAAGTTGGGATCATTAGTTGAAATTTTTAATCCTTGGTCATGGATATAGATTAGAAAAGAAATTAGGGTTTTCTAGAGTTTTGGTCAACTATAAATTAGGGTTTTTTAGGTTGAGGTTTCTAATATGCAATCATGGTGGATATTAGACTAGGGTTTAAACGGCTGCCAACCAAGGTTCATATTTAAGGGCCTGTATGGATACATGCTCAAAAAATTGGTTTTGAAGGCATCAAACACAGTTTTGAGCATGTTTGGCATCATAGAAGCTAGATTTTCAAGAAATCCAGTTTCTTGAAAATCGTGTTATCATCGAAGTTTTGCATAACTTAGTGGGGGAGTCATCTTTCACCGAAAATGGTGTTTTCACTCTACCAAGTGTAGTTGGGAAAGAGGTAGGTTTGCCATCAATGCTAATGGTAGTCAATTGAGAACACCTGCAGATCGAAACAATGGAGCCATGGATGCTGATTGTGCACTATGGATGTGTTGACAGAATTGGTGGTCGATGGAGACTCAGTAGTGGTTGGCCGAGAAAGTCTTAGCAGAGGATGACATCAAGGTTTTTGTTTCCCCAGACTAGAGAGTATTGCTATCAAACTTTCCTTCCATATTTTTTAACCATTTGGCCATTGACCTTTCATATCTGTGACCTAACTTATGGTTCACCAAGTACGTATTTCATCATATCATCAATGCCCAAAGGCTCCATAAAAAATTCCTCAAAACTATGAAAGCTCTCCTACCCTAGCATACTTGGATCGAACACTCCATTCACCTTCACCTCTGCTGGTTAGGACCTGGGACATCAGTTGCTTTTCATTCCTTATGTTTTTTTCTTGAGTTTTTCCTTTTCTTGCAAAGTGAGAGAATGTCTTTTTGATGTTTCATGTAGTGCTTGCAAGTTTGTTCCTTGCAGTATGGCTCTCATGTGGATTTCTTATTACTGTAATCATATTCCCATCTAAAAACTTCACGAGTTTTGAACTCAATGTTATGTTTCATCGTGCAACTTTGATAGGGTTTTTGAGGATTATTTCTTTGTAACCCTTGCATGCCATTTATGGAACTTTTTTCTATTGTATATCTTTTTTCATCTTCATTAATTGACAATTATGTAAATTATTGGCACCTTTCTATTGGAGAGCTGCTCAAATTGAGGTTATTGTTGAAAGCAATTTTGCTACGCTGCACAATCAAGAAAATGGAAGTCAACATTTTTTTGTTATGACGAATCCACCTTGAAAAGAATTCCTACTGTTGAAAAGATTAGGAACGTGCCTATCTACATTTGAAGAGTGTGACTAGATCAAGCAGTAGATTCAAAAGGGTCCAACTATACAAATAAAAGACAAAAAAAATTAAAGCTCTCAAAAGTTGTTTGTTGCAAAAATTAATGTTCATTTCTATGGGAATCCTAAATTAAATGGTTCTCCCTATTCCAGAATATCATCCATATACAACTGCACCTAAAATTTCAATACAGTAAGCTTTTCTTTTGGATCCCTAAGAAGATGTAATATGAGATTGTTTCTTTCGAATGTCAATGAAAATAACAATTCAAATAGATGCTCATGAGTGAAAAAGCTCACAAAACTAACTCACTCATAATCCATCTTTGGTAGGTTTACATCTATAGTCTTAGTATCCTTCTTTGCCTGTCAATTACATACGCAGCTTATTCTGATATTTGATGAACACAAATGTAGTAAAAGGAGCGAAATATGTGGGGGCACGCTAATGAGTTCATGAGAACCAAAATACAGAAAGAATGAATAGATTTTAGACCCACTTCCCATGAGGGTGGCCATGATCCTTCTGCTTCCATTAAAGAGATTTTGAGCAAAAAAAAAAAAAAGTGAAATAAACTCATGTCATGTATTGTTTTATATAGTTTTTCCTCTTCATGAATTAATAGTTTTTTGTTTTGTTTCATTGTTGTATTGTACTAGGTCTCCAACTTATATATGAGACATGGTGAATTAACCTCATTGTTCAATAGTTATAGTGTTATACTTTGAACAAGATGTTTTTTTTTCATTTTTAGCAATTAAATTTGCAGAGTACTCAACCTACTTTTATCCACTTCAGCTCTATACATCACTTCTTGAAATGAAGGCTTCACCAGAATTTGTGCAGGCTACTTCATCAAATTAATTCATCCCAAATTTTACCTATGTTCATATGATTTCTCAAACTTTGACAATCAAGAGGATTTGTGTGGCATTTTGTTCTTAAATCTGCTTATTTTCACTTCTTTTATAAGAATTGACTCCTAAATCAACTACATGCTGAAAAATCAATTGTCCTGAAAACCCCATAAATTTTAAGGCCATAATGATCATATTTTCATTGTGTGTCCATGAACTAATATATGACTTATAGGTTTCAGAATTTGCAGGACTTATTTGCAAGCTTATCTGTGTACAGTTGTTTGTGCACATGCACATGATCAAACATTGATTTTGAATCATAAATTAGTATGTCTTAATTTTTTTCATGATTTATGAACCATTATTGATATGACCATCTCCAATGATTTTCATGCATTAAATCTTCCTAAATATTCACTAAGAAAAATGAGTTATTGATGGTAGTCAACAGTTTGTGCCATAGTGATATAATGTAAGATTCCAAAATGGAGCTTGTGAATGAATAGCTTGTTTACTCTTGACAATGGTAATGGTTACATAGGTAGATATAATGCAACATTCCAAAAAGGAATTGTTTTTGACATAGTGAAGGCCGAGTCTTCCAACTAATGATGACATGCCCCATTTTGTGATGTAAGCTGAAATTTTACTTGATGCTTAAAGGGAAGAGTTTTCCAACATTTATATAGGCATGCTTTTTGCACCAGCTGAGCGGACTTTCTGTGAAGGCTGAAGCTGCTAAAACACACATATTTGTTAATGTAACTTTTATGATTGTAAATAATTTTTTAATAATAATAATAATTTTTTTAATTATTGGTCTCCTTTTTCTCTCTCTTTTGTTTATGTATACATATATATAGGAAAATTGAACAGTGGCTCTAGTTTTGTAGAGTTGCCTAGCCGTTTAAGTAGGACTGTTCGATCTAATATGATGGACGGCTAAGAGAAAATAAGAAGAAAATTGATTGGTATTTTTTGTTATATACCATTTGTTTACACATTTTTATCCTTGTTTTTTTCTTAACGATTCATCTGCTTTAAATGAATAGTCCTAATTAGATAGTTGGGTAATTCTGCATAGGTAGAATCACCATTTACTCACTATATATGTATGTAACTATAAACCAACTACCATTCAATTGAAATCAATTTCTAAAAGCAAATCCAAACCCATTTTTTGTCAACCAAATATAAACCAAGTTTTCACTTTTGAAAGACTGGTTTTGTCATGTTACCCAAACACTAAAACCAGGTTTCCAAAGCTCATTATAAAAAATAGGCTTCATAAAACCATTTGGCAAAAATCATTTTTTTAAGGGGTCTAAACACTACCTAAAGAATTTAACTGTTGTGGTCTTTCTTGCTGGCTTGGGTTTAGCATTAGATTTAAGGTGAACCTAGGGTTTTGAGAACCTCGAACATGCATGTCCATAGGGTTATGGAAAAATAGGTTTCTAAGAATAGTGCTTTTGAAATGTCATATGGAAATATGCACTTAAGGTGTACACAATCAAAGGATTGAACGAATTTAGGTGTTTTGGGTGCCTCAATTAAAACTTTTGGTACACCATTTAACCTACTTCGTTTGATTTTTTGATAATTTGTGACGTGTGTTTATGTGTAGATGAGTGCACCTATTTAATGTAAATGCATATGCATGCCTAGATGTAAGCACAATATTGACATTAAAATGGAACTACATGCCCTATTGAATGGAAATCCAAGAATATAAACCTAAAGAAAGAGGGGAGAGGGCATACCTAGCATCCATGCTACTATTCTAAGCACACATAATTTAAACAAAGATCAAAACTAAGCCTAGGAAAACAGATTGAAATATAAACTGCCCGAGGCCATGCACAAGGGAAAATAAACTAATCCCAAGCATATAAATTAAAATTATGTTAGCCTAAGAATGGATGAACAAGAAACAAAATATCCTAGACCAATATGAAACAAAGAAATCGAAGAAAAAAAAAGAGAAGAAAGGGTAAATACTTGGCAAGTAGGCTCCTAAAGGACACAAACTTTGACCAGACCAAGGCCTACGTTCAAAGGACTAAGTCAGAGTGAAATATGCCTTGTCACTACCAAGACTTGAGCAAACACCAACGGGGACTTTTTTCTCAAGCTACATTGGAATTTAGCAAGTGAACTCCAAGAAGGGTGGGGTGGGTCGGTGGGTTCATGCTTCACTTTTATAGAAGATGAAAGACAATATAAAGCTGAAGTTAAAATTGTTAGAACTGATAATGGAGTCGAATTTTTTTCAATGGAGAAGAATGATTTTTTCCATGAAAAAGGCATTGTTCATCAACACACATGTGTTTATACACCACAACAAAATGGTGTAGTTGAGAGAAAACACCGTCATATTTTAGATGTGGCTCGAGCTCTTAAATTTCAATCCGGTTTACCTTTGCATTTTTGGGACGAGTGTGTATTGACTGCCGTGTATTTAATCAATCGAACCCCAACAAGTGCCTTACAAAACAAAACTCCTTATGAAAAATTATTTAAAAAGAAACCCACGTATTTTCATCTACGCGCCTTTGGTTGTTTATGTTTTGCAAAAGAACCAAATCCCAAATCTAAATTTGACCAAAGATCACACAGATGTGTTTTTTTAGGCTATGCTTTTAGTCAAAAAGCATATAAGGTGTATAATCTTGAGACTGGAAAAATTTCTGCTAGTAGAGATGTATTTTTCAATGAAACTGAGTTCCCATTTAAATCAATAAGAACTAGCCCACAAACTTCAGTTATTCCATTGCCAATTAATGAGACTCATGCTGCTGAAAGTAGATACTCTTATGCAAGTGATGAAGTTCAGGTGGACCCCTTGACTGCAGAAAATCATGATTCATTGAGCCATGAACCTGTTGACAATTTGACATCAACCACAAACAACTTTGAAACAGAACCAAACTTCATTGAAACCTCTGAGCCTCTTGCTAAAACAGTTGACCCAACAGTTACACTTCAGCCAAATATGCTCAGAAGATCAACCCGCAAGCCTAGACCTTCCGTTCTATTAAAAGAGTATTACTGTGGATTGGCCACTCAAGATGGACCCAGCCTTTCATCTACTGGAAAGAAGTCCTCGTCCAGGTATTCTCTTTCACAAGTTCTCTCTTTTTCAGCTTTCTCTTCAGCTCATAAGGCATACTTGTTAAACATTTCACATCTTCTAGAACCCACATCCTATAGCCAAGCTGAGCTCGATCCAAATTGGAGAATGGCAATGCAAACTGGAATTGAAGCATTAGAAGCTAATAAAACTTGGGATCTAGTTGAACCTCCAAATGGTATTAAATCCATAGGCTGCAAGTGGGTTTACCGCATCAAATACAAAGCAAATGGTGATGTTGAAAGATTCAAGGCAAGGTTAGTTGCCAAAGGGTATGCACAAGTTGAAGGTATAGATTACAATGAAACATATGCACCTGTTGCAAAGTTAGTTACAGTCTGATGTCTTCTAGCAATTGCAGCCAAGTGTAACTGGATTCTTCACCAAATGGACGTCTACAATGCTTTCTTGAATGGCAGCCTGGATGAAGAAATTTATATGTCACTTCCTCCCGGATATGGAGATGGTAGAGACACACGAGTATGCAAACTAAAAAAATCACTTTATGGGCTAAAACAAGCCCCTAGAAATTGGTTTGCAAGGTTTTCAGAAGTATTGCTAGCTTTTGGCTTTGCTCAGTCAAAGTGTGATCACTCACTTTTCATCTTCAAAAAGGAGAATACAATCATGGCAGTGCTTGTCTATGTAGACTATCTCATAATCGCTGGGAACCACTTGGAGAAGATTGAAAAATTCAAGAAATACTTAAGTGAACACTTTAAAATGAAGGATTTAGGCATCGTGAAATATTTCCTTGGGCTAGAATTGGCAAGATCGAAGAAAGGGATATTCTTGTCCCAACGAAAATACACATGCGATGTCTTGGATGAGGTGGGGTTAATTAATGCAAAACCAGTTGAAGTTCCAATGGAGCATAGAAAAGATTTATCAGTGGATGGTGGTGAGTTGCTAAAGGATCCAACGGCCTATCGACGTCTGGTAGGAAGGTTAATTTACTTAACCATAACCAGACCTGATATTACTTTTGCAGTACATACTCTTAGTAGGTATATGCAACAACCTTCCGTTGCACACTACAAAGCAGCTTTGAGGGTGTTAAAGTATCTAAAACAAAGTCGTGGCCAAGGACTGTGGTTTCCATCAAATGAAGACTTTCAACTCACTGCATATTGTGATGCTGATTGGGGTGCTTGTAAAGAGACAAGGAGGTCTATAACAGGCTATTGCATCTTCTTAGGAGGCAGCTTAATTTCATGGAAATCTAAGATGCAGCGTACTGTGTCAAGGTCATCTGCTGAAGCGGAATATCGCTCCATGGCAGACACTAGTTGTGAAATCTTATGGTTGAAATATCTGCTTTCAGATTTTCAGGTGAATCACCCACAACCGGTGGACTTACTTTGTGACAACAAACCAGCCATACAAATTGCTGCTAATCCGGTACTGCACGAAAGAACAAAGCATATTGAACTCGATTGCCACCTTGTTCGTGACTTGATAAAAAAATAAAACCATTTCCACTAGTTTTGTTCCCTCACGATGTCAGCTAGCTGACTTGTTTACAAAGGCACTGCTAAAAGATCAATTTCAGTCGTTGAAGTCCAAACTGAGCATTTGTGATCTGCATGCTCAGTTTGAAGGAGGAGTGTTGAAGCAATTCTGAAAACGTGTTGTGTATGAAGCCTCTTTCCAGGTCAGGTTCAGACTCTGTAATGGATGCCTGCACGCGAGAATCACCTTGCCTGTTTTGCAGTAACAGAAATGTCTAAAAAGCGTATACAAAGTGTACAAAAGTGTAAAATCTTGTGGGTATATCTGTATTTTTTAAATCTCTTATCTCTACCGTTGATTTGTAACAGAATTGTATATACAAGGCCACCATTCGAGTAATGACGATTAGGGCTTTCTCATTCAACTTTTGCTCTGTTCAGTATTCCTGAGCGCATACTCTGTTTTTACCATTTTTCAAGCTCCTCTCACATAAATAAGTAAGGCTGGGCATCAGGCCGGGCCGGGATGGTCCTAGGCTCTACAAAGTCTGGCTCAGGCTGGCTTGAAGTCCTTGTTGGCAGCCAAAGCCCAGCCTACTTAATAATCGGGCTGGGTCCAACCATCAACTTTATACCATTCAGATACCCATTTTGATGCCCACCTATATTTGAAACCTTTAATATTTCATATTTTAATATCTCAAACCTTTAATGACATGCCAAGGGTTTCTAAGAGTGCCATCGGTGACACATGAAGAGTTTATAAGAGTGTCATCAGCGACACATGAAGAATTTCTAAGGGAGTCATCAACGATACACCAAATGTTTTAAAATAAGAGAGAGGGAGAGAGAAAGAGCAAAATAAACAAAGTGGAGCCATGTAACGGGCCAAATCAGGCCTCCAATACCCAACTCCGGCCAGCCCAGCCGGGCAAATTTTTTTAATTAGACCGGTGCAAGTGTCAAATAACCAACCCAAACGTGGCACATCATGGGTCGGGCTACCTCAACATGTGCCTACATAAAATTTTATTACTATTTTTCTCCTGCTTTTTTAACCTTGCTTTCAAACATTTCAATGTGTTCCTATGAAAAAATTTTCAGACGTTTCTTTGCCCTGCTGTTTCTTATTGTGTATTCAATAGCTTAAGCAAAAAATGTTTGGCTACTTCTAAAAAGTCCAATCAATCAAACTATACAGAACTAGTATGGGTAGACACGCCACATGCAAATTTCAATTCAACGTTGACCATGTTTGGATCCTTATTGTAAAAAGAAAAAGTGATCAAAAATTGTTCTCAAAGCCCAACCAATTTTTGATATGTTAGTTTGTAGCTAATATTTCATTATTTTTTCCAACAGTCACTCATATTTCCTATGTTGCCACCAACAAGTCCAAGAAAAAAAAAAAACTGCGTTTTTTAAGATGTTGTTGTTTACTCACTTCAATAGGCATTTGCATTTCTAAATTAGTGTCATTTCTTTATCAGAGTTTCTCGTAATGATAAATTTTCTTTTCACCTAAATTTTCACACTGTCTTAGAAGGTTTTCACCATATTTTTAAACCTAAACAGATTTAGGTTGGAAAGGAGAGACCATAATGTTTTATCATATTTGCGATTAAAATTTTTAATGCTTTTACTTGTTTCATTTTTTAAGGAAAATATTTGCAAAAGTTAGTTTTTTCCCCTATATATTGCAATTTGAGAAAGACTTATAAGTTTATAAATCCTGAAAATAAGGTTTCACAGTTCTGTCTTATTTTGGGTTTTCAAGTTTTCAGAAAAGGTGTTCCTAAATATGTTCTCTGCAGACGTAAAGTTGTTTTTCTTTTTATTTGCAGCAAGATTCTCTACTTTAAAATTGCATGTTACTATATTTATCAATTCGAATTTTGACAAAGAAAGGTTTATAATTTGATAACTTCAGCTTAAACTTGAAATTTTAGAGAAATTATTGTTGATATTTGTCTAACTTCTTTAATTAAAAAAATGATAGCAAGGTTGAATTGATTTTCAGTTTCAATTATATTTGGCACATATTTGATTTGGACTCGATTTATCATCGAAATGTAAATCTAATTGTTGAAAGTATATCCAGATATCGTCCAACTTGTATATATATATAATAGTTATTCAAATGCTGAAATATTTTTATCCAACTTGTTTTTGAAAAAACATAAACATATATATATATATAAGTTGTTGCGAAGAGATACAGATTTGATTTTTCATAATATTATGTTTACTTATTCGACAACCATTTAAATTTCGAGGATAAAATTTTGCTTTTAGGGAGACACGATATAAACCCTGTCGCTTTTTTTATGCTGTTTTTCTTAAATAAAAAAAGGAAGAAGACGAAGAAGAAACTATCATATTAGCAATATATTTATTTTCCCCCAAAAGTTGCCAATGGTTCCGAGGATGTCCCACGTTTTTTAAAAAAATAGTAAGGGTTTCCTCTATTGATCACTTTTTGCATTCTTCTCATCTCTCTTTCATGATTGGTTGTGCACTGAGCAGCTGTACATTGTTGCCTCTTTTGTTTTTTCTATCTCATACTTATATAAAGTATTTCAGCCTACGTACGGTTTTGCCTCTCTTTTTTGCATGAATTTAGTCGATGTTGTATTTCATTTCTTCCTCTGCGTGCATATATGAATGTACTGATGATGAACATGATGTGTATATCGTTCCAAACGGGATTATCTACAAACACTTTATCAAAAATCTTTCTTTTCTAAACATGGTTGGAGTGATTGTGATGTGCTACATAACCTAATATGATCCGCTGCATGTAGTAATAATACTATACATGTGGTAGCATGATGCATTTGCCAAATCGTGAGTTCTCTATAAAGATGTATGTGGGTTTGACCTTGTCTAGCTAAATCTCACGGCATCCATAACTATCATTCCTAGTGGTTGTTTAATCTTTCAATATTTTTTATGTAATGATGAATATATATATATATATATATATATATATAAAGAGAGAGAGAGTGTGTGTGAATAGTGACTTTAGAGTTACTCAACCATCTAATGGGGGTGGCAGAGATTTATTTGCTCAGCCATCTGATGTGAAAGATCGTCGATCTGATGCACATAAATAGTTGAGAGAAAAACATAAAAAAAAAATATGGAAACTGATATTAAATAATAACAATGTCCATCACTTTTTTTTTCTTTTTTCTTCTTTACTGCTAGATCATATACTGCTAGATCATATGGTCTTGGTTAGATAGTTGTATGACTTTAAAAGACAAAAGTCACCATTCAATTTATATATATCTATATAGATATATATAACTCAGCTAAAGCCAATCTTTGCCCTGCTGGGAGGAGGTGGCAGAGATTTATTTGCTCAGCCTCTAAACAAATAAATAAATAAAAGAATGGGTGGGGTGTAGAAACGATTTCTTTATATAAGTTTAAAGAAAGTTTTCAAATCATGCCATTAATTTCCTATCACGTTTCAAAAAAGTTGTTATAATTATAAAGTGTTAATCGGTCTCTCTTTCAAGATTTTGCTTTTAAAAAAGAGGTCTTCGAACACTCAGTTTTGCAATTTCGAAAAGTTACATGCTTCAAAAGTTTGGAGAATTCATGTCGGCATACGTTTTTCATAAAAGTCTTTTCGAAAAAGGTTTCCAACTCTTCCTTTTGCAGTTTCTAGATACTTGTATGTTTATGAATTTTGGAGATAGAGTTGAGATTCAGAAATTCATTATGCCTTGTGTTAAGTTTGTAAAATTCTAAAGAAAGGTTCTTGGACTGGTTTTCTGTAACAATATTTAACTCTCCTTTAAACTTTCAAACCAACTTTCTTTCCCTAAATTGTTGCACGTGTTTCTTGACATCTTAAAACTCACTTAATGACAATTTAACAATTTAATTCATCACAATTTGACAATTGAATAACTTGGTGGTTGCAAACGAATGATTGTAGACTCAAATTTATCTGGAAACAAACTTGGGTCCATTTGGTTTAGAAAAATATGAATTTCAGTTATGGAAAATGGACTCAATGTCAATCTATCTTGTTTAGAAAGTATTCAATTGCATGAAAAAAAAGAGATTTACATATCATTCCAAATTATTCGAAGATATATTTAATTATTAAAAGTAAGTTTACATTAAATTTGGGTTTGATCCAACTTACTTTCAAACAAAATTTAATTGTTAAAAATATATTTTTGATATGGATCCAACTATTAAAATATTTGTATATAAACATATTTAGAAATTAAAAAGAGGTTTTGGTTCGGATCCAAATTGTTTGTGGGGGAAGAGCGAGAGAGAGAGAGATGTAAATGCTTTTATGAATGGTTTTGGATACAGTTAAATCTTCTTTTAAAAGATATAATTCTCCAAAAAGGGAAACTGAACCTGGTAGTATGGTTATTGGTTTTGGATTTGGTGTTCAAAGTGTTTTGGATCCAACACAATTCTAATTTCTACTCATTTAAAATTTGCAGTTTAGTTGTTGTAAATAGATTCCCAAATTGTTCCAATTGTTTGAGTTTTGAAGAAATACTTGAATTTGAATATGACTTGTTTTACGATAGTTAATTTCTTTAAACAATTATGGATCTGGATCTAGTCCGTTAAACATATACATTATGCAGTTGTAATTATAATGTTCTATATGCTTATATATATATAACTTATATAGAAATTACATATTTTCATTGCTTTAAATATTATTTGGATCTAGATCCAAATTAGTTTGGTTTATATGATTAAATTACATGGATTTCAATGGTCTCTATTGTGTTCCATTTTGCTAGTTATAAATTCAAGTCAAAGATAATTTTGAGTGTATAAATCATACTTAAAACATTTTGGTGAATATGGGCATGTATCTTATTAAGTTTGAATTATATCTAATTAATCTGGTTCTAATTCGTAGAACATACACCAGCTTACATATTCTTGATCGTATGATTAAATTGCAAATAAACTTGGATATAGATCTGGTTCACTTGAGACATATACATCCATCGCTAGGTGTTGTGCTGGTGCTTTTGTGAAATTACTGCTCTGGATAATGTTTGAGATCTAGATTCCTGTACTAAGGAGTGGATGCATGTACTTGTGAACATGCGACTGCACATTGATAGGTTCAAACCATGCTAGCTGTGATGTTCATTATGTGTTTAGCATATGCATTGAATGTGATGTTCAACTAGGCTTAATCGTTTATCAACGCTTGTTTAAATTAGTGAATCTTTATTAGGAACAACGGCGGCTATTTCTAAAAGTGTTTAGGATTGTCTTTTTTTTTTTTTTTATGAACATTTTAGGAATGGCCGGGTGATTGTTAGACTTAGCCACCCATATTTTTAAGGCACGATTTTGGGTCATTCCTAAAAACATACTTTTGTTCAGTCATACCTAAAAGCATATTTTGTTATTGCGAGGGAGATGGAAATAGTTTGCCGAAAAGGGATGAAGTAAATGTTCTTAAAAGAGTGGGTAGTGAAGATTCATTCTTAGTTGGGTTAGAAGTCCAGGCAAATCCAAAGCTTTCCATCACTAGATGGGACATAAATGGTTAAAATACAGCATCGGAATGTTGAGTTCCTTGGCTGTATTCAATTCAATTTCCAACTACTACTACTACTAACTGTTTCCAAAGCAGTGCAGTCAGAATGAGTCTGTGGATGTGCAAAGCGAACGGACACGGGATTGGAAAAAGGAACATATTTTCTATTAAAACATTTGCAAATGCTTATTAACAATATTTTGAATTTAAAAAATTGGAAAATAGCCGATAATAGTGATGCTATGGAGGGCGTTCTAATTTGGTTGAATGGATCAAATGACCACCAATTGCGGTGTGAAAAGAAGAAATAGATTTATAAGCAATTAACATATGCAAGCGAGATGGAGGTCAGATGCGTGGAGTCACAGTATCAGGGAGGCCTTCCTTCACAAAAGAAAATCTGCCGCCAATCGTCGTTTCCAAGATTCAAATAAGACAATCGATGCCACCTTTTTTCTAATTTTTTGAAGTTACAAAGCTATCGGTCCGACTGTTAGACGGCTCCCGATCAGTGAGTAGACGTAAAGTTGGCGGTGGTTCCAAAACAAAAACACAGACACCACAATACGACCGAGGCTTCCCGAATGAATTTGAGAGCGCAAACCAGCTCACTTAGTTATTAGAGTAAATGTCACTAAAGTAAGTTGGTGGTGGTTCAATCTTTACCCATTTTTAAAACCCTTACATATTTATCTCAAAACCCTTCACAAAAACAAAGTAACGTGCTGCACCAGTTTTCCACTAATTCCAAACGCTGGCGTGCGGCAAATGTTCCACCAATGATTTCCACTAGTTTCAAGTTTTTCGCTATCGAAAATTAAACTCTAAGTTTGTAAGAAAGCTAATCCACATTCTGACAATCATTGAACTGCGGGCTGCAGTCTGCTCAGTCCTAGGAAATAGGCGAAGCTTCTACCACCTTTTTAGCTGCAAATGGAAGCATCTTTACTGAGATGCCGAGGATGCCCTTCGTTACATTGTTCCGGTACCGAGAACCTTTTATGAGAATAAAGAAAAGGCAACCGCTGCTCTTCTTTTATGAAATTGTTTCGCTTTAATTAGGATAGAATGTCCCCTTTATACAATTATGATGAAAAAGAACATTGAAGGGCGAAGCCACCTAAGGGCGTTGCTCCCTTTTTAAGGCAACAAAGATAACTTTTGCTTTTGCTATGAACCTTCTTAGTTAAGGCCAACCAAGTAGTTGGCAATAGAAAAGCTAGAGTTAATTAAAGAGTGCCAGGTATTTGGCTTATATTTTTTTTTTTTTTTTTGTCTAAGGCAAACAGCTTTTGGCGTAAAACCCTAATGACCATATCCTTATTTATGACCATATCCTTATGTCTCAAAAATTTAAATTCGGGCTTGCTTGAAGGTGTAGGAAGACTTATAGTATAACTTTCAACTCCAATGTCTCACGCGCTACTTTTAGCAACTCAATGTCTCACGCGCTACTTTTAGCAACTCAGAGGAAGTAACCCACACAGCGGCTACAAGTTTTGAACCTCAAACCCCTTAAATTTCAACCACAATACCATCCAACTTGTGCTATGCGGCTGAGACTGGTATTTGGCTTAGACTTTGAAGACTTCACCTTCACCAACACCTTTTTCTGTTGGCATGTTTTCTCCACCTATAATGGTTGCTTATCTATCCAGCTAATTAATCAGTGGCCCGTCCGAGTTCAGACCCGCTTCCATCCATGTACACATGCGGGTCAAGATGAAACTGACGACTCGCACTTGATCAGACGGCGATCATAAAATAGGGGGAAAAAAAAAAAGATAAGAGAACGGGGAAATTAAAACACGGTGGTGCAGGTGAAAATACGACAGGAGACGGGGCCCAATCCTTACGATGGCGTCTATATAAACCTGAATGGAGCGGTGCAAGTGCATCAAGCAAGTGAAGAGCGAGGAAATTAAGAGAAGAAGATGGCAAAGGCTTCGCTATTAATAATGGTGGTGGCTCTCGGCTGGCTGGTTGCTAGCACGGCAGCTTTTACCATCTGCAGTATGGAGGCGGGGGAGTTCTACGGGTGCCTTCCGGCCATCAGGGGTCCGTCGCCGTCGCCCCCGAGCTCTGATTGCTGCAATGCGATCAAGAGGGCGGACTTGAACTGCCTGTGCAGCTACAAGGACTCTGCACTTCTCCCTTCCTTCGGCGTCGACCCCAAGCTGGCCATGGCCCTCCCTCGCAAGTGCAACCTTGTTCCTCCTCCTGCCTGCCAAGGTAATAATTAAGCCTGTATCTATGATTCAACGTTTCTGCTAAATCTTAAGGACTGCCACCTGTGTCTAGCTCCTCTATTTTGGACGAGTCTGATTCCGATTTGTGTTGCCTTTGTATCTGCAGGTTACGCCCCTGCCAGCACCCCAGAGCCTTCCAGCTAGAGAGATCAGTGAGAGTGCAGCGTCTTTAATCAATGTATTTTGTTTACTCATGAGAGTTGTCCTGAGCAAAAGCGTAGAGTGTAGTAGGAAGAGACATAGCAAAGATAGGAGCGTGGTAGTAAGAAAGATAGGATATGGTATGTAAGAGGACTGCATCTTCATGCATTCCTCATGTTTTGTACTTCCAACATGCTAAGGGCGAGGAACTCCAGCCGTTATTTACAGTACTTGCCTAATAAAGTTTGTTTCCTTTTATCAGTACACCTACCATGTTAAGGAAATCAGATCAGATCGTTCTAAATGGGCTGTCGGTTGTAGTCATGGCAAGGCACGACTAATGGTGATGGCAAGACTAATTCAAATTCGAATCCTCACCTGTTATGCGACATTCATAATCAGCGAAAATCAAACATGGATTCTCAAACTGAAAATAGTGGTACAAGGAGGAGACAAAGGAACCACTGAAAGGAAAGATACTATTTCCTGCATTATCGCATAAAATCTCCCGATCAGTTACATGCTACCATATAAATTGTATTAAGCCAAATAAGAAAGAAAGTGATTTCTTTTTGGTGGTGGACGTAAGTTCTATTAAACCGAACCACATAATATTGTGCGTTTATTTTTCTTTCCCCTTGCTTTTCTTTTTCTTTACGGTATCAGAGCCCAGGGTCGTCGTTTGGTGACTGCTCAGGAGCATCATCTATGAGTGCTTTTTATTCCCCCTGAATTTGATCGTATCCAACTTTGCCTCTTTGAAGTTGACACAACAATTTTCTATTATGGAAGACGCAAGTCCTGGCTCTTATTGAAAGCCAAGACTTAGAGGGGTTCTTAACTAGTTTGACCCCAGTTCCATCAAAAAATATTGCTGATCCGTAGAAGTTGATCTCCAATCTTAAATATGAATCCTGGCGTCGATCTGATTGCCTAATCAAGGGATGGATTACCATAACACTATCGGAAAACATTTCTTGGATTGGTTGTAGGACTCAACTCTTCTTAAGAGATATGATCTACTCTTGTTGATGTCTTTGTCGTGGTATCCCTAAAAGGAGGTTTTCATTTCACTCATATGCTTACATCATGCAAAAAGGGTGATGATGCCCTTGAAGTCTCTCAACTATAGTTTTTCTCATAAATAGGCTCCCACCTCAACATTATCTACGAAATCACCTCTCTATGTGTTATTTAAAAAGGACTCCGGAGTGTTCCACCTTGTGCATTTTTGGCAGTAGGTGCTCCCTTATTTGAGAGGATATGGCAGCAACAAGTCTGATTCAAGATCTGTTTTGTGTGTTTTTATCGATTCTAGCACTCTCCATATATATTTCAACCCTAATTTCAGGCATCTATATATATCAAGGCAATTTTTTTTTATAAAAGTTTTTTTTTCATTCAAGGACCCATCCTCACTTTATAAAGATGACACCATGGAAAGTCATCCTTCACTGATGTGAAAATTTCAAATAATGAGATTGCACCACTTTTGGATCATCTTGAATTTCGATCTAGATCTACATTAGATCCACGATTAAATGTATGTGAAGATCCACACCAAAGTGTGCCACATGTTCAATTTCTTGACACCAATACTCATCAAAATGATCAGCTGCCTAAGCAACCAAGCATTGTGCAACGTTATTCATCTCTACCATCTCTACCAATTTTAAATAGTGAAGAAAATCAAGAAAATAATGTCACTATTTCCCAATATGGCACCACCAATGTCCAATCCATCAACCTCCATGGGAACCCGAATGATGGTTACCTGAGATATGGTTGGGGTCAATAAACCCAACCCAAGTATGCCAACGTGCATATTATATATTCTGGTATTCCTAAAGATCCTAAAAGGGCGACAAGCTCTAAAGTATGATGGATGGAGATCGGTTATGGAAGAAGAAATAAGTGTCTTACGGTCCAATAATACATGGGTACTTGTTTGAAGAGAGCCTTCCACGAACATAGTTGGATCTAAATGGGTCTTTAAAACTAAACTTAATGTTTAAAACTAAACTTAATGTTGATTGAAGTCTAGATCCGTTAAAAGCTTGCTTAGTTGCCCGAGGCTTCGCCCAAGAAGAAGGAATCATTTGACCAACCACTATATGGCTTGTGCTTTTCATTGCCACTATTTTCAAATGAAACATTAGACAATTAGATGTCAAAAATGTTTTCCTTCAGGGATTACTTCATGAAACGGTCTATATAGCTCAACACCCAAAACAAGTCAGTTATGGATCTTATCGGGGGGTGTCTTCCGCGCAAATCCCAGTCTAGTGCCTTTTTCACTCCACAAAGTTTAGATCAAATGAACTACGAGAATCTTATTATTCTTATTCCTCCCTTATGTTTCTAAACAAGTTTCTTCTCAATGATTCGTTATGATTTGATTCAATAAGGCCTGAGACTGTCCCTTGGCCTGTAGGTCCTGGCACAATGTTAGAATTCTAGCTCTTCTAGAGTGGTATCTCACTGATGGTTCGCCCTGCCCCCCGGAAGGAGGCCTTCTTCGCCTTTCACCTAAGCTGTGCAGTAAAGACACAAAGCCAATCCCAGGGAACAGTAAAGCTTCATAGGGTCTTTCTGTCTAGGTGCAGGTAGTTCGCATCTTCACAGGCATGAAGTTCGCTCTCAGCAATATAGCCATTCCTACCCTCTCACGTCAATCCCATGAGCCTCTTATCTCATTCGATCACGGTGGGTGAGCAAGTCAAAATAAAAAAACTCGCATTGGGTTTAGGGATAATCAAGCTCGAACTGATGACTTCCACCACGTCAAGGTGACACTACCGCGGCACTGCTTCTTTGATTACAGAAACAATAACGTCACCGATATAAGCATATCGGTAATTACTAGCTCCTATGATTCGAATACACATCAATTTTCGAGCTCCGCTATTGTCTGCTACATTCAAAAAGGTCTGAGGTTGAATCATCTTTTTTTTATTTGAGTTCTTTCAATGCATGAGGTGAGGGGGGAAAATCCACCATCATATTTGTTGTCTTTGAAAAATATTATATGGACTCAAGGAAGTATCTAGAGAATGGTTTCAACAGTTAAGTGATTAATTTATGTTGATGATATGGTTCTCACGGGTAGCTTCCCCACCTTGATTTAGACTTTTATCTCTCAACTTGAAAAGGAATTTTTAGTGAAAGATATGGAACAACTAAATTATTTTCTTGGTACTTCCTGTTTTGCTGTAAGCAAAATCATGTGTCTCAACCCTTACTACAAGTCCACCTTCATAAAATCTTTTTAATGCATATTCGCCTTTTTTTTTGTTATCTTTCCCATAGGGCTCTCATCTTCTACTTCTTGTTTGCTTTGATGACACCAATATGAGCATCAAGTCTCTGCAACTTCAATTGTGCCACAGGTAGTTGTTGCCTTAAAACTAAATAGGTTACAAGATTTTTTGTCTCCATGTTTTTCTATACATGACCACAGGAGGGGAATGCACAACAAAATGTCAAGGACTTGTTGGGAACAGATTGAGCCAGTAATTTGTATGCATTGGACTATTCGTAGAAAGTTGCATTAGTTTCACATAATTAACATTTGGTGAAGCAAAATCAGATTACAAAAGTCAGTCTTATGTAGCTGACCTATGATGGGGCTAGAAATTTTTTGTCTGAGGGACACTAGTTCATGAAATTTTAGATCTAAGAATTGGTCTTGGACTAGCTACAAATATGAGTGCCTAGCTTGAGTAAAGCTAAAGCCAATACTAGTTACAAGTGTGATGTCACAGGAAAAAGGAATGAATTTTTTTTGTGGAGTCCATCAATGTTGAAGCCCATCGAGAAGGAATTCATATGAAGACACTTTAAAGCCAACATCTCAAGTTTTGAAGCACTTTTCCATATACTTTTATACCTAAAGGTGCATAACACACCTTCATTTGGCTAGAAGAGGATAGTCCATCATCTCTCTTTGCGGCACATCATCTGTCTAAAACTCAATCATGGCTACATCCTAAAAAATAAAAGTACTTAAGCAAGTCAAGGTGTTTTCTGTAGTTTTCTAAAATATTTCAAGTCAAAATCAGGTTCACGTTTTGAAATGGTTATAAGTGGCAGGCCAATGGCAAGTTGCATTGTTGAAATGTGAATCTGATATACTTTGATAATCTATTTGGATTTCTTCATGAACTATTTCAGAATCTATAAAATGCTCTATATACATGTTCATCATGTTGGAGACACATAGACTTTCTCTTATCGGTATGTATGCTTCTCCACTTGATTAAATGAATGAGCATTATGATATAACTCAAATGTGAGACCCCACATATATGTGTATACAAACCATAGCCATATAAGCATCTTCATCACTCCTCTTCTCATGCAAATCAGATATAAGATTGAAACTGAAAAATCAACACATTCATATCCCCATGCATGTACCCATCAAACACTACTCTATCCTTCAATGTACCTAAAGAAATACACAAGGTAGGACATTGTTTTATCTTTTATTGTAATGTCATCTTAATCATTTACAACCTCTCTTCCTACAAATGTAAAAGTTTTGGCTTATTAAGGGAATTGGGTTCACGGCTGACTAAAAATTTACAAAACAATTGCTTTTTGCTATTTGACTATTGATAAACTTATTTTTGTTTTAGTGGAACATGATAAACATTATATACTGATTAAATAACATAACTATTGAAGAACTGATTAAAGAATAATCAAGTAGAAAAAAATCATGTGATCTTATAGATGCATTAGTTAGTCGTGCATCCTAGCAAAGTGGCATACACAATCAGTTTTATCACCCTCTCTCTCTCTCACACACACACACACACACATGTACATATATATACATAAAGAGAAAGAGAGAGCAATATGGTAGAGTTCAGATCTGAGTACATGCACATATTAGCAGCCCAAACAACAAAAGTAATGATTAAGGAGGTTTTCATTAATATTGTATTTGTTACATGCTTCAAAGTGTAAAGCCTTATCATTTGGAATATAATTTTGCATCTGTATATAGTTATGCAAGAACTTTCTACCTTAGATGTGTCGTTTTTTACCTATGTTCTAGCCAGTGTTTGATGAACATAGTCTATACTTAATTAAAAGTATAGAAGGAGTTGATGTTTCTATAAAACTGCAATATGTTTCTTGAGTGTATCAAAGTGCGTCTTAGTGTCCTTGAGTAAGGATCTAGAAACTTTACATCCATATGACTAGCATTTCTTTCTCCTTGTTGTTTAACATTTCAACAGCTTCTTCTTGTCTTTATGACTTTAATTGGAGTCATTGAAAAATCCATATTCTACGTTTCTGTGGGTTTGTTAATGGAAGAAATCATATATATATATATATATATATATATATATATCATGAACATGGAACATGGAATTTGGGCCGTGACGTTGTTTGCATATAATGGTAGACAGAAGTTAGATAGCAAAAGATAAGTATTTGTCATATTATTATGTTAATATGGAACACTAGACTAATTATATCATTTTGTGGTTCTATGTAGGACAGACTTAACATTTTTTACTAGAGTGCATGATTTTAAGAACTTTCCAAAAAGGAATAATGCATTTGTTGATGGAAAGATTAAATGTCCTTGTTGAAAATGTAGTAATTGCATACTAGAGTGTATAGTAATTGTTTTAGATCATGTGGTCTGCAACGGTTTGATTGGAAGCTATACGAGGTGGTATGACCATGGTGAAAGTATAAAGCTAGCAGCAAACCATATAGAAGAAGCTTCAAACATTAATGTTGACAAGATTAATGAGCTCATTATGGATGATTGTCAAGAAATGGACACTAAATCTATCTCATTAGGTGTTGATACAAATGAACCAGAAAGCCACCTTGAAATAGAACTTGAGTTTGTGAAGTTTCTAGAGGAAGCCAACAAAGAGCTTATCCAAGAGCTATGCACTACACAAAGTTGTCATTTCTCGTGTTTAATTCACATCAAGTGTCTATACGGGTCGAGTAACAAGGCTTTTGGGTGATATTAGAATTGTTGATTGCTGTATTTCCACAACCTATGCATGGAAATCATTTGATGTGTCACATCCAACATTTGCAGCAGATAGTTGTAATGCTAGACTAGGTTTAGCAAATGATGGTTTTAATCCATTTAGAAATTTGAGTACAACATACCGTCTGTGGCTTGTTTAGTGTTTATGTATAACTTACCGCCATGGGTTAATATGAAACGACCTTTGACATTATTATCTTGTTAGGTTTTGGGCCCAAATCATGGAAAAACACAATAGATGTACTTTTACAGCCATGGTTGATGACTTGCTGATAATGTGGAATGGAATGAGAAAGTATTACATGTCAAATAAGGAAAATTTTCAATCCATGGAGCATTGTTGTGGACAATAAATGAGTTTGAAACATATGGAGACTTGTCAGGTTGGAGCACCAAAGGTAAGCTTGGGCATGGGGCCGGGCTGCCACCAAGTACTTGGTACTCGGCCCGACTCGGGGCCGGGTTTGGGTCCAGAAAAACGTAATCGAGCCGAGCCCAAGCTCGGTTTTTTTTAGTCCAGCCGGGTCCGAGCCCAAGTTTTAGATGTCGTGTTAGCCCAAGCCCGACTCGTTATGCCCGATGCCTAGGCTTAACCAAAGGGATAGTTGTCGTTCTGTCACAAAGATACACATTCACAAAGTTTAATCAAAAGTAAGAAAATGTGTTATATAGGTCATCTTAGATTCCTGGTGATAATGCACGAGATTAATCAATTTTTAATTATTATTTTCATGAAATTTTTATGTGATTTAATGTTTGTGTTTGGTTAGGGTTCAAAGAGTCATTGTTTGAATTTGATCCAAGCTAAACAAAGAAATTATGTGTAAACCAGTCAAAATTGACTTTTTTTTTATTAAAGAACCCATATTTTTTTATTAAATTTAAATCCTTGATTCCCAAAACATGTTTTTTCTTTGGGTTTGTATTTTTGTTACAAGTTGTTTAAGTTTAATAGGATTAAAATGAATTATTTAGTAAAGAAAATAAACCCTCCAGAATTATTTTGGAAAATGAGTTTATAAATAGGCTTATTTTTGAAAATATGACTTTTCTTGGAATTTTTATGAAATTTTTTGAGCTGGGCGGAAACCCCAGCTCGTTTTGGTAAAGAAGAGCCAGACTGCAGCACTCTTTCTCTTTGTTTTGGGTTTCTCTTGGTGAAGCCTTAGGAGGAAGAAGCTTCACCTGGTTTCTAGGTGACGCCCCTTTGGTGGAGCTTCATCCTACTGTAACCCCTTTTCCATCAATATCTTTTTCTCTCTAAAACTTATTGCACCAGCACGATGGATGAAGAATGGAAGCCAATGGAGGGTTCTAGAGGTTGTATGAAGTCTCTAATTCGGGATTGAAGAGAACCACACCCATTTCTAGGTAAGTTTTCTTAATTTCTAGCATTTCACGTTAAATATTAGTTGATTTTCATTGCATACCATCGTTTAGGGCTGGGTTTTCGAGTTTCCCTAGCTGTGGATTTTTGTTTTTGGGTAGATTTCTGTAAATTCGTTGCTTGGGTCACCTCTTTCATGTATGCATTTCATATTTTTGCTTAGGTTGATTATTGTCAGTTGTATTTGTCGATTAGAGTAGAATAGAAAGAGCTGTCATGTGGTCTCATGTTATAGCTGCTGTTTTCACATTTTCCAGCAAGCTCAAGCCATCTTCTTGCTGACTTTGTTTAGTTTTTCACTGTAGTGATTTAGAATCGTGCATATATGTTTAATCTTGTTGATTTCTTTAGAATTTTGCATTTGCAATCATGTTTTATCTAAGTTTTGGGCTTGGGAAGCTCACCGGCTAGCTCTTTGGTTAGGTTGCTAGTTGCATTCCACTGCATTTGGTATTTGTTCTCTTTTAGTCCATTTTGTTTCCATCATTAATTATTCATGATTTAGTGCCCATCGTTATAGATTGGGTAATACATAGTGTGCCCAAATAGGGTTTTTGTGGTTCTTAACTAGCTGGAGCTTGCTGATCATGGTCAGTAGCTCTTAAGCTTAGTTTCTTTTAATTCCTTAATTTCTCAAGCCTTAATTTTGTGTGTTTTAGCATGTCGTAGCTAGAGACCATAATTATACCACTATTTAACTAGCTAAAGTTGATAGAGTTTAAGTGTTAATGGTATTTACTTTATGTTTAGTAGCTGGATTCATTAGGTAATTTTATAGGTTTCCAACTAGTATAGAATAAATTTCTGGTAGTGAACTGTTATGTTTACTTGAAGTTCATGTTTTTTTTTTGTTGTATGAATTTTAGTTATCTTACATTTTAATTCATTTTTAGACGTACCCTAGTTAGATGTGATGATGTATGCTCAATTTAATTGTGTTCGTTGTTACTTACTGCATTTTCTAATTTTATATTAGTGTGTATGCACATTAGTTTGTTGTTTATTGTATTTTGACTGCAATTTTTATTGTAGAATGGAGGATGAATAGTTATCCTCAAATTATATTAGTTTTTAAATATAAAGATAGTTATAAATCCTTATTTGTAGCTAATTTAATACTATGAATTGTTGTGCTTTGTATTTACTAGTTTAAGTGTAGTGCATACATATCTCATGTTGTTCCTTAGCCTCTTTTCATTCAACTACGGCTATAGGTCGGTAAATTAGATAATTATTTGTTATTTAGATTAGTTTTTAAGTAAAAACTAATGATTAATCATGTTTTAGTGTGCTTATCTTGCTTTAGGCAGGTGTTGCTTGTATTTTGTTAGTTACTTTTATTTGTTGTCTAAAATTTATTATTCATGCGTTAGAGTGATTATAGTGTAGATTGGATTTTTATCTTGTTTAAGTAGTAAAATTCTAGATTGACATTGTTCTAAGTGTTGTGCATTAGTATAAACAGGAGTAATTTCAGTAATTTATTATTAGGGCTGATTGATCTTTAATTTTCTTTATAGTGTTTGTGAGATCTAGCATAGATAAGTCATTTTTTTGTTTGAATTTAGTCATTTCACTTAATTTTAGGTATGTTAAAGTGGGGATTTTAGGGCTGGACGTGTCCATCAACTAGTGTTTTCGCAGTTGGTCCAGTTTTCTTGCTTTTAGTTGTAGTATCTCAGGTTATTGTTTGTTAATTTAGAATGGTGAGTTAGTATTATTTAATATTTCCTAGTTAATAACCTGCTAATTTCCATTGTTCTAGTTACTGTAGTGATGCTTGCTAACTAGGTTAGTAGTAGATTTGATTTTTAGAAACTTGGGTTCAGGTTTTGTAGTTTGGCTTATTGTAATGCACTCCGGTAGTTTTACTACTGGTGTAGATTTATCTTAGTAGTCAAGTTGAACTTTTTTTAGTTTAAATCATGTTTTTCTAGGATATGATGATTATCTTTCATTTCAGTTAGTTTGTAGGTAAATATTAGTTGGTAACTAGTGGATATAGTTATTTTTAGCTTGCGGACTGCTACTGGTTGATTTTCTGCATTCTAGAGAGAGAAAGTCCGCAATTTTGTATTAGGTATTGATTTTGATTGTATTTTCTGTGGTTTTTAGTATAGTTTAGTAGCAAAAATAGTTATATTTTCCTAAAAAACAGTTTTAGATGAAAATAAGTTAATTAGTAGATACACCTAGTTTTTAATAGGAGTTGTTCTATAGAAAGAGAGTGCATGTTTTTGCTTAAATGTTTGTTATTTTGGTACATTTCTTGTTCTAGTTTGGTAGTTTAGATTAGTATGCTTTGAAATTTCTAGTTTGTAGTCTTTAGTTGTTAGATTTAAAATCATTATTGTAGTCTAGCAATCTACAATAGTGGATTGCATAATTTTGAGTTCACGCATAACATGCGATCAAACTAGTCTAAACTTGGTTTAGCCAACATTAACTAAGTCTAGATACTTTTGACATAAAAGATTCTAAAAGCTAGTTATATTTTGCATTAACAACCCGTTAGCACACACGTACAAGCATATACATAAGATCTCTTATTTTTATGTTTTGGCCGTCTTGTATTGCTGCCATTTTGTACTCTAACTTATGCAGTTGAATCTTTCTTTATGCATCCTACAACCAGCTCAAAAGGTTCAACTTTCTTTGTGCATCCTACAACCAGCTCAAAAGGAAAGCAAGAAACATCAATGAGGATGAAGAACTGTCCTTGTTAAAGATTGGAGTAGCTTTGAAGATTAAGTCATCAAGCATCTTCAAGAGAGCTGCCTCCATTTTAGATTTTGGATTTTAATTTCTTGTATTAGTATTTTGTTGTATTTTAAAGACATTTGTGTGCTAATTGGAAAGGGTTCATGCAATACCATTGAACATTGAATTATCTTGTGGATTTTTAATTTCATGTAATAGAAGTATCTCAATTGAGTAAATTTGTGCTTGTTTTATATTGATTCTTCTTAATTTCGCCATGTCTTGATTATGTAAGTCATGATATTCAATTGTTGTCCCAAGAGTTTGACTCAGACTCACCATTTGTGAAATCTGGTAAAGTATAACTGGTGCATAGTTTCACTTTGTATTGTAACAGTTGTTTAATTTTATATATGTGAACAGAGATTTGAATTGAATTATATTGTAAAATTGTATCAATATCCAAAACCACGCCACTTGCCTTTGAATCATTAGTTGAGATGGAATCGGCCTTCATTTGATGGTCAAGTAGAAACTAGGATGGTTCCCATCCTATTGTCCGGTACAGATGCACTAAAACAGATGAAATGTGTGAAAGACTTTACAGTTAGTGACATTGCTCAAAAGAATGAACAATTTCAATTTCCATAAAATAGAAGAAAAAAAATATTTTTTATACTTCACCTAGTGACAAACAAATTTGTTACGTCACAAACTTGATGTCATGCATATAGAAAAACAAACATTTGTCAGAACATCATCAGTATACTATTAAATATAGATGGAAAGTCCAAAAATCACCTTAACACATGATTGGATTTGGTAGAAATGAATGTAAAACATGCACTTCATCCACAAAATCAGGTAGAAAAGCATATTTGCTTAAACTTCCTTTTGCATGTGTAGAGAGGGAAAAATATGTTCTACAAAATTTTGCAAAATATTAAACTGCCAAAATGGTGAAAATATTTCTCGTCATGTGAACATGAAAGAAATTAAAGTTACACGTTTAAAACAAGGAGATGGTGGTTGTAGATGGATCAGCTGTAAAGGGGCATGGAGCTTCAGGTATAGTAATATTTTTTAACATTCAGGCACATGATCCAGGGGAGTCTAGGATGAAGACCTCCCTCGAAGCATAGATGGAAGTGTGCAAGCAGCCTTAATTGCAGATGAGAAACAAGTAGAACATGCCTGTAGAAGAAGGCTTTACTCCAAGGGCATGTGGAAGTCTTCCCTTGTTGCATCAGCCATGACAATAGTCATTTGGAAGGCTCATGGGCAAGGGTTTCCAATGGGGGCTCTCTCTCATAATTTAGACCATCAAGCAAAAAATGGTGGTGATTGAGGAACCTGGTTGAGTGAAAAAGGGTTCAACAGATTAGTGTTGCGGCTGTTGAATGTCTGATCTATGGGATCACATCAAAGTTTGTTGGAATCCTACGGACTTACGGAACTGCTCGATGTGGGCTTGCAATTGTTGGATTTCATGTAAGTTTTGGATTCTTTGTTTCAATCGATACTTTGAAGTCATAGGTGTATACTCCGACCCTGACTTTAAGAAGAGAAGCTGTAACTAAATATGGGCATTAGCATGCACCATTGTTGTCCTTGGGAGTTCATATTTAATTATAATATTGGTTATTTGCAAAAGGGTGGATTCATGAAGTTATGGCAGCATAATAGGATTTGCAATTGGTGGGACTGTTGTATGTGTAGTGGGAAGTTAAGGTCGGAGGTCAAGGTTTATAACTAATTGCATTACTGAACTATGACTAGGTGGTCTGGCGCGCGAAACCACATCCAAAGACATGCCCAAAGATCATACTAGGTAGAACTCTTTCATTTCGGTGAACAAACTTTTATGTGAATTAATGATTGACTTGTTAAGAATGAAATGTTTAAGAGTTGTGACAGATCTTAATTCATCAAGGTTATTATAATTCAAGGCAAGCAATTGTAATGAGAAGATAAATTTATCAGAATATTAATAAAACTTTTAAACAAGTCTGTATCACCATAAGGCCTGCATAAGGGCAATTGATAGCCAGAATGATATGACATAATCTAACATGTTTTAGATACAATTCTTAAGTAGCTTGCAACCTTAATTTAATTCTTTCTATGAGCAGCTCAATAATACACAAGACAATGAGATGGACATAAAAGATAATATAAGAAATTTCCAATCAATTGTAGGCATCTAACAGTTCTTAGCCATGTAATAAGTCATGAGGAGTTGGAGGTGTGTGATGATCTCCTCTATGATGATGAACCATTGATGGTTGTAGATGAGCAGGAGCATGTGTTGCGCACAAAGACTATTTCTATCATCAAGGTAGAGTGGCAGCACCATGGAGCTATAGAGTGTGTATGGGAGCTCAAAGCGAAAACGAAAATTTCTGAGGGAGAGAGAAGTATGACATCCCGGTTAGTAGATACATTCAGAATCAGTTTCTTCATTTTTTAAATTTGACTTTTGTGTTTTGTATGTTTATGTACGCTACTTTCTAATATCTTGGAGTCATCATACAAGAGTGGCATGATTGTATAAAGATCGTTTTCAGCTCTCCAATGACACTAACTGAGTGAAGATAAAAGAACCATTCAGTTGAAGTTTGGGTTCTTTAGAAAATTCTTGAAAAATATAAGCATGGTTTTGGAAAAATCATGAGCTACTTAAATGAAATTGCTAAGCACTCTTAAGGGATTTATCTATAAGCCAATTGAAGGATTAGTAATTTGTTAATCAGATGCTTAGCAATATTACTAAGCAAGATTATGACCTAATAATGATTGTTCAAATCAATGATTGACCTTTAATAATCAAGGATTATCTTTAATTAATTAGGTAATTACTAATTAGTGATATTATTAATTATTTCTTAGTTTAAGTGAAATTTCTTAAAATTTTAGGTTTTTTCCAAAAAAAATGACATATAGAGTGGGAGGTTGAGCAAACCCCACCATCCCCTCCCAACGTTTTGAGAGAGAGAGAGAGAGAGAGAGAGTGAGAGAGAGAGAGAGAGAGAGAGAGAGAGAAGAGGAAATTGAAAAAAAAAAGAAGGAAAAAGAAAGAAGAGAAGGCAGGAGAAAGAGAAACTGCCAGCGTTGCCAAGGAGGTTGTTTGGCAATGTTGGAGGTGTTTAGTGCAAACCAGTACCAAGAAAAAACGCAGACATGGCCTACCCCAAGGGTTTTATGATTGAAATTTGTGTTTTTGATTAAATTCGGACCATAGCATGCACTGTCTCACACCAAACTCTTGAACTCATGCCTATTTTTCATACTCTATGCATTGACATATTTGATTTGTGGAAAATGGCCCAGTTTGGTTGTTTACAGAAAGCCCCAAACCCCTAGTTTTTCCAAGGGCCTTTGGGGTTAATTTTGACGCATATTTTTTTGTGATCTATGCATTTGCATATTTAGTTTTGTGAGAAAAAACTAGTTTGGACGTTTAAGCCATTAAGTGATCATAGAATGATATGGTTTCTTATAAGCACTAGCAACAGTACACACACATCTGTTAGTTTTTTTATATGATTTCACCCACTAATGTATGATAATCTGATGTGAGGATCACAAACATCGTGACCATGTTATGCTTTTAATTGGATCTATTCGAGAGGCATTGTATTATGACTGGGATGCTGACATACTGGTGTTAGATCAGTGCTTGCGTAGAATGTGATTTCACATTGTGCTAGTATATTTTATTGATTATTGTGATATAAGCCTTATGTGGCATGTGAATATTGTGAGCTTACCATGAACGGATTTTACGAGTAAATGCTAGTCAAGCCCACTATACAAGAGGTTAAGTGGGCAGCACATTGGTCTAGGTTTCAAGAACATACTATATTGCGAAGTGCTCTTCACTTAGGCTACTAGCTTGGAGACTGTCCCTATGTTGAGGATGAGATGCCACTGTTGCAGTAGTAATAGCTGAGTTTAACGTAGTTTGGAGATATGGCTAGAGTTATGTAGCACTCTTTGTTCCCAGTGACTCGGTTTGTGTGTGATGGCCATAAGTTGTGCAACGATATAGATGGACTATGTTGCGTGTTGACACATGTTATTTGTGTATTATAGTTTGTTTGGATTATACATTGTAGGCTCAGGAAAGGACATATTAGAGTTTATCTCTAATGTGTTGATGTTTGCTTTTAGGTACTCACTAAGTAGCGAGTGGCATTTCTCAATTGTGATGCTGCCAAGATAGAGAGGATGATTGATGGGCGGGGTGATTATGTCATTCTTGACTCATGTTTTTTATCTGTGCACCCAGTTTCTATATATTCGATCATGTAAGACAATGGCTTTTTGTATATATATGGTGTTTATATATTTTGATGTATGTTTTGGGTTTGACCACCAGTGTATGGGTGTTTCACACATTAGTTATGATGTGTACTCATTAACACGCCACTGTGATAGAATAGAGCACATATATGCTTAGATAGTTCGAGCTATGCGCCAGTTACGTGGGCAATTATTATATTGTATCGTAAAGCAGATCGTGTTCTTCACCAATTACAAAGACAAAATGTTGTACTATGCATGATTCACATCGATTGTACTACGGGTCATTAATGAAGGCAGTTGTTAAATGGTGTCATCCCCACAATGATAGTTGGTTTCATGGCCAAATTATCCATAATATATTGAACTCTATAAATGGCGATATAAAAGCCTGAATTTTACTTTGTTTATATGTGAAGGTTTTTTTTGCTAAAAGATAGGTGAGTTGAAAAGGCAAACTGGCCTTTGTTTTAGAAATACAAGAGAAAATATGTAAGATGTGACCCAATCTATCAATACGATGTTCAATCATTCCTGGTGTCTTTACCATGAGTAATCAAACCAAAGGTTGAGTATAGGTCTAATTCTTGATTGAGCATTTGGATATGAACCTAGTGTGCCACATAGGAATGCATGATTAACCTAGAAATAGTCTTGTTTTAGAAAACACATAGACTAAAGTTTGGAAAATGTATAGAAAACCCTAATTAGACCCTCAGTAGCTTAGAAGTAGGCAAAGTACATTTCAATCAATGGGTCTACACTTGCATGCAGCCTAAATCTATGTGATGTATGATTTCAATGGAGGACTGAACATTATGTTTGAAATCATGTTTTTAAAGACGGTTTGATCTAAATTTTGAAATGGGATTAAATTTAGAATAAGAATTGAAGGGCGCTGGGGATTGGAATGGATTGAATTATCATTTGTGTTTGAATTTCTTTAAATCTGGCCTGTACTAAGAGAGGGTGCAGATTTGAAGGATCTAGGCGTCGGCCCTAGAGGTTGTTTTTCAAATTTTTGTCAAGGAGGGAAAGTTTGGAATTTCAATTTAAAACTAAGTTTTGATAAAATTATGAAATTCAATTGGAATTTCATAAGGCTGCTAGACCGGACTGACTCTTTGAATTGAATTAATATAACTTGAGGCCTTGGGGTTGGATCATCTTGAAATGGATTTGTCAGAAAGGAAAACCTGGGGTTTTGCACATTGATTTTGAAGTTCTAAATCTTCATGCCTCTAAATTTTAGAAAATGAATTCATGTTCCTTGCTTTCTTACGGGGAGTTGGATGGCATGTGGCTTGAAACTTGGTGAAAGTGTTTGCATGCATGATTCTATTATACATTACATTATGCATGTAAGACTTATACAGAATGAAATAGCTTTATTCAATATTAAGTAGTTATTTATATAAAAAATACATAAAAACAAAAAAAAACTCAAACCAAACATCAATAATATTGTGTGCGCCATAAGGTCACCATGATGGCATAAGTGAGCCATGAGTAACCACAAATAAAACTACGTGCTATACGAACTTCATTTCTACCTATATTTGATAAACTGGTTCTAGTTTTAGACTGAGTTGACTAGGTAAATAAGTTTAAAATTAGGAGAATTTTGGGGAGAAATCCCTAGGCACGTCCTTAAGTTGACTTGAAATGGTAAAACTCTGGTTGGAGCCCTAGTGTAAGAGAGAGTCTGCTAAGAACGCACTGCAGGGTATGAATGTTATGAAAACCTGAAAAATAAGATTCTATAGAAAATGAAGTATACAATTGCGGATGAAAGCCATACCAAACGACCTTGGATTTTCCTGAAATTAGACTTCTCATGTTTTCCAATGACGCCTTATTTGCAGAAAAGGAATCGTGGGCCACAGAAGTACAAGTTCGCAAATTTAGGTTAAAAGATAGGTCTCGGGGAAATTTTCTGCAGAAAACAGCCTTCGGTAAGAGTGTATATGTGGTTTCTAAGAGACTCTAATTCAGATAAAAGCTTGGGATAGAGAGAGGGATATTAGAACTTTCCAACAAGTTATATTTTACCCCAAAAACGGCATCTAGTCAGAGAGCTATGAGTCCTCAAAGTTTACCAAATTTTAGAACTGTTTCTTACGAGATTGCCTATTGCAGAAAACAGGTTTACTTTGGAGTGCAAACGGCGAGCCTACCAGGCTTTGTTCGGGTCCAAACTTTTATCTGAAGGCTTTACGGGTTTGGGAGAAACTGACCCTTTTTACAGAACGCAAAATTGAACACTGTTTGAAAGTTATAGGGTTCCAAATTTGCATTAAAACTGTTGGCGAGCAGATTTTCCTACATGCAGGAACATGGCTTCTAGGGTCTTGGACGTCTATGTGGGAAGACTTAATAAGGAACCAAACACGACTCAAGTTCATTTTTATGGCATGTCAGAGTATTAACTATGTACTAATATGATGACACAAATATCTAGGATAATGCATGAAGGCACAAAAGGAACAAAATGTTATTGTCCCCCTTCATGATAAACTTCCATCTTTGGGAGAGATGGATGCCTTCATCGTTAGAGCCAGCTTAGCAACTTGAACAACAAATTAAAGAGTCAATGGTATACATGGAAGTCACGGCTAATAAAGACAAAAATAGTGATTAATAGATCTAAGCATGCACCAAAGCAATATATGGTGAGTTACAAGAAAATCAATAATGAAAGGGCCTTCATGCTACGATGATGATAGGAGAACCACTGAAGAAGCGGCAAAAATAAGAAAAGATGAAAGAACAAAAGGAGCATAAGGAAGAAGTAGAAGAGAAAAATATACATATAGAAGAAAGAAGAGGAAGTTAAAGAAGAAACAAATAAAAGAAACAAATAAAAGAAGTAAACGACGAGGAAGAGACATAAGAGAAAAGAGGACGTGATGTGCCTTCTCAAGTCTCGCACCTCCAAAAACGTGGGAAAAGAGGGGCCTAAGTCCTCATTTTATAGCTTTCTAGTGGCTATCCCCTAGGGTGGAGCCATATTACTAAAAGAATTAGAAAGATGCTTAGGGTTTAAGTCATAAGACCAATGGTGGACATCAACAGGGAGACGATGTCCTATAGATATGGATTCAATAGAAGTTGCAGATCATAAAATCTGGATTTGAAGATGCCTAGGCATGCTCTATCTAGGTCCACCTACGTTCAGATGGATTCATTGGGTTTGACTGGGCTTGGGCTGGGGGAAACTGGGTTGAACTAGGGTCTTGGGGCATACCGGTCCAGCTTTAGCCAAGCTTAGGTTCAGTCCGGGGCTTGACTGAGCTAGAAGTAAGCTGGTAGGTTTAGTTTGACCTCAAGAAGGCTAAACTTGGTTTGATAGGGCTCGGATCTAGCTGTGGATTTGAACCAGGATCAAATCGAGCCTGCCCACATTGAGCTCACCCATGAATGGGTTTTCGACCTGGGCGTGAGGTACATACATTAGGTCAAGATTTAGCCAGGGGTGAGCAAAGTGAGCTCAACTGGTTAGGTTTAGAGTTACGCTAGATTTCATGCATATTTTGAGTATACATGCAAAAGGTAGGTTCTTTTACAGTTAAAACTTAGTATCCTAAGAAAATATGCAGCAGGGACAAAAAACTAGATTGTCTCTCACCTGTCAAATGACCATTTTACTCTTGATGGTCACTTATAGTTTTTAATGGAATTATATTATATAAACTATACCACATGGAAGAGCATGTGAAAACCTTCGGCTAAGGTTTTTCTTTTCTCTCAAACCCTTAGCCACGGCGGTTATAGCCCCTCTCTCTCTCTCTCTATCTATCTATCTTTTCCTATATATATAAGAGTTCAAATCTGATAGATGTCGATGGCTAAAAATTTAAAATATGTAGCGAAAAAAAACATCACTGTGAAAGCATTATTACCAGTTTATAGTCAGCAATGGTTTGTGGAACTTTTACCAACAGTTTATAGTGTTTTGGAGTTAGATTTGTAATTTTCGATCATCCAGGAACCGCCATATTTACAAAAAGAAGGGCCTAGAACTCATCTTGGATCAGATCTAAGAACCTGGAAGGCTGGAATCCGTTCAGATCTATCATCCTTGGGGAAACAAATATATCCTTTAGAATTTGAAATCACGAATCACCACACCTGGAGTTTCGTCAGTATCACATGATATCAGCTTTGCAGAGGTGTTGGCTCATAAACCTCCTTCTCTAAGCGACTCTCTGATGATTGCCAACAAGTGTTCCTCTTCATCTCGTCCACTCGTCTAGTCTCATGCACCATGCCCGCACTTCCCACCCCTTTCTGGTCCATCACTTCAATTCTCTCTAATGCTTGTCTCCTTCATCACCAACAGCGACAGGATTAGGCCACTTCGAGAAGAAACACCAGCTCTCCATGTTTCAGTTAAGGTGTTCATGGCAGTTAGTTTAAAGCAAAAGAGAGTTAAGCTCGTCAGCGAGCAAGATAAAAGGAGGAGGATAGATAAAATTTTGCCTACGTACCTGTGATTAAGTATGAACAAGTATGTTCCATAGCCATTGAAGAAAGTTTCGTATATTAGAAGTGCAGGGCCAACAAAGTTAAACAAATTAAGGGCATCAAAGGAACAACATGCAAATTAGCATCTAGGGTTGCCCGTTTCCAATGAAATTAGCAGTAAGACAGCAACTTTTCGAACATTTGATTTTTCGGTTATGTTCGGCAGAAGGAAACCTTCTGAAAGTACATAAATGACCATGTTTAGGCTGTAGTTTTCCTTTCAAGAGTTTACAGAACAAGGTAGTATTTTTCCTTGTAACCAATTGGGACGATACGTTACAAAAAATCATTTTCAACAGGACGGCAGAACTATGTCAACACATCACATGCTGAAAGTGTCAAACTCCTTTTGGCTTTACAGCCTTCTTAGTCTCTGATAGGGCGGCACCATACTGGAGGGTTCAACTTTTCTGATGCTCTACTTGTGTCACAGTCCCCCAATCTTGTCAAAAGCAACCTATGATTGTAAAATATAATCATTCCCAGGAGTCCTGCAAATATACTGAAAGTTCACCGAATTGATAGAACACAAACAACGGAAGTTTCACTTACTGTCAACAGTTCATCAGGATCAAAAAGATGTTGAGACGTCGTCTGCAAAATGTCAATTACAGCTCCCACCTGACGGGCATTTAACAATTCCTCCTCCTTCATCTGCAGCCATCTCAACTCTTAAAAAAGGTACACAAACTTTTTTCTTTTATCAAAAGGAATGAAGAGGAAAACTTTTGCTGAACACTTGTGGGAAGTGGTAAAACCCTTTGATTGAACCTCCCCAGCCCAAAAAGATACACCAAGCTTCCACTTGCATCAGGAGTTGAAGCCCACAGGAGTCAAACTGCGGCTGCCTGCCAGACAGCCACATCCCACTCCAACGCATGGAACCTCTTGGGACAAGATAAGCAAAATTCAATACATCTAGTTGATCAATGAGACCACCATTGAGGGAGACAAAAATGGAAGTATACTTCTTTTTACAAACTTGAGAGAATGTATTTGGCATGAATTTCTAAGAAGGAATCCATGAGAACATCACAAAAAGTTAACCAGATAATTGGAAAACCCTGGCATTTTCTGGACAAGGTAGGCAAAATTGAATACATCTAGTTAATCAATAAGACACCCATTGAGGGAGACAAAAAATGGATTATATATTTTCTTACAAATTTGAGAGAAAATATATCATGACATGAATTTCTAAGAATGAAGTAAAAAAAGCATCACAAAAAGTTAACTAGATAATTGTAACACTTCTGTGGTGTTTTCTCCAATATCATGTAATTCAGTTTTACCTTGAAAATTGCTAAGGCAACACGGAAGAGAACCTTCACACCCTCATTGAACAAAACATCCCAAACCCGCATCGTCGTCTGCAATTTTCCAGGATTAAATTATTATCACATACCAAAGTAACATTATAACATCAGTAGCCAGAAACTGACATTCATGGCTTTATTGAGAACAGGCAGCAGCAGAGTTGTTTATAACTTTATACAGACACACCAGAATGAGCACAAACATCAGACCTTCATCATCTATAACAGCAAAGCAGGAAAGATTGCTTCTAAGAGAGTAAAAACAGTGACAACCATGGAAACAATAAAGATAACAAGTGTACGCAGCAAGCTGCAAAAAGCCAAAAAATTGTAAAATTATCACAAGGAGGACAAGGTCCCTACAAGAATCTATGTAGTCAAAAGTGCACCTAGGTTCCTTGAGCTACCTGTGATAACCTGGTTGCCTAAGCCGAGTGATGATAGGTGGCCAGAAAAACTAGTTTACCTGGCACCATAACCACATTCACCCTATGGTTGGGAACAAAAAGTAAGTCGCAACCTCTCTATTCTTTTTCTCCTTCACTGCCACTCAGCTCCTATTTTTCTTCTCTTTCTTTAAACATTTAATTTTTTTTTCTTTTTTGTTCGATCACAGCCCTCTTTTCATCCTTCCCTCTTAATCTTGCCTTTTCTCCCTTTCTTCTTTCTTCTTTTCTTTTTTTGCCATGACCCCGTACCTTCATTGTTTTTGTTGCATTTGCACTTTGAATTTTTCAACTACTTAACTCTTAAAAGAAAAAAAAAAAAAGATGATGTGGATCTTGATTTATTTCTACAATAAGCAAACTTATTCAAGCTTTATGTGAAACATATGCAATTAAAGTAGGATTCTTAATTTCAAGCTCTTTAAGCCAAGCAGAAAATTTTTTTCTAGAATCTCTAAACTTGTTATTTAGAAATCAAACATTTCAAACAAGTTGTTTGATAGACGTTACAAAACATAATGTACTTTATGATTACTTCATGAGACTAAGAGTTAAACCAAGCTAACAGCTTGCCTGTTGGAATTTAGCAAAGTGGTCTTGGTTTTAACACTTTCGAACATCTTTATGAGCTAACTGATGCCATACTCTAAGCAGCTTGCCTTCTTTTCCAACACCAGTACCCTAGATTCTAACTTGTCCAACCAACAGCTTTACTTCATTCATTCAATTGCTACTTGTACAAGAATTATGACAGCATTTGTAATTTATGTAGATGAGTTGATCAAGACTATAAGTCAAATGTTTAGTTTTTAGCATAATAGTCACAAATAAAAGCGATATTTTTGAAAATATCATGTTTTTATCACCAAACAGCATGTCATTGGAAAAGAAAAAACTCACAACATTTTCAAAATCTGGCTAAACAAATATTTCTCACAATAGTATCATAAGATTTTTCCTTTTCAACAAAAAATGGGAACTTCTTTAATGTTCTTTTGTATATTTTGACATTATCAGAACTTCAAAACGAATCTTTTATCTTTGTTAATATTCCTATAAGCAAATGAATTAAATAATTCTTAATCATTTTTTTAATATCTTTTAGATATTTTTAATTTACTGAGTTTGCAAGATTTTCTTGTAAAAGACAAGTTTGCTACAATAAATGTGAAAAACCTCAACTGGCAAAAACCTGAACTATATTTGTGACTATGTTTAGCATTATTCTGCATTTTATTTTTCTTGTTATCATAAGTTGATAGCCATATGGTTTCCATTGGAAAGTGCTCTTTTAATCAATTTGAACATTTAATAATTCATTTCATTGGTTTTCCCATTTTAGAATGTTCAATTTCCCTAGTCCAGCCTATGCTCTAAGCTTTCCAAGTACACTGTGCATCTGATGCCCTTGGTGAAATTGCTACTGTCATCTATCTTTTCAAAAAGTTATACCTGAGGTGGCAACGTGTGAGTTGCCTAATGAAATGTATTTGTATGATTAGAAGTGGTCCTCATGAAATTTGGGATTCAGTATAGTGCTTGCATGCATAAACATGCAAGTCTGTGTGATTCAGAAGAAAAAAAATAATAATGCTGGCCAGTTGTAAGGTTAAACATAGATTCTACAGGGATGGTATCTTTCGTATCTTGGATCAGGGGGTGGAAGAGACATTTTGAAGGAGGACGACACCGACAACGAAGAGTTGTTTCATGAAGGCCAAGACAGAGGAGGTTTTGGGTGATGGAACTTTTCACTCAAAAATCTCCTCTGTTTTGGCCTTCACAAAGTGGCTCCTCGTTGACGGCGCCATCATCGCTCAAAGGACTCTTCCACACCCCTTCCATGTTCACAGAGAGAAACACACACACACACACATACACATACAGAGAGAGAGAGAGAGAGAGAGAGAGAGAGAGAGAGAGAGAGAGACATCAAATAGCGCATCTCAGGTCTCATTTTGATGGTGCCATTATCGTACATGTCAAAAAAACACATGCATTCACGCATGCAGAAACACATGCAAACATATGGTGGTCAAGGGGCTTTTGTTGAAAAATCTGAAAACAAAAAGTGGAAAGGATCCATCAATTGATTCAAGCCATGAATAGGAGACTAGGACCCCATAGTATATGAAAGCTAGATCAATTCTAAATGTCATAGGGACTGGACACTAATTTTTTCAACTTGAAGGCATCACCGCAAGGCAGGAGTAGGAAACTCACTAAGCAGCTAGCGGTTCAATTTCCTTCAGCTTGGTAAAATGCATATTCATGATCTAATTGCTTCAAAAGCAAAGTTTGGGTCAGATGTATAAATGTGCTGAGTCTGGTGGCTATTCATCTCATGTACAAGAAGACTCGTTATCTATGTCACATAGGTACGGGTGCCGGTACGGGTGCGGACCATTTTTAAAAACTTGGGTACGGGGGTACAGCCGTACACACACATGCACATATACATATATATGTTAAAAAATTTCAAACAAAATAACCTATTCGCACATATATATATCAAAAATTACAAACAGAACAAAATATTCATAAGCAAACAGGGAGACACAGAGACAGAGAAGGTCGATCGAAAGGTGAGAGAGGCGACTTGAGTGTGAGGGTTTCGAGCAGTAGGAGAGGAAGACTGGCTGGAGACAGAAAAACAACTGTTATTGAAAAAAACAAAAGGAAAGAAACAAGCAGAACACCGTGAACATAGAAAAGGGGTGGCCGTCGGCGGTCGTCGCCGACGGCGAAGGCAGGGGTGGAGCCGATGAAAATGAAAAGAAAAATGAAAAAAGGAAAAAAAAATATGGTGATAGTCGCCTCCTACCGTCTGTAGTCGCCGCTGCCGTCGCCAGTCGCCCCTACCGTCGCTCGGTGAGAGGTAAGAACAGACGAACGAAAACTTTTAAGTTTTAAGGGTTTCGTTTCTTTTTGTTTAATGTTAAAATGGTTTTAAAAGTTAAAATCAAATAATCGTTAAAAATAAAAGAGGACGGATTTGGGCTCGGTCAAATTTGACCATGTCCAAAAATGGACGGATACGGCCTCCGGTGCGTTGACCGTACCCGGAACGGTCAATGCCGCACCATCGGCGTACCCAAGCCCGTACCCATACCCATACCGGTGTCATACCGATACGGACGGGTACTTCACCTTCACAGGCGTACCCGTGTATCATAGCTCATTATATGCTATATCTACATATTTGTGCTAACTCACATGAACTTGCTGCAACAGATGCGGCACCCAAGTCAACATCGCCCAGGTGCAGGCGACATGCTGCTCTGGTGCAGTAATCAACACAGTGAAGACCAGTTCGGTGCACTTGGTCACACTAGACTATTTTCGTCCAGAAATAGCTATGCACCTGACTTGAGTCTGATGCAATCATGCAGCCAAAATGACAGCTATCTTTATTTTCTGTATGTGTTGCATATACAGTTTTAGTACATATGAATATGATACACATGATATATGCTTAACATGTTTACAGCATGCATAGCTTTCAGAAGTCAATTCATATGTTTCCTAACCATTACGGTTCAGCTTTGGTCAGTCTGCGACTTGTTTGCAAGCCACATGCAATTGATCCTTATTTTATATTAGATGATTCTTCCCTCGTAAAACCTGCATAGGAAAATTATATACACACACCAACACTAAATTTAAACTTTCTTTCAGTCTTTCAGGTCATGAACCATGGAAGTGGTATCACTTTCTCATCAATAGGATTAGCTGCAACCTTGCTGGTTTTGGAGGTTGGTTTGCAGGGTCTCTAGGAGTCCTTTCTAGTTCTATATGGATATTTTATTAAAAAAAAAAGTATTTCACAGAATTCTTTTGTAATGTTTTCCAAGAACAATATGGCATAAAAGGCCTGAGCGTCTAAATATATCTAAATTTTTCTCTTTGCCCACAAACCAAGAACCTTCTGAAGCGACTTTTGTTTATAAATGATTGTATTTTTGGTAAAATGAAAGCTTTACCTATAACTGCAGAACCAGTCAAGCAACTCAAGTTGATTCGATTTTAATATAAACTTGACTCATTAATTAACAAGTAGAGTTCAAGACAGAAGGTGAACTCAGTTGCTCAACAGAGTCAAGTTCAAGTTCTTCACGCCCAATTTACATGAGCTCAATCAGACTCATCAGAGGTATAAAATTCAAGTTCTCCATGCTCAATTCACACAAGCTCGATTAGGATATATATATATATATATATATATATATATATATATATAGACTCATCAGAGGTATAAAGTTCAAGTTCTCCATGCTCAATTCACACAAGCTCGATTAGGCTCTCTCTCTCTCTCTCTCTCTCTCTCTCTCTCTCTCTCTCTATATATATATATATATATATATATATATAGTGTGTCCCACACAATTACAGGTGTGGTAGCTTCTTCACTACAGTCGCTACCCTCCTCCTTCCTATGAACTCCTGCAGAGAAACGATCCAACAGAACACACCAGGCATGCAAACTTACGCAACGGTAATGAGGAAAAATGTGAGACAATTGTCATTAGCCCACTGAAATTTTAGATTTCAACTTAATCCCCTTATTCTCTTATGTAGATAGGTGATTCAGATACTGGTCTTCCCACATGAGGTAAGAGATTTTGTCACGACCCGTCCCACTCCCGCACCAGGCCCAGGGTCTCAGTCTGGCCAATCCTAACCTGCTCCCTAGCCGTTTCAGTTCCAACTCTGAAAAGACTAGGTACCGTGACAACTAACCACTCAGCAAAACTCTTTATATGTCCCCGAAGATTCTTGAAGATTTCTTCCAATCTTTGACATGGGACTAAACTTTTGGAGTGTTATAGGTCCACCCTCACTTACTCATTAATCTAATTACACTACCAAGGTAAATCTCTATATTGTTGTTAACAGGTATCATGGTTTTTAAAATGCATAGGCATCCTCTCAAGTACACATTTTTTAAAAATAAGAATTTTCTTATTTCAACTTGACAAAGTTTAGCTGAGCAGCCAAAGCTGAGTTCAAGGTTTAGTTAGCTTAAGAGCCAATCTTGAGCTAATGGACTCAAGCTTGGCCCAAAGCTGGAGCTGAGCTTCTCCAGCAAGTTTGCACAGCCCCAACCCAGCTTGTGCGCATCCATAGCTTTACTTGTTGACAAAATAAAATTTCTTAATAAAAGAACAACTATAGGAAACAGCATATCCTAATAGCTTAAGGAACAACATCCCTACACAAACTATTTTCTGAACATAATAATATCATTGTCCAAGGGTACATACAAGGGCTTACCTCCGATGGCAGGTTTTTACAGAATAGGCACAAGAACCATTCTGTGGCTACAAGAGACACATCAAAGCCCATAGCTTCCAAATTAGCAGCAATTCTAGATGTTTTTTCTGCATAGTCAGTATTCATATGAAGAAGCACTAAAATTAAGAACCTTAAAAACATGCACAACTTACTTTGGACATTTTTTTGCAAGCAAATCTTTGAATACTTTTTGCTCAACATGGCAACCTGATAAATTGCCAGTATAGCAGTCATTGACAAGCACATTTTCCAAAAGAACAGCAAGCATCCAGAATGCATCTTCTTCTGTTTTCATCACAAGCAATAGGAAGGCAGCCACATAATTTAATCCCTGTGAAGAAGAAAAAAATATTGATATGCATTCAGGAAAACTATAAGGTGGTCATCAACTTGATTGCCTAGAATATTGCTTACTTGACAATAACCAACATCAGAATCCCTAAATGAATAGCCAACAAGAACACGCCGCAGAGATGCATGACCATCTGGAGTGTCCAGCCAAGGATGGCATGGGAATGTACGTGGTAAGTCCTGCGTTAGTTTTTACATAAAAAAGAATTCTGAAACATGAGAATCACCCAAAAGCAAATCAAGTGAGCTAATTAATTTCATGGTTAGACTTGAAAGAATGATAACAACAAAAAGGATTCCAGGTGCTCAACAGGTTAGAAATGGAGATGTTACTACTTCTACTGGGCCCAGGCACTGGCAGTCACAACCATATATCTGAAATACCTAACATTTTTCCAAACACAATTAGGACCATTTTATCAACAACTTGAAAAGCAAAGCTCATAAAATGATGGGACAGAACTAGAGATATAGATTCTGACAGGCTGTTAAATGATATGCTAACTCCCTGTGAAATTCATAAACAGTATGCACATGCAGTTCCAAAATTCCATTATATACAGTGTTGCTAACTGTCTTCTACCTTCATTTATCTTCCATGAATAAATCTGAGTCCATATTGTTGAGCTGCTATAATAAATAGTAAGAAGCAATTAAAATAATCAGAATTACTTATCAGCTCCAAAATTCAACATGTTGTCACACTGATAATGTCGCAGCATGACTTGGCAACAAGAAAGAACAAAGTAAAGATTAGGAGCCAGTGGTTCATTACATGTCTGAACATGTTCCAATTCTTTCATGAATCTTTGCATTCCTCAGCATCAATTCACTAAAACATATGTATGGATTTCCAGAGATTGATAATCAGCCAAATTCATTCATAAGTATGCACTACAATATAATTGACAACCACCACATATCTTAGTAAATGGATGTCATTCAGCATTTGAGTGAAAAGTTCTTGAAACAGGACAGGAGCACTGGATGGATAAATCGGTACAAAAAAACTGAACCTTCTTAGTTTTTAATTTTTACTGCATCCTCTAACTAGTAGAAGTTGGTCGGCAGATATTACGTTCATTTGATCCTAAACACTAACTGGTGCCATATCCAACCAATTATGGTATATTCATATTTGTCCAATAAACTCCCGTATACAAATATGGATTAAGGTAAGTCATATGGTCAGATATGAAAGATACCACATGTGACCACATTCAAGAACTGAGTTCCCATAACCACATTATGTTGAGGTGAACTCAGAGGGTTCAATGGAACAGAGATGTTGACTTAAAAACTTGCATCAAGCGGCCTTTCAATTAAATGAGAAAAATCCAACTTTATATTTTTGCTTGTGTATTGGCTTTCAAGCTATGGGAAATCAACTAATAAGGAATGTTCTAATCATCATTGTAACCTTTACACTACAACAGTAAAGTGGCCAGAGACATTCACCACAAGCACTTGAACGTCTGCTCAGGTAACATCTTTTCATTACAGACTGTAATGATTTGCATAACAAAAATTTCTACAAACTAGGTTGCAAGGGAAAAAGGTCCAACTGCAAATATTTCAACAGGAAGACTACCTGTACAACCAATTTGACAGATCACAACGGGCCTAACAGCCTACCTGGATCTAGACTGCAAGAAAAAGCTGCAGACTAGCACACTAGGTAGTATGATACTGAGTATAAGAAAGAATCTAATTTTATCAGATTCATAGATATAACACTATTGTGAAGCTCTTCCTCAAGTTCATCATGTATGAACAAGATGAACATAGTCCTATATCACATGGATTCACTACTTTGGCTTCCATATTATGTTCTTTATATAGAAGTTGTATTACAAGTCTTATGAAAAATCGTCAAATCTCCATATCTGCAATTGCATCAATGCCATATAGGTGCAAACCTGGTCACTTTTTTAGGATATCCCTTTTTTTAAGCCGATCTAAATAATATGGTATCTAGGCCGAAAAAGTACAAGATACAAAGTTACAAACCCAACCTTTGAAAGCCTTAGTAAGTACAGTCCAACTTTGTACCATATTCCTCCAACTGGTCTACTCAAGCTTGACCAAACTCACGTGGCCCCACGTTTGATTCAATTTCTTAGTCTATGATGTATAAGCTGTGTCAATTATTTTAAGGCTAAAATGTTAAAACCAGTATTTTTTTTTCTCTACTAACTTTATGCTACAACTTAGGGCTTGCATCCAATCACTTTTGAACTTGACGCAGCTTCTACCTACAGCGCTCCAGAAGATTCCACACGGATGACAATTGAACTTCACCTGATTCTTGGTAGACCTTGATCAAAATCCCATACATATGTAACTGCAAGTAGATTTAAATGATCTAAATGCAAGAAAAATATATCTATCGCCTGCACTTTCACAATTTTGTTACACCCTTCTTAACCACAACCCCAACTCAAAACCACAACCCTAACTCAAAGACACAACCAATACCCATTGGGTATGCATTCTGCAAATAGAAAGCCTAGAACTGAAAGTAATCAAAACTTTAATGCATACCCAACCAACATATGCATGCCTAACTGATCTAATTGAACTGTCATTCCCAGATCTTGAGACCATAACCATTGTTCCATGAACAAATCCTTATTCCATCTCTTTGTTCATTTGCTCATCTTACTAATTACCCCAGTTCTGCCCCTCACAACATAAAACATTCTGATCTGATTTATTTTGTGTTAGGATTGAAAGAAATGATCATTAACGTACCAAATTTGGTCACCTGTTAGATATTTAATAACCAGAATGATCAGCAAATAGAAGATTGGCTTTTAGATCAATATGGCAGATATTTCCACCACCAGGGAAAGACAACCAAAAACAAAGGTCAAAATACATGGAAGTGTTTGAAAAGACCAAAAGCAGCTTGAAGCATGCCATACAAACTATTATTAACCAGAACATGATAACGAAAATAATGTAAACCAATAAATTCAAATAAAGGTTTCTGCCATAGGATATTCAACACAATGCAGCCTGGAAGTAGCTGAAAAGTGGATTATCAGTATGTCCGACATAATTAAAATACCAAGAACCCACATGCCATTTTCGTTTGATTTTGCAACATATTATTATTTACCAGGAAAAAGGAAAGGTCAAAACTTTTTAAATGGAGCATCAGCATTGAAGGAAGGCCATCAACTTACCTCTGGTTTTGCTATTGAAAGATAATAGCCACCTCAACGTTTTTTTTATCAAATGAAAACATACACACACCTAAAAAGAATTTCTCAGTTTGTGAATTAATGATGCGCTCCCTTGTCATGTCATTCATAGAACATGACGATAAATTCTCCCATCAAATGAAAAGAGCAGACCAATACTTCAGTTAGGATGCTAGATTTGAAAGCCTCGCTAGCAGAGGAATACTAAGGCATGGTTTTCTCCTTGTATATTGAAATTACCAACACTGTGTCTCTTCGAAGATCTTGGGTTATAGTGATTTTGACTAAATTTTTACTGGCCTCATCTATCATTCTGGCACAGAAATTGGCGTAAAGATGCATAAAAGATTATTCACGCTATTGGATGCCTTAAATGCCACAAAGTATGTTATCAGATATTGTAAAAACTAAACAATGATACTCCTACGACTTCGAATCACAGTCCTATAGGGCAAATCCCTCCCAGTGTCCTAAATATCATTCCATTCGGATATTAAAAGAAAGAAAAAATAATCACAATGATTTCGATGACAAAATCTGTAAATGTATAAGCATCAGTCAACGCATAGCAGTCGATCATCAACAGAACCGGGTAACACGATTTACATCTAGAATCACTGAATTCACGTGAGAGAAGATGGGAACGGAGAAAGGAAAAAAAAAAAAAAACCCACGTGATCAATCTGGAGGGTGGCAGGCGTGACTTTGCCTTCCACAGCCTTGGTGAGATCGGCGTAATAGCTCTCCGGGACGGTCGACCTCTTCTTCAAGGCGCCAGATACAGACAGCCAGACCTTCGGCCTTAAAACAGGGGGAATCCCCTTCCGAATAAGCCGTTTCAGTAAGATTGAGTTTGCCAAAACGGATATCCGCAATGACGAAACCGTAATGCCCTCGGATTTCTGCTGCTTGAGGTACCAATCTTTGCCCTTGCTGTCCTCCACAGCCAACCAGGCCCGCCATTGCTGCCTCACCCTCTCTCTCACCTCATTCAAGACATTGACATCTTCAAGATTTCCTTCCACGGGGAACTCATAGGTGTCGACGAACTTTACCGTGACGACACTGGTGGCGTGCTTTTTCGCGGTATCTGCATCTTCGCCGGTGTTGTTGGTGGCGCCATTGCTTGTCAGATTTTCGGAGTAGGGCCCATCCTGCTGAGTTGCATGCATCCCAAGAAGGCAACCGCACAAATGCAGGAGAAGAGAGCTTGCTGGATGTTTAGAACAGAGAGAAAAGGAGGAGGAGGAGGAGGACGACGTAAGAGGCTGAAGTCAACACGCTGGTGGAGCACTGAAAAGGCCGGCGAGAGAGGGAGAAAAAGAAGAAGAAGCAGCGGGGTGTGATGGCGGAAAATGGGGGTGCGGTGGTTCTTTCTGGCTCTTTGGTGGTGAACCCAAGAATCTGAATCTGGAAATACGTCGTCGCCTCAAAGACAATGTTCGTGGCTGGCCTCACGCGGAATATAGAAGTACCAGTTTCTTGTCACTTGTGGTACCCACATTGAATATTGCGTACAGCCTTTCCAAGTAAATTTTTTAACAAAATTTAAAGCGCTCGAAGATTGTCTTTTGATTGAACAAACTGATGAGTTCAGGTTTCAACTTTCATGATAGAAGCTTTAAAAACGAGAATAAAGTGAACAGCTACCGTGAAAGTTTCTTTTTGTTTGTAAAAGTCCGTCTTTTTTCACTTGACTTTTCTTGACGAAAATAAATGAAAATGGAACCAGAATCAAGGCCCAACGACTTAGCGATGGACTTTGCCTTTTCACCAGCAAAAGTTTTTTACAAGGAAAAAGGCAGTACAAGACGGAAAAAAAAAAGTTAAAAGGATGGGCAATACAAGAGTGATCCTCCATTTAGTATCTCGTCTCACATGACTTTGACAGCACAAAAGAACATGATCGAATGAATTGCCCTTTATCTTTTGTCTCTTTCGATGTGGAAGTGCCCTTTGTAGATAGGTCGTACACCGCTGGAGAAATAAAATACGGCAAGGGGTTTGACTGCCTCTTACCTTAGATCTAGGAATTCTTATGTAGCAAACTTTTGTTCATATGGCAAAAGACAACAAATTCATGATCTTCAAGTTAAAGATCGTGTTTGACCCAGAGTATAGTTGAAATCTTCATTTTGCCCTTTATATTCTACATTCTCCTATATTGGGGACTAATTTTAGATATACTGATCTTAGCCTTAGGTCAAAGGATTATAGAAAACCAAGCTTTTGAGGAACCTCATTTGAAGTTGTGAACCTTACATGAGAGAGAGAGAGAGAGAGAGAACTGTGTGCACCGGTCTGTGGAAAATACTCTTGTGATGCTGCCACATGGTATCGGGAGGTTTCGAGATTCGATATGGAATCGTGCACAGGTGGGGTTCAAAATTACGTTGGAATATTGTCTTCAATAAAGGAAGAATTTATTGCGATAACTTAAATGTTTTTTTAGTGTACTGACTCAACCAAACAAAAAAGAATTATCACTCGAGCCGAAGAAAATTCATCATCAAGCACAAACAACATGAAGGTTGGAAAAAAGAACAAACTGCTGCAAAGCTCTTGCATGAGAAATGAAACGAAAAAACAAAGAATAAATGAGCATATATCTTCCCTACGTCGCACTTTTCTGGAGCATGTGATTTTAAGCATGATTCTCACACACTGCAGATGGCATGGCTGTCATCTTTTCATCATCATTTGAAAGTAGCAGCGAACAATCTGAATCAGAAGTGGAAGAACGTGAATATTCGAAGAGAACCAGCGTTAGTTACATGTAACCGAAGGCTCATAGGAAAGTATTGCCCAGTAATTATTCCCGTGAATTGATGAACGATAATACTACATATGCAGGTGTCATAATAGATGTAGTTCCTGCAATAGGCATGCTATTTGATGACGAGTACAATGCTTACATGTTTTACAAATTTTTATGCTCAGGGACATGGATTTAGTGTTAAAAAATGTACGAGTGATAAAAATACACTAAGTAGTTGTGAGAACGTTATTTGTTTTGCTCCATGCTTAGTTGTCAACCACTGTTAAGTCTTCAAGAAATTGCAGATACCTCCAACTTATTCTTGTGCCAAAATTCTCACTATATATAGACCGTGCAAAAACAAAAAAAAAAAAATCTCATTTCTTTGTCAGCTTCTAGTGACACATAGGTCATTGATTTATTCATACATTTGTTGCATAGGTGCATGACGGCAATCATCCTAGTCTTCCACTTCCCAAATGGACAATTGTGCAATTCAAGATCTGGCAAGCCAACCAGCTCCATATACCTGCTTCTCATATTGTAGTAAGAGTTTCCCACAACTACATTCTCATGACAGTTCTTTCATGACTAAATGTTAGTCATGTCCTCGTCATGGTCGTCTCAAATCCATCGAATATGAATGTATTCATTCGATAGTTCCATTTCTTAGCAGGCTGGTGCCCTTCCGGTAGTCATTAAGTATGTCCTACCAAACCAAAAACATTGTACAATTGAATACATCACATTTTTGGTACATGTCAAAGATATTATTGCACACATATCATAAATAATAGTTCTATATCGCACTGACTGAATACAATATTGAATACAAAATCGCACAAGTTACGAATCCAATTATCGTACCTCAAAGTTACAAAGCAAAGCAATTGCTTCTCGACAAAGCATTGCCTCAAAGGATCACCAGCCTGCTTCCCTGTTAGGGCTGTTCAACGAGTCGAGCTACTCGAACTCGACTCGTTTAACTCGACTCGTATGTTTAAACGAGCCGCTTATTTAGTTAAACGAGTCGAGCTCGAGTTGATGAGCCGACTCGTTTAATTAATCGAGTCGAGTTCGAATTCATGTAAGTGAACTCGTTAAAGCTCGAATCGGCTCGATTATTTAGTGAACCGGTTTTTTTAAAACCGGTTCAGATGAAAAAGCGTCAAAGCGGGACGAGGTTTAGGGTTTCCTCATTTCATTTTCGTTCTCGAATCTCACTTCTCCCTCTCTTTTGAAGTTTTCGCTCTCTCCGACTCTCCCTCTCTCGCCAGTCGCCTCTCGATCTCTCCGACTTCATCAACTCTTCTCTTCTCTAGTTCTCCCGTCCGGGATTCTCCGACGTCTGCAGGAGGAACCACCGAACCAGTCGTCCGCGGGCCGCGTCCGTGGGCCACTTCAGCCTTCAAGGTCAGCCGGCTGCTCCGCCTTCGATTTCATCTGTTTCATCTGTTTTTTACCCCATTTCTTGTTGGATTCCTAACACAATTGTGATCTAAGTGTATAACAACTGATTTGAATGTTAACACATCGTCTCCAGTGCAGATTCAAGTTTAGAGGGCGTCCCTCGATCTTCCTCTCCGGTTCTCTTTGATGGATCCGACAGTCCGGCAGCGAGCGGGTCTTTGCTCCTCCGGTTGATTCCGTGAATCGGTAGGGCTCTCTCTCTCTCTCCGGTTGCTACCTCAATATGCTAGTCCTCTACTCTTGTTTTTGGGTTTTCTGTTTCGTCACTAAAGTTCTGCTTCCCATTTTTTCCGTTGTAAGAATGAGAAACTATCGACTGTTTGACTGTTTCTGTGCTTTTTTCTTTCTTTCTTTTTGCTTGTCTTATATGATGTTTAGTTTGAGGTTTCTGTCATGTGTTGCCAATATTAGGCTTATGGGGAGGGGGCTTGTTTGCATAGTTCATGTGTGCTGGTTTTTTTATGTTTCATCCATGCTAAGTCGCTGGTCCCAAACAACGACAGTTAATTTCTTCGTTGCTAACTGCCAATTTTTTCATTTCCTTTTAACAATGACTTCTCCATTTTTCATTTCCTTTTCGAGTTCCAGTAGTGGTTTGATGTATCATTCCTTTGTCTTTAAGTACATATAAAACAGAGATATACGCGTTCTTTTAAGTAGTGGTTTGATGTATCATTCCTTTGTCTTCGATTTGAGCTCGACCCTATTCGATAGAACTTGAGTTTTTTGAGTTGAGTCGATCTTAAGTTGACCTCGGCTGGTGTATAGCCCTATCCTGAACACGTTAAACTCATAGTTAAAAATGTTCATGCATTTTGATGCTGATATTTTTCTGAGTTTTTTTTCCAGAAAATGAAATTCTAAAATATATATTTATACATAATTTTGGATTGAGCAAACATGACGTTCACATGTTTTAAGGGACTCGGGCCAATCTTTTGAGGGCACATTTCGTTGCAGTGGGCACATAAATGGCTATCTTTTTATATCATAAACTCAATATTTATGAGCCTATGATATTTTTCATTCTTTGCAGAAACTAGTCAAGGGCTTTCAGGTTGTAACACAAGTAAGTATATTTTGAATGAATTCTATTCATTAAATATACTGTGAATCATTTGTTAATTGACTATATGTATTTCTTTCAGGTTGAGGATGAATCAAGTGAATATATATCATTAGAATGATTCAAGCTGCCTCTTGGTAATGCTTTTTTTTTTTTTTGTTTTGTTTTCTTCTTTTTCTTGATCTAATGTGATTCTAGTGTCTGTTTCAGTTGCCACTTGTAGTTTTTCTTGATCTTTTTCTGTATACTGGTTTTATTCATTTTGCTTATTTTTCTACTGTCTGTTTCAGATGGAAAACTTCTTGATGGTGAAGTTAAGCTATTAAAGAAAGTTCGCAGTGGGGTGAGTTATTATTGTTGCATTCTTTCTTGTTGAAAGCTTATAAAGCTTTAACTCTTGAACCATCTTTCATATCTTGCTAGATGAGAATCTCTAATTCTACAGATCATTCCTGCTATTATTAGGTTTCCAGCAATTCCAGTATTAGATTTCTACTGTAAGACGACAACTTGTCAACATGTTGGTCGGATTTAGTGTTTTAAGTACCTCTTGGATTGGCTTCTAATGCAAAATTCATCAGCCAAAACAATCAGTAAGCAATTTTTCTTTTTCTCCTGCAGGTACGGAGTTTCTATCGTTTCTTAAGGGCTGAACAAACATGTTAATAGCAGGAAGATTATGTCATGGAAGATTTTGTGCTGCCTTTGTATCAGCCGACTAGCCATTGGCTAGTTCCAACAACGAGATGCTTTCATCTTACTTAATGTTTGTAAGTTCTATGGCATGGGTGCCTTTGCTCGTGCCCTTCTTCAATGTAATTCTGTTTCCTTGAAGTGTGAGAATTCTAGTTTTGGATTGGTTGTCCAAAATTACTGTTTTGCACTTGTTAAGGCAGTCGGCCTGTTGATTTTATGATCTGTTGGGCCTGATTTACAGGGTTTGTAATGTACCCCAACTAGCATTTATCACGATGCTCCATGAAATGAATGTTTCAGCTATGTAGTAACTGGTAACAGCACTTGGATGTTTTAGGCGTTTCATGTTATTGTTCCATTTTTGTCTCATACTCCTTGTGCTTTTTTTGAATCTCATTGCATGATTTGGTAAGTTGGCATAATTGCTGATTTCATGTTTTGGCTACAAGTTAAGCAATTACAGCCCAGGATGTGGAGTCACCTGATGTGATTGTTCAATCTTGCAATCTGGTGCTTGAATGCTTGAATGCAATCTTGGTGTTGGTGGGCTTTTAAAAGTGCACCTTTTTATTAGTTTATGCAATAATTTGAATGCTTTCATCTATCTTGCTATGAGCTTTGTATTCACTGCAATTACAGAGAGATATCTGTGTTCTATTTCCGACATTTTTCTGTCTTGGTCTCTGTCATTGTTTTCTTAGTCCATTCGCCGTGGCTGCCTACCATTAAAAAGAAACTATTCTTGAAAAACTACAGAAATGAGTAATATTAATCGAGTAGTTAATGAGTTCGAGCCTTATCAAGCCTTATCGAGCTTCACATAGTCGAGCCGTAGTCGAGCTCGAGCTCAACAAGTTAGGATGCAAGTAAACGAGCTTAATCGAGCTTAATCGAGCCGAGCTCGAGCTCGACCATTGACTATCGAGTCGAGTTCGAGCCAGGATAGTCGAGCTATAATCGAGTTCGAGTCGAGTCGAGCTCGTGTGTTATTTAGACGAGCCGAGTTCGAGCTGACCGAGCTCGGGCTCGACTCGGCTCGTGTTCAGCCCTATTCCCTGTATTTGGCTATACTTAGCTGTTTTTTTTTTTTCTGTAAGAAGGCTAATATCCCAGTGCCACTCCTTGTCATCTCCTTCCTTGGCATTGTTATTGTTCTCTTCCTTCAGCCTCCACATACGGTCATATCTATCATCTAATGACCGGTGTCAACCTCTATGCTCATCTCTCCAGCCTCCACCTCTTCCTCCTCCTCCTCCAGTACGTGAAAAGAAGTTTCTCTCTCTACCTCTTCTTTTCTTCCTTGTGTATGTCCTCCTCCTCCGGTTAAACCTCTCTCTCTCTCTCTCTCGTACTTTGTCTAACTTTCTACCCAAGAACAATCTGTCTCTTCTTCATTTTAACGATGGATTGCTCAAAGAGACAGGTATTTTCCAGATCTATCTAGTCATCCAAATTCCTATCACCTTATTTTTCTTCCTTCATCGCCTCCATTCTGTATTCCTCAACATCTGTTACTACATTTTTTTCCTTTTCATCTATACATTCTATTTCCACTACTACCTGTGCCCACTGTAGTCCATGCATATCACCTAAGTAACTCTTCCTATTGTTCCATCTCAGCTAGGCTGACCCCCACATTCTACAACAACAATACACCCACATCCTCCACAACGGTGTCTTCTTCAACCAATAAATTTTGAGACTCAGCTACCTCTATGTCAAAAGAGCTGGTGGGACTCATCTTCGAACAGAAACAAATAGATATTGTCATGTCTAATATTGTGCTCGAGTTTGTATACGACCAACACATATGATATTGCATGTCGTGCACGATAGATGTATTGCATGAACCACCTAAAACTCTATTTAGAAACCCTTATGTTGAATACATATGTTGCTTGTGCGCTGTGGTTTGAAAATATCGTGTGAGTCGTAGGACAAGACAGTATGCATCTGCAAATAGCACCCAAATGCTTTTTTTTTTCAAAGTTTGGGTGACAATGTTGAAATAGAGAATGAAAATTTAGGCAAAGGGAGTAACTATTCATTGTGTTGATAAACTTTGGGTGTGTGTCCAATGGTGATAGCAACGATTAAAGAGATCTTCAGGGCTTCAGGAGGTGTTTGCACTCCTCTCATATCGCTGCAATAGTGCACGAGTCTGTCTCTCTCGGCTTAAATAATAATATACTTGGGCAACGTGAGATGAGACAAATTTTGAGTGATGCCCCCCTATAAATGAACAGTCTCAGAATTTTGCTAATGCACGACATTCGATATCATTTTTCACCCATTACAAATAGTGTGGCAGTTACGTCTTTTAATCTTCAAGCCAATTCGGCAGCTGCCGATCCCGATTCGTTGTTGTGAATCACGAAATACCATGTGTGCACCATCACAGGCTTGTGAATGAGTCTTCGTCCACAGCCTATGCATATAGTCAGCTTCACTGTCACATAGCCTCGACTACCTAACTATTGGGTTTGCTTCAACAATTACTATTTGCTCAATGTCACTGAGAGTTTGGCTACTATTTCATTGTCTTATGTTGCTGTAATGCCTTTCTTGTCATCCTTTTACTGTTGTCACTACCTATGCCATGCGGCGATTGTTCTCGCCGACCCATGCGGTGCCGTAGTCCTTTAAATTGCCACAAGCCTAACAGGGTAAACAAGTGTGTAGATAACTTTGAAAACAAAGAGTACTTAATAGACACAAGGAGGAGAAGCAGTTGTAATGAACTCTTTCATTCATTTATAAAGGCAATACATCATACGAGAAGGTAAATAAGGAGATTGACTCGATTTCACTTACAAGGGTATATGAAGGTTTATACAATGATTCTTATATCGAACACCCAAAAAAAAAAAAAATTCCAAACATTATACTTATGCTAGTGGGAGGGTACTCCCTTACAAGTGAGCTAGTATATACAAATGGTTCATGTAAACAAAAGAAAATACTATGCATATACAGACATTGGAGAACATGTTCTCCTTCAAATCATGTGTTATTCTTGGCGTCAAATGCGTCGTGGTATGCCTTAACTTCTTCTGAGTAGTGCTGCTTCATCTGAAACGCATACTCCCAGGTACACCGCTCTTCATCCACCCACTTAACAAAATATTTTCTCAAATCTTTAGATCTTTTAGATAATCGATCTTGTGTTGTGTCGAAGAATATGCTTCAACTTTGTGCATGCTTACCTGTGCTCTTTGTAAGATAAAATTGTTGCGCTGATCTTTGACATCGGCATAGAAAGGCTTCAAATTGCATCATTAGTCACCACTCTTTTGCCTTATTCCTCTGATTGCTTGCCAACCCGCCGCCTTCATCGATCTTATTCTCCATGCCCCAGTCCTTTTGTCGATGGCCTCTAGCTAGAGGTAGTTGCTTTGTGTGTTGTTTTGCTGTCTTGACCGCCTTCAGATGCTTTCCCTTTGCATTCCCGCTCACAATAATGCAGTGGTCCTTTAGACTTTAGACTGTTGTAGTTCATGATAGCCCAGCAGTTCATGATAGCCCAGCATGCAAAATGCCATCATTTTTCTTTTCTTTTTTTGGTTTTGTAGGGCCCCGTTTGATGAGCTCGAAATATATTGTTGAACAAGAAAAAAAATTTAAATTTTAAAAATTTATTTTTTCAACCCAGGAAAAAAATTTATGACAGAGGTCGATTTCGAAATTTTTTTTCTGAAAATATATTTCTACTGCGCTAAGTGGAAATATGTTTTCGTTTTTTTTTTACCGTTGGGGCACGCTCGCATCTTCCTCCTTTGCTAAGCTCCGTCCTCCCGCTGCGCAACTAGGGATGTCAACGGATCGGATTCAGATCGGATACATCTTTAATCATATCTACTTTTTCTGATATTCATATATTCGGTTTCGAATTCGGATTTGAATTCGAATAAAGCAAAGTCATATCTGAATCTGAATCCAAAATCCGATTTTACAATTTGAATCCGATTTTTATATTTATATCTGAATCCGAATCCGAATCCAAATTTTTGAACCCGATTTTACCATTTTTCAGTATTAGATAAAAGATAATTTATGTATATCCGAATCCGAACGAATGCCATTTATTAAATCCCAATTCGATCCGATTTATATTAAATTTTTATCCATATTCGATTTTTTTCCGATCTGTTCCCTACCTCTCCCTTTTATCGAGTGGTGCGGTTCTTCCTCTACGTGGCTCCTCAGGCTTGGACATGGAATTCATCCCGCGTGTTTTCTCCCTACGGCGGTTCTTCTTACTCTCGTCCCCAAATTCGACTCAAAGAAGGTACAATGATGGGTAAAAAAATTTTGGGTTTGTTGTTATGTTGAAATGCTTGCGCACAAAATGAAGGTACAATCATGGGTAAAAAAATTTTGGGTTTGTTGTTATGTTGAAATGCTTGCGCACAAAATTTCGGATAGGATTTTCTGAATGAAGTTCAGCGGTCGAATCCGAATAACAAGGAAAATTTTCGGGGTTTCCTTTCCCTCTATCGTCCAGAATCTCATTGTCTCCGGCTTCTCTGTCCAGAAGCTGCCCAAGTCCACCATCATAGCCTTCAATGCAGAGTCGCATGCCACAGCCAACCAGCGCAACTCAGCCGGTTTCTCGTGCTATATTTTGGATTTAAAAGGTAAAGCTGTTAGGATTTTTCCCCTCAGTTTGTGAATTGGATGTTGTATTTTGTTGTTAAAAATAGATGAAGAAATTCAGGTGAATCATGCATTTGGTTTTTGCCTAAGATCATTTGTGCACTGATATTCATTTCGCTGCTTTTGTCTATTTGTTAATGCTGCTTAAAATTATTTAGAAGATGTTGTATTTTTTTTCAAATGGAGGAAACTGCATACAAACTTTTTCCTGTTGCTGTTTGACTTATGATACCTTTCCTGTTAATCCTAACTATGATTTTCCTTCTCATACCTATCTCAGACCAGCTTTTCAGACTTTGGTCTTCACAGATCGTGCTTGATGAAAATATTCATTGGAAGCCTAATCGTTCTCATTACTAAGTTGTTGTCCATAGCTGAGTATTGAATAAGTTCCTTCTAACAAGTTCCTTATATGTTGAGTTGTAGCTATGTTGTCAAATGCTATTTGGGGCTTCTGCCTAGGTTATCCTAGGCTGTCAGGCTTGTCTAATTGCTTAAGCTAGTCAGCTTCAGGTGAATTGTAATTATAGATTTAGCAGTTAGCATTTATGAAATGGTAAGGTTTTGCGTGCTCTATGACTTTGAAAAGCATTGACATGAGGTTCCTACCACCACCAGTTCCATTCTTTTCTTTGCTGATGGTTCTTTGACATGCAGAGAATCAGTCTAATGCCTTGTGCTTTTTTATTTGATAAAGCAATCAGTGGTCTACAAGTATGTTTCTGAGTAAAGAAAAGTAGGAGTTTCAATTAAAATGTCAATCTGAAGGCTACTGATAACTCACTGCATGTTTTCTGAGGAAATAGAAGAGGTTGAGGGATGGTAAAAATATACAGCAAAGGCAGAGCTACCCCAGACTTTGTGGCGTAAAAAATATTATGCCCTTTAAAAAAATATTATGCTCTATAACAGCTGCCTACTGTGAAAAATTCTGTTTTCATTTTCTGCAACAAAGATGGAAGTTAAGGTCGGTACAGGAGCAGAAGTTGTGAATTTGTCAGGTAACAGATTAGGTTCAGTGACAAGGCAGTTGGCCGTCGAGGCATAGGTGTTTTGAGACTGGAAGAAGCCCTTAAAAGCTTTAGTTCCTTGAGAATTAAGGAGCATGAAGATGTCCATGCGAAAGCTGGTCGTCCAGAGTGGTGGCCGGCAGAGTGGGGTCATGAGCAGGAATAAGACTCAGACGTTGTTTATAGCTGTCCCTAGTTCTCATCCTTTTTATTTAACACCCTTCCCTTGTAAACTGATGCTGTGAATTGTGAAAGTTGGCGACCTCCCCAGCTAGCGCATTGATGGGCGTCACGGGTGGGAGAGATGAAAGTTAAGATATCAATTTTGTACCGTGATCAGTAGTAAATGTACTGAAATTGTGTTGCTGGCATTTCCACTTCTTACTTCGCAGGGCCCCTTTTTTCTGTTTTTTCATGACCCAGTTTCTCTCTTTATCCTATGTAATGCCTCATCCATGCAAATATCTTTTTTGGGTGATTGCTGTTCACGTTATTGAAATTTTGGCCCACCTATATACTCTCGTTGATGCAGGTTATTACTTAAATCCATAGGACTGGATTCTAGCGTTGAAGGACTGCTTTGTCATCACACACAAAAATTCTGAAAATATATTTCTTTATCATCAAATACAGAAATATATTTTTGGAAATATATTTCTCAGTCATCACACACACATCAAAATGAGAATCGGAAAGGTTTTTCTCATTCTTTTATTCCAGGAAATATATTTCTAAAAATATATTTCCAATTCTAGATTTCCCATTCTGGTTTTCTCCATATTGGTATCTGTCGGTAAGCTCCCCTTCTCCCTAATGTGTGCAATTTCGTTGAGTTCCTCTGCATGAGGTTCTTATTTGCAATTCTAAGCAGCCCTCTCTTGTATTAGTTCTTCATTTCTTGTTGGGAGGGCATCGATGGCTCTTTGGTCGCTTGGGCCTCTCTTTCCAATTGCTGGTTGTTGGTGATGTTGCCCACATCTCTTACCCTGAGGATAGCTGATGATACTCAGGATGTGAGCATCGATCTTATCAGATTTCTTCTTTCTGTGTTTGTGGCGACCATGGTTGGTAGTATTGTCATACCATTAGTCTTCCCTTCGTCCGGCATCGCCCTCATGACGTTTGGTCCTGTAGCCCTTCTATCCCTCTCCTTCGTCCTTTGTAGGACCCTTTTTTTCATCAAAGTGTCTTCACTGGTCTGTTTGTTCATCGCCTTCCGACTTTCGATTCTCATGTGCACATCCTTTGGGTGTCTGTCTACTGTTATCATTTCAGTACCCTCGACAAAGATCCTCCTATGCTTCTTGCCCTTGCCCTTCAGCATATCGATATTCATGCCGACATCCTCTCCTCGTCTGACAGTGCTTACTAATGAAACGCAAATTTTATTGAAAAGAACATCTAGGACTGCTTAGCTTGAAAGAGTTTTTCTTAGTCTTTTTGGGCTTTTTAATGCTTTCTTTACAGACGTTTTTTGGGGTTTTTATGTTCCCCACGATGCCCGTACCAGAATGCATGTTTCTGTTTTGGCATCAACTCCCCTTCTCTCTCTCATTCTTCTGCTATTGTATTCAGGTTGTTAACTTGGTTCAACCATGGTTTAGTAATTTATGCATATTATGTCTTTCTCTCTCTCTCTCCTCCCTTTTTATGCTAACCCAAGACTGAAGGCCCCTGGCATCTTCTTTTGTAGTATATATATATATATATATATATATATATATAGATAATGCCCTTAGCTGTTGGCAGAGGGTTTTGTTTCTATGCCAAGAAACCCTCAAATAACATTCAGTAGTTTCTAATTCCTCTCTTTTTCCCTCCTCTCTTTTCCCCTCCTCTCTTTCTTTCTCATTCTATGTTTATTTGTAAACATGGCAAGCCAAGGGTTTCATCTTTACTGCAAAACCTCCACCCACGGCCGAGGGTTTTGTTTTCCTCATCCTTCTTTGTTTGTTTTTTTTAATATTGTATTGAGAAACCCACGGCACCTTTGTTCTCTCCCTCTTTCTCTCTCTCTCCCCCCTAAACTCCACAGTTTATTTTACCTAAGAAAGATTTGAGATCAGCCGGGATATCAAATTCGAAGTAGTAAGGTGGTAAATCCCCAGTAGTGACAGTCAGCCGGGATATCAAATTCGAAGTAGTAAGGTGGTAAATCCCCAGTACTGACAGCCTCTCTTTTGCTTCACAAGGCACGGTCCCTCTAACTTCAGCCGCTTGAAAAATCACGACGATCTCATAAGCTTCCACATCTTCACTTGATCCGCCCTTTCTGCCTCCCACTGATGAAAGGACTTTTAAGATCGAGAAAACGAATATTTAGATCCCCCAACAAATTTTTTTTTTATTTTTCTCACGAAAGAAACTTTTTTATTTTTTTTTATCGTAGTGGTCCTTTCTATCTAATTTTTCTATCAAGTTGACTAATTTTTCTTCCAAACGGGTCGTCTCATTTAAAAAAAAAAAATTGAAAAGAAAAAAGCAAATGTGCCCATCAGCAATTGACACATTGTTGTAACATTTGTAGAATTATTTGGTCGCACGACTCGTAAAAAAATAGAAACTAGAACACAGGCTACTGGCCCGCGCCTTTCGTGCTGCACACTTTGCAGCAACATTACCTACTTAAACTTGTCTGGCACATGTTGGAAGCATATATCTTCTTTCTTAAGGTCAATTTCATAGTTGGTAAGTCATGACTCCAATGACAAATGATGGGATCAAGCGACTTGACTCATTGACTCGCCAAGTATTCACATAACCATAATGTATTTTTACTGCAGTCAAATTGGGCGATTCTGAGAGAGGCAAGGCGATTCGAGTGACTCAGAAGCAAGTCGGGCTGAGCCAGGAACGAGTTAGGTTCTGCTTCACCCAAACCCTGACTTGTGGCTGGATTTGTAGGCAAGGTTCTCGAGTCAGTCTAGCGACTTTGCCGACTACGGTAAGCTCTTCTAAAGCCAATGATTAAATGGATTTTTCTGATCTACATCCATATTGACTGGAGATATTAGAGGAACAACTTATTATACATTTCTTATTATGATGATCTAGGGATCGAAATCGGGTATTGAATCACCCATTTTTGTCAAAAATTTTGAAATTTATTTCACAAGGGTGATTCTGTACTTTAATGCATGGTTTTAATAGATTTTTAAATTTAACGGTTGTTTGGGAATTTCATGTAAAAGAAGAGCGCCTCTTTGATGAGTTTAGAAAGATAGACGGCTGTTTGAAGTTGGGCCATTAGTTGGGCGTGTATTTATTTTCCTATACCATAGTCACACACCATAATTTTATGTGCTAAGTTCTTTCCCACACTAAAACTCTTCATTTAAATGAATATGAACAAAAAAACTTAAAAAGGCGATCTGCAGAATTTATCTGACAAACATTATGTTTTAGATTGCATTATTTTCACGTATCATAGACAGACCTAATAGCTCACAGTGCATCAAAATTTGAGAGCTAGAAAACTATCATTTTATTTATTAAATTTATGAAGTAAAGTTTGATTTTTGACAAGTCCTCTCTCACTCTTTGAAGTCTAACTTCTTCTTAACTTCCTTTGAAGTCTCAACGGCGCTGCTAGCTGTCCATCTATCGGCTCGTGCTTTTGATTACCTTGTTAGGAGGGGAGATTAGCCAAGGAGTGAATTGACCACGACGCAATGAGCTGGAAACTAGTATCCAGAGACAATATGCTCACTAACTCTCAGATGCCACTAGATGATTGTTACTTCGGACATTTGAGACGGAGTTGAAACGAGAGACATACTTGTATAGTTGTATTTGTTGATTGTTGTAGTATTTTCGTCGTTCAATTATCTATAGAGAATCAAAGTTATGCTATGCCACTATTTTGTATATATATATATAGGAAAATTGAATTGTGACTCTAACTTTTTAGAATCATCTAGTCATGTAATTTGCACAGTTCGATCAACATGATGGACAATTAAGAGAAAAATAAAGAGAAAAATGTGATAGATATTTTCGTTATTTAATATTAGATTATATTTTTTTCTCTTTGTTTTTCTCTCAACTATCCATTAACTATATATGAGAAATTGGTAATGCCGGACCACTTGAGCAAGAAACAAAAACTAGACCCATAAAAATTAAATATTGAAGTGTTTTTTTCTCAATCTAACCTTATAGATGTGAGCATAAGAGTGTTTTAATATGAAACATACTTTAATAATCCAACAATGAACACACTCATATGACATTAAAATGTTGTTAGTAGAAAAATAATTTTTTTCACAAAAATAATCAGAATTAAAACATGACTTATATTAAACCAGTGTTTATAAACACAATAAGATGTTCCAAATTTTGTTTAAAACATTTTTTAACACAAATTTAAGAAGTTGAGTTTTGTCTTTGACCTAAGTGGTCTGGTATCAATTACTCTATATATTAGATCAGGGATAAAAACAAGAGCCTTTAAATTATTTCTACAAAGATCTTTTCAATAAAATAAAAACATAGGAAAACTAATTAACTAGTAAAGAAATAATTAGTGTGTGTGTGTGTGCGCCGATCTGACAGTCTTTATTTGGAAGAAATTGAGAAATGGGTGGGGGAGGAGAACAGTCGCCTCTCCCACCACAGAAGGGAGAGGTCATCACCTCCCCTCCCATGCTGCTGCGGACGACCCAGCGAGATGTTCTTGGTGGTACAAGACCACCGCGACACCCGGCTAACAACACCCTGCAGTTGTATCCTTACCATCGGGGAGGTGGGGAGGCACTCGGGGAGGGTCAAAACGCCGCCCCCTCAACACAAAAGTTCTTTTCAGTTTTTGTTTCACACAAAGGCTTTGACGGCCTGAATTTGTCGTGTGGGACAGCGCCTGATAAGCGTCATTCCTCACTTTTACACATGCGTGCACACACACAGACACATGTAGTTTTTGGTGGTAATCTTGTTACCCAATATCAGATACATGCGAGGTCATTAGATACTTTCATAAAACATCCTACATAGCTGAATTTTGGTTTCCTGTCCTTTCTTCCACACTGCACGGGCAGTAACTCTATGTACAGCCATATGAATTGCTTGTTACCATATTGTCTTGCACTACCTTATACTGACATCAAATCCAAAATCCACAAGATGAGGTCACACTTACTGAATTTGTACGACATTGTGTTCTAACAGATTTAATGGAACTCCATTCAGAAAAGAACAACTTTGGAGCAAGCACCTTTCCAGCATCATTTGTTGCCCAAGGTATAGTGATAATACAACAGCAAAACGGGTCACTGTTGGAGCAGATCTGCAACAGCTACCTTCAGATTATGCCCAAAATGGAACGAAAGCAAATCATGCACATAGAAAACATGCAATGCCTTCATCACCCAAAATTATGAAGACATCGTCCGTTCTCCTTTGTTGCCAGTGCTTCACGCCAGTTGGAGAAATTGTTTCTGAAGATGACCAGGAGGTGGCTGCACGACATTCACAATGAAAAGAGAGATAAAAGAACCCGTCATCATTTCCCAATGAAAAGAGAGATAAAAGAACCTGTCATCATTTCCATGTTACAACTTTTGCTTCTTATTTTGTATATCAATCATCGCATAAACTCTATAACAATACCATACAAATGATTATCATACAAAAAAATTGAAAAAACCCATGCCTCTACAAACTCGAAGCCAAAAAGGCACTGGCTATATAAGAAAACAGAAGTCAAACACCAAATTGTTTTGAGCAGCGAAGGACCGCTATCAGTTACTACAGTACTAAATCCTGATCTAAAGAAGACAAATCCTCATTGAGTAAGCATATAAGCTATCCTGCACAGGAATCCCTTTCCAACAGACATTTCAAATTGCCCAAGATTAGTAAAATTATCAACAACAGCAACTAGAGAAAGATTATAGGCATTGTTTTCTACGAGATTGATACATAATGCTAGAGAACCAATAAAAAATCAATGCAACTCAATAGAACGTGTCAAGCAAAATCGATACAGGAACTGACAAAATCATCAGGACGATAAGCATTAGGACAAGACATGGGTTCGTGCCTTTGGATTAGAAACAAGCTCAATTATCCAATCTACAGGACTGTGCTGCCAGCAGAGCAGTATTCGTACTATCGCATGGTATCAGTCATATTACACATTAAATCCTAAAAGTAATGGGAACACTTGCTCCAGTTGCTGATAAACAAGTCCTAGCTTGCAAATGCTTTGCATAAGATCCAGTCTTGAAGTACGCAAACTGAGCCCAGCAGCTAATTATCAAGAAAAAAACAAATGACAAACTGGAAGTGTGATGAGGGTCATCTTGGACTTGCAATATTCAGCACATCTGCTGATATACACATCCCACTACAAGGCCGAAGAACTTATCAGACAATTCTGAAAGTTAGCACAAATCTTCTATTAAAGTAGAAAAAGGAAAAACCTAATTTAACTAACCAGAGTTCACATTTTGTCACATCATCTCTTCAAGAAATGGTGTAACAGCATTTCAGACAAGCCCAGTGCAGGGAACTTTTCACAATTAAAAAGCTCTTGAAGCCTGTAATCACATGTTACCATTGAGTTCATTGGATCCTGAAAGAAATAGAACCAAAAGCAGTCTTAGCAAATAAAATGGGAGCACTTCACCATACAGTAGAGAAGTATTTTTTCTAATCTATACCGTACCAAAGTTAGCAATGAATCAAATTCCATCTTTCAAAGTGGATAGTTTCAAGCAAACAAACAATGACATGCTAATTGATGATTTACAGTTAGTAATCATTACATGTTCACTAAATGAAGGCAAAAAAATAAATAAAGAAAAAAAATGATATATAATATTTAATTATGTTTTTTGAACAAACAAACACCACTTCCTCCAGAAACGATGCAGCATCACAGCACTATGAACCTCCGAAATAAACATACTTTAGAAACCAAGTCACCAAGGACATAAAGCAAAGGTTCTGATATGGAAAACACACTTTTGTTCTAATTGGCAATCTTAATTGGAATCGACTTGAAAAAACTGCAAGTGTGATAATTTAATTCTAAAGTAGAGAGGGTTTCATGATTCGTTATAAAATTCAACTACTGCAAATTGCAGTTTTACATTATAAATCTCATTGGTGGACCAACAGAATGTGCTAAACGAGTTTGTCTATATCAAATGGTGGTGCATCAAACAAGCAATCTTGACTTCTGATGGTTGCACCAGGCATAGTTCAGAATGAATAGGCACCTTAGTTTTCTTTTACAAAAAGAAAAGGCAAAAGAAAAGAAAAAAAAAAAGAACCATCAAATTCCACCTGGCACCCACTATAAGTTATCAGCTTGGCATGGTTGGCTCACAAGGGAAAATGATTCAGTTTCAACTAACGAAGAGTGTTCTACCTACAGACACCAATAGGTCCCAGCATCCATTGGATAACCAACTGAAACTAGATCCAAAGGTTCAGGTATGGCCATGAAAAATGCTAACAAATGCTGAACCTGAAACAATGGAAAAAAAAGTATGCAGGTAGTTTTGGAGTATTATTTGCGCACATCCAACATGACCAATAATCGACAATATGATCATGTATCTTTAGTATAATCTACCTTAAATGCCCTTTAGATTATTTGTGTCATCTTCAGGATTTACTTTAGCAGACCTCTGAATAAATTGTTTCGTTAGATACTAGAAGAACCTGATCTGACTGTTAGATCATATGTAAGTACTTGTCAGTGTGTGTGCATGTGCACACATACACACACACACACACATAGCACAATTGCTATGTATATGTGGATTGTGGATATGCTTAGTAATTGGTATATATATGATATGTACACACACACACACACACACACACACACATATATATATATATATCTTGTACATAGGTTCCTTGTATGCATTTTTCCTTTTCTTGTAATTTTTTTATTTCATTTCATTTCCACATTCATCACCACCTGCATCATCAACAAGATTGACATTCATTAATGTTCTCAACCTGCATCTCTATTCCCTTAAGAAATCCTTCATTGAATAAAATGACATGCAGTTAAAAAAATATATACAGTATATAATAATTCATAATCATTAATCACTAGTCAAAATTTCAAATAAACTTTTTTAAAATGAGAAAATTACTTACCCCAATTGAGTTATTTACCTCCACTACCAACTTAGAAAATGAAATCCACACGTAATCATTGGAGACTAAGATTCAAGTTTGAAGACATTTTCGATCTTGATTTTTGAATACTGATTTTAGTTTTGACCTTTGAGATATTGTACTTTGCAACATTAGTTTGAAAGTTGATTCTTGTGTATCAATTTGACAAATGCAAAGTGAAAGTTAAGTATACTCAATCTCAGGTACACTTATTTATTTAGTTTAATTTTTAGAGCATATACATAATTACCTATTTAATAGATTGATTTTAATGTTTGTTTTCAATTGTTGTTAATTTATGTATTGATATTTAATAGTTGATATTCAATTATATTGAAGTGTGCAATTATAGAGTACCAACAACAGTTTGATCAATGTCGTAATGGCAACGTTTTTAACTTTTATCACATGACTAAATAAAACTTAGTGATTACTTCACTTTATGTTAGTTTAACTCGTTTTTGAATCATACAAGGAAAATTAGGTCATTTTACAATCTATTTGCATTTAAAAGAGAAGTTATACATTGTTATTTCTTCAAAAAGAATAGTTAACCCAATCCGAGTCACCGAGTTGACCCATCGAGTCATGGGTCAAGGACAGCCTAGTCAAGTCCCAAGTCACTGGGTTTTAAAACATTGGTTTTCATCATACAGAGGAAGGACATATAAAACCAAAGTGCCTTGTAAACTAAAGAATTTTAACAAGAGAGGAAGTATAACCAGAGTTATACATGAAGAAAGTAATGCTTTTGAACTTGACAAGCTTGTGACTGCTCTTCAACCAAAGCTTATCGATACACTTCAAACATTACTAAAGAATTGTGCTACTCTAATTTCAGAAGAAACCATTGCATTAACTTCCTCAAATAAGTACTCTGGGATGCTTGATTCGGGAGCTTCATTTTATGACTCGCTATGGTTATATAGTTACCAAATATACTAATCAAAAGTCATGCTCCTTTGCCAAAGCAGCTGATGGAATTCCTCTTAAAATTGAATTTGTAAAAAATCCTGACCAAAATTATTAATTCAAAAATCTTCAAAATAAAAAGAATCCAAGGTTTTTTTCAAACTCAATGTGAATCTCTTATTTGTTTCTCAAATATCTGACCATGAAAGTGATATTGTTTTATCAAAAGACAAATTTTGATTAAGGATATCTTTTCAACAAGGCAATTGGGAAGGTTCTAGAACCAATTATCTTTGTTATGTTGATTATTTGGATCTTTCCCAACCAACTTGCAATGTCATTAAGAAAAATGATATTCAAATTTGGCATCAAAGACTTGGATACTCAAGCTTAGGAAAACTGTCTTGTATCCACTTTTGAAAGAAAAATGTAAAGAAACACTTTCTTGTAATTATTGTATAAAAGCCAAGATAAAGGTTTCACCTTTTGATAATAGAACTTGTTAAACAATAAAGATCTTGGATCCTTCTTTGGATCCCAGCACGTTGAAGAAAAGTCTCTTAGGATTCCTCGTTCTTGCAAAGTGTGTTGAGGTATTTAATGTCTTTGTAATATGTGAAGGGTCTCTTAGGATTCTACGTTGTATTTAATGTCCTTGTAATATGTGAAGAGTCTCTTAGGATTCTACGTTGTATTTAATGTCTCCTTAATATGTGAAGGGTCTCTTAGGATTCTACGTTGTATTTAATGTCCTTGTAATATGTGAAAAGTCTCTTATGATTCTACGTTGTATTTAATGTCCTTGTAATATGTGAAGAGTCTCTTAGAATCCTACGATTGAAAACTCTTAGAATTATGGAATTGGAATTATAAATAGGGACAGTGCAGACCATCTTGGCCACGGCTTCTTCTCCTCAGCTTCTTCTTGTTTCACTCTTTCTCTCTCTACCCTCTTGCGTGAATACTGATTTCTAAACTCAGATATTGGTGCTAGATTTCTATCATGGTATCAGAGCCAGGTTACGTTATCTCTACCTAACGAAATGCCCAACAGGTCTGATCTGGTTATAACTCTTTTCTCATCTTGTCTCTATTCTGAATTTATTTTTTTCTCTTGTGTAATTCTTGCCTACCGAAGGACACATCTTGTTATATAGTGTCTTCTTTCTCTTCCTTTCTTCTGTCATGGAAAACCTTTCGCATTCTGGCATGTCCTTAAATTTTCTTCCTCACCTTATTACCGAAAAACTCAATCATGAGAATTATCTGATCTGGAAAAGGCAGATCATGCCTTTTATAAGAAGTCAAGGCCTCTTTGGACATCTCGATGGTTCAACAAAGGCTCCACCAATATCTGTTCTGCAAGAAATAAAGAATGAAGCAGGAGAGGTCATTGTTGTTCAAGAAGACACCAACCCTGAGCATGTTCTGTGGATGAGACGTGACCAAAGTCTGGTTGCATATATTTTGTCCACTCTAACTCATCAAGTGTTACTCTTAGTTTCTAATAACTGTACTGCGGAAGAATTATGGGAAACCCTTGCTGATACTTTTTCCCAAATATCAGAAGCTCGGATTATGTACTTAAAGAAAGAATTTCAAAATTTGAGCAAAAGTTCAATATCTATCATGAATTATTTGGGGCGTATTAAGGCTGTCGCAGACCAACTTGCTGCCTCAGGGAATAACATTTCTAATAAGGAGAAAGTGCAGCAAACCTTAAGTGGACTTGGGCATGATTATTATGCTTTTATTATAGCTCTTGAGGTCCTCCCTATTTTGCCTTCCTTCAACGAACTACAAGGTAAACTTCTCCAACACAAAATGAATATGAAAAGAGTCATTGAAAGGACTGATCAAATGAACTACCAAAATGTGTCGGCCATGAATGTGAAATTTGGTCAGAACCATGGGAACTCTAATCATGGTGCTCGCGGCATTCTACTGAGACCAAATAATCAAGGTATGTCTCATCTAAATACTTCAAGAAGAATACCAATTTGTTTTCAATGTAACAAGAAAGGGCACATGAAGACACAATGCTGGTTTAATCCTCAAAATAAAAACAAAGGGGTTAGACGTGATTCTAAATCCACCACTAAAGATATGCAACAGCTATTGATGACCGCATTTTCAAAGATGACTATAAAGCAAAATGAGCAGGGAGAATGGTGCTTGGATTCAGGTGCAGCTACCCATGTGACAGGTGTTAAAGATACAAAAAAGGGGTTTTCTGAAATATTAGGAAGTTAGGGAAGGTCTCTTTAAATGTTTTGTTACTTTTAGTGGACTTCTCTTGTAATTTTCCCTAACCCTAATCTCTTAATAGAGATTAGGGTCACGTAATGCAAGATAACTTTTTTGCTGCCTCTCTCTCTCTCTCGTAACATGGTATCAGAGCCGGTGTGGGCGTCGACGGCAGAGTGCACTTTCCGGTGACCTTCTCCGGCGATCACCATCTTCTCCGACGAACAGCCAAGTGAGTTCGTTCTTTTTTTTTTCTCTCGTTCTCTCCCTTGTCACCGCTACTCCTTATTCCCTCTTATCACCCAATAAGGAGACAGTGAGGGAATAGGGGTTGGGCGTGCCGTGAGAAGGAGGACCTGATCACGCCTATGTGGAAGGCGTGATCAGATCCTCATATTGGTCGTATGAAGAGACTATTGTGGATGCAGCGTGACGTGTGACGCTGTGGTTTGTGATGATCGTAAATACAGTTTCGGTAAAGTCAAGCTGCGTGAGGTGTTGTGGATGCTTTGTGGAGTCTATGTGCTGCTTATAAATTCAGGTTTTTTGAATATGATCAGATTTTTTCTATAGATCGTGGATACAAATTCATTAAAGAAAGGCTGCGTGAGGACTGTTGCTGATCCTTAGTACAAGTTTTTGTTTGATTTCGTGGCTTTCTTTGACACGTGGACAGGAAGTTTTATGAGAACTAGCTGCTGTTATAAGTGGCAGCAGTCTTCAGTCGTTGGGAGCAACAGTCTTCAGTCGTTGGGAGTTCATTCCTGTTTTTGTCATCGGCTAAATCAGATCTGAAGTGACAGTAATTTCCTAGCCCTCCTTCTTTAAACGTTTGCGTCAATCTGGTCTTCTTTATTTACTATGGCTGAAAACAGTAAATCTGAAGGGTCTACTGACTACAAGATGGCTGGGAATTCATTCTCTTATGGAACCACGATGAAACTTAATGGCTCAAATTATGAAATATGGTCTAGGGTATTCATAATGTCGGTGGCTGGTCATAGGAAGAAATATATTCTTGAGGAGGATGAACCTATTGAGAAAAAAGGAATATATGCTGCGTGGGATGAAGATAATTATATTGTTATGTCTTGGATTATGAATAGTGTGGAGTCTCATATAGCCCCAACTATTGCATATTATACCAAGGCCAAGGATATGTGGTCTTTCTTGAGAAAGACATACTCGCATGCCACTAATGTAATCAAGATCCTACAACTAGAAGAGGAGTTATGCAACATTCGACAAGGGGATCAGGACCTATCTCAATATTTTGCTACTTTGACTGCTGCATATGAACGGTTAAAGGCTCTTCGCCCACCTTGCCAGCATTGTTATGCATCACACGTTGAGACTGGTATGGTGGCAAAGTTCTTATCTGGCCTATCTTCAGAATACTCTGTGGCAAAGTCTCAAATTCTAACAGGCAGTGAACTTCCAGATTTAGCAGACACGTATAATAGGCTGAGTCGCTTTGCAGCCACTCTTTCTCAGACTACGCATGACATACCAGTCTCTGCACTTGTGATATCAGGAGGACGGGGCCCTAGTTCTTTTGGAGGCACTAGGGGGCGTGGTACGGGCCGTGGTGCTGGACGTGGCAGATTTCAGTGCTCTTATTGTGGCAAAATTGGTCATCTAGAGGACCGTTGTTGGGACAAACATCCTCACCTCAGGTCTAATGTTTCCTCTGGACGTGGTGGAGGTAGATTCACCACAAGCAGAGGTCCTTCTTCATCCCAGGCAACTCATTCAAAGGCAACAATATCTATGGTTGAGTCTTCTACTGATCCTTCTATATCTATGTCATATTCTCTTAACCTAAGTAAGGATGAATATGATCGTGTTCTTGCTCAGAGGTCTGGCTCTACATCTGCCTCTACATCTACCAATGCTGCTGTTGTAGATTCAGCATTCTCTGTTGGTGCTCCTACTGCTGATCCAGGTATGACATGGATGATAGACTCGGGCGCTTCTAGACATTGTTGTAATCAACCACAAAATTTTTCATCATTTGTCAGATTTTCTACACCACAGTATGTTAAGCTGGCTGATGGCAAGTTGTCCCCTGTTTTGGGTAGCGGTGATATTTATCTTCCACATTTAGGCACTATTACACATGTGCTATATGCACCTCAGTTTCCTGTTAATTTGATATCTGTGAAGCAGCTAGCTATCGACTTACAATGTAAAGTCATTTTTGAATCTGACTCTTGTTCTTTTCAGGACTTACCAACTGGGAAGATGATTGGTGGCGGCCATGAGCGTGAGGGCCTTTATTTTTTGTCAATCCCAGTTGATGTTGCTGCATCTTCAGTCCCTTCCAAGCCTTCTCCCTTCCAATGGCATCTCAGATTGGGTCATCCGTCCGTACCAAAACTTCGTCGCATGTTTCCAGACATTCCTGCATCAGAGTCCTTCTTATGTGATGCCTGCCAGTTGGGCAAGCATACACGGAGCAGCTTTCCTTCGAGTCAGAGTCCATCGAGTCAGAGTCCTTTTGATCTCATTCATGTGGATGTATGGGGTCCTAGTCGGGTTCCTTTTCGATCATGTTTTCGATATTATCTTGTTCTAGTTGATGATTTTACTAGAGTCAGTTGGGTTTTCTTGTTAAGGGAAAGATCTGAAGTCATATGTATTCTTCAAAAATTTATCAAGGAAATAAAAACTCAGTTTGGATTCATTGTCAAAAATATTCGCACTGATAATGCTCTTGAATTCAAGTCTTCCATTCTACTTCAGTTTTATGCCGACCATGGAATTCGACCTCAATATACTTGTCCACATACGTCCCAACAGAATGGTGTAGCCGAACGCAAACATCGGCAACTCCTAAACGTAGCTCGTACCCTCATGTTACATTCTCACATGCCTGCCTATTTTTGGGGTGATGCTATCCTTACTGCGTGTTACCTCATTAATAGATTACCCTCTTCCTCCATTCAAGACCGTATTCCAATTCAAATTCTATATCCAGGGCGTTCATTATTTCATTTACCTCCCAAAGTTTTTGGATGCACTTGCTTCGCACATATCCTAGGCCCGACCAAAAGCAAACTGGCTGCCCAAGCTATCAAATGTATCTTTATTGGCTATTCAGCTAATCAAAAGGGATACAAATGCTTTGATCCCGTGACCAAAAAAGACATTATCAGTGCGGATGTTACCTTCTTTGAGTCTCGTCCTTATTTCCCTCCGTCAAGTCCCTCTTCATCTGAGATGCATGCACCTATACCTCTTCCTATTCCACCAGTGTCACTTGAGTCATTTCCATCATCTCAACCTAGGTCACATGAACGTTTTCTTGAGCCTCCGTTGGTTTACACTCGTCGTCTAGGTCCCTCTCTCGACCGTCCACCAGCATCGTCTCAAGAGGTAAGCTCTACTGATAAGACTGACTCAGGTTTAAGTGATGACTATTCTGCAGCAGATCTCCCTATTGCTATTCGCAAGGGCAAGCGACAGTGTACCTTACATCCTATATCTAATTCGGTCTCTACTGCTCATCTGAGTACACACTTAGTACAGTTTGATCAAGCTTTATCTAGTCATGTTATCCCGTCCTCGCACCATCACGCCCTGTTAGATCCACGTTGGCGACAAGCTATGCAGGAGGAAATGGATGCTCTTCTTTCTCGGGAGACTTGGGATTTGGTAGACCCCCCAACACGCTGTGATGTGGTTGGCTCACGATGGGTATTCACCATCAAGTATCATTCTGATGGGTCAGTTGAAAGGTTCAAGGCCCGTCTTGTCGCAAAAGGTTATACTCAGACTTATGGTGTTGACTTCTTTGAGACCTTTTCGCCTGTGGCCCGGTTGGGCACTATTCGCTTGATTATCTCTCTTGCTGTCCAACGAGAGTGGCCTCTTTTTCAATTGGATGTCAAAAATGCCTTTCTGTATGGAGACCTTTCTGAAATTGTTTATATGCAGCAACCACCTGGTTTTGAGCGACAAGGGGAGTGTTCCAAGGTATGCAAGTTAAAGAAGGCTATTTATGGACTCAAACAGAGTCCCCGTGCATGGTTCCAAAAGCTTACTGAAGTGTTATCTAAGTGTGGATTTAGCCGATCCCAACTTGATCACTCATTGTTTATCAAGCGAGGCTCAGCAGGACTTGTGATATTGATTGTCTACGTGGATGATATTGTTCTTACAGGGGAAAATGATCAAGAGATAGCTCAAACAAAGGAGTTTTTACAGCAACACTTTGTTACGAAAGACCTTGGACAACTTCGTTATTTTCTTGGTATTGAGGTGGCTCGTAGTAATAAAGGAGTTGTAGTGTCTCAAAGGAAATATGCTCTTGATCTTCTACAGGAAACAGGACTATTGGGGGCTAAACCTGCCACACTTCCCATGAATCCTCGCATTCATATACATGATGATGACTCAGAGCCGTTTGACTCTAGATCTTACAGATCTCTGATAGGGAAACTGTTATATTTGACTGTCACTCGTCCTGACATTAGCTTTGCTGTGAATAAGTTGAGCCAATTCATGGAAAAACCCCGAAAAGTTCACTGGGATGCAGCTCTAATGATTGTAAGATACTTGAAATCAGCCCCGGGAAAGGGGCTATGGTTCAAGAAAGGAGAATGTGTTGACATCGAGGCGTATAGTGATGCTGATTATGCTGGATCTGTAGATGATAGGAAGTCTACTACCGGGTTTTGTGTCTTTGTGGGCGGTAATCTTATTTCCTGGAGGAGCAAGAAGCAGAATGTTGTGGCTCGTTCTAGTGCTGAGTCAGAATATAGGGCTATGGCTCAAACTGTGGCTGAAATGTCGTGGGTTAGATCACTACTTGTAGAGTTGGATGTCTCAGTGAATCTCCCAATGAAGATGTATTGTGACAACAAGGCAGCTACATATATCGCTAACAATCCTGTCTTCCATGAGCGGACTAAACACATTGAAGTGGATTGCCACTATATTCGGGACTTAGTTCAAGGAGGAATTGTTAGCACTATTCATGTCTCCTCAGAAGATCAGGCAGCAGATCTTCTCACTAAAGCTCTTCCCATAGGCGATTTCCTGAGATGTTGTAACAAGCTGAGCATGATTGACATATATGCTCCAGCTTGAGGGGGAGTGTTAAAGATACAAAAAAGGGGTTTTCTGAAATATTAGGAAGTTAGGGAAGGTCTCTTTAAATGTTTTGTTACTTTTAGTGGACTTCTCTTGTAATTTTCCCTAACCCTAATCTCTTAATAGAGATTAGGGTCACGTAATGCAAGATAACTTTTTTGCTGCCTCTCTCTCTCTCTCGTAACAACAGGTAATGCAGGTAAATTGACTAACTTATCCCCTCATTAAAATAGAAATTGCATTATAACATGTGATGGAAAATCTCATCCCATTACATATATTGGAAATGCACATGTTCCATTGTCATCTTCCTTTCTATCATTGTCTAATGTTGTTCTTGCTCCCAATATAAAAAATAACATCATATCCATTTCTAAATGTTGACGGATCTTGGTGTTTGGGTCCGGGTCTGGACCCGATCCAGTGTGTCCTGGTTTGGGCATACTTATACCATTGTAAATCCTAATCTTGAGTGTTAAAGAAGAATTAAGAGAGAGAGTGTCTGGCGGCTAGTGGGCACCGACCTCCTCACCCATGGTTTTTTCTCCCTCTTGTTGAGGGTTTTCCACGTTACATCAGTTGTTCTTTACGCTTTTACTATTTCAACATGGTATCAGAGCCAAATAGTTTTTAAGATCACTGTTCAGATTTGACGAAGAACCATCGACTCTATTTGGTGAGTGTTTTTTCGGTCCCCGTGAAGTTCTAGTGGACCCTGACGGAACTTGCTGTGCCCGGCCCGACGGTGCATCTTTCGCGAGCTTTGCCTGAGACTGCTGCTCGCTTTCTCTGCTGTCGTCAACACTCGGTGGAGTCTACGGTGGTGTCTCCTTCGCCCGACGTCGCCTCTGCCAGTTCCTTCGCCCGCCACTCCGTGCTCCATTGCTGTCGCCCGAGGCTCCCTGGCTGTTTGCCTTCGTCTGGAGGAACTCATTTGTCATGGAGTTTTTCTGTTACTGCTTGATTCTGTTCAACGCCCGACGCACCCGACGCTCTGTCCGATATCAACGCCCAAGCCCAGCGTCGCCCGACGGGTCCCCTTGCACCGTGAAGCTCCGGCATCACCCTCTGCATCGTCCGACAACCTGGTTCTGCCCTGTTTTTGCGGTCGTGTATCCGCTGCATCGCCCGCTGCCTTCAGCACCCGCTGCCTTCATCGCCAGATCGCCTGCTGCTTTCATCGCCAGACCTTGGCGACGCTTGCAGTAGTTGTCTGCCGCTGCCTTCTCTATCTATCCGCCTGGTGCTCCTGCCACTCTCCTGCTGCTGCTCTGATGTCGCCTGGGTCCAGCCTGCCGTCGGTACTTCTTGCTGCCGCCGGTGCCCGTCCTACAGCCTGGTTGTGATCATGGCAGCGTCTTCCTCTTCAACCGTCAACTCGGATCAAACTGAAATCGGGACTTATAGAACTGAGAATGTTCCGGTTCAGGTCACTACCATTCGCCTTCCCAAGGAAAACTATCTTAAGTGGTCTGCCACCATCACTATGGGTATAGCTGGTCGAGGCCGTATTGCCTATGTGAATGGGAGTAAGGGTGAACCTCTTGCAAATAGTATGGCTTGGGATACTTGGTTTCTTGAGGACAACCAAGTAAAAACTTGGATTGTTAATTCAGTATCCTCGGATATTCAACCTCTCATTCTTCGTAAGAAGACTGCGAGAGATATGTGGATTATTTTGGAACAGATGTATGGTCAAAAGAAGAGAAAAGTTCGTGTGTATCAACTAATGAAGGAATTGTATGCTCTTCGACAAGGGGATCTCTCTGTCGCGGATTTCTACGCCGCATTAAAATCTAAGTGGGAGGATCTTGACTACCATTTTGATGATGCCTGGAGTAGTCCTCAAGACCAGATGCATTATATGGCGAAAGAGTGGGAGAATAGGATATTCCTTTTCTTAGCCGGACTGAACGATGAATTCAAAAAAATAAGGAGTCAGATTCTTAATTCTGAAGAATCATTCAGTATTGAAGATGTTTATTCCCGTGTTGAAGTTGAAGAGCAAAGGCGACTGGTCATAAATGGGAGAAAGGGGGATCACGTCTCACAATGAACGGTTAGCCTTCATTAGCCGTGCCTCTATGGGAACTGGCTGTTCCCCCCGTAAATGTACTTACTGCAAAAAACTAGGTCACACTATGGAGTTTTATTGGGACCTGCATCCAGAGAAGAAGAATAGTAGGGGGAGGTCTTTTGGTGGGAAGAAGCCTATTTCGAATGCACTGAACCCTAGTGATAGTAAAGTTTCTATTTCTGCGGAACAGATTCGTGAGCTGCGAGCATATTTGAGCCAGATTGATGTTGGTCAGGCAGACACGTCAAATGAGGTGAAAGTCAATCAGGCACTGGCCGTTTCGGGTGAAAAAAGTACTTCTTGTATGGGTCAGTTGATTGTTGATAGCGGTGCCACTCATCACATGACTGACAACCCCAAACTCTTTCATGACTACAAGCTTTCCTCGGGAAAGGAACGGGTATCCATTGCAGATGGCTCCTTTACCTCAGTGGCAGGAAAATGGAGTCTTTCCTTGTTGAACAAGTTTTTAGTGCATGGAGCCTTGCATGTTCCCCATCTTCCGTTAAATCTTTTGTCTGTTAGCAAGATTACCAAGGAATTGAACTGTGAACTTATATTTTCTGAAAAATGTTGTGTTTTGCAGGACTTGGTGACAGGGAAGAAGATTGAGATTGGTTTGGTGTCTGATGGCTTGTATCGGCTTCCTATACGCGTTGCCACAACTCTTATGCCAGCAGTTAGCAGAACAGAGAAGAAGAAGGAAGAGTGTCGTCAGTTATTTTTGTATTGGCATGAACGCCTTGGTCATTTCCCTTTTGGGGTTTTAAAAAAATTGTTCCATGAATTATGTTTCAGTTTGAACATTTCCATGTTATCTTGTGATGTCTGTCAGTTTGCGAAACATGTTAGAGCTTTATATCCAATTTCTAATAGTCGTGCTAATAAAGCTTTCTCTTTGATTCATTCTGATGTGTGGGGGCCCTTAGGCATTCATTCTCGTAGTGATTTTCAGTATTTTACGACTTTCATAGATGACTTTTCAAGGTGTACTTTTGTTTATCTGTTGAAAGACCGTAGCGAAGTGCCTCATGTTATAGAAACCTTCATCCTCCTTATGGAAAACCAGTATGGTGGGTCTGTCAAGACATTCTGGTCCGATAATGCTCGGGAGTATATGTGTCTAACTGTCAAGGAATTCCTTCGAAAGAGAGGGATTGTTCATGAGACATCATGTAGTTATACACTCCCTCAAAATGGAGTTGTTGAGAGAAAAAACCGTCAATTACTTAATGTCACCCGAGCTTTATTGTTTCAAAGGAATCTTCCAAAACACTATTGGGGAGATGCGGTTATTACTAGTGCCTATTTGATTAATCGCATGCCTAGTCGGGTGCTAAATGGTCGTACTCCCTACTCCATGCTTCCAAGGAGTAGTCAACCTTTTCATCTTCCTCCTCGTGTCTTTGGATGTGTGTGTTTCATTCATAACCACAGCCCGAATGTGAAAAAACTTGGCCCCAAATCAATTAAGGGAATATTTGTTGGGTATTCTCCTACTCAAAAGGGGTATAAATGTCAAGATCTCACTACTGGTCGTGTTCACACTACCAGAGACGTCACCTTCTTAGAACATGTGTCTTATTTTGGTGAGAATTCTCTTTAGGGGGAGAAGTCAATGTCTAAGGAAGAGTATTCTCCAAGTCAGGAAATTTAGTTTACAGATTTTCTGGATTACAGACGCGAAGAATACTCTTCTGTTGAGGTACAGGAACAGGAAAAGGAGGGAGAGTGCCCTATGGAGACAGAAACAGAGTGCAATCGTCTGTTTGGGCAGGTGTATTCTAGGAGAAGAGTTTGTGCTGACAAGGTGATTGATGGTGAGAAGTCCACTCTGAATCCCAATCCTACTTCTTCCTTGAATGACCCAAGTCATGCTCAAAAGCAACCTATAGAGAGAGAAAGTCAGACACAAAATGAAAAGGAGGATCTCCCCATTGCCCTGAGAAAGGGTGTCAGGTCATGTACCCAACACCCTATTGGTAACTTTGTGTCTTACTCTAGATTGAGCACTGACTACAAATGTTTTGTATCCTCCTTGTCTGTGGCTGTGATTCCCAGGAATGTTACAGAGGCTCAGGGTGACCCCAAGTGGACTCAGGCTATGTAAGAAGAGATGGAGGCCTTAGGCAGAAATCAGACATGGGAAGTGGTAGAGATTCCTGAAGCAGCTCATTTGGTTGGGTCAAAGTGGGTATACACCATTAAGTACAAACCAGATGGAAATATTGAGAGGTACAAAGCACGTCTGGTGGCCAAGGGGTTCAGTCAGAAATATGAGATCGACTACTTAGAGACGTTTGCTCCTATTGCGAAGATGAAGACTGTTAGGGTTATTATTTCTTTAGCGGTGCTGAAAGGTTGGGAGATGTGCCAACTCGGTGTTAAAAATGCATTTTTCAACGGAGATCTCGAAGAAGAAGTGTATATGTGTATGCCCCCGGGTTTTGAGAAACCTGGAAAATGCTGTAAACTGAAGAAGGCCTTGTATGAGCTCAAACAGTCTCCCCGAGCATGGTTTGAACTTCTCAGACTTGTTATGAAGAAGCATGGCTACAAACAAGGAAATGGAGATCATACCCTGTTCGTAAAGAGGATAGAGGGTAAAGTTACTCTAGTGTTGTTTATGTTGATGACATGATTGTTACAGGTGATGATGAAAAAGAGATAGCAAGATTAAAGGGTTTACAATCTGCTGAATTTGATCTCAAGAACCTTGGCAAGTTAAAGTATTTCCTTGGTATTGAAATTGCCAGATCAGGTACAACTCTTGTGCTTAATCAAAGGAAGTATACCTTGGATCTACTAAAGGAAACAAGAAAACTGGGATGCAGACCAGCTTCTACTCCTCTGGATGCAGGGCACAAACTCGGTACCAAGGATGGAGAACTTTTGTGTGAGGAAGCTAAAGGAAAATACCAGCATCTAGTTGGTAGATTGATATACATCACTCTGACTAGACCGGATATCACCTTTGCTGTAAATGTGATGAGCTAGTTTATGCATGCACCTATGGATGCGCACTTGAAAGCTGTAGATAGGATTCTGTGTTACTTGAAGAAGAATCTTGGCAAATGACTTCTATATGTTAAACAAAGGTCTATTGAAATTGAAGGGTATTCTGATGCAGACTGGGCAGGTTGTGTTGACACCAGAAGATCTACTTCAGGGTACTGTGTCTACTTAGGGGGAAATCTAGTTGTTTGGAGAAGCAAGAGACAAGATGTTTGTTCCCGCTCAAGTGCAGAGGCTGAATATAGGGCAGTTGCTACTGGAGTATCAGAGTTGTTGTGGCTAAAGATCTTGCTGGATGATATTGAGATAGAGACCGAAAGGCCCATGAGAATGTATTGTGATAACAAGTCTGCGATTAACTTGGCTAACAATCCAGTGCTTCATGATCGAACAAAGCATGTTGAGATTGACCGTCACTTCATCAGAGAAAGAATTGATGCCAGGGAGTTAACATTACCATACATGAAGTCTGAAGATCAAACTGCTGATATTCTGACTAAAGCTTTACATGTAACTCCATTTGAGAGAAATGTATCCAAGTTGGGCATGTTTGATATGTATGCCCAACTTGAGGGGGAGTGTTGACGGATCTTGGTGTTTGGGTTCGGGTCCGGACCCGATCCAGTGTGTCTTGGTTTGGGCATACTTATATCATTGTAAATCCTAATCTTGAGTGTTAATGAAGAATTAAGAGAGAGAGTGTCTGGCGGCTAGTGGGCACCGACCTCCTCACCCGTGGTTTTTTCTCCCTCTTGTTGAGGGTTTTCCGCATTACATCAGTTGTTCTTTACGCTTTTACTATTTCAACACTAAACTCATTGATGATACTGTAGAAAGAAGAGAAGAAGAAAGAAGACAATCTTAACGTGGAAAACCCTCAACACGAGGAAAAAACCACGATTGAGAGGTCTGACGCCCAATAGCAGACAGACACTCTCTCACTACTAATTTCATTCACTTACAAAAAATTAGGGTTTCACGGGTTAAATATGATCATAACAGTAATACACTGGATTAGGTCCAGATCCAAGCCCAAATAGGTGACCCAAATACACTATATGTCAACACTCCCCCTCAAGTTGGGCATACATATCAAACATGCCCAACTTGGATACATTTCTCTCAAACTGAGTCAAAGGTAAGGCTTTCGTCAGAACATCAGCAGTTTGGTCTTCAGACTTCATATATGGTAGAATCAATTCTCTGGCATCAATCCTCTCCTGAATGAAGTGGCGGTCAATCTCGACACGTTTCGTTCGGTCATGTAACACATGGTTGATGGCCAGATTTATCGCGGACTTATGGCTAGATTTATCGCGGACTTGTTACCACAGTACATCTTCATAGGTCCTTCAATCTTTATACCAATATCAGTCAACAACACCTTCAGCCATAGTAATTCTGGCACTCCCATAGCAACAACCCTATATTCAACCCCTGCACTTGAGCGAGAACAAACATCTTGTCTCTTGCTCCTCCAAACAACAAGATTTCCCCCCAAGTAGACGCAGTACCTTGAAGTAGATCTTCTAGTATCAACACAACCTGCTCAGTCAACATCAGAATACCGTTCAATCTCAATAAGCCCTTTTTTCACATAGAGGAGCCCATTGCCTGGATTCCCTTTCAAGTAACACAAAATTCTGTCAACCGCCTTCAGGTGAACATCAGTTGGAGCATGCATGAACTGACTCATCACATTAACAGCAAAGGTAATATCTGGTCTAGTCAGAGTTAGATAGATCAATCTTCCAACCAGACGTTGATACCTCCCCTTAGCCTCTTTACACAGAGGTTCTCCATCCCTAATACTGATTTTGTATCCAGCATCCAGAGGAGTAGAAGCTGGTCAACACCCTAGTTTTCCTGTCTCCATCAGTAAATCCAAGGTATACTTCATTTGATTTTAACACAAGGGTCGTACCAGATCTAGCAATTTCAATACCAAGAAAATATCTTAGTTTGCCAAGATCCTTGAAATCAAATTCAGCAGCCAGTAAACCCTTTAATCTTGTTATCTCATCTTCATCATCACCTGTAACAATCATATCATCAACATAGACCAACAAAAGAGTAACTTTACCCTCCTTCCTCTTTAACAAACAGAGTATGATCTCCGTTTCCTTGATTGTAGCCATGTCGTCTCATTACAAGTCTAAGACTTTCCCAGTTTCTTATATCCTAGGAGCATACACATATATACTTCTTCTTCAAGATCTCCGTTGAGAAAAACATTCTTAACATCAAGTTGGTACATCTTCCACTCTTTCAACACTGCTAGAAAAATAAACTCTAACATTCTTCATCTTCGCAACAGAAGCAAACGTCTCCAAGTAGTCAATCCCATATTTCTGATTAAATCCTTTGACAACCAGGCGAGCTTTGTACCTCTCAACATTCCCATCTGGTTTCTACTTAATAGTGTAGACCCACTTGGATCCAACTAGATCAGCTGCTTCAGGGATCTCTACCACTTCCCATGTCTGATTTCTGCTCAAGGCTTACATCTCTTCTTGCATAGCATAAGTCCACTTGGGATGACTTTGAGCCTCTGTAACAGTCTTGGGAATCATAGACAAAAAAAGAGATGATACAAAACATTTGTAATCCCTGTTCAGTCTAGAATATGACACAAAGTTACCAATAAGGTGTTGAGTACATGACCTAACACCCTTTCTCAAGGCAATGGGAAGCTCCTCATTTTCAGTTTCTGTCTGAATGTCTGTTGTGTCTTCCTCAACAGGTTTATTTTGGGCATGACTTGGGTAATCCAGGGAAGAAGTAGGATTGAGATTAGGAGTAGAGTTCTCACCATCAGTCACCTTATCTGTACGAATTTTTCACCTCGAGTACACCTGCCCAAACAAGCGACTACATTCCTCTTCTGTCCTAGTGGAGCACCCTTCATTCCTCTCATGTTCAAACACCTCAACGACCGGTGGACTCTCTTCTTGCTTGTACTCTAAGAAATCTGTAAATTGAATTTCCTGACTCGGAAAATACTCTTCCCTTGACATAGACTTCTCCCCTTGAAGAGGATTCTCACCAAAATAAGATGCATGTTTCAAGAATGTGACATCCTTGGTAATGTAAACACGACCAGTAGTAGGATCAAGACATTTATACCCCTTTTGAGTAGGAAGATACCCAACAAATATTCCCTTGATTGACCTTGGATCAAGTTTGTTAACATTAGGGCTGTGATCATGAATGAAGCAAACACACCCAAAGACATGAGGGGGAAGGTGAAAGGGTTGACGATTCCCTGGAAGCATAGAGTGGGGAGTCCACCCATTTAACACACGACTAGGCATGCGGTTAATCAAGTATGCACTAGTAAGAACAACATCCCCCCAATAATGCTTGGGAAGATTCCTTTGAAACAAGAGGGCTCTGGTGACATTAAGCAACTGACGATTTTTCATCTCAGCGACCCCATTTTGAGGAGGGGTATAGCTACAAGAGGTCTCATGAACAATCCCCCTTTTTCGAAAGAAATCATCAACAGCTTGACACACATACTCATGAGCATTATCAAACCAAAAGGTCTTAACAAAACCACCATATTGGTTCTCCACAAGAAGAATGAAGGTCTTTATGACATGAGGCACTTCACTACGATCTTTCAACAGGTACACAAAAGTAATCCTTGAGTAATCATCTATAAATGTTATAAAATATTGAAAACCACAACGGGTATGAATTCTCGAAGGCCCCCACACATCGGAATGGATCAAGGAAAAAATTTCATTAGCACGACTGTTGGAAATAGGGTATGAAACCTTAACATGTTTAGCAAACTGACAAACATCACAAGATATTATAGATATGTCCAAACTAGAACATAACTTAGGAAATAACTGTTTCAAAATTCCAAAAGGGAGATGTCCAAGGCGTTCATGCCAATACAAAAATAACTGAAGACAATCTTCTCTCTTCTTCTCGGTCCCACTAACAGCTGTCATAAGAGCATTGGCCACCCAAATGGGAAGTCGATACAAGCCTTCAGACATCAAACCAATCTCAATCTTCTTCCCTATCACCAACAAGTAAAAGCAGAGCATCAACGGCCCGGAGGCTTGTTGCAGAGAATCGATATCCCGGTGTGGAAATGGGAAGACATTACAATGGATTTTGTAGTTGGATTGCCTCACACCCGAAGACAGCATGATGCCATATGGGTGATTGTTGATCGACTGACGAAGTCCGCTCATTTTCTGTCTATTAGAATTAATCAGTCTTTGGAAAGTCTCGCAGAGTTATATATTGGCGAGATAGTGAGATTGCATGGTGTGCCAAGGTCTATCATTTCGGATCGAGATCCACGTTTTACCTCTAGATTTTGAGAGCATTTGCAGAAGGCTTTGGGTACCAAGCTTAAGCTAAGCACAGCGTTCCACCCCCAAACTGATGGGCAATCGGAGAGGACCATTCAGACCTTAGAGGACATGTTGCGTGCTTGTGTCTTAGAGTGGAAAGGAGAATGGGACAAACATGTGAAACTGGCAGAATTTGCATATAATAACAGTTACCACTCTAGTATTGGGATGGCACCTTTTGAGGCTTTGTATGGAAGGCCGTGCAGATCGCCAGCTTGTTGGACCGAATTGGGTGATGGAAAAATCGAAAACCCTTTAGTTTTGCAACACTACACCGACCAAATGCAATTGATAAGGAAAAAGTTGTTGACTGCGCAGAGTAGACAGAAAAGCTATGCCGACATTCGTCGTAGAGAATTGACTTTTGAGGTTGGTGATCATGTGTTTTTGAAGATTTCCCCTACTAGAGGTGTCTTTCGTTTTGGGGTGAAGGGAAAGTTGAGCCCGAGGTTCGTAGGACCTTTTGAGATATTAGAGAAGATTGGCGAGGTGGCCTATAGATTGGCACTACCACCAGACTTGAGTCATGTTCATGACGTTTTTCATGTTTCCATGCTTCGAAAGTACGTACCAGATCCGACACATGTGATTGATTTTCAAGGTATTCAGGTGCAAGATGATCTGACGATGGAAGCAAAACCTATTAAAATTGTGGATCGAAGGGAGCAAGTGCTTCGCACGAAGAGAATTCCTTTAGTGAAGGTGGAAGGGCAGTACCATGGATTGAAGGAGAGCACATGGGAACCTGAGGAGGACATGCAGAAGAGATATCGGCACTTGTTCTTGCATTGAGGTATGATCTAATTTCGAGGACGAAATTTTTTTGTTAGGAGGGTAGGATGTAACGCGCGGCGTTTGGGTGGAGCGGGTCGGGTCAGGGTCCAGACCCGGACCCTAGCCCCACGCGAGAGGAGCCCGACGCGAGGGCCCTTCTCCCTCGCGTCTCCCTTTTCTTCCTCGTCGCCTTCTTGCTTCCGTGTCGCCCGTGTGAGACCAGGAGGAGGATGAGGGAGCAGTGGCGACGCTTGAGCCGGCGGAGGAAGGAACGGCAGCGGCGGCGGCGGCGTCGGTGTCGGCAGTTGGGTAAGCCCTCAACCTCTCCCTAACTCTTCCTTCTTCCTTCTTCTCCTCCTCCCTCTCCCACTGTCACTCGTCTCCCTCTCCCACTGTCTCTCGTCTCCCCTCTCCACCGAACGACTCCCCTCACTCTCCACCGTCTCTCTCTTCTCTCCCGTCCTCTCCCCTCACTGCCTTCTTTTCCCCTTTTGACCGAACCCTCTCCCCTATCAGTCCCCCTCCGTTTTTCCCTCTTTCTCCCTCTATTCGACCTCCCTCTCTGTCCACGCTTCACGCTCTCTCCCCATTTTCTACTCGTTTTCTATTTTCTCCAATCAAGCACTTTCTCTCACTGATTTTTTCACTATTCCATCACTGTTGGATCCGTTTTCAGCTTGGGGATTTGTCCTCCCCCTCGTAACAGCAGTTAGAGGAGGCCTTGGTAGTGGAGGCATTGGAGGATTTTAGCCGTTTGGGGACCACTTGGGCGCGTGAGGTGGCTGCCGGGAGGATTACAGCAGTTTAGACCTTCAATCGGGGTGAGCAAGGCGAAATTGAACATATTTTATGATATATTTTTCTTTGGAACGCGTATAATTATTGTTTGAGCATGCTAGAGCTTAGAATTGATTATTTGGAACACATGTTAGTGATTTCGTTTTTGGGGAAAAGCTTGCGATTATGTTGGGAAGCGAAGATTCATATATTGGATGATCATTTAAGCATGATAGATTAATTTTCGAAGCATTAGGGGAAACATGGTAGAGTTTGTGAGGTTGTGGAGAAGATTTAGGACCGTTTTAGTGAGCTTGTAGCACGCGTTTTTGTGAACGGGTGCATCTTGGAGTTAAATAGGGATAACGTACATAAGTTGGATGTATCTTTGGGGTAGACGCCTTGATTTAAGAAAAAGGGAGTTTTGAGAAAGGCGTTAGTGATAGACGAATTGATGGCTTTGAGTTTTGGCATCATTTGGCACGGCTAGCAGTGGGGAGTGACCCTTTTGGAGAACTTGTGGGTTGACACTACCCGTCGACACCCTCTCGAGGCGATGACACGTGTCTCAATGATTTTGTTTTGTTTTTGTTTGAATTGTTGAGGTATGAAGTAGGAATCTTATCTTGTGTTTGTGTCTACAGGTACACCGGGTACATCCCGTCGACCTTGAGCTACCGGATTCGAAGCTCGAGGCATTTTGGAAGATTCTTGTGAACGCGCCACAGGTATAGCGACATTCCAGGCAAATCCCTGCCTGGGCAAGTGAATGAATGTGTGTTCCTAGGATCATGGGATCCTAGGATTTGTGATATGAATTAATTGAGTGTTCCGTGAATGAATATGTGTATGTATGTACATAAATTGATATATGATATGAATCTTTTTGAAAGGCTTATAGTAATTGTTTTGATAATGTTACGCATTTTCATGTGCATGTTAGAATTGATAACTGTTTAAGACAGATGAGGCGGGGTATCGAGTCGAGTGTCTCCTCGACCCCAATTGTGCATTAGAAAGCATCCTAGAATGATAACTGCATAGGACAGCTACGAGCCCACCACAGATTGAGACTACTCTCTGTGGTTTGGCTAAGTTTTCAAAGATGTGATTGTATGATGATGAATGCGAATGTTATGTTTATTGAATACCCATTGCCGCGGGCAATGATGCAAATGTTTGCACAGTGGGTAGTTGTACCCATATTGTTATGACGGCTAGCCAAAACTGTTGTGGTTATGTGTAACCCTCGTGTGGAGGCAATTGGAGGTGTGGGTTCACTCGTGAAGTGAACCAACCTCAGGAGCTAGCCAGTTAAATGTGTTTGTGCAAGTATAAGTATAAGAATGAAAGAATAAGAGATGAGAGGCCAGTGGGATGTGACTATGTATATGGGAGTTGTCCCGCTTTCGCCACTGGTCTCGCCTGTTCGGAGCGCAGGCGGTGCAAGGCCCCAGGGTACTGTTGTGTGATGTGCTTGGAGCGTAGGCTCCCGCCTTCCCAACCTGGGTGTCCTAGGAAAGGCTGAGTATCTCTCCTTGGAATTCACACATCCATGGATGAGTGCTCTACCGCTGCAGCGGATAGATGGATCCATACTGTTCTGGGCCACCACGGGGGTTGTCTCTCGGCTGTGGGCCGCCCGCGGTGTGCACGTGCCTGTGTTTGCACCCACAGGAACTGTAAATTCACTGATAGTAATGAAACTGCAATGTATGTGATTGAAATGTATAGGATTGTTGTGCATGTGACTGTTGTGCCTATGAATGCAAGTGACATGTTGATGATGCCTTGCATGTGATTGAAATGATGTTATTGTAGCCATTGAGTGGTGTCTGCATGTCGTGTCTTGACACGACATAATGATAGATTGTTCTGATGTTTGTGTACTGAGTCCGACCTTAGAGGGCTTGGACTTTTCCTGGCTTGTTGCCATACTGCGAAGGCTAAGCCTTCAGTTGTTTCTTTTTTCAGGTTTTGGTGTACCCGGGGCAGCAGGCTGAGCAGATGGCTACACTCACGTCCTACTGGGGAGGTTTTGGGTTTTGTTTTGTTCTTGTAGTGCCGGCGCGTCGGGTTTTTGGTTTTACTGATGCCTTGTTTTTTATTAGGCATCGACGTTGTGATTTTGGGGCATTTTTGTCAAATGTACAATTGAATTGAAATGTTATATAATGGAAAGCTTGCCCCATTGTTTTGAATTGCTTGGCTCATTCTTTTTTGAACTATTGTGTAGTCACACCTCGATGTTGGATGTTAGAAAAAAAAAATGTTTGAGTGTCAAAAAGGTCGGGGTGTGACAATCGCAGCATTGTTGGTGCTTTGCAATATTTAACTTTTACCAGACCTGATATTACCTATGCGGTAAATCAAGTGTCTCAATTTATGCATACGCCAAGGGACGTACATATGAATGCAGTTAAAAGAATACTAAGGTATCTCAAGGGAACTGTTGGAGATGGATTAGTGTATTGTAAAAGTGAAAATGAAGCTGCTGATCATGAATTAATCACATATACTGACGCTGATTGGGCTGGAAATCCAGACGAAAGAAGATCTATCTCTGGTTTTTGCACCTTTATAGGTAAAAATTTGGTATCTTGGAGTAGTAGAAAACAACGAGCAGTTGCAAGATCAAGTACAAAAGCTGAATACAGATGTATGGCTGCAGGGACGGCAGAAGTGACTTGGATTCGACACTTGCTAGAAGATATAGGAGAAAAAATAAAAGGCTCAATACTAATGTGTGACAACCAAAGCGCCATCAACATTGCTTTCAATCCTATATAACATGGCCGAACAAAACACATTGAGATTGACCAGCATTTTATCAGGCAGAAGGTGGAGAATAAAGAGATAGAACCAGTCTTCGTTGGAACTAATGAACAAGCTGTTGACATATTTACTAAAGGATTGACAAAGTATCGTTTTTGGTTTCTGAAGAGCAAGCTGTTCATGGTTCAAAACCATGCACAGCTTGAGGGAGGGTGTTAAACAGTAAAGATCTGGATCCTTCTTCTGGATCTCAACACGTTGAAGAAAAGTCTCTTAGGATTCCTCTGTTCTTGTAAAGTGTGTTGAGGCATTTAATGTCCTTGGGTCTCTTAGGATTTTACGTTGTATTAAATGTCCTTGTAATATGCGATCCTCTCTTGATCATTCTCTGTTTATCAAGAGAATTTCAGGGGTTTGACCATTCTAGCAGTTTATGTTGATGATATTATCTGATAGATGACTCCACTCAAGAAATTTCTGATACAAAGTTGTTTCTTCAAAAACACTTTGTGACGAAAGATCTTGGTCAACTACAATATTTCTTGGGAATAGAAGTTGCTCGTAACAAGGAAGGTGTAGTTCTATCTCAACGGAAGTATACACAAGAGAGACCTAAAAGCCTTAACCACCTGCATGGGCTACCATGTAAATCAGGCCTGATCTTGAGAATACAAATGCTTCAAGAGATACACTCTTGAAGATCCCAACGACTTCAATAGGTAATACACAACCAAACCTCAAACTTGAGGAGAAGATACCAAATCTATTAATCTCAAGAGAAGAATACACAAGAGAGGCCTAAAAGCCTTAACCAAACAAGGGACAACAGTCCCATATATATAGTACAATGAAAGGGAGAGAAGAAGGAGGAGTTGGCTGTTGGGCCAGCTCCAACAGCTAGTTCCCTTTTACAAAAAGGAAAAGGTAAAAATAGAAAAAGAAAAGAAATAAAAAGTACATAAAAAAGAAAAGGAAGCAAATAAAATAAAATACATAACACCTATGCATACATAGATATTCATATATACAAATCATATATGAAACATATGTATACTTACATAATGTCTAATTTTTAAATTCTAACAAGATCTTGGTCAACTACAATATTTCTTGGGAATAGAAGTTGCTCGTAACAAGGAAGGTGTAGTTCTATCTCAACGGAAGTATGTTCTTGATTTATTACAGGACACCGGAATGCTAGGAGCTAAACCGACCAATCTATATATGAATCCACACATACATCTTCATGATGACCAATCAGAATTAGTGGATTCTCGATTACACAGATCTCTTATTGGAAAGATCCTTTATGTCACTTTGACCATACCAGACATTAGCTTTGCAGTGAGAAAGCTAAGTCAATTCATAGAAAGACTCAGGAAAGTTCATCGGGATGCAGCTTTAATGGTGGTCAAATATTTAAAATTGTCTCCAGGTAAAGGACTTTTGTTCACAAAAGGCAAGACCTTGGAAATGGAAGCCTATAGTGATGCTGACTATGCTGGCTCAGTCGAAGACAGGAAGTCTACCACAGGATTCTGTGTATTTGTGGGAGACGACCTTATATCCTAGAGAAGCAAAAAGCAAGGTGTGGTGTCAAGATCTAGTGCAGAATCTGAATACAGAGCTATGGCTCAGACTGCTGCTGAAATGACTTGGCCTAAATCAATGCTATATAGCCTAAGTGTGTCGATGCATCTTCCAATGAAGTTGTATTGTGACAATCGAGTAGCCACATACATTGCAAGCAATCCAGTTTTCAATAAGAGAACTAAACATATTGAAGTGGACTGCCATTACATTCGGGATCTTGTTCAAGGAGGAACTGTAACCACTATTCATGTATCATCTGAAGATCAAACTGCAGATGTCTTCACCAAAGCTCTTCTTATTTGTGATTTCTCTAGATGTTGTGATAAACAAAGCATGATTAATATGTATGCTATAGCTTGAGGGGGATTGTTGAATTAGAAGACTTTTAAGTTTCTAAGTGGTTCTTTGCAATATTTAATAGTTAGGAGTTCTCTTTAAACATTCCTCTATTTTTGGTTGATGTTATATGTAAGTCTCTACTTCTGCCTTCATCTCTTTATTATTGAGATTAGGGTTAGTAAATGAATAAGGATTCTCTCTATAAGACTGCCTGTTGTAACATATTCCAAAGGATACAGCCAAAGAAACCTACCCAGTTGGTCTCGAGTCCGAGGGTTCACCACGTTAAACATCATTGGTGCTTTGTTGAGCTTGTTTAAATGAGCTTCAAACAAGCTCGATGAAACATTGTATCGCCGAGTCAACCTCAAGCCAGTTCCCTAGAGCTTGACTCAAGTTCAAGAAGAGCTTGAGGTTTTATGGGCATGACTAGCCTCGTGTTCAGGCTTAACCGCATCCTCACCTATTTGCTTTCAAAATTTTCACTCTTTCTTTCTTTCTTTCTCTCTCCCTCTCTCTTTCTTCCCTCTTTTGTTTTCTTTTTCTTTTTTTTTTAATCTCTCTCTAGTTTTTCCCTCCATTCTCTCTCCCTTTTTCAGTTATCTAAACTCTAAATCATGTTCTCTCTCTCCTCTCCCCCCCCCCCACACACCATGTCCTTTGGAAAGGACTACACCCAACTAGCCTATCATCCTATGTTACATGGTTTCTTCTAAATGGTTGCTGCACCTGTGTCGACATTGGTGCTGGTGCTTCTCCGACTAAAGCGGATCTAGAAATTGCACCTGACTAAAGCAGATACCGAGTTATATGTAAATCTTAAATATTATGTTTGTTTTAGCCTTTGAGGCATATATTGTTTCTTCTAAATTGTTATTGTCACAAGTCTAAATTTCTAATTGAATGATTTATTTATAATGTTATTAAATTTGAAATTTTGAAGATAGAAATTTTAACATCCGGTGATTTACGGAATAAAAATTTGATTTTTTTAGTTTGTCCAGATAAAACTGGAACTTAATTTAGCTGTAGCTGTAATTTAGAATAAAATTAAACGTATCTCCAATGAGCCCTAGAATAAGTATTTATGCATATAAAATGCATATAAACACATAATAGTAAATATTAGAACATAGGGCAAAACAGAAGTTTCGCATCACAAAGAGGTAAATCTGGTAACGAAGGGTTTGAAAGTAACAACCTTAGTTCGTTAGGTCATTAAATCTGCTTCATATATCAGAAGATCTTGATTTTTCTATTCTCACTCTAAGATCATGCACTTAACTGGAACTACATGCTTCACAATCAGGCACAGACAGCTTTAGAAGGTTCAAGAATGAAGGAATGCTGTTCTACTCATTAAATACATCACTAAGATGTCACTATGGTAAGCAGATATGGCTGCTATGCGAGACTTGCCTACACCATAAGGGGACAAAGGACACAAGTAAAAAACAAGAAACAAGCTGACAACAATACCATAGACAACTCCATTCAAGCATCCTTTTGTAATGGAACACATCCATTTATAAATCAAAATCCATAAGAAATTCATAAATTCAAGAATATTATCTACTGGAGGCGTACCCTACCGGTACCGGTACGACACCGGTACGGGGCTGGGTACGGCTCCGGTACCGGTACGGGGCTGGGTACGGCTCCGGTACGCGTTGACCGTACCGAATACGATCAACGTACCGGAGGCCGTATCCGTCCAAAATTGGACACGGTCAACATTGACCGAATCCAATTTTGTCCATTTTTTTAAACGTTTATTTCATTTTAACGTTAAAAATTATTTTGACGTTAAAAAAAAAAGTAAAACGAAACTCTTTCGTTTCTGTCTTACGAGTTATGACTCTTTACCTCTCGTCTCTCTCCGGCAACGAAGCAACGGCGACGGCAGGGGCGGCGAACGCAGGGCGGAACGGCGACGACAGCAGCAACGGCAGGAGGTGACTGTGACGTTTTTTTCATTTTTTGTTTTCATTTTCATCGGCTCCACCCCTGCCTTCGCCGCCGGCGACGACCAGCGACGGGTTGTGTGTGCAGAAAACTCATCGCCTGAAAGTGAAAACCCAACACCCCTCCCTCTGGCTCGCCCTTTCTCTACCCGAGAGGGTTTCAAATCTCTCTCCCTCTCTACCCGAGAGGCTAGCCGACGATTTATAGCCCAGCTGCTTCCTCATGTGTTTTGTGTGTTTATTTGTGTGTGTCAATGTGATTTGCAGCTTTTTTGTGTGTTTTCATAATAAACTTGATCTTCTTCCTGGTAAGCCAGAGATTCAGAGAATATAATAGAGGCCTCCTTTTCATTCTTCACTGTCTTAGAATATGAGGCCTTTTCATTCTTCACTGTCTTAGAATATTGTTGAATGTGGATTGCATTTGCCGGCAGGGCATGTGAATGAGTGTTGCACTCATGCCGTTGTACTGAATGAGTGTTGCATGTAGAGCCGTTGTACTGTGATATATCGTTTCATGAGAGGATTCATTTATTTCGAATGATCCCTGTTTTTATTGGTTATGTGTTGCAGTTGCAGCTCATTTGCTAGGTTCTGTTCAGACATAAGTTGTAATGGCTGATAAAGGAAAAGAAATACCCTACAGGAAGTGGGAATGGAGAAAGCAACAGTAGTAGTGTTAATACCACTGCATTAGAGAAGGATAATCCACAACAGCCTCTTTGGCGCTATGTGAAAAAAATAGGAAAAGGACCAGGTGGTGGTGGGAATGTAATTACTTCCATAGTTCCATACTGTGTTTTGGACCATGATTTTATTCTGTTTGCAATTTTTTGATATATATGTGTGAATATGTTATTTTGTTTGAAATTTTTTGATATATATATATATATATATATATATATATATATATATATATATGCCCGTGTGTGTACGGCCGTACGCCCGTACCCAAATTTTTTGAAAATGGTCCGTACCCGTACCTATGTGACATAGTCTACATTAAACAAAGGAACAAACAGCAAAGACAAATGGCATGGGAACTGATGATAACCATATCAAAAGATGTTATTTCTTCCAAGGCTACAAGATCCAACACGGCAGTAGGCAACCAAACCCAGACTGACCATAAGTATCGTGATTAGTTCCCCCAGGCCCCAGCCCCAGGATGATGAGAATGAATAGCATTCAAAGAAACAAGCAAACTACATAGCAAGCATAAGATTTGAAGATAACTTGCACCTTAAATTTTTTTCATAATTTTGCATTTGTTATTTTTGAAACAACCTTAAGAACTTAAGCAGCTAATGATGACTTTTTGCTGCAAAAGGATATATAAGTGCTAAAATATCATCCAACCCTAACTATACAAAATGTTCTATTTAAGTGCTCAAGCAAGTATGGTCGGAACATATTAAATAATGGTGCATCATTTACCTTAGGCATCTTGCACACAAAATATGATGATTCTTTCACTGAAACTGCATCCTATCCCCGAACACCATAATTATTTCTAGTGGGATAAGGTTTGATCTAAAGAGAGAACTAGTAAAATTGTGCAGACTAGTGGACAGTGAGGGAATTCGTTAAACAACAGGAGGAAGAAATCATAATTCTTTGGCATCATGATTCCTAATATGCAATTGCATGGACATGGATGTCTGGATGTGATTTATTGATAGAGGACTTAATAAAAAAGGGGCGTCAAGGGCTTAACAGAGAAAAAAACAGGAAAAATATTCATTGTTATCAGGATCTGAAAAACAGAAAACTACTTTTGCATTTCCAAACAGACCTGTAGGTGGTGCATCTGTATATAATTCCAAATTCGTTCAATAGCTTCAGTCTGAGGCATTTCCCTTTCTCCAGTGCCAAAAAACTTACAAAGTGCCTCAGATATTATAACAGGAGATGAACCAACTGCAGGGCCTTGAGCTAGAGATCCTACATATGATGCTTTCAGCCTTTTAGGGTCAGGACCTGAATCTTCTGCGAAAGGCAAATTGCATAAACTTTAGTAAGTTACTATGATGTACCCTGTCCTTATTCTAATGACCAACCCACACATACTTGCTGGATCAAGTGGCAAAATGTGCTTTGCCAAAAGCTTGTTCATCTTAAACATGTCAGTGCAATCTGTCTCAAACACCAGCCTCAATGCATCATTGCAAATAATCTTTCTCTTGTTACTTGGATCCTGAAGATTATTTTTCCTTATGTAGGCCCAAAGCTCTTTCACAATCTGAAAAAGCACAAGCTGTTAGAATTTCTATACTAGAGAAACAGATAAAAGAAAAACATGATGTGAGTTTGTGAATGCAATGGACCTGAGTTCGTGTCATGGCTGGTTCACCAACAATAGCCTGCAGTTCAGGAGAAACACCACAAAGTTTATTAAGACCACCTGCACCACCTCTTCGTTTGCCACCAGCTGCAGTATTACTCGGAACTTTCCTGGGGCTAGCAGTAAATAAAAATCAACCGTCTCAAGACATCAATAATGGCAACATGAAAAAAGGAAAGAAAAGGACTAGTGTCATAATACAAATAGGTTTTCTTTTGAACAGATAATGGGAGAACATTTAGCTTAATAACTGCAAAATAAAAGCATTTTTGGTAAAGCTTAGATGTGCATGTTAAATGTGTTAAGTTCACACGAACCAACCATTACAAACTTCAAGTGTCAGGTCAATCTTCAGAAACTAGTATGAATAGAAAAAGACACAGGTTTGACGACTGGTAAAATAATTAGAACTTTCAACATTGCAGTTACCCTTTCTTTTATCATCTATTTTATTGTAGATTAGTTTCGCTGTTTTTTTTAAAAAAACGCGTATTATACGTTAAAAATGTCTTTACCGTATAAAACGGGAATAAGAAGCATTTTTTTCAAAAAAAAACGTTTAAAAATAAAAGACGCGTATAAAACGCGTTTTATACACGTCTTTCACGTTTTTTTAAAGATACACAGTGAGTTTTTAAAAAAAAATGGCACGCGTGTAATATTTGTAAAGGAATTGGTTTTTTTTAAACTTGGATGCTCCTTTTAATGGCCAAAACGTCTTTTTAAAAGATGGCACGCGTGTAATATTTGTAAACGAATTGGTTTTTTTTAAACTTGGACGCTCCTTTTAATGGCAAAAACGCCTTTTGAAAGATGGCACGCGTGTAATATTTGTAAACGAATTGGTTTTTTTTAACTTGGACGCTCCTTTTAATGGCAAAAACGTCCTTTTAAAAGAAAAAGGGGCTTTCCCGCCAACCTCTCCTTCGTTCTCTTTTTCTCTTTTTATTTTCTCCTTTTCCCGCCTGTTGCTGGAGTTCACGTTGCAGGGAAAGAGTTTATTAACTTTATTTATTTGAATTTTTAAGTTGACATTGTTTCAAGGTGTACCTAAAATTTGTGGCTTATCTAGCTATTTTCTAATGTTTTTTTAATTTCTCATTTATTTTATTTTTATATAATTGTTAGGATTTTTTATTTATTTTTTCAAAATTTGCCGTCTTTTTCCCGTTTTATTCCCGAGATTTTTTTTCTCACCGTATTATACCCGTTTTTTTCCTCGCCGTATTATACCCGTTAACATCTTTTGTGACAATGGTTTATCCAACAGCATTCGCAAGCTTGTACAGTGCCATCAGTTAAATGCTCAAGCTTCACATTTTAGTACTTTGAATATCATCCCATACAGTTCTAATTGCACATCCATTACATGTGACTTCTTTATTGAAAACATTTAACCTGTGTCACATGGATGCAGCAATTGGGCTGCTGATCCATGTCAACATGATGCAGTTGTAGCTGTCGTAGCAGCTTGAAAGCACCAATGTTTTATATTGTATACATTGTTATACATACTATATACTTTAACTCAACTAAAAACTAATTCTTTCATATATATAGGAATACATGTTTACCTATACATATGGTTTTTAGAATGCAAACACCAAGAGTAAGCCCCATGAATAGTCCAATCAACAAATATAAGATGACTCACACATTAACACCAAGTGACTCTTTAAAAAACTAGTTTATGTGTCTCCATCCGTGAATCATTAGATCAGACAGTTCATGGTGGTGCATACTAGTGTGTGTATGTGTGTGTCTATATAGTGCATATCTGTATGTGTGTGTAATGGTGCAAGAACTTGCATCCACACCCTGTGACATAGCCTTTTACTACTACCAATTTCAGGCATCACTATCAACCATAATCAAGTGCACCAAGAAAAGGTCTCATATGCCATACATGGACTACCAGCCAAAACCTCTTTATTTACAACAAACAGGGTAATTTCACAAAGGACCATGATAACATGCTTAGATACCAATTCTTCACAAATTTATCTGTGCAACTTAAAAGTTCATCAAGCAGAACAATGTGGTAATTAATAGTACTTTGACTACCATCAAAATAAAAAACTCTCTGTTCACTATCACTGTCTCCTTTATAAGCATCACAATAGATAAAGTAAGCATGGTAAGCATAGCTAGCGCTGCAGCCTATTGTAGCCTTTCTATCAAACAAGAATTTATAGTATATTGTTGAGACAAATATTTATAAGTTTAATGACAAACAATTTGGAAACTTTATTATGAGTATTTTATTATTTTCTTGTCATAAGGATGATTGCTTTGTAACTCTTCACTAATCTCTATTGAAAAAGAGATTAGGGTTAATGAAAGTTGACTTTTCTGTTTTCCCTCCTACCAATTGGCACATGGCATCGGAGCCCTATTGAACCTAAGAAACCTAAGACCATGTGTCGCTACTTCTCGTTGTGCACTGCAATCAATTGGAGTTGTCCTATTTCCTATTTCATCTCAGCTGCTTTTTTTCAAACATCTTTCACCGCAGCTGCTTTTTCTCATACCTTCTTCTTCTACTCCTTTGCAAAGGCATCTTCTTTTGGGTCATCCATCTTTGTTAAAGATTCGTAGAGTGACCCCTCAGATCTCTCCACTTGTGTCTATTATATGTGAGGCTTATCAATAGAGAAAGCACCATCAAAGTTCTTTTCTTGATGGTGAGAATCGGTCCAGTAGTCAAGTCCTTGACCTCCTTCATGTCAATATTAGGAGCCAAGCGTGTTCCTAGTCAGTCCAAGTATCGGTAGTACCTTGTCATTGTTGATGACATTTCAACATTGTCATGGATGTTCCTAATGAAAGATAGACTAAAAATTCATGCACTCCCAAATTGTTTGTCATTAAACAAAAATCAGTTTAGTTATTCTATCAAAGTTATTTGCACTGACAATGCTCTCGAATTCAAAACTAATCAATTGCTGCAAGTTTATCATGACCATGGAAATCAAACCCAAACTACTCGTGCACAGACATCTCAACAGGACAGAATGGCTGAATGAAAACTTGACATTAAAGCTACACTCTAAATACACCTGCTTCATACAAGGGAGAGGCAATTCTCACATAATATTACCTAATTAACCGTATACTATCCTCTTCTATGTAAGAACAAATCCCTTTTCAATAACTTTTTTGAATTCCCCAACTTTCTTATTTCTCCAAATGTATTTGGATGTGTATTGTTTGTTGATAAGTTGGGTGCTGAACATGACAAACTTGCAGCGCCAGCCATAAAATGCATTTTCCTGGATATCCTAAGAATCAAAAAGGCTATCATTGTTATGACCCCATATCCAGACGAGAATATGTCAGTGCAGATGTATCATTTTTTTTAGTATGTTTCATGCTATTCTACTTCTATCTCAAGGCTACATGTGGACCATAGTAACAAAATGCCTCTTCCCATACATGTGTTTCCTTTTGAGTTTGTTCCTTCTATGAGGGGCTCAATGAGCCTGGTCCTGCTAATCCTCCTCAATTTCATGGTATTCCACTGGTTTACAGTCACAAACTACCAATTTAACCAACTTCCACCACCTCTTCTTCAAAAATAAGTACTTTTGATAACACTATTATTCATCATGTAGATCTAGAAGAACATGTATATACTGAGGCTCCTGCCATCTAATCCCCTCAGTTTTCTGATCGTCACTAATATATGCTCACAAGCCACCAACTGAATGCAACCTCTACCACCTCTTCTTCTCCAGAAATAAGAATTTTCAGTAATACTATTATTCATGATGTAGCTCCAGAACAATAGGTACATATGGGGACTTAGGAGGTTGATGATGATAGACTCATTGCATTCAGGAAAGCTAAAGGATAATGCACTCTGCACCTTATTTCCCAGTTTCACAGGGATGCTAGACTAAGAAAACATATGAAAAGATTTATATATGCTCTATAAGTTACTTTTGTTGGACCCTCAATGAAGACAGGCAATCCACGACGAGATTGATGTTTTAGTGTCATGGGAAACCTAGAAGTTAGCCTCACCTCCTTCAAATGTAGATATTGTCGGTTATAAATGGGCGTTTACCATCAAATATAACTATGATGGTTCTATATAGAGATATAAGGCCAAGTTAATGGCCAAAGGTTACACATAAACATGCGGAGTGGACTTCTTTGAAACACTCTTCTCCCCTGTGGCTGGACTTTAATTTGTTTAGTTGTCTTTGTGACAGTCCATTATGGATGGTTACTATGTCAATTGGATGTTAATAACACATTTTTGTATGGAGACTTGTCTGAGACTCTATATGCAAACCTCCAGGATTTGAGGCTCAATTAGAGTGTGACAAAGTGTACAAAGTTATAAACTAAAGAAAACTTTGTATGGTTTAAAACAAAGCCCTCGTGCTTATTTTCAAAATTTGCTTGAAGCTATGTTGTCTTTTGGTTTTCAAAGATCAGCATCTATGCATGAAGAAGACCAGTTGTTGAGTTGTTATATAGAGGTGTACATAGGCCACATAATACTAATGGGGAATAGAACGCAGGATATTTCTAACACTAAGGGACATCTTTAGAAGAACTTTGTCACCAAACACCTTGAACTACTAAGATACTTCATGAATAATGAGGTGGCAGTAATGAGTCCCCTCAACCAAATTCCTCTTGACTGAGTCCCCTCTAGGCTCCATAGCTTACCTCAACTTTGGTTGAGTTCAAGGAATCTCCCTCAAGGACCATTGGTCAGGCTAGTGTGCAGCCTCTAAGAATTAGCTCTATTATCAACTACACCACCACGACCTTACCCGTAGCCTGGGCTGCTCCCCGATCCTCTCTTTCAATCTCCCTCTTCATGTGTCTTGTTTGACACTAGTGCATGCCAGTGTGGGCACAAACCATTTTCAAGAAACTTGGCAATGGGGGTATGACCGCATGTGTGTGTGTGTAGAAAACAAAAAAGCATGAATCCAAACAAACAAAACAATACATTCATGATTCAAAACTTATAGAGTATGAAGAAACTAATGAACAGGATGAAAGTAACAACCACAACAAAAATCCAAAAAAAAAAAAAAGGAAACCTTAATTTTCAGAAAAAAATGGACTTGACCAATGTTGACCAAGTTAAAAAAAAAGGATATGGTCCCAGTGACCATATCCAGTACGGTTTTGACCATACGCAGGATGTACCCACGGGCGAACCAGTACCATACATGTATGGTACAGGTATTGCTCCATAAAAGTAATACCCATATGACATAGGTGCATGCTTGATTCCCCACACCCTACAACACACTCATACAACATTGAGCACCGCATCTACTCCATTCTAACATCGTGAGTGAGTGCTTATATAATGAGGATTTCCCTAGTTAGATAGTGAGTTTGAGACTCTCTACATGCAATTTTTTTGTTGCTCCAGTGACTGTCCACATAGGTGAATTGTTGTTATTATTTACGAGGAATAAGCTACAACCTAGGTCCTGGGAGCAATAGTTAGGTATGTACTATTAGATGCTTCAACCTGGGCACTCAAGTTGACACCCAATACCTAGGCAGGTGGTGCAAGATGCACTTTCAAGTTTCAACTACATTTAACAAGTATAACCAGTCCACAAATGGGGCTTATTTTCAGGTTGCTTTCACTCTCTTGGACTAGAAATCCTACAGTGGAGAAAATGGTTGTGTTAAAAAAATAAAAAAAGAATGCTAAAGCGAACAAGTGAAAAAATGAGAGAAAAAAGAGAGGTTGGAGAGAGAGAGAGAAGGGGGGAAGCAGTTGTCCTCTCCTTATTGTTTTGAAGAAAAAAAATACCTCAAAGGAGCCTCCTTTCCAAATCTCAGAAAAGATGTCAAACTATGGAGTCAATCATCCATTTCTATAATTTTCTTTTTTCCACAAAAGAGAGTTCTCGTAGGTTTTTAACATTTAAAGGGGGGGGGGGGCACCATATTCTATGATAAGTGGCAAGGAGGCACTTTGTTTCATCAAATATCCACGGGCTAAACATAAATTCATTTCCAATTTTGAGGTTAAACATTTGAAGGTAAGAGCTGTGGCACCTTGGACTTTGTATAGCTACAAGTCTCCAAGAAAACTGATTAAAATAGTTTTTCTCCTATATAAATATTTGGTACTGCAACTTATGCTCTTCAACAAAACATGTGGTTTGTAGTAAAAGGAGAGCGCTATAACTCCAACCTTTTCAAGTTGAGGCTCACGAATTATGTAAGAATTTTCTCTAGTGATTCAGTTGTACTGTGTAACGCAACCTAAGCAGACAGAAGCCAGAATAAGTCTAGTCAGACAGCTCGATAAGCTGCCTATATGGAACCAAGTTTTCTCCTTTTTCTTTTACTGGGTTCTATGAAAAAAGATGTACAATAGTTGGGAGGTTCAACGCCATTTTAAGTCTCGTGAAGTCTTCGAAAAATGCTTTTCAGTCTGAAAGTTACCCTTACTTTTAAGTTTCTCCTTGTATCTATTATGGCCCAGCCCATCTGTGCCCCCATGTCCCCGTGTTTTAGGCAACAACTAATGTTTTTGACTACTTAGTGTACAAGCAACCAGGCAATTAGATGTCAGTCAGGAGTGGCCCGACCTTGATGACAACTACGGTGGAAGGTGTTGTCGCAGGCAGTCAGGAGAAACACAGAAAACTTGAGTAAAGAAAATAAGTGAAAGGCTAATGTCGATGTGATAAGCTTGCAAGTCGCGTAGAATCACAAACACGGTAATTAGGGGAACTGGAGCAGTTCTCCATGGAACCAAGATCCAATTGTTCCTCTCCATTCCAACTAAAGGAGAACGCCATACTGAGGTTCCTGCCATCTAATCCCCCTCAGACAGAAATTGCTTCTCACACATTTCACTTCAGGAAAAGCAAGCGAAATCCCTAAATATCCCAAAGGAATGGTTCTATCGCACATGCCGCAATAGGAAATAATACACCGCCTAAAGCTCGCCTACTCGTGCATTTAGCATTACAAAAAGAATACGGCCACCATGCAAGCCGAAGGTAACAGATCCCAAACCCTAATAAATAACCGATAACTAACACTAGCGCAAAGAAAAATATGACAGGTTCAATGGCGGAAGAAGAGAACAAAAGAGGTTCAATTATAGAAAAAACAAATAAACAACTTGCGGAAATGGGGGAACTGGAAGAAGAAAAGGAAAACCTGCTTTCCTTGGGTAACTCCTGAACGACAGAGGCCTGAGGCATGTCCACCTTGACGTTTGGGCAGCTGAAATTCCCCTTTCCATCAAACCGAGGCATCTCTACAAGGCCACCGCAGTTCGGTGGGAACGGCGAGACGCCGATGCCACCAACACCAGGGACGTGGCCATGACCGTGGTGGAGATGGAACTGCGCCTGCGCCTGCGCTTGGGCATGGACGTGGGCCTGGGCTTGAGCATGAGCATGAGCATGAGCTTGAGCTTGAGCTTGAGCTTGAGCCTGGGCGTGGGCGTGGGCGTGGGCGTGGGCGTGGGCGTGGACATGGGCGTGTTGCTGCTGCTGCTGCTGTTGGTGGTGGTGGCCAGATGTAGGGAAGCTCTTGGTTTGGACGAGAAGGTCGATGTGGTTACGGATGAAGGCACGCTTGTGGGAGAGGTCGACCCCCAATTTGCGCTCGAGCTGCTGACGGATGTCGCCGGAGGTGGTGACGGTGAAGTCTGCCTGCCGGAGCAGCGTCTCCAGCCCCGAGACTATCTCCTCGTCGCTCACCATCGCCACTCTACCATGTAACGGCAACCAAAAAAAACGACCCACCACAATCCACCTATCTCTCTCTGTCTCTCTCCTCCCTTCCCCCTTCTCTCTCTCTCTCTCTCAAACACACTTTTTCAAACCAAAACCAACAAACCGGGGCTATTTTGTTTTCCGACTTCTCGTCTGTCTCATTTTTGCTTTTTCTAACGACGACAATAACTTTCTAAAATCCGGATCCAAACCGGCCCCATCGGCTAATCCGCCCACCTGCCCCATCTGCACCTTGATATCTTTGCCATTTATTAATTTCTTTTCCAATTTTGTGCTCTTTTTTTTTTTTTTTGTTCGCCGCTTTCTCCTTTTAATAAGATGACGACGCTGCTTCCTGTGTTATGGCATAAGAGGGGAGGGCATGGAAGCCGCCTTCCCGTTATAGGCATGGCCCACCAAGGGTGCCTTTCAATTGTAAACAAACGCCCTGAGAGATGATTGTTCTTTAGGATAGAACAAAACGTCACGTTCACCATACTCATCTCGTATCTATCTTGTCATTGGTATTATATGGTTTTAAGAACAAAACACCATGTTTCTTTTGTCTGACATTTGTTTTCTTTGTTGTATGTCATGTCTGTCACGTTCTACATGTTCTAGGTTTGATGTATATTTTGTCTAGTATTTTGCATCATGTATAAGTTGTTTTGTTTATTTTGTCTATCTAGAACTCTTTGTTTGTTTGTTTTGTGCATTGCTTTTAAAGACTACAGACCTTATACAAAGCTTATGACATAAAAATCATTCATCATTTATATGTTCGGTAGAACAAAAGTATGTTATAGCCGTACTATTACAAAATTCATAAAAAAACCTGTTAAATCAAAATCAATGCATTCAATAACTTGATCTTGTTAAGTGAAGATAATACATGCCAATATAGCAAAATCAAGTTCATAGCTTGAACAAAAACATTATCAATGTTAGATGCTCAAATGTTCAAATAAACATTTTGAAGTACACTCATAGGAAATCAAAATACAAATGATTGGAGGCCAACATTTGGCATACATCGACACAGAAATGAATACAAAGGTTCATAAACCTAAGACAGTGAGTTTAGTCCTACAAGGCCACTGTAACTGATAAGACCTAGATGGTTTTTTTCTCAAACGTTGTATATCTCTCTAGTCCTCCCTCATAAACCACATAATATTTGGGACGAGACATCATCGTATGTTTGTGCATGTCATGGAAATAAAAAGACAAACAAACAATTAGATTACCCATATAAAGTATGAAAATAGTCTAGTATAGTTGAAACAATGACATATTACATAATGAATATATAGCACAGTAAAAGTATCATACTTGAGACAAAATATAATAAAATCAAAATAGCTCCTGTAAAAGAATGTAGCTCCTTGTTTTACTATCTACTCAAGTGGCATACGAAAGGAAATACAACCCTAATTTTTCATACAAGTCCCCCTTTACAAACACAACATTATTCGTTTCAGTAAATGAAAAAGCTGAATAGAACAATATCTATAGCCACAAAAAAGTGTATAAAATATTGTCTAGAATGCATTACAAATTACTGTGGTTTAATTTTTTTAAAGAACTTAGTGCATCCAAAAGGAGAAAAGAACTTAGAACACATCCATTCCTCAGTACATATATATGCTGATTTTTTTGCACTAAAGTATTAAAATAAAATGATGTAACCAACCTGACCTCAACAGAATCATGTTTTGCAACATTTCTTCAACCTCATAGCCTTTATCTCCATGCAGAAAAATAATATATTAAACCATTTTACATATACCTTTACCAACATCATCCGTACCACCAATGCAAAAAAAGAAGCCTAAGAGTGGCTTGGAAAATCTTGTGCTTGAAAGTTGAAAAGGAAGGCTTGCATTACTTTTTTAGTCTTTTAGTACTAGTAATATGAAGATTAGAAAAGAAAAAATGGAACTTTCTTACAGGAAAAATGAATTGAATTTGATAGGAAAATGTAGAACTAAACAGGCATGGTCCATTTGGAAACAAAATGTAGATTTCTCAATTAGAGAAATGCATAGTGAAAATGGGCACTGAAAAACGAAATATAAACAAATATAGAGGGACTAGTTTAATTAATAGAGGTATACCCAACATATTGTTTAGTTCTAGTGCCTACAAGCAACTTATACAATATAGGAAAGAAACAAGACAAAAAGGCTTGTAACGTGCATATAGGTTTGGACATGGATTACACTCAAGAGATGTAGCCCATAAATAAACCTCAGATAAGAGTGGTTGGGACATGGATATTATTTCAATGCAAAAAATGCCACACATTGCATTATAAGAAAAAAGTTAGTAAAGACTATACAAACATTTTGAGATCCTTGTTGCCCTCCATCCAGTGCAACACTTTTAGAAGAGAGACATCAGCTGCCCATTTTTTATAGGTTTGATCTCAAATCCACTAATTACTTTTTTGATCAAACTGAACATGAACCTATTCCATGGAAGAGAAAAAAACATGGGATAAATAACATAACTCAAAAACATAAAATGTGCAATTAATCAACCAACTCAACCTTCAACTTCATTACAAAAAAAGTCAACCTATCAATCTGAATATATATAGCATCCAATCAAATTGGTCATGACATTTATCAGTTGGCCTTTAGTAGTTCTATGTAGGGCTTCTTCTTTGTTTTGTCTTGGTATGTATCAGAAAGACCACCAAGTGTTCATCCACGTAGTTAGTTAGGCTAGATTATGATGGCCCTAAAAATCTTTGTCTCTTGCACTCTTCTTTCTAGTAGTTCATGCCAAAATATGAAAATTTTGTGCTGAGCTTTCAGCTTGGATGAGCTGCCCATAAATTGAGTTGAGCTTTGGCTTTGTTGACGGGGATCTTGTGCTCAAGCTTAGATGGATTAGTTGAGCACATTGGAACTCCTCTAACATAATTACAACTAGAATAAGAGCAAAAAATGGAACAATGAATTTTTAGTTCCAAGTGTGTCTTGAACTTTTGTTGCAACAAAAGATGCTACATCTCTTGAGTATTTGTCAAATTCTTTTCTTAACTGATACTTTTTTGTAACAAAAAAAGATCTTTTAATAATATATTTGCTCATGAATTAAACAACAGATGATTAAATAAAAAAAGAGGTACTGACATTTCATCAAACATTTTGTGTGTTAGGAAATGTATATACACAAAATTGATGAGAATAGTGGAGTTCCGCTTTATCTTACAGTAAATCCAGGATGAAAGACGATAAATGGGTGAAAGGGATAGGAAGACACAACATCCACCCAAGCTGCATCAGCCATGGGTGATGCAAAATCTCAGCCACAAAGAGAGAGAGAGAGAGAGAGAGAGAGAGCACATATTACACATACCTGCAAGAACCACCACTGATTTGAGAGGAACCACCTTCATCGCACTTGGCATCAGAAATAGTTTATGAATTATAGTTTTAGCTCTAAAAGTTCCTCAACTCTACTGTGTTTCTGTGTGTATATTGCTAAGACACTACATCAGAATTTGAAAATAATAATACATATAAAAAGTAGACCTTGTCTTGCTCATGTTTCAAACCAGACAAAAAATAGATATCTGATAGTTACGAAATTCATGATGAAATTAGGAGGCCAAAATAGACTAAGACCTAGTAAGACCAGGTATTAGTTGGTCAGTGGCAACCTTGGCCATGTCCAATGGTATATTGGTAATTAGCTACTCGAGATGAAATTATGCTAAACATGATTAACTTAGCTAATGACAGTTTAAGATATTAAACTACTAATTAGTGACATATTAGAACTCTTAAGCTAGTATTCAACACTAAACTAAACTGAAACTAAAACTAATCATTTAAATCCAATTAATTGAACAAACCTCCTCAAAATATATTATCATTTTTCTAAACCTCCTCAAGATAGAGTAGTAAATTATGATATAATATGCAATATAACAATAAAAAATTTTGGCTATAAATAGGGGTTGCCACCCCCTTTGCAACGTGAGGGAGAAAGTGAAGAGAGAGAAGAGAAAAAGCAGAGAGGAAAAAGAGGGAGAAGAGGAGGAAGAGAGAGAAGAAGAGAAAGAGGGAGGGGAAGGGAAAAAGAGAGAAGAGGAGACACAGAGAGAGACAAGGAGAAAGAGAGAGAAGAGGGAGAAGAGGAGAAAGAGAGAGAAAGTAGAGAGAGCAGAGAAAAGGAGAGGGTAGAGAGAGAAAATTGAGGAAAGAGAAAGTGTATGTCGGTGACGAAACTTTGTCGAATCCTTCATCTCATGCGTTATTGTCACACCCCAACCTTTTGACCCTCAAATAAAATTATTTCCTAAACATAAAACATTGAGGTGTGACGACACAACAATTCAAAAAGGAGGGAGCTATGCCAATCGAAACAATGTGGCAAACTTTCATTTATATAACAATTTCAGTTCATACAAAATCACATCTATGTGCATGACAAAAATGCCCCAAACCATATAATTGATGCCTAATAAAAACAAGACATCAATATAACTAAAACAAAACGCGCCGGCACTACAAAAGACCCAAAACCTCCCCAGTAGGATGTGAGTGCAACCATCTGATCAATCTGCTGCCCCGAGTCTGCCAAAACCTAAAAAATAAAAACAACAGAAGGCTTAGCCTTCGTAGTATGACAGCAAGCCAGGTAAAAGCCCAAGCCCTTTAGGTATGAACTCAAATATGAGATAATCACAATTATCAAAGCAAATCATCATCATGTCATGACAGGGCATAATCACATGACTTGACAAGAAGACCCCTCACATAGACCATGACATGTAAGGCCACGACATGCATAAACATATCATTCTCATTCATTATTCACTCACGTGTACATCATTCATACACATTTCATTTATATTCTTTTCATTTTCATTAGCTTCTGTGAATTGACAGTTCCTGTGGGTGCAAACACAGGCACGTGCACACCGCGAGTGGCCTACAACAGAGAGACAACCCTTGTGGTGACCCGAAACAATATGGATTCATTCCCGCTGCAGTTTGGGAAGGCAGGAGCCCAACGTTCCAAGCACATCACACAACAATACCCTGGGGACTTGCACTGCCTGTGCTCCAAACAAGTGAGACCAATAGTGAAGGCATGACAACTCCCAAACACAATGCCACAACCCATTGACCTCTCGTCTCTTATTCTTTCATTCTTATCATTATAATTGCACATTCACAAAATGACTGGCTAGCTCATGAGGTTGGTTCACTTCACGAGTGCACCCACACCTCCAATTGCCTCTACACGAGGGCTACACATATCATTAATATTCTTAACTAGCCGTCATAACAATAGAGATCGTTCAATCTCATTCAATTGTATCATTGCCCACGGCAATACATATACAATAATTCACAACATTCACATTCATAAAATATCACATCTTATCAAATACACCAATCATATCTTTCAAAACTTAGCCAAATCCCGGAGAGTAGTCTCAATCCGTGATTGGCTCATAGCTGTCCTAGGTAATTATCATTCTAGGATGCTTTCTAATGCAATTGGGGTCGAGGAGATACTCGACTCGATACCCCACCTCATCTGTCCTAAGCAGTTATCAATCTAGCATGCACATGCAATTGCGTAGAAATTTTTAAACAAAATTAATCACATAAGCATTAAACTTTCATGCATACATTCCTTCAATCACATCACAATCCAAGGGTCCAACGATCCTAGAAACACACATTCACAAGCTGGCTCCAGGCAGAGATTTGTCGGGAATGCTGCCATACCTGTCGCGCATCCACAAAACACTTCAAAATGCCTATAGCTTTACGTCTTGTTGCTCAAGGTCTACTGAACGTGCCTGGTGTACCTGCAAACACAATCAAATGGTAAGTTCTCTACTCGTTTCGCTTTTCGATTTATACAAATATGAAAATATAATCATTGAGGCATGTCATCACTTTAAGAGGGTGTTGACGGGTAGTGTCGACCCACAAGACCCTCCAATAGGCCACTTCTCAACTTCTTGACGTTGCCACCAAATGTCAAAACTCAAGGCTTCGATCAAATCCATCACTAACACATTTCTCATTTGCTTTTTTAGTTGAGGCGACTTCTCCACAATTAAGATTCTCAACATACAACGCTATGTACATCAATAGAAGCATATTTCCCAAGCTCGTTAAAATAGTTTTAAACCTTCTCCACAACATCACAATCTCTACCATGTTTCTTAATTGCTTCGAACATCAACCCACCATGCTAAAAGATAGATATACATGTGGATTCTCGTCCTACTCAAAACAGTCCTAAACTTCTCTAAAAATAGCAACATTGCTACAATGCATTCCAAATCATCAAATCATGAGTCTAGCATTCTCAAATAATAATTATACATGCTCTAATAGATAATATTAGTCGATTTAGGCTCGGTTAGGCATCACTCACCCCAATCTTAGTGTCCAAACTACTGCAATGTTCCCGGCAGCCACCTCAAATGTTTGATTGTGCGCCAACGCCAAAGATTGCTCACTGCCTTCACCACCAACGCCTTCAATTCACTCGTATGAGGGGAAAGATGCGTCCCCAAGCTGCCAACTGACCACACAGCCACACATGGGTGAAAAATCAGTGAGAAAGAATGCATGCAAGATAAGGGTCTGCTGTGAGAATGAGGTAGTCGACAAGGCAAAAAGGGAGGCTCGACTGATAGGGAGGGTTTGGTTGAGGGAGACTCACATGGTTAGGGAGAGGAGCCGATAGAGAGAGATGGGAGAGGGTTGCATAGTTAGGTGAGGTTGCAGGTAGAGAGGGGAATGGAAAAGAGGGTTCGAACAGGGGGGAGAGATAGACAAGAGGGTGAGAGGGAAGAAGAGAGAGAGAATGCATAGAAAAAGAGAGAGACGGCCAGAGAGAGGGTGCTGACGGAGAGGGGAGAGTGCAGGCAGAGAGGGCGAGAGAGCGTGAGAATGGCGGAGGAGGGGAATAGCATGAGAGAGAGAGGGTTGCGTAGGAGGGAGGTTGTGCGGTTGAGAGGGGAGACGATAGAAACAACGAGAGAGGGAGGAGGAGAAAAGGGAAGAAGAAGAGGGAAAGAAGGGGAAGAAGCAGAGGTCGAGAGGGCTTACCAGAGTGCCACCACCGTAGTCCTTCCTCCACCGACCCATGCATTGCTGCAGCCACCTTCCGCCTCCCGTTTCTCTCTGTCGTGCGAACCAGCGAGAGACGAAGGAGAAGGAGACGTTGAGGAAGGCGAGGGAGAAGAGGCGTCAGGCTCCAATGCGGGTGGATTCGGGTCCGGGTTTGGACCCGATCCGACCCACCTGTACGAGACGAGCGCTACATCCTACCCTCCTTAAAATAAAATTTCGTCCTCGAAATTTAGATCATACCTCAATGCAAGAACAAGTGTGGATACTTCTTTCCCATATCCTCCTCGAGTTCCCATGTGCTCTCCTTTAACCCATGGTGTTGCCATTCCATTCTCACTAAAGGAATTCTCTTAGTGCGAAGCACTTGCTCTCTTCGATCCACAATTCTAATAGGCTTTTCTTTCATTGTCAAATCATCTTGCACTTGAATACCTTGAAAGACAATCACATGTGCATGATCTAGTACGTACTTTCGAAGCATGGAAACATGAAAAACATCATGAACATGACTCAAATTAGGTGGTAGTCCTAATCTATATGCCACCTCTCCGATCTTCTCTAATCTCTCGAAAGGTCCAATGAACCTCGGGCTCAACTTCCCTTTAATACCAAATCAAAAAACACCTTTAGTAGGTAAAATCTTCAAGAATACATGATCACCAACCTCAAAAGCCAACTTTCTACGTCAAATGTTAACATAACTTTTCTGTCTACTTTGTGCAATCAACAACTTTTTCCTTATCAATTGTACTTGGTCAGTATAATGTTGCAATACCAAAAGGTTTTTGATCACCAAAGGGTTTTTGATCTTGCCATCACCCAATTCCATTCAATAAGTTGGTGATCTGCATGATCTTCCATACAAGGCCTCAAAAGGTGCCATCCCGATACTAGAGTGGTAGCTGTTATTATCAGCGAATTCTGCCAATTTCACATGTTTCTCTCATTCTCCTTTCTAATACAAAACACAAGCACGCAACATGTCCTCTAAGGTTTGAATGGTGCTCTCAGATTGCCCATTAGTTTGGGAGTGAAATGCTGTGCTCAACTTAAGCTTGGTACTCAATGCCTTTTGCAATTACCCCCAAAACCTAGAAGTAAAATGTGGATCTCGATTCGCAATGATAGACTTTGACACTCCATGCAATCTCACTATCTCGCCAATGTATAACTCTGCGAGACTTTCCAATGACTGATTGATTTTGATTGGCAGAAAATGAGTGGACTTCGTAAGTTGATCAACAATCACCCATATGACATCATGTTGTCTTTTGGTGTGAGGCAAACCAACTACGAAATCCATCGTAATGTCCTTCCATTTCCACACTGGAATATCAATCCTCTGCAACAAGCCTCCTGGTCGTTGATGTTCTGCCTTGACCCGCTGGCAAAATAAACACTTTGCTACATATTCTGAAATTTTACACTTCATTCCAGGCCACTAGAAATTTCGTTTCATATCCTGAAACATCTTTGTACTACCAGGGTGTATAGAAAACTTAGAATTGTAAGCTTCATCAAGTAACTGACACTTCACTCCTTCCTCTCTAGGGACCCACAATCTTTGTTGAAACTACAATGAACCATCTTCCTCTTGATACCAAGAATAATCTGTCTTCTTGATACCAAGAATAATCTGTCTTCTTACTTTTTTCTGCTTTTTTAGCAAAATCAGGATTTTCATTTTGCTTCAATATAAGCTCTTTCATCAAAGGATGTCGTATCAAGGCAGCCATTATTTCTTTATTATCGTCACAAAGGTAAGACTGTCATGCTATCACATCTTACAACAATGTCCAAGAATAAGTCAACATACTGCACATTATTGCCTTAGCATGTCTGCTCAAAGCAACAGCCACCACATTCGCCTTTCTTGGATGATATGATATTTTGAAATCATAATCCTTTAAGTATTCAATCCATCTTCTTTGTCTCAGATTTAGATCCTTTTGGGAGAATATGTACTTTAATGACTTGTGGTCTGTGAACACCTCAAATATTGCCCCATAGAGGTAGTGTCTCCATATCTTTAATGTGAACACAACTACTCCCAACTCTAAATCATGAGTGAGATAATGTTGCTCATATGCCTTCAACTGTCTTGATGCATAAGCTACTACACAACTATGTTACATCAATATACAACCATAACCGATTCCTGATGCATCAGTGTACAATACAAATCTAGAATAACCCGATGGAAGCATCAAAATAAGTGCGGTGGTAAGCTTATCCTTCAAAGCTTGGAAGCTCTTCTCGCACTCTTCATTCCAAACAAATTTCACTCCTTTTCTCAATAGCTTAGTCATGGGTGTAGTTATTTTCAAAAAGTCTTGTATAAACCTGCGATAGTATCCTGCCAATCCCAAAAAGCTTCTAACATCAGTTACGCTACATGACGTCTTCCAGTCTTGTACTGCCAACACCATAGCCAGATCAACGAAAATTCCATCCTTCGAGACCAAGGAAGTTTACCTTCTCAAATTCACATTTTGAGTATTTGGCATATAACTTATGCTTGCGAAAAAGACCCAACACACTTCTTAAGTGATCTCTATGCTCTGCCTCACTATCTGAGTACACCAAAATGTCATCAACAAAAACAATAACAAATTGATCCAAGTAGTCTTGGAAAACCCAATTCATGAGGTCCATAAACGTTGCGGGAGCATTGGTCAACCCAAAAGGCATGACCCTGAATTCATAGTACCCATATCTAGTTCAAAAAGCAGTCTTAGAAACATCTTCCTCCCGTATCAAGAGTTGATGATAACCTGTCCTCAGATCGATCTTGGAGAATACCTTTGTATTCTTAAGCTGATTAAACAAGTCTTCAATTCTTGGAAGCGGATACTTATTCTTGATAGTGACTTGATTCAACATGCGGTAGTCTATGCACAAGCACATCGTTCCATCTTTCTTCTTAACAAACAATACGAGTACTCCCTAAGGTGACACACTAGGTCGAATGAAGCCCTTATCTAAGAGCTCCTGCAATTGCTTCTTCAATTCTTCTAACTCTACCAGTGCCATACGGTATGATGCATTAGAAATAGAAGCTGTCCCTGGTAACAACTCTATTTTGAATTCAATTTCTCGTGTTGGAGGCAAACTCGACAGCTCATCAGGGAACACAGCACATATGAGCAACAAATGGACTATGCCATTAGTGTTCATATGACTTAATTGTCTAGGATGTGTCGAAATCCATCCCGAACCATGCACCGGTTTATTGTACCGTTCAGTGGGCTAGGCTGCGAGACATAGCTAGCCTTAATTGGTCATGATAAATAGTAGCTCTTAGGCTACTACGAGTCAGTTTTGGTTAGATAGCCTTGGCCATACCTATAGTACAGCTAAAACTGGGTGAGCAATTGATTTAGTTAAGATTTAATGTTAATAATACATAATTAGATTAATCACATAGTTTATAGAGTTGTTAGACTAGAAAAGTTGAAATTTAGCAAGCTTGAACTAAGTTGCAAGTTTAAGCAAATGGCTTAAGTTAATTAAATTAAATTTGATTCTTTGAATACATGTTCATGCATACATGCATGTTATTTAGTAGTATCTATTTTTGAAAGTAAATGCCACATGCAAATAGGGAACTTGAGCTGTGTTGGTCATACAAGCTCGATATTGAGTTCCAAGAGTGAGGTGTTTGATGATAAACTCGTGTTTTAGGCTCTAAGATGAGCATATTTGATAATGCAAGCAGGGTAGTGATGATAGATGTGGAAGAACACTTGTGCATTAAATTGATTGAGCATAATGGTTGTGTATTTACTTTAAGCAAATGTTTGCTCATGGCTTGAGTTATCATTATGATGTGGGCAACAGCCTAGGGCTGGTTTTATATTTTTGGGTTGATGGAATGAGGGGAAGGTTCGAAAGCGACACAATATATCAGAAAGATGATGCAAGAACTAGTAATGGTCAGGAAAGACCACTAGTGGGACTGCAATTTTTTGTAACCAACATATGAGACTAAAACTAGTGGTCTTAAGTTGTTTGAGACTAAAACTTGAGAGCTGTGACTCACTGACATATATATAAAGTAATGTTTTTTTATTAATCGGTGTTTTTCATTAGCAACATTAACTACTAGGACAGATCGTGCCATGCACTAATCATGCAGCAAGTTATCTATACACAATAGACAAATCAGGCCTATGGCAACCATGTAGGTGTGTGATTGTTTCGCTTTCACTACAAAAAAAAACTCTATATCTATTTTCTTTTCGTGTTTAGTTGTGTATGACATTGGAGCATTACATTTAATGGTATTAGAGCAACCCCATTCTTTTCTTAGATTAGCCTCTGATCATAGCATCATCCAGAAGGTGAGTACTAGGTAAAAGTTATTGTTAAGATATTGAGACATCCATTATGATTTACTTTAAATAAAACAATGAAAGGTTATCTAATTAAGAAATAAAAAATTATGCATTGTAGAGAGTAAATCCTTAATTCACGTAATAATATCTCAATATATTAGATGGAGGTCTCGACAGGATGCTGCAAGAACTAGTAGTGGTCAGGAAAGAGGCAAGGGTCATCAGCCAAGAGGCCAGGTGGATCTCATGGAAATTCTATGAACAATTTTTGGCAGACCTTGGCCCAGGCAAGTACTCAGTCAGCAGATTTGGCTTCACCATAAAAACCAACTGTGTTACTATAGTAGTTTCTAGCAACCAACATAATAAATTCATAAACTTGAATCTACCGAAATTTACAGGAGGTATATACACAATGGATGCCAGAGAGTGGCTAGATGAAATCAAAGAGGCATTTGAACTGGTGGATGTACCAACTAACCTCAAACTGAAATTTGGCGCCTACATGCTTAGTGGAGATGCCTAAAACTGGTGGAAAACTATTAAACAGATAAAGTTTGACAGTTAGGTAGTAACTTGGGAGCAATTCAGGCAGAATTTCACAGAAACATATATTGCTGATCATGTCAAGAAAAGGCGGATGCAAAAATTTCTTGAGTTAGCTTAGTATGGCAGAACTCTTGAAGAGAATATCTGTGAGTTCCATCATCTGGAAAAGTATTGTCTAAATACATACATTACTGAAAAGGTCAGGGTAAATAAATTTATAGAGGACTGAATGATAATTTGAGGTTGAGAATGGTGGGAGCAAGTCCTATTGACCTAACACATGCAATTGAGAAAGTGACTCAGATACAAGAGACTTTCAGTCAAATTCAAGGTCAAGGAAAAAGAAAGTTTTATGGGTCTAAATCATCACCTCGATCCCCAACTACGAAACCTTTTGTGCCCAAATATGAGCCTTTTCCACCAACTCCAATTAGTAAACCTTTTTCTCCAAACATGCCTAATACAAAAGGCCATCATCCTTGCCACCGACTACACTCTGGAAGACTATGCCCTTACAAGGGCATGTTTAGATTGTGCTGAACAAGGACATTTTATTAGAGAATGTCCGAAGAAACAAGGATTTCCTCCACAAGGACCACAATCTGTAAATAGATTTCCAACCAAGAAAGTACCAGATGGGTGTATGCACCAATGATTGAGAGCCATTCAAATCCAAATTTTTTTGAAGGAACAAGTATTGAGAACAAACAGGATACAGTAGTAAAGGTGAAATGGCAGCAACACAGACCTATTGACAGTACTGGGGAGTTGAAAGCCGATATGCAAAACACTATCCCCAATTGTTTTTCATAGAGATAAGAAATTTTGGGGATGAAATTTTCTTAAGGGGGTAAGAATTGTAACATCAAGCTTTCTTGCCATCATAAACAGTTTATGAATTACAGTTTTAGCCCTAGAAGTTCTAGAACCTATTGTGTTTCTGTGTGTATATTGATATCAGAATTTGAAAATAATAATGCATATAAAAAATATATGACCTAATCTTGCCCATGTTTTGAACCAAAGAGAAAATGGCTGTCCGATGGTTACAAAAATTTGCAGCCAAACTAGTGGTCTCTAGGTCTAAGGTCCCAATCCTTTCATTTCTCCTCTTTGAAAAATTGATTTTTTTTAATAACAGCTTCACTATACTCCAGCCAAATATCTCTTTGAGGTTAGCTGAGACAACTTAAGCCAAGTTTGAGCTTCTTGGAGCTCAATTTGAGCTTGTCCACTCAAGCTAGGCTCAAGTTCAAGGGGAGCTTGAGCTCCACTTTTGACACTTGAGCCAATTTCTGAACTAGGCTCGTGTACATTCCTATAGGCAACAACCCATCATGACAATGCATTTCATTAGATTCATGAAAATGTACAAAACATAACAAAGAAAACAAAGGAGAGCTCTTGGAAAAGAGTGCTAATTTTAGTGGATGGGTGATATACAGTATGGCATAAGAAGGGAGGGTGTGGAAATTGCCTTCCTTCTATTGACATGCAACCTCAGAGGCCTCGACAACCACTCTATAATATATTTTGAGGAATTTTTTTCAATTAATTGGATTTAAATGATTAGTTTCAATTCTAGTTTAGCTTAATTTCTAATCCTCTAGCTTAAGAGCTCTAATCTATCATTAGTTGGGCGTTTAAGCTTGTAAACTGTCATAAGATAAACTTAATCATGATTAGCATAATTTAATCTTGAATAGCTAATTACTAATCTATTGGTCATGGCCAAGTTTGCCACTAACTAAAGACCATAATACCCCGATCTTACTGGGTCTTTGGTTATGACTCACTACTGAAACCAAACTTAGTGAACCATTTGAATTACAACTCACTAGTGCTGGAGTGAGCTTGCTTTCAGTAATGATACTCACTTATTATTATTTTAACAATCAATAGAAAACATAAATTTTACATTCAAGTGATATATTAGAAATCTTGCTATGATTTTCATTGTACTCAGTGGTTGTCTTGATACTATAAGTATCTGTGTTCATTAGGTTCTCAATTGTGACAAATGATGCTCATTGACCGTGCGGCTGAAGGGATGGGGGATTGCTAGGAAGAAATGCGATAATGTCATATACATTTTCCCTACGTACTTTTGTATGTACATTCTTGTACACCTTTTGAAGTTGTTTGAGGCCAAAACTTGAGAGCCACGGCTCTCCAACATATGTATAAAGTAATGTTTTTTATTTATAGGTGCTTTTCATTAATAACATTAATTGCTAGGATAGATCATGTCATGTCGTAATTACGCAGGCAAGTTATCTATATGTAATAGACAAATTAGGCCTGCACCAACTATGTAGGCGTGTGCTTGTTTTGCTCCCACTACAAAAAAAAAAAAAAAACTCTGTATCTAGTTACTTTTTGTGTTTAGTTGTGTATGACATTAGAGTGTTACATGTAGTTAGTGAGAAATAGACAAAGAAAAGAGCATCTTGTGTCACCATGGCCAACACAACTATCAGCGTAGTGAGTGAGAGAAAGAGAGAGTGGCAAAAGAAGGTTCATACTTACGAGAAGATGAGAGCTTAGATGGAAAGAAGTTGGAGGTGAGTGGGAGAGACTGTGAATAGGTTTCATCAGGAGGGAAAAGGAGAGATTGTGTGAGAGTAAGCAATGTTTCAACAAGAGGGAAAGGAAGAGAACAGCAAGGGAAGTGAGAGTTTCATTGAAAGGGGTGCTTCTTGCTGAGGGTGAGCATTTCGTGGCAAACCATGGAACACCACAAAATGGGGTTGGGTTTTTATACCCCCCTTTTGTGTCAGCAAAGTGGAAAATGGAACATGTTGTTCCATTCCGCAAAATTCTAGCCCATTCAAATGACCACTAAGGGCCCACACCCCATAATGGGTCCATGTCCATGGGAGTGGCTATTGAGGCCTCTAAGGGTGCGTGTCGATAGAAGGAAGGCAACATCCACACCCTCCCTTCTTATGCCATACTGTATATCACCATGTACATCCACTCTTTTCCAATTTCTCTCTTTTGTTTTCTTTATGTTTTGTATATTTTCGTGAATCTAATGAAACGCATTGTCATGATGGGTTGCCTATAGGGATGTACACAAGCCTAGCTTGGAACTCCGGTCAAGTGTCAAAAGTGGTTGCTCAAGCTCTGCTTGAGCTTGAGCTCAAACTGACTTCGAGTGGACGAGCTCAACTTGAGCTCCAGGAAGCTCAAACTTGGCTCGAGTTGTCTCAGCTAAACTCAAAGATAGATTTGGCTGGAGTATTATGAAGCTGTTATATAAAAAAAATCAATTTTTTTAAAGAGGAGAAATGATAGGATTTGGACCTCAGGCCTAGAGGTTGCTAACCAGGGCAGAAAACTAATGAAGCTGCTTTTTTGTTGTAATAGTAATGTGAATCATTGTTATATATTCTCTTTGCGAGATTTACTCAAGTGTAAATGGGTGGAGCTTGCCTATCTCGAACTTGGCTCGTTTACTTAACAGAATTTATTTTTTAACTTGAACTTGACTCATTTATTAAACAAGTTTAATCATATGAGTTCATGTCAAGCCGGAGTTGACTGGACTCATTGAACATCCTTAGTTGCCTAGTGGTTTTCACGATTGCTTAATCATGTTGAAATATTTGGAAGGACACTTTGCATCATTCTGCCTTATATATCTTGTACACGTCTGTCTTTCTCGCTTGCAACTGACTTGTTATTGACATCAGAAGATGGTCACACAAATATGTGACGTAAGTTCTGTCACAATATTTTAATTTTTAATGGTTTGAAGCAGTACTTGAGGAGAATATAAGGAGTTTTAGATATGACTTAACTTGCAACATTGTCTTGTATTATTATAGAACTTTTAAATGTTATGGTAATTGGCAAATGTATTTTATTTGCTAGTTCAGTCTAGCTGGTTGTTTGTCGAAAATATTAATATTGATTCTCTTAATAGTGTCCAGCTTGAAATGTCCATGCCACAAGACAGTTTAAAGCATGCCTGAATGAGTTGATAAGATGTCTCACCACATAGGGTTGTATTTCAAGTGATATAACTTTATGAATGAAATTTGGTGATTTTTTCTTTGAAAACCGTGCTTCACTTACCCAAATCACTTCAAAAGGACATCCTTCTTTGTTTATGGGATATCTTGTCTGGTACAAGCCATCTAGAGAAAATTATCTCTTTCACTTGCGTCTCATGTCCTACAGATGCATTCCCATAAAATGGCATTGTAGTTTGTTCCATAAAAAATAATGCAGGACATCGAAATATATTTGGCAATCAGGATAAACGCGTAGTCTTTATATCGAATGTCAACCATGCAAATGCAAGCATCATGTTAGTAACCCGGAAATATATTCTCATACTAGTTTACTTGGGGATGTGAATTATAATTAATTTTGATAAATGTTTAGATTGTATATTTTTGAAGCATTATATATTCAAATAAACCACATGGTGGATTCTATGTTCATGACTGCAGCAACATCGGATCTAGAATTTTAAAAAGTGATTAAAGAGATCACCTGTTAATTCAAGTCTAGCTATACTTTTTTGCTCGATCATTTTACGAGATACATATTCATGTGCTTGTGTATTGTGTCCCAACACATCAAAAACTTCCTACTTCAACCTTCTTCTAAATCTGCCTATGAATCCCAGAGGTCCAAACTCAGCCACAACTAATATCATCTTATTTTAAAGCAAAATATTCCAATAGGATTATGTTAGAACATATTGAGCTGGCAATGCCATTAATATCTGCTCCAAGGCTAGCTTTCCCTTTTGCATGATACAAGATATATAATATTCATGTTCGAAATGTGAAAGCCGAAAGATAATCTCAGTGCTTAATATACAGTATCTATGGACTACAATAATTCTTTAGTGGGTATCATAATATTGCATGATTATATATGAGGTGCCTTGTCCCCATGATAGCATACACAAGTTTGCATGTTTCACTGTTACCAAAGTATTGGCTGGTATTTTTCATAGCAGCCCCTTGAATTTTTATATCTTGACTTTTGTTCTTTTCTGTTTTATTAAATGAATCTTGTTTATTTTTAATCTATTTTTTTTAAATATTTAATTATCCAATTTTCATTAGTGTCTGTTTTATAAAATAAGGGTACCGATCTTTGATTCCAAGCAACGTAGTAAAAAAAATCGTCATCACATTTATATAAATCTAATGGATGTTATTAAGAATAGATGCACCTGAAGCGCCCCTACTTCACACCCACATGGTCAGCACATCAGTTGCATATATTCTTTTCTAAGACTACCAGAAAATGTAAGTACATATATGAATCTACGTACTTATTTTGATATACTTGGTAACCATTTGTGTATTAGTTAAGAAGCATGTTGTCATGTCAAATTTCTTTGTCGCAAAGAGTGGCCCAACATTTGGACCATTCAGAAATCGTAGGTCAACTTTTGAGAGACTTTGCGGTTAATTTTCAAGTAGTTGTTCCCAGATAATTACTTTCATAAAATCGTAAGTACACTACAAAAAACCTAGGTATTACTGATGGCCAGAACATGTCGGTGAAACATGGCAATGCGTCGGTTTAGGGATCCATCACCAATGCACACAACTTAGGTAAACGTTGACTATTACTGATGTCCAAGCACGTTGGTAATAGTCTGCTTTTCTCATCTCAGCAAACGTCATTAAAACCTTATACCCCAACACTTATCCTAGATGTTGGTAAATTTTTAACTGACGTCTGTAGCTGAACATCGGTAATTTTCATTGGAAAAAAGTTTCATCGACTTGAGAATGGTCACGCGCCGGTAAAACTAGTTTCTTTCAGTACTTCTACCAATGTCCATAGCTAAATGTTGGTAATTTTCACCAACAAAAAATTTCATTGATGCGAGAATGGTCACACATTAGTAAAACTAGCTTTGTTTTAGTACTTTTACTGACATCCAGAAAAGGATGTCGATAAAAATTATTTTTTAGCAATGTCTGAGTTGCAGACGTTGGTAAAGGCAAACTTCAATGACATGATGTAGTCACATGTTAGTGAAGGCAGGCTTTCACCCATGTCTGCCTCTAGACATCAGTAAAAGTTGTCTTTTCATCGCTGAGAGATTTTCCACACATCGGTGAGTCCATCTTTTTTGTAGTGGTAATAAAAGGTAGCTTCGGAAAACCACGAACCTATCCTTCTATGAAGGATGCCATTTTACTTGCCTACTGTAGTCTTTCTCCCATGTGCTTTAAGTTATTTATATTTGTGAGGAATTTATCGAAGAAAAACAAAGGTAATTTAGACTTAGTTATGTGAATTATTATTCATTTAGTGGGGAGAAGTTATGCTTTGTGATTTAGTGCATGATTTGACACAGAGTTTATAAAAGAAATAAGAAGCCATTGTGTCAATGATGGGTCATTAATTTAATAAGGAAACTCATATTTGAGGGTGAGGACTTAAAAAAAGCCCAAATATCATGTTTTGTAAAGGAAGTGTTCAGAAAGGCTTCTCACCACTATATATACCAATAGAGACACTACAACAAAATGCCTTGTTCTTGAAAATGGATAGCCGTTGAGAGAGCAGAGGGGAGACTACCAACGACAAAATACATTGTCTGAGAGAGTATGTGGAAATGGAAGTTGCCACTTTTGAAGATCGATTGAGAGAATGGTTGCTGTTGATGGCACTTGTGGTCGGCAAAAATCATCACAATAGAGCAGTTGAAATGGGTGCTCCTACTGGGCACTATTGTTGCCAATAGTCATAAGGATAATGTTGGCCACCAAAAATTCAAAAAAAAGGCCAAAACCATCAATCGTAGATTGGGATGTACTTTCTCCAATGGTTTTTGGTACCAAATGCAACTTTCTCACTGGATCAAAGTGGTAGGTCTGTGCTTTTCTTTTTCAATGATGAATCTTCCATATTACTTCTGCAGCTTCAGTGCTTGTACCTTCAAAACCCCCAAAATGAGCTGCATAACCCAGTTTGATTCTTCCCCAATTTTCTAGCGGCAAAACTTCCCCAATTCATAGCATCCCCAAATCTGCTACAATAACCTAAGCAATGTCAAAAATGAAAGGTGAGAAATCTAGGAAGGGGAAAGGATGAATTATATTCCTTGTATATGAAATTACACATATTTATAGCATATATGCACAATGAGATCCATGAATCAAGGATTCTGGCATTCAAAGGATATGGCTGTTACACCGGTCATTACGGAAAAGTAAATAGTTAAGTATGCAATATCCTTGATTTTCTATATGGGAACTACTACCTATCTTATCATGAAACATTAATTTCTAAAAAATCTGATACTCCCATTTATGTTGGTGTGCGGAGGTTAGTAGCATGCCTTAAGTTGGTGTGCATAGGTTAGTAGCACCTGACTTGCCAATGAAGTTTTGGCAAGTTTCTCACCTAAGTAGTTTTGTAAAAATATATGCTAATTGAAGATGAGTAGACATATGATGTGGATGAATGATGCTCCTCTAGATCTTTTCTCTCACAAAGTGACAATCATGCTTTATATGCTTGGTGCACTCATGAAATATGGGATTCACCGATATATATAAGGTAGCTTGATTGTCGTAACAAAGATGAATTGTCTTAGTGTGGTATAATCCCAAGTCCATTAACAATACTCCAAGCCACATTATTTCACTTGCCATGGTCGCCATTGCTCTATATTTTGCTTCAGCAGGTGAACATGCGACCATTGATTGTTTCTTCAACCTCCATGAAATGAGACTCTTCCCAAGGTACACAATGTAACCATTGATGGACCGTCTATTCGTTGGGCAAACAGCCTAATCTGAATCACAATATATGCTTTGAGTTGTGGATCAGTCGATGTTGGTAAAATAATTCCTTTGCTCGGTGAAGATTTGAAGAAGATTAACACATAAAGAACAACCTCATAATGTGTAAGCCTTGGCGTTTGCATAAACTGACTAATTATCTGCACTAAAAACATAATATCTAAACAAGGCACAGTTAGATAATCAAATGTCCAACCAAACGGTGATATTTTGATGAATCTTCTAGAAGTTTGCCATCTTTTGTTGAGAGTTTTAGCTTTTGATCCATAGGAAAATCAACAAGCATGGCTCCAATAACCTTGCATCTGCCAATATGTCAAGGCTATACTTTTTCTGACTAAGAAATATACTAGTTATCACACAAGCAACTTCTATTTCCAAAAAAATATTTGAGCATTCCCAAATCTTTGATGTGAAAACAAGTGTACAAAAATTGTTTCACGTTAACTATGCCTTCATTGTCATTCCCTACAATGATAAGGTCATTGGCATACACTAATATGACAATAAATTTTTCATCAGTGCGTTGAGTAAACAATGTATAATCAACAACTGATAGAACAAAATTTTGCATCTTTTAGGGCTGATGTAATTTTTTTGAAAAAGTTTTGAGATGACTATTAAAGCCCATATAGAGATTTGTGAAGTTGACAAATCTGGTTGCTTGGATACTCCCCTTGAAGCAAAAAACCAGATGGTAAGGTCATGTATACCTCCTTGTTAAGATCTTCGATCTTCATGATTGAAAGCATTGCTGACATCCATTTGATATAAAGACCATCCTTGAATGGAAGCAAGGGCGAGCAATATTTGCATGGTCGTCATTTTGTTGACTGGAGCAAAGATCTCGTGATAATCAAGTCCTTTAATTTAGGTATATCCCTTAGCATCAAAACATGATTTGTATCACTCAATGGTTCCATCAGGTCTACACTTAATTTTGTACACCCAACAACATTCAATGGGGTGTTTATTGGGATTAAGCCTGGGCACCGGGCCAGGCCGCCGCCAGGTACCCAGCCGACCACGGGCCCCGGCCCGGGCCAGTGAGAAAATGATTTTCGGGCTCGGGCTTGCCACTGTGATCGCCGGCAGCCCAAGAAGCCTGACATTTTTTTTTTCCAAAAATGAACTTAGGGTTAGGCTTTTCTTTTCATCTTTTCGTTTCATTACAAAGTTTCATCCCCGTCGAGCTCGAGACTGCCTCCTCCAGTCCTCCTCGTTGCCCCTTAGCTGCCTCCTCCGGTCCTCCCCGTTGTTCATCGCCGTCGCACAGCTGCTCTACTTGCTTCATCATTGGTTGCATCGAGTGCTTCCCCTCCAGAGGGCTGAACTCGGCCTTTCTGCTGGCTGGTGTTGTTTTGTCGACTGCCGGGCGCTGGATTCTTCTTCCCATCCATCCTTCTTGCAGGTGCGCCACTTTTCCCTTTCTCCCTGTCCGTCTCATTCCCTTGTTTCGCATCCTTTTTTTCTTCCCTTTCTTCTTCTGAAGGAAAATAGCAGCCCTCTGTGGTTGTCGGCCTGAGAGGGCTTCCCTTTCTTCACTTAGATTAAACATGCTTTCTTTCTTCTTCTCAAGCGCACCTACTGATGTTTATCTGAAACTGCTTCTTTCACATGTTCGATTTTGTGTTTTTTTGTTTTTGTCTAATCGATTCTCTTTTCCAGGGACTGGGAAAGGAGGCAAATCTAGTTTTGACACCTCAATGAAGTAGCAGTAGATACCTTGGGGACCTCAGGTTCGTGTAGAGGTTCCCATTCATACAGAATATCTCCACCTTCGATGTTGTCTCCTGCGTGTTGTTGCTCAAATTGAAACTCCAGACTTTTTTTATTTGCATGAACTTGAGGACAACCTGCACCCTGCTCTCTTGGACTTCTACAAGAATATAGCCATGCTTTGCTGTTCTATTTATTTTTTTCCACGCATCACATTGCCATAGTGTTGAGGGATGAGAACATGAAAGGAAATGTATGTAACGTGTGTCCTGCCTGTTATTTTTCCTGTTTTTCTTTTTTTATTGGTGCTGGCCATGCCCAGAAGTGAATTAATTTTGTATTTGGATGCAACTGAGTGTTTGTTTTGTGGTTTTTAATAATTATCTATATGTTAACTAGTGTCATGTCTATGTTTTACTTGTTTAATCATGTTTATAACCAATTTTAAGTCATTGAATGTGTATATTAAGTAGAGTGTAATTTACATTTCCTTTCCTTTCTAAGTAGACTGATATTGTGTTTTTTAGTGGAACTTCTATAGCAGCAATGTAGAATAGGACTAATTATTGAGCATAGTGTATTTTTAGTCTACAAGTTGTTTGATTCATAGTCATATTCTATGGTAAGTGTAATGCACTAACCAGCAGTTTTATTAGACTGCCAGCTAGTGTAGGCCCAATTTACAGTAGTTAACTATAGTTTTCTAACATAAAACTTGTTTTCTTAGTTATTCTTAATAATTATCTTTCATTTGGATCCATTTTTAGGTGAATATTAGTTTTGGGTGTAAAGTGTTTTTACTATAGTTTCTGATTTTAGATTAGTATGTATGCACAGTAGCCTGTTTTTTACTATGTCTTCTACTGTGATTTCTGCTACAGTTTGCTAGGGTAAATAGTTATCTTTCATTTGACTTTGTTTTTAGATGAAAAATGAGTTGTTGACTGCAAGGCATGTCGATTTTAAGGGTGTGACTGTTGGTGACTGCATTTTCAGGTTTATTATTATAGCTGGCCGTCTCCCTGTAACTGTTATGTTTCCATAATTGAAAATTAATGACATTGGATGTTTGTAATGGAGAAAAATAAAGGTAAGAGAGGCAAGCCAATGCTCTACACTGTTACCATCCATGCTCAATGATGTTGGTCTTCATGAATTTAATTCTAATGTGGTTTTGTAGGTCTTTGAGCTTGCCAAAGCCAAGAGGGGAAACATTATCAAGACACTCAATTCTTGGACCAGGTTGACTTAACTCCTATTGAGTTGCCAAGGTTAGACTCTTGACATTTATATATTGATATGATTAATGGTACAAACTCTGTTTTAGTTGAAATGCTCCTCTTTTAGGTCTGCACATAGAGATCATGTTTTGGTATGTTTGTTTATCAATTAACTTCCCTCAATCTTCAATGTGATATATTTTGGTATGTTTGTTTCTTTCAACAAGTTGCAACTTATTCTGTCTTAGTTATTGTTTAACAATAGTTTTAATAGGTTCATTCCTATGATATTGTGCATCTTGATGGTCTTTCTTATTGTCTTCATTATTTACGTGTGTCATTTCAATTTATGTCAGTTATGTTGCCTGATTCATTTGATAAAGAATATTGTCCAACTCCTATTATGGAATCAGTCAAATCATCTACCAAGAGAGAAGTTGTCTCCAAGAGAAAAGCCATTTAAGTCGACAAATAAAATCTTGTTTAAGTAGGAAAATCAGTGAAGGAAAACAAAGAACTTTATCACTTGCAGTTAGTGACACTGGTGCAACTTATCTATGTATACAAAAATTTGACATGGAGTCTATAAGAAAGTTGTAAAGGAGAGGAGTTTGTCAAATGCAAACATCGTGGAGAACGACTGAAAGCAAGCAGTGCTCATGGAACTAGCCATTTAAGTCGACAAATAAAATCTTGTTTAAGTAGGAAAATCAGTAAAGGAAAACAAAGAACTTTATCACTTGTAGTTAGTGACACTGGTGCAACTTCTCTATGTATACAAAAATTTGACATGGAGTCTATAAGAAGGTTGTAAAGGAGAGGAGTTTGTCAAATGCAAACATTGTGGAGAACGACTGAAAGCAAGCAGTGCTCATGGAGCTAGCCATTTAAGTCGACATATAAAATCTTGTTTAAGTAGGAAAATCAGTGAAAGAAAATAAAGAACTGTATCACTTGTAGTTAGTGACTCTGGTGCAACTTCTCTATGTATACAACAATTTGACATGGAGTCTATAAGAAAGTTGATGCCAAAGTGTGTAATAACACACAAGCTTTCGTTCAATTTAGCATAATATAAATATCATAACAAACTTCTTCAAGCTTGCAACCATAGGTTCATTCCATTTTCTAAAAGAATTTTGAAAAGAAAAATTATGTCAATGTATAAGACTAAGAAAGCACGACTTGAAGGATTTATAAATGATTCTACGCAATGAGTTTCATTGACATTTGATATGTGGACTTCACAGCAAACATTGGGTTATCTATGCGTGACAGGACAATATGTTGATAGATATTGAAAGTTACAGGCTCATATGTTTAATTTTGTACATGTACCCTTGCCACATAATGCAAATAGTTTGTGTGAGGCTTTATGAGAATGCATCTCTAAGTGGAACATTCGGTCAAAGTTATTTTCTATTACTGCCGATAATTGTTCAATGAATGATAGTGCAATAACTACATTGAGAAGGAACTTAGAAAGAAGAAATCTTATTCCAATGCAAGGACAACATTTTCATATTCGCTGTGGTGCGCATATTCTAAATCTTATGGTTCAAGATGGTATGCAGGATTTGCATGATACAATTTCAAAAATTCATGAAAGAGTTAAATATGTAAAGGGATCACCAAAGCGACTACATTCATTTAAGGATTGTATAAGACCAGTGGGCTTGATTGGTATAAAGAATTTAACTTATGATGTTCCAACTCGATGGAACTCTACATATGTCATGTTGAGAGAGGCATTGTTTTACAAAGATGCATTTCGACATTTAGCTTCTGTAGATCCAAATTATATAAATTTACCTTTTGATGATGAATGGTCTTATGCAACTACCTTGTGCCAGTTTTTGAAGTTATTCTATAATGTTATAAATATCTTCTCTGCCACTAGAAATGTAACAACTAATGTGATTTTTGAAGAAATATAGAAGGTACGCAACCATTTGCGTAAACATCATTTGACAAACAATGATTATATAAGGTCATTAGCATACAAAATGCAAGAAAAGTTTGACAAATATTGGAAAAAAGACTATAATGTCCTCTTTGGAATTGCATTTGTCTTAGATCCTAGGTCCAAACTGGGATATTTGAAGTATGTGCGTGAGAGCTTAAATGAAGTTGATGCAATAGTACAATATGAAAAAGTAGAGAACAGTCTTTATGAATTGTATGCTGAGTACAAAAACATGTACGGTACAAACGATGTAGAAAATGAAAATGCAAACAAAGCAATTGTTGATTTTGAAGAAGAGAGAGCTTCAATTTTTTCAAGAGATGCTTTCTTCACATATTACATGAGTTCTGCATCTCCTCAAGTACCTCACACAGATCTGGAAGCATATTTAACTGATCCAATAGAACGATCTCGGTCTGATGAAGACTTCAATATATTATCTTGGTGGAAGACAAATGAAAGTAAATATAGAGTTTTATCCAAATTGGCTCGAGATATCTTGGCAATCCCTATATCCATAGTTGCATCTGAGTCTGCATTCAGTACAACTGGAAGAATCATTAATGATTGTCGATGTTCAACCACTCCTGAAACTGTTGAAGCATTAGTTTGCACACATAGTTGGATTCATGATGAAGATATCTCATGCGAAACGTAAGATGTTCAATGTTTAATGTTAAATTTTAATCATTATTTTTGTTTTTTATGATTATACTAACATTGTAGTTTGCTTGTGGTGATGTGTTTTTTGTAGTTTTGAAGATAAGGAGGAATCTTCTGGTGATGAATTAGCATGATTTATATTTCATTGTGGTAAAATGTTATAACATTTCCTTTACATTTTATAAAATCCCCTTGACACACATGCACACACAAGTTGATGTATGGTTAGTGCCTTATGCCTTAGAATTGGTCATTAAGAACTTTCAGGAAACGAGTCTGAATAACTTTTTGTCTGTGTAAGATCACTACCATGAAATTGTCGTTAGTTGTCAATAATTGTTCTGTTTTGCTTGTCTACTTCTCTAAAGAATTAATTTTAAATTCACCTTCAAAAGTTCAGAAAGGCAATGGCAACATGGGTATGGCATTGGATCCTGCTGCACTTTTTTTCCACTGTATCTCCTGATAGATATTAACATTTCTCCTTGCCTTTGGCAGCACTATATCTTATAGAAACATGGGTATGGCATTGGGTTTTTTGGGCAGTACTTTGTGAGGAAGCTGGTGACCATTCTTGGTTGGGCCTCTGTCATATTTCATCTTATCATCTATCATTTTCTTAAGCACGCTCGTAATGGGTATGGCAGCAAACCATTTGTTATTGGTGCAACTAGTCAAATCACTGATTGTTAACACTAACACAATTAATCTGCTGAACTTCAGGCATCGTTGGCATCAACAAGAGCATTGGATGATCCAGAATCATGAATACATGGGATTTTTAAGCATCTATGCAACACTATGTTTATAGCATAGACACTATGCGTTAATCTCCTTGAACATATGCTATTATGTTTTTGATTTTGTATAGCTTTAAAATACCTGCTCATTTGTACTCCCCGTCCATGTAAGGTTAGAAACAATGAAGGACTGCTCTTGTAAATGGGAGTTTATGTAATGTAATGTGGTGCCCTGTAACTACGTTTGAGATAAGTTTGTAATTGGTTGTTTCCTGTCAGCCTGTGAACTTTGTCTGCATTCCTCTACGAAGAATTCTTCTGAAAACCTTACTTCATATGTTTCAAATATCCTGTATTCTTCTGAAAAATCCCTTATAAAAATTATTGTTATTTTTTTGCATTGAATATAGAAGCAAACTAAGTCGAGAAACAGGCCCAACCCGATATTACATGGGCCCGGCCCGGCCTGTTTAGAAACGGGCCGGGCTTTGGGCTGGCCCGATACAGTTTCCAGGCTTCAAATGCCCAGCCCTAATTGGGAGGTAGAGTAGTGATGATCCATGTCCCATTGTGTTCCAAGGCCTTAATTTCTTCCATCATTGCATCCCACCAACATGGATGCTTTACAATGTCATCAAATGTGCAAGGTTCTGCATCTTGAATAATGGATCACATAAATGCTGAATGGACAAGTGAAAATTTAGAGATATGCAAATATTTATGACTAGGATATCAAGTGCCTGTGGCTGCCAAAGTAAGTTGATCAGAGATTGGGATAGGCTTAGACATTGGATTGGAAAACACCATATTAGAATAGATATAGTCTTGGAGATAGATGGGTTTGTGACGTGGATGGGTAAAGCGGTGAACATCAGTCACTAGAGGTATGGATTGAGTAAGATCTGGGTGGATTGTAGTAGTTCAAACTCAAATGGTGGTCAATTTCAACATGCGATGATGGTGAATTCTCAACCAGTGATGCAGAGGTTTCAATGGATGGTGATATTTGGTGAGGATGTGGAATTCTGTCACCCACTTGCATAAAATGTAAAATCTTCTTCACGTGTTGTGTCCTCTTGGGCCTTTGGTAAAACATGTAATGCTTGTAAACCACGATGGATGTCACTATTTTGAAATGGGAGTCAGTCATCATAGAAAATGGCATCATGACTTGTGAAAGACATTGATTTTGGATATCATAAACACAATATCCTTTTTTATTAAATGTGATAGGACCCATTCTATCGATTCGAGGGTTGATCATTCATAGCATCTTTACTAAGAGTGATCAATCCAAGATCCAAAACAACTATGCCTAATGCTTAATATTTTCAGTATTATGCTTCAACCATAATGAACAATGTATAATGCATATGCATATGAACCTTAGTTTAAAATGGAATTGGTTTTTAAAAGCTAAAAGGGACCATAAGTGCATCGGTCATAACATGCCTAAAGTGCACATATCAACAATGGTCATGATATGTACCCTATGTCTACATGATGCATGTAATTGAGAAAACTAATTTGGAACATGGAATTAGATTTGGAAATTAGAGATGGCATTACGATTCAAACTTGATTTTAGAAGAAATGGAATACTAGATTTGAAAATTGACTTTGGGACATGAGCCCAAAAGGATTTTCAATATGGCCAAAAAATAGAATTTGAGAGATAAGTTTAGCAATCAAGTTAGAAGATAGCATTTGAGTTCAAGTTAGAAACTTGGATATTGAAAAACAGAGTTGAAAAACTTGTTTAGAACAAGTGGAAGACATAATGCTAGTCTGCAATTGTTTCCTATAAGATGTTGAGGCATTCAGCCTTCTTCGAATAGGAAGATTCATCTAACAACCCGGATGGTGCAGAACCCATGGTTTCTAAGAGGGAGGTACACGTGTGTAATGGTATTTGTGTTGACTAACATGTGAAGAGATAAAAAATCAAGTGCGTGCGTGCATGACAAACCATTCTATACAACTAGTACGTGAAAACAAACTATATGCAATGCAAAACTAATAAAAAACATCACATAATGAGGAAATGAAAGAATACTGAAAAAGGGCAATGTGTGCACTTTGAGATTGCTTAACGACATGGTAGTATTGCCAAGGGTCATCCTAACATGCACGATTCATTTTTTCAATGAATCTTAAAGTGTAGATGAATGTATGATCCTAAGTGAACTATCACAATAAAAAGTAATGTCACACAGAAAAACATACCATAGCATGCTAAAATCATAATTTGCAAGCAAGACTACGAAGAGAGCTTTAGGACACATGGAGATAACCAGACGAGCACCCTGAACAAAGATACTAACCAGCACAAGCAAGACTGACCTCCTAAGCCTGGTATGAAATCTATTCAACACGGAACATAACATTACATGTAAAAGGATGAGGCTACATGGACTATAAATGCATGTAATGACATGGAGCATTATGAATCCTATCTATCCACATTGAGAATGCTTGTTCTAGTACTATCGTGCAAAGAATTAGCCAAAAACATACATGAAAAGCACAAACATACATTGACCTACCTACTTATTAGAAAAACATAACATAGTATGCACCTTTAAGGAACACAACCTATAATAAAGACAAAACTGACCTAACATACCATGAAACTTAACAATGTAGTTTAGATACCTAAATTGGACTGCACATGTTAAGATTCATATCACACTTAAAACAAGGATTGAATGCCGAATCAACAAGTAGGAACTTGAATTCTACAAAATTGCAAAACAGAATACTTGGTTTGACAGTCAACTTCAGACGAGTGTTGGTTTTACAAAATTAATGCAGATTTAGGTTAGGCATGGCTGAAAATATATCTCAAAAAACAAAAAATTCTGCAAAACAAAACTTAGTGGGTTGGTAAAATAGCTTAATTTGAGGCAACACAAATCATATAAAACCTTCTCAGTTTGACTTGAAATTTGGTGTAAAAAACAGTAAAATTAAGCTATGGTCTAAGTGAAAAGTTATGGCATGCCAAACGAAGAGAAAACATGATTATTGCTGAAATAGTAGAAAACTGTGCTGAACTATTCTACTTTAAGTTGAAATTTGATTGTTCAAACAGACATCTTTTGGCTTGAATTATTCAACATAAAATTTTGGCATAATAAAATCATTAATCTCAATTTAAACACAATAAAATTAGAGTTGAATATAACGTTACAACATGAGAAACTTGATGAATGTAAAAAATGGAGCAAAACAAATTATCATGCATGAAAATAAAAGAAATAATAGATGCAAGCTAAATAATTATAACACGACTAGTTACAAGCATGATACATAAAGAGGTTTTGCATGAATCAAGGTAATCATCCATTGTCATTGCTTTTAGATTCATGAAAACTTATATAAATATGTTATTCATGAAGTAAACGAAACAAAATCTATGTTGGCCAAGAGAGAAAATGTTGTCCATAAGAATGGATGCCCCTCTTGATGGCCAAATCAAGTATGCGTTGCACATGAAAAAGTTGATTGTAATAATATATAATGCCATAAATTGAGTGTTTTCTATGGGAGCTAACATCTATATAGATGGTCTGAACCTTTCTACTTCGACTATGATCCATGACAAAACATGAAAATTCTATAGATATTTAGGAGAACACTTAATCTACAAAGACAAATTGTTCATCATTGGTCATGAGAACTTTGTAAGAAGAACATAATAGCAAATAAAGCAAATAAGATGGAGCCTCCATGGAGAACTCCACACACACGCATAGCTGGAATATAAAGAGAAAAAGAAAGATAAAAAGGGATGGCTAGAGAACAAGGTAATAGAGAAAAAAATGGATGGTCTACCTCTTTGGCTAGGTTCTTCTTCTTCTTCTTCTCCATCGATCCTCTCTCTTGGACATCCCAACTGACTCTTCCTAGGGGTAGCAAAAGTTCTACCCCTTCTTTTAAAAACCTGAAAATTGATTAAGTCAAAGAATCTGAAAAGAAGGAATAAAAAACACTAAGAATAAAGATAGAGACACATTTGCAAATTGGTTAAGTAAAAAACACTAAGAATGAAGATAGGGACACACTTTATTTACAATGCTGTTGAGTGGCATTTTAGTGAAATTTGGAAAGTTTAAACCCTAAGTGGGTCGTGATGTATGGTGGCCATGAGGTTAACACTATTAAAAAGCATGATAAGTTAGCTCTAATATGGATGGCCAGGATTATCCTTGGTGCCATCATTTTGGAGCTGCAGATTTTGAAACATAGATGTGGATCAAATGTCAAATGAAATGTTTGGATTGAAAATCTTGATCAGGATCATGAATGAAGATTTGGATCTATTATGGATAAAAAATTGGATCATAAATTTTAGATTGAAATTATAAATTTGGACATACCAAGCCTAGATAGGCTAGGTCAAATGAGGACTGGTTTTAGTGGACTGGGTTCAGTTGATCGTGCCTAATCCAACTAAGACTAGTTTTAATGAAAATGGACTCCATTGACAAGCCCGGTGAATTGGAGTAAGCTCTTGTCTACTGAGCTAAAAATTGGACCATGTGCGAGTCAAGATGAGATCTGGGCCATGTCTTAGTTGATTTATTTTAGGCAGGTCAAAATGACATGATTGAATTTGACTGGGTCAGAGTTGCAGACTAAATCCAGTGAGCTAAGCAAGGCTTGGCTTTGTTTGAGATGGGTTCACTTCCTTTCAACACTTTAAATCAGGCATGTATTGAAAAACTAAGCAGGGTGTGCTCGACAGATCTAAACTTGGCAAGCTTCAACAAACTTGAGATCTAAGTTTACTATAAATCTATTACAGGCACTTTTTTTAGAACATAAGGATTGCAAACCTTGATGATACTTAGACAGGTTGCTAAGGATTGGGGTTCGTGGACCCCTCCAAAGCTATATTTGGCAAGTTTCACACACTTGAGGTTTTTCAAGGTTTGTCAGGATTATTTCAGGCAAGTTTTGGGAAACTCAATTCCAAGGGTCCTACCAGGTTTAAATTAGTTAGGTCATGGAAGATATGACTAGGTGGGTTTATTGGAGCTATATTTCATAGTTTTAGTGAAGTTAGGATTGGCATGCCTTGTTGAAGCTATTTTTGACAATTTTGAGAAACTAGGGTTTGAGGGTCCTATCGAAGCTATTTTAAGCAGGATTTTGAAAGTCAAGAGTATTTTGATTTTTGAGAGGCTATTCTTGTCAAGTATGGTTGTCTTCAAGTCTATGGATCATATTGAGTTATTTTAGTTAGTTTTTGGAAGTAGATATTTGTGAGCCCCTGTTGAGTATATTTTTAGCAAGTCACACTCTTGTTTGGTGAGCAATATTAGATATGACATGCCTAAAAATAGTTTCTAATGGAGTTTGATTTCCAAATTTGGCATGGTTGAGCATCATATCTTAAATCTTAGTTTAATTTACAAAAAACAAACTTATGAATTGATCCAAAAGTAGGTTTTCCTAAAGGACTGAAAGAAATGAGAAACAAGAGAGAGAGGAGATGACGACTCAAGAGGATGAGTAACTCTCTTGCATTGTTTTCTGCAAGAGTATTTCTTCTCTTATATAGTATGATTTGTAAAACGTTACAAGACTTGGGATAAATACAATGTGTAGTCTAAGTATGGTAGTACAACAACAATATAACGTTTGAGAGGTAACGTTAAGTTTGAATTCAAAACTTTCTTTCCTTTGTTGAGTAGCTCCTCCATCTAGTGGTCTCTTGCCAAGTTTAGTGGATTCAATTTCCACTGATTTCTCCTTAACATCGTGGAGAATCTTTCACACGCTCCCACAAGCTGAGCGTGGTAGGGACAATGCTCAGCTTGTCTCCAAATTCTTTGAACTTAGCAGATCCAAGAGGTTTGGTCAGTCCATCTGCTATTTGCTTGGATGATCTAATAGACTTGATTGAGATATTTCTTTTTGATACGTGATCTCACACAAATTGAAAATCAACTTCGATGTGCTTTGTACGAGCATGAAAAATAGGGTTCGCTGCTAAGTATAATGTCCCTATATTGTCGCACCACAATATTGGAGTTCCAGTGCATGACATTCCCAATTCGATCAGTAGGGCTCTCAGCCATAAGAGTTCCACAGCAGCACATGCAAGAGAATTATATTCAGCTTCTGTACTTGAACAAGCCATGGTTCGTTGCTTCTTAGATGCCTAGGAGATAGGATTATTACCCAAGAATGTTACACATCCACCTGTTGATTTTCTATCTTTAGCACTTCCAGCCCAGTTGGCGTCAGCAAATGTGCTTAAGTAAAGATGATCTGAATTTTGAATGCATAATCCAAGCTGGCTTGTGCCCTGTAAATGTCTGAGAATCTGCTTGATGAGCCTCCAATGGTATTCCAAGGGTTGATGCATGTAATTACATGCTCGATTTACTGCAAATGTTACATCCGGACATGTCAGGGTAAGATATTGTACTGCACCCACCACGCTCCGATAGAGAGTAGGATCCGAGAAAGGAGCGCTAGATCCCGAAACATGACCAGCTGGCATAGGTGTTTGGACGGGTTTGGCATTTGTCATGTTAGCTTTTTGTAGTACATTGTAAAGATAGGTTCCTTGCCGAAGAACCAAATAGTTGGGCTGCCGAGTCACCTCTATGTCGAGAAAATATGATAAATCACCCAAGTCCTTGACTGAAAAGAATGCCCGAAGTTTGGCGAGAGTTAGATTTATGAGCTCATCAGTTGATCCAAAGATGATAACATCATCAACATAGACTAAAATATATATCTTTTCACATCCTTGGTGAAAAATAAAGAGAGACGCGTCTGATTGAGATATCTGAAATCTAATGTCGCTGAGAAAAGTACTCAGGTGTTAATACCATGCTCGAGGGGCCTGCTTTAATCCATACAATGCTTTGTTGAGTTTGCAAACATGAGATGAAAAACTTGGATCTTCAAACCCTTCTGGTTGGGTGATGTAAACGTCTTCATTAAGTAAGCCATTTAGGAATGCATTATCAAAGTCGAGCTGGCAAAAAGACCAAGCATGTTGGACAATGATGGGCAGAATGATGCGAATTGTGGTGGGCTTAACTGTGGGACTGAAAGTCTCAAAATAGTCTATCCCGGCTTCTTGTGAGAATCCTTAAGCAACTAGACATCTCTTGTACCTTGAATTGGAACCATTAGCAGTGCGTTTAATCTTGTATATCCATTTAGTATCAATAATATTATACTCTGGCCATCGTGGTACTAGATTTCAGGTTTGATTTTTATGCAGCACATGTATTTCTTGTCGCATAGCATTAATCCAATGAGTAATACTGCTGGCTTCCTTGAATGTGACTGGCTTCTGTTCGATTCCCATCTTTATTTGAGTGGGAAACATCTTGGGTTTGAGAGAACTTGTCATAGAACAAGTGACCATTTGATGTGACTGAGATGACACACCTTTTATAGAACGGGTGATCCTTCTATGCAAGTGTGTTAATGACCATCGAGCAGTGGTGATGGTGTCTTGGCTTCCCTTTGTGGACGGTTGATCTGGAACAGCAGTAATATGTGGTATGTCTGGTTGAGTTTGGATTGCTTTGGTCTAAGCCTCACTCGGTTGGCCTTCTATATTGATTGCTAGTGGAATGATGACACTTTCTGTATGAGAGTCGCTCACTGCGGTTTGCCCTGGGTCTGTTGTATTGCATGCACTATAAGGAGAAGAATGAAAATGAAATTGAAATGCCCATTGTTGAAGATCAGCCTCTTGAATCGAGATATCACTAGTGTTGCTGGAGCCTTTAGAGTGCTCGTCAGAAAAAACATGTTGAGAAATTAGCACTTGCCTTGATTTGGAATCTAGACATATATATCCATTGTGCCGACTCCCATATCTAATAAAAATGCAAGGAGTTGTCTTTGGTTGAAACTTGTTTTCATTACTTAACGTCAATAATGGATAGCACTTGGATCCAAAAACTCGAAGAAAACTATAATTGGGAAGTTGATTGAATATCATTTGAAACAGTGATGTCCGATCTAGTTTGACAGTGGGCAGCCAATTGATTATATAGACAACCTTTCTAAAGGCTTCCACCCCAAACCGATGATGAAATTGAGCATCATGAAGCATACTTAATCTGGTTTCAACTACATGTCAATTTTTTCTTTTCTACAATCCCGTTTTGTTCAGGTGTATATGGGCATGAAAAATGGTGCATAATTTCCTGGTTTTCCAACTCGTTTTCAAGATTTCTATTGCAAAATTCCCCTCCATTAACTGATTGAACAGTTTTGATGGTAGTTCCCAACTGGTTTTCCACAAGAGTTTTGAAACTGACAAAACACTGATATACGTCACCTTTATTTTTCAATGGAAACAGCCAAGTAAAGCAGGAATAGTTATCAATAATCAATAGAAAATACTTAAAAACATCTTGGGATTCCACCAGGGCTGGTCCCCAAACATCCAAGTAAAGGAGTTCAAGAGGTTTAGCGGCATGAAAAGACGACAAGGGAAATGACAACTTGTGCACCTTTCCGATTAGACAATGTTCACACACCTTTTTTAGAATAGGACTGTTTATTGAGATGTAATTGAGAGCATTAAGCAAAAATAATATGTTCCTATTAGCATGTCTGAGTCACCGATGTCATTCCTCATACGACCCTCGAACCTTCTTCATTTGTCGAGCCACACACGCCTTCTTGATGTCATCACTAGATCTAGTCTTTACTTGAATCGAGTAAAGACCATTACTAGTTTTCAGTCCTCGAAGAAGTATTGTTCCTGTCTTGTGGTCCTTGATCACAAATTCAGATAGAGTAAATTAAAAAATGCAATCATTATCAGATGTAAAACGACCCACAGAATCAGATTGTGTGTTATCTTGGGAACACAATCTATTTTTCAAAATAAAATCAGTCCCTTGAATATTAACCTGTAAGTCCCCTACGTGAGAAATAGGGAGGAACTAACTGTTTCCAACCATTATGGATTCTGAGCCTGAGTATGTCTGTTTGTTCTCTAGATTTTCGTCATTTGCGACAATGTTATTGGTTGCCCCAGTATCTGGATACCAATACTCGTCACCTGATTCTTGTAATGTTAGGGTTGAGAATGCGCAAGGATTAATATCCCAGCACGTCTTGGCTGTGTGACCCTTACGGCCATAATATTGACACTCGATGATCTTCTTAGATGGCAAGGCAGTTTGCTGGTGGTTTGGTTGTGAAGAATTGTTCAGCTGAAAACCAGTCATTTGGGTAGTGTTTGATGGCCAGGAAATGTGGAATTGGAAATATATTTCTGGAAATATATTTCCTGGAATAAAGGAATGAGAAAAATCTTTCCGATTCCCATTTTGATGTGTGTATGATGACTGAGAAATATATTTCCAGTGTTTGATGATAAAGAAATATATTTCCAAATTTCTAGATTATTTCTTAGTTTGATAATAAGAAACCATACTTCCAGATTTACATAATCTTTTGATATAGTTTCTTAAACACACAGATAAATTGTAAACCATCTACCAAACCATGACCAGCGATGCAATGAACCTGAAGATCAACTACTAGTTATTCAACAACTATAATCTTAATATGATAACAGCACATTTTGGCTTGTGATACGGGTGTGTTTGTGTGTGTGCTTGTGATAACAGCACAAAGCCAAGTGCGTGTGTAGAGTATCCACTAATGTCCATTTTGTCTAGTGTGAACCATTCCTGCTCTTTTTTATTTGTTTTGGGCAGTATGAGCAATGACTAAACATCCTTCAATCTCAGCTTTTTCCTTTCACATTCTTATGAAGAAAACGTGACATTTCCAAATGCACCAAACAACAGCAACAAAAATGAGTCAACAAACTTCTCTCACCAAAGAAAGCAAAAAAGCTCACAACTAAGAATCAAGGTTGGAAAATTTTATCATTACATATAATCCAAAGGTTCAAGTTTATGAATCTCTTCCCTTCTTCATCCAGGACCAACAAGCCAGAATGAGAGAAGGCCTACGAAATGTATATAATGAGAAATACGAAAGCAAAAATTTAAGGATATGAGTTGCACTCACACTTACAAACATAAAGTCAATTTTTTTTTTCACTTACTCAGGAAACATGACACATGGATCAATCATAATATAACGATCATAATGCCTCACAAGCATGCAATTCATTCCAATTTCTCCAGGCCACCAATTGGGAGAATACGCAAAGGTGGACCACCTGGTCCCTCATAAAATTGCTCCATTTTTCATTGGACTGCATCCTTTATACTTTTTCCAGCCCCCTCCAACTTTCCAGAATTTTTGGAAGACAATTTTGATGTTCGAGCACCTTAAGCAAGCAAACAAATGCTTTAGGATTCCAAAATTATTAGAAGAACTAAGAAGAAGCATTTAAATGATATAGGCAGTGGTAAACTTTTGACATCATATCCAATATGAATGGAAACATCACTTTGTTCCACACTTGAAAACATGAAATTCGGACAATATCACTCTTGCCTACTTCTTTCCACAAACTCCAAATCAGATAATTTGATTGCCATACATAGATGACAACAGAGCAGCCTCGTAGATGATCCTATCCAGCTTTCCAAGCTTCCAACGCTCCAAACTATTTATACTGGGCAACCACAGTTAAAACTTTTTGGCATAAAAGCCAAAGTTGCATTTTCATGGCCAGTATCATTAAGATCAAAATTTTCCATATTAAGAAAGAAAATAGAAAAATCCTGCTGAAACACTTTCCAAGTTTGAAAAGAAACCCATTCAATCTAAACTGATGTAAAAGAAGGATATGATCAGAGCTAAAATCTCAATGTCTCAGTGAGACACCATTACAGGCAAGAAAAAATGACCAGCCAAATCTGTGTTGTGCATTCTAGTCAACTCATGTCAGTATATATTTATAGACTTATTTTCTAAAAGCAACAATTCATTAACCATTCAATTTTGAAGAATATTTGTAAAAAAAGGGACCATTTGGCTAATTGACATTCTTGTATGATCTCCATTTACAAACATGAACATGCAATTTTACAAAATTTTCAACTTGTCAAACAAATTTTGATTGTAATTTGTAATGCATTACTGTCACCTAGCCAGAGAAGAAGAAGGGGAACGAAGGATTATATTGGCTGAAACTCTACATGACTAAGGAGGAAATTCACAGATTAAGCTGGTCAAAGACTCAAAGCTACATACAGATTGCAAACTCCCAAAGATACAACATAAATTGGCTCAGATGTTCATGTTCTTCACTGTTACCTCGGTTAGCTCACCTTATTGGCTGCTCTTTGCTCATGCCTTTTACTTGCCAGTTGACTGTGACTTATGACTCCACAAGAAACATTCTAGGTATACCATGAACACAGGGAAAAAGAAAAAAATATCTTGAGCTTCCCAAAATTTAAACTTTTGTTCATAAATCCTATAAGCTTGCCAAACAGTGATAGAATACCCCTAGCTTGGGTGAAACTAATGTTGTATGTTAGAATATGTATCAGGAAATTTTCAGGTAAACTGGTCTGTGCAGCAAATTTTTCAACTCAGATTTTTCTACATACTTTACATACTAAAAGGTCGTAGTGTGAACAACGTTCTCCAATTACCTGAAAGAAGTTTTGATTGCCATTAGAAGACTAAATGGAATTGAGAATAAGATCAGGATTCATACAAAGATACAATGGACGTAAGGCAAAACAAGTCCTTTCTGAACCCCTTTGTTGCAGCCTTCAAATAAGAAACGGGAATTGGGCGACTAAAACAATCGTCACAAGGAAAGAAACCTAGGCCATTCCATTGCATGTTGTGAATGTCAGGGAAATGAAATGAAAACCTCCCAAGTGTAATTAGAGGACGAATAGTGGAACAGGGCAGATGTTGCTAATCCCAACATGGGTGCATTTAGATACTTGAATATGTAGAAAAAATCACAACAACGCCCCTTAAGCATCATGAATCTCAGAAGGAAAATCAATCAAGAACAGATGAACTATGTCTACCACTACCAACTTGATTCAGACAAGCATCACAAAGGTACATTGGAATCTAGATCAAGAAAAAGATTGGGCGCCTTCTTCAGACATCAATAATTCATCAAGTGAGAAAATGATAATGAAAAAAAATGAGGGGAAGGGGCATTTACGAGTATCCTTCATTCTTGAGCTCCCTCACCACACTACGGAGGCACTTTTCCTTGATCGACCTCAACGCCGACCTCAACACGGAGGCTCGCCAATGTTGCTCGAGGGTTTGTTAGAAGGCTTCCGAGGCACTTATTTTTGGGCTTGGACTCCGAAAGAGTTAAAAAGGAAAGCTGCTGCACTCAGTATGCATTTTTTTTATTGCTTCAAAAGATTTTGCAATATTTGCATTTTATTTTTACCAAAAGAGCTCTCTTCAGTGGAAAACCATCCCCCTTAGTGGGCAGGAAAGCCATAAAAGGAACTAAATAAGTTGGAGAAGGCAAACCAGAAGGAACGGGAAAGGAAGAAAGATGATGCGGATTGGAAGAAATTTGTCTTTGCAAGAAGCTCTTTTAAAGACTATCAGAATCGGGAGTCGTTGCCAAAATCCTTGTTTCCCCACATGGAAGCCGCTGCACAAACGAGAGAGGAAGAGACAAAAGACTTGTTCTTCAGCAAGGGTGAAAGAGAGAAGGAGGGGAGCAGGAGAGTGAGAGGGCCAGAGAGACGATGAGGGGAGCAAGAGAGTGAGAGGGCCAGAGAGACGATGAGGGGAGAAAGAGAGTGAGAGGGCGAGGGAGATGACGAAGGGAGCAGAAGAGTGAGAGGACCAGCTAGACGATGAGGGGAGGAGGAGGGTGAGAGGGCGACAGAGATGGCGAGCAGCAGGCAGAAGGGAGGCAACGAAGGGAGGCAGCTGTGGGCCTGCGGCAGGAGGGAGCCGATGTGGGAGGCAATGCGTGGGTGCCCTAACGGGCAAAAAAAAAAAAACCCGAAAATATGTTTCCACCTCTGGCGGTGGAAACATATTTTCAGAACAAAATTTCCGGTTTCGACATTAATGGTAACAAAAAAATTTCCACGTTTGATAAACCAAAAATATTTTGAAAATTTGAATTTTTTTTCCTGGGCTACAATACATTTTCTGGCCATCAAACACTACCTTGCTGATTATTGAATTGATTTTGGACCAGCAGAAGAGAATGGTTTTTACCACGGCCACCTCTTCCTTGATAAAAGCATCGACCACGCCCACGTCCGTGGGCTCGAATGGTATTGAAGGCTGTTATAGTAACTTGCTTTTCCATAGGTGGCTCAGCAACATCATGTTTCATAAGTTGAAGACATGTTTCTTGATTCAGTAAAAGATCATAAAGCTCAGCAAAACTAGGCATTTTTGTTGAGGACGTGACTATAGTGGTGACCGAACTCTCCTACTTTGATGGAAGTCCATTAAGCATGATTTGAACTAAATCTTCATTTGGCGTATGACAGCCAGCTGCATCAAGAGAATCAACTAAAAATTTAACTTTTTGCAAGTAAGAAATCATATCCGAGATACCTTTCTTGATGAACATCAGCTCTTTCTTTAATAACATGATCTGCAATGGAGACAGCGAACCATAGGATTTTTCCAATGCCATCCAGTCTTCTCGCGCTGAGCGAGTCCTGATTATTTGACCAAGAACAGCTTCAAAAACGGTGCCTTTGATCCAGCTTAAAACCAATTGGTCTGATTTTTTCCATACGGCAAACTCAGGATTGAGTTCATCTTTGCCATCTCTTAGAATAGTTTCTAATGGAGCTTCACCAGATCCATCAACAAACTTCATCAAATCTTGAGATATAATCACAGATTCAAGTTGACTCCTCCACAGCAAATAGTTATCTCTGTTTAGCTTCATAGAGACAAGGCTTGCAATTGACGAAGACGATGCCATGTGCTTGATGGCAAGTGGCTTTGATACAATGGAAGAAATGAGAAACAAGAGAGAGAGGAGATGACGACTCAAGAGGATGAGTAACTCCCTTGCGTTGTTTTCTGAAAGAGTATTTCTTCTCTTATATAGTATGATTTGTAAAGCGTTGCAAGACTTGGGATAAATACAATGTGTAGTCTAAGTATGGTAGTACAACAATAATATAACGTTTGAGAGGTAACATTAAGTTTGAATTCAAAACTTTCTTTCCTTAGTTGAGTCTCTCCTCCATCCGGCAGTCTCTTCTTGCCAAGTTTAGTGGATTCAATTTCCATTGTTTCTCCTTGACATCATGGAGAATCTTTCACAAGGACTACCATTTGTTAGTGAAGTGGGGTTCATTAAGTTCAGTTGGGTTATTCATGCAAAATGAGCCAAATAAAGTTTCAATAAGCTAGAAAGGAGGAACTTGAAACCTATTATAAGGTCAGGAAGGGGTATTTAGTTTTAATCTTTGCTTGGTAACCTCATTTATAAGTTTTTTCGATGGTTCATGACCAAACTAATAAAAATGACATAGGGTTAGCATAGAGTGTTAGGGTAGAGATCAACCATCTTGGACAACCTAAGGTAATGTGACTCTATCCAAGGGCTATGGGCCAGACCAGTTCGAACATGGATTAAAGTAGTACTAAAATCATGAAGATAGAGTAAAATGGCCATTTAATAGTGTGAAAATTTTGGGTGTTTATGCATGGCCAACTGTGCTATCAACAAAGGAAGTCTATGTTTGATAAAGGGTAATCATCCTTAGGAATAGACTTGCTGCGTTCCTTGGAAACTGTGCATATCCTGACCTTGTCGTTCTTATTAGGAACTATGACAATATTAGCTAACCATTATGGGCAGTCAATGGTTTTGATAAATTTAGCTTTAAGAAGGTCTTCCAGCTATTATTTGTCTTTATCTTCTACTTGAGGACCTAATTTTCTGAGTTTCTGCATCAATGGACAATTTCTTGGTTTGGAAATTAATCTATGTTCCACAAATTTGGATTGAATCGTTGCATATTCTCACACGTGTAGACAAATGCCTTTTTGTAGTCTTTGAGGAATTGGACTAGCTGTTCTTATCCTTGATTCAAACCGGCACCTGTTTGGAGGATTCATAGCTCTTCTTCTATTATGCTGTTCACCCCTTTGGTTGGTTTACTCAGCATAGTTTGGGGTGGGTCCTCTTTATGAGTTTGGGTTACTTAGAGAAATCAGGTGCTTCTTCTTTCAGCACTTGATTATGTTTTGCCTGTGTTATTTCTTCTACATTCTATCTTTGCTTCTATATTTTATAAGCTTTGTTCTTTGTGCTTTCCTATAACTTGGAGATAAGTATGAGTCTCTAAATATGATGGAATACCAAAGAGGTTCCTGTAAAATGCCGTTAGATGAAATGAAAGAGAGAGAGAGAGACACATGATTTTAGACCAAGAACTGATCACACTTTTTTTATCAGATAAAAAGGAGGGGACCCTGCCATCCTTGCATTTAATGGAAGAAGAAAACTTGAGGAAACTAGGAAATCAAAGCAAAAACAAGCCCATTTCTTAGGCTTACCTCTTCTTCTTTTTCTCCATAGCTTTTCTCTTGTATCATAGACTACTAACCTGCTCTACCATCAAGTGGCTCGATACGTTCATCCTCATTAGCTCCTAGACTTTTGTAGGGCTTTTCATCTTCATTATCTCAAAGACTTTTGTAGGGCTTATAGCCCATATGAGTAATCATGTGGGACCCCTTTAACATGCTTGAAAATTGTTCATACAATGGGTGTTTCAAGAACAATGACACACATATCCTTCCTCCTGTCTTATAGAAATTGTAGCATCTCCATTGAACTGCATTCATTTGACTGGTTGGTTGATCCATCCTTAGGCATGTCAAGTTGTTATTCTATTGATTTCTTGAGGTTGGTGTACATTGGGGACCTAGAGTATATAAGCAGGCCTTGGGATCATTGATTGGGGTAGTCTCTCTATTGACATGTAAAATTTTTGCAATCTTATATGCAAACCGTATATATGATGTGAAATACATGTAGTCACCTCTGTTCCTTGTGTGAGATTTTGAGAAATGAGTCTTGACCTATCAGTATGAATTCAAACTATTCCTGATACCTATACCAGGGGTAATAAGCCTAAGGACTAGACTAAATGTTCCAATTTGCAAGTCTAAATGTTGCCAAAAACCTAAGATAGGAAACATGCCCTAATTTTAAAATCATGTATGTTTTAAAATCTAAATAGATCTCAGAAATAGATAGTTGAATAAACTAAGAATCAATTTGATATGTTGTTCATGTTTGGATCATCATTTATCAATGCAAATCAATAACCTAAATATACTATCACACATGCAAAATGAAGTCATATAGACCTAGAGTCTAGCTTTACTAGGACTTGGGTGTAGGAGACCTATTAGAAAAATGGATCAAAATCTGAGGATTATAACATGACCTAAAAACATTTATTTGTTCTAAATTTGAAATAAGAGATGTTATAGAAATCAAAATATCATATCATGTGATTAAGACTCATGATCCAAAATTCTTGGTCAAAGATCGAGTGAATTTGATTTTGTATTCATGTAATTTGATCATCTAAAATCCAAATTTTGAGCGAATGGTTCAATTCGATGATTAACATGGTTTAAAATCCTATCTTGAATCTAATTATGTGACTATTGACCATCATAATCCAAATCTTTTTGTGTACAAGCTGAAATCCAAAACCCATGACCTGAGATTTGATATCTAAAATCTAAGGTTTGAGATGCAATTTGATATCCAAAATCTTAAATAAAAAATCTGAGGCATAAAATCAAAGATCCAACATTTGAGACTCAAAGTCCAATACCTAGAATCTAAGATTCGTAATCTAACATTTATGATCTAAAATCCATGATCCCATGTTTACAATCCAAGATCTAAAATCCAGTACTTGAGATCTAAAACACAAGATCCATAATCCAGGATCCAAAATCTGAGATCCCTAATCTGAGATTCACAATATGAAATTTATAATCTGTCATTATGATTCTTGAGGTCTAAATCCGGATTCATGATAATATAATGTTTATAATATCAAATCTAACTAAAATCTAGGATTTTGATTACTAGGGCTAGGTTGACCAGAGGATTAGGTTCAGTTTTGCCTAAGCTGGGTTTGGACATACCTAGGGGTGGTTTTGATTGTGGTGAATATGTTTGATCCTAGTCAAACCATATGATCCATAATATAATCTCAATTGGACTTATGTACATGGATATTGAGAAAATTGACTAGATCTAGGCCATGAGACTAGGTTTATAGGTAGAGAGCTCTAAGATAGGTCTGGGTTAGGACTCAAAGAACTGAACTAAGATTAGAAAAGAAAGACCTAGGGTTTTTGAAATCATGTAAAAACTTAATTTTTGACAACATTTTAGAAAACTATGATTTTGAAATAGTTCCTGCATGCTATTAGCTAACCCCAACTTGGTTGCAGGCAAGGGGTGCATGGGAGTGAAAGGTGATCTAAGTGCATGTTAAATAGATCTGCAATGCATGTCTAATATAATCATAAAAGAAATGCAATCTGTTATACATGATGCAAAAGCAAAAGATAAGAAATAATGGAATTGAAACAGAAAAAGAGAGAGAAACATACCATAAACAGGATGCATAAAGCAAAGCTGAAAACTCCATTGCAGATTCAGCTCAATTGCTGAGTGAGAATTTCATTTTTACCATGATGAAAAAGGAAACTCATGAATCCAACATAGAAACCACATATTTGGAATCTTTGAGAGCTATCCTCCATACAATGTACTTATCACATATATGTCATGTTACCACTTGAAATGTTTTTTTAAGACCACAAAGCACCACATTGAGCCTCATTAGCAATCTTTGATTGATCAAAAGAATGAACCATAAGAAAGAAAGAGGTAGGTAGCTGATTTAATTGGAAGGGCAAGTTTTACATTTTTGGCATGGAGGATATAAAACCACACATAAATACTTGCCCTTCTTGTGGGGTCATATAATAATCAGCTGGTATTAGTTCATTAAACAAGATGACTAGCTAGCAAGTAGGCAAGTGCCCCAAAAGGAGTTCAAAATTTCAATTAAAATTATTGTATTAACTTAATAAGTCAAGAAAAAGGAGTGACGAACTAAGAAGAGTTAATGCTTTAACTTTTAGAATGTTCAAACTACAATGGCTTTAATGATCCTACATAGATATATCGCAATAGGAATATATCAATTCTTAGCTACATGATAGGGGTATATTGAACATTCAAACTAAGAATAATTAATGTTTTAGCTCCAACCTCCATATGTAATGATATATTGAAGTATAAGGTGTTGGATAAAGTAGCAACAACATACCAGTTATGAAGTCAAATCTAATATAAGAACATTGCAAGAAACAACAGGACAACATCATAATTTGAGATGAATAGAGTTGCTTGAGATGCACCTACACCATGAGGAATTGAACCCCAACATTCCAGCTTAAAAGAAAGACCACTAAATTAAAAGTGAATTAAAAGGGCTGAAGAACCTAACACAAAAAGACCCATAGATGGCATAACAACATTAATAGCTAGAAATGTAAAAGTGCAACTGGCTCTATATTTGATAGAGGATGCTTGATGAGCTAGGACCTTGGAAAATCCCAATATTTCATATCGATGAGATTTAACAAGAATTTTAGATCCTTGTTTGAAAAATGCATGGATTACAACATGGTTTTGTAATCCTTGCATATGGATTCTGATCCACTACTCAACCAAATGCCTCATAGATGATACAATGTGTATAACAGAAAAACTTGAAATAAAAAAAAAACATATTAAGAAAAAGGACAATCAGAATAGAATGAGAAAAGCAAGAAGGGGAACGAAGAGAAAGCAACAAAGCAATTTTAGAAGAGTGAAAAAAACTTTCTGATATTTAATATATTATGTGAAAACTCATATAAGCCCCAAATTTTGGGTAGTGTGACAAAAAATGGCTGAAGTTGCCACCAATTTTTGGTTGGAACAAGTCAAGTATTTGTAGATCAATTGCTGAAAAATCCATTTATTGTAATCAAAGAATACCTTCATTAGATGGTAACTTAATTACTGTGATGCAACACATCCAAAAATCTTAAAGACCTTGTCTGATTATGGCTTGCAACTTTCTCCCAACGCAGAACAGCCATGTCTTCAGCTCTCGCTATTAGCAGAAGCAATTTGTGACCAATTTCTATTTAATGCTTTGAAAGATATGGTTGCAAAAGGCCTTGTATATCCACATTAGTTGTTCCTTATCTAGTGATAGACACAAAAACCAATAAATACTTATCCAAGCGATTACTGCCAATGAGAAGATTGTGGATTGTTGTCAAATGATACCTTTGTTCTAGGGTATTGTAGATAGATAAAGAATGCCATTTCCCATACATTGGCATCTTTGAAAGAAGAGTACAACAATCAGGGAGACAGTATGGATTGGAAAATGACATTAAATAGCAGGTTTTTCCCAAGAAATAATACAATGATATAAAAGCATCTTCTAGTATCCTAACACTGTCAACATTGCAGCTAGAATCATACAGAATGAAGCTTATTTCATTCATGACTATGGTGATATGAAATTCAAAGTCTCCATCTAGATTGTTTTAAGATCAGAACATGGAACCACAACTAAGTAGGTACTTGGTAAGACATAGGGAATGAATTAGCATAACTGCAATTTGTGATACTATGCTCTTTGTCCAACAGATATTGTTGGTGAGTGTCCATACCAACTGCTGAAAAGAAGAACATGCATGGAAATTACATGAAGTATCAACATTGGCATTGTAGTAAATTTAAAACTGCATTTTGATATGATGTTTACCGAGAAACATCCGCCTAGTTTTAGAAAATGTTTCAGCTGCTGATAAAAAACAATGGCAGGACTGAACTATCAAGCTGCAAAACTAAGGGAGCCTCAAGCAAAAGATGTTCATGCAAGCCTGCTGAGATCATACAATCCGGCATCTAGTAGATGGAAAGAATAGTGTGCCAAATGCATACTAAAGGCAAGTGGCAATATGTGAAGAGGGATTTCAATGAGGGCATCAATAACGATGAATTGGAAGGATTCCCTAGAAAATTTAGTAAGTTCAGAGGAGCCGACAACCCGCATGTGCATTAGGGAATCTTCTTTGTAGAATGTGGCAAATATAGGGATAATGATAAGACCCTATTTTTCTATTTTCTAAGAAGTTTAGAGGGTGAGGCCACTCAATGGTACATGGAACATATGGACTCCTTCCGAATGAAGGACTTTGATGACATCATGAATGGTTTCAAAGACAATAGACAAGTTCTAGACCAATTGCTCAGTGGTCCCACGATTGATACACTTATGGGGATTTAGCAGGAGCCAGGTGAGTCTTGTAGAGACTATATTCAATGCTGGAAGCCCATCTTAAAGTGAAAATGAAGACGACTGTGGTTGAAGATTACACTCTCACCATGATTCTTGGGGGTTTTCAGAAGCATGTCCGGCATCACCTCGTATATCATGAATACGAGACTTTTTATGACTTGGCCAAAAAGGTTGAGAGGATAGAAGGAGTTTTTGAGATGAAATATCTTAAAAGTGAAACTGGACACAATTATAATCAAAGGAAAATAAGAAAATGGGCAAGTCTTAGGTGCACGCCACTTGCATTGTAAAAAATGGGTCCTGCATCTATCAGTGGGGCTGTGAAGCCACAAACATAGCAGCCAAATATCAAAGAACAAAGTAGAGGGGATGTCAAGAACAAGTCTTCATCATCCAAGAATTATGAGAAACCTCTAGGATGAACGAAAAATAGGAAGTTCACCTTTATGGAATACAACAAGAGCAAGCCGTTAAAACTACACTATCTCAAAAACCTGTGCAAGCTCCTAAGAATGGTGGATCCACCAAAACTAAGAGGGAAGAGTGACCAGTTCTACAAGTTCCATGAGTTTTGAGGCACAATACAAATAATTGTATTACTTTGAAACACATTATTCTAGACTATCGTGAAAAGGAGATCTTAGTAGAGGGAGATTCCCAACAAGTGTTGAAAGACCCATTCTCAATTCATGAGAACTTTACAAACATGGTGGATACATCACCATTTGTCCCCCAAAATCATGGTTGGCCATTTACACAAGAATGAAAGGCTATAATGGCTATCAATCAAGAGGTATCACCAGAAAGTTTCTAAGAATCTGGTAAGTGGAAATGTCAACTATCAAGAAACTGGTGTATAAGCCTAAACAAATTGCGGCAGAAACAACATAGATCAAGAAGCTGACTTTGTGATGGAGGGCTAAGACAGCTAGGGAAGCAGCAAAGCAACGTAAGTGCTCACATGCAATTGAGGAGTGGGTGACAAGTAAGGCCTTCAATATTACTTTGAATGTGTCGGTCTTGACTGAACCAATGCCTCAGCCACACACCATCATTCTAAGAAAAATAAGACCATTCCATAGATATTGGCACAAACATTGAACTTAGTGATGGTCAATGCACCAATCACCTTCTCAAATGATGATTTGCCTAAACCACACCAATTTCATAATAATGCCCTGTATATTGTGGTATGAGCTCGTGGGATGAATACCCCACATGTGTTGATCAATGCAGTCAGTAGTTTGCATATCTACTTATATTTCATAGCAAAAGCACTAGGACTCAATGATGTGGACTATACGATACACAATACAACCAATTTTCGGTTTGAGCAAAGCCATCCGTTTGTTAAGGAACACATTTATCTAGATACGTCCACCAACTATACAGTTCACATAGTCTAATTTCATGTTGTAGAAGTCTTTCAAACCTATATTCAATTTTTGGGCTGCCCCTGAATATATTAGTCAAATGCAATACCCTCCACATTGCACCAATGCATGAAATGGAGCTGTGGAGAAGTAATCACTACTGTCTTGACATAAGATTTAGAAGAGGGGAAACCTCAGCCCATGGTTCCTAGACCAATATATATAGTTCAAGCTTCTAATGTGGGACAAAATGAAGAAATAAATCTTTTGGATAGTTTAAAATGCCTTAGAATGGTGGAACCTACGAGTGAAGTAAACAACATCAATTGGAGTGGAACAACCTTATTCAAGAACAAAGGAAGGGTCTGTGTATACTTCTTTAAGAATAATCCATTATATGAAAGATTTGTGGAGATGCTATAAGGTTTTTACATGATTATTCACATAGGCTACAAGCCCTATAAAGGCCCAGGAGCCCATAAAGTTGGTCCAATTGAGCCTCTCAGTAGCAGGTCTGGTCAGCATGGCACTACCAAACTCAGCTGCTAAGGGAAGGCTTCAGACCAATAGTCTAAGAAGAATAAGAAAAAGTGGGAGGCTTAGATTGCAAAGTTGTGACTAGAGTGTTTTTCCTATTTGGTTTTCCTTTTCTTTGTTTTGCCTCTTGGATTTGTATGGATAGTGGGGGTTCCACCCTTCCTTCTAGAATTAATAAAGTCATGGTATCTTTCTTCAACATATGTTTCTTCTTCTTCTCTTGTCATAAACCTCTCCTCTCTATGCGTATTTGTTCTCTATCATCATTTTATAGGAACCACTGTGGCATCTCGGCTAATTTAGAAGTTGATGCTCAATCCCAAAATCTTTGGGCCAAGAAACAATGCGTAGTCATTGAGCCAAAGAAAGAAGCAACACAGACTATGCAGATGGAACTGGCCAAACAAGAAGATTGTACTGAACAAGTGCAAGAAGGATAAACATTAGAATCATTAGAAATTCTAGAGCTAGAACACATCAAAAAGAAGATCAACCTTCCACCATGTTGAATGGTCTTACAAAAGATATCAACATTGGTAAAAATGAAAAACCTAGGATCCTACAAATCGGTGCTAACTTGTGCATACAATAAGAAAGCAGATTGATCTTGGTCCTTCAGCACCAGAAAGAAATATTCACATGGACTTACAAAGATATGCCGAAACTACAACTAAACTGGTTGAACACTGACTAATCATAAAATTTGGAAGCTAACCAATAAAACAAAAATTGAGAAGCTCAATTCTAGAGTTAAAGATAAAGTCAACGAAAGCTTAGAAGATCTCCTAAAGGGCAAGTTTATTGGGCCTATCAACCTACTAGAGAGCAATGGCTACCATTTATGCATGATCAGATGCATAAATTCATGGATGCCTATGTAGATGACATTTTGGTCAAGCAAAAACCCAGGATGACCATGTCTATGTCCTCAAACAAGTATTTGACTGGTTGATTCTGTACAAGTCAAATCAAATCCATAGAAGTGTATTTTCGGTATTGAATCAGGAAATCTACTTGGCTACATGGTTAGCAAGAAAGGGATCAAGGTAGACTAGTTAAAGCCAAAGTCATTATTAAGATGCCTGCTCTGAGGAAGAGCTATGCAGCTTGCAAAACAGAAAACTAGGTCATCTGAAGGTTAATTTCTAATTTGGCCCTCAGATGCGAGGGATTTAATCACCTGCTCGGGAAAGGCATCAAATTTTAGCAGGAGCCACAATGTTAATATTTTCTTAATCCTCTTATTCTTCAAACACCAGATTAGGAAGACCCCTCCTATTATACATCTCAATGAATGATTTAGCTTATAGTAGATTCCTGGCACAATACAAAAAAAGGTTGTAAGGATCAAACATGTAATCTATTATATCAGTAATACATTCGTACAATATTTAAAAACATATTCAACCATGGAAAAGACATGTTTGGCACTCGTTTGGATGTTCTCAAAAACTTAGGCTTTATCTGTTATCTTGTGAGGTAAAGGTCATTTCCAAATTAAACCCTCTCAAATACATCCTAGAATAGTGATACTATTGACCATGTAAAATTTCACAAGCTTACATGTCATGACCATTCATATAGGATGAATAAAAAATGATCAAAATATTTACTTGTCTCTTTATTCTTATTGCGGGAATTTATGAAGATAGAGCTAGACTCGTCAGCATGAGATCTGACCATTTTTGCTGCCTTTAACAAGGGAAATCAGATCAATGTCCAGATTAAATATTAAAGGTCCCAAAAATATGATTGTTGTCAAACCTAAATGTAAAATGGATTATTGAATTTGAAAATCATAAGTTTTTGAAAACTAAGTGGATCATCAGATGTTGGAAAGCATGAACAAGAAATTCTTGAATCAAATAACATAGTTCATGATCTGTGTCATCACACAACATGTAAGAACTGATTCCTATACCTAATATGTATGTATGCAAAACTACATTCATTACACAATCGAGATCTTGTTTCTAAGTTCCGGATGTGGACCTAGGAATATCTTGATTCAAAATTCAAATCTAAATATTGTCTAAGAATGATCCAAACATTCAGTATTTGATCTAGATAGAAGGTTTAGATTTAGGATTATTCCAATAGAGCTTTAGGTTCAAAACCTAAATGAGGGTTGATCCAATTAAGAAATGATTCTTTAATCCAAATTCATGATCTGAATCCAAAATTAGGCATGACGACCCAATTTCAGGGTGTATATTCTAAGGTCGAGAATAAGCGTTTCAGATCTTGATCCAACTTGTCATGAGATCCAAATCCAAAAGATTGACATGGAATCCAAATCTAGAATCCAATTCTTATAAGATTTGAGTTCAATAATCTAATTCCTTTGATCCAAGTTGTATCCAAATCCGATCTCATACTTGATCTATTTAAATCCAACTCATTGAGATTTGGTTCCAATTCCTCCAAGATCCACACATCTAGCGTTATTAGGGTTGGGGTTAAACTTGGCTAGGGTTTAAATCTAACCTTACTGAGGTTTGGATTTGACCTAACTAGTGTGTATGTTCATCCTACTAAGGTTCAACCTTAGATACATAATTGTGGACTCAATATCAAGTCTTGGTTAAGATATTGAGAGAAGACTATGGTTTTAAGTTTGTTTGATACTAAGGATTAGATAACAATTATGAATGAATATAGGTTTTGTAAAAGTATGTTTGAAATAGGTTGGGTTGAAATGTGCACTGAAAACTATGATTATAAAATCTGTAGTTTCATATAATCAACTTAAGTCAAGTATACATATGGGATATTGCTGCATATGTATACTTGATGATCTTAACTTGATTAATATGAAACCTAAATCTATGTGCATTTTTAGAATCAATGAATTCATTACTAAAGCAAGCTACATGAATGCACATAATTATCCACATTACTAAAAATAAAACTAGGCCAAATATATATATATATATATAGACACATAAATGGTATGATATTTCATAACAATTATGAAATTCAGATTGAAAATGAGGCTTTGGCTTGATAAATCAAGTTTGGTGAGAAGGGCATATTGCCACAAGCTCATTCAAAACCCTAGATTTACATACTGAAGTCCAAATGCAAGATTTTTGAATTAATGCACATTTAACAATGCATGATACAATTAATCAAATGAACATATATTAAAACCCTAAAGTGATGTTCACATGATTAACCACATATATTTGGGATTTCTCCATAACAAAAAGTAAAGAAGTTTAAGTTAAAAATAAAAAAAATCAAATGGAAAATCTCTAACTATGTGAGAAACAAAAATTTGGCCATGTCCTAGAAAACTGTTATCTGTTTTCTATAGCTAAATTGGTTGGTCTCAAAAGATAGAAAAATGGCATCCAATCTTCACGAAATTTGGGTGAAAGATCTTCACATATCAGATAATCAGGTCCAAGTGATAAATCAAAAAAATCTATTTTTTACAAAAAGAATTAAACAAGAAATTCATTGTAGAAAACAAATTTTCTGCAGAAAACAATTTTACTGCAATGTTTTTTTACATGAGTCAAAACATATTTAAACAACTTAGATTGACAGGAAATTTGGACTATGGATTTTCTACATAATAGAGAATCCACAGGATTTGTAGACCCAAAAAATAATGAGAGATTAAAAAGGTATTATTCTATAAATTTGCTACATAAATAACAATTTGTAGACAGGGTAAAAAATTTGACTACCAATAAATAATAAAATAGTTTAATAACCCATGTCACATGAATGCAAAAGTTAATGTAATGATAACCGATGGTTATCAAACTTGCTATACTTACTCTTTCAACATCAAGCTTCCAACTACATTTGAAATTTTTGAAAAAACCTAATTGAAAAAAAAGATATGGACTAAAAAACATGAGCTATTAAATAGTTCTCTGCAGAAAATGAGAGAACATGAAAACGGAAAATAGTTCACATCACATACTTTCCTGATGCGAAAAACAAATCAAATTTACATAGATTAACGTAAAATTTTATCTAAAATTTCTACATATATTGAGGAATCTACAAAACTTGAAATCACAAGAATAGACCTTCAGATGAGAAAATTATGCATCTGACAAGTTGATACAAAAGACTTGAAAAGATAAAATTTTGTAGAAAACCCATCTTGATCAGAAATTTATTTTGTAGGTTCTCTACATACCAAAGAATCTTAGAAACTTTAGATCTGAAATTGAACTTCAAACATTAAAATGAAAAAAGTGGCAAAGTTACTAAAAATCATATTTTTTGTAAAGAACTGTTTAAGCACCAAATTTGTGATCCCATTTGAAAGTTATAGAAAACATAGTTTTGGATAAAAATTTGGAAATAGACTCTTGAAAGGATAGAAATAATGAACTTAAAACCATCTAAAAAGAGTAACCACACAAAGAGAAAGAAATGTGTACAGTTAAGCAGAAATACTGTTTTCAGTAGAGTTCTGTAGAAAGTTGCAGAAAACATATCTTTCCAAAACGTTGAATTAAGGGACAAAATCAAAATAAAATCACATAAAAGTTTTAGGTAAAAGAACTGGACACCTATAGTGAACTCCAGGCTTTTATAGAACTCAATTTGGGCCTCCAGATTGAGATAACTAGGTTAATCAACCCAAGAAAATTTCAGGACTTAGTTCTATCAAAAATTGGATACAGAATAACTAGTTTATAAAATTGATGTGATAAAGAGGTCAAATCTTAATGAAGTTGCATGAAAATTGGTAGGCACATATTAGACACACACACAAAACCATGTTTTTCTATGGATTGTAATTCTGGTTTGAGAGATATAGCCTTTAAAGTTAGGGAAAAATCAGGCTTATGACAGCAAGTCCAATTTTTACCTAACTTAAATTTAACATCTCTTAAACTAGACTTTATTGAAAATCCCCAAATATGATGAAATTAACCACGTCAATCAATTAACTAATTATATTAACAAAGAATTAAAATAACATCTAAGCACATAAATCAAACTAAACACAAATAAAATAAAGCAAAACAAATGCAATATGCATGGAAGTAAAGAACAACATGCATGTGCATGTGCATTGTGATCTATGTAAAAGGAAAAATGCTACTGAAGAACAAAGAGATGTGAAAGAGAAGGATGATGTCCACGTGAGATCCATGAGAGAGAGAGAGAGAGAGAAAGAGAGAGAATTCATGCCTTTTCTCTTATAAGATAGTAGAAAATCATGGCAAAGAAAGAGAATCTAAGTTAGCAAAAGAATAAGGAATCAACTAAGTAAATCAAGATAGAGATGAGAGCACTTGCCTTAGAAAAGCATGCCAAAGAAAGGCAATAGGGGCTGCACGACCCCCAGCCCCTATTTATAAGGATTTTTTGCTGATTTTCAACCAATTCTAACTAATTAAAATTTTAGAAAATGAAAACAAAGACTAATGAGGTGTTAGACAGATCAACAATTGAGATCTGCATAGAAATCTGATCAAAGGCCCACATGTTATGAGATAATTTTGATTTTTCAGCATAATAACAAGAAAATATGAGTGGGGGCAGCACCCCTAAGGTTGGCTTTTGTAACATATGAAAGACCCTAGCCAGCTCTGAATTGACCCTATTCAAGATGGATCAGGCCAGGATTTTTGATCGATGATCTTATGTTTGATCAAGATTCTAACATGAATTCTAAGCATTAATTTGGATTTTGGATTTAAATAATAGGTTTAGATCTTTATTTTGATCAATAAAAATGATTTTGGATATCAGATATGAGATCTAGATCTGAAACAGTGCAGATTATAGATCTACTTTGCACATTTGGAGGCTAAATTCAAGATTTGAGATTCATGTGTAGGACCTGCCTCAGCCTAGGCTTGCTCTAGGTCTGGGCTAGGTTGGACGTAGATCCAAACCAGGAATAGGTAAATTGAGTTTAGTTTTAGGTCAAACTGAGCTGATTGACTCCAAGTTGGGTTCAAGGTGGGTTCATGCTCTGCATGAGCCATACTAGGCTCAATCTTGGTGCATGAAATATTTAAGTTAAGTTTATGCAGTTCCTAACTTAGAAAAATATGAAAATAATGTACATTTGGCCAAATGATGATTTTGCCGCTGATGAAAAACCCATGTTTTGCTAGTTAGGTTGGGTATTGAACCATGTAGGATCAAAGACAATGTAAAAATATGTGCTCATATAAAATTTTAATTAAAAAATGACTTGATTTTCCCTTAAAAAAGTGGAATTTTCAAAATTAACCAAGATTTAAATTGGAAATGTGAACGGAAAAATGAAAAATAGTGATTATGTCCTTGTTTGTGAGAAAATAAATGTAGTATACTCTATTCAAGTGATATTGAATCCGTCGGTGTGCTTGGATAGAGAATCAAGGTTCTAGATTGATCAGAATTTAGCTTTGAAGCCACAAGTCATGATGTCTGGATTCAGACAAGTTCGTGTGCTCGATGGCAGTGATCGATTGTATGATCCTAGGGTGCTCCTCTTATTTGAACCAAATCTGATAATACTCTGTTGAGATGTTTTTGGTCACACTGATGTAAATAAATCACTATTTTGAATTTCCAGTTGTGAGAATTTCAGCTCAAAAGTTTGAGCTGTCACTGAAAGCTCGAGACAAGTAAGAGAAATGAGTGGAAGTGCAAAATGAACTGGATTATGGATGAGTGCATCCAAATTGAGCTAAAGATAGTCAGTTCTAACACTGGAGAATATGTTACCAGCTCTGCCTAAATTAACCTACCCCATATTGATAGAATTTTAGTTGAGACACTCAAAATTGAAGAGAAATAGTGACTTTGGTGTTAGGACAACTCCGTAGAGCTCAAATTACTAAGAGTAAGCAGAAAATAACTTTGAAAATACTCTTCTAGCAACGAGAAAACTTTAATGTGAGCTCCATAGTTCTGCCAATGTGTTAGTGACAAGAATTACACGAATCACTGATCTAGTGAGCTCATTTCAGCTGAAATGAAGGGAAATGAGAGGTTGATGATGGGAATGGCCATAGAAATTTGAGGTTTCACTAAAAATACTTTACTGACACTAAAAAAGGTTTGAACGTAAACTTTTGAGAACAATAGATGATCTAACATAAAGAAATTGCTGACAAATAGTAGAAATGGGCCATTTTGAGCAAAGATCAACCAAATGTGAATTGAAAAATGGGTTGTAGAAGCTCTTGTGGTTTGCAAATGTGAGAATTTTCATAATTGAAATGGTAGAACACAATTCTCAGGTGTTATAGAGATATTTCATGAAATTGGATCAAATTTGGGCAAAATAAAGATGTTTAGGGCCAAAATGGTCATTTTTTGACCAGCAATGGGTTGGGTGATCTGGTTCCAACTGCCTAACATTTGGATGATGAAGTTTGTGTCTGTGTGATCTTTGGCTTATGCAATTGAAAATATTTTGAGAAAATCAGCACAAAATCCTCCATTTATTGGGTTAAAATGGTCATTTTAAAAATGAAAAATTTGGGGTGTCTATAGATACCTTAGTGGCAGGTAGAACAAGTTTCTTAGAAATTAATCAGGGGATGGGCGTTAACAGATTAGTTAGCAAACTTCCCTTTGGTAGAAGAATTAAAAATTGATGATAATTTTCTAGAAGAACAGGTGCTTTATGTGGCCCCTACACCTGTACAGACACTCTTCTTTGATGGATCCAAGAATAAGGCTAGAATTGGAATTTGAATTCCCTTGCTCTAGCCAAAGAATGAGATGATTCCCTACTCTCTATGAATTTCACCTATATTCATAATATGGTAGAATGCAAGGCTAATTCATGGACTCTAAATGCTACTCAAATTCAAAGTAAACATGGTTTGTGCCTATAGTGACTCTCTTCTCATCACTAACCAAGTGAATGAAGAGTGGAAAGTCAAAGTCATGAAATTAATGCCCTATTAAGAAGGCACCAGAGCATAAATAAAGCAATTTGAAGGGTTTCAACTCTTCCATGTTAGAAGAGAGTTCAATCAGTTAGTGGACAAATTGGCAAGTTTAGGATTAATTATCATGTTCAAGGGAGCAGAGCCATGTAGAGCTTTCGAAGTTGGGAGACTCACACCACCAGATTATGAACTAAAAGAACAAGCCAATCCAGTAGAATCCCAAGTGTTGTGGTATCTGACATTTTATTGGAATTTCCACGTGGAGCTAAGGATGCTTGGAAAAGCTATCTATCTATAAGCATGTGCTAAAAGATCAAAGAAATTTAATTTAATTTTGTAAAATTGAGCTCGATGGCAATTTATGGAGAGTAGCAAGTACAACGAGTGAACTCCATGTCCTTCATAAGTAAATTAAACTCAAACTGGAAATAATGAAGTTAAACCGAAATAACGGAATATTGATTTACATGATAAACATTGTTTTAGTTTAGATTCAGCTCACTCCATCGAGTTGATCTTAAATTCAGCTGAAACTCCTGAACACAGGTGAGAGACCTTGGAACTGAATTGAACTCACATGGGAATGGATGAACTCAAACAAAACTAAAGGCAACTTGATTTATACATGATAAACATGGTCCCACCTCGTTTAGCTCAAGCCTTTGGGTTGAGTTCAAATTTAGCTCAAACCCTTATAAACAGTAGGGAGTTGAAAAATGAAAGACAACTATCTCAAACATATCTCAGGCTATTGGCTGAAAAGTTTTTTATCTTACGTGAACAAAATCATGCAAAGAAATTTTATCAAAATTTTACAAGCATTCCACATGCACTCACATTTATGTGAAGTTTTCACACTTCAACGCACACATGCATATAAGTACATGCATTTCACAAGCATTTTAGAAGTCCACATCTATTTTAACAAGAACTCACGTTTTATATTGCAAGATTTCCGCACTTTGGTGCACATAAGGTTACAAGTACCTGCACCTAAATGTAGAGATTTTTACAAAAATTTTCACAAGCATCGCACAAGTATGCACTGTCACACCCCAACCTTTTGACCCTCAAACAATTTTTTTTTTTTCTAAACATAAAGCATTGAGGTGCGACTATACAACAATTCAAAAAAGAGGAGCTATGTCATTTGAAACAATAGGGAAAACTTTCATTTATATAACAATTTCAATTCATACAAAGTCACATCTATGTGTATGACCAAAAATGCCCCAAACTACAACTTTGATGCCTAACAAAAATAAGACATCAAAGAGACCAAACCATGACGCGCCGACACTATCAAAGACCCAAAACCTCCCCAGTAAGATGTGAGTGAAGCCATCTAATCAACCTGCTGCCCCGGGTCCATCAAAACCTAAAAAAAGAAACAACTGAAGTCTTAGCCTTCGCAGTATGACAACAAACCAGGAAAATCCCAAACCCTCTTAGGTAGGGCTCAAATATGAGAATATACAATCATAAAACAAATCACTATCATGTCGTGTCAGGGCATAGTCACATCATTGGCCATGAAGGCCCCTCACATAGACTACGACATGTAAAGGCCACTCAATGGCCAAGATAACACCATTTCGATTCACGCAGACATCAATCACATACACTTCAACCATAAACTTTTATTCATATACTTTTCATTTCATTAGCTTTAGTGAATTGACAGTTCCTATGGGTACAAACACAGACACGTGCACACCATGGGCGGCCTACAGCCGAGAGACAACCCTCGTGGTGGCCCATAACAGTATGGATCCATTCATCCACTGCAGCGATAGAGCACTCATCCATAGATGTGTGAATTCCAAGGAGAGATACTCAGCCTTCCCTAGGACACCCAGGTTGGGAAGGCGGGAGCCCAATACTCCAAGCACATCACACAACAGTACCCTGGGGCCTTGCACCGCCTGTGCTCCGTACATGCGAAACCAGTGGTGAAAGCGGGACGTCTTCCAAACACATAGCCACATCCCATTGGCCTCTCATCTCTTATTCTTTCATTATTATCATTATAATAACACATTCACAAAATGACTGGCTAGCTCATGAGGTTGGTACACTTCACGAGTGCACCCACACCTTCAATTGCCTCCACACGAGGGCTACACATAACATTAACAGTCTTTGCTAGCCGTCATAACAATATGAGTACAACTACCCTTCAATTCATTCATTTGCATTATTACCCACGGCAATGCATATGCATCAATTCACAGTATTCACATTCATAAGCACTCACATCTTATCAAACACATCATTCACATCTTTCAAAACATAGCCAAATCCCGAAGAGTAGTCTCGATCTGTGAAGGCATGTAGCTGTCCTATGCAATTATCATTCTATGATGCTCTGTAATGCACAATCGGGGTCGAGGAGACACTTGATCTGATACCCCACCCCATCTGTCCTAAACAGTTATCAATTCTAGCATGCACATGTAAATGCATAACAATTTTCAAAATGAGCTTCTAATAGCTTTCCAAAACAACACTTGTCACATGACAAATCATTCACAATATGACTGGCTAGCTCATGAGGTTGGTTCACTTCACAAGTGCACCTACACCTCCAATTGCCTCCACACGAGGGCTACACATAACATTAACAGTCTTAGGTAGCCGTCATAACAATACGGGTACAACTACCCTTCAATTCATTCATTTGCATCATTGCCCATGACAATGCATATGCAACAAATCACAACATTCACAATCACACTCGTCAGTCACATCTTTCAAAACTTAGCTAAACCACGAAGAGTAGTCTTGATCCATGATTGGTTCGTAACTGTCATAGGCAATTATCATTCTAGGATGCTTTTTAATGCACGCTTGGGGTCGAGGAGACACTCGACTCGATACCCCACCTCATTTGACCTACGTAGTTATCAATCCTAGCATGCACATGCAATTGCGTAGTCATTTAACAAAAAACAAAACTAATTACAGACATTCAATCTTATGACATTCATTCAAACACATTACAGTCATTCAATCACATCACAATTTGAGGATACAACGATCCTGAAACACACATTCACAAATTGGCCCTAGGCAGGGATTTACCTGGAATGTCGCCATACCTGTCGCGCGTCCACTAAACACCTCGAACTACAACCCACGTTGCTCAAGGCCTACTTGACGTCCCCGGCGTACCTACAAACATAATCAAATGGTAAGTTCTCTACTCGTTTCGCTTTACAATATATATAAGTAGAAAATATAACTAGTGAGGCATGTCATCGTTTCAAGAGGGTGTCGACGGGTAGTGTCGACCTACAAGCCCTCCAATAGGCCTCCTCCCAACTTCTTGACGTTGTCACCAAACGTCAAAACTCAATGCTACAATCAATCCATCATTAACACATTTCTCATTTGTTTTCTTTAGTTGAGGCGTCTTCCCCGCAATTAAGATTCTCAACATACAACCCATATGTACATCAATAGAAGCCTATTTCTCAAGCTTGCTAAAGCGGTTCTAAACCTTCACCACAACATCACATCTCTACCATGCTTTCCTATTTACTTCGAAAATCAACCCATCATGCTTGTAAGATCATTGTAGACATGGATCATCGTCCCTCCACATGAGTCCTAGACCTTCTCCAAAATAGCGACATCTCTAGCATGCCTTCTAAATCATCAATTCTTAATTCTAGCATGCTCAAACAATAATTATACGTACTCCAACTGAAAATTTACAACAATCTAAGCTCTATTAGGCCTTGCTCACCTTAAATTTAGTGTCCAAACTGCCGCAATGTTCTTGGCAGCCACTTCAAACGTTCGATCAAGCGCCAATGACCAAAATTGATCACTTCCTCCACCTCCAACGCGTTCTACCCACCCTTATGAGGGGAGGAACGCGTCCCCAAACTGCATCCCAATCCAACAGCCACACACACGAGTAAAAATCAGTGAGAAATAATGCAAGAGAAGGGTCTGCCATAGAATAGGGCCTCCGGCAGAGAGGGAGCTGAAGAGCGTAGACAGAGAGTAGGGTCGGGCAAAGAGAGAGAGAGTAGACAAAAGGGGGAAAAGAGGAAGCAGATAGAGGGAGAGCTCTAGCATGGAGAGCGTGTGTAAAGGGAAGCACTGACATAGAGAGATGGACAGAAGAGAGAGAACGAGAGAGACGAGAGGGCAAGAGAGAATGGAGGTAGAGAGCGTGCAGAGAGAGAGAAGGGGCCGGAAAAAGGGGAACAACACGGGAGAGGTAGGGAACGGTGCGGTGAAGGGCAAGGGAGAAGAAGGAGAAAGAAAAGACAGGGAAGGACCACGTTTCTTACATGTGCACCGCCGCCGCCACCACCATTAACCTTTGTTGCCGCTGCTAAATCCTCCGCCTTCATCTTCTCTGTGCTCTATGCAACCCAACGGGACGAGAGAGTGAAAAAGAGAGAGACGTTGAAGCAGACGAGGGAGAAAAGGGAAAGACGAGAGAAGGGGCGTCGGGCTCCTCTTCGCGTGGAACTCGGGTCTAGGTTTGGACCCTGATCCGACCCGACCTGCCCAGAAGTCCATAACGTTACATACACAGTAGGGCATTTTTTTTATATATATCTCAAAACAGACTTTCCTTTTCAAAAATCCGATTTCACAAATGTCATCATTTTTAGGCACGGTGTTTGATATTTGCTATTAAGCACGGTTCCTGACTCAATAGCAAAGAGGCGCATTTGTGAACACCCAAAATTTTCATAAGTCTGAATGACCATTTTACACTTCACCATGAGGTTTCCAAATTGATTTTCAAAGACAAATTTTCATGAACAAAGGGTCTTTTTGTAGCTAAACAATCACTTTTTACACCACCATTGAACACTTAGACCCAAACCCCCTCGATTGTCTAGATTAAAAATTACCATTTTGCCTTTGCATCCTTACATCCTAACCTAGAAAGTATGAATTTTTCTTCAAACTTTCGAGAATTGTCCAATGTTTGAGCAATTAGATCATTTCTCAACTTTACATGACCTAGGAGTCCACAGAGTCAGCTCGCTAAAGTTATCCTGTTCTCCATTCAACTCCTTTGTAGCTCAAATCAGCTCACCGAAAATCAAAACTGTAATTGTTAGTTCAACCAAGTCAAAACAAGTATACCTTAATGAAGAGAAAGTTTTATTTCACATAGTTTGAGTCACCCAGCCCAAGTTTTAGTCATATACTAACTTGCAGTTTGTTAATGGGCCTTCCTCTTTTTTTTTAGGGGTTTGAGCTCAATATGAGCTTAACCCCGAAGAGTGAGCTAAAACCAAGCTGGGACCATGTTTATCATATACAAATTAAGCTACTTTTAGTTTGGTTTGAGTTCATTCATCCCAGTTCATTCATACTCTAAATTTGAAATGAGAGATGTCAAAGAAATTCAAAATATCATATCATGTTAATGGGACTCTTGATCCAAAGATCAAGGTTAGAAATTTAGTAGATTTGATCTTGCATTTATGATTGGATCTTTTAAGATCCAAATTTGATGATTACATGGTTCACAATTCCTATCTTAGGTCCAATCATGTGTGTATCGAGCTACGATTTATGATCCAAAGTTCATTGTTTCAAATCTTTTACGAAATCCAAGATCTAAGATCCATGATCCAAAATTTAATGTTTGTGATCCAAAATCTGGTATCTATAATATGAGATCCACAACATGAGATTTATGATCCAAATCCATGATTCAAGATCCAAAATCAAATGTACTAGAATTGGGGTTACTATCAAGACTTGTATCAGCATAAGGTTCATGATTTGAATCCAATATTTTGAATTAAAATCCTAGATCCAAATGGGCTAAGGGTAGGCCCATCAAGAGGACTGGGTTCAGTATTACCTAGACTGGGCTTGAACCTACTTGGGATGGTTTTGACTGTAGTAAATGTGTTTGGTTTTAGGTAAACCTTCTGGAATTAATATAAACCTCATTGATGGACATATTTTAAATTTGACTAGCTCTAGGCTGTGGGAGTATGTTCATAAGTAGCAGGCTTTAAGACTGGTCTCGGCTAGGTCTTAGACAGGTGAACTATGTTTGGACTCCATGCCTTCATGACCTAAGGTTTGAAGTCATTTAAAGATTTTGATTTTAAAAACATTTTAGAAAACTATGATTTGGAAAGGTTCTGATGTGAAGAGCAGATTGGATCTAGGCATTCGTGTGCCTAGGCTAATGCCACAGGGTATGCTAGTAGGCTGACCCAATCTGCTTTTAGAAAGGTGTGCATGTAGGTAGAAGGTGATCTGGTGCATGTTTAAAGTGAAATGCATGACTAAAAAGAGCATAATAGAAATGCTATCTATATGCATGTTTTAAGTAAAAACTAAGTATGCAAGAACATTGAATTCAAAGAGAGAAAGAGGGGTGAGAGGGGTATACCTGATCCCTATGCGTACCCTAAAGACATTAAATTAAATCTATCCTAAGAAAGCAAATAAGCTAAACTAAAGCACTACAAAAGCAAATAAGGAAAACCTAGGAAGGAAGCAAAAATAATACTAAGATAAGCATGTTAATGGAAACCCTAGAAACCTGATTGAGCCCGCTCCCACGACCTCTACACTGAGCCTAGTTGGGTCTAGGTTAAGTCTCTAAAAATTTAACTTGTTTGAGCTTAAGTTTTTATGAGTATGCAACTAGAATTTTATTAGAATTATAAGTTTTTCAAGGTAGTACTTAATGTATGAAGTGGGAGGGGGGCGAACCCACGTTTATCATGGCTTGGGAGAGGAAATTTTTATCTCAAGTTCAATACAGGACTAAACTTCTCTCCTCTCTCACAAGGACAAACCATAGGTTAAAATGGCACTTAGTCTGTCTCTTGTTCATTGCAATCTCATCTGGACTCTAAATTTGATTCTTCGAGAAGCCATGTATACACATAAAGTGCTAATTGATTCTTGACAAAAGATTCAAATTGACATTAAATGTGTAGAATGACTGATGTGAGAATGTCAAAAGGAAAAATACACATTTAAAACCTTATTCTAAAGTTTCATATGAATCAGAAAAATGTCTAGCCACATATGGATACTAGTTTCGATTCCATTTATGACAAAGTGTTCAACAAAGAATTCCACAGGTTTCAAATACTTACATGTAAATTGACATTAAGCATGGAGTCAGAAAATTACAATGCATTTTTAAAATATAATGTGCATTAAGCTCACATGTGGATCCTGTATCTGGGTTTGATATTGAGAAATAGATCCAAGTTAAGATCCAGAGAAAATTCAAGAAGATAGATCTAGATATGATATGAAAACTTGGATCATCATTTGATATCCAAGATTTGAAATGGGAATAATGGATCTGGATCTATAAAGACAGAGCAATCTAAGACTTGAACAAGAGATCCAAATACAAAAAATGGACTTGACTATGAAATCTAGATCATAAATCAGAAATTAAATTGTGAGCTTGGACCTGGCTCGACTTGGGTTACTCAGGTTTAGGTTGCGTGACTTGAATTAGACCTGGGCTAAGTTTAGTTTTGAAAACTAGGTTGGGCATAGGATCACTAGGCTCAACCTAGGTGCCTTTTTTTTTTTGGAAAATTAATTTAAATAGAAATTAGGAAGGCCAAGCTTGGGCTCAGGCCTGCCAGATACATGAAATCTATATGAAAGCTTACTTAGGTTCACGTGGCTTCTAAGTTAGGTTTTATGAAAAATATATGTACAATGACACTTGACTGATATAATTTGTGATTAAAAAACTTCAAATTAGGATGCTGGTTTGAACCCAAACTCCAAAAACTCAAAGAAAATCATAAACCAAGTTATATGTGGCCTATTTATGTAGAAGAGTATGGCCCAAGAAGGAAATGATTGTTTTGCTCTTGTGTATATTTCTAGAGTTCCAGATGACTTTTCTCAAGCTGACTAAACCAGCCTATGGCCAGACTCATAAATAAACTCATTTAATATCTTGTAGAAAATTTCCTTCTGCATTACTCTAGAAAAACAAATTTGTACCAAGTCATATGCAAAACGCTTATAAAGGAAATCAATAAAGACCATAAATTTTTTTTTTTTTTTGAAATTTTCGCATGTGCAGCTGATGGTGCTTGGACAAGTTATTTACTAGTAAGGACATGCTAAAAGATCTAAAAAAATTGCTTTAATTTTGCAAAATTGATCTCAATAGTAATTTAAATATTGTAGCAAGTACTAGCAATGACCTCAATGGCCTTCAGAACTTTTTTTTTTTAACACAAACCAGAAGGAATAATCCCTAATTGAACTAAGGAATATTGATTTATAAATGATAAACATAAGCCCAACTCGGTTTTAGTTAAGTTCAAATTCAGCTCAAACCCCTGCAAATAGAAAAGGGAGAGCACTCAAAGTTGATTTGAACTCAAATCGAGATAAATGAACTCAAACAACTAAAGAAATCTTGATTTGTACATGATAAACATGATCTCACCTTTGGTTTCAGCTCATCTATATGGTTGAGTTTAAATTCAGCTTTAACTACTGAAAACAAGAGAGGGAAAGAACTTGGAACTATTGAATTCAAATCGAGATGAATGTACTCAAACTGGACTAAGGAAAGGTTGATTTATACGTGACAAAAATGCTCCTAGCTTAATGTGGATTGACATGGTCCCAATGTTACAGAATTGGCAGTGCTTGGTCCTAGTGAACTGACTCTAGTGACTATTGACATTATGTAAAGTTGGAATGTCCTAATTGCTCAAATGTTGCGCAATTCTCAGAAATTTGGTGAAAATTCCAATTTTTCAGGTCAAGATGACTAGATTCAGGGGCAAAATGGTATTTTGAATGGGAAATGTATACTCAATGCTGGTGTGAAATCTACTTGTTTGGTCAAAAGATGATTCTTGTTCTTGAACTTTGATTTTCAAAAATCAATTTTGAAATTTCATGATGAAGGGTAAAATCATCATTTTCACTTGTAAATTTGTAAGTGTTCACATATTCCTTTCTTTGATACTGAGCTGAGAAACCATGCTTAGTGGCAAAGATAGAAAATCAACATTGAAATGATGAAACTTTTAAAATTGGACTTTAAAAAAGAAACTCCATTCACACACACACACACATATATTCCCCGGTGTAAATACTAGTGCAATGCTTGAAAATGTTTGTGAAACCTATGGATTTGAGTGCAAATATTTGTATGCTTGTGTGCATTGAAGCATAGAAAATCTCACATAAAATGTGAGTGCTTGTGGAAATATATGTGGTTCTCATACCATAGTACACGAATTCTTATAAAATATTTGTGCTTCTAGTATCATAGTACAAGTGCTTGTTTGCTTGTACGCTGCAAAGCGCAAAAATAGCACATAAAATGTGAGTGCTTGTGAAAATACTTATGGTTCTTGTACCATAGTACGAGTGTTTGTATGCTTGTGTGCGCTAAAGCGTGAAAGTCACACATAAAATGTGAATGCTTGTGAAATTGTTTATTAAATTTGATAAAATCTCTTGCTTCTACCTCTTGTATCTTGTAGGACCTGTATCAGTTAATTCTTGTAAGGTCAACTTTTCAGTCAATGCGATCAAATTAATGTAAAACTATTGTTCTTTTATTTCCAAACAATAAGGCAAGAAGATTTGCACTCTATGTCATAGGATTCCTTAGTGTGGGATATGTCACTATCTTGACTTCCTTTGTAATCACAAAAAGATTTTCTTTTTTGTCATCAAAGAAACTTTGACTTGACTGACCTTGGCTTCTTGGGTAGGCATTTTACATATTTTGTTCTTGAGTTTGGTTATTTTTTGATTTTTTCGTTCTTGATATTTCAGGCCGACCTTCACCTGCATGGGAAATACGTCACGACCTTATAGGCTACTATGAGGTTCAATCCCTTTGATGGACATGTAGCTTTGTCATTTGCGATATCAAGTCTACCTAACTTTCTATTGAACCCTTCCAATGAGTTTTGGGTTTATTTCCCAGGCTAGTTGGCCTTAAGGTATTAGGTATAAAACACCCTCAAACTTACATGATCAAGCTCAGAAGGTTGTAGAAGGCATAACTAGACTAATTTTCATGGATCACACAAATTCACAAAATAGATGCAAATCAACTTTACACATGCCTGATGCTTTCGAGTGCAGATCCAATGGAACAACTACAGTTTCCCTGGGCCCATCTTCTAATACTTGCTTTTATTTCTATTTTGACTATTTTGCTTGGATCAACTTAGTCTTTTGTTCTCCATTGATTTTTGATAAGCTCCTATGTTACTAAAGAGTCAAATTCAGTGACATTTCCTAGACTTTCGATTCCTATTTTCTTGAGCTCTTCTCATGGCTTTTAATATGGTCTTGTCCAAACTTTCATCTTTTTAGACTCTTTCTGTCAGCTTCAAATAGACATAAATACTTTTTGGATGCAACAAAATACTTTACCAAGTGGGTAGAGGCTATCATTCTCTGAACCATAGAATGAAGACATATGGCTTTCTTCATACATAAAACATTGTCATTTTTGTGTCCCTCATGTTGTTGCGTTTGATAATGGTAGTCACTTCAAGAATGAGCGAATGAGGGATTTTTGTACCAAATTCCACACTAAACAATTTTTTTTTTGCCCGTTACTACCCTCAAGGCAATGGATAAGCCAAAGCTACAAGCAAAGTTCTCATCTACACCTTGAAAAGAATGGTAGAATAAGTAATGATTGACATGAAAAGATCCACGATACACTTTGGGCCTACCGCATCACCATCCGAGCCCCAACTAATGCTACACTATCATAGTATATGGTACCAGCAGCAAAGCCTAAGACAACTTGGCATGCTAGATGATAGAAGGATGAAAGCAGCCGAACATGTACAGACATACCATGAGTGTGTGGTTCGTCACTTTGCCAGCCCTTCGGTAAACTATTCTTTTATAGAGCAGGCCCCATGGCAAATGGGCCCCTAATTATGAAGGTCCTTATGTAGTAAAAGAAGTCCTGCCTAGGAACTCATATAGGCTAATCCACACTCAAGGTGTAGATTTAATAGACATGCTTTGCATCTCAATAAATTATATCCACAAATTTTTCTTATAATTCCGATTATAAACATCAACAAAATCATGAAGTCCAACAAATTTTATCTTCAACATATGGTGGCCAAATCTATTAACATTCTAATGTATTGCCTTGTACTTGGGCATCATCAATTTGATTGTCACACTCTTTAGAGGTCTGTGGACACCCTAAATTTGTGCAGGTCAAAAAGGCCAATTTACGTAAATGGAATTTTGAACTCATGAAAGAGTTTCAAATCTAAGGGTTGTGAACTACACTAGATCAAATCATCTACTCTAGGCATCAAACACCAGGACTCAAATAACCCCAGGTTATCGCCACCTTCAAAAGTGACCATTCTGCCCTTTGCATTGTAACCCATTTTTACTCTAATTTTGCATAACAATAATGAAAACTTGACAATTATTTTACCCAAGATCAATCTAAGTTATTTTCATCTCTACAAGTCACTAGGAACTCTGAAACAAGTTTACTCGTGTATATTTCATTTTCCCACTATTTATCATCTCCAGAACACCAGCAAACTTGATTTGACCAACAATATGTTCTCTTTTATGTTGTCAGGGTATTTCTAGCTCCATTTTCAGATTTCAAGCTTGAATTATAGTGTTAGAGCAACCATTTCTAGGAAATAGTACCTCATTTCCCATTTCCACAAGTTTGATCACCATTTCTACTGGATTCGAGCAAGTCAACTGGAAATGAGTTGGAATCATAATCTCCAGTGCAGGATGTGACTATTCTTACTTTCAGTTCAAACAATTCTGTTTGAGATTGAGCATAATTATAGTTTTTCAATCACTGCTAGAGTGTCCCTATTTGGACATTGTCAGTAGTGACTTCTTAAGTAATTTTTGGGGTATCTATAATGCCAATTTCAATCCAAGCACACAATTGATCAGCGTGACTTTAGGAGTATATTGCTGTTCACTTGTCACAAACAAGCTAGAAATATTTGTTTTCCATTATGCGCTGACATTTTTATCTATAGAGTCAATTTGAGCTTGGTTAATTTGAAAAAATAAAAATTTTCAATGGAAAATTGAGGATTTTTTTTAGTCAAACTTAGCACACCCTTAAATTAAACCCAGTCGATGACCTAGTATAGTTAGACTACATGTGTAGCCCTATGAAGCCTAGTTTTGTGCCTAGGGTAAAAGTGTTATTTGTATTTACATGCATTATTTTTGTATAAACCCAAGTTGAGAATTACATGAACGAAACCCAGGATGTTCCAGTGCCAAGTCTGAGCATAGTAGGGATGACATAGGATATGAGGATGCTTGCAACTGAGTTCAACAAGTTCAAATCCTATTGAACCTGTTTGACCAAAATTGAACCTAGTTTGACCTATGCCCAAAAAGTCTGTGCATATTTTTTAATTTGTAAAATTTTGTTGATTCTTTGTCATGCAGGAAATCTAGAAACCAATTTTCAGATCCATCCAAGTTAATTTGGTAAGGTTTTATCCTCACTAAATAGTCGTTCAATCTGTTTTTTACAAGTTTAGATTTTCGGCATATGTTCTAGTTCTATATCTTTCCAGTCCGAAAAGGTTTTTAGAAACTATCACTTGGAGTTGATTGTTCCATGTATAAAGAGTCACCCTTCTAAATTTTGTGTTAATTTGGGTTGGTATGTTGAACCTAGAAATCCTTGAGTTGGGTATATTGAACCTACAATTTCTGTCGATTGGGTACATTCAACCAAGGTCCCAAATTCTCTTTCCTCTTGCTGATTGTGGAACCGAAAGAGCTTTCTCACTATTCTTTGGGTTGGGTGCATTGAACTCATAAATCTTTAAGTTGCATGTGTTCAACCTAGAACTTCTCGCTTGGGTGTGTTGGAGTTCCAAATTGCCTCCCATCTAAGTTGCATGTGTTGAACCAAAAAAATCCTTTGGCTCTTAGTAGGTTGTAGAACATGTGGAGCTTTTTCATTGTCATTCGGATTTGGTGTGTTGAAAATAGAAACATCTAGTTTGGGTGTGTTAAACCCTGAACCCCCAAGGTTGGGTACATTGAAACAACATCTTATATTGTCTCTCATCTAGGTTGGGTGGTTGAACCTAGGAATATATTTCTGTTCCCACTATCCCTTCGGTTGGGTGTGTTGAACTCAAAAATCCCCAGGTTGGGTGCGTTGAACATCGAATCTCACTTAGTCTGGTGTATTGAACATGAAAAACTCACATTCTTCAAGTTCAATGCATTTTTCAAACAACTCTGATTGATTCTATAAATTATCTATCAGTTGAGTGCGTTGAATAAAAAATCCTATCTTCTTTTTTCCAAGTTGGGTGTGTTGAACCTGAATAAATTTTTAAAACTACTTAACAAACTACAAGTCCTTCCAAGTCTTCCTCCAAGCTGGTGATTTTTTCTTTCTTTTGGAAAAGTGTCCCTTTTTTTTTTTTCAAAATTCCATCCTTTTAAGCTATAAAGGCCGCAATATTTTGATTTTATCCATTTAGGTTAAGGGGTTAAACCTGAGCACATTTTAGAAACTCTAAACATTTAAATTCACTTGTTGGAGCTATAAGAGTCCCAATCCCTTGTTTCATCCTTTTCAATGTAGGACTAGTCTTAAAACCCTAACCTCGCCTCTCACGTTTAGGCCCAACTTTGAAACTTCTGCCATCATTTTCATACTTCACTAGCATTCTCTGTAGAAAATTTAGAGTGTTCTATATTTATTACTAAGAGCTCTCTTACAACCACCTTAGTCACAAAGAGGGGCATTTGCCAACACCTTAAAATTTTTTTCACCACAAGATGACCATTTTGCCCTTACGTTAACTACTTTATTACTGTTTTTGAGCTGTTTTCTAACTTGTCTGACCTATGACCCTAGGATAATGTCTTACCATCCCACTCCACCCCTAGTAGGTTGACTTCCAACCTGAACCTAGAAAAACCCAAGCACATTATGCATGTTAGATCATGTTATGAATGTGTTATCATGAGTTTTGTGTGCCATCTTTACCTCTTTATTTTAATTTTAGCTTAGGCACATTTGTTCTAGTAAAACATAGGTGTCCTATGCATTAGAAATAGTGTTGTTCAAGTTTTCAAATTGCAGGACCCTAGGATCTTTATTTGAACAAAAAGTTAAATTTTAAAAATTACACATTTGCAGTCCACTTTAGAAACCTAGTTCTCCCAAAACATAACTTGTTTTTCAAATCTATAAAAGCTAAAAATCTCATAGAATTTGGGGTTGTTTTAGTCTCTCTTTTAACCAAATTATAGAAAATGGTTTTCTACAAATTAAAAGACTGCAGAAAATTAGTCCTAAAAACCATTTAACTTGGGAACTCAACAACATGGGTTTTATAAGTTATTTTTCAAATCTGTGAAACTCAAAAGTTTATTCCATGTATCTAGAAGGTTTCCACCCTCTTTGAGCTGAATCTAGTGTGTTCTGCCCTGTCAATTGGCCTATGTTCTTAATCCTGTTTTCTGCTAAAACGTAGCAGGTTATGTTACTTATAACTTTTCAAAATGGGCTTTTAATGCCAAATCTTGCATCCGATGGATGATTTTCATGTTTATCTGCATGAAATTCCTTATATTGTATGGAGAAATGCTATCATGAAGTTATGATACATTATCCAAGCCCCTAAAATTGAATCAACCCTAGGAACAACATTATGTCGCAATTTCTTTTTATAGTTAGTTATTTGTTCTATACTCATCAAGTTATAGCTTCTAGTTCAAAATGTTTTTTTGCAATCCTTTCATTCATGTAGGTTATCCTACATCTAAAGAGTCTGCAATACCAATTTCAAGCCATACCAAGGTTGTTAATTAGGTCTTTTACCACCGCAAAATAGGTTGTCAAATATGGCTGTACTGCTCCATTTATAACATAGATCCATGGTTGAACATCAAATGTCTTGTTTGGGTTAGCTTCACCTAATCAAACACTTTCATAGCATTTATTCATAAATGAAGAAAAATAACATCAATTTTCATGGGAATCAGACCTTGTTTTGCATTGATTCTGCATTGGTAACATGTCATAATACGTTTTCCTTGAGATAGCCTTTTTGTTTCCATGATTGGCTTTTCTCCATGTTTTGTTTAGATTTTTCACCTCTTACCATTTGGTTTAGCCTCCTCCCCATGGGTTATAGGTTATCATCTCATTTGATGTCACTCTTAGACATTGAATATCCAACTCATTGTTTTACATATAAAATTTTTGGATCATATATACCAACCATTTGATGTTGCTCTTAGACATTGAATAGCCAACTCACTATTCACACCTAACTATTTAGGTCGAATCTAACTACAGGTAAATGATTTTGAAAATGTGTCTGCATTGACACTGAGCTAGTTTAGATTATGCTAGGGTTATTGCCTCAAGGAATGCTACTGAACTAACCTCACTCAGCTTCTAAGCTTATTGTGCATATGGGTGAGATATCTTTAGTATGCACATTAAATTAATTTGTGTACATGCCTAAAGCTGAGTAAGATATTAAAAACAAATCTATGTGCATAATGTGTAATTGAAATAATAATAAACTAAAATTTTGATTTAAAAAGCTTGGGAATTTAAAAAGCCAAGGATAAAGAAGCATACATGGTCTCATGCCCACCCTAGAGACAGTAACTTAGATTTTAATCTCTAAAACGAAAATACAGAAACTCATATTTTAATCTATAAAATCAATAAAATAGTAAACTAAAACATGCTTAAAGCGAACAAACTATACTGATGACTACAAAGCAAATTAAGCCAACCTAGGAGCTAAAGCATAAAAAAAATAACCTAAGTAGCAAAAAGCAAAAACAAAGCCTAAACATGGTGCTAAGAAATAGAGAAAAATAAAGAGCTAAACTGTAAATAAGAAAAGAAAAAGAAGGAAAAAAAAAATCCTGAACCACTAAATACCTTGACCAAGGCTGCTGCCACGGCCCCTGCTTGAGTCTAATTCAGTTCTTTGTTGAGTGCTACTACTGCTCAAATCCAAGAATCTTCTATGACTCTAAAGTTTTTCTCAATTTTCAGCTTGCATATTTGTTTGGGCTTTCCACTTACTGTACTAAGCAAGCAAAAAAAGCAAGGTGCAGAGAGAGGGGGCAAATGTCCCCTTTTATAGCACTCAAGGAGGGTCGAGCCCCCTTGTGATTTGTGATATAGGACTAAACTTTTTAGTATTGTCAGCCAAAGCAACACAAAATCATATAGTAAATTGATGATTTCGACAAAAAATTGTTTTTTGCATGCACAATTTTGATTAGAATTTAGTTATGCAAAAAATAGCACATTCTTGGAGAAGTACTAACCAGTTCATGGAAAACGGTTTTGCTGACATGTGCCATAGGGGATGAAGGATGCATGAACATGAAGGAGAGAAAACATACATCATACCATATATTATAACTGGCATGCAATGGAAAAATATTTGGTCTAGCTCTGTCTAAACACTTAATTTGATTTCGTCAGCACCAGCTGTTCAGCTCAAAAATTCCATATAGTGCATGTCCTTTTTGTATTGACTGACATTTGGCATAGAGTGAGAAACTGAAGTTGCATTAAATGAATATAATGCACAGAAGTGCTCATATGTGAATCACAAACTTGGATTTCATATTGGGATCCAGTTCAGAATCGGGATCTAAAGAGAGTTCTAGAATTCAAATCTGAACATGATAAAAAGATTTATATTGTGATCTAAGATTGAGAACTGAGATCTGAATGACAGATCTGGATCTGTATAAACATATCGCATTTCCGAAATATAGATGAAAATTTGGATAATAGATCTGGACTGGATGTGGACCCTGGATCGGTTTGATTTGGGCTAGGTGGGTCCAGACTCAATCAAAATGTATTGGACCTAGGCTTAATCTAGTTCTACACTCAACTAGATGCATGTTAGGTTGGACTCAAGTCAAGTGGGTTCAGTTATGGTTCAGTTAGTCTCAAGGAGGATCAGACCTTGGGTGAGCCTACTAGGTTTGGTATTGATGTAGATAAACTCTAACTTGGGTTCATGTCGCTCCTAACTTAGATTTATAGATAATTATGCATTGATAAAAGACTAAAATGCCTCTGGCACAAACAATGGTGTAGGCACACCAAATTAGTTCACCTTTCTAAAATCCAAAATCATAAAAACATAGAGAAAACTTATTTTTTTTAGAACTTTAAAAGAACATTCTAAAATCATGGAATGTGCCCACCCAACCTCATGGTTTTTGTCTGCTCTACTCGTAAAGCACAAGTTAACAAGCCAAGAACAAGATCATGTTGTATGCCCATATGCAACTATTGGGATAAATTTAATTCAAAGATGCTTTCCTAAAGTTAAAATCCAAAAGCATGCTTTAAATTGAAATCAGTTTGGACTTTCTATCACAACCTAGAATCAGACCCAATCCTATTAATAACCAAACCATGTTTTTAACCTGAACTAGTCCATGATCAAAGATCCACCCATAGTTGCCCTCCTCCTTTTTCTTCATTTTAAAATAAATTCTTAAAAGAAAAGAAAAAAAGAAAGAACCATGATGAGCCCACAGTTTTCTGAGCTATCATCTTCGATAAAGTCCACCATTTCAAACTGTCTTCATTAGAAGGCCCTCTAGTTTTAAAAATGTAATCATTGGCTGCCCACCTATTTGGAAGACAAACCTTTGCTTTCCCACGTTTTTTGGAAGCCTCCAACTTTAAAACAAGAAAAAAGAAAGAAAACAAAATAAATAAACCAAAAAAAGGTTGTCCCTTACCCTTTTTAGTTTTTCTTTTTCCTTAGCTGACATTACTGCTTACCTCATCTTCTCTTCAAATTACTACTCTGTCCTCACCTCCTTTTGCCTATAAATAGCTATCTCCCCTTCTTTTTGGTTCCACTTCACATACCATTTTTTCTCCACACTCTCTCTTACTCTGACACTTCATTCCCACATCCCTCTCTCTCTCTCTCTCTTGCTCCTTCTCTTCCCAAGGTCTCTTCCCTCTTCCTCATTGCCACTTTGGTGGTGGCTCCGCCCTGTAGCACGACATCCCTGCCAAAGATCAACAACTTGTCCGCCCAAGGTGCCGTCGCTCCACCAAGGTATGCCATCTCTAGGTTATTCCCTCTAGGTAGTCCTAAAACTTATAGCCTTAGTTACATTGCATAATGCATAATCATGCTAAGTTAATCACGTTAATATGGGATAAGGAGATAGCAAGAGAAATTATGTAATCAGTCCATCAATGAAATAAAAATATTAAAGAAAGATTCACAAAATAGCACTTAACACCCACAACTCCTAAACTATTTACTAAAGGGAGTTTGATGATATGAACTCTCAATGCTTCCTTCAAGTTGGAACATAGATGTCAATCATGCTCAGATTCTTACAACATCTAGTTAAATCAACAATGAGAAATGGCTTCGTAAAGACATCAGCCACTTGATCTTTTGATGACACATGAACTATAAGAATAACTCTATCTACACCATGTCTTGAGGGTAATGGCATAACACTAAGTTATTGGCAATATAACTGACAGCCTTGCAATCACATCTCATCTTCATGGAAAGTTCCACTGAAACACTCAAACCAATGAGCGTGAACTTTATCCATATCACCTGTATCATAATTTGAGTTTTTGCTCTATATTCTTACTCAACATTAGATCTAGCAACCATGACTTGCATTTACTCTTCAATATCAAGTTACTACCAACAAAAATACAAAAGCCTGTGATAGATTTCCAATTATCAATAGGCCCAGCGTAGTCTGCATTAATATAAGCCCCCACATATAAAGATGTTTTTATTTTAACAATAGTAATTTTCTGGGAGAGGACTTAAGATACTTGAGAACCACCATCATTGCATCCCAATGCACCTTCTTAAGCTTCTCCCTAAACTGGCTAAATTTGCCAATAGCAAGAGATATATCTGGCCTATTCATAGTTACATAGAGTTTTCTAATCAAAGACCTATATGACTTGCTATCTACAGATTCAAATTATTCATCATGATGATGTAACATGGCATTCATTGGAATGGCAAGTTTATCACCTATATATTAGTCTCCTACAATAAATCAAGGGCATATTTGCTCTATGAGAGAACCATACCTTCCTTGCTTCTAGCAAGTTCTATCCCAATAAAGTAACTAAGATGTATTAGGTATTTAGTCATGAAGTGTTTTTTGTATGTATAGCTTAGTATTTAGAATCTCATGTTCATTGTCACCTGTCAAAATAATGTTCTTCCCATAAACCATCATAACAACTATCTCCTTCAAGCTCTTATTTACTAACAGTGAATGGTCTAAGGGAGATCTTTGGAAACCAAATCTAGACATATCTCAAATAGTTTACAGAACCAAGTGTGTGGTTCTGATTCAAATAGTGTATAGCTTTCTTTAATTTGCACACTTGTCTACACTCTTTTTGCCATTTGAATATAGGGGTTTTCTACATACATACTATCTTAGAAAGATTACCATATAAAAATATACTCTAACATCCAACTATGACATGCTCCATCCATAATGAAGTGCAACTAAAATAACAAGCATAATAATACACTATCTAGTAACAAAAGAAAAAATTTCAAAGAAGTCTATCCCATATGTCTATGTGTATTTCTTTGTGACAAATAAAGCCTTGTATCTTTCTATCAAACCATCGGAAATGATATGTGATTGTGAAAACCCACTTAGAATCAAATATGACATTCATAGGAAGTGACAACTAGTTCTCAAGTCCCTCATGAAATCAATGCATCCATTTCATCCTACATGGCCTACCACTTGGGATCAAGAAGTGTCTACTGATGATTAATGATAACAAACACTATAGAGTTGGCAGCAATATAATTCTACTGATCCCTGCAAGGATACCTATGTAGAGTGCAAAGTACACGTCTCTTCCTTTCTACGAAGCAATAGGTAAGTCATCTTCCACCACAACAGAATTTGTAGAGCTATCGAGACCAACAAGAGACTCATCAAGATCATTAGGAATGCTTACCTCTTGGCAAGAAACCAAAGGGAAGTTATGAGGAGGAATCTGTCACCAAGTATGCACTAGTGGAGGATCATGGAATTGAGTAGGTGATAGTATGGGAACGAAATTTCATAACACAAGGAACAAAATCTAAGAGAAGAGGATGGACAAGGAGAAGAGATGGACTAGACACCTCAATATTTTCAGAGGATATAGGACTAGAGAAATAAGACTTTGACTTAAAAGAATATGACATCTACACTAACATACTTCTTTTAGAAATGGGATCTAAACCTCTATAACCCTTCTAATTCTGGGGTAGCCCTCAAACACACACTTGGTTGCTTGAGTAGGTATTTTTTATTTATTGCATCGCAACTCATGTACAAAATACGCACAATCAAAAACCTTAGTGGCAATATGAAACATGGTGAACCCATGATAAAGAAGATAGATAGGTATTTGGTTATCAACGAGATGAATGTCCAAGTAGGTGCCACTAAAAAGGACTTGTACTCAATTCCACTAATGATGCTACTCCAACAAGTTGGGAAAATAGTAAACTCACCATTCCTCCTAGTCTCCACCAATCGTCTTCTTAGTTGATAAGTCCTGAGGAACATGACTACCAAGGTAAAAAAAAAAAAAAAACTACATTATTTTAATTCCTTCATGAGCTGGCTCATAGATAAATGGTTCTTTGGGAATTAAATATGAAGTATGAAGGACATGTCGAATATCCATATTAGGGGTCAACCGTATATCTCCTTCTTTTGATATTGGTGACAACCTCTTATTTGCTAGTCTTACATATCGAAACAAAGGAGAATAATGCAGGGATAGACAACTATAAGATTGGCCATCAATGTGTTAAGAGGCAATGATCCAGGGACTACCTTTATTTTTCATCAAAGTACCTAGAGCAAGTTGTATCGGTCAATGCAATGGACGTAGATGCAAATTGTTGAGTGGAAAATGTTTATACTTACAAGGCTGACAATAAGTGTAAAAATATCTACCTAGGAAGAAGTTAGATTAGACTTTATTGTGAAAGATGCTGCCTGGGCTATTATTGTGCTGAAAGGAGCCAAGGAAGAGGGTGGATGCCATGCTTGTCCCAGCACTTGTCCTCCAAATGCCCATGTTTGCTACCAAATGTGAATTAAAGTCACCCATGGCCTTTAGTGCCTCTACCTTAGACTTTACCATGGTTGGACATGAAAGAACCACGTCCACAACCTCCCATGGCCACCAGCGCTAGGGATGAGGAGGAGTCACTAGGTGTCTAAGGATGACTAACTGCCGGCTAAGTCGATTGTATCCCTCTCGTAGAGTAGGAATTTCAACACTTGTGGGCATCTGCACCTTAGCAGACATATAATATGGAGATAACCTTGATTAATATCACCACCATAGCATGCTCTTGGTAAGTGTTCTAGCAAGTTTTACACAAAGGTCAATCTGAATTGAGCCTTTAATAAGTTGACTTGACTAAGGAAAAATAATGAACGAGACACTACTCTTTCTATTGAAGTTGAAATAACTCTTGATCCACATTCAAAATCCTACCTACATTCTTATCATGTAAACTCACAAGCTTGCTGGTCCCAAGCAGTCTCAAGGCTGGATTGCTCTGGTTTCATGTTGAGACAAGTTTGAGAGATAAGAGAAAACATTTGATTCATTAACCCTAATCCCATGTTAATATGGGATAGGGGGATGACAATAGAAATTATATAATTAGTCCACTCAATGAAATAAAAATAATAAAGAGAGCTCTACAAAATAACACTTAACACCCACAACTAATAAACTATTTACTAAAAAGTGTCTCATGATATAAACTCTTAACAAAACCGTTAGGTCAGCTAAAAGCCTAAAATAGATCTAAACCGGTCCTTTAGAAAATTGACATGCCTATTTCAAATTCTGACCTTAATCTTAACTTTCTAATCATTTCCCATAAATCAAAAGTTAACATCCTTAACTCTAATTAGACTAAATCCTTAAACTTTAGGTAGCTTACATGCATAAGCCCAGATTCATTGAACTAAAATGTCATTAGCAACCCTTAATCAAGCAAATCATCGGCTTTGTATCATATAGAACTAGGACCATCTCTGCTTGATTATTATGAGCTGGGAATGAATAATGTTCTTTGGCTTATTCAAGCTGCCTTATTCTAAGGTCCAATTAGATATTTTAAAACTATTTTCCAATACTAGGCTATTTTTAATTTGACCATTCGTCATGTGATTAAGGTCATGTTTGCATGACCTATGATTATCATGGATGAATAATATTCCTTCTCTTACTCAAGGTCCCTTAATTATGTGGTCACTTTAGGTTGTCATAGAAACCAATGATTTTCAAAACTATGGCATTTTTACTTTACATTTCTATTGCATTAGGATGGTATTTAGTTTCTTAAGCAAGTAGAAAGATAGATCTAATTCTTGATTTGGTTACCCCTATTAAAGGGGTTAGGAATGTGGAACCTAGTACTAGTAGAATGAGTCTCAATCATTTTATCAACTTTAGACATAATCATCCTTTGGTATAGTAGTAGAGAGATTCATGTAGCAAAAATTTTCAGGCATACAATGTAGTATTGCCCCAACCTTACTTGTAAAAGTTTTATTGTTATTTTGCAAGGAAAACCACAGCTCTAAGGAGAATCTTGCAATGAAATTGTTGAGAGCAACATTTGTGACCATGTGGTAATCTAATTGCAAAAATATTACAAAAGTAGAAGAGAAAAAAAATAAGATGATTTTAGTCATGTTATTTAATCTAGATGTATCTAAACACTTGTTGTATTCAAATAAGTGCATTTGAATAAAAGGCACATTGCATTTATTTCTTGATAGGATATCACACAAAATAAGAGTACCGTTGAAGCCCTTGCCTTGAAGAGAACTTCTGTAATCATCCAACATGCTTTGTTGCAAATGTTTCTATTATACAAATATGTTTGTCTTTTCTATTAAAGTTTATCTAACCATCATTGCTAACAGGTGTCTCACAACTCATTTGCCATTGTAACATTTTCCAATTAGCAAAGGGGTTGAATCAAGTACAAATTACTTTATGCTCATGTCTTTTCAATTCCATTGTGCATTTTAACATTCAGCTGTCTTTTTTTTTTTTGGTTCCATAATTTATGATTCATCAAAGATCAACAAAAGTAGTGACTACTTTGAGAAATTTTGTGCAGACTTGTCTTCGTGGCTATTCCCTATTTTTTGCTTTCACTTAATCTTATGCACTCCAACTATTCATCCTTTGTTAGCGATAAACTTGAATACATTTTAAGTTTCTACAAAATAGCCAATAAATGTTGCTTTGATTTCGAGATGCTGGTGCAACATATTAAGGTTGTTGTTCTAGGTCTGAAGGCTCACCTGAATACTCAAATGGCTGTTCTTATAAAAGAACTAAGCCTTATGAGAAAATAATAGAGAATAAAGTATGAATCATAGATTATATGTCTACCATGCTTCTGTTTTTTACAGTATGGCCTAGACATCTTTAAGAATAACATCATGGTCACTTGTATCAACAATATTTTGACAATATTGCAATACTATTGCCAACTTAAAGCTTCCGATTGATAATTGAAATATCTTGTGAGAAATTCATAATATTGTGAATAGCATGAAAGTTATATTGACTTGGCAAAGACACTCTACAACACTAGTTTTTTATATCTCTCTCTCTCTGTGTGTGTGTGTGTGTGTATGTGTGTGTGTGTCAAGCAATGGGCAGCAGTATCGGCAATCTAAACTAGGTGTTGCTTATAAGTCAGCACCTTGTGTTTAAAATTTTAGTTGAAACCTTATGAATTAATCATGATTAGTTAATTTTTATGAAAATTACCCTTGAAACTGTACTTATTTGACAAGACATAATTTTTCCCCTAAAAATTGTTACAAATCTATATCATTGATGAAAAATGTTGTACAAATCAGACTTCAGTAACTTGAGAGCATGGTTCCAAGACAAACTGCAAGTGACTTAGTTATTATTAGAAAAATAACTATCCTTAGTAACAGCTGCAGTAGAACTATGGATTTTATAATTTGATAGCTTCCCTAGTTGAATTTGAGTCGATTGATTTCATTTTTGACGTGCATATATTTCAATGCTGCTAAAAGAGAAGCACTTCAATGGAAATTTCTAGTTCCCTCATTGCAAAAAATGCCAATTTAGATGTCACAAGAAGACTAATTATTGGATACAAAGTCTTATTAATTGGCCTAGGTGGGGTTGAACCTTTTCTTCTTGAAAGAAAACTAGGAGGTTGGTTTAAGAACTTGAATTTGAAGAAGATCAAGAGTCAGTGCAGCTTTCATGCTCATTTGTAAATCAATGGTTTTGGCTTATCATGCTCTACTCTGTGATGGTTTGACATGATCAGCACTTTTAGCTTATATTTGTTTTGAATCATCAATGGTAGATTAATCTCCAATTCACATCTTTGTACAAGAGAGTTTGGTACAGATTCAGATGCATTTTGTGTTTAGACCAGCATCAGTTCTGGACTTTAACTCAACCCCTCAAACCAAGTGTTGCTTTGGTATACATAATAAATTTGGAAAAAAAAACAGTTTCTTAGTTGAGCTTATCATACAAGGTACATTATACTAACCATGCATTCTTGGAAGACAAGAGGGATCATATGATTCTACAACCCATGTTCTCTGCTATATTTCAAGAGTAATGTAAATACTCTTAATGATTGGAAGAGCTATATCTGTTTTGCTTGTTTATTTTTTTCTTTTTTTGCTGTAAAACAGTTACGAATCCTGTTCAAGTGAACATAGTTACTTATGTAGTGCATTTCTATTTTCAATTTGCCTATGTTGTCACATGATGCATGTTTCAATAATTCATAAATTTTGTGCAGCAGTTAATTTGATTCATTGGAGAATATTAAACTTTTTTTAAGGATACATATTCTTTTACTGCTCTTGATTTTATATCTATCATTGAATCATCTATGACACCAAAAGTGTGATGTTCCCATAATGATCAAGACTACTTTCCTTGTCAATTTTTTGTCATAGAAGAACAGGATGGGCTTGTTAGCACTTGATTCTCATCCAACTGCTACAGCAGCAATTGGTATTTAATACTTCACATAAGATATCAAGGACCACATATCAAAAAAGAAAAGGTACAAATGCGAACAAGTGATTAAATTTTCAGTTCTATAAGATAGTTTGTGCTTTGAGTTTTTATTGTCATTTTTAATTTTTTTTCTTTAATTTTGTTTTTTTCTATTCTCACTTATAAATTTTATACTCAAGATTGTTTATATGCTGCACTAGTATGAACTCCAATTTTGATCACTCTTTTTCTTATTAGTGAATGTAGTCTAAAAATATATATACTTGAATTCCTATAATTTGTTGAATTCTAGTTTATCCAAATTATACTTGGTTGAGTTCTAGTTGATCCAAAAATCTATTCTATTAAATGTTTGTACTTTTTTGTTTGTAACATCCTACGCTATTTATTCTTTTAACTATTCCTTTAATTGTAGTTGTGCTTTGAAGGGTAATAGATATTTTCAACAAATTTCAGTGCACATTGCTGATAAACATGAACGTATCAATGAAATTTATGAGTAGATGAAGATACAAAGGACGTGAGGACACTAATCAACAAGGCCAGCTGTTCACTATGATTAATCTGATAGAAGTTTCAATTTGTGAAAACTGCATACTGTATAAATTATTTTGGGTCTGTACATATTTTATATAATTGGACAAATTGTTGATTAATTTTTTTCTTATGATATTTCAATTTGTTAAAGATTTTTCAATTTCACTTGAAATATTTTATGTGATATATATATATATATATATATATATATATATATATATATGGAAAGCTCATTAATGAGTAGTTATGTTGGCCAGCATTGATGATGTGATCAATAATAATTTCAGTAGTGACCAAAGACTTGTTTGGCAATGACTTGTATCAGAGTCAATAAGAAATGTCATTGTGCCCAAAATGTTTTTGGCAACAACTGCTGCCTTACCCACTTATTTTTAGGCACAAGAGGTATGGTAAGAGCAGTATTTAGCAAGCACTAATGTGTCTAACGGCAAAGTCATTTTTGTCTACGGCATGAACCCTAGTCAGTAATACTCTTTGGTGCCATGTGGAAGAATAAGTTTTATTCTATAATGAATGTAATATTCAGTTTATGGTGGCTTTTTTTCTGCACTTACAGATATTTTATAGTTTATGCTACTCATCTTTAGGGTATTTAATATAATTTAATTTTATGTTATGATGAGGCTGACCATGGAGAGTGTTTAACAAAAAATAAAAATAAAAAAATAAAACAAAAGCGACAGGAAGAACACTGCTGCTAGAGGTGTGTACCAATGTATAACACTATTGTACGCTTATAGTAGCGATTAATAACAACGCGATAGAAATGCATGTTGGGATTTCCCCATCTGGATAGTCCTGCGTCGATACGGGTCCATATCCGTTCCGGACCCTTCAGTATAAATACTCGTGTCTTGTGATGGAGTGAGACACATTCAGTTTTACTGTCTGGGTAATCGGTCCCCTTAGCCATACGTGAATTGCCTATCCCCATCACTGGGCTGCTACGGTTGAGGAGAAAAACTCATTGCCGCCGCCGCCGCTACCTCCGCAGGGGAACAACCCTATGGGGACTGTAGTCGTTCTACCAATAGCCGCTGACATTCAGTTGGCGGTCGCCTCTATAGGTTCTTCTTCCGCGCTATGAAACACACGTTTCTATGAATGTTTTTTTATTTCTGCATTATTGTTCATACGCTATCTTGATTTCTGCAAAGCTCCAACAATGGGTTATGGGCCCACACCACGCTTCCGCTGCGCGTTTCCCCTTTGCATCTGTCTTCACGCAAAGGAAATAGGGCAGAAACGTGGAAGAGAAGGGAAGGAATAGGAGCGGCAGGGAAGGGCGACGGAAGGGAGGTGCGACGGCCGTCGAAGGGCAACCGCCGGCGACCTTGCTGTCACCGGACGGGCCCATGCGACCCGCTGGCGCCCACCCAACGTCTTAGGAGCCCCGCCAGTGGTTTTCCCACTGTCGTCACTGCCGTTTTCATCCATGCCCACATATGAGAAAATAGGGCACTGTGAGAATCGAAGGCAGGGAGGGCCATGGCCGGTCGGAGGCCCGCTGGCGGCTTCCCTGTCGCTGGGCGGCGCCGTGAGACCCTTTGGCGCCCACCCAAAGCTCTCGGAGGCTCGCCGGTGGTGATCTCGCCAGTCGCCTGCTGTTCGGTCTAAGGCAGGGCGAGTCGCTGCCTGCGAACCGTCGAGCGGGGAGGCGGGTCGGACCCGGGTCGGGTCAGTCATGACCCGAACTGGGTCCATAAAAGCTTTAAAAAAAAAAAATCGTTGCCGCTCGACTTCCGCCCACTTTGTTTTGATTTTTTGGATCGGGTCGGGTCCTTTCGGACCCGAACCGTATCCATACGGCTTGATTTTTAAAACAGAACCGATTCGGTCCGTTTCAGAACCGATTCAGAGCTTTTTGGGACCGGTTTGGGCATTTTGGGGCCGATTCAGATCTTTTCTGGACCGGTTCAGTTGGTTTTCAGACCGGTTCATTCAGTTTCAGAACCGATTCGGGCCTTTTCAAACTGATTCAGAGTTGTTTGAGACCGGTTCTTTTCCTTTTCAGACCGGTTCATCTAGTTTTCCACCGATTCAGTCCATTTATGACTGATACGGGACCGGTTCTAAGCTAGAGGAAGCTGGTATATGTGGTGTAAGGTGTTTAATGAATTGGTTCGATCATTTTAGATCGATACAGGACCGATTCATTATGTTTTATGAAGCTCTAATGAACAATTTAGATAGCATTAAGTTGATTATGCATAAATGATCTGTGTGTTTCATTTTATATGTGATTTTATGACATATTCTTGTATCATGTTTTTATTTAGGATTATGCTAAAGTTAATTTTATTGCATGATCATAAAGTTTATACGGTAACGCTAATGTAAAGAGCCTATGATTAGTTAAATCATGTCATACCTCACCAAAGTTACTGCGCATGATTTAAAGGCACATTAGTGTTTCATGTTGTACTTACTCTCATTTGAAATAACATAATTACCCAAAGGTAGTGTGTTATGTTTAAGAGAATAAGTAGAGTAAAATAGAAAGATAGATTCTTACATAGTTTTGTCATTTTACACTCAAAGGTGTTATGCTTGACTATAGTTTGAATTTACATTTCCTAGTTTTACTAGATAAAGTTAAGATGGAATACATGTGCGTATTAGGTATATTACCAAAGTAGTATCCTAATGACCCCTGATATTTGTCTTGAAAATAGTAGACATAAAGAGCCTTTTATTTAGTTTACTGTTTCATATGGTTTGTCTCATATGATGCATGTCAACTTATTGATGTCTTTTGTCGTCTGCAGTGCTTGGTTCTATTTATTTTAATGGCTGAAATTCTATCCCTTTACTTGATGATTCGAATTATGCTGAATGGAAAGAGTGTTGTATTTACATTGCGGTATATGGATCTGGATATGGCTTTGAGGTGACCTGAGCCACCACCTTTTACACCACAAAGTACACATAATGAAACAGTATATTTTGACAAGTGGGAGCGTTCTAACTGACTAAGCTTGTTGCTTTTGCAATCAAGGGTCGCTAAGAACATACGTGGTGCTATCCCACCTTGTAGAACGGTGAGAGAGTTCTTGGATGCAGTTGAGGCTCAGTTTGTCAGCTCTCATAAAGCCAGAGCCAGTACCCTAATGTCAAAGTTAATATCTATGAAATATCAAGGAGGGGGTAACATTCGCCAGCATATGTTAGAAATGAGGAACATTGCTTCTCAATTGAATGACATGAAGTTGACTATTTCTAAATATTTCTTGGTATTCTTTACTTTGACCTTTTTACCAGTTGAATATACTCCTTTTAAGATCAGTTACAACACATATAATGCTGAATGAACATTCAATGAATTGATGTCTAAGTATGTTGAAGAGAAGGAAAGAATGAAGGGTGAAAAGTTGCAAAGCGCACATATGGTTTCTCACTCTAGGCTGGTAAAATTGGCATAAAGAAAAGTTCAATGGAAAGGAGTGCCAAGAAGAAGTCAACAAGTCAAACTGCTTCTCAAACTGCGCAGACTAACTTAGCCCCTATAAAGTGTTTCTTTTGCAAGAAAAAAGGGGTATAAGAAGTCTGACTGGATCAAGTACAAGAATTGGTTAGAGAAGAAAGGTAACATGTCATTTGTTTCACTTAAAAGTAATATGTTACATGTTCCTATTAATAGCTGGTGAATTGACTCTGGTGCTACTGTGCATATTGCCAATTCTTTACAGGACTTTCTGAGCAAAAGGGAACCAACTCTACATGAGATGAGCATTTTCTCAAGAAACAAAATGCACTCAAATGTGAAGGTTGTAGGAAAATGCCAGATTAGGCTTGATACTAGCTTTGTTTTGGATCTTCATGATGTTTTCTTTGTTCCATCATATAGTAGAAACTTAATTTATGTATCAAGATTGGACAAATTTGATTTCTGCTTAAAGTTTGAGAATTCAAATATGTTCATTTATAAAGATCTTGTTGAAATTGGTTCTGCTATTTTGTGTGATGGTTTATACAAGTTGAATGTGAAGATCCAATCTCCTGAATCGTTGGTTTTTAGTCGTTGTATAAGTGGCAATAAGCATAGTACCATAAATGATGTTTTGTACATGCTATGGCACCGCCGTTTCGGTCATATCTCTGAAAAGAGGATAAAGAGACTCTTAAATGAAGGGATCTTACGATCTCTTGATTTTACAGATAAAGGCATATGTGTAGATTGCATAAAGGCAAAGCAAACTAACATATATAAAGAAAGTGTAGAGCGATGTACTGAAAGATTAGGAATTGTTCACACAAATGTTTGTCGACTTTTTCCTCCTTGTTACACAGGCGAAAAATATTTTGTCACATTTATAGATGACTATTCTCGGTATTTGTATCTCTACTTAATCTTTGAAAAATCCGATGTGTGTCAAGTTTTCAAGGACTATAAGAAAGAAGTAGAGAAACAAACCAATGAAGTTATCAAGATAGTCAGATCAGATAGAGGTGGTGAATATTATGGTAAGTTTATTGAGATAGACAGAGAGAGAGACCATTAGCACGATTTCTGAAGGAAGAAGACATTGTGCCTCAGTACACCATGTCAAGTAGTGCCTATCAAAATGGTGTAGCTGAAAGGAGAAATTGTACGCTTAAGGAAATGGTTCGAGCTATGATAAATTTTTCAACTCTCCCTCTAACCTTGTGGGGTGAAGCTCTCAGGACAACAGTGCATATTCAAAATAGGGTTCATACTAAAGCTGTTCCTACAACTCCTTAAGAATTGTGGACAGGTAGGAAACCTTCTCTTTCTTATATGCACATATGGGGATGTCTTGCTGAAGCTAAGTTGTACAACCCTTACATAAAAGCCTTTGATCCTAGAACAACCAGTGGTTTCTTTATTGGTTATCCAGAAAGATCGAAAGGCTATAGGTTTTATTGTCCATCTCATACACCACATATTGTGGAAACAGATAAGGCTAAATTCCTAAAACATGCCTCATTTGGGTTAGATGCATTACAAAACATCAATTTTGAGGAAATACAGGATACTGAAAGTAGACCTGCTAAAGAGAATGCAAGTGTGTATGATTATATTGTCTCTCATGATGACATGAATGCAAATCATACAGGTAATGCATCAGATCCAGATGAATTAAATGTATATCATACTGATAAACACGAACATGATGTAGATATACAAATTGAAAATGATCAATTACCTGTTCGTAGATCTGCAAGAGCCAAGAGATCTGCCATATCATCAGACTATGTGGTATATCTACAAGAGCCTAGTGATTTCATAGATGTTGATGATGACCCTTTCACATTTATTGAAGCCGTTGAAAGCAAAAAATACAGGTACTGCATTAATGCCATGAAAGAAGAGTTTGACTCTATGGCTAAAAACCAAACATGGAGCCTTGTGTCGTTGCCTGAAGGAGTTAAACCCGTAGGATGTAAATGGGTCTATAAGACCAAGGGGGACTCTAAAGGCAACATAGAGAGATACAAGGCAAGATTAGTTGCTAAAGGATTCATACAAATGGAGGACATTGACTATAATGAGACATATTCACCTGTCTCTGCTAAAGAGTCAATGAGGATTGTCCTTGCACTTGTAGCTCATTTTGACTTAGAGCTACATCAGATGGATGTGAAAACAGCTTTCTTAAATAGTGATTTGAATGAAGAGGTATATATGGATCAACCTCAAGGGTTTTCTGAGAGTGGTAAAGATCATTTGGTTTGCAAGCTTAATAAAGCGATTTATAGACTTAAACAGATCTCACGTAAATGATACATTAAGTTTTCCGAAGTCATTATGACTTTTGGGTTTACAGAAAACATCATTGATCGATGTGTGTATCTTAAGACATGTGGGAGTAAGTTCATAATTTTGTCTTTATATGTGGATGACATTTTACTTGCTTCAAATGATCTTCAATTGCTAACAGAGACCAAACATTTTCTCGCATTTCATTTTGAGATGAAGGACATGAGTGAGACTTCATTTGTTCTTGACATTGAAATTCACCGAGACAGATCTAAATGTGTTTTAAGTCTCTCCCAATCAGCATACATCAATAAAGTTATTAAAAGATATCAGATGGAGAATCTCAATCAGCATACATCAATAAAGTTTTTAAAAGATATGAGATGGAGAATTGTTCTCCTATTTCTGCACCCATAGCTAAAGGTGATAAATTGAGCCTAAATGATTGTCCAAACGACGAATTTGAAAAGGCACAAATGATCAACATTCCATATGCATCAGCGGTTGGCAGCTTGCAGTATGCCCAGATTTACACTAGGCCTGACATTTCCTTTGCTATTGGCATGCTTGGTAGATTTCAGTCTAATCCAAGCATGGCACATTGGAAGGCTGTAAAGAGAGTCATGCGATACTTGCAAAGGACAAAAGATTACATGTTGACATATCGCAAGGTGGACCATTTAGAAGTGATTGGCTATTCTGACACCGATCTTGGAGGATGTACCGATAGTAGAAAGTCTACTACTGATTTTGTTTTCCTTCTATCAGGAGGTGCCATCTCATGAGGGAGCAAAAAGCAGACTGTGACTGCTGCTCACACCATGGAAGCAGAATTCATTGCATTATATGAGACTACATTGTAGGCAATTTGGATAAAGAATTTCATTTCACAGCTCAAGATAGTGGAATCTATTGATAGACGACTTAAGGTTCACTGTGATAATGAAGCTGCAGTGTCCTTTTCCAATAACAACAAAAGTACTACTTCTTGTAAGCATATGAAACTTAAGTATTTTGTTATTAAAGAACGGACAGAAAATCAACTAGTGTGTATTCAACACATTGGGACTACAGATATGGTTGCAGATCCTCTTACTAAAGCGCTAGCATCTGGTATGTTTTTTGAACATGTTAAGAGGATGGGTTTGTGTAGTTCAATGTAAGCACACTATTATACAAACATTTATGAATGTGATCACATACAGTTTGTTGATTCTCATTAAGTTTGTTGTCTATTTATTTTGTATTCTCATTTGTTTATTGAGAAGTTTTGTAAGACAGCAAAGGTGGGACCTTGGAATGGATCTTAAGGCTAATCCATTCATTTTGTTTACCCTTGATATCAACCTGAACTAGTGAGAGATTGTTGGGATTTCCCCATCTGGATAGTCCTGCGTCGATACAGGTCCATACCCATTTCGGACCCTTAAGTATAAATACTCGTGTCTTGTGATGGAGTGAGGCACATTCAATTTTACCGTCTGGGTAATTGGTCCCCTTAGCCATGCGTGAATTGCTTGTCCCCATCACTGGGCTGCTATGACTGAGGAGAGAAACTCATTGCCGCTGCCGCCGCTACCTCCGTAGGGGAACGACTCTATGGGGACTGTAGCCGTTCTACCAATAGTCGCCGACATTCAGTCGGCGGTCACCTCTATAGGTTCTTCTTCCGCCTTATGAAACACATGTTTCTATGAATGTTTTTCGATTTCTGCATTATTGTGCATACGCTATCTTGATTTCTGCAAAGCTCCAACATTGCAGACATGCTTATACTCTCATTTCTATACATAACATAATACAGGCCAGCATACCGACTACAACCACATAAGTCTATCGCTACAGCCACATGAGCGGTGACCCTAACAGCCAAAATACATTGTTGTTGAGGAGTTTGGATGCACTTGAAACTGGGTTTCTTAGAGACTTGGTTTCAATCAGAACTCGTTTTCAACAACGTTTTGAAGAACTTGCCGGGCAGTCTTTTCTCACCCAAAACATCATTTTCGGCTTTATGGGATAACTTTGGCATTGATGTTTTGTTGGATACAGTAGCTTTGGCGATGAGAAGTGTCTTAGTTGTTGTGGCAGATGATGTCGTCGAATATTGGCATGGATGAGAAGCAGAAATTATGAAGCTGGCTCCGCCAAAGTTGAGGATGGTGCACAGACTGCAAGGCTCACTCGAGAAGAAATGCTACCCAAGTGAATAATGGAATGAAGGGGCCGTGAAGGAAAGGCAATTTCCATGGCTAGCATAATTATTTTATGCATGTTTTATTAGGGCATGATATTCTTTTGGAGATCGACATTTGGTGCGATGTCCCTAACACCCACGGAAGGCATGAAGCCTTCTGTCGGCAAGTAATTGCCTTTGTGAATCAGGAAGGAGTTGGGGGGCAACTATCTTTTGCTTCCTGCTAGTGGTAAACTCTATTATCGGATATAGTGCTTGATAGAAGTGTCTTAGTTGTTGTGGAAAACCCTTGTGATGCTGAAATAATTTCATTGTTTGTAAGCTTAGTGCTGATTGTTCCATCTTTAGCTGCAAAATACGACCGGTAGGCTGTTCCTAAATGTGCCGAATAGGCTCCTCTATTTAGTTATTTTTCAACGGCTTCCTGATTCCATAGTTCAACATAAACCCCGGTTGGTTGCCTAAAAGATAAATTTTCTTCTTTTAAACTGCAACTGTTATTGTTTTTTTTTCTTTTTTTGGTAACAATGTCCAATTAAATGGTTTGTGATTTTATTTCAAATGATGGATCAAGAGGCACTTAGAAAATTTTTCAACAAGGAAAACAGTAAGAAGAAGCAATTTGGAGGTAGAACAATTTTTTCCAAAGTAATTTCATTGTATCATCTCTCCATTATCCTCTTATCATTAATATCAGATTCTCCATAGGTGCTCACCACTGCACTATGGCAATACATCTCTTTAGATGAGATATCTTTTGCTTGTGAGTTGTCAATAATCAGATATGATTTAGTTAAAACTTAGTTATGTACTCAGTTTCAAATCTAGTTAGAGTGTATGTCTGTATGAAAATTGTTAATGGATGGACAAGCGTGCAATTAATCTGAAATGCATTGGTCATCCTTGAATACATATTCTGTCAAGCAAAAACCACCCAAACTCATTTATTTCGGTTGCAGGTGAAAGTATTTTCCTTTATTAATTTCAAACGGCAGATTCAACTTGGACTGCATACTAAATTAGGTTTTAGTCTTGGTTCTATTGTTCAGGCTCTAAACGTTGTAATGTTTGACGCAGTGAAACTTCTATGAACTATCTAACAAGCTGACCTGTTGTATTGAGCATTCTCAACAACTTGTTGCTGCCTTCATAAGGGCAAGGTCATGTGGATGATGAGTTGTAATCTATGTGACATAGGTACCTGTATGGGTGCTGGTATGGATACAGGTTCAGACAATTTTAAAAAGAACTTGAATAAGGGGTACGGTATATATATATATTTTGAATCATAAATGTGTTATTTTGTTTGAATTCTTATTTTATGTTATATATATATAACATAAAATAAGAATTGAAACAAAATAACACATTCAAGATTCAAAATTTATAGATTCTAAAGAAGAAACTATTGAACAAAATATGAAAATGCAACTTTGTATGTGTTTCGTAAGTGTAAATGGTGTAAAGAACAAAACTGAAGTCCGAAATTTTGGATAGAAAATGATTTGGTCAACTTTGACCGAGTTCTAAATCAATGAATATGGTCCTAGGTACGTTGACCATATGTTATCGCCTCTTAACACATGACGACCTTTGTGACATGGGTACTGCAATTACAGCACTACCCATGTGACAAAGGTCGTCATGTCTTAAGAGGCGGTAACATTTTTATGAAATGTGTTACTTTTCACCATGTAATTGCTGCTTTAGGAGCTCATTTTGTTGGCAGTTTCTGAACACAATGCTGAGATTTTTAGATTTGGGTTACATGTTAGCACAAGTTCACATACTTCTTGTTGCTACAAAAATCCAAGATTAATTAATGTGCCGTAAGTTTGAAAATTTCATTTATTTGATATCTTTATGCATTTTTTATTATTTTTTCAATTTTATTGATCACTGATTGCAGGTTCTGACAACCTAATACCTATGGAAATAGCTCTAAAAATTTCAGAAAAATTATAGCTAAGGAGAGAATTTCTGCATATATTGTAATTCCAGTGTGGCTTGTGATTGTTCCAAATGGTATTTCGATCCAGAGAATCCTCTATTGGCAGGTGAGCTAGTTAAGATAATTTTTTCAGATATCTTTCTGGCCACGGTTTTAAATATATGGAAAGTATTCTAGTATGACCATGTTTTCATATGCCAATCCTATGACACTTTTATTTTCAAAAGGATATGTGTGCATCTTAGGACTGATATTTATTTCCCTTCTACTAGTATTACATTCTTTTCGTATATTGGGCCATTGTTGTTCAATTGAGGATCATAGTATTACCTAATTAGCATCTTGTTACCTCTTCGAACATGATTAGTGAAAATCTGCATAGCTAGAATGTTCTTCCCCTCAAATATGGTTGCTGAAGAGTTACATTGTGAATGTAATTTTTATTATTTGCAAATAATTGGTCAAGTTAGTGGTTTATTTATATATCTCTCTCTCTCTCTCTGTAGATATATATATATATATGTGTGTGTGTGTGTGTGTGTGTGTGTGTGTGTGAGAGAGAGAGAGAGAGAGAGAGAGTTTCGACCCCTAATATGTGTACAGTTTCCATTAACTTTGCATTTTAGTTTAATTAACTGTTTCTCAACTACCAATCAGCTGAAATCAATTTCTAAAGGTACTTCCAAAATCCATTTTTGGTTATCCAAATAAAAACCAGGTTTTGACGAGTGAAAGCTTGGTTTTTATTGTGTTGCCCAAACACTTAAACCAACTTCTCAAAACTCATGAAAAAAAATGGCTTTCACAAAACTAGATCTTGACAAAAACCATTTTTTGGAGGGATTCATCCAAACGCTACCTTAACGCTTTGACGTTGGTCCAAAGTTTGTTGTCTTTCACGATAATGGTTCCTTAAATAAATGCATTACTCCCTGATTTAGATACTAAAAGTATATACGGTAACTAATTTAGACAGCTAAACATGTATTAATGTTATTGCGGACATTGTTACTACGGCATAAGCAAAATATATTTATGCCCGTCCTCCTTTTGCAAAGGATAGTATATATATTCTCTTCTCTAAAGCGATCTTCATTGCAAGTGTTTACTAGTATTGCTTTGCTGCAGATTCCACTTAATCTTTATCTTATGAAAGTACAGCAGCACAACTCTCTTCTTGAAGCATTAGGACCCACTGGCGAATGAAGACAATTCCAGCCCATTCCTTGGCTCCACCCTCCATTTGCTCGTTGGGCACCTTGTATTCGATCCTCTCCCCAAGCTATTCGTTTTACCGTCCGTCTCTGGCGGCGTATCAGCGGCGGAAAATGTGACGGGAAGCGATATGTGAACCTGAAACACTACTGAGCCTGTGAAATCTCGGACTGGATACACAATAAGGTATAAATCGCCATATTTAACGGGATTTATGGAAACAACACATCTATATATATATATATATATATATATATATATATATATATATATATATATATATATATATATATATATGAAGCTATGGAAACAAAGCGGAGTTCCACAAAAGTGAATCTTAACTTCAAAAGGCCATTGTCTACACATTTATAGCAATCAAATCATAAAAAAATCTTCACATCGTTTGATTCTTATGTGGTACCAAACTAAGTAACATTCACTTTCCTATTGATGACGGTAAAGACGGCAGTTCGTTATAAATGCGCCTATCTTAGACGATGGAATATAATTGGTAATACAGGGATATAGCGGATCACCAATGTTGGTTCACATATAGTTTGATGCTTGATAATCCAAGTGCAACCAAATTGGGCGAATTAACATTTGATCCACTTCAAGCATTTGTCCCAATCGATATCGTAAAAGTCCAACTTCACTTTTCAGCATTAAATGAACAAGTCCACGAAATCGCTAGTTATATATAACGGTTAAATACGTTGCCGTTTCAGCCATCGTCACCAAAGAAATCGGCCGAAATCTTTTTACAATAGAATCCGAAAAAACTTTTCAAAAAATGCACGATGGGCAGAAGCTGTAGGTGCGGGGCAGGCTGCTTGTTTGTCTCAAAAGCGGCTGGAGTACCGCAGGTGGTGCGTGCTGAAACCAGCAGAACTCAAGCTCACAGAACTGACTACAAGGCCGGCACCAGCCTAATGCTGTACGTCTTTCTCTGTTCCAAACAACACCAACCACCCATAAAGGATTCCACTTTTGAGATATTTGATTTTCTGTTATTTTGGCCATAATTTTTTGTTTTTTTAAATAGTAGAGAAACCAGGAATGTCTGCACCGGCTTCTAACTTAGGCAAAATTTAAAAATGTAACGAATAATACGTGTTTACACATATCTATCATTTATTTTTGTTTTCTTTTAAATACGAATGTCAACGGATCAGATTCTAATATGATGTATAGCTAACCATATCAGATGTTCACCTATTGGAGTCGGATTCAAATCGAATACAAATAAAGAAAAGTCATATTCGAATCCAAAATCTGATTTCATCATCTGAATCTATTTTTACATTTATATCTGAATATGAATTTGAATTTTCAACTTAATTTTTACCTATTTTTAAAATATAAGAGCATTAGATATATGATATTTATTTAAGATTGACTCTATTCTAACTCTGAATCTAAAGCTCGTTGAATATTTATGTATATCTAAATTTGAATCCGGTAGGATATTTATGTATATGTAAATCCAAATTAGATCAGATGTCATTCCCTAAGTTTGCATCCGATCTAATTTCTTAATCATATATTATTTTTTAAGTTTTTTTTTTTTGGAATAAAATCAATTGAATATCGGACTTAAATCAAATATATTGACATCCCTACTACTTTTAAGGGTACTTGTACTAAATTTCTTAAAACAAAAAAGTTACAACTGCTAGGTAATGTCTCAATGTCGTTGAGAAGGTCGTGCAGCTACATCGTCAATGACCTTCTCCTTTCTCTTTTTTTTTTTTTTCTTAGAATCAAATATTGGATTTTATAGGCTATAGAGTCCCCACCAGCCAAACCCCACCTTCCAAACAAATAAAAAAAATGCATGTAATTTTTAAAAATTTTCATTTGTCCAATATAAAATTTTTGAAAAATTATATTTCAACCTTTGTTAAAATTTTGAAACTATATTTCAGCTTCATGGAAATTCTTGGCTCCACCTTGACATAGGTGAATCTCTCTCTCTCTCTCCCTATATTCTCTCTCTCTCTCTCCCCCCTATATATATATATATATATAAAATTCTTTTTCCCGTTTTAGTGCAAGACATCATGAAAGACCTTCACAAGATTTAAATGCATAGACACGAAAGGCCTGTCTTAGACTCCTCCCGTAGTCATTGGGGCACACTCTTGAAGTACATAAAATTGAAATGAATTCCTGATGTGCCTATAAGTTAAGCTTGTGCAGCATATTATATTGCCATATAAACTGAACTCGCTTGTGGAAGCGAAGCCGGCTTCACTTGAGATGAGCTTGATGGTTATGTGGTGACTAATTTGCGGATGTTGGTGCGGCATACAAAAGGAGGCGTTTGAGAAGAGGTACATGGATAATAATTCACAATTTTTACCTTTCATGAAAATAAGTCATAAAACATTATATTATTGTACGTATTGGTGGTTGGAAGAAATTTGTACATACCCCTGAGGCTGAGAGGCAACATCCAACATAGGGCGCCCCACCCCATTGCCGTGGGGGGAGCCAACCCTGGCCCACCTCGTCCCCCACTTCCTCTTATCAAAAGCTGAAAAGCCCCTCCATAAAATGGAGCCTTCCGCTAAGCATTTCCCGTCCTCCGCCCCGCCTCCCCTCCTGGTCCCCTCCCCACATCAGGACCACCATTATTAGCACCCGCGGCAGTAGAAGCAGCAGCGCCACCGCAACCATCGCCATCATCATCCCCCTTATTTTCCTTTTGCTTTTCTTTTCTATCCTCCTCACAGGACCATTTCTCTAGACTCGCAGGCCGGAGCGAGATGACGACCCTTATGGCGTCCGTCAAGAGGGCCATCCGCCGTCGCTTCGGAAGGAGCGCACGGGTCGCCGACGAGAACACGCTGGTCTTGCCGGCGGAATTCGATGCCCAGCAGCAGATGAGAAACGGCGCTGGCGGGGGCGGGTTTTCCCTCCTCCAAGAGATCGCTGCCCTGCCGCTCGCGCTGCTGGCATGCGCCGCCTGCGTCCACCAGGGGGAAGAACACCCACCACTCGGGTGGCCGGATAACGGCGAGGCCGTCTCCAGGATTTCCGAGATCAACCATCTTATGGTGCGTGACAGCATGCGTTATGCCATTTTTGTGTGAAATTTTCTTCCTTTTTTCACAATTTCATTGTAAAGTTCCCCATCAATAGAAAAGGCAAGAAAGCAAAAAGAGCAAAAAAATTGAAAGAAAAGAGGAGTGCGTAAATTGAATTTTTCGTTCTTTTCGCGGCGCCTTCTCGATTCTGTACATGTTTGTTCATAATGACGCCTTTATTTCTTTCATAATCGTTAAAATGGCATATCCCCAAATTGTTTTTCGAGCTGCTTTGCCCCCCTTTTATTCACGTAAGGTTACTTTTTCATATCTGGATTCATATGTTGCTATTTCCTGTTTGATTTTGTTTTATGGTTTGAGTTTATGTAGCAATTTAACCATCAAATCAACAATTCATTTCGGAATTTCAGTTAGTACTTTTCTTGTTCTCTGAAGTTTAAACGTCCTCTCGGAACCCTAGCGAAAGAAGGAGATGATGTTGAAATTCTCCAACAAAACGAGTTCATCGGCGAGCTTTTACTTTCACGAAAACTGTTTTCTACAGCTTGCTAACTTTTAATCATCGCATTCAAGTGAAACTAAAAAGAAGAATGAAGGAAATGAGCGCGGTTCTCGGAAAGAAAAAATGATTTTTTTCAAGATGATTAAAATCAACAAAAAATCCTGCCAAGAACGATGACCAGGAAGTTGCCCTAGTTCTTAATTTCAAAATCACACGTGTACTTGTCATTCAACTACTGCACACAATGATTTCTCAAATTTTCTTCTCAAAGTTTCTGCCTAGTTTCTCGATTTGTCCCACTTTATCTGGAGAAGCGGAAGACCACCAACGAATTCGATCTCTGCGCCGGAGCTTCCGATGAGACCAGAAAAGGTTGCAAGAAAAACTTGTTAAAAGGAAGCAATCCATCCAAGTCTATTTTTGCTCTTTAAACATTTGCCCTAGCTGTTCGTACACTGGAGAAAAGGGGAAGAGTACTAAATTCCAATGTGGGAATGTTGGTGACTCATGTCATCATGGTCATGAGGATCGGCTCAGGATGATAGTGGCTTTGGGAGATATGACGCGGTAGGGCCAAGAACGAAGACTGTCTATCCACCCCAACCCCACAAATATCTTTTCTCAAACTTTCGATTAAAGGGTTAACTATTTCTCGCATTTCCAAGGAAATCAATATCTTCTCTTCCGCTTGTGCTAGTGGAGATACAAGAATTACGTTTGAAAAACTTCCTGAAATTTTTACGTGTCATAGCGTATTGAATTATTACGTTATTCCGCTCCATCCTTCGGGAATCCGGTGTGTGCGTTTCAAAGAAAGCTGCTTGTTGCCAAATGCCCGCTCTCTGTTATATAGTTCCTAAGACGGCATTTCCTAAGGTGGCATTTAAGGTGTCAGCGTTAGTGTCCTGTGTAGTTGATATTATGGCTAAGATGATTTTAGAGTTTATTTTTGGTTTTCTTTTTTTTAGTGTGGAGTCAGAAATTTTTTTTATGAGGTGGGTTGAATTAAAGTTTTTAAATTTTAACTAAAGTCGAAATATTATTTTTCAAAATTTTTATATAGAACAAGTATAATTTTTAAAAAGTTACAGATATATATATTTTTTTTAACATATGGAGGTGGGGCTAGAATGCATGGGGACCCTACCCCCTACCTTGGCTCTGCCCCTGGTCTTTTTCCATTTAGATGAAGTTGCTTATATGTAGTAATGATTTTATATGATACTCTATACAGTTTAGGGCTGCACGCAAGCCCAGTTGAGTTTCATAGAACAAACTCGAGCTCTACTCAACCATATAGCGCGTCATGCTCGACCTCAATTTGCTTAACTCGTTTTTCTTAACATGTTTTGTTTCTTTTAACTTGTTAGCTTGTTTTTGTTAATTTAACTTGTCTCGTTTCTTTTTAAATTGTTAACTGTTTAACTTGTTTCATTTAATGAATTCAACTATGAGCGACCACCTAATAGAAAATTCAAAGAAAGAATGCACATATTCTACATCCAAATATCCATTAAAGAAAAACTTGGCAACAAAAAAGCCTCTCGTTCATAACACATTTATGTAGTCGAGCCAGGTAGAGTTTAAAGGAATCGAGTTTTTACAAGTCAAATTCGATTCGTTTAATATTTTGAACATAAATTTATACTCGAGCTTGATTTGTTCTCAAAACAGGTTTTTATGAGCAAGTCGAGCTCGGTTCGACTCTTGGTGCAGCCATATATTAAGGGAATAATTAGTACCAATTTTTTTTTTTTCTTTTAAATTTATAAACTTTACCGAGTGCAGAGGCAAAACCCACACGGGGATTCCCTCGACTTCAATAAAAACCGACTGCCTCCGCCGTAGTCGCCCTAGCTTTCATTCCAAACCCATCGGAGCCTCGAAACCTGTCAGCCCATCACATACACAGTTCATTCAAACACATGAATGTTGACAAATAACGTTGTGTGACCAAGAAGACGGAAATGTTATTTTCATATGAAATGCCACCAAGTGGAGGAAGATCCCAAATTAGTATTTATACTCGATATGTCAACTATTGTTTTTAGTTTTTATCATCCTTTGCTTTATCTTTCATCAGATTGTGAATGTTTTTCTTTATTTCCAGAGGAAAGTTGTTTTGAAACGTTTCATGGGTATCATTATTTATTAATATTTAATTAAGTTCCCACTGCAAGCCATTCGGCGAGCAGCAACAACTGACTGGCTCATTGTGTCATGGAGACAAAGCACCAAGAATCCTTGTAATGTTGCAATCTAGTGGGAGACATTTATTGTTCTACGGGTAGTGCCAACCATGGATAAGCACCTTCGAATTTCGATCATGCATATTACGCAAGTTTTAGTGTTCCTCCAACACCCACCGAACAATAATTCTACGCTTTTAATGGATATATGTTGACCCTGCAAACAAGGGAAGTTTGTTTTGCAGTTTAATTCTCGGATGGGATTAATTTCCAACTTGGAACCAAAAACCTGTGGGGAATTAAGATGCTGGCCCACAAAGAAAGGCCACCACGGTTTGTCATGTGCGTCCGCCTGGAAGTCAAACGCATGGCTTTTGGAAGGCCTAAGACAATAGCGCCTTGCACTTGCACTACCCATGTTTGTGGGCCCACAAACAACGTGAAATTCATGACTACCTTAGATTTGGTAAAACTACAATGATATCCACATACTTATATCAGAGTTAGCAAACTTATGACTCAGATTTGAATTGGTAGATGACTGAGTCATTGGCTCAGCCAGCTGACTTGTCGACTCCATTGATTATTCAAATAACCGTAATGTAAATCACTGCAGCAGAATCGGGCGAATTCGGACGAGTCAGAGCCGAGTCAGGAGCGAGTCCGGCCAAGTCAAGGACGAACCAGGATCAAATTTGACCCGTCGCAAGATTTGTTGGTGATCCGAACTGACTCGGGTGATTCCCAGCGACTTTGTCAACTATGCCTTATCTTGCAACACAACAAAATTTAGTGGATGGCTACATCTCACTTGCATTGCTACTTGGGTCAATCCAAGTGAAAATAAGATGGCTCCGTTTCGCTTGCGGTTGAATTATGGAAGAGATGGATATGTTTTCTTGTTTGACTTTCTTTGAGTTTTTGGCGTGCCAGGTTAGGGAGAACATGATCGATCGTCAGAAGGGTTTAGAAAGGCCCGATCCAAAAAAGGGTCCGAAAGGGCACAACTCTGGCCTTCGGGCATAAGCCTCGTTTATTAAAGACTATCATTATTGGGTAAGGCTAGGCGACGAGTGGGGTCGGATACCTGATGGGTACTTGGTACTCAGCTCAATTCGGGGCCCAGGATTAGCTCGAAAAAATGCACCAGCCTGGGTGAGTCAGGCTAAGCCTGGTTCAGCTCGATATGATTTTTTTAATACATAATTTTATTGATTTTTATATATAATTATAATATTTTATTACAATTATTTTATATTAACAATATATATATTAATTTAATCGAGTTGGACTCGGGCTAGGCTTAAGATCAGGTTTTAGGTGTCAGGCCGAACCCAAGCCCAAGTTTTAAGTGTTGGGCCGACTCCTTATCTGACCAGAACGGGCCGGCCTGATGCCCAGACTTATTAATATTGGGTGGTACCTAGTCACGCCTCTTGACAAACTATTTTGGATAACGCCAAATTACTCGGTGGGTACCATCAAGTCAATTACTTGAAATTGGCAGTCTATCATGCCTCACAATTAGCGTCTCCTCTTTCGGTTCCGTTATAAAATAAAAATTGTGCACATTGCTGGGTGTCCGCTCCCATGCATTCATTTATAAATCGATCAAATTGTACGGGGAGATATGTATAGACATTGGAATTTGACAACGGAAGTCGAAGCGTCTTCCGGAAGCCCAGCATTGAGGGCGTGGTCCTCACAGCATTTTCCTTCAACTCTTATGTCTAATAGCAGGAATCGTGCAACAGTCATTGACGGAGCTGCTTTTACAAAGCCGATTTATGAAAGCATTAATTGATTTATGTCCTCCAATACGAGTTTGAGTTGCGTGTGCCACTGATGCATGCAACAAACATAAGCCAAAAGAAAAAAGAAAATATTTTTGAAATTATTGAACAAGAAATGTCCTTGTGAGTCTTCTCACTTTTTTTTTTTGTCTTTACAAATAAGTTGTTTTTTTTTTTTATCAAAACAAGGGCATTTATATTGGACATAAAATTTTCGTGCACCAGTACGATATATATAACTAGGATGTATATAACTAGGTTTACTCCAATACCCTTCGTGCCAGTAAGCTGACATGGTCACGTACCTTGAACGTATAAACACTCTCACCAACTCTCACTGCCACCGGAAGTCCAATTTAAAATTCTGATTTAGTCCAAATCACATTGAACGGACTACAGAGCTTGCTGACCTCCCCCACCACTAGCTCCACCATTGAGAAATTGATTTTCTCAAATTTATATGATCTCCTACTAAACTAGGAGAAACGAGTGCAAATGATGAAAACCAAGGCTGTGACAATTTTTGAAAACTCTCAAATTGATTTTGTTGCCTATAGGGGTCAAGGTCGTAGCTCATATCGAGAAGGTTGTGGTGGTCGTTTTTAGCTTCAGCATCAACCAAACTCTGGTGGACGTGGAGATTCAAATAATGGCAACAACCGACAAAATAATAGCTAAAAACAACTTGTTACTTGTCATTACTGTGGAAGAAAAGGTCATACCACCAGATCATGCTGGGATATACCCAAATCCTTTTCAGTTAACGAAACTGAAGATATTCGTACCCAGACACTCGAGCCACCAACCATATTACCATGGATATCTGTCACCAGGGTGCGGCAAAACCTGGTGCCGCACCTGCGTCAACGTGACGCGGGTGCGACCTAGATTCGCACCCAAACCGCACCCTATTCATTTAAGTTTTTTATTTAGTCTTTTTAATGAATTTGATGCTATTAATATATTATAATAATATATTAATATATAATAATAAATATCATCGTCGCACCACCGCACCTAAATTTTTTGGGATGTGTTGCATACGCACCGGCACCGTCACCCCCACCCACAACCGATGCACCGGTGACATAGCCATGGATGGATCTTAATTCTCCGACAAGCAACCATACCAAGGCAGGGAATGTATTTTGGTAATGGATCTCGAGTTTCCATTTCACAAAGTTGGCAACTTAATTATTCCTACAAAGACATCAAATCTTAAATTAAGTTGAGTATTGCATGTCCCCAACATTATGAAAGATCTTTGATCCGTATGTCAATTTACTGTGGAAAATAACTGTTCATTTGAGTTCACACTTAGTCGAATTTTTTTTTAAGGTTCTTTGGGGCAAGAAAACTCAAGCCAGCTTGTATCAAGTTGAATCCCAACCAGGGGTAGAGTCAGAATTTTTTGATGCCGAAGTGTTTTGATGCCTCTTTGTTACTTTCCCTCGTACAGAAAAAAGTGTTGGACTACTAGTAATAGTAATAACATACTTCAGTAGATAATATACAGCCTGATTTAAAAGTTAAAAGCCGAAATATAACATAAAAGTCAAGAATCATAAGAATCAAGCTAACACCAACTCAATGCCTCATTTCTTATATAGGAGACACTTTAGAAAAATATTTTGTGTACATCAACAACACACCAATCTACATTATGTATGGTTGACCATTATTCAAAGTCAGCTAACTTAGATATCTCATGTTTCTCACAAAAATGATTGCATTGATGGCATTTGGCATGGTATGTGTAAGCAACTTTGTACAGGTAAGCAATGGCATCTCCAAGGATCAAACCCATCACAAGTTGGAAAAACGATGCATTGCAAGGTTAGAACAAATGCTACTAGTGATGAAGATGGTGAACATGAATAATAATTTGGTGTACAGTTCTTCAATAAGTTTTTGGATTGCTAATTACATAATTAAGCAGAATAAAAATTGAAACCAGGATCACATAAGCTGCTCTTACGATGCTTCACAATAAAGCTTTCCAATTCACCAACTTTGAAGCTAATCAACAAAAAAGTTCATAAACATGAGAAACTGTAAAAAAAAAAACAATAGAGAGGAAAAATTTCATTAAGCAAGCATTCGTGCTTTGACAATCAATTTATTAGGAGCTATCCACATATGCACAACAAGCTAGGAATCATGTAATCAATGTCATATACAACATGTTACATTACTGATGCTGCAAACATCCAATATTTTTTGCTGATCAACCAATATAAGAATCATTATATAAGCAATTTTGACGCTGCATTTTAAACTAGAGATACATTAAAAGATTCTGAAAAAAGTGTCACAATCATCACTAAAGCTGCTTCTACTATCTACCCCCAACAAAACGGACTGCTTTTGAAGTACTAAAACAACATTGAGGAAGCATTCTACGTAAATGGTGTTCGTTTTAATAATGCAACATAGATATTGGTGATTCTTTAGATTCTTTATATAATTATCTTTTCAACTAACAACACTGACACATGAGGGGAGTTAATCTAACAGCGATAGCTGTGTTTTCATCTAACAACAATAACAATATGTTTTTCAACTTAATAAAAAAATAATACTAGACGGTGAAAGAAAAACACAACAAAAGAGAAGAAGAATAGCACACAAAAGAAGGAAAATGTTTTTACACAGAAATTGAGCAAATCCTTAAATGCTATACACTACACAACCAATCCCTAAATGGCACAGCAATTGAGTGAAACCTAACTGCTACAGCAAATTCCTAATTGAACAATTAAATTCAACACCTAAATCAAAAGAAGAAAAAAAAAACAAAAAGACAATCAAAGAAGAGAGACTTACCATTGGTGGTTCAGTCATTGGTGGAGCAGTAGGGGGCTTCCACCACCTCCACAGCAGCATCACACTTCCGCCACCCACTGGCAGTCAGTATAATCTACAAAAATCACAGCCGCAGGTCTGAGGGAGGGAGAAAATAGAGGGGCAAGAATGAAGAAACTGAAAATGAAAAAGAGATGAACGAGAGGGAGAAACTTAGAAGATAGAAAAGCTCATCCACCTTCAGCGCGCCTGAGGACTAAGGAGGTGGTTGCCCAACAAGAGGTGATTGGAGCCGGTGGTCCGATAGAGGTCCAAACAATCGAGCCGGCAAGGAAGTGAGCGTTTTCATTTTTTTCCAAAAATTGTTCTTCACTGTTTTAGTTTAGAAGAGGAAGACTCAAAGAGGCATCGTGCCATCATGGGTCGTGCGGCAGCAGCCTGGGTTCCATGGGGCAACCCCATACAACTGCACCTAGATCCAACCTAAGTCCATCCATTGAAGACTAGAGCTCCATGAGGCACACGCCCCAGGTAGCTCTGCCCCTGATCCCAACCAAAGGAAGCACTTCTTCTAGACCCGGCACAAAGAGAAGCAACCCGTGAGACTTGGCATCGGTGCCTTGGCCACTCTAAAAGGCAGTTAATAGATTGTCTATATTTTCAACATCCTATTCGTTTGAATAATAAACGTGATGCCTTTTGTGAGATCTACCATGTAGGTAAGACACATAAACTTCTCTTTAAGTCGGCTACTCATAGAACATCTAAGCCTTTAAAAATCATTCGTGGAGATGTATGGCAACCCTCTCCCACTGAGTTAAGAGAAGGGTTCTCCTATTATTTTCTATTAGTTGATGATTTTTCTCGGTTTGTGTGGCTATTCCTTCTTCTTTATAAATCTAAAATTTATGATCGCTTTGTTGATTTCAAAGCAATTATTGAAAATCAGTTGAATGCAAAAATCAAAATATCATAAATTGACAATGGAGGTGAGCTTACTAGTGAGCAATTGAACAATTTTTTGATTAAACAATGAATCTTTCATCGGTTCTCTTGCCCGTAGACCCCCAAACATAATGGATTGGTAGAGGGAAAGCATAGACACAGGGTAGAAGTGGGCCTCTGTATGCTACATGCCTTACACTTTTTGTGTTGACTCCTTCAAAACAACCATACATATTATCAATCAGCTGCCTTAAAAAAAATGCAGAACACAAAAGCCCATTTGAATTAATTTGTCATAAAAAGTTAGAATATTCTCACACTCAAATTTTTGTCTCAACATGCTATTTTAGTCCTGACTACATCTCGAATAAACTTGAACTTAAAACTAAAGCATCTCAGTTATGGTGTGAGACACAAAGGATACGTATGTCTAGACCCCACAACACGGTGACTCTATCTCAGTAGGCATGTGCTTTTTGATGAAGAGAAACTTGGGTATTCTAACTCATGTGTGTAGGAAGGATTTAAGCGACTTGTCATGGTGGGGAATCTCTCTATCAAAATCTATCATGGAGGATGATCTTACACCTATTTCAAATGATTCCAGGTGTCAAATGATGAAGTTTTACCTCAATCGATTCAACTCTTTGTTGACCCAATCCTACATGATCAAGCCATGCCTTTTACAACATCACCACGGTCTCCAATGCTTACTGAAACACTTGAAATATCAACCTCACCCCTTCCAACCCATGACCCACCTATTCAGCTGACCCTTGTAGTCTGACCATTATTGCCTTGTAAAATAGACTCACAATTGTCACAGTCGACCCTTGTAGTCCCACATCACCACCTTCTAGAATAGACCCATAATTGTCATCACTTATAGGAACTTTACCACACCCACCAACCCTCCACCCACACATGTAGATTGATCACTAGGTCAATGACACCCCTAAAAGCGAAAGTCATTGTGTTGACCATGTCATCCTCATCTTTTTATTAACCATCAACCTGCCAAGAGGCCTCCAAGTGAAAGCGTGTAGGTGGAGCACCGCCATGGATAATATGTTGCTCTTTAACATAACAAGACCTGGGGGTTTGTACCCAAGGAACCACATCTTAATGTCATCACTTCCAAATGGGTATAAAAACTCAAACGAAATCCTCATGGGTCTATATCTAGGTACAAGGCGTGGCTAGTAGTGAAAGCATATTTGCAAGAAGCTAGAATTGATTTTATTGAAACTTTTAGTCCAGTTATTAAGTCTACCTAAATCAGAATTTTACTATCTCTAGCCACAAATTATCATCAGGAAATTCGTCAACTGGACTTTGATAATGCTTTTTTGAATGGTTTTAATCTTGAAGAAGTATGCATGGCCTAACTTGAAGGATATGTTAATCGCGTTATCATAATCATGTTTACAATCCAAGGATTGAAACAAGCCACTCAAGCTTAGTACCTATGACTGAGTCAATTCTTACTTGAACAAGGATTTCAAGTAATTGAGTCTAATGCCCTGCTTATATCCAAGACAACAAAAATATAATCATCACCGGAGCATCATCTTCAGTTATATGCAATATTATATCTCAACTAAAAAAACATTCTTTTATGAAGGATATGAGACAGCTATCTTATTTTTTTGGGATTGAAATCAAATACCATGGTGAGGAGATGTACTTGAGTCAAAGGAACTATTTACTCAATATTTTGAAATGGACTAGAATGGATACTGCAAGACCGACGTCCACACCAATGAGTTCAATGATCTCTCTCCACAAGGAAGGGATGCCACATATGAATGTCACTCAATACAAAAGTATTGTTCAAGCTTTACAATATGTCTAACTCACTAGACCTGATATATTTTTTGTTGTAAATAAAGTATGTCAATACATGCATAGCCCTACAGAAGATCACTAGAAAGCAGTCAAACATATTCTTAGGTAACTAAACGACGCACTTGATTTTGTTTTGTACTTTATATGATCCCATAATTCTCTTACTTTGCAAGCTTTTTCCGACACGATTGGGTAGGGTGTGTCGATGATAGAAAGTCTATAGAAGGTTTTATTGTATATTTAAGAAACAAAGCTATTACTTGGTGTTTCAAGACAATGAACCATTGCTCTATCAAATACTCAAGCATAATATAAATCATTGGAAGGAAGAGTCATTGAACTATTTTGGGTTCAATGGTTACTACACAAACTATGCTTTCAAGTGCCTAAAGTTTCAATCATATGGTGTGCTAATATTGGTGCCCTTTACTTGTCATCTAATCTTATTTTTCATGCAAGAACTAAACACATGGAAATATATTTCTACATCATTTGTGATCATGTTAATAAAAGGAACATGGCAGTTCAATTCATCAACACCAACAAGCAAGTAGCCGATGGGCTCACTAAATTGCTCAGCTTAGTCATGTTTGAACAATTTCGAGACAATCCAAGAGTGACCAATGCCACTGTTAGATTGAAGGGGTGCATCAGTGAAGGTGATGCAAATCAATCTATCGAGATTCACTAAAGGCAATCACATATGCAAAAAGGCATGACTTAAGGAAAAGAGATCCATGCATATTAAGTGTGACTTAAGAAAAGAAAATCTATGTATAGCCACTTCTTGTAACGTGCACGTCCTTTTGTTATAACAGTTACCACCTATTAGACAGCTATAGATATTTTAGCATTCAAATTGATCCTTATCAGCAAGATCGTATTGTTGTAAATAATATTTCTTTGATATTATAAAAGATGAAAAAACAGTTCGACACATGTAATCGAGACTGTCCAAAAAATTGTTCCCAAAAGTATTTTTACTTTCAATTGATTGGTTGGACAAGAATTCTTAAAAAAACCAACTAATGATTTGGGCTGAAGCATTAGTTGGAATAGGGATAAGCAACACACGTTTTCTTCATTCTTTGCCTGACTTTCAAAGGTTATACATTCAGACAATCTAGTTGTCTTGATGGATTAAGCTAGAAAATATTCCATTAGGGCAAGGTGGGTTGTCCTTTTTAGCCTTTATCATAGCCCATATAAATTCTTCATCGCAAACTATAAAATTAATCATGAAATTATTTTCATAGAAGTCCATGGGGCATAAAACCTAGAAAATGGGGAGGAGCTACCTTCTAAGTTTGTCCCTTCATAATAATAAAATATAAGTGGTTGAAGGTAGCATCCAAAATCCCCTAGAAATCAATGATATGATTCCCTTCTACATTAATCCTCATAATTTCAGTTTTCTTCCTTCATCCACTAACATGTTGAAGGAAAGATCTCGTTTGGCACGACCTTCTTTTAACTATTTTAGATGGGATTTTACTTGCATAAATTGATTGCCTATTTTATAAGTGTAATTTAAGTAGATCCCTTTTCATGTCATTACTTGAAATTGTGAATTTTGATGAACCTAGGCTCCTGAATTGCTTTCAATTCCTCTTGAAGATGATGAATCCTCTAATCGATGCCCCCATAACATGGTTATGCCACTCATAAGGATGAACGTGAACCTTCTTCAACTTTCCAACTACTTGAATTATTTGAAAACCAAAAGTGTGCTTTTCCAACTTTTCAAAATTAGATTTCTACAACTACAATAATCCAACCAAAAATTGAAGTAGTACTAGATTCCATTTCTAGTTGTCACTTGAGTCCTAGATAAAATTTTAAAAGTAATGCCTTGAAATATGATTGGGTACAAGGTACATCTTAGACTAACATCTTCTAGGAATGCTTATCACCAATCTTATACATAGTTAATCTTTCTGATATGTTTCTCACATTCTTTTAACCTTCACATTCTTTTAACCTTCCCTCAAGTTCAACCATGTAAATTGAGAGGTCAAGTCACTAACTTAAGTAAACAACTGTCCAATATGAATTGTTTCAAGGCTATCTAGGAAGAAGAAGGTATCCTACAACCAGATTTTCTGAATACCATCTCAAACTGAAATAAGATCCCCTATTAAAAACTATTCTCGACTTTTGTCTCACTAGTAATTCCTGCTCTAAAGAAGGCCACAGCTGATTTTCAATTTAGGGCTTAGATGTAAAGTACATGGTTCCAAATATTAAACTGGAAGGCATGTGCATGGGTATTGGTGTTAAGAAGGCTGACTTGTTTGAGATCCCATCCACAAATTAACATTGACCAGGCCCATGAAGTTGGGAAGGCAAATCTAAACTGGAAAACACTAAACTTGTTTTAGAACTTTTTGTAATTAGAATTTCTCGATTATGGCTTGGAGAACAAACCTTAGATCTCTTTCTTTGATTCTCCCTCCAACTCATGAACATTCTGGCCTTGGAGATGTCTAACTATATAAGAGTCATACAAGTATGTATAAGAACAAAATTTTCTATCATCAACTTGAGTAGAGATGCTCTAAGTTGCATTTGGCATCGTTAATGAGTAGAATTTTCCTTTTACTAACTAACGTGGGAAGTCGGTGTCTTTCTAGTAGTTTGGATGCTATTTTACTTGTCATTATCTAATTATTATTCAGTTTTCCATACAATGTGGGAAGTTGGCTGGTAATTCTTCTGCTGATATGAGGATTATTTTAGTTGTATCATATTACTATATCCACTTCATCATTGGCTTTTCTTTTCTCTAATTTGCTGAAGAAGCTCCATATATTCGGTTGATGTCACACAAACCTTACAAATATATTATAGTTGCTCCTATGCATAACTTTTTATTTATGGGTTTTGCTAATCAAATGATCACCTTTTACATTGTAATGATCTTTGTTTGTGATTATTGAACATAGTCTCAAGCAGTTGAAATATATTAGTTCAAGTATGGTATTCTCTATTTTTATTCCAAGTTTTTTCTCCTTGTTATCTAGTGGCCATGGCAGTCTTATGAGATAACTTGATTGACATGTGTGAGATTTTAATCTAATGCCTTCTAAAACAAGCTCAAATTTAAGAAATAAAATCAAAAAAACATTCATAAATCTTTTTAAAAAATTATAGAGAAGTTTACTAATATCCCTACTTTTCCAAAATTGAAGTCCTAAATTTGGAAAAAGAATGAGGCAATCGTCCTTACATCGGTTGATTTCATGGTGAATGTCCTTGAGTTACCTGCATTACATCATCAAAACATAGATCTAGATCTTTTCTTGAGAAGCTCAATCAAGTCCCATGAGCTATATCTAGGTTGAGGAACGTCTTGAGTTTAACCAGAAACATTGATATCACAAACTTCTTTAATTCCTAAAATCTAAAAGAAAGTGAGAGGCAATATCATTGAGGTATGTCAGTTAGACACGGCTTTTGTGCGCTAGAATTGGCTAGAAAAATTCGTTGAGGTCAACCAAAATCTGGAAATGAAACAAAATTTGGGAGACCTAACACATGGAGGTTTACTGTATCTCATATTCTCAATGATGCATGCCGTTCTGAAAGCTAGTTAGTTGCCTAGGCTATCAAGGTTTATAAATAATATCGAATATTTCAGAACTAAGTTTTTGCAACTTCTTATACCCTATCCATGGGTTGACATCATTGGCCAATAGGTTGCCCAAGGACATACCTCAGCACCTAGTGCTGATGGATTAGCCAACTATTTACGATAATGATGCACACGCTTGTTCCTTCAAAATCTTCAGTTCAAATATTCTGCCAATGATTCTATTTATAATCTAACATTCATGGATGTTAGATTCTTGGTTTTGTTGTTATCTACAAATAAATTTTCCTTCAATAATGCATAATGAATGATTATAAAAGTTTCTGTATAAATAGGTCCTCAAACATGTTTTCTAGTCATGAGATGAGCATGGGAATGGAAACCAGAAGCACAGGCTATTTTTCTGTCCTGGAGGTCCTTGTTGCCCTTCATTTAACCTCCTTATCATTTGTACCAAAATCCTTCTTCATTGTATACTTAAAATTATGTTATTCATTTACCCTCTATCCATTATTTCTCGACCATCACCTAGTCTACTTAGCTGGACAATATGCTACTACCACTATCATAAGTCACTCGAAGGAACAACACTTTTCTGGTGAATCAGCATGAAAAATGAGCCAAAAATTTTCAACAGAGTTTGTCAAAAATTGTTTTTAAATACTTTCTAAAATATAGGATTGTCCAAAAAACTCATATTTTGCTGAACAACAGCCTTCCATTTTATGAAGTCATCGTCTTCTTGTTTTAAAATATTTTCCTCGAAATGCCCTAGGATGATACGAAGGGCAAAAATTTATAAGATTGCCAAACAAAGTGTTCAAATGAATATAGGCATATTTCCCTAATTTACAAAGATAATTTTCAAATATATTTTCCAAACTTTCAGTGGGTCATTTCTCAGAATTATAGTGTTTCATGTCCTATATATGTTCAAAGCATTCAGAAGGTATCTTGATAATCTTGATAACCTACCACACTATGTACTGAAATATAATGGGCCAACATAAGTTTTAGATGTTCGTTTGGGTTCACCCCACGTAAAGGCTTGTACGTGTTAGAAGCATCCTATCAGAAACTCTACAAGATAGTAAGTGTTCACAAAAAAATTGCAAACAAAATTTTTTTATCAATGAAGTTAATCTCTGGGAAAAGAAAGTAAACAAAATTTTCATGCAAAAATCACAACTATGGTTCCACGAAGAATTATACAGATCACAATCAATCTGTAATGAAGCAATGACTGGAAGCAAGGCAAATGTTGAGGCTCCAAGAACCACCTTAAGTACATGTAAGAAAAACAAAAGCAAAAGTTTATTTCCTCCATCTCTTTTTAGGAGTCAAACACGCAACAACTGCCAACGCCCAAAAGGAAAAGAAAAAGAGCCTAGTTTATGAACTATCACATTTAAAGAAACAAAAATCAACTTATGCACGAAATGACAAACTGGTTTCTCGACTATCAAATTTGAAGAATGAAAAGCAACAAACAAGAGAAAGAGCCTTTTATGAAATCAAGAAGGGGAAAAATTTGGGTTCTCAATAAAAAAAGAATGGAATATGATGGAGGGGCAGTCATACCAAAGGAAGCAAGTGTCAAGTATCTCTTCCTTCTCATTCCTTACTGCATATATATATATCACGTTATTAACGAAAAAACAAAGAAAACTGGAAAATATCACGATATATTAAAAAAACATTAAAAAATAATTTATCATGATTTTAACGTGATTTTATTGTGATTTTTTCATGTTTCATTGTTTTATTTCTTCTTCTTGTAAGTATTTAACATGACCTGCTAAATACAATACCATACTTACGATTTTTTCATTTCTTGTATTTTATGATTTTTTTTTTGAACTCCAAAATTTTTCGAAAAAACAACTTTTTCAATAAATACCTGAAAAAACCTAGCTCCTTCATCGCCATCGTTCCTCTACCATTGGCTTGTAGACTCGGAGGAGACCGAGATGGTTGAGAGAGTGAAATTTACAGATCTAAAGAAGGACATCGGAAGGAGGAAGCGGGGGTGCAAAAACATAAAATGGAGAGAGATTTTTTTTTTTAATCAAAAGAAAGGAAAAGGAAAAAAAACTTCTTAGCGTTTAACATGGAGCGATTGGATGATAGTTGAAACCAACTCCTTTTTCACCTTCCGGTTCAGCATTGCTTGAGAACGTACGTGACACCCATCGCATCCACCGTTTTTTCAGGACATCCATCAAACAGCAACCACAGGAACTTGGTGTTTAACAAATGCAAAGCAATTCTCACATGAAGAGTGCAGCAGACAATGTTTTATCTCCCGCCAAAATAAAAACGCCCTTTGCTTTTGCGCCAAAAGAACAGTTGGTTTGCTGGAGGTTTTGTTCTACTTGCTGTTCCATCGCCAGAGAAGGAGGCTTCATCCCCTGAGAGGGACATCTCATTGCCTTTATTTTCAATCAAAGGCGAAAGCAGCGGTCATTCGTTCTCCATCCCTTTGTTTGCCGTTGCTCAGTTAGTTGTTGATTACACATATCTTGAACACTGATGCCATCGCCATTGTTCGAGTTTTCAGGTGAGAGATGGGTCAGTCGTCTTTCTCTTTGTATGACTTTTTAATTCTGTTTCGTTACTGAGGATGGTTCCAATTTGCTAGGCATTTTTCTTTCTCCATTCCTTCCTCCCTTTTAGCCTTTTCTTGGTTCCATGGTTCCCCGTTGTCGGGTTTCCATGTTTAGGGGTTTGGGTTTTGAAGCACAGGCAAACTCTGTTTCAAAGTAGCTTGGTCAACTTCTCTCTCTCTCTCTCTCTCTCTCTCTATATATATATATATATATATATATATACGGCAATATTGGCAGGCGCCTCTAGTGCAGCTATGCAATCCATTTGTGCACTCCCTCTTTCTTCGGTAAGACTCTCTCTCTTTCTCACACTAACACACAGGGACATGGAGAGACACAGCTCTTATGTTTGTTTCTTCTAACCGTAGTTGGTATTCTAACAGAATACAAGATTGCAGGAGTATAGATTGAAGCATGATACTGTGTTACTGTCTTGTCCTAGTTGTTCTTTGTGCCCAAAGTGTGGTAGTAAGCTAGTAGCATATAGATTACAGCGAATCATGCTTCCTATTTTTACGTTGCCACTCGGGCGTCCTTCCTCTTAACCCCTTATGATTGTTCTTTCCTCTCAATCTAACCATATACAAGTAGATGTAAAACATCTACATTTATTGGATTGTAAAAGGAATGACGAAATTCGTATGTACCAATCAAAATTTTATTCAAACTTAATAATATTAAAATTCCTGGCTTATAAGATCCAGACTATATACTATATCACATGCTTGTGCAGGATGCAGGGTCCTGCCTAAATTTATACGACTTTCGTTATTTGGTAGAGTTTTTTAGTGGTGGTGGTGACGGTGGAGCCTTCCCTTTGGTCCCATCTTTCTGAAACTAGAAATTGCCATTGAAACGTGCAGAATCCTACAGGGCTAGCTCCTGTCCACTTAGCAGCACACTCTGTGCAACAACAGCAGTTCAACGTGATGGACTTTAAGCAGGACTCTGCAGAGACTTTGAGGTCTCCACACAAGCTCCTTGTTTTCTAACTTTTGCTTCTTTTTCTGTTTAGGTTGTCTCTGTTTACCATTGAGGATGCTCTTGATCAAACCCAGTTATGCAAAGAAATGTACATTTGGTTTGGGGCTGTAGAGCTCCTTCATTGACCCAAAAGACTTGACCTGTTTTTCTTTTCGATTTCCTAGCGAACCAGCACTAAAATGACCAATAACACAACCACTGGTCTGTTTTCCGTCTCTTCATGTCCATAAACACTGGAAGCTACAGATAGACAAAGTACTTCTTGAACTTAAAAGATTAACAGCTCTATATACTAATGGAACAAAATGATGATCCTCATGATATGAAGCAACTAGTAGATTGACTTGTTTGAGCACCTGATCGAGCACATCAAGACCTCATATCATTCAGTCCATGAATCGACGTATGGGATCTGCAAGAAGCACCGTAGACCTTATGGTATCGAACATGCAATAATTAATTATTTTTATTATGTTTTAGTATTTGTTAGCTTGAAGCCAACCTTGGTTTTGAATTTAGGGAGATATAACAAAATATAGATAAAAAGCTTGGTTGATCTATGCTGTTTAGGTGTCTATCCCCATCCATTGTCAGCCCATCGGCACTAGTTGGACACAACTACCTCAAGAACGGTGCAATGAATGAAGATGATTGCCCAAAAAACCTAGCAGGTGCACGATTATTGAGATGTACCAGCCCCTTATAGACTACTTGATGTCAAAATTTTAGCCATCTTTCATCATGCTGCTCCTTCAGCAAGGTCAAGGGGAAAGAACAAACCAATTTCTTGACTCAGGTTCTCCCCAAAACGACATGTTTTTCACGAAATGGGTGGAATAGATTTGTTGGTGGACACGCTCAAATTCGTGACTATTGAGTTCCCAATATAAAATAGGGAAATTGGGAGGATAAGACTTGAGGACCTTTTGAGCCCACTTTTTGAAAGTGTATTTAGTAGCAGACTAGTAAGGGAATGTCGAGATGGATGTTGCTAATCATCACAGGGAGTGCTAGTGGGGCGTCCTATTCCGGCTGCAGGAACGTGATAACTCTGAAAAGAGAGAGAGAGAGAGGGAGATAGAGAGTCTATCCTCCCAACTTAAAAATGAAAGTGGGGTGCACTTGATTATGCTTTTCTATACGTTTTTTCTTTTCTCTTTAACTCTCACCTTTATTAAAAAGACGCAACAAGGGATTATGCAAAGGAGAATAACAGCAACTAAGGGTTTGAGAGCAGTGAGCAAGGAATTTTCGGCACGACATGACGAAGTGGCTGTCCGTGCGGCCTCACAAGCTAAAAGCAAAAATCGTGGTTTTTAGAGCTTTCCATTATTCAATGTGGGCTTTCAATTCTGACATTTGATGCCTTATGCCCATTATTTCCATGGGCATAACATGCTTTAAAATACCAAAAACTAAAACTCATAATGTATCTACAAGAGCAAAACCGCACAATATATATCCACAAAGCCACACACACACACACACATACACACACACACACACAGAGAGAGAGACAAAATTTAGGGACAAGAAATTTCCTAAGTACAAAAATAAACTGCAGAAACAAAATATAAGAAGAGAATATACAAGTTAGTAGCACAATAAAACATAATAAGAGAGGTGGAGAGAGAGTGGACCGACGGAACAACAGAGTCGCCCAGCAATAGACGAAGGACGGTGCCGTAGCCGAATGGCAAAGTGAACATCTCCCTGCACAAGGCGTGCCACAGACTCCGACGATGAGAAGGTGTCCCTGAAGACCCTGTTATTGCGCTCATTCCAAATGAGTCACCAAGAAGAAATGAGCCACAACCACTTGACATGACCTTGGGTAAAAGACAGGTGGGATGAGGGACAAAAGAGGAAAAAAAGACAAATGGATGGAGGGTTTGCGAGGTTATTAACGAAGGAAGGCCATACAGAGGTAAGGACATTATAGAAGAAATGACAAAAGGTAAAAATGTGAACCCGAGACTCAGTCGCGACGAGACAGAGGGGACATTGGTTAGCTAAACTAATATCGAGGCGCTGTAGGTGGTCAAAAGTATTGATGTGACCAATAAGGAGAAGCCAGACAAAAGCAACAGCACGAGGAGAGGGACCAGGGGACCAAAGAGACTGGGGTGGGAGCGATGCAATGGAAGAACCAAAGGAGGCCAGGTAACAAGAAGAAAAAGTGAATTCACGGAAATACGAAAGAGGCCAGGAAGGGGGGGCGAGCGGTGGGAGGTCAGCAAGGCGGAAGAAAAGAGGAATGACAGAAAGCAGACCGCTCCAAAAGTGTGAAGGAGAGGTGTGAGAGATGAAAATATTTCAATCAATAGGGGAAGACATGTCAAATGGAACAAATGAAAAAGGAGATGAGAGAAAACTCAGTTGTCAAACGCCACCACCAAGAACATAAAGAGGACTCACACGCCCGACTAAAGTTGGTAACCACAGCACCCCCAAAAAGACGCGGAATGACAACCATATCCCAACGCGCAAGACAATCCGAATGGCGATCACCATCCCAAATAAAGTTACGAATGATTTTGTCAAACCTTCTCCGTACAACCACAGGAGGTCGAAAGACCGCCAAAGCATGAAGTAGGATAGACGCAAGACAGTGCTTAATAAGGGTAATACGTCCTGTCAGGGAAAGCAGCTTACCCTGCCAACAATGGAGGCGATCCGACAGCTTCTACTCCACATCATTCCAAAACAAAGGCGTAGGAGGTGACAATCTAATCTGAAGATCCAAGTAGTCCATGGGCAGACCAGTAGCCTTACACCCAAAATAGCCTTACACCCAAAACAAGATTTTGCAAGAAGCATTGTGGCCGGATCCGCGTGAATGAGAGAAATGTGACACTTCGAGGAATTAATAGAAAGACTAAAGACGAGCTTAAAAACTCGAAGGATGAGCCTAGTTCTCAATTTGTTGGCGAGAAGCAGTGCCAAACAGGAGAAAATCATCTGCATATTGGAGGGTGGAGAAGGCCTCCAAGTGGGGTAGTGAATGTGGAGTGATGAAACCAACGACAATCGCATGACGAAATAAGGCAGAAAAGCACTCGACAACTAAGTTGAAAAGCAAAGGTGATAGCGGACAACCCTGTCGGAGGCCGCGACCGAGACAAAAAAATTCGTCACACAACTCATTGAAAGAGATCGCAAGTTGGGCCCTAATGACGAGCGAGAGGAACCACTGACGAAACGACAGACCAAAAGCAAGGCGAGTGAGGAGGTCAGATAGGAACTTCCAACTAACTGAATCAAAGGCCTTGGAAATGTCCAACTTAAGGATGAATGAGGGAAGACGCAAACAGTAGAGGGAATGAACAACCTCGTTGGCAAGGACGACAGCGTCATGCAAACGCCGACCCTTGATGAACGCAACCTGAAAGGGGTTGATGATAGATGGCATAAGATGTGCAAGTCGCAAGGAAAGCAACTTAGAGACAATCTTATAGGGAGTGCTTAAGATGGAGATCGGGCGAAAGTGGCTAACGTCCGTAGGGTTAGGACGCTTAGACACCAAGACACAGGAGGCTTGATTAAACTCTTTAATAAAGACAAAGTTGGAGGCAAACTCGTTACAAAACTCGAACACATCAACGCTACAAGCCTCCCAAAAGGTGCGAAAAGAACTCAACAGGAAAACCATCAATGTCGGGCGCCTTACCCGAGTCGAGAGCCCAAACAGCATTCTTGATTTCTTGGTGCAGGAAGGGCTGCTCAAGAGTGATCGTGCAAGAGAAAGAGAGGGATGAGAGGTGAATGTCTGGCAGCGGGGCACGAAAGTGAAGAGGTTTAGAGTAGAAATCACGAAAATGAGCGGTCAAAGCCAGAAGGATGTCATCACCAAGAAATTCCTTGTGCCCAATAACCATGGACTGGAGCAACGCCTAACGACATCTCTGAGAGGCGGCCAAGTGGAAGAAACGAGAATTCTGGTCACCATGCGCAAGCCAACCCAACCTAGAACGCTGCTGCCAGTGGATGAATTCCCTAATCCGCCACTCCTGAGCAAGATTCTGGAGACAAATGAGACGAGAAGATTGATCCACAGAAACATTATCAGATAACTGGAGGGACAAGATCTCCTCATCCCAAACGGCCACCTCAAAAAATTTTCCACTCCAAAAAAATACGTTTCCAAGCAATAACCTCCCTCCTAATGCAATGCAGCTTACGCGAGAGCCTAAAAGCAACCCACCTACCATTGACGGTGCGAGCCCACCACCTAGGGACGACGTCAACAAAGGACTCATCCCGAAGCCACCAAAGCTCAAAGCGAAATCGGGTGCGCCCGGTTCCAGCCCTATCCCAAAGAAGTGAGAGTAGTAGAGGAGCATGATCAGACAAATGCCTTAGTCCTAAGTTTAAAAACGACGAGGGGAAAGCAGCGAACAACTCAGGCGAGAAGAAGATACGGTCCAGTCTTCGGAGAATGGGAGGATTTCTATTGTTGGACCAAGTAAACTTCCCATTAATCAATGGCACGTCGAAAAGGCCGAACTGATCAACGAACGAGCGAAAGATAGACATAGACAGACCAGAAGTGATGGAGGAGGAGGAGTCCGCAGGGTTAAGAAGACAATTGAAGTCCCCTGCCAAAAGCCACGGTAAAGAAGCAAGCTCACGAGCATGACAAAGCTCAGCCCACAGCTTGTTACGCAAGGCCCCAACGCAAGGGCCATAAACCGCCGTGACTAAGACCGGGCCATTGGGCCATAGACCATTGAGGATGGCCGAAATAAAGTACTTACTAACACACACAACGTTCCCTGCAAGAGGGGGAGACCAAGCCAGCAGAATGCCTCAGCAACACCATTAGCTAGAAGGTACCCAAAGGGCGGCTGACGCAATAAAGTACGGATTCAGGCATGAGAAACCACAGACAGCTTGGTCTCCACAACAATAAGCAAAGTAGGCTCATGCTGACGGACCCAAGAAGAGAGGTATCTACGCCGATAACGGGCACTCAGGCCACACACATTACAACATGCAACCCTCATGGGGAAACCATGTGAAGCGATGCATGCCTAGCCGTCCTAGCAGCACCGAGGGGTAGGATGGAGGCCGCGGAAGCCCGGATCCTACGCAATTCCCACCGTAACCTAGCAAGGTTGGAGCGAGAGGCCGGCACAACAGTGGCAACAAAAGATGAACATAAAAAATCAAACTGTTCCTGAGGGAGCGAGACCCTAAGAGAGGCAAGTGCATCCGAAAGAGAAATGTCCAACTCAACATCTAACAAAGGAGAAACAGGCAGCAACCTATCGAGCGAGAGAGGACAAACAGCAGGTCCGGTGGTTGGACCAGGCAACCGAGCATGAGAGGGAGGAGAGGTCGAGGAAATAGGGGCGAATGCAAAACCAGAACACGGAACAGGGAAAGCAGTGCCAACACAAGGGACGTGGGGTAGGGGAGGGCTAGTGGGGGGAAGAGGCAAGCAGGTGGGGGTGTAAGGGCAGCCGCGACTGAGTGTAGGGAGCAAAGAAAGCAGGGAAAGTAAGTAAGTGGCAAAGCTACTGTCAATGCAAATAGAAGAAGTCCGGAGCAGGTGGGCGAAAGAGGCGGTTTTGGTTTGTAGCAGGGGCAAAGGGGGCCGGTTACAAGGGTGAAAAGCAAGGTAAAGGCAGCGGAGGGAGATGAGTGGACAGGGGGTGATGCATGGATAGAGGTCAAAACATTCGAAACTGTAGTCGAAGAAGAGTGAACAACAACAATGGCCTCAAAGGGGCGACCTGCAGACGTCGAGAGCACGGGGGTACACGCATATGCAGGGGAGACTAAAGAAGGTGGGATTGCCGGCGTACAAAGTGGTAAACTGTGCAACAGGCGGGCGGCCGACTGTGCAGTCGCAAAGGACTGGATGTCGCCAACAGCAGACGAAGCAGCAAGCAACATCGGGCTGGGGCATCCAGAGGTAGGTGAGCGCGAACCGCCAGCTCTCAAAGAAGAAGAAGGAAGGAGCAAGTAGGGTACCTCAGGGAAGCACGGTGGAGAGCAGGCAAGGTGCCATCGAGGAGGCAAGGTGGGCTCCAGCGGTGAGGGAAGCAGGGGCGGGAGCTGTGATGGCGGGGCCTCAGCACGCGAGGGGAACTGGTGCGGCAGTCCTCCTAGGCTGAAAATTCGTGGAACCTCAACAGAGAATGGTGGACCTCGTGCACCAGGAATAGAAGGTACTGGCCAAGGAAGCCGGATAGAGCCAAAGAAAATAGAGCTAGCATCAGAGGTGGGCGACCGAGGAGCAACTGGCAGAGGAACCTGGACCCAGAAGGAGGAAGTGACCGCCGCAAAGCCATGCCGTCTACTGAAAAGCCACTGATCATTATGACAAGCAGGGAAACGACAGCGCGAACACGTGGCAGCCTGGTGACCATTCAAGGTAGCATACCTCTGACACCACCATTGACCCCATTTGATGCGGATAGAAGCGACTAACCGAAGAAGGTGCCGAAGCCTGGAAGCACGACGAGAAGAGGGGACACACCAAGCTGAGGGAGTCGGCCGACCAACAGAGACCACCTTGGGGCACATCGGCCACAAGGAACAGTCACCCATCTGTAGTACGAGAAACTCATAGCGTGTGGTAGGGAGGAATGATTAGAGGAGGCCGCAATCATCAAGTAGCTGAAGCGAGCCGGCGAAAACACAATTGAAGATGGTAGATTGCCAACTGAATGATGAAGCCAAAGCTTGATGGGCCCTTTCCAGCGAGCAGAGAAAACTGACAGCAGTACGACAAAGCCGGATACCAGGCCGGATACCACAAAGACTGGGACCGCCAACCCAAGCCCCGCACAGCGGCCGCAAAGGCGGAGAAGGAGGGAGGGTGGTCATGTCACCAGACTTGCCAAGAAAATGTGTGTGTCCACCCACTGCCAAAGGCAGCTGTGTCTGGACCCGCTCAAAGCCTAAGCTGAGCATGGTCCCGCAGGCTGGTGAGGCGCAACTTAATACAACGTGAAACCAAGGCACTGGAGGAAGACCGAGAAGCAAAAGAAAGCAAAAGCTGACCCACAAATACTGCCAAAGCTACCTCAACACAAGCATACCAAAACAACCAGCATTCTCATTCTATCATTTCGTCGAACAATTAATAGGCAGCCTCAAACTAAAGGCTTGAGCAATGACAGAGGTGAAGCAGGCGGCCAGCTAAATCTTCATCATCCAATCTCATTGCCAGGAACGGGAGGAAGGAGCAGCTTGTCTCCCGAAATACTTCGCCCCCATCGGTGGAGGAGAGGTTGGGGCACTCAGAGAGGAGGTGAAAAGGATCGGTTGATGACGACGACGGCCAGGAATCGTCACCACTCTCCCTTACGAGTGGGCGGGCAACTCGACAGCCCAGTGCACAGGCATCTGCGCCTTGCGAATGGTCGGATTCGTTCGCCATGGGGATGGTCGGAAATGGTCGCCGGCCACAGTGGGCACCGTCGGTGACGTCTAAGCTTAACGCGAGAGAGTGTTGGCTCCGGTCGGGAGGTGAGAAGACGCGAGGAGAGAGGGTAGTGTCAGGAGCCTCTTTCGGCCGAGAGAGAGAGAGAGAGAGAGAGAGAGAGAGATTGATTGATTTTACATAGAGAAAGTCAAAATGTTTAACAAGAAGCACCAACTTCAAGTTATAACAGTTCACCAAATTATGGTGATAGGAATTTCATAATTGGGCCTTATTGTGTTCTTCCTTACAGTGTGCTTGGTTACGGACAAACCTGGGGAACTAATTTTTATGCTAGAGTGCGATCTAGAACTCCGCAATTCAAAATGTTCTGAGAGTATGGACCTGATTGATGCCAAGGTGGAAAACTTGACACCCTAAAAATTTCCCTCCAGCGTCCTCATGTTCACCACGTATACTGGTTGAGTGGTAACCTTTTAATAGGAGGGATCACCTCATCTCATAATCGCGAGTTTAAACCTATTTAAGAATCTACACTCATATATTGTTTTTACACATAAATTTCACAGTAATCTACACTGTGTAACTTAGTTTAATTGACTTTGGTGTTAAGACCACTTGATCAATTCAGCTGATATTAAGCATATTTTTCAATAAACATAAGAAAATAATCACTATATAATAATTTCATAAAAAAAATTGCCTTCCGATCAATTCGACTTGAATGGCAATTACAGGCAATATTCTTTGGTTAATCGATCAGCAAAGTCCCATTTGTTGGCACGATTATGTGTAAGTGTATACGTGTGACGTTTTGAGTGGATGCAAACTCAGGATATGATCAGATACAGGATAGGGGAATCGTCTCTTTCCAGCTAGCTTACCTATTGGGAATTAAGTTAAAGTAGACAGACACTAAGGCAGGATCAGGATGACAGGGTTTATGGCAGACCCAAACAATTATATATGTAGGATTAGTTTCTTCCTTGTACCTACTGACAAGTCGATGAAAAAGTCAACGTAGATTTTTCTATTGAATAATTATTTTCATTGCACTGGATACCGTAAAGATTTCCACACTACCTAACTACACTACACTAGGAACAGAGTCAATTTTTCATTCTTCTCTCTCTCTCTCTCTCTCTCTCTCTCACACACACACACACACACATATATATATATATATATATATATATATAGAGAGAGAGAGAGAGATAGAGAGAGAGAGAGAGAGAGAGAGAGAGAGAGAGAGAGAGAGGGGGGGGGAGGGAGAAGAGAGGAGATAAGAGATGAGGGGGAAACCCATCTACTTGGCCTACTTGGCTTTATAATGACACTCTTCATCCTAAAACCAATACTATTAGACAACACTCAAGAATTGAAACTAAGGACGTAGCTACAACACGTCATCTAACCCAGCCAGTTGTGTTATCATGAAAAAGAGATAAAACATTTCTTGTTACACCATGGCGCCAACGTACCCGTTAGAATGGCATTGTGCCATTCAACCCTTCTCTAATCAGATAGCCCTTGGTGATGAATATTAAAAAATAAAAACATGACCCCCACCTTGCCCGAAGCTTTCCCAGCGAGCCCGACTTTCCCATTTCTCCCCACGTCTCCCCTCTCTCTCCCTGTCCTCCACCGTCTCCCTTCTCTCTCCCCGTTGGTATTGACAGCCGTACCGGTGTGCAGCCCACCGGACTACCGATCATCAGGCGAACTTGGTAAGACATCTTCCCCGTCTTCCCGCTCTCTCTCCCTGTCGGTGTTGACAGCCCACGGCCCAGCCGGTGTGCAGCCTACCGGATGACCGACGACCGAGCTTCGCCATAGCTGGTAAAAGAAAGAGAATGCACAGAGGGCATACCAGGTATGCCGAAGCTCGGCCGTCCAGCAGGCCCCACACCAGTGGGGCAGCCGGCTGTCAACACAGTCAGGGGGAGGGAAAGGAGACGTAGACAATGTTGGGTCGGGTTCAGTCTCAAGAGAGGACCCGACCCGTCACTTAAGTGACCGGCGGAGGAAAAGGGAGGGCACCTAATGGTGCCCCCAATCTCTCTCACGTCCCTCTCTCTCTATCATTTTTCTTTTAGGGAAAAAAGAAAAGAGGGTTTTGCATTTTGTGGCTCACACCAAGCAAGGTGAAGGAGAAGAGGAAGGCAAAGAAGAGAAGGAAGGCAAGAAGGAAAGAGGAAGAAGAGCACGGTCATGGGTTTGGGTAGCCATGTGGGTTCAAGTGTAGAGAGAGAAAGTGAAGAAAACAAGGGAAAGAAAAAAAGAACATACAGTGATTTCTTTTATTGTTGTTTTCTTGTGTATTCATTCTTGAAAATGATTTATGCTATTCTCTGCAAGAAGAACAACGTAGTTATATTGCCTCTTTGATATATATTTAAAGTCTCTCTTGCTCGTGGTTTTTTACTCCATTATTGGAGGTCTTTTCCACGTAAATTGGTGTCTCTTGCTTTCTGCATTATTTAGCATATATTTTGATATATATTGCTGCAACATTTGTGTTGGAAACTTGATCTTATGCTCGCAGTCCTATGGTTTCGATTTTTAGCAGTTTTGTACATGTTTGACTATCATACTAGTTGGTTTGGTCTGTTTTATTGTTGTTGAAGCACTCTTTTTGGGGAAAACGACTATAACAAAGTGGTATCAGAGACAGGTTAGCGCCAGGTTGGTTGTGTGCATTCTTATTGAAGGATGGAGTCGACCCTCACTATGATGATATCTCTAAACAGAAATAATTGGACCATATGAAAAGCCAAAATGAAAGATTTGTTGTATTGTAAAGACCCATATGCACCCATTGAGAACCAGAAGCCAGCAAATATGACAGATGAAAAATGCAAGTTATTGGACAGAAAAACCATTGGCACCATCAAACAATGGCTAGATGACTGTGTTTTTCATTTGGTATCCACAGAGACGAGCGCGAAGTCATTATGGCAGAAGTTGCATGATCTTTACGAGAGGAAAACAACTGGGAACAAGGCTTTCTTGATTAGGCAATTAGTAAATCTGAAACTTAGAAAGGGAAAACCAGTGTGAGAGCATCTGAATGAAGTACAGAGCATAATCAATAAGTTGTCAACAATGAACATGATATTAGATGGTGAGTTACAGGCAATTGCTCAGTTCTCTTCCCGACAGTTGGGAGACTTTAGTTGTTTCTTTGAGCAACTCCACTCCAGATGGTGTGTTTATGATGAAGCATGTAACCAGCAGTATTCTAAATGAAGAGACAAGGAGAAAGTCTCTTGGTACTGGTAGCTCACAAGTGCTAGTGATAGGAGACAGTGACAGATAGAAGAACCGTAACAAATGGCATGACAGATCAAACTCTAGGTCCAAATCAAGACCGAAGAAGACATGTAAATGCTTTCACTGTGGTATTCTAGGGCACAAGAAGATTGATTGTAGAAAATGAAAAGAAGAAAAAATAGAGAAAAAGAAGAGTCAAGAGAATGTGAAGTCAAAAGAGTATACTGTAGTTGCTTCAGATGATGAGGTAGTGTTATTTTTATTTGAAGAAAATGATTGTCTTACAGTTCAAAATTGTGATTCTACATGGATTTTAGATACTGGGGCATCATATCATGCCACACCATATAGAGAGTTGTTTTTATCTTATAGAGCAAGTGATTTTGGAGTAGTTCACATGGACAACAGTGATACTTCGAAGATTGTTGGGATAGAAGATGTTTGCATTGAGACAAGCACATGATGTAAGTTGACTTTGAGAGATATAAGACATGTTCCAGATCTTAGAATGAAACTGATTTCTCAAGAAAACTAAGTGAAGATGGATATTGTAATTCATTTAGTCAAACAGGATAGAAAGTGACAAAGGGGCACTAGTGTTGGCTAGAGGTGACAGATTTGGCTCTTTGTATGTGATGAAGTCTCGAATCAGTAGTCTGGATGTCAATGAAGTTACTGCTGGTACTTCGTCAGATTTGTGGCATAAGAGGTTAGGTCACACGAGTTAAAGAGGAATCGATTTACTCACAAAGAATAATTTGTTACCAAAGGCAGATGGTGCACAGTTATCTCCTTGTGATCATTGTTTGATTGGTAAATTGCATCGAATTTCCTTTCAGAAAAAGTGCTCTTCAAAAACTAAAGATGTTTTAAATTTAATTTATTCAGATGTATGTGGTCCTATAAATGTGACATCTAAAGGTGGAGCATCCTATTTTGTCACATTTATTGATGATGCATTTAGGAATGTGTGGGCGTTTACAATGAAAAGCAAAAGTGAAGTAAGTAGTATCTTCATGACTTTTCATGTAGCGGTTGAGCACGAGACTGGTAAGAAGATGAAGAAACTGCGTACAGATAATGGTGGTGAGTACATAGCATCTTCTTTACGAAAGTATTGTCTAAAACATGGTATTAGACATGAAAAGACAATTCCCTATACTTCACAACATAATGGAGTTGCAAAAAAGATGCATAGAACTATAATTGAGAGAGTTAGAAGTTTGCTATCTAGCTTTAAGTTGCCTAAGTATTTTTGGGCAGTGGCAATGCATTCTGTAGTTTATTTAATAAACAGGTTTCATTCAGTGCCTCTAGATGGAGATATTCCATAGAGAGTTTGGTCAGATGAAGTGGTTAAGTATAATCACCTCAGAATTTTTGGTTGTAAAGCTTTCATGCATGTACCAAAAGAACATAAAACCAAACTAGATGATAAAGCTATTCTTCTAATATTTCTTGGTTATGCAGATGATGAATTTAATTACAAGTTATGGGATCCAAAGAATGACAAAATCTACAATAGTCATGATGTTGTCGTCAGAGAGGATCAGACAATTGAAGATGTCATGAGTGACAAACCGTCGGATATGAATGTTAGTAGCGTTCATGAGCCAACCTATACAGGACCTGGAAAATTTTCATCTGAGCATGATGAGACTGATGAAGATATAGAGGAAGATGAAAGAGAGGCAGATGAGCAATATACAGATGACAGCACTATGGAGACTCAAACTGATCATAAGCATGAGTTGGAGGGGGAGCTTCCTTCTCATTCAGAACCAATTGAGGAGCAATTGAGAAGAGGTAAAAGAACTCGTATACCATCTACAAGATATTCTACTGATGAATATATTATATTTACAGATAATAGAGAGCCAGAATCTTATGTAGAAGTGCTAGATGATGTGCATAAAAATGAATGAGTTCAAGTTATGTAGGAATAAATAAATTCTCTATATAAGAATCACACTTTTGATTTAGTAAAGCTACCAAAAGGTAAGAAAGTGTTGCAGAACAAGTAGGTCTACAAGCTTAAAAATGAAAGTCAATGCAAGTTGAGATACAAAGCTCAGTTAATGGTGAAAGGTTTGAAGCAGGAAAGAGGTATTGATTTTGATGAAATTTTTTCTCCTATGGTTAAAATGTCATCTATCAGGGTAATACTTGGTTTGGTGGCATATCTAGACTTGGAGTTGGAGGAGTTAGATGTAAAAACTGCTTTTCCTCATGGAGATGTAGAGGAATAAATCTACATGACACAACCAGAAGGTTTTGTGGTTACCAAGAAGAAACACATGGTTTGTAAGTTAAAGAAGGGCTTGTATGGACTTAAACAAGTACCTAAACAGTGGTACAAGAAATTTCATGCATTTATGATAAATCAAAAGTATCGCAGTTCAGCCGTAGATCATTGTCTCTACATCAAAGAGTTATCATCAGGCAACTTCAGTATCTTATTGTTATATGTAGATGACATGCTTATTGTTGGACATGACTGTCAATTGATTAGCCAATTGAAGAAGGATATGAGCAAGTTATTTGATATGAAAGACTTGGGGTCAGCACAACAATTGTTAGGCATGAGGATTGTTCGTGATAGGAAGGCCAAGAAGTTGTGGTTATTACAAGACAAATACATTGAGAAGGTCCTTAGCAAGTTCAGCATGAAAGATGCCAAAACAGTAAGTACACCTTTAGCAGCACATTTTAAATTGGGAAATGAGCAATGTCCATCCTCAGTAGATGAGAAAGAATGAATGAAAAATGTTACATATGCTTTCGCAGTAGGGAGTCTTATGTATGCTATGGTTTGCACACGGCTAGACTTGGCTTATGTAGTTGGTGTAGTTAGTAGGTTCTTGTCAAATCCAGGCAATGAACATTGGATAGTAGTGAAGTGGATCCTAAGGTATCTGAAAAGTACTTCCAATTACTGTTTATGTTTTGGTGAATCTAATCCAAAGATACAAGGATTTGTTGATGCAGACATGGCAGGTGACTTGAACTCTAGGAAGTCTCTTTCTGGTTATGTCTTTACTTTTGCAGGGTGAGCAGTATCATGGCAGTCTAGATTGCAGAAGTGTTGCTCTTTTCACTACAAAGGTAGAATATATTGTAGCAACTGAAGCTTGTAAAGAGTTGTTGTTGATGAAGAGTTTTCTTCATGATATAGGCCTTAGTCAGAAGATCTATGTGTTGCATTATGATAGCCAAAGTGTTATACATTTGGCGAATAATTCAACATTCCACTTAATGACCAAGTACATTGATGTCATATATCATTGGATTTGTGATGTGCTTGAGCAAAAACTGATTCAGTTAGAGAAGATACATAGAAAGAAGAATCCTGCAGATATGATGACGAAGTCTCCACCTAGAGAGAAGCATGACATGTGTAGAGACTTATTTGTGATGACGGCCTTTAAGGTAGTGTATTAAGGTATGTTTCCTCTCTTGAGGCTGGAGGGGGAGTTTGTTGGGTCGGGTCCAGCCTCAATAGAGGACCTGACCCGATCCAACCTGTCATTTAAGTGATGAGCGGAGAAAAAGGGAGGGCACCCGATGGTGCCCCTAATCTCTCTCACGTCCCTCTCTCTCTCTATCATTTTTCTTTTGGGGGAAAAAGAAAAGAGGGCTTTCCATTTTGTGGTTCACACCAAGCAAGGTGAAGAGAAGAGGAAGGCAAAGAAGAGAAGGAGAGAAGTAAGGCAAGAAGGAAAGAGCACGGATGTGGGTTTGGGCAGTCATGTGGGTTCAAGTGTAGAGAGAGAAAGTGAAGAAAACAAGAAAAATAAAAGAAGAACATACGGTGATTTTCTTTTTTGTTTTCTTATGCATTCATTCTTGAGAATGATTTATGCTATTCTAAGAACAACGTAGTTGTATTGCCTTTTTTATATATATTTAAAGTCTCTTTTTTTCGTGGTTTTTTACCCCATTATTGGGGTTTTTTCCACGTAAATTGGTGTCGCTTGTTTTCTGTATTATTTAGCATATATTTTTATATATATTGCTGCAACATTGGTGTTGGAAACTTGATCTTATGCTCACAGTCCTGTGGTTTCGATTTTTAGCAGTTTTGTGCATGTCCGACTATCATACTAGTTGGTTTGTCCTGTTTTATTGTTGTTGAAGCACTCTTTTTAGGGAAAACGACTATAAGAGACAACACAGAGAGAGAGAGAGAGAGAGAGAGAGAGAGAGAGAGAGAGAGAGGGACAAAGGGCTTACCAATCTCGCCCGGAGCTCATTCCAACAGGCTGCACACTGGTGAGGCTGTCCAACACTCATGGGCAGAGAGAGGGGAGATGGGGGAGAAAGGGGAAAGTCGGGCTCGTTGGGAGAATTTTGAGAGAGCGGGGAGTGATTTTTTTTGTTTTTTTATTCTTTCACCACAAGGACCGTCCGATAGAGAATGATCGGGTGGCGTAGCACTACTATAACGCGTACGATGGCGCCCTGACGTCACGAGAAACATTGGAAACGTTATATATGTTTGAATTTGCCAGTTGTCAAAAGTTGGTAAATGACTACTATATATATATATAATATATATAATGTAGCAAGATAGTGGATAAAAGTTAAAAATTTGTCAATATATATATATATATATATATATATATATATTTCAATCTTGCCAAATGTCAGTTATTGGTACATGGCTAAAATATAAACATTTGTTAGTAAAAACAGTCACTACATTGGCATTAGCAATGGTTTCTTATGCAGTGACGATTTATAGTAGTTTTGCCTAAGTTTTATGGTCTTTTTGGCAATGAACTTTTAAATTTTAATGATATGACAGCTATTTGGCATATGACAACATTAACTTTTCCTTATGTATATTAGTGAGGCTAGCTATGTCTGGATCACAGACCAACTGAATTTGCTGATCCTAGTGAACTCTATTCTAAGCCAATGAATGTCACGCTCAACAAAACCACAATCGAATATGAGTTTCTATACAACATATACAGTAGCAATATTAATTGCATGAGTGGCTTTTTATCTCTTTTCTTTTCTTCCCCAGGATAACTATCCCAAAGGGTAGACCTCATGATTTCTCCCACAAGATAAGAAAAAAGGACAGACAAATGGCATCTCTCTATCTGATTACAATTTCTTAACAGCTCAGGCCTGCAACCAGAATATGTTAATTTACATACTACTTATGGGGGAGCTTGTTAAGCTTTAGAATTCAAACCAATCTTCAATTGCTTAAAGCTAGATTAGCTGGCCATGAGAAATAAAGAATTATTCATGCATGAGGAATTGATGAGAGATATATACAAGTGGCAACAATAAAAATATTCAACCTTTCAATATTGTTAAAAACGTGTCTGAGTCCTCTCATTGTTAACTATAACGTCACTAAATTTATTCAATGGACAACTTTAAGATAGTGAAATTTACTGATTTACCTTATAGAAAACGAACATAAAAATTATACCCCTTTTTTGAAAATTTACCTTACATGTCTTTCACATATTAATGAAAAGTTCTGCACCTATCTAATTTTGTTATTTAAAGTAAACATAAGATAGGTACAATTAACCATTAGTTAGTAATGCTGCTTGTTATACTTAAATTCAAATCATTTGTTGACACTCCAAATTTTCAAATTCAATTATACGTAGGCCCCGGCAACCTACCTTCATGTTCCAAGCTGCATTCAAGCAGTTTTTGGACTGCTTTAGAAAAGTCTTCAAACCATTTTCCACTATTTTCCGAATGTTCTTTAGTTTTGTTGGCTCATGAACTCACCCAAAAAGAGCTCACCTCATCCAATTTAGGTCTTGGAATGCTTAGAGCCTAGCAAACTACCAATTCACAAGTTTTACCCTAGATCATTTTACTCTCATTTCTGAGAGAAACCCTAGGAAAATCCTATAAACTATCCTATTGGACCTACATCTTTTTTTATTAGGCATGCTGTAGGTGAAACATAACTACCATGATAAAATCCCCAATTTATAGGTACCAATCTAGTTTAGTTGTGGTAAAACAACTCAATTTTCTAGTTTAATTTTGACATAAGGATGACAATTAGATGATTCTAATCTCGCTTGGGTTTAATTTGCTTTCATGTTTGTGGTGGTTGTGCACAAGTAGCAAATAGACAAGTAAGTTCTAAAGAATAGTTTGCACATGCAGTTAGGTTTGTTTTGTTTCCTATCAATTCTTATTTTTGCTTTCTTGTTTTGGTCTCTTTTATTGATTGCTTAGCATGATTTTGGTTGGAAAGCGGGCTATCTATTACTGAAGCTGCTGAAGCAAGCTATCAAAGGCTTGAAATCTACTACCAAAGCAAGCTATCTACTATCAAGAAACAGCTGTTGAAGTAGGCAATTCAAAGCTGAAAATCTACTGCTTGCAAGCCGTTTTTATAAAGGTGTTCGATTACCTCTGAACTGAACAAGTCTTGAATACTGAGAATTTGAAATCTGTGGACTTAATAAAAGACCCTCTACCCTTTGATCTTAGCGCAAACACTTTTTGACAGGAAGAGGAACTTTGGTCTTCTGTTTTCACTCGGTGGTTCTCTAATCGATGTTCACCATATATTGGCTTCCATGATGCTCAGGTGGCTCTCCTTTACGGACATGTAGAATTTAGTTTTGCAAGGAGAATTTTGGATACTTTCAGAAGCAGCAATGGGCCCAAACCAATAGCACATTGATATATGATGACAAATTCTAGCGGGATTTAAAAAGCTTCAACTAATCCGATGTCCCAAAGTAGCCTCGATTTGCAAGAGAACAAGAAGTGTGAAAGATCAAAAGAAACTTTAACAGAAAGAGGAACACATCAAAATATCATAGCCTGAAAGTCTACAATCTAAAGCAAGCTTGCTCGACCATTGTGAAGGAATAATTAAAATGTTCGTTGACCATTTCAACCTAAGTCACATGGACTTTTCTATTTTACTGCTGCATCAAAATCGCGTCGAGTCCGGTGCACACCGGACATGGGTGCAGCTCCGACTCGCACCCGAGCCCAATCAATGGGAGTCAGATGCGGTCAGCCACACCAAACTATATTTGTCCATTTCTGACACGCACCCAACTTGCATAAAACTAGAGTCGGGTGTGGTCAACTCGCATCTGATCTAAATGTGTCCTATTTTTTGGTATTATTGTTGTATACATTTTAGCATTTTATTTTATATGCTTGTTCAGTTGTTCTTGAATGTACTATAAAAGTTTCAAAGTTCAACTAACCAATATATATTGTCAGTCATGTACATATGCAACCGTGCATATATACTTTGCAACTGATATAGTGATATATTGTCATCTTATAAACTTATAATATATGATATGAACTTTTTAGAAGGAGGTCAATTGCCGAAGCAAGCATTTGAAAGTTGGAGAGTGGAAGTATATGATTTTAAGCCTTGAAGTTATGAAGGAGGCAACAGTAATGAGGTAAGAGTTTCAGCAGATAGGTTACCCCTTTTTGCTTGTGTTGAATGGCAGTTTGGCCACTAATCCCTTTTTAAAGTTATCTAGAAGGTTTGCAATGAGTATATCAAATTAAGGCGATCTAATAAGTCTAGAAATCTATCTAGTGAGCCTATATATATGTCGTACATTACTGGCTATCTGTGTAGATACACCCAAATTAAGGCGAACTAATAAGTCTGGTTCAGTATCATTTCATTTAATATGGATTGTATGTGTATAAAACCAGGGAGGATCCATATCCAGTATATGATGGGCGAAACCATCATTGGCCCCTCATGAGTGATAAATAGGGTTGTAGTCCCAAGGCACAAGGGTTAAGAAACCATTGTGTGATCTCCTCCATCTTATCTAAAAATCCTAGAGGATTTTGTGTCATACCCTTATAGCTACCCTCTGAAAGATCCACCGGGCCCCTTTTCACTTGTGCGATGGATATCGTACGTTTTCATGAACTTCTTAATGTCAAGCATGGTCAATCGTTATGATTTTGACATCTATAACATATTTCTTTGTTTCTGCCTTCACGTATCAGAGCCAATCGATTTATACTTTTTATTTAATTTAATTTTCTGTATTTTTGGTGTGGTTTGAGTTCCAGTAGGGAATGTTAAACGGTGGCCGGCATAATTTTTGGCCGGCCAAGTGATCTCTCTCTCTCTCTCTCTCTGGCCTTGCTGGTGATGGAAAAGGGACGGTGGGACCCGCTTATTGCCACCATCCCGCTGCCATTTCGTCTTGTTAGTGGGGCATCGCCCGTCCGTCACCGACGAAAAAGAGAGGTCCCTTCCTTAACCCTCATTTAGGCGAGCAGAAAAACAGGGGACGGGCGTCGGATCCTCCCTCGCAGCAACAGAGGAAGGGACCGGTCCGGGTCCCTCGTTCCTCTTAAGTCCACAGAGGAAGAGGGAGGGTCATGACCCTCCTTGTCGACGGAGAAAGGGCAGGGAAGGACATCCGGCCCTTTCCCTGATCATGGCCGCCGGCCGTTCGAGAAATAGAGAAAGAGACATCCGATGGCCTCTTTGCCATAGCACAGGAGGAAGGGATCGTCGTCGGGTGATTAGAGAGGGAGGTACCTGTTCGGGTCCCTCCCTTTTTCCTAGCGGCAGAGTGGCCCCCCTTGCCTGCGGCACCGGTGACTGCCGCTGAGCATTCGAGAGAGGGAGGGCTGGGACGGCCCTCCCAGTGACCTGCACAGGCATTTGGTTCCTGCATGGTTTCCACCGTAGTGGCAGTTGCTGCCACCGCTGGAGGGAGGAGGGGCAAGCCTCCCTCTTGCAGGCGACTGCAGCTGAGGCGCAGCTGTCAGCGTCAGGAACAGAGGGAGAGAAAGGGACCCAGCCTGGGTCCCTTTTCTGGTGACCGCCACCGGCACCGGTGTGTGGTTACAGGCAGACAAAAGGGAAAAGTGTTTATCTTCCCCTCATGCGCAATGCACGAACCGCCCCATTTAGTCATTAAAAACGAACATCATTTTAAGATATGGATTTTAAATACCTTCCATTTCAAGTGGAATTTGATTATTATTTTTTTATATTTTAATTAATGAGTACTTATCAGTTAAAGTGAACCGTATAAAAGTTTGGAAGTTTCATGTTGAGCATGATTTAGATGTATATGGAATTTTTTTGGATCTCTGCAGTTGCATTCATCACGTGTTATTTAGATTCATCACGTATAAAAGTACTTCCAATTACTTTTTACAATTGTGTAATTCTTGTGGTATGCACATATTGTGAATTATCTCATCATTGAGATGATGTGCTACGCACACATGAAATTACCTTCAAAACCCTGATTGACATGTCACCTTATCGTTTGGTAAGTTGTGTCACCTGTCAATAGAATTGGAGCATGATGCATATTGGGCGATTAAGAAACTAAACTTTGATGTGACTCAAGCAGGTGAAGAGAGAAAATTGCAACTAAGTTAGTTGGAGGTGTTCAAGAATGAAGCATATAAAAATGCCAAGATTTATAAGGAACAAATGAATGCATATTATGATGCATATTCAGAGAAGAGCATTTGTTTAGGGGTAGAAAGTATGACTTTACAATTTAAGACTCCAGCTCTTCCCAAGCAGACTTAGAACAAGGTGGAACGCTCCGTACAAGGTAGCTAAGGCTTACCCTAGTGGAGTAGTTAAGGTCAGATATTTTGGAATGCTAAGCAATTTATAATGGATAGTTAGAGATTGAAAGACTACATTGAGAATATGGAAGACAGGGATGTGGAAAAGATGGATTTTCATGACCCACAGGATTAGAAATATCATATAAATAAGACATGTATGCTTAATCTCTATTTGTTGTCAGTCAGTTATAGGTATACAAGACCACTCAAGGAGATCATCGAAGCAGCTGCCTTTGGGAGTACGATGCAATCATGAGGACTGCTCGAGTCAATGGAAACTACCTTGGGAATGCATTATCAAGTTGTATCTTTCTTTGCTTTTATTTTTTTAGCATATGTGTAGTTCAGTTTAAACATGGGGGCATTGCGAGGGAAACAATGTTTAAGCATAGGGAAATTGGATGGATAACTTAAAAATTTGTCTCGTACCTATTTTTGTAAAAACTCACCGCATTAGGCCATAAAAGGGTCTATTTTTAATTTCTTATAGATTGTAACTATATGAATGAGGGCATTTCAAGTGGAATCTTATACTAGCTCTTGCTTATGCTTCAAGTTGATGACTACTTTGCTGGAGTGAAGGGTGGCTCATTTCTACCATGCACTAAAAAAGAATAATTGAAAAAGAATAAAAGGTGAGCATGTCACATGTTGTTATATGAGCATTGGTTGAACAAGGATGACCTAAACATACATGAATTTTAAAGAAGGATGCATGAAAGTTTGTTACAAATTTGAGAAAAAGCTGTTTGAAAAGTTATTTATAATTTGGTGGTATGAAATTTGCTTTTCACTATTTTCTATGTTCTGGAGAGAGAAAATCCAAACATTAGTGTTATGCATTAATTTTTCTTAGATTTTTGTGTAATTTATGGTATAGTTTGGTAGGAAGAAAATGATCTTTTGTTAAAAAAAAAGTTTTAGATGACAATTAGTTGTTAAATAGAGAGAGAGTGCACATTTTGCTTGAAGGTTTGTTCTTTTGATGCATTTTTCATTGTAGTTTGTTAGTTTATGTTATTATTCTTCGAATTATGGTTTGTAGTACTTAGCCGCTTAATTTAGTGTCATTTTTATTTTAGTAACCAAAGAAAGTGAGTTGCACATTTTTGAGTTCACACACGAAATGCAAGCTAACTAATCTAGACTTGGGTTAGTTGGCATTAACCAAGTCTTATATGTTTTTTTCAAGTAAGACACTAAACATTGCTTTGTATTTTTATATTAGCAACCAGCTAGCACGCACATGCACAAATTTACATTAAAAGTGTCATGTTTTTGTGCATGGACAACAATGCATAGTAGCCATTTTGCTTTCTAACTTGTACAACTGAAATACTCTTTCTTAGACAATTCACAACCCACTCGAGATGAAAGTAGAGCAATGACAAGGAAATTGGAAGCCTCAGATGTTGGAGTGAATCGAGGCATCATTGAAAACCAAGGAGTTCTAGTGTCTTCAAAAGGCTACCACATTTAGATTTCGCTTTTTTTTTTCAATTTTATTTGTTTGTGCTTGTTGAAACATTTTGTACAAGTATAAGTGTCCATGAAACAACATTAAATATTTTGGAACGATGTAGAATTTTAATTATTGTAATAGAAGCATTCTCTTTTGAGAATTAAAATTCTCGTTCTCTTGTGACTACTTTGAATTCGCCATATTATGATTATACATATCAATAGTCAAACAGTTGTTTCTGGAGTTCGACCTGGACTCACTGCTTGTGAAAATTGGTAACAGTATAACTGTGAGTGATTTCACTTTGTATTGCAACAAATTAATTAATTATATATATAAAAACATGGATTTAAATTTTACTATAAAATTAAACTTATATCTACAAACACACCATATCATGAGTTGGACGAAAATATATTTTCACTCACATTCACTTCATCATTCATGGAGCCCATCAACCTTTGTGGACAAATGATGGTGTCATGGGCAAAATCCTATTCTAGCGTCTATAGAGAGCTGGAAATAGTAATTTGTTGCACAAAATTAAAATAGGTTGTCAAATAGACTTGGCAAAAGCAAAATTAGTTTCTCTCGTTCTTCCTATGTCTTTTGGACACCATCAACTTTAAATAGTAGCAATGACCTCACTCATCCAATTGGGAGACGAGCAAGGTACCCAAGGTTCTAACCCATCAAGGTGGGGACAACTCCAGGATGACTCAGTTGAGCCTGCAACCTTCACACGAATATAGTATGTCTTTCTATCTTTAGCTGCCCAAAGGCATTTCCTCTGCAAGGCACAGTGTTTGAATTCTAACTCTTCTAGAGTGGTATCTCACTGATGGCACATGCTGCACACCCCTTTAGTTGATGCAATTGGTCATGTGTGCCATATGAATAAGAAAGTTTTTATATATGAAACCTGGATTGCTACACTCATGGGGGTTTCAAACACTTGGGAATTCCCAACTTTTGTATGACCTTACCTTGGAATTTGTGTGCTAGAAGAGGGAGGATCATCCTCTCTTTAGAGTGCTTAAGAAAGAAAAAACTCTTCCCAAGGATTGATACACGATTATACCCCTCCTTGAAAATCATGTAATTAGGTGAAACTATATGTTAAAAAAACTTATTAAGATGTCATCTCTACAACTTATAATGCCACAGTATTTTGGACATTTTTTGCTCAACTCTCAGTGAAAATCAATTATGTCAATTGAATACTTCATGGTCTGAAAGAGTTTTATGGAGTCTATGATTTTTGCTGATTCTTAGATGAGGGAAATAAAAACATATGAGCTACATGGACGTTACATTTATATGGTTCATCAAACTCATATAACTGGTAGTAAAGACGAGTATCCAAATTTAATGTATCCAAATCACAGGCTTGGACCAAGATCAAGGAACTGGAACAACATTCAGATATGAAAAAAGTTATAGAATGTGATAGAAAATTTGGATAAGGGATTTCTATAAAGATGAATATAGATCATATATCCAAGGCACTGATAAGAGATATGCATTGAAGCTCTAGATATCTGAAAATCAAGAACATGATTAACATGATTATATGACACATAGAGGAACATGATTAAAATGAAATAATTGTTTTTCCCTTGATATCGGTTTGGATCCAAAAATCATGGATTTGAGCGATAAAGAGATTTGAATTGAAGCTCTAGAGATCTGAAAATGATAAATTTAGGTAAACGTAGAAATACATCTTAAGTTTATGCAGTAGAATGTGATGCAAAAGAAAATAATTATTTTGCCCATGGTGTAGGTTTCTGCAATCGGGTGAGCTTGGCCGATGTGGCTAGGCCATCCTATGGGCCTACTTCTAGATTGGGCTCTATTTAAATTCCCGTATACTCCTGAAATTCATTTTTTCTAGGAAAAGCATTACTCGATAACTCAATTTGTAAAGAAAAACCGGGGAGTGTTGGGAAAACCATATTTTCATTCATTCCATATCAATTTGAGAGAGAAAAAATTGATTAATTAGGAACAAGAGAGAAGATAAGCTATTAATTGGCGAAGGGGGAGAGATGCACATTATTTGATTGGTTTTTTTAAGAAATTGTAGATTGAGATACACCTCAATTTGTGAAAGAGATTCCTTCAATCCCGTGTGTTTACAAATTGTAAAGTGAAAAGGTTACTAATATAAAATATTAAACCTCAACTACAATTCAAGGAAATTGTCATAAGGTTATAAAACAATTGATGTGATCAATAAATTAACTAAAAGCATGACCCGTTATATGCCATCCAATATTTGTTGTCTGGACATCGAGCCTGGTATTTTAAGCATTAATTTTTCTTCAAGAGTCTAATGGCACGTACAAACACAGACGTTGGAAAATGAAGGATCAATGAGAAAAAATCATGGAACTTATATGAACCTGTATATGTGGAGCTTTCTAAGCAAAGAAAGGCAAGACTGTTAATCTATTCAATCAATCCGATCCCTGCGGCCGATTTTCACGAACTTTTACGAGTCGGTTCCACCTTCCTGTGTCCCTGTGGTGAATGAGATTCCGGACGCTATTTGGATACACCTGGCCATTAATTTGAATTTTGACAATGAACAAGGCTTTGAACAATTAGTAGGAAAGTATTTAGACCATCGTGAGGAATTAGATGGATCAGGCAATCGGTTCCGAAAAGTCAAATATCTATATATTTCTGACGTCATTTTCCATGTGTGTGTGTGCGCGCAACGAGAGAGAGAGAGAGAGAGAGAGAGAGAGAGAGATGGCCACCAAATTGTGAGAATAAAGAATCAAAAGGTTTTAGAAAATGAATCCTATCGGTGATTCGACAAACTGTAGTTCGTGATAAGAAAACTTTAGACTTCTAATAGCATATTCTAAGGACTAGAGCAAGCAGAGTCAGCCTAAATGCTAGGATTAAATTAGTATATTCATCATGTGAGGTAATTATTCTCCCCTCAAATGAATGCTACTGCCAAGTTGCGGGTCAACCAACCATCATTGCTCACATATTATTGTTCTTTCGACCCCCACACACACGCACGCACAAACACAGGCAAATATATGTTCTCCAACCGGAATGATGAGAACACTGCAGAGCTGACCTTTGAGGTAAAGCATAGATTTTGGGTCTTCTTCGTACTTTTTGAATCAGCTCACGTTCACACGGTCTCGGTCAACTTTCCATGATAAGTTCCAACCTTATCGTCCTTGAAGACCTTCCACTAAATGATGGCCTTTTTCTTGCCCATCTTTTTGGGTTTAATATTCTTGTCTCTTTAAAAGCTAGATAGTGGGAGAACATGAGTCCTTTTTGCCATCTTTTTCGTTTAGAAGTGTCAAAAGAAAAATGAAGACCTAGACGACGAGTCAAGGAGCGTAACATAATTAGTGGAGCAGGTGAACTTGTAAAAGACATGTTACCTATTCGATTCCTATAAGTGCTATTTTATTGAATTGTGAAAGGTCACGACCTAGTTGAAGGGTGAATCGTACTCCACCTGATGCAATTCAATACCTGGAGGGCAGAAAGAAACGAAGAGGCCTTCAGGCCTCAGTCCGGGCGGTGGGGTAACCTCCCTCTCACTCGACACGTTCAGAAACCCCTCTGATGGGATATATAGACACCAACGAGTTCATTTAATCAAAGATATTCAAAAGGCCGGAAGAGTTGACCAACGATACTGACTGTTTGTATGACAACCATAATATATGCATGGACCACCACACTTACGCCAATCCTCTTGGGATCTGACGTCAAGGCTGACTTTCCGGTCATAATGAATGGGACAACAGATTTGTGTTGGTGCTCTACTCCATTTTCAGATGAAACAGAAAGAAAATCCATGGATGTGTGGAAATTCCGCCTATCGCTGGTTTCACTTTCATTCCTTTGAATTGAGTGAAAGCAACGCACTCGATGGTAGTTTGAGGCTTGAAGAGTTCCACAAAATGTGAACGGCACTAACTGAGTGGAGTCTTGTCAGCAGGTCCCATAAAATGGTGAGGTTTTCTAGTCTATCGCAAAGGCCACTACCCTTTAACGGGATGCGGATTTGATTTACGTCCTTCAATTGTTTCTCCTAAAGCAAAGATGGGAAGAGGAACGAAAATCGATGAAAATGAGGCAATCAAAAGCAGACGAACAAAATCCTATTATGTATCAGCATTTGAGTAAAGATCTTTCAATGTCTTTAAGAGCTATTGGCGGCAAGAGCTATCTATAGATTGTCATTAGGAGGCTCGTGAATGTCGCAAAAGTTTCGTATATTGATGAACGTGGAGGCCCACAAGGTATACACGTGCAGTCTCGTCGTCCATTCAGAAGCTTAAGAGTGCTTGGACACCGTAGTATAATATTTAATTTTACCCGCTAACGGGTATCAGTCTGCCTTTTACCCAGCCTTGCCTAATCCTCTTTCAACCGGTCTACGCACATGAAATTATGGTATGTGCCCATCTGCAAGAAATAATGGGAATAATTGGGTATTAAATAATTTAAGCATGTGGATTAGTGGGTTATGATGGGACTTCCACCCAGTGGCAATAACCTGGAGATATCTGGTCGGCCCCTTGGTCTGATTAAAATGATAAAAAACGTCAACATTTCAGTTTTTGGTGGATATTTGTACATAGAATTAAAGATCACATGGGCTAATTCATTATAACATGTGGTGTTCCTTTGAATTATTCATTATTAATCAAACTCGGGAAATGGAAATTAATCAAGGCGTCCAATTCAATATTGGCTTAACTTCATTAATACTTAAAGAAAGTAAAAATGTCTATTCTATTCAGGTTTCAATATCAGAAATCAGAAAATGTCCATTCTATTCAGGTTTCAGTATCAGAAATCATAAATAAAAATGTCTATGCTATGTCTACGCACAAGAACTTAGTTTTGGAAAAGACATTAATTTTAAAAAGCTAAGATGACCCTCGGGGTTTCGGCTATGAAAAAGATAAAAAAAAAAAAAATCCTTTATCATGAGGACGTGACATGCCATCTACATCTACATGATGCATGAACTTTAGGAACATCCTTAGGGACTGAAATGGACTTAGAAAATAGATTAAAAGCTACCTTGAAATCAAGTTGACTTTGAGAACTGAACTTGAATTTGTGAAGAGAGTAAGAAGACATTTTTGGAAATCATGGTGCGAACATGAAAGTGTATCCTACACGATGCTAACATATTCGACCATCCCCATGCTGCGGCTATGGATAACGATACACCATACCATGAATACATTCAGTTTCCAAGTAGGGTTGCACAATGAGCTGTGCCAATTCGGTTTTGACTCAAACTCACTTGAAAAAACTTGGCATACTCGACTCATTTATAAACTAGCCTGAGTTTGAGCTTACAAAGATACTTAAAATGATAAACGAATCGAGTTCGAGTTTGAGGAACTCAATTTGTTTATACTCGACTCGACTCACAAACTGGTATTTCATATAATATGGCCAAAACCAGTTTCAAAAGTGACATGAGTTAAACGAGTTAAATAAGTTAAATGAGTTACACACGTTAATGCTTATACGAGTTAACACTAAACTAGTTAACACCTAAACGAGTTAAATAAGTCGTGGTCCAACTCGATTTTGTGTAGTCGAGTTGAGCTTGAGCTTGCTATAAGGAGCTTGAGTCATCTTCAAGTCAAACTCAAGCTCGCTTTTTGAGCTGAGTCGACCTCTAGCTGGCCAATCTTGGGCTTCAACTTAACTCGTGTGCAGCCCTATTTTCAAGAGAAGGGTGCATATGTTTAACGGTATTCATGTTGGCACAACATCTGAAGCGATCAAAACAAAGTGCACGAATGTATGACAAAAACCATTCAGTGCATACTTTCCAATAAAACAAACTCGTTAATGTTAACCGAATCAAACACATTCAAATTGATTTTTATTATGTAAGAGAAAGGGTCACTCAAAAACAACTTGAGACTAAGTACATTTCGACCAACAATCATGTTGCCGATCTTTTTACCAAAAGCTTATCAAAGCATACTTTTAATCTTCTCAAGAACAAACTTGGCCTCCAGCAGCCGCTCGGTTTGAGGGGGAATGTTAACCAAATGAGTAAAGAGGATAAAGGCGATGAAATGGCAAGAGAGAAAAACGGCAACTAGAAATTGGAAAAATGCATCACGCTGGTAATGGAAGATTGTATGAGAAAGGAAGAAAGGAAAAGAAATCAGAAGATATGGAAATGTGACAAACTTGGGATTGGATGGACATTTCATCTAATCTAGGAAAGAACAATCTTGCCTATGATAAAACGTAATTGTTTTGCCTATTAAAAGAGACTCGACTCCAGCATTGTATATCATCTTCTTATCATTAAAATTGTTCGAGTGCCTTCCGATCGTGGACGTAGGCTCAACCAGAGCTGAACCACGTTATTTCCTGTCTTCATCCTCCTCTCTTCTTCCATTTTTCTTTAGGCTAGAGAGGAACTTTTTGTTGGGGGGTGGGGGCGGTGGAAACTACTTTAATCTCATCTTTAAAACCTTGAAAAATTCTGACAGAGAGAGATCTAAGAGAAAAGCATTAGAAAGAATGGAGAAAGAACCTCAAAAATTATAGGTAGAGAGAGATACCTGGGATGTCCTGCCGTAAGCCTATTTTTACCTTTCTTGAGTAGCATTGTTCCATATTCTCCTCAGGGTTGGCACCGCATTCCTCCTTATTTTCAATATTATCAAGCTTTAGAAAGAATGCAAACCCTGTTTTGGACAACTAGGATGAAATCTACCGTGCATTCAGATCTTCATATTGGATTTAGATATGGATTTGATCTATTATCTAATTTGAAATGGAGATTTGAATCACTATTTCAGAAAAAATACTGGACTAAAGATATTGATCGTCATATGGAGCTGAGATATGGATTTAGAACAGAACCAGAATTGGTATTTGATGTTGAATTATTGGTCTAGATTGTGAATCTAAACCTGGACATGGATTTGGAATAGGGCCGTCTTCCACTGGGTCTCATTGAGTCGGGTGGGTCTAGTCTTGGTCCAGTGACCAAGCCCAGATAATCAAGTCACTGTAATAGGTTCTGGGAAATGGGTTCAGTTGACCAAACCTGGTCAAACTACAACTAGTTTTAGTGTAGGGTTCAGTTGGTTTGAGTATACTAGGCTGGAATTGAAGTGGGTTTGAGCGAGGGTGACACCTGGGTTTGACTAGTGTTAGACTAGGGTGAAGTTATTTTAAGGAGGACAAAACGACCTAAGTTCTGCTGGTCTGGGTCAGTACTAGGTTCAGGGGGTTGGGCTAGACTAAATTTTGTTGTTATGGGTGTTCCTAATCAAGGTACTCTAAATCAGGCAGGTTGCATAAAACTGAGTTCAATAGTTCTCACCAGGTGAAATTAGGTAGGTTTTGGACAGATTGGACTAGATGGGTCCTACAGAGCTAAATTTGACAATTTTGTTTGAACTGGGATCTATAGGTCCTGTAGAAGCTATTTTTGGCAAACATGATTCTGTGGATTCGACGAGGCTTTTTGGCATGTCTTCAGGTTCATGGGCCTAAAGAACATATTTGTTGTAGGATTTTAGGAACTACAGTTTGTGGGCGCTATTGAGTCTACCAACAGTAGTTTTGAAGAAATTAGAGTTTGTGGGTTGTACTAGTTTATTTATGGCGTGCTGAGGTTGGAAAAATAATATTAGGCAGGACCTACCTGAAATAGTGACAAGAAGAATTTGGCCCTCAAATTTTGCATGGTCGGGCACCACGTCCTTGATCCTATCTTGGTTAGACACAATTCAAAAATAATATCCGGTGTTCTTAACAAATCAATTTTTCTAAAAAACACCAGATGCAAACTAAAAATTGGAAAATGGTTGAATTCTACTTGTTCTGGGTAGGGTTTTGATAGGACGAACTGAGGAAACCCAGAATAGTGACTCCCGGAATATGATCAATCTAGAAATCAAGAAATTCTGATGAAATTCAAGCTAAAATAGACTCCAGACATAAATAGGAGTGCAGTGAACTTGTAGAATTGAAACTGTGCTCCACTATGCACGACGTAACTAGATCTGAGCTGAGGGAAGGTATAACTTCTCATGAAGAAACTGTCCTCAGCTCGATTGATCTTGTTATGGTAGAACTGCTGTGCATTTATGCTTAAGTATCAGAAATCAAGTGACTGACACTAGGAGAGTGACCTCCAGACACCCTCGATTGAACTAGATCCAGGATGAATTAACTGAAACTATGTTGGGGTTCAGCCATTCTGAGCTTGATTAAAAAAAAAATCTAAGAATGGCTTGGTTTGACAGTGAAAAACAGAGCTAAAAATCTACCATTTTTGGCTGAAATGAGGCCCACCAAGTTCAGTTAACATATTTTTAGTCAAAACGAGCTGGGAAAAAATCCAGAAAGCTAAAATTGAAGATTCTGGACATAGTTTACACATTTCTATGTGTTCTTAAGGTTCAAGGGAAAAATGGTAAAAGTGACCCAAGGTTACCCTGGGGATTTCCTATGTTCAAGGTAATGGTAGACCTACTAGGGTGACATGGGGCAGTGACTTTGTCCTAGGGTCAAGGACCTGACCAGTTGGAAAATGGTTCAAAAATAGTACTAAAATAGATGGAACAAGGTGAAATGGTCATTTGCAGTGTAAAAAATTTGTGTTGTTTACAACACACTTTTTTGCTTTCCCCTCTCGATCACTCGTCATAGCTCTCCCAGACTAATGACGATGGAGACTGTGCAATCCCATCGTCAATAGGTTCGGTATGCAACCCATGGTTACTTTTGTCCCCCACAAAACTAAAATTTTGCCTCCCTCTATCCTCTCATTATCCCTCTTGATCTCAAACAATTTCTTACCTTTGCTTTTTTTTTTTCCCGTTTTTGTTTTCATTTTTTCAATTAGAAAAATTGGAGTATGCTTGCATGCAATTTTTTTACATTTCACATGTCGACCGACAATTGGACAAAAATACCCACACTCACCTCCATAAGCTTACATGAAAATCCATGAGAGATAGGTCCCGACTTGTCGATATGAAGTCTGACCACTGCTGACACATTTGCCAGATGTAATGAAACCTCATGATATAAAATCTAAGAATTTTATGTCATCCTGATCCTACACGAACAAAACACACATGCCTTAATTTTGAGAAATAATTGTGATATTTTAAAATCTGATTGCACCACCACAGTGTGTGTTCATGAACTAGGAGAGCTCAAGAAAGGAAACTTGGTTCACATCCATGTTCATCATGGGCACGTTTACATGTGAAATTTTGACTCGTGCTCAATTGATGGGAAAAATAAGATAACTTAGCTCCATCCATAGAAAAGAGGTGGGACCCATGCTGTCAGTACGTCGGCTGTTCCTAGTTCCATAACTAGGATTAACCAATCCAAGGTCCAAGCTATATTTTCGAATGCCGAAGATGACATGTTATGCTTCAAACCTGATTTGCAACGTGCAAAACATAATGCATATGCTCCTACTTTTCAAAATGGTAATTGATTTGGAAGACTAAGTGACCCTCGGTAATTATAACATATTCTTTAGAGAACCCTTTCATCATCAGGTCATGTTATGCAGTTCTATGACCACATGATGCATATTTCGAAAACAAAGTTGAAAATCAAAGTTAGAACATGTAACTGGAATTTGAAATTGACATTGGAATCTAGGAGGAAACTTGTTTTTTCAAATGAATTTAATAAATTTATTCTTAACATTGTTTGGAAACCAAGTACATAAAAATATTTTGAAGATGAATTTGCAAAGCAATTTTGTGAAAGTACTGAAAATGAACTTTGAAAAACTAGATTAAAAACCATTTGGAAAGGATTTTGAAACCATGATGCAATTTTGAATGCATATCCTAAAAAGTATTAAAATATTCAATTTTCTTCCCGTAGCATGTCGAGACAAAATAGGGAATGGTACTGAACCAACTTGATATGCAGAAGGATCCATGCACGTGTGCGGAAAGCATTCGTGTTGACTAACATGTGAGAAATTGCAAATCAAGAGTGTACACAATGCACGAAGATGTATATGTAATTCATGAAAATTGAGGTGAGCATTATAAGTGCATGTAAGAATGATCCAAGGACTGGGTTGAGGTTACCAGTCCTAAATATGGAATTGGGATTCAAACCAACACTCTAGGACCTTAGTCTTCTGCATAATTGAAAGCTGTAACATGTGATTCGGTGATCACATTTACAGACTAGGGAAAACCTATCAAACGGTCCGAAATGGGGCTGAAATTTGATCTGAAGATTCTTGGCATATCAGAAAATATGTCACAAGTCTTGGTTTTAGAAAACTAAGGACAGACATAGGACAGGAGTATGCACAAATCTATGAGTGAAAACTAACTTTCCGCTGTAAAACTGTGTAAATGCTTGTTTGCTGCTAAATTTGGGATGAGAAAACCTAGGAAAAAAAGGTTGGTTTCACTTGAAACTTGGCTCATAAACTCTTTGCATATTGGGTAAACATCTTGTTTTTACGAATTATAAAAATTCTAACTAAGCTCATAGATATACCTCTACAAATTTAGTGCAGAAGACCGACTATGCAGAAACGTAGTAGTTGTAACAAGAGATAACACGAAGTACATATCTATCTACATGACTTGGATATGACTTGAAATGCTTGGATAACATCCCTTCATGCTAAGTGAATGCTACAAAGCTAAAAAACATGAAAAACTACTTTTGGATGCTGAATTGAGGTGCAAAAGGGTGCTTCTAAAAAGTGTAACAAGTAAATCGACATATTACAATTTTAATACAAAATAGTTTGGATGAATTGGGTTCAATGATTGGGTTAAGCATTAAGTTGAAAATTGATGCACACTAATTGGACACGTGTAGAAAACAGAGGACTTTTACAAAATTCAAAATAAAAATTTCCCAGATCATGAGGTATTGAGTTCCCACGTTGGGGAAATTTTAGGACCAAGTTTCTGCAAACTGAATTTTGCAGAAAACCTGGTTCCAAATTTCAGCTAAATGTTGGGCTGAATCAACTTGGATTTCAGTTAAATTTGGTAGGCACAAACTAGACATGTGGATGAAACAGGATTTCTTTTTATGCTTCATCATTACGACTCACAGATTGAGAGAAATATATTCCTGAAGCTAGACAAAATCCTGTGAATTTCAGAAATATGGTTTCGGGTTGAATTAAATTTCATTAGTGTCTGAAATTTCTAAGGATAGATTTCTCCATAACCTAGAGACTAGGATCAATGCACAATATGTGTGAAACACATAAGAATCATGATAGACCATGGACATGATGCATATTTAGATGAAAATAAATGGCATGAATAAAACATACATGCAACTAGAACATGAAAGTAACAATCTAAACAAATCTTGGAATTCTAAATGCATCGCCTCATGGTATAATGAGGAATGGACTAATCTCATGGTGCTCATAGCCTCAAGCCCATGACAACCATGAAGTTACACATATTGTGCCAATTAACAAGGATGTATGACATGGAGAACGCATGAAAGCTACTCAATGCAACCAAAGAAGCCAAAAATATGATGTTGGCGAAGGGAGAGCAATATCCATATAGGCAGCCTCAATCCTCAAAAGGCCCTTCATAGATGCAGCACACTATATTCAAACGAACATGGTGATGCATACTTCGAGGAATATAGAGGCGGCATTCACTTCTCTACTGCATGCATCATGCACACATTAATGAACAAAAACAATTTGTAACCTTCATATCTCAATGCAATAGGAAAACATATCGAAGAAAGAGACTATAGATGAGAAGCCTCTATGGAGAGCCTCATCCACGCACACAAAATAAAAGATCAAACGTTTGAAGACTCTATATTGAACTTCATGGCATCCATACATGACAAAAGGGAGAGGAAGTTGAAGAGAGAGATAGAGAAAAAGAGATAGAAAAACTGAGAGAGAGAGAGAAAAGAGAGAGAGAGAGAGCTGGTCGGCCTACCTTGCTAGTAGATTCTTTTTCTTCTTCCTTTTCTTTTCCAAGCTTATGTAGGAGGTTGGAGAACTCCTTGAAGTTAGCACAGATTCCTAGATAGCCTTCCAACCTGTAAAAAATTGAAGGCACTAGGATCAAATAGAAAGACTAAAGAAAACAGAAGAGAAGAGAGAGATTACCATTAAAAATTCTAAGGCACCAGGATCGGCGATGTCTCACACTAAAGGCCTTTTTATTATGGTAAGGAGGCAATATTTTGAAATTTGAAAAGTTTCAAATGATTGACTCTAAGAGATGAAACCCTCTGATCAACAACCAAGATCTAATGAAGTTAGATTTGGATTCTGATATAGATCTAGATCAAGATCTGACTTGCAAAAGAGATTTGGATTGGGAAAAAGATCTGAACTAAAGATCCAGACTGAGATTTGGATAGGAGATCTAGATCTGAATAGCATCATTTGGATCTAGACATCAGATTTTGATACAGTTTTGAACTTGATTTGATGTGAGATAGGTGGGACACCCCAAGTGGATTCTATGTAGGTCAGGTGGGTTCCGACTTAGTGTAGGCATATTGGGCATGGCCTTGGTCTTGTTTTGGACTCAACTGGATGTAGACTAGACTAGGTTTAGATCAGGCAGCTTTACCTTGGTTCAATTGGGTTCATTTTTTGGCTGGGCTTGGTTCTAGGCAGGCTTAGGCCATGCTTGAGCTTATTGGGTTTTATTAAGGCATGGGTTATTCTAATTTAGGTTTAGGTTGGTGTAAACTTAGACACATGAATAAATAATGCCCATATCAATTTTGGAAAATTTTACTCCTCACATAGAAACTGGGGTTTGGGATCCTGCATGGGTAGGTTGACCACACCAGGACATGGAGGTTCTAGTGGCACACCAAGTTTGGAAGAACAATTCCAACATTTGCCCATGAAAAAGTGCATTTTTCAAAAGGAATAAGTAAGAAATTGGACCTATAAATTAATAGAATGAGGGGAAAAATGGGAAGAATGGATTTTGAACTTGTCTGAGAGAACTAACTTCAATAATATTTGTCTGAATGATCTTGAGCCCACCTACATGAAGAAATTTAAAATTGGCTTCCTAGATTGCTCATAAATAAGTTTTGAATTTGCTCGTGATAATGTCTAGAAATGAACACTACTAATTGACTTAAAAATTAGAATTGTGCTCAATCTGAGGTAAAATTATTCAAATTGATCGCAAGAATACTCGTATCATGCATTGAAGAATAAGTCCCCAGCTTGGTTCGAGCTTACTAGCTCAAATCATGTAGAAATTGGGCCAATACAACTGTAGAAATGATCATCAATTTTGTAGATATATTTACTCTAGAGCTCAAATTTGGGTCCCATGACTGGAAAGGACTTTGGAAATGATATGCTGACACTAGGGAGATCCAAACACAGATCTGGTCAGGGTTGCAGACGTTAAGATAACAGCAAATAGTGGAAACCTAGGAAAAATGGATTGTTTCGAGCTAAAATGAGGATGTGAGGTCCATTTTGATTGCTTTTGAGGACTTGAAAGGATGAAATCCATCTTCAATGAATTAATGGCACTTAATCCTCATGGCTTTCATGGTCTTCCTCTGAAAATTGTTCAAAATAACAAGGTTTAGGGATGAAATGGTCAAATGGACCTAAGGAGTCGACCTAGGGAGCTAGGGTTTTCTAGGTTCCAATGGGCTAGATAGCTGACTTAAGTAGAAATAAGGTTTTATGGACATGACCTAGGGTTAAGGACCTTACTATGTAAGATTAGTATGCTGGAGAAAAAACGGTAAAAGTGACCTTTGGACGCCCTAGAATTTGGGGCTTTTTTCTAGGTTTCCAATTATGATGGACCTATTAGGGAGGTATGATGGGATGACCTGACTTTGCCCTAGAACCACAGACCAAACAAATGACAAATCTATTTACAAATAACAGTAAAACAGATAAAGCAAGAGTAAAATGCTTATTTTGAGAGGGAAAAAATTTGAGGTGTTCAAAGATGTCCCCTCTTTGCTGCTAAGCTGGTCGTGAGGCCCCGTTTTAGTGCCAAAGATATAATGCTCCTAATTTTCTACTAGGAAAGCTAGTTGGATTTTGAATGTATGAGCAGAATTTTTAGACTGACTTTTGTTTGGATAAATTTGAAAGAACAAGAGGATATGATAGCATCAGGACTAGCCCTCAACTTGATAAGATTGTAAAATAAAGATGCTCCAGTTTGGGAGAAAGGCTTCAAAAAGTTTTATGGTTGCCCTTTTTTTACCTCTTACAAGTTGAAGCAATTTACACCATTGTAGATTTGTCATGTGATTTTTGGAATGAGTAAGATATTTGATAACAAGTTCAAGTCCAATACACCCATTCTAAACAAAGAAATTGACTTTTCGGTTCAACAAACCCAACCTGAGAGACAAGTTTTAAATTGACCCTCATTCAGGTTCCATCGTACTCAACTTGAACGAAAGAAGGATGTAAGATTCTTGGTGCAACATGCCCAACCTAGAGATTCTCGGATTCAACACACCCAACCCAAAACGAAAAGGAAGGACTCTCTAGTTTCCTCATGTCAATCTACAGAGAGTGGCTGGATGATTCTAGGCTCAACATTAGCACGCTAGAGGCTTTTAGGTTCAACACACTGAACGTAAAAAGAAAAGGAAGCCTATTGATTTAATGCACCTAACTAAGAGGTTTTTGGGTTCATCACACTCAACCTCGAGGATGGTGAGGAATTTCCTCATATTCTTCATATCAATCTACAAAGAGCCAACTTCTACCTCAACTTTGCTTAAAATTTTACTAAAAAATTCATTCATGATTGTTTAAAAATCAAAATTTCAAATCGAACAACTCAAAAGCCCAAGTTATAAAGGAAAATTAGGGAGGATTTCACAAAATAGGATATCATTGGAAGTCTCAGTGTTGGCACTAGAAGTGCATAGATAAGCCACTTATTGATAAGAATATGTTGAAAGATTGAAAAATTGTGATCTGATTTGTTTGAAATAAGATTGGCATTGATGACAAAATGCAACAAGTACTAGGAATGTGTTCTAGAACCTTTGAAAGTGAATTGAACTCAAACTAGCATGAATGAACTCAAACTAAACTAGGGGCAAATATATTTATACGTGGTAAACTAACAAATTGAGCTCAAATTCACCTCATGCCCCTAGAAAATAAGAGAGAAAGTGGTGCTCCAAGGCCTTCAAAACTAAATTGAACTCAAACCAGATTGAATGAACTCAAACCAAACTAAGAGAAGATAGATTAATACATGATAAACATGATCCTTAGTTCTGTTTCAGCTCACCACATTGGGTTGAGCACAAATTCAGCAAAGACCCCTGAAAACAGAAGACAATCTAGGTTCAGGGACATTCACAACTGAATTGAACTCAAATTGAAATGAATAAGCTCAAATTCAAATAAGAGAAGATATATTTAAATATAATGAACATGATTCTAACTCGATTCAAGCTGACTCCATTGGGCTGAAATTCAAATTCAGGTCAAACCCTTGAAAAAGAGGAGAAAAAGTGGTTCTTAGGACCTCCAAAACTGAATTGAACTCAAACTGGTATGAAAAAACACGAAGTAAACTAAGGGAGAATAAAGTTAAACATAAAAAACATGATCCTAGCTTGCTTCGAGCTTACCTAAGCCTCACTGAATTGAAATTCAGCATGGACTCTACTAAATAGGAGGGAGAGAGTGACCAAGTAGAAACCTATGAGTTACTTTAGAACTACAATTTGAGTTTTTAACTCAAAGTAAATGAAATAATACCATTTTCTACTAATAACTCAAAGTAAGTGAAATAATACTATTTTCTCACTAAGGTAAACCTATCTGGGACTTAGTTGATCTTAAAGGTATACAATTGAACTAAAACTATATAGTTTTAGGTACTTGCTGGTGAGCTGATGTTAACTACCCTCAATGACTTGTAGCGCTAAGAATTACCTTATTTTAGTTTGTCCTAAATTATTACCAGGGTTTCTGAGATTTTTTGATAGTTAGGGGTAAAATTATTATTTGACATGATGGTAGCTACCTATGATTAGGTGTGACCCTAGTTTTCTATGGCTGGCTCCTTATTTGAAATCAGTTTTGAAAGCTTAGTTCAAAACCTTTTTGTAGAAGATAAAATGGTAATTCGGTCATGATGGATTATTTTTGGGTGTTTACACATACTTTCCAAGTTTACAATGACACTATTTATTGAGGTGAGCTTTAGATGGGGAAAACTCAACCCTCCCTTATTTCTGTTCCCTTACCACTGTGAAATCGAGTCCTCTGTTACATCATTTCCTTTTTGCTATTCTAACTAGTTCGATGAGGAGGCCTTCATGGTTGTTTCCAAGTCCTCTAAAAGGCAGGTAGCCTTATTTTAGAAGCAGATAAAATCAGCTTAATTTTCTTGAGTAGCTTGTGGAGTAGATGATGCTTGAAGGAGGAATCACCGATGCAACTGCCAAGTTTAAATATTGTGGCCCTTTTCAAGGAGTCACCACATGTACTTGCTTGGTTGGGTCTTCCAATCCCAAGACCATTAGGCCTTCATTGAGATCAACCTCATCTAATTTCTGGGTTCTCGGCATAGCCATGATGAGAGATGGATGAGAGATCATAGGTTACAACAAGCATTCCTTTAGGACTTTGGCCAACACTGTGGTAATGACACCATCTCTACTCCACTTCATTCATTGATGCAAAGTTGAGGGTACATGTTTACATGCAAAAATTTTCAACCTTGCTCATAGTGTGTTGATTTGGGAACTAAAATATATATTCGCCTCTATTTTCCTTCTGTGGGAATCCAAGAGCTATGACTTGACCTGTTGGTACAAGGTCTGACCATTCATGGCACCTTTTCTAGGGACAATCATACCAAGGACTAGACTTTATGTTCTAAATCTTATGAACTAAATGTTTGAAACCTAAGAAAGTGAGTATTCCCTGAAGTTGAAATGATGCAAATCTTAAAATCTAATTTGGATCTTTAGAAATGAGACGTGTAAACAAAGAGAATCAAATTGAAATTTGTTCATGCACACTTCATCATAGATCCATGCAAAATGATGAGCTAAGTAAAAAATGATGCATACAAACTAGTTTAAGTAGACTTAAAGTCTGCTCTCTATCAGGTTTAGGGTAAGGGACATTGACCTAGAGTTAAGGAGATGGAATTTAGATCAAAATATTTGATCTTGATACAAGAGACATGACTCAAATATTAGTGATTCTCATAAAAATTTGATTCTTGGTTTGAAATGGGGGTGATGGTAAAGATCTTAAATATTTTGATTCAAGATTTGTAATTCATAACTTCAGAGAAAAGACCCAATAGGTTAAATTCTCATTCTCATAAATCCAAAAATGATTATATAGATCCACATTTGGTGTTTGGTATACTTGATCTAAGATCCTTCATCCACAATCCAATATTCAAGATCTAAACTCATAGTGAACCTAAGGTAGACTGGCTAAAAAGGATGGATGTAGAGACTAATGCCTACCTGTATGGGTTTGCATTTAGATCAAGCCTAGCTGCATGGAAACTGAACTTGGCCATGGTTCATATCTAGTTTTATGTGATCCATGTTGAGGTCTTTCAATATTTAAATAATTTTGAGTTGTCATCTACATAAAGCAATATGATAGTAGTAGCTTCCTTCTGCTTCTTGACAAAGATCGAATGATCAGTATTCCTTCTGTTGAAACCAATATCTAACAACCCAAAATGCCCTCACAACTTTGAATCCTTCAAGGAGGGAATTCGTAAAGGAAAGCATAACATAGTTCATATCATTTCTTAAAGAGGGGAACTCGTCAAGCTCTTATGGAAAGGATCAATTCCAATTGAATGGCATTAATGTTACCAAAAGAAGAATTCATGCCATTCGTCTAAAATGCCTGGTTTGAGAATAAGGCAAGTCCTTGGATGTAGTGGCTAGTGAATCACTAATCAAAGAGCGAGTTTTGGAGAATTTATTCATCTTTTTGGTGGCAAATGAATCACTAATCAAAGGGTGAATAGGCACGAGGTTGAATAAGTTGGTGGAATCCACAAATGTAACGCCTGGTGAATCGCTTCTTCTTCTTCCACAAAGATTCAGACAAAACTATGCATGGATGGAGTGAGTCATAATGCATTTCTTTTTTCTAAACAAAATCGTAGCATCCAATGCTTAGAGAGTGTTGCTTGCGACTGAAATTGACTATAGTGTCTAACATAAGAGCAAGTGTAGATTCTGAAAGTTAGAATAATGGGTCAAGTAGGAATTTCTTCGTTTGAGTTTCTGAAGGGGGTTCGCCTAGTTTTTTTAAGGTACTGTAGAAGCATCAACCTCTTTTTGACGCTAAGTGCACAAGCACCTAAAGGATTACTGGAACCAACCATCACTACTGTAGGGCTCTATTGGTCAATCCTGCCACCTCAGACTCCTATTTTTCTCATCTCTCTTTTTCCTTAGGTAAGGATAGGAGCAGAATAGTTTGCTTTGCAACAGAAATAGGTCAGCTACCGACTGAATAATGGGCTTGTCATTTCCTTGATCTTAGTACAACATCAAAATTGATATTTTTCTCATAGCTCATGCTTTAAAGCAGATGAATGGAAAAGGAAAAATAACTAAAGGAATGTTGTCAATGCATTCACTTAGGGTGTGTGAAAGTAATCTCATTAAGAGACTAGTGCTTGTCAAATTTGCCTTGATTATAAGACTGGCTTTCCATGTCCTTGCTAAAGGCCTTTCTCTCATGTTGTAGGCTGGTTGAAATGAATCATATAATGTTTCCTTTACCTATTTTTGTGCTTTAGAGGGAATGAATTCAACAATTCCATGAGCGGTGGTTGGAGCAGACCTTTATGTAAGGAATGACATTGATCTTTGATTCAAGTCTCGTCTTTTGAGCATACAACTGGACTAATAAATGTAAATTGAGATCCATAGTTATCTACTACCTACGACATTGCAAATGGATAAGAATGCATGGAATAAATGATAGTAGAGGTAGAGATATGCCTGTTCCGGTTTGAGTGAAAGTGGAGAGCAGACGGTAGATAACAAATGCATTGGAAAAATGAAGCTGAAGTGGTAGAGGAATAGTTATGATGGATGGCTTTCAAGCAAGTTCTAGCTTTCGAGCCCGAAATAGCAGGGATGATGCCAGCAAGGAAAAAGTCACTAACTCCTAGTGACCCTATCAACCTCTCTATAGTCTACTAGCTGACTGACCTACTGACTGAACAACTGGATATTAATCAAACCTTGCTGCTGATTCAAGTGCAGCACATATCTCCACTAGTGAGCTGCTCCCCTTCGGCACTGTCCCCAAAAACTTCTTCTTGCTATGGTTGATATCATTATGATAAATCAATGGGACTTGGCCAAAAAGTGGTCTTGCCTTTATCATTAGCTTGGTCATCCCCATTTTTGGTGTTCCAGCCCTTTCAATGGCTCCCTTAATGTATGTACCAAGAAGCAGCCTCAAAGAGGGTGCCTTCACTCATGCATGAAGAGCTAGCGAGGGGAACAGTGGAGCTCCAATCAAAGAAGCACTGCCTAGCATATGGCTAGTTCTATCCTAAAGCACTCACTTCACAGCAAGCACTTTGCTAAGCAACCAAAGGCGTTACCCAGGTGTCCATAGTGATAGAAAGAGGGGGAACAAGAGCGAGTGCTTATTCAATCAAAGTATGAGTTCACAAACAAGATACACACTTAACAAATAAGCTATGTTTTGATGTATGTTTTGATGTAACCTGACCTCAAAGTAGGAGTGCTTTCTGAAGGATTGTGATGATGATCTAATGCCAACTATAAGAACCTCATGACTCCATTGAAGTAAGAGCTTCGATTTGTGAGTTCCTTTAAGCTTGGTTTGCAAGTGTTTTGCATTACCTTATACGATCTTTTTGATGAATGGGAGATCCTATAAAATGACAAGCATTTCGTAAACAATTAAGTGTTTTGTCTGAATCAGTAATAGCAACTCCATTTTTGAAACCAACTAGATAGACTTTGAAATGGTGAGTAGGTACCCGATGGTCTAGATGTGTGTTCGTACTCAGTAATTTGCAATTTTGTTGATTATGGATTTAACCTCTCCATGCACTACTTGTCCTTCTAGGATCTTGCAAGTGTGAAAAGCCAAAGTGAGATGAGTATGCTTTACTTACTAAAAGTGATGAGCTAATTTGACAAGACAAGAAGACTTTGTTTTGACGTGACATGACCTTAGATAAGAACCTCATGACTCAATTAAAGTCAGAGCTTTGCCTTGCGAGTTCCCTTACACGTACAAAGTACTTTCAAATTTGAACTTAAGATGTGGCAACGTGTGAAACTCCTAAGAGATTGGCATTGGCTTGTGGGTTCATGTTCGCACCCCACCCCATCCTTGGGGGCATTGTTGTGAATCAACAAGAATTCCAAATTTGGTTTCCAGAAAAATTTCAAGAGAAAGGTATCCACCCATCGGAACAAGATCCAACCATTCCTGCCACCTTTAATAAGGGTAATCGGACCAAGGACTAAGCATTTCTCAGATCATGTACAAGTCATTTGATGCAATCCTTTATGTTTATAAAGGGTTGAATTTGAAATTGAAAATTCATTTTGAATTTGGTTTTGAACAAGCAATTTTTAAGCTTGTTTTAGACAAACTGGAATAGAATTTGGACAAGTTATTTGAAAAGTTAACCTGTTTTCACAAGTTATTTGAAAATTCAATTTGCACTTAGGAGTTTGGGAAAATTGAAGGATATCCAAGATGGAAGACCATTACTTTGGTAAAACATGTGCCATTTGGCAAGAATATTGGAAATTGATTTGGGTTGTGATTTTGGCCCAAGATTTTGCTTGATAATTTGAAAATTTAGATTCGAAAATTTGATAGATAATTGAGAATTTGGCTTGAAAAATTGGAGGTTTTTGTGATTGGGATCTAATTCCTTGTTGTGAACTCAAGATCATCCCATGATTTTAGATTGAAATTGTGATGAACTTGTGATCAAATTTTTAAGAAAAATGGCTAAGTTGACTTAGCAAATGGATCAAATTTTGGAGAAAATGTTGAACTTTCTTAGCAAATGAATGATTTTGAATTCTATTTTTGCCAAATCATGTGATTAGGTTTAAGAGATATGAACTTAATTTTCAAATGAGTTCTCTTTTTAGAGAAAAGTTGAGAGCAAGTAAAACTCACTCTTTTGATGAAGATTCCAAATTGCTAGATAATATGTTTTCAAAAGTATCTAGACCAAATTAGGATATGATGCTATTTGTGTTTTCTTTTGAAACTTAGTGAGATTTCCAAGTTCTTGTTGCAATATGACTTGGTTAGCTTGACTTGGTATGTCCCAATCTATCATACCCATGAATGAAAATTGATGATGGGGTGTAGTTACCTTGCCTTAATACCCAATGTGCGAGTTGTTTGTTGTGGACAAATGTTTAGGCTGGCTCCTCCATCAATGAAAACAAGAGAAACTCTAATACACATTGTCTCAACCCTGTGTGCATGACATCATTGTGTAATGTGCCTCCATTTGGTAGATCTTCAACACAAAACATGATTGGGCTCATTCATCTCTCTTATTACGGCTAAATTTCTCCATTTTGATTTGAGGTGGAGAATTTAGTTCCTCAAAGATTTCTTCTAAAGGTTTGAGATCTCATATCTGCCACCCTTTGATTAACCTCTGAATATTATGCTTGCTCAATCCAGCCTATTCATTGGCGGATCCTTTCTCATGTCTAGAAAGCAACCTAAAGAAATCCAATGATGCTTTTTCCTTTCTATCTACCACCATGATTTGATGACCTTGTAAAAATCTGACCATTGTGGCCATTCATTTTCCATGCTTAGAAAAAGGATTTTTGAGAATGTCTAGCTATTCACTGATTGCCTTGACTATTTCTTTGTCAACTGCATCTTGTACAATGTTTTTAAGCACAAAGAAATCTTTTGTATAATGTCCTGGGGCACGATGAAATTTCTAAAATTGCTCTCTGTTTTTATTAGTGGAGGATTGAAAACTTTAAGAAGAAACAGAGTACCTCTTTCAACTAGCTCATTCATGATTTCTTCGTAGCTCTACAATAATGAGGTAAATTTTCTATCATATCCCCAACAAGGATGTTCGTTCTTGGTGCACTGCTGTTGTGGCTTCACATGCTACTCCCTTATTCATGAAGGTAGCAGTCTTGGCTATGATATTGGTCAAAGCAGTCTAACTTCTGCTACTTTTGTTGGCATCTTTTTTTAATTTTATTGGGATAACAACATCAAAAGCTCCATTTTCAATCCCTGCCTTGATGCATTCAGCTTTCTTGGTGAGATCGATGAAAGATTTGATTGGAGCATTAGAAATGAGTCTCCTTAATGGTTGTGTCAATTTTTTGGTGATCAGTCCCAATGCATGGGAGTAGGAGATTAGGTCTCTCATCTTATTGCAAGAGGACCTCAATCTTTGAATAAAATCTTTGACCTTTTTACTTGGTCTCTGCTTTAAATAGCATAAAGTGGTGATTGTTACTACAGTTTTGACATTCTGAATAAATGTTTCAATGAAAAGGTTGATCAATCTATAAAAAAATTTCAGCTCCAGAGGATTAATGTGCTCCTGGTACCATTGTGCTGCAATTCATTCTAAACTCCTTGGGAAGCATCGAAAGAGAACTCTATGATTGTTATAGAACTTGTAGCATTCTATAAAGAACATGACAAATTGTGCCTTCGGGTCTCCATAGCCATCAAATTTAATGAATTTCTTAGGCAAGTTCTTGATGCGCTTGTCATTTTCGAAGCTTTTATAAAAATCTTCACATGTACAATTTCTTGTGTTCTTGCCTTTAAGTTGAACTGCATTTAACTTGTTTTCAACTTCCTAGATCTTAGCCTTCTAGGATTCTCCCTTCTTCCTTTCCTTTGGAGTCTTTTGTTCCTCTTCACTACTTGATTCCGTAGTAGTGTCTTCGAAAGAACTGGAGTTGCTTGATTAAGATTTATTTTTCTTCTTCCCTTTATTTTTGGCTTTTTCTTCATGAGCTTGCTCTTCATTGAACATGATCATGTACTTCTCAAATCTCTTGTATTCTTCATACTCCAGATCACTTGCTTCCATCCTAGGAGTTATACTTGAGGAAGACTCTTCTTAGTTTCTCTTGTTCCATCTCGATTTTCTTTCTTTGTTGGCCTTTAGTCTCCACCATAAAGCAGATGTATCTTGGCTTGATGACTTCTTGGTTAAAGAAGTCCCAAATGATGGCAGAATTGTCCACTCCCTCCATCTTTGCACGATAATGCTCCACAATGGATAACAGGCCATCAGTGTTTTGAAAATGACATGATTCTAGACCCAATGCTTGTAGAATTATGATTGTAATGTGGAGACCCATCTTTCTATTGAGTCTGCATTCCCAATTGAAAGTTTCGTCAATCCTTGGTAAAGGAGTGCCAATGCTGCCATTGTTATGCATACATGACAGACTTTGACGTGCCCCTATTTTCTAAGGAGGTGAGCTGTGCGAAAATCCATATATGTTCTCTATTGTTGAAGAATATGAGACCCATGGTACAAGTTACCATGGAATTCTTATATTTGTTTGTAGCACTTCTAGAGAGTGAAGCAAAATTGACGTATTGGGAATATGCTTCACTAAGTTGTTCATCCATGGTGATTGTTATTTCATCCTATGGGAATCAAAATGTGTTGGTCCTTGAGTTACATCTTTCTTCAACTATATGGATTAGACTATCGTTGATGGGCTACATTGCTAGATTGACTGCTTTTTGAAGACCACGATCTTCTAAGTGGTCTGAGAACATATACTGAAAGGTTGGATACCATAAAAGATACCACTGAGGTAGGTAGACTCCACTTGGGATGACGCGAAGTCTAGATTGACCTTGACATGACCCAAATAGGATGGATCATAGTGAAAAATGCCTTTTTAGTCCATCTAGATAAGAAAAAGTGTTAGATATTGACATAAATTGACCCAATAGAGACTTGAAAAGAGTTTGACATTGGGTTTGCACATGGACTTGGAAACAAAGTAGGGCGTTCCATCTCATACATCCAAGCAAGTAGCTGAAGAAAAATTAAACAATTGATAATGCATTTCCCAGGAGTCTTGTCTATATGCATCATTTTGAAAATTGGTCTTGGAACCAATGAGGAACAAATGGGTTGCCTGACCTAGATTTATCCAAAATTTGAAGTATGCTATTTACCAAATCTATGGTACTGGTATAGACTTCTCCAAGGGTTTTCTATATTTGAGCTCCCCAATTGTCCTTGTTCACGCAATGTTATACTGGGACTATTGTCTATTTTAGTATTAACGGAAGGACTTCTCAGTCCAATTAGGTGGTCCAGTTGTAAGGCTATATCTTGGACTAATGTTCTAAAAATGGTGCGACGACATGATGATTGAGACATGATATAAGGATGGATTATTTTTCAAATTCATGATAAGATGTGAAATAGATGGCTTTATTGCATGGATTGCTAAGATATAGATTTGAAAATTGAAGAGCATACATGGGCTCCATACAACTTATAAATTGAGGAGGTGTAGGATAATTTATAGAACCAAAGGGAACATGAAATCTCCTCAATTAATTGTAGATGCATACAAATATGATGCCGACAGGTATGATCATGAAAGGTTTCATGCAATTGATATCCAGCATTGTGAAAATGACTTGTATGTGATCCAAGAAATCCTTAGACGAATGTTGATGGGTCCTACCCTAATCGCCATCTGTTCGCAACCCACCCAATAATTGGGGATGTCGATGCAAATTAGTAAGAACTTTAAATTACGTTTTGAGGAAAAATTTCAAGAGAAAGGGATCCACCCTTCTGTACGAGGTCCAACCATTCTTACCGCCTTTAACAGAGGTAATTGGACTAAGGGCTAAGCATTTCTCAGATCATTACAAGTCATTTGATGCAATTCTATATGCTTGTGCATAAAGGGTTGAAATTGAAATTGAAAATTCATTTTGAATAAACAATTTCTAAGCTTATTTTAGGGAAATTGGAATAGAATTTGCATAAGTTGTTTGGAAAGTTAACTTGTTTTGACAAGTTATTTGAAAATTCAATTTTCCTTTAGGAGTTTGGGAAAAATTAAAAAATCTCCAAGATGGAAGACCATTATTTTGGTCGAAAATGTGACATTTGTATTTGATTTCAAAATTTGGTAAGAATATTGAAAATGGATTTGGGTTGTGGTTTTGACCCAAGACTTTGCTTGATAATTCAAAAATTTAGATTGAAAATTGACACATAATTGGGAATTTAGCTTAGAAAATTGGTGACTTTAGTGATTGGGATCTACTTTCGTATTGTGAACTCGAGATCATCTCATGAATTTGGATTGAAATTGAGATAAACTTGTGATCAAATTTTTTTTAAAAATGGCTAAGTTGACTTAGTAATTGGATCAAACTTTGGACAAAGTGTTAAACTTTCTTAGAAAATGAATGATTTTGAATTCTCTTTTTGCCAAACCATGTGATTAGGTCTAAGAGATATGAACTTAATTTTCAAATGACTTCTCTTTTTAAAGAAGAGTTGGGAGCAAGTAAAACCCACTCCTTTGATGAAAATTCCAAAATGCTAGAAAACATGTTGTTTTCAAAAGTATTTTTACCAAATTAGGAAATGATACTATTTGTGTTTTCTTTTGAAACTAAGTAATATTTCTAAGTTCTTGTTGTAATATGACTTGGTCACTTTTTGAAACTTGAAATAGGATCACTTCATTTCTAGGGAAGGTGCATGTGGTGTAATTTATTTTATTGAATGTGAATGCATAAAAGAAGAAGAGAAACTATATGAGACATTCATTCTTCTCTATCTCATAATCTCTTAACATTCATTTAATGCAAACATACAACATGTAACCCATACACACAAAGATTGATTTTTAATTGAAATGTAGGACTTTCTCTACGTACACTTAAAGTCCACAAGCTTGAGGCTTGAATTGAAATCTCAAAATAATGGGAACTCATGTAAATGAAGTTAAAATTAATCTTCAAAATATATTTGAGACGTAGATGACATTAACTTTTGTCACAAAATAGCTATAAAATGAGATTTTGTACTAATTCAAATGGTTGAAAATCAAAAATCTTGATTCTAAGAAAGCCTGTTTCTTAGATAATGATGACAAATCATTAAAAATTGCTTAAACTTTTCATGAGCAAAACAACTAAATCAGCAAGAGGAATGCTTCTCTTGAGAGCATATTCCCATTAGTGTTAGATATACACATTGAATCATGACATGAAGTTTTAGCAAACTTCCTTTTCTAAAATCAAATTAGATTTTACGTCATAAGGTTCATCCATCCTTTGGAGAATTTCAGCATGTTTGATGTTCACTTTTAGGATAAATGAATATTGAAACTTAAATATGATTTTGGAGCATTTGGGGATGTTAATTAATCCCATGCAAGATATAGAAATATATGAAATGAAATCAATGACTCCAAAAATAATTTTAGGGTGCCGGTTTGAATGAGATTAGAACTTTCTCTAGTTCTATGGAAGATAGCCACTTTGTGGCTGGAAATTAACATTTCAAGAGCTTTAGAATTTTAAGCTAAATTTTATGAAAGCATGGTCTGATCTTTAACAATATACGTGCATTTTGTGCATGTATTGCTAGAATTGATAAAGTTTTAAGATGAAATATTGAGTGATCTTGTAGTTTTTAACTACATAGATAAAAATGTAGACAGATTTAATTGAATCAAATTTTGATTTGAAATATTGCTTTTCAACTTGGTAATTGATTTGGGCATTTGAAAAATTTAGATGTGTATTTGATTTTCATAGAATCCTAATTGGGTCCTATGAATTCAATTTGATCATGGAAGGACAAAATTGTCTGAATTGGGTCAAATTGGGCTAAATGACCAAAGCCAAAGCTAAATTTGTGAGCTTGTTTGAGGTAATTTGATGAATTTGAGCTAAGAAAGCACTAATTGTGTTTAAATTGTGCTCAATTTTGAATTTTACTTCGACTAGGTTTAGCCAAAGTAGATTTGATCCAGTCAAGGTCTATCTCTATCAAATAGTTAGATCATGGGATATACCTAGTCCTTTGACTAGGTTAAGCTCATGTAGACTGAGCTCAATTGAAATTGGCAGCACATTTGGGTGCACCCAGGTCAAACCTACTTGGTCTAAGTAAGTTAGGTGAAGCCACCATGGCTTCCTTGGAACTAAGCCCCCCTTTATAACTAGAGGGTTCCTTTTTAATTAATGGAGAGAGAGAGAGATATAAATTTCTCTCTTTCCCCATGGAATTCTGTTGTAATGTTATGTAGCTTCATTAAAAATCAGATATTTTTTAAAAGAGGGAGGGGGTGGTCTCTTGGGTGCCTTTGCTATGCAGAGGAAGTGCGGCCCACAAGTGGGTATCGCACAATATTTTGGATCTTAAATTGGATCCAGTTTTTGAATTTGAATCTAGATTTGAATTTTGAATTCGTATATAGATTCCAAGTTGGGCATGGGTCCCAAATGACAATTATAATTGGATTTGAATTTCAAAAACCTAATTTGGATCCAGTTTTGAGTACTAGATTAGGATTTAGACTCATAATCCTTCCTTGTGATTTGTGCTATGAATTCATGATTTGAACCTAAATTGTGTTCAGATTCGATTAGGATTTAGACTCATAATCCTGCCTTTGAAAGGTGTGCTTTTAGGTAATTCAAAGTAAAGCAAGTGTGTTTAAGAGGTGTCAATTTGTCCTAGTTGTGCTAGTTCAAGATAAGCCCATGATCTTGTATATAGCATCCACACTAGTTTCACTTGGGGCTTGATTGTCTCAAGAAGACGACAATCGAGAAAGGAAGTGAGGGATAAGTCAGTAGGTATGGGTGAAGGTCTAGAACTTGTTTCAAGCTCCCAAGAGCTAACATCGATCCCTTAGAGAAAGCTATTGACTACTGAAAGACAGACTCCATGTCTGTTTAGGGTATAACAAAGAGTAGTAAAGCAGGAGAGCAAGAGGAAGTCAATCAATGGAGGTATGGAAAAAAGTCATGCAAGCAAAGCCCAACGTCATGTCATGTATGAGCATTGGAAATCAAGTGCTTTGGGAGAGGGAATTTGCAAATTTGGCTCTGATCACCAACCACAGTTTTTTCTGAACTATCAGCCAGCCAGCTAGCTAGAGGGCCACTTTCGATCGTCTAGTGGCAGGTAAATCCTCACAGATTGATAGATTGGAAAATGATTCAATGAATAGACAAGCCCTTTTGTCTCGTTTAGTAGACTACAGTTGAAGGTGGAAGCCTGCCTTAACAAATGCCTCATCAACTCCAGTTGGTTGATCACCTTTGAACAGCTCTCTTAACACCCCAAATTTTTCCACCTCAGTTGATGGAAGGAATGTAAAAATTTTACAAAAGAATTTCACAAAAAGCTTGTGAAAAAATTGAAATTTTAAAGCTAATTTTGAATCTAAGCATAATTTAGATTCAAATCATGAATTTGAATCGTGACATGAATCCCAAAGCAAGATTACGAGTCTAGATCCTAATTCGGTACTCAAAACTGGATCCAAATTAGGATTTAAGATCTTAATCCAAACTACAAGTGTCATTTGAAGTCCATATCTAATTACGAACTTTAAATCCTGATTTAAATCCCAACTTAGATCCAATTCAAGATCTAAAAGGTTATGTAGGACCCACGTGTGGACCCCACCTGGCTCGTGTGGTTAGAAGCCCACCCAACAGGTCACACACCCCCTTTTTTAATATCTTGTCTCCATTATTTTCGACAATCATTTTCAATGAGAAATGAATGACATCATAATTGAGTTCATTGGAAAAGAGAGACATTTATCCCTCTCTCTCTCTCTATTAACTTAAAAAGGAGATCCTCTAACTAAAAGAAGAGTCAAATTCCAAAGAAGCAATAAGTGTTTCTAACCAACCTACTAATGGTAAGTAAACTCACCTAACCTACTTAATCCAAGTAGGTTTGACCTTGGTGCACCCAAATGTGGCACCAACTTCAGCTAAGCACAGTCAACACGAGCTCAACTCAGTCAAAAGGGTAGGTCTATGCCACAATCCAATTAATGGACAACAATAGACATTGACCATACCAAATCTACTTTGACTAAACCCAGTCGAAGTACAATTTAGCTTAATCAAGTGCTTTCTTAGCCCAAATTCATCAAATTACCTCAATCAAGTCAACTTCAGCTCACAAAATGAGCTGTGACTTTGGTCAGTTGGTCAAATTTAACATAGTTTGGATAAATGAAGGCAAATATACGTTTGAATTTGTCAAATGCACAAATCAAATGTTAAATTGAAAACCAATATTGCAAACCAATATTTGATTCAATTGAAACCCATTTTCAGTCAAATTATGGATGAAAATACCCTTTTCCAACCAAATTTGATAAAATTTTCAAAATTTGTTTAAATTCAAATTAAATTGTCAAAGATAAATTCACAACTCAATAACATTTAGATTTGAACCTTACAAGTTCAATTTCAATAAAATAAAATAAAATAAAATGAATAAAATGAAATAGAGCAAAACCTTCGCTAGGGGTATTTTTGTCCACATTTTTTGTCAAATTTGGTCTGGCTAGCTCTGGACCAAGGTTGACCACACCTAGCCAAGCCCACCCAGCTCATGAATATGGGCTACATGTGGTTAATTAAGTCATTAAGAGCATATTTAATTCATTTTTCAAGTCATCAATCCATGTGGCATGGATTAAGCCAATGAGAAACCAAGTTCCTCTCAACTGTTGGCTGAATTTGAGGTTGGCTGAGGCGGCAGCTACCTCAGGCCATTTTTTAAAAATAAATAAAATTAACATCCAACATGGTGCCAAGCTGGACACATCCTAGATCGCCAACTCAAGGAGGGGCAAAGTCCCCAACCTTTGAGTGAATTCCCAAGGTGAATTAAAGAGGTAGGTGTGGTCAACCTCCTCCCCTATATAAACCCCCCTTGGCAGCCGGGGTTGGGGACACTATTTTTTTGTTTTTGTTATTCTGGGGTCTTCATCAACTCGTGGCAGCCAAGGAGTGAAGAAGAAGAAGTCGAGGAGAATAAGAAGAAATCATTCAAGTCTTCCCCTTTTCTCTCTCATTCCCTTCTTCATTTTCCTAATTCTTTCTATCGATCTTGCCAAGCTAGGGTACTTAAGTGGATCCTTCACCACTGCGATTTCCAGCAAGTAAGCTATCTTTTTCTAGCTTTGCTAAGCTCAAATACAAGCTTGGTTTTTTTTTGCTTAGGATTGCTTGATCTAGAAAACAAGCAAGGAAGAGAAACAAGCACCAAAGACCGACCACAATCATTTTTGGCTTCTTGTTATTCATTTTAAATGTGTTCATGGGATGGCTATTATTTTCATTTTTATTCATGGGTGGGATGACGTCCAGCTAGGAAAAAACCACAATTAACTGTACATGTTAATGCATGGTGCATTCATGAGTCGATTTTTCTAAAAATGAACCCATGAATCAAATTTTGAAAAGGGGCCCCAGGGCCACATTCCATTAAAAACAACCAGCCTAAAAACCTTTCGAACTCCCCACCATGAGTGAATCCAACGGTGAGAGAGAGATTTGTTGCAATATACATAACTTAGGATGGATACATTCTTCTGAATGTGATCCACCCTTGCATGACATGACTATGGACGAACCAGCTTGAGCATTCTTTTATTTCTTTTCCATTTAAAAGTCAATTTGACTCATGCCTTTTAGATTAAATTGATCAAGGATGGTAGAGGAGACTAGAAACTAGTTTTCAATCTTCCTACATAAAAGAACCTAGCCATAAATCATCATGATTCATGAGTTATACGGCCCCTTGTTAAAATCCCACTTTGAGCGGTAAGATACGCATACATATAGATAATTATATATATGCATGGATAACCTCTTCTTCAAAATCAGTTTTCTATTTTAAAATTAAGTTGGAACATGTTTCCAAACTGATTTTAAAGAATGAGAACTTTATTTTGATCTACATAGTTCAAAACTACAAGATCACTTAATATATCATGTTTAAATCTTATCAATTCCTACAATACATGTGTGAAATGCATATATATTGCTCAATCAAACCATGTTTTCATAAAATTTAGCTTAAAGCTCAAGTTTAAGCTCTTGAAATGTTAATTTCAAGCCACAAAGTGGCTATCTTCCACAAAACATGAGAAAGTTCTAATCTCATTCAAATCGGCACCCAAAGAATACTTTAGGAGTCATTGGATTCATTTCATATAGTTTTAGATCTTGCATGGGATTAATTAACATTTCAAAGTACTCCAAATCATATCCCAATCTTCGTTTCTTCCAAACATGCTAAAATTGCTCAAGAAATGGACTAATCTTTTATTATAAATTCTGAAATCTAATTTAGCTTTAGAAAAAAAAAGTTTCTAAAAATGTCATGTCTAAACCCAACATGTGGGAGCATGTTCTTAAGATGAAAAATCCTCTTGCTGGTTTAGATAATTTAACTCATGCAATTTTTAATGATTTGTCATCTTTCTTTCAGAAACAAGCTTTCTTAGAATCAACATTTCTGATTTTCAGCCATTTAAATACGGCTGTTTTGAGATAAAAGTCAATGTTACCCACGTCTCCCATATACTTTGAAGAATGATTTTCATTTCATTTATATGATTTTTTTGAGATTTTTATTCAAGTCTCAAGCTTGTGGACTGCATATCTAACTGTTGTGCTTAATGATATGATAAGCACATTTGGAGAAAGTCCTACATTCCAATTAAAATCAATCTTTATGTGTAGATTATAAGATGTGTAATTACATTGAATGAATGATAATAGATTATGAGAGAGACAAGAATGAATGTTTCATATAGTTTCCTTTCTTATCTCATGCATTCATATTCACCCAAAAATCAATCGCACCACGTGCACATTCTCTATAAATTAAGTGATTCAATTTTGAGTTTCAAAAGGAGACCAAGTCATCTTGCAATAAGAATTCGAATAGCTCAGTTAATTTTCAAAGAAAACACAAGCATCACATCCCTAATCTTAGCCAAAACATGTTTTGAAAACAACACATTTTCTAACATATTGGAATTCATGTTTCATCAAAAGAACAAATTCTACTTAAGCAAAAACCCAAATTCCTCATCTCTTAGACCTAATCACACGATTTGGCAAAAAAAGATAATTTTAAAATCAATTCAGCTTGTTAAGGTAACATAGTCATTTTTCCAAAAGTTGATCATAAGACGATCACAATTTCAACCATAAAATCATCTTAAGTTCACAATAAAAAATTTAATTTTAAAATCTCCAATTTTCCCTATAAATTATGATCTAAAACATTAAATTAACTTTCAAAATCATGATGATTATCATTTTAAATCAATTTGTACCAATTCAAATGACATATTCAATCAAAAGGTCTTCAAATCACTTTGAAAATCCTCCAAAGATTCTTCAAATAACTGGTCAATACAAGTCATTTATCTCAATTTTACTACGAAACAAGTTTAAATCACTTGTTCGAAATGAACTTTTGATTCTCAAAACCAAAGCCTGAATGCACAAGCATATAGGATTTGCACCAATAATTTGTACATGATCCAAATAATCCTTAGTCTTTGGTCCAATCACCCTTGCTAAAGGCGTTAGGAACAGTTGGACCTCGTACCGATGGGTGGACCCCTTTCTCTTGAAATTTTTCTCAAAACCCAATTTGGTAATTTTGTTGATTCTCCATTCCGACTCCCCCGAGGATGGGGTGGGGTGCGAACATATAGCGATTATGGTGGGACCCATGATCGTCTGTCTAAGGATATTTGGATCATATGCAAGTTATTTTCACAATGTCGTATATCAATTGTACAAAATTTTTCATAAACATACATGCCGACATCATGTTAGTGTGCATTGAGGAGATTCCATGAACCCCTTTTACTTCTTTAAATTATCATACCCTTTCTCAATTTAGCATATGTATGGAGTCCATGTACGCTCTCAAATTTTCAAACTTATATCCTATGAATGTATGCAATAGAGCCGTCTATTTTGCATCTTCTCATGAGTTTTGAAAAACAAATCTTTACCTATATCATATCCTAGTCATCATGTTTTCGGGCTGTTTCTAGGACATTAGTCCAAGATATAGCCTTACAACTGGATTACCTAATTGGACTGAGAACTCCCTCTATTAGTACCAAAACAGACAATAGTCCTAGTATATTGATGGGTGAACAAAAAGAATTGGAAAGCCCAAATCTAGAAAACCCTTGGATGAGTCTATGCCAGTACTTTAGATTTTGTATATAGGCATACCTTGAATTTTGGATAAATCAAGAACAATTCACCCATTTATTCTCCATAGGTTCCAAGGCCAATTTTTCAAAACAATTGCTTGTTTGGATGCATGAGATGTAATTCTCCATAGGTTCCAAGGCCAATTTTTCAAAACAATTGCTTGCTTGGATGCATGAGATGTAATGTTTTACTCGTCTCCAAACCCATGTCTTAGCCTATTGCCAAAACTCTTCTCGAGTCTCTATTGAGTCAAATGTCTAATACTTTCTCTTGTCTAGATGGACTCAGAGAGTATTTTACCATATGACCACATCTTATTCGGGTCGTGTCAAGGTCGATCTGGACTTCACATCATCCCAAGTGGGGTCTACCTACCTCAGTAGTAACTTTAATGGTGTTCAACTTTTTGGTGTATGTTCCTGGACCACTTAGAAGACTGTGGCCTTGAAGAAGTAGCCAATTTTGCCATGCAGCCAATCAACGACAATCTAATTCATGCGATCACTGAAAGGTGGAACCCAAGGACCAACACATTCTGGTTTCCATGGGGTGAAATGACAATCACTCTAGATGAGTTTTCCAACAATATGGGTTTGCTAGAGCCAAAAGGTGACCCAGATGGACCAATTGAAACTAGTTCCTTGTTAATCAAGGCCAAGTCAAAACTCTCAAAGTAATCCTCAAACTCATGAACAAACAGAGCTGGCCCTTTCTAGAGAAAGATGGACATCAATACCTCCAACTACAAGAACTTGGTGAAACATATTCCCAATATGTCAACCCTACTTTACTATTAGTACAAAAACTCCATGGTAACGTGTACCGCGGGTCTCATCTTCTTCAACGATAAAGAACACATAATGGATTTGCACAACTCGCCTCTTCAGAAAATGGGGGCATGTCAAAGTCCACCACATATCTATAGCAATGACAGCCTTCGCATTCCTTTACCGAGGATTGACCAAATTTTCAATTGGGCATACAGATTTGATAGAAGGATGTGCCTTTGACATACAAGCATGACTCTACAAATATGTGGGACCGCAATTATGTCATTTTCAAAACATCGATGGCCAATTATCTAGTATGGAACACTACCATAAGAAGATGGAGGAAGTGGCTGACTCCGCCATCATTTGGTACTTCTTTGATCGAGAAGTCATCAAGTCAAGTTGCACCTACAACCCAGTCAGAGGAAGTCATCTATTGGCATCATTTTTCATAATTCAATACCATCCAGAGTGTTGCATCAAACAATTCTCACTACTCAAAGGTAAGGATATCCAGTTGAATCAGAAGGAGCCATCGTGGAGAGTGAACTGGATAATGAAGAGTGGTCCAGAAAGTACACCTATGCCCAACAACATTGGGAATCATTTGTTCACTTGTATCTTATTCTTGGTCCAGGGTTGACTCCTGAATATGTAAAAGGGAGGAATGAAATCTGCCCATCTATCCTTTTGTCCTAGATCAAGCCTAGTTCATTGTGATTAATCAAGCTGAACTTTGTCAAGATTTGTCAAGTTGTGTTAACTTTGTCGAGTCTTTTCGATCTCATTTCCCTTTCAATACACAATCAAAATTCGCCATTTTGTCATATGTACAAATGAACATCCGCTTTATGTTTGACACTAGAGGCCAACAAAGAAAGAGGATTGAGATGGAACTTGATCAACCTTTTAGTGGGAGACAAGGGAGAAGAATCTTTCTCAGATACACATCCCAGGATAGAGGCAAATGATCTAGAGTATGAAGAATACAAGAAATTTTGAAAATATATGATCATGTTCAATGAAGAGCAATCTCAGGCAGAGAGGGCCAAAAAGAGAGAGAAAAAGACAAAAATCTTCATTGAGCAATTCTGATTCTTCTGAAGATGCTACTACATAATCAAGTAGTGAGGAAAAATAAAAGATTCCCAAGAACAAGAAGAAGGTATAATGCTGGAAAGAAAATATCCAGAAGGTTGAAAAGAAGTTGAGTGCCTTTCAACTCAAAGGCAAGAATAAGGCCCCGTTTGATGCACATGAAAAAAACTATGCATCGAGGGGATTTTTACTTTTTTTGTACCGCTTTAATTAGTGTCATTAAACATAGATAAATTTACCATGCAAAAACCATTCAACCCGGGTAAACTTACCCTGGAAAAAGTCAGACCCTACAGGGTCCAACTTTTTTTTAGGGTTTTTTTTGGCCTATGAGGGCGTCTTCTCTTCACTACATCGTTTTTCTTTAGCGCCATGTTTTTCTCCACATCATTTCTCTTCAGCACCGCATCTTTCTCCTCTCAAAGATGAGCAAGGGATCCACCGAGAGTAGATCAGTGCCACATCATTCTCTTCACCGTTGTTTCCATTTCTCATCATAGAACAGCTGGTGGGGAAATTCTATTTCTTCATAGGTAAGATCCTTCGCCATCCCTCTTTCATGCATTTCTTTGTGGCTATAAATTTCTTTTCTTTCATAGAATAGGTGAGAAAGAGAAAAAGATGCGATTGAAGCATTTGGTCAAGTTTTATAAGAGACGACAGTCAATCTTCATGATTTTCTTTGTGTTGTTTTTGTTCCTTCGTAGAAGAGGGTGAGAGATGTCTCGTTCCACCTTTGTAATTGTTAGATTATGCTATTATATCATGTCTTCTTCAATACAATGAAATTTATCAAATGGATAGTGCCACGCATGTTGATTCTGTTATTCATTGGATTTTCAGTGTTAAACAAAAAGTCTATTACTCCTTGCATTTTCTTTTGATGACTTTGTGCTTGAAGTTGAAGATCCCAGCATCAGATTCTTGTCAAAGGCATGACCTTCATAAAGCCAGGTTTCAAGTGGCTCACGAATTTCTGCTTTTAACAACTGTAAATTTATTGTATATAAAAACTGGTTTTTAACTAGTTCTTGTTTTCATATTTTCTTCTCTCATTTTCTGACTTTTTTCTCTATAGATAAAAACATCTGTTCATAGTCCAAGCTCATTGGATTCTAAATTGGGGTTAGGCCAAAGTCATCGGATTTTGAATTGGGTCAATAACCAGATAAGGCTGACACATTGGCACATCTGCTTCAAGACAGTGGGTTGGGGGTAGTCAAAATTGACCAACACAGTTGTGGTTTGGGAAGTGTGGGAAGCATCCGTAACTACTTCTTGTTACCCACCGTCTTTTATTCTTGATCTTAGCAATCCTTCAGGCGTGGAAGTTTTGAAAGTGCTTTTCCGAGGAGAATAACAAAACATACTGTTTTTGAGTTTTGACAGCATCCATGATTCTATTCTCCATTTTTGCCTCCATCTTTTCCCTTGCCCTTTTGATTTTGTATGCCAGCTTGCTTCCTCTTTCTTTTTCTCCTTTTCCCTTGCAGATTCTAAACACATTGTTGTCAATTAATTATGAGCTTCTTTTCATCTTATTTGTAATATAAAAAGTTGGTCATGAGAATCTGATCTAGAATGCTTGTGTTTGGTATTTTGAGCTTCTATAAACATGATAAGATGCTCATTACATAAAAGACCAGTTGTAGACTACACACAGGAGCATGTGCAGGGCATCAAGATTTTAGCAGTCTTGTTTACTTGCAGTTTCCAGTGCTAATTGTTACTTAATCATGGATTTGATTTGGTTCGTTAACTAGGATAGAACTTGAGGATATTATAATCACACACATGCATGGAGTATAGTTGCTTCTTGAACAACATCATCATGTCACGTTGGTAATTTCTGCTAACCTGTTTTGGTAGCTTCTAACTGGCTTGGCAGTTGGCAATAAGATAGCATTTCATTATAATCAGAACAAAAAGTATTGAGCATTGCTTCTAAACTAAACAAGGTTGCTTTATGGACCTGAGGCCTGTTACATCCAAGTGGGTAATATCAGTTTTCGGAATACTAGAACTTCCATTTTCCTGCACAAGGAGCGCTCTACTAGCTGGACCTAGCATAGCTTTCCGTCAACTTGTAAATATGAGCTGAATAGTTTACAACTTACAAGTGATATTAAGCCCAAGCATTGTGACTAAGAGGAGTTAATACTTCTGTCAGTGCCTCTGCATATTAACTCTAAGTGTTTCTAGCTACTACTGTATGACTATGACACTACAATCAAATGAGTGAGGTTTGAATAGCTTGCCTAATGCCTCAGTATGTGAATGAGTTAAAGTTTGAGATTACCTTGTGTTAAGCATATTACCCATAGTGTTTCTAGCTATTGCACATACAATTTCACAACGAAGCAGCCTCAAGTAGTTTCTTTCATTTTTTGAAGCATCCTCAACTAATTTCTTTCACTTTTCTTACTTTTTAGCTGCTATTGTGATCATAATTTTTGTCATCCATTATCAGTAACATCGTATATGTGAATTCATAGGTTTCACTCGTTGAATGGTCTGAGTGTGAGTGCAAGGGGAAGGCTGGCTGGTTTCCTTCAGTTTATGTGCAAAGGCGGGAGAAGGCTCCATCTATTTTTTTGTTTATATGTTTTTCAGACAAATCTCTTGTCAAATGAATTTGTTGTTCAGCTGAGATAAATTTTTGTCAGATGCAGAAATAGCTTTCAAAGCTCTCAAACTCATGCCTTCAAGTGAAAATACAATGGTAAAATAATTTGTTTGTGTTAAAGTTTTCTTGTGCACCAAACATAGTTAAATTTTATCCTGTAAAAAACTTCCCTACCATCAAACATGGTCTGGAAAAGGACAAAGCAAATTTTTTCCTTTCGTACATTTTTCTTCAATTTTTTGCCATGCTAAATTTACTGCTCAATTTTTTACCTTGCCATCAAATGGTACCTAAAAGAAATTTTACCTACGAAGAATTTTATGAAAGCTTTGAAAATGAAAACATATCAAAAACTTGTCTAAGAAATTCAAAGGTGCATTTGTTCATGTTCTTTGCAGAATGTTACAAATTTCGCAACAATCATAGAGCTCTCTTTTGATGTTTCCCAAGGAGCTTGGAAGGAATTGCAGCACAATGGTATAGGGAGCACATTAATCCAGTTGAACTGAAAAAGATTGATAGACCGATCAACCTTTTCGTTGAAAGATCCATTCAGAATGTCGCAACTACACCAACAATCACCTTATTGTGTAACCAGAAACAGCGGCCAGGTGAGAAGGTCAAAGATTTTATTCAAAGATGGAGGTCTTCTTGAAATAAGATGAGAGATCCAATCTCCCAATCCCATGCATTGGGAATGATCACCAACAAATTGACACAACCATTAAGAGCCTCATTTCTAATGCTCCAATCAAATCTTTCATCGATCTCACTAAGAGAGCATAATGCATTGAGGCAGGAATTGAAAATGGAGCTTTTGATGTTGTCATCTCAGTAAAGTTCAAGGAAGATATAAAGAAAAGTAGTAGGAGTTAGAATGCTCCAATCAATATCATAGCCAATACTGCCGCTTTCAAAAAGGAAAGGGTAGACTATTCTAAGAATAAATGAGTAGTAGACAAAGCTAGCAGCAGTAGGAATGGCACTAAGAACAAACATGTTGGATGGGGATATGACAAGAAATTCATCCCATTAGAACATAGTTATGAAGAAGTCATGCACGAGCTGATTGAATGAAGCACTCTGTTTCTCTCAAAAGTTTCCATCCTTCCACCAATGATGGGGAAGAACAAACAACAACTTAACAAATTTCATCGTGCGCTCGGACATGATACAGAGGATTGCCTTGTGCTCAAAAATATTGTACAAGATGAAGTTGGCCAAGAAATATTCAAGGAAGTCAGTGAACAACTTGACATCCTCAAAAACCCTTTTCCTAAACATGGAAAAGAAACAACTGCAATGATCAGTTTGACAGATCATCAAGTCATGGTGACGAACAAAAGGGACAAAGCATCCTTGGATTGCTTTAATTTTCTTTCCAAACATGACAAGAGATCTATCAACGAACCAACTAGACAAGGCAAGCAAAACAGTTAGATAGCGGATGATCAAAAGAAGCAAATATGGGATCCTGAGCCTTTGGAAGTCATCTTCAGGAAATTAAACCCCCTACCCAAATCAAGAAGGAAAGATTTAGCCCTAACCGGGGAGATGAATTGGCTTTTGGACTATACAAAAATGGTCCAATCACACTTTATGATATAGATCTACCAAATGGAGGCACATTGCATAATGATGTCTTGCACATAGTGGTTGAAACAAAGGGTATCAGAGTTACCCATGTTTTAATTGATGGAGAAGCCAGCCTGAACATTTGTTCACATCAAATAGCTCACACATTAGGCGTAAGGCAAACTGTCTATACTCCATCATCAATTTTCATTCATAGATATGACAGATTGGGACAATCTTACATAGGTTGTGTATGTCTTGATCTAAATATCTCTGAGACATATCATCTGGTTTTATTTCATGTGGTGGATATAGAACCCTCATTCAACTTATTGCTTGGCAGACCATGGATCCATTCTACAAATGTGGTTCCTTCCACTCTGTATAAGTGCGTCAAATGGACTCACAATATGAAAACTATAACAATCTATGTAGAAGACAAACAGAATTGTCTTGTGCATCCAATGATTTTGGTACCAACATATACAATTGAAGTGCCTAGTATTTGAATCTGCAAAGAAGAATTATCTCAAGGTCTCCACAAATTGGCTATTCAGAAGCTGAAAAAACATATATGGATGGAAAAGGATACCAAGCCAAATCTGTCTGAAACAAATTACAAAGGTCATCCATTGTTCAGAAATTTCCACCAGATTGAGAAAGGATTGGACCTGCTCATGCGTCATGGCTACCTGCCATTCACTGGTCTTGGCAAACATAAAAATAGAACTAGGAACCAATTGCTTGGTCAGGACAGAGAGGCAAGCAGGCCCTGGGATGTCAAAGTTATGAAAAAGTGGACGTAGAAGAAGAATTCAAGCTACTACCTTTTGTCAAAGGCAATACCATAGGTGAATGTTCACCATCAATTTGAATCAATCAGTGCTTCAGCGAGTCTACTATCATTTTGTCATCTACTCATTATTTTGTCATAAAACAATTCGAAGAGTATTAGCTCTTACATATCAAAAGAGAGTTGAACCCAATTGTTGATGGTTTGGATAGTTTAGGCTCTACCATCACATTCAAACCTGAAGAATCTATTGGATCCTTTGAAGTCAGAAGACTCAAGCCACCATCTTATGTCATACTAGAACATATGCTATAAATAAAAAACAAAAAAACACCATGGTATCAAAACATCAAAGATTTTCTTTGAACAAAAGCACTTCCACCTGAAATATCTTGAAAAGAGCAAAGAGCTCCCATTGAAAAACACCATGGTATCATTCACAAAAACGTTTTCTACAGCTTTGGCATTCCACACGGTATCATTTTTGACAACAGTACTCATTTTAAAAATGAGAAAGTGCACAATCTCTGTCAAATACAACATCATTTTCTATCCAATATTACCCTTAAGGTAACGGTCACACAGAAACAACTAACAAGATCTTGATTTGTGTTTTAGAAAAGGACTGTCGAAAGAGGCTGAGATTGGCACAAAAAAATGCACAATGCACTTTGGACATATCAAACCATGATTCAAACACACACCAATACTACACCAGCCGAATTGGCATATGGAATGAAAGTTGTCCTTCCATTACATGTCTAAAATCCAGCAATGAAATTTCCCGCTCTTATTGAACTCTCAATCAGCAAGCATCAAAAAAGGAAACTTGCCCAATTAGAACTCTTAGATGAGAAAAGTCTAGAAGCTGTAGAGCATGTTGAAGTCTAACGCAAGAGAGTCACCCAACATTATGCCAGAACAGTCATCGAAAGAAAATTTCACATAAATGACCTTGTCATAAGATCTATGGTTTCACTCAAGAGTACACCTAAAGGAAAATGGGCACCAAACTAGCAAGGACCATATGTCATCAAAGAGGTTCTACCTCACAATTCTTATCAGCTAATTGATGCTGATGGGGTCGAAATCCTGATCCAATTAATTCTCTACATCTCAAGAAATTCTACACTTGAATTTGCAATTCAAAAATCTCAAAATGGTTGTGCTTTGATAAGCACATTCTTAGCAAATTTTCAAACCAACTAAGGGGCATAGTATCCCTTAGAGAAAGTTTTCAAAAATGCATCAAAATTTTCAAACTCAGCTCATGTCTTGAGAACAATCGTAAGGGCATTGGCTTGAGTTATGCAAGAAATTTCAATGAAATCGAGAGATTAACACATAGAAATTAGGGTTGGACCTTGGCAAGATGGAGGAAAATCTATCAAACAAAATGAGTTGAACAATGATCTCAGGGTTAGTGTATCTGTTCCTTTGCTTCAAAGCTCTATAGTTGCGGGTGGGCACGACTTATGCTTACGTCATGAAGCTGAAAGGCAATCCAGGAACATTTTGCTTATATTAAGTATCCTAAAACCATTTCAATTTGAGTAAGTAAGTCTGATAAGTGTTCCATAGTTGGTACCCTAAGGCCAACTGGTCTCGGAGTTACTGGCCCAAAGCTCGCTACAAGGGTTTAGAAGAAAACCTGATAGACTTGATATTGCATAAAACAAACTACACAAAACCACCAAAGCAACAGAACTCATAGTAACTTTTGGAGTGGTGAGGAATTTATCCCAAGAGTGAAGGGTGGTCCAAAAAGGAAATCAAAATTCAAAAACTAAGCCAACAGGTGAGAAGCTAAGCCAAAAGGGGAGAAAAAGCACTTGTCAATAGTCAAGAAGGCGCTAAGTTCAAGCTTCGAATGCAAAAACTTTCACAATTGTAAAATTTTTCAGCCAACGTTAATTCCTCTACAGAGTCTCCTATGAGGTAGAGGAAAATCTTCTTATTTCAGGTCTATGCCTAGCATTTCCCCTCCAGTGAGGACGGTTCAACATTATTTGAAAGATAGACTTTTCAAACAATTTGCAAAAATTTGGTGCGCGAATCTTTGCTATTAAGAAAAGTATGCAACTTTCTTAACTGCAAAGAGGGGCATCTGTTAACACCCCAAATTTTTCCACCTCAATTGATGGAAGCAATGTCAAAATTTTACGAAGGAATTTCACAAAAGATTGTGACAATTTGAAATTTTAAAGCCAATTTTTAATCTAAGCATAATTTAGATTCAAATCATGAATTTGACTCGTGACATGAATCCCAAAGCAGGATTACGAGTCTAGATCCTGATTTGGTACTCAAAATTAGACCCAAATTAGGATTTAAGATCATAATCCAAATTACAAGTGTCATTTGAAATCCATATCCATTACAAAATTTAAATCCAGTTTTAAGTCCAAAATTAGATCCAACTCAGGATTCAAAATGCTATGTGGGACCCACATGTGGGCCCCACCTGGCTCGTTTTTTCAGAAGCCCACCCAACAGGTCACACACCCGCTTTTTTTAATATCTTCTCTCAATTATTTCCAATAATAACAATGAGAAATGAATAACATTATAATTGAGTTCATAGGAAAAGATAGACATTTATCCTTCTCTCTCCCTGTTAACTAAAAGGAGATCCCCTAATTAAAAGAGAAGTCAAATTCCAAAGAAACAATAAGTGTTTCTAACCAACCTACTAATGGTAAGTAAACTCACCTAACCTACTCAATCTAAGTAGGTTTGACCTTGGCGGACCCAAATGTGGCGCCAACTTCATCAAAGGTCAGTCAACACGAGCTCAACTTAGTCAAAAGGGTAAGTCTATCCCATGATCCAATTAATGGACAAGAATAGACCTTGACCATACCAAATCTATTTTGACTAAACCCATTCGAAGTATAATTTAGCTCAATCAAGTGCTTTCTTAGCCCAAATTCATCAAATGACCTCAATCAAGTCAACTTCAGCTTGCAAATGAACTTTGACTTTGGTCAATTGATCAGATTTGATCCAATTTCGACAAATTTGCCCTTCCATGATCAAATTAAAATTATAGAACCCAAATTGGAATTCTATGAAAGGCAAATTTATGTTTCAATTTGTCAAATGTACAAAGCAAATGTTAAACTGAAAACCAATATTTCAAACCAAAATTTGATTCAATTGAAACCCATTTTCAATCAAATTATAGACAAAAATGCCCTTTGCAAACCAAATTTGCTGAAGTTTTCAAAATTTATTCAAATTCAAATGAAATTGTCAAAAATATATTCACAACTCAATAACATCTAGATTTGAATCATCACGATTCATGAGTTATGCGGTTCCTTGTTAAAATCTCACTTTGAGGTGTAAGATACGCATATATATATTATTATATATATGCATGTATAACCTCTTCTTCAAAATCAGTTTTCTATTTTAAAATTAGGTTGGAACATGTTTCCAAACTGATTTTAAGGAAAGAAAACTTCATTTTGATCTACGTACTTCAAAACTACAAGATCACTTAACATTTCATGTTTAAGTTTTATCAATTCCAACAATACATTCATGAAATGCATATATATTGCTAAATCAAACCATGTTTTCATGAAATTTAGCTTAAAACTCTAAATTTTAAGGTCTTGAAATATTAATTTTCAGCCACAAAGTTGCTATCTTTCATAAAACTTGAGAAAGTTCTAATCTCATTCAAACCGGCACCTGAAGAATACTTTAAGAGTCATTGGTTTCATTTCATATATTTTTAGATCTTGCATGGGATTAATTAACATTCCAAAGTACTCCAAAATCATATCCCAATCTTCGTTTCTCCCAAAAGAGAATATCCAACATGCTGAAATTGTTCAAGAAATGGATGAATCTTTTATTATAAATTCTGAAATCTAAATTAGCTTTGGAAAAGAAAGTTTTCTAAAAATGTAATGTCTAAACCCAACATGTTGGAGCATGTTCTTATAAGGAAAAATCCTCTTGCTGATTTAGATGTTTAACTAATGTAATTTTCAATAATTTTCATCTTTCTTTAAGAAACAAGCTTTTTAGAATCAACATTTCTGATTTTCAGCCATTTAAATGTGGCTGTTTTGAGATAAAAGTGGATGTTACCCACATCTCAAGTTTGTGGACTGCATCTCTAACTTTTGTGCTAGATATGATAAGCACATTTGAAAAAGTCCTACATTCCCATTAAAATCAATCTTTATGTGTTGAATATATGATGTGTAATTACATTGAATGAATGTTGAGAGATTATGAGAGAAAGAAGAATGAATGTTTCATATAGTTTCTTTTCTTAATTCAAGCATTCATATTCACCCAAAATCAATTGCACCACGTGCACATTCTCTAGAAATTAAGTGATTCAATTTTGAGTTGCAAAAGGTGACCAAGTCATATTGCAACAAGAATTTGAAGACCTCACTTAATTTTCAAAGCAAACACAAGCATCACATCCCTAATCTTAGCCAAAACATATTTTGAAAACAACACTTTTCTAACATCTTAGAATTCATTTTCATCAAAAGAACAAATTCTATTTATGCAAAAACCCAAATTTCTCATGTCTTAGACCTAATCACACGATTTGGCAAAAAAAGAGAGTTTTAAAATCAATTCAGCTTGCTAGGTAACTTAGTCAATTTTCCAAAAGTTGATCACAAGACGTACATAATTTCAACCCAAAAATCATCTTCAGTTCACAATAAAGAACTCAATTTCAAAATCTCCAACTTTCCCTATAAATTATGATCTAAAATGTCAAATTAACTTTCAAATCAGGACAATTATCATTTCAAATCAATCCATACCACTTCAAATCTTCTCCAAATTCTCTTGTTTTGAAGTTTTCGTGCAAAGGGTTGGATCATTGATTGCTAAGGGAAAATTGATACTTCTATAGCTCACTCTCCTATCCACCTAAAAACCACTTTCAGGACCGAGTTGGATTGGTTTGAATGGTTATAGATAATCCTCTTAGCAATAAGACACAAAAAACAATATGCCAAAATCAAAGCAAAATCACGATACAAGTCCTAAAATACCCTCATCTCCTTAACTAAGTGGAAATTCTAGATCCTTAAGTGCAGACAAGTTCAAAATTGTATTCTATTTGGTGGAGATACATATGCCTAAAAGTTAAAGAAAAATCATAAATAGAAACTACAAAGATGAACAAACACTCAGGAAAAACTATAACTGAACATCTCTTTTTTCCACGAAGTAAAAAATCTGAGAGCTTGCATCTTTTTGAAAGCGCTGCTCAAAATCTGTAGCAAAAGAAATGTAGGCATGAAACCAGTAACTTACTTTATGAGGTTGATGATGCATGTTAAAAGCCTCCTCTTTCATGATTCAATTTTTCAGTGTTGATGGCATACACTTATTAGTTGTTCGTAGTCAATGTCCAAAGCTTCTACAATATGGATGGGCTGTAAACATGCTTAAAAAGAGGCCAGGTGTCCTAGATGCAACGTGATGTAACTCGTTAAGACTTAAGATGAACTATAACCACAATATGCAGCTAACAGTAAATGCCTAATGATATCATTTATATGTTTGTAGTGGTTCATAATTCAACTCCTGTCAATTCAAAACCACTTGTTGTAGGGTATGCAAGTGAAGAAAAACCCTGTTAGAATTTCATGTTGTGTGACAACCTCCATACGCTGCAGACAGTCCATCCTCTTTGCTGCAGAAGCTTATTTTAAGATGAGACCTATGGAGGCATGACTTGCTATCAAATGTTGCAAGAAGTTTTAAGCAGTGTATGCACCAGACTGACAATGAGCACTTAACTATTTTTTATGATTTCGATTAATAGAAGAAAGAACCATGGGAAGGTCAAACTTAGTGAAAAACATGGACATACCAGTCATAGATACAATCCACAAAGCACATTATTTTCCAACAATCGCCTATGGTTCTCATATCAAGCACTTGAGATACAACGCAGAAGCTGCTCAACAATACCATGTTCTTCGAGGCCCAAAATGAAAGGCTGAAACAACGCGTCACTGGCCGTGTACCTCTCTTTCCCAATAGTTATTTCCTGGAACATAAAATTTACAGTGGGTAACTCAGGGTGATTATTATTATTATTGACAAAGAGCACTATCATGCATGTGTTTTTTCTAGTAAATCTTCTGTACACCCAAAAGTACATCATCATAGTGTTCAACTATTATCTAGATGTTGCATGCTTGATAAGCTGATGGCAAACCATAAACTGAAATAGAATCCTCAGGAACAAGCGTTAGAGCATTTAATTACAAGACGTACCTGTGGAAACATACACCCATCTTCTTCACGTTTACAAAAGTTGTTGATATGACCATTGAAGCACAAGAAGCAATAGCATTTGATGGACAGCCTGTAAAGGTAAAAAACGAATTAATTTTCATGAAGAAAAATGTGCATGTGCATCATGAGAAAGAAGAAAGTTACTAAGGAAAGTGGGGGATCCAAGTTTCCTAGAAATAAAACACAATTATGATGATATGTCTTTTAAAAAGTTTCAAGAAGCTAGTAAAACAAGCTTATGCAAGAACATATTTCTGGACTCATATCTGGATCTGAACTTACAACTTAAGAGATTTTGGCATATCACATGTACGACAATATGTACTGTAATGTAAATGTACATATAATAATATGTATACTTATTTTATAATATTATTATTATACAAAATATATGTATGATACACATATATTGTAATATGTAATGCATTTGTTTATATATATACAACATGTACGACAATTTGTACTATAATGTAAATGTACATATTATAATGCTACAGCACATTTAATGCATAAATTATATAAATATATTATACATATCATATATATATACCATATGTTATATTGTACAATATATAATATATATTATGTACATATTATATGTTATATTGTATAAAATATAATAAACATTCACAATGTGGCTACGCCACTGGCCTAAGTTGTCCCAACCCAAGCTGGTGCGCCCCAGTTCGAGCCCACTGCTAGTGCGCATTCTAGTCCAGTCAGCAGCCCTTATGACCCAGCACTAAACTCCATGCAGGTTGCCACCTCAACCAGACTTGGTGCCATTTTAGGTGACCCATCCCAGGCCCCCACATGCTGGCGCCTACCTCCCATGCATTGCCAGCATAGATGCCATGCGGTTTCCCATATGGTCTTCATGTGAGCCAGCCATTCATGCCATTTTTAGAGTGCCACTTCAGCCGAACACATGCCACCTATGCACCAACCAAACACAACATCAGCTCTCCTTTGTGTGCCAGATCTGTGCAGGTTCTAGGAATGAAACCCTCCTTAATTGATGCCGTCGTGATTAGGAAATCTCTTTAGAAGGGAATTTCAAATTTGAATTTAGTTTTTGAATTGTTTCCTTGCAAAGGCCAGACATGCATGTGCTTATGTAAGCATGCCTTCATTCATTGTTAGACTTGTACAATCTGAAGAATGATAATTTAGCATCAGATTTGTCTCTCTCCGGTTTCATCCCTTGTGTGTCCCATCAAGAGCCGCCACTGACCGCCGGATTTGCTGCTGTTGTTCACCATTCGCTGCAGCCATCTGAGTACCACCACCCTCTTTCCTCTGTCCTCAATCCCAAACCGTGCGACAACATTCCACGACCATCCTTCTAGGTCCATGCATTGCAGCTTCTCCCTTGACGTGGAGCTCGCAAGCAAGGAGACCGTACAGTCACTCTGTCAACAACTCTACCCTAGACACAGAGCTCTTTTAAGGAATCGTGCAACCTAGGCCCTGATCTACTCCATCAACACAAAATCCAGCCGATCGGAAGACCTATACATCCTATTATGCAGAAACACATTCATCATTTTCCCAACAAATCAACCACACCAAATGACGACAGACCTTTGCGATCCATATCCATTCAAAAACTCTTGAAGTGAGCTTTCCAACAAGATATTACATGCCTCAATCAGAGTCCGAACGAGAGAGTTACATCGATTCATCTGGCAACTGTCCTCATCTGTGGCTTTTCCAGCAAATCGTCCTATAACGGTGTAGGATCCCTGCATGCCTATACTCATTTAAAAGGTCTTGAAATTATCTTCCCAACAACATATTACACGACTCAACGAGACTTCAGACAAAGGAGTTACAATTTTTTTTAATTTGGTTGATTGTGCATCAGATAGAATTGGCTCCTACGTCTGTTTCTGTTTGACAATCAATCTACGGCTTTCAAGTGTCATATCTCCCTTTTTGTACTCGCATCATGCTTCAAATTTGCAGGTCTGTGTGGCAGCTACAGAACGTTGTCTTGATCCAATTCCTCTAGTGCCAGCTATTTTGGAGAAACTGATCCAGGCAAAATTGCCCAAGAGTTGATCAATGGATCTGATGGTTTGAAAAATATCTGATGCATTATTCTGCGGGCCAACAGGTGGTCATTCGCATACTGGCCTGTGCATGCTTCATTGTCACCATTTTTTTTCTGTATTTCCCAAGATCATGCGTATGGAATTTTGTTAGGGATAGAAGTCTTCCACAAAAATTTTAGACATTTTCTAAGTTTTCCTTTTACTTAACGTAAAACAGGCCTTGCTGTATGCAGCTTGTGTGGGCCACTGTCAGAGGAGTTTGGCAGTTCGTTTGTGTTCTCTTGGGTAATACGGCATTGAAAACTGAGCTCTTTCCATCACATGCTCCCACGTTGTGATGGGACAGTCCAACTTTCTTCTCAAAGTTGAATTGAGAAGGCTTTTTTTTGTTGCTTAAAGCGAGATACTGCTCAAGGATTTGTTGTACGCGATAACTTACTCTGGTTGTCTTTTCATATATACTTGTATAGTGCACGCAGCGCTCGTTGGTTGTTCCAGGTTTGTATAGTTACCAGCTTAGGTTTTTGACATTGTACATTCGGGTTATGGAGCTTGTTAGAAACTTCCAAGGCAGTTCAGCACTATCTTTCTGCGGTGAGTACATGACATTTTCTTTCTTTTTTCCTTTCTTTCTTTCTTTGTATAAACAAGCTATGGTAGCAGATCCGACCACATGGCAGTGGCATATTGAATTTCTTTAGATTGAAGTTCTCAAGTCCAGCCCCAGGTTGGTGATTGAAACTCTTGTTGACAAAAGGTATGTTATTTTGGTCAATCTACATAATTTCGGTTGCTTTCTCAAAAACATTGCCGTCCAGGCTGTGCTTGCAAACGAACAGTTGGAGTGAGAATAATGCGTTTAGAAGATGGCAGCTGCTAATTTGTGTTTGCCCAGTGTGTGGCAGTAAAGATCTCAGTTTGTGGTGATATGTTCTCTTTTCATTTTCAAAATCTACACAAATACCCCCTTAATTAAGGGTGGGCAGTGGGCTTGCAATTTGACATTGGAGCTGGCCCAAAATTTTTTATTTCAACTCCATCAACGTAAGCAGTACATGCATGAACAGTGTGTGGACATGATACTCCCTTTTTCCTAGTGGACCCCCATCGTGATGCAAGCCTTATTTAGCCCTGCCTTTAGGATTCCAGGGTGACGTTCGGCCAGGGGGCAGTAGGACTGCCTTGCAGCCATGGTTGGTGCGGTGGTCATGCTCACGAAAGTGGCGACTTTGGTTGGCCATGATTTTGATTGTTGGAAGATTTTTAACTATAAGTTGTCGGCTCAGTTGACAAACATAACACGACAAACATTCATAACTGCTTCAGGCTTTCAGCCAAGCATCCAAAGGATGCACACCAACAATCACCTAGGGATAGAGATTTCATTCAAAATCAAGTCAAAATAACAAAACTAAAAGGTTCTCATCAAAATGTATCTAACATCTAAATAGAACTAATTTCCGTGATACAACACCTGTCTTTTTTTGAAATTGTACCACACCATTTCCATGAGAACTAAAGTAGATAAATCTCACACCTCGGGAGTCCACACAGGGCAATGTATTCATCTTATTTTCAGAAGGGAAATCATTTATTCAATAGTTTTAGGCTTTAGCTGCAAACATAACTGCTAGCAGCCAGCTGTTGGCATCTATGGTATAGTGAATGCTTTCCCTCAAAATCACCTTCATCTTCCTGCTAATTCTAGGATGTTGCTAAAAGGCAGAACTCCAACATGAAACAATGATAACAGTTACAGTATACTGGGAAAATGTATTTATCTTTTTATGAATGAAATGGCCAACCTCTAAACCAGTACGCTATGTACCCTTGCCAGAAGCGTTGCTTCGTTGGATCTTAAGCTTATAGTTTGTGAAGCTTGAAATTTCAATAAAGTACCTCATCAAGTAGGAAATCAATAGCTGCATCATCATCAGCAATTTCTTTAAGAGGCGCTCCAAGGAACTGCATGTCCAACTGGATTTGCTGAAATCCACTGTGGTTAAAAGTCTCGAGTCTCACAAACTGTACAAAGCTTTTCAAGCAGAGTTTCACAATGGTTGAGATCACTGACTCCTGTAAACAAGGAGCAGAAACATTTATATTTTTTACATGGACATGCCTATATTCAATAACATATCCAGAAATCAGTTACATATTACCTGCATAAACTCAATTTTTGTGAAGATCTCCATTTTTGCTTTAAAATCTTAGCAAGATGACTTTCAAGCAGTTGGCTTTGAACTTCCTGTGTGTGCTAATTTTTTCATCCCGAAGAGGGTTACCGCGAGAGGAATTTGCACTACCAGTGCTGTCAGAGCGATGATGCATTGGCGTTGAGCAGCCAACTAAAATCTGCTTGACTTCGCTTTCTGCAGCTTGCAGCTGGGAACAGGAAAATATATGATAATCAATGATGGCGTGTCATCTACTCATACATTCAGAGAAGAAACTTGAATTTTCCCAGTTAGGTTACAAAAATAGTTTCTCAAAAATTTAATACTATATTCTTTTACTTCTACGACATGTATATTACCAATAAATACTACTGAAACTTATGAATACTCTTCTCCCTTCTTTTCAGAACATGCAAAGTGCAAGATCAAGGACCAATCAAATTGACTAAATTCTTTTGTAACTTGTTAAAACATAACATAAAATTGACGACCACTATTGATTGGAAACACTACCTCTAGTTTGCACCCAGGAACTGAACTCAAGAAATTTCTGAGAAGATTATGATTGCCCCATTGGAAGCTCCATGATTAGATATGCCTTATCTCCTGTATATTGCAAGAACATTGAAAAGCCCTAAATAATAATAATACAGAAACCAAAAACCCAAAAGTGCATCGATGAGCCATAGCCAAATTTAGCCATTATGATCCATGTGCTATAGTAGAGGCCCACAGGGCATGGAAGATAGTACATGTCACTTAACACCAAATAAAAAAAAAAAAGCCTCGTAGCCAAGTAACTTTAGCTTAAAGAGCACAACGTATGATTTACCTCTTTAAGAAGCAGGTCTATGAACATGTGAACTTCTCAGGGCTCCTTATGCTATGTAAAATTATCAATTATGAAGAAATAAGTGCCCGAACATAACATGACTTTTCTTTTCATCCTTAGGCAGAAAAAAGGTTGATGCATTTCAATTACCTTGATCCAATTTGGTGTGGTAATCTGCTTTTTCAGAAGCAGAGATATTTTCTGTGTTTTCGTATTGACATACTGCAGAAGATGACAAAGGTAAGAAAGAGAATTTGAACTACTTAGACCTGAATGAAACAAATTAATCATCATGAACCTTCTACATTTCTTGAATCGATTTCAGTCCCAACATGTCCTCATATCCTTTCTCAAAATCCACCAAAATTAAAAAATCAACTAATATACACGTAACAAATACCAAACTTAACAGTTGAAACTGTGCAGCATAATAAATAATAAACTTTGAGCCTTCCAGCTTTTTGTCCTTTTTTGTGTAAATTTAAAGCCATTTATTTAATAAAATGGACATATTGGAGAAGAAGTGTTATCTACATCCTTCAAAACCAGTCATGCTCTCCATATTATACATTTACGTATACGTTATATAATATCTACTACATTTATGCTGTCGTATATACATTATATACAATTATATATAATATTTATGTAATGTACATATATAAAACTATTATATATACATATACATATAACTATATACTATTTATGTCATATACTACAATATTATATACATACAACTATATGTACATAGTATATACACAATATATTACATGTATTACATATATCTAATATATACATAAATTTATTAGATCATGCACGACATCCTTGGACATTGACACTTTCAAACAATAAGTTGTGCGGCAAAAATTTATTTATCAAAAGAATCAAGTTGTCACAGGCTGACTTTTTCAAACCTATTTGGCCCACGTGGAGCTGAGGGATAGTCGGTCTGCAACACAAGTGAAGGCATTGAAAAATGAAAACCAAGCAACTAATACAACAAAGCACCTAAACAACCCATGTCACAATGAAAGTGAAAACTAAACATGACACAATGCTGAAAACCACTAAAGTGGAAAATGAAGAAGATTGAACTACAATAAAATCAAACCAACAATTGCCCAACTCAACAAAACTAAATAATCAAACTAAACCAAAATAGGATCATACTGAAAACAAATCAAGCCAATGACCTTAACCTAAATCTGGGTTATGTTGAAGACAAGCGGTTAAGATGGAATAATGGGTCAGGCTTAATCACTTATCCCAAATGATATAAAAAGAAAATGAAATTCGTCACATTCAACATGAGTTGACTAGGTTTGAGGAGTTTCTTCTATCCCATGAATGGACTAATGGTTTGGTAATGGAATGGTCAACATCTTTCAAGGCCAAAGGGAATTGGTAATGAAATGACAAACATCTTTCAAGACCAAAGGAGATTGGTTACTTCCTCCTATGACTAGAGATATCAAGTTTTTACTTTGAAATAGTTCAAAAAATGATCAATTTAACAAATAACCATGAGTGATCGTGTGCAAATAATATGGCCTTCATTGACACAGTACCGTACAAGCATTAGGATTCATTACGCGTTAATGCCGTCAAATCTCTAGAAGGGATGTCTTTCAATTTCCAAAATATGAATATAAAGGAATCATCCTCAGCATCTTAGGTAATCAAAAATAGGAGAAGATATTGACTCTAGAATCGCACATCTACCAAAGATTGTCACATTCAATTCTTACGAGTTAAGCCTTCATGCCTTTCATCTCTTGGCAGACACCTTTTGCTTTTTTTTTTCTTCTTGTTTTTTTTTCTTTCTTTCTCTTGCATTCAGCTTTTGCCTTTTGATTTTTTTTTTAAGCCGACCTTCACCTTTGAGGGAACACCTCACCACCCCAAAGGCTACTACGAAGCTCCACCGCTTTGGTGGTTATGTGTAGCTTTGTCGCGTATCCAACCTGCTTCACCTTGTAGGTTTTCGACGAGACAAAGGTTCATAAGTCATTATCTTCGCGGTATAAACATAAATCACCTATATGCCTACCTGGTACTCTTGATTACTAACCCAGAGGAACGACTACACAAGCCCCAAGCCCATCTCTCAACTCTCATTGTGCTACCTGCCAAGTTCTTTTAGAACATTTTGGCTTCTCTATCAGGATATTTTCCTGCTAAATCCATGTAGATGCTTGATTACTAAAGTCAATAGCATTTCCTAGTCTTGAATTTCTCAACTTCACAGGACTTTTCCTTACTGCTCATATCCACGATTTTTTCAAGTTTCATCTTCCATTGTTTGGCAACAAAACCTTGAAATTTTATCCTTATACTCAAGGAGGTACTAATAATGAAGAAAAGCCACATTATTGTGTGAGAAGACACTTTTAAAATGTTTTTAAGTAAAACTGAAAATTTTCACTTTTACAAAAAAATCTTGACATCAAATGGTATATCACCAGGAGGAAGGAATTCAACTCTAAAGAAGAGGGTGAATGCAAAGCAGTATAGGTTCGTTGAGTAGAAAAATGAACTTCAACTCTCCTATAAAAGTATGGACTTCTATAAAAAAGGTTGGTTTAATGGTGACGATTTTCCATAAATGTTGGGTCCTCAACTGATAGTTAGTTTTACAAATGGTTTAGGTTAAGCTCTTATCTTTTTCCAAAGGAAGCCCAAGATAAACCAATCCTATGTGGTGGGTTTTGTAAAATCATCAAGTGCATGATAATGACAACTATGGGATTGGACTCTGTTAGACTCTAAATGTACGACTATCCAGCAAAGTTTGATCGGTCTTGTGCCCTGGCAATCTTCTCCAAATTCTCTTGTTTTGAGGTTTTCGTGCAAAGGGTTGGATCATTGATTGCTATGGGGAAATTGATACTTCTATAGCTCACTCTCCTATCCCCCTAAAAACCACTTTCAGGACCGAGTTGGATTGGTTTGAATGGTTTTAGATAATCCTCTTAGCAATAAGACACAAAAAAACAATATGCCGAAATCAAAGCAAAATCACGATACAAGTCCTAAAATACCCTCATCTCCTTACTATGTGGAAATTCTAGATCCTTAAGTGCAGACAAGTTCAAAATTGTATTCTATTTGGTGGAGATACATATGCCTAAAAGTTAAAGAAAAATCATAAATAGTGTTGAAATTAGAGGAGTTTATGTTTCTAGGTGGTTCTTTGTAATATTAAAGAGCTATTAGATCTCTTTAATATTTTCTTTATTTTAGATTGATGTACTCTGTAAATCTCCTTTCTACCCTAATCTCTTTATAATAGAGATTAGGGTTAGTGAATAGATAACGTTTTCTCTCTCTCTCCACATCTCTAGGCAGCAACATGGTATCAGAGCCACGGACGTGACTTGTGACGTGAAGCAAACAGCCGGTGACAGGCAGTGGACGTCCATGCATCTGGCGACGTGAATCAAACAGCCGGTGACCCTCCTTCTCCTTTCAGGCTTTATCTCTTCCACCTCCTCCATCTCCTTCCCCTTCCTCCATCTCTTTCTCCTTCACCTCTCGCCTGTTCTAGTTGACTGATTTCCAGCAACGGAACAGTGTGGAGGAGTCTATTCACGCTAGGAGATATGTGTGAATAGACTCCAGTCATGGATTTTCAAAAGTATATATATTATCGCAGCTGTGTGGGAGTCTGCGCTGATTAATCGCTTATGGTTTGATATGTTCTATGATCAAAGCAGCCAAGTGGAGGACTGCTCTCTAGGATTTCTGTGGCAGCTTATGTTGATTGTTTTATCTGTTGTCGTTATTCATGATTTGTAAAAGATAATCTGTGGTACAACAACGTTAGATGCATAAATAGACAAGTTGTTGGTAGGAGCAAATAATACAAGCAGTGGGGATTTGTTTTCAGTTGTGGGCTTGCTATTAGTAACATTTTTTGTCTTTAGATTGTTGTTTTCTTTGTCATGGGGTTGCTGTCAATTGTTGGACAGCAGTTTGGTTGTTGTTGCGCATCTAACGTTGCCGTGTGGGACGTTTGTTCTTGTTGATTAGTCTCTTTTTTAATAGATATATATATATATATATTCTCTTGCTGGTGGTGGTTGATCTCTTGTGGACAAATTTATGATGGCAGAAAATCCCAAAATTGACTTTTGTCATGAGGTTAAGAGTGGTGGAAATCCATTATGTTATGGTTCTACTATAAAGTTAGATTGATCTAACTATGAGATTTGGTCTCGTGTGTTTACGATGTCTACATCTGTGATTGGACATTAGAAGGAGCATGTTATAGAAGAAAATGAGCCTATTGAAAAGAGTGAAAAATATGGTTCATGGAAGGGAGATTGTAATATTGTCATGTCATGAATCATGAATAGTGTGCAACCACAGATTGCATCAACTATTGCATACTATACCTCCGCCAAACAAATGTGGGATTTCTTGAAACAAACTTACTCAAATGACAAGAATGTTAGCAAGATATTGCAGGTGGAGGAGGAATTACTTAATTTGCAACAGGGTGACCAAAGTCTTGCTCAGTACTTCGCTTCCCTCAAGTCTATCCATGAACGACTTAAAGCATTACGTCCCCCATGTCCAACATGTCATAAGACTCATGGTGAACAGTCTATGGCTGCAAAGTTTCTACAGGGCCTCTCCCCTGAACATGCAGTAGCAAAGGCTCAGATGCTGACTGGAGCAGAAATCCCTGACTTAGTGTGACCTTTCTTAGTCATTTAGTGATATCCATGCCTCTACCTTGGTAGCCTCAAGAGGTCGTGGACGCAGTTCATTCAGGGGGAGAGACATAGGTTGAGGGTCAGGAGCAGGTCGGGGGAGATTTCAGTGCACCTATTGTGGGAAAATAGGACATTTAGAAGACAGATGTTGGGATAAACATGGTCGTCCTTCGCCTGCATCCCTAGGAAGAAATATTGCATCTAAGCAGGGCAAGAATTCTTTACAGTCTCCTATTGGGTCTATTCAGGCAGCTTCATCAGTTGTAGATGGGTCTTCATCTCCTTCTCACCCTGAGACAGTGATTGTGAGTATCAACAAGTCAGAGTATGAGGACTTCCTAGCACACAGATCTATTCAGTCGTCGGCCTCTACAGTCATGATAGACAGTGCTATGTCTGTTGATACTGTCCCACATGATACATGTACTACTTGGATTATTGATTCAGAAGCATCGAGACACTTTTGTAGTAGACCTTCTATGTTTACTGTGCTACACTCATTACCTGAGCCACGTCATGTGAAACTTGAAGATGGTAGATGGTCACCTATTATGGGTTATGGTGATATCAAGATTTCTCAGTCTATTACTATTCCTAATGCGTTATATGCTCTTAAGTTTCCAACATATTTGTTATCGGATGGACAATTGATTAATGACTTACATTGTCATGTTACGTTTGACTATGGTTTATGTTCATTTCAGGACTTGCAAACTGGGAAGACGATTGGTGGAGGCTATGAGAAAGGGGGCATCTAATTCCTCTCGAATCCAGTGGATATTGCAGCATCATCGATCACCTCACTGTCCTCCTCCTGCCAGTGGCATCTCAGACTTGGTCATCCATTTGTCTCCAAGCTCCGTCACCTTCTTCCTCATCTTTCAGTACCAGAGTTGTTCTAGTGTGAAGCCTGTCAACTTGGCAAACACACCCAAAGTAGTTATTCATCGAGTCTTAGTCCGTCCAGTTGTGGACTTTTTGATCTTCTTCATGTTGATGTGTGGAGTCCTAACAGAGTTGCTAATAGGTCAAGATTTTGGTATTTCATTGTCATTGTTGATCATTATTCTCGAATCACTTGGGTCTTCCTTTTGAAAGAAAGGTCTGAAGTAGTATGTATTCTCAAAAATCTTATTATTGAAATAAAGACCCAGTTTAGTATTCTTGTTAAAAGCATTCACATTGATAATGCCCTTGAGTTCAAAGCCTCTACCTTAATGAAGTTTTACTCTGATAATGGCATTTGTCCTTAGCTTACTTGTCCACATACCTCCCAACAAAGTGGAGTAGCTGAGCGTAAACATCACCAACTCTTAAATGTAGCTCGTTCCCTAATGCTTCATATTAATTTACCTGCATACTTTTGGGGGGATGCCATACTCACTGCCTGTTATTTAACCAATCGTTTACCTTCATCCTCTATTGACAATAAGGTTCCCATTAAACTTATGCATCCCCAACGACCCTTATTTCTAGTGGCTCCCAAAGTATTTGGTTGCACATGCTTTGTTCACATACTTGGACCCACACGTGATAAATTGGGTACCCAAGCCATTAAGTGTATCTTTATAGGCTACTCTCGAAACCATAAAGGCTACAAATGCTTTGATCCCTTGACTCAAAAGGAGTATATCAGTGCAGATGTCACATTCTTCGAGTCTCAGCCTTATTATAGCTCATCTCTCATTCGTACTGAGATGCCACAATCACCAGACCCACTACCTATTCCTCATATTCCTTTGGAGTCATTCTCGTTTGAATCTCCTTCTAAAGACTCTCCGACTGTAGTGTCCAAGTTTCGTGATCCTCCGCTGGTCTACACACTTCGACAGGACCCTTCTCATGATCCTTCGCCAACCACTTCTCAGGAGGTAAGTTCATCTGAAGTGAGTATCCCTAGTCCATCTGATCCCTGTGAAGACTTACCCATCGCTCTTCGCAAAGGCAGACAACAATGTACTTTGCATCCTATATCTCATTTTGTGTCTACTGACGGTGTTGGTAAAAGTATGCAACAGTTTATTCAAGCTCTGGCTGCTCATACAGTTCCTACAAGTCACCAGCAGGCTTTATTAGATACCCAATAGAGACAGGCTATGCAAGATGAGATGGATGCTTTAGTTCAGCAAGGCACCTAGGAACTTGTTGATCCTCCTTCTCATTGTGACATTGTTGGTTCTAAGTGGGTATTCACAAAGAAATATAATTCTGATGGTTCTATGGAATGATACAAAGCTCGGTTGGTTGCTAAGGGCTATACGCAGACCTACGGTGTGGATTTCTTTGAGACCTTCTCTCTGGTTGCTCGGTTGGGAACCATTCATCTTATCATTTCTGTGGCTGTACACCATGACTGGCACATGTATCAGCTTGATGTCAAAAATGCCTTTTTGTATGGTGATCTCGATGAGACTCTCTATATGCAACAACCACCAGGGTTTGAATGACAGGGGGAGTGTGGCAAAGTGTGCAAGCTGAAGAAAGCTATTTATGGACTCAAGTAGAGTCCTCGTGCATGGTTTCACAAGTTTTCTGAGGTAGTCTCAAAGTGTGGCTTTGCGAGATCTCCTCTTGATCATTCTCTGTTTAACAAGAAGGCTTCCAGGTGTATAATAGTTCTAGTGGTTTATGTTGATGATATTATCCTAATAGGTGACTCTGATCAAGAAATTTCTGATGCAAAGTTGTTTCTTCAAAAACACTTTGTGACGAAAGATCTTGGTCCATTACGATATTTCTTGGGAATAGAAGTTGCTCGCAATAGGGATGGTGTGGTTCTCTCTCAACGGAAGTATGTTCTTGATTTATTGCAGGACACAGGGATGCTAGAAGCTAAACCAAAGCTCTCCCTATTGGTGAAGGCCTTTTGGGAGCTAAACCAATGCTAGGAGCTAAACCAAAGCTCTCCCTATTGGTGCAGTGGGAAAGCTAAGTCAATTTATGGAAAAACCCAGGAAAGTTCATTGAGATGCTGCCTTGATGGTGGTTAAATATCTGAAATCGTCTCTTGGCAAAGGCCTTTTGTTCACAAAAAGCAAGACTCTGGAAGTGGAAGCCTATAGTGATGCTGACTATGCTGGCTCAGTCGAAGACAGGAAGTCTACCACAGGATTTTGTGTATTTGTGGGAGGCAACCTCATATCATGGAGAAGCAAAAAACAAGGTGTGGTGTCAAGATCTAGTGCAGAATCCGAATATAGAGCTATGGCTCAAACTACAGCAGAAATGACTTGGGCAAGATCCATGCTATCTAGCCTAAGTGTGTCGATTCCACTTCCTATGAAGATGTATTGTGACAATTGAGCAGCCACATACATTGCAAACAATCCAGTTTTCCACGAGAGAACCAAACATATTGAAGTTGACTGCCATTACATTTTGGATCTCGTTCAAGCAGGAACCATTGCCACTATTCCTGTTCCTTCAGAAGATCAAGCTGTGGATGTCTTCACCAAAGCTCTCCCTATTGGTGATTTCTCTAAATGTTGTGGCAAGCTGAGTATGTTTAATATGCATGCTCTAGCTTGAGAGGGAGTGTTGAAATTAGAGGAGTTTATGTTTGTAGGTGGTTCTTTGTAATATTAAAGAGTTATAAGATCTCTTTAATATTTTCTTTATTTTAGATTGATGTACTCTGTAAATCTCCTTTCTACCCTAATCTCTTTATAATAGAGATTAGGGTTAGTGAATAGATAATGTTTTCTCTCCCCAACTCTGACGTCTTCAATGCTTTCTCTCTCTCTCTCCATGTCTCAAGGCTGCAACAAATAGAAACTAGAAAGATGAACGAACACTCAGGAAAAAGTATAACCGAACATCTCTTTTTTACACAAAGTAAGAAATCTAAGAGCTTGCATCTTTTTGAAAGCACTGCTCAAAATCTGTAGCAAAAGAAATGTAGGCATGAAACCAGTAACTTACTTTATGAGGTTGATGATGCATGTTAAAAGCCTCGTCTTTCATGATTCATTTTTTTAGTCTTGGTGGCATACAATTATTAGTTGTTCGTAGTCAATGTCCAACGCTTCTTCAATATGGATGGGCTGTAAACATGCTTAAAAGAAGGCCAGGTGTCCTAGATGCAACGTGATGTAACTCGTTAAGACTTAAGATGAACTATAACCACAGTATGCAGCTAACAGTAAATGCCTAATGATATCATTTATATGTTTGTAGTGTTTCATAATTCAACTCCTGTCAATTCAAAACCACTTGTTGTAGGGTATGCAAGTGAAGAAAAACCCTGTTAGAATTTCATGTTGTGTGACAACCTCCATACGCTGCAGACAATCCTTCCTCTTTGCTGCAAAAGCTTATTTTAAGATGAGACCTACGAAGGCCTGACTTGCTACCAAATGTTGCAAGAAGTTTTAAGTAGTGTATGCACTAGACTGACGATGAGCACTTAACTATTTTTTATGATTTCGATTAATAGAAGAAAGAACCATGGGAAGGTCAAACTTAGTGAAAAACATGGACATACCATTCATAGATACAGTCCACAAAGCACATTATTTTCCAACAATCACCTATGGTTCTCATATGAAGCACTTGAGATACAGTGCAGAAGCTGCTCAACAATACCATGCTCTTTGAGGCCCAAAATGAAAGGCTGAAACAACTCGTCACTGACAGTGTACCTCTCTTTCCCAATAGTTATTTCCTGCAACATAAAATTTCCAGTGGGTATCACATTTTTTAAACGCGACGATATGTATTGTACAATTCGGGCCCGTACAAGAGTTTCCGTCCATTGATAGATGAGTTGAAGTTTACACCATTCTCACAGATACAATGTTTTTTCCAGAGAAATGATGTGAATGTTAAAAACATAATTTAACCTGTTTTTTCCCCATGTTTTTCGTTTCTCTTTTTGACGTTAATATCATCATGGATTGCACGTTAAATGCATTATTTTGTATTTTATTTTTATGTTTACTTAATTTTTAGAATATTTTTCATTTAAAAAAAAATTATTCATATTTGCTCTCCCGAAAAGAACAACTTTACCACTGAGAAAATCCTCTACTGTTATAACTAGAAGAACAATACTCTTGACAATGGTTTACGCCTTTTGATGTGATAAGCTGAATCAGCTGCAAAGAGTGGTATATGCTAAGGGCTGGTAAACAAGCTGAAAAACGCAAAGATATAAGTGTTGCAGCTTGCCTGATTGTGTTAGCTGTCTAAAGCTTGATCTTTGATATCCTGAGGTGAAAATGAGTTTGCAGTCAAGATGGGTAGAAAAACATAGTACAATTGAAAAATTGGAGCTAGAACTTTAGGTCTATTCAGTAGGCATTAGTTGTATCATGAAACCTGAAGTTTGAAAGAGTTATTATTCTGTCTACGTGATGTAAATACATACTTCGTAATTCATATTACTCCCTATCTGGGTGATGTAAATTATTTGTTCATAAAAAGGACTTCAAGAGGTATAGTTGTTATGGTGATATATGTGGACGATATTATTTTAGCTGGTGACAATGAACAAGAAATACAAGACACAAAGAAGTAATTACAACAGCACTTTGTTACTAAAGGTCTTGGCTCTCTATGTTACTTCTTGGGGATAGAAGTGGCAAGAAGTAAAGAAGGTCTAGACCATTCTCAAAGAAAATATGTTCTTGATTTGCTACACAAAACAAGTATGACTAGAACTAAACCAGTTTCTATTCCTATGAATTCTCGCACTCATTTATATGATATATAAATGACAAATCTGAACCTGTTGATAGCAAATCATATCGGTCTCTCATTGAAAAGCTACTATATGTAACAATTACTAGACCTAATATATCCTTTGTTGTGGGAAAACTAAGCCAATTTAAGGATAAGCCAAGGAAATCCCATTGGGATGCAGCTATGTTATTATTGAAATTTCTAAAAGACTCACCTGGAAAGGGTCTATTATTTAGAAGAAGCACCTCACTTCAGATAGAAGCTTATTCTGATGCAAATTATGCAGGCTCAATTGATGACAGAAAGTCCACTACGGGATTCTGTATTTTTGTTGGTGGCAACTTAGTCTCTTGGAGAAGTAAAAAGCAAGTTGTTGTTGCTTGATCGAGTGCAGAGTCAATATCGAGCCATGGCCCAAACAGCCACTGAAATCACGTGGGTGAGAGGCATGCTAGAAGGTCTTCGAATTCAGGTAGAATTGCCTATAAAAATGCAATGTGATAATAAAGTGGCTACTTCTATAGCAAATAATCCGGTCTTCCACGAATGAACCAAGCATATTGAAGTTGATTGTCATTTGACAATTTTCCCTTGTCTATCCCTCCTACTCATCTCAAGTCATGGCCTACTCTATAGCATTCTCCTTCTCCTACCCGGTTCTAAGACCCACCTTTGGTCTACTCTCGACAACCCACTTCTGCTCATGGTCCCTCCATGTCATCTCCTCTAGAGGTAAGTCTCCTTGTCTCACCTAAGGATACTATGATTAAGCATGATTATTCTACAAGAAGCTCCACTTAGCGGTGGTGACTTGTCCATTTCCCTATGCAAGGGGACTAGACAGTGCACTATCCATCTCATCTCAAAGTTTATTAGTTGCCGCCATAGATAGAATTGGCAAAATATGCAGAAATTTATCTCAGCCTTGTCTACCATGTCCACTCTCAGATGTCATCAACAAGCTCTTCTTAATCCTAAATGGAAGCAAACGATGCAAGTAGAGATGGATGTTTTACTTTCTCGAGGTACATGGGAATTGGTTTCTCCTTCATCTGATGCAGTTGGTTGGGTCTATAGACTCTATACTATCAAATATATCTCAGATGACTCGAATGAGAGATATAACTTATAAGGCTTGCTTGGTTAGCTAAAGTATATACTTAAACTTATGGTGTGCACTTTTTTGAGACCTTTGCTCATGTTGCACTATGGATGGAGTCCCTTTCAACTAGATGTTATTAATGTGTTTATTTATGGTGATTTGGCTAAGACCATTCACATGCAACAGCCACCTATGCTTTGAATAGGAGAGTATGGAAAGGTTTACAGGTTGAAGAAAGCCAAATATGGGCTTAAGCAAGCCCAAGAAAATGGTTTTAAAAGCTATATGAAGTGTTGTTGGGTGTTGGTTTTTAGTGTTCCCCGTCTAACTAGTCATTCTTTACTAAGAAGATCGTGAAGGACATTATAGCAATGGTAGTATACTTGATGATATCATTTTTACATGGGACTCTAAGGAGGAGATTGTTGAAACCTATATGTACTTGCACAAGTGCTTTGTCGCTAAGGATCTTGACCCACTCGGATATTTCTTGGGAATAGAGATAGCAAGGAGTAGGGAAAGCTAGTTGTGGGAATATCTTCTTGATTAGCTCAAGGAGACCGGGATGCTTGGCACCAAACTTGCAAACATTCCTATGAATTTGTATCTCCAATTGTATGAAGATGATTCAGAACTGATAGATAGTAAGTCATATCGGTCACTTATTGGCAAACTCCTATAGGTTACAGTTATTCAACCATACATCTCTCTAACTATGGGAAAGTTGAGTCAGTTTATGGAGAAACCGCAGAAAATTCATGGGAAATATCCATGATGATTCCCAAGTACTTCAAGTCATCTCCTGGCAAAGGACTTTTATTTAAAAAATGCGACCCTCTTAACATCATAGCTTACACGAATGCAGATTATGTGTTAGAGATCGGGTATGGGATCACGGGTCGGGTCTATTGGACAGACTCGATAACAATAAATGGGGTGGACCAGGAAAAAAGGGGATTATAGCAAAGAATAGTGGGTGTTTCACACTAATCTAGAATTAGGGTCAACATGTGCGCGTGTTCCTCAAGGTTCTCTTGTAAGGGGTTGTACCTATTAGCGGTGACTAACATTATGTTGTATTGATTAATGACAAGAGATATAAAACTAGGTATTGTATCTTTGTAGGAGACAATTTAATTACTTGGAGGAGCAAGAAATAAGTGGTAGTTGCAAGATCTAGCATAGAGTCTGAGAATCGAGCAATGGCTCAAACTACCATTGAGATGATGTGGGTCAAAAATATGCTAACCTGCCTTGGAATAAAGGATTTGCTTCCAATGACGATGATATGTGATAATAGCGCAGCAACTTATATAGACAACAATCTAGTATTTCATGAAATGACCAAATATATTGTAGACTGTCATTATATTCGAGATATGGTTCAAGCAGGGAACATTTGTGCAGTTCATGTTTCCACGTAAAAGCAAGTTGAGGACATGTTTACTAAACCCTTACCTATATTTGGATTCTCAAAATGTTGCAACAAGTTGAGCAGGATAAATATATATGCTCCAGCTTGAGGGGGAGTGTTGAGAAAAATAGCTAAGTGTGTTGGGCGGTTATTAGAATTCTAGGAAGTTGCTTAGTGAACTAGTTAATATTTTTTATTTTTCTTAATGGACTTATTTGTAATCTGTATATCACCCCTCTAATCTCTATTTAAGATAAATTAAGGCTAACCCAATAGATAATTCTCTTTTCTTTCTAACACATTTAACAATTAAGACATAAATGCAGTCAGAACAAATTGATAATTGCATGAAAGAATTAAACCAACACAAACCTGAAGAACACCAACAAGTGGTGATGAATATGGATGGAGACAGTAGACATGGCCATCGAGAGTGGTCTCAAACTGGGTTTGACACAATGACGGCACACATAGTTCACAGGAGCCTGCACAAGCAGGACCAGTAAAAGTCCATCAAGCAGGAACATGTAATATGTATACTACTTGCTCCTCGAACAGCAAATCATTAGAGACAATCACACAGCCAAACCTTCTTCCTACTTTAGTGCCCTGAAATAATTTGTGAATCTAGAACATATGTATTTCAAATTGAAATTTACAGAATATGATCCAATTTAACTCTATATCATATACATGCACATGGTGATGTCTCCGAAACATAGCCAGAAATACCATTCTTAGGTTTTTAAGTGTGAGGTTTTCCTCAGGTAGAAATTATTTTTTTGGGGAAAATTTTGGCGTTTGTTTTCAAAAAACGAAAAAAAAAACTCAAAATTAAGTAAAAATACAGTCAATGAGAAACCAATAAGAAAACATAAAAAGTAAACAAAATCATAAAAATGGGGCCCTAGTGATGATAAAAATGATGAAAAATGGTTTAATTTAAGTTTGAAGTTTCAACCAAGGGCAGAGCACCAAGGGACCATGGCCAGCCTCAGAATTTCAGAAAAAAAAAAAATTCTGCTTGTATTTTTCAAAAATTTTAAATTAGTCTATATGAAAGTTTTGAAAAATTATGCTCTGTCAAAATTTTGAAACTATAGTTCCCCCACCCCACCCAACAAAAAAAAAGGAAGATCTTCTAGCTCTACCCCTATAGACAATGACAACTAGAACTAAAATTTGACCATCATAATATTATGAAGGATACCCAATATAGCAAAGTAGAAGTCACAAATGAAAAGTAGAAAAAATGGAACTGGCAAATACACGACTACAATCAAGATGAAAATTAGAAAATGGAGACTGAAAAAAAAAAAACTGGCAGGTAAAGACCATAATTTGATGGCAACAATGCCTTTTTTGTAAATAGCTTCAATGATGGGAATAAAAACGAAAAAAAAGGTGAAACAATTGCTATAATTGCGTGTTAAATATATGTTTGTGTTTTCTTTATATAAACACTTCTTTTTTTTTTTACTTTTTTCACCTTTTTAACGTTAATATTACATTTTTTGACATCTATGGTTATATTCTGAAGATAAACCAGCTTAGAAAAATCCTATTGTCCACAGTCAAGAAAAAGTTTGGGAGCCCATCACACTGTAAATTCTCTAATGGATCAGAAACAAAAGGAGAAAATGAAAAATTCAAAAGCTTGAAATTCCTAATGCCACCACAAAATGCTAAAACATAAAGAAGACATTAAAAATTTTTGAACAGTACTTGAAGAGTACAAGAGACTTGTCAACATATGCTGTATCGCAGTGTCAGCCTAAGGGCTAGCACAATTCACTACTTATCAACAGATCATGATCATTAAGCCGTATATACCCACATTGCATGATATGATAGTTTCTCATATGAGATATCCACTAATTTGGCATTCACAGTTAACACAAAGTTGTTCATACAATTAAAAAAAAGTGTACAAGATGTAACACAGGATCCATAAGTCAGCATGATCCAAACAACTTCACAAAAAAGTGACAACATTATTTTGAACTTTATATAAATTCATTAAGCCTAAATATTAATCATTAAGTTTGTAATGAAAAAACTTCTACAGAAAGTTTAAAAAAAAAATTATGTTACAAAATTAGGGCTTTCATTATAAGAGACTATCACTATGTCTATCCTCCAAACCAAAGAATTGTAATTTTAAGACTGTTAAATGGTTTCAAGACTCCAAGGAATAAGCATATAGAATACAAACTTATTTATTTTGATACCCACTTAAGCATTGAGAGCAATTGAAGTGGTCAATTTCAATGATTTAAAATGAAAATGTGCAAGTTGCAGGTAGCATAAGCTTGTTATTACATTATGTTTACGCAATTCATGTTTTATCTTTTTCTGAATTTTTCATATTTTTTGAATTTAATATGTTTAGCATAAAAAATTAAGATTGTGATTTTTTTTAAATTAAAATACATTGAATATCTAATTTTGCACCTTTGAGCCATACGAAGATATTGGCTTGGATGTTTTGATCTTCATTTTCTTTTATTGAATTTTATACTTTACACTTTAAAGACATAATAAATGACCTTCATTTTCATAGATAGGCATGTCACACAAGTGTAGGGTTTAAGTACAGTTTTCAAAAAACATGGGTGTGGGTTAGGTGAGAGTAGTCACACACGAGTATGGGGCATTTAAAAAAAAATGGGTGCAAGGACATGGCCGTACACACACCCAGAATATTATGCATACATACATACATACATATGTATGTATGTATGTATGTATGTATGTATAACAATAACAAGGTGCCCCAATATAACTCTTACTTATGGGGAAATTAAAAAAGATTCAACTCCATGCAGATTTCCATTGTGCATGAATATTTCAAGATAAATGAACATGCTAAATAAATTTAAGTTCCCAAGAAATTAATTAGACAACAAGCTAATTAAATGCTCTCTCTCTCTCTCACTTACTCAACCTACAAAGGGTGCAAATTCCATTAAAAGATGTTTATCTTTTCAGAAATGTGATTAATTGGATGACTTGAAGTCTTGAATTCATGCAGGTCTCTCTCTTCCTATGTAAAGTATATGAGTATTAAGAGACATTAAGGGGATGTTTGATGGCCTGGAAATATGAAATTGAAAATATATTTTTGGAAATATATTTCCTGGAAAAAGGAATGGGAAAAATATTTCTGATTCCCATTTTGATGTGTGTGTGATGACTGAGAAACTCCAGCAATTAGATGTAATGGCACAAACAACATATAAAATACCACTTCACTATTTTTGTCAACTGACAAAGACCTTTGTATATAAAAAGGCAAACTCTTCATCCACTTGAATATTTTTATGGTACAGTAATATAAGGAGATATTTGAAGTTTTGAACGTTACTCGTTTGTGATTCTCCTTTTCTTCAAAGAAGCTTTTGCTTAGTAAAAATTAAATATCTACCCAGAATAACCATCGTACATATACATAGATATGTACATAAAGGGGGGGGAGAGAGAGAGAGAGTTCCAAGTACATTTCTACATTCCATTGACATTTAACAGTTTTTCTATTCCCTATGGATTAATTATGCACACAAATATTCCGAAATAGCTATAAAATCATAAATGGAGAAGAACCAAAATCATGCAAAAGTGATCATTTCTATGTCATTTGATGTTTACCTCCATTTAAAAGCCTATACCAATTGTGCTAATTTCATCATCATTGGAAACTACAAATGGTAAGCAACTGAAAACAGACAACATTCTTCATATTTCAAGAGTAAAATGTGAGAGAAGCAGGAAAGAAATAAGACGTGCATGTGCTTGCATTTCTATTTTGCCATCTGTCATCTTCATGGGTCCACATCTAATCATGGTCCTTTCAGAGTGAGAGACCAATCCCTCTGTGTTTCAGTCTCAAACAACCAATTCTTGGAAATTCTTCTATCAAATTGAACAGCAAAACCAAGAATCAACTAAATTGATGTATCAACATATATCCATAACAAAACAGAATAAAAAAGAAAGCTTATAGAGAAAATAAATATACTGGAACACTCCAATGGAGAACCGGCCACATAACCATGTACATATGCAAGGACTCCTTCAACACCATCTCCTTGCAACTTTTGCATGCTTCAAACACCACTTCCTGCATGATTTCATTTTCCAAACGTCCATCAAAAACATGAAAGAATTTCCCTCCGTCAAATATCACCCAATATGGAACTTTTCCCATCGATATGGAACTTTGCTTCCAGCAATAAGGTTCCACCAAGATAGGTGGAACTTTAGGTGGATTGCTTGCCTCTTTTCTTTCTCTCATCCGTAGCAACGCAGATCAAAGGAAGGTCAACCACTCGGCCAGCCGGGACATATTCAGTTATTCTTGAAGGAACGGGTTTGAGTAGACAGGTTGAGAAGACATTGGCTTCCTCAAGGTTTACTTCTAATTGTCACTACTAGTAGTTGGAATGTGTCTATTGGTGAATAACAAACCATTTTGAGACCTCATCAGATCCTAGATTTGATGACCAATAAAAATGCAAGCTTGAGGTTTCTTAAATCCTTATCGTTGTATGTCCTTAAAATCGACAGAATGAGTGAATGGAGAAGGGAGGAAACTTACAGTCTTGCTCTACCACCCGAGGCAAGCGGAAAATCACGTCCAGCGGGAGAATGATGGATAAGAGTTGTTGCTCGCAATATCAAAGGATGAACTGCAGCAACCCGCGCACGCAGTCTGCATCCTCCTCTATCATCGGCACCATCAAGGATCCAGCCTTGCTACAATCGAGAGAGAAAGAGAGAGTGCTTTCCTTCCTTGGAACTCGGCGGGAAAAAGAAAACTTCGTAACAGTTTATTAAAGCAAGGATAGAAATATTTTTTTCCCCTCCCCCACCTGACATACAATCATACATACCATCATTCCCTTCCAACAAAAGGCAAAGACACATACAAAAGGGAGAAGAGGAGGGGGTGGAGGCGTGCTCATGTGCCACTCCGCATTTAATGTGGGGGCGAAGTGTGGCTGCGGGCACTCATTCCTCTCAACTCTATGCTGGCGGATGGGATGGCGTTGGGAAGAGGCCGGCTGTCTTGGTGCTAACGTGCTGCGAGAGGTTCAGAGAGGTGACAGAAGAAACAGGAGAGAAGAGCTCATCTGCCAGTCTCCACAATAAAATTCTATTAGTGGTACCATCCACAAAAAATGTCAGTAGAAGATACATGGAGACAAGCACCGGAAAAGAACAGAGAGGAGATAATGCAAGGCCCTAAGATTCTGAAGTTTCATGGAAAACATATAAGATGCAAAATGAAGGAAATATAGAAAATGATCTTATATCCATTAAGGCTGAACATAAGATTTTGCATATTATAGAGCCTCATAAGTATCTACTGCCTCCTTATGCTGCATCAGATATGCCCGTCAGTTTTATGTCAAGCCAACCCTTACATTTCTCTTCAACCATTCCAGGTAGTTCATGTTAAGTTTGTTCGTATGGGGATCGGGTCTGTTCAAGACCCGATCCACTTCTTTTATATCCACACGCCTAAGAATACTAGGCGGTGGCATTCTTGTAATATTTTATATATTTTGTACAAATCTGTTGTAACCTAATTAGGTTAATGTTTTTAATAGAGATTAAGGATTGCAGGGCTGCATTGGCCGACTGCATCTCTTCCTCCATCGTCTTGCTTTCTATCCTCTCTTCTCAATCTATCTTATTTTCAGCCAGAGAGACATGATTTAGTGAAGATTTTTACATGGTATCAGAGCCAGGTTGCAGCGTCCTCCGGTGGGTGTTTTCAATCTGATGTGATTTGCCCTAATCTGCCCTAAATCCCCTCTTTCTGGCGTGATTAGCCCTAAATTCAGTTTCTGCCCTAAATCTTCCTTTCTAACGTGATTTGCCCTAATTTCTGCCACTGCCCTAAATTCTGCCCCAAGTCGTCTGCCCTAATCATCCCTTTTTCATTATCTCTCTTTGTATTTCTTGCCCCTCTTTTCAGTCATGGATCAGCTGGCTCCTTCCCTTTTATCTTCCAGCTTTCTCTCCCAACTTATCTCTCAAAAACTAAATCATAGTAACTATTTGACTTGGAAACGTCAAATTGTCCCACTGATTAAAAGTCATAGACTCTGTGGACATATCAATGGCACTACTCCAGCTCCTCCAAAGTACGTTGACCATGAAGTGATGAAGACCGTTGTGGGAGATCAGGCTGCTGGGACTCTGGCTGGGAGTGAGATTAGATTTGAATATGAAACTCTCACTGAAAACAATCCTGAGTACGAAGTTTGTCTGGCTCACGACCAGTCCCTTGTTGCCTACATTACTTATACTTTGTCAGAGGAGGTATTAGGAGGCATTGATGATGATTTAACAGCCCTGGAGTTGTGGTCTACCCTTGCCACGACGTATTCTCAAGTATCTGAAGCACGTTTTCTGCAATTAAGAAGGCAATGTCAGGACATCAAGCGTGGGACGCGTACAGTCTTTGAATATTTGAATGAAATAAAAAGTGTAAGTGATCAGCTTGCTGCCATTGGACATCCCGTCAGCGACAAGGACAAGGCGCAACAAACTTTAAGTGGACTGAGAACAGATTTTGACATATTTTGGACAGCCCTGGAAGTTCTTCCTGTCCTCCCATCTTTTGAAGATCTGAAGGCCAAGCTTTTTCAGCATGAAGCTAGTCGTGTTCAGTGACAGAGTTTGATTCCTTCCAACAGCCACAATGTACTGATCACAGGAACACATGCACTGCAAGGGAATCGCACCCGTCATTGGACTTCTCAGGCGGGAATGGGAAGAGGTATTCTCCCAACACCGCAGGGCATGAATACTAAGCCTAGAAGGGTTCCGACTTGCTTCTATTGCAACAAGAGGAGACATGTAAAATCAGAATGTTGGCACAATCCTCAGAACAAAAATAATCAGATCAGGCGTGAGAACAAGGCAACAGTAGGGCCAGCTTCATCATCATCTGGCTCAAATCTGACATCAAATGTTTCAGCAGACGTGCAACAGCTTCTAATGACAGCTTTATCTAAACTCCACTTGAAACAAAATGAGCAAGGAGAGTGGTATGTGGACTCTGGAGCAGCAGCCCATGTTACTGGTGAAACAGGTAATCTCTCTAGTGTTTTTCCTTATTTAGATCAAGGCTCAGTTGTAACGGGAGATGGTTCCCATCACACAATATCGCATATTGGAAATGCACAAATATCTATGGGCTCTTCTTCCATTCCATTAAAGAATGTCCTTGTTGTTCCTAGTGTCAAGGAAAATATTATCTCAGTGTCCAAACTTATTGATGACACTCATTCCTCTGTTGAATTCACACCATCTTCTGTTTATGTCAAGGATGTTCGAACCAAGAAGACATTCGCTGAGGGCACTCGCAAAGGAGATATGTATGTCCTTGAAGAAGCTCCAAAGCTGTCAAAACCTCACTCTTCAAATTCATGTTTTCCAAGTCATAGTGAAGTCAATGTTGCTGAGTATAATAAGCCGTCCATTTGGCATGGTCGGTTAGCTCATTGTAGTCAGTCTTTTGTTCGAAGTCTTGTTGCAGACGGGCTCTTAGATAAGTCCAGTCTTAGTTCAGTTAGTGAGTCCAACATGTGCTCGAGTTGTCATATCTGTAAGAGTCATGAAACACAAATCAACAAATAAAAGAGCTTCAAAGGTTTTTGACACCATATATTCCAATGTTTGGGGGCCTACTCCAATTCCTTCTTCTTCTGGTAGTAGATACTATGTAATTTTTATTGATTCATATTCCCGATATACTTGGATCCATTTCATGAAACACAAATCAAAAGTTTTCCGCTTGTTCACTCAATTTCATGCCTTGGTTCGGAATAAATACTCCAGTAATATTGTGCATTTTCAATGTGATGGTGGTGGTGAATTTATTTCTAATGAATTTATTGAGTACTTACTAGATCATGGGATCACTAGACAAATCTCATGTCTGCATACACCTCAGCAAAACGGAATTGCTGAAAGGAAACATAGACATATTGTTGAAAGCGCGCTCAGCATGATGCATGACACAGACTTACCTATGATATTGTGGACTGAGGCTTTTCATACGGCTGTTCATGTTATAAACTGACTACCATTGGCTTTGCTTGGTGGAAAGTCACCATTTTTTTTATTACATCAGGAACAGCCACGTTTTGAGGAGTTGCGTGTTTTTGGATGTGTGTGCTATGTGCATATTGATGTTTCCTTAATAAACAAATTTCAAGATCGTGCTGTTTTGTGCAGATTTATAGGGTATGCAGAAAACTACAAAGGTTATAAGTGTTACAATCTTAAAACTGAGCGTGTACATGTTTCATGGCATGTTGTTTTTTATGAAAGCAGGTTACAGGATCCAAAGGCTACTTCTGTGACACTCAATGACAAAAATGAGGTCTATGATACTTGGTTACATGCTGAAATCTTAAGACAAGGGGCGAAAATGTTGCCTGAGCGAAAGGAGCAAGCTGTAAATGAGCCCGAGACACTTGTAAGTAGTTCCTTAGACAGCACTACTTCCTTGGATAGCCTGCCTTCATCTTCTCAGCCCAATGATCCACCTATAAATAATAGGTTCTCAGGCCTGGTATAATCTAGGCAATCAGTCCCTACTGCAGCTCCACGCCAATCACAACGCGTACGACATCCTATTGACAGATGGGTGAGCTATAACAATTTTTCTTTGGATTTTCAGCTGTTTAAGACAAAAGTCAGCAAAAAGGTGGAACTAAAATGTTATCAACATGCGAGTAAGGAAAAATGTTGGGTTGAAGCTATGAATGAGGAGATGGTAGCCTTGCATGAGTGTCAGACATGGCAGATTGTCCCTCGTCCAGATGATAAGAATGTTGTGGGCTCCAAATGGGTGTACAAACTGAAATATAAGCCAAATGGTAGCATTGATCGATACAAAGCTCGCCTTGTGGCGCGAGGTTTCACTCAGTAATACGGGGAAGATTATGATAAGACATTCAGTCCGGTCATCAAGATGGGAACAATACGTGTAATTATTTCTCTTGCAGTCTCATCCCCGGCTATAGTACCCATGATCCTCAAAAATGAGTTTGTAAATTACACAAGTCTCTATATGGGTTGAAGCAAGCTTCTAGGTCATGGTTTGATCGGTTTTCTCATCATATACAACAAGTTGGTTATCTCCAAAGCTCTCTCGATCACTCTCTATTTGTCTACCATACCGGAGAAGCTACCACTTGGATATGTTGATGACATTGTTATAAGTGGGAATTCTTCTTCACATATTTCTTATGTTAAAGATATGTTGAAGCAAGAATTCAAGATGAAGGATCTCGGCGAATTACGGTACTTCTTGGGTGTTGAACTTGACAGGACGAATGATAGATTGACTCTTACGCAGCACAAGTATACCCTTGATGTTTTGGACAGGGCAGGTATGATTAATTGCAAACCCATAACTACTCCTAGTGTTCTGAACACTAAATTGACTGCCTCTTATGGAACTGCGGCATATTCCAATCCTACATTATATCGCAGCATTGTTGATATGTTACAATACCTCACTTTTACTCGTCCAGACATAGTATATGCTGTAAATCAGATCTCTCAGTTTATGCATGCACCCACGGAAGGACATATGGATTCCGCTAAGCGGATCTTACAATACCTCAAAGCTACTCTTGGAGATGGACTAGTCTACACAAAATGTCCCAATGCTTCACTTGGACATAGCATATATACCTGTACTGATGTAGACTGGGCAGGGGATCCCGATGACCGACGATCAGTTTCAGGTTTCTGTCTTTTTCTTGATTCTAATCTCATTTGTTGGAGTAGTAAGAAACATCGTGCGGTTGTGCGATCTAGCACTGAGGCAGAGTATTGAGCAATGGCTGCAGGGACAGCTGAAGCGTCATGGTTACGACATTTGCTTGGACAGCTCAATCTTCCTATTGTTCAGTCTTCATTACTTTGTGACAATCAAAGTGCGATAAAAATTGCCTTCAACCCCATCCTACATAATCGTACCAAGCACATAGAGATTGATCAACACTTCATCCGTCAGAAGGTTGAAGAAGCCAAGATCATGCCTGCTTATATATCCACCAGTGAACAGATAGCAGATCTCTTTACCAAAGGACTCACAGGGCAGTACTTTTGGGAATTGAAGCACAAGTTGTGCATGATCAAATCTCATGCACAACTTGAGGGGGGCTGTTAAGTTTGTGTGTACAGGGATCGGGTCTGTAAAAGACCCGATCCACTTCTTTTATATCCACACGCCTAAGAATACTAGGCGGTGGCATTCTTGTAATATTTTATATATTTTTGTACAAATCTGTTGTAACCTAATTAGGTTAATGTTTTTAATAGAGATTAAGGATTGCAGGGCTGCATTGGCCGACTGCATCTCTTCCTCCATCGTCTTGCTTTCTATCCTCTCTTCTCAATCTATCTTATTTTCAGCCGGAGAGACATGATTTAGTGAAGATTCTTACAGTTCAAAATTCTCTAGCAGTGTTCAAAACTATCCAAGAACGATTGTGGCTTAGTTGTCTGTATTTCAATGCAAAGATGACAAATGAACCGAGCAGAAAGTTAGCGAAAGGTAAAATTTGGAAAAAGTCATGTAAATTTCAGAAATTCGGAGTTCCTGCACCAAGTTAGCGGAAACAGTTTAGTAAGAATTTTATAACTTCGGTCCAAAAATTATGAAATTTTTAGAGTGTCAAGTTCAACCCAACTTTAACCCAAAAACCATACAAAAGTCGGTCCCTAACCTCTGCAAAATCACTGGTGGAACTAGCAGTTTTCTACAGTTTGAGGAAAATAAGAGTCTAATAAGTGGGAACTCCAGATCGAACACAGGGAACAAACAGATATTAAGATAGACCAAAAAATGCACATTTACTACCTCAAATAGAAACAAGTCAAAGACTCAAAAGGTTCTTCAAAAGTGATGCAACTAGTTTAATTACAAAAGTTGAAAAATAAACAATTCCTAAAGTGTGATTGCTTGAAAGGGCAGCCCTGTGTCAATTTAAATCTTTGACTTGTGCTCCAACTCCTCTCCACTGAATGCATCGAACCTTACATTTCTCCAAAAGTGCCTGCGACTGCAATGACCAACTTGAAAACAAAAGAGAACAAAGAAAAACAAGGGCATAAACCTAAAGCTTAGACCCACTCACGAGGAAGAACTCTAAGCTCAACTAATAAACACTTTTAAACGATACACATGAAACAAAAAATAACCAAAATCCTTACTTGAAATCTATGTTCTCTAAATTAACTGGACCTAAATATAAACAAATTTGAAAGACCGTGAAAGAAGCCTACACGACTCTGACTTAAGCTATCATATCACACCCAAAATCCTAACTCAATTCAGGTAAAAGATAGACCAATTGAAACTTGTTTGGTTTCTGCAAGCAATCTAATTTCTGCACATATATGTAAATTTCTCTAGCAAAAATTCTCTGTTTTCGACATCAACTTTGCATCAGATTTCCTACAATAAAATAAACTAAACCCAAGGGATAAGTCTTGGGAAGCAAAACAAATCAATCATCAAATGTTAAAGTCACCCAAACATCCACAGTTTTGGAATAGAATTCTGCAGCAATCTCTACAATTGTAGGAGATTTCCGGTGTAGAGGGTGTGGTTTCGAGCTCTCGGGCAATGTACATGCATAACACTTGGCTTCCTACCAATTATGACAAGCTAACAAACAAAAAACACAAACAAACAATGACAGGATTTGTCTGTCTTTGCGCGAAGTTTTGCAGCCAGCATTAGTTTTTGTTTCAACCAAAAAATTTATGTAAACTCACTCAAATCAAATTGGATGCCAAAACTTTGTTGAGAACTCAAATAAAAACTTGATTTTGAAGTACAAGATCAAACTCTCGTGCAACATGAATCGGCTTTTCCAAAACCACTGTACATCCACAAGACACTGACAATGTAAAAAAAAAAAAGACACCAATGATAAAAGAGTTAAAAGCTAACGACTCTTTCAAACCCCTTCCTAAGCAAACCTTAAAAGAGAAATCAACAAAAATACTGCCTAGCCTTCACAAGAAAACAAATTGTGATGGGAACATGGAAAGGGAAAGATGGAAAATTCATTACACTCAGCATGAGTGGAATATGTTTGAGGGGTTTCATTTATTCTATGAATGGACTAGCGGTTTGGTAATAAAAAGGAAAACATTTTTCAAAAACAGAGAGGGGCTGGGAGTTCCTCATATGCCCATGAAGTCAGGAAACATTACAAGAGATGTCAAGTGTTTACTTTTAAATAGTTTATAAATCATCAATTTAAATCATAAGCAGAACGTGCTCGTGTTGTGCAAATGATATGCCTTTTATTTACCCTCAATACCGTACAAGCATCGGGATTCATTTCGCACCAATGTTGTTGAATCTCTAGAAGGGAAGCCTTTAAATTTTCAAATAATGAACACAAAGTAATCATCCTCAACGTCTTAGGAAATAAAAAAGAAGAGCAGATATTGACCCAAAGATCGCACATCCATGAAGATTGTCGCATTTCAATTCCTTCGAGTTCAGCCTTCATGCCATTTATCTCTTCATAGACACCTTTTTTGTTTTTCTAGTTTTGCTTCTTTCTTTTTTCTGCATCTGGCTTTTTGCCTTTTCATTTTTTCTTGCCTTTCATTTTCTTTTTCAGGCCGACCTTCACCTTTGAGGGAATACCTCACCACCCCAAAGGCTACTACGAAGCTCCACCGCTTTGGTGGTTATGTGTAGTTTTGTCGCGTATCCAACCCGCTTCACCTTGTGGGCTTTCGCCGAGACAAAGGTTCATAAGTCGTTATCTTCGCGGTATAGACATAAATCACCTATATGCCTACCCGGAACTCTTGATCAATGTTGTAAAAAGCGTATCGTAAGCTGTATCGGTCCGGCTTTAAGATACGCTGCATCGTAAAATATCGTAACGTATCGTAACCGTATCGTTTTTTTTTTAGTAAATCAGAAAAAATAGAAAAAAAATCATAAAAAATCAGTAAAAAACAAGAATAATATGTTCTTCACAAAAACACATAGATTTATAAGTCATAAGGTCCATAAGTCTATGAGATACCACAACGAAAAACAAGTTTTAGATGATACGTATTACATCACAAGATGGTAATGAAATTGTGAAAATGTTCAATGTCAATACATAAAAAATGAAAGCACTCTCGACTCTGATTCATAATCTTTATCATATTCATTCTCATCCTCATCTCCATCTTCTTCTTCATTTTCATCTTCACGATTTAAAAAAACCTCTTTCCTCCCAACGAGAATCAGCCACCCATGCACAAATCCATGGTTTAATCGATGATTTCATTTTGAAAATCGATGATCTCTAGGTTAAAAATGAAAAAGGGCTGGGTTTTTGTAAAAAAAACTCGAAAAGGGGGGTTCCAACCCCCATTTTTTGAAATCAGCCCATATCGTACGATATGGGGCGTGTATCATATCGCATTTTGTAAAAGATACGTACCGTATCCTACGTATCGGCCCCGCATCGTACGTATCGTACAACACTGCTCTTGATTATTAACCTAGAGGAACAACTACACAAGCCCCGAGCCCTTCTCTCAACTCTTATTTTGCTACTGCCAATATTTTATAAGACATTATGGTTTCTCTCTAAGGACATTTTCCTGTTAAACCCTTACAGACACTTGATCACTAAAGTCAATAGCATCTCCTAGTCTTGACTTTCTCAGCTTCATAGGATTTTTCTAGATTTCCTCTTCTAATGATTGACAACAAAAAAAACTTGAAAGTTTCCTTTTACTTGGGCAGGTAGTAAGAACAAAGGGAAGGCATATCATTGCGTGATAAGACACTTTTAAAATGTTTTTAGGCACAATTAAAAATTTTCTCTTTCAAAAAATTACTTGACATCAAATGACATATCACCTGGAAGTAGGAACTCTCTTCTACCAAAAGAGGAGTTTTTATGAAACCAGATTGATTTGTTGGGTAGAAGAAGAACTTCATATGCTCTCCTATAGAAGTAGGGAAGATCAAACTATCCAATTCAAAAATCAAACTATCGAATTCAAAAATCAAATACAAATCATCTATTCTACTCTATCCCCACCTATCTAATCACTCATTCCTTGCACCTTATGCTAAATAATCAAGAATTCAAGCAAAAAAAAAATAAAACGGTTCATAAGAACATAAACACGTCCTAAAAACAAAGAAGTGAACCTATATTTACTAAGTTGAACCCTTACCAGCTATAAGATATAAAATGTCACTCAAAAAAAAAAAATGAAAACAACAAAGCAAACCTTTCCACCAATGTCGTGTGAGGTTAATGACTAAATATCCAAGGGCGTTTTCCCTTCATCCACATACTGAAGATCTTGCATGAAGAAAGAAAAGAGAACTAAGACCACATTTTGATCACATCCACATACAGCTTACACACAAAAGAAAGTTATCAAATGCCAAAAAGAGAAAACATTTCAGCTCTTTGTGACAATCTGCCTTGATGAGACAAAGTGAGCTGGGCTTATGAGAAAAGAGGAATGAAGCATGACTAACCAGGAGAAATTAGGTTTTAAGAGAGCGCTATCTGAATGGTTGTATTTTGTTTATCACCAGTAATCATCCAAAAGTTGATTCCAGCCTTCCGAAGCAGATCGATTGTTTCAGGAACACCTTCCTGCAATGGCATCCAAAAGAAAACGAAGACAGTCTACTTAAGTCAAACCAGAAGGAAAGCTCTCGCATGAAACAATACCCCCTAGAGAAGGAAAAAGAGAATCATGTGCAGACGGTCTTCTATTGCAGCAACTCCAAGAACCTCAAGATTGTGTTCCAAACATTGGCAAACTTCAGCACTTCTCCACTAAAGGGAATGATTTGCATGCATTGACAAACTTTACATCTTCATTATACGACTCAAACATTTCACCAAAGCCAGAGTTCAGTCAGAAAGAATCACTTGAACAGAAACCAGAAAGTAGAGAAAAATCAAGAACTCAAAAATAAACAGCTCACCTCCCTGTCAACTAGAGAAGCATTAGCCTCTTTAAACAACATAGACCATTCTCTATATTCATCTTCTGATAATTCTCGCCATGCCAAGCAAAGGGTTCGCAACACCAAAAGCCGACCACCGAATCCAGAAAAACAACAAAACCCTAAATCTTCACCATTCATGTTCAAACACTAACCTTTCGATGAAAACCTTGCAGATCTGCTCATGGAGGAACAATCTGCAGACCATGTGAGAGTTTAATTAAAACTGAGACTACCTTAAATGCATTGCGGATGGTAGAATTTATGTGATCCAGAATGTAGCCTCCAGCTAATGTTCCAAATATCCCACATACAATTGTGATTCCTCCAAAAAGCAAATCTGCATTACTCTGCCACAAAGGTAAAGAAATTATGAAGAACAGATTATAATGAAGAAACATTTGGGACATATTGACTATACTGTTCTATAACAAAATGTTCGATTTTGATGAATGGAAAAAACCAGTAGAGAAGTCCAATTGTCCAACCAAATCCAAGAAACTTCGTAGGCAAAGAGCAAGTAAAATAGGCATAAAGAATAACTACCATCAATCATCTAACAAACCAGGACATAAAATATTCCAAGACCACTGCTTAACTCAACTCTTCAACTAGTTTGACCACAATGCAAACAGGAGATCAGAGATAGGCAAACAAGAAGGATTTTGTTTTATAACGCTTCCTTAAACCCTTTTCTTTTTTGCTGCTTTTTCTTTCTGAGAAACACAAATACTCAGTTTTCCAAAAACAGAAAGAAGCTAGACTTCATTTCCTAACAGTCATTCCGTAGATAGCCAACAGGACTAACTCTATAGCTTCCATATTTCCATTAGAAATTAGAAGCCATTTTTGCACAAAGTTAACAGGCAGGTGATAACTGATAACTGACAGGCAAACGAAGACCTGGTATAACCCCTTCAATAAAATCATCACTTCACCTCGTTAATGAAATTCTTCCTTTATTAGGTCCTCATGAAGACTGTCATGTCTTCACATCAACTGGTGGAGGAGACACTCATAGTAGACAACCACTAAACCCATAAAATGGTGGCCATTTAGCAATACAAATAAACAACACAACCTAGACCATTCTTATGTGCATCTGAGAAAACATAGGCAACTTTTTCCATCTGCTGGTCAACACTTTCAAAGTAATTCAAGTGCATCAAATTACACTAGAAAATTGACCTCCTGAGATGATGTGTTTGTATAGGATACAAGAATAAGTGGGTCAGGTCTTAGAGACAGGAGATCCATAGTTCCCACATATAAAAGGGAACTAATACTGTTTAGAGGTTTATGTTTTTTGAATGAAAAGGTTCCTCTCTCGCGTTGAGAGAGTTTGGCCCTAATTCCAAGGAGAATTAGGTTAAGTGTGTGTGTGTCTTTACCCCTTTTATCACAGCTCAGTTAGCCGATGGCTAACATCTGGTATCAGAGCCGATGACAACCAAGGAAGCACTAGCCGCCGTGGACGCGCTGCGCCGGCAGGCAGAGGCAGACCGTCTGGCGATCGCTGGGAGATTGGAAGGAGTCGAAAGGAACAGCGGAGAACTGGGACAAAGGCTCAGCGACTAAATAAGCACTGTTAGTGGTGATTTCATTATTGCTTCATCTCTCTTCCATTTCTCTAACAAAATTTAATGCTAATTATATAGGAGGCATACTTTTTTTTGCATTTGAAAATGCCAAATAATATACTTCCAAAATGCAATGCATGTTTATTCATATATTTGAAAAGAGGACCGCAGTACATAGAACCTCTCTTAGTTGACATACACTTAACAAACAAATTATGCAAAGTTTCTTGACCATGTTTTTAAGACTATGACAAGGTAAAAGGAAAAGATGATTATCATTATGGAATTAAAGAAATCTTAAAGATACATGAGTGACAAAAGGAAAAAAAAAAGTCATTGGAACATGGATCACCATTTCCAATTCTTGGACCAAATGCATCATTTCTAGCTTTGTTTTCTTGCATATTTGCACTAGTCACCAGTTGTAGCAAGATCAGCCACATTTACAACATCATGCTTCTCCATTTTTGAAGGTTCATTTGTTTCCATTAGAGGCTCTTTAATCGGTACCATTGCAACCTCTACTTCTTCTTCCAACAACTACCCAAACTATATAAATTGCATTAGGATATTTGGACAGGAAACTCTAAGGCAGCACCAAATAGAAAACTTATAGTTGAAAATTTAGCATAAACTATCCAAAGCAAATTCAAGTGAACTCCCAATTTTATTTTTGTGTGTGCTTCTTTGGCATTGTTTATATATCTTATTCTTGAATGCAAACAAAAAACATTGTCTTTGTGAATGCGAAATTAGCATATCTTACAACCACTAATAACTTTGCAATGTCTTTCATTATCAGCTGTATGACCTCCTTGACTCTATCTATCAACCAACTATAACTTATTAGCTTGGATAGCATGTTATTAGTTCTTTGTTGCATTAAATAATCAATCAAGAAGGCCTACTCATAGCTAGATTCTTTTCATTTTTTGTAAGTGCATGTGGAACGATATAATTTTTTTCATTTTTTTTTTCTTTGAGCTGCCATTTTGAGATGTCGTAATAGGCTAGATTGAAATAAAGATGTTCTCATCAGAAGGTTTACTAAATCTCATCCTGTATCTCAATTTTCAGAAATGTCATATTGCTAAGCAGTAGTCAATGCCCACTCTTCAACAATACTTGTCTATCCAATACTCAAAAGACAAAACTAGTGGATACACATTCAAGATCTTCAAATATCAAGTAAGCCTAAATGACTACATGTTAACATCTAAAATAATGGAAGAGTCTAAAGGAACATACTTGGATCATTGAATAAGCGGTCAATGATGGCCTCCCTCCTTGGCTTACTTGAGATAGAATTGTCCCCAACTACTAAGGCCAACTTTGACATCACTGTTTTCTGAGTTTGACATTTCTTCGAGTTAATAGAAGTCTGAGATGAAATTGTATTGACAAATAGAAAAACATATGCCCCATAAAAACTAACCTTTTGATGAAAGAGACCCATTTGATAGAAAGGTACAATGAAGTCTTCATGCCTCCAATAGAGGATCCGTGGCAAAATTTATAACATGATATGTTCATCCCCTTTGATATGTTTCAATAACAAAAACAAACCAACAAAAGCGTCAATACAAACGGACACCCACAAAAACTTTTCAGTCATTATATGCATATAATGAGGTGCCCTAATCGCAGAGAATAGTAAACAAAGAGTTTGTTCGAACTCGTAAGGTAAGTTTAGCAAGTTGAACTTTACTAAACGCATGTCAGATTTGGTTCAACTTGTTAGGATCATTAGCTAGTAAATCAAAAACTGCCTCATTTGCCACACATTTTTAACCAAGTACAAATTCCTTTCCATCCTAGTTCATTAGGTATGAGTCTACTCATATATCCATTATATATATATATATATATATATATATATATATATATATATATAGAGAGAGAGAGAGAGAGACAGAGAAAGAGGTTCTGGGTATCCAGAATTCACCATCTCACTCATGTGGGGCATCTGATTTATTGTGAACCACAGTTAAGATAAAATCAAGGAAAAAAAAGTGATGGACATTTTCATCTTCTAATTTGAGTTTACATCTTTTTCCTTTTTTTTTTCTCAGCTGTCCATCATGATGGATTAAATGGTCCCCATGAATGAGCTGGGTGAGTCTAGATGGTTAGAGTTACTACTCACTTACTATACACATACACATGCACACATATATGCATGTTTAGTTGTCATGAGTCCCCTTAGCATGAAGAAGACTAACCGCTTATATTGTTTGTTAATCACATTAATTCACTTTAGTGTTCTACCAAAAAAAGGCAGTCAAATAAAAGAATATTTTTCATCAACCCTCGCTTATATTTTTCATTAATCATATTAGTTCACTTCAGTCTGAAAAAAAAAGACAATTAAATCAAAAAATATTTTCAACATACTTTGGTGGCTGATACATTATGCAAGGCCCTCCAAACAGGTAAGAGTAGCAACAAATGTGTGAACATCTAAAAGTTACCATGTCTGTGTTTGGAGATGTCAATGCTAGAATTTAGAGGAAATTAATCGCCCATCCTTTTGCTTCCTCTTTTAGCAAAAGCGATCTAAGGAAAGACTGCCCAAAAAGTACAAAAATGATTACAACAGCATATACAATAGCAATTTCCCCAACAACAAGACCTACATTTGAGTCTCAGTGGGCTTTACATAAACATGAGTAGAATAGCCTACCAAATGACAGCTTGGGTACCTACAGTAGATCAAATGAAGAAACAATAGAAGATTATGCCCTATACGATGACATGCTCCATTTTGGCCCTGTGCTTACGGTACCATTTTGGCCTTGTGCCCACAATACCAGTAGTAAGTGCTATTTGTTGTGCTATTTCATGGGTGCATTCTAGATGTTCCGGCTTGTAGTTCAAGTTATAAGATGTATAGCCATTTAGAGACCAGCTATCATCAGTTGGTTCATTCCTAGTTCGACTTTTTTTCTCCTGTTGAACTTTCATGATTATGATCCACCATCCTTTGGGCATTTTTATTCCTAGTTCGACTTTTTTTTTTATCCTGTTGAACTTTCATGATTATGATCCACCATTCTTTGGGCATTTCTATTTATACAACATGAAACCAAGTGCTCTAACCACTGATATCGAATATACAATTCCAGTAGCAGTTCTCACATCAAATGGTCCAAGTGAAGCATCTCACAAATAGTTTGACCTGATACCTGAGATTTATTTAGAGTTCTCCATAAGTTTTGTTTGCATTAATGAAAAGAATCAAGAAGAAAAAATACCACATCATTTCCAAATAGAATAAGAAAATGTTGAATGATCATAAAAAACAATATGCATTCACATGAAAATCGTGACATTTGTTCCTTTGAAATTTACTCTAGATCAATGAAAACCTTTAATAGCGCATGAAATTTAAGGAAGTTGTCCTTATCAGAATCAAGAAATTTAATCTCAAGTTTTTGCGAAGAGTGTTTGATTTCTTCAAAAATCATATTTCCTTTTCTTATTGTTGAAAAAGATAAACTAAAGTGGTTATGTCAACTCTAAGCTTAAAAATTTGTAATGTATAGTTGGGGAAGCACAACAACACACAACTTGAGCTTTATTCTAAAACATTTTCTCCATTTTGATTAGACAAATCAATCAATGGTGGGGGCATTAGTTGTTTATTTCAACAAATGAATAGCTAAACATTGTTGCCAAAAAACGATCAGACGCTGAATTTATAAATAGTCATATAGCTAAAAGCCTACAAGTTTACAAAGCAAAACCATAATGCCACCAGAAATTGACAGATCCTGTACCGATGGGATAGGTCCCATCTCTCAACTTCCTGCATGAGAGAACATAGGTTAATGTATGCAATATTTTCCCCATATTTACAGTCTATGTGCAAGATTGAAAGATGGTGTATTTTTCTAAATACAGTATTATATGTATGTACCGTTGTACCATTAATAACTGCTAACAAAATTTTAACCAATTCATTTAATAAGACAGTAAGAAATAGTGGAATAAAGGTCAGTCAAGTGGATATTTTCATAAAAACACAAAAAAAAGAATAAGTAAATAAGAAGGTTGCAAATGGCATTGTATGTTTTGCTTTTGTTTTGTCATTGTCTACTTATTTATATCTTGTGTGCATGGACATTATTGTCTATTTTTTTGCTAGTCTATGTTCAAAATGCATCTTGCACATCTATTATCTTAGCAAGAGGCATATCAGTAACTTGGTGAAGTTGGAAGCAGTTGTGGATTGGGAGCGACTGAATAGTGTCGTAGATATTAGGTGCTTTCTGGGTTTGACTATTTATTATTGAATATTTATTCATGATTTCTCCAAAATAGCCTTTCTAACGACCAATCTCATTTGTAAAGGCATCAAATTTGAGTGGACACTAGAACACAAAGACAACTTCCAACTATTAAAAATAAGTTAAAATCAGCTCTGGTTTTAATTTTACTATCAGACACTTGAGGTTTCGTTTTCTACACTGATGCTTTTGGCATAGGCATGGGTTGTGTGTTGATGCTGCACAAGAAGGTCATAGCATATGCAACGTGATGAATGAAGACTCACAAGAGTAATTACCCAGCCCATGACTTGAAGTTGGTTGCAGTGGTCTCTTTGCTTTGAAAATTTGGAGATACTATCATTACAAAGAAAAGTTTCTAGCTTTTACATATCATTAAAGCTTCAAATATGACTTTTCATAGAGGGATCTTAACCTGAAATAGAGGAGATGGATAGAGTTCCATAAGTGTTATAGCTTCTCGATAACGTACCATCCTCGTAAATAAAATGTTGTGATGGACATGCTAAGTACAAAAGCAGCAACTAGCACAACGATTCTTGTTCTGAGTGGAAGCTTATATAAGGTCTCATCTCATGAAAGCCAAGCCATTCATGGCCAAGGAAGAATTGATTAGATGGACTCATGTATCACTTAGACCTAAAATCTTTGCTCGTATTGTAGAGTTTCAGAAGAAGGCTCTATAATTTTATAAACAAGAAGCCCAAGCCCAATAAAAAGATGCAAATATACAACTAATAGGGGATGGTAGTATATGGTATTGTAAGAGAATATGAGTTCTAATAATGCTGAACTGCAAACAAATTGTTGGAGGAGGCATGCAAGTTAAAGTACATGATTCATCAAGGAGGAATAGACATATACCAATACTCGAAATGAAAATTTTGGTGAGGAGGCATGAAACATTGTTGAGTTTGTCTTTGAGTGCTTAATTGGTTTTAGACACCCCAAATTTTACATTTTCAAAATGACCTTTTCACCCACTTTAATGAAGATTTTGTGCTGATTTTCTCAAGTAATTTTCAAATAGAAAGGCCAAAAATCACATAGGCATGGATTTTTTAATCGAAATGTTAGGCAACTAAACCCAAAGCACCTAGCTTGATGTTAAAAAAAAAATAGCCATTTTGTCCCTCTCAACCCTTACTCATCAAATAGTTGTGGAATTACTGAGATTATGGTTTACCAATCCAATTATGAAACCACTCATATTTGCAAATCACTGGAGCTTCAATAACCCATTTCTAGCTTACATTTCGCCAAGCTCAAAATGACCCATTTATGCTATTTTGAGAAATTTCATTACACCAGAATATCTCCTGATCTCACCAACTTTTCCTTTAAATTCTTTTCAACGTCAACAAACTATTTTAAGCCATATCCCCAATTTTCAAAGCCCAATTCCCACTATAAACCTTCCATTTCCCTCCATTTTAACTAGAATGAGCTCATTTAGTCAGTGATTTCTATAATTCTCACTGACGACACTTTGTCAATCGCCACAAGCTCACATTAGAGTGTTGGAGTGTTAGAAGAGTATTTTCAAAATTACTTCCCACTCATTCATCCAAATTTGAGCTCTACAGAGTTGTCCTCACATCATGCTCACTCTCTCTCCTCCATTTGGAGTGTCTTAATTCGAGTTCTCTTAATCTATGGCTAGAAATCATGTACTAAGTTAGCAACACGATTTTCATTGTTGAATTGACCATCTTTAGCTCAATTCGAGTTAATTCATCCTAAATCCAGCTTATTTTTCATTTCCACTCATTTCTCTCACATGTTTGGAGCAATCAGTGTCAACTCAAATTTCTAAGCAAAAATTCTCACAATCCAAGAGTCAGATTTGCACATTCTTTGCATCAATGTCATCAGACTTGCTTTGACGAAGCATTATCATCTTTAGTTTAGAATGATCACATATAGATCACATGACTTACCACTACTGATGAACTACACTACCTTGTCCAAATCTAGACACTTTTGCTTGTGGCTTTAGAGGTAAATTTTGATCAATCCAGGATTCCAATTTTCAACTTGAGGGCACTAATGATTCAGTGTCACTCGAAAAGAATATTAGTGTTTTTGATTTGTCACAAACAAGGTCAAAATCCCAGTTTCTAATTTCACCTTCTACATTTCTATTTATAAGGTCAATTTCAGCTTGGTCAATTTTGAAAAATGTGATTTTTCAGGGGCAAATCAAGTCACTTTTTCATAAAAATTTTATGAACATATATTTTGACCTCATTTCTGAATCTGCAAAGTTAGACTACCGACCTTGATTTGCAAAATATGATGTTTGAATTGGGGACAAAATCCTCATTTGTCAAATGTGCATCATTTCCATATTTTTCTAAACTAGGAGCCACATGAACTTAACTTATGCATTTTATGTGCTAGACAACATCGCTCATGTAGGGTCTAAACCCACTTTGAACACAGTTCAACTCAAAACATGAACTCAGTCAACTTAGTTTGACCTAAGCTTAGTCTAGACTTGCATCCAACCTAGTTCATACACAGAACAACCCAGGTCAACCCCCAAATACTGAACTGGACTTGTAATCTGCATTATTTCTGATCTAGATCTTAGATTTGATATTTAGAACTACTTTTCCCATTCTAGTGCATGATCTAAACCTTTGGTCTAAATATAAATTCCAAATCCAAACTCAAAATTCAGATCAAGGACTAGATCTCAAGTAAAATGCCTTGATTTGATCTATCCTAAACAGAATCAATCCTGGTCGTCCATCTCAGGGCTGCTCAGGGTTTCATCTTTTATTAAAAGAGGGCCACTCAAAGTTACCAACCCCTCCTTGGGCCACTCCTATTTTCTTGAAAATTATCTTCAAAATCAGCATCATCAGATAAATCTTAACCTTTCATCAAACTTTCAAACAAATCTCAACTATTGATCTAGTATTACCTCAATGATCCAATTTTTTTTGTTATTCAAGTTTTCCAAGGGTTAAATTCAAGGAGCTTGGCATGCAGCAAAAAGAAGAAGAGAAGCACAGAAGAAGCAAAGAAGAAGAAAGAAGAGGAGGAACCCACATGGGCAAGTCCCTCCTTTTCTCTTTTGATCTCCACATCACACTTTCTCTCTCTCTCTCTCTCTCTCTCTCTCTCTCTCTATGGATTTCACCTAGACTCTCTCTTCTCTTCCACATCCCTCTCTCCTTCTTCATTTGTTACATCAATACACATGCACATGTATGTAGCTTACTTCAATTGCTTTGCATACATGTTTAATCTTGCTTGTTTTTACTTAATTTAATTCATGCATTATATAGCTCACATGCATTTAGGTGTTAGTTTATCTTTTTTGGAATTCCAATGTTTTATTTGGGGATTTTTTTCTAAAACCAAATTTAAGAGATGTTAAAATTTGAGTTACGTGAAAAATCGAGCTTGCTATTGCAAGACATATTTTCATCTGAATTCAAATGGGTATATCTCTTAAACCAGAGATCCTTTTCATGAACAACAAAAAAATATGGTTTTCAGTACGTGTTTAGTTTGTGTTTAGAAACTTTTATGCATTTTTTGTTGCGATTTAACCCTTCTATCGAACCAATTTTCAAAATTGGCTTTTCTGCCTAAGATTTCCGACATAATCGTGTATTGAAATTACTCTAAATTGTTTAACTTGGTTCTTTATGTATGTCTAGTTTCTCCACCTAAAATTTCATGTAATTTTGTGCTGATTTAACCTCTCAATTCAATGTTCCACTTAACCTTGTTTTCTGCAACTTTTTGTAGAATTCCATAGAAGGTAGAATTTTTCCTTGACTTTGCACATGTGTCATTTTCTTTGTCGCTATACTTTTTCAGTGCTTTCAAGTTCTAAAATTTTTCTATTATGTCATGAATCTATCCCTAAATTTTAAGCCAAAATTAACGTTGCCCCTTCCAAATAGATTCAAAAAGTTGGATACTTGCACAGTTCACTATAAAAACAAAACTTTCTCACTTTCTTGTTTTAATGTTTTTCTAACTTTTGGTGGCTTTCTCACATACCATAATAGTAGAGAACATACCCACCTAATTTTGGATGAAACTGAGTTTTCTAACGCCACTTTCTATCTATTTTAACTTCAGGTAGAAAATGCTACAATGACTTGGTCTACTCTATAGAATTTCGGTTTTCAAAACAATGCCAACTTGTTTGATGTATAACTCTTTTGTTTGTAGATCTTTTCTTGTGTTTTAAGTTTTATAGATTCGCTGACATGTAGAAATTATATAGTTCAAATTTTGAGATGTTCTATGTAGATTTGATATACCTTTCATATTCGCAAAGTTCGTAATTGAAACTGTTTTTTCTCCACAAAACAATTCAATAGCCTAGGTTCTCAAGTTCAATCTTTTTGTACATAAAAGTATCTTTGAAAATTTTACTTTTGACTGAAACCTTAATATATAAAGAATCAGTATGCCAAATTTTGTGATCATAGAACATCACTAAAAAAAATTTTGCATTCATGTAACATTGGCTTTGAAATTATCTTGTTGTTTTTTGATAGATTTCAGGATTTGTCTACAAATTGTTGTTTTGTAGCAAATTTGTAGATGAATAACCTTTTCAATTCTTTTTCTTTTTCGAATTTATAAAGTTCTATTGACTCTCTGTTATGCAGAGAATTTGCAATCCAAATTTCAGTTCCATCTAAGTCGTTTCGATATGCTTTCAGTTAGGAAAAGCCATAACAACAAAACTTCACATGAAGTTTGTTTTATGCATTGTGTTTCTCCTTCCACATTTTTTTACGAAAAGTAGATTTTTCAGATTTATCACTTGGGATAAATTATTTGATATGTGGAGATTCTTCTCCCAAAATGTTGTGAAGATTGGAAGTCATTTACTTACTTTTTAGAACTAATCAACTATGTCATTGAGAACAAATTGTAGCTTTTCTAGTACTTAAAATTGTCTATCATCTAATTAGAGTTTTTCCATCCAATTTTTTATTTTTAACCAAATGTTTCTATCTTGTTTTGGTAAAACCACAAATTAATGTGGTTAATCATGTGAATCATCATTTTAGGGTCTTAGAATATGTGTATTTGATTAATTGCATTCATGCATAGTTAAATGTGCATTATTCATGTATTATATTTAAAAAACATTGCATTTGGACTTCATTAAATGATTTTAAGTTAAATGAGCTTGCAGCAAAAGACTCTTCTCATTAAAGCTTGATTTAACAAGTGAGAAACATTAATTCCAACATGAAGTCTATGTCATTTCAAAATATGTTGTCATTCATGCATATATATTTGCTTTGCTTTTCTTTATTTTCATTAATATCTTGTTTGTGTGTATCCATGTAGTTTGTTTTTGTAATGCATCCATTTATTCCAAAAAATGCACACAAAATTATGTTTCATATTAATCAAGTTAGAATTATCAAATATATATATTCACCAACATCCCACGTATATACTTGTTCTAAGTTGATTATATGAAAATATAATTTAGCAAATCAAAATTTTCTAATGTACATTTCCAAATCGGCCTATTTCAATTTTTTTCTAAAAACCTACATTCATTTACGATTAAGATCTAATCTTCAGTGTTAAGCCTACCTAAGACTCTAATTTTCTCTCAATATCTCAACCAAGACTTGATATTAACTCCATAACCATATACCTAGACCTAACCCACAATGAAACCCTAGTCAAGTTAAACCTAAACCTTAGTTAGGTTAGACATATGGACCCTAGAATAATTGGATCCAAATCTAAGTAGATTGGATTTAAATCTTGCATTTGAATCAAATGCAAAGTTGGATTTGAATTTGACAAAGTTTACGTGACTTGGATTTCAAGGATCTAAGAAATCGGATTGTTAGACACAGACCTTGTGAGAATTGGATTCTAAATTGGGACTTTACAATAACATCTTTGGATTTAAATCCCATACAACCTCGAATCAAGATTTCAAACTCTTATTCTAGACCTAACAGACCAAAATCCTAAATCCCTAAACCCTGAGAATGGAATGTCAGACTTCACTGTGGATTTAAATCATGGACTTTGAATCAAATGGCATTTATGAATTGGATTCATATCTTCCAACCAACTCCTAGTTAGGATTTGAACTTAAATCCCCTTTGGAATGACCCTAAGTGCAAACCATGTATCTAAATTGATTATTGAATATTTAGATCATTCTTACTCTATTAATATGGATCTGAAATTTCAATGAGTACCTCTCTAGGCACATCTCCTAAACCTAGGACATGATCTCAATTATGCATTAAATATAGATTAGATATTAGAATTAGTTTTCTAAAATTTTGGATAATTCACTTAGTTTTCTAAAATTCTTCCATTTTCAAATTCAAGGCAGCCATTTGCATTTAGGTTTGAGGACAATCATATTTTAGGACCTAAAATACTTATTCTAATCCTTGATCTAATTACTTCTATTAAAGGTAATAGGAACACTCAAATCTTGCACCGACGAGTCGAGTGCTATCTCTCGCAAACCCCTACAATGAGAATGCAGAGGTAAGTTAATATTTGATTTTTTCATCCCATATGAATGGTCATATGTAAGATCACAAACTTTTGTGTGACAACATTTGCCAACAAGTGAGGGTAGAATACTAGCGACCAAGTGGGATGATGCAACTATTGGAGCTTCCCTGGTGGAAGTTGGACCACATTACCATGGACTACATTGTTGGACTTCTGAAAATGAAGAGTCAACAGGACTTAATTTGGGTGATTGTGGACAACTTAACCAAATCTACTCATTTTCTACCCTTCAAATCTCACATAGTTTAGACAGTTTGGTAGAGTTACATGTAGCATAGATCGCACATTGTATGTTGTTCCCAAGATGATGAGTTTGGATCGAGATCCTTGATTTACATCGAGACTTTGTAAGCAGTTGCAGAAGGTGCTTGGAACCAATTTGAAGTTCAGAACAACATTTCACCCACAAATCAATGGTCAGTCTGAAAGAACCATTCAAACCATAGAAGATGTTACAGTCTTGTGCTCTAGAGTGGAATCGCCATTGGAATAAGCATGTTAGTTTGATGAAATTTACTTACAACAATAGTTTTTATGTGAGTAAAAGCATCACACCATTTAAAACCTTGTATTGTAGACCTTGCATATTCTCGCTTTGTTAGGATGATGCCAAAGGAAACACCATCGAGAAACCACTTTCATTGTAGCATCACATAGATCCAGTGGGACTGGTTCATAAACGAATTTTGGTAGCTCAAGATAGAAGAATTATACAGACCAGAAATGAAAGGAGATTAGTTTTGAAGCTGATGATCATGTATTTGCTTGAGTTTCACCTACTAAGAACATGTTCAGATTTGACAGGAAGGGCAAGTAGAGTCCTACTAGGACCATTTGAAGTGTTGGAGCAAATTGATGAAGTTGCATACTGAATCCTGTTACCTCCTGGTTATAATGAAATTCACAATGTATTTCATGTGTCCATTCTCCATAAGTACATACCAGATTCGTCACATATGATTCAACATGAAGATATTGCTCTATAGGAGAACACTACAAATGGAGGTTGGCCAGTGGGGATCATAGATCTAATGGAGCAGATATTGAGGAATAAGGCTATACCACTGGTCAAGGTGCACTGGTTGCATCATGCATCGAATAGTACGCTTGGGAGCCTGAGGCAGATATGTGAGCTAAATATCTATACTTGTTTGGTAAGAATTGAAATTTCAAGGATGATTTTTTTTTTGGGAGGTAGGGTAATCCATAATAAATGAATAATAATTAAAAAATATAATTAATTTTAACAATTAAAAATATTATGAACCATTGCATTGCTTTGAACACTATGAAGGGACATGACTTTTCATTATCTTCTTCTTCCCTTTTTCATTTTCTATGATTGCCCTGACAGTTAGTTTGTTTTGGTCGTGTACTAACCGTTGGTATGTTGGTTTGTTTTGGTCGTGTACCCTTGGTATGTTGACTTCATCACTTCTGGTGTGCTTTTCAGCCTTTAGTCAACGTATATTGCTAACCCATATTTATATCACATGCATAAGTCTTACGTTATGGCACTTTTATAGCATTGCAAACCATGCACATAAAATGGGTGACTTACAGCTTATGTCTTCTTTATTGCCAATCTCATTTTCTTGTCAGAATAGAGCATGCATAGGCAGTTTATACATGGATGAGCATTGATATGGTGACCTAGAATGCATCATATTATCCAATTAACATGACCTTATATATATAAGACCTTATATATATATATATATATATATATGCTGTTCTCATTATAAAGTAGAACTTGGCATGTTCTCAGACCTTTGCCATAGTCGATACACCTATGAGGGATTAGACATTGACGTGGTGGCATAACCACGCTGTTAAAAAAAAAAAAAATCTGTTCGAGTCCCTGACTATCCCCCTCTTTATATTTTATATGTGCTTTCATCGTAGTTACGTTCTTCCTTGAATGTGCAGCATTTCATGTGGCTTTTCCCTCAACTGCTATATTCTTTCATTAGGAGAACTTTCGGCAGGTGTTAGAGTAAATTATACACCAGAAAATAAAATAAAAAATCTAATTGAGAAAAAAGGTCCAATGAAGAGGACCAAGTTTAAGTAGAGGGGACACCCTGTGCGGACATGGGTTCATTGTGCAAACGGTGAATCCCTCAACCTACGTTAGGAAAGGAATCATGTAAATCAAATAAAGTAATAATAATTACAATGATAACAATAAGGGGCTCACATTAGGCATGATTGGCATTATACGACCAGATTCGGCTAGTCACTGACGGTGGCCAGAAGCCACCATTGCTGGCTCTGGTCTACCCAAATTCTTCGAAACCATAAGGGAATGAGAAGAATAAACAGAAATTAATAATAAATAAAAACATAAATAAAAAGACTTACTGTTTATGTGAAACCTTTTTCAATCTTGCATATGGAACGTTATAAAAAGGAAAAAACCGTAACCATACTTGCCTATGTTTTTTTGTGTGAGAATCCGAGAGATAGGCCCGTCCGATTCGTACGAGGTTTGACTGTCCCTGACATCTGAGTTTAATGGCCTAACATCTAAAGACTTGATTGTCATCCTGATCCAAAATGAATAAAAGCAAACGTGCCCTAGGATTTTAAAATAAATGATTTTGAAAAACTAAATAGATCATTCAAAGTTCATCCATTTGAGCAGAAAAGTTACAAAAGAGATGCAGTTCAATTATGCGTTCACCATTAATCGATGCAAACGTGATCCTAAATCTATATGATGCATACAAAATTGATCATATATACTAAAGATCTGGTCACTAAGGTTCGAGTTATGAGTTGTGGGCTAAAGGGGCTAATTCAAATCCAAATTTAAATAAGATTGAATTGTAGGTTTAATTACTTGTGATGATTTAATCCAAAGCACACAAATTAGATCACGGTTTACACAGGTTCAAAATTCAAGAATTAGATTCTAGGGCCTAAGAAACCCAATTACTTATTCTAGTACTAGAAATACAAAATCCAATATCTAATGTCCAAGTTCAAAATTTGGGAGATGTAATGTCCAAACTCTAGGATAGGAGATCTGATATCCATGATCAAATGTTTGAAATTTTATCCAAAGTCCTAGATGTAATTGGTTCTAGATCCAAAATCCAATAATAAAGGGCCATTTATCATAATCAAGTATTTGGGATCAACTAGACCCAATGTGGACCGTCAAAATCCTATAATCCAAGTTCTATATTCATGATCCAAGATTCTAGATTCAAATCTATGACTCAAGCTCCAGATCTAGTTCATTGTATCTCTTAAGGTTTGAAATATAAATGTGAATTATTTGATCTGGACTCTAGGTTGAAATCTAAGGTCTAATTTAGAAGGTCAGATCTACCGAATTCAATTTAATATCTAATTCTTTATAGATGTACATGTAGGTTGGACCCAACCTGGTCTGTTTGAAGTTTTGTCAATTAGCTATAACAAGTTTAGGTTGTAATTACATTTAGTGTAATTGGATAGCATTTCAATTAAATTAAGAATTACTTTTTGATAAAAAAACGTATGGGTCCATTGGAGAAGACACCCTTCTATCTTGCTATCTCTCTCTCTCTCTAACTCTCTCCTCTCCATCTCTTTTATATCTTCCTTATGCTCTTAACCTTTTCCCCTTGGTGGCATCTTCGTAAAGTGTCTTGCGAGCTAGGGTTAGGCATTTAGTATTTTACTTTTAACATGTTTATTGAGGGTTCGGTGGTTGACTATTTGTAGAACAAATTCGAGATCCCCCCTCCAAGAGCTCCTTTCTGGTGTCATGCTCGTGACATATCACCTTGATGAAACACAAGCACTATAAAACATCAGGCAAAATGTTAGAGCCACAAGTGATGAAATACACTAATAGAAATCTTCAGACGATAGTAACACTTGCATAAAAGAATCTTTGCTCACTATAACAATTATGCTCTTGCAATCACTATACCCAAACAATCAAACCAGAGAGAGAGTGAAATAGAGCAGAACAGAGCAGAGAAAGGAACACACACACAGAAAAGGTGAGAAGATTTCTTCACATTTCAATTGAGGGCTATGAACGCCCTTTTATAGAGCATCGATACAAGAATAATAACAAATGATGATGAAAAACAGAAATATCAGAGAATAGAATCAATTCTGTTAAAACGTAGCCACTTAGCTGCCTTCGCATCAGGGAGGAACCTTCTAGACTCTTGATCCAAACAACCTGCTAAAAAATTCAGAATTAGTGGCTAGGCTGAACCTAATTGCTAAGAGCCTCATAACTTAACACACCCCCTTCAAACTGGTGCATGGAGATTGCTCATGCCCAGTTTGCCTCTTAGAAACATGAATCTGTCCTTTGGGAGTGCCTTGGTAAAGATATCTGCCACTTGCAAGTTAGAAGGAATATGCTTGGTTGCTACAGTTTTGTTTTTCACCAAGTCACGGACTAAGTGACAGTCCAACTCAACATGTTTGGCCCTTTCGTGATGCACGGGATTGGCAGCCGTTTGTATGGCTGATTTATTGTCACACATTAGCAAGACTGGAGAACATTGTGAAACTTTTAGGTCCGACAGAAGATGTTTTAACCACAGAACTTCACATCACACATTGGCAAGAGACCTATATTCAGCTTCAACTGATGACCTTGAGATGGTGTGCTATTTTTTGGTCTTTCATGAGACAAGACTTTGGCCTAAGAAGACGCAATACCCAGTAATGGATCGACGAGTGTCTTTGCATGCTGCCCAATCAGCATCGCAATAAGCAATTAGCTGATCATTGTCATTGCTTGAGAAAAGAAGACCTTGTCTAGGACTGTTCTTGAGGTAGCGTAGGACCTTGAGTGCTGAGTTGAAATGAACTGTGGTGGGATTTTGCATATGGCGACTGAGTGAGTGTACATTAAACATGATGTCGGGTCTGGTAATGGTTAGGTAGATCAAGCACCCAACCAATCTTCTAAATGTTGAGCCATCTTTTAGGGTTTCTCCATAGCTTGCTGACAGGTTCTGTCTGAACTACATTGGTATATCAGTTGGCTTAGCATTGACCAATCCAGCTTCATCTAGAATATCGCATGTGTATTTTCTTTGTGAAAGAAAGATTCCCTGCTTGAAGCGAGACAGTTCAAATCCTAGGAAGTATTTGAGGGTACCCAAGTCTTTCATATGAAATTGTTTGTTCAAATAATTCTTGAAGTCATCAATTCTTCCTTGATCATTTCCTGCAATAATTAAGTCATCTACGTGTACCAGTACAGCTAAGAACACTGACCTTTGATGCAATGTGAACAGTGAATAATCACTTTTCGATTGCTTGAAACCATATGTGGCAATGGCTGAAGAGAATTTGGCAAACCAGTTGCAGGGAGCTTGTTTGAGTCCATAGATGGACTTGTTCATTTTGCAAATTCTATTTTCCTTTTTGCTGCCATAGCTCGGCGGCAGCATCATATATATATATATATATATATCTTCTTCAAGATCTCCATTTTAAAAAGCGTTGTAGACATCCAGTTGATGAAGCAGCCAATTTCTCTTTGCAGCTACTGATAGCAAGCATCATACAGTTGTCAATTTTGTTATGGGAGTGTATGTTTCATCGTAATCAATTCCTTCAATTTGTGTAAAGCCCTTTGCCACTAATCTGGCCTTGAATCGCTCTATTTCTCCATTTGATTTATATTTGATGCGATATATCCATTTGCAGGGAATTGGTTTGGCACCTTGTGGCAGTTGAGTGAGCATCCATGTATTGTTGCTCTCCAATGCTTTTAGTTCATCTCGCATAGCATCTGTCCACCTAGAGTCCTGTATTGCTTGACTATAGGATGAAGGTTCGGTATAGCAAGAGATATTTAAAAGGTAGGCAGCATGATAATCAGAGAAATTAGAGAAAGATAATGAATTGGAGAGAGGATACCTTGTGCTGGACCGATTTCCATATGAAGATTGGTTGAGTGACTTTAGGACAGTTGCATTGCAGTAAAAATCTCTCAAGAGTACTGATGGTCTGCGTAGCCTGGTGGAGCGTCTCAGTTCACAAGGTTGGGCAGTATTTGGCTGCATGGCTGTGCTGAAGTTAGGATGAGTTAATGAGTTTGGTTCAGGTTCAGTTTCAGTTTATACAACTTGAGAGTTTTCGGTGGAGTCGGTTTCAAGATGGTTTTGATTTTGTGATTGAGAATGTGATTCTGATGAAGGGAAAGTTGTGTCATACTGAGGTGGCTGGGCCCTTGGGTTATTGGTGGCTAAACGACCATCAATTGGCTCCATGTGATCATCTGTAAGAGGCAGTGGAAGAACAGGTGATACTTGTGGTTTTTCAACAAGTTTAAATGGGAATATATTTTCGTAAAATATAACATCACGACTAGTGAAAACTCTTTTGGTTTGCAAATCACACACCTTGTAGGCTTTTTGTCCCTGAGGATAGCCCAAGAAGATGCATCGAATGGCTCTGGGATCAAACTTGGATTTGGGGTAAATGTTAGTTGCATAGCAAAGGCAACCAAAAGACATGAGGTGAGAATATTCTGGTTTCTTTCCCATTAAGATTTCATATGGTGTTTTGTTCTGCATAACGAGGATGGTGTTCTGCTTATTAAGTATACTGCTGTGAGAACACACTCATCCCAGAAGATTAGCGGAACACTTGATTGGAATTTTAGTGCTCGGCGCAACATCAAGAATGTGTCGATGTTTCCTTTCGACAACACCGTTTTGTTGAGGGGTATAAACACATGAATGATGGTGTTCAATCCCCTTTTCAAGTAAAAAGGTTTTCAGATTGTCATAAAAAAATTCAGTGCCATTGCCTGATCTGATTTTCAGTACATTGGCGCTGAACTGATTTTTGCTCAAGTTTATAAAATTTTTCAGATGATAGGAAGTCTCACTTTTGTGTTTCATAAGGATGACCCACACAGTGCAAGAGAAATCATCAACCAAAGTCAGGAAATATTTTGCACCAGAGTGTGATGCTTCAGGGTATGGGCCCCAAATATCGCAGTGGACAAGTTAAAAAATAGCAGTAGAAACAGTTTCACTAGAGTTAAAAGGTAATCTGGTCTGTTTTGCCAGTTTACAAGTGTCACAATGCTTGTTCGACTGCTCAATACCAGAGTCATATTTCAAGAAGAGATGGCCTTTGGATATTGACGGGTGTCCTAGCCTTATGTGCCCCCTAGCCTTATGTGCCACATTTCTGGTGAGATAAACCTACTACTGTGGAAGGCCATAGAGTTCAAGGAGTTGTTGAGGAAATTTGCAACATACAGTCCATTCCGCAAGTCACCCTGACCAGTCTTCATCATGGAGTTCCGGTCCTGCAAGAAGCAACACTCACCAAAGAAGGTAATAAGGCAATCAAGCTATTTGACAAGTTTGTTCACAGAAATCAGATTGAATTTGAAGTGAGGCAAGAAATAAACATTGTCAAGTGTTAAGCTAGGCGAAAGGACAGCCTGACCTATATGAGTAGCAAGGACAATTTTATCATTAGGTAATCGAATATGAAACGGAGTAGCCAAAGGAGTGGAGTTGGACATCAGTTCTAACGAAGATGACATGTGGTCGGTTGCACCACTGTCAAGAATCCAAGAATTGGTTTGATGAAGAGACATACCTGCAAAGTTCACTTGAGGTAGAAAAATGTCTTTCAGGAGTTGCCTAATTTTGATACACTCATCCACAGTCAGGGATTGGGTAGGCTCTTTGGCAGCTTCAATGCCAATTTAAGATGAACCAGCAGCATTGGATGCAGTGCCACATCCACCGTTCTTCTCTGAATCAACAACGCTGTTCGCAGTCGCACCCTTGTCAGCCCTCAACTTTGATCCTTTTGGGTTTGTGGGATAGTCCACTAATTTGAAGCAATGGTCTCTTGTGTGTTCAGAGATGTGATAGTAGTTGCAGAGGTATTGGTTTTTCCTGATCCCTTTGCTTCTCATTGATCTATTGTCTGAATTTGACAGCAAGCTCACATGTTCGACTGGATTGGAGGAGTTTCTCGCTTCACGCTACTTCTCCTCTTGAAGAACCAGTGAGTAAACCTTAGAGATTGATGGCAGAGGGTCGATTAAAATGATCTGACCACAGATTGTGTTGTAGGAGTCGTTCAGACCCATGAGAAACTGAATGACTTTGTCTTCTTGCTGGTTGACAAATATTTTGCTCAGAGCACCACATGAACAGTTAGGTAAAATATCATAAGGGTCCAGCTCATCCCACAATGCTTTCAATCGACAGATGGCAGATTTGATTTGGTATTTTCTGGGAGCAGTGCTTTGGGTGAATCTTTCTTTGAGGTCGTTCCAGACTTCTATTGCCGTTGAGGCATAGATAACACTGTGCATAAGATCAGGAGAAATGGAATTTAAGAGCCAGGAAAGTACCATGTGATTCCAGCGATTCCACAGACAATACTCAGGTGCCAAGGATTTGGGTTGAGGAAGACTGCCATCTACAAACGAGGTCTTGTTCTTGGCTGAGAGAGCCATGAGCATTGCACGGCTCCAAGTTGCATAGTTTTCACCCGTCAGAAGTTGAGAGACCAATACAGTCCCAGGGTTGTCCGAGTGATGCAGAAAAAAAGGGCTTGAGAAGTCAACAGAGTTGATATCAGTTGCAGCCTCAGAAATTGGTTGGACAGGAGGTATTTGTGTGTTTGCCATGGTTCAATGCTCTGATACCATGATAAACTGCAGTGGAGCATAACAGAGCAGAGAAAGGAACACACACAGAGAAAAGGTGAGAAGATTTCTTCACATTTCAATTAAAGGCTATGAACGCCCTTTTATAGAGCATCGATACAAGAATAATAACAAATGATGATGAAAAACAGAAAAATCAGAGAATAGAATCAATTCTGTTCAAACGTAACCATTAGCTGCCTTCTCATCAGGGGGGAACCTTCTAGACTCTTGATCCAAACAACCTGCTAATAAATTCAGAATTAGTGGCTAGGCTCAACCTAATTGCTAAGAGCCTCATAACTTAACAGAGAGAGAGAGAGGGAAGGAAGAAGCATGGAGACAGAAAGAGGAACTCACTACGGTGTTGAATGGAGTAGATTATCGGTGGATGAACTTAACTGCACCAGTTTCAAGGAAAAAAAAGACGCACCAATTGAAAACATAGGATGAGAAAAAAAGAGAGAGAAGAAGAATAAGACGAAGAAGAAAGGGACTCACCTGCAACTCCACTGCTTGACTGGAGAAGAACCAGTCCCAATCTTGCAGTCTCGATCAAATCTTCTTATAATAGCGCCAGAAATGGGGGTCATGAGGCAGGGAGAAAGAGAAATAGGAAATAGTGGTATATGATAGAGGAAGAGGAAGGAAGAGGAAGAGGAAGAGGAAAAGAGGAAGAAGAGAGGGTAATATGGAGTGAGAGGGAACCAGTAGGAGAGGGGTAGGGTGACCTGTGAGTTGTTGTCGAGGGCAGCTTTGGAAGCTCCAATGCCTGTTCCATTGTTTACTGTTTCGAACCAAACCACGGAACAAGGAGGAACATGGGGATATTTATACCACATGTTCCAGGCCAGTCTATCCCTTGGGTTCATTGTCCGTGGTTTGAGTCTCCATGAAAAATTTAGAGCATGTCCTATCCATTCCTAGCTGTTCCATGCATATCAAACAGCTTCTTATTATCATGGGGTTAAAGGCTAATGAACCAAGAACTCTCCATCTTTCTCTCTCTCTCTCTTTTTCTCTTTCTTTCTTCCTCTCTACCGTAACATGGCATCAGAGCCGATACTCTTGGGTGCATCTGATACTTGATTTATCTTCGACTCATTCTTCATCTTCTTCTTTGCCATACTCTTATCTCACATAGATTCTTATTATCTTGGGCACCACATTTATGACATCCTCTCCCAGCATGATCTAGGGACTTTTGTTCTTTTAAAGCCCTACATTGATGCCTTCTTGAAGTTGTCGGCTTTGTGTGGATACTTCTCCTGCATGTTTGTAGGAGGTTGCTGATGGATGCCAGGAGATCTGCATCAGATTCTATAATGCGAGACTGATTTTCAACTGATTCATGGAGGCTGATTTAGTCCTTAGCTGCCCTTGAAGTTGCTTGTTCCAGTTTATGTCATCAGATCATCCTTATCCTTGGTGATGTCTATAAAACTCACATTGCCTCTTACGTACTACAGCAGTTTCATGTTTGGTTACTGTGTAGGTGTGGTCCTTTGTTTTTGTTGACGTCAACGTCAGCTAATGTACATTGAATATAGTAAACTTGTCTGCCGGCTGTTTCATGTCATTATTATTTGCCCGTGATTTGTAATACCTATCAATCTCCCTTAGGAATTTTATATTTTTACCTCGGGGGTCAATCCAAAAGAAAGGTATAAGACACACTAACACCTGACAACATTGTAATCTTGATATAAAATGCTATTATGGGAGGGGGAAAAAATTTGAGGTGGAATTTCCAAGATCACATTGGGATATGCAATTAAAATCTCCATGGAAGGGTATTTTGGGACATTATTTGAACAGAAAATATTTTTTAAGGCTGATTATTGTAAAGAAAAATTTTGTGGGAGTGAAAAGGCGAGTTGGGGAGCTATTAAAGATTATTCGAAGAAAACAATTTAATAGAGTTAAGAAAAACGTGGAGAGAACTATGGTGGACAAGACTGGGAACCAGATCCAAACTTCAACCATTTGGGCATCGAGTTCGATGCCCGATGGTTAGAGACACAACATAAGGGCGACTTCAACTCGACGCCCTTAAATTTGACATCAAGTATTCTGAAAAAAAAAAAAATGAAGAGAGCAAGCAGAGGCAGACAAAAAAGAAGGGGAGGAAAAGCGGCAACAAGGGAGGTAAGTTGTGCGCTTCTCTCTCTCTTTTTTGCTTGTCTATCTCTCTCTCACTCTCTTTTCTGGCTAGCTGATGCCAGTTTTGGGGAAAACCTATCATTACCTTTTCCAAGACCTATCAGCTTCGAGTTTGGACTACCAGCAGCACACTTTGGACTCCATCGGTAGTTTGATGTGAATCAATGAGTATGTGTTGTCAAATGATGCACAAAATGGGTGACTTGCATGCAGAGTTTAAGATTGAGGGTTGCCTTGTGGGTATTGTTTCTCAATGTGATCTGAATTGACACCTAGGCCTGGTCCACTTCTACTTAGTCGAATTATCAAATGTGACTTTTAATCTGATGGAATTTATGAGCTCTGTAGACTACCGAAATTAATGGAAGAAGTTTTGCCTCATTCTGGGCAGTCATAGGTAGACCATATACATCATTTTAGGCTGGATTTGAATAGTATTTATGCTTGCTCCATGTCCCAGTCCTTTTTTCTACTTTACGAATGTTAATTTATTGATGTTCAGCATGATGAGGTGACTGCTAAGAGAGTTTTAGTGCATGGTTGTCTGTTATGACTGGGTTTTCAACGCAAATGGCAGTTTGTAAATGTTTGTGTTTGCCTTGTGAAAATTGAAGAATGTGATTATTCTGCTTGCCCGATGATTCTACCCTTTTGGACATCCCAAATGTCATTTTTTGTTGTGTTCCGGAACTGATGAATTTTTAGGGCTGTCAATAGAATAAATCTAAGGTTGTCTAAGTATGCAAACAAGATTATTCTTCATGAATGAATTGATCAATAGTATGCAAAATAATTGGTGAGTTTACTGTTGCATATTGCTAGATTTTTATATTGGGTAAGCTCATGCATAATTGCATCGATTTATTTATCCCTTGGCCACTCGAAACTGGCAAGTAATCACTGAAATCTGTGGTTAATGATTTTTAGAATAATGTATCTGTCTTTCAGACCCAAGAATTTAATATTTTCCCCTGCTTGGAGTCTCAGTTCTCTAAGTATAGATAATCGGCAAGCATGTTTCTACGATGTGCAATGCTTCCCTTCACAAGCTTGGATGGTGATCTATTTTGGTATGGTTATTGATTTTATGTTTCATGGTTCATGGAATTGGAGCGTACTGCACATAGGCTAACAATTGGTCTAGAATTGCACACACACACATATGTGTATATATAACTACATAATATACACATATATGTATATATCACACACACACACACACACACGTGTGTGTGCATATATATATAACTACATAATATACACATATATGTATATATCACACACACACACACATATATATAAGTGTGTGTATGTGTGTGTGTAATATATATATATGTGTGCGTGTGTGTGTTTTATATTATCAAAAAGTTACAAGTTTGTTCATTTGGGACAAATCGACGTCTTGGTGAGGTCTTGTTTTAAATACGAGTTAAATGTGATGTATTTAATATCATTGCTAGACGTTCGCCATGTTGATTGGTGGTAAGCCCTTATTTGCCAATTTACAGGAACATTATCAAAGGATGAACTATGTTGTGTACAACCAAACTTTATGATGTCACTATAAGATTCTCACTTACAAGCATTTGTCCTTTGCGTCCAGATCAAAAAGGTAACTTTGGTTGCCAAATTAATATATGCTACCATAGCTTCGAGATGCACCACCAAAATCTTCTCCAGAGTAACATCACCAATTTCAGGCTGGTCTATGGAGTAAACTTTCCTCTGTTCATGGACAAAAGTATTGTGCAAGTAGGAATGGAGATCTCAAACGAAGGGTTTCTACAAGGGTATCTAACAATTGAGGAGTTTTTGTGGCACCAAAAGTACAAAGAAAAGAAAACCTGGAATGATATATTCACAAAATATCTGGAAAACATGCATACAGGTAGTCTCAATTGCAGCTGCAACCAACAAGGTCACTTAACCTGCCTCCAGTACTTCCAATCATAAAAAAATTTTCTAAGGAGAAATCATCATCTAATAGGTAAAAATGATGAAAATGACATCACCCAGAGCAAAAAAAAAAATGGAAAGACCAAACTATGTTCTAGGTGGATAATGATCTCTTAAAAGTGACCTATACTACTAGAATGATACATGAGATTTACAATGGAATGCTCAATTTCAAGGTAGACGTAAACTATCTACTATTTCACTCGGCCAAGTCATTGAAAACATAAGATGACAATACTAGGCAACTCAACTATCTTATCAATTGGAGCACGTATGTAGAAAATCACTTTAAGAGGATTGAAGAACAACTCCAAACCATCGATGATAACATGGAAATGATAAAGTCTCTCCTAGACGTGCAGAGAAAGGAGTTTACGACATGAGAAACAGATGCCTTAAAAGTACATTCCAAAAACCTATCGATCAAATAGATTATCCCTACTCATCAAGTAGTCAACCAAAGCCCGACATATAAAGATTTTTATCTTATACCAAATTTTGGAAATGCTGAGGATTCTAAAGGCCATATGAGGATGTTCTAGAGTTAGTTTCAAAATCAGCGGTCAGAGGTTAAAATGCATGTGATCTCAATAGGATAAAAAATACCAATTCTAAATATCGATACATGCCCAACCATCAAAATCGCAGAAGTAATTCGACTATGAGCTCAACACCTGTATATGGTGGTTACTCAAAAAAGGATGTCTCTAGAAAGTGCGTGGAAAATACTATCCTTTACCTTCTCAGGTCAAGGAAGAAATTGGTGGAAGTTTCTACCGTACTCAAAAAAGCAAGAGATCATGCAAGAAGACCTACCAGTATTGAGAAACCATATAATTTTGGAGTTTTAAACCAACCTACTAATACAACTAGCCATCAGACTGACTTATACTCACAAAAAGAAAGTAGAAGGATCTGATCTTTTTCAAAGAATATGCTGAAGATTATCTCAACGAAGCATCTCGCTTAGGAGCACATGTACTGCGAACAATTTGTATGTCCTTTTCTCAGCCTCTTTGCCAAAATCACTTGGCAATATAGTATTGGATGAGCTATCCAATCCCAAATGTATTGGTAAAAGGTTTAATCCTTGTAGATCTGCAACAGTTAGTCTGACAAGAAATCAAAAAGTTATGTTATAGAAATCAGGCAAAAATTGAATTGCCCAGAGTCGAAAAAAATATATGTAGCCAAAAAATCAATGCTAAAAATATTCAAGCCAAATTTTAGAAGAACCAAAACAAAAAGGTAGTTCAAGACCTATAGATTCTTTTGGAGACAAAGAAACAATGACAAAAAAAGGATGACAGGTGTTTTGCTTGTAAAAGGAAGGGCAATTATGCCAACAAATGCTCTAGCAGAACTCCTAAACAGTTCAAGATGATATTTGAAGTCCTGGAGTTTGAATAAGATTGAGATTTAATAGAAAATGATGATGAATTTGAAGTGTATCTTAAACACAAATGTGTTTCAACTAGAAATTGAAGAAGACGATGAAACACTAAGTATCATTAGCATTTCAGAAACATTTTCAGTAGCAGAAGGGTGAATCTGCATGGTATCAAAAAAGGAAGAAGAAGGTACAATAGTTTAGATAGAGTCAGAGTCTACACCAGAGGAGTTAGTCTCTAGAAGTGAATTTTGCATTAACCAACAAGTACAAAATCATCCACAGTGGAAGTAGTGAAAAGACCACAAACTCGAAGGAATCACTTCTTCTAAGATAGAAAAAATCTATTCAAATGAAGAAGTCCTTGTAGCCCTAAAGCACAGCGTCAGAGAAAGAAGCAAAAGCTATGCAAGAGAAAGGTACAACTCCTATTACCTTACGGAATTTTACACCAAAAAATAGTCTTAAAAATTCAAAGGTAAGGTGAATAAAAAAAATGTCTCTATCCAACATTTTCATTATTATTCCAGTCGAAATTGCTATGGATAAAAAAAGAAAAATGAAAAAAAAAGACAAGCCTTCATTGATACAAGTGAAAACATGCATTTTTGCAAAAAGAGAGATAATTAGTACTGACTATATTATCTTGAAGGAACCAAAGTAGAAATGATGAATGGAAAATGAAGGCTATATAATTTTTCCTTAAATATACTGTAAAAATAAAAGAGAAAATGATTAATGCAAACTTTGTATAGATCGACGATGCGAGACATGACATCGGGTTTAGATCAGTTACATTAGATGAAATTGGTCCATATACTATCTGTAGAGATGACGTAATCTTCAAAACCGGGAAAGAACAAGAGGTAGTCTCATGTTTGTTTGCCGCTTTCAAAAGAAGGCAAAAAAACAAAAGACAAAAAATAGGCCAAGACAAAGGAAATGACTCTACTTCAGGAAACAAGAACTTAAATTTGAAGAAGCAGAGAAAATCAGGGATATTAAAACCATAAATTTACTATCAATACAAAGAATAAAAGACACAGATAGTATCTTACAAAAACCAGGGCTATTAAAACCAAGAATAAAAATCAGTGCTATTAAAACCAAGAATTTACTATCGTACAAAAATTCACCCAGGTCTAATTGTAGGGTCTGAACTAGACGAAAAAGAAATTATTTCACAGATCAATGAATTAAAAGACAAAGGCCTGATTAGAAAATCAAAATCATACTATGCAAGCACAAGCTTCATAGTAAGGAATCACATAAATATGAAAATAGGAAAAACAAGAATGGTAGTCATCTATATTCTTCTAAACAATGTGACAATTGACATAAAGTTATCGTTGCCCAACAAGGATGCATTGGTATAAAGGTCAGCCCAAGAGAAAATATTTTCAAATTTTGATTGCAAATTTGGAGAGTACCAGATCAAGATTGCAGAACAAGATATACAACATTCTACACTCCACTTGATTGTATGAATGCTTGTCATGCCATTCGGTCTTAAAATGTACCATCACAAGTTTAACGAAGAATGAATGAAATTTTTAGAGGGTATGATTTTATAAACATTTTTGTTGATAATTTTTTGATAGACTTACATACGGTAGAAGAACCTCTGCAACATCTAAAACTCTTCGCAAAGATATGTGTCAAATTGCAAATGGTAGAACCTCTATAGCATCTACTTCGCTGTGATATGTGTCAAACATGTCATTAGACTATCAAAGAGGGAAAGAACTACTATGTAGAAGATTAAACAATTCGCAAATCAGCTAAGAGATAAGTTGCAGTGCTAGAGGATTCTCGAATGCCTAAACTATGTAGGAAGTTATATTCAAAATCTCTCACATAAAATACATGTAATTCGAAAGTGATGAACCAAAAACCTTATGAATGAAATAAAGCTGTCACAACGGCAATGATCTCTTTGAAAGAGGAATGCCAAAAATTGCTAGAATTAGAACCAACATTTTTTGGGCCCTTTGTCTTGTCAACTGATGCATCCAATGATAAAGAAAATGTGTGTTTTTATACAAGTAGACAATTCAAGTCCAATAAAATCACCTACTAGTCTACCAAAAAAGAAATCTTATGGAAATCAGGGGATTAAAAAAGTTTCATCTTTATCTGATAGGGAAAAAGCTTATTTTGAGGACATATTCACAAAATCTATTAGTTTTGCTTTAAAAAATCACTAGCAGTTCAAAACTATAAAGATTCACATGGTGGCCATTTCGTTATCTCAATATGATTTCACCATTGATTTGGTCAAATGCATACATCATTCTTTGCTAGACGCACTCACTCACCTAAGAATGTTAAATGATGAGATCAACAGGGTGGCAATGGAAAGATTGGCAGATAGATATGCCTGAACAAAGATGAAAGAGTTGCCAAAAATTAGAAAGCTATATCCAAAACTTGTAGATGCAGTGGAAGACAAATATCCAAATCTGGATTGCTACTACATCGCAACAAGAAGAATTAACTACGTCATAAACAATCTTAACTGGACATTATTTGAAGTTGAGAAATTATCATGGGTTAATGAGATTGTATGCTAATCTTATTTTTAGAATTTTTTTTAATTTTATTGTAGGACCCAGATGAAAAGAAACACTATGTCGAAAATTTCAGAGAATCACTTCGTCGACTCCCTAGAAGTAACAATTTTTCAAGACGAAGATCTCATCTATAAAAATATCCCAAAGACAAAAGAAATTGCAGGAAGTTGTATACATCATTGGAGCAAACCACTAGAGCAATTCACAAGTGTCAGAATTGTCAAATCTAGACAAAAGGCTTCTGCCTCCCTCGTGAAGCTGATGTATGAGAATATTGGAATCTGAGGTAGGGATCAGTGAGACAAAAGAATAAATCTAAAACTTTGACAACATGTGAGAATATATTTGAAGCCACAAGTAGAATGGTGAGTCATTTATCCATATTTATGAGTCATTTTATCTTTTTGTAAATCTATCAAATCTTATAAAGTATTGTTCGCACCATAATGCAGTGAACATGGTCACTCTATGCTTTTGATTGTATTAGGCATACGTTAGTGCATGTCTTTCAGCTTTAGTTTTGACATTGCGAATGTATTCACTCAAATGATTGATGTGTTATACATAGATATTTATGAGGCCATTACAAGGCATGAGTCTTTTACCATCAATCTTGTGCCTTGAGCCAAAACTTTTCAACCATTCATTTGCTTTGAGCGAAGAGAGATGTGAGGTTTGAGTGGAATTCATCTTTGCTAACATTAGGTTTCATTATCTAATGGCAAACCTTCAGTGGTTTTGTGCAACCACAGTATCTCATCTCTATGAATCCAAAGCAGCTTTCCGTGAAGTCCTATAGCACTGATCATTACTGTAGCACCCTCACCCTTCACCCTTAGTTGTGTCCCTTTTGCCCTTTCCTTCGCCCCTTCTCTTCTTTCCTTCACCCCTTCTCCCTTTGGTATCAAAGCCATAACCTCTTCCTCTAGCTATCCCATGAATCGTTACCTTGCCCATTGGTCTCCTATTCCCACATTACCTATGCCCCAATCCTCGCACTTTATCAAACAATATACCGATTGTTATGGTGAAGATCCTATACAACTTGGTCAGAAACCTGCCTACAACCAAGTAGTTGACCTCTTTGAACAGTGATACATTCAAGGTGCAAAATTCTGGAGCCTTAGGGATCACTATCCTAAGGGAGTGCCAGAGCAAACCTACAAGTACAAGTGTGTAGAAGTCTCACAACTATCCCAAAGGTCACCTGCAGATCCTTGGAGCAAACACAAAATCCTTTTTGCCTTGAACAAAGCAATGCTTCTATCATAGAATGGTTCAACCCCAATTGAAGAATGGCAAGAACTAGCTTTCTGCATTCAAGATATTACAGGTTGGGGAGGATAGTTTATGCCAATGACAGACAAAGAATCCCTGCTCTTTGGCCTTAAATACATAGTACTACACACTAATGACGGTGATCTATTTGTTCCTGTCTTCTGCAATCTCAACAATGTTCCACATGAGATTGAAAGATAAATCAACATCAAGGCAGCTCTTGATGAACAAGTTGAGTAGGAATACATATCAAAATTGATAGATTCATAGCATGAAACCGAATGCATAGAAGAACATCAACAAAGACTTCTGGAGCACACCGTACCAAACATTGATGATGAGCATGAAGACAGACATGATCACCCAGACCATAACAATGATTCCTCATGTAGTCATGCCACATGCCATCTACCCAAGAAAATTTGCATGAAGAAGATTTAGGTAGATGAATCATGCCTAGCCATCTTATGAAAATCTAACAATCTATCAAACAGATAGAGGTGTCCCTTTCAATTTAAGGAAGCAGAAGTTGGCATGTCTTCCTACCATTCTTCACCAAAGAAGATGTCCAAGCCAAAGGGAGAAAGCGAGAAGGGGAGAAGGAAAGAAGAGAAGGGACGAAAGGGAGAAGGCTAAGGAGAAGGAGGAGGGTGCTACAGTGCTGTTACAGTGACGATCAATGATACAATACTTTGCAGAAAGCTACTTTGGATTCATAGGGATGAGGGTTCACAGTTGTGCAAAACCATTAAAGGCTTGCCATTGGATAATAAAACCCAATGTTTGAAAAGACGGATCACACTCGACTTGATGGCAAAAGACTGATGCCTTGTAATGGGCTCGACAACTTCGATTCATACCAAGTTGTTTATATATAATGAAAACACATCAATAATTAAGTGAATATGTTCATTTGACAAAAGTAAAGCTGACAGATGCACACTGACAAACACATGCATAATACAAACAAAAGATGAAGTGACCATTTTCGCTGCATTATGGTGCGAACAATAGTGTATGAGATTTGGTAACTTTACAACAAATGACACATATATATGGACAAATGACTCGCCATTCCACTTATGTCTTCAAATATATTCTCACATGAGTTTGTTGGAGTTTTGGATTTATTTTTTTGTCTTACTAGTCCCTGCTTCAGACTCCAATATTCTTCATACATCAGTTTCATGGTTGGGGCATAAGCTTTTTGTTTGAATTTGACAATTCCAACGCTTGCGAATTTCTCTAGTGGTTTGCTCCAATAGTGTACAACTTTCTTCAATTTTTTTTATTATTGACATATTTTTATAGATGAGATATTCATCTTGGAAGATTGTTACTTCTGATAGTCGATGAAGTTGATCCTCTAAAATTTTCAACAAAGTGTTTCTTTACATCCGGGTCCTGCAATAAAATAAAATAAAAAATCTCTAGGAACAAGGTTAACATACAATTGATGTTGATGGACTATTAAGTTATCCATGATATTTTTCTTAACATCCGAAGATAATATTTCAACTTCAAATAATGTCTATGTGAGATTGTTTACAATGTAGGTAATCTTCCTACTCTTGTGTAATAGAAATCTAGTTTTCAATATTTGCCTTTTACTACATCTGCAAATTCTATCTACCTACCAACCCTCCCAATGCCACCTTATTGATCTCATCATTTTGCTTTCTCTGGCGAGTGTGTGTGAAATCATATTAAGATATCAAAAATTGCCGCCATGCAAACCTTTACAGCTTTGGATTGTTAGTAATTTTTTTTTTAAAGCAAGGCTGACAGATTTTGTGAATCTGTCCTCAGAATAAACTTTTCCTTGATCAGATAAGGATGACTTTTTTCTAATCCTCTAATTGTCGTAAGAACTTCTTTTGTGACACTAGTAGGTGATTTTATTGGACTTGAACTATATGCTTGTATAAAAGCACACTTTTTCTTTATTGTCTTCCTTTTTGAGGAGAATGACTGCCCATGTATCATTGGATGCATGTGTTGACCGGACAAAATGCCTGAAAAATGCTGGTTCTAATTCTGGCAATTTCTGGCATTTCTCTTTCAAAGAGGTTGTTGCTGTTGTGGCTGCTTTATTCAATTCGTAGTGTTCTTGGTTCATTACTTTTTGAATTGCATGTGTTTTCTATATGAGATTTTGAATATAACTTCCTGCACAGTTTAGGCATCTAGTTTTTCTTTTAGTTGATTTGAGAATTGTTCAATATTTTTTTGAAGATGGATTTTTGTCTCTTTGAGTTTGATGTCAAGAAATTCTATTTCTCGTTTTGTAGTTTGGAATTTATCTTCACATTTTAATAGTCCAATGCCATGTTTTACACATATCTCAACTAAGATCTTTAGATACTGCGGATGTTTTTCCATCATCTGCAAGACTATTAAAAAACCATCAATATATTATAAAATCCTACCCTCTAAAAATTCCATCCATTCTTCATTGAAATTGTGATGATGCATTCTTTAAGACTGAATGGCATGGCCAATCATTTATACAAACCAAATAGATTGTAGAATGCTATTTTATGTATGAGTTGTTTTGCAATCTTAATATGGTGATGTTCAGATTTACAATTAAACTTTGAAAATATTTTTTCTTAGGCTGCCCTTTGTATCAATATTTTCTTGCTGGGCAACAAGCACTCTATGTCAACAGTCCTGTTGTTTAGAGAAATATAATTGATTACTATTCTTGTTTTTTCTCTTTTCATCTCTGCGTGATTCCTTACTATGATGCTTTCTCTTGCATAGTGTAATTTTGATTTTCTGATCATGTCTTTGTCTTCTAATTTCTTGATTTGATTAACAATTTTTTTGTCTAGTTTAGACCATATAATTGGTCTGGTTTTTATGTGAATGTTGTGCACAATGGGTATGTGTGTTGTTGGTGAATCTTTATCCTAAAACTGTTAGGATTGTTCTATGCAACATGATTTCAGTAAATCAACTACTTAGGTGGATTTTGGAAGTCAATCTATTCTTTGTCCTGGTAGTAGATTTATGACTTTAATAGCTTTGATTATCTCTACTTCTTCAAATTCAAGTTCTTGTTTCATAATTTGAAGTAGAGTAATTTCCTTTGCCTTGGCCTTTTCTTGTCTTCCTTTGCTTTGCATTCTTTTGAAAGAGGCACACAAACATGACACTACTTGTTGTTCTTTTTCGATTATGAAGACTATACAGTCTTTGCAAATAGTGTATGGACTAATTTCATCTAATGTAACTAATCTAAGCTCGACGTCATTCCGACATGATCGATCTGTACAAAGTTGTTTTCTCTTTTACTTTGGTATCTTTAGTATAATATAGTCAGTTACTAATGATATCTTTTTTGTAAAAATTCATGTTCACACCTGTATCAAAGAAGGCTTTTTTTTTCCTCCTTTTACCCACAACTATTTGAATTGGAATAATAACGAAAGTGTTGGATAGGACATCTTTTTTATTTGCCTTATCTCTGAATTTTTAAGACTATTTTTTGGTGTGAAATTTCAAAAGATAATAGGAGTTGTATGTTTCTCTTATATAGACTTCTCTACTTTCTTTAAGGCTGCCCACCTTTTTTGGTGCTTGGAGATATAGAAATTTCGTCATTTGAATAGATTTTTTTCTATCTTAGAATCTGATTCTTCTGAAAGTGATTCCTCTTAGTATATGGTCTTTTCACTACTGCCACTATGGATGATTCCATATATGTTGGTTGATGCAAAATTATTGCAAAATTCATTTCTACAAACTCTGACTTTTTTTGAACTATTACACCTTCTTATTTCTTTTTTGGCACAATGCAGATTCACCCTTTTGCTATTGAAGATGTTTATGAAATGTTGATGATGCCTAGTGTTTCATTGTCTTCTTCAACTTTCTAGTTGAAACACATTCTTGTTTGAGAGACACTCTTCAAATTTATCCTTGTTTTCTTTTAAATCACAATCTTGCTCAATCTCTAGGGATACAAATATCATCTTGGTTTGTTTAGGAGCTCTGCTAGGGCATTTGTTAGCATAATTGCCCTTATTTTTGCTTGTGAAACACTTGTAATATTCTTTTTGTTATTGTTTCTTCTTCTTGAGAAGAATGTATAGAGCTTGAACTACATATTTGTTTTGGTTCTCTTGAACATTGGCTTGAACCTTCTTGCAGATTATGTTCTTCAACTCCATCGATTTAGCTACATATATTTTTTTCGACTTTGGGCAATTCATTTTTTGCTCCAATTCTGTAACATAACTTTTTGATCTCTTATCGGACTATCTGTTGTAGATCTACAAAGGTTAAACTTTCTACCAATACATTTTTGTGGGATAGCTCATGCAGTACCATATGGCTGAGTGATTCTAGCAAAGAGGCTGGGAAGGACATATCAATTGTTTGCAGCGATCTTTAAGCTTTCTTTTTTGTGAACATAAGCCAGTCCGATGATTGGTGTGCTAGCAGGTTGGGTTGAAACTCTAAAATTATTTTGTTTCTCAATATTGCTAAGTTTTTTTGCACGGTCACTTGCTTTTTTGAGTCTGCTAGAAACTTCCACTAGTTTTTTTCTCGGCTTGAGAAGGTGAAGGGTAGTATTTTCCATACACTTTTTAGAGACATCATTTTCTGAGTAGCGACCATATATAGCTGTTGAGTCTATAGTCGAATTACTTCTGTGACTTTGATTGCTAGGCATGTATCGATGTTCATAATTGATATTTCTAATCCTAGTGAAATCACATGTTTTTTAACCTTTGATAGTCGATTTAGGTTGATTCTAGAACATCCTCATATGGTCTTTAGAATCCTCCTGGCATGAGATAAAAATCTTTGCATGTCGAAGGTTTTGGTTGACTACAAAAAGAGTAGGGGCTAATCTCTTTGAACGACAAATTTTTAGAATGTGCTTTCCAAGCTTCTCTTTCTCATGTGTTAAACTCTTTTTTTTTAACTCTTTTTTCTCCATGTTTAAGAGAGACTTTAGTGTTTCCATATTATCATGGATAGCTTGGTGTTGTTCTTTAATCCTCTTGAAATGTTTTTCTGCATGTTCTTTAAGCTTCTTGAAGTGTTTTTCTGTATATGTGCTTCAATGGATAAGATAGTTGAGTTACCTGGTATTGTTATCTTGTGTTTTTGGTGACTTGGCCGAGTGTAGGAGTAGACAGCTTACGTCTACAGTGAATTTAGTCATTCCATTATGGACTTCATCTGTCGTGGTGATAGTATAGGCCATTTTTAGGGAGCCACTCTCCACCTAGGACATAATTTAGTCTTTCCACTCTTTCTACTTTGGGTGATGTCATCATCATCATTTTTACTGCAGACTCCCTGTTAGGGGATGATTTCGCCTTGGTATTGGACTACTAGTGTGCATGTCTTTCAAATATTTTGAGAACATGCCATTCTAGGTTTTATTTTCTTTGTACTTTTGGTGTTGTAGAAACTCCCTGATTGCTAAATACTCTTGTAAAAACCCTTCATTTGTGATCTTCATTCTTGCTTGCACAATATTTTTGTCCATGGATAGAGAAAAGTTTATTCCATTGTCCTGCTTGAAACTGGTGATGGTGTTCTGGAGAAGATTAATGGTCCAACTCGAGGCTATGGCAACATATATTGACCTGACAACCAAATTTACCTATTTGATATAGACACAAAGGACGAATGCTTTTAGGAAGTAGGGATCTTGTAGTGATTGCATGAAGTTTGGGTATACACAACATACTCCATCCTTTAATAGTTCTCTTGTAAATTGACAAATAAGTGCTTCCCTCAAATCAACATGGTGAACGTCTAGCAGTGATATTAAGTATGATACTTTTTAACTCATACTTAGAACGAGGCTTCACCAACATGTTGACTTGTCCCAAATGAGCAAACTTGTATTTTTTGATATCCACCCTTGGACCAATTCTTTGATGAAGAATGGTAGGAAGACGAGCCAAATTCTACTTGCTTGAATGGAAGGTGATGCCTCTGTCTATTTGACAGATCATTGGATTTTCATAAGATGGATAGGCAGAAGATAGATGTCATTCTTCTTTATTCCAGTAAATGATACCTCTTTGTTTTCTTCAAATAATTTTGCCTCATGTTCAATAAGGGCAGAGTGGATGTCAGATAGTTTTATGGAAGGTCCTGCTCTAGAGATAGAGTATCTGTACTCGGGACAACATGTTCATCTATGAGAGTTTGGGTTCATTTCAGCTATATCATGATTCTTCTACCCAAATCTTTTTCATGTAGATTTTTTGGGGTAGATGGCATGTTGCATGACTACCTGAGGAATCATTGTCATGGTCTGCATGACCATGTCTGTGTCCATGCTCCTCGTCACTGTCTAGCATGGTGTGCTTAACAAGTCTTGGTTTCTGCTCTTCGAAGCATTCGATTTCATGCTCTGAATCTATCCATTTTGATATATCTCACTCGTTTCGTTCATCGAGAGCTACCTTGATGTGGATTTCTCTTCTAATCTCATTTAGAACCTTATTGAGATTGTAGAAGACGGGAACAAATAGATCACCATCATTAGGGTGTCGTGCTATGTATTGAGGCTAAAGAACAGGGGCTCTTTTTGAGTCATTGACATAAAGTATCCTCCCCAAACAATACTTTCTTGAATGCAGCAAGTTGGTCCTTGCCATTCTTCAATAGGGGTTGGATCGTTCCATGATGGAAGCATTGCTTTCTTCAAGGAAAAAAGGACTTTGAGTTTGCTCCGATGATCTACTAGCGAGCTTTGGGACAGTTGTGAGACTTCTACGCACTTGTACTTGTTGGTTCGTTTTGCCACTCCCTTAGGATAGATGTATATATATATATATACATATATATATATACACACACACGTTGTGTGTACATATATATATATATATATATATATGTGTGTGTGTGTGTGTGTGTGTGTGTGTGTGTGAGTGTGCATCTCTGTATATATATATATATATGTATATGTGTGTGTGTGTAGTAACTCCTCGTAGTAAGATGTGATCAGCTGAACTTGGATGACATCTACAAATTCAAATTCACGTTCTGATTAGGAATGAGAGTAAGAAAGTGAGCAACTATAAGGCTGAAAAAGAAATTCAAGATGTAGCTTAGTTGGGAGATTCTAAATCAGCTCCTATCAGACCTACAAATGTGGTTGGAATCAAAATTCACCTTGTTGATGTTATAGTCGAGGATGGTGGTGGAGAAATATTGTGAGATCGAGTGGTATTAGAGGGCCACTATTGCATGCAAGTGAGGACGTTAATATATCCAATTTGAATCGGATATCCGACCGAATCATTTCAAAAAAGTATATATAATATGAAAAAATTGAATATCCAATTAATAAATTCGATCGGATTTGTATTTAAGAAATGACATTTGATTGGATTCGGATTCAATTGGGATATACATAAATATCTGATCGGATTTGGATTCTGATTTGGATTCCAATCATATTTTCTTTTAGTATTGTATTTGATCCCAGATATATGTGAGCATGTGAAATTCCTTTCAATTATAAGTCCTAGTGCAAACAAAAAATCCACATATTACATGATGACACCTAGATGGCTCTGTGGTTTGGACAACAATCACAACCTAATGATTTAGAACAGTTAATCTAGTCAAAACAAAGATAGGTCCCATCACAATCATGATTTTTGTTTACATGCAAAATTTCATAATCATGCATATGACCGATCAAATGGAAAAAGTTCAAAAGAAGTATACTTTCCTCCTTATCTCTTTCAAAAAGTTACGAGAAATAGGATCTAACCTTTGATACAAGATTTGAGCATTCCTGACACCTTATCCAGAGTAATAAAATCAATGACTAGAGTAAAGGTTCTAGATGCTAAATTGCAATTGTCATTTAGATCGTAGTGTGCCTTGAATTTGAAAAAGATGATATTTTGGAAGGTCTAAATGAATCATCAAAAATTGAAGTGCATGGATTAAAGGAATGTATATTAGGAACCAAGTATATTAACATGAAATTTGGTAGAAAGACTCTCTACTCGTGGGGGCGGGGAGAAGGAACTCCATGTGGTAAATTTGGAAAATTCTTTTAGGATTTAAAAGATATAAGGTTGGAATCATATGATAAAAATTAAGAATTGCAGAAAACAAAATATGAAAGCAAGTTAATGATGTACATTTGGTCTAACCAAAAACCTATCAACTTAGATTAATCTGAAAATTGGTCTGTAGACTCACATAATAGAGAATCAACATGACATTACAGATCATAAAAAAAAAGTAGAAAAAAAAGTTATGACTTTTTTTGAACTTAAAGCAGAAATATAAACAACAAAAAATAATGAAAACAAAACCTATTACATGACTCCTTGACCACATTTGGAATGAATGAAAGTGTATCAAATCAACTTATTTTTCCTAAAATTTGGTCTATAGATTTTCACATAACAAAAAATCAATAGAAGATTGAAATTTGCAGAAAAGACTAAAAAACGCACATGCACACACACATGCACAGGCACTGAGAGAGAGAGAGAGAGAGAGGACATAACAAAGTTGGTAAAAAATAAGATTATGCAAAGTTCTGTAGAAACTTGCAAAAAAATAGTTCCGAATAAATCACCTAATTGGCAACACAAATCAACTTAAAATTGACTGAATTTTTTTTTTGGAGGAACTAGAAACATAGATTTGAGTACTCTCTTTTATAGAATGCCAATCAGAGTTTTCATTGAATGTTGTGAAGTTCACGAGTTAGGGAAATTTCAAGGACTAATTTGTACAGTTTAGAAGCAAATGTAGGCCCAAATGAGCTTAGAATTTGATTAAATTTGGGAAACTCGTTCCTTTATGAATTATTAATACGATTCCTGGTTAGAGAGATATAGCTTCTTGAAGTTTGGCAAAATTATGAAATTTAGGCAATTTTTGCATCTTCTCAAGAAGATGCATCTCTAAAGCTAGAGAACATGTAAAATGCCAAATGTCATGACCTCAAGCTTGCAAACCATTAATTTAATCATTTTTATGCTAAACAGGAAGAAAATAATAGAAATCACACACATACATGATGAAAGAGAAAGAGGTCAATCTTGCCGCGACTTCTTCTCCTTCTTCTTCTCCTAATTGGGATGTTTAGTATGATTGTGACATGTGTTCTTGAGAGTACAAGGTTAAATAGGACTGTGACTAGTGTCCTTGAAAGTGGGAGATTCAATAGCATTGAAGTTGGATGTAAACCTTAGATTGAGATACAGGTTCAGATTGCTCTCAAGGTTTGGAGACAACTAGATTGAGATCTACACAAGAATTTAGATCTAGGGCTTGGATCAAAAGTCTAAATTGATATGAATTGAGAAATTTGATCTAGAGATCTGAAATTATTATTTGGATCTGAATCAAAGGAGATTGTCAATCCAAATCATGATTCTAGGATCTGAATCAAGGATCTGAGGTCAGCGCACCCAGACTGGGCTGATTGTGGGGTGTGGGGGCTCAGACTCAATGTTTGAGAGGTGGACCTAGGGTTCATCTAGGTTTAGACTCAATTGGATGCAAGTCAGATTGTGCTTAAGTCAAATTGGGTTCAGTTATGTTCAAATAGCTTGGCTTGAACATGGTTGAGTTTAGTTCTAAGCAGGCTCAGACCTTGCATGAGCCCTACTGGGCTTAGGTCTGGCGTAAAAATGAGGTAGGTTTGGTTCATGTAACTCCAAACTTAGGTTTATGCAAAAGTTATGTACACATGTGTGAATGACAATTTTGCCCTTGGGACAAAACTTGGCTCTATAAGGCGGGGTAGGTGGTTTGACCACACTGAGACATGGGGTAGGTTTAGTCCTACGTATGTGCCAAGTTTGACTAAAAAATTCCTTAATGTGCCCTCAGACAATCAGATGTTTTCAAGATTGACCTAGCTAAAATTGATCCTATAAATAGAATGTTAAAATGGAAAATAGGGATTCTGACTTTGTTTGTGAAAAATGAATACATTGATACTCTTCGAGTAACGTTGAATCCATTGGTGTGCTTGAATTTGAAATTGGCCTCCCAGATATCTTAAAAGTTAGTTCAAAAGTCACTAGTGACACTATCTTGACATGGACACTATAGGAGTGACTAGAAAACTATAATTGTGGTCAATCTAGATAAAATTGTTCGAACTAAACTTAAGAATAGTCAATCCCACACTAAGAATATGATTCTAGCTCCATTGGGTTGACTCGCTCAACTTGGGTATGAATAGTGATCAAATATGTGAAAATGAAAAGATGGGACACCATTTCGTAAAAATGGTTGTTCTAACAATGTAATTCAAATTTGAAAGCTAGAAATACTATCTTGACACTACAGAGAATCTATGGCAAGTCGGATATGGTCTATAGGTTTTCTGATGATGGCAAATAAGCAATTTCTTGACGATTTCTGACCAAATATAAGTTGGTGATCTTACTTTGAGACTTCCTAGAAATTTGTGGAGATGAAAATAGTCCTAATTGATCTTTGTAAAGCAATTCTTTGGATTTCCATGACTTTTCTTAGAAAATTAAAGGATAATGGGATAAAATGGGTTATCATGGGCAAAATGGTCATTTTTTAGGTGATGACAATCTGGGTGATCTAAGTCCTGGTGTTAGATATCTTGAGCAATATGACTTGATCTAGTGTAGCTCAGGGCCCCCACATTTGAAATTCTTTCCTAAAACTAGTTCAAAGTCCTCTTTGTGAGCTGTAAAATGGTCATTTTTTATTGTAAAATTTTGGGTGTCTACAACATGTTAGTGAATAACTATTTAAGATGCCTTAGGCGAATGAACATTTCTGCATTTTGCACCATAGCCCTAGGCTTATGTGTTCCATAACCCTTTCTATTCCCTTTAGGGTGCTGTTGAGGGCTTGTGTTATCAAGTTGAGTGTCTCCTCGAGCCCAACACATGCACTAGATGACATCTAGAAATATAATTGTTTAGGACAGCTGACTGTCCCAAAGGTCACTGACTCAACATTTAACTGTATGACTGATTGTGGTCAAGGATGTGTAGACGGCTGGGTGGGGGTACCTACCTTTGAAATCTGATGAAAACTAATGAATTCGTGTTTGAATAAGATACCATATAATATGTGGGCCAGTTGAGTAAGGTGTTTCATGTCAATGAATCCTCGTCTACTCATGTAAGACCCAGGTATCACTGTGTTGTTCATTCGGTCTCCTGTTTCCTCAACCTGAGTGTCTTAAAGGAGGTCGAACATCTCCACTTGGAACAAGTTTTCCTTGATAGACTGTTTTATCACTGCAATGAGTACAAATCTATAGTGCTTCAGGCCACCCTAAGAGTTGCCTCCCAACCTAAGGTCACCCATGCTGTGCATGTATTTGTGTTTGCATCCACAAGAGTTACCAACTAGACATGGAAATGTGAAGGTTTGTTTATATCTATTAATAAGTTGTGCAATTGAAGGCATTGATTGGAACGCTAATTGTGTAAAGTTGTGAAGTATAGCCTATCGAAGTAGTTGTGTAGATCATTGCATTGGGTTTTGTATAGATCATTACATTGGGTTCTACCTATAGGATATTTAATGATAGATTATCTTTGTGCATGTCTTTACTGCAAGTATATGTGGTTCTGATCCATTATGTCTTAGATTCCAAACTTAGACCTTTACCCTAGAGGGTTAGGAATTTATCTGGTTTGCTGTTATACTATTAAAGGCTCAACTTTGCATTTTTGTCTACTCAGGTCCCCTATAGATCCTGGTAATAGGAAAATGGAAGGCAAAGCTCACATCTGACTGGGAGTTTTCATAGTGTCATGTTCAAGTGTCATGTCAGGATTTTGTGTTCCATGTTGTCATTCTTTTTAGAAAACTTGATGTGTCATGTTTTTGGAACAATATCAGTCATGGTCATGTAACTTGTTTTTATTTTGCATCTCATGTTCATGTTTTGATTATTGTGAATGCCACCCTGGTTTTTTTTTTTTTTGTTCGTCTCCACAAATGATCTTTTCAAATAAAAGGGGTAAATTTTGGATGCAACATGACCTGCTAAAATATTGTTGTTGCTAACCATTTCTGTACCTCCACGGGCGAATATTTATTCCAACAGATTCCAGCATGATCAAGGAGCTGTTGCAACTCCATCATGATGCCTTAGATGCAGGCCACCCAGGGGTAGAAGGGACTTACCTACGGCTTAAACATCTATTCACATGGCCAGGGATGAAAAAACAAACTCGCGACTATGTCCAAGCCTGTGATGTTTGTCAACGGCAGAAGTATGAAACACTTCAACCAGCTGGACTATGCAGCCCTTACCAATTCCAGCGCAAATCTGGGATGACATCTCTCTAGACTTCATAGAGGCCTTGCCCAAGTCAAGGGGGAAATCTGTCACACTTGTAGTAGTGGACAGACTTTCCAAATACAGGCACTTCATTCCCTTATCTCACCCTTACACTGCAAGGGATGTGGCGAAAGCTTTTCAAGAGATTGTGGGAAAATTATACTGCATGCCAAGAACCATTACCAGTGATCGTGATCCATTGTTTTCAAGTCATTTTTTGGAAACACTACTTCTCATTGCAGGGCACCCAGTTATGTATGAGGACTGCCTATCACCCACGGACAGCAAACAGAGGTGATTAACAGAATATTGGAGACTTACTTGAGATGTTATGCAGAACGACAGCCCCATAACTGGACAGAGTTTTTGTCATGGGCCGAATTTGCATAAAACACTGTCACTCCCTCATCCTTGGGCATATCTCCTTTTGAGTTGGTCTATGACAGACCTCCGCCAAATTTAAAACGATTTCATCCTAGAGGAGAGCACGTAAGTGAAGTCGACAATCAACTAACCAGCAGAGATAAGGTTTTAGAAGTCATCAAGGGCCGCTTGGCTGTAGCCTAGAATAGAATGGCTCAGCAATATAACAAACATCACAGGGATATAGAATACAAGGTGGGAGATCGGGTCTACCTAAAGAAGTTTCCTGCAGGCAGGGTGGCAAGTCAGCAGGAGTTCATAAACTCTTGGCCAAGTATGACGGCCCATTCAAGGTGCTGAAAAGAACAGGAAAAGTTGCGTATAAACTAGCTCTGTCTGAAGGGTTTGGTATCCACCTAGTGTTTCATGTCTCTAGCCTAAAACCTAGTTAGTCACCTCCAACAGAATCTAATGACCCTGTTTCATTGCCTAGGGAAACACCACAACAGTTGCAGCTATTCCGAGTACTGCACAAGTATACCAGAAGGATCAACGGACAGCCAAGAGTGCACTGACACACTGAGTGGCAAGGCGAGAATGCCCCCACTCCAAGTTGGGAGGATTCTTCCCATCTGCTGCAACGTTTTCTACACTTCACACCTTGAGGAGAAAGTGTTGCTTCAAGGAGGGGCCATTGTTAGTCGTAGGCATAGCAGACTTTCGGTTATACAGGGGAGTCCTTAGAATAGGTTCCGTAATAATGGGTTGGATCCCTTATGGACCCATAGTCGTTACTTATACATAGAATGTTACCCTAAGATTAGGGTTACTAAAAGTTTTAATGAGAATACCTCTCGTTGAGAGAGGCTTACTGGCCTAACAGGGGTTAGGAGGGTGCGTGAGTTTTATAGTGTGCTATCTTATTTATATCGCAGGAACCGTAACAGCTAACACGAACACACTACAAATAATCAAAGTCTAACTACAATTTCACTAAACTTCACAAGAATGTCCTAAAAGACCAATGAAAACTATAGAATACTACACTCGAAGCGTAAACCTGAATAACCAAAATTTCATGAACAAAAATGCAAAACTAAGTTAGTATGCTGCTGACTACTAAAACAAACTATGACAGACTAGAACAACATAAAATACAACAGAAAAATCAAAATAAACACACATGGATCTCCAAAACAGCTGCCAAATTTTAAGAACTCACAACACTCTGCAGACCCTAAATTGGAAATCAAACTAAACTTTAATGGAATATAATAAAAACTCAACACCCCACAACTCCAATATCGAATAATCTTTGACAACACGTCCAAACAAACACCACAACAAGTTAATAACCAGCAACAGATGAGTAAAACATTAAGAACAGCAATCGGATTTTTCTGACAACTGGCAACACCTTAATAACCTATACACAGTGCTAAACCCTACTTTGACTTACACCAGATGAAATCAAGAAAGAATCAATTCAAAACTGTACCACATTCAACAAAAAAATGATAAAACAGACCATATATTTGGACCAAAATGTGAAGATATAAAAAAATTAAGCTAGAATGTTACTGGTGCCCATCTAGAACTCTGCTATAACCCAATTAATAACATAACACTTGCTGAAACATGTTGCAATCAGACTCAAGAACCCAAAAACCATCAGAAGACTCCAAGGACTGGCCGGTTCCTTAACCATGCCGGCAACACCTAATTTACAGTAAGCAACACAAAATCACAACCAAATTCAATGCAAACACACAAAAATAAATTAAACTCACCAAAACACAACTGTAAAATACTTCAAAACCTGACCTTGAGATCTCCAAGGCACTCATATATCCACGACTATGGCCAAACAATCACTAGAAATAAGCAAATAACCAATGGTTAGCAAAAGCACCAAAACCAGTCTCCATATGGGCCATTGTCTACTAGGCCTTAAACTAGAAACAAAACCTAATAAAAATATAATATGTTACTGGAAACAAAAATCACGTTGGAAATAAGAAACAAATCAACAAACAGAACAAGAAGGAAATCCTAAATTAATGTTCTAAAATAACAGTGGAGCAAGAAGGCTTACCAATTTGGACGCTTAACGAGTATAGATGCAAAAAGCGCAGACCATGGCTTCAGAAAAGTTTTTACACATTCTCCATGGCTCCCTATAGGTCCACAATGTCCACCAAGCTTTGAGGTGGATTGGTGGTGAGAAAAGTGCAGAGAAGACCGAAGAGGAGGAAATGCAGCTGATAGTTGCAAGAAGGCTGGCTGAGCTTTGTGGATGCTTGACTTCTCAAGTACGAAGCATGCCCCTGTCATGCATAAAACTGCAAAACCAGTAACAATCCCTGAAGAATAGAGACAAGTAGAATAAAATAAATATAATATAGAGATGTGAAGATGGAAGCAGTAGGGAAGGATAACATCTTGATCAGATATAACAAAAAGATTTTGCAGATGCAAGAAACACTAAGAGAAACCTTTCTCCAACCATGGACAAGGTTCTCCCTTGGAGGCCACATCCTTTTGAGTGAGAACCAGAAAGAAACCATTTTCAAATTTCATAAATACCTCAATTTTACCTAGAATATGCCCCAAAATTGAAAATTGTCCAGAATTGTGTCTAGCACAGGATGTCCACACATTGAGTCAATTTCTAAATTCCAAAGCATAAAGATAGATGGATTTGAGTCTTGGAGTAGTTAAGATGGTCTTATTGGTCAAGATCCAATTATACCTAGCCCCGATCAAGCCTGCTCTCTTCTGAAATATGTACTTGCCTAGAATTTGCCGAAAAAGTGAAAATTGTCCATAATTGCGTCTCTAACATAGCTCTAACTTCATTTCAATTCAATTTTCACTCACATTCAAACCTTAACTTCTCGAGTCCTACAACCACAAAAAACATGGGCTTCAAACCTAAAAACACAAATAAATGGCAAATCATCTATTGCCATACAAAGACCTCGAGTTGCCTGTTTGAAGCAAATCCATAAGTACAACTTGCATTTTTCTCTCTATCTTCATGCTCTTCTTCTCCCTGCATCTTCTCTTCTTTCTGCTCCTTCATGCTGCTACTACATTGCTTTTTTGGAGAAAACTTCACTCATTCGGTTGAGAATGCAATATTATACATACAAGTATTAATTGTATATGTACGTAAAAGTATACATAGTTTTCAAGTGACAAGTCTAGAACAACTGACAAGCTCTTGTTACACAGCAGATGAAATATAAGTAGAGTTTCGTATTGAAGAACATGTTGGCCCACACATGCACTCTTATTATATGAAGTAGCTGGCTTTCCTATGCAGTGGACAAGGAATGGACAGTTTCAGTTTTCAAATTTCATGTCCAACAATTGAGACCATAGTCACAAATATCAGCATTTTCATTTAGTTTCATAAGAATAGTGTTTTTTCAGCAAAACTGTGATATTTGCAAACGTTTTGCATTTATATCATGATTTCTCTAACAAGATAACATACTAATATAACCTCAATGCATGTAGTGTGTGGGTGCAGAAGAAAAGGTACTTTTCATGGATGTCCTCTGGACGGGATTATTCTTCAGTGTGTATTTCAACTTTGAAAATTCATGCAAAGTATTAAGAGCATCAAACATTTGCTGGACTTTGAATTTATTTATGTGCATCGCAAATTTTCATAACATATCCTTCTGAAATTACCTGAAATTTCCCCCCCCCCCGCCTAGCAAGCCATAGATATGATATTCGAATGTGATCAGCATGGTTTATTAGTAGGCAAATTAAACTACAGTGTTATGTTTCATAAATATGGATCTAGGAAACAAACCCTTGACATTGCATGAATTTTACAATCAAGGGCCTTCTTTTAAAGTAGTCTGAAAACATGCTCTCTACTAGTTTCACGAAGGCATGCAGATTCAAACTACACAAGACCATCTTTAAGGTTGTAAAGTAGACGCATATAGTCACCATCCACACATAAGGTGCTGGATAAAAGTTCTGGAACACTTCCTTGATGTTAAACATAACTTTTGACCCAATAGCATTTGCAAAGTTGAAACTTGAAAGAAACAAAAAAACGACTGCTTCAACTTCCAAACTATTGGACATGCTTATGACAATTTTTAAGTTCCACTCCACCAACAGTAGACAGCAAAAATGAAACAACTATGCTCACCTTTGCATAAATCAAAAGTAGTTAGAGTTGTTAAACCATAGCAGCAAAAATTTCAAGTTTCAATAATCATAAAGAAGCGATTAAATGTATCTAAATATGGCTTCAACTTGAATGTCTTGTCATCATGGACCAAATGCTGCGTTCAAATCCTACACCATAATAATTGTGTAATCAAGGTGGAACCTAAGTCGGAGACTCTTTAACACTAATTGATCAGAAAACCTAAGACATTTCAGAAGTTATACAGGAAGTCTAGCACCCTTTGACCATTTTTTAAGCATGTTTTATCCACTTTTGTCCAATATCAATTAATCAACTTATTATGTCCTTCACAAGGATAACATGTATCTTGGCTTTTAACATGTGTGCCACATCATACAAAAGAAAGCACAAAATGCAATCTTATAGAGACAGAAAAGTAGATGGTTCAACAAACTACTAAAATATGGCAAACAAAATTTTCATGCTACTTTAGGCATGCATATTTCCACAAGAATCATTCCATCTATAACAGCCAGACATCTGAACCTTCTGCTTGAAAGACAAAAACGGGAAACAGAAAGTACAGAAAAGACAACAGCTGTATCCTGAACTTCATGACCATATAGTTCTGTTTTCCTCTTTACATGGCCAGCTGGCAAAATGCAGGCCTACTGGTCTCATGCAGCCGGACTCTTGACTATGCTGAAAAACCTTCCTTTAGCAGTTCAATTGCTCTGAATATCTTTCGTCGAGGCCCAACAGCATTGATTCCCATTTCTTTAAGGTCATCAAACGTTAGAAGTGGTAATACTTCCTTGTCAACCTCATGAATTTTAAATATGTATGCAAATTTACTGAACCCCATTTCTTCCAGCCACCGTGTAACACTATCCAAAACAAAGCCACTAATTCTTGAAGTGAAAGGCATGATCTTTTCAACAGACCCAGTTCTCTGTTCCCACAAGCTCCCACCCGCATTATTTTTCAGCCTAGTCGTCCCATCATATGGCAGTCCCATACAGTTTGCAACATGAGGTATTTCATCGTCATTGTCCTTACAATTGTCGTTGTTGTAATCTGCTACATCCATTTGTGCTTGTCCATCAGACAGAGGATCAATCCACTCGTCTTCAATTTGAGGGCTCAGTGATTGATCGAAGTTGACAACAACAGAATCGGGAGACAGATCCTTGGGAGCGCTAGTCAGATCATTTGCATATTGGGGGCTTGATGAAGTTTCAAAATCAGAACCTTTAAGTTGGTCATATCCATTACAAGTATTGGCCGCAGAATGGACTTCGAAACCAGCTTTTCCCTGACATTTTCCAGTTTCACTAGTAGTATTAACATTAATCAGCACACTATTCCAAACCCGGTCACCAAACCCACCTCCGTATCCTCCACGACGGATATTAGCATGCCTAACCTTCTTCACACTTGGCCCCAGTCCGAAACTCCGCCTCCGCTCACCTTGACTTGCATGATTGCATCCTTAGCTGCTGCAGTTCCTTTGTCAAAACCATTCCTTCGTTGTTCCACAATTGCAGCATCAACCTCAGCGTCTCCGCACGCACATTAAGCTTCTCCGATTCAAAGAAGATAGGTTTCGCGATTTAGCAACTTCTCTTGAGAAACCAAACGGCGGGTGCCTCACCAGGTCCTTCAAGGTCCCGGGCTTGGCCTTCAGTCTTTTCTCCTCCCAATTCTCAATAGGCCTTTGAGATGTGCCACACAACACAGCAGCAGAGACATCTCCGATTTCGCCTAACCGAACGTTCGGCCGATGCTGACGCTTCTGGTTCATCCCGTCCATCAGGAAAATATATCCTTACAGATTCCAGATTTCGTCCTTCAGGAATTGATCGTCATCCTCAAACCAAGTGTCTTTTATCCATGAAATCTGTGAAAGAAGCATCCAACAAAGAATTCATTGTTTCCCACTTATTTTCGACCTTGAACCACGGTAGAACATGAAAATGAAAGGCATTCCTTCACGCAAGTGGTTTAATTTCGAAAAAAGAAAACCTGAATTTCCAAGAAGAAAAAGAAACACATGTGACATGTCCAATTATTGTTCGCAAAAAGAGCATACGAAAGGGAAAACCTATTGCAGGAGGTATAAGGAAAAGGTTTACCTCAAACAGATAAGCTTCTAACCTAACGGGCATTCTTGTTCTTTCGCAAGCCTTCTATCATTTTAGTGCAAACAGGGGACCATTTAGTTTCATCCCACTGAAAATATTCTTTCAGGATAAAGAAACAGATGCAGACTTCGAGGCAATGCTACTCAGTAACAGAAGCACGTTATCGATCGACCGTCTTACCCTCAGCACACTAATCCCTCTTCCAGGTTCACTCACGAACGAGCGAGAAAAAACCATCTCTTCCCCCTTTTCTAATTTATCATTTTCAAGATACTTGTGACGGCATTTACCGTCCGGTCCAAATCGTTTCGTGAAGACTCTGGAAACATGAGAAATCGGAATCGTTCCTGAATCAAACTAATTAAAAATAGTTAAAAACTGTAAATACTTTGGACGATGATTATAATAATAATAATAATTATCTACAACAATCAAAATAAACACTTAACAATAATAGTGCCTTAATGACAATGTCTTAATAAACGAATACAAAATATTATGAATATTATTCTCCTAAATTCTTGATTAAAATTTTTACTCTCTTCTAGTAAGATTTTTATTTTTGTTTTGCCATGGCATGGAAACGTGTTTAGTTGGAGAGCACCCCTTATGAAGGATGCGGTTTTTGCACATTGGCCACAGGAACGTTGGTAACATAATGGCCTGCTCTAATTCCATAAACACTCATTGGAAAGTGTAACAGAAACTGAACTTAAAGATAGAAACAACTGATTTAGCTTGAGTCAGGAGACTTTTGTCCGGTTTAAAACCAAAAAAAAAAAAAATCAACGCCGACTTTTTAATGCTTTTGAGTAGATTCATGCGTTGATTAAAAAAGGAGTTATTCAATTCCAATATACGGATTGATCAGGCCGGTTAAACCCGACGACACTAGTTATTAGTTAAGTTGTTATGCTTTGGAATTTCATTAAAACTGGTGCATTTTTTCTCTCCATTGGCCGGCTTCAATAATATAATTTACTTTCATTACAATCATAATTAGTTTTACTCAAAGTGTTTAGCATAAATTAAGAAACGATGGTAAAAGATGCCTATTTAATAGTTGTGAGTGAATCTGTTTAGGAAAAAAAAATGAAAACTATGAATTGGTTGGAGATAAGTTGTAACTTGTCCACCAATATGGAATTTCATGGGGTACGTTGTGGTTGTCTTCAAGTGCTACAAGCAGGTCCAGTAACCCTGCTAAGTTAGGGCCACCCTGCCCATTAAAGCCCGAGCCACGTCCGGCCAAACCATTGAAAATGGACAAAAGTCCACCGTCCACGCCGTTCCAATTTTATCGGACGTCTCGAGCTGGTGGAGCGAACCCACCCACCTTTACCGGTGAATGTATGCTTCGCTTAATTTTGTAGTTGTGGCACCTGGTCTGGTTGGGCTTGTGGCGGATCTGGTGTTTTCCGCTTTCCATCATAAGCGAGCAAACAAGGCTTGGTTTAAAAGCTTCGTTCCTGTTTTCGTTGCCAACTTTCCATACTCACGAACTTTTCAAACCCTTACAGGTTCATATTCTCATTTGTATCTAATAAGTCTGGCCCTAATTAAGTTGCTGCGTATATTCGCCTCGGTATCGAGTCTAAGTGGAAGAGCCAACTAAGATGGTAAACCTGATAGGCCTTCAGTGTTCCTAATCCGAATATAGTCCTAAACGTTCTATAGGGGATTAATGGAGACTAACTATGGATCAACCAATCCCACCGGTGCCGAGAGAGGTCGTTAAGAAACTGCAGCAAGGTCGGCCAGCAAGGGTTGCCGAAATGTCGTTAGAGTGCATATTACAAATTGAGAGGAAGAGTACATATCTGGAAGCAAGAGGAATCTTGGAGAGAACATGTATTACTTCAATAAGTGTGGGTTGGAAGAGAACTTCCAAAGCGTCGCCAGATCTCGGTGATCAGGACCTGCGCGACCATGGAGTAGCATGGCAAGGTGATAAAGAGGCTTTTGGGGCAAGCGCAAATTAACTTGTATTACGCTCCCCCCCCCCCACAAAAAAAAAAAAAAAAAAAAAAGGAAAGAAATTCTACACAAATGCTTAAGCACAGATAAAACACACTAATTATGTGGTTTTAGATACGACTTCAGAAATAAGATATCCACGTTGCAATATGAACTGAAACCACAAGCCAAATAATAAATTTAACCAACCAAAGTATTGAATGTCAGATCCAGCTCAGGGAATAGATGCTAACAAGAGAAATATTCATAGGAATTTAACTTTTATTGCTAACTTAAACAAGGTTCGAACAAGTACGACTGATAAAACAACAGTTTGACACACAAAAACTCAAATGCCTAACCACGCTTCAGGGAACAGCAACTCGAATATAAACACAAGGGATGATTAATATTGGGCCAAAATGGAATCCTGATATTAAAATCAACAATGCAAAGACAAAAGTTAGAAACTGAAAACCAAATCTTAAAAATGAGAGGCTTCAGCTTAACACACCTCAACTCGAACTGAATGAACCCCAAATGACATGAGAATTTACCACAACATAGACAGGACACCAAAATATGAACGACAACAATAGGAGCACAATACTAGAACAAAAGAAACCAACAAATCCCAGCAAGACCGATAAGGGTTCAAGGATGTTTACTAATAGCTTAGAGATCCTTAAAAATATTAATATGTGAAGTATGACTTGAAAGGACACCTACATGGACAACCTATCACATAGTGGGTCATGCCTTGATGGGTCTAGGACACAAAAGCAATTGGGAAAAATGCAGGAAATTGAATAAAATGCAAACTCTATGAAAAGGCAATGCCTTGCTCTATATGGACAATATGACTTGAGTTGAGCAAAACTCTCATTTTGACTAGACAAAAGTGTTAGAACTGAATGTTTCCAAATACAACATATGTTCATGTTGAATCATTGAATTACAATACAAGTCGCCACGGAATCATACTTAAAACCATCTCGATGCAAACAAGCTAGAATCTGGCTTACTTAGTATGTGGTTTTTCTCTAATGAAAAAAAAGGACCCTGAAAAATTCTTTTTTCTCTACATATGATCTAGGGGACTACTATCTTTTATATTAAGACTAATTTCACATTCAGCCAATAATAAAATCTAAAATTAAATATAGGTATGTACAAATGTAAAAATTATCATACACCATATGAAACAACAAAATCTCAAACTTAACAAATCACTTGATGGATATTTCCCCTAAGATAACACATAATGTGTGAAATGACTATAACATATACAAGCCCACATATTAATGAATCTAACAATCTCCCACTTTAGGCAAATATGTTATTATGCAATCTTACATTATAAGAAAACTGTATGAGCTCTAATTGCTACCTTATTATATGTCATTTCTACAAAATCTTGCCCACGATCATATTAACATAGAACCAAAGTGGTTTCACTACATTTAGAATAGCTAGACCCATCAATCATGTATAGATGTGTAACTTGAGAATTATATGCATTGTGATCATAACATGTCTATTCTCAACTGGTCATGTTATAATTCCTTATGGAGATCAAAGATGCACATAAATATAAAGTGAAGCCAAAGAACTTTAAACTTTATTCTACAGAAACTGTAATGTATTTATTACATAAGAGCATTCAAAGATACAATCTCCCTCCAAACCATCATATCATCAAGTGACAAAAAAAACCATGTGAACAACATGGTAGTGAAATACCTTGGGTGCTAAATCATTAGTGAGCGGATTCACAATCATGAAGCTTGTTCCAATATGCTCTAAAGACACATGACCATTTTGTGTCTTTTCTTTAATAGCTAGAAACTTGATATTGATGTGCTTTGACTTTTTCAAACTATTATTAAAATATTGTACTACTAAATTATTGTCACAAAATATCTTTAGTGGTCGTTCAACACCGTTTAAAATTTGCAGCCCCATCATGTATGCCTCATAAAATGCTAGAATTATGCATTCGTGGTGGAAGTAGCTACTAATGTCAGCTTAACACTTTTCCATGATATATCTCCTTCAAACCAACAGATATACATAGCACAAAATAGATCTACAAATGCCTTTGATTTAGCAAAGTTAAATTTGAATACCCAATGAACCCTAATGATCTGACTTCCTACATGTGAGTATGAATTTATTTGTTCTTTTGCAATTAATATATTACTTTTTTTTCTGCTCTCCAATGACCCATGACAACATTATGTAGATATTTGCCCAACATCCCATTCATACAATATCTGGATAAGTATAAACCTGACCATGCATTAGATGCGTATGGAACCTTTTCCATCTCTTTATATTCAATTTCATTATTGAGGCACTGACTAAGACTGCATATGTCTTCTTTAGCAATCAGGGTATCTTGTGGCTTACAAGCTTTCATAACATATCTTTGAAGTGCCATATCAAAGTAGGTCTTTTATGACAATCTAATCTAAGTTTTTTTTTTTGTTGCACTATATACATCATTTCATCAATGTTGTCATTGAGAACGTTCTTTTACCATCCATCTAATGTAGCTTTAGATCAAAATAATAAATTAGTATCATAATAATCTTAAAAGTGTCCTTCGCTGAAACGAGAGAGAAAGTCTCTATATAAGTAATGTATTCATGAGTAAAGCTATTTGCCACAAGACCTGATTTATACATTTTGATGTTGCTTAATGAAAACTTCTTGATTTTAAATATGCATTTGCAACTAATCAGCTTCATACCTTCAGGTAATGAGAAAATGTATCACACATCATTATCTATCATTGACTTAGTTTTCTCATTCATTATATCTATCTACATATGAGATTTGGAAGTTTGTATTCCTTGTTGGAAGTTGATAAGATCATCTTTTATTAAGCCAATATTAGCCTCACGTTCCTAAAGATAGACAACACAAACATCTATAATTGCTCTCCTCCTTTTTCTAGTAAATCTCCTTAGTGGCACCTTTACTTGATTTTGTTGAGGTTGTTGAGTTTGTTCCAGTTGTTTGAACATGAAAATCTTCATTATTACCTACATCTGAATTTGTTGATGGGAAGATACTAAGAATAAAAATTTGACTACTGCCTACAACATCTACATGATGAGACTCTGGTTCTTCTTTCAAGACAATATTTCTAACCTTATCACGTTTCCAAACTCAATATGCTCAAAGAAATGAGCATTTCTATTTTCAAAAAATCGCTTATTAGTTAGGTCACAAAATTTTATAACCCTCGAACTTCTCAGAGTACCCAACAACATAACAACTATCCTATAATCTAGTTTTTTTTTTATTCAACCTATGTGGTTTGCATCAGTTGGACATCTCCAAATATGAAAGTGTTTTAGACTAGGTTTCTTGTCCATCCACAATTCATATGGTGTTTTGGGTACTTCTTTAGTTGGTATTTTGTTTTAAATATAAGTTGTAGTCCCTAATGCTTCTTCCTAGAGGGACTCAGACAAGGTAAAGTAATTAATCATACTCTTTAACATATCTATAAAAGTAATGTTTCATCTCCCAGCTACACCATTCATTCTGGGAGTACCCAACATTAAGGAACTATACCATATACTTTTGACAATTTAGCAAGCAACCTTGGACGTTTTTCATATAATGCATTAAATCGAACATAATACTCACCACCATGGTCAGATCTAACAGCCTTAATTCTCTAACCTAGTTGGTTTTCAATTTTGTACTTAAACTATTTGAACATGTCTAAGGATTGAGACTTTTCATGAATTAGGTGTAAGCAACCTTAATGAGAATAATTATTCATGAATGCGATAATATATTGTTAACTATTTTAACAAACTATTGGGAATGAACCACAAGTATAAGTATTAATAAGTTCTAAGACATATGAAGCTTGATTGACACCCATTTTCTTAATTATTCATTTTTCCTTTATGCACTCAATGCAAACATGAAAGCGCAAAATCAAGAGAATCAAGAATTCCATTTGATATAATACTTTTAATCTCTTTTCAGATATATGACCTACGTGTTTATGCTATATAACATAGTAGAATTCTGATTGGCTAATTTTCAGTTAGTATCATAAGTCTTAACAGGCAAGGTTTCATAATATGAAATGACTATATCAAACAAATACATATTTCTGCTACCAGATAAATAATTAGTGCCAATCAAATTGGAATTTAGAAACAACTTAAATTTATTATCTCCAATTAAACAATGATAACCAAATTTGTCCAATAAGAAAAATAGAAACTAAGTTCTATTTAAAAGACATAAGTTTCTTAATAATACAAATAATATATAGTCCTCAATAATTACCACAAATCTGCCATAGCTTTAACATCCACTCTTTTGCCATTACCCACATAGATGAATCTTTCAGCATTGTTTGGTGGTCGGCAATTTAGACAACCTTACGTTATGTGAGTAGTAGCATTTGAATCTATCTACAAAGTGTGATGGGGTACTGAATTTAAATTAACTTCAAAACAAATCAAAGTAAGAATTACACATTTTTCTCATGCTATGCATGATATTTGGTACAGTCCTTCTTTATATAATCTTCACCCTTATAGAAGAAGCAACCCGATTAGCCTTCCTTAGGGTTCTTCTATTTCTTAATGATCGAAGAGTCAACTATAATTTCCTTAACTATTTTTTTTTTCTTTTTTAGGTGTAGTAGTCAAATGAGCACTTTCTGTCTTGTCCTTCCTCAATCTCTCATTCTCATCTACATAGTGCAAAATGTGCTCACTAAGAATCTGCTTCTCCATTTGACTGTTGTAACTAATTTTAAAATGTCCAATACTATGGTGTAAAGGATTGGAAAACCATATGAACTATTAAGTCCTTAGGTAAGTTTTGACTTAGTGTTTTTAACTTTAAAGTAAGATGAGACACCTTCATGATGTGCTCCCTCATGTTTCCTTTGTATTGATATTTTAATGCAACAAATTTACTTGGATGAATACTTGTTTCAGCCTACTCTTTTTTTGCAAGATGCTTTTGAACTTTTATTGAGGAACATTTTGGCACTAACCTCTATAGAAATAGTGCTCCTGAAGTTTTTTGGGATAGACTTTTTCATGATCATGAGACTCACATGATTGGAATGCTCCCACTACTCAAAGTTTTGCTTGTCCTCATGAGAACTTTCATTCATTAGAGCAGGTGCACACTCCTTATGCACAAACTCCAGATAATACAACCTAGAACAACTATCACTTTATTTCTTTCCAAATATTGAAAATTTAAACCATTTAACTTAGTAATAGAACTCAAATTTGTATGTATCATTGAAGTAGAAGAATTCATTATACAACATACCAAATATGCTCACAATTAATACACATACACAAATGACATCATGAACAAAACCAAAACAATGGTCGAAATTGCACTACGTATGTAGAACAATAAAGGGTCTCAACAATGAAAGGACAATGGGAAAAGGCTGAGGAACAACCTCAATGCTCACGACCAGTTGAAGAACGGGCAACAACTACAACCCTCTACATTCCTTCAAATGTACCTATTCTTGATTTCATCATTGCTTCAGTTCAGCACCACCAAACCTTGGAGGGGATCTTGAGTAAAATAAAGCTTAAATCTAGCACTACCCCCAAAAACTCTAGCACATATAGTGAATTTAGTGACAGCCAACAAGCCAATCACTTTTTTTAGATGATGATATGTCTAAGCAACATCAATTGCACAATAGTGTATTATACATTGTGGTACATGCTAATGGGATGACAGTCCCAGACATGCTGATAGATAGGGCAATAGTGTAAACATTTGCTCTGACATGATGACCAAGGCACTAGGGTTAAAAGAGGAAGATTTTCCCCAAATGATATGTCAATCTATGGCTCTTATTGTAGCTGCCAGTCAGTAAAGGGACAATCTACTTGGATCTCCCTATCAATTGCGCAACCCATGTTATGTTCTTTTATGTGGTCAATATCCATCCCTCATACAATTTACTTTTGGGCTGTTTATGGATACATAAAGCAAACATTGTGCCTTCCAGCCTATACCGATGTGTCAAATGGAGTCATGAAGGATTCATTACCACCATCATGGTAGACAACCTAGAAGAGAGATAACTCCAAACAATGATCCCAAGCCTGCATACATGGTCCAAGTTCAAAATGCACCAGCCTCAAGAAATTAATCTAGAAGATAGTTTCAAGAACCCAGTGATGGACGAACCCACTAATCAGGTAAACACAGTCAAGGGGAAATGCCATAATTTATATATGGTATGAGGAAAGATCTGTATAACATTATACAAGGATCAACCATTATATGAACAGTTCTCAGAAAACTTAAAGGGGTTACACATGATGATTCATATGGGTTATAAACCCTATTAAGGGCTAAGTAGCTAACAAAGAAGGAAATATTGAGCCACCTGACAATAGAGCAGGTCAGAAGGTTATGACTGATCTAGGCTATAAGAGAAAAGCAACTGAGAAAAAGAAGAAGAAAAACAAGAAGAGACAAGCATGAAAATGACCTACCTTTGCTTTGCCTTCCCTGTTTTCTTGCAGTTTTCTTCCTTCCCCATAAATGTAGGGATGGTGGGGGTCTCTTTCTTTTGATTTTAATCAATAAAATATAATTTCAACCCAAATTTGTGTCTCTCACTTCTCTTATTCTCTCATCTCATCTAGTGGTATTTTACAGCAACCACTATGACATTTCATCCTGTTCAGAGACTTATACTTGACTCCAAGTTTCAGTTGAACAGAGAAAATAAAGAAATTTAATGTAAAAAAGCAAGAGAAGCATACACTATGACTAGTACAAGCATAATAAGTACAAGTACAAAAAGAATAAGTACCTGATATCTTTGAGTATCCAAAGATTTATAAAGATGACCAAACTTTAACCATGCTAAACAAGCTCACCAAAAAGGTAAACATCAGAACAAAGCAAGAACTACAAATTCTCCAAATAGGAACCACCTAAATTAAGAAAAGGAGGGACTACTCATCCAATTTCTCAAATACTACAAAGAGGTGTTTGTCTGGACTTAAGTGGATATGCTATGACTAGATGCCAAACTGGTAGAGCATAGATTAACATTAAATCTAGGAAGACGTCCAATGAAACAAAAACTCAAAAAGCTAGATGCTGAAGTAGAAGACAAAGTCAGAAAAAGGTCTGGAGGATATTCTCATAGCTAATTTATCAGAACCATTGACTACCCCAAATGGTTAGCAAATATTGTCATCATGCCTAAGAATAATGGTGTGGACATAGTTTGTATTGATTTTTAAAACCTTAGCAAGGCTACTCCTAAGAATGATAATCCTCTAATGAACATAGACTTCCTCGTTGATAGTAGAGCTAGACATGGTAAGTTCTTTTTCATATATGGCCAGTCAAGATACAACCATATCAAGTTGGTTATTAGAGATCAGCCAAAGACATCCTTTATTATGCCTTGGGGATCATTCTATTATAAAGTCATGCCCTTTATATTGAAGAATACTGGAGCCATACACCAGAGAGTAATGGCAGTCATTTTTCATGACCAGATGCATGGATGCTTATATAGATGACATTATGGTCAAATTCAAAGCCCAAAGTATCATATCAAAATACTCAAACAACTCTCCAATAGATTACTAGAATACTAGTTAAGATTGAACCCCTAGAAATGCATCTTTTGAGTAGAATCAAGAAAACTATTAGGGTATATGGTAAGCAAAAAAGGAATAGAGGTTGATCTTGCAAAGCTAGAGCTATTATTGACATGCTAGCACTTAGAAATCTCAAAGAGATAAGGAGCTTACCAACAAAATATTGACAATTAGACGATTCATCTACAACCGTTATACTATTCATCTCCATCTTGGCCCTTCACTATGCACCATTCAACCGACTTCTCCAAAAAATGGGTAAAACATGTGGGGTCCACAATGTCAATAGTATCTAGAGTGGATCAAATAGTACCTTCCTAATCCACCAATTTTTCAACCCTGGTTTTGGGACGACCATTAATATTGTACATCTCAGTAAACAAAGTAGTTTATGAAGGATCCTTGGCACAATATGGGAAAGGTAGAAAGATTAAACATGCAATTTAAACATGAACAAAATCTTTGTTTAATATGAAAATTATTCTACCATGGAAATACCTATTTAGCATTTATCTGAATTGACCAAAAGCTCCATCATGATCTATTCTATTGTGAAGTCAAGATGGTCTCTCATTAAAATTTTCTCAAATACATCCTAGAACAGCCATTCCTTAGTGGTAGAATTGCCAAATGTTAAGTACTCTTCATGTAGCACGATTTGGAGTACTTCTTTCAAAAGTCCATAAAAGACAAACAATAATTGATCAATTGATCAACTTCCTTAAAGTAGAACTCAAGTCATATTGCAATTTTCTAGATGAGCAAGTCCTGCATGTGCAGGATTCTCTTCCAGCATGGATGCTAACTTTGACGGATCTAAGAACATGGCAGGAGTATGGATAGAAATCTTGCTAATTACCTAGAAAGAAAAATGATTCCTATGCTCTTGGACTGGAATTTGTTTATATGCACAACATGACATAATATGAAGCCCTGATCCACGGGCTAAAGATATGAGCTTTAATGTCAAAAGAATACATGCTTATGGAGACCCCTTGCGTCTTGTAGACCATGTCAATAACGAGTGGAAAGACAAGGAACATGAGCTTTTACAATATTAGGAAGTCACAAAGGAACTAATCAAGCAATAAGAAGAATTTCAGCTCTTCCATGTTAAAAGATAATTCACTCAATTCATGAATGAATTGGCCAGCTTGGCTTCGATCGTCACTTTCAAAAAGCTAGAACGACCTAAAGCCTTTGAAGTTAGACGATCCACTCAACTAGCTTATGAGCACATGAAACAAGTTAACCAAATTGAATCACAAGTAGTTTCTTGGTGCCAAAACATCAAAAACTACTTGAAGACAGGAGAATTTCTTCATGAAATGCCAAAAAGGAACAACAAGCAATACAAACAATATTAGCAAGGTATTTCACCTTGATAAGAGTCTTATACAAGAGATGATTTAGTTTAGAATACTCCCAGTTCCTAGATAAGTATCACACATGAGAGGTCATTAAAGAAGCATGTTACGGAAGCCATGCTGGTTATCAAACACCAGCTAAGCGACTAATAATGGTAGGATATTATTGGCCAACAATACAACAGAGTTGTTATAAATAAGTAAAGAGATGTTTAAAATGCCAAATTTATGCAGAGTATATTCACACACTCGCTGCTTATTTATACTCAATTGTTTCACCATGGCCTTTTTCTATATGAGCATTTGATGTAGTGGGCCCCATCAATCCACATATATCAAATCCTCATGAGTACTTCATGACTGCAACCAAATATTTAACCAAGTGCATAGAAGGAGTTACCCTTAGAACAGTTACCTTTAGAACTGTGGAAGGTAGACATGTGACATACTTCATTCAAAAAGACATCCAACACACACTCCACATTGGCTCATTATGATTCAATTTTGTGAGCATCTTTTTGTTACTGCAAGAATTGTCTAATGCAATGCTTTGAATGGTAGTCAATTATAAAAAATGGTCCCAGTAAAAGGCTTCCTTTGTCTAGATTGTAGGTATATTTGGACTCAGTGACTTCTCTATCAAAGTAGTCCTAAATGACAGTGAAATCATTCACTTCCTCTATCTTCCCATGGTAGTCTTTCATATTAGATTACCAGCTATAGGTGCTTTGAAAATGACATGATTGTGACCCCATATGCTTATAGAATTATGATTACAATGCGAAGACACATCCTTTTATTGAGTTTGCATCCCAAATTGAAAATTTGGTTAATCCTCGATAGAGGAAAGTCAAGGATGCCATTGCTATAGATATACAATGGACTTTGGCATTCCTCCTTTTTTCAAGGAGATGAACTATGCAAAATTTCATTACGTACTCTTCATTATTGAATAAGACGAGTTTACTGTGCAGGTCACCATGGAATTTTTGTACTTATCTGCAGCAATTATGGAGAGTGATGTGGGATTGACATATTTTGAATATGATTCGTCAAGTTCATTCAACTAAAGGTATTGATGTCCATCTTTTTTTTAAAAGTGGCCAACTCCATTTTCTCATGAGTTTGTGAATCACTTCTAGAGTTTTGACTTGACCTTGATTGACAAGGAATTTGTCTCAATTGGTCCTCTTGGTCACCTTCTAGCTTAGGCAAACCCATAATGTTTGAAAAATCATCTAGGGAGATTGTAATTACACCTCATATAAACCAAAATGTGTTGGTCATTAGGTTCCATCTTTCCACGATTTCATGGATTAGATTGTCGTTAATAGGCTACATGACAAGATTGACTGCTTCTTTGAGACCATGATCTTCTAAGTGGTCCAGAAACATACCCCGAAAGGTTGGGTACTATGAGAGATACCATTGAGATAGGTAGAATCCACTAGGGATGATGCGAAGTCCAGATCAACCATGACACAATCTGAAAAGGATATGGTCACATGAAAAAATGCTTTTTGAATTGATCTAGACAAAAGAAAGTTTTGATTAGATATTAACATGACCTTGCCCAATAGATAATTGTGAAGAGTTTGACATTGAATTTAGATATGGAGTTGGAGACAAGGTAGGAAATTCCATCTCATACATCCAAGCAAACAATTGAAGATAAATTAAATAATTGATAATGAATTTCCTAGGACTCTTGCCTAGATGCATCATTTAGAAAATTCGTGATAAATGGTTTGGTTGATCCTAATTTATCCAAAATTTAAGGTATGCCTATATACCAAATCTATGGTACTAGAATAGACAACTCCAAGGATTTTCTAAATTTCAGCTCTCCAATTCCCCTTGTTCCCCCATCGATATATCAGAACCATTGTCTGCTTCGGTAATAATGGGGGGACTTTTCAGTCCAATTGGTTGGTCGAGTTATAAGGCTATATCTTGGACTAATGTCATAGAAATAGCACAACAATGTGATCACTGGGACATGATAGAGGTATGGATTGCTTTCAAAATTCATGAGTATATGAGAAATAGATGACTCAATTGCATACATTCTTAAGAGATAAATGTGAAAGTTTGAGAACATACGTGGGCTCTATACAACTCCTAAATTAAGGAGGGGTAAGGTAAATTGTAAAACTAAGGGAGCATGCTCTCTCCTCAATTAGTTCGAAATGCACACAAATATGATGCCGATAGGCATGCCCATGAGAGTTTCATGCAATTGATTTCTGACATTTAGAATGACTTGCATATGATCTAAGAAATCGTTAGACCGATGATGACAGATCCCACAGGGCTGCCATCTATTCGCACCCCTCACATCTCCATTTTGTTGTAGAAGCAAGGAGTTATGCACAACAACAAAATTCATGGGTTTTGACGACAAATTCAAGAAAAAGGGATCCACCCATTGGTATGAGGTCCAACCATTCTTGTCACCTTTAACAAAAGTAATCCAACCAAGGACTAAGTGCTTCTCGGATCATGTACAGGTCATTTGATTGATGCAAATCCTATACGCTTATGCATAAAGGCTTTAGATTTAAAATTGAAAGTTTATTTTGAACTTGGTTTTGGACAAGCAATTTCGAGCTTGTTTTTGGCAAATTGGAGTAAATTTTGGACAAGTTGTTTGGAAAAGTAATTTGTCTTGAGAAGTTATTTGAAAATTCAACTTGTTTTAGAGAATTTGGGTAAATTCTTTTGCACAAAATTGAAAATTTTCCAAATTGGTTCAAATTGAAGAACATTATTTTGGTTGAAAATATATCAACTTGAATTGATTGTGATTGAGTGGAAATGAATTTGACCCATGATTCTGGAGATTTGACTCAATTTGGCAACTTGGATTGGAAAATTGAATAGAAAACTAAAATTTTGTTTGCAAAATCGATGTTTGACTTCAAAAATTTTGGATTTTGAAGAATGAGATATATTTCTTTGTTGTGAACTTAAGATCATCTCATGATTTTGGATTCAAATTTTGAGTAAATTGAGATAAACTTGTGATCAAATTTTGAGAAGAATAGCTAGTAGAAAATGGATCAAATCTTGGACAAAAAATAGCTAACTAAACATAGCAAATATATTGATTTTGAAATATCTTTTTTTCCAAACCATGTGGTTAGGACCAAAAGACATCTAAGTGAAATTTTCAAAATCCTTGTTGCAACATGACTTGGTCACATTTTGCAACTTTAAAATGGGTCACTTAATTTCTAAGGAGGGTGCACAATCACAATTTGATTTGGTATATTGAAATGCATGAAAGAAAAGAGAAACTATATGTGACATTCTTCCCTCTCTTGTAATCTCTCAACATTAATTCAATGTGAACATTCACTTCATAATCCACACATAAATAAAGATTGTTTTTAATTGAAATGTATGACATTCTTCAAATGCACTTAATATATTATTAAGCATGAATATTAGAGATGGAGCCGACAAGCTTAAGGCTTGACAAAAAAAATCTCAAAATGATGTCAAAATCAATTTTAAAATAGATGGGAGACGCAGATACCATCTATTTTTATCTCAAAATAACATAAAATCATATTTTATACTGATTTAAATAGCTGAAAATTAGAAATGCTGATTTAAGAGAGTTTGGTTCTTAGAGAAGTGGTCAAATCATTGAAAATTTACATAACTCTTCATAAGTTGAGTTTTTAAATAAAAAAGAGGAATTCATTTCTTGTAAATAGTCTCCCATTTCTACCAAACATGCAAGTTTGGTTTCAATTATGTGGTTTAGAAATCTTTCTTTTCTCAAACATATTTAAATTTCAGATTTTATACCAAGGGAATCGTCAACTTGTTTGAACGATTTTAGCATAGTTAGTCTCCTCTTTTGGAGAAATGGAAATTGAGTTTTTAAATGAGATTTTGCAGTATTTTAGGATTAAATGAAATCAATAGCTCCTAAAAAAGTGCTTTTAGGGTGCTTGAAATGTTAAACGAGACAAGTTTGAGTAGTAAGAACTCAACTATTTTAAACTCGACTCAACTTGACTACATAATGAGTATTGAATTATAATGAGAAAATAGTTAAATGAGTAGTACCTAAATGAGCTAATGAGTTAAAATCTTTGATCATATTCTTTAGTGCTGGATCTGACTAACCTTCACTTTATTTTTGAACAATTCTATATCAAATTTAGCACAATTGCAGTTTTCCAGTCACTCGTGGAGTGTCTGTGTCACTAGTAACTTCTGGACTAATTTCTAAGAGATCTTGGAGGTTTATTTTCAATATGAGCACTCCAATAAATTTAGCATCACTCAAAGAGAGTATCAGTATATTCATTTATCATAAACAAGATTGAATCCCTATTTCCCATTTTATCATTCACGTTTCTATTTATAGGGTCAATTTCAGCATAGTCAAACTTGGTGTGCACCTAGGACTAAGCCTAGCCCACATCCTAGTGTGGTCAGACTGCCTACTTAGCAGATTCCTATGCTAGATCTAAGCCCAACAAGGGTCATGAAGGGTCTGAGCCAGCTTGGGATTCAACTCAACCAAGTTCAAACCTAGTTGAACCTATTTGACCTGAGCCCATTTTGACCTGCATCCAACTGATTTAAGACCCAGACGAAGCCCAGGTCAACCTTCTGAACACTAGTCTAAGCCCACAGGACCCACACTGAGTCTAGTTTGGATGCCCATAACTCAGATCCTTGATTCAGATCACAAAGTCAAAATTTAGATTTGCAATTTTCTTTGATTCAAATCCAAATATTAATTTGAAATCTTCAAATCCAAACATGTCAATTCAGAGCTTGATCTAGACTTTTTATCCAAGTCCTACCTCCAAATTCTTATTTAGATCTCAATCTCAATCTCTCTAAATCTAGATAGCAATCAAAATCAGTATCTAACTCCAAGGTTAAGATCCAAATCTGCTAGATGTTGACACATGTCACAATCCTATTGAATCTTCCACTATTAAGGACATGTGTCATAGTTGTATTGGATCTTCCATTCTTAAGGACACACGTCATCATCTCCCACGCTCCATGGAGGCATATGGCATTTTAGGAGAGATTGAAGGGTCTGCGCGGCACACCCAAGTGGACACTTGTCCATCGTCTCTCATTCTTTATGGACACCTGATGGTTTCCTATGCACTTATAGTGCATTAGAGTTAGGAGTCTTCTACATTTTGGACTTCCACTCTCATTATAAATAGGCGGGAGAGGAAGGAACGTTCCATACTTTCTCTAATTTCATGTTCGTTCTAAGGTATGTCATACTATGTTCTCTTTGTTATTTCTTTTGTGTTTTATTGAATCCTCTCTCTAATTTTGTGTTTTGTCCTAAAGAAATTCATGGAGGCTCTCTATCCCACATCCAAACCTAAGGAGAAACAAGAAAGAAGAAGAAGAAACGAAGAAGAAGAAAAAAAAATTTGCAAGGAAGAAAAAGAAGAAGAAGTGAGCTCAAAAAGTCAAGTACATCGTTCTCTCTTTCTTTCTTTTCTTCCTTCCGTTTTGTTCTTATTTTTTTCTTGTGAATCTCCCATGTTCTCATCCTCTCATCTCTACATTTTCTCTTCTCACCTCCATACGTGTAAAGGAGAAACTATCTTTATAATCTCCAAGAGAGATTGTAACCCCTTTGTTTTAGTTGTTTTTTTTTTCATATATGTTTGTGTGATTCAAGATTGTTTTCTCTTCAATTCTAGTTTAAGCATGTTGTATGTGTGATTCATGATTGTTTTATCTTCATGTCCAGTTTAAGCATGTTTAAATTAATGGTTTTCAAGACTTTGGTTTGTTATATTCAAGATTTTTACATGTTTTCTAGTTTAAGAGATGTATCTTCTTGAGTTTATGCAAAATTTAGAATTAAAGAACTTCCAAAATTTTTCCCAAACTTCAAAAAGCTATATCTTTCTAACTAGAAATCATATTACCAACACATAAAAAGAACATTTTTTTCCTATTGTCTAGTTTGGTTTCTCCAAATTTCATCAAATTCTAAGCTTGTTTGATCCTGCATTTGGTCATGCTCCCAAAGTCTATTTTCTGCATGTTCTAAGCAACATAAATCAGATCTTGAAATTTTTCTAACTTGTGAACTTTATAACTTTTGATCAGGCATTCTGTAAGAACTAAAAGGTAGATCTATGTGTCTAATTTCTCTTCACCAAATTTCAGATAATTCTAAGCTGATTTAATAGTCAATTAGGTGATTTAGTCGAACTATTTTTCCGCAACTTTCTACAAAATTTCAAATAATCATATTTTTCTCATGCTTCATAATGTCATTATTCTCTTTCTATTTTGTGTTTTTCGAAATTTTTAATTTCTTTTGATTCTTTTTATGCAGTGAACCTAAAGACCAAATTTTAAGAAAAACCAAGTTGATTTGGTACCCTCTCCTTCGTTTCAAATGTGGTCAAAGAGTCATGTAGTAAGTTTTGTTTCTGTTATTTCTATTTCTCCTTTAAGTTCATGAAATCTTAATTTTTTATTCAATGCATGTTTGTCTGACATGTAAAGTTCTATTATTTCTCTGTTATGTAGAGAGTGTACAAACCAATTTTTAGGTCAATCCGAGTTGATTTGGTAGGGTTTTGGTCCAAGTAAATGTACCTCAGTAACCTGTCTTTCACATTCCGTTTTTTCTAACTTCTGATTCTATCATAGGTTTCTAGCCCTATATCTTTTAGCTCCAAAACAGTTTTTCAAATATATCACCTGGAATTGATTGAACTATGTTGAGAGAGTCTTCCTACTAAATTTTGTGTAAATCAAAGATAGTTAACCTAATATTTTAGTTCAGCTACTTAATCATATTATCCTACTTTTCAAACTTGGCCAAATTGTCATGTTTCAGCTTGTTATCCATGGATCAATCTGATTTAGAGTTTAACTTTGATTTCTCTCCTATTTTAAACCATCTTAACTCCAGTTTAGGGCCTTTAGGATTGCAAATTATAATTCAACATGCCAATTTACATTATTGCTATTATGAACGTCGTATTTTCTTTTGATATTGCAATGCAATATTTGATATTAAAATTTGCATTCCAATTCATGAAGGAATTCAAAGTAGATCAACATGTGCCTTGAGATAATAGACCTTGCATGTGTATTCTTGATCTAGCTTAGATCTTGCATGGATTTAGTTTTAAAATCATGTATATTATAATTGTTTTGTAATGTTTGGTGTGCATTCATGTAGTTTGCTTTTATTTGGTATCATGCATTTAAATTTGAACTACGTGATGTGAGTCCTCCTTACTAGCTGAGGATCTCTTACACACGACTAGACTCTCAATGGTCTACATATACAATGCAGTCATCTGAACAATACCACGAAGCAATGAAGACCCAAAGACAAGTACCTACCATCAAGACAATGCTTACCACAAAAGAGGTCTATCATGAGCACAAATGTGAAGGTGCAATGCTCAAACAAACCAATAAGAGCGATAGAAGTAGAAAATGAGGATGGGAAGGAGCCTACTCGAGGAGTTGTTGTAGCTGGGATCAGGAAGAATTAGGCTTGACAACTATGAGTCTAGAGTGACAGGCGTTTCCCAAGGCTTTCACATTAAGTTCGTATACTTTGGGTGCTTCTGCCACTCGAGGAGGTGTATGACCAGTAGTCATGGGAGGCTAGGACATACAAGTCTGTGGATGAGCTGGTTATACGGACTGGCTAGCAGATAGGCTGTGGTTGAGAGGGCTGCACTTGGGTTGGGCCGAGATGGCAGCAGTAGAGGTTCGACCTAGTGCAAGGGATGGGATCCCATGGATGGCACCACAATGTGGCCTATGGAAGGGCCAAAGGCTGGGATAGGCTGGAGAGGGATGGACTATTCAATGGGCATTGTCAGCAGCGGCTAGCTAGGAGCCATCGGCCATGCTTGGCAAGCAATTGGCCGAAGTTAGCTGAGCGTTGGCTTGATGAGCAGGCTCAGTGGTAGGGACATCCAATAGACTGTGGCCAAAAGTCGAGAGGTGGCAGATGAGATTGTGGCTAGCTGCCGCTTGCCGCAAAGGTGCAGGCTGGTCCAGGGCCAAGCATGCATGCCCAGCCTAGATTTATCCTCAGTGGGTAGATTTCATTTTGGAGCAGAGACTAGAGCATGACATTTATCTCCATGGTTCCCCTGCAGCCAGATGGAGCCTAGGACTTGTCTTTTTGATCAGTGGACTAGTCGGGGCATTGGATAAGCCATATGAGGGACAGATCGGCTTAGAATGGTCGATCCCACAGGAGAGTTCTGCATCTAAGGTGGAGTTGCCTAGCGGTGGCTGAGCGTTCTCCTCGCATGCTGGCATGGTCCACATCTTGCTCAGAGTTGTGATGGTGGACCTCGCAAGGGTGCCCATGGGCTGTTGGCAGCTGTTGGGATTGAGACAGAGGAAGAGGGAAGTCACAGTGTCTAGATGGCTGGCTATGGGCGACAGTGATGGTGTAGGATCCATGATAGCCACACCAAACTATAGACCTACGCCTCCTATTGGTCATTTTGGGCTGAGCAGCACCAAACTAGGGGGTTTTCGGATTTAGATTCCAGCCTAAGGAGATACGAATTGAAGAAGGGGCCGGCGTAATGAGTAGGTGCTTCTGTGTCGCAGACGCTTAGTTTAGATGGCATCTCAAAAAGACAAGTCTGGCCTATCCCACTTGGAGTCTATGAGGAAAGCATGTGGCCTCCATATGGTAAGGCGGTGGTGAGCTGGATAAGGTAGGTTGCTTGCTGATCGGGTGTGCCAGGAAGGGAAACTACATATGATCTATACAGCATAGGTGTATTTGGCACATGGGTCCTGTGCTGATTGGTGCTGACCAGGTGCATGTGCTGGTTGGATTTGGTCTTTTTGACTGAACTGGGTTGCATTTTAGGAAAGCAATTGTAGACACTTTTTTTTGTTTGCAAAAATGACCATTTTACCCTTCTTAATGAAGATTTTTGGGCTGATTTTCTCAAACATCTTTGAAACACAAAGGCTAGACATCGCATAAACATGAATTTTATAACCCAAAGGCCTGGTGGCTAGACCAAGATCGCCCAACCTGTCACTAGTAAGGAAAATAACCATTTTGCCACTAAACACCCTATATTTTGCCCAAGCTTTGTCCAATTTTCATGAAATGGCTCTAGAAATCTCGAGAATTATGATTTACCAATTCAATTATGAAAGTTCTCATATTTGCAAACAACTAGGAGTTTTCACAATCCATTTTCCATTACATTCGGTCAAATTTAGCTCAAAATGGCCCATTTCTACCATTTTCAGCAATTTGTTCACACCATACCATCTGCTAATTTAACAAGCTTCATTTCAAATTATTTTTGGTATCAGCAAACTATTTTCAATGAAACTTCCAATTTGCAGAGACAAATTTTTGTTAGAACCCTTTCATATTCATTTCAGCTGAAATGAGCTTACTGGCTCAGTGAATCGCATAATTCTCAGCAATGACACCATGTCAGTACTTGTGGAGCTCACGTAAACTTTTCTCAATGTCTGGAGAGTTTTTTTTGAAGTTATCTTCCACTCTCTCACCATAAATTGAGCTCCAAAGAGTTGTCCTAACATCAAGGTCACTCTCTCTCCTTCATTTTGAGTGTCTCAATTGAAATTCTCTCAATCTAGGGGTAGTCAGCCTGTTCGAAGCCAGCAACATGTTAGTTAGTGCTACAATTGACTATTTTAAACTCAATTTGGATTAATTAATTCAAAATCTAGGTCATTTTCTATTTCCACTCATTTCTCCTACATGTCTGGAACTCTCGATGACAACTCAAACTTTTGAGCCAAAATTCTCATAATCTGGAATTCAAATTGGTGATTCCTCTGTATCAGCATGATCAGAAATATCTCAACAGAGAATTGTCAACTTCAGTTTGGATAGATTATCTCCAGATCATACAAATTCTCATTGCCATGGGGTGCACTATCTTGTCTAAATCTGGCCATTATTACTTGTGGCTTTAGAGCTAAATTTTGATCAATCTGGGATTTTGATTTTTTAATCTGAGCACACTAATGGATTCAATGTCACTGGAAGAGACAACCAGTGCATCTATTTCTCACAAATAAATTGAAAATCACTATATCCCATTTTGGGAAACACATTTTTTCTTTCAACTTGGTCAATTTTGAAACTGGTGATTTTCCAAGGGTAAATCAAGTAATTTTCCATGAATGTCATGTGATCACATATTTTTACATTGTCTATGATCTTGCATGGGCTGATGTAGACCCCTGACTCACAAAACCTAGTTTTTGTGTCGGGAGCAAAATTATCTTTTGTTTAAATGTGCATCATTTTCATATTTTCCTAAGATAGGAACCATATAAATCTAACTTAAATGTTTCATATCTCAAACTTGAGCCAGTATAACTCACGTGAGTATGAACCTACCTTGAACCTAGCCTGAAATCAATCAGGTCAACTTGACCTAAAACTAAACGCAGTTGACCCTGAGTCTAGTCTGGACTGGCATCCAACTTAGCTCAGACTTAGAGCAAGCCCAAGTCAACATCCTAGCACTGAGGTTGAACCCTTTGAACCCAGGCTAAGCCGAGATCCTGCATCTAGATCACAGATCCTAAATTTAAAGTCCAAATCTGCAATCTGTGTTTGTAATCTGCATTGTTTCAGATCTGAATCTCAGATCTGATATCCAAAATAACTTTTCTTGACTCAGAGCAAGATCTATACCACAAATCTAAATCCAAAATCCAAATCCATGCTCAATCCAAAATTTTGAGTTGATCGATCTTGAACGAGATCGATCTTGGCCATCCGTCTTAGGGCCAGGGAGGGTTTTTCATCATTTTCAAAAGGAGAGTGCAAGGAGTGCCACCCTCACTCCTGTTTTATTGGAGATTTTGCTAAAAAATGAATATTATTTGATAAAATGTAGACCCTTGATCAGATTTTGAGCAAATCACAACCGTGGATCTATTGACACCTCAACAATCCATGTTTTTCAGTTTTTTTAATTTCTAATTGGCTGGAGTTCACTAAAATCTAGCCAAAATCAAATATAAATAGGGGTGGGGTCATCCAATCCTTCATTTCCCTCTTTTGGCATGTTTCCCAAGGTGTCTCTCCTTAAACTCTTTTATTTTACTTAGGTTCTTTTCATGCATTTACTAATTAGATTTCCTTTTTTTTGGCACATTTTTGAGGGGTTCTCCAAGGGTTTGGACATGGACTAGCAAGGAGAAACAAGAGAAGAAGAGGAAAAGAGGAAGAAGAAAAGAAGAAGAAGAAAAGGAGAGAAAAGTAGAAAAAGGTACGTTTCCATCTCTTTTTCTTTCTCTCTCTCTCTCTCTCTCTATCTCTCAAGGATTTCATGTAGGCTTCATTGTCCTTCTTCCACGTCCTCTTTAGTTTCCTATTTTTCTTATGTAAATCACAATGCACATATTCATGTATGCGGTTTTCTATTTTCATGCATACATATTTGCTTTGCTTGATTTAATTCATGTTTAGTTGATTTATATGCTTATATGTTATTTTATTTACTTTACTTTTGGTTCCAAATAAGTAGTTGATTGATTTACATGATTACTATGGCCACATTTAGAGATTTTCATCAAAATCTAGTTTACGAGATGTTAAATTTCAAGTTAGGAGGAAATTTGACTGTTGACATGAGACTGATTTTCACCCAACTTTAAATGACTATATCCCCAAACCAGATATCATTTTTGCAATTAAAAGAAACCAGTTTTGTGTGTCCAGTTTGTGTCTATCAATTTTTATGCATTTCCATTGTAATTTGACCTTTCAATCACGTTGATTTCTACAACTGGTTTTTCTGTTTTAGATTTCTAACGGGACTAAATCCTGATTTTTTTTTAGATTAATCAACTTATTTCTCTCAATCCATGGATCCAAAAAGTTCATGCAATTTTATGTTGATTTGACCCCTCAATTAAATGTTTGGTCATATCTGTCTTCTACAACTTTTTGCAATAGAAAAGAAAATGTCTACTCAACTTTGCACAAGTTATTTTTTGTATAGTGACTCTTTTCAAGTGCTTTTAGGTTCCTTAGTTTCTCTGTCATGTTTTGAGTCTAGCCTTAAAGTTTCAGCAAAAACCAAGTCTTTTACCCCTTTTGAATATGATCATAAAGTTGAGTGATTGAACAATTCACTACAAAGAAATAGATTTTTTTTGTAAATTTGCCTGTTTCTCATTTTAATGTCTGAAGTTATTTTTCAAATCTATAAGTTATCGATCAAAATTCAGATAAAGATGAGCTTTCTAATCCTACTTTACAACTTTTTGAAGTTTGTGCATAAACTATTTTAATAACTTAGTCTTTTCTATAGAATTCATATTTTTCAAGTTACCCATCAACTTGCTAGATGCACAACTCTCTCATCTATCAATCTTTTCTCATGATTTTGAATTTTGTAGATTCTCTAATATACAAAGATATGGAATTTTACATTAATCCATGTAGATTTGACATGTTTTTCACATTGACAAAGTTCATGAGTTGAACTATTTTTTTTGTTTTTCTATAAATAACTATAGATTTGCGAGTTCATGTCTTTTTACCCATAGAAACTTTGTTCAAAAATTCAAATGTCATTGAAAACTAGATATACAGAGAGTGAATATACCAAGTTTCGTGATCGTTGAATCATTAAATTAACTTTTGCACTCGTGCAACATAAGTTGTTAAATTGTTTTACTACTTTCTAGTAGTCAAATTTTAGAGGCTGTCTACAAGTTTGTTGTTTTTGTAACAACTTTGCAAATGATGAACTTTTTCTTCTTTTATTCTTTTTTGGTTCTATAAGGTCTTGGTAATTTTCTGTTATGTAGAGAATCTACAGTCCAAATGTCAAGTCAAACCAATTTGTCATGATATATTTTGAGTTGTGCAAACTATTTTATGCTCTGTTTTAAGTAGAAAATATGTTTTTTGTTCCAGTTTTACTGCTTAAGATCTTTTTGTTGAAAAAAGAATAGATTTAGGGTTCATTAACCTACTTTTTAAGAACAATCATAGTTGTAAAGAATAATTTTCACTTTTTTTGGACAACCAAAATTTAATGTTTTCCACCTTGTTAAGGATTTTCTATTTGATTTTTTATTTTTTAATTGTTAGCATCAAACCTACCTAAAACCTTAGTTTTTTCTCAATATGTCAACCAAGGCATGGTATCGAGTCCACAACCACGTATGTAGACCTAACCTACGACAAAACCCTAGTTAGGTTAAACCTAAAGTTTAGTTAGGTTAAGACAAAACTTTAGAGAGGTTAAACTCAAATCCGAATTAGGCTGGACATGTGGATCTTGGAGGAATTGGATTTACATATTGCGTTTGATATCTAATACAAGATTATATTTTAATTTGACAAAGTGGATATGATTTGCATCAATGAAATTGGATTGTTGAATCTAGATCATATGAGAATTGAATTCTAGATTTGGACTTTATATAAACATTTTTTGGATTTGAATCTCATGTAATTCAGATCAAGATTTTTGACCTTCATCCAAAACCCTAAATCTCTAAACCGTGTGATTGAATCATTAAATTTCATTTTGGATTTGGATCATGAACTTTGAATCAAGAGTAATTTATGAATTGGATCAACTATTAGCTAAGATTTCAATTCGAAGCCTATTTTGGACAACCCTATGTCCAAATTATGCATATGGATCAATCACTAGATATTTGGATCATCTTTAGTTGATAAACTCGGATTGAACTTTGAATTTATGTTTTCATAGGCCCATGTCCTAAACTTAGAAACCAGAGCTCGATCATGTATTGAATCTAGTTTTGCATATATTCATGTTAGATCTAGGAATTAACCCTTGCATGGATCTGTGATGACACAGATCATGAACTATGTCACTTGATTCAAACATTTTAAGTTCATGCTCTCCAATATCTGACGATCCACATAGTTTTCTAAAATTCATCTATTCCAAATTCAGGACTCCTCTTGCACTTTGGCTTGATGACAATCACATTTGGGACCTTAAATACTTATCTAGCCTTCAATCTGATTACCCTTATTAAAAGCGGCAGGAACAGTAAGATCTCTTGCCGACAAGTTGAGTCCTATCTCTCATGGATTCCTGCAGTCAGAATATGAAGGCGAGTAAATATTTGATATTTTTTGAACATCCCATATCAAGGGTCATGATGTGCAAGATTGCAAAATTTTTCATAGTCAACAGAAGTGGCATCCTACCTCTAGAGTCACTCAGGAGCATTTAACACTTAGAATTGACAACAAATTATCATGTTCACATAGATTTAGATTAAGTACAACCCTTAATTTAGGAGTTGATTGACAACAATGTTTGCTCTCTTATGATTTTAATTTCCATCTTAGGCCCCATTGCAACTTGCTCCCAACAGCTCACTGACCAAGATTGGATTTCTATAAAAAATGGTGGGGCTTTATTGGAGAGATCCAATGGTGCGTTTTAGCATGTGTTCATACTTTAAAACCACCCTTGACCTATGCAATGCCCTGGTCTACATGCCACAATACTTTCCCATTTAAGAAACAACTTTGAGAGGTTCAGTGGCCTGATGAACTTGCTGGAGGATAGTATTGGCCCTTCCCTTACCACATACTTGTAGCAAACAACCCTGTATATTTGTAAGGACCCAATCAGAATAGGAAATACCAACCTACAGAACCCATGAAGGAGTCTATGCCACTTACATTAGATTTATCCAAGTATGTCTACGAACCATATTATAAAGCTGTTAATGATTATGGAAAACCTTAGAAAATCTAGTGTGGATGTTCAAGTCCATTACCAAAACAATCATGTTAGAACCGTGTCTTTAGGGAGTGCTATATTGAATAGGTATTTAACTTTGTTTGATACTTGTTTGATGAATGCATATTTCATGAAGTTTCTAAAAAACTACACATGGCTCTCAGAATGTTCCCCAACGTCTAGAATTTCAAAATTCAATCATTCCAGTACTTAGAATTTATCTTGGTTTATTCTGAGCTAAACATGTCCATCATTTTTTTAACCTCTTTATTGGCCCGCTCAGGTAGAACCAATCACTTTTAGTCCAGTTTGACCATCTCAAGATCTTGATCAAATTTTCTATCTTGACCCACAGTCTTTTGTCTTTTAGTCACCATGTCCGGACACATTCCCAACATCACATTGTACATTACATCCTACAAGGAGACCTAGACATCATGATCTTCCCCTCGAATGTCCCCACCCTAGGATGGTATTCAGATTGGTCGAAATAGTTCTTGATAGCCTACTTCAGATATCTTGATGATTATAGATTAGAGACAGTTGCTCTTGCAAACAAGGAGGTGAATGACCGTTGATTCAGGCACAAGATAAGAGATGGTTACACGAGAACATTTTGGTTCTCATGGAGAGAGACTGCGTCACTCACAGGCAAGTTCTTCGATACCATCGACCTCCTCCACCCGGTGGGTGACATTAGAGCCCTAGTGGACAGTCAGTTCTGAGTTAAAGGGTGGTCAACTACAAGGAGCTACTTCATAGACTCACTAGATTTAGAACGTGGAACTTGAAGTTAGAAAATAGGAGTTTGCATATTCAGCTCGTGAACATCCACACCCACTTAGGAGTACCATAGAGCAGATGTTGGCCCGACTAAAGTCCACAAACACGTGAGGACCCAGAAGGCTATGCTTTTGTGCACCGTTAGATTGCTCATTTTTACCAACAGATAGGGTATGATGGACATTCACATAGTACAACTATTTCGGTTGTGGGGAGACCTACCATATCATGACCTTGCCGATAGCCATGGTGGGACTTGCCTTTTTTTTTTTCTACAGAAGACTCAATAGAGGGATGCACTTGGTTCTTGTAGGAGTAGTTTTTATTGGCACACAATTCCAGAGGGGTGAGATTTCATGTCATATAATGATTACACTTTTTCTTTAGATGCATATCGTCAACTGCTAGATGACATGATTGAAGAGCAAGTTGTTTGGGACTTCGGTGATCAGGCGGTGCACTTGGCCAAGTATACTTATAGCGAGTGTACACCAATATTTATTCAGTATTGCATCCTACCTTATCACCTAGAGAGATGCATATAGCCCAGTTCTCAAGAATATGGTTGACTTTTTTTGATGTTCCAAAAAAAGATCCCACAATCATTGATCAGCTACACCTATGCAATGCACAAATGACCTTCTTCAACTCTATTTTTTCTCTGCACACTCTCAATTGCGAGGTGGAACACTCACACATTGGAGCATTGACTTCAACATTTTTGTCAACTTAAAAAAGATAATTATCGATGAAGTTGAAGAAGTATCTGTTGAGGCCATCTAAAGCTTGTTGCAGCACTGTGAGTCCCTGAAGCTGAAGAGATTGTACATGGCAGAAAATCACAGAGCTAAGCTATAAACAGTTTCCATCATGAGTCCCAGCATGAAAGAGTTAAAGATCATCAAATGCAATGGATCACTATTGAAAAAGTGCCAACTCTAGGTCCCAAACTTTTAGGTGTTTTAATTTCATACTAAAATAGCAGGCTTCAATATGCAAGACCCACAACACTACCTTGAGAAGGTGACCATCCTGATCAAAAAATAGTATGGAGAGAACCATGACTTCAAAAGCTAATTAAACCAGTTCGACACTACTAGAGATCTGCATTTGGGATTTTCTTCACTCTATACAAGTTCTTCCCTCACTGTGATGGAAAGTCCAATCACATTAAAACCATAGCTGAAGAAATCGTAAAGAAGGCTCCATGTCTCAAAGACTATGATGCATGTCATTAGTTTATTCTTTGAACTAATGAAGAGCACGAGTGACTATGGGAAAGCCTTCTTCTAGCAGAATTCATGTGATTTTATAAGATAAGCAATTAATTGTTCTCCTCATATGGTTGGGACATTGGGGATCCTCTCCTTTCTTTTCCAGTGACCAATAAAGAAGTGATTTTGTTTTGCCTTGAAAGTTGTATTCTCCCGCTTGTGCATTTGCTACCGCATTACTACTACATTTTCTCACAATTAATGTTTTTGTAGGGCCAATATGGCATGAAATTCTGTCCACATGCTAATAATTAATTCTGCAATATTCCAATAGCAACAAAAGACAACAAGAGCTCAAGAGATTCAAGAACACAAGCGTGATGAATCAAGAGAGATAATGAAACCATAATTAGAGCTAGCTAAATTAGCACAACTTCAGAAAAATGATGATCCCCAAACTATTCTCATTGATCTCACCAAATAGATAAACAGTGAGATAGAGAAAGATCATAAGATGGTTCAAATTGGTGCCAACCTCGATACTGAGGAAGAAGGAAAATTCATCAAATTCTTCAAAGAATACAAATCTGTTTTTGGTTGGAACTATGAGGACATGCCAGGGTTAGATCCAAAGCTAGTGAAACACAGGCTAATTTTGAAACCCAAAAGAAAGTTAGTAAATTAGAAATTGAGAAATCTAACCCCCATAATCGAGGATAAGGTCAAAGAAGGATTAGAAGATCTCTTGAAAGCAAAATTTATCAGAACCATTGACTATCTAGAATAATTGGCAAACATTTTCATAATACCAAAGAAAAATGGGAAAGCCAGAATATGCATTAACTGTCGGGATCTGAACAAAGCCACTCCAATAAGATAATTAACCAATGCCAAATATCAATCTGTTGATAGATAGTATTGCAGGATATGAGATGTTCTCTTTCATGGATGGTCATTCAGGCTAAAACGGATCAAGTTAGCAATCAAAGATCAACCATAAAATTCATTCACAACCTTGTTGGATCCTTTTGTCATACAGTGATGCCATTTAGACTAACAAATGTAGGAGCTACATACTAGAGAGCAATGGTTACAATTTTTCATGATTAGATGCATAAATTTATGGTTGCATGTATTGATAACATCTTGCTCAAGTCAAGACTCGAACAAGCCATCTTGACATCCTCAAGCAAGTATTTAACATATTTATTCAGTACCAATTGAAGTTAAACCTGTAGAAATGTGTATTCGGTGTTGAATAGGGAAAACTTCTTAGATATATAGTCAATAAAAAGGGATTGAAATAAATCCAACAAAAGCTAAGAGACATAATTGATATGTCCACTCCTAGAACTCTTAAGGAACTCAGAAGCTTGCGAGGCAGAATTCAAGCAATCAAAAGGTTCATCTTAAATTTGAGTGGAGCCCATAACGTCAGGAATCTTTGATGCTATCAAATAGTACCTATTAGATCCATGTATCTTTCAACAACCAATATTGGGGAAACTACTTCTATTGTATATCTTTGTAACAGACTCAACTTGTGGTGGATTTTTAACCCAATATGAAGAAGGGTGAAAAATCAAACATGTGATATACAATGTGAGCAAAACCTTCATGCAATATTAAAAGCGATACTCGCCAATGAAGAAGACCAGGCATTAACTCATAACATGTGAAATCAAGATGATCTCTCGATTGAATACCCTCAAATATATTCTAGAACAACCATTTCTTAGCAGTAGAATCACCAAATGGCATATGCTCCTCATGCAATATGTTCTAGAATACATCCCTCAAAAGTATATAAAAGGTCATGCAATAGCTGACCAACTAGACGATTTTCTGTTCATAGAAGAGCTCAAAGCAGAAGACAACTTTCCTGATGAGCATATCTTACACATAGATTCTGCACCTGCATGGAACTTACTTTTTGATGGATCTAAGAACATGACAGGCATAGAAATAAGAATTCTCCTACGCTCACTTGAAAAGGAAATGATATCATATTTCATAAGGCTAAATTTTGTATGCACACACAACATGATAAAATATGAAGCTCCTATGCAAGGCCTTAAGATACTACTAGAATTTTATGTAAAAAAGGTTCACGCTTATGGAGATTCCCATCTCATTGTAATCAAGCTAATGAAGAATGGAAAGTGAAGGATCCTAAACTCATGCCGTATCAAGAGATGACCAAAGCACTAGTCAAATAGTTTGATGAATTTCAACTCATCTATATTATAAGGGAATTCAATCAATTTACAGATGGTTTAGTGAGCCTATGCTCCATCATTGCCATCAAGAAATTTGAATCATGTAGAGCCTTTGAGGTTGGAAGGCTGACCAAACTCGCCTATGAAATGATAGAACAAGTCAATCAAGTGCAGTCACAAGAAGCACCATGCTATCAAAACATAAGGAATTACTTGGAGACCAGATACTTCCCTCTAGATATGTACAAAAGAGAATAGCGAGCCATTTAAAGAAGGTCCAATCGATATTTCCTACTAGGCAGAATCATATAAAGGAGAGGCTTCAGTATAGAATATTCTAGATATTTAGATAAAAAATGAAGCACAAGAGATAATCAAAGAAGACCTCGTAGACTATCAGTACTAACTATTATTGCCCAATCATGTAGCAAGATGATCACAAATACGTTAAGAATGTTTTAAATGTTCAATTCATGTAGCATCCATTCATGCACCAACTACATACTAACACTCAATAGTCTCACCATGGCCTTTTTCAATGTGGGCATTTGACGTTGTAGGACTCATCAATCCTTTTGTGTCTAATGGTATTAAGTTTCTCTTTGCAGCCACAAAATAATTTATCAAGTGGGCAAAAGTCATCACCCTTAGAGTAATAAAAGGAACAAATCTTGTGGCTTTCATACACAAGAACATCCTATGTAGATGTTGGTTGCCTCATGATATTATTTCAGATAATGGGACACACTTCAAGAATTAATGCATATGAAATTTAAATTTAGAATCAAGCATTATTTTTCAGTGCCTTACTACCCACAAGGCAATGGCTATTTAGAAGCCTTAAACATGAAATTGATGAGAATTTTAGAACAAATGGTTAAGTCAAGCCAAGAGTAACATGAGAAGATTCATGATGCATTATGGGCATACAAAACAACTGTCCGAACTCCCATCAATGCAATTCCTATAGAATTAGCATATGAAATATATGTAGTGTTTCCACTTCATGTGCAAAAGCTAACAGTCAAATTTGCAGTAGTCACAGAATTGCCCACGGATCAGTATCAACATTAGAGAATGATGCAATCATACCTCCTCAAAGAAAAAAGATTAAAAGCTTTAAAGCATGCCCGAAGCTTATTTTCAAAGGGTAGCCAGGCATTATGCTAAGTTGGTCATCAAGAGAAAATTCGAAGTAAATGACCTGGTGTTCAAATCGACATTACATGGAGGCACTTCATTTGAAAAAGTAATACACTTGATGAACTCATTTTCCTTTCATCAATAAAGATTACATTTTCTGATAGCCAAACTTATGTTGTCTCCTAAGGTCAATGGTTAGTCTTTCTTTCAGACGTAGAACTAGGGGCATCTTTTATTTCATGCATCAGTTCACATTATCCAATGGCTTGTAAATTTTAGAATGAATGTTTTCAATATCATTTTGAAAATAATTTTCAAAAGAAAACAACCTCCCAATTGTCTCAATTCTCTAAGCTTTTGCCCTACAAAGGGAAAAGGGTCTTTAGGTTTTCAAAGTCTTTTTAGCAAACATATGCCTTCAAATTCCAACCGTGCAAAGGACCTCACAAAGATTTTAAGAACTCGAAAGCAAATGCATTCAAAACTCTTTCTCCAAGTACTCCAGAGTTTTGACCTGTGAATCTTGAACAACAGTACATAGAAAATTTTGAAAACCCACAAATGTTGTGAGGAACTTTTCATGCCTAGGCACAACCTTTTTCTGCAAATCAGAATTTTCACAAGGCAGAGCTTGCGAGACCGTTGAACTATTCTCTATGACTAGGAAATCTCACATATGTACATCCATGTAGTGTCTAGGTGCACCAGATCCTCGTCTCACAGCTACATGCACCCCTACATAGTGTTTAGCTGCACCATACCTCATCTCACGCCTATATGTACCTCATGTAGTGTCTAGGTACACCAAAGACTTGTCTCACATCTAGATGCATCTCATGTAGTGCCTAGGCACATTTGAGCCTCATCTCATGCCTAGATGCACCTCTTTGTTGTATCTAGGAGAACTAGAGCCTCGTCTGATGCCTCAATGCACCCCATGTAGATATGCCCCATGTAATGTCTAGGTGGACAAGAGCCTCAGCGTTCGTATCCCACCCCATCATCGGGGGCATCAATGCGAATCAGCAAGAATTTCAAATTGAGTTTTAAGAAAAAAATTCAAGAGCAAGGGATCCACCCATCAGTACAGGGTCCAATCATTTCTGCCACCTTTAACATGGGTAATCAGACCAAGGACTAAGCATTTATCTAATCATGTACAAATCATTTAATGCAATCCTATATGCTTGTGCATAGAATGATGAAATTGGAATTGGAAATTCATTGTGAATTTGGTTTTGAACAAGTAGATTCTAAGCTAGTTTTAGGCAAATTAGAATAGAATTGGACAAGTCGTTTGGAAAATTCACTTATTTTGACAAGTTGTTTGAATATTGAATTTGCCTTTAGGAATTTGCGCAAAATTGGAAAATCTCCAAGACGAAAGACCATTATTTTAGTCGAAAATGTTCCACTTGAATTTCAATTCAAAATTTGGCAAGAGTATCGAAAATTAATTTTGGTTGTGGTTTGACCCAAGATTTTGCTTGATTTTTTGAAAATTTGGATTGGAAAATTTGATATACAATTGGAAAGTAGGCATAAAAAATTGGACGTTTTGGTGATTGAGATCTAGTTTCTTGTTGTGAACTCAAGGTCATCTCAGGATTTTAAATTGAAATTGAGATATACTTGCAATCAAATTTTTAAGAAAAATGGCAAAGTTGAACTAGCAAATGGACCAAATTTTGGACAAAGTGTTAAACTTTCTTAGCAAATGAATGATTTTGAATTCTCTTTTTGCCAAATTATCTGATTAGGTTTAAGAGATATGATCTTAATTTTTAAATGAGTTCTAATTTTAGAGAAAAGTTGGGAACAAGTAAAACTCACTCCTTTGATGAAGGCTCTAAAATGCTAGAAAACATGTTGTTTTCAAAAGTATTTTACCAAATTAGGATATGATGCTATTTGTGTTTTCTTTTGGAACTAAGTGAGATTTTCAAGTTCTTATTACAATATGACTTAGTCATTTTTTGCAACTTAAAATAGGATCCCTTAATTTCTGAGAAGGTGCATGTGGTGCAATTGATTTTAGTGAATGTGAATGCATGACAGTAGAAAAATTATATAAGACATTCATTCTTCTCTCTCATAATTTCGCAACATTCATTCAATATAAACATACAACATGTAACCCACACACACAAAAATTGATTTTTAATTGAAATGTGTAGGACTTTCTCTACATACGCTTAACATTTTATTAAGCATAAGAGTTAGAGATGCAGTCCACAAGCTTGAAGCTTGAATTAAAATCTCAAAATAATGGAAAATCATGTAAATGAAGTTGAAATTAATCTTCAAAATATATGGGAGACGTAGATGACATCAACTTTTGTCTCAAAATAGCCTTAAATAAGATTTTGTAGTAATTCAAATGGTTGGAAATCAGAAATCTTGATTCTAAGAAAGCTTGTTTCTTAGAGAATGATGACAAATCATTGAAAATTGCTTAACTTTTCATGAGCTAAACATCTTAATCAGCAAGAGGAATGCTTCTCTTGAGAGCATATTCCCATTAGTGTTAGATATACATGTTGGGTCATGACATGAATTTTTAGAAAACTTTCTTTTCTAAAATCAAATTAGATTTCAAACTTTACGTCATAAGGTTCAAAGTTCATCCATCCTTTGGACAATTTCAGCATGTTTGACATGCACTTTTGGAAGAAATGAAGATTGAAACTTAAATATGATTTTGGAGCATTTTGGGATGTTAATTAATCCCATGCAAGATCTAGAAATATATGAAATGAAACCAACGTCTCTTAATATATTCTTAGGGTTTTGGTTTAGATGAGATTAGAACTTTTTCTAGTTCTATAGAAGATAGCCACTTTTTGGCTGAAAATTAACATTTTAAAAGCTTAAACATTATTGGTTTAATCTAAATTTTATGAAAGCATGGTGTAATCTTACCAATATACATGCATTTTATGCATGTATTACTAAAATTGATAAAGTTTTGAGATGAAATATTGGGTGATCTTTTAGTTTTGAACTACGTAGATCAAAATGAAGTTCTGTTTCTTTACAATCAGTTTGGAAACGTGCTCCAACCTAACTTTAAAAGAGAAAATTGATTTTGAATAAGAGGTTATACATGCATATGCATAACTTGCCTCTCAAAATGAGATATTTGACAAGAGGCTATTAGCTTATGAACCCTGATGCTTCATAGCTAGGTTCTTTTATGTAGGATGATTAGTTTTTGGTCTCCTCTAACACCCTTAATCGACTAAGTCAAGAATGCATGAATCAAAATGGCACAAAATAAAAGAAAACAAGAGATTACTCAAGCTTGTTTGTCTACGGTTTTTCCATGCAAGGGTGGGTCACATTCATGAGAATGTATCCGTTCCTAATAGGCATTTAAAATATATATATTGCAGCAAATGTAAAGCACTCTCTCACCATGAGATTCCCTCATCGTAGGGAGTTAAAAATAGTTTAGGATAGCTAGTTTGAAAGGGACGTCACCTTGGAGTCCTTTTCAAAACTTGATCTATGGATTCTCTTTTTAGAAAAACTGATTCATGCATGCATCATGCATTAAAGTGTATAGTTCTCCCTAGCTTGAGATCATTCCCAGCTATAAATAAGAATGAAAATAAAACCCTCCCACGGATATTGAACTTAAAGATAAATAGCAGAAAGAAAAAATAGATGGAGAGTAAGCTAGAATAACCTACCTTGTGGTTGGCCTTGGTGCTTGAGGCTTGTCCTTGCTTGTTCTTTAAATCAAGCAATCCCAAGCAAGAATCGAAGCTTGGATTTGAGCTTAGTAAAGCTAGAAGAAGAGAGTCTTCTTGCTGGAAATTGTAGAAATGAAGAGGGTTTTCCTTGTACTAGAAATCTTAAGCAAGAGTCCAATGAAGTACCCTAGCTTAGCAAATCTAGAAGCAAGGAATGGGTGGGGGGAGAGAGAGAGAGAGAGAGGGAGCTTGGATGATGGCAGTTTGTCCTCTTATTGACTTCTTCTTCTCTTCTTTTTCTTCCTCCTCTTGGTTGCGACTAAGGAGAAGAGAAAGTCAAGATAGAAGAAATATTCGCCCCCACCTTGGCTCCCAAGGTGGGTTTATATAGAGATGAAATTGAATGAGGAGGTGGTTGCACCTACCTCCTTAACTCCCCTTGGAACTTGCCTAGGGCTTGGGCAATTTGCCCCTATTTGAGCTGGTAGGATAGGATAGGTCCAGCTAGGTGCCAAGTTGGGATTAAGTTCATTTAAATGGGCTGAGGTGGCTGCCACCTCAGTAAGCCTCTAATTCAACCAATGGCTAAGAGAAACTTGATTTCTCATTGGTCTAGTCCATGACACATGGATTGGTGATTTGGTAAGATGAATTAAATGAGCTTTTAATCCTCTTCAGATGACTCCAATCAATCACATCTAGCCCACACACACGAGCTGGGTGTGCTTGGCTCGCTATGGTCAACCATTGCCCAAACCCAGTCAAGTCCTAGTTTGACCAAAAAATATGGACAGAGATACCCTTGACATGGGTTTTATTTTTTTTGCTCTTATTACTATTTTTTTAAAAATCAAGCTTGTTAGCTTCAAACCTAGTGACTAAGCTCTAAATATTATTGAATTGTGAATTTATTTTTGACAATTCAATTAAATTTAAAAAGACTTTGAAAATCCTATCTAATTTGATTTTAAAAGGTATTTTTGTCCATGTTTTAATTGAAGATGGATTTAACTGAATCAAATTTCGATTTGAAATATTGATTTTCAACTTGGTAATTGATTTCTGTATTTGATAAATTTAGATGTGCATTTGATTTTCGTAGAATCCTAATTTAGGTTCTACGAATTCAATTTAATCATGGACCGGGCAAAGTTGTTCGAATTGGGTCAAATTTGACTAAATGACCAAAGTCAAAGCTCATTTACTCGTGTTTGAGGTAATTTGATGAATTTGAGCTAAACAAGCACTTAATTGTGTTTCAATTGTGCTCAATTTGAATTGTACTTCAAGTAGGTTCAGTCAAAGTAGATTTGATCCAGTCAAGGTCTATATCTATCAAATAGCAAGATCGTGGGATATACCTAGTCCTTTGACTGGGTTAAGCTCATGTTGACTGAGCTCAATTTAATTTGAGGCCACATTTGTGTGCACCCAGGTCAAGCCTACTTGGTTTAAGTAGGTTAGGTGAAGCCATCATGGCCTCCTTGGAACTAAGCCCCTCTTCATAATTAGAGGGTTCCTTTTTAAATAATGGAGAGGAGAGATATATATAAATTTCTCTCTTTTCCCATCGACTTCAATTATGATGTTATCTAGTTTCATTAAAAATGAGATATTCTTGAAAGAGAGAGGACAGGGGTGTGGCCTCTTGGGTGGCCTTTGCCCACACAACAAAGTGGGGCCAACATGTGGGTCTCACACATCATTTTGGATCCTGAATTAGATGCAATTTTTGATTTTGATCAAGATTCGGATTTTGAATTCATATCTAGATTCCAAGTTGGACATGGATCCCAAATGACAATTGTAATTGGATTTTAATTTCAAAAACCTAATTTGGATCTAGTTTTTGAGTACTGGATTAGGATTTGGACTTGTAATCCTTCCTTGGGATTTTTGCTACAAGTCAAATTCATGATTTGAACCTAAATTGTGTTTTGATACGAAATAGAAGTTTTCACAATTGTTTTGTGAAATTCTTTTGTAAGATTTTGAAATTGCATCCATCAACTGAGATGAAAAAACTTCACAATTGTTTTGACAATTGCACCCCATGTATCGTCTAGGCGCACCAGAGCCATGGCTCATGCCTAGATGAACCACTGTATAGCATATAAGCACACCAGAGCCTTGTCTTATGTCAAGATTTGTCCCTATGTCGTGTCCAGGTGCACCAATGCCTCATCTCATGCCTAGATGCACTCCATATGGTGTCTAGTCGCACTAGAAGCTGGTCACACTCTTAGATGCAGCACAATATAGTGTCTAGGCACACTAGAACCTCAACTCATGCCTAGATGCACTCTCATGAAGTGTCTAATTACACCAGTGCCTCGTTACATGCCTTTGTGCACCATGTAGTATCTAGGGGCACCTAGTGCCTTATCTCATGCCAAGATGTGCCTCCATGTAGTGCCTAGGCACACCAGAGCCTCGCCTCATTCCTAGATGTGCCCTATTTTAGTGTCTAGGCACTTCAAAGCCTGGCCTCATGCCTAGATGCACTCCATGTAGTGTCTAGATGCACTTTAGCCTCGTCTCATCCCATTATACGCCCAATGTAGTGTCTAGGTGCACTACAACCATGTCGCATGGTTATACATGCACCAAACCCTTGGTTAATGCCTAGATGTGCTCTCATATAATTTTAGGCACAAGATAGCCTCGTCTCATGCAGAGATTGCTCCTTTGTAGTTTCAAGGCACACTAGAGCTTCATTTCATGTGTAGAAGCACCCAATGTAGCGCCTAGGCACTCCAGAGCCTTCCCTCATACCTAGATGCACACCTTTATATTGTCTAGGTGCACCAGAGTCTCGTTTCCATGCCTGTCTAGCCAACTAGAGTCTTGTCTTAGTCCTAAATGTACCTCAACTAGTGTCTAGGCACACCAGGGCCTCGTCTCATGCCTAGATGCACCCCTATGTAGTGTCTAGATGCACCACAGCCTCATCTCACGCCTAGATTCTCCCTTGTCTAGTGTCTTAGAGTACTAGAGCCTTGTATCAAGCCTACAAGCATCCTCTTCTAGTGTCTAGCTGCGCCACAGCCTTGTCTCACACATAGATGCACTCTTACATATAGTCTCACACTAGAGCCTCGTCTTATGCTTAGATGCTCCCTTTTGTAGTGTCTAGGTGCACCAGAGTCTCATCTAATGCCTAGATGCACCCCTTTATATTGTCTAGGCTCACTAGAGCCTCATCTCAAGCATAGATGCCCCTCTTTTTAGTGTCTAGGTGCACTAGAGCCCCAACTCATGCATAGATGTGCCCCTTGGTAGTGTCTAGGCACATTAGAGCCCCACCTCACGCCTAAATGACTCATGCCTAGAATTTGCGCTACTTTGTAGTATCTAAGCACATCAAAGCCTCTTCTGACACCTAGATGTGCCCTATAGTATCGTCTAGGTGAATCGGTGCCTTGTCTCATGCCTAGATGCACTCCATGTAGTGTCTAGGTGCACCGGAGCCTTGTCTCACACGTAGGTGGGCTGTAGATAGTGTCTAGGCACACCAAAGCCTTGTCTCACGCTTAGATATATCTCGATGAATTTTGTAGTCACACCAAAGCCTTGTCCCATGCCTAGATGGAACCCATGTAGTGACTAGGCACACTAGAGGCTTGTCTCACGCCTAGTTGTGCTCTTATGTAGTGTCTGAGTGCACATAAGCCGTGTTTCATGCCTATATGCACCCCTTTGTAGTGTTTAGGTGCACTAGAGTGTTGTCTTACACCTATATATGCCCCTTTTTTATGCTTAAGCACACACCGACACTCAAAAGTAAAACATGAGAATTTTGAAATTGAGTATCACAAAACTTATTTACGAATTCTGTTATTGCACAAAAAAGAAAAACAATCTCTAATCAATGTGTAAGGAGATTTAAAGAGTACAAGTCTCAACAAAATTGTAATATGAAGTAAGAAAATGAACTTAATGATTTTGAGAGAACTCAAATTCAAGAAATATTGTTGACTCAAATGATAAATAGGTACCATGGGAATCTAATGAAATTCATGTGAGAACAAGAATTTGAGTTAGTACGGGCCACTCAAGCAAAGACACTACAAAGTGAGTGTTGAGAGATGGGCTTACGACATGTGCAGCCATTCCTTTGGAATAGTACTTGAGAGTGCTAGGTTGGTGTAAAGCTTGATTTGTGTCTATTTTATGAAGTTATGTGATCTATGAACTTTTATTTGGTCGTATCTTCTAAAGCCTTCTAAACTCAAGCATGTTTAAAAGATGTTTCACATCTCGTACCCTAGGATTGACTGACCTGGGAGCTGTCGACCTAAAAACTCGTCACAAGGGTTCAGTAGAAAAACCAATAGACATGACATTACTTACGACAAAGCTATACATCATTAGCAAAGTGATGAGTTGCCATAATAGCCTATGGGGTGGTGAGGTATTTCCCTCACATGGTGAAAGTTGGCCATAGCAAAAGCAATCAAAGAGTTGAAGAGCCAAATGACAACAAATTTAAAAGAAAGAAAGCAAAAACAAAAAACAAAGGAAAAATAAAAATGAGTGCCTGCTTGAAATGCTGTAACTGTTCACAATCTGAAATTCTCCCGTGAACTACATGAATTTCCTTGTGGTTTGAAGGTTTTTAAATCAATAATTGCTCCTTTACATGATTATTCATGGAAATGAGAGTCTAACTTCCAAAAGTTCATAAAATGTAATGAAGGGAAGTATGTTTCAAGAACCTCAAAAGATTTTAATAGTGAGTTTTTCAGTCCTTTTGAAATGAGAAAAGATTAAAGCAAATTTTCAAAAGGATATAAATCTCATAATGAACATGATTTATTGAAAATGTTGGGTTTTGCATGAGCTTGTCCCTGTGATTCAGAACTTGTTTGTCATGAGCACATAAAGTCACAATGTTTACCCAGTTTACAAACTAGAGCATCTTTTTATCAGAATCATGTACTTTCATAATATTCACCCAGTTCCCCAACCAGGATATTTTTTTATGATATGAGCTTTGACAATGACTGCTTGGCTTTCAAACTCGAGTAATCTTTTATTACAATTCTTAGAGCAACAAATTTTCACAAATCTCAAATGAAGATATCTATGATTATCACAATGTTTGGAACAACAAATCTTCACAATTCTCAAACTTCAAATTCTTACAATGTTTGGAACAATGAACTTTCATTGTTCAGTATTTATAGTGGGCATTTTATTTTTTTCAAAAAATAATTATCCTTAAAATATTTGCAAAATAGTTTTCAAAAACTGAGATCTTTTCCCAACACTGGGGCATTTATTTTCAAAATTTGGTGTGTCTTGTCATTACCACTAACCCCAGCTTGACACCAGCTTAGTAGCAAGGAGGGGCATTTATAGACACCCCAAATTTTTATTCTCTGAAATGACCATTTTAGCCATCTTAATGGAAATTTTTCTGCTAATGTTCTTAAACATCTTTCTAACACAAAGACCAAAAGCCTCACAGACTCAAATTTTATAATTCAAATGCCAAGCGGCTGGACCAAGACCACCAGGAAAGTAACCATTTTGTCCCTAAACACCCTTCATTTTGCCCAAGCATTGTCCAATTTTCATGTAATCAATCTAGAAATCTTGATATTTATGATTTACCAATTCAAATATGAAAATTCCCCTATTTTCAAATCAACAGGAGCTTTCACAATACATTTTCTACCGAAACATCTACTAATCTCACCAGCTTCATTTTCAAATCTTTTTCAGTATCAATAAACTATTTTCAGTAAAACCCTCAATTCTAAAAGCAAATTTATGTTAGAAACCTTTCATTTTACTCCATTTCAGCTTAAATGAGCTCACAGGCTTAGTGATTTGCATAAATCTTAGCAATGACACTAATTTAGTATCAATGGAGTTAATATTAAGGTTTTCTTAGTGCTAGGAGAGAATTTTTGAATTTATCTTCCTCCCACTCAATCAAATTTGAGATCTAGAGATTTGTCCTAACATCAAGGTCACTCCCTCTCCTTCATTTTGAGTGTCTCAGCTAAAATTCTCTCAATCAAGGGGTACTTAGCCTGTGCCAAGCTAGCAACCTATTCTTTAGTGTTAGAGCGGCCTATCTTTAGCTCAATTCAGATTAATTTATTTGAAATCAAGCTAATTTTCCATTTGCAGTCATTTCTCCTACACGTCTGGAGCTCTTAGTGACAACTCAAACTTCTAAGCTGAAATTCTCACAGTCTAGAATTCAAATTGGTAATTTTCTCGCAGCTTTATCATAAGAAAAATCTCAATAGAGTATTGCTTAGCTTTAGTTTGAATAGAGTACTTCCATATCATACAATTCATCATTGTCGTAGAGTGCACTATCTTGTCTGAATCCAGACATTATCACTTGTGGCTTCAGAGCTAAATTCTGATCAGTATGGGATTTTGATTTTTAACCTGAGCACACCGATGGATTCAAAATAACTTGAAGAGATTATTAGTGCATTCATTTCTGATGAACAAACTCAGAATCATTGTATCCTCTTTTGTCCTCCATATTTTTGTTTACACCTTGGTTAATTTTGAAAATTTTAATTTTTCAGGGGCAAATCAAGTAATTTTCCCATGAAATTTCATGTCAGCACATATTTTGGCATTGTCTATGATTCTGCATGGTCTAATGTCCACCCTAACTCATAGAACCTAGTTTTTGCATCAAGGGCAAAACTACCTTTTGGCAGAATGTGCATCATTTTCATATGTTCTGAAGTTAGGAACCATATAAACCTAAAACATTTCATATGTCAAACCTAAGCCCAGTATGTCTCACATAGAGTCTGAACCTACCTTGAACCTTGCCTGAAATGAGTCAATTCAGTTTAACCAAAAATTGAATCCAGTTGAACGTAAGCCTAGTTTGGACCTACGTTCAACCTAGACCAGACTCAGAGCATGCCCAAGTCAACAACATAGCATTGAGCTTGAACCCATTCAACCCAAGATGAACCAAGATCTTGTGCCTAGATCTCAGATCCTGAATTTAAACTCCAAATTTGCAATATGACTTTGTAATATGCAATTTTTCATATCTGAGTCTCATATCTAATATCCAATATCACTTTTCTTGATCCATGGCATGATATAACCTCCGATCTAAATCCAAATCCATAGTTAGAATTTAGATCAGAATCTAGGTCAAGCATCATATCTTCAATCTAGAGCTCTAAACTGATCCATCTTGAACCAGATTGATCTTGGCCGTCCATTTTAGGGCTGGCCAAGGTTCTTCATCATTTTCCAAAGGAAAGCCCCAGGAGTGCTACCATCATTCCTATTTTCTTCGAAGTCAAATAAAAAATGAATATCATTTGATAAAATGTGGGCCCTTGAGTATATTTTTAGCAAATCTCAATTGTGGATCTACTCACACCTCATCAATCTAAGTTTTTGAGTTTTTTAGTTTCTAGTTGGTTATATTTCACTACAACCTAGCCAAAATCAATATAAAAGGTGAGTTCTCTCCTTTCTCTCTCTTAATTTACTTAGTTTTTTTTCTTGATTTTTCTAGGGATTTGGATGTGGACCAGCAAGTAGAAAGAATAAAAGAAGAGGAAAAGAGGAAGTACAAAAGAAGAAAAAACAAAAGAGAAGAAGAAATAAGGAAAAGGCATGTTTCCCTCTCTCTTTCTCTCTCTCTCTCTCCCCCCTTCGCATGGAGCCCTTATTCCCCTTCTTCCATATCCCTTTCTTCATTAGTTTTCTATTTTCTCAAGTAAAACACAATGCACGTGCACATGCATGTAATTCTCCATTTTCATTCGTATGTATTTCCTTTGCTTGATTTGATTTGTGTTTAATTTATTTACATATTTAGTTGTTATTTTATTTACTTTTCATTTGATTCCAATGTAATTAGCTGATTGATTCACGTGGTTAATGTTGTCACATTTGAGGACTTTCATCAAGATCTAGTTTAAAATATGTTAAATTTCAAGTTAAGAGAAAATTAGACTTGATGACATGAGACTGATTTTCACTTAACTTCAAATGACTATATCCCTCAAAACAGAGATCATTTTCTCAATCTATCAAAACTCATGTTCGGGCATGTGTCTAGTTCATGTCTACCAAGGTTCAAGCATTTTGTTATGATTTAACCCTTCTACACATCGTTTTCCAAAACTGGTTTTTTTGTCTCAGGTTTCTGACAAAACTAAGTTTTGGAAATTTTTTACAATAATTTATATCAATCCATAAATTAAAAGTTTTCTTTATGTGTCTAGTTTCTTCACCTATAATTTCATATTGATTTGCCCCCTCAATGAAATGTTTTGTTCGGATCTATCTTCTGCAACTTTTTGCAGAACTATGTAGAAAACAAAATTTCTGCTCAAATTTGCACATAATTTATTTTCTGTATCCTTACTCTTTTCGAGTTATTTCTCATTCCTTAGTTTCTCTAGCACTTCATAAGTACACCCTCAATTTTTCAGCCAAAATTAAGTTTTCTATCCCTTTCAAATAGGATCATAAAGTCGAGTGCTTGAACATTTTACTAAAAAAAATTGATTTTTAATAAATTTGCCTATTTCTCATTTTAATGTTTGAAGTTATTTCTCAAATCTGCAAGTTTATATAGATTTTATAATATGTAGAGAATCTATATATCAAATTTTAGACCAAGGTCTGGTTTGTAATCCTACTTTACATCTCCTTGAAATTCATGTAGAAACTATTTTAATAACTTAATCTTTTATGCAAAATTCATGTTTTTCAAGTTACTAGATCAATTTGTTCGATGAAAAACTCTCTAATGTTTGGGCATTTTCTTATGATTTCAAGTTCAATAGATTCTATGATGTATGGAGAGTCTGCAGATGAAATTTTATGTTAAGCCATACAAATTTGACATATTTTTCATGTTGGTAAAGTTCATGATTTGAACTATTTTCTACTTTTCTACCTGATGTTTTTCTATAGATAACTGTTTAATAGTCCGGGTTTTTTAGTTTTTGACTATAAAAGCTTTTTAAAAAATTTCAAATGTCGTTGAAAGCTTGATATACATTTGAGTGAGTATACCAAGTTTTGTTATCATTGAATATCATTACATCTAATTTTGTACTCATGCAACATAAATTATTAAATTGTTTTACTGTTTTCTGGTACTTAGTCAAATTTTAGAATTTGTCAACAAGTTGTCAATTTTGTGACAATTTTGCAGATAAAAAACTTTTTCATCTCTTTTTATTTTTCAGATATATAAAGTCCTAATGATTCTTTGTTATGCAAAGAATCTACAGTCTAAATTTCAAGTGAATCCAAATTGTTTTGCTAGGTTTTGAGTAATGCAAAATTTATAGCAATAAAATTGTTTTTTGCTTTGTTTTCTACAGAAAATCTATTTTCTACACTGGCTTTATTGTTTAATATATTTTGGTAGAAAGTAGATTTCTTTTGGACTTATCACTTGAAACTAGTTATCAGATATGTGGAGATTCTCCACCCGAAATTTCATGAAATTTAAGGATCATTATCTTACTTTTTAGGACCAATCAAATTAGTTGCTTTGAGTAAGTTGCAGTTTTCTAGGATTTGGCCAAATTTTCTTTTTCCACCTACTTAGGGATCTTCTATCTGATTTTTGGATTTTTAATGAATTATATTTATTTTCCTTTATGGTAAAACTCCAAATTAACATAATTAATAATGTAAATCATCATTTTAAGGTCTGCAAATGTATTTGCTTTATTAATTGTATTCATGCATCATTAAATGTGCATTATTTCAAAATACTATATTTGAATTTCAGTAGATGAATTTAGGATTTTGAATGAGTCTACAACAATAGACCCTTCTCATTAAGCTTGGTTTATCAAGTGAAAGCCCTAATTTCAATCTGAATTCCATATCATTCATATATATATATATATATATGTGTGTGTGTGTGTGTGTGTGTGTGTGTGTGTGTGTGTGTGTATGTATATATATATATGGGTGTGTCTTGCTCGTTTTTATTTTCATTAATGTGCTTCACTATGCAGATTCATATAGTTTGCTTTCGTAATGCATCCCTTCATTACAAAAATACACATAGATTTATGTTTCATATTAATGAAGTTAACATCATCAGCTATATACATGCGGCAATATCCCTTGTATATACTTGATTTAAGTTGATTATATGAAAATACAGATTTAAAAGTCATACTTTTCATATGCATATTCTTAAATTGGCCTATTTCAAACTGGCATTTCTGAAAACCTAGATTCATTCATGATTGAGATCTAATCCTTAGCATCAAACTTGCCTAGAAACATAGTTTTCTATCACTATCTCAACCAAGACATGATTCTTAGTCCACAATCATGTGCCTGGACCTAACCTATGACAAAACCTTAAGTTAAACCTAAAGTTTAGTTAGGTTAAAGCAAAACCTTAGCAAGGTTAAACCCAAACCCAGTTAGGTTGCACGTGTGGATCTTGGATCTAAATCTAAATGAATTAGATTTAAATATTGAATTTGTGATCAAATACAAGATTAGATTTGAATTTGATAAGGCCTATATGATTTAGATCAAAAAAATTGGATTGTTGAACCTAGATCATATAAGAATTAGATTCTATATTTGCAATTATATCAATATTTTTGGATTGGATCTTATGTAATTCAGGTCAAGGCTTCAGACCTCAGACCTTTATCCAAAACCCTGAATCCCTAAACTCTAGGATTGGATCATTAAATTTATCTTGGATTTGGATCATGAACTTTGAATCAAGAATCATTTGTGAATTGGATCAACTCTTAGTTAGGATTTGAGCTCAAGCCCTATTTAGGACAACCTAAGTCCAAATCGTGAATCTGGATCAATCACTCGATATTTGGATGATCTATAGTTGATAAACTCAAATTTGAATTTTGATTTAAGATTTTCCTAGGTACATGTTCTAAACTTAGAAGCCACATGTCAATTATGTATTCAATCTAATTTTGCATATATTCAATTTAGATCTTGGAATTAACCCTTGCATGGATCTATGATGGCATGAATCATGAACTATGTCACTTGATTCCAGCATTTTATTTCACGCTCTCAATATCTGACGATCCACTTAGTTTTTTAAAATTCTTGCATTTAGATTTGACAGCAACCACTTTTTGAGACCTGAAATACTTAGCCTAGTCCTTGATTTGATTACCACTATTAAAGGTAGCATGGACAGTTATATCACATACCAATGAGTTGAGTCATGACATAAAAGATTGCAAAGTTTTGCATAGACAATAGAAAGGTGCAGAACTGATGTTCGCTCAACTCAAATTGCCTCGAACTGGGTGCATCCGCTTGGGTTTGGCCCCATGCTCTTGATCTTAGTCATCCTGGTGCACTACTACATTAACCTCCTACTGAGGTTCAGACCGGCTTGCCTGTATGATGCAGACTGAGGGTCTAGAAGAGCATGGGCCCTTATTGAGATCTGCATCAAGTCCTCCCTTGTGGGATTGGTTTTGTCTTCATTTTCATAAGTCTGACCCATGTCTTCTTGATCCCATTGAACCAAGATATGCAAACTGATGTGCTCTCTCTATAGTGATCCTCCTCACTTTCATGATTTGGATCGGCATGGGTGAAGATTCATCCCGTGGAGCATCGACTTCTTCAGATGAAGACCGACCATGGAAAGACATAAGTCGAGATGCATGAAAGACTGGATGGACTTGAGACTGTGTAGGTAAACCCAAGATATAGGCTGCCTTTCCTATCTAGTTTAATTACCATGAGAGCGGGGTAAGGCTTCAACAAAATCCATAAAAATGTCCACCCAGGCTTTTTTTTGGGTCTAGGCAATGAGGATAGATGGCCTTGTGGTTTGGTACCCTCATATTTATACTACTAGTAAGGTACACACTCCCTAACAATATTCTTGACGATTGATTTCATGTTCTTCTAGGAAAAGGACTCTAAGGTATTTCAAGTTCTTCTGGACACCTTCATGTTTAGCTAAGGGTGTAGTGGTTGTTGTCTAACAGTTATGGAATTAAATAGACTAGTAGGCAGCCAAATTCTACCCTTATAGTGAACAATCTTATTGCTAGATGTGTCACTGGGACATGCCAAGGGGTCTGTTTGCAGCTTTGACCCTATTGAGGGGTCTTCATGTAGATTTCGGTCAATCACTATTTTTGGCCATAGGTCCACAAGAACCTTGGATAACATTGGGATTGCTCCATCACCATCATGCAGGCTGACCGGCAGCTAGGTTACAGCTAAGGGAGCTGCCCTTCACTTGGGTTGAGATGGTAGCAGCCGAGACTCAGGCTGGTGTGAGGGATTGCATCCATGGCTGCCACTACACTGTGGCTTATGTAAAGAGGGACGGATGCGTGCTGGGTGTTGTCGGTAGCAGCTAGCTAGGGGCTGCCAGCCACACTTAATGAGTGGTTGGTTGAGGTTAACTAAGAGCTGATTTGACGAGTAGGCTTCGTAGCAAGGACATCCAGTAGATCACGGTGGAAAGCCAAGAGTTGGAGAACAAGATTGCGGCTGGCTGGTGTCGGGCGTGAAGGCATAGTCGGTGGTGATCAGCTGGCTGATCTAGGGCCAGTCGTGAGTGCTTCGCCTAGATGTAACCTCAGTGAGTAGATCTAGGGGTGCAGGAGAAGCAAGGAAGATACAAATCACAGCCATGGGCAGACATAATCAAACCATCGAGAAAGGAGACACATCTCACCCACACCCGACAGCCAGATAGTGCCCATGACTTGTTTTCCTAATCAGTGAACTAGTCAGGGCCTTGGATCAATTGGTGAAATAGTTAGAATGAATTCTTCCATTGATTAAATGAATGAAAAATGGAAATTACAGATGCTTTAAGGCCTGCATCATAATATAGAAAAGAAACTCAAAATTCAAAATAAAGAAGCCTATTGGCTAACATTGATTGACGTCTCAAATCTTTGCCTCCTATTGGTGGATATGGGCTGGGTGGCAAGCTAAGGGGATCTGATCTTTGCCTTCTGTTGGAGGTGCAAGCAAAGGAAGGGGCCCAGAGCAGTGAGCTGGCACCCAAGTGGCAGTGATTTGGCATCTCGAAAAGGCAAGTCTGGCATGGAGTCCATGATGAAAGCATGTGTCCTCCAATAATAATGTGGTGAGCTGGGCAAACTTAACCACGTAGGTCGTATGCTGATCGGGCAGGGTAGGAAGGAAGTTGCGTCACATCCGTTGGCACAGGTTTACTTGGCGCATGGGTCCCATGTTGACTTTACTGCCTACGTGGATGTTGACCAGGTGCATGTGCTGGCTAGATTTAGTCTCTACTTACTGAACCAAGTTGCATGTTGGGTGCCTTGATTAAAATCTTGCTAAAAAATTCCACTCAGATTGCTCTAAAATCAAAAATAAATTTCTACTAAGCCATATATGTCAAATTTACATTGAGAAATCAAGGAGGAAATAAAAGATTGATTTTTTAACCACCATCTTAGGAGACTTTGCATTAGAACACTCAGTTTTTACATGTTCATTTTTCAGAATCTTTTCACCTACATGTCTTGGTCACCATGCTACTAAGTATCTTCCATGGTTAGACCAACCTTGAGATAGGGCAACCCTCCTTGCTAGTACTTCTAGGATCAATAACCTAGATTATACCTGCAAGTAACCAGAGTTTGAATCCAAATTTCGGGACCCCATGGAGGAATACATGCCAACTGTGGGCTCCACCCAAGTACATAGTCATGACATGATTTAGACATCAAGTGATGTGAGCGCTATTTCACTAGTCATAGGGTCCCAACTCCTATTTTCAAATCTTGCATACTAGAGCTTTTAGGTCCATATTTCCATGTGTACATGTGTGCATGTAATGTGTATTCTGTTTGGCTTCTTGCTAGCCATTTTATGTCTCCCCTTGCTTTAAGGATTGTCTATATCTAAGCCAGTTGAAACCTATTACACTATTTTAAACCAACTATTTGGTTGACTTATCTCCAATTACCTTATCATCAAGCTGGTCATCAACCTCTACCTGATATTCATCCCTTCATGGTTTCATTGTTTCTGTTCACTAAGCTTTCTCTCTTACTCCAAAAAAAATACTCAAAACTAGGTCCTCTGCAGTTCCTACCCTGCAGCACCATTTTGTAAAAGGCTATTTGTTTAAATCTTTGTGTTGCATAACGCCATTTTGTCTAGTCCTTCAACACATCTTCTTGTAATGGGGCATTCTATCAAGAGACCTTGTTGTCTTTCCTTTTGAAAACAAGGTTGTATTACTCTTGTCATGCATTTATGCAGAACTTAGGTCATCACTGCATGGTTGATGGTCTATCTTATTCAAGAGATTTATTTAAATATAAGACCACTTTTAATTTCAAAACCTGCATTTTTGTAAATAGATCACACTTGATTTAATAATGCATCATATAGAATTGGGGCAATTATTGCATGATCTATGATGATCAGAGATGAATAAGGTTACTATTATTCAAGATCCCTTAACACAAATGATTTGTAAAATGAGAGCATATTTACTTTAATCTTGCATTGCATTTAAATGACATTCAGCTTCAGAAATAGGTAGACAGGTAGAGTCTAGTACTTGGTTCAGTTACCCCTGGTAAAGATGTCAGGAATGGTCGAACCTCATCGTACAATGGTATAGTGATTTGTCTAACATGTTCTCTCAAGCCTTCCCAGAAAAATTGAATAAATTTGTTTTGGAAGCCACAACTCTGATTGATTTTAAATCTATAAATAACAACTTAACTCACGCAATTGCTAAAAGATTGCTAATAAATTTGGTTTGGAAGGCACATTTGGGTGTCCTTGGGCAAAAATGACCATCTTGATAGATGAGTACTCAACTGTTATGTGATTACCCGTTCCCCCAAGAGAGGCATCTGATTCACTTGAGGACCATTTTTTCATCAACTTTGATAAGAATCAATTTAAAGAAATGTTCTTTAATATCACTAGGGTTGGATCTTGGGATGTCAAAAAAGATGGAAAATATAAACTTATCAGTGTAGTTGAGATCTTTAGATACTTTGCAATAGGGATTTATCTAAACTTTCCAAATTCTCATGTGAAAAGATTCAATGAACCATGGTGCTCTGTACATTGGTTTGGCACTTTTCTTCAATGGGGATGCAACCATGGATGAAAGGGCTGTACAACTCTTTAGGAGGTGGGCTAATAACAATAGTCATATGCAATCAGTAAGAATGGCCACTTGGGCTATTTCAATCAAGGATTAACAACGTACATAGTCAACGTCTCCAATAGCGTTGAAGTATGAGTCTAGGTCTACAAGAATGTTTCTTTTGTCATGTATTCTGACATGCCAATCATTTCCTCCATGCAGGAGAAGAATTTTTCATTCTTGAGGAGTACAGAGATTTGATTCATAAATTACCAAAACATGAAATACCATGGGATGTTTATGATAGAAGCATCACCGAACCAAGATTTGGTTATGAAAAGGGAGACACAGCAATTATTCTGGGACCTTTTTTGAGCATTAACTACTCTCTAGAGTAATTGGTGGGTTGGCATGTGCAGGGTTTGCCTAGGAAATACTTCATGCTAAAGAAAGGATCCCAGAATGATGGCTCCTTCACTTATGCCATGTGAATCTTGGTTTGGTGATGATTCATAAATATCATACTTATAAAGAGTCAAAGCTTCTTTTCTTGTGTGTAAAAAGCAATTCATGTTTGGGAATACATGTTGAAAGAACCATACTTATAGTGACATAAGACATCCTTCAACAATATTAGAGACTTTGAAAACATATTTTGTTAGTTCATGTTTGAGGAAAGGCAGTGCTGCCATTGCTACTAATTGCCTATGACTGTTGTTGTTACCCCACCTCTTAAAAGTGTTGAATGGTTCTAACATATATGGTTGCTTCCCCAATGAAGAAAAGGATAAAACCAAGGATGCAGAAGACCATGGCTCGTTGAATATTTTCACACATAAATTTGGAACATTTAGACAAATCCCTATTGCCAAAGCATCTAAAGATCTCAGCTACATTGATGTGCTCATATTTTCCAACTTTCTTGATATCCTTGACTGACTGCAATAATATTAAAGAACATCTCACTAATATTCTGATTCTTACCAAAGTTGATGAGAAATTAGTCATGAAGCAAATTGGATGCCTCTCCTAGAGAGTAGGTAATTCTATAACAATTTAAAACTAGCAAGATGGTCATTTCTCCCCAAGGAAACCAAAAAGTGTTTGATAGTGGGTTCCATCTTTCAAAAATTGCTTGAATTAAGTTCCCATTTATAGAATTAAAACCAGTTGAATAGATAACAAGTTGCCTTTGATGGGTCCTGTAAGGGAGAGTAACCTCAATCCTAATATGAGACTTGGAGATGGTGACTAGAAAAGGGAGATAGGAAATGGTTAGATGCTGATGAGATAAAGGATCAAAAAAGATACATGGGCAACGAGAGTGACTTGACCAGATGTCCAGGTTGCTTAACTTCATGGTCTTAACAAAGCATGTAGGATGCAGATCTTGAAAATTGGGCTTGGTATTCCAATTAAAAAGTACTAAATAAGGTTCAAAACTTTGATATTCCAATCATGGTATGCCTATATACCAAGGTATTTCCAATAGTACTTGGCATACAATTTATCCAAAGGTGCACTAGGTTTTTTGATTAAAAGTTCTAGTGACTTGCTGATATATTTCAAGTTATTTGACATCATAAATATTGGTAAGAATGCTTACCCTATGCCAAGATTGGTCCAGCCATGGAGGATATCATTGTTGGATGAGAAATGAGAAATTCATGATTGAGAAACACAACTCTATCCAACCAAAACTCACAATTATAGAACTTAGCATACAGGTTCCCTAAGATTCTACAACACCAGCTGCAAATGCACATTTGTGATCTTCCTCACTTTCCAAGTACACCAAAATGTCATCAATAAAGACAATAAAAAACACATTGAGATATTGGTGGAAATTTGATTCATCAAACCCATGAAAGCTGCTGGAGCATTGGTCAACCCAAATGGCATTAGTCTAGTATATTGAGTCCTAAAAGCAATTTGGAATGTCAAAATCATTGATCTTCTATTGCTAGTACCTAGATATGATGTGTATCTTTGAAAATACTCTAGCAGACTTCAATTGGTTGAATAGATCATCTGTATGGGCAATGGGTACTTTCTCTTAATGGCAACTTGGTTAAGCATCCTGTAATCAATGCATAGCCTCATTGAACCATCTTTCTTCTTGACAAAAAGTATTGATCCACTTGAAGGTGATAACACTCGATCTAATAAATCCCTTGTCTAATAGTTATTGTAGTTGTTTCTTAAGCTCCTCCAACTCCATAGGTGCCATCTAATGTGGTGCTTTAAAAATTGGAGTTGTACTCAGTGGTAACTCAATCTCAAAATCTAAATTCCACTAAGGTTGTAATTTTGGACACACCTAAAAGTTCCATCACTATCAACTCTTGGTCTATCTCCCCATTTCTATTATATATGGTAAAACATAAACTAGAATTAACTGACATCCTTGAGCTAAACACCTCCTTGCCTTCATTGCTGATAACATCTTGATAGACTTGAATGATTTTCCAGTGTGAAACTCAATCTGTTGGTTGGTCAGGTGATGAAAAGTGAATTAAACTTTTTCTGGACAAAACTCTGAGAATTGCCTATCAATTGAACAATTAGGATAACTCTTACCTTTACAGAACCATAGTAGTCATTAGAGTCAACCTATTGGTTGGTCGGGTGATGAAAAGTGAATTAAACTTTTTCTGGACAAAACTCTGAGAATTGCCTATCAATTGAACAATTAGGATAACTCTTACCTTTACAGAACCATAGTAGACATTAGAGTCAACCTACTACGGTTTTCTCAGCTCATAACCAACTCACTCTAGCCAAATTAGCTCACTAAGACTATCCACTTTCCATTTCTAGATCACTGAAACCATGTCAAATCTGATAGAGATCAACATATGTTCTCTTTAGTGTCCACAAAGTATTTACTAAGTTATTTTCAGTTCCAAGATTTAGAATTGAGTTCTGGAGCAGTTATCCTAAAATAAGAGTGACACTCTCTCACATGTTTTGGCAACTACGAACTAAAATTCTCTCAATCCAGAACGTGTCAGCTCACATCGAGCTAAGACTACATTTTTGAAGTCCAACCTGAGTATTTCATACTTCAGTTTCAGTCCACCATCCCAATTTGGTCTCATTTTCCATTTTACATATTTATAAGGATTGTCCAGTTCTAAACATCTACTTTCAGTGCAACTCAATATTTCAAACTATATTCTTATCAATCTAGTAATCATTTCCTCAATTTTTTTCACAGTGTTTCAATCAACAACTCCTTGGCAAAGCATTTTTACTTTCAAATTGAAGAGAAGTATCCCGAATTAAAGGTTACCATTTTGTACTTGCACCCCACTCAAAAAGGAGTCATTTTACTATCTATAAAATTCAAATAATTGAGTTTTAAAGGGGCAAATGAGGTCATTTTTCAATTAAATTTCACAGGTACCTATTTTTCACGTTGTACACATCCTGTGTGGTCAGGTGCCACCAAGCTCAATTTCCATGCCAAGGGTATTTTGGTCTTTTATTATATTGTATTTATTTTTCATGAAACCTAATTTAGGATCCACATAAACCTAAGTTAGAATTTCATTCAGGTCCACATGAACCTAATAGGCTCAAGCTCAGCTCGAGCCCATGTAACAATTCAGCCGAGCCCGATTTTCAAAAATAGTACCCAGACTGAGTCCAATTAGACCCTGCGCCTAGCCTAGTCTGAACCCATTTTAAACTGAACCCAGCCTAAATCTAGTAGACGTTGACTAAGTCTGAACCACCTACCTGGATTGAGCCAAGTCCAAGTCGATGAAAGTCTCATATCACCATCTGGTCCACATTCCATATCCATGACCTGCCTTTTACAAATCCAAATCCATTATTTCCAATTTTAGGTCTCAATATTAAATCATGATCCAGATCTTTATGTCATATCTAGATCTATTTTCTAGATTCCACTTCAATTCTAGATCTAGATCTAAATCACAATATCAAATCTAGATCTAGATCCACATGTAAGCACAATGCACATATATTCATTTAATGCATCATAAATATTTTACTCTATGCTTAATGTCGATTTGTATGGAAGCACATGAATCGAGTGAAATTCTTCACTGAACAAGTTGGCACAGAAAAAATCTGCATCGGCATCTATATGAAGTCAAAATGAACATCTTTCCATTGAATGTCATTTTAATATGTGTGCTCTATTTACCCTATGTTCATGCATTGTTACTCCATGCTAGATGTCAATCTGAATCCTTTATCATGGGTCAATCAACATTCCTTTAAGCATGTTTTGTTTTTTGCATAATCAAAATCAGACCAAAATCGAAAGCAGGAGGAATATTTTTCTGAAAACACAATTATAATATAACCTTTGGTGTTTTGAGGAGGACATGAGTAAACAAAAGTTAGTCACACATCGGTCCCCTCAAGGAGGATTGACCTCCCAAAGCACTATAAAATTGTCAAGCCAAACCCCTGCGCCAGTGCACAATCCTCAGGCTACTAAAAAAGCCCAATAAACTTGGTAAAATTTCAGTTAGGTACTTAAAAATCTTGGCTCAATTGAAGTTAAATTTTTAAGAGTTCTAGTCAAGTCTTAAGTTTGAGCTGCAGTAGCACTCAACCAAGAACTAACTAACTTCAATGTAGAGGTCATGGGAGCGTGTTTGGTCAAGTCTTCAAGTTCGTGTAATTTTTTTTCCCTCTCTTTTTTTTCTTATTTGCAATTTAGTGCCTTCTTTTGTTTTCTTCTCTTTTTCTTTTCTTGCATGAATGTTTAGGTTTTTCTTTTTGCTTTCTACTTTCTGATTTAGCTTCTATGTTTCATTTATTTTCTCTAACAATCTTGTAGTTTAGCTTATTTGCTTTCATAGAATAGGATTTAATTTAATGTTTTTTGGATAGGCATGGGGTCAAATATGCTCCTTCATCCCTCTCTCTTTAATTTTATGTCCATACTTTTTACTTCATTCCCATATTAAATCATGCATATAGTTTCTGCTTTCATTATTCAATCCACCATGCATTGCACAACTTATTTGTAAATGCACATTAGTCACCCCTCCCCACGTGCAGCCTTGTTTAAAACTGAATTGGGCTAACCCGATAGCATACCTTGAGGCAATAGATGTACCATATGAACAACTAGACCTAGCTCAGGCCTCATGCAGGTCCACTTTCATAAACATATTTTCTTTAAATGAGTTCAAAATTAGATTCTTCAAAAGGATTTTTTTAAAGGCCTAGATCATGTAGATATGGAATCCAACCTTAGATATGTCCTCTTAGACCTCACGTAGACCGGTCTTAGAGCCCACTACTCATACACCCATGAACCATAGAGCTAGGTTCTGACCGACCTCTGTTAAACCCATTTCTAGGGCACTTATGATCAAATGCAGGACATTCAATATGGATCTAATATAAGGCCTCAGTTAGGAATTACAAAAGTCTTATAATTCCTACCTAGGTATATTCCCATACCCCTTTAGCTGATATAAGTCTCTACTCATTTGGATCTGATCTCAGATCTCGGATATTGGATTTGGATTATAAACCCTAGGTCGATTTCAGAAAGAGTAGATTGGAATATTCAAATTAAGGATTTAATATCTTGTTAGTCATTGAACATGGATTTATTGTATATGAATATAGATATTATGTTATGGGTGAAAGGTCAAATTTATTGGACGTTGGATCCCAAAGCTTTGGACTATGATTTTTGGACATCAATGTCATAATAAAATATTTTGGATCTTTACAATATCTTTCTCATTTCAAACATAGAACCAGGATTGCCTACCAACATAAAGATTTGAATTTTTTGGATTATGAATAAACATTTGGATTTGGATCCAATAATCATTTGAATCTAGGGCCACATCCTTTAATTGAACCCCAATAGAGACCGGACTGGATTTCAAGTATATATCATATAGTATTAAATGCATCATTTTGGATCTAGTTTATTGTTTTGCATAGATCTGTGATGAATCAGACATAAAGAAAATATCAACTTGATTTCTCTTGTTCATACATGCCCTTCTAAAGGGCCAAATTAGATTTTGAAACTTGCATTTTTACAGAATCAGGGCATGTTTGTTTTCTTAGGCTTTAGACAACATTTAAACCTAGATATTAGAACCTTTAGTTTAGCCCTTGATTTGACTACCCCTAGTAAAGGCGTTTGGAATAGTTAGACATCATATTGACAGGTCTGGTACCGTCTCTTGGAATACTGCATATGGAAAATAAGGGTGAGTATAGGTAACAAGTTCCATATATAGTCTAACAAAAAAATTACATGTAAACAGTTAGGTTAAGACCCCTCTAATGTTCTCCTAAAGAAAGAACATGGCAGTTGAGAGAAAAGTTATATGAAATGAAGTACAATCAAGGAAGAACGTAACTACCACGAGAACACATATAAACTGTAAAGAGGGGAAGACAAAAAATGACTCAAACAGATTTTTTTTAACATGGCTATGCCACCACAATCCCTCAATGGGTGTATTGACTATGGTTGCATCTCCATATTTCTAAATGCGTATGGAGAAGGCATAAAGTCTAACATGTCAAGTTTGACCATATAACAAGCACATCAAGGCATATATAATCGGGTAATAAGTATGATGCATTCTACATCTTGGTCACCATATCAATGTTCATGCAAAAATAAACTAACTATGCATGCTCTATTCAGACCAGCAACTAAGCATGCAATAACATAAATATGTGCAACAGTATGTCACCTGCATGGTTTGCAATACCATAAAAATGTCATGTTGTAAAACTCATGTGTCTGACTCAATTGAGAGACTTGACCCCAGTGAAGGTTTTTCTGAAGGACCTTCTATCAGAAAATGAAAGTAATGGGGCAAAGCAGGTGGTTGCTTATGAAGATTAGACAAAGCTTGGGTTGTCAATAACAGAAGTAAGGAACCTCAAATGAAAGAGGGAGGGGATGTCATGAGCAAATTCCCCACGATGAGCTTTGCAAGTGTGTGCTTTGTGAAAGTCAAACCTGTTGCAAGGGGTTTTGGTGAAAGATTCAAGACGATGACAACCTCGGGAAAGCACTAATGAACTATGAAAAGGACCTTTCTATATGCAGGTCTCCAGTTGAGCACATGGAATCCACTCATCATCTTTTTCCAATCATGGTTTGGGATTCGATGATTCCCCGATCGGAATCTTGTACATAGCACATGTCATAGTTGTAGGCTTGACGCAGATGCGGTATCCTATGTCACTCCTCCGTCTGTGCTGGATTGATAATATGCCTTAAATAAAGGCTCAAAGGTGCACCACCAGCATACATATGAAGTAAACTCACCAACATTACACGATCAAAACAAACTAACTCTCAAGGCACTCACCAAAAATGAAAAATGAACAAGGTAGCAAAAAAGTCATCTCCCCTCACAATGTTCGATGCAATGTGTTGGTTTATAATATTTTTAATTATTAAAATTATTTATATTTTTTAATATCATTATTAATTCATTATGGGGTAAAAAAATGTACGGTTTACAGCAATGATGGTCCTCAAATATCTTAAGTCCTCTCCTGATAAAGGACTATTGTTTAAATGGAGAACATTTTGGATGTAAAGATTATATTGATGCTGACCATGGAGATTGATAATAGGAAGTCCATCACGGGCTTTTGTATTTCCATTGGCAGAGTAAAATGCAAGTTGTAATTGCTATATCTAGTGTTGTGTGAGAGTGTAGGGCTATGGTTTATACTACTACGGAATGAAAATGAAGTGGATAAAGCCCACGTCACAGTTTTGGGTGTTCACGTTGATGTTCCCATATGTTCCAATATTTCATGAGAGAACCAAGCACATCGAGGCTGATTGTCATCCAAGGTATGGTGCAAGCATGAGTTACATTTACAGTCCATTTGTTCTTATAAGATCAAGTGGTTGATGTCTTTACAACCCATTTTCCATTGTTGACTTTGTTATTCTAAGTTGAGTATGATTGGTATCTATGCTCCAATCTGAAGGGGTGCATTGAGAGTTATTAGTTTGATGTCAAGTTGCTTTTATTAAGAAGTCATATGGAGGTCATCGATATTTTATGAGAAGTTGTACAAAGTACTTTTTTATTTTTTTTTTGAACTAATTTTTGTAATTGTGTTTAGCCATTCTAACCTATTCCCTTATTACCATGGAATTATGGGCTAATGAATCAATAACTCTCTCTCTCTCTCTCTCTCTCTCTTTTTCTCTACCATGACAATCTTTAATCTATAGCAATATCCATATGACATTTCAGCTGGGGGTTTTTGTTTCTCAAATATTCAGTCAAGTTTTTGTGACAGTTCAATCATGTTGTGCATTTGTAGGTAATAAGTTGTAACTTTACGTTTTCTTATGGAAATGTTTTCTTTGGTAAAACTATAACTTTCTTATAGAAATGGTCCAAGGGTGCATGGATAGATATCAGTCGCACATCAACTGGTTGCCTTGTCATAGAATTGAACTCCTACTAGGACGTTGGATTGTTCTTATAGTTGAAATAGTCACCTAGACATACTTCTAAGTCTTCATCACCTAGCTTTTTGCTTTCTAAATAAATGCCCAAGCAGCAATATTGTTAATACATGTTAAAAATTGAGAGAGACACAGAGAGAGAATGGATTGATAAAGTTCCCTCTAGACATTATCTTGGTGCCTCCTAGTGGCCTCATCGTTATCTACCATGTAGTCATGTGGTGCATTCTCTAGGCAGTTCCTCTCCATGCTAGAACATGCATCACTGAAAGAAGAATGTGGGCTCTCATTTTAGCAGAGTTACTATTTTGCATAAATTCTACTGTCTCTCTCTCTCTCTCTAAGAGCATGTTACTATATTGGCAATTTGTTTTCATAACTTTCATGGTAAACATGCTCTAAAAGTTCTTATTTAGTTAATTTCGTGTATAAGCACCCATGAAAAGGAGGTTGCTGGGGATAGGCAATCCCCTCATCCCTATTTTCGTATTCGAGTTTGGTCTCTTTCAAAACTAGTCATGCTTGTTACATAATAGTCAGTACTTACAAACGGATGGATTTCATCAAGGCTGAATAAAAAAATAAGTTTTTTCATATTAGAAAATGACATTTCTATTTGTCTATAATTTATCTAGCTGATCTGGTCCATTTACTCCCATACCATAGAATTGAGGATTTATCCTCTACTTTTAGGATGCAGAATAAAGGGATCCATATCATATGAGTTCTCCTAATTTCTCTCACTAAAGCTAGAGAGTGTCATATTTAGTGGGGTCTAAGCAAAAAAGCATGTTCTCCATTTTTAAGTAAAAGCTTGGATTGCTCTTTAACTACTAATATGGTAAAAGAGGATTGATCCCCAATTGTATACACATAGGAATGTGTAATATTTAGCAAAAAGGAAAACAATCTCATATGAAACCAATCCTTAGTCCGCATGTTGTTGGATTCTTGATTGTGTAGTGAAGCTTGGGTCAAGTTGAATCGTCTGAAGCCTTGGGAGGGTCAACATCTATTGTACATGTTTTGAGCCTATTTTTCAACTCATGTGAACTTGTTGATTAGCTGGATGAGAAATTACAAAGCTGCTTACGGCTGGCTGAAGTTGAGAGCCTTTTTTTTTTCACTTATTGTCAAAAGGAGGTTGGTTGCGAAAAAATGGGAGAGGACTTCAAATTCTTGGAGTGCCAACTGCATGTATATTTTAGCAAGTTTGATCTAACAAACCCATGTGAAGAATACTGAACAAGTACAAGAAATTGAATAGAGCCACGCAACTACCATGGGAAAGAGCAACACTCAAAAGAATAATGAGGCAGAATCAGTTCACATCCAAGCACAGAGCACATGACAAGAACAAAGCCTACCCTTCTAAAGCAGACCGGTAAGAGGACAAACAAATTAATTTACAACTCTAAACACCTTTGAGGCACATTTGAAATCATATTTCTTTGTCAATAAGGCATTTATAAAATGTGTAGCTCTCTTCAATCTCATGTTAATTCTCTTTGTTGCAAACTCCCTTGGAAAGGACAAACCTATCGAGGCAAGGAGTTCATTTTTTGTAGAAGAGTGGACTAATGAAATCGGAGCAGATATTTTGCATAGTGACAAAATTTGATATTCTTACTAAAGTTGAAGGATGCCCCAACTGAGGTCCAGACATGCTCCTATATGTTAATCGGCTTCTTGTTCAAACTATTTTTCTTGGCACCAGACTTATAGTCATGGTTGTCTACAGCATCTATCAATTATCTAAATCATCTGGATAAGAGTCAGTTTGCTTAATCATTGTCCTTAGAGATATGCTTTCATATTCATCTAGGCAATTGGGATTTGGCTCTATGACAACGTCATATTAGATCAATATGTTTTGAGCATGTGCATGATTCTAATTTTGGTTGCCCATCCTCATTTAGGAGAGATGAGGTCATGCATATAAACAATACCATAGTAGTAATTTTTTGTTTCTTTGTGTAATGCTATGGTCCAATAATTCCTTTGTTCAGTTCCTGATACGTGCTGTAGTCTGTGCAATAGATAAGTACGAGTTCTTATCACATATTTGCATTTATACTGGAATTGGATCTCACTGTTTGTCTTTCATATTTTTTGTACAAGTAACTCTTCCTAAGAAAATAACAGAGAGAAGCTCCATACCTGTATATCCAGCTGAAATTGTTTGTTTCCTCTTCTTATTGTATGTGCAAGGGCTACATGTGTTACTGGCTGCATGTTCTGTATCTGTATAGTAAGAATTTTTGTGCTTGTATTGAGTGGTCCATGTTTCAACAATATGGTTCATTCTTTTACAGAATTTTTTTTTTTTTGTGATTATATTAATATTCCATCTTAGACTGCAGTGATGACATAAAGCATGTGCTCTAATTGACAAATTATTATCTATTTATTGACCTATGAGTTGGAGGGTAAATTAGAGTGTGGCCATTACATAAAGTAAGAAGTGTGGTGTCATTAGTAGTTCAGATTTTCTGAGATAAGAGAAAAACATTAAAAAATATGGGTAAGTGAGGAATCTAAGTTTTTTCGTGAGCCATGTTCAATTGCATTTTCAATAAATCCACTTTCAGATTATTAGTGAGTGCTCATCAGTGTACTGGTACTATTTTGTATTTTTGCAAATAAATAAATAAATAAAATCAAAGCTATAGGAGTGACTTTTATCATTGCCTACCCATACCGTTGGTGAATGAACTGCTATAGATTGGTATTATAAAGTACTGACTATGGTTCTTCTGTTGCCAATGCGTTGTGCATGAACTTTTTGGCAATGATCCATCACTTGCAGAAAGTTTTCCTCAATGCCACAAAGGGCATGTCCAGCCTTATTTAGCCACTAGGGTACCGTTGTTGTCAACAACTTTACTGACAATGTCATTGGGATTATTTATACCTCAATCAATGGTCAAGAAACAATGCAAGCCAAAATTCTCTTTCTCTGTATTTGGTCTTCCTTCCACCAGCCACCACATGGTTCCAGACCTCAACTGTACGGGGACCTGGACCTTAACCCAAAACAAGATTTATATTATGGATTATTGTGCATGACAAGGTCTAGACTTGCCCTATTTGAAGAAATCTAGGTGCCATCTATCGGGCTGGTGTCTGCTTTGAAAATCCTGTGAAGAAGGTACAACTCACATGTTCTAGGACCACTCCAGTATATGGCATATATTTGTTCGAACGTGGCATGCGCTACACCTCCATCTCCCCTGCCCTTAATGCTCTGTTCTTAGACGTTTAGTGGATTCAAAAAAAGCAAAAAATGGCATTTTATTTGGAGACCTTGGTGATGTTGCTTTGGTGGCACATATAGATGGCGAGGAATAATATTATCTATCAAGATGCTGATTCCATACACATTCCTTTGGTTATCAATCGTATCGTTGCTGACTAATTGGTTGTGCATCATTCATGCTAAACGGCCTTCTTTGCACGTAATGACTTACCTAGGCTGCAGGCCATTTGTGGCCTTTTTTTGTTTTCGAATCTTATGCATATCTATCTTTCCTTTTTGTCTTGTTTCGTAAACCTCTTCAACCATGATTTTTTTGGCGGTAATATTAGTGGTCTACTTCTCTCTCCTCTCTCTTCCTTTTGTAGGTGGCATGTCCATATGGCCCTACGTCGCACTAGCCTAGAGTACGTGTTTTTGTCTTAACTTGCATTTATGGTCTTACCTTGTGATAGTTTCATTTATTAAATTTGACAGTTAATTCCTAGGATCTGGATGAACCCTCTTTGTTAAGTGAGAGTTAATTCCTCCATTATGTTGTTGTCGTACAATGGCATCCACTAGCGTGTCCTTAGAAGTTAGTCTTAACTCTATGAGTTACTAGCCTAGTATAGTGTGTCATGCCCTAGTTAAATGTCTAAATACGATCTTATTATTGTGTCGTGTTGTTTGGTATTGCTCGTTTGATTTTTTTTTTAATTACTTTGTCTTGTGTTTTGTTACCTTACTTTAATTTATGGTCCACTTTGCTTAATTGTGTCCTGGAGTTGTGTTTTACAGGTCAGTCTCTTTAGGTGTACCATAAGGTGAAAATTAAAGTGAAGATTATGAAGACTTCTCATCGAGCGCTTAATGATGTCTCAATAAATACCTCCAACACCATTGGATATCTCTTTAGCCTTCAGTACATTTATCGTTAAAACAATTATTATCCAATTTTGAGTTTCAACAAAGCAAGCAATGTTTTCTCAATTCATGACTTCCATTGATTTCAAAAAAAATATCTTTCTAAATGTGTTCCAAGGGAAAATCGCATGAGACCTCATCTAGGGATGTACAGAATGGTTAGGTGATTGGTTTATTCTAATTGTATTTACTCTTTCAGTTAGTTTAATTTAGTTTAAAATGCATTTAAATTGTAATGTCCTTTATGTCTAACTTTTGTTTTAGCCTAGAGTTTAGGTTAGAGTTAATGTTTTAATTTTTTACTCTTGCATCTACTTGCAAACATGTCCTTCTAGGGAACACTTTAGTAATTGACGTGTAATTCCATGGTTTTGTTTAGTTTTGCTCATTCTTTCGTTAATTTATTTTTCTTTAGATTATGTGTTAATTAATAAGTGTATATTCCTATGCTTTAATCTTTGTCATATAGTATAGTTAGTTATTGCTTCTTAGAATTACAGTTCGTCCATACCTTGTGTGTCTATTAGCTTTGTACCCAGCCTTGTCTACATTTGAGAAAGGTTTATGAAGGCTTTCATTGAGAATATTTTAAAAGATGTGAAGTAATTCAAGCAAGTGGCCTCCTAGCTTCTTGGTTAACCTTGTCCAGGCCAATGTGCTCTGATTGGTGTTTAGCCTAGTCATATCCATATAGTAGGTTGCATATAACACAATTGTGTTATATGCACTTGTGTTGCACAATTGTGTTCAAGGATGCACCAAAGTTAAGGCATACAACTATGAGGGAAGCCCCGACCAAGAATGAGCATTGTAGTGGTAATGTGTATGCAATTAAACGACTAACTCCTATGACCAGAGCAATGAGAAGGCCTGATACTAGAGGTATTGTGGATTCTACCTAACACAATGCATTGTATAAAAAAACAAGTTAGGATTATGATAACTATAAATTATATTCCAGTACTCCAGCATACCAAATAGGAGGAATAACTACACTGCTCTACTTTCTTTTCCACAAATTCCCTCTACTTTTTTATAATATTTGCTATGTATGGTCCTAATCATGAGTTAAGTAAGATTCTAACAACCATGCATCTTCACTTCTTTGAAATCAATATAAATGCCAACTCATTTTATATCAAGTTTCAGAATTTTTTTTGGCATGGGGCTCAAAGTTTTAAAGCACCTTAATTCCTACAAAACACATTTGATATCAATTTAAATCAAATTTTGATGCCCAATTTAGTGGTTTTAAAAATAGATGTATTAGGCAAAATTTGTAGGGTCATATCTCCACCTTATGCTTAAAGTTATTGTCCTTAGCAGTACCTCCATATCTCGGCATAACCACATATTATGCATGCTGAAAATACAAAAAAAAAGGAAAGAAAGGATAGAAACGACTTTTAATATGGATCTTAAAGTCTTTCACGAGCTAATACTTTCTCCATCATCATGCTACAGCACATGCCATCCATTGCAGGTTACTCAATTAAATATCATTGAGTGGTCTTATTACTTGAACTATTATATACTGCACAGACAAAAAAGATTACACACTCCAAAACTAAGAAGGCAATAAGCCTAACTTAGAATTGAGTTACAATTGAAAGGAAATGATAGTACTGCTAGTAGTCCATGTCAAAGAGATCAATCTCCTCATCTTCCGCAACTCTATATGGACCATTCCATCTCAATCTTAACTTGCCAAGGAAGAGTTGAAGCCTCGAATTGAATAGTCAAACCTTCTATTCAGGAACAACTATCCTCCTCAAGATATGTTGCAACATGCAATGTCTTCATCCACTCTTGTAGATCTTCACATTCTGGTAAGTCTCATTTCACAACTCCTCTAGCTCACTCATATGTGTCTGCCTCATAGACCTAAAGCGGGTTATATACATAATGTTGGTGCAAGAAAAAGAAATGCATGCCGGCTACCTATCTGCCATGTGCTGAATCGTGCTCTCCAATTTGGATAGATCGGGCAAAAGCTGAGTGACTTGAGTTGGTAGACAAGAGTGCCTATAAAAGAAAGACACAAATTATGGTGTCAATCAATATTATCAGGTTGTTATGGCCAGTATACTCCTTTAAAAGGCAAAGAAGCATCTTTGATTTTCAAACAGATGGAGTGAAAGCCATTGATCAGAGAACAGCGAGAGCAAACAAACAGAGACATCATTGTTTACAGAAGAGGGAGAGCTAGCAGATGGAGACATCATTGGTTGGAGAAGAGGGAGTGGAGATGGTAAAAGTTGTCAATCGAAGCGGAGCGAGCGGAGTTGTCAAAGAAGAGGGAGTGGATGCGGTATAGGTCATTTTTCAAAACAGAGCAAGTGGGGCCCACCAGCCGAAGAAAGCATCACTGGTGATAGATTAAGGGAGTTTCATCCAAGTTGGTTTTGTAGTACGCATTATCAGAACAGTATGGTTGGCAGTTTCAACAAGACAAGTTTCCCGACCCTTTTGTTACCTTGGAACACAATATAGCAGGTGGTTTCAACAATCTAGGTTTTCCTACCCCGTTCATTATCTTAAAAGCTAGCATGCAATTTCAGCAAGGTTGGTTTCTCACCCCTTTTATTATCTTAGATGCTATAGCACGTGTTATCGAAGATAGTATAGTAGGCGGTCTCCTCAAGTTTGGTTTGCAACCCCTTTTGTTATTTAGACACTATAGCATGTGCTGTCAAAAACAACATGTCAGGCAGTCTCCACAATGTTGGTTTCTCATCCTTTCATTATCTTAGATGCTATAGTACGTGTTATCAAAGATAGCATAGTAGGTTGGTTCTGCAAGGTTGGTTTCCTACCCCTTTCGTTATCTTAGACAAGCCATTATCGAAGACAGCATAACAGGTGGTTTTTTAAGGTTGGTTTCCTACCCCTTTCGTTATCTTAGATGCTATAGCACATGTTATCGAAGACAATATAGTAGGTGGTCATGTGTTATCAAAGACAGTAGAGTAGGCGGTCTCTACAAGGTTGGTTTCCTACCCTTTCATTATTTTAGACACTGCGGCACGTGTCATCAAACACAACATAGCAGGTAGTCTCCGCAAGGTTGGTCAGGCTCCTTTCATTATCTTAGATGCTATACCATACTTTATTAAAGACAGTCCTTCCAAGCGGTCTCACCGAGGTTGGTTTCCTGCACCTTCCGTTATCTTAGACACTATAGTAGCACGTGTTATCAAAGACAGTATAGCAGGTGGTTTTTTCAAGATTGGTTTTCTGCACTTTTCGTTTTCTTAGCCGTTATAGTAGCATGCATTACAAACACAGTATAGCAGGCAGTTTTGGCAAGGTTGGTTTCCCACCCCTTTCTTTACCTTAAACACTATAGCATGCATTGTCAAAGGCGATGAGATATTAAAACATGATTCTTTTGCTTTTTGTAGATCAACTGTCTGATTCATCAAGCCATATGGAAGAGTATTACACCAAGCATTTGTTGCTTGGTGTTAAGTTGAACGGTATGTTGGGCCAAATAGAGAGAGCCACAACAAGAAAATATATTTTTAGAAATGGCAAAAACCATCACTAAAAACATTGGAAACCGTTGCTAAAACTTTATAGCAACAGTTGACAACCACACCTACGAACCATAAAAACTATGCCTATTAGGCCTGTGCCTAAACACTTCTTGGCACAGTTTTTATACTTGTAGCAATGGTTTCTAACTATAGTGTGCTATAGAGAGAGAGAGAGAGAGAGAGAGAGAGAGAGGCAAGACATTATCTAGAGAGAGACTTCATTTATAAAAAAAAATTATTGTTACGTAATATAGACTTACATTACAAATTTCACAAATTATTGAAATTTAAATCTGAACAATATACATAAACAACAACATTTTGATCCTTGCCACTATGAACAAGAAGGTAAACTAACGACATTCTGCATCTTCCCATCCTTTACACCATCAATTCCCCTCGTAGTTTCTATACAAGACATAAAAACATATAAAGAATCAACATTTCTGGATTTAGAAAACTAATGTATAGCTTGGAAACAAAATAACACCACATACACTTTAACTGAAATTAAACTGAGATACCTCACTAATCATCAGTTAAAACTCCTTAGCTTAAATCAGTGAATAGCTTGCAAATTGTTAGTACTTAATGATGTTAAAGATAATGTACATAACTATATCAAAGACACAAAAAGAGAGTGAATAACATTTCTGCAACCTGCTTGGCAAGTCCCAACATAGTCTTTATATATTTTCTCCCAAAAAATAAAAACCTAGGCTTTATGTATGGTCAGTTAAAGAACATAACATACAATTATATATTGATATAGCGAATCAATGTAACTGATATTGGCCAAGAAGACTACAGCAGTTTCACATTTTAATTTTCCCTAAACATGAAAACTAAACCTGAAATCTCATTGACATAGAGAATCCATGATGAGTAGATGGACTGACATGTTAAAAAAAGTTGGTTCTTGTTTTTCACTTGCCTGCCAAAAGGACTTCTTTGCTCGTTAATGATCTTTTAAATAATAGTGTTCCTGGAATTTGGTCAAACACCTGAAAGAACAAAAAGTATGATCTCATTTATTACTAAACAAAGCTTGATATGTGCAATGACAAAGGAAGAGTCAAAACTCACCAAGATGCAAAAGGAGCAGCCCTTCATTGAATGCCATGGATCATGAACTACATTGAGCCATCAAATCCGTGACCTACTGACAACCTACTAAAACCTTCAACTACAAACGTTTCTTAGAGATCTACCCTCATGCTTGACCTAGTATATCAAGGGAATGACAAAATCCATGAAATTTCGTTCTGCATGGATATCAATGAAAACATTCTAAAGAGCATGTTATTGAAGCAACACAAGAATGCCAAATTTTAAAAAAGATGAAAGCACACACAGACCTCATCTTCTGACATGACATTCAGAGGTCTGCTTCCACTGCAAATGCAATCAAATCATTATTATCACCTTGCCACTTGATAGGAATTAGGCACTGCAACACAATGGACTTACCTGACATAACAAGCAAGGAATCAACATATATCTTCTGTAACAAGCACCCCTTAGCGAGATGCATCCAAAGGTAATTTGCATCAAGAAGGAAAAAAAATAGTAACTTATGACCCTTAACTATATTGAACCCTCAAGTAGATTAGTCATACTCATATACAAAGTACTCTAGGCATGTGCAAAAGCACACTGTTTTTCTTTCATGTATTAGAGCACACTGAGGAATAATTTGGAACATCCTTGGCTATTAGCCTCATTCACATACACAAGCTAACATTTTCTAAAAAAGATGCAAATGTAGGGAAAAAATGACAAGCATAGCCGATTGAAGTCTGTCAAATCTGAATAACATGTATATGCTATTAGTTCCCAAAAATAATTCTGCGAGATTATGATTACCTCTGCTTATTTTGTTCTTTTTCTTATTCTTCTTCTTCTTCATCTAGATGGTACTCAAGCCTACATGGGAACAACTTCACTAATAAATTTACCTGGGGATTTTTTGGTAGAAATAAGGTAGGATCAGATGTACCAATTGCCTACAAGTCCACCATAAGGTAATTTGAAAACAACTCTTCCTCAAATATGAATAAGCTCAACAATATACCAGCCAAAGGTACAAGAAGAATCTTTCCGAGCTTGACAACTAAATTTTAATTTGGGAAGGCCTTTTTAGTATTTAAGCTTATCAAATCAACAAATCTAAATGAATAACTATGTCCAGTATGTTTAAATCAAGCAGCAAGGAGGTACCAGAGAGAAATACGATCAGATGATGAAGATGATCTTATGACATAAGAAGTCCAATGTACAAGGAGAAGGAGAAAGGATCAAAACCCATGTTCAACCTCATACATCTTTCGTTTGGAAAATTTTATACATATATAATTTGGAATATTTTTTATAGAGCTTCCATTTTTTTTCCTTCTAGTCACAACTTCCTTTCATCCATAGGAAGGAACATTTAATTTCCATAATAATTCTTCACACATTGGAGATGACTTGACATTGAGAGGTTCAAGTGTCATCCCAATTAATGAAAGAAATGAAGATGACTTGAAATGGATGTGTTGCACTATAGGAAGCAAATGAAAAAAAACATCATGAAATTTCTCAAAACCATCTAGTTCCTATAGCAGCGATAACAACATTGATCTTAATTAAAATAAGAATGTACTTGATTCAGCAAACAGATCCTCAATTCAGTAAAACCATGCACAAGGATGCCTAGTGCTTCTCATCGTCTATATTAATGCATTTCCTAAAAACCCCAAATCAGGATAACAAAGTCGAGAATCTTCAATAGAATTCCTAAAACCACAAAAGTAGGTAACAAAACTTAGCAACAACAAAGGAAAACAAAACACATCTCAACAAAATACCTCAGCTAACATATATGCCCAATTCATACAATCTAGCAAAAAACCATAAGAAGAAAATGCAGAACTCCTAAACATTCACCCAAAAATCAAAACAACGATATCATAAAGAGAGAGAGAGAGAGAGAGAGATGAAGTGGCATGGACTTACTATCGGAGAAAGGGCTGTTGAAGAAATTTTTGTAAAAAGAGAGGGTTGAGACCCTCAGCGGTCACCTAGTGTGACAGAGATGGAGCGAGAGATAGAGGAGGCCTTAGTGCCCTCATTTCCAAAAGGTAAAGGGGCTTGCCAACAGGCTGAAGGGCTTCAAAGCCAAATTTTCCAACCAAATGGAGAAAGAAAGGATGATTGAGGGAAACAATAAAAAACCTTGGCCCAACTGAGTGCTTGTGAGAAATTGGATTTGGGTTTCCTTTGAACCCCTCATCCGACCACACCCGAGAGAGAGTTACCGGTGGAGGAAAGTGGAGATTCCTAGAAAGGAAGGAAAATCAAGCTCAAACCCTAACTTTGATTCCATGCTCTCTCTCCCTCTCTCCATCCCCTATCGAGTGTCTTTGATTTCAAGTGCCTACAGTATGGGCTTTGATTGTTTATATTCATCAAGTCCATCGAGTGCTTATGGCCTTTGATTCAGTTACTCTTTTATAATTACATGGGGAATGGGTCTAGCAAATCCAGCACCAGACCTGTTTCCATTGAGCTATAGGCACAATTTGTCAACTGTAGCGAGAGAACACATTTGCTATAGTGAACTTGGTAAGAGATGGATTGATATCACACAATCAGTCGGTAGAACTGACAAAGGGTTGGGTAGTTGAATCTACCGTTGCAACAGAAATGGAGAAGGAGAATAATGGAGAAAATCAAAATGTGAAGAAGTCATAAATCAGTCGACAAGAACAACATGGAGAAGGAGGCGAGATGTGAAATCATAGGTAAAAATTTATTGTTTGAAGAGTTGGAAGGAGTGGAAATGGAATGCAAGGAGGAGCAATAGTAGATGATGAGAACAAAGGGTTGGCGGAGGGAGCAGAGGAAGAGAATATGCAACTGACAGTGGAAGGGGTGGAGAATATTCTCCTTTTTCTTAAGCAAGTGTCTATGACGAGAGTAAATAGATGTAGAAAAAGTTACAAGAGAGCAACAGGATAGAGATGTCCAGAAGAAAGGTGCACTGAAAAGAAGAGGTGCCAAGTAAAGGAAAGCAATGCAGCCCAATATTGAAGTGGGAAAGGAAGGTTGGAAGAAAGGTTGGAAGAAAGGTTGGAAGAAAACGGGGCAAATATATGATGTCAATGTAAGTAATCTATGGTGTTACTCTTGTTGTCCAATAATTGATGTTTATTCAATAACATGTAATTAAAATTTTTGTATTCAAAAATGTCACTGAAAATGATATGGTGTTATAGAAATGCAAGCGATGCAATGGTGGTCTCTTGAACTTCTAGAAGGAGAGGCTAGAGAAAGTCAAATTCAAGGTGCTGTTGGCCCACAACTCCTTAGATATCCAATGGAGGCCCTTGTACACCCTCACACAGAAGTGGGATCCTTGAATAAACACGTTCATGTTCGATGGATTCAAGTTGATGATTACCCATGAAAAAGTCGCACGATTGTTTGATATGAAAATTCACGAAAAACCTATGTTGGGGACATCTAAATGCATCTTGAGAGAGAAGAGCAGCAACCTTCTAGGCTGATGGAGTTTGAGTTCAAGAATGTTGTTAGCTTCAAGGGAAAGTCGACTTCGATCTGGGTGGCAACATTGCTGAATAAATGACAGCATGTACAACATGACGCACCATCACATGAAGCAGACCAAGCATTGAGGTCCTTTATTTGTTATTTATTTGTGACAATTCATGCTCAAGGATAAGTTGGCACTATGTCCAATTCTTGGAAGAATTGGACCAGGTACAAAGCTACTCATGAGGGGCAGCTTTGTTTGAACATTTATATAAATAGCTAGACCGATTAAAGAGCTGGGTCGCATTCGTAGGAGGGTTTCGGTTGTTGATATAGGTATAGGTAGTGTTTTCATCATATTATTTGTTGCAAAAAGACTATCACACATCATGTAATATTGTAATATTTTTACTTACTCTTTAGTTTTGGATGTAGGAGCACGTACCTTTTCTTAGACCAATTGTCAATCATCGACCTTTAGAGGCACGACAGTACATGCACAATGGACAGCTATCAGTGCCAAAGATTACCATGATCAAAATGCATCCAAGTCAATATTATTGAATGTTCAGATGGATAGAGTATGTTATGTTTAGCAAATAGTTTTTAATAATTTGCTCGATAAGGATTGTGAAATACTTACAAACTGTGTATTATTCCATTTATGTGTAGGCACGGTTTAGAGCATACTACTCCCTTCACAGAAAAGAGACATAGTGGAATATAAAAAAAAAAATGCATGAATTGTCATGCATAGGTGTTTGGTTGTTCTACATGAATAAGGTAGAAATGTAGCATGACAGCCAAGTCCTCATGCAGCTTGGTTTGGGCCAATTGATTCCCCAGCCACCCAACCCTACACGAGAGTAACAAAAGAGCTTTGTATACTAGGGTTGACTGAAAATCAATGTTTAACAAAGAACCCCATAACTGGTCTTACAACATTGAGATGACTATTGCGTACAACGATGATGGATTTGCAATGGGATGCCATGAACAGTATTGGAATGTAATGTATCCTGTCAGTGATCAAAGTGCTTTGATCAAGTGATCCCTGCCTTGATCACCATCTGCAACAACAAGAACTTCCCTGCCATGACCACCATCCACAGCAATAGAAACTTCCCCACCTTAATCACCATCTGCACATGCAGAAGTTTGCCCACCTCTATCATAAACCACAGATCCACTGCTTGTTCATCACCATCACCATCATGAACACCAATTTTGGCGAAGGAGCTTGGCCAGAGGGAGATCCCTAGCAAGAAATCCCTTGAGCATCTTGGCAAGGAGATCTGTAGCAAGTGAGCCCATGAGCGTGCAGAGCCTACAGCTCAAGATCCACTACTTGAGAAGGAAGACAAATTATTAGTAGCAATGGATACTCTAATTATGCATATTTTCGTGTTAACTAGCGAAATCCACACATTCAATCAAAATATGTCAAAATTGAAATGCCAAAAATAGGATGACTATGAATAATTGTCTATTATTGATAATGATAGTCTTTGGTGGTGTGAGATAATGATTGTGCTCGTGGTATGACAAATATGACTATCGGTTGGTGCGAGATAATAATTGTATGTTGATGATATCAGATAATGACTATTAAAAAATTGTGTCAGGTAACGAGTGTCTGTTAATGGTGTGAGATAGTGATTGTCTGCAAATGGTAAAGATTGTCTGTTAATGATATGAGATAATGAATGTATGTTAATGGTGTGAGATAAGGATGAACTATTAATAGTGTAAGATAATGATTGTCTATTAGTAATGTGAGATAAGGATAGTATGTTAATGGTGGAAAATATGGATCATCTGTTAATGGTGTAAGATAACGGTTGTCTGTTAGTGGCGTGAGATAGGGACCGTCTATTAATGGTGTGAGTTTAGGATCGCTTGTTAATAGTGTAAGATAATAATTGTCTATTCGTGGTGTAAAATAAGGACCTTCTATTAGTGGTGTGAAATAAGGACTGTATGTTAATAGTGTGAGATGAAAACCATCTATTAATGGTATAAGATAATGTATGATCATTTGTTAATGGTGTGAGATAAAGGCATTTGTTAATGGTGTAAAATAATGATTGTGTATTAGTAATGTGAGATAACAATTATCTGTTAGTGATGCAAGATAAGGACCATCTATTAATGATGTGAGATAAGGATGTTATTAGTGTAAGATAATGACTGTATGTTAGTGGTGTGAGATAAGGATTGTCTATTAATAGTGTGAGATAAGAACTATCTTTTAAAGGTGTAATATAATGATTGTCTATTGGTGGTGTGAGATAAATATTGTCTATTAATGTTGTGAGATAAGGACCATCTATTGATGGTGGAATATAATGGTTATTTGTTGTGGTGTGAGATAAGGACTATCTGTTAATAGCGTAAAATAATGACTACCTGTTAATCAAAGTCATTCGTATGTTGAATAGTGTATATTTGTTGTGTGCATAGGATTATGGTGTGAGATAACGACCATCTATTAATGGCATGAAAGAAGGAATGTCTGTTAATGGTGTGAGATAAGGACTATCAGATGGTGTGAGATAACGATTAACAGTTGCCATATAACTTTCAAAGACTATAGAAGAGTGTAACAAAATCTTTGTTAGTCGCAAAATACATTGTTTATGTCGTTGCTTTTTATTTTTTTCTTCTTCATGTGCTTTCATTTTACTGTCCTTATGTAACGTAGTTCAGCAAGTCATCACATATATGTTTTTTGAGATGTGGTAAATCATTCGGTGAAGAAAACAATGTCTTGTTTGTGAACGAGAGAACAACATCCTGAATGAAATTTGTGATGTTTATTCACTACCTACACCATCAAAAGTTGATTCCTTTCCATTGTTGATTTTGTACGTGTACTTGATGATTGGATATGCTGCAATCATATGCATTGTTCTTGTGGGGAGCTTCCCTCCTATGGATAAAATTCCATTGAACCATGTTGATCTGCACTTTGAAAATTCTTTCACAAACATAAAATCAAGATGTACTATTTTATGCATTTTTAATGAACTGTAGTATAAGTAAGCATTGTAATGTTTGTCGAGCACGTAGACTATCCAAGGATGGAACCCTTCCCACAACATAAGAATCATGACTTGCAATAAAGAATGTTAGACATGAGTAGAGAGTAAACAAATTAGGATACATTTGTTGGTAATCAGTTGAATATAGACTACTTTAGATGAGCTAAACATATTGGGGTAAACATACACCTTTTTAGCATGCATGAAACCATAACCGAATGGCAGTTAGCGGACTAAGCTCTATATAGCATGACACAAGATCATGAATAATGTATCAATAAGACGTAAACAATAGATGTATTGCAGAATATAAAAAACCATGACAGTTGGATTGAGAATGCGGTGCTTTTGATTCGTTATGGTTTGTCTCATTAACTCTATTGCATTGTGCAAAACCTGTTAAGAGAAAACAAACGATGTAAATGATCCACATCATATTTCCTTATGGTATGATGCTATAGAATACTTATGATGTTACTTACCCATTTGTTTGGCTGTGTTCATCGACAATCCACCATATTTCATCACTGATCATCTTTTGTTTCACCATCTTCATCACTCTAACCTTCTCAAATGCATAGTTACCACAAAAGTTCTAAGTTGTTCTTGCATAAGTTTTTTTTGTTGCAGTTATCGATGATGATACTTGACAAAACCCATTTGTGTTTCAATGGTACACTTAGATCATTTAATGCAGCTAGAGTAATCAACAACTTTATCTAATGCAGTTGAACAAGTGTGAGAGAACTCATGTGTGTTGCAGTGAACTCTATCAATTCCGTTGTAGCAGTACACACATGAGAGTACAACAAATGTTCTTAGCTGTTCTTACAGAAGGTTTTTTTTTTGTAGTTATTTATAACTTTATTTGACATAATACCAAGTCATTGGTTCGTAATTAAAACAATAACATGTACGAAAATGAATGTATGTAAATAATACCTACATATAAGACTGAGACAATGATCGATGATAAATAACATCAAAAGTACAATTACATACATAATGTCAAGTTGTAGGTTTCATAATTAAATCAATCAAATCAATCTTCATTAACGTGTGAGATAACAAATGTGTGAAAATAATATCTACATATAAGACTTATACGAATGATGATAAATAACATCAACATAACAATTACATATATAATACCAAGTTATAGGTTTGTGCGATAATGAATGTTTGTAAATAATATCCACATACAAAACTTTAACAATGATCCATGATAAATAAGATCAACAGAATAATTGCATACAGAATACAAGTTATATGTTCGTAATTTAATCAATCGGATCAATTTTAGTTATTGTATAGGATAACAAATGTGTGTAAATAATAATCACATATGAGACTTAAACAATGTTCGATGATAAATAGCATCAATAGAATAATTACGTACATCATACTAAATTATAAGTTCATAATTAAATCAATGAATTCAATCTTCATTAATGTGTGAGATAACAAATGTGTGTCCATAATATCCACATATAAGATTAGATGATCATAGATCATAAATAATATCAACATGAAAATTACATAAATAATACCAAGTTATAGGTTTGTAATTGAATTAATCAAATTAATCTTCATTAAATTGGAGGATAACAAATGTATGTGAATAATATTTGCATATAAAAATTAGATGATGAATCATAATAAATAACATCAATAGAACAATTATATACATAATGTCAAGTTATATATTCATAATAAAATCAATCGAATAAATCTTCAATAATGTATGGGATAACAAATATGTGTAAATAATATCTACATATAAGACTTAGACAATTATATATGACAAAAAGCATCAACATAACAATCACATACATGATACCAAGTTAGAGGTTCACAATTAAATCAAGCAAATCAATCTTCATTAATGTGTTAGATAATGAATGTTGTAAAAAATATCTACATATAAGATTTAGATGATGATTGATGATTGATGATAAATAACATCAACATAACAATATACACAATATCAAGTTATAGGTTTATAGCTAAATAAATTAAATCAAACTTCATTAACATATGAAATGATGACTGTGTGTAAATAATATCCACATATAATGGTAAATAATGATCAATGATAAATAACATTAACAGAATGATTAAATACATAATACAAAGTTATATGTTCATAATTAAATCAATTGAACCAATATTTGTTAATGTGTGGGATAATGAATGTGTGTAAATAATGTCTATGTATAAGACTTAGACGATGATCAATGATACATAACATCAACAGAACAATTACATATATAGTACCAATATCAACATATAAAGCTTAGACTATGTTCGATAATAAATAACATCAATAGAACAAATATATAGTACCATGTTATAGGTTCATAATTTAATCAGTTGAATCAAACTTCACTAACGTGTTGAAGCTGGTTAATAAAACTTTGTCGGTAATTGATGATAAATAACATCTAACATCAACATAGCAATTACTCACATAAGTTTTGTAATTGCACCAACTGAATCAATCTTCACTAAAGTGTGGGATAACGAATGTATATAAATAATATCCACATATAAGACTTAGATGATGATTTACAATAAGTAACATCAACATCACAATTACATACATAATATCAAGTTATAAGTTCATTTGAGTTTTGTTTAATATCCAGATAATTCACTCCATTTGAATTTCAAAAGTTTACCTTATAAAGGACAGAATACCAAGAAGGTTGTTTTCTCTTAAAACATGTGATGATACCAAAAAGGTAGTTTCGCCCTCTCTTATTAGGGTAAAAAATTGACCGACTTAGGAAAGAACAACCAACTCTGATAAGAAGCCCATCGGCAAAAATAAACTTCGAAAGAGATAATCGATGGATGGGGAGAAGAAGATTGACAACTATGGCATGGTGGCCCAACAAGAAAGGCATGTGTCACCAAAAATCTCATCAACGACTTAGGCATGGTGCCTGTCGGCCTAATGAGGATTACACATTCCATAAAAATTCTCACCAGCAACTTCAGCAAACTATTTGTATATCCAACAAGGATGACATGTTTCACCAAAATCTTGGTGGTCAAATTCAGACCAGAAACTCCAACCGGTCTGAAGAAAGATAATGTGGTTTACTCATCCATTCCACACATTTTGATTTATCTGCTTTATATAACGTTATTGTGAGCAGTAGTTCTAAAAATGGTGACTGAAACAAGATGCAAAGTTGGACAATGTAAGGACAATCGACTTGATGCTTATATCAATGATTTTCGACCAAGTTAGCAAATCAGCAATACTGGTTTGGATTATTTTGCTGAACTTTTAGAATGCAGATGTGCGAACAACAACCTTGGAAGATTTCCTTTAATGTCACGGTTCATGATAGACATTATTTATCTTTTTTGTTCTATTATATTATTTGAAACATAAAAAATATTATTCACAAAGGCGAATAATAATAGGAAATTGTTTGTCATCCTATGAAATGTTGTGCTTGACTACATTAAGTACTTTTAGGACTTCGAGGCATGATGGTTGATGAATTTGAAATGTATTTTACTTTATCTATTTTACCCTTACTCGGTTGCTCTATTAACAGACATTCATTATCTCAAACCATTAATAGATAGCCATTATCTTTCACCATTAATGGATGATTCTTATCTCACATCTTTAATAGACACTTGTTATCTCACACCACTAGTAGAAAGTCTTTATCTCTCCCCATTAAATGACAATTCTTATCTCATTTGATTAACAAACTGCCATTATAACACACACCGTAAAAAGACAGTTGCTATGTCGTACTATTAATTGATGGTCCATATCTCATACAAGGACCCTTGATAATATCTGTTAATTTATGACATAATGACTTTCATAGAAGCAGTCAAAAATGTCTAATCTATGACAATAATTTTTATAGAAGCAGTCGATAATGTACATTAGAGCATAAGTCTAAAATGCATATTTATTGTCCTATATATGGGTATAGTTAACATATTACCTATTGTGTCAAATATCAATGAGGGAGCTTGCTAATATATTCTTGTCTAATATGGTTCACAGGAGGACCAATTGAATCCATACAGCTCTATAACAATTAAACAACTTTGATCATGAGAATGTGCTTACAGTTAAACATAGAAACAAAAAAATGTTTATAATATAATACTTACGAGGAGTTTGTAAAACAGCCATGTTCATATAACTCATGCATAAATATGGATGGCATACATGTGTCAATTGGACCATTTGTTACAAGAAAAAACTCAAGTCATTCTTGAGAATAATTTTCTTCCCTCTTCTGCCTTCTCTTGCCCTATTTTTCTAGTGTACTTTATGTCTTATGGTGACTCCTATAAGATCTTGGCTTCCTCTTCAAACCATTGACTGTCTCTATCATGTTGACATACATTATAACATTGTTCTTTGACTTAGCAAAGGTTATATTCATACCAGAACCATGCCTCCTCTTCTCCAATGGGTCTGAGGTGGAGGGACTTGTTTTGTCAGGCTGGCATTTACAATGTCATCGCTGTCATGGCATAGTGTCGGCACATTCGCTAGTGCTTTGTTTGCCAATTGCCTCATGTATTCATAATTTTGATTGTTTCTTGCTGCTAGGTCAGCAATACATATGAATGTTCTGCATAGAAGCTAGTAGGGGGCATGGGGGCATCACTTAGGTCATTGAATGAAATTTCAAGATTTCTCCTTAATATCTCCAACTTTACATTTTTTTGTTCATCTTCTCATGATATACATATCTGTCAGTTCTCTTATGTTCTCGTGATTGAGTGTCTTCAAAGCATGACATCCAAACATTCAATAACAACTATTTCGACATGGTATGTCAAGTATGCATCATTGATATTAGTGGAATCTGCACCATAAAATATTACATAGTATGTGCAGCCACTTCATTGCTGCACATATAACTAGACATGGTATGTCAAGTATGCATCATTCATATTAGTGGAATCTTCACTATAAAACATTACATAGTATGTGCAGCCACTTCATTGCTGCACATATAACTCTATGTGGCAATTAATCGCTTGATTTGTGTCTTCCTTAAACCATTCAAATACAGTTTGTATGGACATAGCTGCAGCTTGGACCAAGATATTCATACCCATAGTTTGATGTCGTGATATGAATGTTTTCACATCTTATTCGAGCTCATAGCCCCCAACACTATCTACAAATGTGTTATAATATTACATGAATGTGATATTTGTAAGCAAAGGTACACTCTCCTTTTCAATGCAACATGTATACTTTTTGTATGTTTATCATGCATATGCAAAAGTATTGTCTTTCATATGCAATGCCTGCTTTTCTTTATCCTTATATAACTTTTGAAGCCGCGTATTTTCTTCTAGGTCATATGTTTTGAATTATTTGTTTCCATATGGATTCAAATGTCTCACCATCTTTGTTCTAAAGGACGCATTTTATAAAACTCTCCTTGAAGCCAATCTTCTGATTTAGTATGTGACTTATGTTTTTCTCTGCATTTTGGAATACATGCCACAAGCATGGTCGATGATGTGCCCCTGGCCATATGAGGGACACTATTGATGTTATTGCATTGTCATCATCTGTAAGTACAACCTTAAGGTGATTTCGATTCATTCCCTGAGTGAATGCCTTGAACAGCCACTCTAATGATTCAAAGGTCTGATTGAAGCAGAATACACCTTTGAACAACCTTTAAAGTGATGGTTTATCCCTATAAACTAGATCAAGGGCCAACCATATGTATTGACCTTCACAATTGTGTAAAAAATGAGAACATGATTGAAGAATTCATAATCTATCCTTGACCTCAAGTCTACCCATAAAACCTTTGTATCATAACCATCCTCATTCACTTCAATGGCATTTTAGGACCATGTTTCTTTGCTTAATCTTTTCTAAACGCAATCAAATAATGCCAAAAAAATTCTATCCTTCATCATTTTATCCTCTTTCTCCTCAATTCCTTTCAATAATCCATGCATGTGAATTATATATTCTCACAACCACCATCTAATTTAACAAAAAAATATGTCTTTCTTGGTGGAAGGTGTACACCATGAGCTAGGTCAGTTATTTCAGAATGTGATGCTGACAATTTGCGATGCGATGTGAACATGCAACTCCTGTGAGGAAGTACCCAGGAATGGTTGTATTCACTTGTAAATATGTGAATATAATATTTTTCATTTGAAAGCCTTCCCAACACCAATTTGACCATACTACTGCACCTTTTATCAACCATGCACTTCTTTACACATGGAGCTGATCTCTTCGATCTTGTGAACAAACAATGATCTACTCACAATCATTCTCTGTGCGTTTTTGCCACTCCTACACTTCCTTACACTAAACCGATGTCCCAAAGCATAAGAATTGTAAAAATTGTATGTTTTATACTCGATATGGAACTGTATTCCTACAGCAAGAGCACGTTCATTTGTGTTCTTCATCTCATTGTAGCGGTACTTATTCTATTCTTTGTCGCCATTCAAAGAAAATGAGATGACATGTATTGTGTCATTTGCAATAGATAAAGTCCAGATGTCTGATTCATTCTCTTCTTCATCACCATTCAATGATGCCGATATTACATACACGATGCCATCTACAATGGATAAAGTTTGTGTGTCAAATAGCATTGAACACTATCTCAGACACATTATCTCATAGATCAACTCAAATACATCATCTCATGCATTTGTTATCTCAGGAATATTATCTCATGCATGTTGTCTCACACACATTACCTCATGCAGTCATTATCTCATGTGTTGTCTTAGACATTATCTAAGACACACACTCGTTATCTCATGTGGATGATCTCACATAGGTTATCTCATGCAGTCACTATCTGATGTGTAAGACATTGCACTAATGAACAACATGGTAAACCGTGAAGGCAGTATTACCTAGTATTGACACACTATACCTATTGCTTCCATATTTTCTTCCCTTTTTGTTTTGCTTTCACCTTCAGAGACTTTAGAAGTGCTCATTCGATTTATCAAATGTCCATCCATACAAAAAAAAATCAGACCATGCAGAACCCATTGCCTTTGTCATTTAATATTGATGAAAAAGAAAGCACAACTACATCATTATGAGCTCCATATCATCTCCTTTTGATGACATTTTTGCTACTTTTGCTTCGGAGCCAAGCTTTTCTCAATGACAACATCCTCTTCCTTCCTTCAACTAAAACCTCTCTCTCTCTCTTTTCTCTTGTAGATTGTCCTTTATGGTGGAAAAAAAAAAGCTTGTTAAGGATGTCTGTTGTATCCATATACTACTGGGAATTCAAGTAAATATGCACATTGTACCTTCTCTATCACAAAGGTAAATACTGAAAGTTCATATATAACTAGTAGGGTCCACCCCTATGTACCATTATTTTGTGCATAGGGTGGTGCATAGAACATTCTCTCCCCTAGATCAGCCTAGGCCAAATCGAAGTTAAATTTTGTAATTGCACATTGAACCCAGTATTCCAACTTGGTAGGCAAGTGACGAGTTTTTCTAACAAATAGTAAAGGTGACATGCTAATAGATGTCTTATCCACATTTAGATGCATTGACCAATATTTCTGATACGTTCTAACCATTTCCTATGATATTTATCTGATCTCACAATTTGAGACCTCGAGTTATCCATTCATCTATGGTGGTAAAGGGTGGTAATGATATGGTGCATAGAGCACTTTAGTGAAGGGAACTTATACCTTGATGAAGTGCTTATCCCTCATAAAGATGATGGAGCATCACATTTCAAATTTGTTGAAGATATTATGCTTAATAAACTTAAGTACAAGCTTGTGATCATTGGCCCAGTAGTATGACCTCAACCCACTTGGGTAGATAGTCCATCACAACCAAAGTATACACATCCAATGGAAACAAACTCATAATATATTCAATCCCACAAACATCAAATATTTCTATAACTATAATAGGTGTCATTGACATCATCTATCACATTTTAATGATGTCATTTTGCTAGCACCATGGACATTCAACAAGTCTTGCAAAACTCAAGAGCCACCCATATGTTATTAGCCATCAAAATTTAGACTAAAACTTTATGTTGTATTCTTGCGGCTAGAAAAGTAGCCCAACATGCAAAAGAAATTCAAAAATACAACATGCAATGACATTCCTCCTCCAGAATGCACCATCAAATCACTTAGTTCTCAAATAGAATTAACTCTGTATCATCCAAAGAGTAATGTCGAGAATGTAAAACAAGATAGTCTCTCTTAGCTTGATCTATCACTTTGGACCCTTCCAATCAATATGTATTTTAACAATATTTGCATGCTAAGGGAGCTTGGAAATCCTTAAGAGATGATCATTAGGAAACTAATCATTTATCTACCCCTCTTCACAAGATGTCTCAATGGTAGATTGGGATAGCTGATTTGCTAAAAGCATGTACTCAAGCTACATATATCTTGAATTCCAGATTGAAATTTTGTAATATTAGGATCCATCAAATCAGCATGGGCTTGCATATTTTTACTCATTAACACAACATTATCTAAGAAAAGCATAATCTTCGAGCCTAAAAGGTACGACCAGAATTTTCACAAGGTAGAGACCACATGACTAGTTGTTTTTTGTGGTGGCAAAATTAAGTTGAGCATCATAGAGGCTCTTGCCCATGTAGTAGATGATGAAAGGTTTATGAGTGTCATCTCTTTGTGCTAGGATGGCTCCAACGGCATAGTCAAATTTGTCACATGCTATCTTAAATAGCATGTTCCAATCAGGTGAATGCAACAAACATCAAAGTCTGCTTCTTGGTGTTGAAGGTCTACAAGCACCCGTTTGTGACATTAAATACATGCTCTTTAGTCAACAATTCACAAAGTAGTCTAGTTACCTTGCTCAAATCCTGAATAAATCATTTGCATTCTAACATGCCTAGCAAAGGACTAGACTATTGAAGCCATTGGACAATGAAAATGAGATTTCAGGGGCTGGCAGATTCTATGAAGAATTTTGGCAATAAGTCAAGCACTTTTCTTGCCTTTTCCAACGATTTTTAGACTTGAAAACATACCAAGTGGTAGAAAATATAAAGTGCAGTTGACACCCAACCATAGAAAAATTAAAGAAACAAATACAAGACAAAACGTAAAAGAGACACAAAGTTGCGCTAATTGAGATGCTTCTTCAAAGTTTTCTAGTACAATAAGGATGTCATTGGTGATCTTTCCAAGGAAGCTACTTCCTCTTTTTCAACTATTCTTTAGCCTCCACACACTCTGTCAACCCTAGCCTCATACCTGCAGTGGAGTGTCAATAGAAACAATGCACAAAAACAAAATCCAAACAAACAATTCAAAGGACCAACTTGTCACACCTATAAAACTACCAATTAGATTGATACTCATGAATAGAATTATTTTAAAAAAAAAAACCAAAGTGACTGTAATATAAGTCACCTACGAATCAAGGATCCACCTATGAATGTGAACCAATAAACAATAAAGAAAGTAACCTAAAACAATCAAACATGGACCAAACATGTATGTGCACATGAAATCTTAGTGCACATCACTAAAGCCTATTAAAAATAAAGTCCAAACTCAATTGGAAACATGAAGCCCAGCTTAGATAACCCTCATTCTATGCCTAGAAATGTGCAACCAAGGTTGCTAATGAGAGACAACATAAGACATTGACAAATTTAAAAAAAAAATCAATAGCAGACTCGAAAGAACCCTAAAACCGTTAATGCAAAGACAACAAAAATATTATCAAAAAACATGATTGGAAAATGCAAAAGAGTACCAAAAATTCACCTGAACGAAACCTAGGAACACCTCTATGACATTCACAATATCCAAACCATATGAAGAACAAAAGAAAATCATGGTTTTTACTGTGCAAAACTGATCTTGGACGGACATTCCACATGGTAAAAGTGTTGGTGAGAATATGCAAAAACTGATTCTCAATGTTTGAATTTTAATGCCAGAAAAGCAATCAAACACAACTGAATGCAAATTAAACATAGACCAGTCCCTAGATTACCTACAAAAAAGTTGAAGAGTAAGACACACTATTGTTGTTAGTATAGCAACCAGCAAGCAGCAGAACATAGATTAGACCCTAGAATACTTACAAAAAAATTCAAGAGCAACAGAAACAAATGATATTAGTGTACCATCCAGCAAGCAAGTGGCTGAATTTCATGCTATTGGCTGATGCACAAGCAAGACACTGGTGGTAGGGTTTTTCTCCAATTTTCTACAGTGAAATTAACAAAACTAAAAAACCTAGACTACCAACAAATGAAATATAATATCTAACATGATTACCTAACCTAAATGATGTAGAAAATAGAAACAATAAATAAGAAAAGCAAACTAAGATAGAACCCTAACTGACGACGCATTCAACCAAAGAAAACATGCGTACAAAACAAATTTTTGTACCGTAATGCAAATACTATGTTCTAAAGAACAAGATAAGGAATACTCACCTTGTTGTTTGGAAAGAAGGCTGAGATGATCTCTCCAAGAAAGTACACCTCCCATAAGCTTGACACCAAGAATAGCTCCTTTGCTTGCACCAATGTTGAGGGGTGTGCAAGATTTAAGGATGAAGAAAAGAAGGAAGGGAAGAATGGATCACTCTCACTATTGAGAAAGCCAAGGTTCTTCTCACCATGGATTGCCAAAAAAGAGCAAAATACTGCAACATCACCAGGGAGGGATGCCAAAGTCATTTTCCTAAGTTCAATCTCTCCCCACTGAGCAATCCAAGGTTCTTGTCATTCTGGATTGCCAATGAAACCAATTTGCTAACTTGGATAAATTTAAAAAACTACAAGTTGAAGCCTTTACACACTTCTAAAACAAAATTGGTATATAGAACAGACTAACTTAGATTTTTGGGAAGTAGATCCATTTGGAGGAAAAGCTTGTGGGAAAAATTGAAGTACACAATGATTTTTGCATTTAAAGAACATGTTTTTGTTTTTTGCTCGATTTTACCAATTTTAATTCTGTTTTTGCTCAAATTTAAACCCAAGTTTCTTAGTACCTCTTTCACAACAAACATAGGCTTTTGAATAATAAAAACACAAAAAATGCATGAAGAATGTAAAGAACTAGTGCAAGTGTTGCAATATTATGTTGCTTACCTAAGTTCACATGCCACTTCTTGGTGTTCAACACTATTTTTTAATCTTGATAATATACTGGTCAAGAATTGGCTGGCCCTGCACCAACTACCACAACACCTACCCAATATTCATAAAAAGTAGTCAAGCATTCCTCCACAAACATTTTTTCACCTTCTATTTGTCTTCTGCGTCCTAGCTGATAAGGATTATTTGTGAACTTAATGTATGCATGGATGATGTTTCATATTCAAAGACAGCTTGGTGATGTGTTTCTCATCCAAATATACAATACACACATCGATAACTTAACAAATCAACACAAATATCACATTAGAAAGTAGTAATAAATCACAATTTACTTGTACAATTGGCTGTGAACCACCTGGACTGCTATTGGTATGCACCCTATACATCCTGTTGGAAAGTAAATATAATCGGAGGTGATTATTAGCATTTTCTTTAACTTGGTGATGTTATTATTCCTTTTCATTATTTTTAAGTTCAGGCCTTCTTTAATAATTTATGTTTAGACATGAATTAGTTTTGTAAGTTTTATAGTTGCTTCCCTAATCTCTTTTAATGTGAGATTAAGGTCAATATGAAGGCAGTTTTTCTCTCTCCAAATCTCTAGTTGCAGCATGGTATCAGAGCCTTGCACGAGTTTGGGACCTCTGTCCGATGACTAAGGTTGCTATCCTTCTTCTTCATCATCATCATCATTTTCTTCTTGTTGTTCTCCTCCTCCTCCTCCTTCTTCTTCCCCTCTCCTTTCTCACACCTTTTTGTCTACTGATCTCTTAGGCATGAAGTGAGTCAGTGGCTGTTGAGGGTGTAATCATGCTAAGACAAAAACATGTTGTGGTGATTAATTGCCCTAATTTGATTGCAGCCTGTGAGCAGCATGGTTCTTCATAGAAATCTCCAATCATGATGTAGCATGGATTTGCTAAGACAAAAATATATTGCGTGCACATTAGTGAAGATATGAGGTGTGAGTTGCTGGTCGCACAACATGGTTTTAATCAGATGCCCTTGGTCTTTCCTATTAGCCTAGTAGATAAAGAGGTTGTTTTGATGTTTATTGTCATTGGTTCCACCTTCAATTGACCTACTACTCACTGTGGATATGATTTTTAGATGTGGTGTGATCTTGATGGAATTTTGTGGTGCGATTTTGATGTAGATTGCAATTGATTGCTCACTATAGATGTGATTTTCAGATTTTCTGTCAATTTAATTATTTTTTTCATTGTTGATTTCATATTACTGATGAATCTTCCTAAGTGCTGTTGATGTTAAAAGGGAATCATAGTTGTAGTCTGCAGTATGATTGTTGTAACCTGTGGTCTCTTTTCCTAGATTTAGCGCAGCTGAATTCTTTTGTTACTGGAGAAGATGTGTGGCCGTTGGATTTTGTTTATTAGTCATGTTTGTGCTTCAACCAAAATTGAATTCCTCGCATTGGTGGTGATTTGGGACATATTATAGGTTGTGTGGTTCTAATGGCTGCAATTAAGAATGATGAAGGTTGACCCAATCAACGGGCTGAATACCCTGCTATCTCTTTCCTAGAGGTTGATGATTAAACTTGATGGCTCTAATTACGAAATATGGTCACGAACCTTTATGATGTTTGTTCTGGGGCATTAGAAAGACCATATTATTGAAGAAGATGAACCAGCACATAAAATTGGGAAGTATAACACAAGGAAGAACTATAGCCTAGATTATGAATAGTGCGCAGTCCTACATTGCCAATGGACTTTGCTATTATAGGACTGCAAGCACATGTGGGAGTCCTTATTGAAAACCAACTCCTATGACAAGAATGTGAGCTGAATCCTACATGTGGAACAAGAAATCTTCAAGCTCCAACAGGGAGATTAGGACTTGACAACATAAGAGGTTCACAAATAACAAGAAAATTAACAGTAGACTCCAAGGCACTCTAAAACCACGAATGCAATGACAACAAACATATTATCCAAAAACTTGATTGGAAACAGCAAAAGAGTAACAAAAATTCACCTGAACTAATCCTAGGAACACCTACATGACATTCGCAACATCGAAACCATATGGAGAGCAAAAGAAAATCATGGTTTTTATTGTGCAAAACTAATCTTGGATGGGCATTTACATGATAAAAGTGCCCGACCCACTCCCGGGCTCGGGCCCCTGGTTCGACGGATCCCAACCTGCCCCCTAGCAATTTCGGTTCTAATCCTAAAAAGACTAGGAACCAGGACAATCATCTCATTAAAGCCTCCCTTTATAAGCCCTTGAAGATCCCTCACAATCTTCGATACAGGACTAAACTTCTGGGGTGTTACAATCCACCCCCCTTAAAGCACACGCGTCCACGTGTGTGGGACCCCAGGTCCGAGTGTTGAAACCAGCTTTGATGCCATTATAACAACCCGACCCACTCCCGGGCTCGGGCCCCTGGTTCGACGGATCCCAACCCGCCCCCTAGCAATTTCGGTTCCAATTCTAAAAAGGCTAGGAACCAGGACAATCATCTCATTAAAGCCTCCCTTTATAAGCCCTTGAAGATCCCTCACAATTTTCGATACAGGACTAAACTTCTGGGGTGTTACAGTGAGAGTATACAAAAACTATTCTCAGTGGTTTGAAATATTAATGCCAGAAAAAGCAACCAAACACACTCAATGTAAATTGAACTTAGACCAGACCCTAGAATACTTACAAAAAGTTGAAGAGCAGCACAAACAATTGCTATTTAGCGTACCATCCAGCAAGCAAGTTGTTGAATTTCATGCTATTGGCTAGTGCACAAGTAAGTCACTAGTGGCAGGGTTTTTCTCAAATGTTCTACAATTAAATTAATAAAACTAACAAACCTAGATTATCAACAAATCAAATATAACATCTAGCATGATTGTTTAACCTAAATAATGTAGAAAACAGAAAAATAAATAAGAAACAAAAACTAAAATAAAACCCTAACTAACAATGCATTCAGCGAAAGAAAACATGCGCACAAAGCAAATTTCTGTACCATAATGCAATTACCACGTTCTAACTAAAAAAGAAGATAAGGCATGCTGATCTTGGTGTTTGGAAAGAAGCCTGAGATGATCGCCTTCAAGAAAGAACACCTCCCATATGCTTGACACCAAGAAAAGCTCCTTTGCTTGCACCAATATTGAGTAGTGTGCAAGATTTAAGGATGAAGAAAAGAAGGAAGGGAAGAAGGGTTCACTCTCTCCATTTAGCAAACCGAGGTTCCTCTCACCTTGGATTGCCAAGAAAGAGCAAAATACTGCAACATCACCAGGGAGGGATGCCAAATCATTTTCCTAAGTTTATTATTTCTGCATTGGGCAAGCCAAGGTTCTAGTCACTCTAGATTGTGAAGGAAGAGCAAAAGGTTGCAACACCACCAGGGAGGGATGCCAAAGTTATCTCCTAAGTCCCTTTTATAGAAAAACTAACTCTAATTTGCCAATTAGACAAATTTAAAAATCAGCATGTTGAAACTTTGACACACTTCTAAAACAGAAGTGATGTATAGAACAGGCTAACTTAGGTTTTTGGAAAGTAGATCAATGTTGAGGAAAATGTTGTGGCCAAAATTGATGTATACTTCATACTGAAAAAATGATTTTCACATTTAGAGAACATGTTTTTGCTTTTTTTTTCTCTATTTTACAAATTTTAACTTTGTTTCTGCTCAAATTTAAACCCAAGTTTCTTAGTACCTCTTTCAAGACAAACATAAGCTTTTGAATAATAAGAAACACACCAAAATGCATGAAAAATGTGAAGAACTAGTGTATGTGATGCAACATCATGCTGCTTACCTAAGTTCACATGCCACTTCTTTGTATCCACCACTATTTTTAATCATGATAATACACTAGTTCAATAATTGGCTGGCCCCGCACCACCAACCGCAACACCTACCCACTATGATGTGTCTCACAATATTCATAAGAAGTAGCCAAGTATTTCTCCTCAAACGTTTTTTCACCTTCTATTTGTCTTTTACATCCTAGCTTAGAAGGATTATATTGTGAGCTTAATGTATGCATGGATGATGTTTCATATTCATAGAAAGATTGGTGACGTATTCCACATCCAAATATACAATACACACATCAATAACTTAACAAATCAGCATAAATTTCAAATTAGAAAGTAGTAATAAACCACAATTTACTTGTACAATTGGTTATGAACCACCTGAAATTCAATTGGTATGCACACATCCTTTTGGAAAATAAATCTAGCCAATTAGGTAGTTATTAACATTTTCCAGAAGTTAGTGATGTTATTATTCCTTTTTATTATTTTTAAGTTCAAGCCTTCTTTAATAATTTATGTTTGGAATTGAATAATTTTTTTATTGTTGTAGTTTCTACCTTAATCTTTTTTAACATGCGATTAGGGTTAATGTAAAGGCAGTTTTTCTCTCTCCAAATCTCTGGTCGCAGCATGGTATCAGAGCCTTGCATGAGTTTGGGACCTCTATATGCTAACTAGGGTTTGGTATCCTTCTTCTTCTTCTTCTTCTTCTTCTTCTTCTTCTTCTTCTTCTTCTTTTCCTCTCTCCTTTCTCTCACCTTTATGATTGCTGATCTCTTATGAGTGAAGTGAGTCAGTGGCTGTTGAGGGATTTAATCATGCTGAGACAAAAACATGCAGCAATGATTAGTAGAGTAGGGCATCAGGCCTGAGTACCTGACAGGTACCTGGCCCAATCGGGCCCAAGTTCAGGCTCGAAAAAACCGGCCTATGCCAGCCTGAGTGGGCCAACAGGGCTTGATTTGGCTTGGAAAGTTATTTAATATTATTTTCATTTTTTCAATAGTATATATTTTATTATTAAAAATATTTTTATTCAAAAAATTTTATTTTATATTTAAAAATAATTTTTTATTTTAACCAGGCCGGGCCGGGGCTGGGCCCAAGCTCGGATTTCAGGCATCGGTTCGGGCCCGAGCTCGGATTTCAGGCATCGAGCCCAGGCTTGGGTTTCGGGTGTCAAGTTGACCCGAGCCCGACTCTTATCGAGACAGGCCGGCCCAATGCCCAGACCTAGTGATTAAATGCCCTAATCCAATTGCAGTCACTACGCAGCATGGTTCTCTATAAAAAGCTCCAAAGAAAATGTGGCATTGGATTTGATCTAGCATCAATTGAGGAGGACTATCATGTGCGTATTGGGTTCACATTAGTGAAGACCTGAGGTGTGAGTTGTTGGTCACATAACCTGCTTTAATATGATGCCCTTGGTTTTTTCTCTTAGCCTAGCCAACAAAGAGGTTGTTTTGATGTTGATTGACATTGGTTCCATCTTCAATTGACGCTCACTGTGGATGTGAGTTTTAGATGTGGTGTGTGTGGTGCTATTTGATATTGATTGCAATTGATGTGTTGTTCGCTATGAATGTGATTTTCAGATTTTCTAAGTTTTCAACTTTATTATTACTTTTCATTGTTGATTTCACATTACTAATTGTAATTCTAAAGTTGAAGGATTGTTTGATCCATCGACGAATCTTCCTCATTGTTGTCGATGTTAAAGGTAATCATAGTCGCAGTCTGTAACATGATTGTTGTAACATGTGGTCTCTCTTCCTAGATTTAATGCAACTGAATTCTTTTATTACTTGAGAAGATGTGTGGCCGCTGGATCTTGTTTATCAGTCATATATGTGCTTCAACTAGGATTGAATTCTTTGCATTGGTGATGATTTGGGACATATTGTCGGTTATGTGGTTTTAATGGCTGCAAATAAGAATGATGAAGGTAGACCCAATCAAGGGCTGAATACAAGGCCTTCTCAAATCCCTTATCCTATGGGTTGATGGTTAAACTTTATGGCTCTAATTATGAAATATGGTCACAAACTTTTATGATGTATGTGGTAGGGCACAAGAAAGAACATATTGTTGAAGAAGATGAACCTGCACACAAACCTGGGAAGTATGCCCTATGGAAGGAAGATACAATATAGTTATGGCCGTTCAGTCCCATATTACCAGTAGACTTTGCAATTATAGGACTGCAAGCACATGTGGGAGTCTTTATTAAAAACCAACTCCCACAACAAGAATATGAGTCGTATCTTACTCAGTATTTTCTGTAGTTAAATCATTATATGGGAAGTTGAATCCACTGCAACCCCCATGTGATACCTATAATTCAATCAAGAGTGTGTTATGTTTGCACAGTTTCTTTTAGAACTATCTCTAGATGACTTGGTTGTGAAGGCATAGATAATGACTGGCTGAGATATACCTGATCTGGATGAAACACATAACCAGTTGAGTCAGCTTGCAGTTTCCTTATCTCAGAGTCCTAGTGACTCCTCCACTTATGCTTAGTTGTATCTAGAGGTCGTGGACATGGATCTTTTTTCTTAACCTGTGGAAGAGGAGGTGGTAGCAGCTCTAGAGATAGAGGTCCATCCTAGTGCACTTATTGTGGCAAATTAGGGCATCTGAAAGACTGATGTTGGGATGAACATGGTTGACCTCATTCTACTTTGACATCATCTTGTTTGTCTACTGCACAATCAAATAAGCCTATGGCCAAGGCTATTTAGTCCACTCCTCAAACATTGAGTGAAACAATTACGGTGAGTCGTGCTGAGTATGAATAGCACCTCGTACAGAAGGTTGTTTCCATGTCAGCCTTTGACTCTTCCTTCTCAGCATGTAGCATGATAAGTAAAGTATGGATTATTGATTATGGCGCATCCAACATTTTTGTAGTGATTCTCCAAGCTTTATCAGTTTGTGTTCCTATTTTCCTACTCGACATGTGAGTCTTGCTAATGGGAGATTGCCTCCACTTGAGGAACAAAGAGATATTCACTTGTCTCATGACTTGCATATTCAAAGGGTGTTACATACCCCAAACTTTCCTAAGAACCTTTTATTTGTGAGCCAACTGACAAAAGGATTAAATTGTCATGTGATTTTTTATTCTAGCTCTTGTGTTTTTTAGGATCTGTCGAATGGGAAATTGGTGGAGGTCATGAAGAGGGAGGCATTTACTATCTTCATAATCTAGATGGAGTAGCATCCTCGTCCATTGAGTCTAATTTGCATTGGTTTCAATTGCACCTCAGGCTAGGTCACTTATGTCCCCATAAAATTTATTAGTTTTGACAAGAGGTTCCTCCTTAGGCTACCTTATAGTGTGTGTTAAATAAATAGTCTTTATAGTTGGTTAGAGTGTTTCTGCAATATTAGGAAGTTGGAGTGTAGGTCTTTAAATATTATCTTATTTTGTTTGGACTAATATTGTAAATTTTGTGTCGTCAACCCTAATCTCTTTACCTTTGAGATTAGGGTTACGTTAATCATAATTATGATGTCTCTCTCTCTCTCTCTCTCTCTCTCTCTCTCTCTCTCTCTCTGGTCATAACATGGTATCAGAGCTGAGGGTCTCCTAACTTCGGCAGCCAAGTAAGTCCTCCGGCAACTTCTTTTTCCGGCGACTCCTTACTCTAGCAATATCTTTCCTTCTTTCTCTTTTTGTCGCCCATCATTATTCCTCCTTATCCTCCAATAGGGAGGCGGTAAGAAAATAGGGCTTGAGTGTGCTGCATGGAGGAGGACCTGATCATGCTTATGTAGAAGGCATGCTCAGATCCTCGAGTGGATCATTTGGAGCAGAGTTGATCTGCTATTCATGGATGTTGTTTAAGGTGTGACCAGAATTTCAAATGGATTGTGTGGACCAGAGTTTATCTGTTATTCATGGATGTCGTTTGGAATTTTTTTTTTTGACATGAGTTGTGCACGGCTAATAATATGTGGTGCAACTGAAAGTGAAGCAACAGTCAGCAGTCATCAGCAATAGTCGGCTGAAACTTCGTATGTGGGTCAACTGAAAGTGCACCAGCAGCAGTCAACAGTAGCCAGCAGCCATCTGTAGTAGTCGGCTGAAACTGTACTAATTTGTTATCTTCTCTATTTCTACTGTTCAGAATTGCTTAGTCATGTGATAACATATTCTTCTTTGCTGCCTAGTATCTGATATTCTTACGGTCTTCGAGGTCAGTTGAAACATTTTTTCTTTGTTGTGGTTGACTGTTGCATCCTATACACATATATTGTGCGTCAATTTTCTTTTAATCTACTATGGCTGATGGTAGTAATTCTAAAGGTTCTAATGAATACAAATTGACTGGACACTCCTTATCCTATGGAACCACAATCAAACTTAATGGTACAGATTCTGAAATCTGGCCCAGGGTGTTCATGATGTATGTGGCTGGTCATAGGAAGAGACATATTATTGAAGAAAATGAACCTACTAAGAAAAAGGGGAAATATGCTATGTGGGATGAGGATAGTGACATTGTTATGTCGTGGATTATGAACAGTGTGGAGTCTCATATAACTCCTACAATTACATATTATACCAAGGCCAAAGATATGTGGTCTTTCTTGAGAAAGACATATTCTCATGCCACTAATGTTATTAAGATTTTACAAATGAAAGAGGAGTGATATAACATACAGCAAGGTGATCAAGACTTGTCCTAGTATTTTGCTACATTGATTGTTGCATATGAAAGGTTAAAAGCCCCTCGCCCACCTTGCCAACACTACTATGCATCACACTTTGAATCCGGTATGATAGCAAAGTTTCTATCTAGGTTATTTTTAGAGTAATCTATGGCAAAGATGCAAATTCTCACAGGCAGTAATCTTCTTGACTTAGCTAATACATATAACAGACTAAGCCATTTTACAGTCAGTCTCTCTCATCCTACGCATGACACATCAGTCTCTACACTTGTGGTTTTAAGAGGACATGGCCATAGCTCTTATGTTGGAGCTAGGGGACGTGGTACAGGCCAAGGTGTAGGTCGCGGCAAGTTTCAATGCACCTTTTGTGGCAAATTAGGCCATTTAGAGGACCGTTGTTGGGACAAGCATCCTCATCTCCATTCTATTGGTCCACTAGGGCATGGTAGAGGCAGAATCACAATAGGCAAAGGGTCTTCCCCATCCCCAACAGCTTCCTCAAAGGCTACAGCATCTATGGTTGAGTCTTCTACTGATTCTCCTATACCCACATCATATTCCCTTAACTTATGTAAGGATGAATATGATTTTGTTCTTGCTCAAAGATCTACCTCAACATCTGCTACCACTGTTGGAATGGACTTAGCCTTTTCTGTTTGTAACTCTACTAATGACCCAGATATGATGTGGATGATAGATTCAAGAGCATCTAGGCATTGTTGTAATCAGTCATAGATTTTTTCGTCGTTAATCAGATTCTCTAGACCATAGCATGTCAGACTGGCCGATGGCAAGCTATCTCATGTTATGGGCAGCGGTGGTATCTATTTTTCACACTTAGGCACCATTACACATGTGCTATATGCTTCTCGGTTTTATTTAATTTGTTATATGTTAAGCAACTGGCTAGTGACTTATAGTGCAGAGTCATTTTCTATCATGGTTCATGTTCTTGTCAAGACTTACAAACTGGGAAAATGATTGGTGGCGACCATGAACGTGAGGGACTCTATTTCCTTTCTGTCCTAGTAGATGTTGCTGCATCTTTCAAATATAAGATCTCTCATTTTCAATGGCATCTCAGACTAGGTCATCCATCTTTGTCTAAACTTTGTCACATGTTTTTATATATTTTTGCATTGGAGTCTTTGTTATGTGATGTGTGCCAATTAAGTAAGCATACACGGAGTAGTTTTCCTTCAAGTCAGAGTCCATGTAGTCAAAGCCCTTTTGATCTTCTTCATGTGGATGTTTGGGGCTCAAGTCGGGTTTCTTTTTGGTCGTTTTTCTGTTATTACCTTGTTTTGGTTGATGATTTTACTAGAGTCAGTTGGGTATTTTTGTTACGAGAGAGATCTGAAGTTATTTGTATTCTTCAGAAATTTGTCAAGGAAATAAAAACTCAGTTTGGTTTCATTGTGAAAAATATCCGCACTGATAATACTCTTGAATTCAAATCTTTCATTTTACTTCAATTTTATGCTAATCATGGAATTTGACCATAATATACTTGTCTCCATACATTTCAACAAAATGGTGTTGTCGAATGCAAACATCGGCAACTCCTAAATGTGGCCCGCACCCTCATGCTATATTCTCATATGTTTGCCTACTTTTGGGGGGATGTTATTCTCACAGCTTACTATCTCACTGACAGATTACCCTTGTTGGCCGTCCAAGAATGCATTCTCATTCAAATATTATATCCTGATCGACCGTTATTTCATTTAGCTCCCAAAGTATTTGGATGCACTTGTTTTGCACACATATTAGGCCCAAACAAAAACAAACTTGTGTCCCAAGCCATTAGATATGTATTTATTGGATATTCTACAAATCAAAGGATATTGGTGTTTTGATCCCCAGACCAGGAAAGAGATTGTCAGTGCGGATGTAACATTCTTTGAGTTTCATCCTTATTTTTCCTCTCTGAGTCCCACTATGTCTGAGATGCCAGTTTCTATTCCTATTCTTATTCCTCTAGTGCCACTTGAGTCTATTCCCCCTTCTCCACCAATGTCATGTAAATGTTTCCTTGATCTTCCATTAGTCTATACTCGCCGTCAAAGTCCCTCTCCAGAACACCCACTAGCGTCTTCTCAAGAGGTAAGTTCTACGGATAAGACTAACTTAGGCATAAATGATGACCACTATGCAGATGATCTTTCTATTGATATTCGCAAGGTCCAGTGACAGTGCACACTGCATCCGATCTTTAACTTCGTCTCTACTGATTATCTATGTACAAGTTTGGCACAGTTTGATCGAGCTTTGTCTACTCATATTGTCCCATCTTCTCACCACCAAGCCTTATTAGACTCACGATGGAGGCAAGCCATGCAGGAGAAAATTGATGCACTTATTTCTAGGGAGGTGGATCCACCAATGAATTGCAATGTTGTTGGCTCTAAAAGGTTGTTCACCATCAAGTATCATTATGACGGCTCAGTCGAACGGTTCAAAGCACATCTTGTGGCTAAAGGAAATACATAAACTTATGGGGTTGACTTCTTTGAGACTTTTCCACCCGTGGCTCGGTTAGGCACTATTCGACTCATTATATCTCTTGTTGTCTATCTGGATTGGCCTCTATTTCAAATTGATGTGAAAAATACCTTTTTATATAGAGATCTCTCTAAAACAGTCTATATGCAGCAACCACCTGGTTTTGAGCAACAATGGGGAGTGTTCCAAGGTATGCAAACTAAAAAAGGTCATTTATGGACTTAAACATAGTCCCCATGCACGGTTCCATAAGCTAACTGAAGATGTATCTAAGTGTGGATTTCGAAGACCCCAGTTTGATCACTCGTTGTTTATCAAGCAAGGCACATATGGTATACTGATATTGACTGTGTGTGTTGATAATGTTGCTCTCACCAGAGAAAGTAATCAAGAGATAGCTCAGACAAAGGAATTTCTATAGAAGCACTTTGTCACAAAAGACCTTCATCAACTCTGCTATTTCCTTGGTATTGAAGTGGCTCGTAGTAGTAAAGAGGTTGTAGTGTCTCAAAGAAAATATGTTCTTGATCTTCTGTAGAAAACATGTCTATTGGGAGCTAAACCTGCCACACTTCCTATGAATCATCGAGTTCACATTCATGATGATGAATCAAAGCCTTTTGACTCTAAATCTTACATATCTCTGATAGGAAAACTTTTATATTCGACTTTCGCTCGTATTGACATTAGCTTTGTTGTGAATAAGCTAAGTCAATTCATAGAAAAACCTTAGAAGGTTCATTGGGAGGTTGCACTAATGGTGGTAAGATACTTAAAATCCCAGAAAAGGGGTTATGGTTCAAAAAGGGACAATGTGTTGACATAGAAGTCTATAATGATGCTGATTATGTAGGGTCTGTAGATGAAAGGAAGTCTACTGCATGCTTTTTGTGTCTTTGTTATAGGTAATCTTATTTCTTGAAAGAGCAAGAAGCATAATATGGTTGCCCGATCTAGTGTTGAGTGTAGGTATAGGGCTATGGCCCAAACTACAGCTGAACTGACATGGATTAGATTAGTGCTTCTAGATTTGGGCATTTCAGTGAATCTCCCAATAAAGATGCATTGTGATAACAAGGCAGCAACTTATATTGCAAACAACCTTATTTTCCATGAGAGAACGAAACACATTGAAGTGGATTGTCACTATGTTCAAGACTTGGTACAAGAATGAGCTATTAACACTATTCATGTCTCTTCTGAAGATCAAGCACCTCATATTTTTGCCAATGCTCTACCCATAGGTGATTTCTTGAGAGGTTATAACAAGTTGAGCATGATTGATATCTATGCTCCAGCTTGAGGGGGAGTATTAAGTAGTCTTTATAGTCGGTTAGAGTGTTTCTACAATATTAGGAAGTTGGAGTGTAGGTCTTAATATTATCTTATTTTGTTTGGACTAATATTGTAACTCTTGTACCACCAACCCTAATCTCTTTAACTTTGAGATTAGGGTAACGTTAATCACAATTCTGATGTTTCTCTTTCTCTGGTCATAACAGTGTGAAGCTTGTCCGCGGCAGTTCTAAGCGCCGGCAGAAGTTCTTTTCAGAATTGGCTTCCTCCTTTCACATTGCTGCAATACTCAGGGGCTGGACAGCTTTGCCTGTGTCTGTTTGTCCTCTGTCGTGGTGTTGTGTTGGCTTCTTGTGACAGTCGAAGGAGCCTGCCATCACCTTACTTTCTTTCTCTGCTGATTTTTTTGTGAAGGGTGATCATGGCATAATCTTCTCCATCTACTATCAATGTTGATTAAGCTGACTTTGGGGCTTCTAGGATGGAAAATATTCCCATTCAGGTTACAGCAATTCGTCTTACCAATGAGAATTATCATCAATGGTCTGTCGCGATTACTATGGGGATCGCTAGTCGAGGCAGAATTGCTTATATAAATGGGAGGAAGATTGAATTGGTTGAGACGAATGTTGCTTGGGACACATGGTTTCTTGAGGACAACCAAGTTAAAACTTGGCTTGTCAACTCTGTGTCCCCCGAGATTCAACCTCTTATTCTTCGCAAGAGGACTGCGAGGGATATGTGGGTTATACTTGAGCAGATCTATGGCTAAAAGAAGAAAATTGTTCGAGTGTATCAGTTGATGAAGGATGTCTATTCTCTACGGCAAGGTGATCACTTTGTAGCAGATTTCTATGCTGCCTTAAAATCTAAGTGGGAGGAACTTGACTACTACTCTAACGACACTTGGGATTGTTCCCAAGATCAAGTGCGTCATTTAGCCAAAGAATGGGAGAATAGGGTATTCTTATTTTTAGCAGGGTTGAATGATGACTTTGAAGGCATAAGGAGTCAAATCCTTAATTCTGACCTACTACCTAGTATTGAAGAGGTTTACTCTCATGTGGAGGCTGAAGAGCAACAACGCCTTGTTATTTCTGGGAAAAAGGGGGATCACATCTCGTACAATGAGAGGTCTGCTCTTGTTAGCCATGAACCTGTAGGAGTTGCCCGACCTCCTCGCAAGTGCACTCACTGCAAGAAGACTTATCATATAGTGGATTTTTGTTGGGACCTCCATCCAGAAAAGAAGAATAGTCGAGGGAAACCTTTTTGTGGGAAGAAATCTATTTCTGATGCGACGAACTCTAGTGGAGGGAAAGCTTCTATCTCTGCTAAACAGATTCGTGAGCTCCATGCGTATTTGAGTCAGATTGATGTTGGTCATACTGAAGCGTCAGATGATGTGAGGATTAACCATGCTCTTGTCATCTCTAGAGAAAAAGGTAATTCTTATATGAGAGAATGGATTGTTGACAATGGTGCTACCCACCACATGACTGGCAATGCTAAGCTCTTCCATGAATATAAGCTCTCATCAGGAAAGGGACGTGTTTCTCTTGCTGATGGTTCCTTTACCTCTATGGTAGGAAAAGGGAGTCTTTCTTTGTTGAACAAATTTTTAGTACATGGTGCCTTACATGTTCCTCATCTTCCATTAAATCTCTTGTCTGTCAAAAAATTACAAAAGAGCTGAATTGTAAACTCATGTTCTCTACAAATTGTTGTGTTTTGCAGGACTTGGTAATAGGGAAGAGGATTGGGATTGGTTTGGTGTCTGAAGGCTTATATCGAATACCCATCCATGTGGCCACCGCTCTTATGATAGCGGTTAGCAGGACAGAGAAGAAGAGAGAAGGTTGTCTTCAGTTATTTTTGTATTGGCATGAACGCCTTGGACATCTCCCTTTTGGGATTTTGAAACAGTTATTTACTTATTTATGTTCTGGTTTGGATATATCTATGTCATCTTGTGATGTTTGTCAGTTTGCTAAACATGTTAGAGCTTCATATCTTGTTTCTAACAATCGTGCTAATGAAGTGTTTTTGTTGATTCATTCTGATGTGTGGGGGCCTTCGAAAATTAATACTCGTTGTGGTTTTCAGTATTTTATAACCTTTATAGATGATTACTTAAGGAGTACCTTTGTTTACTTGTTAAAAGACCGTAGTGAAGTGCCTCATGTCATAGAGACCTTCATCCTTCTTGTGGAGACCCAATATGGTATCTTTGTTAAGACTTTTCGGTCTGATAATGCTCGTATGTATGTCAAGATGTTGAAGATTTCTTTCAAAAAATGGGGATTGTTCATGACACGTCCTATTATACCCCTCCACAAAATGGAGTAGCTGAGAGGGAAAATCGTCAGTTACTCAATGTCAAGAGGGCCCTTTTGTTTCAAAGGAATCTTCCAAAACAATATTGGGGTGATGCAGTTCTCACTAGTGCATATCTGATCAATCGTATGCCTAGTCATGTGCTAAATGGGCAGACTCCCCACTCTATGCTTCCAGGGAGTCGTCCACCCTTTCTCCTTCCACCTCATGCCTTTGGATGTGTTTGCTTTATTCATGATCACAGTCCTCATGTTAAAAAACTTGATCCGAGGTCAATTAAGGGTGTTTTTGTTGGATGTTCTCCTACTCAAAATGGGTATAAGTGTCTTGATCCTACCACTGGTTGAGTTTATGTTACCAAGGATGTCAGCTTCTTGGAACATGTCTCTTATTTTTGTGAGAATCCTCTTCAGTGGGAGAAGTGTATGTCAAGGGAAGAGTATTCTCCGAGTCAGGAAATTCAATTTACGGATTTTTTGGAGTACAAACGAGAAGAGTCCACCTGTTGAGGTACTTGAATAGGAGAGGAATAAAGAGTGTTCCACTGGGACGGAAGAGGAATGTAATCACTTGTGTGGGTGGGTGTACTCTAGGAGAAGAGTTCGTACAGATAAGGTGATTGATGGTGAGAATTCTACTCTTAATTCAATCCTACTTCTTCCCTGGATGACCCAAGTCATGCTCAGAAGAAACCTATTGAGGAAAACATTCAGACAGAAACTGTTCAGACATAAACTGAAAAGGAGGAGCTTCCCATTGCCCTGAGAAAGGGTGTCAGGTTATTTACTCAACACCCTATTGGTAACTTTGTATCATATTCTAGACAGAGCAGGAATTACAAATGTTTTGTATCTTCTCTTTCTTTGGTTGTGATTCCCAAGACTGTTATAGAGGCTCAGAGTGATCCCAAGTGGACTTATGTTATGCAAGAAGAGATTGAAGCCTTGAGCAGAAACCGAACATGGGAAGTGGTAGAGATCCCTGAAGCAGCTCATCTGGTTGGATCCAAGTGAGTCTACACCATTAAGTACAAACCATAAGGGAATGTTGAGATGTACAAAGCTCGCCTGGTTGCCAACGGGTTTAGTTTGAAATATTGGATTGACTACTTGGAAATGTTTGCTCCTGTTGTGAAGACGAAGACTATTAGAGTTATTATTTCTCTAGCGGTGTTGAAGGAGTGGAAGATGTGCCAACTTGACATTAAGAATGTTTTTCTCAATGGAGATCTTGAAGAAGTGTATATGTGTATGCCCCCAGGATGTGAAAAACCAGGAAAACGTTGTAAAGTGAAAAAGGCTTTGTATAGGCTCAAGCAGTCTCCCTGAGTATGGTTTGAACGTCTCAGTCTGATAATGAGAAAACATGGCTACAAACAAGGAAACATAGATCATACTCTGTTTGTGAAGAAGAATGAGGGTAAGGTTACTCTTTTGTTAGTCTATGTTGATGATATGGTTGTTACAGGTGATGATGAAAATGAGATAACAAGATTAAAGGGTTTACTGGCTAATGAATTTGATCTCAATGACCTTGGCAAACTAAGAAATTTTCTTGGTATTGAAATTGCTAGAACAAGTATGACCCTTGTGCTAAATCAAATAAAGTATACTCTGGATTTACTGAAAGAGACAGGAAAATTAGGGTGCAGACCGGCTTCTACTCCTCTAGATGCTGGACAAAAACTCAGGATTAAGGATGGAGAACCTCTTTGTGAAGAAGCTAAGGGGAAATATCAACGTCTAGTTGGAAGATTGATCAACCTCACTCTGACTAGACCTGATATCACTTTTACCGTAAATATGATGAGTCAGTTCATGCACGCGCCTACAGATACTCACTTGAAGGTTGTCGACAGAATCTTGTGTTACTTGAAGAGGAATCCTGGCAAGAGATTTCTATATGTGAAACAATGGCCTATTGAGATTGAAGGGTATTCAGATGCAGTGGGCAGGCTGTGTTGATACAGGAAGATCTACTTCAGGGTACTGCATCTAGTTGGGGGGGAAATCTTGTTGTTTGAAGAAACAAAAGACAAGATGTTTGTTCCCGCTCAAGTGCAGAGGCTGAATATAGGGCTGTTGCTACTGGAGTGTCAAAATTAATGTGGCTGAAAATATTACTGATTGATATTGGGATAGAAACTGAAGGGCCTATGAAGATGTATTGTGATAAAAAGTCTGCAATCAATCTGGCCAACAACCCTGTGTTACATGACCAAACAAAGCATGTCGAGATTGACCGTCACTTTATCTGAGAGAGAATTGATGCCAGAGAATTGATTCTTCCATATATGAAGTCTAAAGAGCAAACTACTGATATTCTGATAAAGTCTTACCTGTGACTCCATTTGAGAGAAATGTATCCAAGTTGGGCATGTTTGATATGTATGCCCAACTTGAGGGGGAGTGTTGACATTTGTGGTATTTGGGTCTCTTATCTGGGTCTGGATATGGATCCGATCCAGTGTGTGGTTATGACCCTACTTAACCATTGTAAACCCTAATTTCAGTGTGTGAATGAAATTCTAAGAGAGAGAGAGAGTCTGGCGGCTAGTGCACACCAGTCCTCCTCACCTGTGGTTTTTTTCCCTCTTGTTGAGGGATTTTCCATGTTACATCTTGTTCGTCTCTTGTTTTTTGTTTTCACAAGTAAAAAATATTTGCACTAATAATGATCTTGAGTATAAATTTGTATAGTTACTTCTATAAGGATAATGACATTTGTCCTCAATATACCTACCCTCAAGCCTCATAGCAAAATGAAATCGCCAAACGAAAGCATCAACACCATCTAGATGTTTCTTGTATCATTAGGCTCCAAATGAACTTGCCTTTTATATTTTGGGGGGATGCTATACTAACTGCCTAATATCTCATTAATTGAATGCCCTCATCATCTATTGAGAATAAAATTCCAATACAAGTCCTATATTCACACAACTCTCTCTTTTCTTTACCTCTCAAATTATTTGGGTGCTCCTGTTTTGTGAATATTCTTGGCCGACGTAGAGACAAATTTTCAGCCCAGTCTATCAAATGTGTCTTCCTAAGAATACCCAAGAAATCAAAAACATTACCGTTGCAATGATCCCTTCACCAAGAAAAAGTTTATCAATGTGGATGTTACTTTTTTTAGTCCCAACCATACATTCTTAGTCGTGCTCTTGCTCAAAATACTGAGGTGCCATTTCCTTCTTTGCCCATTCCTCCTATTCGTTTAGGGGGGCGTTTGATTGCCCGGTTGAACTCATTTTTATCTTAAAAAATGGTATGGGCGGGTGAAATTTCACTCGCCCGACTAAAACTGCATCAAACGGGGTGAAATTCACCCCGTTTAACGCAAAATGGGAGCAGGTGGATTTCCACTCGCTCGAAAGTCCGAGCTCGGACTTTCGAGCGGGTGGAATTTCACCCGCTCGACGTCCTCCCCCCCCCCCCCCCCAGCCCCCGCTCGACACCCTTCCCCCTCATTTCCTCCCTCTGCCCGCAGCTCCTCCTCGCTCGAACAGAAATCACACTATCGCCTTCTCATTATCGCACCAGAGGCCGCTCCCACCGTCGCCGCACTCACCACCACTGCTCCGCTCCTCTGCCAGTGATCTTTCCCCCTTTCTCTCTTTCTCTTTGATGCCCTCGTCTTCTCCCAAATCAGTGCCCTAATCACCGTCGCACAGAAATCGCCTTCTCGCTCGTAGGTTCTATGGCATCTCCCTTTCTCTGTTTCTCCCTTTCTCTCTTGCTCTCTGATGCCCTCCTTTTCTCCCTTTCTCTGTTGCCCTAATATATTCTTTTCTGGCATCTGACCGGCAGGGAAGACAGGGCATCATCCGCCAACGCCACGATCGCCGCTCCTTCGATCCGCCATCGCTGTTGCTATTGCCCTCGTTTTCTCAACTTCTGATATTTCTCAAATCCCCTTTGTTGCGATTTTAGCAGAGCATAAAAGGCTTTGCCGGATGTTGATGGCACTTTATAGTTTATACATTTCCCAGAGATGATGCATTCTCTTTTTCACTTATCTTTGGTTAGTTCCACTAATGCAGGGGATTATATTCCCTTCTCACCATTCATTTCTTACCTACTTGAAATCTACTGAGTGTACTTAGTAGATGAAGTTATAGCACTCCTTGAGCTTGACAGTTCGGCTGGTCTTCCGTTCACACTTTCAATATGAAACAATGTTGGAAACTTGGAAATAAACTGCAAACTGGGTATTATAAGTGAAAAAATCTGAGTATGCCAACTATAAGCAAGAAATTTCAATATAAGTGTTATTTGTATTATATGAGTGTTCATCACTGTGCTGGATGTTATTTTAGTTAATTCTCCATTTTGGATGTTGATGTTATTATATGAGCACGTATGGTTCTCATCTTTTCTCTACGGGCATTGTCAAGTTGACCCAAGAGCACATATGGTTCTCATCTTTTCTCTGTGGGCATTGTCAAGTTGACTACTTGTTACCAATTGCATCACAAATTAACACCATGGTGAAGCCTTTTGTTTATAGGCTGGATTTCCATTACAGTTTATTTAATGTATTTTTCTTTATATACAAATGGGGCTGGATCGATTGCTTGTATGAAAGGGCTGCAAACAACATTGATGGCATCTGTTTATGTATTTTTCCAATATGCAACGACTTTGATGGCGTCTGTTTATGTGACTTCAAAACTCATTCTTACGCCTTACACAGTTACACTTGATCTCATTTGCTGTTTGGTTTCCAATATGCAACGATTTTCAGGTTACAAACAACATTGTGAATAATATCCAGAACGTGTTATTTAAGTCATCACCATGTTAGATGAAATCTTTAAGTCATCTGGATGTGTCAATGGCTTGGATGTTTTTTATTTATTGTTGAGTTGGGTTCTTCTTGAAGGTTGCAATGTTGTCATACAACTTATTTCATTTCTAAAAAAGTCCCCTAAATTTTCTATCCTATGCATCAAACATGGTTAAATTTACCAGGTTAAATTCTTCATTGTGCATCAAACAAGGTTAAAATTACCAGGTTAAATTCTTCCAGTGCATCAAATATGTCCTCAAATCGGAAGAGAGTTAAATTTCATCCTATTTTTTTTTCAAAAAAATTTACCATGGTAAATTTACCACGTTAAATTCTTCCTTGTGCATCAAACGCACCCTTAGAGTCTATTACGGTTCCTTACTCTCATGTTGACAATGATGTCTCCCATTTCTATGATCTACCTCTTCTATATTTCCATCATCACACTACCTCTCATGGTTCTCCTGCCGGCTCCTTTTCAAGAGATAAGTATACATGTTAACCTTGAGACTCTTGAGGATGTTCCTTCTATAGTTGATCATGATTTACTTATTGCACTGAGCAAAGAACAACAATTGTATATTCTTTATCTAATCTCTAAGTTTGTTACTACTAATAGACTTGCAAACATAAGTAGCAGTTTGTTACATCCTTGTCAGTTTCGTTCATTCTTGTTGTCCACCAGTGCCTCTTCTTGACTTCTTTGAGACCTTCTCTCATGTTGCTCGATTGGGAATTATTCATTTTGTTATCTTTGTGGCTGCTTATTATGGGTGGAATTTATATCAGCTTGACGTTAAAAGTGTTTTTCTCTATGGGAACCTTTATGAGATAGTATGCAGCAATCTCCAAGTTTTGAGTGACAAGGGGGAGTGTACCAAGGTGTGCTTATTGAAAACGCTATTTATGGTCTTGAACAAAGCCTATGGTCTTGGTTTCATAAGCTCTTAGAGGTGATGACTAGCTTCTGTTTTCAGTGATCTCACTCATATTACTCTTTGTTCTCTAATAAGAGTGAAAGAGGCATGGTAGCTCTAGTTGTGCATGTGTATAAAATCATTTTAACATGTGATAATGAACAAGAGATTACAAAAACCAAGAAGCATCTACAAAAGCACTTTAATATTAAAGATCTTGGTTCTCTTAGATACTTATTCAGAATGGAAGTGTCGAGGAACAAATAATGAGTTGTTCATTCTCAAAGAAATTATGTACTTGATTTATTGCAAGAAATTGACATGCTTGGAGCAAAACCTTTGAGCATTCCAATGAACCAGGGTCTGTAGATAGTACATCTTATAGGTCGTTGATTGGGAAGCTCCTATATGTGACTGTTACTAGACCGGATATATCCTTGGTCGTTGAGAAGCGTAAACAGTTTATGGACAAGCCTAGGAAAATTCATTGGGAAGCAATCATGATGGTGTTGAGTTTTCTAAAGTTATCTCTAGGGAATCTTCTCTTTTTTCAAAAGGGATATTCTCTAAATATAAAAAGCATACTCCAATGCTGATTTTGCTTGTTTTATTTAGGAAATCTACTACAAGATTCTATGTGTTTGTTAGTAGCAATCTTATACCATGGAGGAGTAAGAAGCAAATGATAGTGGACAGATCTAGTGCAGAGTCATAATATCGAGTTATGGCTCAAACTACTACAAAAATGACATGGATAAGATCTATGCTGGATGGTCTTGGGATTCAAGTAAATTTTCCAATGGAGATGATGTTGATAATAAGGTGGCTACACATTGCTAATAATCATGTTTTTCATAAAATGATGAAGCATATTGAAGTCAACGACCATTACAATTCATGATCTTGTGCAACCAGGAGACATGTCAACCATTTGTGTTACTTTAGAAGACCAAGTTGCAAATATGTTGGCCAAATCTCTTAGATTTGAAGATTTTACTAGATGTTTTATTAATTTAAACATGATAGATATCTATACTCCAGCTTGAGGGAGAGTGTTGGAAAGTAAATCTGTGGTTATTAGCATTTTCTAGAAGATAGTGATGTTCTTATTCCTTTTTATTATTTTTAAGTTCAAGCCTTCTTTAATAATTTCTTTTTAGACTTGGATTAGTTTTGTAATATTTGTAGCTGCTATCCTAATATCTTTTAATGTGAAATTAGTGTTAATTGAAGGCAATTTTTCTCTCTCCAAATCTTTGGTTGCAGCACACCCAATGTAGCTGTGGTCAAGCATAATTATCCATTGCATCAAGGCCTTCAAGGAATTGGATGAGTTGTACATGTATTGTTACTTTGGAAATGTCATTAAAAACAACGGCTGAAAAATAATAAAATGGAGGGCATCCTTATGGCTAATCCCCCTGCAGTTCTTATGGAGATTTATAGTAGAAATACTTTTCTTAGTAACAAAACATCAATGCAGCCAGCAGTGTCAATAAAGCATGCTAGAGAAAACATTGTTGATTTCCTATAAATTGGTAACTTCAATAACAAAAAATCGCACTTCCTATGCTAGAGAATACATCCTTCCACTTGGCCACACAAAAAATTGTACTTCCTATAAATTGGTAACTTCAATAACAAAAAATTGTACTTCCTATGCTAGAGAATACATCCTTCCACTTGCACCCACAAAGCATGCTAGAGAAAACATTGTTGATTTGCTATAAATTGGTAACTTCAATAACAAAAATAAACGTGTGTAATGCAATGATAAATTTTTTTTGTACTCAACAATGACAAGAAATACAGTGTGTAAACATGTTAGGGACAATTGACAATAGAACAAACAAGACCAAACGCCCAGAATGTTTAGAATATCTCACGCAACATTATCAACATTCTAGCAACCACAAGTAAGCACTACTATCAATAACAAAATTGCAAGCAACAAACAAATATGGCTAGCAATGCTTTTGATCACAACAAAAGAAAGTAGAACATCTCACAACAACTAAAACAAACAACATAGTATTAGAGACATACAACTACAATGAAATCATCCATTACTTGATACCTCATTAGACTTCGTGTTATCCATGAGTCTTGCCACCATTTGTTGTCCTCTATGAACATCCTTGGCAACTCCATGGCTTTTCAGCTTTTGGTCTCTCAAATTCATCATCTTCTACCTTCAACTGTGTGCCCTTGTCTTTCTCATCTTACTCATGTTCCTTGTACTCATCTTTTTCATCATCAGGTATGCAACATGTTTCACCATTCTCTTCTTCTTTCATTCTTCTTCTCTTCCCCCACACCTTAGATGCATTTGTTTAACTTTTTTTCCCTATGAAACTCAGGATCACTCTGCAGCTCTCTTTACCCATTCTATAGCTGAATGAAATCTTTTTTGTAGTAGAAATTTCTCCACAAAATGGCATTTGCCTTTTGTTGTTAGTGGCATTTCTTTTGGGGGTTGGAGATTGGTAACCGATTTTGATGGCAAGCACCTTTATAATGCTTGACGAATGAAGCCAGGCCTCTGCTCCCCTAGTTGCATCTAAATATCAAGTGCATGTATAACATGCTTGGTGGCTGATGTCGCCTGAGCAAAGGCCTCTACTCTTTTGACAACATCTCAGCATCCATTAACTGTATGCATTGCTCAATGGATGGTAACTTTTTGGCTGTTGTTGACATCACAAACACCTTTGCTCCTCTGACTATATTTCAATCTCATCTAGTTAACTCCCGACAGGATGTTCATCCACCATCACAACATTTTTCTTGTGCGCTAGCATTAGTTTAATGGCCGAGGATGTGCAAGTAGATGCCAACAAGATTTGCTTCTCCTGATCATAAGGTGGTAGTGGACTACTTTTCGCTAGAGATAGCAAGCACCTCTGCTCTTCTATATACTTTTGAGTCCCATCACATGGTTTTTGGCAAGATATTGATCCATTATCACAACAGGCTCCTCTGAGTGGTTGAAGACTTGCCAACTACTAGTAGCATTTGTTTATACACTGCGGTGCCGAAAATATGCCTACCAAATTTGGGTCCGACTCAGTACTCAACATGTAGGTAAGTTCTTGGTGAAATGTCCGCAACTTTGATTCTTCTATTCTTCAATGGTTTTAAATGATTCTCCATTTAGCAGACCAAAGATGCTTCATCTTCTCCTTGAGACTCCTTGTTGACGTTATTGCAAACAAGCAAATTTTACGTGAGTAGACAAATGAAAATCGTACTAAGTTATGATGAAAATGTCTTCCCAGCATTCATTAGAAACTTCCTATAAGTTTGCCAGAAACGCCCACTAGCCAAATACTCAGTCCGGCTTCTTTCCTTTACATTGTCCAAGTGCTGCTGGTCTGCTCGCTTTCTCAGACAACTGGACAAGGTTGGAGGCTCAATCACCCTGTCAACTATAAAGCAAAACCTGAGCAGGGAGCAGAATCATCCTTGAGCGCTTTTGCGGAGAACTTCAAATCTCACGGTCAGGGTTCGAATTCTAGTCCATTGAGGGACCCACGAAATGACGACGTGTCTTTTATGAATGGCTTCCGGACTCGATTAAAATATGAGATAATCGATCCTGTACGGCCTGCTAGACGTGATTTTGGTTGCAGGGCGGGACCTGAAAAGTTGTGCGAGGAAAACGCATGAAGATTCTCCACTAGCGAAGGAGAGAGCCTTCCTGGGAAGTGCTTCAAGATCTCCAAATTTGCAGATCCATATGCCGTTTACACGATGTCGTTCCTATACTGACCATCCCTCTCGTCTCTCGGGTGATCCAAATTGGCGCCCAAGAAGAACGATTTGATCTCGTCTGTCTTGGCCTCGTAGTCGTCCATGGATAGAATTGCAGTTCCGGGTTTGCTTCGGCGGTTCGACGACCACTATAGGTATCGGCGACAGAGGAGAGTTGGACGTGCCAGTAAGGGTGGCCAATGCTCGGTCTGGATCACTTTGATGGTGGTTTTCTTTCTGCTGTATGCGTCTTTCGTGGGTCCGAAGTTTTGGTTCCGCAGTAAGTATTTTCTCTTTTAGCAATTAAAATTTGGCTCCGTCTGTGATTTCTTGTTTTTGTTCTTCGTTCTCTCCCTTTGGTATTTTGTGTTTTCGTTTCTTATTTGCATTTTCTCTTCGATTTATTTGTGACCCATGTGGTCGCCATTGAAAGAACTCAACATTTTGAGTTTTGACTTGCAGATGCAGCGAATATGGTTGCATATGGTTGCTTTGTTGTGTTTCGTTCTTTATAAGATAGAGAATTTTATTTTTATTTATTTGCGATTGATTTTATATTTCCCTTGTCATGGTTGATTTATTGAAAACTTCAAAATTTTTAGTATTGAAGTAGGAGATTACTGATGGACAAATTTCATAGTTTGTGCATGTATCTACAAGTTTGTTTACGTGCTAGTGCATCATACATGAACGGATAGAGGAGCGGACTGTTGTATATCACAAAAATGAATAATCAATTGGAGGCTCCAAAATTTTAATGCGGAATCTTCTGTTATGTTATTTCAGATATGATTCATTATTTAAACAAGCCATTTCCTGTTCTCATTGTTGAATTTATACAGTTTTGACTAGTTCAATTTTTCCTGCCATCTGTCTGTTTTATTTCTGCTCCCACCAGTTTGTGCTAGAGCCTCTGAAGCAAACAGTATTCTTACCTTCAATGCATAGGTCAATCAAGTACTGGTCCAACCAAGGATGACCTTTGGGTAATTTGATGTTCTACCCTCAGCTAAAGAGATTTGCTTTTTTTTTATTTTTTGTAGCTGAAGTAAAGTAAAATTTCTCTGATGTTGCATTTGTGATAGTTGAATTATGTCTTGGTCTAAAATGTGAAAAATATTTTCTTTTGTGGGATTAGCTGAAAAGAGCTGTTGAGTCCTTTTACTTCAATTCAGGGGAGATGGACTATTCACTGTCAGGAAATATCCAAAAATCCATCACAGGTAATCTCTATCCTAGCAATTAATCTGCTTTCCATTAAAACAGAAATATGTGATCATATTCTTGTTCGCTCATTGAAGACCGCTTAAAAGTGTCGACTCAAACGTCTACTTGCTTTCTTGGTCGAGGTTGAAAATATGTCTCTCTTACTATTCTTATGTGGATGTTGCTGTAGATACTGGTCAAGATTCAGATTCCATAGATACAGCTGCAAGGGGTGAGCTGCAGAAATCAGCAATGATCCTGGTCCAGAATGAAGGAGCTGCGAATGAACATAAAGACAATGCTAATATCATTGAACATGGATCTTACATTATGCAAAAGTTTCCAAGTTTTGGTTCTCAGGTTGAGCATGTTCCCGATAGAGTTTTGGAGGAACAAAATGACCTCAATAAGAGTCCTTTAGAAGAGAGCTTAAGGAATATGGTGAATCAAGCATCTGGATTGAAAGTAAATATAAGTGAGAACACCTCTGGTGGTGGGAGTCTGGGGCATCCTAAAGTCAAACGCCATAGGAATAAATGTGGGTATTATATTTTCCCTCATTGACATATTTGCTGATTAATCTCTTCTTGTCTTTTTTTCTTTTCACTACCCTTGGCTAATATTCTTATTGTTTTTATGTCCTAATCTTTTCTCCTTTTTCTTTTTGATGCTAGAACGAGTACTTTAGCTTGTTTATGTATGATTTACATATTGCTAGCTCATGCCATTACCTGCTTCATGTGTGCTTAATTTTCAAAATTACTCAGATCGACCATTTCTCTTAATATGTTTCTGCTATATATGTTAAAAACCTACCGGATAAGTAAAAGTACATGTGACACAATGTGACACATCGGCTGTTTGATCTTACTACATGAAAATGTGATTTGTTCGAGGCTTGCAAACTCAAAGCATAATCAAAAAATTCCTATGTGTTGATTTTTCTTGTTTGGATTTCTTTGTGATTGGTACCATGACTTAATTTCAGTACAAACTCCAAGTACACATTTCAATTTTTTGGACTGCATATGCTCCTAGCATGCATTTTCAATGTCTTTTTTGCTGCTTTATTGTTTTGGTTGAACTATTCACTCACAATTCTCATTTTTAAATGTATTGTTTTCAGATTTTCCATGTAACATTGGGTTTCTAGATTCAACTGACAGTATAGTTGAACCCAGAGACTTCCAAAATTTCACTCATTTTTCTCTTGAGTATGTTGTGAAAGAGGAAAATCTGTATGGTAATGAACCTAAATTTGGTGGCCACCAGAGCCTCGAGGAAAGAGAGAATACATTTTTTGCTAGAGATCAAACGCTTCACTGTGGATTCGTAAAAGGTCCTGAAGAATCACCAAGCACTGGGTTTGATATAGATGAGAAAGATAAGGAGTACATGAATTCCTGTCAGATTGTTGTATCGTCTTGCATTTTTGGAAACTTTGATTTCTTAAGGCAGCCAGCAAGCAAAAAGGTATACCATAACTACCTTTGGGACTGATCATTGGTTTGAAAATCATAACTGTTGTTGAAATATGTCTAGTTTTGGGCTGGGTTTCCTGTTCTTGGTAAGATCCAACTGTTTGCTGTAAAACCATGTGTTTTTAGTAACAAATGCAGTTCTTTAGAACAGGACTTGTGCTTCTGTTTGTTTCATAGCTTGAGGTATATTTAGTGCTTGGAGGTCTGGTTACCAGTGGTTACTTCCTTTCTTGTTTCTAATCTTATATTAGAATAAACTTCATGTATTTTTTGATGTCTTGAAGAAGTTTTTCTAGAAAATTTACTAGAAAAGCTTACCAGGTTTAAAATGGGGATGTCATTCAAAATAATTGCTGAAAAGTAAAACGTTGCCAGTGAATGGGCTTCAAAAGTGACACTGCAGAAGTGGTAAAAAATAAGCTTCACAAATTATTTGGCTGCCGCAATAATAAAACTTATTAGCTTCAGACTGAGATGTAACACTGAAAAAGCAGAGAAGGCAGACTTAAAATTTCAAAATATAAGTTTATTTTTGCACAATCAAAATTGGAACACATATGCCTGCCTTAACCAGAAAGGAGGAAAACCACAAAAAAGGGAGAAAAAAGGAAAGCACATACCCTTTCCCTTGTGTCCGTTGGGCTTGATCTGTATGCAGACTTTACCATACTGTTGGAGAAAAAGGGGTCATCAAACTACTATATGCAAAGCTGGGTTAATTTGTCAAGAAAACCAAATTGTGAACATGCTTTGGTGAAGAAGATACTATTAGTACTTGGATTCGGGTCTTCACTACAAGAATGGGCAAAGTAGCCACATGCACTTACTGACAATGCAGGAGAAATGTGAGTGTTTTAGATGGTTGCCGACGTTTAAATTTGACATGAGAATAAAGAAAGCATTGTTAGGAATACTACAAGCTATGTCACATAGGTACCGGTATGGGTACGAACCATTTTCAAAAAACTTGGGTGCGGGGGTATGGCAGTACACACACATGCACATATATATATATATGTGTGTGTGTGTGTGTGTGTTATATGTGTGTGTGTGTGTCAAAAAATTTCAAACAGAATAACACATTCACACATATATATATCAAAAAATTACAAATAGAATAACATATTTATAAATCATGATCCAAAATTTATCAGTCTTGATTCTCAAATACATCAACTTTTTTGATTCTCATTCTCTTCAGTCGCATAATTAACATACAAAATACATCAACTTTCTTGAATCTCATTCTCCTCAGTCACATCATCAAGATTAGAAGGAGCAACAGGTTCTGTAAGGTCCATATTAAGAGCATGCAAATCATGTTCCCCTTCAAGGTCCACGTCAATGTCCTCTGGATTAACATCCCAATACTTGGATGATCCTGAACTGCAAGTCGCCACAAAATCAAAATATGATTTAACTTTTAAGTTAATATTAACTTTAAACAACCAACATAATATACAAATGTAATTATGTATACATACCAAAGATACAAAAAGAAAGAAATACCTGTAAGCATCTGAAGTACGTGAAAGCAAGCGTAGGTTGGACTGGACATAAACTAAATCTTTTGCTCGCTCATTGGTTAGCTTATTTCTCTTGATATTGTGAATTTGAGAATAAGTGCTCCAATTTCTTTCACAACATGAAGAGGTTGCAGGTTGAGATAATAATTTCAACGCAAGTTGCTGGAGATTTGTTGTCGCTGCTCCAAAACATAACCACCAATTAACAGGATCTTCTTCATCTCTTGCCATTGTAGCTTGTACTGAATCACTTCTTCCACCAGAGAAGCTCGCAAACTCACTATTTATTATCTTCAACCGATGAGAATCAGAATATAGTCTTCCCAAACATATCTCCCTATTTTTTGATATTTCTGGATTTCGATTAGGAGGAACATGACCAGTACCTCCTGCCAACCATGTTTGTCCATAATATTTGGGATTTAAGGAGTGTGCCACATAATGCAAAGGGTTATTGCTTCTATTCCATCTTCTTACTAAAATTTTATGCACATGATCGAAAAACTCAGAATCATCAAGTGCAACATTCTTCTTCTCCTGTCTAAGAATGATGTTTTGAATTTTTTCAATCATGTTATCCCACATATCATAAACTCTATGAAGCATGGGTCCTTCTTTGTCAACTTCTCTCAACATCTGCCAAATAGGCTCTTTAAACTGTAGAAAATATGAAATCTTATCCCACCATTCATCTTCTAAAATACATTTTTTAATTTGTTGAGCCTTCACAATGTCATCACTCCAGTAAAACTCCCAATCATTGTCAGTCACCATAAGTGTTAATGTATGTTTCACCTGTTTTATTCTTTTTATCATTACAATAATGGATGCAAAACGAGTCTCTGCTACCTTCAACAATTTCAAATCAGAATGCCTATTAAATATAGCAAGAGCATTGTTGTGGTTTACAACAAAATTTCTGATGTTTCTAACATCATGCTCAAGCTCCTCAATCCAAGAACATAATATACCAGCATTTGTATCATCATTTGATGGGTTGCAAATACTTTTAAGTGTTAGATTTATATTGTGTGCCACACAAGGAGTCCAGAATATGTGACTATACTTGGGATCACTTGCCAAATTCATCTCTGCTCGTTGGCAAACTGGAGCATTATAAGTAATAATTTGCACAACATTATCTTCACCCACTTCTTTGATGACTTCTATAAATAACCCTTTTAAATATTCATCATCTTTATACTCCCCAGATGCATCAACACATTTCAAGAAGATTGGTCCATCAAGCGAATAAGCAATAAAATTGATCAGTAGCCGTCTTTGTATATCAGTCCACCCGTCGGAAACAATGGATACTCCATATTGTTTCCATGAAAATTTCTTCTTTTCTAATAATTTTTCGATGTTTGCCTTCTCTTATGCAAGAATTCTCAACTTTTCTGAACTCGAGGGTACATAACCACTCAAACTGCAATTAGCCAAACCTGTAACAACATCTTTCCAATAAGGACTTCTGGCTATATTAAAAGGAAGTGAACTTGCAAAAAAAAACCTTCCGATTCTTCTATCCATCTCTGCCCTTCCCATAGTTTTGAATACTTGTTCTAATTTTTTGGTATCCCTGCTTGCCATGTTCATTTTTCTTTTCTTTGAAGCATCTTCACCTTCCTCAATAGCATAAATAGGAACAGATAGTTCACTTGACTGGGCTGAAGATTTGTTCGTCTTAGCTGCATCGTGTTCTTTTTTTATCTGCTTCATCGATTCTTTGCTAACTTTTTGACATGGTCGAATTCCAAAACATGGGATATGCAATAAATGTGCCTTGCAACGTGTATAAGAGCCAGTGAACGTCTTATTACAAAAATTGCAAGAAAATATTATATTCCCACCGCCACCTGGTGCTTTTCCAAGTTTTTTCACATACCGCCAAAGAGGCTGAGATGGATTATCCAAGCCTAATGCTGTGGTATTAACACTACTACTGCTGCTTGCCATATTTCCACTTCCACTCGTAGGCATCGTTTCTTTTCCCTTATCAGCCATTACAACTTATATGAAAAGCACCTAACAAGAGCTGCAAAGACGCACACAAAAAAGAACACGATGACCATCAGTCACTAAACTTCCCCAAACTGTCAAGATTTTTACAGAATCAGTCACTAAACTTCCCCAAACAGTCACGATTTTTACAAAATAACTTTGGCAAAGACTTCCCCAAAATCGAACACGCTGTAAATAACGCAAAAAAAAAAAAAAAAATTTCTATTGAACATGCTGTAAATAACACGCATAGAAGAACAAACGATGTGAAAAACTGATGCATATGAGAACAAATGATGAAAAACTGATGAGGCGCACAACACATGATCAACGATGAAAAAATTATGAAAAACGTAACTACGAGATCTAAGAAATGAAGAGGCGCACAACATATAATCAACGATGAGGAGGAGACAGAGTCATAACCATCGAGAGGGAAGGAACAAAGAGGAGGTAGGGAGGAGGACAGGAAATAGAAGAAATCGGCAAAATCGAAGCTAATACCGTCCACAGTCACTGCCGTTCGTCCACCGGTCGTCGCTGGTCACCGCCGTTCGTCCACCCAAGTCGCCGGTCATCGAACGCCGTCGCCGGTCGCCGCCGTTCGTCCACCCAAGTCGCCGGTCGCCCCAAATGCAGCGTTTGTGAAATGGGTGTGAGGAAGAAAATCTCGAGGGTTTAGGGCTTCAATCAATCAATTTAACGTTAGATTAGTTTTAAAAGTTAAAAACTTAAAATCGTTAATTTCAAAATTGGACATCTTTGGACTTGGTCAAGGTTGACCTTGACCGAGTCCGAAAATGGACCAATTTGAACCCGGGTACGTTGACCGTACCCGGTACCGCATTGACCGAATTAGTGCCGCACCGGTAGCCGTACTGGTACCGTGCGGGTACTCCTCCTTAGGAGGAGTACCCGTGTGACATAGACTACAAGTAAGAATATGATTACAGTTTCATCAATCATGGAAAAAATGAAATGTGAATGCTAAGCTAGCAATGGTAGCTGGTATTTCTGAGATGGACCAAAATATTTATTTCCCTGTGCCCTTTTATTTCTCTCAGTATTGACCCACTTTATTTTGTCCTCCATTTCCATCCATAAGCTACAACCAAAGGCACTTGGACTGAAGGAATAAAACCAATGCCTAAAATATTTTTGAAGTAGAGCCTGTTAGAGAAAAGAGTATAATCCACTAAGCCACTCTTTCCTAGTCCACAGAACAAGGTTCTGACATGCCCCCAGCAATAATAACAGGAAAATAATTGCAATTTTGGTCTATGATTGATTCAAGTATTAAATGGGTCACACACACCATTAGATCAGCTAGTGGCAAGCAGAGTTGATTTATACAAAATTGAGGACCTCATTTTTGGTTTACCTGCAAGTGCAGCAAGGGTAACTCCTTCCTAAGGACATAACTTAGTATAAAAAGGTCTGGTTGTGTCACAAGGTGGGGTTCAGTATATCCAATTGTGACACAAGAAGCTCACGCTCCAAGTAATGCATCTCCATTATCAAGCTCAAGGGCAGGGTATGCCAAGCTGGAAAATTGGTTTCTTCAGGAGGGCCTCATTATGGGCATAAAACATGTACAGAATAGGGCAAAAACTCGAAAGTTGTCAATAGGTGGTTGGTTACTCATGAAGTGAACCCAAATAGCATGGGTGCTGACCTGAACCTTATCTCAGTAACATGTGACTACGTTTGGTCTATGATTTTTTATCAGCATCCTACCTAACCCTTTCTGTTTGCGATGCTTCTTATTTAGAAGCAACATTTCTTACCTTGTAGAAACTGGAAGGTCCTGATTGATGGAATTGAACCCATGTGGATGAGCTGTTTGGGACCAAACAGGCTGATATAAATTAGTGAATCCTCATGTGGTTAGTGGTTAGCACACTATAAAGTGTAAAGTCACTGCACTTTACATTTTTTCCTTTAAGATGTTACAGGAGTCACAAATTGGATTTGATTTCTAGCTTAGTGACTGGAGTCTATTCTAGATTTTGTAATAGGGTCTGACCTTTCCTACATGCCAACATACACATATGCGCAAAAAGTGCATGGGGATCGACCTGCCTTAGAAGTTTCAAGGTGCTGGTTTGATGTGTTAGAGAATACTGAAAGAGAGTACTGAACATGAACTGAGCTGGGGGGAGCCACGATTTTTTCTTAGAGGGACAAAATATGAGATTTCTTAAATTTTTGGGCTAATTATATTTTTTCAAAATTTTGACAAGGGGAAAATTCAAATTTTTGAAAAAATTACCATGTAAAATGTTATTTTTCAAAATTTTGGGGATGGCCACAGCCTCTGCCATCCCCCCTGTCTCTGCCCTGGGAGTGAGTAAATATCCAAACAAATGAAAATGATCACTAAATTGATGTAAATGTCTTGTGTTCCTGCAACTAATATTGCTGTATGCAGTTCTGCTTTCCGAAGCCTGCTTTCTTTGCCTTTATTGATTGCCCATTAAGTATTTTTGAAGAGCTTCTATGTTATTTGCGAGACAAGTAGAAATTATAACTTCACATCTTTACAAATATTCCCTCAAGAACAAATTACACAATAACAATGTAAAAGAGAAACAATGAAAAATAAATAATACAAATACGATATACTTGGATTTAAGAAACTGTACCTGGTTCTTTTCACCCATGAACTCAGACCCAACCTATGGATTTGGTTCTCACCATTTTTCTATCCCTTGTACAATTATTTCTAGTAGGTTCGAGCTCAACGATTTTCTCCCTTTCCCTTTTGTATATAAATAGGGTTTTTATAGACACTTTTCTTGAATGCTTCCTAATTCCTTTAACATCAATAAAATTGTTAGAAACATCTTTTCATTTGGAATATGCTTATTTTATCCTTAATTTTTGTTTATAATTCTGTTTGGCATACTTTTATGTTACATTCATGTAGAGAGTGTGGGTTCAAGTGGTTATCAATTATCATATTTATGTCTGTTGAGGAGGAGATTTGGAGAGAGAGAAAAGAAAATGAATTTGTTTGCCCTAATCCCACAATAAATAGGATTAGGGGGCACACAATTATAAAAACAGTCCAAGTTGGTGCCCGTCTAATTTGACAAACGATCCATACGACAAAGGATTAACAAAGGCTTTGTAATCTGCTATGATATCAGGTTTACTGTCTCCTCCAAAATCCTTGTCTTTCACCATAGAGCCCAAGCCAACAGGAAAGATCAGCCAAGCCAAGCCAACAGGAAAGATCAGCCATCAATATAAGAGAGATATGTGCAATCCACAGCACCAGACAAGCAACCAAGTCAACCCACGTCCTGAGATCAGTTCTGAACTAGAAACCCAGCATGATCTGGTCTAAACCACCAACGGCAGATCACTAACCAAAACAACCACAGAATAATTAAAGTAGAGCTTCAAATCTAATTTCAAGACAGAAACTAGAAACCCAGCATGATCTGGTCTAATCCACCAACGGCAGATCACTAACCAAAACAACTACAGAACAATTAAGTAGAGCTTCAAATCTAATTGGAAGACAGAAATCTAGCAAAATTTGGATTCAATTGCCGAAGTATGCAGCCACAAAAATAATGAATCGTAGACTCAAATTTGACTATAAACTTGAGTCTGATAATCACAGCCAGACAAAAGAAATTGTCCTCCAACGTTAACAGTAGAAAATACCAAACTGCATGGAGGCAACCCATGTAATCAACAGAAAATACGAAATCTGAGACCTAAAACATCCTATGAAAATGCTAATAAACTCACGACACTAAACTATTTACCAGAACCCCTTGAAACAACTCTCAACAAGGTCTACATACATCCAGACTTACCTAGGTCCTAGTCAATTTTTACCACTATTTTCCAGTTTAACTGATGAGGTCTTAGATCAACTCCAATCCACGGTAGTTCAGACGGCCCAGCATAGACGAGTAAATTCAAGCATAGGTCCACCCAAAAAAATTCTACAAGCTAGCATCCCTGAGCTACAATATTTTATTTTTTGTCTAAATAGATTTTTACAAATTTTCATTTTTAGGATTGTCCACATCGACACTCCCATCCTTGCCTCATTGCACATGGTATGGATACAGGTGCTGCTGGTATGGGCACAAGTGCGGAGTACTTTAAAAAACTTGGTACAGTGACACAGTAGAGTGTGTGTGTGTGTGTATATATAGATATATATAACAAGATTTTTAAGCAAATAAACACATAAATTCATTGTTTTGCATTTATAAAACATATATTACTGAATAAAAATGTTAAAATAGATTAAACAAATATAAAAATTACAAAAAACTTACCAAAAAAATATCAAAATTAAGTTTGCCGTGTCCAAGCAATGCCTTGTACCAGCACCAGTGTCATTGTCTTGGAAGAAAAAAAATTCCCAGTTGGCAAGTTTATTTTCATGCACTAATTGAAACACTTGAGTACAAAACAAAGAAGGATTTTTCAATAGTAATAAAGCAGGTATAACTTTGCCACTTGCCTTAAAGTCATGGATTACTTTGGAAGAAATGCTACATGAATCTTGGTTCCTCCTCTTTTTTCAGCTGTATGGTATTTGATTTGGTTGTGCATCGGTTTCAAACTAATAAAAGTGACAATTGGTTTTCAGATTACAAAGCGGTCAAGGGAGAATGTTTGCTTTGTTATGTTTGTGGATGAGTTAACAATGAAAAGATTGTATGTGGAGGAACTTGCTGTGGATGAAAGAGGATATATTGGCTTATGGAAAATTGTTATTGTAAAGAACTTGCCATACACAGATTTACGCAAGGCAGGAAAAGTTCCAAAGTTCTTGTCACACCGGCTTTTCCCAGCATCTAGGTAACTTCTGTAATTGTTAACCTGCTTCCCACCTGTTTCATCTTTTGAATAATGCATTCTGTGGTTTTCCAAAGTGCAATAATTGTTTGGAACTTTCTGTTTGTACTACTGAAAAAACAGCACAGAAATCTGACAGATGGCAATCATGTTACATTTAAGTTATTTTTGGTTCTTCAAGCACTATAGTTGACTGGTGTATCATATCCCATGTGGGTGCAGCAAGTTGGCTGCCGTACTTATGTATACCATGGGTGCTGCTGTTAATATTTGATGGCTGTCATACTTTTTATTCTAAGTTCAAGTATATATGTCTTGGCTTTCAAGCACATTAAGTGATATTTCTTAACAAATCCAACTGTATAAGTGGATGAAAAATCTTGAAAATTATTTGATTAAAAAAATCTTGAAAATTATTTGATTAAAAAAAATCTTGGAACATCAGATCAGTCAGATATAAGGTTTCTAGGATCAGTGGTCTTGGTTTTGTTTGCTCATAAAAATTCTGATCTAGGGAACAAATTTCCATGAAATTGTTGAATTTTTATATTTTAGGTATTTTGTCTCCATCTGTACAGTCAGATTTACGAAAACAGCTTAAAGCACTGGAGTCATACGTAGGGGCATATTTGGGGAGTTATAATCTGAGGAGCCTATATGAATAATATCTGTCTCAGTGTGTGTTTGTGTGTCTATATATATATATATATGAAGCTCTTTTGAAGGTAAACCTCTGCACTTGTATGTACTCCCTTTCTCTCTCTCTCTCTCTCTCTCTCTCTCTCTCTCTCTGTGTGTGTGTGTGTGTGTGTGTGTGTGTGTGTGTCTCTACATACACACACACACACAGATCACCTGCTTCATATTTCAGATAATACAATATATTATGATTTTTGACGCGCAAGGGTGATTTGAGCCTTTCTATTCTTATTACTCGTTGAATAGTGGAAAATATCTGATACATGGCTGTGGTGTTGCATTCATTAAATTACTTTTGGATCTTCAAGCACTGCGGTCAAATGATTGTAATGCAGTACAGTAGTCTCTCTTTCTCTCTCTCTCTCTCTCGCGTGTTTGTGTGTGACTCTAGCTTATGAACTCTCATTACTCACATCAGCATATACAAATTTTCAATGTGCAATGAAAAGGAAGAATAAAATGGAGAAAACCTGTTGTGTATAGGTATTCATTCAGTCGCAGTTCCTCATGAACTTGAACAGGCCCTAAAAGTTAGGGACTTGTGAAAAAGTGTAGGAACATTTCAAGGCCATAAAAGGCACATTTAGTTGGCTGACCAGAGTTTTTTGTGCTTCAACATGGACACTATAATGGGTAGTAGCTGAAAGGGGTGGACAGTGAGAAGCGTGCTGAATTTTGTGACATTTCTACCATTCACAATTTTTTTCATTTCTTTGCATGCCATGTTGCAAAACCATTTGTTGCACTTGCTTGTAGGTTTGCCAAAACCCTTGGTAACCCACTAAAGTTGAATGTTGAAGGATAACCAATTATAATCATGATTTCCATGTTTCAAAATGTCTGGGGATCTCCAAGTGACAGTCAAATCCACATTATGCGTGATGAAGGAACAGGGGAAAAGATGGAGTAAACTCTGTGATGTGGAGATCCGGCTGTGTATCATGGAAGGGATCCACATTTTTGTACATAATTAGTAATCTCCTGGTTAGTCAATGAGGGCTTGTCTTAGTGGCTACTTCACATAGTGGCTACTTCACATTGTGTGATTTGTCTTGGCTGATAAATCCAATTGATATCACCTGAAGCACATAGTACTCCTAGGAAACTGTGAAAAACCAACTCAACTTATTTTCATTATCAAAATCCATGATGGTTGGACCCCAGCTCTTCTTTATCCAACTTTGTCATACAAGACAGTAGCACAAAATCATTTGATAGTATGTCCATCATCAACTTTTATAGTGACAGCTTCAAGGATCTAAAATAAAAGAAAAGAATGATCTGATCCACTCTTTGACTAAGACGTAGGTGACAAACAGCGACTCTTGTGTGCTGAATAATTCCTGCATCAAGTCCTTTGCCACTATGTCACCAAGGTGCGGGGTGCAGGTGCTGGCGCGACACATTTCAAAAAATTTAGGTGCAGCGGTGCGGCGAGAGTATTTATTATTATTATTATTATTAATTTATTGTAATAATAATAATATGTATATAATATATAATTATATATAACAAAAAATTGTCATAAACCACAAAATTATTAAATAACAAGATCAAAATTGCAATTTGCTAATCATGATATAATTATCAATCATCAGCTCAACATCAACAAGAAATATACTCTAGTTTTGAGTTCACAAAATCACAGTTCATACAGTCAATACATCATAGTTCATACATCATTACATATTACATCATCAATCAGAGTTGTGTTCCACTTCCACTTCCACCAATATCTTGATTTTTTTCAATGCTTTCAACGATATCATCATCATTGAACGCCTCAGAAGGAATAACAGGTTCAGAAAAATCCATGTTAGCAATATATAAATTGCGTTCTCCATCGAAATCAAATTCATCGGGATTTACATCCCAATATTGAGATGATCCACAACTGCACGTTATTATAAAACGAAAGTTAAACAATAAAAAATATTGACCATAAAAATATAAGAAATCTAACACAACATAAGAAATTGAGCGAAGCAAAACAACATAATAAAGAAATACCTGTATTCTTTTTCTTTTCTTAAAAGAAGACGCAAATTAGAATGCACATAAACCGAGTCCTCTACACGTTGGCTAGTGAGCTTATTCCTTTTAATCTATGATACACGGGTATGCCTCCAAAGGAGGCGTACCCTATTGGTACCGGTATGACACCGGTACCGGTACGGGCCTGGGTACGGTTCTGGTACGCGTTGGCCGAACCGAGTACGGTCAACGTACCGGAGGCCGTATCCGTCCAAAATTGGACACGGTCAACATTGATCGAGTCCAATTTTGTCCATTTTTTTTAAATGTTTATTTCATTTTAACGTTAAAAATCATTTTGACGTTAAAAAAAAAGTAAAACGAAACCCTTTCGTTTTTGTCTTACGACCCTTTACCTCTCGTCTCTCTCCGGCAACGAAGCAGCGGTGACAGGCGACGGCAGGGCGGAACGGCGACGGCAGCGGCGACGGCAGGAGGTGACTGTGACGTTGTTTTTTTCATTTTTTGTTTTCATTTTCATCGGCTCCACCCCTGCCTTCGCCGTCGGCGACGAGCAACAACGGGTTGTGTGTGCAAAAAACTCATCGCCTGAAAGTGAAAACCCATCACCCCTCCCTCTAGCTCGCCCTTTCTCTACCCGAGAGGGTTTCAAATCTCTCTCCCTCTCTACCCGAGAGGCTAGCCGACGATTTATAGCCTAGCCGCTTCCTCATGTGTTTTGTAAGTTTATTTGTATGTGTCAATGTGATTTGCAGCTTTTTTGTGTGTTTTCATAATAAACTTGATCTTCTTCCTGGTAAGCCAGAGATTCAGAGAATATAATAGAGGCCTCCTTTTCATTCTTCACTGTCTTAGAATATGAGGCCTTTTCATTCTTCACTGCCTTAGAATATTGTTGAATGTGGATTGCATTTGCCGGCAGGGCATGTGAATGAGTGTTGCACTCATGCCGTTGTACTGAATGAGTGCTGCATGTAGAGCCGTTGTACTGTGATATATCGTTTCATGAGAGGATTCATCTATTTCGAATGATCCCTGTTTTTATTGGTTATGTGTTGCAGTTGCAGCTCAATTGCTAGATTCTGTTCAGACATAAGTTGTAATGGCTGATAAAGGAAAAGAAATACTGCCTCCTACAGGAAGTGGGAATGTAGAAAGTAGCAGTAGTAGTGTTAATACCACTGCATTAGAGAAGGATAATCCACAACAGCCTCTTTGGTGCTATGTGAAAAAAATAGGAAAAGGACCAGGTGGTGGTGGGAATGTAATGTTTTCTTGCAACTTTTGTGAAATGATGTTCACGGGCTCTTCTACACGTTGCAAGGCACATTTGTTGCATATCGGAGGCGTTGGAATTAGACCATGCTCAAAACTTACCAACGAGGAGATTAAGATATTCAAAAAAGAACAAGATGCAGCTGAGACGAAGAAATCTTCATCCAGATCAAGTATGTCTGTTCCTCTTTATGCTACTGAAGGAGGTGAAGATCCTTCAAAGAAAAGAAAAACATTAGCACAATCATTCAATAATATGGGAAGGGCAGAGATGGATAGAAGGATCAGAAGCTGACATGTTTGTATAATTGTATGTTAATTACTTCCATACTGTGTTTTGGACCATGATTTTATTCTGTTTGCAATTTTTTGATATATATGTGTGAATATGTTATTTTGTTTGAAATTTTTTGATATATATATATTTATATATATATATATGTCCGTGTGTGTACGGTCGTACCCCCGTACCCAAATTTTTTGAAAATGGTCCGTACCCGTACCCGCACTCGTACCCGTACCTATGTGACATAGCTTTTAATGTTGTGTATATGACCATATATGCTCCAATTTTTTTCACAACATGATGATGTAACAGGTTGTGATAGTAATCTCAAAGCAAGTTTATGAAGCACGGACATTTCTGATCCATAGGACACCCACCAATTAAAAGGACTCATGTCATCATCTTCTCTTGTTGCTGCTGTGCCTTCTGAACTAAAATTTCCTAAAAAAAAACTTGTTATATTCACAAATTGTTTGTCTTTTGGTATAAGAATCTGTAAAAAGTCTGTCCATACATGACATTCTTTGAGTGTTTAACTCATTATCTAAATTTGGAGTAACATGTCCAGAAGCTCCTTCAATCCATTTTTTAGTGTAACATTTGAGATTTAAAGAATGTGCCATGCAATGCAAGGGATCAACTAATATTGTACTTATGCGATCAAAGAACTCTGAATTATCAAATACAATGTCTTTTTTTTTCTTTCTTAAAAACTATACGCCGAATTTGTTCAATCATATCTTTCCACATTGCGTAAACTTTATGAAGCATAGGTTCATCTTTATCAACAGCTCTCAACATGCACCAAATTGGCTCTGTGAAATCCTATGCAATTTTATCCAACCATTTATCTTCAACAATAAGGTTTTTAATACTTTGAGCTTTAGCCTCATCTTCAACCCGATAAAAGCTCCACTCTCTACTAAACATCATTTGAATAAGTGCAAATCGCACTCTTTGAATTCTTTTCAACATGACAATTATTGAAGCGAATCATGTCTCTGCAACCTTTAACAATCTCAAATCAGAATAATTACTAAAATGAGACAATGCATGTTGGTGATTAACGATGAAATTTCTAATATTTCTTGCATCTTTTTCAATCTCTTGAATCCATGGGAATAGCTCATGTTCTTTGGGATCTACATCTTCACTTGGAGGATTGCATATGTCCTTCAGTGCTAAATTCAAAGTATGTGCAACACATGGAGTCCAAAAAATATGTGAAAAATCATACCTCAAACTAAGTCCAACACTTTTGCATACAACAACATTATCTGTAATGAGCTGCACCACTTTTTTAGGACCAACCTCCTTGATGGCTTCTACAAATAATTGCTTCAAATATCCAGCATCTTTATATTCTCCATATGCATCAACTGCCTTCAAAAATATTGGTTCATCACGTGCAATGACAATGAAATTAATTAGTGGACGTCTTTGCATATCTGTTCACCCATCAAAAACAATTGATACCCCAGTCGTGTTCCATTTTAACTTTTTTCTTTCTAAACTTTGCTCAACCTCGTTTTTTTCATTCTGAAGAAGTGATGTGTGCAACCTTTCTGAACAGGTAGGTATATATCCTGATAATTTGCTATTTGCAAGCATAGTACAAGCCTTCTTCCAATATGGATTTCTAGCTATATTGAAAGGAATGCAGTTAGAATAGAAAAACTTAGCAATCACTTTATTTATTTCTGCCCTTCTACAAGAATCAAAACATGTCTCTATAGTCTTTTTTTTTCTATTAGAACTCTTAGGATTTGTCACAATAATACTTGTTTTCTTCTTGTTGTGGATTGCATCAGCACGATCTTGCAACCTCTTGAACTTTCGAGCTTTTTCTATAGAAACAATTTTACATCCTCGAATTCCATGACCTGACAACTTCAATAAATGTGCCTTAATTCTTGTGTAAGATCCTACAAATGTACCTTGACAATATTTGCATACAAAATGCACATTTCCACCGCCACTGCCTACACCTTTAGTGACCGCTTTCATTTCTTTCCATAGTGGTTGTTTTTTAGATGCATATGCTTCACCAGGTAGTGTAGAAGACTTTGAAACATCACCTTCATCCACATTCACACTAGATGAAGAACCTATTGCAGGAGAATCTGAAACAACTTCTTTTCCTTTCCTTCTATTTGCCATCTTTTATGGTTTATCTAGTGTTGACCAGCTCTTGCACTGTTGCACAGGTAGAACATCGAACAATGAGCTTTAATTTTAAAACTATCTATGGATATGTAACAATAATTGCAAAAATTCAAGTGACATTCAGATTGAATAAATGACAAGAGGTAAACAAGTGAGAGAATTTTATAAGGCATTGATAAGGTCACGTTCCAGCAATTTATAACTTTTAGAACGTGCATTTGAGTATTCAAACCAAAAAGAATTCAATATTCAGTAGAAGTATTCAATATTCTACTGTTACCAATGCATTGATAAGGCATTCATAAGCTCTCGTTCTGACTATTTGAACTTCATGTAGAACAGTAGAACTATTCAATATTCATACACAAGATTTTAGAAATCACACGCATTCTTCTCTGTTCTTTTGAATCTTTTCTTTAAAAAATAGGAAACTGCACATCACATAATGCATGGTCAATATATCAGGTGAAATCAATAGTTTAAGTTATTTAACGTTCCAAGCATGTAGAACAAAGCATGTAGCTTGGGTAGATTTTTAATAAATAAGTTGCAAAATAAATGCCAAACATCTACCATAAAATTAGATGGAAGAGCTTGACCATTGAACTGTCATATAACCAATAGAACCAAGGCATAGGACATTTACCACCAAGCTGAGATAGTATCAGCCTATCAGGAAACCAAATCTTAACATTAAGCACCAATCAAGCATAAGGAGAGCTAGCATTTTGATCAACCACCACATCATGCATATGTTCACCCCAAGTGCCAATGACATAAGAATAACAGGGAAAAAAAAAACAGAATAGCAAAGAGAGAATCATCTGATAAAGAATAGAATATAAATTATAAAGCAGATATCCAGGTTCTATAAAGTATCATTAGACTGGCAAGGAAGATAACTTCCCACTAGTCCCAAAAGGGATATATATTTAACTAACGTGCATCATAGTTGTTTCTGTCATAATCAATTTTGCGCGAGTTCAAGAAGGCATCAGCCATTCCAGACATTGTAAGCTAAATGAAAATCTCCTTGATGAAGCAAATAAATTTATTAGCAAAACAGCGTGGCTTTGGAAACAAAGATTGGTCTGCCATGGCATGGAAATAATTAAGGAATCAAACAATAAAAAAATCAGAACCACTGTAATACAAGCAAACAAAGGACGGAATGAAAGGATTAGCAGCTTGCCTTGAAATTTTGAGCGATCTCATGAACAAGCCTCTAGAAAGGAAGCTTGCGAATCAGCAGCTCGGTACTCTTCTGGACCTATGGTACTTGCAAATTTCTCTGGAAACAAGAAAGTAGAGGTAAGGAGACAACACAACATACACCAGTCGCCAAGACATGCGAAGAGTTTGTGGATTAGAAAACAGAGAACGGGGGAGACTGCACATACCGAAGAGCAACGGTTCTAGGACGATAACGGTGAGGCTTCTTCACTCCAACTGTGGTTGGGGCAGACTTCCTGGCTGCCTGTAGACCATCTCAAAGAGCATAAGGACCAAAGCAAACACATTGAGCCCATAAACTGAGAGAAAACAGGGGCATTGAAAGAGGGTTGAGGAAGAAGACGAAATAGGGAAAACAGTGGAGGGAGACAGACGGCTGGAGAAAACGAAAATCTGAAATAAACCCTTACAGAGTAGCTACCTGAACTAATTTGATGCTGCCGGAAGAGACGATCGCAGCCGACGCTGGTCGCCGGACGGAGAGGAAGCTACCGTTGGTGGAAGGGACGATCGCAGGAGAGATAGAGAAGGAGTTAGCAAAGGGGCGACAGTCGTGCCCGATAGGTTTTGTTGAAAATTTAAAAAAACCCCCAAAAAATGGACCAAAATAGATAGACTCATCGACAAAGGGGCGACAGTCGGGTGCGGCTGACCGCACCTGACTCACCGTTGACAGTCTTGGGTACGAATCAGGGTCGCACCTGCACCCGCGTCGCGTCGACGCGGGTGCGACTTCAATTTAGGCGCACCCTGGTATCATAGCTTTGCCATTAACTAATCTTTCTTGAGCAGCCTTTTGGGCATCTTCATGTTTCTGTTACATGTAGGACCTTCTATGTTGATGCTGCTTGAATAATGATACTTATATTCCAATAAGGATCCTGTCGGATGCACTTCACCCATTGATAAGGAAAAACCAATGTGATCGTCCTGTGGGATTGGATGTTGAATTCCTTATCCTGATAAAAAGGAAATAATTCACTATTTTATATCAATATCATTTCCTTGACATCGCGAGGAATGTAAACAAATTGGATGTCTCTGTTATTTGTAGAATCATTGATGGTTGTTTCTTTTTTAGTTTGTAATTTTTTTCTAGTTTTATGTTGATGATTTTCTGAATCATTCAGGTATTCAATATGGATTGATAGCAAACTGCGGCTTCATGCTGATCCACTGTTAATCCTTGAACATTTTTTGTGGCGAAAAGGAGCAGAATATGCTATTTCAAACCATTATGATAGACATTGTGTCTGGGAAGAGGTGCTTCAAAACAAAAGATTGAACAAGTACAATCACAGGGCCATTGATGAGCAATTTCTTTTTTATCAGTTTGATGGTCTCAGGAAATTTAATGAATCAAATGAAAATAATGTTCTTCCAAGCTGTAAGTATCTCGTGCTTTCGTCTCCAGTCCACGCAGAAAATTTTAGTGTACACATGGCAGTGGCAAACTGTGGTTCTTCAAAACTATGCAAGTCTTAGTATCAGACAAATGCCAAAAAGTTGGACATGACAAGCCTTGGGATAACTATATATATATATATAACATGTCTCCTTTTGGGGCTGGTTTTTCACCCACCCCTCCTTGGTATTTCCCTATCCTAGGTTGGGGAGGATCGTTATGGGTAAGGAAAAGGGAAAAAGGAAAAGGAGAGAGAAAAGCATGTGACATAAAAGAGGGGGTGGAAAAACCAGTCTTGGAACCCCCAAGTAGGACTAGTCAAAACGACTCCCCTCCTCACTCCCCCGTGACACACACACACACACACACACACACACACACACACACACACACATATATATATACACAGAGAGAGAGAGAGAGAAAGAGAGAGAGAGAATGTGGCTGCTTACATAGCCTGTTCAGCCGAGATGTTCTCGGCAACTGTGGGCCATCGACACGGATGGGCCAATTTTTAAAGAAAAAAAAAACAAAAGAAACGAGCATCAGGCAGATGATTGATGCTCTGGGTTGCAGCTGCGACCCTCCACTCGCCCACAGATGGTTTGCTAGCAGTGGTGGACCACCAACGGCGAGGGGGAAGCAACCACTTTTCCCTTTCTTCTCGTTTTTGTATTTTTTTAATTGACTCGCAAGTGGATGGGCCAGCGGCAGCCCCTGCCTTAAAAAGAAAAAGAAAACAAAATTGCTTTTACAAGCCATTTTCAAATGCAGGGAGAATAGATAGAGATCTGACCAATCTGTCAAATAAGCTGTTGCACCTGAGTCAGATGTGAGTGCACCATGAGTGCAGCTGCTAATACTTGAGCATTAATATGCTTTTATGCACGTACACCCCTAAGTTTTGTTTTGTTTTCTGCCGCCTAAGTCACATTGGTACTTCAATAAAGTCTACGTACCCATGTCTCCGTACCCGTACCCACATGGGTACTTGGACATACTTGGGTACTTTTTAGATCCAAAGCGATCCAAACTGCTTAATATTACGTGATTTAATTTTTTTCAAGTCAGTTTTCATTATGTTTTTACAATTATTGTTCATTAACATGTAATGTTTGTATTTAAATTCACTTGTTTATTTACATGTTGCTTTCATTTTGATTTTATATTATGTTGTGTATATAAATATATATTCTTGCCGTATCCTCATACCGCATTTTCTAAGTTGTCTTGACAGTACCCATATCTCCGTACCCATACCGGAACCGCACCGATTACCTTGTGACTTAGACTGCTGCATCTGCATCCATGCTCATGTCGTATAGGTGGAGAATAGAGGGTCCAGGAATATGACTAGACACTGCTAGGGAGGTGTCCAAAAGTTAGATACTTTTGATCAGTTTGTACTTGCTTCCATAATGGCGTCTTTGAAGGCATAAGCATACACTTTGAAGTTTGAACAACCGTTTCCAGTGTGTTAGACACTTTGACATTTAGAAAATGTCTAAGCTATGTGAAACTCCAACCATGTTTGCCATTGTCATGCAACATGGACCCATCATAAATATGGTCCCAAATAATTGTTTTTTATTGATTCTGCAGATGTTCCAGAAGGATCTTTCATTGTTCGTGCTCACACACCAATGTCAAATCTATTTTCATGCCTTTGGTTTAATGAAGTGAATCGTTTCACCTCACGTGACCAGCTGAGCTTTGCCTATGCTTACTTGAAGCTTCGCAGAATGAACCCAGAGAAAGCTTTCTTCTTGAACATGTTTAAGGTACTTTTCCTGTCACTTTAAGGTTTCTATGTGTCTAAGCTGTCAAAATTGAATATATAATGAAGTAATATTCTCCATGCTGTTGATGGTGGCCCTTAATAGGAATCAAAGGATGATTGGTGTTCTCATTTTCTTATATAAATTGTTCCTTCCTCTCTTTGTCCTGGATTGTTGAGTAACTGCCTCCTGAATGTGGGGTAAAATACAAGAAATAGCATGGAAGGAAGGACATCAAAGTTCCCATCTGGTTTGAATCGTCCAGCTTCTGGTAGTTGTATCAGTTAGTAGTGCTCCATATCGATTAGGATATTTACTTTGAACATATCACTGTATCTTTTCAAAATGAAAAATCTATATGTTGCCTCATCATGCTAAACCTTCTTTTTTTCAAAATGTCACGATCATATCATTTTAAAAAAGTGACGACTAAAAATATGACAACTCCTATTGTTGGTTTGTTTGTCACTTAAAAGATATTTTATTTCACAAACTTTAACTTAGTCCTACTAAGATTTTGCCGATAAAATTTTAAGAAAATTCAGAAAGTTCTCTGAAAGCTATTTAATTTGTTTTTTCCACTATGGTTATGTGGACACACAGCTAAGATGGACTCTATTCATGAAAGTGAGATCGGTTTTAAGATATGCATTGGCCTTACTCTTTCGTCACCAGTCTAGATGTATAGTTCTTCACTGGAAAAAGAATCTAGACGTATAGTTATTTAAACTTGTCTCTCTCACCTCATTCCTTCTGAAAAAATCTGACGGTCGCTGAATTTATACCTTCTCTATCTATGTCCCCTTTGACCACATTTGATTAGGAGATAGATATTTTTATGTGCTTCAACAGTAAGATACAGAGTTCTGTGCAGGATTGTGAAAGGAGGACAATGACAAAGCTTTTTCGCCACAGAGCAGAAATCATGCCTTAGCCTACTCTTGCTTGACTGCTTTGTTATATCTCAAAGTTTATTTTTGGCAATTATTCAAGTTTCTAGGGAGAACTTGTGAGACTATCATTCAGATAATTTGGTTCTTGCACCTTACTGATAGCATAAAATTGCTTTGAAATGGACAATTTATAGTTTCTGTAGGGTCTTCTTTTCCCTTATAGATGATTTTTGCAGCATTTTTATCAGTCATGTACACTCCCCTGCACATTTCTTTAATAATGCTGCTGGTCATTTAGAAGAAAACCAAAGATGCAGATGATCAGTTTTGCACTTGCAGTGTTACATTCCTTTATTTGTAACATACATTTTTTTTTTTAACTTGTTGCAAAAGGCCAATCCTTATGTTCTTTCTGGTGTTAAGTAGTTCATTAAAAATATGCCATTGTATATGTTGAGTGAGTAGGAATTCCAACAATAGAGCAAAACCCCCACCCTTCTTCATATCTCTTTAGGGCATAAGTTTGCTTTCGGCGCTTTAAAGTGGTACACATGCCATGCTTCAGTTTGCATATCAATGTCTCTCTTTTGCAGTACAAAGAGTTGACATTTTGAGAGCTTAAAATGAAAACTGATTGCCTACCAGCTTTTGCCCTGCCCATTGTGCCAATCTCCTAAAAACCAAGTAGGCCGTTTTATATGAGCTGCATTACATTACATTATGGTGCATTTTGAATCTTTGATGACCCTCGAAAGTAATGGAGGATTTCACCAGCAAGGGTTTTGCCAATCAAACCTTTCAGTTGGGGCTCTCTTTTTTTGGGTTTGTCAAGCTGAGAGAAACTGAAGATAAGAAGAGGGGCAGTTGAAGCTTTCAGTCAAGGCTTCCTCTCCTTGTTTTGATTTTGCCAAGCTGAGGCTTTGCTAGTCAGGACCCTTGGTTGAGTCTTTCAAAAGAACAATGTATCTTGACTCATCTTTCTAAGAGCCGATTCCCTGTTGTTGCATTACGAGCATAAAATCTCCAAACAAGTACAAATCTTAGCCTAACTAATTCTGATTCTAAATCATGAATCCAATAAGATGGTACCTAAAGCCTAACCTAAAAGCAACCCATGATAAGTACACAAAAAAATGGATCCATTTTACAAGAGGGGTGATCCAAGGTATCGATAGCAACAGCTAATATTGTTCCTCTAGTGGTTGCAATATATCTCTATGGTGCTGCACTTTTATGAAGGCTGTTCTCTTGCAGATATGGGAGGGAGGAAAGGAATTATTTCATGTTGGAAGAGAAGCACCGTCAGGTGCATGTGATGGCACTTGATGGAATCAAATCCGACTTGAAACCTCCACCAAGTCTGCAACACCCACAAAGCACCACAACTACAAGAGAGAAAAAAAAACCAATAAATAAATAAATAAAACAATGTACACGTGAAGAAGAAGAAGAATGTCACTTTCTATGGTTAACGTGTTCTAGAGCAGGATGATGAAGGAAAAGCAAGGAGGTACAAAGGTGGGCTGCAGCTCTCGTGGAGTAGGGTTAATTTTTTGCTTTTATTTGGTTCTAAGTCTCCATAGCGCCTTGAAAGTTGGCTCTTGATGACACTCAAAACACCCTTATGGTTCCAGCAAACCAAATGTTACACTTGTAGAGATGTTTCGTATTTTCCAAAGTTCGACAATGGGATTGAGGTCTTGGCTTTGCTTTGGGGTTGGATCTTCCCTCGTCCTATGATGCATCACTTGGTATGGATCAAGCTAGGTGTCGCTCTAGGGCATAAAATCACCAATAACTTCATCGTCTAAGCCCGAATTATGGTCAAGCTTGGTCAAGTGTTTATTAAAATTTGACACAATAACAGCATGAGTTCAAATACTCAACTATGTATAAATGCATACATATGAAGTGTAAAGTGAAATGCATTTCATGCACCATCACTTGTCCGGAAGTACAAGATATTGACAACTACAATCACCTCACACCAAGAGGGAGTATAAGTTGGAAGAAAACATTGTTTCAATCATAATATGAGTTCGCAGTGTTGCTATAGTGGGCTGGGCTGCAACCACAAAAACCTTTTGAAGTGGCCGAGTCAGAGAGGCTGAGGGTAAAAGTAGACAGTAGGAAAAGAAAATATTCAGTTATGTACAACAACTGAGCCAGTACATTCTCCAAGAAATGGAGGCAAATTAAGCCAATGACCAAGGAACACAGGAATTTATTCTTCAAGGCAACTCCTGCAACCATCCTTAGCTTCAAATTTGCTCATGAATATTGCTCTTTCGTATCTTTTTATTTAAAAATATAGCACAATGTGAAGAAAAGTACATGAAGAAAATCTACATTGTGAAGCATCCTAGAGAACATCTTATCAGATGGCAATCCCCAAGTTTACAGGATATTAATGTTATTTAATAGAACACTTCTTTTTTTATAGAGAAAGCTGATGAATTGCTTCAATGTAATCACAAAAGTCAATTATTGACATGGATTTGGCTCTTTTGGATAAGGTGATTTAAAATTATACATATAGCTGGATGGTTATTTGGTTCAAGCGCAGAATAATTGTGACAAGACAAAATGCAGTCTTTCCAACCAAAAGTGAAGACCAAGTGTACTCTGAACAATATAAATTTGCCATTACAGGATGTTGTTTAAATTCAAGTTGAATACTAATAGCATCAAAGTTTTTGACATGCAAAAGTAGAAAACATGCACATGGGATTGTTGAAGATACTGTGAAAATAAGGGCAAACAACTGCTGATCAGATAAATAAGAGAATCACAACTAATGTTTCAGAACATAGACCAACTTAGAGACAAACCCTTAAAGAAAAGAAAGCTTGTTTCATAATAAGTTATACGAACCAAACAAACTGATGCACTACTAGCAGTTTCATTCTTGTCCAATCAAATGTCGGCAGACTAAAAAGAAGATTAGGTGTGGTTCTAGATGTAGACATGCTCAGGCATAGGAAAAAGTTCCAACATGTTACATATTACAACTCAAGGAAATCACCGCACGAACCGACTTCAAAAGTAAGTCTGTATTTTCCATCCCTATTTCGCATCCTCAAGTATTTCAAATGTGCTGGCTACAGTCTAGAACTGAAATCTGACTCTTGTAATTCAAAGTAAGTTGTGTCTATGTTAATTCCCACCGAGGTGAGCCTCTCTTGAGCCTGACTTGGCCTGAGAATGTTATGGTGAAGTAAAAATGGAACAAACTAGGTTTAAGTGAGCTCACTTGAGCTGAGCTATTGGTAATGCAATTTTAGAAACATGTGATTTCTAGACGAAATACATGAAATTTTGATTTGAAATTTTAAACATAGCTAGATTTAATAATATCACGTGATGTGGTGTGGTTTGTTCGACAAAAGATGGTCAATTTACAAGAAGAACGATGTGGTCAATTTTCAATACAAGCATTATATACATTTTCCTGATATAAACCTAGGTCCTGCGAATCACATGCCTAAGTTCAAGGCTTACCTAGGTCCAAATGTTATTCATCTAGGTCCGTGGGAACCTAATTGAGCTTTGTGGCACCCACACTTCCATAAGCCTGACCTATTGTCAACCTAAACAGAACCTGTTTCCTTCTATATCCCCAAAAGTTGAACTTACGATGGGCCTAGAACCAACCTAATCCTACCTTGAAACTGCTAAACTGAACTGCTGAAAACTAGTTGGTCTCAGCTTGAACCCAGGCTCAACCTATTCCAGACCTAAAGTGCACCTAGTTCGTCAGCCAACAAAACTTAGTAAGCATGAACCCACTTAGCCCACTGTGAGCATAGCCAGGGAATGCTCCATTGTGGATCTTCAAACTTCAACTTTAAATATTCATGTCACATTCATATGTAATATTTGTATTTTTCTGGATCCAAATATCTCACTTTAAGCTGTTAATTTGGACCATTGATCCAAACTTCCTATCAAATTCATGATTTACTTTGTAGAACTTTCTCCAGACCTAGGTTATTCTGAAGATCCTCGGTGATCACTTTCAATCTACAATCCAAGGTCTAGATACAATGAACCTGGACATATTCATTTGGGCGCTAACTTTATACATTTCATGAATAATAGATGTGTTATTTTTCCTAAGATCCTACTCTACAATAAGTCACCTATTTTCTTCAGTTCCACTTTAATTTTCACCAAGAAATACCTTTGAATTCTTCTACAATCACCCAATTTCATGTTGCTAGTAGTTTTGAAGGACCAAACTGCGTTTTCTAGCCATAATTTGCAAAAAAAATCACATATTTCATGAGGACACCGATTTCTTATGGCATGAGCATGTGACGCTATGATGGCAAGACCCCGGTCATATGTGAGACTGGGGGATTAGTGCGGTTTCATAGATTGTTCAACTTTTATTTTTGCTAAAGATAGAGCAGCAGGAATAATGACGCTTAAGACGTGCCATGCCATCCCCAAGAATTTACGAACAGCTGATAAAAGGTCGACTGCATGTACAAAGTTGCAAGGACATGGCTTTAAATCACACGTTCAGACATTCAATTTTTATTAATGAAAGCATCATGCTTAAAAATAGTGGCAACAGCTCCAAGCAGGTCCCTTGGCAGAAATCACCAGGAGAGGACCCCACCGCTTGAGTAGGAAGCCGAAATCCCCTTCTCCCAAGATCAAATTCTGTATGCCGCTTCATGTACATAACGGGCATATGCCGAATGTAGATATGTATGTTTACTTTAATGCCCAAACATAACCATTATCTTATACACATGTCGTTTGTCGTTATGTCATACTCGTAGCATATAATGACAGGACGTAGTATTAAGTATATGATAATGATGAGTACTAGATGATAAAAATATAAGCAAACAAGTATAAGACAATGACAGAAGAATAAAATAATAAGCATGATAATGACTGATGTATGAGATAATGATAGAAATATATGATAATGCATATGAAATACAACAGATGCATGAGATAACGTTATGAGCGAGACAAAAAACGAAAACATTTTTTTGCCTCTCAAGGGTGTATATTGGTAATAATGACATGCACATACTTTTATCGAATCCCAAAATCTTTTTTTTTTAGTTTCCTTTGTTGTCCCTACAATTTTTTTTTTGTATTAACCCTAGGCATTTTGTGTCGGTATTAAAATGGCATACAAAAAATCATACTTGGGCGCATATAACCAGCTTTTCTCCTTCCCCTCGCTCCTCTCCATTACATCGGACGTCAAGTGATGCTTAAAAAACTGGGTAAACTAATGGTTATGGCCTTTAACTCGACCACAAAAGTCACTTAACGTGAATCTAGCACGAGTTCTCCACATTCAGATTGATTACTTAATGGGAGGGTTATTCGAGGTAGGTGATAATGCTAAATGCCTTGCCTACAAAAGGAGTTAAAACACATATTGTCCGTATCACCTTCCAGCTGGCCGGTACATTTTTATCCAAAAAGACAGTTTAGCATCCACGGCTAACCACATAAAGTTTCCATCCATCCAGAGGGTTGGGAATGAATGACCTTTTAAAAGGCAACATTGCGGAGCCTTTAAGCATGTTTATATACGGTGTAACTGATAAACTATTGTCCACATGGGACAAGTTTTTACTCGTAAAAAAAATCTCCAGCTTGGTTTGAGATGTTCATAACCATAAAGAAAATTATGCATCAAAACCAACCGATGAAAAGGTGTGCTTCTTGTGTGGAAAAGAGGTAAGCGAACACGTTACTTTAAGAAAAAGGAAAATTACTGGCACTATTCAAGTGCTGTCCTGTTGCTTTGGCTGCCGAGATTCTCCTCTTCGGGAAATGAAACCATTTAAGCAACATTTAGTGCCACAAGCTGTTTTTCAATTCTTTAGCCTTACAATTCGATTATATAAAAAAAACTTTTTGTTATTTAAAACAAGTTAAGCATTAAGTACGTTTCAACTAAAGCCGGGCATAGGCCCCTCTTCTACACGTTTACGCTCGACAAAAACGGTTCGATGGGATCCCATTCTGTTCGGGATATTATTTAATATTATTTTATTTTAATAATGATATATATTTTATTATTAAAAATATGTTTTATATTAAAAAATTATTTTACATTTAAATATATATATATATATATATATATATATATATATATATATTTTAATCAAGCTAGTTGGGCCAAGCCTGAGTTTCCGGGTGTCGGGTCAGCTTGAGCCCGACCCTTATCTGGCTGTGCCAACTCGATGCCCAAGCAACAGTTAGATATGTCGCTTGTTTAAATCTCGCAAAATCAACTACTCTACGGTTGGACATTCAATGACGGAGATATCGGGCTGTGCCAACTCGATGCCTAGGCAACAGTTAGATATTGTCGCTTGTTTAAATCTCGCAAAATCAACTACTCTACGGTTGGACATTCAATGATGGAGAAGCATATATATATATATATAATTGTAGAATTGTGTTATATAAATTGCATTAATGGTAGTAATAAAAAATATTTGTCATTGTTGGATTTCTAAATTTGATTTGCAAGCAAGCAAGGCCTTACATAGGTAATTTTTATAATCTTATAAACTTGTAAACAATGTTTTATGATCTTATTTTCATGGTATTTTTTAAATCCTATATGTTGGACATGTTCCAAAAAATGTTTGTTTAATTTAAAAGAAAAATATCATGTAGTGCTAGAGAGAGAAGAGAGAGTATCATCAGTGGTCTTTTTGGGAGAGGGCAGGATCATCTATAGCCGCCTCGGCTGGTTAGTGGTTCCCATGTGCAAGACCCACTATCTTAACCTGTGTCGTCAGAAGCTGGTTATATCAGCCACCGAGCACAAAAATTTTGTGCACATGGGTTAATCATGTCATGACCAGGTGACTCAGAAGCATCGGCGCAAAGTCTGGATCGAGGGGGTGGCGCACAGAACTCAGTCTCTCCAGAGTGGGTTCTTGGGATGAAGGGTCCAATCTCTTTTGGGTTTTTAATATGTTCCTTTGGCAAAAGTTAACATCTTCCTAAACTCTAATCGACCTGCGAGTACAGCATCCAAACTTTGATTTCAGACTCACGTAAGCTCCCACAGTGCCGCCGTACTTAATACAGTACCAAAGGAAGATTCTTCCATTAGAAAAGGCATGAACGGCATGCAGGTCGATGCTTCCCATCAGTCCAAGCAAAAGAGAAGCAATCTGCAAGTGGGTACCTTCCATCACGAGAGATTCCCATTTGGATGACATTTAAAAGGATGGGTCGTAAATTTGGGTTGATTAGTTCCCCGCTCTTGGTTTGACTTGGCATTAATTTCACCATGGGTCGGACATATCTCAGCAATGATGCGGCACTGGAAGCCATGATGAAACGTGAATGGTCACAAATCAAGAGAATGTATGAGGATTACATATCAGGAGGGGCAGTTGGGGGGCCACCTTCTCTACTGGGCGGCTCCCTGCTTCATTTAGCAGTGTGGAGTAACAAGGAGGATCTGCTGTCCAAGATGCTTGCCCTCACTCCTCCCGCTGCTGCCATATTGGAAATGGGCACCAGTGAGGTCGACAATACCATCCTTCACGAGGCCGTCCATGGCGGCAACAAGCAAATGGTTAGAATGATCCTTCAAAAGAAGCGCAGCCTCATCGAGCAGCGCAACCAGCTGGGGGAGACACCCCTGTATACGGCAGCAGCAGTGGGGAATACAGATATAATCGAACTTCTGCATCCCTATGTCCAGGCTTCCTGCAGCAGCACGCTCATCCGACGAAATGACGGCACCACAATCCTCCATGCATCCGTCCATGGCCTCTTCTTTGGTCTGCAACATCAGTTTCCTTTTGCTTCGTTTCCCTTACAATTACCGTTATCTCAAACCTTAATATAGCTAGTTAGTTCCTGTGCTGTGTGCCTGACTGGATCAAGAACTGAAACATTGGACAAGCCCCGCATCTGGATACTTGATCACTAAAGATAGTACTGCTATTTTAGCCTGGACGAAATTCCAGCTCATAGTGAGAGAATTCCAGTATTCCGGCCAAGTAGCCGGAATACCCGGAGGCTTGAAAACCACAGCCTACTTTTAGGAGTGTTTTATGTGGTCAGAGTAGTAGCGGAATTGCTCCAAGGAAATGGGGATATTGGCTTCTCTGATCCGACGGGGTGTTAACCATGAGTTGATAAGAACCTTTGATTGTGCAGGTACTGCAGTGAAGGTGGCTCAATTGTATCCACATATTATCCATCATCAAGACCAAAAGGGAATGACTGCACTGCATCTGATTGCCAGCTTACCGTCAAAGGTTGACAAGCGCTCCCTAGTCCCCAAACCTGAGTACAAGGGTAAATAAACACTATGCATGTCATTCCATGTTTGTATTGACTATGGTACATTCAGCGGTGACCTTTCCGACTCTTAGATTGATCAAGAAAGTAAGATGGTATCCTCCGTTGGATGTGTTTGGTCTTGACGACCAATGTCCGCTACATATTAGAAATTTCTCTTTTCTTCTCTTTTCAATTTTTGCTTATTAAATTTCCTGCTTCCTTCGTTCCCAAAATGCCCTTTGGTTTAGAAGAAGTCGTTTATCTAATTGTTGCTTGCTGTCACTGTGCTGGTTGCTTATGTTAGGTTTTGATCGTAGCCCTCGACTGATGAAAGCACTGAAGCAAGAGTACAGCAACAAAGGGGATGCGGAAAGTGGCTTGTGGCCAAGCAGCCGAAGCAGTAGTATCTTTCGATTTACAAGTGGATACAGTGGTAAGCATTTTTAACGGAACAGATATTTTTTTCATGTTCCTCTTTCTTTCCATATTTATCCGAAACAGTTACTCATATCGATCAAGGATCAGATAATTACGTAGCCCTTGTACCTTTAATTAATAGCTGTCTTGTAAACTAGTCGACTTCAAAGTGCAAAGAAGACAGGTGATATCCTGAATACAACAGCCTGTTTTTCTTCCTTTTGAATAAGTTCATGGATTCAAATGATGCCCTTGTGTATCCATAGTTACGAAAAAAGTTTGGGGTGTATAATATGCCGAGCTTGAAAAAAAAAAGAAAAATATTATAAATTTTTTAAAAATTTAAAAACATTAAAAATAAGGGAAAAATAAAATAAATGAGAACTAATAACATAAAAATCAAAAAAATAAGTAAATAAAAACTGAATAAAAATTTAAAAAATGAAAACAAGGAAACAAGGAAAGGGGAAAAAACGTGTGGCCCTCTGTTTTGTGTTGAATGTGTTGAACGCTCAATCGTCTGATGGCCCCCAGACACCCAGCACCTCCAGGTCTAATTAACATTTCAAGCATTATAATATAAAGATTGAGAATGCAGCTATATGCCAGCACGATTGTACATGAACTTCTAGTTCGCTGGAGATGAAAATACAGTTGGCTTTCCTAAAGTATTTAAAACAAATAAATTAATTTCATTAAGAAAAAATATTCAATTATTTAAGAAATATACCAATTTTTAAATAATAAAATTAGAAACATGAGCTGATCCGCTTATAAGTATATAACCTTTCTTATGAAAATCTCTTGCGCTTGACACCATTTCGTGTCATGTGACGAGCATCCCCATTCTTTATATTACGCCTCCAAATGAGGCCTACCTGGCTACTCTTTGCTAGGATTTCATCGACTACGTCCATATCCATTTCCAATTAGATTTTGGTCGCACACTGAAAACATAAAAGAAACTCTCTTTCTTCTTTATTTTCATTTTGTTTCCTTACTTTTATAACCACTCTCCGTTTTTATCAATTTGGAAGGTGAGGAAGGACATTACTGCATCGTCCAATCCCTGCTAGAGCTAGGTACGCCTGTCACGTTGCTTGAGCTGGTTCGTCCAAGCTATGGTGCGGTAGACCCAATCCAGTGTCCAACAATAACTTGTGAGCTTACACATGATAATTAAAAACTTGACTGCGTCCACATGACGTGTCACTTCTTTGTATCTTGTTCTAATGAATGAGTAATGTCACCTGCACACAGAAAGGAGTAAAAACTAAAGGTTAATTATTACAACACAATATTACATGAAATAAAACTAAGTAGTTTTTTTCACTTCGCACATCACGTTTGCTGCATTCCGTTAAACATGGAAGTCAGATGTGCAAAGGGAAGATTAAAGGGACACCGCACAGGAGTTATAGAGCAGCAAGGTCGCCTATATCCTCTTTCTCCTCACTCACTGAACTTTCATCTCATTGAGAAGATTTCATTGATATTTATTGTTTTAAGATCCTAGGATCCTTTTTCAGGATCTGTTTTTGTTACACATTTGTCAAGTTTATCGTACAAGAATTTCTATTCCAACCGATGATATTATTTCCTTCTCCAGTGAGATTCTTTCCAACAACATTTATCGAGAGTGAGGTTCACCTTGATTTTTTGTCAACTTGCCTCATCTCTTGCTTGACATTTCCCTTCAAACTATTCTCCACTAGATTTAGCCTGATCTGAACTGCCCAAATTTTGTAACTTGAACATCTGGATAGACATGCTTCACTTCAATCCTTTCTCTTATGAAATGATAGTTTGTTTCCATGGAAAATAGCGTAGGATGACAAATGTTGCACCCAAATGATCACACAACAGAGTAGGCTTTTTCGTTGCTTCAACTCCTATCTTGGCAAGCAAATGCTTAACCCATAATAGCTACTGCTCCTACACGAACCTGATATTCCACCTTTCGTGATGATCAAGCAACTGTTCTTTGTTTAGAAGAGGCGAAGGTATAATATTTTTCCCATGATAAATAACATAATGTGCAACTGAATGCCTGTCGTCCAGCCTAGTCAGCATAAGAAAAGACAGTTTAAAGTTAGAACCTTTATCAAAATATGTACTGTACCGAGTTGTTCCTTTAAAATATCTAAATATTCATTTAAACAAAGCACCAATATTCTTGTGTTAAACGACATACAAGAACCATTATTGATGTCCATAGTCCAATTACCCTTAGAGATGACCATAGTAGTGACATTTCTTGCTGTTGTATGCTTGATGATTGGATTGAAGGTCTCAATATAATTTGTTCCTCCTGCTAGCTGTATTTTTTACCAATAAGTCTTGCTTCCTATCATGCCTCCATCCCATTATGATTTTTTTTTTATCGCGTAAACCTATTTGCAACCCACAATATTATGGAAATTACTTGGTAGAGCAAGAGTCGACATACGGTTTTATGAAGGGAAGCTCTCTTTTACCGTTGCCTTTACCCGTTGTAGGTTAGTAAAAGCCATGAAAAAGCCGATCGTTGGGTTCAACATAATCAGGATTTGAACATTGAGCATAATCACCATGATTGACGTTAGGAGTACTCTCTTATGCATGTTGTTGCCCGTTGGCGTAGTGATAGTGAACTAATATGTTTTGCATGGCCTAGACAAGTAATTTTTTAGCAGAACATTTGGGGATGCTTCTTTATCTATTGATGGGGCATTATTAATGAGAGCTTTTGTCAGTTAGCCAAGCCAACACGTCATATTTTGCTTAATGAAGGGAATGGTTGTTACTAAAACATGAAATTGTTCCCCATTGAAGATGACACTCTTAGAGATGAACTGTCTTTTAAATAGGTTCATTGCAAATAAAACCTAAGTGCCAGACTCCATAACTAAGAGAACACACCCTTTGGATTTAAAACTCATTTTCTTTTTCCTATACACAACCAAGCGAGGATAACAAGCTGAACCAAAGGTTTTAAATAATCATATGAAGGAGCATGTTTCAGTAACATCTCATAAGGATATTTCCCTCTTAAATTCCTACTTGGCATTCTATTGATAAGAAGAACAACCCATCTTAATGCATCAATCCAACAACTGATCTGCAAACTAAATTGAATAAACAATGTCATACCAGTTTCTACCACATGTTGATGCCTTTGCTGAACAACTACATTTTATTTTAGAGTGTGAATACACTAAAAACATTGTTCAATACCATTTTTAGCCATGATATGAAAAATATCCACAATGAAAAATTTTGATAGGAAGTAAACTTACTTTTCCATCATTTTCTTGAAATTAGTAAACAAAAATCTGATTTTAATTTTATAGGAAACTACCATCAACATCTTGAGAAATCATTAAAAAAAAAAAGCAATGGCACACCTCTCTAGAGACGTGCCATGCAGGTCTTGTAGATCCATATGAATAATTTTTAGAGGAGTTGATGTATGCACTTTATCATGTGGCAATTGATGCATCGTGCAAACAACATAACTAGAACAAAATAAAACAGTACTAGAGTGCAAATAAATGAGTTTATTTCTCCTTAAAATGCCAGTCCAAGATGCCTATTCCATGTCTTAACATCATCCTCATTTGTACCAAACACCATAATAGCTGAAGACAGCATACTTGAATCTGCATTCTTGGGAACATCTCATTGATAAAAACCTTCTTTGTTTCATCCTCAAACAACATTCTTCTGGTTTGCACATTCTTAAGCAGAAACTTAGGACAGTACTTAAGATAACACCCATTGTCAGTACCAAAGCTGAGAGTGAATTTTCATTTATTTAAGAACATGCATCACATTCTTAAGAAAAAAAGGAGTGAGTAATGGAATGAAGGATAACTTTATCTATCCAATGAATAGGAAAATTTGTCCTATTTCCAACATTCACCTTTTGTGGTCAGTTATAATTTGTAAACTCATTTAGAATATCATCATCCTCAGTCATATGGTGTGAAGCACCGGCATGTAAGTACCATGCTGAATCTTCCTTATTGATGTTCACCCAGGCAGCAAATGCTTTGGGCATGCCAATGCATTCCTTGTGGTATACTTTTGGTGACCATAGAACTAACATCCAATGCTTGATTTTCGTTTGGTTGAGGATTGATTTGGTGTAGAATTATTCTCATATAAGCCATGACTGTTATGGTTTCAATTTGAGGGCCACCAACCATGATCATGTGGGCTACAGCAGTTGTGGCATTTTCTTTCACTAGTCACCCTTTCATTCATCTCCTTAATATGGTTTGTGTGTTTTCTTAATTGAGTAATATGTCATATATTCAGAGAATAAAGGTATAGATTTGAAAGTAGTCACCATAATAACCAAATTTTCATATGCAACATGAAGTTTATTAAAGTTATGAATTATAATATCATGATATTTAATCTCCTATTAATCACACTAAGCAAATTATCCAAAAAGACTTAAGTAATCAATCATTGGTCAAGAGCCCTTTTTAATATTCTAAAGATCATTTTTAATTTGAAGAATGTGCATTTTTTTTAGAAGTTAAAGATAGTTATAAAGCTAACCATGCTTTTGAAACAAGAAGCATATGAACCATACAATTTAGCATATCTTCACTTGTAGTGGCCTTTATCCAAGTGAGGGCCAATAAATCAGTACATTTTCGCATCAAAAACTCAGAATTAGCAACTTTCTTGCCACTCTTGTCAATGGTTTAGCTAGTGCAAGAAGAAAATCATGAACAAACTTAAAAAGATCCTTGGAGAACAGTATCGATTATACATGAGACCACCATAGCATATATCTGGTCTAGCTAATCTTAACCGACACCAGACTGGTGACGATTCCTTTTGAATAGTGGGACTTGCTAATGACATAACAAGACTGATTGAAGAAAACAATGCTATTGACAAATGTCATATTACCAGTGTGGCTACCAACAAGGCAAAAATAGAACAAAGATAGCCAAGATGAAATGATCAAAATGAGAACATTAGGGTAATAATTTTGATACTATGTTAAACATGGAAATTAGACATGAAAAGAGATTACTTAAAAAGACACACACAAGAATAAAAGGCGTTTGACAAGATTGTATGCATCCTCTTTCACTTTACTCAAATATCATCTTAATGATGAGATTTCATGGTATATAGTATTTTGATTATATAGGGTCCTTTGTTTTAGGATATGTGTTTGATTTCCTTCTCCAATGAGATTCCTTCTATTGATCTTTATTGATAGGTGAGGATCTCCTAGAGTTTTGCAAACTTGCCTTGTCCCTTGCTTCATACACTCCACATGATCAAATTTGTTTCATAGTCTAAGACATACTTAAATTCTCATTTTTAGTACTAAACATATCAAACCATACCTTCATTCATGTGTGCAATACTATTTATTTTATTAAGATTTCTTTAAAGTAATTGAACATATAGACAATAAATTTGAAAATTTATGAAGAAACAAGTGATTTTGCTTTTCTAGTCATGTTGATTGAATCAATACTAATTATTTAATTACTTAAATATGTTTGTATAGTTGAATAGTTTGTGACTTTACAAAACAAAATAGATAGCAAACATCTTCTACCTTCTAAACATATATTCAAGGGCCACAAAGTTCACTAAATTAGGGTCCAATGTTTTTCTATATCTAAGGGTTCACATAATGAAAGTGCAAACATGTTTCTTAATTGTGAAAGCATGAGACACTAAATCACTATTTTATTTGTCATGAAAATCATAAAGAGTGCAACCCCTTTTGAAAAAACTTTAAACCGATGATCACTATTTCATAATTCTAATGTGGTGTTCTATGTCATTTATTAGTTGACCATGACCATCGTTAATATATCAAAAGATGTTTTATCATTGATATTTTAAGTCATTGCACCCTATTTGTGTTGCTTTGATATCTCAAAGCATGTCTTGCCATATCATAAGCATGACTAAAAGTTGTGCACCTTATTCCAACTAGCTTCATATAGCATGTGACCAGTCAACTTACATAACAAAATAATCTTAACCTAATTAAGCATAACATAAGTTATCAAATATGATATTGTCTTTTAAAGAAGTTAACATTGGAAGCTCAAATTTATGCAATCATGTGCTTTGAAAGGTTTTAGATAATATTTCGTGATCGGCTTTGTAGGTTAAGCAAGACTTTTCTTCTTATTGTAACGTTTTTCAAATAAGCATATTTCTATTTCAAAGTTTGGGTTTCTTATGAAACTTGAGTGTTTTGCTAAAGTTGTCATAGTAGGCTGCTATACGTGGAGCCAAGTTGACAGTATCTTCAAACTTTTGATGGCAATATATCTAAACACCTTCCCATGCTGTCATTAGTCTAGTGGCAATTTAGCATCTGTGATTGCCTAAGTTACTATATCCACTTGCTATACTACGATATATTGCCTTACTTTACCAAGAATAGTTACAAAATGATGACTTTTAAGTCATCAACAGTACATTAATTTGCATTTATGAAACCAACCATATGCATTACTCCATCATGATTAGGGATGTAAGTAGAACATAATCGAATTGGATTTACTCTTCATCACATTCAATTTTCTCAAATATTGACATATTTGCATTGAAATCTGGATTCAAATATGAATGAAGAAAAATCTATACCATATACAAATCTAAAATTGAATTCAGATTCTGAGTCTGGTCAAAATCTGATTTTTTAACATTTGAATTCAAACCCGACTTTTGAACTGAATCCATACCACACTATGGGCATTGGACATATGATATTCATTTAAATCTATCTCTGATCCTAGTCTGAAACCAAATGCAATTTGATACTTAAATCGAATTCAATCAGATCACCTTTCTAAATTATGAATCCAATATGACTTCTTAATCTAGTATCTGATATTCTTTTCCAATATTTGATTCTTTTAAAGCAGTTCGGTTAGATATCAGATCAAAATCCGAATTATTGACATCCCTAACCATGAAGCTTAGAGTTGAAGCGGTGATGTTTTTTGGATATCCAATCTTCCTCATCATGGTCATCCATGGCCAGCTCACCAAAAGAAGACCTGTTCAACATCATTTTTATAACTTATATTGCTTTAGGGCACATATCTAGCTAAATGTATCACTTTTTAAAATTAAAAATACCATGACGCTCAATTTTTTGGCAATATTTTTAGGTAATGTTTTTTGATAAAAATTCAATGAAAACTATGCAAATCTACTTGGTTGGCTCTCACAATAGTCGATGTCTATTAAAACATAGATAACATTACAAGGGTTAAGTATTCTAACAAATTACGTTTTTTTATTACTTCAAGAATAAAAATTAAAATGTAATAAACACACATACATCCTATTACAAATTCTTGAGCTTAATCAAACTTAGTTACAACTAAGAAACAAAATAGTTTGGCTTAATACCTTATTCTAAATATTAAATGAGAGCTCAGAATACAAGGTCTTCATTTTTAAGAGCTATAGAAATGAGATTCACTAGTCTAGCTGCTTGATTTATTGGTCTTTCATGGTTACCTTTGGATTCAAGGGCACAAGGAGGAGTACCCCATTTGCTGCTCAAACCACAGCATATGTCTGAAGATCTTGAGAACATTTAATACACCCCCACCCAAGAGAAAACCAAAACAGCCAACCAAGTCCCCACAATCTCACCTTACTAGGTCAACTCATATGACTTGGCTATTCTTTTATGGTGGCCATGAGTAGGGATGTACAACGAGTCGAGCCAACTTGAGCTTGAGTGAAAACTTGAGTTATAAATGAATCAAATCCGAGTTACAAGAGCTGGACTCGTTTAAACTCATACTCAGCTCAACTTATATATTTCTTGTTTGTGAATCTTCAAGGTATGTTGGCAAAGTTTAACACCATGTTGCTGCTTTCATTTTCCATTTTCATTTCTCCCGCTTGGTCTCTCTCCCTTTGCCGTTTTTCTTTTTCATTTCTCTCTCTCTCTCTCTCTCTCTCTCTCTTTCAACTCCTTTTTCTTCCTCCTCGCCTTCTCTTTCTCTTGGACTGCAACCACAAGGAGGAATCATGATCTCTCTCTCTTTCTTCTTCTTCTTCTTCCTCCTCCTTCTCACCTCCCCTCTCTCGCTCTCTCTCTCGAGTTGCAACAGCAAGGATGGATGTACCTTTCTCTCCATTCTTTTTCTTCTTCCTCCTCCTCCTCCCCCTCTCCTCACCTCATCTATCTCTTGGGCTGCAACAGTAAGGTTGGAGGTACCTTTGTCTCCCTCGTAGAGGATTTCCTCATCCCTCAACCTGGTCTAGGATTAAGGGTTTTTGAATCTCAAACCCTCGGTTGAGGGTTTTAGAAGTTGATTTTGAGGAGCAGTAAGACTGCACTACAATTTCCTATTGGCAGGATAACCCAGTTCTTGAAAGCCAGCAAGTATACAGAGAGGGTCGGCATTGGAGCACCCATTTACCTTGCTCTTGTTCTGAAGTTATAGTAGACATGTTGGAGCTCACCTGCAGTGCAGCCTATCAGAACAAGAAGGCGAGGATCACTCCTTGCCAATGAGCTTAAACAAGTCGAACTTGAGATTGCAATCGGTTTATTGAGCCGAGCTCGAGCCTGCACTCGGTCTACTGAATTGAGCTGAGCAATATTTGAGTCGAGCCAAGCTTGAGCTGGCTGACCTCAGGCTCAGGTCGCTCATTAAACATTCCTAACCATGACCATAATAACAATACATTATCTAATGGAAATCAAGATTACCAAAAGTGAAACCTATCTAACTCATGACACCAAAATACAAGAAGAAACTAGTGCATAAATCAACTAAAACTAAGTTAAGATTTAAATATGAAATGATACAACTGCGAGAAGCATTCCTTATTTCATCTTGTGGATGACAAACCAAATGACCTCTAAACCAAATAACCTCAAAAATTTTATATAAATGTAATCTAATCTTCTGCCACACCAACAAAGTACATAAATATTGAAACTGAAAAGATCTCTAAAAGGTATAAAAAAAGAATTCTGATATACATTAAGCCTTATAAAAACCATCTTCTATAAAATAAAAAAAAGTATTCAAATTTCAATAGTAAAGAGCTAAAGTATCGATATAAAAATACTGAAATTTTGAAAGCAATTAAATTTAAACTAAGAAAACTGCATGAACAATTTCACATCAAAATTTATTAAAACTGTCTTTTAAAAAATTGTTGTACAACCACAAGAAATATTTAGCTTTGAATGGTAAAGGGATAAAAGTGTCAATATAGACATTCTAAAGAATTATACTAAATTTAAACTAAGGAAACTACATAAAAGATTTCTCATAAAAAAGGGTATGGAAATCCCCTGACCTGGAAAAATTCATGGAAGAATAAAAATTCTTATGTTTTATAATGCCTTGAAATATTCTGCAAAGATGATCTCACAATGATTTTAAGTACAGCACAAAGTAATTCTTTATGCCGTTCTAAAACTAGATTTCCTAAGATTTCCAACAAGTATGAGGTAAAAAGTTAACTCTATCTAGAAGATGTCTCACCTAATTTAGTAGAAGAGCAAGTTCTATAGAAATAGGTAGAAAAAACATGCAAGAAGCTAATCAATTTCAAAATTCCAAACATTGTGAAAACAATTCTCTAAATTCAAATAAAAATTATTCTAAGATTCTAGGCTTCCAAGACTATGAAAAAACATTAACAACTTAATAAATAGCTGTTTCATCTTAGATATGAAATTCAATGGCAAGATGATCCATTTCTGCATCTCTATAGAAGAATTTTGAACACTAGATGCTAGATTTTGGAATTTAACAAATGACCCTCAAAATGTGAATTTGATTGAGCTCAAGTTCTAATGCAAGTTGTTGGTCATACTGTTGAGATCCCATCCAGACAAGTTTTGCTTTGAACTAACCTAGGTTCATACCTATAGTATTTGAACTGATTCTACTGGGTTTGGACACCCTAAGCTTCGTCCTCACTGGTCTAGGTTGACTTAGAAGGTGTGACTTTCTAATTTTGTAGTTTGCCAACTAGAAACTTGTAGGATTGATCAGTTTTTAATATATATGGCAACCAGGGTTAGCAGCCTTTGACCTCTTACCAAAAGTGAGACCTAACCTAATGTGGGGGACCTTCTATTTTTAATTCCTTGGCCCAAAAGCTACTACTTCGACCATCATAAATTTATGTAACCTACTCAAAAACTTACTTAAGACAACAGGTCATAGAATCTAGCTAAAAGACAAGAGGGGAGACTTCAAGAAAAGAAACCTGCCTGTTGCTAGTTTGCTAGAGTTTTCCAGCTCTAACATGCCTAATCTCACCCATCCTAACTAGCTAATTAATTACTAAATCTGGTACTGACCACACTAAGTAAACCAAACTGAGAATGGAAAGTAACAAACAGCAACCTAAGTCACCAAACAAGGGCTTAGGAATTCTACTAGCCACAGCACAATGTACCTCCCTCTAGTGCTATTCTTCTAAACTAAGGAATTTTGCATTTCATACTAACCTAACAACCAGAATTGTCCTAACGCCTAACTCAAACAACTCACCATTAATCTTAAGTAAGGCCAAATCATGGTCTCTGGTCGCTGGCCACAATCTGGCCTTTTGGATGACAACACCTACTTCACACAAAGACTAAAACCACAATCTAGAAACATGCTATTTGTCAATGGTAACCTTATCTTCGCTCAATCAATAAAAGCACCATCGAGCACTAAAATAAAAAAAAATTGTAGTATAAATCAAAACAACCCTACTTTAATTAGCCATAATCTATCTCAGAGAAAAAATAGAAAAAAATAAGTTACTAAGGATGCTCGGTGGTACTCTGTGGCCAGCTAGCACCCTATGATCAACTGATTTCTGGCCAATACACAACCCTACTTCTGGCCACTAACCTAGCCAACGAAAAGTAAGTGAAGCCCTAATTCGAGTAATAGAAAACCAGAATAGATGTATATTCTAGCCAGCTAATGCTAAAATTAGCTACCATTCTATTCTAAGCTCCAAAAAAACAACTTTTTTTGCTATTTCTAACACACAAAAAACAGATATATGCAGCTATCACCAGACCTGTACCTATACAAAAGTGCTTACATTCAATATAATCATATATTCAAAGGAGATTATTGGAGGAGAATAATCTGTGGTTCACACTACAAAAAACTTTATGTTCACTGACAGCAAGAAAACACCGGTAAAAGTTAGAAAGCCATCAGCAATAGTTTTACTGCCAGCTGTAAGAACCACAGTATACACAACATTGCTGTAAAATTTGATCAGTATTGATGGCATTCTCTGTCAGTAAAACGTCATTATTATTGATAGAAAATACCATCAGTAACAAGGTGACATTTATTGTCCACATAAGAAACCATTAGTAAATGTTTAGATAATTACTGACAATGCCGTCGGTAATTAGCTTTATACCGACAAGTGTCTCCCGTCAATAATGATACTCATCACTGACGGTTCTTTTTGTCCCGTCACTAAAATTTGTATTATTTTTTTAATATTACATTATATTCCATTGAACCCAAATAATGGGAATACAAAAATAAATCATATGATACCAGTATAAAAGACAGTAACAATCTAGAAAGAAAAGTTTTATTACATTCAATCTTAATTGCCATCCATCCTATATATTAAGAATTTAAGATAGTACAAGTACAAGTACATGACATCACGTTTTATAGAAAACTTCAGCTTTGCACACATCAATAGGGGAGATGAAGAGGCGTGGTCAAACCTACATAGAAGTAAAATTTGTTATAAAAAAATGAAGAAGACAGTTGAATATATAATATATACAAGACTTAACTGAATGATCCCGTAAACGTAGCCATGATTTGATTGATACGAACTTCCAGCATATCCACCCTTGCACATTTAGCCTCTAGCTCAAGCAACCTAGCACTGGTTGCCTTGAGCTCAGATACTCTAAGACATGTTTCTTTAAGCTCATCATATCTTTTACATTTCTCCTCTAACACAACAAGCTTTCTTTGTAATGTACTGACTTGTTCTTTTAATACTGCATGTTGTGCTTCAAGTTGATACTTGTATGTGCTTTTAATAGAAAATGGTGAAAGTTTCACACCTAATATTCCCATTGGGCATATCCTACCATGGCTATCATCTCCCATCACCTGGGATAGGACATCACCACTACCAAGTGAATCGGATGCTTCCTCGAGCAAAGTAGCTATCTTTTCCTCTAGCTTTTCCCAATGCACTTACGTACATATAAGATTAGTACACAATAATATATCCACATGAAAAACAATTGAATACAGCAACTTACTATAACTTTGTTGGACTCGGGGTTAAAGTAGTTTGAATTAGTTCTGCTTCGAGTACCGATAAAAACTTCAGCTAGTAATATTGAATAAATACTGATAGACATAGGAACCGTCCATATATCCTTCAGGAACACTGACAATGTAATAAACCCATTAGTAATATATAACTTTTGTTCGACCGATTGTTTAGTGCCACCAGTAAAAATTAAATATTTCCAACAAGGACATTCTTGATCGATAAAAACTTTGATTTACTGACAAAGTCCACAGGCTGTCTGTAAAATCAAACTTTTACTGACGATTTGTTTTTCTACCATCAGTAAGTGGTTTTTTTGTAGAATCAATTGTTTTTGCATACAAGTTTTTTTTTTTGGTCTTGCTTTTAAGATTAAATTACATTATCTTTGATTTTCAGTTACTTTTTTTGAGTTCACAAAATATCAGCCAAAAGGACAAACTGATCATTTCATTAAGTTGATTATTACTATTTGTTAAATATTTTAAGAAATGATAGAGTTAGGATAGTTTTTGTAACTGCTAAGAAAGATGTGTAGGTAATGCCTAATTTTGCATCAATATGTTCATGTGCCTCAACATATTGACTTTAAATATTTAATTCTCATATCAGAAATTTAATTGATTAAAATGTTAATATTGTAATGTACACATCTAAGCACACCAAGTACATACACATTTGGGGTCATGTTAATGAGGTTTTTCAACAACCGATTAGCTTTATGTGTTACAATATATTTATCAAATTAAACTACAAAATGCTTTAGTGAAGATCAATTTGCAACAAGATTTTGGGAAGATTCTGAAATATGGAAAGCTAGCTATGATCACCTCTACTACACTCTGCATACAAGTTCACGTCCAGATAGGCCATCTCGAACTTGATGGCTCAACTCACGTATAGTATAGCTGACTTATTGATCAGATCGGCTTATGTAAACTCAACAAAGTTTGAACTGGGCTGAAGTAAAGAAGAGATGAGCAGAGTTTGAGCTGAACATAAAATCTTCATTGCTTTTAAAGTACACATTTCTAAGGAAAACATATATACTAAGTTATGAAATCAGAATCTTATTTTGGTATCGATGTGTTGTGGACCTTACGCGAGCTGAGGAGGTGCATACAAGTCCAGCTCGACTCATTCAATTGGTCGAGGTTAACCATTGTCTCCAATTAACTTGACTTCTTCAATAAATGATTTAACCTTAAGTCATATTCATTGTCATGTTCTCCATTCCTAATGCCAGGTGAGAGTTCTGGGATATAGAAAAGAAATAAACTACAATTGCAAGTTGTTATGTCATGCACATATTTGGCGACACAACCGACAGACACTTAAATAGTATTCTGCGACTAAATTTGTTTTCCAATTAGCACCTGTTTATGATTATTTATGTTGAATTTATGGTTGCCATCAAGGTGCATGAAATATTACTCTAAAAATTTTGGAATTGATTAATTTTATCAAAAACAGGATTTTGTGGGAGGCTCACAGGCCAAGGTCTTCAATGGTCGCTAGAACATCTGGTGGACCTTTTGATTGAGAACTATGAGATGTATAAAGAGCTTAAGAAAGACGCTCCAGATAGCAGCACGAACACTGCCACAGGTGGAAGAGCACTAGAGCAAATGGAAACACCGTTGTCAATGGCGACCAGGCATGGCATGACTTCGGTGGTAGAGAGGATACTGTTCAAATATCCTCGTGAAGTTGACCATGTGAACGATTTGGGTGAGAACCTGCTGCATCTAGCGATAAAGTATCGACAGGAGGGCATCTTCAATCTCTTCAACCGCGGCAGTCCCATAGTCCTGCAAAGGCTGGCTCGGAGGTTGGACAACAGCGGGAACACTGTCTTACACCATGCTGGCGAGTTCAACGAACAACAAAACTGGGACAAGCCAGGAACTTACTTTCCCATGCATTGGGAATACGAGTGGTTCAAGGTAAAACGAATTAATTAAATGTCAACTCCGAGCCTATTCCTTTCAATTCTATATTTTTCGCAATTAATGTACGCGGTCGTCAGCTTAGATGCTGCATGCCATGCATCACATTTTGTGTTATCTTCTGGGGGCTACAATTTTACTTACAACCATAGTTACAAATAAGGTTTTGATGAGGGTTTTCTCGATACAATAAGATAAAGTTGAAAAAAGAAAAAGTACGGTAAGTTTTTTAAAAATTTTAAAAAACTAAAAATAAAGAAAAGATAAAATAAGTGAGAAACTAACAATACAAAAGTAGATTTGCAACAAATAAAAAATAGAAAATGAAAAAGAACTGTTTGACATTAAAAAATGAAAAAAATGAAAAAAACACTAAAAAATGCATTGGAAACACTTTTTTTTTTGTTTTTAACTTTCTTTTGAAAGAACGTGTTTTTTAAAGCTTCCGGCAATTTAATTTGTTGTATTTTTTTCGAAAAAAACACATTTTTGTGGCTATGCTTACAACTGCTAAAAAGGAGCTCCAAGTTCAATGATGTCGTAGTGTTGGATAACACTGACATTTTTGTGCTTTGTACTGTTGTTTTTTTAGGTTGAGGAGTGATTTTGACTTTTTAAAATAAGTCAAGTTCTTTCAAGTTAGTTGATATTTTAGTTTTACTATTTTTGGGAAGCTGTAGAGAGCAGGGACACTTTATTGCTCACCCTATGGTGCAACAACGAATATATGACATTATTTAGTAATTTTTTAAAAAGAGAACCATCTAAAAAAATAAAAAATGTGACCTTCTATTTGCAATTATCTTTAAAGTAAGGTGATCGGCTAACTATTTTTCTTTTTTCCAACCTCCTTTTTGATAGAGGGCAGCGGATGTTCTTTCTTCATCGGTTTTATATGAGCAGAAATTGCGTCCTTCTGCTAGCAGGTCCTACTTGGCCATCCCTTTGGTCTCCCTCGAGTAAAAAAATAAATAAAATAAAAGAAAAGCAAACAAATTTTTCAAGACAGTTTGACGAGCTTCCCTGTGCTATGATTTGCTCGTTATGGCTGCATTTCTTTCATTTGGCTTTACTCGATAGTCTCTCGTATAATGGCCCAGTTTTCCACACCAGAAACCCTTCTTATTTGGTTGCCATAGCTGCATGCCTTCCTTTTCTGGACCTTGCGCAGTTTGTTTTCTATTTTCTTGAACACTTCTTTCTTAGGGCTTTGTGGTTCACTTCCCCTGCCTTCTTGGTCGTTGATAATAACTAAATAGGGATTTCACAATTAGCACCTTTAAGCAAATTAAAGGGCTGACATTTGCTTTGCTAATGTCTCTTGGTTAACTAAGAGATTCTCTAGTTCCATCAGAGGTGGTTGCACTAGACAGTATATTAAACAATAGACAATAAAACTGAAAAATTTTGGATGAAGTCCATGAATAAGAATCCTCTATACACAATCTTCACTATTTGTTGACTCAGCGGCTACTTGAGAATTTTCATTAGAAATGTGATTAACTTTAAAAAATACTAAGATATAGACATATTAGCTTGAGTTATCATACCATTCTCCTTTTCTAATAATTGTAAAAGGGTGCAATTAGCTCTAGAAAATAGTGTAACAAAAGCATCCTTTAGCTCTTTTGGAGTATTAGCATCACAAATATACTCTTAACAACTACTTATCAATTGATCTTTTGATAACAAATTAGTTTTTCTTGTCTACACTACGCAGTTTTTTTTGCATGCACATCCGTAATCATTAACCACTTTTTCATGCCTTTACAAACCTCGATCCATTAATTTTAGTATCCATAGCTACCATATTTAAGTGTTTCAATATTATTTAATGTCATTGATAATGTTACCTATTTGATCCAATACAATATGAAAACACCATCTAATTCCAAATATTATCCACATCCAATTATTAACAACTCCGGAGAAGAAAATCCAACATCCTTCCAATGTCTAAAATAATTTTTAAAAGCAAACTTGTGGACATATCTTATTTCATAAACAATCCACAAAGAAATTGACTATAACAATCACACCCCATTAACTGAAAAGGCAAATAGATTTGAAAATAAATTTCTTACAGTAAACAAACTCACGATACTACTTAAAAAATATGAAGTGTGAACACATAGAAGACAGATCCTCACTTAAATCTTCGTAGCTCCTATAAGCAACTTCACACGCAAGCCCCGCAAGTCAACACATGCTCCACTTGGTTACACCAATATTAAGGACTAGATCCCCTTTTTATACTACGAAGGTTGACGATATACGTTTCCACCACATTCCTTACATACATTCCTTTCAATTATATTTTATATTTTTAGTAGGACCCAGCATAATCAATAGGTTAACCAAAAGGTAACTGATGCTTTTCTTGAATTATCTAGAATACTCTAAGAGAGTCAGTAATAACCTAACAACTTAACCCTCAAACACACACCATGGGTTTCATCCAAACAGACACTCTCTTGTTGAGGCCCGACTACAACCTGCTCATCCTTTTTGAGGTTGCCAAATTCCCAACCACCAACTTGTGTATCATGCAGGAGCCTTGCATGGCAAAATCTTTTATAGCGAATTTGGGATTAAGCACACCACTGTCAGATTATGCCATGGAGAATGGACTCCACATTCAGTTGGGAGGCATTAGATTCAATATCCTAGCCAGAGAGAAGGAGTTTGTGTTGGCTTCTTTAGTATTGCATTAAATCGAATCATCTGGGAAAATGGAGGGGGCTCTCGTACGTATCTATTAGCAAAGAACATTCTTTCTGTAATAGCAATCCTTCTTGCTAGAAAACATAATGTTAATCAAAGAGCACGAATCAATCAGGGAGATATATACATACATATATATATATATACATACATATATATATATATATATATATATATATATATATATATAGAGAGAGAGAGAGAGAGAGAGAGAGTGTGTTTTAATCAAAAAGTGCTGCTTGACAACCTATTTTGGGTAAAAACATTGGACTGATCTGGTTCTCTTTTAGATCTGCAATTTTCAAATGACATATGATCTTCCTTTTTAAGTATAGGTAGATTTTCATCATGTTTTCTTACTCCAACACACACACACACACAAATAAATATGTATATGTGTCATTGTCGGAATAAGGGTGCAATCAACCAGTGAAACTTGATCTCTTCAAATATAATCTAAATCTCTTCTTTGTCAGATTTCGTAACTATTTTCAAACCAACTTGGTCAAGTCCCTCCAATTGAGAAATAAAGACAATGGGGAAGGTTGATGATGAAGTTGATCATAAAAAGAAAAGTGAGATTTGTTGGTAATGGTTTATGAAACTGAAAAAATAATGAAAATCGATAAAGTTATAGTTGCATTAATTGAAAAAAAGGTAGAAAAAATGAGCTAGAAGCTAACAATCCATCATCTTCACTTCAAGCTATAAACATTCTTTCAAAATCTTCTCATGATGCTGAAAAAGCTCCAAAGTTGAGAAGCTTTGGAATAAAGTCTCCTACATTTGACATTGCTGGAAATGAAATAATTTCTTTTATTTATTTAATTGTGAACATTTATATTTTGATGACATTTTTCTTCATACTAGAAAAAGGAAGACAATAGATTAAAAATTTAAGTCAACAATAAAAAATGACTTAGAGCTTATAAATATTTTTAAAGGCCATAAAATTTTGAGAACTAGTGTTTATGTATATTCACTATCATTATTGGACTGAACATTGTATTCATTATCATTATAACTGCAAAGAAAGTGAACCCTTTCCTAAATGGATGTGAAGTTGGAATTTTAAAATAATTATCTTAACAAAGAGGCATATGTTGACCACTTGACTGATTATGGTATGGAAATACATGAAAAAGATGATAAATTTATGCAAAACCCTTTATGGTTTAAAAAAATTGCATAAAGCTTAGAATGATCGAACAAGAAATATTCTTATAACAAGAAATATTCTTATAACACATTTTCAAAAGCGCAATCCAATTATGTATTTTGCCAAAAAGTTAAGTGAGATTAAGCACTTTCATCATAAATAATTTCATCACGACAAAAACTTCGTGAAATGCTTAATCGTTGGATAAGTCATTTTCTACCATTCAAGATAACATATTCAGTTCTCAAATTGTTGCTATTTCATTTTAAAATGAAGAAGTGGAAAATAAATGAAACAATTCTCATGTTGTTTTAACTTATTATGAAAATATCATTGGAAATGTGCGATATCACACAAACATTTTATATATTATTTTTTGAATAGTAAATCCATAAAAAAATGTTTACTTAATTATAAATTATTTTACCAAGAGAGGAACACTAATACAGAAGAATGTACAATTAATTAATATAATTTGCATTGGTTTAACATATATCAACTTGGTTTTTGAAGACGAAACTGATTGCCATTTTATTTATTCATGAAGTTGAATATGTGATCATTTCTCATGAGTTTGCCAGACAATTTAGACAATATATTTTTAAAAATTTTCAAATTTCACAATATTGTACTACTAAAATTATAGAGTCAACAAATGAATAATTGTGTTGGGAAAAAAATCTAGTGTTTAGTGGAAAAAGGCAAGACACAAACATTTTGTACTATTCAATTGTATTTGAGCATGTAGAAAAGAAAGGAACTGAGTTAGAACATTGTCATTTTGTAGGGCAAGTGACGAATAGTTCATAAAGGGATTTAGGTATAAAGTTTTTAGCATTTGAAAATGCTCGTGAGTTAAGGCTCAAAAAAGTGAGTTCAAGGGAGTATTGGAAAGTATCCATGAAAGCAAATAGCAATTACAAGGTGTCATACGATTTGACCTTCAAATTCATGGTAGATGTGAGGTTCCTACACTACCAAAAGGGTCATTGTGAAAGGAATAAATGCATTCTATCCTTTTTATGACACTCTAACAGTTGAATGGCTTTACGTGGCTAAAAATGATCTTTTACTCTAGAAATTTAAAAATCAATGGACTATTTTTTTTATAAATGTCTTCTCTTCAACCACAATAAATGCATCTGTAGTATCACTATGACCTAACTAAACGACATCTTAAAGATTATATAATTCCTTACTTGAAGGTTTTATCTCTTTCTCTCTCTTTCTCTCTCTCTCTCACACACACACTGCATCCCACGTTCGTACTGCAGCAACATGCCATCACAAGTTGAACTGGTATGTCTTAATCAATAAAGTTAATCTGTTGATGAAATAAAAATCTTTGGACCAGGTTTAGCATGACTTGCTTATTACTTATAGAATATCATTTCTGCCCTTATAGGTTGCTGATTAGTTTATCAAATTATAAGTGCAAAGATGGTAAGGCAAATTATTCTAATCTAGCGTGTACTTTAGAACAAATTTGTAGTAGCTATGCCACATGAAAGCAGCATATACCATATTGTGGTATCTTGGGTTGTTTGCATTTCATCGGAATTTTATGTATCTAATTATAAGCATTTTTGCAGAGCGTGAAGAAGATCACATCTAAGGATCTTATAGAGCATCTTAACATAAGTGGCAAGACAGCCAGGGAATTGTTTATCGATAGCCATGAAAAATTTAAGAAGGATGATGAGAAGTGCTTGAAAGAAACTGCCAGTGCCTTTTCAGTGGTTGTCACACTCATGGCATCAACAGCATTCGCAGCACTCTACACCTATCCTGGAGGTCCAGACCAAATTCATGGCAAGCCTATATTACGAATCAACCCAGCCTTCCATGTATTTCTGGTTGCAAATGCATTAACCATAGGCTTTTCATTGAGGGCCTTGCTGTACTTTCTGTTTGTCCTTAGTTGGAGGTATAGGAAAAGTAGCTTCCACCAGCCAATACTATCCTATCTCATCATGGGCATTAGATGCCTCTATGCTTCAATATTGTTCATGATGCTAACTTTCTTGGCAACCATAGTTCTTTTGGTTAAATCACCTTCACTATTTGCTCTGTACGCCATCATAGCTACCTCATTTGTATATTATGTCATGATCTACATAATGATGTCATTTAGGAGCCCTTTGCATCTTCCGTGGCAAATACACCTTCCCATATAGGATTTTTTATCACTTTCACACCTGTTAAGGCACTAGTAGAGAAACATGTGTTCATTACCATAAAAATGTTCTTGAAATCATTGCCAATGCCTAGCTGGGTCAAAATAAGAAAGTGACCTTTTTAGTAACTGGATGCATTATCCATAGTATTATGATGCATCATTACTGCCATATAAAATAATCATATTCATTCTTATGAATTTTGATGTTTAAAGAAAATATGTAACAGTTAGTTAAAGTTATGTACTATTGAAGTGTACAAATGAAATCCTTTTTACTTGCTAATTTGGTTGCTTGAATGAATTGCTTACCTGAGTTGCATAAAATGGTTTTGATATACATAACAATGTTGCAAATGGCACATTTCTATTATATGTTTCCAATTGGTGTGAATTCCAATGGTTGAAACATTTTCATCTTATACATGTTATACAAATTTATGTCCATATCACAAGGATTATCCCACATTCCCAAGTTTGTCTTTGAGTGGCAAGGATGCACAAAAAATAGCAGCTAGTCCCATATTCTTTTTCTGTAGTCCCCATTGACATGGATAAAGTATGTTTCCTAGAAATTTTGAATCCACTCTTGAGGCAAACCTGCTCAACCTTTTAGCTATTAGAGATAGTAAATGGAGTTAAGCAAGATAACCACTATTCTACCGTCAAACAAATCAAAGACAATTACCACAACTTTCTTGAGTGTAACATTTTGAATAGAACAATTCATCTCTTGAACTAAAATTGTGTACATAGTGAGTGGTTATGCTTGAACTTGAGAAATGAAGCATTGCTTTCTTTATGGAAAATATTTTTTGTTGGAGACCCCTTTTCTAGTTAAAGTGTGTCTTCCTCTCAATACTACAAGCATCTTAAACTAGTATCTGTTTGCACCTCCCACACCCCCCCAAGGTAAGGCCTCCTTAATGGTGGAGGTCCCTTCCAATTTGGCACCCATTTGCCTTTGGGTCTGCCCCTAAGATGAGCTATGGACCGGAGGACTAATATATTTACTTGAAACTTTCTTTAGGTGGAAAATTCTGATAGTGCTGAGTTACCCTTTTGCGATACGCCTCAGCATGTTCGGCTACTTATGACCTTTTTTCATCAAAGAGCTCGAGTAATGTCAATCATTTCATTTATAGTTCATAGGGACCTCGATTAAGGTAGCAAACTTCATTGCAGTTTTTGAATGTTTAAAGAAAGGATGATCTCTGTACCATATACTAATTCGGTCAGTGTGGCATCCATGAGTATCTGAATAGTGGTTTGGTATGCCCGAAGTGGATCAAAAAATTTCTCATATCAATCTCAGCCTATCTGAACGGTTCTTTCCAAAATTCATATTAGAATTTTATTTGTTGCTTCTACTTGACTATTATCTTGGGGGTAATATAGTGCAAAGAAGTGATGTTGTATTTGACATCTTTGGCGGAGGCTACACATTATGTGAAATAGGTGCCATTGTCTAAGACAATGTCTTGAGAAATGCCAAATTTCATACGAGGTTTTTATGGATAAAGGACACCACATGTCCTCCTTCAACCATTTTTAAAGTGATTGTTTCTACCCATTTGGTGAAATAATCAATGACTGAAAGAAAATACTTATCACCATTTGAAGCAAGTGAGTTGATTAGGCTGAATACGTCGAAGGCCTACATTGAGAATGGCCAAAATGAGCTGACTAAATATGAAGGTAAGCCACTAGAGCATGGGTTGATAGTGAGTGCAACTGGAATTTGGTGCACCTTTTGACAAATTGATGACAATCCTTCTGCATGGTGGGCAAATACTACCATGATCTGACTATCTATTTGACAAGGGTTTGATACTCCTACATGTCCCCCACAAATTCTTTTGTGTGTTTCTTGGATAATTTTCAATGCTTCTCTTTTGTCGAGACATCGATCATACGTTGCATTGAATCATCTTCTATAGAGAATACTGCAAGGACAAAGTATCTCATAGACATGCATCGCAGGGCTTTTTGTTCTTTGTGGGACATTTCTGACACAAATACTCCATTTTGCAAACAGTTTTTGATATTTTGATACCAAGGTGCTTCCTCACTTTCTGTTTGAAGTACTAACTCTGGTAAACATACGCTGGTTGTTCTAGTCTGCCAACCTCAAAAGATCTAATTGATTATTTGGGTTTAAAGGTGATGGTAGAGCCTAAATTAGGTAAACCATCTGCAACTGGGTTTTGTTCCTATTTGATGTGTGATAGTTGACATTCATCGAATAGTTCCACAAGAGAAATCACCAATTTTTGTTAGGGAATCAGTATTTGATCTTTAACTTGTCAGTCATCATTGACTTGACTCACAATTAGGAGTGAATTTCCAAAGACATGAACTCTCTGTAACATTAACTTAAGAAGCATTTTGAACTTTTGGATCAAGGCTTCGTATTTGGCCATGTTATGTGTGCAGGAGAAGTTTAATTTGAGAGAATATGAAATCATTTCATTTTCTGGTGTGTGAGGAGGAGTATTCCGATGCTGGCTCCTATAACGCTTTTAGAGCCATCAAAATACATACTCCATAGGGGATCTTATTGTATCATTACGATTTATTCATTTATAAAGTCATCATTTGTTTTGATTTCTTATAATAGGGGAATGTCTACAAGCGGGCCTACAATGGCCTACTCCTTAATTGATTTTTATGACACATACTCTAAATCGTATTGCATCAATATGATTTGCCATATTGCTATCCTCCAATTCAGGAATGGTTGTTCAAAGGTATATTTGAGTGGATTGAGTTTGTATAAAATTTTGACTTCACAAGATAGTGGTGTCTCAATTTTTGACACATCCAAACCAATGCCAAGCAATACTTTTTCATATGACAATAATATTTTTTGAATTGAACAAATGCTTTACTAACAATAGATGAAATGTTCTATCTTACATCCATCTTCATATTGTGCTAGGAAACCAACATAAGCTAAGTGATTAATTGTGATGTAAAACAATAGTAGTTTTCCCAAAGCTGAAGGTTTTAATATTAAAGGATCAAGGAGATATTTCTTGATCTTCAACTGACTTTTGACATTCGGATCCACATTCAAACTTAGCTCCTTTTCTCAAGAGTTGATTGAATGGTATGCATCTCAAAGCCAAGTTAGAGATAAATCTCCTAATTGACTAAATTCGACCTTGCAAACTGTGCTACTCTTTTAAATTGGTTGGTGGAAGCATTTCTGTGATTCCATTTGCTTTAGTTGAGTCCATTCAATTCCCTTTTTACTGACCATCAACCATAGTTATTTACCGGATTTCACTCCAAGCATACATTTTTTGCAGATTTAACATGAGTTTATACTGCAGGATTTATTCAAATACTTAATAGAGAATATTGATATGATTTTTTCTTGTTTTTGATTTGATTAGCATATTATCAGCATAAGCATCCATGATCTTATGCATTTGATCATGAAATATGGCAGCCATGTCAACTGATATGTTACCTCAACATTTTTTAATTTGAAAGGCATCCCTGTATAACAGAAGGTTCCCCATTAGGTTGCAAGGGATGTTTTAAGTTGGCTGTAAGTTGCCAGTTTAATTTGGTTATATCTAGAATATCCATCCATGATGCAGAACAGTGCATGCCCTGCTATAGTGTCCACTAGAAAGTGAATGTTTGATAATGGATAGCCATCTTTAGGAGTGGCTTTATTCAAATCTCTAAAATCAAAACAGTGACAAATTTTGCTATTTTTGTTGCAAAGTACCACGATATTTGCTAACCATTCAGGGTAGTCAATTGCCCATATAAATATGGCTTTCAATAGGTCTTCAAGCCCTTCCTTGAGTTGTCCTTCAAGTTGAAGATCCAATTTTCTTAATTTTTGTTTAATCCCTTTACATTCTGGTTTCAAACACGACTAGTGTTAGACCACTTTAATGTCAAGGCCCAACATGTTTTCATAGGCCCATGGGAACCTATCAATTCTGTCTTTCCTCTATAAAGAGATTAGTTCTAATTTATAGTATTTTTGGACTATCTATTGCACTTATGTTAATTTTCTTCTATATCTAAGAGTTATGAACTCATTTTTGCTAGTAATGCAGGTGGTTTTCCTCCAGATGTCATCTGGAACATAAAACTAAAGTTGTGAGATTGAGCAAGACCAAAACAAATCAGATTCATTGGAATTTTTATCATTGTACATCAATGATATTATCAAATGTGACGCTTGGTCATCAAAGGAGTACAATGGTTTTCTTGGAAAAAGAAAACAAAGAAAGCGGTATGGTTTTGAGTGGCAAGTTTTTGGCTCACGGTGAATATCTGCTCGTGATGGATCCCTTGACAAATTGTACTGGCTTTAGTTATTCTCCTTCCACCACCTCTTCATTACTATGACATCCCAAAGCACGATTGCCTCTTCGGCCTGGGATTGTTACTAGTTCTAGAATGCCATCAGTGTTTTTTTTTAGGCTAGTAAATGGTTGATATCCTTGGCGCAGAAGGAGCTTGAATATCTTTTCATTTTGGAAAAATTGGTTAAATAAAGGGTGAACTTTGTAGGTTGATTCAGAATGAGTAGGCTTGCTTCCATTGATCACCTACATTTGCTTCTTTGCAAAGACAACTTGATGAAATTTTATACTAGTTCATATTCTTCACGAACTTGTATACTGGTTATTTGTATAGCATACATAGGTATAGGCAGCATTGATTAACAGTGTCATTCTTGATGACATTCTGCATATGTTGTGGTTACCTACATTCCTTTGGCCCATCAGACACACTGGTATAGGGATGATGGGACTACATTGGCCAAATGAATCCATGGTCGGCCCAATATAGCTATTAGTGTTCATTATATCTCATGGAAGAAGAAAGTACATGCAAATCAGACCTGAAATGTACAAAAAATAAAGAAAGAAAGGTAATCATGGCTAAAAAAATTGTCACCTTTTTTTGCCTAGGCACTGCCTAGGCACTTGACAACATAGAGCAATCCAGTTCTCTCTCTTCATAATCATGCACTTGTTGGCACTTAAGGCAGAGAATCTAACTTTGGTCAGGGGAGAGATGAGTGTCTTGTGATCAATCTTTCACTCATTACATAAACCAAATTAAAAGTACACTTATGAAAAAGAAACTTATGGACAGGAAGAACAATAAACAACTAATGCACCATGAAAGCCTATAAGAAAAATGCATCGGATATTTTCAAGATACTATTATCTTGTCATTGTCATGAGCCAGTTGTACAGAACAGTCAGCTAAAAGGACCAGCAAACTAGAAGTAGGACCTTCCATTGTTGAAGTTACTATACGTTAATTCCACAAAATGTTCTCAAGTACAAAATAAATTTTGGTTTTTTACATGTTAAGCCAATAAAGCACTAACCAAATAGTGATCAATTTCTACATTGCAAGCTTTACAATGTAATGCATCACATATGTTTGCCGAAGCCCAAGAAGCAGTTATCCTTACTGGAAAAAGAAATCTTTCACATCAAGACCGTATTAACTCAAAGATGCACATATCTGATAATCACTCTATGCTCTTTTGAGATATCTTATAGAAACACCAATGCCAATGTCTTAGGAAAAACATATTTTAAATATGACCAAAGCACAGAAGGTCAACATCTCTTTTTGATACTAGTTAAAACATCATTAATTTCACGAAACTATAAGTCCAAGGAAGTGGGAAGTAGCGAGTAGTTTCTACAAGACTGACATCAGGCTAAGAACATCAATCATAGACTTTAAGACACATATTTAAAAACTATAAGTAAAACATAAACTTTGTTTGGACCTCTTCATGATAGACACCATGCTTCTCTAGGTGTAAAATAAAAATCAAATTATTAAATGTTATGATGCTTTTCCAGCATTTGTATGTTCATCTTTGTGCATTATTGGTGTTCATGTTAGGCATATAGAAATTCAAAAAAGCAATGGCCTACATAAGGATTTTCAGAAAATGAATGTGCAATTGCAATCAAGATGCTCTAAAAAGGAAAAGTACTGCTCAATAATGAATTTACAATATTGAAACTAGCACATCATGTGTGTTGACCTCCACAGCACAACACAGACAAGCACTTCTAAATCTCTACACCAAAAATGAAATAAACTTCAAGCATTACCCCATGCATCCTCTTGGCAATAATGGTATGAAACACCACAATTCCATTACCAAAAACTATCGATATTATGTAACAATTGCTGCATTTAAAGTTTTCAGCAAGCAGGTAAACATATCCTTTTTCAAGCGATAGGATTTGTATGTCACATTAATTACATTCTAACTCAATTTGCAAATTAGAACAAATGACATGATGTGCGAGAAATAACCTCTGTTCTCGAAACAAAGGGATTATAAAGCCTAGCTCTATTTCTCAGACACTCTCATTCTCTAATCTGCACAGCTATGGGATTTCACAAGAGAGCTTATATATATATATATATATATATATATATATATATATATATATATATATATATATATATATGAGAGAGAGAGAGAGACCCACATGCAACTTCCTTTTCAACTTTAATTTTTTTTTTCATCCACAGTGTTTTCAAGATTTGCATTCAAAACAAGCACTACTTGTCTCCTAGACAAAAAAAAAAGGTTTAGAAATAGGCTGCTCATTGCAAATAAACGTTAAGGTAAAGAAAAAATTTTACTGCACAACAACTACCAAGATAGGAATTCAAAAATAGGATCCTATGCAATGTGTAGCATTGGTTCATCAAATCTCCAGTCTCTCAGGCATCTACTAGTTTCAACCTCCCAGATACACATAGGTCCATCAATAGATCCCTTCAAAAATGGAATCAAACGTTTCATGTTAGCCTTCCAGGTAAACGTACTTTATCAATCGCCTCTCCAACTGATCATTGCGAATGCCAGTCTGCAACCTCAAATCAAATGCTTTAAGAGAAAAAATGCAGGAAACTTTGGGAGAACCCAGGAATGGATCAAAGTTCTTTGACCGCACAAGAGAGAGAGAGAGAGAGAGAGAGAGAGAGAGAGAGAGAGAGAGAGAGAGAAGGAGAGAGAGATTGAAGGTGTACCAGAGATTGAACACCTTTAGAAGATCCTTCTCTTCCCTCTCTATCTTGACCTTCTCAACCCATGCTCCTTATTTGTCTCTCTCAAACTCACTTTCACTCATATCTGAATGATAGCTGCTTACGGCCCATGCCCTACCCTTTTGTCTCCCCCAAAATTACCCTCACTTTGATACGAGCTAAATCCCTCTCTTTTTCTCCCATCAGCTTGGTCTTGGTGTTTCTCTCTGAACAAAAAAAAAATTGGCGCGCAAATATTCTTGAAACACGAAACATATTTGTGCGCCACACGGTTGACTTATTCACAATGGCTATTGCCACAACCAGCAGTAGTAGCAAATGAATAACATTGTTACAGTGTATTTGGATTGTATGTGTATCTCAACTTGATGATGTGTGTGTCAAAGAAATCTCATATGATGCCTTCTTCATCGACTTGTTACATTTTTTCCTGCTACTGTTCCATGCTGAACAATCTCTTGCCAAGATTCGAAAATAGTTGGATTGTCGCCCTACATGTTTGTAGAACTAGGATTATAGAGCAAAGATGCATCCTTCATCATGGTCTACATCTCCAATTGAAAAGTTGGAAAGCCCTCTGTATAGGAAGGCAAGAGCCAACATGGCAATTGACCAATGGTAGACTTTAATGTTTCTCCACTTTTTAAAGAGGTGAGCGACCGTAAGATCCATATTTTTTTTTTATTGTAGAAGAAAATAAGTCCAACATTGCATGTCATCATTGAATTCTTGTACTTGTCAAAAGCACTGCTAGATTGAGTGATTGGATCAACACATTAGAAAAGCTCTTTGTTGACACACTCTAGTTGAATGAATTGGTATCCTTCTTGTTCCAAACATAGCCAACTCCTCTTTCCAATGAGTTTGTGCATCCCCTCTAAAATTTTGACTTTTTCTTTATTTCTAAGGAATTGACTTCAATTGGCCATCTAGTATCACCTTCCGGCTCAAGGAGTGCCATGATGTTGGAAAATTCATCCGGGGTGATGGTCATTTCACTCCATGAGAACCAAAATGTACTAGTTCTAGGGTTCCATCTATCAGCAATTGCATGGACCAAACTACCATTGATAGGCTGAACCATTTAGTTGATGGCTTTATTAAGCCCACAGTTATCCAAGTGGTCTAGAAACATACATTAGAAGGTGGGATACTATGACATGTACCATTGTGTTAGGTAGAATCTATTTGGTGTGGTATGATGCCTAAATCCACCTTGGCATTCACCAAAGAGAATGTAGTCATAGGGCAAAATATTCTTCAAATCAAAAGAGTCCATCTGGACAAAAGAAGGTGAATTCTATTAGACACTAATTGATGGGATTGATAAGAGCGAATGAGAAAACTTCACTCATTTCGTGTAAACAAGGAAATAGATAATTGTGTCCTAAAATTATATTGTTTTTGGAAAACAGTCTTACATCCATAACAAGCCTAAATGGTTGCTACACCAAGGTCAAGGTCTTGGCCCTTTTCAAGTTTATCTATGGTTTGAGGCTCTCCATTTCTTTTTGTTCACCAATCAATATATCAGAGACTATGATCCATTTTGGTACTATTGGGGAGACTTTTTAGTCTAAGTGGGTGGTCCAGTTGTCAGGTTATATCTTAGACAGTGTCCCAAAAATAACCTGATAGCATGATGATTAAGACTTGATAGATAAGGGGGTTTTGAAAATTTGAACATAGAAATAGATGTCTTTGTTGCATACATTCCTAGGAGATGAGTTTTAAAATTTGGAGAGCAAACATTGGTTTCATGCAAATCCTAGATTGAGGGAGGGTGAGATCAGAACTAGGAAAAACATGCTTTGTCTCCTCAATTGGTCCTAGATACATAGAACATGCATGATGACAGAGGGTGTGGTCATGAAGGTTTTATGCAATTGATGTCCAGTTCTTTAGAAAATGACCTGTGCTTGAGAAACTAGACAAATGATGATGGGTCCCATTAGGCATGCCATCTATTCACACCCCTCCTGCAAATAGGGGATCACATGAAACAGAAAAAATTGAGATTTTGTTTGGAAACAGATTTTAGGAGAAAGGGATCTACCCATCGATACGAGGTTTGACCATTCCTGCCACCTTTAGTAGGAATAATCAGTCTAAGGTTTAGAATTTCTCAAACTTGACAAGTTATTTCTCCTATATGCTTGTGAAGAATTAAATTTTTAAGTTTGGAAATTGTTATGAACTTGGTCTGAAAGATTGAATTTATTTGGTCTTGGTTAGAAATTCTCTTTGGATGTCAGTAGTTTTGGAAGTGTCTCTTGAATTGACACTATTGATGAGCATGTTTGTGGGCGAGTCATGGGTCCAGACTCAGCCCATCCATGTCTTAAGTGTTGGTTATTGTCATACACTTAAGTAGTTGTTTAACCCCATTTTGAGGTTAATGAAAGTATTGAGAGAGCGGACGACTACGAGTGGGCACCGATTTCTTCCTCAGTCGTGGTTTTTTTAGAGAGGTTTCCTTGTTAAATTTTGTGTGTTATTGTTCTTCTCTTCTTCGTTTTCCATCTTTCTACATGGTATCAGAGCTAAATTTTTGGATCAAAGAAGATTTTTCCTATTAAGCCATTACCTTAGTGCATGGTCAATGGAGCCACTACTGGAGCCATAGCTTGAGTGCACCGTCGCTGGAGCAGTAGGTTTAAGTGCATCATTGCTAAAATTGATCATCATGTGCACAGTTTTGGTGCCGTAGACTGGAGCAAGTCTTCTTGCATCGCCTAAAGTGGTGTTGTTGCTTGTGCATAGTCTTAATGCCGTAAACTGAAGCAAGTACTCTTGCACCGCGTGGTTTCTGTGCTTCATGATTCACGTTATGCTAGATGGATATTGAGCAGAAGGGGGAAAGCTCGAATGAAAGGATGGATTGAGTGGCACAAAAATCAGATCATCTTCCAGTCCAGGTCACGATGATTCGCTTGACCAAAGACAATTACCTTCTCTGGTTTGTAGTAATCAAATTGGAATTGTAGGTCATGGCCAAATTTCTTATATAATGGGAAGAAGAAACAACATTTTGAAAATGAGCCCTTATGAGAAACATGGTATCTTGAAGACAACCAGATCGAAACCTGGATTGTTAACTTTTTTGCTACTGAAATTCAGGCGTTGAATCTTCGAAAAAGGATTGCCTACGATATGTGGGTTGTCCTTGAACAATGTATGGGTAGAAAAAGAAAGATGTTTGTATCTACCAATTGATAAAGGATATATATGCTCTTTGATAGGGAGATAAAAAACTGTAGCTGAATTTAATGCTTTCTTCAAGTCGAAATGGGAAGAGTTGGATTATTACTCCGAAGATAAGTGGGAGTGTGCATATGATCAAAGCTGTTTTGGAAAAAGGAGTTAAAAAATCACATTTGTGTTCCTTGGAGGCTTAAATGATAAATTTGAGAGCATTTGAAGTCAGATTCTTAACTCTAGGGAAGTTTCTAACATTGAAGAACTCCATGTTGGAGTCAAGGCTGATGAACAAAGCCATCTTGTTATGGTTGGCAATGATTCCACTGTCACCATGCCCGTCATGCAGTATGCCCTCGCTAGTCGTGGCCTGGGATTGAGCCAAAAAGACATTCAGAGGTGCTCACATTGCAAAAAGAATGGTCATACCTTTGATTTTTGTTGGGATCTCCATTCGAAAGGGAAGAATAATCATGGCAGCAAGAACCTGGGATGAAAAAAGGTGGCTGCTGATCTTGAAGTTTCTTATTATACTAGTGACAAAAAGGAGGTTATAGCCGACCAGATTCATGAATTTCAAGCTGCATTGATGTTCTCAAAGATGAGTCTTCTGATGATGTGAAGATCTATCGTGCCCTTGCCATGAGTGGTGATAAAGGTAATTCGTGCTTTGCTAAATGGATGATTGATAGTGGCACTACTGACCACATGACAAGAGATCCCAAGGTATTTCAGGAATGCCATTTCTTTTCTAGGAAGGAGAGGGTTGATTTAGCCGATGGTTCTTCTATATTTGTAGCTGAAAATGGGAGTCTTACACTGTTAAATAAATATTTAGTTCATAATGTCCTTCACATTCCTCATCTTCCTTTGAACGTTTTGTCTATTAGCCAGACCATCAAGGAGGTGAACTGTAACTTAATATTTTCTATTGATCGATATGTTTTGTAGGACTTGATGATGACCAGAAAGTTTGAGATTGGTTTGGCTTATGATGGCCTGCATTATCTACCATTGAAGGTTGCAACTGCTCTTATTACAACAATTAATGAGAAAAAGAATAAAAATGATTAGATTCAGCTTGTTTGGAGTTGGCACGAGAGACTCGGGGATCTTCTTTTTGTTTTACTTTGATGTTTGTTTCCTGATTTGTTTTCCAGCATTAGCATGGACTTAGTATCCCGTGAAGTCTGCCAATTGGCTAAACATGTTCAGGCTTCGTACCCATTCCTGAAAGTCGATCTAACAAAGCTTTTGCCTTGATTCATTTTGATGTGTGGAACCCCTTGAGCATTTCCTTTAGTCATGGCTTTCAATACTTCATTACGTTTATTAATGATTACTCATGCAACACTTTTGTTTATCTATTGAGAGATCATAGTGAAGTAGTTCATGTCGTTGAAACCTTTATTACTCTTGTAGAAACACAATATAATGCTTCTATTCAGATCTTTCAATCTAATAATGCTCGTGAGTATGTCTCTCATTCTATTGAAATATTCATTCGAAAAAAGGGAATTGTCCATGAGACATCATGTAGTTACACCTCATCTCAAAATGGGATTACTAAGTGAAAGAACCGTCACTTGCTTGATGTCACTTGAGCCCTGTTATTTCAGCGACATATGCCCAAGAAGTATTGAGGTGATGTTGTATGCACCAGTTTTTATCTTATCCACCGTATGCCTAGTCATGTGTTGAATGGGCAGACTCCTTACTCTATGTTAATGGCTGGCCATGACCATTCACTCTTCTCCCTTGTGTGTTTAGCTATGTTTGTTTCATTCATAATCACAGTTTAGATGTCAAGAAATTAGATCCTCGAGCCATTAAATGTGCATTCTTGGGTTACTTTACTACACATAAAGGGTATAAGTGCTTGAATCCCTCTACAAGGCACTGTTATGTGACTAATGATGTGACATTCTTCAAGCATATTTCCTACTTTCAACTGAATCCTTTTTAGGGGAGATTTCGAGAAGAAAGGAGGAAGAGTATTATCAGTTGCAAGAAATTTAGTTTGCTGACTTCCTGGACTATAAGAGTGAATAGTACAGAGAAGCTGATGTCGCTGAACAATATAAGAGTGAAAATGAACCACATAGTACTACAGGGCAGCGTGAAGGGCAGTTTGCAGGGCAGCATGATCATTTATTTGGACATGTTTACTCTAGGAGACACCCTAGTGAAGTTGTAAAGAGTGAAAACACCAATCCCAATTCTGAGATATCCCTGGATGAGCCAAGTCCAATGTGTGAGGAACATGATGAAGATATCAAAAGTGACATGAATGCTGAAGAGCTTCCTATTGCTCAAAGAAAAGGGACCAGGTCATATACTATGCACCCTATTGGTAACTTTGTATCTTATTCCAAGCTTAGTAGAGATTACAAATGCGTCATATCCTCTCTTTCCACTTTTATATAGGATTGTTGTTGAGGCTCAGGTGGATCTAAAATGGGTTCTTTCTATGCAAAAGGAAACAAAATCCCTTGACAAGAATAGAACATTGGAAGCTGTAGATATTCCTGAGGGTGCTCATCTTGTGGGATTGAAGTGGGTTTATACGAGGCTTGGCTGGACACAAAAGGTTTCAGTCAAAAGTACGGCACAAACCACCTGAAGATGTTTGCTTTAGTTGCAAAGACTGTCCGGGTGATTCTTGCTTCAGCAGTTTTAAACGAGTGATAAATGTATTAACTTGATGTGAAGAATGTCTTCCTTAATGGTGATTTAGAAAAGAAAGTTTACATGAGTATGCCCCTAGTTATGAGAGAACATGAAAGCGTTGCATATTAAAGAAGACTTTGTATGGTCTTAAACAGTTTCATTGGTCATGGTTTGAATACCACAGACTTGTGATGAAGAAACATGGATATCATCATGGTAATGGAGATCACACACTCTTTGTGAAATAGAAGGAAGACAAGGTTGCCATTCTCTTAGTTTATGTGAATGACATGATAGTTACAGAAGACGATGAAGAAGATGTTATAGGGCTGAAAAAGATGTTAGCTTCAAAGTTTGACCTCAAAGGACCTCAAAAGTTAAGATACTTCCTTGGTATAAAAATGGCTAGGCCAAGTAGTAATGTTGTCCTAAATCAAAGAAAATACACTCTTAACCTGCTAAAAGAGACCGAAAAACTTGACTCCAACCATCTCCTACTCCAATGGATGCCAATAGTAAGATAAGTATCAGTAATGGGAAGCTACTTGGTGATGAAACTAAAGAGAAATATCAGCAAGTTGGAAAGTTGATTTATCTCACTTACTATACCTGACATCACTTTTGTCATTAATGTGATAAGTCAATTCGTGCATGCTCCTACTAATGCTCATTGGAAGGCTACTGAGAGGATCTTGTGTTATCTAAAGAAGAATCCTGGTAAGGGCCTATTATACATGAGACAAGATTAGCTTAACATTGAGGGATACTTTGATGCTGATTAGGCTAGATGCATTGATATGATGAGGTCTACCACATGTTATTATGTCCATTTGGGAGGCAACCTGGTGGTGTAGAGAAGTAAAAGGCAAGATGTTTTTTCCCACTCGAGTGCCAAGGCTTAGTACCATGTTGTATCTATGGGAGTTTTTGAATTATTGTGGCTAAAAGTATTGATGGCTGATATCATGATTAAAATTGTTGGACTTATGAAAAAATACTATGATAATAACTCTACGATAAACCTTAAATGTTCTCATGTTACATGATAGGATCACACATGTGGAGATTGATATTGAGAGAATTGACTCCAAGGAGATTGTATTGTCATATATGAAGTTAGAAGGTTAAGTTGCAGATGTGTTGACAAAAGTTTTATCTTTTACTCAGTTTGAAAAGAATGTAAGCAAGTTGGGCATGTTTGACCTGTATTACCAACTTGCGGGGAAATGTTGACGAGCATGTATCTAAATGGGTCATGTGTCCATACTCGTTCTGTCCATGTCTTAAGTGTTGGTGATTGTCATATACGTAAGTAGTTGTTTTACCCTAATTTGGAGGTTAATAAAAATGTTGAGAGAGAGTGGATGGCTGCTAGTGGGCACCAATCTTCTTCCTTAGCCATGGTTTTTTTCCCTCTGTTTAGAAGGGTTTTCCACATTAAATTTGTGTGTTATTTTTCTCTTCATTGTTTTCTATATTTCTACAAAGATGATCAATCCTAAGGTTTGAAGTAAGGTTTAGCTGAAATTGGGAACTCGATAGTTGAAATCTCGCTATTTTGAAAGTTGCTTTGATTCTCGAGGTGAATTGAAAATTGGACTTGGAGATCAAGAATTTGGGCTAGGAACAATTGAAATTTGGCCAATTTTGAAAATTTTCTTAATCCAAACAGTTGAGTTTTAAGACTTGATCAGAAAATCTGAAGATGTAGTATTTGTTTAAATTAAGACTATTGAATTATCCCTGGGATAAGAAATTTGACTAAATTGAAAACCAAAATTTTGATTAGATATTAAGATCAAAATTTGGAAATCAATTTTGGAGAAGTTAGGCTAAGAATGATTGACATTTTGAACAAAAAAAAAAAGAATTGACTTGATCTTGGGAAATATGGAAATGTCAATGGTATTGGCTTGAATCTCAATCTTTAGAAAAATTGACTTTCCCTTGATTAATTGAGAATTTGAATAGTCAGAATCCAGATTTGGAAAAATTTCTTGATTTTGAAATGTTGGTTTTTCAAAACAGACAAAGTTATGAAATTTGCTTGGTCCGGGATAAATTTGAGAGAACCATATTGAACGACTTTGATCAGGTTTGATCCCAGGATGGAACTGGAAATTTAGGAGGTTCAAATTATAAACCACTTTGACATTATATTGATTTTTGGAATGCATTAGAGAATTTGGTTTTGAGATAAAAAAATCCCATTTTTGAAGACTTTGAATCACTTTAGAAATTTTGTGTTTTCGTTTTGAAGTGAGGGACAATTTTTTGTCGCAATATGACTTGGTCACAGTAGCAATCCAAACTGAACTCACTTACATCTTGACGCTGGTGAGTGGGTGTATTTGTAAAGTTAGTGAACACATGTATTTATGAAGTAAACTATATGATTATCATTCATGCTTTGCTTTCTTTCAATCTATGCATAATTGGATCTCATATGGACATTGGCCCGCTTTGGAAGTTGAAATTGTTGGAAGACCACTGAATCAATTATTGTCATCAAGAAGACATTTAAAGTAAGGTTCATGAGCTTAGTTAGATTTCCAAATTTTGATTTTGAAAATTTGATAGGTTTTGTACATCATCTTGTTTGCTATGGTCTTAACCAATTTTGGCTATAATATGGACATTGTGGAAGATTGGTTTGTTTTCTCAAAACCTGATGTTTTGGATCTGTGAGAATCAAAGCTTAATTAGGTTATGCATTGGATTTTGATTAGACTTGGTAAACTGGTTTTCGAAACCATAGGAAGTTTTGAAAATTTCAAAAACGTGTATGTATGAACAAGAAACAATTTGTTTCAAAATAAACTCAATTTGATCATTTTTTCCAATTGCAAGATGAACTGCCCTCATGATTCGAGTGAATCCAATCTTTGGTGGACTAGATTTGATGGGCCCTTGAGTCCAATTCACCAACTTTTCGTGAAGCGGGAGCATCATTCATTCATCACTGATCCCTCTCTTTTTATGCACTTCAGGAGAGAAGACCAGGTAACATGTAAACAAATGAGCCAATCTTCCACTCAAAATTTGAAGGTTTTCTCACGTAGTTTCACAAGGATTGGGATCCTTTCAAAATCAGATTTTGGTTTATGGGATGGGATGGTTGTAAAAATAATATTTTCTGGTTTTTCAAAACAGGGTTTTGGTTTAAATAATTGCGAAAAATTTGCAAGAGTGCATGCACGTATGCTTTTAACATGTACATATCATGTGTGACTACCTAGCTGGACATCATTCCCAGCTTTAAGCTAAATTTAAGAAAATCACTCCCACATATTGGCTCTTCCACATTTATGTGAGAAAACAAAATAGAATCAATTGAACTACTTTCCCTCGTTGAGTGAAGTCGATTGAACGAGTTCATGAGAGAGATATGGTCATATTAGGGAGCCATGAAGTCCAAAGGTTGTAATGATCTTTTATCTTTCCATCCAAATTCAACAATGTACCAATTATATTGTCACAAACATTCTTTTTATATGCATTACATGTAAGTTGTGACAGAACAAATTATGCTTCCAATATCGCAAAGTGAAAACTATATTTTTCTTTTTCCAATTTCATGACAAAGGTTCATGTTCCACCTTTTCTAATGCATCAATTCTAGAAAGACGTGTCTGAGTACTTTTTAGTTTCAGTCCCATCAAATTAATGTTTGTCCAATCTAAATGCATGATTTATAGGTTCAATGACTCATATAACATTCATTACAACTATTTCTTAAATGATAAGAATATGAATTCTTTTGGCATATAGGGGATGCTAATTTTCCTTTTGTACTCCATTTTGGAAAGTCTGCATAAGCTGAAAAGTCATTTTTGGTCCACAAATCTGCATGCATCTAAAAACATTGTTTTTTGTTTGCATCATAAGTATCTACACAAAATTCCCATAATATTTTTAAAACATCAATTAGTGATTTCAAATAACATCAATTTTTTCTCTTGGGGAATTTTAGCCTAGAACTTAACAAACACAAATTCATGTATGGTTGTTTCATACATATCCATGGTGGCAGATACTATATGATATACTCAAAGTGCAAAAGAGATTGAAACCATTGCTTGTTAAACCAAGTTTGACATTTTGATTGTGTAATTCAAAAATGGATGCAATTCATCAAAAGTTTTTTCTATGCTAACGAAGAAAAAATGTGTCATAGTATATCATCTTTAATGTCCCCTTCATCATGCCATCTCTTTTTTTAAGAAAACTACATTCTCTAAAGCCTTGGTATTAATGAAATGTGACGTATAGCCTTCGCAGGAATTTTTCAAGCTCTACTTTGATTTTGTTGTTCGACATCTTCTCTCCATCTAGAAGCACCACAAACATTACATGGATCCTTGCCGCTAGATTATTTCCAAAACAACATACAATTTTGAGGACATATGTCTATCTTTTTACAAGTCATACCCAATGCTCTAATAATTTTTCTTGTTTCATAAAATGACTTTGGTATTTATACACCTGTAGGAAATGTGACTTGCATTAACTCCAATAACATATCAAATGATTTACTACTCCATCCATGTGTGCGTTTTATGTGAAATAACTAAATAACAAAAAACAAATTTGAGAATTTTTCACATCTAGGATATATGATTCTTTAGCATCGTTTAGTAACTTTGCATATTCTTTATTTTATACATATTGATCTTTCATGTTACCATCTATACCTTTATCATCCATACCAATGTTATCGTCATCTATTGATTGTATTTTGAATGTATCTTTTATCAAATTGTCCATGTTATCTTTGTTATTTTTTGCAGTTTGATCATGACCACTTTCAGTTGGTAATAATAACTCACAATGGTAAGACAAGGTTGTAATTTTGGATGAAACCAATACATAACACATGATCCACAACATCTCTTATCGATTAAAATAAGCAGTAGTTGTACTTTTTACATGGGCACCTAATTTTCCCATCAACTACTATACTATTTGCCATCCACAACATCATTCACGTGCATGTTAAGGAAAAAAGAAAGTATTTATAACAAATCATATATTCAATTAAAAGTTATAAAGTACAATTAAACAAAGTATTAGTCTACCTGTCCTTATGTATCCAAATTTGTTCTCCCATCTTTAACAATTACATTGTTTTAATAGGCGCTTCAACTGATAAAAACTGGACATATTGGTTTACTAATATATTTAGTTACATTGAACAAATAACAAAGTACAAAATATGACATAAACACGGCCTTTTGAACTCCTAGGATTTTGCTGACCTTTGTAGACAACATTTGACACTCATGTTATATAAGCACAAATTTAACAAAAAATGAGTACAATGTAGAGGTAAACAGATTGTTTTGCAATCACCCAAAAGAATGAAAAACTACAACTTTGGCTACCATAATGAAAGCTTCCAGCTTTAGGAAGCTAGTCAAAAGGAGGGAATACATTGTGGGCTTAATCATTTATATAATGGTTTTTCCAGAGGCCATACGATAACCAAACTATATATCAAAAATCTTCTCAAATGTTTAGTCAAGTTGGAAAGCAAGCTCCATCAAGAAAAGGTGCAGGAACAAGCAAAGTTCTGAGCTACTTGATATCCCATAGTACTAGAAGTGGATGCATGTCAACACTTATTTATGGAAGATGAAACTAAGCATTATTTTTTAACTTGTCTTGATAAGCAAGATTACAAAACACTACAGAAAGAGAAAGCATGAGCTATATTCACATTAAACTAAAAGTGAAACTGGGTTTCTCTTTACATCCAGAAAGAAAGAGGAAAGAAGGACCTTTGGGGTAATTTATTTGGAAAATAAAGATGGACATGATTATTGAATCACCATCTCCTTGGCTTCATTTTTTCATTCACCATTTTTTCAAAGAAATAACACAACCACCAACAGCAGTATCACTAGGATTTACAGAGACAACACCTTGGAAAATTCAAGTAGCAAAATGGAAGTTTTGGCACCTGATCTTAAGGGATCTTCAACTTTCAAATCTTTACATTTTTCTCTTTCATAATTGTACTGTTGAAATTTTCTTGGAGGCTGGTCTAAGCCTGTTGGTTGCTTTTATTGTTGCAGTTAGTCACAAGCCATGCCAAAAATTTGGTGCTATGGACTAGTTTAAAAAGCCCACAGGTAAATGTGCAAGGAACCTAAAGTGAGAGTTTGGTTTTAAATAGTTGGTTGGGAGCTAAACAGGTCAAAAAGAGAGCTAGACTTGTCCGCTATAAATAGTATGCCATTAAAATATAACACAAAGATGAAAGGATAAATTTCCAAAGTTGGTGTGGGGAAAAATGTCAATGATTCCCCACTTCACAAATCTCACCGATGGACATATGCCACTAAGGGAGACACAAGCAATGAGAGAGAGAGAGAGAGAGCCGATAAAATGGAAATATATAACAAAATTTGGAGACAAGAGGTCCCCTAGGTACAAAAACAATCCGGAAAAAACAAACTGCAAAAACAGAAGCAGGAAGAAGAAATATACAATACAATGCACAGAAAAATAAGAGAGAGAGGAAAGACGGAGCGGCATAGTCACCCAGCCGCAGACGGACAGCGGCGCTTCAATCGAATGGCAAACTAGACATCCCCTTGCACAAGACGAGCCACAGAATCTGGCGAAGACAAGTTGTTCCTGAAGACTCTATTGTTGTGCTCCTCCCAAATGCGCCACCAAGCTGAAATGAGTCACAGCCTCCAGACATGACCCCAAAAAGCAGTCAGGTGGGGGGAAGGACAAAAGAGGAAAAGAAGACGAATGGATGGTGAGTTTGAAAGACTACTAACAAGGAAAGGCCAGGCTGAAGCAATGACACTAGAGAAAAAAGGGCAAGAAATAAAAAGGTGGACCCGAGACTCAGTCGTGACAAGACATAGGGGACACTGGTTAGCCAAACTATTGCCAAGGCATTGCAGGTAGTCAAAAGTGTTGATATGGCCAGTAAGAAGAAGCCAGACAAAAGCAATGACACGGGAAGATGGGCCAAGAGACCAAAGGGACTGGGGTGAGAACGACGCGACAGAAGGACCAAAGGAGGCCAGGTAGCAAGAAGAAAAGGTGAACTCACGGGTAGGTGAAAGAGGCCAGAATGGGGACGTGGACGATGAGAGGTCAGCAAGGTGGAGGAAAAGAGGAAGGACAGAAAGCATGTCAGACCAAAAGTGAGAGGGAGAGGTGTGAGAGATAGAACTATTCCAGACGCTAGGTGAAGGCAGGTCGAATTTGGAACTAATGAATTAGGTGATAGGAGAATGTTCAGTTGCTAACCGCCACCACCAAGAACACAGAGAAGACTTACAAGTCCGACTAAGGTTGGTAACCCCAGCACCCCCAAGAAGACGCGGAAAGACAACCACATCCCAATGCACAAGGCGATCTGAAGGTCGATCACCATTCCAAATAAACTTACGAATAAGCTTATCAAACCTATGCAAAACAGCCATAGGAGGCCGAAAGACGGCCAAAGCATGAAGAGGGAGCGATGCAAGGCAATGCTTAGCTAGAGTAATACGACCTGGGAGAGAGAAAGCAGCTTTTTCTACCAACACTGAAGGCAATCAGTAAGCTTCTGCTCCACTCCATTCCAAAAGGAGTTTGCAGGAGGCGACAACGTAATCTGAAGCCCCAAGTAGTCCAAGGGCAGGCTAGTAGCCTTACACCCAAAGCAAGCTTCCGCGAGAAGTACCGTGGCCGGATCCGCGTGAATGAGGGAAAGGTGACATTTGGCAGAATTGATAGAAAGACCTGAGATGAGCTCAAAAACCTGAAGGATGAGCCACGTTCTAACAATCTGTTGGCAAGAAGCACTGCCGAACAAGAGAAAATCGTCAGCATAGTGAAGGGTGGAGAAAGTCTGTAAGTGGGAGAGCGAATGAGGTGTGAGGAAGCCAACAACCGTTGCGTGATGGAAAAGCACAGAAAAGCTCTCAGCAACCAAGTTGAAAAGCAAGGGCGATAACGGGCAACCTTGACGGAGGCCATGCTCGAGACAGAAGAAATTGCCACACTTCCCATTAAAGGAGACCGCAAGCTGGGCCCCAGTGACAAAGGACGTGATCCACTGTCTAAACAAAGGACCAAAAGCAAGACGGGTGAGGAGGTCAGAAAGGAACTCCTAACTAACCGAGTCAAAGGCGTAAGAGATGTCCAACTTAAGGATGAATGAAGGAAGCCGTAGACAATAAAGGGAGTGAACAACCTTATTGGATAGGACAACGCGTCCTGCAGACGCCGACCCTTGACGAAAGCAACCTGGAAGGGGTTAATGATAGAAGGCATGACAGGCGCAAGCCGCAAAGAGAGCAACTTAGCAATAATCTTGTAAGGTGTGCCTAGGATGGAGATCAGGTGAAACTGGGTGACGTCCGTAGGGTTAAGGCGCTAAAGCACCAAGACGCAGGTAGCTTGATTGAATTCCTTCAGGAAAACGGAATTGGAGGTGAACTCATCACAAAACGCAAACACATCCGCACTACAAACCTCCCAGAATGTACGAAAAAATTCGATAGGGAAACCATCAATGCCAGGCGCCCTAATAGAGCCAAGGGCCCAAACTGCGTTCTTGATCTCTTGATGCAGGAAGGGCCGCTCAAGAGAGATCGCACAAGAGACAGAGAGATGGGAGAGGTGAAAATCCAGCAGCGTGGCATGGAAGCGAAGAGGTTTGGAGTAGAAATCCCGAAAATGAGCACTCAAAGCCAGGAGGATGTCATCGCCAAGAAAAACCCTGCCCTCGATATTCATGGACTGGATCAACGTCTGATGGCGCCTTTGAGAGGCGACCAAGTGGAAGAATCTAGAGTTTTAGTCCCCGTGCGCAAGCCAACCCAGCCTAGAGCGCTGCTGCCAGTGGATAGACTCCCTAATCCGCCACTCCTGGGCAAGACACTGCAGACAAAGGAGAGGAGAAGACTGATCCGTAAAGATATTGTCAGAGGCCTGAAGGGACAGGATCTCCTCATCCCAATCGGCCACATCTGAAAATTTGCCACTCCAGAAAATGCGCTTCCAGGCAAGGGCCTCCCTTCTGATGAAGTGCAACTTCTGCGAGAGCCTAAAAGCAGCCCACCTACGAGCCCACCAATTAGGGACAGTAGCCACAGAGGATTCATCTCGGAACCACCAAAGCTCAAAACGAAACCTGGCGTGCCCAATACCGGCCCTACCCCGAAGAAGGGAAAGGAGCAGCGGAGCGTGATCAGACAAGTGCCTCGAACCAAGAACCAAGGAGGACGAAGGAAAAGCAGAGAACAACTCAGGCGAGAGGAAGATACAGTCCAACCTACGGAGGATCGGAGGGTTCTTATTGTTGGACCAAGTAAACGTACCATTAGTCGAAGGCACGTCAAAAAGCCCGAACTCATCAACGAACGATCGAAAAACAGACATAGACGGGCTAGAAGTGACAGGGGAGGATGAGTCAGCAGGGCTAAGCAAACAGTTGAAGTCTTCTGCCAGCAGCCAAGGTGAAGCTGCAAGCTGGCGAACCTGATGCAGCTCAGCCCATAGCTGTCCACGCAAAGCCCTCACGCAAGGGCCATAGAACACAGTAACCAAGATCGAACCATTTGGCTAGAGTCTGCTGAGAGAAGTAGAGATAGAGTACCTACTGGCATGCACAATAGCCCCCGTAAGGGGTGGAGACCAAGCCAGCAGGATGCTGCCAGCAGATCCACAAGCAAAAAGGAACCCAAAGGACGATTGACGCAACAAAGTACAAACACAAGCGTGAGAGATGACAGGCAACTTGGTCTCAACCACGATTAGCACCGAAGGTCCATACTGACGGATCCAAGAAGAGAGATATCTACGCTGATAACAGACACTGAGGCCCCTGCACATTCCAACATGCAACCCTCATGGGGAAACCACGTGAAGCGACGCACGCCTGGCAGCCCTGGTGGCACCAGGAGGGAGGATGGAGGCTGCGGAAGCCCCAATCCTATGCAATTCTCGCCGCAACCTGGCCAGGCTAGAGCAGGAGACCGGTGCCACAGCGGCAACAAAAGAGGAACGCAACAAATCAAGTTGCTTCGGCGGAAGAGAGACCTTAAGAGCGTCAAGCCCATCCGGGAGGGAGATGCCTAACTTAGCATCCAACAAGGGGGTAACAGGTGGCAACCTATCGGGCAGGGGCAGGGAGTGACAAACCACTGGTCTAGTGGTGGGACCAGGCAACTGAATAGGGGAGGACAAGGGGGCAGAGGCGGATGCAAACTCAGACAGCAGGGCGGGGGAAAAAGAGCCAACACAAGGGATGTGGGGGAGGGCAGGGTTAACAGGTTGGAGGGGCAGGTAGGCAGGGTTTTGAGGAGAGCCGCGACTGAGTCTAGGGAGCAGAATATGCAGGGAAGGCAAGTCAGAGCTAAAGCTACTGTCAAAAGAAATAGACGAAAACCAAAGCAGATAGGCAAAGGAGGAGGTCCTGGGTGTAAGGGGGGGCATAGGGGGGCTAGTAACCAATGTAAAGAGCAACGTACAGGCAACAGAGGGAGAAAGGCTGACTGGGGGTGCCGAGACGCCAGAGACCAAGAGAACGCAGGCCGTAGTCGAACAAGAGCGAGCAACAACAGCAACCTCACGGGGGCGACCCCCTGCCGACGGGCGGGCAGCCGAAAGTGATGGTGCGGACGACCATACGTCGCCAAGGTCAGACTGATCAGCAAACATCATCGGGTCGGGGCATCCCGAGGTGGACTTGCGTGAAGCCCTAGCTCGCAAAGCAGGAGAAGGAAAGGGCAAGCAGGGTACCTCAGGGGAGCGCCGCAGAGAGCAGGCTAGACTCCTATGCTGAGGAGAGGCTGGCGCCCGCAGTGAGGGAAGCAAGGGCGGAAGCTGTGAAGGTGGTAGCTCTACCACCGAAGAGCATTGGTGCGGCGGATCACCTGGACTGTAGATCTGCGAAACCTGTACCGAAAAAGGCGGACCCCACGTACCAGGCCAAGGAAGTCTGATAGAACCAAAGAACATATAACTCTCATCCGAAGAGGGTGACCGCTGAACAACTGGCAGAGGAACCTGAACCCAGAAGGAAGAAGTGACCGCTGCAAAATCATGCCGCTGAGCAAAAAGGCGACGATCATTCTGACAAGCAGGAAAACGGCATCGGGAACACCTGACGACCCGGTGGTCGTTCAGGAAGCACACCTCTGACACCACCACTGGCCCCATCTAACACGGATAGAAGCGACAAACTGAAGAAGGTGACGAAGCCTGGAGGCACGCCGAGAAGAGGGGACACACCAAGGTGAGGGGGCTGGCCTACCAACGGAGACCACCTTGGGGACCCGCGGCTGCAAGGAACAATCACCCATCTGCAAAAGAAGAAAACAACAACGTGCGGGCAGAAGGAAAGCCTGGAGGAGTCCGCGAGCGTCTCTCAGCTGGAGAGAGAGAGAGAGAGAGAGAGAGAGTAGTGTTCTTGATCTAGCACTTCTTGTCAATAAGATACTAATTTCTTATAGAAATAAACTACATTTTATGCTATAAAACATAGAAAAACCCTAAAGCTTTTTCTAAGAATCAAAGAACGTTAATTAACTAACAAATCAAAAACTTATCTAACAAAGGAAATCCAAAACAATGTGCTCTCATTTGATGTCTAGGATATTGCTTTCCTATGGAATGAAGAAAACTATTGCTTTCCTGCAGATGTAAACTTCAGTACCAAACCACACGAATGCCTAAGCTTGGTTATTAGTGCAGTTGTCCCTTTTGTTTCTCAAATCTCAACGCCCCAAAAAGGCCTTTTTTGAAAATTGCTTACTCAATAACTCAAACCTAAACTCTCACTCCAATAGTGAAGTAAATAAACAAATTATGGTATGTGTGTGTGTAAGTGAATTAATTTAGTGCTCAATAATGTTGGCCAACATGCAGAAACTACTATGCTTTTTAAAGCATCATTATCTCAGAGACAAGAAAGACAATTAAGGAGTAACAATATATAAAAGAAAATTCATGGAGATAAGTAATATGGAGCAAACTATTCAGGAACATTCAAACATGTGAAGTCTTTTAAAGACATAATAGGAAGTCCAAAAACTCGTGTGTTGCTGGAGTACTGAGATGTCCACTGAGGAGCCAGTGGAGCTTCTTTTTCTATATAAAAAGCAGAACCACGCTGACCACATGAGGCAAAAGTAAACATAAATTCTTCAGAAATTTTTTTGAGTCTGAATCTTATAAGCATTTTCCTTCCATCCTCATTTTCTCATTCTTTCATAATGTACTTTTAGAAGTATTGAGTAAAAATAAGAACTAAGCCAGCATAATAACTAGTTTGCAATAGTAACTTTGAAGAAAATGACTATTAAGAAACATACGCATAATAGATTGATACCAATCTCAAGAACAGAAATACAACATCATCCCTTAACTTATAAAATAGGAGCACAACTACCCACAAGATTTTAACAAAAAATTTTTACTGAACTTGGTTTTATCTTACATTCATGGTAATTAGATTTACTTTGATGGTTGGCTGAGATTGTTTGAGTGAGATTTTTACCTTTTTTTTACCATGGATGGATCTTGAGATTAACTCCTGCCAATGCACAATTGAAATGACTTCAGGTTTGTCCCCTCAGCACAAAAAGTATGTACAAGATTTACTACAAAACAAATTACTTTCCATGAGAGAATACATAATGGATATGGCGTTGCTAATAAGAGGATGAATGCAGCAGCAGCTAATAAGAATTTAGTACGGTGGATGATTGCCGTGTGCAACCATTTTCAGGCGTGCACATGTATGAGATAACGCTGGTTATAGAAACTTTTAGGAACACTAGTTATAGGAACGATCGCTCAATCATATTATTTTTAGGAATGAACTCTTACATTTTTTAGGACTGATTTTCGGTCGTTCTTAAAAGTACAATTTGTTGTTGTAGCATGCAACTGAATTTGACAGTCATTATTGACAACTACAATTATACTAGAAGAAAACCACAAACTTACAAGTACAAGAAGCGCATTGACGTAAAAGAGCAAGAAAAAGTGGTCCATCCTTCTTATTTTTTTATTGAAGGGTAACATGGGAAGGGAGATTTTATGGGTCCAAAGTAAGGGAGTGAGTTATGTGTGCTGTTAGGTGCACACAACCTATACACGCCAAAAGAAAAGGGAGGGCATTTTGATAATTTTTGAAAAAGCAAGATCCTTTTCAATCTTTTCACTTTCCTCACAAAAACTTTTCTTTTTCCATTAAATGTGGGTATTTTCATCATTAACCATAGTGGCGCACAAAAAATTTGTATACCATTATGACCTACGTAACCAGCTTGCCATAGTAATGTGAGGAACAATTTTTTTTTTGGTATATTGGGGTGGATGGGTACAAAGTTGTGCTTCTTATTTCATTTCAAGAGGGGCAGGCTCGTCATCCAAAGGTGGCAGTCGAGCAAAGTTGTTGGAGACTGAGTTGTGAATCCCACCCTTGTGTATATAATAACCATATGGCTGGATGTGGATTCTGCTATCAATTTGCATATTTATGACATAATACGAGATAACAAACAGGTGTGAAATAATGACTGATGTATGATATAATGTCTCATGCATGAGATAATGCTAAATATAAATATAAGATAATGTGTAAGAGATAACAAAAAATTTATGAGATAATGAAATAACATACGAATGTATGAGATAACGTAAACCTAAGTATGATATAATGTTTATAAGATAATAAAATATTTATAAGATAACATTATAAGTAGGACAAAAAAAATAAAGATGTTTATGTTGGTTATAAGGACATGCCTATAAAACTGATAAGTTTTACCTTTATCAAATGCCTAAATCTTTTTTTGTTGTGGTTGTCTTTGTTGTCCTTGCAAAAAGTTTCCTTTGTATTAATAGTGGGCATTTTTTGTCATTATTAAAATGACCATGACAATTCGTATACGAAAGCATATATCCAGCTTCGAAGATGTCCAAAATTTGAAAGACCCATCAAATGGAAGTCAATAGTTTAAAAGAGAGGGTCAGAGGGAGTGAGAAGGGAGTCGGTAGTTAATCTCCTTCGTTTCTTGTTCGCTCTGCAAAAAGGAACAGCCCCTTGAACATCCAACATGATTCCAGCCCTTCTTGTCGATAAGAACCACGTTCTCCTACATCTTTTAGAAAGCATGGCTCCTCACCTGCCGGTTTTCTTCTCCTCTGTGAAGCTCTTGAAGTACGTGAAACATGGCTACCAATACCTCACCACCCACATCATTATCTTTGTGCTCCTTTCCATCATGGTGACCGTCATGGTAGAGGTAACCCGCAATAACCCCGATGGCGATGAGTTCCTGGTCTTCTGCCACTCCCTGCACTCCAACCTCATCCCAGTCCTCTCCTCATTCTTTCTTATCATTACGGCCGCCACCGTCTACTGCAAGTCTCGCCCTCCATCCGTCTTCTTGGTGGACTTCGCCTGCTTCAAGCCACCGGAGACATGCAGAATCCCGTTTGCGGCATTCATGGAGCACGCTCTCAACCACTCGGATGAGACGGAGCGAGTCAATCCCTCGCAGTTCTTCCAGAAGAACAGCGTCAACTTCATGATGAAGATCCTGGAGAGGTCCGGCCTCGGGGAGGAGACATGCCTGCCACCAGCTTTGCACTACGTCCCTCCCGACAACAACATGGAGGCAGCCATGGCCGAAGCAGAGCTTAGCATCTTCTCCTCCGTGGATGCGCTCTTTAGGAAAACAGGTGTCAAGCCAAAGGACATCGACATCCTCGTCGTCAACTGTAGCCTATTCTCGCCGACTCCTTCTCTGGCATCCATGGTAATCAGCAAGTATAAGATGCGGAGCAATATCAAGAGTTTCAACCTCTCCGGCATGGGCTGCAGTGCGGGACTGATCTCCATCAACCTCGTCCGCCACCTTCTGCAGGTGCACCGCAACTCGTATGCTGTCGTTGTCAGCACCGAGGTCATCACACCCAACTGGTACGACGGCAATACTCGCTCCATGCTGCTGCCGAACTGCCTCTTCCGAATGGGCGCCGCCGCCGTTCTCCTGACAAACCGCCGGTGCGAACTCACCCGTGCCAAGTACCGCCTGCTTCACGTGGTGCGCACCCATATGGGTGCCGAAGACACGGCATATGGCTGTGTGTTCCAGCAGGAGGATGGTGAAGGGAAGGTGGGGATCAAGCTCTCCAAATACCTGATGGCCACCGCCGGCGACGCACTCAGGTCGAACATCACAACGATTGGGCCGCTTGTGCTGCCGGTGTCGCAGCAGCTGCTGTTCCTGATTGGGCTCCTCAGCAGCAAGGTGTTGAATCGCAGGTGGAAGCCATACGTGCCGGACTTCAAGCAGGCGTTCGAGCACTTCTGCATCCACGCGGGGGGGAAGGCAGTGATCGACGAGCTGGAGAGGAACCTACAACTGCGGCCGGAAGACATGGAGGCGTCGAGGATGACGCTGCACCGGTTCGGCAACACGTCATCGTCGTCGCTCTGGTACGAGCTGGCCTACATCGAGGCCAAGGGGAGGATGAAGAAAGGGGACAGACTGTGGCAGATCGCCTTTGGCAGCGGATTCAAGTGCAATAGCGCGGCCTGGATATGCATCCGCACTGTCGAGACGCCATTAGAGGGCCCCTGGTCGGACTGCATCCACAGGTATCCAGTTGACATCCCTGACGTCATTAAGCTCTAGGCGTGTCGGGTTTTATTCATGACGTTCATGAATCTCTTCCTTCCCGGCTCCTTCTTGTATTAATCTTTAATGTTGGGATGTTTGAGCGATGCTGCAAAACAATGGTGGTATCCTGTTACTTTTTTGGTTTGCTAATTACCCTTTTAGAAGGAAGCCGAAAATGTATATATGCCATGTGATATATACATCTTGGAGAGAGGTTGAACATCCAAAGCGTGGCCGTCAGAGTGTAGTGAGAAAACGAAAACATCTTAATGTTTACAATTTTTAACAGAAAAAGAATTGGCTGCAAAACGTGGAGCGGAAATCAAATAAATAAACGAAAAGGGTTAAGGGAAGAAATACATGCATGCAACGTAAAGCACCACCAGAAAATCCTGTTCCTCAGCATACCGCATCCATGAATTTTGTACAACCAAACATACACATGCAAAAATATGAAGTAGAAGCGAATAGTTGAAACTTTTTTTGGAAAGATATGACATTTTAAGGTTCATGCCCTAAAAAAAGTTTTCTTCGTGTAATTGAATTTGCCATTAATTTTAGTCGACAAAAATTAAACAAATTAAATTAGCTGTCTATATCAGTCTATAACTACAAGTGTTACACCTTTGTTAGTTACACAGAATTGTAACGTAGCTAGGTTGTTTTGTGCTTCATTTTTTTTTGAAGAAAGTGTGGAGACCTGGTCTGTCTCAACCACATCAGGTTTGAATCATCATTTGTAAAATAATCTTAATTGCTGCCGATTTTTCAAAGGTCCAGTTCGAACAGATGTTAGGCCAAGCTTACCGGTACTATTGATGCATCATGTACCCTTTTATCCTTTTGTCAAAAAATGAAGAAGTAAATCTGTCGAAACAAAGGGCATGTGAAACAAGCTTTCATGTTCTCTAGGGTGAATGATTTAAACGAAATGACGGAGTTTCATCCTAACTAGCTGTGTTCTAGTACCGGAGGGCACTCTTGTATTATGATCAAGTGGTCAAACTTGCCGTACTTTTTGTCTAAACTTTTGCACATAAAAATGAATTGTCCTCGAGTCATCCTGGCCCTAACCCTGGTAGGGGTTTATGGACATGCTCCCTGAAGTGGGCATTTTGTAAGAAGAACAACACCACTACAGCGGTCCAGGAATCTGGACCGAATATGGGCCAGATTTATAGAATGCTGCAATATTGGAATTAATGTTATATGAATCTGCCCCAGATTTTGAGATAAATTCATAAAACATTGAATTAGTGCTCATGTGGCCAAATGTCCCCATGTAGAGATTGTGTGGACGGCCTGATATATTGTTCCAAATTTAACTTTTGTCCTTAAGAACCTTCAAATAGAACGCCAATGTATATATATATATATATATAATTTTTCAGCTAATGAGACATTGATAGTTCGCTTGCCAGTAGCACTAGTCGGTGGGAAAGCATGACTTACAAAGGGATGCATGGTTACTTCTGTGAAGTGGAAGGCAGGGTGCTAGAGTCTAGTGCCTCGGCCGGCCTAGCTAGAGAGAAAGTTGTGTGCTCTGCTGGGTGCACGCAACAAGCATATGCCAAAAGAAAAAAAAAGCTATTTTAGAAATTGTTGAAAAAGAATGTCCTTTTGAATTTTTTCACTTTTTTCAATTTTCTGTTTTATCTTTACAAAAAGATACTTTTTCTGTCAAGATAGGGGCATTTTTGTTATTAACCATATTGGTGCACGAAATTTAATGCACCAGTATAACATATATAACCAGGTTCGGCCTAGCTAGTCCAGATCATAGCTAGTCCTGACCATAGATGGTTAATCCGGCTCTAGCATGTTATATATAGTACTGACTATCGCATTTGAAATATAGGCTCATTATTACAACTGCGGTCCTTCAAAACCGTAAAAAAAAGAAAAATTTCTGGTTTTAAATTATTTATTCACTGCAAAACATCAAGTTAATTCGTATCATTTAAGTTCGTTAGTTGAAAGGAAAAACAAGTTCTAATATTGTTAAAATGGATATCTCTTTTAGTCAAGTTGCAAGTTGGAGACAGCATTCAAAATTCACTGCCACGAGGACATGCAAGTTGTGGTTCTACTCGATCGATCTTCGCAGGCGCGCAGGATAGGACTTAATAGATATAACAAAACCGGAAACGTCTTTGCAACATGCATTGCAGAATTTCAGAAGTGATTCGGATAGGCACTGCACGTCCGGGGGAAATGGCCGAGGGACCTTCAACTTGTGAAAAGGCAGTTGGCCTAAGGCGGTATTCGGTAGGCCAAACAAATTAAAGCGAAGGGTCACACTAAGAGGCCCGCCGTATAAATGTTCTCTATCACAACAAAAGTGAATGAAAAACCACTCTACCCAACAAGAAAAAGTATGCTTTTAATGGTGCCCCAACTGGCTGAAGTGGACTCCTGTCTGAGGGCAGAGAGTAATCAGCAGGAGCTAGCCGATTCTCGTGTCTGGTTTTTGTTGTATACACGTATGCAGATTAATTAATGATCACATTCACGACATGCACAACTGCGGGTAGAGGAGAGGAACCACTTTCACAGTCCATCCTTAGTGGTTCTCACATGGCGGACATTAGGTAGGTGATGGCGATTTGAAGGTACTATTGACAGCTGCTAAACTTTTTGAAATCTTACATTTCCAACATCAGTTGGTTTCGCAGGAAAGCCTTCAATGACAGCCATGGAGCTCCTGAAAAGGCTGCTTATAAGGCTACCCTCATTTAAATGGACGGTGAGCATGACGGTGAGCATTCAATGTCAGCCATGGAGCTCATTTTTATTTTGGGCTTCAGGTTTTTCTGTTGATTGTTTTACCGACAGCCCATAGGGAACAAATAAGAAGAGCTCTATTAGTGTCTGAAAAGTGAAAACTTCCACTGACTTCAACCTAGCGCTACAGCCTGCGGCAGTAAGTACTCCCTCCTATCGCGAACGGTTACATCAGTGAGAGAATCAGCATTGACGCAATATGCAGCATCCGCAAGGAACCATTTTTTTTTCAGAAATTTTATTGAATGAAAATTTCTAGTGCCCATATCGTGCCAGTAATTCTCTTTTATTTTTTTAATAAAATATAATGTATACCATTTATATTAAAATGATAACCAGAAAAGCTGCAACCATCTAAACTGGACAATAATCGAAATCATGATGATCATCAACGAATAATACTTTTTTAAGCATCAACCATATCACAGCTAGCTGTGATATTTCTTTCAACATGCAAAACGCTCAGACGTGTGGAACTACTGCGATGCAATGTCATTGCAAAGTGTTGATGATCTTGAACATCGCTTTTGCTTTGCCTGTGGCACTTTTTCAAGGCGAATTCTGAAGCATCTTTAAGCTGCACCAGAAACACATCTGAAAAATTTGATAAACTGAAAACAAAAAGGCAGTGGATATGGTGATGCACTGATGTTAAATAACTAAGAAAACATGAATTGGAACAAAAAAATATAGTGGATTGCAAGACAACTATCATTGGGTTTAGTACACAGGAATAAAATTAAGGTCATACCTCTCGGCAATGCATCATCACAAGATAAATGACATCTTGGAGGCATCCATAATGTGCCACTACAAGTTTTCAATAGGAAATTTTTCGAACACCATAAATGTGCACATTCTATGGCATTGGGGTAGTGCCACTAAAAGCTTTTTAGTGATGCCTTGACGATGCCAAAATAGACATTCTTATGGATTGCTGATAACTCATCAAAGTCTTTTAGTGGCATTCTTTAAACGATACTACTAGTCTACCATGGGATGGAACAAGTGCCACTGAATAGTATGCTATGGCACTAAAAACCGTTTATATGGCTTCCTCGAAGCATCATTAAACTTTTTTTATGGCAAATAGAAATAGCCATTAAGTGTCAATTGTGAGTGACACTTCATATGTCAATGTTGACATTTTATAGCCAACTTCAAGCTGAAGGCCCTTCAGTGACACACATTCCTTTAAACGCCTCCATTGTAAGTTCAAAATACATTAGAGATCATTACTAGTAGTCAAATTATTATTATATAAAAAGTTAAAAACACAGAAATTGACCATTTTTCTCGAAAATATGGCGATCATTGTCAAAAAAATAAAACATTGTTACATCCAAATGTGCAATATAATACAGAATCATGAACACGTACAAAATTCATGAGAAAGAATAGCAAACTTTAATCTTAGTGCTGAGTACTTCAGATGTAACCACAACAAGAAATGGCACTTTTAGGAAGGAACTGGAAAATCAGTCCTAAAAGTATAGAGTAATTATGAACGGTTAGGTGGTTACTCCTATGACATTCCTAAATGTGGTGTTCCGAAATACTTTTAGGAACAGTCTCCAAAAAGCATTCCTAAAAGTATAGGTTCTAATTACAATTAAACTTATATATTAGCGATGGTAGCTCCTGACCGTTCCTAATAATTTATATAATCACTTTAGGTACAGTAACCTGGCATTCCTATATATATATATATATATCGAGAGAGAGAGAGAGAGAGAGAGAGAGAGAGAGAGAGAGAGAGAGGGAGGGAGTTTTTATTCATTTATACATATAGAATGAGAGAGTTGGTAAACAAAAAATATGAAAATTTATTGAAAAAAAATCATTACAATTACTAAATATATAAAAAAAGAAATCTTGATGAATCATGAATTAGCTAGTTCCAACTCCATCTTCTTCCACTTTCATGGCTTCCCACCTACAAATTAAAAGCAAATTCCTCAAGGAAAGCAAGCACATTAAAAGAAGTCAAGATGTTGAGGTTGGAGTATTTAATACAAAAGAATCTATGAAGTAATGGAACACATTCTTTGTTTATATAAAAGTTGTAACTATAGCAGTAACCGTGTGTTCAGTTCCTGCAGAAAATAGAGATACATAATCTAATTGTATATGTATGAAATCTTACATGCATACATGGACAAGAGCAATTAACCTGTGGATGTATATACAACTACATGGAAACCTTGTACACACACACACACACACACACACATACATATAGCAAAAATTGTTATTGTGCCTGCACATACAAACATGTGTTAAAAAAAAGCAAAGATTGTCAAAAATCTGGTGTAGGGTTAGACCAGAGCTGTCACAACCTATTTGCATTACAGCTTTAACTAAAGAGGTTAGATCTGGCCAGTAGTAGAAATTGTGGTCTTTCAAATTTCAGATAACTTTATTAACAAGTTCATTTAATTTTGTGTTCAATTTTTTTGGTAATATCTGGGACGATGAAAAATGTGACACTGATATGAGATCTCGATTTCAATTCTTTTGGACCTTCGCAAAAGAATATTGAGTGAAAAAAGTTATGTCAAGAGGAATTTAAGTACCTTCACATGCTTGAGCAATCCCTCCAACAGTCAGTTGCTCACCCTCAGCTACTTCACTGAATCGGAACTACGACACATCACATACATGTTCAAATGCACATTTCCGAGGCTAACTTCTACAACATTCAAAAGAAGGACAATATTGAACTAACCATTGGACAATGAGCATTGGAGTAACAATGCTCATTTATGCTCAAAAGTCATGATGTTTTAGTATAATATAGCTTGTTATTCAATTTTTAGTTGGAAATTTTTAGTATATATAGAGAGAGAGTGAGCCTACATCTAATAATTTCAGGCTCAAAATTTGTAACATGCTGAACTAGAAAAATGAAAGAAGAGATGCATATCCCCTAGGAACAACATGGAAATCCTTTTTTCTTCAATACCTAAGAATGATATTATAATAAGAACCTAAGGAAAAAACTCTGTGAAATACATGTAATCATTTTTCAAGGTAATAGCAAAAACAACCAAATGTGCTTTTCTCGGTCGAGTCCCCAATCATTCGTGATTTCACCTATACAAGTATACTGTCAACTTATACAGCATCAAAAGCAACTTTTTAAGAAGAGATTGACACGCAGCAAGATTACGCTCTATTTATAAATTTTACATGCTATCCTGATCAATTAAAAGATCAATATTGCCAGTTCCTGCCTCATCAATTGGAGAAGCAATGCAAACTATGAAAATGCAAGCACCTAAACCATATGATAGATGATTGAAAACATTGGTTGAAAAGCCTAAGATCTTCAAAATTGTCTACATTACATGCATTTCATAAGAAATAATCAATGTCAAAGAACCTCAAGATGAACAAGGAACTACTATCATTAACAAATTGCTGCATTGGATTATTTGACCTATTTTACTTTTTTTTTTATGGATTTGGCGATCCACCGCAACTCCCCATCCCCGCCTTTCTACAACCTATCTTTCACACTGCGATATGGACACCACTACTTACTGCAAAGCAGCTTTTGCTTGTCAATGCCAATATTAGTGATGAGAGTTTTTGAACGGCCAGATGGAAAAGAATAGCTGTCCATAGTTCGGTATGAACAAAAGGGTGCATGTACAAAAAAATATCCATAAGGTATTACAAGAGGAAAAGAAAATGTTTTTTACATTCTCTTCCATGAATTAAAAAATATTAACAGGTTTTTGTGATTCTTTACATCCTCTGCCATCTTGCCTCCAACTATGGGTGCTGCACCCTTCTAGAGACAAGGAAAGTGATTCTTGTCACTGGCTTCCTTTTTCAAAAACTTTATTGAATTGGAAAGAAATGAGATCATCAGTCGATTATCTCATATTAATTTAGAAATTAAGAGGCAAATAAGAAAGCGTATTGTGAATATCATGAATTTAAGAATCAGTTTCCCTTCAGCAATGTAGAGAAAACCCAAAGTTCAAACATTTTCCCCTTCAGCAATGTAGAGAAAACCCAAAACTCGAAAATATGCAGATCGCAGTTTGAGTCTAGGGCAGTAGAACTTCAGGGATAGGACCCTGATCGCATGCAAAGAGTAATGCCTCTAGGATCCAAATAGCAACCACCTGGTAAAAGAAAAATAAAAGTTTTGCTTATTGAAGTTCAGAATATCAAAGTGAAAGGGCAAAGGGACCAAAAAACATCAAATGATGCAGATACTCATTATGTAAAACAACCATTTTTTATCTATATGAAATGAGCCACAAAAATCAATGAAAGTGTGAAATGTTGTTTGCAATGATATCGTAAAAATAGTTTTTACTCTTGAGGTGCTTAAGTTGAACCTTTAGTGGCACAAGATGTGCCATGCCATCATAAACATTATTGCAAGTTTACAACATCAAATATTGCATACCTCATGAGAAAATGACTTATATTTCTTTGCTTGTTGTTGGAGATAACTGCATATATTAAGGCAAGTACATAGGGCAGCCTTTTTTGCATGGAACATCGACAAAAATGCAACAGATAAAGTAGCACCAAGACTAGCATGCCTTTAACTGCCAACATTTCACACTCATAAGAGAGAGAGAGAGAGATTACAACATTTGTCATGAAGAAGCTACAACAAAAAATAGTTGTCCTTTTCCTACCTTCAAGGATGGTATAGAGAGAGAGAGAGAGAGAGAGAGAGAGAGAGAGAGAGCATTTCTATATGGAGGGTTTATTCTCCAAGGAGAGATGCATTTAATGTTCCCACCTGCATAGGATAGGCCAACAGATCAGAGCTGCCAATCGATTGGCTATTTTTGAAATCTAGATATTTCTTGGATTTGAATTGTTACAATTATGTATTCCAAGCTCATATTTAATGTATATATGATTCAAGCTGATTTTTCAATTGAGATCCGATTTGGGTTCAGATAAATTGGATCCAGTTGCCTATTAATTTGTAGATCCAGGTTTAAATCTGCTGCTGTTATCATGGGTCTCAATTCAATGGACTGTGAACCAATTTTCTGGAAAAGAAAGTTCTTATTTTGATAAGTATATATACGAAGTCATCAAAAGCAAGAAAAAGATTACAAATATATGAGGGCAAGGATGAATCAAGTGACCTAGAACTCAAAATGAAGCATTACACCTAAAACTAAAGTAACTTGGACCGGCCTTTAGACCTCCACTCCAAAATGAGGTCAAACTCCGTGCTTTACCTAATATCACTAATAAGGAATGGTATTTGGCTACAACAGTATTCAAACGAAATCTATGTTGTATGAATTAGGTCATCATTAATTACTAAAGCATCAAGGCTGAAAAGCTTTTCCAGAACTAGGTCATGAATAAGGACTAGGGTATCAAGGATGAAAAGTTGTTGTGGTAAGGATGAGACGAAAAATTTCCAAAACAAGGTCATCATAGTGTGCATTTCTAAGATGTTGGATCTAATCTTATCTAGATCCAACACATCTAACTATGTCTGATCACATTTATCTTGACAGGGTCATGATTGTAATTTTTGTAATTGTTTCATTCTAGACTCTAGATTATTGAATTTGCTTCACTCTAGACTGATTATTCTGATTGCTTCATTCTAGATTCTTGTAAATTGGGTAGAAAGATCATTATATAAATGGGTTGCGTGAGAATGTAAAACCTCACCCTCTCTTCCTCATTTCTCTTTTCTTGTTCTCCCTCTTTTCTTTTCTTTTGATGAAACTAATAGTGGGTTATAGTTCAATACCCAAAATCTATCATGGTATCAAAGCAGGGTTTGGCTGGTTCTACCAAAGAGAATGCCCGAACATACTTGAAATCTCCTGGTTGGTTTTCTCTTATACCCATTCCAACATTCTTATATTTCTGATAGTACTTAGTATACATCTACATTGATAGATATATAAATTATCATGGATATTCTCTCTCAATCCAGTATGTCATCCAACTTATTACCACACCTTATTTCTAAAAAATTGAACCACTCCAACTACCTTACTTGGAAAAGGCAGATCACTCCTTTCATAAGGAGTCAAGATCTGTATGGGCATCTTGATGGTTCCATTCCAATCTCACCATAATTCATTCAACAAGACATTAAGAATGAGAGAGGGGAGACAATTTCCACTCAGGAAATTCGTAATCCTGAATTTGTAATGTGGATTAAACGAGATCAAAGTCTTGTTGCATATATCACATCAATGCTCTTTGAAGAAGTGTTGATTTCTCTTCTAATGACTGTACATCAGGATAATTATGAGTCAAACTTGCCGAAACCTATTCTTAAATTTCAAAATGACGTATTCTATATTTGAAGAAGGAATTTCAAAATCTCAACAAAGGGTCAATGTCGATTATGGAATATTTGGGACGTGTTAAAGGGGTAGTTGATCAGTTGGGAGTTGCTAGATACCTTGTTTCTAACAAAGAAAAAGTCCAGCAGACTCTTAGCGGTCTTGGACCAAATTTTTCTGCCTTCACTACTACTGGTCTTGAAGTTTCGCCTATCTTCCCCACCTCCAGTGAACTTCAGGGCAAGGTGCCTCAACATGAAATGAACATGAAACAACTGATAGGAAGAACAAACAAAGATAATGCTCACAATGTTTTAGTTATTGAAGTTGCTGCAGGTCATAGAAAAAGAAATGGGGTTCATCAAGGAGGCATGAATCATGGGCACAATGGCCGAGGTATTCTGCCAACACCGAGTGTTACAGGAAGATTTCAGACCAATACAACAAAGAAAGTGCCAACGTGTTTTCAATGTAGCACAAAGGCTCACGTCAAAGCAAATTACTCGTTCAACCCACAAAATAAGGCAATAAACCTGAAGTTGAACATAATATCAAACTCCCACCAGCAGACAACAATAGATATTAATTACTGCTCTCTCCAAGGTGACAATGAAACAAAATGATCAAGGTGAGTGGTATTTGGATTCAGGTGCTGCTACTCATGTAACTGGAAATGTTGGTAAATTACATGATTTTTTTCCTTATTTTAGGAAAAGTAATATAGTTACAGGTGCTGGAAGTTTTCATCCTATCACACATGTTGGGAATGCACAAATTTCTCTTCCAACATCACCATTTCCACTATCTTTGTCAAATGTTGCCTTTGCTCCAAATATAAAAAAGAATATTATTTCCTTATTTCTTGCAGTCCTCTTCAAGTCCAACTCAATCAACATACTTTCCTTCCAATGCACCTTCACAAATTCCAAGCTCTAGTTGTCTCCAATCAGATGTCAGTAATCAAGATTTATGGCATGGTTGTATGGAACATTGTAGTTATGGGTTTTTGGCAAAATTTGCATTACATAATCTCATTCCAAAATCCAGTCTATCCTTTGATTCCTGTGACAAAAAATGGTAGGGTGACCTAACCATAGTGTGTATCTCAGTACAAGAAAAGTTAAGAAAGAGAACAAGAAAAGAGAAACGAGGAAGGGAGGGTGAGGTTTTACATTCTCATGCAACTCATTTATATAATGATATTTTTCCATAATTTACAAGAATCTAGAATCAAGCAATCACAATAATCTAGAATCTAGAGTAAAGCAAACACAATAATCTATAGTCTAGAATGAAATAATTACAAAATTTACAATCATGACCCTACCTAGATAAATGTGATAAAACATAGTTAGACGTGTTGGATCTACATCAGATTAAATCCAACATCTTATCATCATCCCTCAAGTTGTATATGGTTTTGCAACATGTACAACTTGTCTTTCAGAAATCAGAATCGTTGCTTTGTTAGTCTTTTTTTGTAAATAAGTCTACGACTTGTTCATCTATACGAACATAAATAGGTTGAATCTCCTTGTCTTCCACCTTTTGTTTAATAAAATATTGATGAGTCTCAATGTGCTTTGTTCGACCATGTTGTGTGAGATTAAAAACAATGTTAATAGCGCTTTGATAATCACACATTAACATTGATATTTTAATCTTTTCTCCAATGTCCTCTAGCAAATGTCTAACCCATACAACTTTAGTAGTACCTGCAGCCATACATCTGTATTCAGCTTAAGTGCTAGATCTTGCCACTACCTTTTGCTTTTGGCATCTCCAAGACACAAGGTTATGTCCATTGAAAATACAAAAACCAGAAATAGACTTTCTTTGATCAGGATCTCCAATCCAATATGCATCTATGAATGTCATAAGTTGATGTCCAGCAATTATATTTCCATTCTTACCATAAACTAAGCCATCTCCTGCTGTCTCTTTTAGATATCTTAATATTCTTTTGATAGCATCCATGTGATTATCTCTAGGTGCATGCATAAATTGAGATACTTGATTTATAGCATATATAATATCTGGTCTAATGAACGTAAGATATTGGAGTGTCCTGACAATGCTTTGATATTTGTATAGGATCTCCATATAACTCCCCATCCTAAATACTTACTCTTTGATTTAGAACATTGGAAGTTCCAACAAGCTTACAATTTGACATACTTGTCTTTTTCAGTAGATCCAACATGTATTTTTTTTGTGTCAATGTGAGATGTGATAACAATATCATCAACATATATAAGAAGTAAAGAAAATATGTTTTCTTTTCAATAAATGAAAAGATAGTGATCTAGTGGACATCTCTGAAAACCACATCATTGAATCTTGCATGAGAAACTGTCAAACTATGTGCATGAGACCTCTTTGAGTCCATAAATATTTCTTAGTTTACAAACCCATGCATGAGAGTCACCTTTTGTATATCCTAGAGGTTGTTTTATATATACTTCCTCCCTCAAATTATCGTGAAGAAAAACATTCTTCACGTCCTTTTGGTGTAGTCTCCATCCATATTCAACTGCCAATGATTTAATCAAAAGAAAAGAGAGAGAATAAGAAAAGTTAAGAAACTGTATAATGAATCGAGTTTATTATATTTGGATTTAGACAGGTATGCATATGCTTGTACCTGACTACTACACATATTGAATTTGTACTATGAGAAATTTCTGAAAATTATATGTAAAAAAAATACATATTTATTTAGGGAAAAAAGACATGCATTTTTTGCTACACATTTTATGCATTTAAATTCAAACATCTCCTTTGTTGTTCCATACGATTCCTACCTTATTCTTATTTCTACGTACTTTTTATATGCAACTTCTTTTCTCAAATTAAAGAATATATATATATATATATATATATATATATATATATATATATATATATATATATATATATATATATATATATATATATATATATATATATATATATATATATGTTGAATTAGAAGAGATTAGGTTAATGAATGCATTAATCTTTCTCTCTCCAAGTCTCATGGCTGTAACATGGTATCAGAGCTGTGACATGAAATGGGTGACCTGAAGTAGGCTATCGGCGACTTCCATTAATTTGGCAATGTGAATTAGACTGCCAGCGACCTTCCTTCTCTTCTCAGGCGACATCTCTTCCATCGTCTTCTCCTTCTTCTCCTCTTTCTTCTGTTCTGGTTGATGTTTTTCAGCAAGGGAACCATGTGAAGGAGTCTATTCGTGCTCTGACATGTGTGAATAGACTCCAGCTGTGGTTTTCAACAAATATATATATATTATTGTAGTTGTGTGGGAGTCTGCGTTGGATAACATATTATGGTCTGCCGTGTTCTATGATTAAAGCAGCCAAGTGGAGGACTGCTGTCTTTGAATGTTGTGGCAGTTTATGTTGAATGTTTGATTTGTCGTGGAAGATAATATGCTGATACAACAGCGTTAGATGCTGTCATGGGGTTGCTGTTAAAAGTTCATTCTGTTGTTGGGTTGCTGTGGCAGATTTTTTCTATCGTTGGGTTGTCATGGGGTTGCTGTTAGCAGATCATTCTGTTGTTGGGTTGCTGTTAGGAGAGTTTTCTTTCTGTCATTGGGTTGCTGTTAGCAGATTTTTTTTTGTCATTAGGTTGTTGTTAGTAGGTAGACAAAAATTTTTTAAAGGAAGTGCTGCTTCATCCTCATGTTATTATTCACTCCTATTGTCTGGGTGTTTATATTTTTTGTTTGGGAGAAGTGGTGCGCATCTAACGCTGTCGTGTGGTATTATATATATATATATATATATATATATATATATATATATATATATATATATATATATATATATATATTCTTCGTTGTTGTTGGCTGATCTCTTATGGACAGATTTACGATGGCTGAAAATCTCAAACCTGATTCCTCTCATGTGGTTAAAATGGGAGGAAATCCATTCTCTTATGGCTCTACTATAAAGTTAGATAGATCTAACTATGAGATTTGGACATTGAAAGGAATATGTTATAGAAGAAAATGAGCCCATAAAAAAGAATGGAAAATATGGTTCATGGAAGGAAGACAAGAATATCGTCATGGATTATGAATAGTGTGCAACCATAGATTACTTCAACTATTGCATACTATACGTCTGCTAAACAAATGTGGGATTTTTGGAAACAAACTTACTCAAATGACAAGAATGTTAGCAAGATATTATAGGTAGAGGAGGAATTACTTAAATTGTAACATTGTGACCAAAGTCTTGTTTAGTACTTCGTTTCCCTTAAGTCCATCTATGAATGACTTAAAGCATTACATCCCCCATGTCCAACATGCCATAAGACTTATGGTGAACAATCTATGGTTGCGAAGTTTCTATAGGGTCACTTTCCTGAATACACAGTAGCAAAGGCACAAATGTTGACTGGAGTGGAAATCCCTTACCTAGATGAAGTTTACAATAGACTTAGCTGTCTTGCTGTGACCCTTTCTCTGCCTTCTTGTGATACTCATGCCTCTACCTTGGCAGCTTCAAGAGGTCATGAACGCAGTTTCTTCAAGGGGAGAGGCATAGGTCGAGGGCTAGAAGGAGGTTGGGAAAGATTTCAGTGCACATATTGTGGGAAAATAGGGCATTTGGAAGACCGATGTTGGAATAAACATGGTCGTCCTTCCACTGCATCCATAGGAAGAAATGCTGCATCTAAGCAGGGCAAGAATTCTTTTCATTCTCTTATTGGATCTGTCTAGGCAGCTTCATTAGTAGAAGAGGAGTCTTTATCTTCTTCTCACCCTGAGACTGTGACTGAATATCAACAAATCATAGTATGAGGAGTTCTTAGCTCACAGATCTACCCAACCGTCAGCCTCTATAGTTATGATAGACAGTGCTATGTCCGTTGATACTGCCCTACATGATATAAGTATTACTTGGATTATTGATTTACCATGCTACTCTAATTACCTCAGACTTGTCATGTGAGACTTACAGATGGTAGATGGTCTCCTATTATGGGCTATGAAGATATTAAGATTTCTTAATCTATGACAATTCCTAATGTGTTATATGCTTCTAAGTTTCCCACTAATCTTTTATCGGTTGGACAATTGATTAATGATTTACATTGTCGTGTTACATTTGACTTTGGTTTGTGTTTCATTTCAGGACTTGCAAACAGGAAAGACGATTGGTGGAGACTATGACAAAAAGGGGCATCTACTTCCTGTCGGATTCTGTGGGTATTGCAGCCTCCTCAACCATTCATTGTCCTCCTCCTTTCAGTGGCATCTTAGACTTGGTCACCTATCTGTCTCCAAACTCCGTCACCTTCTTCCTCATCTTTCAGTACCAGAGTCATTCCAATGTGAAGCCTGTCAACTTCGCAAGCACACCCATAGTAGTTGTTCATCAAGTCTTAGTCCTTCTAGATGTGGACTATTTGATCTTCTTCATGTTGATGTGTAAGGTCCTAGTAGAGTTGCTAGTAGGTCAAGATTTTGTTATTTCCTAGTCATTGTTGATGATTTTTCTTGAGTCATTTGGGTTTTGCTCTTGAAGGAAAGGTTTGAAGTCATAGGTACTCTCAAAAGCATTCACACTAATAACGCTCTTGAGTTTAAGACATCTATCTTAATGAAGTTTTACTCTGATAATGGCATTTCTCCTCAGTTTATTTGTCCACATACCTCCCAACAAAATGAAGTTGCTGAATAAAAATATTGCCAACTTTTAAATGTTCCTCATTCCCTAATGCTTCATACTAATTTACTTACATACTTTTGGGGAGATGCCATCCTCACTGCCTATTACTTGACCAACCGTTTACCCTCATCCTCATCGCCAACTAGGTTCCCATTAAACTTGTGCACCCATAATGACCCTTGTTTCCAGTAGCTCCCAAAGTATTCGGTTGCACATGCTTTATTCACATACTTGAACATACACGTGATAAATTGGGTGCCCAAGCCATTAAGTGTATCTTTATTGGCTACTCCAAAAACCATAAAGGCTACAAATGCTTTGACCCCTTAACCCAAAAAGAATATATTAGTGTAGACGTCACATTCTTTGAGTCTCTGCCTTATTATAGCTCTTCTCCTATCTCTACTGAGATGCCACCGTCACCTAGTCCACTACCTATTCCTCCTACTCCTTTGGAGTCATTTCCTTTTGAGCCTCTTTCTAGAGACTCTCCGGCTGTAGTGTCCAAGTTTTGTGATCCTCCGCTAGTCTACACACGTCGACAGGACCCTTCTCATGATTCTCCAACCGCTTCTCAAGAGGTAAGTACATTTGAAGTAAGTATACCTACTCCATCTGATATGTGTCAAAACTTACCTATTGCTCTTCGCAAAGGCAAGCGACAATGTACCCTGCATCCTATATCTGATTTTGTTTGTACTGATGGTGTTGGTAAAAATATGCAGTAATTTATTCAAGCTCTGACTGCTCATGCAGTTCCTGCATGCTACCAATAGACTTTATTAGATACCCAGTGGAGACAAGCTATGCAAGATGAGATGGATGCATTAATTCAGCGAGGTGCCCGGATCCTCCTCTAATTGTGATATTGTTGGCTCAAAGTGGGTATTCATAGTGAAATATAAGTCTGATGGTTTTGTGGAACGATACAAAGTTTGGTTGGTTGTTAAGGGCTACATACAAACTCATAGTGTGGATTTCTTTGAGACTTTCTCTCTTGCTGCTTGGTTGGGAACCATTCGTCTTATCATCTTTGTGGTTGTACACCATGACTGACACATGTATCAACTTGATGTCAAAAATGTCTTTCTGTACGGTGATCTCGATAAGACTGTCTATATGCAACAACCACCAAGGTTTGAACGACAGGGAGAGTGTGGAAAAGTGTGCAAACTCAAGAAAACTATTTATGGACTCAAGTAGAGTCCTCGTGCTTGGTTTTACAAGTTCTTTGAGGTAGTCTCACAGTGTGGCTTTGTGAGATCACCTATTGATCATTTTTTATTTATCAAGAAGACTTTCAGGGGTATGGCCGTTCTAGTGATTTATGTTGATGATATTATTCTGACAGGTGACTCCGATCAAGAAATTTCTGATACAAAGTTGTTTCTTCAAAAAAACTTTGTGACGAAAGATCTTGGTCCACTATGATATTTCTTGGGAATAGAGGTTGCTTGCAATAGGGAATGTGTAGTTCTCTCTCAATGGAAGTATGTTTTTTATTTATTGTAGGACACTAGGATGCAAGGAGCTAAACCGGCCAATCTACCTATGAATCTATGCATACATCTTCATGATGATCAATCATAATTAGTGGATTCTCGATTATATAGATCCCTTATTGGAAAACTCCTCTATGTTACTGTGACAAGACCAGGCATTAACTTTGCAATGAGGAAGCTAAGTCAATTTATGGAAAAACCCAGGAAAGTTCATTGTCATGTTGCTTTAATGGTGGTCAAATATATGAAATCGTCTCCTGGCAAAGGCCTATTGTTCACAAAAGGCAAGACCTTGGAAGTGGAGGCCTATAGTGATGTTGAGTATGCTGGCTCAGTTGAAGACAAAAAATCTACCACAGGATTTTGTGTATTTGTGAGAGACAACCTTATATCTTGGAGAAGCAAAAACCAAGGTGTGGTGTCAAGATCTAGTGCAGAATCCGAATACAAAGCTATGGCTCAAACTATCGCAGAAATGACTTTGGCTAAATCTATGCTATCTAGCCTAAGTTTGTCTATTCCTCTTCCCATGAAGATGTGTTGTGACAATTAGGCAGCCACATACATTGCAAACAATCTAGTTTTACATGAGAGAACTAAACATATTGCGGTGGACTATCATTAAATTCAAGGAGGAACCATTGCCGCTATTCATGTACCTTCAGAAGATCAAGCTGCAGATGTCTTCACCAAAGCTCTTCTTGTTAGTGATTTCTCTAGATGTTGTGACAAGCTGAGCATGTTTAATTTGTATGCTCCAGCTTGAGGGGGAGTGTTGAATTAGAGGAGTTTACGTTTCTAGGTGGCTCTTCATAATATTGAATAGTTATGAGATCTCTTTAAAGATTTCTTTATTTTTTATTGATGTAATTTGTAAATCTCTCTTCGACCCTAATCTCTTTATTATGGAGATTAGGGATAGTGAATGGATTAATTTTTCTCTCTCCAAGTCCCACGACTTTAACAATATAAATATATAAAATAAAAGTTCTCCACCATGGAGCTCGAGTTCATCCTACACTTCAATTTTACAAAACAACATGAGTTTATTTTCTCACTATAAAACTGCATGAGCCCATCCTTTGATAATCTGTTACCTGAGCTGCTTTCTTTTGCCGAAAAATCACAAAACTAGAGTTGAGCAAGTTTTTTATCATGATAGACATATATAATTTTTATGATGTTAGTCACTGAGGAGGGAAAGTGAAACATGAGTAGGAGAACATGGTTGAGATTTCTCTGTTGTTCTGAAATTCTAAGGTTGCAATTTCAATAAATAACAACAATGAAATGAAAAAAAAACATGCATCAATCAAATCAATTCACATGCACATAAGTCATATGGTTCATTCGCAGACAATGTGGTTTTTATAAAAGTCAGACCCTATTGCTAGAAGAGAGAGAGTGAGAGTGAGAGGGAATTCTTACTGGATTTGCTTGATCTGTTTTAGAACCAAATCACTCACTCTATGCTTCTATAGGTTGCTAGAAGGAGAAGGTTCTCTGGTTAGGGCAGGCTGTGAGCAAGTAACTTGATTAGTCTAAGAAAATGAAATTGCTCCACATATGCGTCTCTAGGTGCCTAGACAGAGAAGATTCTCTGGTTAGGGCAAATAGTGAGCAAATGACTCTATCAATCTGAGGAATTCAAATTACTCCATATGCTTCTACAGGTGCTTAGATGACTAGATGGAAAAGAGCTTCTTCAGTGAGGGCTGGCGGAGAGTAGTTAAGTTTAGGGATCGACAATGTTGCCGATGGATCATAGGTGAGGTAAAGATGAAGGACATAGAGAGAGAGAGAGGATGGGCGATCGATAGTGATGAGAAGAATTAATAGGCAAAATGGGTAATTGATTGAAGGGTGACTGATGGAAAGAGAGAGAGAAGGGGCAACAAAGGGATGGAGATAAAAGAGAAAGCCATGGAAGTGTTTGAGATAAAAAAGGAAAGAAAATGGACGAAATGGCAAATAAAAAAATGTTTTGCCCTTTATAAGCTTGCATGTGTACTTTGGAAAGGTTCCCCAAACGATGCTATGGACCTATTCCTAATTGTCGTAATTGTTGTAGTGAACACAATCTTCCCTTTGTGAACTCCCCGTTTAGCTCAAGCAACCAACGATTGCCTGAGCACATCTTGTGGCCCACAATTGTGCTGAACTTACTAGCTTGTAAGCTTGTAGAACTATTGACAACCACAATTTCAAGAATAGGACACTCATTGCTCCAAAATCACAAAGCAGCACTTGTGTCTAACATGAGATAAAGGTCCAAAATCCCAATGCCACAGAAGTGAAAACTAGAACTTTATTCAGATGTAGGTCAAGACAGTCCTATGCACGGTGAAGCTCACACAAGTTCTGCTAGCTACAACCCTAGTATTACTAGCATCAACACATTGTGAGCCGCAAGTGTTGCCATTCCTTTTTGGGTCCATTAGTTAAGAAATAGAAAGAAAACATATGCACACGAACAAAGAGATATTGAGATAGAAAGAGAAAGAGACATATGCTGCATGGAGGACCAATCACACATTGGGTACTAACAAGCTTTTGTTTTTCCACTCACCTTGGAGGCATACACTATATGGGAAACAACAATTGTATTTTTCAATTCTAGTAGGCCTGGTTTCATGTAAGGCTTATCCTAGAAGATGGAAAATTAGGTTTAATTTGTGAAGTTTTTGAACTTGATTACAATAGCCATGGAAATGGACATATGCTACCTCAAAGACATCCTAGCCCACTCAAAACATGGGATTTACTTTCAGATGTTCAACAAGAGAAGCTTTATCCATGGCAGGTATTTTACTTGCATTTACTAGAAGAGCTTCTTGCAAAATATCCCATTATAATAAAATTTCATAGCAAATGGTCAGATTTGTTTCCTTAGAGGTGTTTGATAAGTGTTTTTTTGGACAGAACAGACAGGACGTCCTATCTACCACACCTCTATCATGTCCATCCTATCATTGGTGCTCTCTATCCATTGTTTGATTGTTTTAGGAACATAGCACACATTTTTTCTGTCCAACATTTGTTTTCCTCACTATCTGTCTTGTCTATTATGTTGGTTCTATCCAATGTTTGATTTGTGTCACCATCTGTCCCATTCAATCTGTCTATTCTATCCTACATTTGCATATGTCAGGTCCATTCTATATGTTTTGTCTAGTGTTTGCATATTGTACAGTTTGTTCTGTTTTATCCAAGCACGAAACTCATTAGAGGTATGTAATCATCATCCCTCTCATTTTTTTTTTCTCATCTTCATCTCTCCATGGCCAAAGGAGATAGCACTCAACCTCTTTTTAGAAAAAGAAGCTATGCTCAAGTGCACTGGGAGCATGAGAAGATGAGATGATATTTTATTTTATGATTAAATCATGCTCTTTCAAGTATTCTTGTTGTTGTTTTTTTTCATTAATATGTTCTTAATATTATGCTATTCCTTTTTCTTGAACATAGTCTTGTTGATTGTTTTCATTTTCTCTTCTCATTTTCATCTCCCCATGGCCAAAGGGGATAGCACTCAACCTCTTTTTAGAGACAAGAGGCTATGCTCAAATGCATCGGGAGCATGAGAAGATGAGATGATATTTTATTTTATGATTAAATCATGCTATTTCAAGTATTCTTGTTGTTGTTGTTCTTTCCCTTCATGAATATATTCTTGTTTTTATTGTTATTTCCTTTCTTCAATATAGCCTTGTTCTTGTTATTTTATTTTCTCTCTTCCTCATCTCCCCATGGCCAAAGGAGATAACACTCAATCTCTTTTTAGAGACAAGAGGCTGTGCTCAAGTGCATTGGGAGCATAGAAGGATGAGATGATTTTTCATTTCGTGATTGAATCATGCTTTCTCTTTTATTAAATATGGCATTGTTTTTCTTTTTATATTTTCTCCTCATGTTCATCTCCCTATGGCTAAAGGAGGTAGCACTCAATCTCTTTTTAGAGACAAGAGGCTATGCTCAAGTGCACCGGGAACATGGAAAGATGAGATGATCTTTCATTTTAATCATGTTCTTTCTTTTCATTAATACATTTTTGTTGTTCTTTTGCTTCTTCTTATTTTCCTTTACTCCTTATTTTCCCATGGTCAAAGGAGATAGCTCTCAATCTCTATTTTAGAGTCAAGAGGCTATACTCAAGTGCACCGAGAACATGAGAAGATGAGGTGACATATCATTTCATAGTTACATCATGTCCTCCCTCCTAATTGAACCTTGCACTTTCCGTCATCCTCTTTCTCTTTTTCCTTTCTTGAATGTTGTCTATATATTTTCCATGCATAGTTGCTTGGTTTTCTACTTATATGTGAATGTATGGTGGGAAAGAGTGTGGTTTGGGGACTCTTTATTTTCATATTAATTTTTAAGGTTGGGACTTGTCCAACCCGGGATAAACCCTCACAAAAATGTACATGTTAATATGCATTTGCATGTCATTTTCTGCTAGTTTCCTTCTTAATCATCCCATTAGAAACCCTAACGAGTGTTTCATTATGTTGCTTATTTTCTTTTATACCCAATGGTGGAAGAAATATATCCTTTACAACAAACTAAATAATAACATTCTATGCTTATTTTCCAAAACATTTTCAAACGGAACCTTCTAACATGGCCCTAAGGACTTAGCTTAAACTCTTGTATGAGTCCAAGCTCCCTTCCGGCCCACATTAAACTTGAAGTTGGTAATTTTAAGTTATTCCTTGATTTCTAATCTTGTGAAGGTTTGGATGTATACACATGCTATATACATCTATGCCAACATGATGACCCCCCATCTTCCTCTCTCTATGCTTTCACTTTCCATTTTATAAATTTTCATATGTGCATGAATATGTATGTACGTGCTCTATTTCCTCTCTTTCAAATATTTATTTCTCTTTTCAAGACAAATATCTTCTCTTATAAAATTTCTCAAACCCACATATACGTATGATATTTTTTTTCCTCTAAAATTTCTCTTTCTCTTCAAATCAATACATCTTTTTCTCTTAAGCTTTTATATATGTGTATATGTGATTGTATGTACACATGTATGCATGTCTTTCTCTATCTCTCTCTCTTTCTTTTCATAAGAGTGTTTTATCTTTTATATTTTTTTTAACATTCTCTTCTCATAATATTTTTATCTACCAACTTCATTAAGACCACAAAAAGTAATGACCCAACATTGGAGTCATGCTTGATGGTCTACAATCTCAATCCCCTTTCAAAAATTTTTCCTTCTTATATACAACAAGAAAAACCTTAGATGTTGTGGTAGGAATGACTTTAGATGAATGTTGTGGTAGGAATGTTTTACATTCATATAGGATAAATGCATCCATGCATTCTTACCCACTTTATTTCACTTATGATCACAAGCATCTCTCTAAAAGAACTTAAGCAAGATGGGATGAAGCTCTAACTAGGTGGTAAACGAATTAGAGCAAAATCTCAAACCTACTTAAAGTCTTAAGAGAACACTAAAGTGATTTCAAGATGATTTCACAAGTTTTTCAAATGGTACTTATTAATTCCACTTTTTCCTCAAAACATTTCACATTTTCAAGCAACCCTTCAAGAGTCTTTTCAAAAATTTGAAACATCAAACTTTCAATATTTTTTACACCGCATATAGAATCAAAAGGATGTTTAAGTTAAAATGAAATGCATCAATGATGAACATAGCCCTTGGATCGATTACCCCCGGTAAAGGCGCCGAGAACGGTCAATCCTCGTACCGACTGGCGAGTCCATTTTCTTTCTTATTTCAAAACAAAACTCAATTTTTTTGAAGCACTCCAAAACCAATAAAATTTTGGGATGCAAACAGTTGGTTTTGCTTGTTTTGTCCTTTGTTTTTAAAGTCTAAAGACATCATAGAAAGTTTACACCTTAAAAATCATTCATCAAGTCGATAGAACAAGAATATCTTATATTTGTACCATTACAAAATTCGTAACAAAAGCTAATTAAATCAAAATCTGTGATCCTGTTAAATAAAGATAATACATAGAACACCAGTATGGCAAAATCAACTCATTTAAATTAATAGCTTGAACAAAAACATAATCAGTGTTTGATGTTCAAAAGTTTAAATAGCCAACAATATGAAGTAAATCCATAGAAAATCAAAATACAAAAGGGGTCCAGATGTTGGTATACATCCACATAGAAATGAATACAAAAGTTCATAAACCTATGACAACGAGACTAGACTTATTATAGTCACAGCCAATTATGATAACTCGTCAACAACCAATAGCTCATCAAGAACTGATCTTTTGGCCTACTGTAACTACTAAAATGTGGATGATTATTTTCCCATGTGTTGTATATGCCTCTAGTCCTCTGCTCATAAACCAAATAATACTTGGGATGATTCATTGTCTAGTACCTGTATGCCATGGAAAATACAAAGTCAAACAAATAATTAGGAAACCTACAAAAGAGAAACAATTTTTTCTTTCCAATTGGCACATATGTAATGTCACACAATAGATAGATAAATTGTAACAAAATGTGATGATAACCAGAATGCAAAACTCTATCAAACTATCATTATCAATTTCTTTTATGAGCTTATAATGCAACGCAGCTAGGAAATATCTCTACAAGCACACTTCCCACAACTTTGACAAATCTAACTTCTTAATTTATGTACCTCTACTTCATTAGGTGTGAAGTGAAATAAAAAAGCAAACTATGAAGTATTTCTTCACGAATTATGAAGACTTAGAATAATTATAATGAATCTTGGAAAAGAATAAGGTTTTAGCCTGTGCCATTATTGTTTGCCTCTACATTAAAAGTGCTACTAAAGAAAAATTATGCAAAAAATCTTCAACCAATGTGGACCTTCTGAACATTATAATAAGGTTGCCTTTTTGCCCCTACACAATTAAAAATTGACATAGCTATATACACCCAACAGCGAGATGTTCAAATATGTGGCTTTTATGAAGATTTATCGGATTTTATATTCATATACACCATCCACCAAGGAGCAATTAGACCTCTTGATTGCCCTACATGACACCCAAAAATCAAAATTCTTAGAACATAAGAAACAATGGGCTTCATTACCAAGATGTAAAGGTGATTACTAGCTAGCTCGAGATAACAGGAGAGGGAAAAATTCTTAAAATGTATGCAGAGGCATATCATGATTAATGGATGCAGAAATTGTGTACAAAATTGCCACAACAAAAAAATTCAAGTTTTGGAAGCATACACAAATCTGAACTTGAATATCACCTAAAAGATTTTAAGTGAAACAACTATCAAATTATGATGCTACCCACAAACTGATCTCTCTCTCTCCTTCCCCATGTGTGTGTGAGAGAGAGAGAGAGTTTAGAGTTGCTATAGAAATGTGTCACACACCTAAGTTGCCCTTAACAGCATCGACGTTGGTGGCCTCTTTTCTTTGGTTCAAAATATGGCCTTTCTAACACCATTGTCACATTTAGACTCCTGCACTAACAAAGCAGCACCAACAAACCTAGCATTACATGAAAACATGTTGAATTACATGATGATTATGCCACACACTATTCTTTCATTTTTTGGTAATAAAGGTCAGACAGACCCACACTCTCAGCAGATTTGCTATGTGCTATGATGAACAGCAGTTGGCCTGGTGATCATGACTATGATGTACAACAGTTGCTCATTCGAGCAGAAAATATGTTTACTTAGTTTTACTTAAAGCATGCATATAGAGTATAGTTTTCTTTCATGCTTTTTAATCATTCATTACACCTATGTTTTAATATGCACTGAACCTACTAGATGTTTGTCCTTGCTTTTGGATTAAGAGTTTTATTAACAAGATATGATATTTGGTTCTATGTCAATCTCTAATTTCAAATTTAGAACAATGATCTTATAAATTTTTCATATCTTGATTTCCATTTTTGGACTTAGATATAGATTTCTCTATTAGGTTCATGTCCTACGTCTAAGTTTCAATAGCAACTGGACTCTAGGTCTATATGACCTAGTTTTTGCATGCATCATGTTTGATTTAGGACATCAATTTCTATTGATCTATTATGATCAATACATGAACAGACATTAATATTAATTTCTTCTTGTTCATAAGTCCATTTTTGAGACCTATTTAGATTTTAAAACATGCATGATTTTAAAATTAGGGTACATTTGCTTTCTTAGGTTTTCGACAATATTTAGACTTAGGAATTGGAACATTAGGTCGAGTACTTAGTTTGACTATCCTTCATAAAGGCACCAGAAATGGTTAGATCTTGTACCAACAGGTCAGGTCCCATCTCTTGGAATCCCGCACAAGCCAAACAAAGGCGAGTACGAGTAATGATATCCTATTTATTGCGGTCTGCATGTAAGATTTGATGATGAAAAAATTTACATGTAAACACAATCACAATTAGAAAACTATAGTTACTTACTATAAGTTAAACCCACACTGGCCCGTAGACATGTAAATTGTTGGTTAGTGGTTGTCCATTACCAACTACTCTAAATTAGGTAATCTATAGCTATTAAATCAAATTCAATAAGACTAGCAACAAAAGAAAAACATCTTAAGGAAAACATTCACCTTATAAAAACATAAAAAAATTCAAGATAAATTGCTGCAAAGTAATAAGAACATAATTTAGTACATGCAAATTCTACAAAAATAGTCCTGGCTATTGGTCTAGTACATTAATCCTAACTATACTAACAAGAATCTCATGAAGCAATAGAAACTACTCATTAATTAGGCCAACAAAATGAAAACTTAATCTAAGCCACTGCTACAGGAATGTTGCTGCAATCTAACTAAAAATGCTCAAGAAACGTAATCAAAGCACCACCTTCCTGCATGTTTTCACGCTGTTATAGCAGAAAATTATAGAAATCTGTCTGCCACAAGTTCTATATGCTGGAAAATGAAGGAGCTCAGCTACACAATGGCCAAATAAGAAGACATACACACTGTACTATGCTATTCGACCTAGCTAGCAAAATTCGTGCAAGATGAGCATACAGTGAAGAATGAAGCATGGAATTTGACAACCTAATGCAGAGTTAGCAGAAATGCACCTCAAAATGAGCATTTATTAACTTGAAAACTCAGAAATTCTAGTCTATGTGGTAGAAAACATTAACAAGTACCTAATCTAGGACATGAAATGCTAGAAAACATTAAAACTTACTAGAAATGTGTTCTGGTCCTCTTGAATCTTTGGTTCTACAGCAGCTACACCACCAAAGAGTCTTCCATCTAGGGACAATTTATCCTCCATCGTGCTGGGCATCAAGGGTTGAGGGAATGTAAAATGGAGGGAGAGAGGCCATGAACGGAAGGCTTCTTCTCAATGGCAAACTTTCTCTAGAGCCTCAGTAATAGAGATTAAAAAGAGAGAGGAGGGATCTACTGGTCGTGCTTCCCTTTTCTCATGAGCTAGGATTTGTGGATTTTAGATTTTTCCAAAAACAGCACTTAAATTGATGTTTGATTTTCAAAATACTACTTTAGTGTTTTTTTTGTACTTAATTTTTAAAGTTTCTACTTAAACTTTTTAAAGTTTCTACTTAAACCTAAATTTATTAAGACAAAATGCAAATCTAATTTTAAGAAAATCCAAGCTAAGATTCAAGGGTATGGACCCAACCAAAAGTATAGGTTTTTAGGATAGAAAAAAATGATTTTACCCTTGGGAGCTGAATTTCACTATTTTGCACATAGTTTCTTTGGTTTAGTTCTAATTTTGATCAAATTCAACCAATGATTCCTTGAACCCTTTACAAACTCAAACATGAGGATTTAAGCATTAAATGCACGAAAATAATAACGATAATTAGCATATTCATGCATTATCAGCACCTTAGGAAGCTCTTATGGTAGGAAATGCAGAATGCTGATGTGTTGGTATGAAGTAAGTGAGAGGAAGCTTTCTAGGGCTAGAATTGGTATATGACCACATACAAGGTCAAATTGATGAAATACAATATGACAGCAGCTCATTTTGAAGAAAAGAATTATGTAGATAATAGACATAGAGACCTTCGATTTGAAGTAGGAGACACAGTCTTTCTCAAGGTGCCGCCTTGGAAAGGGGTGGCTAATTTCATAAAAAGTAGCAAACTAAGCCTAAGGAACAATGGGCCAAATAAAAATTTAGAGAGAATTGGGGATGTTATCAACTTTAGTTGTTTGTTGAACTGTCTAGAATACACAGTCTTTTATGTGTCAATGCTGAGAAAATATATTTTTGAACCATCACATGTCCTTAAAGAAAAACCAAAATAGTTGAAGGAGGACTTGACTTATTCAGTGAGACCGGCAAGCATTGTGGAATAGAAAGACACTAATTGGTTCGAGAAAAGATTGTACCACTTATAAAGGTTCAATAGACCGAAAGATGCTACCTGGGAATGAAAAGGTGTATGATATTTTGATTCCTTTAGGTTTTTTAAAGAGGTTAGTGAAATTTTGATGATGAATTTCCCTATAAAGGGTTGGGTGGATTATTATGCCCATGTTCTTTTCAAATAGCTGTTTGAGAACGTTTACAATTTTAGGAGTCATTTGAAAATTTGCAACTTTCTTGGGTTGAGTTTGCAAAATTTGGGAGAGAATAGGGCTTATTGATCCCTATCGCCTCTCTTCCTCCTCATTTGGGTAAAAGATCGGAGAGTCGAGAGATAGCGAGAAGGGAGTGAACAAGGGACAAAGAGGGAGCGAGAACAAGAGAGAATTACAACAAGAGCATAAGACAGGTGGAACAAGGGAAGAAGAGAAGATAAGAGAAAGGCAGATGCAAGGAAGATGAATAACATGGTTGTGGTGGCTTAAGTCATTTGGGAATTTCAATTTTCTCTTTTAAACTTTAATTTTCCTCTTGGATTGATAGTTAAATGATTATCTTGTTCATCTGAGTTAAGAAATTCTGAGTTTTGACCAGCTAGGTGACGTTTATGTAGTAATCACAGTCCATATTAAAAAGGAGGGGGATTATATGACATGTATATAATGGAATTTAGGAGTTTCTCTTAGATATGGGTGAAAGTTTACATATGATGGAATGGTTACATGAATCCAATGTGAGAAGTTCAGCATGTTTTGTTTTAACACATGCTTTCATGACCTCATAGGAATGTGTCCATCTACAGTCCCCACTTGAACCTTGATTCAAGTTGATATTTAAATATAAAAGATGAAAATAATTTAGATGGAATTTGATTAGACATAGTCATTGTGTTAGGCTGAAATGAGAGTAGGCTTTTATTGCCACGTATGGGCTAAATTTGCAGGTTCTATGATCAAGGATTTGGATCTTTAATGTTGTTAGAATAGGCTGCGTCCTTGTAACTAAAGAGATGTATGGCCATGCACGGCTAATGTTGTTTGGTATTTATATCAATTAAAATTTTAATTAATTCCAAGGGAGTTGATCTAGAAAGTCATAGCAGCATAATTATAGGATTCATAATTATTGGGACTGCTAGATATGTAGTGGGAATAGGTGAAGGTCACTTATTGAGATTTATGATTGATCATAATATTTACTGTTATTAGGTGGGCCAGCATATGTAACCGCATCCAAGGATATGCCCAAAGAACCTAGTAAATTGAACTCCCTTTTGGTGATCAGATTTTAGTGTAAATGTTTAATTGTGTGGCTGGTGTATTTCATATTGTGATCTCCATATCTGATGAACAGTTTTTGTACGGTTTCTTTAATGCATAATATTGATTTTCTTATGTTACTATTAAATGAATTATGGTATTTCATGTCATTGCGATTTCTGCTATCACTGATTGGTTGTATCATTAATTTGTTTAGTCATTTGATGGAAACTTAATTGCATAAACTGTTGCAGCAACATTTCAGCAATATGTTTGTACCTTAACTATAAACTAATGAGTTTCTTGTTGGTATGGATGTGATATTATATGCATGTTTGATGATTGTATATGAATTAGAGATGTTATTACATTTAAACTCTTATAGGAATTTCAGACCAAAATTACATAAGAAAGATTCCCCCCATGTGACCCATATACCAACAGGTTATAAGATGTTAAGAATGACAACTCTGAAAGAGAAATGAAGAATGAAGCAAATTATTGTTGAATGAGTATGAGTACAGCTTTCATTAGAGACAAGGATTAAAATTCTCAACTAAGTCTCTATCATGGCTGGTTGTGTGGGCTGCTTAAAGGCAGGGACCACTATGATAGCCCACAAGGAGCATGACCAGCAAGGACCGATGAGCAAGTCCTCTTAAGTCTCCTACATTTGTTACTTATGGGGAGTTGATCAAATATAAGATGGACACTAGTCGCAAGATTCCACAAAGGAGTAGAGAGCAAGTCTCTCTTGAGGCGAACGAGCATACTTTAAGAAAGAGATTGGTACAAGAAAACCAATGACAACATAGAGTTAAGAATTATGTTTAAAACAAGTTGAATGGAATCAAGTTTTGAATGTGTTAATATGGTGTTGTCTACTATTTGTTGATATCATATACCTGTCTTTTGATTTGAATGAACATTACAGTAGGTCTGCCTATTGAGTCATTATGACTCTCCACTTAAATATTCTTTTTTTAGCTGAGCGAGATAGGGTTCCAAGTCAAGGCAGTTGAGCATCAATTTATATCAAGCCTCCAAGTTCCCAAAGTAATTTGTGGAGAGTATAATTGTCTTTTGATTGTTTAATGTATTTGTATGGCATGTAGAAAGGGCATGAGTGTCTTCTCATGAGAAAAAAAATGCATAACTTCCGGTTTGGGAATGAGAATGTGGTCATTACATCTTAAATTCCTAGCACATATTACAACTTTAAATTAAAATTGTATCTTAGTGACCTTTGAATTTTGAATTCTCAAAGTAACCATAGTTTTATCCTCACTCCTTGGAGTAGGGGTGACATAAGATTTGCATACCTTGGTAGGAACTTTTCAAATGAATCCAGTAACCTCCTCTCCGAGAGAGAGAGAGAGAGAGAGAGAGAGAGAGAGAGAGAGAGAGAGAGAGAGAGAGAGAGAGAGAGAGACAACCTTCTATTAATAAAACACTAACTCGAACCAACACTAAAACTTATTTTCCCTGTGATGGCCTCTACCTCGATGCAGATGTGCAGCCATGCAAAGAGTGAGAGAGAGTGAAAGATGAGAGTGATTGCAATGGGGGTTGATCGGAGGCCTCTCTCTTTCCAGTGAGTTGAAAAGATGCAGGAGGAGCTAGAAGAGCACGGGAGAGATGAGAGAGAGAGGGGGGATTGGCAAATGGCTTGAAAAAATTGGGTTTTGTCCCTGAGTCAAACCTTTCATTTTTTTTTTCTCCTACATCATCTTATATCTCAAACTGAGGTTTATATATATATATATATATATATATATATATATATATATATATATATATATATATATATATATAGAGAGAGAGAGAGAGAGAGAGATAGGGATTCAATATTTGCATTGTGATAAATGTGCTTGGATGGTTAAAATTTTAAAAATTTATCACCAAAAAGCAGTCGTTAAGTTCGCGTTAACCACAGTTTATGTGTGGCGATGGTTTATAGTGACTTTAGCAACAATTTATGGCCTTTTTAGTGATGGATTTTTAAATTCAATCAACCAGAAACTATCTGGCACATGACAACATCCACTTTTCTTATATATATATATATATAGAAAGAGTTAGAGAGAAAGAGAGAGAGAGAGAAGAAAGCTTCTATATAATTCATTAAAACAAAAGAATTTTAGTCTACACCAAAATATATACAAATTATTATAGTCATCCAAGGTCTTGCAAAAGTAGGGCAAGCAAAATAAGTAGGCCTAATCAGGACTTCGGAAGAAGTGGTCTCCTAGTAATCACCTGCCTATTTGTACTCCATGCTTGCAGCAGTAAATATTAAAAATTATTTACAACAGTAAAAAAATAGCACACCAATAAAAATTAGGAATATGTTATAACAAAATAAAAGATTATCTGTATTCTAGTAAGCTAAGACTTGAAATATTGAAGGCAACCTTCTGGTGTATTTAAAGGAATTTGTAATCATCTGTTAGAAACTAATGAAGAACTAGCTTGCTGAAAACTCTTTTCTATTCTCTGCTACTTCTCTCTCGGGCTCTGTATTTAGGAATCCTGCTCTTCCTTGTCCAACATTGAGTTTATAACTGCCATTTGAGAAGAATACGAGAATTGCAATGTTCGTTTCCTTGTCCCATTTGTCAGACTTGTAGCTAGATGGGCGTTATCACCTCAATTTTTTTTCAAAAAAGAGGTGTACTTTATTTTCACTCAAAGCTCAATTATTTCATCTGGATTTAATTATGGGCCTTAAGCTCGACCCTAGACCCAAAACAAACTCACATGTCGTTACCTAAGTCCAATTCATGAATATTCGATCCAAAATGAATCTCCAGACCCATGTCTCAGTCCAAACACAAAATTCAAATTCAAAACCCAACCTTAGATGTGAGATTCATATCCAAAATCCAATTTTCTGATCTTAATTAGATCCAAAACCCAAGTTTAGATCTAATTGACAAATTCAAACTCAAATTCAAAAGTCGATATCCAAATGACAAAATTTAATGCTATTGAGTGTCGTGCGCATGTGCATGGACGTTCCCTTTGTTTTATGTTTCGTTCTCGTGCCAAGATGTGCTTTTGAGCTTAAATCACTCACTAGAACGTGTCGATGACCAATTAAACCCAATCCGGATCTAAAATGAGCCCGTAATCATTCAAAATGGAGTCGGTTTAATTTTCAACAAAAACGATTTTTACCCCTTTTAAATATATATTTAAAATGTGATTTTTTATGTTTTATTCTTCGAATGGCCCTTTGGGAGGCGAATCCCATCCCTTATTGGTCTAGAAGAGACAATAAGGGAGGCGTTTCACCCCTCTTTGTGGAAAATCGCCTCGTGCCACATGCGCACACACGGCCACGCGCGGCAACGCGTGCTCGCGTGCTGCACGCACATCCCTACGTGTGCAAAACACTGAGACCACCCATTTGCATGTTAAAACCGCCACTTGGGGGGTGGTTGTGGCCTGGTTAGGTGGACATTAGCCCTTCCCACACCCCAATGGGGTGTTTGCAAGACTAGTGACCAATACCACTTAGTGAAAGTCTATTTAAAAAAAAAAAAAATTCAAAAATACTTGAAATTCACATGAAATTCTTGTTAAATTCAAAAAAAAAAAATTTGAATTTTGGCAACAAAACTCTCTATAAATACATCCACAATTCTCCCTCTTGGGTATGAGCTAACCCTTGGGGAACTTTTAGTGCTTTCTTATTTGAAGTTTTTGAGTTTTTCCTTAGTTTTTTCTCTCCATTTCTCTCATCTTCTCTTCTTCTTCTTTTCCAACCTTGAGAGCAAACTTGTCCAAGCTCAAACTCTTCAATAGAGCATAAAGAAATCTTTCATCATCTTGGAGTTTCATCCTAGGCAACCCTAGGATCATTCAAAGGAAGAGGTTCATTTCTATTATCATCCATATTCAAGGTATGTAGTTCTCCTCTTGTTTTCATTTTTCTCATTTCCTCTTGCCACCTTCCCATGGCCACGCAAGAAAGCTTAAAGAATTCTCTATGCGGAATCAAGAGCTACATCTTGAGTGCACCGGAAGTATGAGCAAGGTGAAATAAATTTCATTTCTTCATTTATTTTTAAAAATATGCTTGTTATATTGTTTTACTCTTCATTTATGCTTGAAATAGTGCTCATGCATGATGGAGTAATTTTCTCTTATTAATGATCAAATGCACGGTGAAAATGAGTGTTTGAGGTTGAAATTTATTCATTTTTATGTTGATTTTGACGTTGGGATTTGCCCAACCTAGGAAAGCCATTCACAAATATGTACATGTTAAAATGCATCCTCATGTCATGTTTTACTCTTCATTTACTACGTTGCTCACTATTTCATGTGTGCTTAATTTTCTTTCATACTCAATGGTGGAAGAAATATATTTTCTTGTAACAAACAATCATGATTTTATATTAATATACAAAATATTTCGAATCATGTTTTCCAAAATAGTTTCAAAAGGATACCCTCTCTAATGAGGCTTTGGAGACTTAGCCTATGCTCTTGCATGAGTCTAAGTTCCTCTCCAGCCTACATAAAAATTGAATTTAGATATTTTCAAGTCATTTGTTGATTTTAAGACTCATGAAGACATATATGTATATACGTATTATATGCGTATACTTGCACATAATTATCTCTCTTTTATGATTTAACATATTCTTTTACAAACTCTGTATATATATTTATATATGCGTGTATCTCATTCTAAAATATCTCTCTCTCTTTCTAAAATCTTCTTCTCCCTCTCTATTTGATCTAAACTTCATCATCGCAAGATTTCATATATGTATCCATACGTCTATGTAAACATATATATGCATATCTCTCCCTCTTTTAAATCTTTTCTTTTGTGATTTTCAAAATCTCTTTCTCTCTCTCTTTCTCCATATTCCTCTTGTATTAAAGCCTTTTATCTTTTCCATTCTTTCAAATATTTTTCTTTCATGATTTAAGGCTTTAATTTTTTATTTGTCAACTTCACCAAGACCAAAAATCAAGTAATGACCCAATATTGGAATCATGCTTGATGGTCTATAACCCCATTCTATTTTCAAAAACTTTTCTCTTTTCATAACAATATTTATGAAAATCTTATAAATAAAAAAGAGAAACTTAGATGTTTATGATGGTAGGAATGCTTTTAGATGAATGTCATGATAGGAATGAATGATTTCTTTCCAATCATGTAGGGCCAATGCATTCATACATTCACTTTTACTTAAAATTACAAATGATCACAAGCACATCTCTAAAAGAACTTAAGCAAGATGACATAGAGCTCTAACTTGGTAGCAACCAAATTAGAGCAAAATCTTAAACCTACTTAAAATTCTTAAGATAACACCAAATTGACTTCAAAAGGTAATCTTCAAATGTTTTCAAACAATCTTTATAAAGATTTCCCAATCAAAGATTTTTCAATTCAAAGTGTTTTACACTCTCAAATGATTCTTCAAAACTTTCTTATCGAATCTTCAACATTTTCTCAAACACCACATCACATTTAGAATGAAAAAGACATTTAAGCAAAAACAAAATGCATCAAGAATAAGCATAGCCCTTGAATTACCCTTGATAAAGTTGTCGGAAATGGTCGCTCCCCGTAGCAACGGGTGAGTCCCCTTTTCTCTCATTTCAAAACAAAACCTCATTTTTTTTTAAATACTCCAAAAACCAAAATATTTTTGGGGATGCTAATAGTGAGGAAAATTGTCCTACATGGCTGAAGGATGCAAGTGTATTCATTTTTGGGAAATCTAGATTAGGCTACATTAATGGAAAAATTATTTTCCCTAACAAAGAAGATCCAATGTATGAAGAATGAGAAGTCAACAATCATCTCATCATGTCTTGGCTGCTAAATTCAAGGGAGCACAACAAAGTTTTATGTTTCTGGAATATGCTAAACAAACATGGGACTCAATGGCTAAAATCTATGCATAAAGTATAATATTGCATGGGTTACAAATTTAGCAAGATATAGCAAAAGTCTGCAAAGGTAACAAGGCTATTTGACATCTATTTGAGCAGCCTAAATGGCATGTGGGATGAGATTGCATAGTACTGCCCACTTACATCAAACATGAACACCATTCGGCAAAGGACAGAGGCAGATTGAATTTTCAAAGACTTGGCTAGACCTTGACAAGAATACAATACCCTCATAAGCCAATTTTGAATTACATACCCTCTACGGTCACTCAATACCATGAGCACTATTGTCTAGAGGAAGGAGACAAGATGTAAGATTATGACAGATGATCAGGAGAAGGATGGAGAATTAGACTCAACAAATGAGAAAGCTGCCTTCAAGATTGCGCAATCAGAGTGATCAGTGAAATGTTACCAAGGGCAACCTAAGAGTTCTAAGGGGAGAGAAAATTTACATGCTCATATTGCAAGAAAGTAGGACATATGTTCACATGCAAAATTTTTCAATCTTGCAAATAGATGGTTTCAAATTGGAAAAAATGTTGCCTATACTTGCCTCTATTATCTTATGTGAGATTCCATGGATGGGACTCAACCTGCATGTATGAAGTCTGACCGTTCTTGGTGCCTTTACCAAGGGTAATCAAATCAAGGAATCAATCAGAGTGATCAGTGAAATGTTACCAAGGGCAACCTAAGAGTTCTAAGGGGAGAGAAAATTTACTTGCACATATTGCAAGAAAGTAGGACATATGTTCACATGAAAAATTTTTCAATCTTGTATATAGATGGTTTCAAATTGGAAAAAATATTGCCTATACTTGCCTCTATTATCTTATGTGAGATTGGACTCAACCTGCTTGTATGAAGTCTGACCATTCTTGGTGCCTTTACCAAGGGTAATCAAATCAAAGACTAGACTTTGTATTCCAAAATATAAGGAATGATTGTCGTCCTAACCTGGTCCTAAACTACAATGGTGCATGCAATCTAGGTCAAATATGATTGAGCCCAAATTTCAAATATTTATGGGACAAGACTCCAAGGAGAAAAAAAATCTAGATCTACATCCAAAATCACGATTTCAAAGCCAAACTCATGATGAAAATTCTTAGCTTATAAATGGAGCATTCGAGATTGGTTTAATTTTTGTGGCTGAATTTCAAGGTCTCTCCTTGAGGATAGCTAGTGTTTGAGTTTGTGGAATACACGGTTAAGATCAAAATATTCAAAGTCTAGTTTTGAAATCTAAGGTTCTATGATCCAAACCCGAATATTTCAAAATTGAGATTAAAGTTCTATTATCCAATATCATTGTCAAGATCCAAATCATTATCAGATTTTATCAAGATTCAATCTTTCATAATAGAATTCAATCCAATTTCAATAGGATCCAACCTCAAAAGTCTAAGATTTGATAACAACTTGCTTGAGAACTATGGCACATTTTATGATATTTTGATTTGAATTTGGTTTTGATCTATACAGCTGGGTTTAGATTTAGCTAAATCTTTGGTCTTTAGAATAGATTGACTTGACTAGGATTTTAGGTTGATCAGGATGAAATCATCTTGACAAGGGTCTCAGTCTCGGTAAAATATACCTGACTAGGTTCTGAGCGAGCCAAGGTCTGTTTTATGGTAGTGGACTCAATACCAAGTCTTAGTTTTGGACATGAGAGAAAATTAACTTAGGTTGACTTATGGAATTAAGGATGAGATTTTTGGATTCAATATAGTGGGTTCTGGGGCTGGTCTGAGCTAGACCCTAAAAGATTTAAACTAAGTATATAGACCTAGGGGTTTTGGAAAACTTTTATAAAAAGGGTTTTGGTTTTAAAAATTCATTTTTAAATCTATGATTTGAAAGTTTTCTCAATTAAAATTTAACTTGAATTAATATATGCTCATACCACCATTAAAAGCACATTAGTATCATAATTATCATTAATTTCTAATTCTATGTTCATGTGCTTACTCTTAAAATAAAATATGCATGATCCTGATTCTAAACAATATACAATTTAAATAAAATGAAACTATTTGATTGATGCATATATAAAGCTTGAAAACGGAAATTGAATGAAACTTAGAATTGGACGAGGAGAAAAGGGAAGGAGGCACAACTGATCTCTATGCCTATTCTAACTTGCAAGAATTTAAAATCTAATCCAAGCGAAAACTGAAATAAATTATCTTAAACATGCTGAAAGAAAATTAAATAAACTGAGGCATACTTTAAACAAATCTAAAAACTAAACATACATAAACTAAGCTAAGCATGCAAAAAGAAATTAAACTAAACTAAAACATACTTTAAACAAATCTAAGTGATAAAACATAAATAAACTAAACTAAGCATGTAAAGTAAAAAAACGAAAACCTAAACATGTTTCTACGAAAACTACGAAAGGAAAAAACTAAATTACAAATAAGAAAAAAAAGAAAAGAGGGAAGAAAAAGGAATTACCTGAATGCTGACCTCATCCTAACCTGTGCCCTCTTGCAGAGCATGTCCTACTCTCATAGACTGAGATTTGGACTCTGGTTGACCTTAGCAGGATCTAAATCAGAAACCTAACTTAGACTGAGACCTAAAATGACAAAACTTTGTAGCAAGCTGGTGTTTTTCAAAAATGTATAACTTTTTAAAAACACTTGCTTGGAATTTCCCAACTTTTATGCAAGCTTGCCTTGCAGTTTTGAGTGTTAGAAACCCCATCTCCAAAAGGTATTTATAGAGCCTAGGGGTAGAGACTTCTCTCCAACTTTAGATACAGGATTAAACTTTGGAGAGGTCTCTCTCCCAAGCAAACCATAGGTTAATCCATTAAAACTTTATATATTGTAAGACACTGAAACAAAAAAATGTTCATACTGGCGTCATACGAGGACCAATTTTGATTCATTTTGAACCAAAGTTCTTTGTTTAGAGTTATGCACCAGTCATGACCATCTATTTTGATTGACATTTGTCATGTTGCACGAAATTGAGTAAGAAATTTATTGCACATATACACATTTTATGTATATAGATCTTGGATTGGGGCATGGTTCTGAGATTCAGACCAAGATCTGAATCCAGACAAAACTCTAGAAAACAAATCCTGGATATGACTCTGGGATTCAGATCAAGGTTTGAATCTTGAGAAAGTTCTAAAAATAGATTTTGGATGGCATAGGAGATTTGGATCAAAATTTCAGACAAAAGTGCTGGATGAGAATAGTCATGGATATAAAAATTAATGCTCAATATATTATAAACTTACATATATGTGACATATAACCTAAGTGCAAAATGACAGTATTGAAGTTGAAATTGTTGCTTGCCCTTGAGTATGGGTAAGCAATTCAAAAAGAAATGACCATTTTGCCCTTGGTATATGTTTCAGATTCAAGTAAGCACAAGTCATGGATTTGACTTCACTAAAACTCTGGGAATCAAAGAAAGACATAAACTAAGGCATATGTGGCAAATGCACAAGTTTGTGCAGAAGGAAATGATTCCAAAAAAAAAATGATTGTTTTGTCCTTGTGTGCCTATGGGCTACAAAATATCTCCTGGCTTGCTCTAAAGATGAAATTATTTAAAATCACTAGCTTCAAAATGTCAAATTTATAAGGGGATGTTGGGGATGGCCTGAAAAGTTAGGTTCTCATGGGAATTTTCACTTGTTCAGCTGAGTATGCCTAGATCAACTACTTAATGACAATGGCAGAGCCACATGTTATTTAAACATTATCCATATATATATATATATAGAGGTTCCCCACCAGATAGGAGTATTTCTAAAGGAGTGCTCATCCAGGCAATTTTTTTGGCTCTATCATTGGTTACTGATAAGGATATGATGAATGGTTGGAAAATTTTGATCTGATTTGGCTGAAATTAGTTCGACAGTGATTACATACTGTAGCAAGTACGAAGAATGAGTTTTGGAACCATGAGAACTGAAATAAATTCAAACAACGATGACTGAACACAAACTGAACTAAGCAAATATAGGTTTAGACAAGATAAACATGATCCTAATTTGATTTCAGCTCACTTCATTGAGTTAAGCTTAGATTTTCAAAGCCCTAAAAGACATGAGAAAGAGTAGGCTCCAAGAAATTCAGAATTGAATTTAACACAAACCAGAAATAGGAAGCTCAAACCGCACTAAGAGCTGATAGATTCAAACATGATGAACACATGCCTAGCATGGTTCGAGTTGACTCAACTTAGTTGAACAGAAATCTAGCTCGGACCCTACTAAATAGGAGAGAGAGTGATCTAGTAGAAAATTGCGAGTTAGTCTAGAATTGAAATTTGAGCTTGGTAAATCAAAGTAAGTAAAATAATACTTTCTTTCCACTGTGATAAACCTATCTTGAACTTGCTTGGACTTGAGAATACATGGTCGAGCTAAATATTACAACTTTAGGTTCTGGTGAGTTAGCTTAAGCTGGTCAAAAGAGTTGGTGAGCTGTTTTTGACTTCCCTCTTAAACTTGTAGAGCTAAGAACTACCCTATTTGTGTTTGTTCTAAATCATTACAAGAGTTTTTGAGATTTCTAACCGTTAGGGGCAAGATGGTTATTTGATATGATGGCAACAACCTAGGCGATCTTGGTCTGTGTATCAGGTATCAAAGTAAGGTAGGATTGACTGTAATTTCTTATGGCTGGCCCTATATTTGAAATCACTTTCGAAAGCTAGGTTCAAAAACTTGTAGAGGGGTGAATAATCATTTGGTCATGGTGAAAAATGTGGGATGTTTATAACACACCAAAGACAAGTGTTGGAATCTTCATTGCAAGCCTAGAAAAGGGAAAAATACTATAGGCACGTCAGAAATGAGGAATGTCATATTGTTGAATTAGGAAGGTTATTGAGGCAAGTGTCACCACTAGAAAATAACAATTTTACCCTTGAATATCTCCATTCTGTCCCATTTTCATGAAATAATTTTAGAAGTTCTAAAAATTGTTTACCACAAGTTTAATCAAGATTGTTTCCCTCTTCATAAGCCATTATAGAACAAATGTACGGGCTCAAATTCAATCAAAATGGTCCAAAATGGCTCATTTCCTTAGTTTTTTCCAGCATTTCTTGTCAATAGAACACCTATATACCTGACCAAACCAATGATAGGATATCCTCAATATTAGAAGAATACTTCCAGCTCCATTTCTAGTTTCAATCATAAAGTCTAGCATTCGAGCAGTCATTTCTAGAAAATGACATATCAGTTCCACCATTTCTACTTGTCTGGTCATCATTTCAATCTAATTCGAGTGAGTTAGCATGAAATAAGCTGGGATGATACTCTTCAGTGCAGGATCTAAGTCTTCTTGCTCTTAGTTTGAACAATTCTATCCCAGACTGAGCATAAATCTAGTTTCCCAGTCACTTTTACAGTGTCTATTTCTGGATATTGTCACTAGTAACTTTTAAGTTGAATTTTTGAGAGGTCTGGAATGCCAATTTCTAATCTAATTGCATACACGGATTAAGGATCACTCGACGAGAGAATTGGTGTTCGCAATTCTCATAAACAAACCCAGAATCATAGTTTCCCACTTATCCCTAACATTTCCATTTCTCTAGTCAATTTTCATACCTATGATTTAAGAAAAGATTGATTTTGGAAGGGCAAATGATGGACTTTTCTAGCCAAACCTGGTATGGCCCCTAAACCAAACCCAAACTATGACCCAATGTGGTCAGTTTACCTATCTAAGCTTGTAGAACCCAGTTTATGTTCCAGGAGTAAATTTGTCTAATATTTTTGTATAAACCTTAGTTTGTGGCCACATAAACTTTACTTAAGGATATACTTGCGCCAAAATTGAAGCTAGTAGACTCATGCAGAATTTGAGCCTGCCCAGAGCTAAGTCAAATCTGGTTGAACTTGGCTGACCTAGATAACTGCAGAACTTGACCCACCTGACCGAAGACCAATATGACTTGCAACCAGCTGAGTCTAGACCCAGATCAAGCCCCTATCCATCTATTAACCACTGAGTTTGAGCTTACAGCACCCAGAATAAGCTTGGTTTGGGTACCAGATCCCAGATCTTAAATTCAAATCTAATTGTTAGAGCTCAAATTATAAATCTTAATGCCAAATCTTTCGATGTAATTGAGATCATTCTCTAAATCGATATCGTGATGTCAATTTGTATATAAATCTAAGTCTTAGATTGAAATTAACTGAGTGTTGACACATGTCAGCTATCTAAATTTTTGTATGGAGTGCATGTATCAACCATCTAATCTTTTAGATGGACGATGCATGCTAGCCATCCAATCATTCATCAAGAAGACACTTGGCTCAGGTCTCTGTCTTGGAATTTCATAGGGGACACGTGTCCAGATTTCAATCTTTTTGTACTTGAGACACGTCATACTCTATGGATCTTGTGCTATCCAAAGAGGACACCTGTCAGAATTTAAGCAGCAAATCTCCGGCACCCCCACATATGGTGATTTCAGAAATTCAAACGGGTAACTCTTGATAACTATATATAGTGGCCTTCTGGAAGGCCCCTTCGTATTTCTTACTTTGCTTGGCTTTATTTATTTTCTTATAGATCTGTTTTACTTTGATTTGTGCACAAGTCTTTGGATGAACTCAAGTCCTAACGTGAAGAAAAAAAAAAAACTCGATGAAGTAGAAGAGGAACTTGGAGAAGAAGAGGGGGCAAGGTAAGTTCGGCACTCTATCTCTCTTATGAACTCCTTGTTTAATTTTGCTCTAGTCCTTTCCTTCTTCACATATCCACTTTTCCTTTCTATATATTTTGCATAGTCTCTTCTTCTCCATGTGAAGCACTCCATAGAGGCTTCACATATGGTTGTCTCTGTTCCTTTTTTGTTCACTTTTTTTTGTCTCATTCTGTATGTGTTAGTTTTCTTTGTTTTGATCTATTGATCATAGGTTATGATCATTGCTTATAGTGTTGCATGATAGAATGTCTAAATATATTTGATTCTCCTATATTTCCTCCATGTTACCTCTAATTTTTTATGTGTGTGAATGCATGATTTCTGTTATTTTATTTGTTTTAGGTTTAAACATATTTAACTTAGTGATTTGCAAATTGTTGTGTCATCACATTTGGGTTTTCAATATGGTTTTTGGTCTTCGGGATATAGATTTTCAATTCATGCAAAACTTGGAACTGTAGACATTCCAGAACTTTGCATGATTACAGAGACCTATATATCTCAAACTAAAAATCGTTTTGATGGTCTATAAAAAAACCTTGTTTCTCCTTTTTGTCTACTATGTGTCCTACATTTTATCAAATTCTATCTGTTTGATCCCTACATTGGGTGATCTTCTAAAGTCTATATTATGAAACTTTTAATTTTTTAAAAATGAGGTTCTGCTATATGTTTAGATTGTGAACTCAATTATTTTCGTTTGAGAACCTCAATTCATATTTTGTAAAATTCAGAAGTTAGATACGTATGTCTACTTATGGCCCACCAATTTTTAGCCAAATCTGAGCTGATTTGACCAGCCATTCATGGATCCAGTCAAAGCATATTTCTGCTACAGCTTTTTGTAGATTACTGCAAACTTGTGTTTTCCCCAAATTTTCCATACTATATCTTTCCGTCAGTTTGTGGTTTCTAGAAAATTTAAGATGAAATTGTCTTTCTGTAATATTGTGAGTCTACCCCTAAATTTACAGCTCAAAATGATGTTTTTTAGTGAACCAAAAGTTGTCATTTTTTTAGTGAACCAAAAGCTGTCATTTAAGACCGGCATTTAACCTGTTGTCCCACAGTTCTCTATGCATATGTGTTTCTTCACTAATTTCATCAGACCATAGCCTTGTGACCGCTGTACGTTTTCCAATATGTAAGTCACTATTGATTTGTGGTTATGCAAAAGTATCCAGACCAATTTTTATGCCAATCTGAGTTGATTTGGTGTGATTTTTATTAGACCAAATGTGGTTGTTGAACCAATCTTACAAATTTTGTTTCCTATAATTTTAAATGTCTGTCAAAGGTTTGTGGTCCTATATCTTTCTAATCCAACAAGATTTTTTAAGTCTACCATTTGGAATTGGTTGTCCTACGTGCAGAAGCTTCTCCTCAAATTTCATGTCAATATATGATGTCATTAACCCTATTTTTGAATCCTCCAAATTGGCCTTTGAGTTCGTTGTATTCCATGCGGCATAATTTTCACGTTCCAACTTGTTATCTTAGGTCAAATCCGATTTTAACATATAGTTCGGATTTATTTCATGATGCACATCTTTAATTAGGCATTTAGGTTGCTATCATGAAGTTTTATTGTTTGTTAAAACTGATCTAACCCTAATCCTAAGTCGCATTCTTATTACTTTATGAAATTATAAAATTGGCCAAATTAGGAATTTGTGCCATGTTTTTTAGATGTAATTTGTCCTAATGTAAACCCATGAAACAAGCTTGCAAATAATAGTTTGAACATGTTAGGTGGTCTTTTGCACTTTATAATATTGAATTTTCTCAAATACATGTTTATACATGCTAAATTTGCATTCAAATTCATAAAGGAACTTAAGCCAGTTCATCACGTCTCATGGAAAGTCATTGTATGTGAACTTTGAAACTACCCTAGCTCCTGTGTGGGTCCAAATTCGTGAATTTTATAGCTGTTATATTATATTTTGTCACTCTTATGATTAGATGTGCATCAAGTAGTTTGTTTTCAGCTTTGTATCATGCACATTCAGTTTAAAACCACTCACTTAGAATTAGATCCACATGAAAATCAGGGCAGGCTAATTAGATGCATGGATATGACAATAGTCCTAGTATGCACCTGATCCAAACTGATTTTCATGTGAATACACATTTTCAAAAACATAATTTTGTACTCCATGTTTTCAAAATTGAACTTGTTTAAAAAATCAATTTTCTAAAAACTCTAACTTCAAATGTGAATGAGATTTAGATTTAACCCACCTAAACCATGTGAGGTCCACTCATTGCCTCAGCCCAGACCTAGCATCGAATCCTATACAACAAGCCTAAACATAACCCATGTTGGAACTATGCTCAGATTTTGACTCTAGCTAAGTGGACCCAAGTCAAACTTTTCAACCTAGACAGGTTAGCCGTGTGCGTGTAGGTCAAACCAGATAACAATTATGAAAATTGGATAACATATAGTTGAATTAAGATTTCATCCTGGGCTGGAATTAGGAGCTTAGATTAGATTTCAATCAAATTGAATCCCAAATTTCAAGTCATATAGAATTGGACCTCTGCTTGGATTTTGCACTTTACTATGAATATCAAATATAGAACCTTGGCTCTCGAACTAAAGTTATTTGGACTATGATTTCAATTATCCCAAAGTTTGGATTTCATAACTAAATTCAGATCATGAATTTGAATTCAGATCATAAATTCAAACTCAGATCCAAACCCTAGCTGACACCTAGGCCCAGGACCTTTATTTTAAACCTTCAGATTTGGACATTTGAATTGGATCATAAAGTGTGGTCTCGTATATGATGGGAAACATAACTAGATAGTTTGTTTTTTTGTTTATTAAATTTTAATTTATGAAACCTCTCTTATTTCTATTTCAAATTGAATATATATATATACACCCACACACTATCACATGGTCTAGCAATGGATATGTATGTTGTAATGGGTAGAAGGTCATACCCATCACTGTCCGTGGCTCAAGGCATGACCAATGACTATTTTGGTTGTGGCTGGAAATGGCCATTGTTGTAGCCAACAACTGTTTGGCTTGTGCCCAAAAAGTTTTTGGCAACAGCTGCTGCCCTGCCCTATGATGTTTGGGCATAATGGCTGTAACTGAGGTGGCCCTTAGCAAATGCCAAAGTACAGTCTGTTACCACAAATATGTTTGGCAATTGCCACAGAGTTATTGGCCACAATAAGGGCCCTAACAAAAATTATTATTTATTATTGTGTGATCAAGATGACAATGCTTAAACAACTGAAAAATACATTTTAGATGATAAATGGTAAGACAAAGACATATAGTTCCTTCAATTTATAGAGCATATATGGGAAATGATAAGGGAGGGCATATATGGGAAATGATAAGGGAGGTTGATAAAGATGGTTTCAAGCTGCATAAACTTTATAAAATGTAGAATATCATGAATAAAAGAATTCAAAGTATAATATATAAACAAGAGAAAAAAGATGTAGCGACTGACAACTCATATTTCTTTAATTTTATGCATGAAATTTTGGTAAAAAATAGAACAAAAGCAATACTCCTTTAAATTGCATGACACACTATAAATCCCAAACATTACTCACAAAAATGGCTTGAAAGGAGGTGTTGGTTGTGTCCCTCTTCTTCAAGATCCAGAAATATCAATTCATAGGTTGCTCTACTCGTGAAGACTTTATAATGATCATCGTGTGTTGAAGATGGTAAATAGTGAATTTTGGAAGTTTTTACATGGAGATTTTGATTCACTGATAGCTCTTGTGGAAAAGAAGGATGAAGTTCCTCTTAACTAGTGAGAAATTTATGGTATAGGAACACCAATTCTCCACATCATCATGTTGAGAAAGAAATTAATATTTAAATTCACATGGCTATGTGATCACTCATGCATGTTGTGGACTTGGCAGTACAACATGACTGAGCATGTGAATACATGAGGTAGTTTGTAAATGAAGTCTTAGACAAAGTTTTGTCATTTTGCCATGAGAAGGATGCAGCTCTGAAATGTTAGTCTCAAAGAGATACTCCAATGACACCAGACCATCAGAGAAGAGGAGGAATGGTTTAAGTGTGAATATCATATTCAACAAGTCAGACATCAATGTTGTCATTTATGATGAAATGATATATACAGTAAAAGAATTTGAAAAGGAAGCCAAGATCTGATAGCAGTCGCTGCATGATAAAAAGTGCATGAGAGAATACTAGCACAAGAAAGAAGAATAAACAACCAAGTGTTTTGCAAGAGCAACTAACCAATCTGCCGAGTTATGTAGAAGTAGAAAATCGTAGCATTGAAACACTGATGTCGTCACACCTAATGCATTTTTTGTATCAAAGCAGCAGTTTTTATTGATCTCCTAGTAAGTTTTGACATCTACCTCTATTTTTCATGAAAGCTTATCTTAACAAGTGAAGTATTTAATTGTCACATAGCTGTGTAGATTTGTGTTGTCTTCAACTAGAATCCATAGACGTGCTTCCTCATTGAACAGTCATCACTTGTGTTTCCAGGTAATAAAGCAACAACACAATAACTTGTGTGATATAAATGAGAGATTAGTTCTAGAACTATTAGTTATCTATGCAGTCTGTAAAGTGCATTAGCTAGAGTGATAGGTAGTGCAACAAGACTTGTGACATAACAAAGACAATAACTTTTATTTAGAATTATTCTTAAAAGTGATGTTAGGAAATATAGATTGGCTTTGTAGTGGCATCCAATAAAATCTTGCACTTCAACTGTTTGTTGGAGTCTCCCTCCTATAGTACCTTTAATCTTTGATGAAACATTTGAAGGTAATACCGTCTCTAGAGACGGTTCGTAATTCTTCCTGTGTAAATTTCAGCTTCTGTCCATGAGAGAGGTCCTACATGAACTTCATCACAAATACACCGCAATGATAGTTGTTTTCTTGCTGGGGACATTTGATGAAGAATAAATTGTAGCCATCTACCTTTAATCTCTGATGAAACATTTGAAGGTAATACCATCTCTAGAGACGGTTCATAATTCTTCTATGTAAATTTCAGCTTCTCTCCATGAGAGAGGTCCTACATGAACTTCATCACAAATACACCGCAATGATAGTTGTTTTCTTGCTGGGGACATTTGATGAAAAATAAATTGTAGCCATCATTGCAATGAAAAAATTTTGTAAAGACACTATACTATAGAAGAATAAGGAAATGAAGTTAGGGTCATCCACATGAAATCTCTTCTATTCAACAATACAATTCTTAACATGGATATCAGTGTTGCTGCGTGGTAAGCTTGTTGATCTTCTCAAGGAAGTTCAGAGAACTTTACATTTGTAACATTTCTTTCCATTTTTTATGATGTATAGCACCCAATGTTTTGGATCACACCACAAACAAGGAAGAATGGATGGAACATACAATTACAATCATATACTACAATTCAAATCAAATCGTACAAATGGGTGTAAAATTGGATATACCATTTCACATTCTATTATTCCAAGTGGAGGTTTCACTTCCTCCCTCACTCTATTGACCAATGCAGAAAATGTCAATTCATTATGTGTGCCATATGGTAAATCCAATAGATGATCAACAATTTGTTGTCTATTGGACTCTTTATGTAAAAAACTTGTTGACATTGATTTGCTAAAACAAATGGTTCATCATTCATACATCTGTAGTTGATGTTAACATATGTGGACCCAAATCCACCAAACTTTAATGTCCATCTGACGTGCATTCAAGACATCATACCATTTGCATTTGAATACCACATGCTTTAGTCTCTCATAGTAACTAACCTCTATTATATTAGTGATGTATCCATAGTATTGAACTTCACCAATATTAGGAGTATGCGCATTAACAAAAACACCACTATTCTGGTATTTTATGTATGTATTTTTATGCTTTGTACGAAATTGAATCCATTAGAATCAACCCTTTATATCTAAATGCATTCTTGTTTGGGATTAAGACAACCAAACAATATCTTCTGGCATATGTTGATTTCCTAAATCATGTTTTTTTGTAATATGTAACCATACATATAGATATATAAATGTCGTAAATAATATAAATCTAAATACATACAAGCATATGTATGAACCAAACTTGTTTTTCAAACCAATCTAGAAACTTTGTTTTATGAAGACGCTATATGGCATTGGGATTCATCATGTGTTGCTGGTAATCAATATCAAGTGTTGGATATAACACAAAAATAAAAAAAATTAATAACATCATAATATATTGTATGAACAATGTATTATATATATGTGAATTTTAGAATATTCCTATGTAATATATGGTAAAACAGCCGTATGATGAAATAATATGTACGTATGTACTTGCTGGTGAGCTAATGTGTCCATAGTTACCAATTCTAATGCCCCACTCTCTCCACATTGGATTCATTATCTGGATTAACATTGTCTTTGCCATTACTTTCAAGTCAATTAATTGTCTATAGCTTCCGGTAATATGTTGAACAGAATGTCATACATTCATTTGCCAAATAGCCCATTGCAATTGACCTTTTTGGTTGACTTTTGTTACGAACATACCTCTTAACTTAAATAAGTACCTGATAAAGTAATAGTGTGAAGACAAATACTCTTGTTAACAACTTCTTTGCAACAAAAATTAAAACAAAGAAATATCTCTCAATAGGATGCGTCCACTTGTATTCCCATGGTCCACTCAATTGAACTTCATTTGCTAAATAAATTGTTAAATGCACCATCACATAAAAAAAAGTTGGTAAAAATATCATCTTTAATTGACAAAGTGTTATACTAAGTTGTTGTTCTAATTCTTGTAACTCAGCATCTATTATGGCCTTCATACACAATTTTATGAAAATCTCACAATATTTTATGAACACGAGACTGACCTTTTTGGGTAATGATCTCCTTAAAGCCAAAGGAAGAAATGTTGTGTGAATGTGACAATCATGAATCTTTAGACTGGAGATCATGTGTCCCACACAATGACTTTGTGTGAAATGTTGCTTAAACTAACCAATTGGAATTGTTAAATTATTTAACACATTACAAAATATATCTTTCTCATTCTTGTCAATGTTGTAATATGCTGGAGGAAGTACCCGCCTATCTGAATTTGGATGTTGTCATGCATGAAGTGACTCTCGCATGTTTATTTCCTTCAAGTTCATTCTAGCATTCAAATGATCTTTCGATTTGTTGTGTATATTTAATAATGTACCTATGATGTTGTCACAAATATTATTTTCTATATACATAACATGTAAATTGTGATGTAATATATTATGCTCTCAATATGACAAAGTAAACAAAATACTTTTTTTTCTTTCAATTATATTTGAGTTCTTCTTCCATATATGTGTTCAACGTCATATCATGCAACAATTCTAACCCTACAATCATGTGTCGAGGAGCTGGACTTAATTCCACTATACCGTCAAACATGTGTTTGTTTTTTCGATATATATATATATATATATATATATATATATATATATATATATGACTCAAATGGAGCCAACGACGATGACTGTTATAACAGATCTTATTGCTATGCTTTAGTCTGCCAATACATGTATCTTTAGAACAGATGAGAATAGCTAGCTTACCCTTCATACTCCAAGCTAATATGTATGCATATCCCAAAATATCATGTATGCTTCACAATAAAGCTGCACGTATTTGAAAATGTTGTTGTCTATGAAAGTCAAATATATGTACTCCTTCAGCCCATAACATATTTGATTCATCGACCAATGGCTGTGGACAAACATTCTTGTCATTTGTTTTTGAACTTGTTAGTCCTGAGATGATTAATGACAACAACATATTTGGTTGCTTCATGCACATCCAAGGTGACAAATTATATATCACCAGCAAACAGACCATATGGCGTATGTTGAACTTAAATTTTCAAATGGGTTGAACTTATCACTAGCCAAACACAAGCACATATTGTGAGCTTTTAATGCAAATGATGGGTGCTTCTCATCAAAGCTCTTCCATACTAGACCATCTATCGGGTGTCTTAGGACTCCATCTTTTACACTTTGGTCACTATGTCATGTCATATGTTGTGCAACTTCAGACATTATGAACATTCTCTTCATCCGTACAATAAGGAAAAAATATCGTAAAGCTTCATTGATGTCTTTTGAAATTTACATGCCTTTGTCATCCTCAACTCATCATCACCATACTTCATCGTGAAGTACTACATTTATCACATGTATCTTTCATTGCGTTTTCATTATTAAATAACATACAATTATTAGGACACATATCAATTTTTTGGCAATTGAACCCCAACTCTCCAATGATCTTCTTTGCCTCATGGACTGACTTCAGCAGTTCTATCATTGTAGGAAATGCTTCTACTAACAACTCAAGCAACAAATCAATGTTTTTGTTAGTCCACCCACATAAATTTTTTATACGAAAAACCATACCAAAAAGCTCATCTTCATAAATCTGTTGCACTATGGATACAATTGATGTTCAACATCTTTAATCAATCTTTCATAGTCATCGTTATTCTCCCCATCTTCAGTACTATCTGCCCTCTGGAAAGATGACATAGAAGGTCGTACATGAAACACTTCTGACAACAACCCTTGAATGTTTTCAACAATTGTTTCTGGTGCACATTCATGTGAAATTCTTCTCTCCATGATATTTCCAACAAACATACGTTTGTACAAAGCTATTACATATTATGTGATCAAGGATATCTGTAGCCACCTGAGTGAGAACATTATTGTTTCTTACACAAGGATATCTCATTCTTCCATTCACTATCACATTATGTGTGATAGCATAGTCAAAAAATTGTTTGACTCCAGTTACATATTCCAAATGTCTTTTCTTTTCGTAATCCAAGTTTGATTATCTATTCTTTAATAGATATGTACAATCAACTTCAATATGATCAACTCTCAATATTGTGAATGTTGCATTTAACCATTTGTTTTTTGATTCATACAAATTAAAGTTCATTGTGTAGCTTGTCATGCAATCTTCCAAACAAGTACCTAAACAATTTATTTTGATAATCCTATATCTTTTAAACATCATAAAGTAACATCTTGAACATATATGCAACACAAACATCATATCTGTAACTCAAAGATCATTAATAAATGATTAATTGCACCATTTGACGGTGAAACATGCTATATAATTCTTAAAATGATGCTACAATTCAAGCAGTTCAAGACAATTATAAGTCTTCAGTCGTTCAAACAATTTTCCGAACACTTGGTGGGTGGGTAAAAATTGTAGAGACCGAAAACTTTCAAACATCATAAACGCATACAAATGACAACCAATCAATGCATTGCAAATAAGTATGTACATAGTTGAATTAGACATGGTCAAAATTTGTTTCCAAAATCTTATCACAATGCACCAGAATCCGACGAGGACAAAAATTGAGGAAACATTGGGGGTCTTGTGTTTGTAGGTATTTTATGTAATTAATATATCAAATTTAAGGTATTAAGTTCAACAAACATTCTTGCAAAGTTTTACAACCAAATACTATTGAAAAATGGCAATATCTCGCTGAAAAAAATCGAATATATATCATATAAGTATGTTATAACCTAAAATCATTCACAGATAGAAAAAATGAGTGAGATTAAGGAACCAACCTTTTTATCTTTTAGCCATTCAAAAATGATGAACAATGGCTACAATCATTGAAAAATCAGGGTAACCGCCAGCGAGAAGAAGATGGAAGAGAAAAGAAAATAGAAAAGAAGAAGAAACTAGAAGAACGGTTTGAGTGGAGCTATAAGTTGGGGAATCCTTTATCGATGCATGAGAGATATCATAAAGGCCTACTTTAAAAAAAAATCAGTAAAATTAATGTGGTAAATTTTACCGATGTCGGTAACGTGTTGGTGAAACTTTCATTGGTGACATCCAGAGGTAACAAGTCGATAAAAGTGTAGTTGTACCGACGCACCAGTCGAACATCAAAAATTTTTTGCCATGAAAAAAAATTCTCTGATGCGAGAATGGTCACGTGTCAATAAAACTGGCTTCTTTTCATCGACCTCTACAAAATAGATGTCAGTACAAGTACTTTTTACCGACGTCTGGAGCTGGATATTGGTAAAAGTTTCATTTCTAGTGATGCTTGAAATATGGAAGTTAGTAAAAGACCATCTTCAACGACATCCTAACGCCACACAATGATGAAGGCTGCTTTTCACCGACGTCTTTCTCTGAACATCGATGAAAATTAATCTTTACTGACATTTGCCTCTAGACATTGGTAAAAGTTTCCTTTGACATGACTTTCCTCACATGTTAGTGAAACTATCATTTTTTTTTTGTAGGCACATCTTTCTATGTAAACATTATTTTTCTGCCCTTTGTGTTCCATGAACTTCATCATGAGCACCCCGCAAATCATAACTTTTGTTTTGCTGTAGACATTTGATAAAAAATATCCTGTAATTTCTTGGATATGTTCATGCAACTCTCTTTTCATGAAAGGATATTATGGAACAAGAGGAACATTTGAGTGTTAAATGTACATTGTTGAACATTAAAACCATTAATATGCATCCATAGATGTTTCATTCTGTTGTTGACAATATATAGCACCCAAAGCTTTTGTTGACGATATATAGCACCCAAAGCTTCGATGCGTCTATACACAAAGCATAATGAGCTGAAAAAAATTAGTGAAAACCAAAGTAAGGATAATCAAGAATAGTTGAGTAGAGGCATACCAGTTCACAATCGACAACGCCCAGGTAACCTGGATAAGCACCCAGTGTTTGATGGACTTTCAAAATGGTCTCATCGTATAGTGTTGACCTCATCAAGGAATATTTTTGTTCGTGTGATTAATAGTTTGAAACAAATATTGTAACAAGGAAAATATAGTAGCAAATCGGCCATAAAAAAGAATGGCAAGATTATCCTCGTGTGACCTATCCGAGACGCCTTCAAATAATTCTCGAACTCATTGATAACATGCATAAAAACAACACCATTCAAGCATCCTAGATATAGTTGTCACCATTAAGATTGTTTGCATGCATGCACCTCATTATTGATCTCATGTTAGGCTGGAGATCCCTTTTAATGGATTCAATCAAACGATATTAGTCCACAGAATCATCACTGATGATTACCAATGCACATTTGAGGCATGTATTTATGCCTTCTTCTTCCCTCTACTGTCTTCTTCCTTTCCCCCTCCTTCCCCTTCTGCCTAGGAGACATTACCTCTAGCCTTCTTGAGCTTTATATTTGTTTCTTCCTTCCTCTATCCCTTTGCTTCGGTCAAGCGCACCGTGTGAATGGGAGATCAAGCCAGATCAAACAGATCTCTTTCCTCAAAACGCATTTGCTTTTCATTGCACCAGAGAAGCAAGAGGGCAAAGATGAAGCATTCACTTCGCTTGACTCTGTCACATCACGTCATTTTGACGAGCAAAGCCCACAAAGTACGCACTCACAAATCGACAAAGCATTCACAACTTTGAATGCACCATAGGGCTGATTCAGACTCGCTCTGATAGACTATCAGACAAGATGGTAACTCATATTGATGGACAATTTTCATTGGTCTCAACCTTTCATCTTGTTTTGGCTGTAGGGGCATCCATGGTGATAGCTATCTTCCTCCTCCTCAATTTCCCTCTTTCAAGATTATCTTGAGATGCCTATGCACAAAACACTCTCCCTCCTTCTTCCTTCTCCTTCTTCTAGTCCCACACTTTGAATGGGGAATACAAAATGATGTAATACTCCTTGCCTACATTGCATTTAAATCCCAATACGAGCATGCTTTTTGAAACTGTACAAAAAGAAAGTGCTACAACAGCCCCAAGAGAGCGATAGCATACAATGGAGCCTGAGTAATGATGTCTGCCCATACTCTTTGAAGCACAATGCTAGATGCACATGATTTTTGGCACACACATTTTACCTACGTTTTCTCATTAAATGAGCATCATACTATGCAACAACATTTCCAGTTGGACTAAAGCTGACATCAGCCTCGATCAGTCATGCAATCACCCTTTGCCTTTTCCAATCAACACGTTTGAGAGACAACCACAAGGTTGGTGCGTCCTTAACTAGTTGGCCCTGCAATCTTCCCCGACCAAACGATGCATTTCGAGTGACAAATCAATGTATAAGACCTGTGACCATTTGACAAACCTTCAAGGGAACAATTTGCATCCCACCATTTGTCGGCGTGAGGAGCAGGTAGACAAAATCATGATCAGTCATTCCATCACGACTTATTAGTGCCACTCCGACATGGAACCACCCTAATCAGGTCTTCAAGACATGCAACCATAAGGTTTTTCTGCACGAGGCTATGCACGATAGCATGTTGGTTGCTTTCCTTCACACTTTCCAGCTCATGATCACTAGTGGGGCCACCTGCTCAAATTTCATCTATGTTGTTTGGGTTGTATATTGCATTCATTGATTGGTTTGGTCAATCAGCAATAAAGCGAGGATGTGATGACACACTGACCAGCTATGTTCTAGGCTGACCACTATTAGACAAGAACTAGATCTATACAACCATCTTTTGTTACGTAAGTAGTCTGGTGCCTCAAAATAGGGAAGAGCACTGGCAAATAGTCTCAAACTTGGAATCGCTCCTCATCGGCTTCAATCGGTCACTTGATCACCCTCCTCCTCTGCCAAGAGATATGTTTTCATCGATAAATCAAGGTATAAGACCTGCGACCATTTACTTGACTGCACAATTTCCGTCCCTCCATTTGCCGGTTTGAGGAGTGAACAGACAAAATCACGACCGATCATGCCATCATGGTTTATCGACACAAGTCGAACCTTAAATCACCCCTAACCATGTCTCCAGGACATGGAACCATAAGGTTTTACTGCGAGGCTATGTGCAATTGCATGTTTGTTGCTATCTTTCATAATTTCCAGCTCATGATCACTACTAAGGCTACCTGCTCAAAGTTCATGTACAATGTTTGGGCTGTATAATGCACCCATGAGAAGCCTTTGACTTGTTTGGTCCATTAACAATAACAAAGATGATGCAATGACACACTAACTGGCTAAGTTCTAGGCATGCTACTGTTAGACAAGAACCCTATTGCAAATATTGTCTTCTCTTACATAAGTAGTCTGGTGCCTCAAAATAGGGACAGTGCCAAAACCATGTGTTGAGCCTAGGATCACTCCTCATCGACCTCACTCGACATTCAATGACCCTCTTCCTTTGGCAAAGAATGAGTTTCCATTGATAGATCAAGGTATAAGAACTGCTATGATTTGATTGACCTTTGACCGCACAATTGGTGTGCCTCCATCTATCGGCGTGAGAGGAGCCGGTCAAAATCACAATCGGTTATACCGGCACACTTCATCAGCACCAGTCTGGTCTGCAATCACCTAAAACTAGGTCATGCAACTGTAAGGTTTTTCTGCATGAGGATGTACGGGATTGCATGTCGGTTGCTTTCATTCACATTTTTTGTCTCATGATCACTAGTATGACCACCTGTTCAAGTTTTGTGTATACCGTTTGGATGGTATATTACATGCACGATGAGCCATTGACTTGTTTGGTCCATCAGAAATAACAGCAAGGCTGCAATGACACACTAACCAGCTGTGTTCTAGGCAAGCCACTATGGGACAAGAACCCTAGTCTACAAGCATCATCTTATCTTATGTAAATAGTCTAGTGCCTCAAATTAGGAAAGGGTGCCAGAAAACAATGTCGAACCCGAGATCACTCATCAAAATCAATCAATCACTCTATCACCCTCCTCATCCGCCAAACAACACATTTTCACTAGTAAATCAAGATATAAGATGTGCTACCATTTGATCGACTTTTGACCGCATAATTGGTGTCCCTTCATTTGTTTGTTTGAGGAGCGGGCCCACCAAATCATGATAATTCATACCATCATGCTTCATTAGTGCTAGTCGAACTTGCAACCCCTAACCAGGTCTTCAGGATCGCTCCTTATCAGCCTCACCTGGTCACTCAATCACCCTCCTAATCTGCCAAACAATGCATTTCAATTCACAAATCATGGTATAGGACCTATGACCATTTGACCAACCTTCGACTGCACAATTGGCATCCCTCCATCTCTCAGCATGAGGTGCACGCCGATATAATCCCAATCGGTCATAGAGTTGCACTTCATCGGCTCCCGTTAGACTCAAAATCACCCCTAATCAGGTCTCTGGGACATGCAACTGTAAGGTTTTGTTGTATGAGGTTGTGCACATCACACTTATTTTATGTCATACTTTCCATTTCAAGTTCACATGTACGTCTGATTGCTTTGGCATTTAATGCATGAAGCTGAAGCAACAGTCATTATTTAGAAATGGGGCTCTATTGTACGTCGGCAAAGTACGTTCACATATGCTTTGTTTGCAAATTGTTGACTGCATATTTACAAAATCACTCTTGTTCTCCCACGGATCACCATCAGAATGGCAAGGTGGGATAGTTGTAAATGTCAAGACGTTGCATTTTATGCCATTTATAATTAATGACATAGAGAATGTTCAATAAAGTTCATCTCCATTGTGGACAAATGAGGTTGGTTCTCTTGCTGGTTCGATGGTGAAGCTGACTGCCATTAATTTGAAACAGAAAGGGTTTGATCAGAGTTTGCTAAGGTATCAGATTCAACAATTTGAAGATGAGCCAAACTCCAACAAATGGATCAGTAATTTTGTATGCACTCTCATAAATATTCGTCCTCAACTACTTCTAGGACCACTTGGTCCACTCGTTTATTTGATCTTAAAACTTCTTATAGGTTGCACACGAAATAATAGAGTGGATGCAGCAATCATCAGAGAATTATATACGTTGTGTACTCAATCCATTTGTCGTGGTATGTAGCTTGTGATTTTGTCTGTTATTCACATATATATCGTCTATTATTGTACTGTACAGAGTGCAGTTTATGAGTTTACGTTCAGCTCTGGTTTATCGAGGGCTAAAAGGATGATTCCCCACAGTCCAAACCTATTCATGACATGTGAAGTTGTTTGTGGTCATGTGGTTGATCAACATTACAATTAAACTTCGTATGGATTCACCGTAACACCATTTTACTTTATTTTATGTAGATCATCCTCCCTACCTTGTGAGAATAGTGCATCCATTTGGTACTCTATGTGCTCAATGTTCCAAATACTGTTATCTTGTACTATAATTCAATGAACATTCACGAAAGTGTACACGTAGATTTATTGCACATCAGGGGATTCTTTTGGTGGTGGTGGGGGGGGGGGGGGGGGGGGGTGGTGAGATCCTGGCTATTTTATTATAGAACTGAAGCTCCACAACAAAACAACTGCTATGATTTCGGTATGTTCATCCTCAAGTACGTTGAGGCAAGCTACAGTGGTAGGGAGACGAGATTTGATTGTGTAAGCATTTTAATTAAGGTACTAGTTAACAAGAACGTTCTTGAAATGGAGTGTTGTCTCCTGGTAGGACGATGTAATTCGAAAGCAGATATGTTTGGATATTGTGGTGTACGTAAAATCAAAGGCAGACAATAAGCAGCTGGAAGTGGGAATGTATATAAAGAAGGGATCAAAGGGCAAACGTGAGAAAAAGTGGATATTTTTATGAGCGGAATTAATGATACTCAATGCGATATAAAGTGCAATTGTTTGTGTGTTTTCATTGTCAAGTAGAAGATGGCACACTCTAAGGATAGAGGTAATAGAATTCATCTACAAGCATGTGGCAATTAGCAGACAAGTAGGTTCTCAAAAACTCTAGCATAAGAAAAGTTATCTTCCAAAGATCTATAGAATATATGAGATAACAACAGGAACAATAACAACAATATATATTGAAAGTTTTAAGCCAGACATCTCAGGGTTAGTGCTGGTAAAAATTTATAAAAATTTGAAAAAATGATGGAAGGGTAAAAAGCAATATAGGAGAAATTATGTGCATGTAAATGAGGGAATAATCATGGATAGCTACATGGAAACTCAAAGCTCAAAATAAGATTATGCAATCAACAACAACCATTAGCCTTTTTTCAACTTCATAAGTGAAAAAATAAATTGAAGAAAAAAAATCAGTCGGCCAGTTTATGTGGAAAAAGTAAACTGCAGTAACAATCGAATGTTTGTTGCCGGATCAGAGAGAGAAATCGTCATGGAAAAAGAGGCTTTGTTGCCGGAGAGAGTTCTACCGAGCTATTGATGGCAGCCATTGATGATGGTGTCCATCATCGATGTCCATTATCGATAGTAGGCAGGCTATTGGGGTTGGAGGGAAGGAGCACGAGTCGGAGATGGGGAGAGGGAGGGTTGGAGGGGAAGGAGAGAAAAAAGTGGAGGAAGGGGAGAGAGAGAGAGAGAGAGAGAGAGAGAGAGGTAATACAATGAAAAACCTTGAAGAACTCCATATTTGCAAAGAGCTTTTCAACATTTTATTAGATTCCAACAAAACCAGAAATCAGTTCAAAGTAAAGATGAAAAGTAAGAAAAATCTTATTAAATCGAAAGAAATTGTGGATGGGTAACTTCGATCCAACCATCTTCTTGTCTCCCTCGGTGTGCTTCTTCACGCTCGGCTGGGAATCATGGCGCTGTTCATCAGATGGCACTATCCAGTGGAGAGGGTTCCGACTTCCGAGACGGACAAGGAAAGAAGGGGAGAGAAAGGAATAGGGGAGAGAAAGGGAGGAGAGGTAGAGGAAAGGGGGAAGTGGGATGCGCGGGAGGGTATTTCCGCTTTCAAAAATGTTTTTTAATTTTTTTAATGGCATAACAAAAGCAACGATTTCCCACCATCCATCTTTATTCTTTGATTCGTCTGATACGTCGGAAGGGACAAGACGTCCCTTCTGCGAACCCGTTCCAAAATAAAACAATTGTTGTTGTGCCTTTCTATAAGACTTGGTTTCTATAGATATTATTGTAAAAGTCTTCAAAGTTTTTTCTAATTAATGAACAGGGCCATCATAGCATTTGATGCTTCATAGCAATGGAAATTGTTTGATGAAGATAAATATGAGGAAGCTCTTGACGTACTTGTAGTGGGAAAGGCAAGCTTCTTTCTCTAGCACCAACTGAAAGCTTTTTTGTTTTTTTAAACAAAATTTAATATACCATTACATCTAATTGGCTGGTTCCGTTTAGTTGGCTGCTCCAAGAGTCTTCTTGGAATTTCCTCTACCATCTTCTTCTTTGGAAGCTCTCTTTTTAAAGGGAGTTGCTTCATTATTTTATTGCATTAGAACTGTACTAACTGGTTGTTTTTCTTTAACTGTTTTTTTCCTGTTTACCTCTTTGTTAATGTATGAGCAAGTTAAGAACCTTATAATGACAACCTATGCCTCTTTTCCAGCACAGCATGCAAGTATACTCCTATAAGGTTTTCCTCTTGTAATTCATCTTATATTATATATATGCGTGTTCTGCAAGCCAATAGTGCAGGAAATTTCACAGTTATTGATTTTCTTATTTAAGATGAGGCATGGTTGTGATTGAGGAAGCTATAAGGCTCTTCTATAAGTAGGTCAGTTACTTCTGCATTATGTTGACCTAATTAATTTTTTTGTAAGTGATGGTGTAAAACTTCTGTGGACTAGAATTTGTTCTGTTTTGTTTCTTCCACTATTCATTTGCTGCTCTTTGTGTAGCACTAGCCTTGTATTGGACTTGAATAAAAAATGCCATATTTGCATATTGTAATTGAGGAATTGTTGGAAAGTTTGAAGGGAAAGAGAAGGAAGCCAGGAATTCAGCAGAAAAAACTAGCAGCTGTCTTCCTTTCTCTCTTGCACTCTGTAAAGTAAAGCAACTGAATGTGACCAAAGAATGGTTTTCTGTGCAGGTTGTTCTTTGGGCACTCTAATAGTTTTAGTCCTTTCACTTGAAAGGAAATGACAAATATAAATGGGAGGACTGGGAACCTACTTTTGAAATTAGCCTGTCTGGTGGTCATTTTGGGACCAAGGTCTGCATTGACACCTAGAATGTTCGATTTATTATTATTTTTTTCTGTTCTTTGATGGTTAAACGTTTGTTATTTTTATATTATTTTTCCTTTTTTCTTTGTTATTATGTGCGGTTCTATTGAGATTTTGGCAGAGAAATTGGTTTCTGCCCTTTATTCGTTGATTTTCCATGGTAGATTACTATATTGTTTTTCTTTATTTTTGAACTTCCGTTTATGTTCCGCAGTTCGTCTCTAGGACGTTATGAACTTCAATGCGTGAAAACAAAAGAAGAAACTGCACTATCAAAAATTACTGCATAAAAAATTATGACCTAACCCGGCTGAGTTGCCAAGTCAACTCGCTAGCCCAGTGACCCCATTGTCACACGATCTGATTCTGGTTCCTGTTTGCAAAACTATGCCGTGAAGGGCAACGACAGCTACTGCTAGCGACTAAAACATAGATCGTTTCCAATAAGGTTATTGACAACGGCTGCCAATGCATGTTTCTTGTAGCGCTCACAAGTAAAGTTTATCTTGAGAAGTCTTGATCCAGGGCCGTTTGCATGGAGAGCCATCACTATATAGGAGAATAAGGAAGGTGGTTCGTAGATAGGGAAGGACGACAAATGGTTCAAAAGATAGATTGAAAGAGCTATTACTATTTAGAAGAGAACTAAAAGAAAGACCCTACCCATGCAGAAGACAACTGTAGAATTATGAGGACATTATCAACAAATTTGGTGGTATGAGACATTTATTGGACAAGCGAAGCGTTACTTGGAATTCATTTTCACATTTTTCCTTGTTGCTTTTAGCTAATTCATCTTCGTGATATTTTCACATAAAATAGCCAACACTAAAACTCAAAAGAACAAGAGCGTCTTATCAGTACTTGGTCTCATCTGTTCTTGCAGTTAAGATCATTTACAGATCCTTCTTATTCTTGTCGCACCATCATGATGTTATGGCTTGGAGTGAATGTTCCATTTCCCAAAAGATTTAAGGTTGGATGGCAAGAGGGCGTGTGGGAGTGGGTGACCAATCTGCACAGGGCCTGTCTGCCACGTGTAGCTTACGGACGCGAAGTTGCCGGCCGGAAGGTTGACGACTGCATAGATAACGAACTCCCTCCCCGACAGTTCGCCGGACAGCTTCGAGTAGGTCGCCAAGTTCTCGGCGGCTAACTTTGGCTTCATGTCGTTGACGCTGGTGCTGTATACGGTTATGTTGCCGGAGTGAACGAAGCCGAGCAAGGCCTGAGTGCCGATCATGCCGTGGCCGGTGGGGTTGATTCCCCAGGCCACCCAACCTCCCGGCGATCCTGGGGTAGCTCGATAGGCGATGCTGGCGGAGTGGGTAGCGGAGGAGTAGGTCCAGTGCAGGTAGGCATTCAGGGATAGGAGGTCGGTACAGGCGTCGAAGGTCTTATTGCTTGGGAAGTTGTAGGACTTGCAGGTGCTCAGAGCAGAGCAGCAGCTTGGGAGGACTACTGCTGCCGTCTGGAAGACAAGAAAGAGGACGAGCATTTGGCTGGTGAACCTAGGCATCAGGAATCTGTCTCTCTCTCTCTCTCTCTCTCTCTGTCTCTCTCTCGATTAGGTTGGCCTCACGGAAGTGATGGCGGTGCTGCTATTGAAAATTTATGCGTTTAAAGCGTCGAGGGATCCTTTCATGGGGTAAAAGGGTCCTCCCCAAGAAATTAAACAGAATAATAACGGATTAGGATTCACAAATTTCTTGCATTCAAAACGTTAAGCAAAAATGACTGCAACGTCCACAACACTGTAGCACTTGGGCCCCCTCATGAAAAAACTATGGCTCGGCCCTGACAGCGATCCAGGCTTCCGTGGGCGACTATAAGATAGATGACATTTAGAAACGTTCAAAGTGTGTCACTAAATGCTTTCTATGGGAAACATATCGACCATGCCACAGAATGTATGGACGGCGGTTGTATTCAGTTCAAAAGTTCTCAAACGCCACAAATCGAGACATTCTATGATGTTCAAGTGGTGCCATCGAAAAGTTTTCAGTGATGCCCGCGATATGTCCAGTAGACGCTTTTACTATCCTTCTTTAAACGCTATTATTAGTGTCACTGAAGCTCCTTCAAAACGCCATTGTCGGATCATCGGTGACACTTGCTTAAAATGTCAATGTATAGCTTAGGGCCAGCTTCAAGTGTCGTTAAAGGCCATTCAGTAACATACATCCCATGCCATATCCTGCATTTGATGGCAGATGAGAACTGTTATTAACGATTTTCGATGGCACATATCTCTAGCCTTCACAAATATTTTATGGCAATTTAAGAACACAACTAAAGACCTCTATGGTGAGCTAAAAATGCATGTCACTGGATATCTCTACTATCTGTCAGGTTACTATTTCATAGAAAGTCAAAAACTGGAAAAATGACTTTTTTTGCTAATATAGAAAAACCATTTTCATTAAAATAAATTTTTTATACATCCCAATGGAACGCTTCAACCCAATAAAAATTTCATTAAAATAAAATTTCTGATGATTGTGGACCACCAGATGGAAGGCTTCAACACACTTTAACAATAAATTTGACCCTATTATATCATGATTACACACCATGAAACACAATCTCAAAACAGCTGCTGCCAAGTAATGCATATACAAGAATCTATCACTAAATAACACAAATTATACTCTTTAAAAACATAACTTGCAAGACAGGGAAAAATCTCATACAACTACATAATCCTTTACTTTAGACTATTGGCAAGCACTTTCCCGGAAGGAGTCAGGATTTTAAAGCGTCTTCTCCAGCCACATCTCCTTTTGCAAGGGGGAGGAAGAAGAGGAGAAAGTAAACCCATAGTTTACAAAGACATAAAGCATAAACTAGTTTGCAAAGAAATAAGCACAAATAATGTGCTTGGTCATCTATGTGTACATTGCATGACAAACAAAAACTAGATGACATAGACATGCAAAACTAATCAGCCATATACTTGCTCAGAGGGGAAATTGAATATAAATATGCAAGGACATCACAGATTCTATTTAAAAGGAAAATTTAGATGATATAGTAGGTCTTGCATAGGTCGTCAAACACCTGGTAAGGAAGATGACTTCCCAGCCATGAATGTGTTGCCTATTTATAAAGGTGACCGAGAGTACTTACACACTCTAACAAGAAGCTCCATGGAGTTCAAAGTAGTTGTACCTCTTGGTAGCATCAAAATTTAGTTGTTGAACTAAAGTTGAATCACGAAGCAACTATTTGTCGTAGGTTCACTGTTTGATGATGTACCTACAAAGTATGCTTTATAATATTTCCCTTCAAGTGTCTTCAAGTCTAGAGGATAGTTGTAGGTGTATCATTTGCAACATAAGCAATTATTGATCAAAATACTAGTTTTATCAAAATAAAACAAGAGTTTAATTGTAAGATACTTAAAAATTGGTCAAGAGGCAGAGCAAGCAACCAATCAAGGGGCTGAATGAAAGAAAAGGAAATTTTCTTCTAGAAGCCAACCTTTTAGCCATAATCCCAATAACAGCCATTGGCTTTTTTGATAGTTTCCAAATTGAGGCCTTAAGTATATATATATATATATATATATATATAGTGATTGGTAGGTACCTGGCCACTTGCATAAGGGATAAAAACCAAACCTCTTAAATTCATGTTGACAAGTGTTTTCAACAAAATATGAACCTTCTAATGTGTTTATGAACACTAATTTAATATAAATCTTGCTTTAATTTGAGTCATTTTTGTAAAAAATTTGATCGTTATGCTACCAAATCTTTGATGTTATAAGGGCCGTTCATTTTTTTTACTATTAAAAAAACATAATTTAAGTAAGAAAACAACTAACTTCATATATATATTTCTCATCGAATCACTCTTAAGAACATATCTATAAGTATAAAAATATATATTTTTAATATTAATTCCAATAGGTCAGGTTTTGTCTATTACCCAAGTGGTCTAGTTTTTTTACCAACTTTCCAATATATATAAGTGTAACGTTTCATCAACCTCATTATAGTTTATGACCATGTTGCATATTAAGCTTATAAAGAATTGCATGTTTGTGAGGTTATAGTTATCATTTGGTGGCAGCAATTGGCAGCAACAACAGTAATAGTAGCACTTGTTGATGTAGAACAACTGCAATATGGGCAATTATGGTGGTAAATCCTTTGACCTAAAAAGTTCTTGCAAACTGATTGGAAATGATAGCAAATTGAAAACAAGAATACTCATTGGTAACAGGAAGTTCCTGCAAATTATTCGAGCAAGTACCAATTTTATGCTGACTTTTCACATCAGAAGTTGCAGATTTTGATGCCCAAGGCATGTTGAGCTACATGTAAAGATTTTATAGATGCAAAGATGAGTGTCTTAATGCCTAAATGTAAAGAAAAAAGTTAATCAGCCGCCATCAATTAAAATTTTAAAGTTGGCTGCCATTATTATCTTTATTTAACAATTGCATAACAAAATTTATTCCAACTTATACATATGCTACTATTGGCAAGTTGCTATTTGCTCACGTTAATGCTGAAGTGTTCATACTGTTATAGAAAGAGGCACAACTCATGCGGCTAGGCCATTCGTAACAAATAAAAAGATAAGTTGATTGTTACTATGCTCCTCAAAGCAGTATGAAAGTTAATACTTGCTGACAGTTACCTCTCTAATTTTAACTCAAATCACATAAAGCATGTATCATATGAGAATTGCACCATCTCATTGTGATCTTCCAAGAGTTCAATGCCCATTGTTCATCTCCCCTTCAAGAGTTCAATAACGAAATGCTCATCACTGGCCATAAAAAGGACAAATCTACCAAATATAAGAAAGATTTTCTATTTATTTGATTCATTCAAAGTGTTAGATAAAACTCAACCTCAATCAAGTACTAGACAATGCGATCAATATTCAATCCTATAGCTTTCATTGATCTTTCTAATTCAAGCTATCCAAGTTCAGGTTTAAACACATATGCATATTTACCTTATCACCAATCTCGTCAATCAAATAAGGTGTACTATGATTCACACTTTTGAAGGACCAAGACATACACAAACTTTTGTCCCATCTTTAGGGGAAATGAAGAAATATTGGGAGAGTAAACACATGATAAAAAAAGTTCATTAAGTTGCTAAAAAGACTGTACATTTATTTTGTCCCTCTATTAGCAAAGTTATGGCCACTATTCATGAGTTTTACCGAAATGGTGACCTATGTACATGTGGTTGGTGATTATGAAGCTTAGTTCAAGAAATGGTGACCTATGCACATGTGATTACCAAAATGGTGACCTATGTACATGTGGTTGTTCAAGAAACAGAACAAAAAAGCAAGCCCGAGACACCCTTGCATTTCCCTGCGTCGGCTTCCTCTTTCCTCACCTGTCCTCTTGCTCTCTTCCCCTACCGGTGCTGAGGAAGCTATCGCTGATTTCCGGCCTGCAGGAGGATGGAGCATAGGATCAAAATGGTAAGCCCTCTTGCGTCTCTCTCTCTCTCTCGGTATAAATATATATATATATATATATATATATATATGCACACACACACACACACATACACACACACACTCATATTTATAGATCAGCTCTCACAATGGCCATCCGTTACCCAGCACCATCCCACACCTTGATCCACTGTCAGGAGTGTTGACAGCCTGCTCGCTCTCTAGCCACCGTAAGAATCCGCCAAAGACCAATGCTTGATTTCGCCTAAAATGTGATTTTTGCAATCTGGATAGAGATTTAGCATACATTGTGGCTTTCAATTTTTTTTTCATTGTTTTGTTTTTCTTTTGACGGCATGGTCAATGGTGACTCTCACTCTCTTCTCTGAATATCTATTTCTCCTTATCCCCACAACACCCACATTCCCCTGTTTTTCTCGTTTGCATGCACCGTTGCATGAGAGTGGGTTCTCATTGCAGTGGTGGAAGTGGCTTCTCACTACGTGGTGTTAAAGGGGGACATGATGGTTGTCTCTATAGTTGGTAGCTGGTTTGACCTGATCAACTTGCCTACTTGTTTGACTTCTTCTTTCTTCATTATTAATTAATTTCTAAACTTTACGATGTCACTGTATCTTTGTAAAGCCCAATTTAACAATCTAAATTATGTGGCAGTTCACGAACTTCATGATCTGCTCTAACGTGAAAATTTTGAGATTGAATGAGTTCATTTAATGTAGGCAACAGCTCAGTTTTAAGTTAGACCATTTTGAGAGATGGGAGGATATTTAACAAAACTTAAACTTCTTAACATTTGCTTTCATTGTCGATGAGAAATAAGGTACCATTCTCTGTTTCATTTGCCCATTACATACCTCATTACTTCAAGTACGAAGAAAATATCAAGAGTATAGAAGCTGCAAGAAAAGGAGGGGAAAGTGTGTGCAAGACGGTGGATAAGAAACTTATGTCAATGATGAAGTTGGAAAAGCATCTTATCAAGGAGAAGAAGGCCGAGTAGGAGTGGAAGACGCCTCACTCACTCACTCTCTCTCTCTTCTCCTCCTATACTTTCGTTGTAGGCTGCACAGTTTGGTTTTACATTAGTGTATCAATGCATTGTGGATCTGTATTTACCATTTTTTTTTACCTTGCAAGTATAATGATATTCATGTACATTAAATAGTTGAGAAACATGATTCTCGCATAGCATTTTAATTTTCAATTTTTTAGTCTCTCATGCCTAGCCAAGTCCATAATGGCCTCGTGGAAAATGACTGGAAACCCTTTGGGTGAACCTCTCCAATTCCTTCTTCTTGTTCAAATAAAACCTTTGGCTTCATATTAAGATTGTTAACCTGGAAATCCTTTGGATTAGTACATATTAAGTTCCATTAACCTTTGAAATGAACTTTGTGGTTAACCAGGTAACCCTTTGCATTAGGTCATCGTAACATGTAGTTCATAATAATCATGTTTCAATTTGAGGAATATGAATTTCAAAATTTGGGTCCAGAGACAAATTAAGTATGATGATTATTTGATGGGATCCATTTAGTCGCTTTACATAATTAAGTTAACTGAGTCATTCGGTTCTAATATAATCACGAATACAAACATGCTTCTTGGCTAGGACTCTTGTCATGGCCAATAAGTTAGTTGGCAATTGCCAAAAAAGTTTTTGGCAAACTTTGTCATAGGTCTTGTGCCCAAAAACTATTCAGCAAGGGCTGAGCTGCTGCCAATAAGTTTTTGGCCACAACTACAAACCTTTTTTGGCCACAACTTTCCAATGTTGTGATTATACAATATGTATATATTTTATACAATATCTTGTATTCAAGAATAGAAACTTTTATGTTATTATTGATCAAAATTAATAGTTGGTGAACTAATATCAAGCCCTCTTCATCAACCTTCAAACTGGCATCGTGTCTCCGCGACACTTTTATTATCTACATGCAAAGAAACATGTGTCAATTAAAAACAAACATGCATGCAACAACATTAGGAAGTGTAAATAGGTATTGCTAGTTAAAAATAACAATAAAGAACCTCGCAAAGAAAATACACGTCCTCCCCTTGAAATACGTGAGCATGTCTCTGAGAGATTCAAGTTCATCTCTTCTATTTTTTTCAATGAAAGTCAAACTAAAAGAGTTGAAATTAACACCATAGATAGCACTAAAGTACAATTTGGAGATAATCTAACAAAAAACATTGATAAATCAGTTTTTGGCTAATGAAATAGAAAACTCATAAAAAAGTGTGATACTTCTTCGTCCTTTTTACTCTTTGTGCATGTGCATAATAGAGAGCCAATTTAGATTAGACAAATAAAAAAATCAAATAATTTCTTGTAAAAACTTATGTGAGGTACTTGTTTCCAGACTCCTTTACATTTTTAATGATGCAAAATTTTGGGATGCCATTATAATCTGTCCTGAAGATGTCAATACAAGTTGAGAACAAGCTCTCAAATGTGAGATATGGCCAAATTATATCAATAAAGTATGAAGATGATCCCAAGTGTCCACATAATTAGTAATACATTTAAAAGAAGAGAAGACATTGCACTATCACCACATTGTTGACATTCCTTTGCTCAATAGCATATTTGATCCCCAATGATAAACATATGCTTCAATCTAATTGCAAAGTAGCAACCCTTAGAATAGATTTCTTTTGTCTAAAAAATAAAGATGCTCAATAAGTTCCACAGAAAGAGGTAGTCAATGGCAAGAAAGAACAATTGGTAGCACATTTCACAATAATGTTAGAACTAGAAAACATCTTAAATGCATCAAGCAGCCTCAAAAGAAGAAATAATGCAAAAGCTGGTATGGTACTATTTGATGTACAAACTTCATAAAACCACCAAATTGTAAGCTATCTAGGATATCAGGTCAACTTATAAATGTTTTTGTTAAAACAGTAGTTAGATCTATTAATTGGTCCAGCATGTGCACTATTTGCTTTTTAGTCAAAAGAAAAGGTAAGTTAAGGACATGGAAAATGACATTCTTTTGTGAAACTGACTCCAACACTAAGAAATTACTATCTTAGATATACATGTGCTAACTGAAAAACTTATTTTTAAATTTTCTCTCTTATTTTTAAGAGAGAGAGAGGGAGAGAGAGAGAGGAGATCTAAATGGAAAACTTTTGTTTTGAAAGGTTTTCCTTTTTTGTAAGAGAGAGAGAGATTGGACATTATCACAATCTAGGTAGTTTGTCTTTAACCATAGTTAGATATGTGAATGAAGCAATACATAGGTGGAAGTAGACACAGTATCTGAAACCTTAAAAAACTTTCGATCATATACCCTCAATGACATAAAAGAAAACATGTAATTTATCATAAACCAGCTTACCAGAATGAAGATGTAATATAGAGGATCCCATTAAGTAATGTTTTTATAGCCAACTCGTGCATCTATAAAATAAGCATAGACACAAGGGTTAGATTATTAAAACAAGGCATAGCCTAATGAGCTCAAGTAGGCTATATAAGTCAGCCAAGTTAAAAGTTTATACAGATCTTTTAGCCCCTTTAAAAGAACCCAATCAAAGCCCACAAAAAGTCAAAGTTGTGACCATTCATCAACAAACAAGAAAATTTAGTTAACACTTTGCATACATAATTCTACTTGGTGCAAAAGTCTAATAAACCTATTCTATATACATGCATGCAATCAATTACCACAAAATTAATTGACAGAATGCAAACAAGATAATATGACAGAACATAAAGCTTAGTTAACTTATGTAACACATAAAATAGAATCTAAACTAAGGACCACCTTGTGCTGGAGTCAAGCAAAATAGCAAACAAAGACTAAACCTAAATTTGATAATATTGTGTGTATTGTATAGAATCTCATATTATGTGTAAATGAATGCTAACATTTAATAGTGATCTTGGGCCTCCGCTAGATTTGCAAACTGTGTCCCTAGCTGAATTGTTGTTTTTTTTCATTTTTCTTTCAAAGTTTGTTCTTTGCCTGTAGCTTATTCTCAAATTCATTCTGCCTTGCTGCTAATGAAAAATCCATCTTTGGCCATTTTACCAAGGGGTTCAAATCAATTCTTGACATGAAAAATTCTGTCAAGGCTTATTCATTACAAATGCAAGGAAAGCTAGAAAGTTGAAAAATATAGTGTAACTAAGCATTGATATGGAGAAATATTGTTTTCCAAAAGAGAGGTGAAGGGGTGGGCCTGAATCAATATTTTTAAAATGAATTTTGGTCATGAAAAGGTGGAAAATTTTGTGTAACAATGTGAAAGGCTACGCATCAATGGAGACATGAGACTTGCCCTTAGATACGACTGGTGAATGCCTTTATGGCTTTACATATTGATAAAGACGCAATACCAATAAGATGCCAAACACAATTACCATCAACACGATGACATTAAATGGTGAAATTTTCCAGTAAGTCTTTCTCCCTTTTAATGCCCATGTTACTGCTTAACTTTAATCTTCATAAAAACAAAAGATGACCTTCCAACACAGAATGGGGAGACTAGTTTTGATGCAAATCCACTAAAATTATACAAGTCAGCTGTGAATACTTTAAAAAACAAGAAATCTTAGACTTGAAAACAAAAACTACCTAGAAACAAATGTCACCATGTAAGATTGGCACCACCAATCAAAAAAGGCACAACTATAGCCAGATCATTGTTCTTATTGACATGCGGCTAAAAAATGAATGAAATTGCAATATGCCTTTTTGAGCAGCATTAGTAAGTGTAAAATTAAATTGAATCAGCCAAGCTGCTGATTTAGTTTAATCGATTATGAATCAATAAAAAAAATATTATATCCGTTTTTTCAGAAACTAAAAGGAAATGAATAAAAAGATTAAAGAAAAAGCTCCATTAAAAGGACTAAAAAAAGGTAAAAATGTGTGACACTTTACACCCTTGAATATGTTGATAATTTCAATAGATTTGCAAATTTGGGTCCTAATCCAGGGTTGGAACTTTCAGATGTTCAACAATTGTCTTACCATCCTCGATCTGAAAAATGATCATATGCATAGTGATGCAACTTCAATTATTCATTTTATATAAACTTCATTTTTTTTTTATCAACAAAGAAGGCCCAGTAGGCGATTTTGGGGATCAGATGCCATTGAAGTCCACAAAAAGAAAATCAGGCTTATTTTCACAAGGAAAGATGAGGTATAGTTTAGCACTTTCACAAACTCTTTGTCTGAAAAAAGAGACGGTCGGTAGGAGACACTTCTCTCACACAATGGTGCCTGCAAATGGGAAAAAAACATATTGAATGGTAAATCTCCGTCCAGATCACAAGATTCATAAACCCTAACTCGAAAGACAGCACCGAATAAAGAAAAGGGAGATATCCAAAGTGAATAGCAAAATGAGATCAAAGAGCATCACTTGGTCCACCTTAAGAAAACTAGCCTTTTGATACCTTGAGCTTTTCTTCATGAGAGATGGGTTTTATCTTGGTGGAAATGAAGAGGATGCACATATCTTGAGAAAGAGAGAGAGAGAGAGAGCGTGAGATATAGAGACACAGGGAAAAATCGGCAGCGGGCTCACCTCAGGGCTGTAAATAGCAGCAGCTCGTGGCTGACTGAGGGCTCGCCTTGGTTTGCTGGAGGAGATATATATATATATATATATAGATGTAAACTTTCTTGTTACACTAGTGCGTCATCATAACTAGCACGATGAAGCACAGCCCTCTGATAATTTAAAATTAGATAGTCTATTCTTAATGGCCTTAAAAGAAAATAAATACAAAAAAGGAGCCCAATGAAGCCCACGTATTCCTCCCGTGCACAGCCTCTCCCCCATTCCTTGTCCTGTCCCTCTCTCGGAGAATATCTATATATATTGTAGTGTTTTTTAATTTGGTGGTATTTCTTTCTAAATATGTGTCCTCACATTTTGAAGTTGAATTCAATCAGCTTAAATTATGCACTTTATTTGTACTATGACATTTGAAAAGAAATTTTCCTCTGCCATTTTTTATGTAATGCTATCTTATTATTTACATAGCACCTAAAAGTTAGGTTAGGCAAATCGGTATAATATTGGTGGATGTACAACATTGAAAGATATGTACAAATAACATCTCTTTGTAGCTTCGGGGAACATGCTCTAAGAAATCAAAAATTATTTAACTTGGATAGTTTAAGTCTTCAATAAGGACTTGCATATTTATTATTTAATGATACTATAGCATTGTACCTTCAGTAAGACATTATTTTTCATGCTTATTAATCAATATTAGTTTATATTATTAATTGAATGTTTCAAACTATTATTGTAAAAAGCATTTGAAACTAGTCAAGTGAAAGTTATAGAAGTGTTTCTGATTTGAGTTTCTGATTTGGTTTTAAACTTATGAGAAACAAGTTATTTACAAATAACTTACTATAATTTCTGGGGCATATCCCTCTCCTTTCTCATCTACTTATACTTATGTTCCAAAAAAAAATCCATTATTTGCAGCATATGAACAAAAAAAGCAAGATAAGAATCCATGATCCATGTAGGTGCTTCAAAAAGCATTGTACTGATCATGCAACTACCTGAAAAGAGGGTCAAATAATTTAGTTAATATTTTGCAAAAGAACAAAAGAAAGCATGAAATATGTAAACCATAAAATGTATATATCATGCAACATGTCAAAGAGAGGTTGTTAGACATCTCCATTCATGAGCAAAAGTGAATGTGCATCTCATCCAGTCTTGGGACTTGAACAATCACATCATTCATTTTCTCAAGTTGGAACTTTGCTATTGTCAAGCTTTATATTAATGCACTTACATCATGAAGTAGTTGAGATCAAGATGGTGTTGGACCAAACGAATCTAATGAATGAACCCCTAGACCATATGTTTGTACGCAACTGTGATTTTTCTTTTCCAAAATTTGTGAAAAAACATCTATTTGTGGGACATCATCTCTTGAACCCTCTAGCAATATAGAAACTTTTTTTGCAATCCTACCCTGCAGAAATGGCATTATTTGCAAGTGTGTGCATCAAGTTCACATTAACAAAACAACATAAGGAACAATCTTAGCAACTTACTAATACTTCACTTGCTTTTGCATTATGATAACCTTGTTTTTTGGTTGTATGAGTCACCATGAAAATATCAAGCCATGACGGTTCATTCTCATCTTCCTTCACCTATATTAAAAACAAAATATTACCCATGTAGTACCATAAATGATAAAATAAAAGTGTGACTTAGAGTTCCAATATTGCACACAGTCAAGAAGCACAATCATCAAGAACTGTTTGATTTGAGCATATGTTCTCACACAACAAGATTATTTAATAAGAACTGAAAATTCATTGAACAAAACAGCTTACAACTAGACAAACAGGCCACTACTCAGAAACAAGAACATACTATGTCTATTTAGAGGTGAAATATAAAGAAGAAGAAAAGGGTTAGCCGTTGAGCTAGGTCCAATGGTTAGAAGACTACTGTTGAGACTATTCAATAGGTAGTACAGTTGCAGCAACTGCAGCAACAAAATAGAAATAAAATATACAATAAAATAAAATATATAAAAAAATAAAATGAAAATACAATTCTAAAATCATAATATGTGTATATGCTATGTTTCAAATCACATATTAGTCTAAACAAAGGGGATATGTATCATGTACTAAAAAGAAAAATCAATACTTACCTTTCTAGAATGAAAAAGTGTGAAACTCATTGTCCCGGTTGTGTGTGCAAATTTTTGTTTTCAAAGATTGATGGTCGTTGCCAATGTTGAAGGTGTACATCTACCCTTTAACAATGGTTGAATGACTTCAATGACTTTTGGCTGGAAAACACTTATGAGTTGATCAAGATGAAAGGAACTTGATTTTTTCTTTTCTTCTTGGATGGGAGCAGCCACATTGCTTTTCTTGTCAACAGTTTTTAACTTTGGACATTTGGGTTTAATATGTCCTTCTTCTTGACCATGATAAAAAATAATCTTTTTCTTTCATCCTTTATTTGATCGGTTGAAATATGGAGGTCAATAAGGCTTTAAGTAGGCCCCCAACCTAGATGTAGCCAAAACATTGCTAGTTTTTTCTCTATCAAGGTTTAGCTGATTCTCTTCCATCTGAAGTTCAGCAATAGCATCATTCATAGATGGTGTTTTAGAATGATGAAGCAATGAAGTTTTAGTACCATCAAATTCAGGTTTTAGATCAATGATAAACTTATAAAATTTATCACGTTAAATTTGTTTTTTCCTTAAAACAATATCTTATGCATCAACCCAATGTGGTTTAAATATGCTCAACTCATCGTACAATTGATTCATTTCAGCCACATAGTCTTTAATAGATCTATATCCTTGTTGGAGATTGTGAATCTTAAGTTGAATATTATGCATATATGTTATGTCCTTCATAGTATGAATTTTTTTTAAGTATTCTCATGCTTCTTGAGTAAAATTTAATTTTGAAATCTGCTCACTAGTAGCATTGTCTACGCATATCAATATCCATGCAATAATTTTGTGATGGCCTACCTTCCTCTTTTACTTCTTATTATACTCAGTCACAACGTTTTCCTTTTCCATTCCATCCAATTCTTTAGCCTTTCCATCAACAACTTTGGTCAATACTAATTGAGGTTCAATTTTCGTTCCATCAATTACTCCCCAAAGGTTTTTACTATAGACGAAATGCTCCATAGTTTTAGCCCATTGAATATAGTTTGTTAATGAAAATTTAGGAAAGGTAAGAGAGGAAACTTTTTCATCCATTGAATAAGGCCAACAAAGATAATCTACTTACAGTTTTAGAATTCCCTTGAAGAGATCTTTTACTTTGATAAGCAATGCTTGCTAGCCACGTGAAGAAGAAATGATCCCAGCAGCAAAAATAATCCATAGGCCCCCAAGCAGTAGGAGATAAGAATTCAGGTTTGTGGAACAAGCCCCCTTAAGGCCATGTTTGATGCACAAGAAAAATCTTGTGCACCAGTTGAAAAGTGTACGGGCGAGTGAAATTTCACCCATTCACCTCACGATGAATCAAACGTCATGAAATTTCATCCGAAAAACTCGTACGATCGGGTGAAATTTCACATGGAAAAAAGTCTGCCCTTGCAGGACAGACTTTTTTGTGCAGATAATATTGAGAGCCGTTAGGGCTCTCGAATTTTCCCCTTGTTTCCCCGTCGACGCCCTTCCACCCCTCTCCTCTCTTACTGCCTCACCTCTCTCGCTCTCTCGTTCCTCTCCTCTCTCGCTGCCTCTCCTCTCTCGTTTCTCTCCTCTCTCACTGTTCTTTCTTCTCTTGTTTTCTCGTTCCTCTCCTCTCTCACTGTTCTCTTGTTGTCTCGTTCCTCACCCATCTCTCTTTACTCTCTCTTCACATGCAGGCCTTCATCTGCAATAGGAAATTTGTGTCAATCCCTCACCCATTTGCTCCATTACTCAGGTATGCCTCTTTTATGTCTCGCAATTTCTGGTTGCTCCATCACTCAGGCTTCTATGTCTCGCAATTTCTGGAAATTAGCTCAACATTGATGCTAATTCCTAGTTCATCGGATATAATCTGCATCAGTATTTTGTGATTGGCCTTTTCTTCTTTTGGTCTTGTAATGTTAAATTTGCTAATGTGGTTGTCAATTGCCATCAATTTATGTTGAAGTTGCCTGAAATTCTTCTACATCCAAGACTCAGAAAAATGAAGCCAAGATAGCTTGAACTCTTGCTTTGAAAATCCCCATTTTTAACAAACTATGATCACCAGGAAGCTCTACTAGTCAAGGCTTCTTTACACACATATTTGATATCTTCACAGAAGCATATCAAAAAATGAAAACTTTGAAGGTGTTTATAAGACTGTCCCTACTTGGTCTTGCATCCTTGCATGTGAACGGTTGAGTGTGATTCTCTATAGGTTGCTTTAATCTCAAACTGAAGGAGTGACTGAGATTGCAGTGTGTTGTCGTCTTTGCACTGATTAAGGGGATCTAAATGCACAACATCTTGTTCAAAGCAGTAGAATGTTATGATAAAATCTCTTTTAGTGAAAACTGTGTAAGTGAACAAAAAATATTTGATTGCAATCTATTGAAAACACTGTGCACCAAATTGCTTCAGGGCTGCAAGGGCCTAATGGTGGCACCAGCAAAAACAACACCATGTGATTTTTTGATATTCTGAATTTCATGTGATTTCAAAGCATCAAAGGCACTCTCTCCAGTTTTAGAAGGCATTGAGAAAACGAAATTATGATTCTTAGTTGAAAATCCACTTCCTTTGGATACTGCAATTCAGGATCACGAGATTGTTCCTGTGATCAACCATCTAAACTCATAGTTGTAACTGATCATCCATGGATTACCAAATTAAGTAGTTGGTTCGTTTATTTCCTTTTCTTCAAGGCTGGTTGCTTTCTCCCAATGAAGTGTTAACAGCATGGCATTTCTTCAGTCAATTGTACATCAATTCAAAATCAAGTTCTGCTTTTTGACTAAACTGGCCATGTGCCAATCCAGCCAAGTCATATGATTCTTTAATTGACCTTTTTATTCTCTCACTACTGTTGGATGAAGTTAATTTTGTTGTTGATCACCTTTGCTAACTTTTTACTCTCTTAACTGACATGCATTGGTTATGCATCTCCGTGAGTATGAAGAACTTGTTGAAGGCTGCTTTGTCCTTACATTTTCCCCTTTGGTGGCTCTCATTTTAATCTTCACATGCTTTTGTATTAGAATTGGTGAGAAGAAGATTCTTCATTATGTTCTTTAACTTTGTCTCTTGACCTGTTTCAACAAGTGCCAGTCTCTCATATATTTTACCTTGTGCACCAAACACAGTTAATTTTACCCTGCAAAAAACTACCTTGTGCATCAAACAGGGTTAATTTTATCACGTTAAATTCTACCATGTTATCAAACAGAGCCTCAGATTGGAAAAGAGAGAAATTTCATTCTGTAAATTTTTCCAGAAAAATTTACCATGGTAAATTTACCACGTTAAATTCTTTCCTGCCATCAAACGGGCCCTAATAGAAATATATCAAATTGGATTCCAGCAAAAATCTGATACTATAGATGTAGTCTTCAGCAGGAAATAGACAACAACTTGACAAAACTTTATCAATACACAACCTGATCAGTACCAAGATAAATGATGTGTTGTTCTTTTAGCAGAACTTTATCATTTCAACCACAAAAATCTCTCAAACTGAGCCTAGCTCTGATATCATGTAAACTTGAAAATGTTGTCCAAAACTAACTCAACACTCAAGCTGAAATAACAGCTACAAAGATGTATTAGAGACTGAAGAGAATCAGGCACAAAAGCCTTACAAAGTATTCGCATCACCAAAAAAATTGATTGGTTTTTGGAGTGCTTCAGAAAAATGAAGTTTTATTTTGAAATGAGAGAGAAAGGAACTTACCTGTCAGCACGAGGATCGACTGTTACCGGTGGCTTTACCGGAGGTAATCAATCCAAGGGCTATGTTTATGCTTGATGCATTTTATTTTTGCTTAAACATTTTTTTTCATTTTGGAAAGTGTTGAAGATTTGATAAGAAAGTTTTAAAGAATCATTTGAGAGTATAAAAGTTTTGATTTGGGAAACCTTGAATTGGGAAAACATTGTTTGGAAACATTTGAAGATTACATTTTGAAATAAATTTGGTGTTCTCTCAAAAGTTTAAGTAGGCTTGAGATTTTGCTTTAATTTGGTTACTACCTAGTTAGAGCTCCATCTCATCTTCCTTCAGTTCTTTTAGGGAGGTGCTTGTAATCATAAGTGATGTCAAGTGAATATAGATGTATGAATGCATTGATGCTACATGATTGAAAAAATCATTCATTCCTACCATAACATTCATCTAGGAGCATTCCTACCATCACATACACGTAAGTTTCTCATTTTTATTTTATAACATTATCATAAATATTGTTATAAAAAGAGAAAAGTTTTTGAAAATGGAATGAGGTTGTAGACCATCAAACATGATTCCAATATTAGGTCATCACTTGAGTTTTAGTCTTGATGAAGTCCGCAAATATAAAATTAAAATCTTAAATCATAAAAAAAATATTTGAAAGAATGGAAAATATGAAAGACTTTCATGGAGAGGAAGAGGGAAAATGGGAGAGAAAATGAGATCACAAAATAGAAGATTTGTAAAAAGCGAGAGAGATACGTATACATATACATACTTATATGTATATATGTACATATGTATACATATATGAAAGTTATATTAAAAGGAAGTATTAAATCGAATGGAGAGGGAGAAGAAAATTTTAGAAAAAGAGAGAAAGAGAGAGATTTTAGAGAAAAATAGATTTTAGAGAAAATGAAACTCTAAAGAAAGAGAGGGAGAAAGAGAGAGAAAGAGATACACATATATATATTCACATGTACGTGTATGAGAATTTGTGAAAGAATGTGTTAAATCATAAAAAGAGAATGACAAAGAGAGATAGTTATGTGCACATATACATATATAACATGTGTATATGTATATGTCTTCGTGAGAGTTAAAATCAAGAAATGATTTGAAAATATCATACTCAATTTTTATGTAGGCCAGAGAGGAACTTGAGCTCATGCAAGAGCCTAAGTTAAGTCTCCAAGGATGCATTGATGAGGGTTTTTGCTTTCTCAAATCTTTTGGAAAATATGATTCTAATGTTTTTGTATGTGAACATAAAAAACATTATTAGTTTCTTTGTTACAAGAGAATATATTACTTCCACCGTTGGGTATGGAAGAAAATCAAACATACATGAAATGAAGAATAACGTAGGAAAACACTCATTGGGTTCCCTAATCGGTTCATTAAGAAAGAAACTAAGTGTGAGAATGACATGAATAATGCATATTAACATGTACAAATTTGTAAAGGGTTTTCTTGGATTGGACAAGTCGCAACCTCAAAAATCAATACAAAAATAAAGAACCCAACCCAAACACTCATTCTCACCGTGCATTTGCTCATTAATTAAGAAAAATTAATACATCATGCATGAACATCATTTCAAGTATAAATGATGAATAAAACAATATAACAAACATATTTTTGAAAATAAATGAGGAAATGAAATTTATTTCGCCTTGCTTATGCTCCCGGTGCACTCAAAATGTAGCTCTTGATTTTGGATAAGAAATCATTTGAGCTTTTTTGCACAGCTATAGGGAGATGGCAAGATGAAATGAAAATAAAATGGAATAAAGATTACGAATATAGATGAGCCTCTGCCTTTGAATGATCTTAGTATTGCCTCGGATGAAACTCCAAGATGATGAAAATATCCCTCCAAGAGGTCTCCTCGTGATCTCTTGAAAAGTTTGAACTTGGAGAACCTTGCTCTTAAGGTTAGAAGAGAAGAAGAAAGAAATGGAAAAAGGGAGCTCAAGAAAAATCTACATTTTAAGTGAAGAAACAATGGAGGTTCCCCAAATGATAGGTCATGCCCAAGAGGGAGGATTGTGGGGTATATATAGAGAGTTTTGGAGCCAAAATTCAAAAGTTAAATTTCTTGAAATTTAACAAGATTTTCATGTGAATTTCAAGTATTTTTTATTAATTCTAATTTATTTTTAAAATAGGCTTTGACTAAGTGGGATTGGCTACTACCCCTGCAAACACCTTTTTGGGTAGGGCTAGTGCCCACCCAGCTAGGCCAAAACCGCTCCCCAATGGGTGGTTTAACACTAAAATGGGGGCTTGCGGCGCCGATTTGGTGCCTAAACGCGTGCGCGGGGCCTAAATTGGCCACATGCTAGGCGCAGTTGCGCTACAGCACGTCAGGCATTGGCGCATCGCTTGACGAACGAAACGCCGGGCACACCATTGTGCGCAGCGATCAAATTTTTTTTTTAAAAAATCAAATCAAACAAAGTAAAATGAAACAAATAATTAAATAAAAGCTGGTTAATAAGAAAGCATAAAACTATTTTTTAATAAAAATAATTTTTGTTACAAATTGGAGGCCGACTCCATTTTGAGTAACTCCGGGCTCATTTTAAATCCGGATCGAGCTCAATTGGTTGCCAGCGTGTTCTAGAGAGTAATTTAAGCTCAAAAACACGTTTTGGCACGAAGACAATATTTAAAACAAAGGGAAGGTTAGCGCGGGCGCATGCGACGCTCGATAGCATCAAATTTTATCATTTTGATCTTGGCTTTGGATTTTGAGTTTGAAATTCTTGATTTGGATCTAAAATTGGGTTTTGGATCTAATTCAGATTCAAGAGTTGGATTTTGGGTTTGAATATTGCATCTAAAGTTGGGTTTGAATTTGAATTTTGTGTTTGGGATTGGACGACAGTTTAGAAATTAATTCTAGATTGAATAGTCGTAAATTTATTTTGGATCTAGGATTGGGCTTAAGGCTTACGAAGTAAATCCATATGAAATAATTGAGATTTAAATGAAAATGAAATACACCCCTCTTTGAAAAAATTAGGGGTGATAACATAAAGCATGTGAATAGTCACCCTTTATATAGAGGGTGACTACACAAGAAGCCTTAGAACTAGACGTACGGCTAGAATCTAGCCGTTGGAACTAGTCAACTGAAAAAACGGTCAAAACAAAAAAGAACTCAGAAAATAAGAAACAAGGAAAATACATAAAGAAAAGAAAAAATTACATAAAGATCCTAAGTAAGAGGACGTTCTAACAGCTTGTATAGTTGTTGGTAGAAGCAGCATCGAAGCATAGCAAATCAAAGCTTGGATGTTAACTAGATGTTCTACAGATAGACGGCTTCTCATTCAATCGGGTCAGGTTTGTGTCCAAATTGTCTCACTGAGCAGGGAAGAAAATTCGTTGCATACAGTGTGAAAAACCAAACTAGGCAGACCTGGTGCACAGGCACAAAGATGGTGCTATTCAACTCTTCCCTGAAACCTACTTCCTCCACAACCTGTTGTGTGCTATTCCAGCTGACAAGTGGAACTCAATTTGTTAGTATCCAACCAAAAATTTTGGCTTAATTGAATCAAAAGTTGCTGTTAGGGAAGACAAGGTTTGCTAAGCGGCCTGCTGCTATTGCTGCAGCAGCCCATCTCCTTGTCAGCAGCTCACTTGACCCATCGATGGAAATTCTCTCCTTACTTCTTGACGTTTTTCCTGAACACTCCTTGCCTTGGATCTGGTTTTTTGTTGGTCACAGTAATTCTATCTGATTGGTAGATTGGTATATTCCTCTTTTATCCAGGTTAATATTTTTATTAATTCAATCGGAGGCATAACCTCCAGCAGGATCGTTTCGGCATGTCTGATGGTGCCATTAAATCCTGTGTCATGTACCTAAGTTTTACCGTCAATTCATGGTGTTTTTTTTTTAATCTACTGTAGTTTAACTATTCTTAATGTTTAGCTGAAATTGAATTCACAAGTTTCATGAAAAACCTGGTTTTTTCATCTAAACAAAAAGCCATTTTCAAAAGTAGAAGCCCGGATTAAATGTTTTCGTCCAAACAAGCAAACCAGGTTTTCAAACCTGGTTTAGAAAACAAGGTTTACACAAAGCCTCGTTTCTTTATAACTAGGTTTTAAGGGGTGTCATTAGGGATGTCAACGGATCAGATTCAGATCAAATATCCGTCCAAATTGCTTTTAAAAAATCGGATATGGTAAGCAATTTAACATTTGATTAAGAAAATCAGATTAGATTCGGATTAAGAAATAACATCCGAACCATGAGAGCTGATATGTAAATCCTGTAGCCTAATATTTGAATCCGAACCGCGAGATCTGATATCTGAATCCTGGAGCCTAATATCCAAATCCGAACTGCGAGAGTTGATATCCAAATTCTATAGCCTAATATCCAAATTGAAGAGAGCTTGAGTTGATGGCCGTAGGTTTTGAAGTTCCAACCTCTGACAATGGTAGGATGTTTGAGCAAAAGGTGTAAACAAGCGCACTAACTTAACATCATAACACAAGAAGAATATAAATATTATATATAAGTATAGTCTCACTTAGAGCTAATGACATCTATAGAGTTGCATGTAATAATACCCCTATGAAAATCATATACACCATTTAACTTAAAATATTTAAAACTATATCATATAAAACTAATTAATTAATTAAATAATACTATGTTTAGTTAAACATTTATGCGTAACTATTATAGTTAAGGCATCAACTAAGTAGGATACCTTAAATAATATATTTATTTAATTACAAATAATAAAGAAAACTTCAATCAAGAAATTCAACAAAATGGAATTTTTAAAAATATGAAAAGGACACTTTGAGAGCAATAATTTTTTTAATGGACCGTTATGTCAAATTGGTTCCAAGAATAGCTATGTTATATATTTAAAAAATGGCATGTTTCAAAAAAAATATTGGCACGTATGAAAAAAAAGTTGATAGCAAAAAATATACTTTTTTAAAAAACCAACTTAAAAGAAAATATGTTTTATAATAAATAGAAAACCTTAAACACATTATGATATTCATTTTAAGTTGAAAGCGTCTTCACTATGCATAATCTCAAATAAATATATTTAATATGAATAAACTGTTGAACTCATAAAAAAGTTTTATTTATCAAATTATCAATTTACTTATTTAATCAATCAAGTAAATTATTTAGTATAATCATTTAATTTATCCAAAAGTCTTAGGTATTTGATATGTAACACATAATTCACAAATTTGAAAACAAAAACCTTTAACTAGTAGGAAAATAACAAATTGTTTGATTTAATAAATTATCTTATATGTCATGGATTAAATATATAATTTTATGTAAAAAAAAACACCTATTGTAATGAACGCAAGATGACTAATAAATTATCTGATATATCATTAAACATTATTTTTATGGATGTGACACAAATTATTTCAATTAACTCAATGAAATGAGAAAAAATTATTAAATAATATCTTTTTTGAAAGAAAAATAATATGGTCACCTGATTTAATAATTCGCAACAAGTGATCATCATTAAATAATAATTTACACAATTAAAATATGTTATTATTTAAAAATAAACCAATCAATGTTTAATATGCAAAATTATTATGAAAAAAGTACAAAAGTCAAACATACTAGTCAAAAAAAGAGAATTGGTCAATATAAAGCAATTTATAGTCAAATTCACTAAAAAAAATAGTTATATGAATTTACTAGATAACTATTGAATCAATGAACGGATAGGTGCAAACTCTAACGTATTTGACCCGTCAAAAATGTTGTTAACCGTCGATTTGACCCATAAAAATAAAGAAAAAAATAAAATAAAGTTTTTTTAGTCGTTTGCTATTAATTCGCATGCTTCTATCAGCTCTCTTCCTCAATTATCAATATTGACAAAATCAACTCTGTGACCCAACTGGTGAGGTAAAACTCAAATCTCATTTATAATGAGTACAACACCTTGACTCCTATCTTGCCTTAACCACTTTAGTCAACTTGTTGTGCATTTATGCTATATAGGTTCCAAATGTAGTCTAGTCTGCTAGGAAATTAAGTTTAATATATATATATATAAATTATATATAATTGGTTTCTGGTTAGATAAAAGCTAAAGTGGGGACTCAGGTCGAAGCGCAACATAACCAAGAGAACAATTCCTTTGAGGGACGGGCAGACACAAGCGGATCTCTCCAATATGTCTACCCCCTCTCTCAAACCTTAGTCGGCTTTTAATGCACGTGCACATTAGATATATATGCCACTAACTATAATAATATTTAAGCATTTGTTTGGATGACATCCTCATAAGGAACTGTTTTGAAAGAATTGGATATGTGAAAAAATAGTTTTTTAATTACTTTTTAATAATTAGTTCATATGTTTTTAGATGACACACTTAAACTCATTTCTTTAAATACCTAGGGTTAGGAATTGATCAAGGATTTTTTTGTTGCAAGAGTCAAGTGAACCTACAACATAATTTTCCAATTTTTTTTATATATGATAAACTTACCAATTGTTTCGAAAGTACAACTATTAAGATATAAATTTGTAAGACGAAATTAAATAATGACTAGATTTGTCAACTATTTTAAGTCGGATATGAAATTGAAATTAGAAAACCACCAAAGTGGTTTTTCCCTTTACACCCAATTGGAGTTGTGGCTTAGGTCAAGCTGTATAAGACCTGATTTAAAATTGCAATAGAGGCTTCCCGCCCGTTCCTTTTTTCTTCTAAAAACAATTCTTTCTATTGTCATGCAAGTTATTGAAGATTATTGGTTTTTTCATGCAAGTTATTGAAGATTATTGGTTTTTTCATGCAAGTTATTAAAGATTATTCGTTGTTTACCTATCATTTCTTCTTCCATACACCACCCAACAGCAAAAAAGAACCTCTGCGGTGCTTTTTCCCTACACCGCGTGAAGAAGAAATGCAGACCTCCACGGTTGTTCTTCTGCACGGCGCTAACACCACCGGCAACCATTTGCCTTGATATTGCTCAGACAGTATCTCTGGTGTGTTGCGGTTCCAACGGACCCAAGCTCGACTGGAACGAAGGTCTGAGCTGGCCGTAATAAACCAAACCCTAGCTGCCTATATGTTGTCCCCGTGACGCCCTTCCCCTATTCGCATGAAGGAGAGACACAGACCTCCGCCGTTGTTGTTCATCTGCATGCCATTGTTTCCACTGGTGACCATTCACCGAGAACTTGCTCAGATCACATCCCCCGGGTGTTGCGCTTCTCACCGACCCGAACTCGACCAGAGTGGATGTCAGTGTCGGCCGAAATCACGAGATTCCTGTCCGCTTGTCTACTGTTCCTAAGGTTCCCTTCCTCTGCAGTTCTTGAGGTGCCCTTCCCCTGTTGTTCCTGAGGCGCCCTTCCCATTGATTATTGCACAAGGCAGCTTTCTACCTTCCTGTTACTTGAGTCCTTTACTTCAATAGCACATGTATGCCTTTTCTGCTAGGTTGCAGTTGGAATACAAGCTTATGAAGCATACAAAGTTGTTGTCCTTAATTTTTTTTGTTTTTATTTTCTCAGTTCTCTTGAACTTGATCTTTTTAGATCATGTGACTGTAGATAGTGGAAGATCTTTTGTTTTTTTCTGTATTTTTTAGATTCTGAAATGCTTTATTTTCCCTATATAGTAGGGCGAGTAAAACACTCTAGAATATGACTTATTTGTAGGGGAAAAATGGTATAGCTTTGATGACAGCCATGTTTCTCTAGTTAGTACAGATGCAATTAGGTAGGGCTGCACATCGAGTCGAACCAACTCGGGCTCGACTCGAGCTCCACTCGTTTTTATTTGAGTCAAGCTCAATCTTGAATATAAACTCAAGTATGTTAACGACCCGAGGTCGAGTTAGACAAACTCGACTCGGCTCGACTTTAATCTCTATTTTCTCTTTTCACGTTTTTATTTTCCTTTTTTTTTTGTTTTGTATTTTTTAATTTTCCCTCATTTTTTTCTCTCTTTACCCACGTGCCACATTTTCTTTTTTTTTTCATTATTAAACCCCAATTTCATCATTACACTTTCCAATCAATCAATCACCATTTCCATTTTCCCTCCTGTTTTTCTCTTTCCTCACAAAGTTCGTGTTCTTTTTCCTTCTATTTTTCTCTTTTCTCACCCACACTTTTCCTTCCCACCTTTAAGCACTTCTCATGGCAGGTGCCATTACCGAGGACATCACCATAGTCAGTGTGGAAAAGCGTGAGTGAAGAAGAAGCCTTGCACTACTAGAGCTCGACTCGAGCTCCACTCGCGTTCTATTTGTCTAACTCGACTCGAGCTCCACTCGTTTTTATATGAGTCAAGCTCAATCTTGAATGTAAACTCAAGTATGTTAACGACCCGAGGTCGAGTTAGACAAACTCGACTCGATTAAACTCGACTCGGCTCGACTTTAATCTCTATTTTCTCCTTTCACGTTTTTATTTTCCCTCTTCTTTTTGTTTTGTATTTTTTAATTTTCCCTCATTCTTTTCTCTCTTTACCCACGTGCCACATTTTCTTTTTTTTTTTCATTATTAAACCCCAATTTCATCATTACACTTTCCAATCAATCAATCACCATTTCCATTTTCCCTCCTATTTTTCTCTTTCCTCACCAAGTTCGTCGTTCTTTTTCCTTCTATTTTTCTCTTTTCTCACCCACACTTTTCCTTCCCACCCTTAAGCACTTCTCATGTCAGGTGCTATTACCAAGGACACCACCACAAAAAAGGCGCTGAAGAAGAAATAAATGAGTCGCTCGAGTCGAGCTCGAGCTCGGCGGCAGTTTCTCGAGTCGAGCTGGAGTTGAAGATGTGAAGCTCGTGTCGAGCATGAGTCGAGCTTGAGCTGACTAAATATGAGCCGAGCCAAGCTCGAGCCGAGCTCGAGCTCGACTCGGCTCGTGTGCAGCCCTACAATTAGGACTTTTGTTGCTTATGTGATGTTTTATAGACGGCTCAAAAAAGATACAGTTGCAGGCAAAAGTAAGGAGCAAAATTCAACTGAACGACCAAAATGATTGAGAACTTTTCATTGGGCATTAGTATTGGCCTTCTCATTGAAGCTTGAACTGATGTTTCGAATATTCTTTTGCCATTTTGGAGACCCCGTAGCCATCCCTCCCTGGTCGTCACCTAGTGAGGAAACTGTGTTCCTGGCAAAATTTGGGAGTACCATACTCTACTAAAGCGCGAGGCCAGCATGGCCAAGACATGGCATTTTCATGTTCGATGGGGAATAAAGGATGGGAACGAGGAACAGGGACAGGGTTTCTAAATTTTGCTCTGAATGATATTATATTTTTTAAAGATCCTTCCAATGGTGGGCTGGGACTAATTTTATTGGCGGTTAAATAGTGAATTTAATGATATTAAGGGAGGGGGAGAGAGAGAGAGAGAGTGTGTGTGTTCTATCCAACTGTTGTCATCTGTCAGGACTCACTAGAACTAAGTAGATCAACTAGTCATGTCGATGAATGTTTGAAGGCCTTAATATTGATTTCCCAGTTGACTTTGTCTTTAATGGTATCATTTTTTCCTTCTGCTTTGATGGGTATTCTCCTTTTGTATCTGAAATTGTTTCCATAACTAATAAGCAGTAATTGATTTTGTACATAACCCTATTAAAATCTTTATGCTTCATTTCCTGACCTTGATTATGTTTCCTGATCATGTGTTGAATGGTGTTATTGTTGTTACAGTCGGAAGTTGGAGCTAGTAACAGCTTAAAAGTAGCAGATGCCATCAATGACAGGGATGCTAGCAACAAAAAAAAATTTTGAAGATGCTATGAGAGGGAGTGCTGAGGGATTTGGTGCTGAAGCAAGTGTTATGTCTGACAACAGCTCTAGTAATACAGAATCAAGGTATGAGTTTCACCTTTTCTTAGTTTCCTTTTCTTCGTTATTTAGATTCTACAATCTTACATTTTCTTCCTTTGCCAGTAAATAGTAAATGATCTTCTTCAGAGAGTAAGATTGTGGTAAGAAGAAAGGAAGTGACTAACCCATTATGGGCAGTGATGAAGGCTTTCCTCCTGAGTGCCTTCAACAAGCTTTGGATGGAGTGATGCAGGTGTCCTCAAAACATTAACACTAAAAGAGAAGCCTTTGCTTTTTAGTTCTTTTAAAAATGAGGGCAAATAGTGAGTGTTGTTTTCTACTCATTGTGCTTAAGTGATCTTTGTGTTTGATATCTTCTATGTAGTTGATCCTCATGAGCTCTTCATTAGAGGCAATACCATTCTTCTTGGTTGCTGATGACTTCAGGTTTCTGGTTACAGGAAATGTGACCGCTTATACTGTTGTACTTTCATAGGATTCCAGTGTTCATATTGCATCCTCCAAACTCTTCCGTTTTATTTTGTTTGTGGGTAAGCCCTGTGGAATATCTATTGTATATCACCATGTTGCCAACTTCATGATAGAAAGTCATTTAGATTATATTCTTGTTTTGACTGACTAATGACATGTTTATTGGAGTTAAAGCGAATTCAGTTAGATATTGAAATGTTTGATGATTACAAGTGTGAGCTAAAGGTATGCTTAGTATGGTGTGAAAGAGAAATTCGTATGTGCTACTGATTCAACTAGAACACATCTTTAGTGGTCTAGTTAGGCCATATATCTTTAGTGGTTTAGTCAAAGTTTTCTACTTTTTATATATGCAGTTTATGGATTCTACAACACCTGATGCCAATGCTTCTAGTTTTATCTATGCTAATAATATAAAAACTGACATGATTCTTACAAAAGCTAAGTCACTAAGATCAGCTATATGAAAGGAGTTTAGTCAAAGTTTTGGAGAAGATTAATGGGAGGATTAGTCTCACATCTAACATGTGGACTTCATCTTGTCAGAAACGTGGTTATTTATGTTTGACTACACATTATATTGATTATAGTTGGGAAACAAAAAAGAATGTTCTCAACTTTGTTATGGTTGAAACACCTCATACAGAAGAAAAACTTGCATCAGTCATAAAAGATTGTCTACTAAAATGGAACATTGATCGCAAGTCATTTTGAATTACATTAAATAATTGTTCGACAAATGATATCATGGTTACAAAATTGATAGAGTGGCTTCTTGAAAAGGATGCACTTGTTTGTAACGAAAAAATTTTTCAAGTTAGATGTGCTGCTCATACTTTTGATTTGGTTGTACAAGATGGTATCAAAGAAATAAGTGATGTGAATGACAAGAACAGAAAAAGCATAAAATATATCAAGGCATCTCCAGCTCGATGTAAAATTTTTGATCGAGCAGTGCATCATGTCAAAGTTACTTATGAAAAAAAGTTATGTCTTGATGTTCCAACTAGATGGAACTCAACATTGCTTATGCTTAATGTAGCTTTACAATATAAAGAAGCTTTTGGTCATTTTCAAGAACTTGATCATCACTATCATTTGACACCGACTAAGGACGAGTGGTAACAGTTTAAAAATATTTTATGATGCTACTAATGCCATTTCTGCAATCAAGCATCCAGCTTCTAATATCTTCTTTAAAGAGTTTTGTGAGATAAAGATGAAAGTTGAAAAAATGTGTTCAAGTTCAGATATTTGCCTTTCAAATACGGCAATGAGGATGAAAACAAAGTTTGACAAGTATTGGGATATATACAATTTAATTTAGCTGTTGCAATGGTTTTTTATCCTCATTATAAGATGAAAATAATTGACTTTTATTATGGATAATTTTATAAGGGTAAAGCATATGAATATATATCTGCGATTAAGAACTACCTTTGTGATCTTTATGATGAATATAAAGTTACTTATGTATCGAAGACACTCTCTACTCGTACTGGTTATATAGTTGATGTTGGGAATTATAATAATGCATTTAGCTTTACTTATTTAATTGAATTTTCTTCTAATAACAAGCTTAGAACGAGTGCATTAGATGACTTTCTTGAAAAATCATTACAAAACCAATACACAAAATCAGATTTGAAGTTGTATTTGGAAGAGCTCATTTATCCAAAAAACAATCTGACATTTTGACATGGTGGAAGGTCAATACACCTAAACACCCTGTGTTATCTACAATGGTATGTGATATTTTGGATATTCCTATATCAATTGTTGCATCAAAGTGAACATTTAGCATATGTGGACGTATTCTTGATTTATATAGAAGTAGATTAGGTACAAAGACTGTGGAGGCTTTGATTTGTGCATAAGATTGGTTGTGGGATCAGGCTAAAGGTATTTACTTATTATTAATGCTTTGAAGCATATTTTTGTGTTTTTTATTTTATTCTCTTGTTTAATGATTCCGATTTGCCTAAACTTTTGCCTGAAGAGGAATCACCATTTGCATCTGCATATATTAAATCTCTGATTCATAAATTAGAAGTATATATTCTTTTGTACTTATTTGTTTTCAGTACATCAATTAAAACCTACAGTCATTTGTGTCTAAGATGTTCATTTAATTAAAATTTTCATTTGTATAATGCAGGTTAATTTGATAGTATTATCCGCAGGACCTTAATATAGTATCAACATGGTTGAAGTATATATCCAAATAGAAAGATCATATTCACTACGGCAAACTGAGGCATTGAAACAAAAATTTTGCAACCTTGTACTATATGGTGAATCACATTGTTATTTATAGAATCACTTTCCAATCTCCAAATTGGTTGCCCAATCCTTCTTCAACATTGGCCGTAATTTTTTTCTACCAGATTTCTAAACCTCGCCCACTTTTCTGCTATTTTTCCCCCAAAAATGGTCCATTTTCTGAAAATCGCCCATTTACCTAAGTTTTCCAAAACTAGTTGGCTTTTCTGCCAGTTTTCTAAAACCGAAACATTTACCGCAATTTTCAAAAGCTCACCTGTTTTCCTGATGTTTCTCAAAAACTGGCCAATATCTTTTCCCATTTTTCTAAAATAGGCATAGTTTCTTGCCTGTTTTCTAAAGCTAGCCCATTTTTTTACGAGTTTCCAAATTGGTCATTCATTTCGACCTGTTTTCTGAAGTTGGTTGTTTTTTTTCTCTACTATATTTATTAAACTAACCAATTCCCATCCTAGTTCTCCAAATGTGGCTAGTTTCTTGAAACTAGCAAATCTCCCTGCTGATTTTTTGGAGCTGGCTAATTAGTTTTCTGCATCAGTTTTCCATTGTTGGTCTATTTTCCTATCTAGTTTTCCATAACTGATTTACTGTTCCAGCTTAGTATCCTGAAACTAGTCCATTTACTCGTTATCCAAATTACTGCTGATTGCTTTTATTTATTTAGAAGATTTCGCACACAATAATGTTAAATAGACATGCCCTAGCAGTGTGCTCCTTCTGTTTATTCTGTTTCAGATCCATCACTCTTTGATTTGTTTAGATGTTAACTTGTTTAGGAATTGATGTTGGCTGCGTGCATCTTATGCAATATATTTTTTATATTCTGTTCCTTAGGTTCACGCATAACAGCAAGTTCTTCTAGTTTAGCTGTAGGTCTTATAGATATCTCTAGCATAGTCTTAACCGTAGTTAATTTATTTATTTGTTACTGCCACTACAACACTTTAGGTCAGCTCTAGCACCAAAAAAGGCCAGTCAAATAGATCCCTGTTGCTATTTTATTACCGCAACATGTGCCAGAGCACAAACCGCTGCTACTGTTTACAATGGCAGAAGAAGGTAGCGACAGAGTTGAGGTCTATACTGGCGTGAAAATAGTGCCAATAAAAGGTCGTTAACTGACGCCTAAATAGCGCTAGAGAAAGAGTAACTGTGGCGATAATATTTAGCTCCAGAAATGCTATTCACTGGCGTACAGCCGACGCCAGTAAGCATATGTTAAAGACCGTTGCTCAGGCTCTATTTTAGTAGATTTGGCGTCGAATGGGGTAGCACCAGAGATGAAACTTTGATGCATCTTTAGTAACGCCAGTGTTTATTTAAACCTTTTTTTTAAACATTTATAAAGCATATGTTGTACATGTAATACATCAGCTGAAATACAATAATATTTTCTATAGATAAACACTATAACATGAAATACAAAAATTAGAAGTCGTTTAAGGCATCATGGTTGTATGCCTTGCCATCACCTATATTCTTGACGGTCCTCACCTTTGCATCCACTTCTAGACCTTCATATCCAGCAAATTGAATACCACCTGAAAAGAACAGCAACATAACATTAGAAGGTAGATCATATGATGGCAGATCCCAGTTTTGAACCTAAACATGGGTTGACCAAACATTAAATTGACCTCTTAAGTCGCTTCTGAGTTTTGGCATATTTTGAATCCTGATTCTAAGCTTCTTAGAACCGTTCTTAAATTATATTTTCTCTATTTTATTTAGGTTTAGTTAGGCATCGTCATCATCCTGTTTGTTTTTATTATTTAGGTAATTTTAGTTGAACTTATTTATTTTGTTTCTTTTTTGGGTATGAGTTAAGTGAATGATGCATCATCGTGATTTTTTTTTAAAAAACTTAACAACAAGGTTACGATATTGAGTCGGCACGATATGGGAAAGGGGATAAGATCAACTATCACGTCCAGTGTTTCGATGAGCAAGGGTAGTCAAAGTAAGCCTGGGCATTGGGCCGGCCCGGCCCGATCAGACCCGAGTCCGGGCCGGGGCTGGGCCCGATAGGCCGGCCCGGCCCGACTCCTCCCCTCCGCTCCCGCTCTCCCTCTCCCTTCCCGTCTCCTTCTCCGCTCCCACTCTCCCTCTCCCTCTCTGCTCCCGTTCCACCTCTCCCTCTCCCTCTCCGCTTCCCCTCCCCCTCTCTACTCCCGCTCCCCCTCTCCCTCTCCCTCTCCCTCTCTGCTCTCGCTTCCCCTCTCCCTCTCCCTCCTCCTCCGTCTCCCTCGCCGCTCCCCCTCCTCCTCCGTCTCTGTCTCCCTCCCCTCCTTCTCCTCCCCCCCCCCCCCCCTCCGCCTCCTCCTCAATCGGAGGGCGACGGGAGGGCGGGGGGAAAGGGGGTCGGGAGGGGGAAAGGGGGTCAGGAGGGTGGACCGGGCTGGTCCGGGAAGGATCGGACCGGCCCGATGCCCAGGCCTATGTCAAAGTACCAAGTTTGAAGAAGTGAATAATGAGCTGGAGAGTCACTGACATGTAAGTTGAAGCATAGCAAGGTTATTCTATTGAGGCACCACAAAGCAGCCTTTTGGAAATGAGGAGAAGAGGGGAGGGAGAAGGAAATAGGCTTCAACCTTCACTCGGAATAGCCTCCTCTACTGAAGTGGAGAAAGCGCACATAGCCAAAAGAATGCACCTTCTAAAATAAAGATACTAGAAAGCACTTACCAATGCTGACAAATGCTTGAAGAAAACTCCAAGCATGAACTCAAGCTCCTTCAAATTAATACATCCTCCTCTTCCCTAGAAAAGCAAGAAATAAAAGTGAAGAATAACACTAGGGAAATTCAAAATCATGTTAAGGAAAGGAAATGATGGAACCAAATGAAGCAAAAACACATAGGTAGCATTTGATTGCCCAGATCTAAGATTTGGAGCTGGCTTCACATCCAAGGATCTTTGATCCAAGGATGTAAAAACCGAGGTTTTAAAAAGTTTCGTTTGTTATATAAACCCACGTTTTAAGAAACCTTGTTTGATGTTCGCTCGAGGCGTTTCCTCTCAACCATGGAGGTTGGTGGTGTTTTTTTTTTCCTTTCTTCTGTACCACCCAAGAACAAGACCATGGTGGATCCTCTCTCTCTCTCTTTCAAGCCCTCAGCCGGTGGTGGAGTTTTTTTTTTTTTTTCCCCAGCCCTCGGCCCTCAACCCAACTTGCTGAACGCTTATTTTCGTGGGCAAATTGTCTGCTGTTGGCTTACAATTTGTCTTTTTATGGCAAACCCTCGACCTGCAGTCGAGGGTTTTCATTTTGATGGCAAAACCTTCATAAAGAGTTTTCATTTTCAGGGCAAAGCCTTGACTGGTCTGTTGTTTTTGTTCAAGCACTTGCCAAGAACAAAAACCCAATAACAGTTTTTCTCAGGTTCAGTCACCGAAGATTTTTCATTTTCATCCTTGGGCCGCGACTTGTCAAGGGTTTTGTTGTTTTTTTTTTATATCGTCTTTCTACCTTTGGTTATGGTGGCCAAGTCTCTATCTCTCTCTGGCCTTGACTTCCATGGCAGTCGGGCCTCTGTTCTTCTCTGTCTCTTCCCCTTGTGCATGGGGGGTGAGGTGGTCGTGCTTCCCACGCAGATTTGTAATCCGCTCTACAGATCGGAAGGGGGGGCCCGATATCAAAACCACATATTTCACCTGTAAAGAGGATTTGAAATCCATGACTTTGAAATCTGAAGTTTGATAAAACTGTAGATCTTGCCGTGAAATCCAGCCTCAACTCTAAGATCTGAGGATATCAAACATGGCCATAGGCCCATAGGCTAGAGGTCACCTACAAGCTCGTCAACTTGAACAATGGCAGAAGAAGATGGAAAAAGGTTGGAGTATCAATCCTTTATGCCTTCGACAAAGACGGCCTTTCGCTAGAGATCGACTATAAGTTTCAGATCTTTAACCAGACACCCTTACGTGAAAACTAATTGCAAAACTAGATGCAAAAATGACTACCATGCTTTATACGGGGTTTGCGAGGCTTAAAATGGATGTCCCTCTATGTTTTGTCCCTAAACCTTTTGCGGACGTGGATCTTGAAGAAGGTGAGGTTCTTGAGCAAGAGGTGATCTATGAAGGTTCCATTAAATTTTGTTCTAGAAGTCAAATCTCTTCTCACCTCACAGAGACTTGTTGGTTCAATCGAAATGGAGGACCAGAGCTAGTTGCTACAGGGATGATAGGGAAGGATGGACTGACGTAAAGGTTCTTCGGAGGCTCAGGTTCCGTAACGAAACGGGAGTTGGTGCTCGCTAGGCTGAGTCGGAAGGTGATGATCGAGGTGGAAATCAGAGGGACAATTAATTTGGGGTCCTAATTTCTGAGAAGGACCATCATCCTGTGAAAGAAGCCATCTAATGGTGAGAATGTGATGGAGGTCTGCATGCATAATGTCTCTCCTTCTATTGATACAAACGTCAAGGAGAAGAAGAAGCTTCTAGATGCATTTCTAATCGAATGAAGCTAGTATGGCAAATTCATTGTATCCTCAGTTAGACTTCTGAGGATAAGTGGTGGAATTAGACATAAGTCCTCCGGGTTTCTCTAAGGCCCGAACTGACGAGGCTCCAGACTTTTTGAAGTCTGAGGTCCTTCCCCGGCCTGCTGCATCTAAGTTTGTCATTCGAGGCATGAAATTAGTTCAAAAGTAGACGTGAGAGTGAAGTTAGCCAGGACTTTAGGGCCTTACTTTAGAGAAACGAGGACTAGATTCCAGGTTGACCCTGCTATGGGATCTTTCGCCATTGATGAATGCTTGATTAAGTCTGATGGGGAGGATTCTATGTCAGAGCCTTTTGTTTATCAGAAAACAAGATAATGAAGAATATAATATCTCCTTTCACACTTGAATGTGTGAGGTTCGACTCATTTTATATTGACATTCATTTCTATGTTACAATTGTAAGTTATGGTAATAATGATAAACATTTAAGAATATAGATATGGAAATGATTCAATCTGGAAGGATTATCACGTAACCGCGGATGTTGTATCCCTGTGATTGCGTGTTGATGAGGCTGGCTGTCGATTTGGATCTGCCATTTTATTTGCAACGGCTGGACAGCAATTCTTGACATAGTTGGTGTCAACGGCTAGACAATTAGCCTTAACATGCCCCCTCAATTTGAGCATGTAATCAAGCACGTTCAAATTGTTCATGAATTGGTGATGTAGAATAATATTAAATGGTTTTGTTAAACCATCAGCAACCTGTTCATTTGATCTTAGGAATTGAACCTTGATATGTCCTTTGTTGACATGGTCTCGAACAAAGTGGAAGTCGATTTCCACATGTTTGGTCCGAGCATGAAAGACTGGATTGGTAGCCAAATAAAGTGCTCCAATGTTATCGCACCAAAGTATGGGAGCCGTGGTTGGTTTGAAGCCAAATTCTTGTAGTAAGGACTGATTCCAAAGTAATTCTGTAATGCCTCCGGCTAGAGATTTATATTAAGCTTCGGTGCTAGATAAAGCTACAGTTCATTGTTTTCTTGAAAACCATGAAATGGCATTTCCTCCAAGAAATATCACACATCCGCCTGTCGACTTCCTGTCGTCCAAACAACCTCCCCAATCAGCATCAGCGTAGGCTTGAAGAGTGAGAGGAGACGTGGTCGATTTGAAGCACAAACCATAGTGAAGAGTACCTTGAACATATCGCATAATTCTTTTGACTGCTTTCCAGTGATCAACTGTAGGCTGATGCATGTGTTGACATACTTTGTTGACTGAAAAGGAGAGATCTGGTCTGGTGAAGCAGGCATATTGAAGCGCACCAACGACGTTCGGTAGAAGGTATCGTTGTCATATGGAATACCATCCTTATGTAGCTTGTGGGTGGTGCTCATGGGTGTAGGTGATGGTTTGGCTTTTTCCATGTGTGTTTGTTTAAGGATATTGAGGAGATAATTCCTTTGACTTAGATAAATACAGTCATTTTGATAAATAACCTCAATTCCTAAAAAATACGACAACCGACCCATATCTTTGATGGAAAAATGTTGTTTGAGTTCTTGAATAACCTTTGATATTACCTCGTTAGATGGCCCAGTTACCAAGATGTCATCAACATAGACAAGGACAAAGGCTTGGCATCCTTGAGAGATAAATAAAGAGGGATCCGAGGTGGAGACATTAAATCCCAAGTGTTGGAGGAAGTTACTGAGCTGCATGTACCAGGCACGTGGTGCTTGCTTCAGGCCATATAGGGCCTTGATAAGACGACACACATGATTTGGTTTGTTGGGGTCTTCATAACCAGGAGGCTGCACCATATAAACTTCCTCGGTGAGAATGCCATTTAAGAAAGCATTATCGAAATCGAGCTGGTGAATATCCCATTTGAACTGAGCGGCCAAGGAGATAAGCATGCGTACAGAAGTTGGTTTTATGACAGGACTGAACGTTTCATTGAAATCAACACCAGCTTCTTGGAGATAACCTTTGGCCACGAGGCGAGCTTTATGTCTAGCAATTGTGCCATGAGAATTGTATTTCAGCTTGTAGACCCACTTGGATCCAATAACATGAAGATGATCTAGATGAGGAACTAAGTCCCATGTGTGATTTTCCTGCAAAGCTCGATACTCGGCATGCATGGCATGTCGCCAAGCGGCAGATTGAGAGGCTTCCTTGTAAGTAACAGGTTCATGGGTATGGGCAGATGTTTGGGACTGAATGGTGAGATAAGTTTTAGGTTTGAGATGACCGGTCATGGATCTTGTGATCATGGGATGTGTGTGAGGGTATGGAGACGGATGGTATGGTGAGCGGTAAGTGTGGAGGGCTTAAGGATGAATGTGCGGTGGTGGTGGGTGAAGGGATGGTGGCTATGTCAGTGAGATTAGGGAATGATGGTGGTGAGGAATGTGTAGGAGGGGAAGGGAGTTCTAAAGGGTGGGTAGTGACACTTGGAAGTGGGAGATTGCAAGGATTAAACAACTCAGTTGTTGTGGTGGGAGCAGTGGAGGGTGGTGAGGGAGTGAGTGTGGGAATGGGTGATTGCTCAGGCTGTTGGTTTGGTCGTGGGTTGATGGTAGTCGAGTTGGTCATTTGGTTTTGATGGTTTAGGTTCATGAGAAAAGGCTGCCATACATTGATGTTGGTAGGATTATGACTGCTGTCCATTTCTAATCCTTGGAAGCCAAGTTTTCTCTCGTCAAAGAAAACATGTCGACTAATATAAATCTTCTTCTCTTTGGGTTCAAAGCACATATAACCCTTGTGTTTGACGCCATATCCAATTAAAACACATGCCTTAGTCTTCGGCTCCAACTTGTCTTGAGTATAGGCTGTTAACACAGGGTAACATCTTGCACCAAAAATTCGAAACAGCGAGTAGTCCGGTCTATGTTTGAACAAGATCTCATATGGTGTCTGTTGGCTGCCATGTTTTCTAGGGAGTCTATTTATAATAAATATTGCTGTTCGAAAAGCGTCTACCCAAAAACGAGATGGCATCTTGGACCAATTAAGCATACAAAGTCCCATTTCTACAACATGTCTATGCTTTCTTTCAACTAACCCGTTTTGTTCGAGTGTGTATGGGCAGGAAAACAGATGGAAGATGCCATGCTCGGTTAGAAAAGTTTCAAGTTGAGTGCTAATGAATTCTCCTCCATTATCTGATTGGAGAATCTTAATTTTTTCTTGCAGCTGATTCTCAACAATAGATTTGAAATCAACAAACATTTTGGACACATCTGACTTGTGCTTGAGGGGAAACAACCAGACAAAACGAGAGTAATCATCTACTAAAAGTAAATAGTAATTGAAATTTTCTCTTGACTCACATGGAGATGGACCTCAGACGTCAGAATGAAGGAGCTCTAGAGGACGAGTCGTTTTGTGCACGGCTGGTTTGAAAGGCAGTTTGTGAGCTTTTCCAATAAGACATCCTTCACAGACTCCATCTTCTTTATTTGATAACTGAATAAAACCTTTAGAACGAAGAATTCCTATCGTTCTTTTATTTGTGTGTCCTAGCCGTTGGTGCCATGTGTCAAACGATGTAGGACGCTGGCTTTTATTTGCTAGTAACACTTCCTTTCTTGGTGGCTTAATCTCATATAGGCCTGCTCGTGTCCTCGATCCTTGAACCATTACTTCGCTTGTCCGAAGATCCTTCACACAGCATCCAAAAGGAGTAAACTCAAAAGTACAGTTGTTGTCTAATGTAAATTGACTTACTGATAGTAAGTTTTTGGTAATATGAGGTGCATGAAGAACTCGGCGAAGCTTAAGATCTCTACCGTTAGATTGGATCACCATATTCCCAACATAAGAAATTGGAATGGAAGAACCATTGCCTACAATTATACCTTCGCCTCCTTGGAAGACTTGTTTTTCGGTCATCTGGGAGTCATCCATGGTGACATGATTTGTTGCTCCAGTGTCGGGATACCATGTTTCGTCATTGGCTTCTTCAAGCGTCATGGCAGAGAACGCTTTCGGGACATCCCAACAGTTCCTTGCAGTGTGTCCTTTCCTTCCACAATATTGACATTCAACGCTTGACTTTGTTTTGTTTTGTCCACCATTGTTATCAGCATTAGGAGGATAAAATTGGACTGATCGTCCTGGATTTTGAAAGCGATCAGCATTCAGAGGATGTACCAATCGTCCTTGATTTTGAAAACGACCTCCTCTTCTTCCACGATAAGTATTTCTCCCTCGTCCCCTGTAGGCCATAAACGCAACATGTGTATTTTCAGATGTAGTAGATACAGACCTTTTTGACTTGAGAATCTGGATTCTCTTTTCTTGGTTGAGCAGCAAGTCGTATAAACCATTGAAAGTGAGCTTTTCAATGGTGGCACTGGTGGTTACAGATGTGACTAGGCTCTCATATTCTTCAGGAAGCCCATTCAACATAATCTGAATTAAATCTGGTGTCGAGATCGGATGACCAGCAGTGGCAAGGGTATTGGCAAGAGATTTCACATTATCCAAGTAGGAAACCATGTCACCACCGTCCTTTTTGATAAAGTTTAACTCCTTCTTCAGCATCATGATATGGAGAGGAGTATGCGTACCATAAGATCTTTCCAATTCGACCCAAGCTTCGTGAGCAGTTTCAACATGAATTTGGCCGAGCACCTGTTCTGAAACCGTCGCCACTATCCAACTCAAAGCTAGCTGATCGGAGCGATGCCAAGATTCGTATGCTGGATTTTCTTCGATTCGATTTGCTGCTTCTATGGATTGTGATGGGGCAAGCAGTGATCCATCGACGTATTTCATGAGTCCTTGGGAGCGCATTACCGTTTGAATTTGACCACGCCAGAGAAGATAATTGTCTTTGTTCAGCTTGATAGACACTAAGCTGGAGGCAGACGCCATAGATAAGTAATAGAAAGAGGAAGATAATACACAGCAAGGAGCAAGTTCTCAATCGAACTCCTCTGTTTCAGATAATGAAGGCTGGATTGCAGATAAGGCCAGAAAACTGGTTGCTAAAGAAAAATCTGTATCTCCTCAACGCAAGGTCCAAAAAATCAAGTTAGCAGAAGAATGATTTCCAGACACCTGGACATCAGATGAGCTCTTGCTTGATGGCTCTTGTGGCAGGAAAGAGGATGTGACGGAGATCCCCTGTTGTTTGTTGCAGAACCTCTAGAACACCAAGTCAGACCTTCAAATTTCAGGTGCTCACTCGAGCAACCTTCAAAAATTTTGAAAATGGGCAAGAATGATTTCCAAACACCTGGAAATCTGATTACCTCTTGCTCGACGTCTCCTGTGGCCGGATCTGATCACGCCAGTGGATTAAAGAGCCGCTGGACAGTCAGTATTTCCTCTGTTCAGCGATTTTGGACGCTTCTCAGGCATACGCCAGAATTCAAACATGAACTAGACAAAAGGTTGAAACCAACGATTGTTTCTCAAGCTCATTTAGAACCTGGCTCTGATACCATATCAGAAAACAAGATAATGAAGAATATAATATCTCCTTTCACACTTGAACGTGTGAGGTTCGACTCATTTTATATTGACATTCATTTGTATGTTACAATTGTAAGTTATGGTAATAATGATAAACATTTAAGAATACAGATATGGAAATGATTCAATCTGGAAGGATTATCACGTAACTGCAGATGTTGTATCCCTGTGTTTGCGTGTTGATGAGGCTGGCTGTTGATTTGGATCTGCCATTTTATTTGCAACGGCTGGACAGCAATTCTTGACATAGTTGGTGTCAACGGCTGGACAATTAGCCTTAACATTGTTAAGGATGCAGATTTGGTTATGCAAGCTATGAATGAAAATCTGATTTTTTGGCATTGGTCACCTAAGGTGCGAGTTACTTTGCTTAATTTCTTTCCATGAAAGTCTTCTTATGGAATGCAAGAGGTCTAGTATGGAATGAGATTAGGAGGTCTGCTCCTGATGTTTTGTGTATTTTTTATATGCTCAGCTTGCCTAATTTTTCTGTCTGGAAAATTTTGGTTAGCGAGTTTAGTCTAGAGTTCAACCTATCAATGGCTTCCCTTCTGCTCGAATTGTAGTAGGATGGAATCCTATGTTTTTTACTCTCCTAGATTGATATTAGGCTTTTTTTTTAATTCAAATTAAAGGCAAAGACAGACGGCCTGGTCTTACATTATCGATCTTTGGTGTCTATCTCCCCCAAAATTGTCTTAAGAGAAGAGGCCATTTGTGCGACTTGGGTGTAGCTATTGCATGTGTTAATTGTCCTTGCGTGTTGTCGGAGATTTTAATGCCATGCGGAGTGCTATAAATATGTTGGAATGTCAGTGGATGTCAGAAATGGGTCATCTGCAGGAAATCTATGCACCAAGGAATTCCCGGTTTGGTGTGAGAATTGTTGTTAGTTCATTACCGTGGTTTGTAGAGGAATGTTTTCAGTTTATTCTGAACCAGCTTCCCTCTCCTGCTGCTTCAGCTTGCTTCGTTGTTGCCCCTGCTTTCTGGAGAGATCTGTTTAAGAGAGAAATAAGATTTAGGAAGGAGAAAGGTAGAGGAGCCTCTTTGGGTGGAGAAATTATCAGAGTTTCATATGTAGATATTGTAATCCTTGTTCTTCTACTCTTAATCTTCTGTTTCTTCCTCTGCCACTGAACTTCTCAAGAGTCGGTGTATCTACCTATCCTTTGGAGACCCACTGCCTTGTGTAGGATTTTCTTGGGATCTTTGTTTTTCTTCTCGTGTACGTAATCATTCTTTGATTTTTTTCTTAATAAGAGGGTAAGGGACCCTAATCCCCAGCAGCCTTGCATTGGAAAACTATTTTCAATACAACAATAATCACTTAGAAATTCCTAAGCTACTCTCATTACTCCATAGAAGGCACTTTTGAAATCTCTCCTTGAAAAATGGCATATGGTTCCCACCAACGGTTTGTGTTGGATCTTGTCCAAGATCTAAGACGGATTCAATATGTCAGATCTGGACCAATATCGAAAATTTATCCAATATTAAGTAAAAATCCTCTAAATCCCTTAAATTGACTCCAACACTGATGCAATTTAGACCAAGGCTTAGCGACACCAAGAACAATGTATACACTGGCCTAATTCTATAAAAAACATGGATACATGATTTTTGTTAAATTTATATCCATAGCATAAACTATGGAAAAAGAGAGAAACATGGGCTAAACCATATTCTGGTGATATGTTCATGGCAGGAATGTCTACTTCTCAATGAAGTGAGATCATGAACAACTATTTCTAGAATTAGGTCAATAAACAAATAAGTTCATGTCAGTTTGTTGTGCGATATCAAAAAACAATAGAATCCACGACACTTCGAAAAAGACTTGAACTTCAAGATGAACAATTAAATGGAGCCCAATAGAACACTTTATCCTATGGAAGATCATTTACAAGTTACTTTTACTTCAGAGATATTCAAAAATACTTCTTATAAGAACTATGTGCACCCGTGACATGCACTGCTTACTTACCCAAGATGATGATCAGTTGAGCTATATACTATTAAACAAAGGATAAGAGGTCATGCAATATCCCCAATTACTAAGGAGTACACAATTTAATATGATAAAAAAAATAAACAAATGTGAAATTGTCGATGCAAGCTATAGGAATCGTTAGGAATTTTGTGTATGTTTGCAGTATTTTATGCATAAAAAGTAGACAAATTGCGATATGCCTATGTACTCAAAAAATGGACCAGACATGCAAAAAAGAAGTGTTGTACAAAGACATTTTACTTTCCAAGCACAAACTGATGATGAAAAGATTTCTTTTACTAAGAAATAAGAATATTCGTCAGTTAAAGTCAACTGTGTGTGTGAAGGAAGCATTGTCCAATCATAGATGTGTTGAGCATGCATTAATAAACGGCTAAATTGAAACAAGATTTGCTCAATCTACAGTTGAGTGAGTCAGTTACAACTATTGTTGACGCAGCACAAGTTAGTCACCAAAGTGTGCAAAAGAAAGTGTTACAACCCATATAAGTAAAAGAAGAAGATGTTAATGGTGTCAGGGAAAGTGGACGAGCCGTGGCGAAGGGAAGCTGAAAGCAAACTGTTTCAAGAACCCACCAAAACAAAAGCTTAGAAAATGTGTTTTTTGTCATAAATCGGGGCATGATTCTCACACTTGTCCTTTAAGTATGAAAGGAAGGTAAAGTTGTCGTATTGATGGATTTTCTATTTGCAAAAACTTGCTTTTGTTTATTTATTTTATACATATGCAGGAATACTTCAACTGATATCGATGTTGCAAAACCAAGGACATGTCATTCATGTAGAGGCATGGGCCATGATGAGAGAAATTGCCTAAAATTAAGACATGCATGTAAAACAATTTACTAGTGTGTTGATATATTTTGTCAAATTTTAACACTTTAATCTACTTGATTGTTTTTTATAGAATGCACATCTGTAGGGAATGAACAGCGTTTTGACTAGTAAGTACTTAGTGGTTGTGAGTATTACACTTCCTATTCTATTCTTATTAATTGAATCAGTTGTACATTTATTCTTTTTCTGAAGTGTTGTTCATTTTACAAGCTGTCTTTTTTCCTTTGTTCTTAGGGAAGATGCAATATCCTGATTTCTGATGCCTATTGTTGTAAGGAGAAAGGCATGATGAGTGTACTATGATCGTCAACTTAGATAGTGGAAAAACTGATCTATTATGAATCCTTTGTACTCTCGACTTTGATGAAGCTCGTTTATAAATTTGTGTTTACTATCGTCATGTTTAACATGGATGACAAATGTCTGTAATCTACCATAATCTAATGGTATAATGTGTATGAACCAACCAGCTGGGTCAATACACTTGGGGCTTGTACATATTGTACAACAGAAAATGTTTTTTGAAGTACTTGGAGGATAAATCCATGTGGTTTAATCAATGATTGCTGGCCTGGAAATATTCTACAACAAAAAATGACTTGAGCCTTTCATACCATGTCTGACTCATCAGCGCCGACCCACATGCAGCTCCATGCAAAATAGTAAACTACTGGTTTTTATTCTTTCGTTGATGTCATTGTAATGATTGTGGTTGATGGTTGTTACGAAGGCATGTGCCTTTTCATTTGTCGCTCTTGAAAGAAAGCCGCAATTGCAATTTTTTGGAATAGAAGGGAGTTTTTTCAGCAATTCATCTGATAGCCAGATCACTTTGAAAGAATGCCGCGATTGCTATTTTTTTGAAATACAAGTTTTTTGAATGAAGAGATTCTAGATCGGTTGATTGGTCACCTAAAGTTGTTTCACCACACCTGTAAGGTTGCATGACTAATCCAAGTTTATGCTTTTGAACTAGTGGGGATAGGATATTTCTTAAACTGGATATATCTTCAACCTCTTTTTTCTACTTGTGGTCATTCTGGGCTGCTCAATTTTGAACATGGAGCTACGAAAGCAGAACAGTTAGAAAATTTGAGTGCTCAAAAAAGTACACAGATGTTAACAAGTATTTTTTCCACTTCTCTGTTTTGCTTGTGTCATTGTGTGTGTGCCAATGCATTGGGGAGAGATAGACGATGATGAAACCCTTCCAAATCAATTATAAATTTGTAGTTAAGAACCTACAACTATAGTCACTGCTACCGTTATTAAAACTGTGCAATATAGGCACTCTCCAAGCTTTCAGAAAATTGGTCCATCAGTAATAGGAAAAGGAGATTTACGCACATTATATCATGGAGCATAACGTTCTTCACTTTGCCAAGGGATTCAGTCGTTTTGCTCGAGAAAGAGGGACAGGGGGTGAGCGATGGGGAACGGAGGGGGCGGCGAGGGTTATCGGTGGAGATGGCTGTGGGTGGATAGCGTGAGCGTTGGAGAGGGCAGCGAGTGGACGGGTGAGGGCCAGCAGGTGGAGAGGGCTTTTGGTGGAAATGGTGAGCCGGGACGGGGGAGGGGCCAGGGGGGTGTAGCAGCGCTGCGGGACAGGGCAGCTGGTGGAGAGGGTGCTCGGGAGGAGAGGGCTCGCGGGAGGAGGAGGAGCGCTCAGATGTGTCGAACGACTCTCCCTCAGCCGGCTGATGGATAATGCTTTGAGTACGGGGCTAAAAGTCCTTAGCTACCTTAGTAATCGTTTATCATGTTGCAACAGTTTATGTGCTTATCGGCAACGCTTTATTATGTTTACGGTGTCGATTATATATATATATATATATATATATATATGACACATGTGTACATGTGCATATATAAAAATATGCATATATGTATACATGAGTCATACATGTATATAGTATATACACATATATATGTCTTATTTAAGGTGAAGATCCTATGCAACCTGGTATATATATATATATATATATAGTACATGTTCATACATGATATATTAAATAATAAATAATATATGACATATAATATCGTATAGTTATATATAATATATAGCATTATATATATGTGTATTATATTTCATGTACATATATGTAATATTGTGCATCAATAGTATGAATACGTATATATGTAATACATATATATATATATATATATATATATAACACATATGTAGCATATATACATACATATGTAAGTATATACATATGGCACATGTATACATATATGGGGTAGAAGTGGTGGGAATAGGAGATGCAGATTTGGCTTCCATAATGAGTTGCTAACATATGATGTCAATACAATAATTGAGCGAATATATTCGATTGTCAAAAAGTAAAACTGACTGACGCGCACATGTCCACTTGAGATTGTTTACGACGCAGGTAATTCTTCCTGCTGCAGCGTAGTAGAAATCCAGATTTGGGTATCTGCATTCTACTGCATCTACAAATTCCGGATATAACTTTTTGGCAAGTCTTTTATCTTCATTCAGACATATCTACCAGCAAATCTTTCCATTGCCACCCTATTGATCTCATCATTTTGCATTCTCTGGTCAGTGCGTCTGGTAAGGAATGATATACACATTTGACTAGATCAACGGTGAAATTACACTAAGATAATAAAAATTGTCACTATGCGAATCTTTGTAGTTTTGGATTACTGGTGATTTTTCTTTTAAGAAGACTGACAGATTTTGTGAATATGTTCTCAAAATAAACTTTTTCCCGATCAGATAAAGATAGAATTTTGATAGAATTTTTCTAATCTTCTGATTGCAACAATGATTTCTTTATCGGTAGCCCAGTAGGTGATTTCATTGTGAACTGTCTGCTTGTATAAACACAAACATTTTCTTTATTGTCTTCTTTGTTTAGGAGAACAACCACCCATGCATCATTGGATGCATCTGTTGACATGACAAAGGGCCCAAAGAATGCTGATTCTGATTCTAGTAGTTTACGGTATTCTTCTTTAAAAGAGATTACTGCTCCTTTGGCTGCTTCATTCCTTTTCTTCATTTTTCGGATTGCATGTGTTTTCTGTGAGAGATTTTGAATATAACTTCCAACATAACTTAGGCATCTTATAAACCTCTGTAAACCTTTGATACTATAACTTATCTTCCAGTAGATTTGAAAATTATTCAAGCTTCTTTAAAATGTGATCCTACATGATAATTTTTTCTTCTTTGAGTTTGATGCCGAGAAATTTTATTTCTCGTTTTGCATTTGGAATTTATATTCTAATTTTGATAATTCAAGGCCATGTTTGACACATATCTCAGCGTAGATCTTAAGATGCTGCAAATGTTCTTCAAATGTTTGTGAGACTATAAGAAAATTATCAATATAATTTATTATGAAAGCTTCTAAAAATTTCATTCATTCTTCATTGAAATTGTGTTGATGCATTCTTAAGACTAAATGACATGACCAGCCATTTATACAAAGCAAAAGGAATGTAGAATGTTGTTTTATGTATATCTTCATATGCAATCTTAATCTAGTGATATCTAGATTTGCAATCAAACTTTGAAAATATTTTTCCTTGGGCAGTCCTTTGTATTAATACTTCTTTGTTGGGTAAAGGCTATTTTATGTCAACTCTCAGGCTATTTAGAGGAATGTAGTTCATTATCATTCTTGCTTTCCCTTTCTTTATTTTCACATTATTACTATGAAGCTTGCGATTGCATGGTGTGGTTATGATTTTCTGATCCAGCCTTTATCCTCTAATTTCTTGATCTGAAAAGTAATTCCTTTTATATCTAATTCAGAGCCTACAATTGGTCTGCTCTATATAAAAATGTTTTACACAACAGATATGTGTGTTGTTGGCGAATCTTTATTCCAAAACTATAAAAGATGTTGTACACAACATGATTTCAGCAAATCCACTAGTTGGGTGAATTCTAGAAGACAATCTATTCTCGTCTTGATAGTAGATTTATGGCTTTAATAGTCTTGATTCCCTCTACTTCCTTTTCAAGTTCTAGTTCTTGTTTCATAATTTAAAGTAGTCATTTCCTTTGTTTTGACCTTTTTTTGCCTTCCTTTGTTTTGCATCCTTTTGAAAGAAGCGGTCAGACTTGAGACTACTTGTTGTGCTTTTCTATTTTGAAGACAATACAATCTTTACAGATAGTGTATGGACCAATTTCATTTAATGTAACTGATCCAAACCTGATGTGATGTCCAGCATCATCGATCTGTACAACGTTTGCACTGATCGTTTTCTCTTTTTTTTTTACTCGTTCATTTAAGGAAAAATTGTATAGCCTTCTTTCTTTGTTTATTGTTTCTACTTTGGTTCTTCAGGATAATATAGACAGTCACTGATTATCTTTTTTTTTGCAAAAATTTATATGCGCACCTGTATCAGTGAAGGCTTGTCTTTTTTTCCATTTTATCCGCAGCAATTTGGACTGAGATAATTACGAAAAATGTTGAATAGGAACATTTTTTTATTTGTCTTATAAATGAACTTTTAAGACTATTTTTGGTGTGAAATTATAAAAGGTAATAGGAGTTGTACCTATTTTTAAAATATCCTTTGCTACTTTCTCTTGACCTGCCCACTTTTCTTGGTGTTTTGTCAGGACTTCATTATCTGAATAGATTTTCTCTATTTCAAAATCAGATTCCTCTTATTGTGATTCTTTTGAATCTGTGATCTTTTCACTGCTCCCACTATGAATGATTTCATACATGCTAGTTGAAGTGAAATTATTGCAGAATTCACTTCTACACACGGACTCGTCTGGTTCAGAATCTAATTTTGTTTGAACTGTTATGTCTTCTTCTTTTTTGACACCATGTAGATTCGCCCAGCTGCTACCGAAGAAGTTTATGAAATGTTGAGGATACTGAGTGTTTCTTCATCTTCTTCAATTTCTAGTTGGAACACATTTTTGTTTGAAAGACACTCTTCAAATTCTTCCTCATTTTTTGTTAAATCTCAATCTTGTTTAATCTCTAGTACTTCAAACATCATCTTGATTTGTCTATGAGCTCTGCTAAGGAATTTGTTGGCATAACGACCCTTCTTTTAGCAAGCAAAACAACTATCATTCTTCTTTTTGTCATAGTTTCTTCGTTCCCTGCAGAACCTATAGGACTTGAACTGCCTTTTCATTTTGGTTCTTTTGAACCTTGGCTTGAATCTTCTTGGTAGATTATGTTCTTTCGTGCCATCGATCTGGCTACAGATAATTTTTCTGACTTTGGGCAAATCATTTTTTGCTTGAATCATATAACATAACTTTTTAATTTCTTTTGGACTATCTATTGTAGATCACCAGAGTTCAACTTTCTATCAGTACATTTTTGTCGGATAGCTCATCTAGTACTATATTGCCAAGTGATTTTAACAAAGAGGTGAGAAATGACGTACCAATTGTTGGTAGTGCATGTGCTCCTAGGCGATATGCTTTATTGAGATAATTTTGGGCATACTGTTCGAATTGGCTTAGATCCTTCAACTTTATTATTGTGAACATAAACCAGTCCGATGACTGTTGTGCTAGTAGGTTGGGCTGAAACTCTAAAATTATCTGGTTTCCCAAGACTGCTAGGTCTTCTTGCACGATCTCATGTTTCTCTAAGTATGATAGAAACTTCCACCAATTTGCCACACGTCCTGAAAAGGTGAAGGGTAGTATTCTCCATGCATGTTTTGGAGACATCCTTTTCTAAGTAACCGCCATATACAAGTGTTAAGCCCATAGTCGAATTACATCAACGACTTTCATGGCTGGGCATGTATCGATGTTCAGAATTGGTATTTCTGATCCTATGGAGATTACAAATTTTTTTACTTCTGATGACCGATTTTGGGGCTGATTCTCGAACATCCTCATGTAGCCTTTAGAATCCTCAACATCGCTAAAATTGGGCACAAGATAAAAATCTTTGTATGTCGGGGGTTTTGGTCGATTGCTGAAAGAGTAGGGGCTAATTTCCTTGATCGACAGGCTTTAGGAATGTGTTTTTAAGGCCTCTTTTTCTCATGCCTTAAACTCTTTCCTCTCCCCATCTAGGAGAGACTTGATAGTTTCCATGTTATCATGAATGGATAGGAGTTGTTCTTCAATCCTCTTGAAGTGTTTTTCTACATACATGCTCTAATAGATAAGATAGTTGAGTTGCCAGGTATTTTCATCTTGTGTTTTTTATGACTAGGCCTAGTGCAGAGTAAATAGTTTACGTCTGCTTTGAACTTGGGCATACCTTTCTGAACTTCATCTGTCGTGGTAATAATATAGGTCATTTTTTGGGGCCAGTCTCTACCGAGGACATAGTTTGCTCTTTCTCTCCTTTTTGCCTTGGGTGATGTCATCATCATCATCTTTACTGCGGAGTCCCTGTTAGGGGATGATTTCTCATCAAAAAAAATTCTTTATAGTTGGAAGTGCCAAAAGTAGGCTTAGTGACCTTGTTGGTTGCAATTGTAAATGAGATTGCATGTGGGCATTTCTTTCTGGATATTTTGAGAACATGTCATTCCAAGATTTTCTTTCTTTGTACTTTTTGTACTTTTGGTGTTGCTAAAACTCCTCAATTGTTGGATATCCTTGTAGAAACCCTTCGTTTGAGATCTTGCATATATTTTTGTTCATAAATAAAGGAAAGTTTATTCCATAGTCCACCTTGAAACTGATGATAGTACCGTAGAGAAGATTGAAGGTGCATCTCGAGGCTATCATAGCATATATTGATTTGACAACCAAATTTACCTTTTTGATCTGGATAGAAAGGACAAATGTTTGTAGGAGGTAGGGATCTTGTAGTGACAACGTGAAGTTTGGCTGTACAAAACATAATCCATCCTTTGATAGTTCTCCCATAAATTAACAAATGAGCCCTTGCTTCCAATCAACATGGCGAACATCTAGGAGTGATATGAAGTCATTTCCTAACTGGCTTAGGAGTGATATTATAGGCAGACGTAAGGTGGGACTACCTTGTGCCTTGTGTGCAATCTCAACAAGGTTCCACACAAGTTTGGAAGTGAAATCCACATCAAGGCAGCTCTTGATGAGCGAATTGAACAGAAACACATATCAAAGTGGATAGATTCAGAGCATGAAATCGAATGCATCGAATACCATGAACCAAAACTTGTGGAGCACACTGTGCCAGAAAGTGACGATGAACATGAACACACACATGGTCATCCATACCATGGCAATGAATTTTTATGCAGTCATGCCACATGCCATCTGCCCAGAAATTCCACACAAAGAAAATCATGGTAGACGACTCATGCTATAGCTGGAAAGAACCCAAACTTTCGCAAATGATGATTGGAAGCAAGCCCACATCTGTCAATTTATGGGAGAACTATCAAAGAATGGATTATGTTGTATACAAGCAAACTTCACATCATCACTACAGGATCCCCACATCCTACAAACATTCATCCTTTGCGTCTAGATCAAAGAGGTAAATTTGGTTTCCAAATCAATCTATGCTACCATAGCATTGAGATATACCTTCAATCTTTTCCAAAGCACTATCACCAGTTTAAGTTGCACAACGAGTCGAGCCAACTCGGGCTCGACTCGAACTCGCTCGCAAAAGCTCGGCTCGATCTCCACTCATTTATAAATGAGTCGAGTTCGAGCTGAAAGTTAAACTCGAATCATTAAACAAGTCGAGTTCGAGTTGCAAGAACTCGACTCGTTATATTAAATCAACTGAATTAGCTGAACCGGTTCGCGAAACCGGTTCACCGGTTTAGGGTAAATTTTTTTTCTCTCTTCCCTTTCCGCCATTTCGTTCTTCACTCTTCCTTCTTCCCGTGACCCGTCTGTTCTCTCTCTTGACTCTTGCTGTCTTCCCCTCTTCCGTCGACCACGACGAGTCTTCCAACTGCTCTTTCTCTTCCGCAGACCGCTGCTGCTGCCTTCTCTTGCCGCTGCTGCCTCAGACGCATCACGCATCTGTCGCCTTTCCCCTTCTCTCGCTATTGCTGCCTCACAGCCTCAGACGCATCCGTGGACCATGGTCCCTCTCGACGCTCGCTCTTGCTGCAGCTCCTGCTCTCCCCTTCACACTAGGTACGCCTTCGGCCTTCCTTTCTTCTTCTTCCCAACTCATTTTGCCCAAATGAAACCTGCCAAAAATCACTGTTGCTGCCTTCTCTCGCTGTTGCTGCCTCAGACGCATCTGTCGCCTTTCCCCTTCTCTCGCTGCTGCTGCCTCGCAGCCTCAGACGCATCCCTCTCGCTCTTGCTGGACTCTTGCTCCCGCCTTCACGCCAGGTACCCCTTCAGCCTCCTTTCTTCTTCTCCTTGGTTGTTCTTCTTCCTCCTCCTCCTCCCAACTGATTTTGCCCAAATGCCGCCAGAAATCACAGATGTTGCCCGTTGCCTTCTCTTGCCGCTGTTGCCTTAGACGCCATCAACGCTTGCATTTCATATCCAGTACGTTTTTTTGCATTTCATATCCAGTACGTTTTGATTCCTTTACTTCATTTAAGTTGCACTACATGTTTTTCATTTGTCTCTGCTACATAAAACGTTTTTCAGATTTATTTGTGGATGCTTAAGTATCTTCTGCTGAAGAATGTAGTTGCTAGCGCTTCCTCTTCACTTGTAATAAAATCTTTTACCTTGTAAAAGTATTACTTACCATTCCTTCTTTGGCAACATGTCAAAGTAAGTTGATGCTCGTTGCTGTTTTGCTTTTCTGTGTGTTCCCATTCTCCGAGACAAGTACATGGTTGTATAAGATTTACTCTTTTAAGAGGTTTACTATATATGCATATTGAGTGTTTGTTTAATTTCTTATGAAATTCACGTGGAGGGGAAGTCTACCTCACATTTTGTTCCTGTCAACATAACTTTTCCCTTCTATATGCAAGCATAGTAGAAGTCATCTAACCTGTCTGTCTTTCATATGTGTTGCGCAATGACATTGAAATTGTTTTTGAAAATTATGCAGGTGGTTTAGGAAATCCGATTCGCTTGTATCTATGCATACATTTCTAGAAAGTACTATGCTAATGTCATTGAAAAAGTTGACCACAGTATTTGCTTTAAAGACTTTCGAAGTAGTTGAAGCAACTTGACAATAGCATTAATATTAATGGAACATTTAATAAATGGGGAAGTTGGTTGGCTGCCACTAAAGCTTCTCTTATCAAGGGAATCAGATAACGATGACTTCAAATGGAACAACTTGAAACAATGAATATATACTGAAAAATTGGAAATTTATTCAGCTGGGAAAATAATCTTTATTCTTCGAATGACAACTAACCCCAAGTTCAGCATCTATACAATCCAGCAGCTACCCAATGGTAGTTCCCCATTATTCTATCCATTTAGACTTAGTAAAGAGAGATCATATCAGCCATAACAATTTTTTCCCAAGAAAAAGAAATCTTGACAACAGGATATCCATAATTTGACAATTACAATGCTTTTGTTTCTTAGGCAACAGCATAAGGCACAATACTGTCAGACTCCTTTACACCAATTTATTTATGAAAACTTTGCTTCCAGTGAAAATAAAAGTGCAATATTTTTTTAAGAAATGTTTTTTTGGCGATGTCAGTACTTTAAGCCACTGAAAGTCTCGGTATAAAATCATGCTTTTTAAGAAACTTTACCATGATTGTAGTTGTGGTATATATACGGAACGCTATTTTCATCTTATTAACTTCAGGATCAGATTAAAGAGGATTCTAGCATGCCCAGGTAGAAATGATGGATGAATACATGCTTGTGAACCAATCCATTCGAGGTGAATGCGTCGAGTCCAGTCTAGGGGTGCGAACCTTAATTTCTTTGTGGCTGACAGCTGCATGACGTATGTGCAGACTTGGTTTTTGATTTGGCTACCTCTCAACCTCCACTTTATAATCTTTGATCTGGCATCTCAACAATGTTTATAAAAGGAAGCCTTGTTATTACTGAAGTATCAATCCCTATCAAACCATTGAATCTGTTTTGTTTCATATCTCTATGTGCACCTTATTGTTGCAAGTTGCAAGGTGGAGAATGTAGTTGCTAGTGCTTCCTCTTCGCTTGTAATAAAATCTTTTACCTTGTAAAAGTATTACTTACCATTCCTTCTTTGGCAACATGTCAAAGTTAGTTGATGCTCATTGCTATTTTGCTTTTCTGTGTGTTCCCATTCTTTGAGACAAGGCATGCTTTTACCTATTTTGTGATGCCTACTTTTGCCACTAATGGCCTGTTTAGTTTGTTCAATATGGTGTTGTATCACGTTTGGTTCTAGCTTTAGGCGTTCCCTGTAGCTGTAGTTATTTGTAAGTTGGTTTTTATTAGTTACAATAACAGAAGAATATTTTATATCATGCCCTAGCTATGATTGTAATATATATATATATATGATCTCCTTTGTTATATATTTTCTTATTTTTTGTTTGTGTGTTATTGTTGGTTGCATGTCTTTAATTCCTTCTTATTTTAATTTGTTTTCACGAAAGAAGCATTGTGAATTTAAAAATGCACTATATAACTTTAGGTAATTACTGTATTACAGATTAGTCCTTTTATCTACAGAAAAAGAATGTCTTCACTAAGAGAAAATACTATTAGCAAAGACAAACAAGTACTATGCAGTTCAGGAGCAGGTTCAACAGAACCACCTAATGTAGGAAGCTCTACACAACAGTCTATAGATCATGACAGTTTAGATCCTACTAATGTGAGGTGTGTTCAAAATGAGGATGTATCTGTGGGTGGTATAAAAAGACAAAGGACAAGAACTTCTTCAGTTTGGAATGATTTTGAAGAAGTAACTGTGGGTGGTCTCAAAAAAGGTAGATGCAAGTATTGCAAAACAACATTTGTTATACAGGAAGGAGTACATCATCGATGAAAAGACATAAGTGTCTTATGCGTCCTAGTAATTTGAAGCAAAATACTTTGAACTTTGGGATTAGTGAAGTTTCAGGCCTTACAAAGGAATCAATGAGTAAGGGTGTCAAACTTTATCCTGAAAAGATAAGAGAGATAATAGCAAAGATGGTAGTTTGTCATGAGTATGCATTCAATATGGTTGAACATTGTTGGTTTAGATTTTTAATGAAGCTTGTTTTTCCAAATTGGGTATCCATTTCAAGGACAACAGTGAAAAGAGATGTTACAAAATTATATGAGGTCGGAAAAAAAAAGTTGAAGGAATATTTTAAAGGTGTTCCTTCCATTGCTTTGACAACAGATATGTGAACGTCTAACCAACAAATTGGGTATATTTCCATTACAGCCCACTTAATAGATCATTCTTGGACACTTCAGAAGCGTATAATTGGTTTTATCCAAGTCGAACCACCTCATACTGGGAAGAATCTAACAAATGTGATTGCTAAAAATATTCAAGAATGGAAAATTAAAAAGAAGATCATCTCCATTACAGTTGACAATGCTTCTTCTAATGATCTTCTTGTAAGAACATTGAAAGAAGTTTTAGAGAAAAGTGGTGTAAATCTATACCAAGGCAGTAAATTTTTTCATGTCCGTTGTTGTGGACATATACTAAATCTAATGGTGCAAGATGGTTTGTTTGCTATTAGAGATGAACTTGGTAAGATTAAAGAGGCAGTCAAATATGTAAAATGTTATCCATCAAGACTTCACAACTTTAAAGTTATAGTAGATGAATTTGAAATTCGTGGTCAAAAGAAGTTGGTTATAGATGTTGCAACTCGATGGAATTCTACTTATTTGATGTTGAAGGTTGCACTTATGTACAGACATGTTTTTGATAGAATGTTATGGAAGATGCTGGTTTTACTTGGTTGCTGGATGCAAATGAATGGGAGAGAGTACAAAAAAATTGTACTTTTCTTGAAGCATTTTATAATGTTTTTGTGCTTTTTTCATGGTCCAAGTATACTACAACAAACCTATTTTTCTTATAAATTTGGGGGGATCAAGAATTATTACAAGAAGAAGTTGTAAATAGGTGTAGTTTTATGAAGAGAATGGCATCCAAAATGAAAGAAAATTTTGATAAGTATTGGAGTTATTGCAATATGTTGATGGCTATTGCTTTCATATCATATCCAAGAATAAAGTTTAGTTTAACAGACTTTGTTTTTTCAAAGACTTTTAGTCAAGTACAAGAAAAGGAATATCAGATGACATTAGTAAGAAATACAATGCAAGAGCTTTATAACAACTACGTTGCAAAAATGAAGGATTAAATAAAGATGTTGAATGTGATGCTACTACTTCTGTGAGAGGAACTGACTCATCATGTAGCAACTCCAATAGATCTAGTGTAAGATTTTTTAGCTTTTTAAGCAAAGCAGACAATGTTTCTTTCCAAGATCCAAAGTTTGAGCTTGATATGTATTTAGAAGATAGATTGCTGAAATGTGATGCTACCACTCATGATTTATTTGATATATTGATTTGATGGAAATATAAAGAATTGAAATACCCCATGTTATCACATATGGCACGAGATATATTATGTATTCCTATTAACACAGTTGCCTCTGAATCTGCTTTTAGTACTGGAGGTCGAGTTGTGGATGAATGTAGGAGTTCATTGAGTCCAAAGACAGTAGAAGAATTAGTTTGTGCAGGTGATTGGATAAAACAATATGGCAACCCTATGAATCTTGTACCGGTATTGCTAAAGGTACGTACTAAAATGTATGTATATTAAGGTTTATCATGTTTATTTGTGCTTATATGTCATAGAAATTGTTTATTGATCCATTATTTTTGGTTTTTTTGTAGTGACATGATTCAACATCATTTCAAACATATTATGCAGTAACAACTAACCAAATATCAGGTATTCTTTGAAATTATCTTTCATTTTTAGTTAGTTATTCATTGTGAAAGCATCAATAGTTTGTAGTCTCTTCCGCTACAGACATATTGATGTATACTCTTACATGCGCACATTGATAATGGCGAGTTGTTTCATTAACTTAACAATGCAAAGCTACTGGTCTTTTGTTGATCTAAAGTTTCCATGTGATATTATTTTATTGTTATAGATGTTGACCTTAAACGAGTTAATTTGCATGTCAGGCTCTCTCAATTTTGTCTAACAATCCTTTATTCACTTCCCTAATGTTAGTAAATTTAAATAATAGGCCTGTGCATGAAGGACACAATGAAACTGCTCAGCCCACCTCTCATTGATAAGATGTTATATAGGCTGTACAACCTTTTCTTTCCCTTGAATTGTTCTTAGATAGCATCTTTGCTTTGTCCATAGCTTCATGGAGGTACCGGTAGCAGACCAATCGTCATTGTGAACCAAACTTTGTCCAATGTTATACTGAAAGTACCTAGCTGACTATGAATAAAATACCCATAACTTCTCTTGACTTTCGTGCATGTGGATATAGAGTCCATTCATCTACTGAGCATATTGATCTCAAATGCATTTCTTTGCTTTATTATGCTCTATATAATGAAAACATTTGTAACAAATCTAATTTGTGCAGGGTGAACCAACTCAAATTCATGTGTGTATTTTCTCGGCAAACTCAGCACATGTGCATATGATTACAGATAAAGTCTGATTTCTTGACAACTCAGTAACTAGTGTCTGATTTCTTGACAACTCAGTAACTAGTGTTTCTGATGAAGCATACGTGTGAACTGTATTATATAGTCGAGCACTTATGTGTAATTTCTGAAATGTTAGATGGCTACAATTCATAGTCATCAAACAGCCACCGCAGATCTTGTCTTTTCATTGGTGCACTGTTCTCAACACTCTGAAAGATGAATATGGCTTTGTTCCCAATCTTGGTAGCTTTTTATTGCTAGCAGTTTATGGAATTTTTCAAAGAGTAGTACTTCCATTTCCAACCACCAACCGCTGGGTTCTCACTAAAAACGCCATTGGACATTTGAGTTGTCTTAATTCAGAGTAAAATACAGAGAATTGCTACCACGAGGAGGATACCAAATTCATAAAAAAGGTTGTAACTTTTTGTCTCTTCGATCTGTGGACTTTTTACTATTCAATCGATGGAATATTTGCATAAACAGTACTGTTGAGTTATTCAAATAGGTCTTCACTGTTGTTGCAGATGGAATATTTTCTGCATAAACAGTGTTAACTTATTCATATGGGATTTTGTTGTTCAAGCAGGTGGAATATTTGCATCAACAGAGCTAACTTATCCACATTGTCTCTTTCCTTTTCCCATTTTAAAAAGTTTTTCTTCTGATTACTTTTATGCAAAATCTCATATAAAAATTTGACTCAAGGATTATAAATGAGTTAATCGAGTTACGCAAGTCGAGCTTGACTTTGTTAATCGAGTCAAGCTCGAGCTTGAGTTAGGCAGCTCGACTCTAGTTCGAGTCGAGTTCGAGCTTGAGCTCGAGCTGGGCGAGCTCGACTCGGCTCGTGTGCAGCCCTAAAAGTAGCTCTTTGTCAGGTGCTGAGCACCAACCATCACTGTAGCAAGTACTATAGCACCACCCATTTACTTTCATTTTCGATGCATTTCATTTTCCTTCCTTTCCACATATCATTTCCCTTCCTCTCCATTTTGGTATATATATATATATATATATATATATATGTGTGTGTGTGTGTGTGTGTATGTCATGTATATGTGTATATACGGTGTTGACATATATACAGGATAACGATTAGTGGATTATTAAGTCATTTTAGAGTGTCTGATTTTATAATAAACATGTTTTAGTGATATACTTGCCGCATGACATTATCTAATAATGTAAGCAACGAGTATAGATACGGCAGCTTCTGAAATACTTTCATAGGTAACTTGTTTAAATGTACCTTTGCAGAATAGGTTCAATAAATTCAACAACAGCATATTTTCTTCTTGGGCTTTCAGATTATGACATATTCCCAAATAAAGCTTTTGTAGTGTCTTCTGACTTTTCCAGCATATTAAATTCGTTTTTGAGAAATTTAACTACAAAAAATGTTCGACACTATAGGGTTTCAAAGCAAAAACGTAAAATTCCAATGTAACAATTGATGAGCCAATAAACTTAAGTATGCCAACTAAAAGGATTTTATAAAATTCGCCCTCGCACTGGAGTTTTTTAGGACTTTTTTAATCCTATACTAGTAGACATTTCAAGTTCATCCATGTGGTTGGATTCATCAAAAACAATTTAAGAACCCCAGAAAAGCTAAAAGCTCTTTAGATATCTATAGTTTTAAGACGTCAAACTGAAACCATCAACAAAAAGTTTTTAGCTTCACTCACTGATTATATAGAAACCAAGCAGTAGAAAGATTATGACAGATGGGTTCCCCGATATGCAATCTTTCTTCCATCAGTTACGCCCATTTCAGAATATTATAGCATCAGACCAACAGCTACCAAAGACCCTGAGATGAACCTTAACTACAAATATTGTTTAAGTAGATTTTTCTCGAGTATTTTTCAAAAAATTGTTATTTTCAAAAAAAAATCTCCAAATCTAAACAAATAAAAATCAAATGTTACTTAAAAATACAATAAACGAAAAACTAATAAGAAAACATAAAAAAAAATATAGTTAAAATAACAAAATTAGTGAAGTAATAAGTATTGTATTGCACCCAAGAGGTCATGTTAAATATCTAAAACAAAAAGAAATAAAACAATAAACAAAAGTTGAAAAAAATAAACAGAAAATGAAATAAGAACAATAAACAAAAAATTCGTGTTAAAAACACGATAAAATTACGATCAATTGGCTTTTAACATTTTTTTTCAAAATACTGTGACGTTTTCCCATTTATATCGTTTTCTTCATTTTTCCGTTAATATCATGATCTTTTCAAAAATATACCGCTATCTGTGGCTATAAGTAGAAGTGATGATTAACAATAAAATAACAAACTACGTTATTAGCAATTAGTATTTACAAAAGGAATCTGGTGCAACGCTGCTGGGGATAGGGCTGCCCCCTTTTATTATTATTAAAGCAAAGAAGCATAGAATATTACAGAAACCAAAAAGCCCGAGGACAACCTGTCAAGCCTAAATGCTCAGCAAGCTGGCACAAACAAGAGAAGAACAAAAGAATTCGAAGAAAAGCATATCAGAGAACTAACTCATATTGTGGGCATATGTTCCCAAACCAGAGTCAACATCAAATTTTTTTGTAACACAGCGTTGCAAGGACGCCAATCCCCAGGTTGCAATTTCGAAAAAACATTATTTATTGCCTTTGCATCATCTATTTACAGATTTCTTTAGCTTGGATCTCCAAGCCGCAACCCACAACAAATATTTACCATGTCTTCCAATATCCTGATTTTCACCATCTCTTTGGTGCAGGCTTCATCATTATCAATCTTTCCATTTCGCACTTTCCAAACATGAGGAAACATTAGCTTCCAGCATCTATATCTCAAATATCCTGATTTTCACCATCTCTTTGGTGCAGGCTTCATCATTATCAATCTTTCCATTTCGCACTTTCCAAACATGAGGAAACATTAGCTTCCAGCATCTATATCTCAAACTGTCTTTAAATGTTCAACCCCACCATCACATCATGGCATATCTTGCACAACTCCGTTCGGTCAACTCACAACTGAAAGAGTAATACAAAAATAGTTGAGTCCGTGATCCTTCAGCATTTTCAGACTTCATCTATTTGTCATCTGGAATCTCAGCTTCTTCAATCTGTCCCAAGTGAAGAGTTTGCACTCCAATGCCCAGAAGCAAGTCCACTTCGCTTTGGGAATAGCATCACTCTTCCACACCTTAACTCTCACCCCATCGTAGACTCCTTTCCGCCTGATTTGATAATAAACCAAGCCTCATGACCACTTTTTCGCCACGTCGTTCCACATTGATTAATAACATGTTGAATTAGACATACCTTTCCAAGCCGCCAACTTCTTAAGAACTTTATTTTTCACGTCGTTTCACACGTATCTACTTTGAGTTTTCGAGTAAAAAGTGGTAAACCCAGATAAGTAAAAGGAGCATCGCAAGATTCCATCCCAATAAAGTAGCAATTTGATCACATTGGGCATTAGATACATTGAAAGGGAAGAAACTAGAATTCTGCTCATTGATTTTTAGTCCTGTGCTCCCAGCAAATTCACCCAGGATGTCCTTTATACTTGCAATGGAGTCTGAACTAGCGTCGCTTGTCAATATCAAGTCATCCGCATAGAAGGCCCCAGGAGAATCTAGTCCAATTCTAATGAAAGCCCAGCTCTCGCATAACAGGAAATGATTTTCATTACCAACTAGGGTAAACTTCCCCGTATTTAAGCACAAGTATTCTGGGTCGGGTTTATTACCTCTATAGCTCCGCACCCGACCCGACCCGACTCAGACCCTCTAGACCAAGAACAAGAAATAAAACCTGCTTACTGCTATTAATTACCCTCCTCTGCTAAGACCCAACTTTAACAACTTTTCCCCCCTTCAATCCACACCTTGTCCTCAAGGTGTGAAGTCAGGAAATTGAGCTTGAATGTCTGTATTGACCTCCCAAGTTGCTGGTAAATCTTCATAACTGATCCATTCAATGAGCCATTCAGTCCAAATGTGATTTCCTTGCTTAACTCTGTGGCTACCCAACCTGTGGTATGGTTGCACTCCTGAAATCTCTTGCAGAACTGGTGCTTCCTGAATCTGAGCTGCAGAAGGTGGGGTAACACAAGGCTTCAACTTAGAGACATGGAAAACCAGATGGATCAGACTTCGTATGGGCAAGTGCAGCTCATATGCCAAAGACCCAAACACCTGTTGCGGATGGTCCAGGGATCTCTGCTGATAGACCCAATCCCCCACTTGGTACTGATGATCCCTTCTCTTTCTATTGTATTGAATAACCATTCAGTTTCTAGCAACAGCCAAGTGTTGCTTAAGATCCTTGAGTACTACATCCCTGCAACGGAGCTGAATGTCAACAGCCTCATCATGGGCTGTTCCAAGCTGATAACGTCGTATGTTGGGAGGGGGTCTCCCATAGACTGCCTCAAACGGTGTGGTGCTAGTGAAAGAATACCAGCCCGTATTATACGCAAACTCAGCCCAGGACAGATACCCTGCCCATAGCTTGGGTCGCTGACCAGCAAAACAGCAAAGGTAGGTCTCCAAGCTCTTGTTAACTATTTCAGTTTGTCCATCCGATTTGGGATGGTATGAGGTGCTCATCTGCAGATTGGTGTCCTACAATCTAAAATATTCTTTCCAAAAAGCACTTAATAAAAGGGAGTCATGATCACTTACAATCGATCTTGGCACATGATCTTGGAATGCTTTGGCCACTGTTTTTGCTGTAAAAGGATGGGCCAAAGGTTTGAAGTGTGCATAACTTGAGAGGCAATCCACCACTACAAAAATGATGGACTTCCCTCTTGAACTTGGAAGTCCTTCCACAGAATCCATGGAGATATCCTCTCAGATCTGCTGTTGTATAGGTAAGGGCAGCAACAACCCAGCTGGCTTTCGCGTCTCATATTTATTTTGCTGGCAAACATCACACTGTTTGACAAGCCCGCAGACTGCGCGCGTTTCATCCCTGGCCAATAGAAATTTGCCTTCAGCTTTTGATAAGTTCTCTCCACGCCTGCGTGACCTGCCTGCCTCCTTGGAGATATGGAAATGCTGAAGAATGATGTTCGGCAGCTCTGATTCAGGTGGAATATAAATTCCGTGCGGAAAATATAGGTATGGATCAGTTCATTGAAACCCATAACACTTGATGGGATCGTTCAACTGTTCCCTGACCTTCCAAGCTGATTCAACCGTTTGGTGGGCCTGCTTAATCTGATCCCGTAACCTCACCTGGACTTGCGAAGCTGCTAGCAAAAAGTCAGTGGACTGCCCTCTCTGGTGAGATAGCCCATCGACTGCTAGGTTCTCCTTTCCTTACCAGTATTGAACCACAGAATCAAAATTTATTAACTCGCAAATCCAGTGCTGTAAAGCAGGTGAGAGTGTTTCCTGTTGTAAGCAATAGCGTAGGGTGTGATGATCAGTCATCACTATGAACCTGTGCCTCATGAGATAATGTCTCCACTTCATGATTGCTAAAACAACGGCCATAAGTTCACGTTCATATGCAGATCTGGTTTTAAAGTAGATCCCAACGCTCTGCAAAAAAATGCAATTGGGTGCTGGTTCTGTTGCAACACAGCACCTACTCCACGGTCAGATACATCAGCCTGTACAACAATGGAATGTTGAAGTTAGGCATCTTCAACACTGGTGCTGAGGATATTGCTTGTTTTAGCATATCAAAGGCATGTTGTTCCTCTGGTCTCCATTTGAAGTACCCTTTCCTTATGAGAGCTGTTAACGGGGCAGCAATTAGGTCATATTCCTGCACAAATTTTCTGTAATAGTCTGCTAAAATAAAGAAAAAAATCTCAGCTCTTTAGGAGAACTTGGTGGACTCCAATGCCTCAGCTTCTACCTTCTCATTTTCCATCTTCACCATCCCTTTGCTGATGACATGTCCCAAGTATGAGACTTGGAGAGTGCTGAACACACTTTGAGAGTCTAGCCTTACGATGATGCTGCTGTAATACCAGAAAAACTTGGTGCAGGTGCACATTGAAAGGGAAGAAACTAGACTTCTGCTCATTGATTTTTAGCCCTGTGCTCCCAGCAAATTCACCCAGGACGTCCTTTATACTTGCAATGGAGTCTGAACTAGCATCGCTTGTCAATATCATGTCATTCGCATAGAAGGCCCTAGGAGAATCTAGTCCAACACTTAGACCTGCTGGAATTTCTATTTTCCGATAATGAAACTCCATTCTAAGCATATGGGAAATGATTTCAACCACAAGTAAGAAAAGAAGAAGCGACAAAGGATCCATTTGCTGGAGTCCTTTTCCATAATAAAATTCCTTACATTCTCTTCCATTAAACACCAGGGCATAGAAAATTGATCTGACAGAAGTCATTAATCTATAAGTCTAGAATTGACTAAAACCAAGGTAAACCAATGTTGCCTCAAGAAAATTCCATTCAACACTATCATACACTTTTGAAATATCTAATTGCATGAGCACCGATTGTTCTGAAATCTTGTCCACACTATTAATGATTTCATGAACCATTATAATATGATGTTGGATCATTCTATTAGGCAGAAAAGCCCCCTTATCAAATCCAATGAAGTTTACCAAAATTTTCTTCATACGGCCTAGCATTGTTTTGAGCCAGAAATCCTTGACATTAACAGGTCCATTATTTTTTTCTATAATGACTAAGTGTGACTTGTTCACACTTTTCAAGATTTTTCCAGTTTGAAAAAAATCATGCACTGCCTTACATACATCAAGGCCAACAATTTTCTAATGCTGCTGATGAAAATCAGCACCGAAGCCATTAAGACCAGGGGCTTTATTGTTGTGCATACTCAACACAATCTTTTTTATTTCCGAGTCAAGAATAAGAGATCGTAAAGCTTCCATCATCAAGCCTGTGGAACCTTTGCTTCTATAAAATTTTTCAAAGTACAATATGCAAGCCTCATGGAGATCTTTTCTCCCCTCAACTCTATAGCCATCCACTTCCATAACCATTACCCGCCTTTTACTTTGACAAACTTTTACATGAACATGAAAATGTTGTATTTTGTCCCCATTATGCAGCCAAACAATTATAGATCTTTGTTGCCAATACAACTCCTATTTTTAATGTCAAGTCTAGCTCCTTCATGAGAAGCAATTCATACATACTCTATCAAATACTTTGTATCCTCTCTAACTCTATTTTAATACCCTCAAGTATAGAGGAGACACACCCATTGAATTTTGCATTCCACCATGCCAACATTTTTCTTGTTCTTTCCAACTTTTTCAACACCTTAATCATGTGACAACCAGTACACACTTTGCTCCAGCAATCCACCACAATATTACTGCAAATTTCTTTAAGAGCCAAGCAACTAAATAATCTAAAAAGAGGTCTACCAAATCTGAACGCAGCAAGTACCCAAATACTAAGAACTAAAGCAAACTAATCAGACACTGCCCTAGAAGACATCTAAGATTTAGATTGACGGCATTACCATCTCCCCAATGGCTGCTGGCAAGGGTCCACTCTAATCTACATTCCACAAGCTCCGAACCCCTGAACTTAGACGACATAAAATTGCACCTTGGTTCATCCAATACCACCACATTAACATCATTAATAAATCAGACAAAGTCTACACAAGCTGATGCATTAGGATGTCTACCTAGTTTATCCATGGGACTTTTTAGGGCGTTAAAATCATCAATCACAATTTTGGGATGCACAATCCTTTGTAGTTTAACAATTAAATTTGTGAAGACCACCCTCCTAACTAGCATGTTATGACTCAGATATACACCTGTGATACAAATCACTTGTTGGTCTCCTCTCAAAGAACACTCCACAATTATTCGTTCTTCATTTATATCCACAAATCTCATCAGCAATCTCTCTAGGTTCCAACCCATGATTATGTGTGTTTGTTCTCTAGCAGTAGGCATACAACACACCATTGCCTTAATCGAGATGTGTCTTCCTCTATCTTTCAACACTATTAGGGTTGAGAATTGAATCCATAAAAAAAAGCTCTGGCCTTTTTGTCTCTAAATATATATTCAACTCTTTCTGAGCATGTAGACAAGATAAACCTCTTGTGTTCCATGAAATGATCTTCATGAGGCAACATTCTGCATCGCCTTCGGGACCAGGATCCCCACTTCCTCCATTTCTATTTCACATTCAACCTCCCCTAGATCTACACCCCTACCGCAAGCCTCTTCGTCTTCATCAACATTAGACGAGATGCTTTCAGTGTTGCTAATATCCTCAAGAAGCCCCTTGTCTTTACTCTTCTTAGTTTGATCATAAAGAGACAAAGCCCTAGCTAACTTCTCCCTTCCATGTCTACCACTTTCTCTTCTAACCACTTTTGAAGAGGCTTTAAAAAAGTCAGTCTCTACTAGCACTTCCTCATTTCTCTTTTTCCCTACCAGCTTCTTCATGGGTAGGGCTGCACAACGAGTCGAGCCAACTTATGATTCACTTGAACTCCCTAAAGAAAACTCTACTCAAGCTCGACTGGTTTATAAACGAGTCAAGCTTGAGTTTAAATTTATACTTGAAATGTTAAACAAGTCAACTTTGAGTTGTAAGAACCCAACTCATTTAAACTCCGCTCAGCTCGACTACGTAAAGCCGGTCCATCATGGTTGAATTAGTTGAACAAGTTAATGGCTTAAATAAATAAGTTGACGAGTTAAACGAGTTAAAAGAAACATGACATGTTAACAGAAACGAATTAAACGAGTTAAGCGAGTTCAGCTCGACGTTGTATAGTCGGGTCAAGCTCGATCCTACTGTGCGGAGCTCGACTCGAGTTCGAGCCAAGCTCTAGCTCGAGCTTTTTGAGCCAAGTCGAGCTTGAGCTAGCTCGGCTCATGTGCATCCCTATTCATGCTCATGTGCGTCCCTATTCATGGGGTCATGCCGAGAATCACGCACACTCATCCCATCTTCCTTCCCCATCTCATTCTTCTCATTCATAGACTTTCATAAAGAGTCAAACAATCTAGAACAAGGACATGAGACATACCCGGATCATCCTTCTTTTCTGATGATGGCTTTATCATTGGTTCCTTCAGCCTGTATCCACCAACAATGTCACATTCTCCACTTCAGTAGCAGAGTCAAACATGTACGATTCCAGTGTCACATAAATCACGATATTTTCGAAAATATCATGATATTAACATCAACAATAAGAAAAAGGAAAAAAAATCGCAATATTTTGAAAAAAACGAAAAAAATTTATCGTGTTATTATCATGTTCTTTTGGTGGCTTTTTCCTAATTTTTTCATTTTTCTATTTTTTAGCATCGATATTATTATGAATCTAAATATAAACTTAAACTAAATTATTTTTATCATTTTTATTATCATTAAAGCATTCCTTTTATCACTTTTATATAGTTTCATTTATGTTTTCCTATTAGTTTATCATTTGCTTTATTTGTACCTTAATTTTTATTTTTTTTTAAATTTTCTAAGTTTTCCCTGAGATTGTTCCCACAAATACAACTTTGCCATTAAAAACCCGAGAAAAATTTCATCGTTGAAAACCCAAGTACGATATTTGTGAGACTGCACAATTCAACTTGCTTCCCGAAGGGCTCTTCAATTGCCATTATCAAATCCTCCTTACTAGGATCCATCACCTCCAAATCTCCATTCTCCTCAGCCTTTGAGGCAAGGGCCCCAAACCTATTGGTCCGGAAAATTCTTGTTTGATTCACATATGTGTTCATGCCTCCGTTCTTAGGTCTGCTCATGCCTCCTTATGAGGCTCACCCTGCCCTTGTCTTCCACTCCATTTGTCTGCGACAAACTTTGACCTCTAACCAGCCCTCTTTGGCCGGAATTCCCAATCATCCCAATGGGGAAGGCTCCTTTCACACCTTCAATTTTCTACAAGATGTTAACTCAACAATGATGTAAAACTTGATAGTACCCTCATACTGGACTTCTTGTCAAACCCCAACATCATCTTAAAAGAACACATCTAGTGCCGGCTTGGAAACAAATAGGAGAGGAACCTCAATTTTCAACCAAGCAAATCCAGTTCTCGACATTACTCTTGTCAGTTCATCTTCTTCAATCAATTCACCCTTAAGGCCCCTTGATATTGATTTAAACACTCCTCTATGCCACAACAGCGATTAGGCAACCTAATCCACAGAGGCACTTGAAGACATTCTTCCACCTCAAGGGAACCCCCTGGCATCCAACAATTTGCAACTAATGCTCTTCCCCCAAGCATCCATGTCCCTCTCCAGAGAAAGCTCTACAAACTCTCTTCACTGTTAACTCTAACAAGAAAGTATCCTTGCCCAATATTATCCTCATCCTTCCAAAGCGTTGACAGCCCCTTTCATGATGTAATTGAAATCCATGCTTTTTTCTTGTAGAATCGTCTATGAAGCAGGCGATTGTTGTGAACTAAAAGGGTTTTTTGAATTGTTCCACCAGTGATGCTGGAAACAAGATTTTCAGTGTCTCCCCGTTCGCCCCTCGTGGTTCTTCAATCTATACATATCAACCCATGATCTGGCCACGAGAGGTTTCCCAAATGGAAATCTGCCATCACTAGATCTAGGGTATCCATAGTCATGTTTGACTTCCATCCTCTATTGTGCCACCATGGCTTTTATGTTCAAGTTATGACATTCCCAAATAATGCTTTTATAGTGTCATCCAACTTTTCCAGCATTTTAAGCCTGTTTTTGAGAATTTCAACTGTAAAATGAACTTGAATTGTTCAAAACTATAGGATTTCAAAGCAAAAACATAAAATTGAGCATAAGAATTTGTGAGCGCATAAACTTAAGTAGGCCAACTAAAAGGATTTTATAAAATTCGTCTGGCACATTGGATTTTTTTATTCTTTTTTAATTCTATACTATTGGACATTCCAAGTTCATCCATATGGTTGGATTCATCAAAACAATTTCAGAAACCCAGAAAAGCTAAGCAATTTAGATATCATGTTTTTGAGATGTCAAATTGAAACCATCGGCCAAAAATTTTTAGCTTCACTTATTGATATAGAAAACAAGCACCAAAAAGCTGACGACAAATGGATTGCCGAATATGCAAGCTCTTTTTTGTCAGGTTAGCCTTTTTCAGAATATTTATATTTTATAGCATCAGTCCAACAGTTACCAAAGACCCTGAGTTGAACAAAAAGAAAAGAAAGTGGTGATCAACAATAACATATCAAACTACATTATTTTTCTCACAAAGTAATTAGTATGTATAAATGGATTCAATGGAACAAGCATTTATTAAATGCCGAAACCACGTGATAGATGAAAGCCATCAATATCATAAACCAATCTCTGTAACCATTGTCTAAATGCATGCCACTCAATGAGGTATTGATTGTCAAACAGATATAGATTTAGCACAAAGCAAAAAAGTACAAATAGAATGAAAAGTCAAATAGAATTTTCTTACCTGTGGTCTATGCAAACACAGGAATAGCGCAACTGAGCACGGTTTAAGGTTTTAACAGATGTCAGGAAACATGTACTAACATATAGTCATCAAATTTGAGTGCTATCACAAACCACCTTGTTGCCTGTGAGTGCTTATCGCAAACTAGTTACTGGAAGAAGACTCCTTACAATGGATAATTATTTTTCAGTGGACTCATATTAATTGCCAAAAAATACAAACATCAAAGATTGCACAAGAAATTATATATAATAGTTGAACAACTAAAGGAAATAAAAGATTGAAGATGCAGTCAATGCCATAAGGAGTTAACAGTTTATGGACAGATTTAAAAATGCTAGCACTGTACACAAGATTTTCTGATGTTTCATATTCACTTACTTCTCATGACATTCTATCTCAACTTTCAAGACCTTTTAACATTCTAGAAGATCGTATGTGCATCTTCTAACAAACAAGGATACAGTATTCTCTTTCTTTTCAAGTAAAGACAGTAATCCAGTTCAACCAACAGGTCCAGGTAAAGTTACCCTTTCAAGAGTTAATATCTCAGAAGACCAGTGCCGTAGGCATCACATGTTGTCAGTTGTCACCTTCAAATTCAGTTAGATTTTTGCATTGCTTGAGAACTACAGTTTCCAACATCAGGCACCAAATCATATTACCCGTACTTTTTGTGCACAATGAACCCCAACACCTCAACCATAGTCATTCATATGGTCAAGTTTCTGAATAGCAAAAGCATCAACTTTGGCTTGTTTCATGCCATACTTTCTTGCTTATTAGGGCATTGAAGTGCTATAACGACATTCTTCAAGCACCAGACAGTGTGGGCTATCTTCTTCTTGTCGCGAAGACAACAAGGCCACCACAAACAGAAAACTTCCAAAACCAGAACTCGACATAAATTGGAGTAAGTTTTCTTAGTAGATAGATGCATCAAACCTTGGTTCATAGAAGGTGACTTGACTGCTCCATGACTGAAGAACACAACCAGCAATCCAAGACCATGCCTTCCTGTCAATGTCATAAAGCAGACCTTTGCCCTGATTCCATGATGTAAAGCAGATCAAATTATCTTGCCCAAAGCATTCGAATCGTTCGGCTGATAATCTCAACAGAGATTTAAATAGCCTCTGCGGCATTCTACCTATCTCTACCCACACAGTATTGCTATGATCCAATTCCCAAATCCTCATACTCTGATGGGTGCTGTACATACCTATCCTTCCAACCAGAAACAAACGCTTGTACGTGCCAGCAACAAGGTAACCATCTAAAAGAGATTTAGGAAATTTGACTGGGATGTGCTCCCAATAGCCTGTATCAAGTCTATACATCATCAACCCCGGCGGCGAAAGGGCCTCAAGATAGATTCTAGAATCACAAAATGCTATTTTGGAAGAACAGAGGTTAACCGCAGGCATTACTTGATGCAGAGACCAACTATTTGATTTGGAATCATATACCTCAGTGGGCAAAGTTCTCTCTGCATATATATCGCTTGTAGCAATCACTTTGAAGGATCTGTCCTCTCTATCAACAACCAATATCAGATGGCGCTGCTGATTATGATGCATAGTTGGTAATGCACGCCAAGTTTGAGTAAGAGGGTTACAAACTACAGTTTTGAAACACAACCCGTCTAACCCTGAAAAGCATACCAGGCCACCTGAAGAGCCAACCAACAAAAACGCCCACTCGGGCAGGAAGGAAAATGGGAGCTTGTACCATGTTTTGAGCGGCAAGCTGAAAACCGAGCACTGAGGAGTCTGCAGATTTTTCCAAAACGCAAGAAGGCAAGGGCCATGAGAAGGGACTCGCCCATGAAACTTGATGAAACCAACGTCAGATATAATCGAATTCCAGCGTTTACATACAGAGCGCAGCTTAAAAAGCACAAACGGAGGCACCCTTGCCAGGATTTCATTCAGAAGGTCCTCAGGAAGGAAAGCCCAAATGCTGTCTTCCATTTGGATGTCAAGGTGAACAATTCTACTGAATGAAGCCACCACCTCTTCATCAAAACCCCGAGGTTTTGTTTTGAATACTTTCTGTCGCGAGGGACTACGGCTGCCACTTCGCCCAGAAGTCGTTCGTTTCAGGCGGTCTCCATCTGAAGCTGGTTCACTTCTCCCTGAGACCTGCCCCCTGCAACCTACTCGGCACCCAGACTCTTCATCTGCCCGAGCTTCTAGAACTAGTTTGCCATCCATGGTCCGCTTCCCTGACAAACAAAGAAATCAGGAAAAGGAATTAATTTACCCCGAATGTCAAAATTGAAAAGACAAACAAAGGAAAAAGTAAAAAGAAAACTCAAACTTTCGCTCAGGAGGGAGGGGAAACGGGTAGACGTTCAACCCCAATCGAAAACCCTAAAACGCAAAACCAAGAAATGAAAATTTGAGTTGAAATTTTAGTATTTTGGAGCTGACGTTTTCTGATAAGCAATAGATAGACTAGTTTATGGCAAAAAGGGAAAGCTCCGATCCAATCAACTTTACCATAAATCTTTAGAACGTTATTGAAAAGGAAAAAGTAGAAGAAAATTCTTAACACTGAACTGTCATCTAAACGAGCCGGTTAGAAAAACCTACGAAAGCCGGAACAGCATGATTTCTGACGTATAAGGACCCCAATATCAGAAAAATCACGACGACAGAAATTAAAACTGCTCAAAGATACGAAACCAAACCAAACCAAACAGGAAAGCATATCTTTAAGAACGAAGAACGAGGCACCAAATAAAAACAACAATAGAAGCTGCGACACCTTTTCAAAACCTTCAAAAATCTCAGGAGAGGTTTGTGACATCCTAAGATTGGAAACGGAAAAGGAAGTCCTGTAAGAAACAAAGGAACTTGCAAATTTTGTATTCTAAATTTGGAGAGATAAAAAGGCGAGGTTCAGAAAACCTAATTTTGGTTGACGAGCTCCGGGCAATTTCATGAAGTGATAAAAGAAAAACAACGCGAAAACTACAAAGTCGACTGCGAAATCGATTTCGAAAGACGCAATTAGAGGGTACCTTTCTTCCCTTGCACGGTTTGGTTTTTCGAACCAGATAGGGGAAGGGAGGACAGAGGAACGCTCTCAAATCTTAATCTGTATGTGGCCGGCCGGAGTGGCCCTCAAACAAAATAATAGAGACCCCGTTTTCCCTCTGATGGGTTCAACCACAGTTTGGATCTTATTCCATATTTAATCGGACTATATGATCTGGTTCAAAAAATTAATCCGAACCTGGTTAGACGTCAAAGTAACCCAGTATTTGCATCATCAAAATTTTCATACCAAAACAATTTTGATGGATGCCTGACTCTAACGGGTATCTGATATGTAAACCATGTTTGGCGTGCTGTTTGTAGCCATTTTGAAGCTTATAAGCAACACGTGTTAGGTAATTTCTCAAACCGTGTATATTGTGTTGAATCATTGAATCAACTGAAAACATAATATGAGAAAGGAAATGCGGATTTGTCTCTCCACCGGCGTAGTCCCTGACAATTGGCCCCATCTCCTGCCTGGTCAAATGTGACTCCAATTTGCTTCACTGGTAGCTTATATGCTTAAATGCTTAAGAACTCAAATGGTATCTGCGTTAGTCAAGGTGTAGTTTGATGGAATGAGAATTTGGTGGAACCTGAAGATACGATCCTATTTCAGCACTTGGAACCTGAGTTTTTGGAAAGATTGGATAGGCTACTTTTATTCTATAACAATAGGTGTTGGTTAAGTAGACTCGGAGGTTCAACGGAAGGCAGACGCCCTCCTCGGCCTTGGCAAAATCTGTGTGGCAATATACTCCACAAAGTTCACTTTCTGCAACAGAATCCTGCATACGATGTTCTGGTATTGTTGATGCACAAAATGTAATGTTTTGAATTCCTTCCGTTTTCGGTGTCTCCCATGGTCTGCATCCGATTTTGTCTCCATTGTAATGCCGTTAATTGTGCTTGGATGCTGATTTTTTTATGTACATACTTGTTGTTGGAAAATAAAAGGTTAGGAGGGCCTTTTCCCCCGCAGGGTTGTTGCGGAACTGAAAACATAATATGAAAACATACTTGAATCCATACTTGGGAGAGTCGTTGAAGTAGGATCTTGCTTAGCCTCTTAAGTAAGAGTAAAGTTTCTTATGGGGGAAATGAAACTATATACCATGTGTATGGCCTGCAAAGACCAGTACCATTTATGAAATGTTGTCAAAATTTCAGATTCAACACATCGTAAAAGATGTAATAGTAATTTCTGTGCGAACACCAAATCAAAATACTAATGGAGAAATTTTGATCAACGCCCATACTCATCGCATCAAGTTCATCTCCCTCAAGTTCTTCATCTTCAAATCTATCTTCGGTTCATAGTTCCACTTTACAAAGTGTTAGCCAGTGTTCTCAAGTTCCAAACAACTTGCACCATTTACATGGAATCAAACTCACTGGAGACACTTACCTTCTTTAGGAGTCTCAGCTCAGGCCGATACTGTTGACACATGACTAGTTGGCTACATTGATGGTGTGAAACCTTCACTGTATGTTGAAGGTACTGCTCAATTTAATCCCAATTATGCAGGTTGGCTTAAGCACAATAAATTGCTATTGAGTTGGATACTTGGTTCCTTAATGAAGGCAATACATTCTCATGTGGTCGGCCTTTCCACTTCATTTGCTGTTTGGAATGCATTAAAACATAGTTAAGCAACACATTCTGGGTCTAAGATGATACAGTCAAAATCTCACATGCAAGATCTTTGAAGAGGAGCTACATCAATAGATGAATATATTTCAAAAGCAAGGTAATTAGCCCATCAATTAGCTATTTCTAGTAAACTTCTTGAGGATGATTTAATGATGTGGATTTTAAATGGCCAACCATCAGAGCATTCAACATTTACATTAAATTAACTTCATAATGTTCTCTTGATACAAAAAGCACATATTTCTTGCATGAATTCAGTTGATAGTGTTCATGTCAATCTTGCTGCAAATATTGTCACTTAGTCATGTAACAATAATGAAAATATAAACCATTCTTTGAATCATGGATAATTTTGTCATGGAAAAGGGTATTATGATACTATAGGGCAAGCATAACAATGCTTTTCCAACAATAATTTATTCTCACTTTGTGAGAAACCATGCCACCACCACAAAAAATCCTATCATTATTCATGCAAAAAAAAAAGAGTCAATAAAAACCAAAAAGACACCAGTAAAATCTTTATCGATGTTTTGAATGGGATGTTAGTAAAAAATTTGTTGTTGAAGCCTTTACTGATGAGTCAGTGTTAAAGTTTGTACAACTTAAGTTTCACTGATGAACTTGCACATATGTTTACGTTAACCTGTACTAATGAAAGACTTCCTCAGTGTTTGTAGATCTTTTATTAACATGCCTGGACGTCAGTTTATGTGTGATCTTTTACTGACAGTTTATGTACTGTTAGTTTATGTCAACCTTTTATTGACATTTCCATTAGTTACTGTTGATTGAAAATCTTTACTAGGGTTTTATTTAGTGCATTGATAATAACTACCTTACTAACGTGCTTTTCATGTTAGTTAAGGTGATCTATTTTTTATTAGTCAATAATATTGACAAATCTAAAAAATGGGAATATACAGAATAGATTACATTCCTACTCAACATGCAAAATACAAATCTCATAATACAAAATGAAATTAAAGTCCTCTTCGACTCTTGAACTCTGATAGATTTGTTTAGATCTAGCATATACAAAGAACATGAAGAAAAAGAAGAATAATAAAAGAAAAAAGTTCAACAACCATCTATGATAACAAGATGACAACTATATCGCGCAACATAGTTTAACAACCATCTTCCATAATAGGATGGTAATTATATATATATATCAACGAACATGAAGAAAAAGAATAATAAAAGAAAAAAGTTCAACAACCATCTATGATAACAAGATGACAACTATATCGCGCAACATAGTTTAACAACCATCTTCCATAATAGGATGGCAATTATATATATATATATATATATATCAATGCATGTAAATAGATCCAAGAACTGAGTCTTCAAGTTGAACCATAGGTATCATTGACGGAAAGGGTGAAATATGTTACAATTATGTTGTTATTTCCAGCAATGTAAACCTTTAACATATAATATGTATACAACTTAACTAAATGATCTCTTAAGCAATGTCATGATTTGATTTATATGATTTTCGAGCTTACCCACCCTTGCACATTTAGCTTCAAGGTCCCTCAGCGGACCCCAACAGATGTTGTTGTGTTTTCATCACAACGTGTGCATCTCTCCTCAAGCACAACTAACTTTTGTTATAAAGTATTGATTTGCGCTTTTAATGTTGTATTTTCTACTTCAAGTTGACTCTTGCTTGTACCTACACTATAGAACCGTGAATGCTTCACACCTAGTTGTCTCATAGTGTGTATCCACTCATGTCTATTTTTATCCATCACTTGGCGTTGCACATGACCACTTCCATGTGAATCAGATGTTGTTTTAGGTCAGTTAGTTACCTTTTCCTTTACTTTTACTTAACACATTTCATATAGATAAAAATTGATATAAATTTATACATATATGTATGTATGTATCAATGCATGTAAATAGATCCAAGAACTGAGTCTTCAAGGTTGAACCATAGGTATCATTGACGGAAATTATGAAGCGTCAGCAAGCTTGCATAGAAATGGTGAAATATGTTACAATTATGTTGTTATTTCCAGCAATGTAAACCTTAACATATAATATGTATACAACTTAACTGAATGATCTCTTAAGCAATGTCATGATTTGATTTATATGATTTTCGAGCTTACCCACCCTTGCACATTTAGCTTCAAGCTCAGGGACCCCAGCGGACCCCAACAGATGTTGTTGTGTTTTCATCACATCATGTGCATCTCTCCTCAAGCACAACTAACTTTTGTTATAAAGTATTGATTTGCGCTTTTAATGTTGTATTTTCTACTTCAAGTTGACTCTTGCTTGTACCTACACTAGAGAACCGTGAATGCTTCACACCTAGTTGTCTCATAGTGTGTATCCACTCATGTCTATTTTTATCCATCACTTGGCATTGCACATTACCACTTCCATGTGAATCAGATGTTGTTTTAGGTCAGTTAGTTACCTTTTCCTTTACTTTTTCTTAACACATTTCATATAGATAAAATTGATATAAATTTATACATATATATATGCACATATATAGATACCTGAAAGTAATAAACAAAAGTGTATAATACTTGCAATATCACATTTAGTTTTTGGGTTAGGATACTTTATGTTAGTGCTGCTTTGAGTTACAATAAAGACCTCAACACATCAAAGCTCTGGTCCATCTTCTATAACCTATACAACAAAACAAATAATAGTTTTATTCCATTACTTTATAGTGAAAATATTATTGAACCAGAATGCATACAAACATATAATATCAATAATAATTTACCCTTTTACCATAAATGTATGAAGCTATGTAGGAATAACACATCATCTTTTCTAGGTGAATCTGATGCTTCTTCAGGTGAGTTAGCTACATTTTCCTTTAGTTTTTGCTAAACATTACATGCAGATAAAGTTAGTATAAATATACATGTATATATACAAATATATATGCCCGAATGTAATAATGAAAAACTAGGTAGCACGGTTAGTTTCTTGAATAGATTAGTTTGTGTTAGTCTGCTTTGAGCTGCAATGAAAACCTCAACACATAAAAGTTTTAATCCATTTTCTCAATACTATAAACAAAATAGATTATATTTTTAGTTGATTTCTTTATAGTAAGATATTATTGAATGAAAAAACATAAATGTGATAATATCAATAAAATAATTTACTTCTTTTTTCCTAAATTGTGTGAAGCTTCAGATATTTGTGGTGTGCTGGTACTTGAACTTTGCATGCACCTCAATATTTTTTTCACTTAGTTCTTATAAGTACAAACATCATATATGATACAATGTCTATCTACATTGAGTTACAATACAAATAAATTTAATAACCTCGCATAAGAAATGCATACCTCATGCACTTCTTCAACAAAAAAAAAACCTCATGATTGATTCCAACTAATGATCTGGAATCTTGTGCTTGGCACATTGGAGGCAATAGGCTTCAATAGTTTCATACTTGTATATTTTTCTCAATTTATATCTCCACGATCTAAAGAGGTGAGAGTATTCATACAATGCTGACTTGTGTCCGGCCACCTTATGTTCACCAAGAAAGTCAAACTTCTCCTATTGTGAAGATATAAAAGATGATAACAATGATGTAAACAACTGCATAATAATATTATCAAATTTTAAGTATAACACATAAATTTCCTGTCCTTGTTTTTAAAAATCTATTTTAAAATTGCTAATGTTAATGGTGTACATCCAGGATCTCAGCTAGTGTTAAATTTTAAGTATAACACATAAATTTCCTGTCATGTGAAGATATATGAAATGTTAATGGTGTACATCAAGGATCTCAGCTATTGTTCTGATGAATGTTGTCAAAATCGTGCTTCTCTACCGATTGGTTGGCCAAGTAAGTTTATATGAAGCTTTTGCTTTTCGCTATTTCTCAAACTTGTAGTGGAAAGAGCTCGAGTCAGTCTATGCATATTTCTTGCTAGGAGTATTGTAAACAAGTGAAAGAACACATCATTAAAATTAATTCCATTATTTTGCAATTAAATTTTCATATAAATTAATGCAAGTATTACCTAAAGAAGCTTCATCTCAAGTATCTTCTTATGCACTATTATAAGTCGATCATATAAACTACTATATTGAAGTCATCTAATAAAATTACAAACACAAAAATACAATGTTACACAGAGAATGCACCCTATTTATGAAAACAAGTGAATACAATAACAAATGTATGTGGAAAACAATCATTTGATATGTACCTACATGGAACAACTTATTTTGTATTAATGAATTAATTATTAAACCCACTCTATTTATGAAAACAAGTGAATACAATAACAAATGAATGTGGAAAACAATCATTTGATATGTACCTACATGGAACAACTTATTTTGTATTAATGAATTAATTATTAAACCATGATATATGTAAAATTCATACCAATTATCTTAAGAGGCAATGATTAATCACAATCTCTTATACATCTTCCTTAATCTAAGTTACATCATCATCAACGTTGTCACCTCAACACTTGGCAAATTTTGTGAATCTATATCACAATACTTATTGTCCTTAACATCGATTCCCAAGAGATCATACAGATCTCCAAGTCTTGTTTTAGTAACATGTCAATCATGTCCAATGAGATCTTCTACATAAAAAAAAAAAACTTGTTGTGCTTGAGATGCTAGGGTGCACAGTTCTTCTCCCATATATCTGAACTTGATGCTGATATATGTGAATCTAAATTTGTCTTGTTTAATCCCATGATCATGTGAACTAAGTATATTGTATCATTCACATTTGAATAACACATACTCTAATGTCTCATTATAGCTAACCTCTATAATGTCCATGACTAATTGATAATATGCAACTTCACAAATCACAGGTTCTTAACTCTTATGCCCGAAAAACTAGAAGCATGTACATTAACAAGTACACCATTGTTTTGGTATGTCATATTTTTATCATTGTTTCTTATATGAAATCTAAACCCAATAATTGTAAAGCCTTTATATTTGAATGCAAATTTTCCTAGAAATTGAGACAACCTAACAATGCCTCCTAGTATATGCCAACTTTGATTGTCATGTATTTGGCAAAGCTGTCACATTGAAGATATAACTATTAGATGTAATAGACTTAATTCAATAAAACAAGGTAACATACTTATAAAATACAGAAACATGCATGATTTTGAAATAAATCTGGAAATGTTCCTTTGTGAACATGTTCAATGTTATGAGGGCTTCTAGAGCATTGACATTGAACCAATCTCTAGCAATGCCTATACAGATGCATATAAGTTAATATGCTAATAAAACACACATCTATTGAATCAGTTAACATATGCATGTGTAATTCATACATTTGCACAAGATATAGCAGCACTATCATATGATTGAATAGTATATAATTGTGCACTTGTTGATGGATTAAGGAGTTAAGAATAATAAACATTGATGCGCCTAATGGACAACCTGCTCTAATGACATTGGATTTATCATCAAAATCTACGACATTTTCATTGTTTCTTTCTGGCCTATTGAAACATGTCTCTGTATCTCAAAAATAAAATGTCTGTTTTTTTATTCCATTTCCATAGTAGCATCAAATAAATGTTTGCTTTTTACATCTATGAGTCGTTGAAAGCTAACGACGATGTCCCATATAACACATTTTTCTGCTTTGCTTCTGTGTGCAACCATGTACATCTATGTAACAAATTGGACAAGCTAGTTTGCCTTTTGTATAGTATCATATCTTGGAAATTCATTTATAGTCTTCATCAAAGTAACACAGAGTTGAAATTATTCCCTTTTGTGAACATTAAATGTATATGTCCATCATTCCATAATTTCAATAATTCATCTACAAGTGGTTGAGACATGCATTTATTTTGTGTGTGTTATGGGCAATTGCTCTAGATGTCACTAATGATGAATGGACATAAGGTTGCTTCATACATACTCAAGGTGACAGATTGTATGTGACCAAAAAATAGGTTAGATACTATAAGTTGAGCTCAATGTTCCACAGGGATTGAAACCATCGCTTGCTAAACCCAGTCAAATATTTCGAGGGCCTGCTGCAAATGAAAAGTGAATTTCATCAAAGCTCTTCCATGCAACACCATTTGCTAGGTGTCTCAACACTTTTTGAGTTTCATCATGCTATGTCATCTATCGTACAACATCAAACATTATGAAAAATCTCGTCAATCACAGTGTAATTGGAAAGTAATGCAAGTCGTCCTAGGTGACTTTTTGCCTTTTCTAGATGCCTTATTGTCAACTTGATGTTCGACTTCTTTCCATTGCAGTCCATCACATCTATCACATGTATCTTTTGAGGTAGACTCATTCCTACATAACATGTAGTTATTTGGAGACATCAATTTTCTTGTAATCAAAACCCAAATCTATAAAGTCCTTTTAGGTTCATAAACAATATTTGGTAACTGCACTCCTACAAAGAAAGCTTTGAGCAATAGTTCAAATAACATAATGAATCTTGTTGTTCCACCCACTTAGAATCTTTATAAGAAACAAGTGGACTAGGAAAGCTAATTTTTGCAGATCTTTTGCATCCTACATAAAGCTCCTCTTTTGCATTTCTAATCAATCTTTCATACAAGTTGTCGTCTTGTCCATCTTCATTAGCACAATTGTTAGGCCTGTTTGAAGCTGGTACATTTTCATGCATGTTAAAGACATCTTCAACCCCTTCATGCATGTCTTCAGCTTCAGCATCAGCTGGTTGGTTATCTGCAATCGTAGGTGGCAAAATTGATTCCCCATGAAAATGCCAGCAAACATGTCTCCATGAATCCATAGCATACAATATTATCAACTGCATCTTTGACAGTTTAAGACCTAAAATTATTGCATTTCATGCAAAGACATCTCATCCTTCCATTGACTATGATATTATTTATTGCATTTCATACAAAAACATCTCATTCTTTCATTGACTATGGTATTATTGGTAATTAAAAGTCAATAAAATTGTGGAGCCCATTCAAATGTTCTACAAGATCTCTTCTCTTTGTGATCCAACCTTGACCTCCCATATTCTACTCTTCAACGTAAATACAAAAATCTAAGAATGTGTTAAATACCTATGAGGTCAATTCTATGAATAGATATTGAAAACAATATATATATATATATATATATATATATATATATATATATATATATATATATATATATATATATATATATATATATATATATATGTATATATATATATAAAATCCATCCTTCGTTACTCCAAACCCAGCTAAGCAAAATCGCTCAACTGGTGTGGGGCATTCATTTTTTTATTAAAAAAATGAAAACAAGACGCTCAAAGCAGAGCATTGAGTGCCGTGGGAGGGGGAGGCATAAAAATAAAAATAAATGATGGGGAGCTGGCGAAGGGTATTGGCAGGGTGGTGGGAGGTTGCCACCTGACGGAGGTGACAACCTCCCCATCTAATGACCTCCCATTTTTTTCATTCATTTAGGATGCGTTTGATGCACAGGGAAGAATTTAACGTGGAAAATTTACCATGGTAAATTTTTTTGGAAAAAAAAAACAGGATGAAATTTAACCCTCTTCCGATTTGAGGTCATGTTTGATGCACAAGAAGAATTTAACCTGGTAATTTTAACCCTGTTTGATACACAATGAAGAATTTAACCTGGTAAATTTAACCATGTTTGATGCACATGATAAAAAATTTAGGAGACTTTTTTTAGAAATGAAATAAGTTGTATGACAACATTGTGGCCTTTCAAGAAGAACCCAACTCAACAATAAATAAAAAACATCCAAGTGAACTAACATCCAACTTAACATGGTGATGACTTAAATAACACGTTCTGGATATTATTCACAATGTTGTTTGTAACCTGAAAATCGTTGCATATTGGAAACCAACGGCAAATGAGATCAAGTCTAACTATGTAAGGCGTAAGAATGAGTTTTGAAGTCACATAAGCAGATGCCATCAAAGTCGTTGCATATTGGAAAAATACATAAACAGATGCCATCAATGTTGTTTGCATCCCTTTCATACAAGCAATCGATCCAGCCCCATTTGTATATGAAGAAAAATACATTAAATAAACTGTAATGGAAATCCAGCCTATAAACAAAAGGCTTCACCATGGTGTCAATTTGTGATGCAATTGGTAACAAGTAGTCAACTTGACAATGATTAACTAATATTCATCCAACACTGCAACCTGTATGAAAGTTTAAAAACATTCACCACAACTTGTTGTCCCATCCAGTACATAAGTTTAACGACTACAGATCCCACAAATAAAACCGTCACAGACTGCAACCTGTATGAAAGTTTAAAACATTCACCAAATATTGGTGTCCCATCCAGTACATAAGTTTAACGAGTACAGATCCAACAAAGAAAACAAGTAGTAACAAAACAAGCAATCAAGAAAAGTGGAATGCGAGTCCGTCCATTCGTCTTCATCACTTCTTTCTCTTCCTTTGCGTTGACATCGACAATGTCCAATGGCCTACATAATTGCACACTGTATTTGTTGTGGAGATATTCATTCATGTGATATTGAGCTACTTCAAAGGTATGAAATGATCTGAAGAGGGCACCCTTGTATCGATACACTAATGGTTGGCACTGCTCCCAACTGTTGTATATTCCTCGTGACGTACCTTCGAAGACGACATAGTACTTTTGGTGAGGCATCATCTTCGTTCTCCTGTTGAAAACAAAACAAATGTTAAACAACCACATGCAACAATGGTAAAGATAGATAAAATAAACTTACTATTCAATTGATAATCTGCAAACATTTGATTTGTTATAGTTGTTCTCAAGGGATTGTTGCTTCCCCGCTGGAGTGTTTGACTTTCAATTTCCGGTTCGCTTACGACAAAATTATCAATTGAAGGTGCGTCCTCATCACCAAATTGTTCAGCATTTGGATTGTGGTCAATTATGAAGTTGTGCAATACACATGTAGCAAGAACAATTTGAGCTTGTTTTTTGAATGGATACTGCACTTGCATTTTCAATATTGGAAAACGTGCTTTCAACATGCCAAAAGCTCTTTCTACTGTATTTCAGAGTGATGAATGCCTATGGTTGAATAATTCTTGTGGAGTTCTAGGTCTGCGTGCCCCCTGGGTGTCAAATTCTGACATATGATAACGATGTCCTCGATAAGGTGTTAGGAAACCAACAATGTTTGGATAACCCCCATCAGTAAGATAGTATTTGCCTATAATTGAACACACATTATGTAAACATTTGCACCTTTTTTTAAAAAGTAATGGATTGGTTGGTTGAAGTACGTACCTTTGGGGACCACAAATGGATCCACTGGATGATCAAGTGCATTGTATAATACCCTTGAGTCTGTCGCACTTCTTTCCCATCCTGCCAAAACGTAGTGGAATCGACTGTCGAATCCAACTACAGCCATGACATTTTGCGAAATAAATCCTTTTCTATTATGAAATCTTGATTGCTCTGATGCTGCGACCCATGCAGGTACATGAGTGCCATCAATTGCTCCTAAACAATCCTAGATCCATATGTGCAAGTTAGTCATGTTGTATGTTGGATGTTGTACGCATTTTGTTTACTTTACAATTATGAAAATACCTGGAAATATGGAAAGAATCGCTTCGATCTCTGAATTTTAGTTGGCATGTCATCGTTGGGCCGCTGGACAAAATCCTTACCCATTATACATATTGCTCGTAGTACGCAACTGACATACTTACTTATTGTTTGTCCAGAATGTTGAAAAGTATTCTGTGTGGCACGATTCCGTTCATTGTGTCCAATTGTCAACAAAAAAAATAGCTACTTGTTCTTCTATGCTAATGTCACGAGCATCCTCCAATAATTTTCTACTTCTTAGAGTGTTACATAATGTCTGATATGTGTGTTGATCCATACGGAGTAAGTTGGTACAATTTCTAGGATGACCGTGAATCGCCAAAGACCTCGGCGAACTCGTCAAAGTATCTCCATAACTAGGGACCTATGTACTTTTTTCTGTTCGGGTATTTATGAAAAATATCATGTGTTCAAATGAACATGTAGTAAAGACATGTTAGAGATAACCTAATAGTAATATCTCTATAATGTACCTCAATATAGTCATTCCATACTTGTGGGTCGACTTCAATACACTTGTTGATTGGGTCATACCCAAACCCGCTTGTATTCAAAATTTCTTTCATGACTGTCAAGTTTGGTTTTGAGTACTTCAATTTGTTTTTTATTTTCTCTTTACTGAATTCTGGACCGAATTTGTCTATCATGCCTTTTTCAATTACTGTATACGCTTTGGACTTCAATCCTCCACCAGATTTCATACCAGGGATGCGGGATTGCTCCACAAGAAGTTGGACTAAATAGTCCATTTGCACTTCAGTCCACGTAAGATTCTCCCTCGATGGACCGCTGTCTTCCATGGTAATAATAACTTGGACAATATTTCTTGACAACTAGATATTTGAGTTTGAAGAATCTTGCATAACATGGACCAAGGAAAGACACAAATGAATGATCAACAAAAAAAATGGAGGAGCCGTAAAACACATATCATATATGAAGACAATGGAACGAAGGTGATGAACACTCATAACAACATCAACATCCAAAATGGAGAATTAACTAAAATAACATCCAGCACAGTGATGAACACTCATATAATACAAACCACTAACCCGCAGGAATTCCAAAATTCATGAATCTCATTGACAACATCACTGTAATCACCTTACAATACAAAAGGAGAAACGAAGATTGTTCAGTGCACCCAGAGAAAGAGAAAGAAGGCACTTTTTCTCTTTTACAAGTCTACACAAGTGGATAAGATGTGAAACGATACACTCTTTTTCCATGTATCTGATTTCTGATATACAAGCAAAAAAGATGTTAACAATGAGCAGCAAATGATTGATTGTTACAAAGAGTCAAATATAATCTTAGAAAAAGGAGAGCCACAAAGCTGATGCAGCCATATCCACAAGCGGAAAAAGGAAAACCACATCCACGAAAGAGGCAATTACCATAGAACCTATTCATCTACTACGAAGTGAAGTAGCACCCTAAGAACAGTGAGCAAATCAGATTAATGAGGTCTTTTGGAAGGGAAGTTGTTTCAACACTTCTGCATCAAAGACTTCAAAACAAGGGGGCAGTCAGCTGGTATATCCGGCCGGAGACCAGCCTTCTATGCTCTGCTAAAATCGCAACAAAGGGGATTTGAGAAATACCAGAAGTTGAGAAAACGAGGGCAATAGCAACAGCGACGGCGGATCGGAGGAGCGGCGACCGTGGCATTGGCGAATGCTGCCCTGTCTTCCCTGCCGGTCAGATGCCAGAAATGAATATATTAGGGAAACAAAGAAAGGGAGAAAAGGAGGGCATCGGAGAGCAAGAGAGAAAGGGAGAAAGAGAGAAAGGGAGATGCCATAGAACCTGTGAGCGACGGTGATTAGGGCACTGATTTGGGAGAAGACGAGGGCATCAGAGTGCAAGAGAGAAAGGGGGAAAGATCACCGGCAGAGCAGCGGAGCGGCGACGGTGAGTGCGGCGATGGCGACGGTGGGAGCGGCCTCTTGTGCGACAGTGAGAAGGCGACGGGGTCGAGCGAGGAGGAGCTGCGGGTGGAGGGAGGAAATGAGGGGGAAGGGTGTCGAGCGCGGGGGGAGAGGGCGTCGAGCGAGTGAAATTCCACCGGCTCGAAAGTCCGAGCTCGGAGCTTGGACTTTCAAGCGGGTGGAATTCCACCCGCTCCCATTTTGCGTTAAACGGGGTCAATTTCACCCTGTTTGATGCAATTTTAGTCGAGCGGGTGAAATTTCACCTGCCCGTACCATTTTTTCGGAAAAAAAGAACTTCAACCGGGCAATCAAATGCCCCCTTATGAAAAAAAGCGAGAGGAAGGGTGGCCATCGCCTCCCCCGGGTAGCGACCTACCACAACCCTGCCATCGCAGTCATGACCATCAGTGACGGCAGGGTGGCGGGAGGTCACTGCCCAGGGGATGTGACGTTTGCTGCCGCTCAACACTCAGGGCGTCGAGGAGCACTTTTTTTTTTTAGTTTTTAAAGTAAAAAACACAGGCTGTCTTTCTTGGCTGGTAGTTGCATCGTAATAGATGCTCTCTCTCTCTCTCTCTCTCTCTCTCTATATATATATATATATATATATATATATATATATATATATATATAAACACACAAATGTTGGTTACATAAATAACTAACTAATGATTTAAGCATATTCTTAATGATCTGCCACACACACACACACACACACACACACACATATATATATATACACCACGTTTGATGGAAACACAATGTAGGAACTCTAAGGAACTCTAAATCTATGAAACTCAATTGGTTTCCGAAACACTGAAAGAAACAATAGTAAGAAAGGTAGAGCATAAAAGAATAGATTGATCATTGACAAATCTAAATTCTTACCAAAAACTTGTTGCACCTAGAGATTAAAAAAAAGGATAGTACATAGACCTTTAACAAGCTGATATTCCCTAATGCACAATTCTTGTTTGCTGCTTTTTCAATGTATACACATTTATCATTATGAGGCACATATAAGACCCGTAGAATCATCTGAACAATGATTGTTCAATGGAAACCTATCTCCCTTGAGTGCTCCTGACCATGATGGAGAGACTTCTATATATACTGAAAAAAAAGGTGAAAAGGAGTTCCTCAATGGAGAACATCGGTCTTCATGTCTTGCTATGACTGTGATAGGAAAGTGGCCAAATGTCTACCCAAATTAATTTGAAGCATTGTGGTCATGCAAGGCTGCTAAAAGAAAGTGCTCTATGGAAGTAGGCCTGGGCATTGGGTGGGGCTGGGCCAGGCCCGGCCCGACCCTTTTATGAAATGCCGACAACAATTAAATTTCGGGTCGGGCTGGCCAGCTACTCGGCGTGACTATTAATGGGCCGGGCTGGACCGGGTACTGGGTCTACTCAACCACGTCCAAGGCCCGGCCCATTTTTTTCTCTTCCTATAGAGGGATACCTGTGGGGAGCTCAACAATGTTCTTTTCTTCGGGTTCTCAGGGTAAGTTGCTCGTAGAAGTTGAAAGAGGCAATGGTATCAAGGGTTCACACCAACAGGCGTAGCAACAAGTTTTTTGGCATCATCATCATCAGCAGCAGCACAACCACCAACAACAGAAGGCAGCAACCACCAACAACAGAAGGCAGCAGCAAGAATGCTTTCAACACAGTTTGTGAAGATTAAGGGCTCCAAAATTCCAAATTCAAGAGAAGCAGTGTCAACGGTGAAGACGATGTTGCTACATCCACTATCCTCCTGATAGCTTGCGCTATGTTCAGATTCTGCAATTTTTTTGGTGTTGTTCCTTCCACAGTGAGCAATTCGTTTTCTTGCTGACAAATTTCAAACCAAACACCCCTTTGTCAAGTTGCTCTTCTTCTTCGATTTCAAGATCCCAAACATCTATGGCAAAGCAATGAAAACAGAGGTTGGTACCAAAAACTGAAACGATTGGGTCCCTAGCTTCAGTGTTCCACCAGATGAAGAAATGTTGTAGTGATGGTGGTGATGGCAGACCGGTGGTGCAGCGACGACGTGTTGGGCATTGGCGTGCTAAAGTCAAGGGAAACCCTTACGTGTTATCTGTTTTAAAAGCGGTGACAGTGGTAGTGCCGGTGCAGCAACAGTGGCGATGGCAGACCGGGGATGCGGCGACCATGACGGCTCAATGGTGTCTCGAAGCTTCGGCCTTCACTCTTGTTTTAATTTCCTAGATGTTCACCTAACGGGCCCCAACGGGCCAGGTCTTATAACCAGGCCCAGCCTGTTACAATGTTGGGCCGGGCCGAGCCGAGCGCAACGGGCGAAAACCCGATATTGTGATTCCTATACCCAGAGTCGGGCCCCTACTAGGCCAGGTATCGGGTACCCGCCGGTGACCCGGCCCGGTGCCCAGGCCTATATGAAAGAAGGGTAAGCAACCAAAAAACTGAACATTTGGATTATGTGCATCTTTCCTTTTTTGTGATTGTAGAATTTTCTCTTATAACTGTTTTTCAGGTCTTTGAAGGACTGTCGAATGAAATAAGTGCCTTTAAGAACATAAAGAGATCTGGAGTTACTTGGTAAGTATTTTTCAAATAGCAAACTCATTTTGGTGACTGCTTTATATATATGTAGCTGCAAACTACTGTGCTTGAAACAACAAAAGGACATATGTCCTTTAAATATCATTAGGGCACCTTAGCATCATGGTAATAAAAAAATGCTAAACTTGATCATTTTCTATAATGGAGGGCAGAAAAGAAGCAATAAAGGTTCGACCAAAAGAATAAGTGGTGGATTTGGGAAGAGGGTCAAGATTTGAAAAACAATGAGTTAAAGAAGATAATGAAGATCTTTGGGCACTATTTTTTGGATACAATCTCCAATCTGGGACCTAACCTGGTTAGAATTTGATTCACCCAGGATAGTTTTTTTTTAATGGATATAAGAAAACGTGGAGAAAAGGAGCAACCAAAGAGATTGTTATCTTTTAGAATTTGATTCAACCATTTTATATATTTCAGTCATGCTTAATTAAGCCATAGTTGTTCTTAACCTAGTGTGTTTGTGGCAATTATATATATAAAACTAGAAGAATAATCTTATTTGCAAGTGGATAGCAAAAAAAAAAATCTACTCAAGTAGTCAAAGTACACAAGTAAGAGAAATCTTGGAGTAAATCATGCACATTATATTCATGATGCAGTGAGAGTCAAACTGCAACAGTTATTGGTATAATGGGGATAAATACCATTCAAAAATATGTTAAGATTAACAAAATGAACTTCTTTAATGCATTTTTATTTTGTAAAAAGCTCCTTCTTCTCTCTCTCTCTCTAAATAACAAGCTACATTGTGACTCGGCAGCTTTTCCAAAAAAAGCAGAAGAAACTGAGACGATGATCACAATCAAACAATGATAAAAGTATAAAGTATGAAGATCCATATTAAATTCAATTGGTGAACACAAAATTTAATTGTAGAAATTGTACATTCCTATAATATTAATTCAAACACCCATGAATTTTTTGTTCGTAGAAATTGCCATGAAAAATGTTATATAATGTGCCTGCTATTTCAAAAAATTTGTTATATTTTCAAAAGCTTTGTCAAGATAATAATGTTAAATTTGAGCTTTATCTTACCTTATTGTGTGAAAGACTTAGCTACAAAGACATTTTTTCTAGAAGGCCCAAATGAAGAACTTCTACTGTTTCAACTTCACAAAAGGAACTATTCATGTTCAGTATTGTTTGTGAGAAAGTAACTTCGAGACATTGGCACAATAGGCTTGATCATGGAACAACAACAACAATGAATAAGGTTGTGGACAATTTTGGTTTACCTTATGTTAATTTCCTTAATAGTGTTTGTGAGTCCTCTCTTAAAGGAAAAGGCATGCATACTCTACCTTTTCAGATATTTGGGGTTTTTTATCTGTAAAAGGGTTTATCATTATTATGTGGTGCTTATTAATGCTTATTTGTGTTTTGCATGGATTTATTTCCACAAATATAAATATGATGTAATTGATGCATTTACCATTTTCAAACATCATGCCAAAAGTATTTTAGCTTGCAAGATTAAATTTTTTTATTCTGACTACAGAGGTGATTTTAAACATTAGCTAAAATTCTCTTGAAAAACATGGAATTGGCTGTCTCATGCCCTCACACTCCTCAACAGAATGGAACTGCACAAGTGGTTTATCCATGAATGCTCATGTTGGAATTTCTCATGAGTTTTGGTGTTATGCTTTCAGTAACACTATATATCTCATCGACTAAATACCTTTCAATGGACTTGATTACTAGATTTTGAAAAATTTCTGGTGTTTGTGCCTTTCCTTGCCATACATATTATAGACAAAGTAAGCTTGACATCAAGTTAGAAAAATGTCCTTTTTTTTCTACATGCTCCTAATCATCATGGATAAGTTTGTCTCATTTTGAAGACTAGTTTTCAATATATATCCAGGAATGTCATATTTGATGAGAGTAATTTTCCTTTTAAGTACTTGCCTACTCCACAAAGTTCTTGTTTTCCAAACAAATTATACCTCATTTCAGGATCCTTTGATCATTACTACTCATGAAAGTGATAAAATCAAATTCAAATACCATTCCCCATTCTCATTGATATGATGATAGTGGCACTAGGTTTAAAGAAAGTGATGTTTATAACAATATCATGCCGTGGCAACAATTATGCCTTTAAGACAAATTCCACTCCAGGTCAAACTCACCATATGATATGACTAGATCTTAAGATGATACTCAAAGACCCATGGTGCTTTTGATGGCTAAACATCATGTGTTATAACTTCTCATCACCTACCTTCATTAGAATTCATAGACCATTATATTAAGGTCAAGGAGGATCCAAATCAAATTACTATTATGCAAGATGAAACCAATGCACCTGATTGTAACAAAACATTGTTCGATGACATAAGGCACCACCTACTGTTGGTTGTAAGTGGATGTAAGCGAAAAGCTCATGGTTCACTTGAAAGATACAAAACATGTTTGGTTGTAAAAAGAATTCAGTCAACAAGAATGACTTGACTATTTTGAAACTTTCGATCCAGCTTTCAAACCATCTACACTAAGGCTTGCACTTTTCATTGCACTCAAGTGACATTAGTTAATCAAGCAGCTTGCTATACATAATATTTATGGCATGGACATTTATCTAAGGATGTTGTATGGAGCAACCACCTAGTTTTGAGCATCCTGTTCCAAAAAAATCATGTTTGCAAACTTTACAAGGCTTTATATGGGTAAAACAAATCCCTAGAGCCTGGTATTCTTTAATAAGCAATTTGTAGTTTTTCTAGAGCTATTGTAGACACACTATTCTTTATTTTCTTAAAAGAAAAAAATTATAATTTATGTACTGGTTTATGTGGATGACGTAATCACAATAATTTCTCTAACTACATAAATAGTCTCATCCAAAATCTTGGGGAAAAAATCCTCTCAAAGATCTTGCAAATTTGCATTATTTTCATAGAATTGAAGTTCTTGGGTAAAGAAAGTCCATGGAGCTTACTTAGAAAAAAATATTCTTGAACTTCTCCTAAAGAGAGGCATGAACAATGTAAAACCTATTTCCACACTAATGGCTTGTTCTCCATTCTTAAGAAATGATGGAACTTATTTCAATGATTGAACATTACGTAGAAGTGTTTTTCAAGCTTTACAATATGTCACTTTGATCAGTTTATTTGGTGTACATAGAGTTTGTCAATACATGCAAGATCCAACTTATGGGCATTGGATTGCAGTGAGATGAATTCTTCAATATTTAAAGGGTATAATTGATCAAAGATTAATATTTGTCATGAAATTGATGAAGTTATCAATGCCTTTTATCATGCTCATTAGGCTTAGTGTCCAAGTGACAACTGTTTTCAATTGGTGGTTATTTTGTATTATACGAATCCAATCTTATCTCATGGAGTTGAAAGAAATAGAAAACTATATCAAGGTCTAGCACAAAAGCTGAGTATAGATCCTGAACTAATGTTGCAGCTGAATTCACTTGGATAACATTGGTATAAAAAGTAATTGAAGGTCTAACTTTATGGCATGATAATATTGGTTTTATGCAACTCGAACCTCATCCTCTACACCATGGTATGATTAAATACATTGAAACTGATGTGCACTTTATTCGTGATAAAATTTCAAAGGAAGAAATGAAGGCCAACTACATCTCTAATGAAAACCAAATTGCAGATGTATTAACAAAGCCTCTTTCTGCTACTAGGAATAAAATTTTTATAGCCAAACTCAATGTAAAAAGAGTACATTGAGCTTGAAGGAGACTGTCAGAGTTAGGAGTTACAAACAGAGATGTGTTAAAGAAGAAGATTCAGTTAAAAGTAGAAAATAAAAAAATGGGTGAGATATAAATATGAAATGTTCTACACTTGATGTTAAGTATAAAGACAGTCTTCCATGTGCAATTAATTTGTAAATGGTAGAAAATAACTGACCCTACATATTTGTCCATTGTAATTGACCACACCAACATTAAGAACGTAAATAATATTTATGAAAGGCAACAGTTCTCAATGTGGTGTTGACAAAACTTCAAAGTGAAGAGTGGATTGCGGATGTAGCTTGAGAATCAATTGAAGTACATTGAACGTTCTCTTGTGATTGTGTATTTGTTAATCATTAATTTCTCCATTATTATTTTGACTTGGCATTGACACAATTTTCCCCTAGCTTATGAAATGAAAATTGTGCCCAATCTTATAGATCAGTTTTGTGTGGTTATCGCTCATATAGCACATAATGTCCAAATTATTAGTGACATATGTAGGCTCACAAACATATTCCAACAATCTTACACTTTGGCCCAATATATCATTGCACAATCATATATTATTGGGCAGCCTTATGAGTTCAAAACTGTTATTTTATAAAGTACCAGTTCCATTAAACTTGTCCACACTTATTAATATAGAATCAAAGCAACATTTGCTATTGTAACGTTATTCATTTTGGCAGGTTGGGCTGGATCGGGTCTAGACCTGGACCCGAGCTCCACGCGTGAAGAGGAAGCCCGACGCGGGTTCCCCTTCTCGTCTTCCTCTCTGTCTCCCTCTTTGTTGCCCTCTCATGCCGCAAGTGAGCATCCGACATAGAGAAGAAGAAGGCAGAGGATAGTGCAGCGGCAACAGAGGTGAAGGGCGGCAGCGGCGGTGCAGAAGTGAGCATCATCAGTCTCTCCCTGTCTCTTCTTTCTTCTTTCTTATCCTCCTCCCTCTCTCGCTGTTTTCTATCCCAATTCTTTTCTATCGAATCCCTCTCTCACACCCGCAAGCTCTTACGCCCTCTCTCCTGCACTCTTTCCCTCCTTCACTACACACTCATTTGTCTGCTTGCCTCTCTCTCTGCATTCTCTCCGACCAACTCTCTCCCGCACTGTCTCCCCTCTGTCTGAACTCTCTGTGTCCATCTCCCCTCTCTGTCTGCACACTCTCCCTTTTGTGCTCTTCCTTCACTCTCATCATCTCTCTATTCACACCCTCCCTCTCTCTTGTGCACGTCTCTTCTCCCTCGCTTGAACCCGCTATTTCCCTCTCTCTTCGTTGTCCATTACCATCTCCCCCTTTCCGTGTGCCATCTCTCTCTCACTCACATCTCTCGTGCTCTCTCTCTTGTCTTCAGCCTCCCCCAACCGAAGACCCCTCTCTTAAACTTCCTTTTACTTGTTCTCACCTTTTTGTGGCTGTTGGATTGGAATTGCAGCTTGGGGACACGTCTTTCCCCTCATACCAGTGAATTGAAGGAGTTTGGTGGTGACGATATTGTATAATTTTAGCCGTTTGAGGATCAATTGAGCATTGAGGTGGCTGTCAGGAACATTGCAGTAGTTTGGACTCTAAGAGTGGGGTGAGCGAGGCCTAATCGGGCCTACATTGTCTAATATTTTCTGTTAGGGCAAATATAATTATTAATTGAGTATGCTAGACTTAAGATTTGATGATTTATAATGCATGTTAGCAACTTTGCTATTTTGAGGAAGGTCGAGGACTATTTTGGAAGGATGAGGAATCCATGTCTATAATTATCTTTCTAGCATGATGGGTTAATATTCGAAACGATTAGGAAGCATGGTAGAGATTTGATGTGCTCGAGTAGGTGTAGGACCATTGTCGTGAACATGTGGCGCATGCTATTGTCGATATGCGTATTGCATTTTTGGTTGGGAAAGAGTGTGTTTGTTGGGAAGACGCCTCAACTAAGAAAGCAAGTGAGAAACGTATTAGTGATTGGTTGAATCACAAGCTCGAAGCTTAAATTATTTGGTCACAATGTCAAAGAGTTGGGAAGAGACCTATTGGAGGGCTTTGTGGGCCGATACTACCTGTCGGCACCCTCTTGAGGTGATGACTTACGCCTCAATGATTCCATTTCAAATATGTATAGATTGTAAAGCAAAGCAAGTAAAAATCTTTTCGCTTGACTTTGTTTGCAGGTACACCAAGCACGTTGAGTATACCTTGAGCGACAAGATTCGAAGCTTGAGGTGTATTGAGTATTTGGCGACACGCAGCAGGTATGGCAGCATTCCAGGCAAATCTCTACTTGGGGCCAACTTTTGAAAGCATGCTTTTCAGGATCATTGGATCCTATGATTATGTTGTGATTGAATGAATGTGTTTGAATGATGATGTGATTGGTTTTGTTTTTAACTTACTATACAATTTCATGTGCATGATAGCAATGATAATTGTTTAGGACAGATGAGGTAGGGTATCAAGTCGAGTATCTCATCTACTCCAATTGTGCATTAGAAACATCCTAGAATGATAATTGCATAGGACTGCTACGAGCTAATCACAGATTGATACTACTATCCATGGTTCGACTAAGTTTTGAAAGATGTGATTGATGTGAATGTTGTAATATGTTTCGTATGCATTGCGGTGGGTATGATGCAAATGAATGAATTTGAAGGGTAGTTGTACTCATAAATTATGATGGCTAGCTAAGAATATTGACCATATGTGTAGCCCTCATGTGAAGACATTTAAAGGTATGGGTGTACTCGTGAAGTGAACTAACCTCATGAGTTAGTCAGTCATTTTGTGAATGTACTTTCATATGTTAAGTAAGAAAGAATAATAGATGTGAGACCAGTGGGTTGTGGCAATGTGTTTGGGAAATGTCCCGCCTTCGCCGTTGGCCTCACCTGCTCGGAGTGCAGGCGGTGCGAGACCCCAAGATATCATTGTGTGATGTGGATGGAGCATTGGGCTCCCACCTTCCCAACCTGGGTGTCCTAGGGAAGGTTGAGTAACTTTCCTTGGAATTCACACATTCATGGACGAGTGTTCTACCACTCTAGTGTGAACAGATCCGTATCGTTTCGAGCCACCACGGGTGCCTGTGTTTGAACCCACTAGAACTATCAATTCACTAACTAATGTAAATGAAATGATTGTAAATGAAAAAAATGTGAATGAAGTGTATGTGCATGAAGTGAATGTGATTATTAAAGATGTTAATTATAGTCATTGAGCGGTTTTTACATGTCGTGGCCTATGTGATGGGCTTTCATGACAAGTCATGTGACAGCATGCTCTATCATGACATGATAATGATTTGTTTTTCTAATTATTATATCCCAGATTTGATCTCCTACCTTAGAGGGTTAGGGATTTATCTGGTTTGTTGCCATACTTTGAAGGCTAAGCCTTCTGTTGTTTATTTTTTCAGGTTTTGGTAGACCCGAACAACAGGTTGATCAGATGGCTCAACTCACATCCTACTGGAGAGATTTTGGGTCTATTGGAATGCCGATGCATCATGTTTTGGTCTCATTGATGCCTTGTTTTTGTTAGGCATCAATGTTGTGGTTTTGAGGCATTTTTATCATATGTGTTATTGAGAAATATGAAGTGAATTTTGTATGAACTGGATTTATTATAGAGTAGAAAGTTTGTCCCATTGTCTTTGACTTGCATAGCTCCTTTCCTTTTGAATCGTTGTGTCATCACACCTCAACATTTTATGTTTTAACAAAAAAAGAGTTATTTGAGGGTCAAAGTGTTGGGGTGCGATAGCTATATTTAATTTAAATAAAGCCATCCACAATCACATTGTCAAATAATTAATGTCAAATGAGGAAATGATGTATAACATAAGAATAGATTCAACATGACCATAACATGTATATTTGCAACTGGTTTTCATTACTTATTTTGGGAGATCAAAGCATGTAACCATAGAGTAGAAACAAAACCTAAACTGTATTTGTGAAACCTTAATATGTGTGTCCATTATAAAGCACATTTAAAATACAAAGTCTCAATAAACTAGCACATTTTCACTTGACAAAATAAAATACCTATATGAATGACATACCTTGGGTGCTAAACTCTTAGTGAGTCGATCTGCAATAATGGCGTTTGCCCCAACATGTTGTATGTACACCTGACCATCCTATATCATTTATTGCTATGAACTTAATGGCAATATATTTTAACTTTAATGAACTTATATTGTATTATGAGTTATTAAAACTAAACAATTTGATGGTCATTCAATGTTTTTTAGAATGTGTAGTCCTATGATAATTTTTTTGCAGGCATATTCCATGGTTGGGTGCCTCATAACATGTTATGAATTGTACAACTATAGTCAAATTAGATACAAGTGTTTGCTTAACACTCCTATATGATATAGCTCCTTTTGCCAATAGGTACACATAACATGACATGGATCTAAGACTATGTTGACTTAGCTAACTCAAAGTCTGAATTGGGGCATTGGTTAAGTCTGAATTTGTTTTCCTTATTAGTTGTGCTATCTCTTAGTTTATAACCCTTTATGCTATATTTTAAAGTACCTTGTTAATATAACTCTTTTGTGTCAATGCAAGAGTCCTTGTGAATGATCTCCATTTACTAGAGATCCATAATGTAAAAGAAGTGTCTGCATGATATTTAATTTCAAATTTATGCAAGAAATCTCTTGCTTCATGAATTGTCTACATTATTATTGTCTATTATATATCATAGATAGTCCAAAATTAAGAAAATATATTTATTTATTCGATTTATAACACAGATGAATTTTCTTTAATTTGAAATCTAGTTCCTTTGCATTTCGTAAGACTGATTTTTTGCTCCATTTATATTTTTCATTGATATCACAGTTGAGAAATTTTATGTTCACATTCATTTAATGTAGCTACAAATTAAAATGAGCCATAGTGCTATTAAATAGAGTTTTGATGAGACTAGAGAGAATTAGAGGCACATTTACCGCACACATTAGCCTCAAAACCAAATTAGGGCACAAGTTAATGAAACTTGTGATGCTATTGAGGGGATACTTGCTCTGAAGCATAGGTGAGTTTCTTTAGTTTGCTGACTATTTCCTTTGTATTTCCTAAGATATTTGGTTTTTACTGTTCCATATGTATTGTTTCATTAATATCACTATTGAGAAACTTTTTGTTAACTTCCATCTAACTTAATTTGAGTTAAAAGGAACCTCTAGTTCCAAAATAATTTTTAAAGACTCTTTTGATGGAACTAGACAGAAAATCTCTAAATAATCAAAGCTTTTTTTAAAAAATGTTTTGCGTCATTAGATTAATATTACATAGTGAATTCGTCTTAGTCTTAAAAATTTGTTTGCAAGTAATGGTTTCATACCTCCAGGTATATTCACATGACATTGTTGTTCATCTAACTTTATTGATGACATCTATCCAATTATAAGAGTTGGAGCTGTATATTATTTGCTTGAAGTTGACTAGATAATCTTCCATTAAACCTATATTTCCCTTATGTTCATAGAGAAAGAAAATACAATCATTTAGAATTACAGTTCTCTTCTTTTTAATGGATCTTCTTTATGGTATCTCCACTTGACTCTTTTGACATTGTTAAGTTTTTTGTTCAGTACTTGGAAAAAAGAGATCCACATTATTGTCTTCATCTAGTTCCATTAACTGAACAATGTAAAAAATAATGACCCTAGCATTGCTTTGTCTACAATAACTATAGAAAAAGGATTATGTTTCCTGTTGAAGGTAATGTTCCTCACCTCATCACCCTTGTGAAACTCAACATTCTTAAAGACATAAGCGATTCATCTTATAAAGAAAGGACATTTAATCTGGTCATAAAAATTATAGCACATTGATCTTCCAATAAAATAGTTGCTAACCATTTTGAGTCAAATTTTCTTTTTCTTTGTCATGTATAGCATCACCACAACTAGATAGCCTCAAATATGAAAGTGCTTCATAATAGGCCTCTTGTAAACTAATCATTTGTATGAGGTTCCTAGTATTATTTTAGATGGAACTCGATTTAGAATAAAAGTTCCAATTTTTATGTCTTTCCCTACCTCTCACCAAAAGGGATTCTAAAAAGGAGTAATCGTTTGTCCTATTCTTTACTATATTTTTTTTTGTCTCTTGGAAATATGATTCATCAGTTGAAGAACCTAACATGATATATTGAGGGACTATAAGTACCATTTTAGAATATTAATAAATAGTCCTACACATTGTTCACCTAATTCATCAAATGTCTCATAGTATTCACTATCACTATCAAATATGAGGGCTTTAATCCATTTTCTAAGCTAATCTCAAATAAAGCCTTGAATCTATCACAAAAATAATAGTTCATGAATGTAAAAAAATATTGTTAGCCATTCTAGCAACCCATGATAACCATCTAATTGGTGCCTCTAGGCATTTTAGGGCGCAATAATCTCTTTCATATGTGAAAGCCTTTCCATGATTGCTAATCATGCATGCAACCTCCATGTCCATTACTTTCCATATTTGATTGTGATTAGGCAGGGCAATGTTAGACATAGTTTATGAAGTTGTTCTACGTTTTTTGTTTTATAGTTCTACTATGGATATAAAAAATCTTCTTGTTTGGTGAAATCTCAGTCTACACTGTTCCATTTGAATAAATATTCTTTTTGCGTACTTATAGTTTTTGATGAGTTTAACTTCTAAATACATCTGCTCAATTATAGTTTTTTGATGAGTTTAAATTGTAGTTAGATTGATGCAGATTCATTTAGATGATTGTAATCACAGGCATTTATTTATATATATATGATTAAAGTCTATCATTTGCAAAATTGTAGTTCATCCGATGAGTTTAACTTATAATTACATCTATATAGGTTCATTTAAATGATATTCATCACAAGTATGTATTGATACAAATGAGTTTTAGGTTTTTTATTTACAAAATTGTACTTATGAATGAGATTTAGGTCCTTCATTTACACAATTATAGTTCATCCAATAAATTTAACTTGTAATTACATTTACAGAGATTCATTTAAATGATTAAAATCATATGTAATGATGCGAATGGGATCTAAGTCCATCTTATGCATAATTGTAGTTCATTCAATGAGTTTATCGTGTAATTCCATCTGCTAAAGTTCATTTAATTGATTGTAATTACAAGTATGCATTGATAAAAATAGGATTAGGTCATTCATTTACACAATTATAATTCATCCAATGAGTTTAATTTGTAATCACATCTATAAAGATTCATTTAAGTTATCGTAATCACAAGTACGTCATGATATGAATGGGATTTAAGTCTATCATTTTGCACAATTTTAGCTCATCCAATGAGTTTAAATTATAATTTCATTCATAAAGATTCATTTAAATTATTGTAATCATAAGTACATATTGATCCGAAGGAGATTTAGGTCCTTCCTTTACACAATTGTAGTTTATCCTAAGATCTATTGGCACTTGTTTTCTTAGCAACTGTTTATTTTCATTTAAACACTAATACAAATTTAAAAGCGTGTAAAATAAAGGAAATTGATAATTCCCTTAGATACAAGCCTCTCAATTTTTTAGTTAAACAAGTGACTTAAATGCAAATAACATAGAGAAATTTTTAGTAGCCAACTTAAGTTTTACCACATTGACAAGCAAAGTTTCATGATATGAAGCAACTAAATGGAGCATATAAAATTTATCATTACCAAATATAGAACCAAATACTAATTAAATTGAATCCAAAAACAACTTAAACTAACTATCTTCAAAGGAACAATATTAACCAAGCCAACAGAATAATAGAACCCCATAAAAGATGACACGACAAATATTCTTATTAATTTTAAATAACATCCAATTATTAATAATAACTGAAAATGTACTATATTCTCAACCTTGTTCTTCTTGCTATCTGCTACATAGATAAATCTTTTAGTATCATTTGGATGTTGAAATTTCAACAATCTTGTATTAATACATTTATGTGAGCATTAGTACTCAAATCTATCTACCTAGTGTGCATAGGAATATAAGTTAAATTGACTTTGAAACACACAAAAAAGAGTGGTATACCTTTATTTTCAAGTCAAATTTGGTCCTTTATAAAATCCTTCTTTGTATGGCCCTTGTCCTTACAAAAAAAAAAAAAAAAAACTGATTTTCATCCTTGGGCTTTTTTTTTCCCATGAATAAGGGACACATTGCAACTTCTGTAATTGTTTTCCACAATTTTGTATTTGGATAGTAGGCAAGTGAGCATTTTTACTATTATCTTGCTTCAAGTGAATCTCTTCTTGAGCATCACGAGAAATGAGAGTTCATTTAGAGTTCAACTCTCCTATGGCAGCTGTTTTGATTTTGAGTTGACTTTATTATGCATAAATAGATAATAAAAAACCAAATGCATGAGAAGTCATCAAATAACCTTAACTTTACCCATGCTTTTTTGTTTGAAAGTAATATGAAACATTTCCATAACGTGTGTTCCATTCTTTATACTTTATTGAAGCAAGCTTCTTAAAAGGGGTTCATGTTTCAGCCTTTTGTTTTAGCAAAATGCTTTTTAACTTTCTCTAGAAATATATTGGGACTAGTTTCAATCTTGAAATTTTTTGTCATTGCACACTTCATGAACATTAGAATCATGCAAATTAAACATTCTCATTAAAGTAACTTTCATTAGTTAGAGTAGATGGTTATTTCTCCAAGTCTAGTTCCATGCATCGTAAGCAATGACAACATTTTCTTCAAAGTCATATATTAATCTTTATGACTTGTACTAGGAGAGTTGTCAGACTAAAAATGTTACAAAGTTGACTCCTACTATGGTAGAGTGTTTGAAGAAGTATTTCCTCATAAACATAGTGGGGTACATATTCCTTGCTGAGGTTGAGGGCCACATGAATTTTCCTACTGTTTAGCTTCTTCAAAGACAGGCCAGTATGAATACCAAGTGTTTGTCGATTGCTATGTCAGCCATGGCTTTTCTCTATAGATGTCTATCTAGGTTTGTGACTGGAGATGTACCCATCTTCAAAGGATGCATGGTCACACTACAGTCATGGTTTTTTAGGCACATAACTTCATAGGGTTACATATAAATGAGACTCCTACTTAAATTAGACAAAAGAGAATAATGTTGTTGGATTTGCATTAGGAGGACATTGTATGAGACTTCTCCAACCAACACACCATGAGCCCACACTACAGTATAGTTTAAGGGGAAAAACCTGTTGGGGTCCTCGTCCATTGATGACTATCATCTAGAGTGGTGCTTTCACCAACTTTCTTAAAGACTACTAGACTACTATCCTATGATGACCTTGGGCACTATCTCATAATTTGATTTGAAGTCACCACAGTGAATTAGCAAATACCTGTTCACATGTCATGAATGAGAACCACTTTTGCACTTCTATATATATATCCCAAGGTAGCCCTGGGGTAGGACTATATAGAGTAGTAGAACATTGTCTGTCCCACTTCCCCACATTTAGCAAGGAATGAGTTGTGTCTAGTTGTCCTTACCATTCAGTTGTGTCTAGTTGTCCTTACCATTCATTGTTTCCTCCTTTTTGTCAAACATTAATGTCTCTTTATGCAAAGCACTACTTTGGCAAATGAATTTCTCCAATATATTGATATTTTTCTCTTACTTGCAAACTAGCCCTTCTTCTTTGCTTCAAAAGAGCAACGTGTCTTCCATTCACTATTGGCCTGCATGTCTTGTTTTTCATTCACCAATCTTTCTCATATTTCCCGAACTGTGTCATTTTTCAATTTCTATTTTTATTTGATTCTTAGGTTGCAATTGACACGATGCCAAAGATGTTGCACAAGGTTAGGACCCAATACCAACCGGAATGGGGACAACAATAATGCCAAAAACAATGCCAATGAGAATGGGGAGTTCATGTTACTCCTTACAGACCTCAGAATGAAATAGGAGGGATTAAACCTGACTACATATGACATGCTTTAGAGGATGATGATCTGGTTTCTCACTGAAAACCACTTTGTGCTGCTAAGAGGAAGTCATGAATGGGCAGGCACAGTTTTAATCTAGTACTTCAAGCTAGGAGAATGCAATGCAAGACCAAGGGCAACAATCAACAGAACAACTACTTCAATAAGGAAATTCCTAATATGGGTGGTGGAAATGTAGGGCCAAACAGTGGGAATCCAGAAACTAGCCTCAGGCATGGAGGCAACATTGCAAATTTCAACATGGCGAATGCAGAATCTGGTGCTATGACCACATGAGGTAGTGTTGCAAATCTTGGCATGGCAAATATGGGAGGTGGCGCTATGAACATGGGAGGTAGTATAGTTAATCCCATCACTATGAACATCGGCATCAACATTCCCAACCTTAGGGCTGCCAATAGGAAACACGCACCCTCAACCCTAGTCATGTTAATCTTAGAGATGGCATCCTTCTAGGGAGTGCTCATCAGCCATGGAGCATTATCAATCCTATGAGCAGTTTGAGTATGGGAGGAGGAATTGTGAATCCTGCTAGTTAGCACCATCCTCATAGTAGTATGATGAATCTACGGTTCCCTATGCTCTGGGAAGAGGGAAAACTAATGCAACTGGAAGATTCCTTAAACAATGCTCCCACAACAGGAATGTATGGGCATGTGAGAAATGGAGCTTGGTTTGTTGTTGGACTATCATAGAACCTCCCCATCAATCCTGGCTGCATCGCCTGAGACCCTCTGCGTTGCCCGTGTCTGCTGCTGCCCTCTGCTCCTCCGGCGCCGCCTGATCTCTTGCCTGACGTTGTTGCTTTTACCCAACGGAGTCACCTCCCACGTTCTGCCCGACATCGCCACTTCCGCTGCTGCTATTTGCTGTCACTGGACTGCCTTGGCAATGCTTGCAGAAGCTCCCTGCCGCTAATCGTCATCCCGCTGCCGCTGCCTTCATCTGTCTATCTGCCATCGATGTCCTGTGCTGTTGTTGGTGCCCTTTGTTGATGTCAGTGCCGTTTTTTTGTTGCTGCAGCCTGGTTTGTGATCATGGCAGCGTCTTCCTCTTCGACCATCAGCACTGATCAGACTGAAATGGGGGCTTATAGAACTGAGAATGTTCCGTTTCAGGTTACTACCATCCGTCTTACCAAGGAAAACTATCTTAAGTGGTCTACCGCCTTCACTATGGGTATAGCTGGTCGAGGCCATATTGCCTATGTGAATGGGAGTAAGGTTGAACCTACTGAAAATAGTATGGCTTGGGATACTTGGTTTCTTGAGAACAACCAAGTAAAAATGTGGATTGTTAATTCAGTATCCTCAGACATTCAACCTCTCATTCTTCGTAAGAAAACTGCGAGAGATATGTGGATTATTTTTGAACAGATGTATGGTCAAAAGAAGAGAAAAGTTTGTGTGTATCAACTAATGAAGGACTTGTATGCTCTTCGACAAGGGGATCTCTCAGTCGCTGATTTCTACGCCGCATTAAAATCTAAGTGGGAGAATCTTGACTACCATTCTGATGATATCTGGAGTTGTCCTCATGACCAGATGCATTATATGACCAGGGAGTGGGAGAATAGGATATTCCTTTTATTAGCCAGACTGAACGATGAATTCAAAAATATAAGGAGTCAGATTCTTAACTCTGAAGAATCATTCAGTATTGAAGATGTTTATTCCCGTGTTGAAGCTGAAGAGCAAAGGCGGCTGGACATAAATGGGAGAAAGGGGGATCACATGTCTCACAATGAACAGTCAGCCTTTGTTAGTCGTGCCTCTATGGGAACTGCCCGTTCCTCCCATAAATGTACTCACCGCAAAAAACTAGGTCATGTTACGGAGTTTTGTTGGGACCAGCATCTAGAAAAGAAGAATAGTAGGGGGAGGTCTTCTGGTGGGAAGAAGCCTGTTTCGAATGCAATGAACCCTAGTGACGGTAAATTTTCTATTTCTACGGAACAGATTTGTGAGCTGCGAGCATATTTGAGCCAGATTGATGTTGGTCAGGCAGACATGTCAGATGAGGTGCAGGTCAATCAGGCACTGGCCGTTTCGGGTGAAAAAGGTACTTCTTGCATGGGGGAGTGGATTGTTGATAACGGTGCCACTCATCACATGACTGGCAACCCCAAACTCTTTCATGACTACAAGCTATCCTCGGGAAAGGAACGTGTATCCCTTGCCGATGGTTCCTTTACCTCTGTGGCAAGAAAAGGGAGTCTTTATTTGTTGAACAATTTTTTAGTGCATGGAGCCTTGCATGTTCCTCATCTTCCCTTAAATCTTTTATCTATTAGAAAGATTACCAAGGAACTGAACTGTGAACTTATCTTTTTTGAAAAACGTTGTGTTTTGTAGGAATTGGTGACAAGGAAGAAAATTGGAATTGGTTTGCTGTCTGATGGTTTCTATCAGCTTCCTATACGTGTTGCTAGAGCTCTTATGTCAGTAGTTAGCAGGACAGGGAAGAAGAAGGAAGAGTGTTGTCAGTTATTTTTGTATTGGCATGAACACGTTGGTCATCTCCCTTTTGGGATTTTGAAACAATTGTTCCTTAAATTATGTTCCAGTTTGAACATTTCCATGTTATCTTGTGATGTGTGTCAGTTTGCAAAGCATGTTAGAGCTTCATATCAAATCTTAAATAGTTATGCTAATAAAGCTTTCTCCTTGATTCATTCTGATGTGTGGGGGCCCTCAGATATTCATTCTCGTGGTGGTTTTCAGTATTTTATGACTTTCATAGATGACTATTCAAGGTGTACTTTTGTTTATCTATTGAAAGACTGTAGCGAAGTGCCTCATATTATAGAAACCTTCATCCTCCTAGTGGAAAACCAGTATGGTGGGTCTGTCAAGACATTCTGGTCCGATAATGCTCATGAGTATATGTGTCTCACTGTCGAGGAATTCCTTCGAAAGAGGGGGATTCTTCATGAGACATCATGTAGTTATACACCCCCTCAAAATGGAGTTGCTGAAAGGAAAAACCGTCAGTTACTTAATGTCACCAGAGCTTTATTGTTCCAAATGAATCTTCCAAAATATTATTGGGGAGATGTGGTTATTACTAGTGCCTATTTGATTAATCGCATGCCTAGTCGAGTGCTAAATGGTCGTACACCCTACTCCATGCTTCTAGGGAGTAGCCAACCTTTTCACATTCCTCCTCGTGTCTTTGGATGTGTGTTTCATTCATGACCACAGCCCGAATGTGAAAAAACTTGACCCCAAATCACTTGAGAGAATATTTATTGGGTATTCTCCTACTCAAAATTCACATTGCCAAGGATGTCACATTCTTGGAACATATGTCTTATTTTGGTGAGAATTCTCTTCAGAGGGAGAAGTCAATGTCTAAGGAAGAGTATTCTCCAAGTCAGGAAATTCAGTTTACAGATTTTTTGGATTACAGGCACAAAGAAAATTGATCTGTTGAGGTGCTTGGAAAAGAAGAAGATGGGACGTCTGTTGAGGTGCATGAACAGGAAAGGGAGGGAGAGTGTTCTATGGGGATAGAAAGAGAATGCAATCGTCTATTTGGGCAGGTGTATTCTAGGAGAAGATTTTGTACTGACAAGGTGATTGATGGGGATAAGTCTACTCCGAATCTCAATCCTACTTCTTCCTTGGATGACCCAAGTCATGCTCAGAAGCAGCCTGTTGAGAGAGAAAGTCAGACAGAAAGTGAAAATGAGGATCTTCCCATTGCCATGAGAAAGGGTGTCAGGTCATATCCTCAACACCCTATTGGTAACTTTGTGTCTTATTCTAGATTGAGCACTAACTACAAACGTTTTGTATCCTCCTTGTCTGTGATTCCTATGAATGTTACAGAGGCTCAAAGTGACCCCAAGTGAACTCATGCTATGCAAGAAGAGATGGAAGCCTTAGACAGAAATTGAACATGGGAAGTGGTAGAAATTTCTTGAAGCAACTCATTTGGTTGGGTCAAAATAGGTCTACACCATTAAGTACAAACCAGATGGAAATGTTGAGAGGTACAAAGCACGTCTGGTGGCCAAGGGGAGATCAGTCAGAAATATGGGATCGACTACATAGAGACGTTTGCTCCTATCGCGAAGATGAAGACCGTTAGAGTTATTATTTCTTTAGTGGTGCTGAAGGGTTGGGAGATGTGCCAACTCGATGTTAAAAATGTCTTTTTCAATGGAGATCTCGAAGAGGAAGTGTATATGTGTATGCCCCCAGGTTTTGAGAGACCTGAAAAATGCTGTAAGCTGAAGAAGGCCTTGTATGAGCTCAAACAGTCTCCCTGAGCATGGTTTGAACGTCTCAGACTTGTTATGAAGATATAATCCTAGCAAAGGACTTCTATATGTGAAACAAAGGTCTATTGAAATTGAAGGGTATTTTGATGCAGACTGGGCAGGCTGTGTTGACATGAGAAGATCTACTTAAGGGTACTGTGTCTACTTGGGAGAAAATTTAGTTATTTGGAGAAGCAAGAGACAAGATGTTTGTTCCTGCTCAAGTACAGAGGCTGAATATAGGGTTGTTGCTACTGGAGTATCAGAGTTGTTATGGCTAAAGATCTTGCTGACTGATATTGGGATAGAAACTGAAGGGCCTATGAAGATGTATTGTGATAACAAGTCTGTGATTAACTTGGCTAATAATCCAATGCTTCATGATCGAACAAAGCATGTTGAGATTGACCGTCACTTCATCAAAGAAAGAATTGATGTCAAGGAGTTAACATTGCCATACATGAAGTCTGAAGATCAAACTGCTGATATTCTGACTAAAGCGTTACATGTAACTCCATTTGAGAGAAATGTATCCAAGTTGGGCATGTGTGATATGTATGCCCAACTTGAGGGGGAGTTTTGATGGATCTTGATGTATGGGTCCGGGTCTGGACCCGATCCAGTGAGTCCTGGTTTGGGCATACTTATACCATTGTAAACCATATTTCATGTTAATGAAGTTTTCTAAGAGAGAGAGGGTTTGGCAGCTAGTGGGTACCAGATCTCCTCACCCGTGGTTTTTTTTCCTCTAGTTGAGGGTTTTCCATGTTACATCTGTGTTCGATCTTCGTTTTTTGTACGTCTATTATTTCTACAGTCATTATTCATATCACTATGCACACTAAATGCACATCCTACTTATTTTCTTATCATTATCTTTTACAAGATCAAGATGGTATTCAAGCTTATCTGCAAGCTAGTTGTTAGCACCACGTTCAGACAACAGAGGAATCCCAATGTCTGTGAAGTCAAGAAATAGGAAGAGCTAATTCAACAAGGTGTACACAAGTGTTTCAAAATTCACACCATGGTGCACACAGGTTTTTTAGATTTGTAGTTCAATGCATAGAAGTTTTTCAAGTTTCAATGCTTACAAGTTTCCCAGCCACATACAAGCTTTTCAAATTTTGCACATTAGTGGACATGAGATTTTTCAATTTCTCACCAACATGCATATAATTATTCAAATTCACACGTCAGTGCACAAAAATGTAATCATATACAAGTTTTCCAATTCTGCATGCATGCAAGTTTTTCAACATGAGTGCTTCGACGCATTCAAATTTTCACAAGTTTCTAAAATTTGTGCTTTGGCACAAGATTTCACACTACTTCAATACAACTAAATTTCACAAGTTTTCAAAATTTCATGCTTCGACGCACTATGCTTTGGTGCATACAAGTTTTACAAGCATTGGTATAAGATTGGCAACCAAAGTGAACATTTCCTAGTATAAGTTTTTTGAGCATCAGTGCCTACAAGTGAATGTACCAGCTCGCACAAGTTTTTCAAAATTCTCATGTGCTGGTATAAAATTTTGCGCTTTGGTGCCCCCAAGGGAATGTTCCAGTGCATAAAATTTTCACACTTCGGCACACACAAGTCTATATCTTTTGGTGTAAGATTTTTTGTGTTTCATGCATGCAAGTATACACATTTTGGTATAAGATTTTGTGCTTCTACACCCCCAAGTGAACATGCCTTGATATAAGATTTTCACGCTTCAGTGCACACAAGTGCATATACTAGTCGACATAAGTTTTAAACTTTGGTACTATAGTATAAGATTTTCACACTTTGGCACACCTAAGTGAACGTGCCCTAACATAAGATTTTCATACTTTGGCACACACAAATGAACATACCATTGTGTAAGATTTTTGTGCCCCGGCACATATAAGTACACACACTTCAACACACATTTTTACACCTTCGTACACATTTTCATGTTTCGGCACACACAAGCACTCTAAGTACCAAACAATTTCTATTTCCTTGAAGAGCAAGAAAATTTTAGTCAATGATCTGATAATCGTCAAAAAATGAAAGTTTTGATAAGACTATGTTACAAGCCAAGATGAAAGATCAAAGAAATAGAGGGAATCAAAAGTCTAGGAAATACCACTAGCTTTGATCTCCTAGTAAAACAAGAGCTTATTAAGTATCAATTGAAGGACAGGAGATTGAGTAGACCTGAGCAAAATAGGTAAAATGTAAAAAAAAAAATGGGCATTGATAGATGGGCTCGAGGCAAGTATATTAGTTTCACTGGATTAGTTCTTGAAAGTATCAGGTAAGCATAAAGTTGATTTGCATATATTCTACGAAATTGTACGATCTATGAACATTTGTCAAGTTATGTCTTCTAAAGCCTTCTGAGCTTGAACAAGTAAGTCCAACGAGTGTTATGAAATTGGTACCCTAAGGTCAACTAGTTTGGGAGCTATCAATCCAAAACTCATTACATGGGTTCAGCAGAAAGCCCGATAAACATAAAATTGCACATGACAAAGCTACATGATTATCAAAGCAATGGAGGCTTGTAATATCCTATGGGTTGGTGAGATATTTCCCATATGGGTAAAGTTCAGTTTCAAATATCAAGAACGCAAGAACACAAACAAAGAAGCCAAAATGGCTAAATTGAAGAATCAAAATGAGCAAAATGTCTGCCTAAAAAATCAAGGGCAACCAAGTCCAAGAATTCTCTAATGATAAAAACACAAGTATCTTGTGATTACAAAGGGAATTGGGATAGTGAAAAATCTTGCACTAAGAAACCTTAGGACATAAAGAGCGACTCTTCATTGTCTTATTATTTGGAAATAAAAGAACAATTGCCTTAGATGATCATAACATTGGCTGAATAGTTTTTGACCTTACAGGAACTAAATCATGCAAGTTCTTACAAGATACAAGAGATACAAGCAAAGAAATTTTATTAAATTTTATTTGTCCACAAGTATTTTACAAACACTCACTTTTTGTGAGATTTTTGCACTTTGGCGCAAACAAGCATACAAGCACATGCATTTCATTGTATGAATTTTATAAGCACTTTCACAAGCACTCACATTTTAGGTGACATTTTCATGCTTTGGAAAGAATTTTCAAGCATTTTCATAAGATCGCACCAGTATTCACACTGGGAATTTTCTATTATATATTTTTCAAAATGGAAATTTCTTTAAGAAAGTCTAATTTCAAAAATATCATTATTTTTAGGATGGATGTTTGGTCTTTGCCACTAACCACGGCACCCGGCTCAGTAGCAAAGTAGGGTATTTGTGAGCTCCAAAAATTTTTACATGTTCAAATGACCATTTTACTCTTTACTATTGATTTTTAAATGGATCTTCAAAGACAAAATTTCAAGAACAAATGGCCATTTCTAAGCCAAAAAAATACTTTTTGCACCAGCATTGAACACCCTAAAAATTAGTAATTTTCCCCTACATCCTCGCATCTCGACCTAGAAAGTAGAGATTTTTCACCAAAGTTTTGAGAACTGCCCAATAGTTGGGCAATTAGGTCATTTCTCAACTTTACATGACCCTAAGAGTCACTAGAATAAGCTCACAGTGTTACCCCAGTCTGAAGCCCACTCCCTTATAGTTCAAATCAGCTCGTGAAGCTCAAAATTGTGATCTTCACCTCAATCAAGTTAAAACAAGTTTAAGTTAATGGAAAGAAAGCTTTATTTTCAGTTAATTGTTGCTACTCCTTTAGCTCAGTTTGACTTCAACTCATTTTCGAGGCCATAAGGCTTATTCCTAGTATTTGCTACACTCCATAAATTGTTGTCAAGCTTAATTTTGTAAAATTGGAGTGAATTTCTTTGATTTTCAGCATGTCACCACAAGTAAATAGCTTTTCAAAGCACCCTCAGGTCCTCCAATGAAAATTCTAATAAAAATAGGATTTTATGGCATTCTTTGATTTCCCTTTATAAATGTGTCGTATATGGCTAGGTAAAAATTTGTTCTTTGTTCTTAGAGCTATTTAGGAAATTTTTTTCAACAAGATTGATTTTAACTGGAGCTTATTTAGGAACAAGGCTATAGGCTGGTTCAATGAGATTGGAAAAATTCACCTGGAACTTCATAAATACATAGGGGCAAAATGATAATTTTTTGTTGGATCATATTCTTTTGATTTATGATTTTCTTTGAATCTAGAACCTTATTTCAAGCCCATCCTTTCATTTGGAACACGTTTTAGCCCAAGATCACACACAATGCTATTTTGGTGTATTTCATGCCTATTTTTATAAAACCTAACTTAAGAACCGTATGAGCCTAAGTTAGCATTTCATATAAATTTGATCGACATGATAGTCCTGAGCACAGACTCAGCTTGTCCCAATTCCTCATTAAAAATGAATTTTCCAATGACACTCCGAGTTTGAGCATGCACCTAGACTAGGTTTGAACCCAGTTTTTCAAAATTGAACGTAACTTAGGTCCAGTCCATGTCATGTAGTGAACCCACCTAGCCCAGCTTAAGCCAGGTCCGGGTCGATGCCATTTTCATATCTCCATTTCATATATTAATGTCTTATTTCCATGTCTAGATCTCACATCCAAGTCTTAGATTCCATCTATCTTTATAGATCCATATCCATTATTTCAATTTCAGATCTTGAATATCGAATCATAGTTCAAGTATCAATACCATATCCAGATCCATCATCTAGAATTTTCTTTAGATCTGGATCTGGATTTGAGTCTTAGCATTAAACCTAGATTCATGATCCACATGTGACCTTGCACATTATATCTAAAAAATGTATCGTGATTTTCTCACTCCATGTTTAATGTTAGTTCACATATAAGCATTTTAAACATGAAAAATTCTTTACTCAGCACTATGGTGTTGACAGAATCAAAATCAGCATCTAAATGTAGTTGGAACAAACATTTTTCTTATTTATATCAAGTCTTAGAATAAGGTTTAAAAGTGTGTTTTCTTCTCTTCATATTCTCATGTCGTTCATTCTCCACACTCAATGGCAATCTGAATACTTTATGAAGAATCGAGCAACAGTACTTTTTCATGCACATGTGGTTTTATATGCTATTGAATTGGAAGTTTGGATGAGATCACAGTGAGCAAAACTCTAATTGAAAACTTGTTTTAACCAATAGTTTTCAAGTTTTGAGAGGAAAGAAAGTAAAAAGTTTAGATCTAGATCAAAAATCTCAAGAGAGGTCCCCCCCCTCTCCCTACCATAAATAGAGTTCTCATCTTCTCTTTCAACACACACTTGAGCTATGTCAACAGAAGCCCATAAAGTTGGTAAAATTGCAATTGGGTACTCAATAAAATGTTCAGCTCAAAACAAGTTAAATTTTAGAGTCTTGGTTCCGGCTGCATTAGCACTCAACCTAGACCCAACCAGACTTGGTGTTGGGGCCATGGAGCTGGCTTAACTAGTGTTTTTTCTTTATGCATGTTTAGTTTAATTTTCATTGGCTTTAGCATGTTTAGTTTAGTTTCCTTTTTGCTTTTAGCATGTCTAGCTGAGTTTATTTTTCTTAAATGCTTTGATAATGTTGTAGTTTTATCATGTCTTATTTTCTAGATTATATTTATTTTAATGTTTTTAGGGTAGGCATAGTAGTCAGGTATGCCACTCTCTTCTTTGTCTTTCTTTAAAATGCTTTCTTTTGTTTACATTGTTTTACTTAAAGCATGCATATAGAATATAGTTTTCTTTCATGCTTTCTTTAATCATGCATTGCACCTCTGTTTTAACATGTACTGAACCACCTTGGATCCACATGCATCCCTTGTTTAAAACTCGACTAGGTCAGCACAGTAGCATCCATTGTGCGCATTAGCCTAGGTATGTGAAAACCTGAATCTAGCCTAGTCCTCATACAAAAACCATTTCAAAATCATAGTTTTCCAAAATATATCTAGAAATCAACTTCTTTAAATCATTTTAAAAAACTTAATTTAGACTGGTATTAGAGCCTACTACGTAAGAACCTAGTCTCATAACATAGATTTAGTCAAACTCTTTTAAACACTTGTTCATATGAAATGAAAAGTATACATTATGCATCACATAGTTTAACCAAGACCAAACATATTTACTATAGTAAAACCTAGCCCTAGGTAGGTTTAAACCAAGTGTAGGTAAGATTGATCCCAGTTCAATTGACCAACCTACCCCTAGCCTATTTCGATATTGGAACTTAATTCAAGTTATTCGATTTAAATCATGACATGCACTAGATATTCAAGTTATTCAAGTTATTCGATATAAGATTGATCTTATATTGCTCTAGAGCTTGAAATTAAACCTAATTCTATTACATGGGATTTTAAATCTCAGGCATTGGATTTGAGATCTCAAGTATTGGATTAAGGAACATGGATTATGAATCTTGCATTTTGGATTTTGATTTCAAACTTTGGAAGTTGAATCAGATTTCATGTACAAGTCTCAAATCACAAATCTCATATTATGGATTATAGATTTCAAATTTCATTCCCCAGATTTTGGATTTTTTGTTTTAGATCTTGGATTTTAGATTGAATTTCGAAGCAAATGAGTGTCTGATTATAAAAGATCCAATCATGGATACAAGATCCAAACTTGCTGGATTTCTTACCTTACAGTTTGGATTAAGAGTTTTATTGACAGCATATGAGATCTTGGATTTCTATGACATTGCTTGTTTCAAATTTAGAACAAGAATTTTATAAATCTCTCATATCCTAATCTCAGTTTTTTGTTTTAGATGCAGATTTCCATGCTAGGTCCATATCCTACACCCAAGTTTCAACAAAGTCCACACTATAGGTCTATATGACCAAGTTTTTGCATGCATCAGGACATCAATTTTCATTGATCTATAATAATCTAGACATGGACAGACTTTAGATTAATGTTTTCTTGTTATCAGTCCATTTCTAAGATCTATTTGTATTTTAAAACATGCATGATTTCAAATCTAAGGTATGTTTGCTTTAATAGATTTGGGATGACTCTTAGACTTAGGAATTGAAACATTTATTACCTTGGTAAAGGCACCAAGAATGGTCAGGACCTCATAACAACAAGTCAGGTCTCGTCTCTCAAAATTTTGCAATTTTGCACAAGGGACTGAGGCGTGTACATGTATTTTATTTCATTTATATTGTCTACATGTAAGATCTAAAAAAATTACATGTAAATAGTACTGTAAGAGATCCAAACGTTACAAGTTTTATCACCCAACTAATAAGTCATTTTTTAGATAAAAATTGTTCATTTTTTTGAGGATGTTGAGTTTGGGGAAGAAGATAAAGTAGAAAACATTGCCTTTGAGGATGATCCAGATTCTCCTCATATAAATGTTCTAGGAAATGGTCAAGCCTTTATTCGTAAAATTATTCTATCAACAAATTTGGATGAAGGCCAGGACGATGATATTGTTATTCAAACCACCAAAGAACAAACCCAACAATATCAAAAAAGTCAAGTAGAGGTGCCACTTACGAGGTAGGCTAGAGAAAGGAGAAGTGTTGCTTCAAATGACTATGTTATCTATCTCCAAGAATATCAAAATGGTACAGACTTAATGTAAGATGGTCTAATGAAGTTCCAACAATGCAATACAAAGTTCCAAATCTAAAAAATGGTTAGATGACATGAATGACAAGATAAAGTCTATGATGAATAATGATGTGGAGGACATTGTCTTGTTACCTAAAGGTGTGAAACTCATTAGTTGTAAATGGATACTTAAAACCAAAAGAGATTCATCATATAACATTAAAAGTTATAAAAAACACTGTGTGGCAAAAGATTTCACTAATAAAGAATAAATTAATTATACATAGATATTCTCTCTAGTTTCATTGAAAAACTCTTATATAATTATTATGGCACTAGTGGCCCATTTTGATTTATAACTACAGTACATATGTAAAGATAGTGTCTCAAAGGCAACATTCATGAGACAATATATATGGTGAACTAGAAAATTTTGTTTCAAGAAATGCAAAGGAAATGGTTTGTAAACTTATGAAATTCTTTTATAACATAAAACCATTTTCCTATCAATGGTATCACAAATTTCATTAGGTTGTTCATTTGTCTTTAAGACTAATATGCTTGATGCATGCAAATATTATAAGTTCTGTGCACTGAATTTGTTTTTCTAGTCTTGTATGTCGATAATATATTGGTTGCAAGCAAAGGTTTAGACTTATTGCACAAAACCAAGAGATTTATATTGACAAAATTTGAAATAAATGATCTTGGTATTGTCTCTTTTGTATTAAAGATCTAGTTATTTCTAGATCATTTGATAAGAAATTCATCTATGCCCAAGTTTCTCATTAATGGTAGCACAAATTTCATCAGGTTGTGGTTTCATTTGACTTTGAAACTAATTGTGGTTTCATTTGACTTTGAAACTAATATGGCTGATGAATGTGTGTATTATAAGTTTCTGTGGGGGTAAATTTGTTTTTCTAGTCATGTATGTAGATGACATACTGCTTGCTAGTAACGATGTAAATTTTCTACACATAACCAAGAGATTTCTTTCAATAAAATTTCAAATAAAAGAGATCGATAATGTCTTTTTATATTACGGTTCTAAGTATTTCAAGGCCATTCTTGATATATTCTTAGATTATTATAAAAAAAGTGATATCGATAGGGTACTACAAATATATGTTGTAAAAGAATGTAAACCAAGAGATACCTCTATTGTTGAGGGTGACAAATTCAATAATAGTCAGTGTATCAAGAATGAAGTTGAAACTAAAGGGATAGAAAGGATTCCATATGCAACTTTGGGGAGTCTGGTATATGCTCAAGTCTATACTCGTCCAATCATTATATATATCATTGGAATATTGGGCACGTATCTAAGCAATTCTTGTATGGATCATTGGAGAGTAACCAAAAGGGTAATGCAGTATCTATAAATAACAAAAGATTTCATGCTCATATATAGGAAATCATATTAGTTGGAGATCGTTGGATACTCAGAGTCTGACTTTGATGGGTGTCAAAACATTCATAGATCCACTTGGGTTATATTTGGTGGTTGGAAGGGCTAGATCATAGAAAAGTGTTAAGTAGACACAAGTAGGTACTTCCACCATTGCAGCAGAGTTCATAACGTGTCATGACACATCCAATCATGTATATGACTTCAGAATTTTGTGATAGGGTTGTACATTGCGAAAGACCTTTGAAGTTATTTAGTGACAATAATTCAACAGTTGAATATTATAATAATAGTTGTACTTCATCAAAGTAGTGCATATCAACATTAAGTTTTTGGTTATTAAAGAAAGAATATAAAATTTTGTCACTTGATTATGCAGGTTTAGTGGGAGTTTGTATTTAGATTGCTCTTACGTAATTAACACATATTAAAGTTTTTATATAATACAATTTAAAATTTTCTCATATATTTCTTAATCTTCATAAAGAAATAAAGCATAACTTGTTGGAGAATAGACATATTAAGATCACACTGAATGTAATCATAGGATGTTGACTTTTATTCCATTTGATTCTATAGCAACTTCCCAAATTTATGTTAAAATTTCAAATTTCTAACGGTTGATTTTCTTCTTTTTCCAAATTTATATTTTATTTCCAAATTTCTAAGAGTGCCACTTTGGCTTTTCCTAATTCTTAGATAAATCTTCAATTCCTATGTTTTGGAATATCCATATTTTCCAAATTCATATCTTGACTTTCAAATTTCATAAAGTAAGACTTCAACTTTTTCCATTTCGTTTGTAACATCTTGTCAAATCCTTGGAATTTAAATCAATTTCATTAAATTTTATGTTAGTTTCTCAAGAATATTTTGAATTATATATAAGTTTTTCTAAATTCACTCTAACGTACTTCAAATCTTTGATGTTTTCTAAGTTGTTTCTCAAATTCACTTAAAGAATTTGAAATTTATGTGATATGTTAGCTAATTTTTTTCAAAACGTTTTGAAATCACATCTGAAAAATCTTGGACCCCTTCTTTTTGTCGAAAAAGGAATCATCTATCAAGCCAAGGTTAGTAATAAGTCGATTGCTTTCCTTATTTGGCAAAGTACATTGCTTGCCCCATGAGTAAGATGATTGGCCGTTTGGGCCTACTTTGCTTATTCGCTGGCCGAGGGCCATGAAGTAGGTCCTAGCTGCCCTGGCTGGCCTGCCATAGAAGGACCATGCAGGCCAGCTTGCCAAGGCAGACAAGCTCATGCAGCCTAGCCATGACCTGACATAAGGCGGGCATTCCAGTGGATGAAGCATAATGCTCATCCTCAAATAGTAAATACAAATGCCGCGTATTCGAATGGAACGTTGTTATTCAGGTTATCACAACCTTCATGATTGGAAATTATGTCATGAAGAGATTTAGCCAATGTAGATAATGCAGTTCACCAGGACATAGATCTGGCATGCCTGCAATTTACTTGAATATCACTGACCATGTGATCTATTGACTAAGAGAACATAACTGGTCGCAAATTAATCAGATACAGTATTCGGCTTTAGTGATTTTAGATATTGCCTCGCAATTTACTCATGTCCTAAACATAGACCATGACAACCTATTCTACTATTGTCAGTAATTACGTTATTGCGATGCTTGTGATTTACCAGCGATTACGTACTCATGGTTACTCCAAATCACTTAATTTTTAGACAGATTTTCATATGCATAACCATTGTACCTTGCAATAAATCTTACATCTAACCACGTGATTTACTCATGCACACATAGGGCTTTCAATTTACTTATCGTCATCTATTGTTTTTTGGGTAGCTCCAGACTTCACAAATTGACCAGCACTTACCACATGCATTAACACAACTAAACCTTTCCTTACAGTAATTTGGATCCAATAGAACTTATGTAGACAATGCAATTAGAGCTCCAAATGCAATTTAATCATGCATTTCTGAGTGTTTCTCATTCTATAATATCTAAGAGGCAGCCGCATGGGACATCACAAAGGGTTCCTTTTGCAAGATTTGAAGGCTAAGCAAGGTAGGGCGCAGCTTTGGATTTTGAAAACATACTTCAAAATTGATTTACGGAAAGCATGGGACAAGACCTGTATAAAGGGGAGCCCAGCCTATCGCCTCATTATGAACGTGGGATTGAAAGGGAGAGCTAGACTTGCGAAAATCATCAGTCATGAGGCTTCATATTTGACCAGAACTGACCTTGCCGCAGAATGTGTTTTCTGGAATAAGTTTTGCAAGTTAAGGTATGGCTTCACTGGCTATCCTCATCAATACACGTTTATGCTTGATCGAATATTGGTTTTGTCAAAGCCAATTTGAGAGCATCGTGACTTTCTTTCCTATTTATTCGCACGTATCGGCCTAAAGGACCAGATCAGTCATAGGCTGGGATGGGTCAGCAATATTTGGATTCAAGCCCAACAAGTCCCTGCAGTTTCCTAAGACTAGGCTATATACATCGATTGCATGTCATTATCAGTGTAAGGCTTGGAAATTTTGTAGTTAAAAGCGTCTTAAAAAATTATTTTATTGAACCCAACAGCGAGAACAAGTACATACCAACGTTTGGTTTGCCGTGTACATGTTACACACAAAACCTTGTGAACTGCAGGTTCAGTCAACCAAGACATAGTCTGAACTCAACGGAGGGTGACTAAATTCGAAGTGAACTACAAGCGAGCACAGACTACTAAAGCATATGATTTGAATTATTAATACCACATTAAAATTCATGAAATCTATCGGTTCCAAATGAAGCTAGACGCTAGACTAATCCAAGCGGAGAGTTTTTCTACATCATCCAAATCAGGTCTCCATGCATCAGCCTTGTGGTATAGTAAAATAAGCAATGTGAAATTATCTTAGACTTGCACCTTCTATTACATTTCAATGATTTTAACTTACACAGAAAATGAATTTCCCTCCCCATAATGATACTATTAGCATGAAACAGGAAATCTATGAGAAAATGTTTCCGCAAGTTTCCTAGACAGCATGCTGCTTTCATATAAGTCCATTTCATTCTTTTGATAGTTGCTTGAAGTAGAAAATGACAAATCGTTATTTCAAGTAATCTGAGGAAAGGGATCAGTAAGAAGTCACTATCAAATAACCCCCAAAAAAAAGGAAATCAAGCATGAAGGATCGTATTTTAATAGTTAAATTGCAAGGTGATAGGACCATTGTTGCAGAAAACAGCATGGCCTACTTATGACTTCACATAGAAGCACTTCTAAAATTAGGCACAAAATTCTAAATGTTTATTTTCCCCACAGGAGATTTGTTTAAAGTTGGAAAAAGTCTACTTTTGTTTCCTAGTCCCAAAGAACTAAGAAGACTTCTCTGCTTAGAAAAGGAGAGGCAGGCACACACTGCACACAACAAGCAAAACTGACCATTTTAAATGTGCAAACAGCTAAACTAGCTATAATACAAAAAGTATATATGTAAATATGGACAAATAAGGCTACTTAGACAAATAAGGCTACTAGAAAGCTATACATAACAAATGATACACACACACACAGACACACACACACATATAAAATAACTACATAACAAATGATACACACACACACACACACATATATTGCAATGCCGCCCCTAAATTTATTTGAAAATTTGTCACACCTGGACCCGCTCCCCACACCCATGTGACAAATTTTGACCTTATTTAGCTCACAAATATGGATGTCTCAATGGGGATAACAGAAAGCCATTTATATTGCAATGTCTTTTTTTTTATAACAGTGAGGTTTGCTGCAAACAACTCTAATACATTTTCCAGTTATCGAGTAAGTGGACTGAAGTATTTTCCTGAAAATTTGTTCCAGGATGGGCCCTATTGTCCCTTAGGATCAATTAGAATACCCACCGAATTTTACATTACCAGGACAAGCATTGAAACTACAGCAAGTCAAGACAAGCATACCAGGCCCCACCACATATAATTTAAATGAGAACAACCGACAGAGTGACAGATAATTTCCAACCCAAAAGAAATGGTTCAACCAAATACTGAAATGTTTACCCATTTTTCAACTAGAGGACAAGGTAAATAATTTTCTGAAGTTGTCCTTCATTCTTAGCTTTGCCTGGCGTTCTTCATAAGATGCTGCACAAGAAAAAAAAAAAAAGTAAAATGACAAATGAAAGAAAAGAGGAATTATCTAAAGATTCCAAGCATCAAATTTCCTTGAATTGCCACAGTTGAATATGAGCAGAAAACATAGAAGAAGGAATAGAAAGATGCTGCAATGTTGGGGTGGCAAAAATATAAACAAACCCCCAGCCCTAAACTTTATTGAGTACATATTTTTACACCAATCACTAAACAAGAATGTCTCAACAGGAAAAATTACAAAGTTTGCCATTAATGAAGAACAATGAACATGCCCAAACATATTGTGATGAATTGGGTTAGGCGTGGATCTGGATCTGATCTAGATACATAACCAAGTCTGTTTAACACCCTCCCTCAAGCTGTGCATCGTCCTTGATAACAAACAACTTGGTCTTCAACAACCTATCAATCCTTTTGTGAATAAGCCGACCACTTGATTTTCCATCTTCACATGGTGTATTGGTGTGGTTCTATCTCCCTTAATTGAACCTTCTGTCATACAAAATTCTGATCAATTTCAATATATTTTGTTCGGTTGTGCTGAATGGGATTAAAAGAAATGCTGATTGCACTTTGGATATCACATAGAAGTATAGACTATGCTATGACCTCTTCTATATCACTCAATAGGTGTCTAATTCAAGTAACCTCTCCTGTCCCTACTGCCATCTAAGTCACATGGGTACTTCAGTAAGGTCCACGTACCCGTGTCGCCGTATCCATACCCAAAATGGGTACTTGGACGCACTTGGGTACCTTTATATTCAAACTGACTAATTTTACTTTGATTTAATTTTTTCCACCTTCCTTTTCATTCTATTCTTAGAATTATTGTTCATTAACATATAATGTTTTTATTTGCTAAAATGTTGCTTTCATTTTGATTTTTTTGTGTTATTTTGCATATATACATACATATATCCTGCCGTACCCCATACCCACATTTTTTAAAGTTATCGTGTCCGTACCCATATCTCTGTACCCGTACCCATGTGACTTAGACTGCCATTGATCTGCTTTTGTACTTGCATGTGTGACTGCTTTTTGTTTCCTACTATTCCAGGATACTAGATTATTTCCAATGAAAACACACTAATCATAAACATATTGTCTCTCATATGTATCTCCAACCCAATCCGCATCTGTATAAGGAGCTCATAGCCTTGATTTCACATGTATTTCTCCAATAGACAAACCCGTTGCCTATGGTTCCTTTTAAATAACGTAACATATGCTTCACAGCCTCCATGTGACCCTCTCTTGGAGAATGCATAAATTGAGAAACCTGATTGACAACATAAACGATATCATCTCTAATAAAAGTTAGATACTGTAGCATACTTCAGTATCGTATAGGATCAACACAAAGTTCTCCATCTTCAGAACTCAACATCTGTACAATATGCTCAGGGTATTAACTGGCTTGCAATTTGACATTCCTGCTCTTTCTAGAAGATCTACAGTGTACTTCTGCTACATAAGAGTTAACGTCACTCTTTGTCTGTCAACTTCTATACCCAGAAAATACCTTAAGTGTCCTAAGTCCTTCATCTAGAAGGTATTTATTAAGATATGCTTAACCTTATGCATGTTCTCATCAAAATTTCTAAGAATAATGGTAATAATAGCTGCCTGTTGATAAATGAAAAGACAGTGATCTAGAGATAGATCACTTGCTAAAACCAAAAATTTTTATTTGTGAGAAACTTTTAAACCATGGACGAGATGCTTGCTTTAGTCCATATAAGGACTTTCTTAGTTTGCACACCTAGAGCCTAGGGTCCTTTTCAGCGTATTTAGGGGGTTGTTCCATATAAACTTCTTCCAAATCTCTATGTAAAAAGTCATTTTTGACATCTATCTGACTCAGCTTCCATCCTAAGTCTACTACCAAAGACACAATTACTGGAATGGTACCCATCTTCACCACTACGCTAAAAGTTTCATCATAGTCTTCACCATACCATTGCGTGGAACCATAAGCCACAAGACAAGCCTCATATTTTTCAATACTCCCATCAGATTTATACTTTATTTTACAAACTCATTTACAGCCAACTACATTCTTCCCTTTCGGTCATGGAACACTTCCCAAGTACGACATTCTTGAAGGGCTTCTATATCCTCATTCATTGCCGCAGTGGGATTGAGTAGCCTGACTGAAACAAGTCGGCCCACTCTGCTTTGTGAGTTGAGAAATAAATATATGAAAGTCAAGGGAAAAGGTATCGTAGCTCACCCAATGATTAGGATGTCTCACCCATACTGATTTATAAATAGAATCACTAGTAGTAGCTTCTACATTTGCTTGTTTTGTATCTCCGTGTTTCCTAGTGTAAACTTGTCCAGAAAAGCGTTTCTGATATGATGCTACATTTGTTGGAATGTCGTCCTGATCCGACTGTTGGGTTAATCATGTCTACGGCCAACTCTGAATGCTCCGACTTTCTCCAAATCAAATGCTTAGGCTGCTATGTGTGATCTATGGCTGCCGTCATGCCTGCATCTATTATAATTATGACTAAATTCCCTCATGGTCTTAATCTGATTTGCATGCTTTTAAGAATTTCGGAATCGGCAAGTTCTCCGTCACAATTTCAATAAGTTTTGTACCCCTACAGAAACTGTTTGAAAACACAATTTGTATAACTCAAGGTCTAAAGAACTTCTTGTAAATGTATATTCTTGTCTCCATCACAAACTTTGAGAATAGATTTGAATATACCCTGTTTTCTAATTCTGGCTGCCAGTAGTGAATTTTAAATATGTTCAAATTCAGCCATTAAGGACCATGAGCAGATATGGGTCCGAACCAGATCCAGGTCTGGGTTGTTTGGCCTCAATCTGGAGATCTGACTTGTTTAGATTGAGAACAGGCCAGAGCTGGTCAATGGCCATTTCAGGCCAGATATGAATCCGACTAGCATCATGAGCCTGGTTTCAGCATTTCTGGTAAAATTGTTTTAGATCAGCATAACAGATATCGCAATATTTTCGAAAATATTGTGATATTAACGTCAAAAATCAGAAAAAAGAAAAAAGGGAGAAAATTGCGATATTTGAAAAGATAGCGGAAAAAATATTTATCACACTTTTTTTCGTTATTTTTTTTATTTTTTCACGATTTTTTCATTTTTCTATTTTTTGCATTGATATTATCATGGATTTAAATATAAACTTAAACTAAATTGCTTTCATCATTTTTATTATCATTAAAGCATTCATTTTATCACCTTTATATAGTTTTATTCATGTTGTCCTATTAGTTTCTCATTTATTTCATTCATTGTCACAAAAAACGTGTCTTCTAAAAAAAAAATGCGTATAATACGCCATAAAATAGTCAGCCAAATAAAACGTGAAAAAAAAGCGTCTTTTTTTTAAAAAACACATAAAATAAAAAACGTGAAAAAATGCATATTATATGCGTATTATACACATTTTTTGGTGTCTTTTCATATCTTTTATGATTTTTTATTTTTTCATAATTTTCAGGATTTATTAAATGTTTTAAATTTTTAAAAAATTTGCTAAGATTTTCCCAAGATATTCCCAAGATGTACAACTTTGCCGTATTATACCTGAGAAATTCCTTGCCGTATAATATCTGTACAGGCTATGTCACACGGGTACTCCTCCGTATGGTACCGGTACGACACGGGTATCGATACGGGGTTGGGTACGCCTTTTTTGTGCATTGACCGTACCGGGTACGGTCAACGCACCGGAGGTCATTTTTGACCTTTTTTTGGGTACGGTCAACTTTGACCAAGTCCAAATGTGTCTTTTAACGATTTTTAGATTTTAAAGTTTTAAACGATTATAACGTTAAAAAAAAAAGCTCGAAACCCTTAAAACATGTTTTCGTTTTAAGGGTTTCGTTTCCTCTCATCGTGCGACGACCGACGACGGTGAAGGCGAAAGCAGTTGAATGGCGACGGTAGGAGCAAACAGCGACGGGTTTCGTTTCCTCTCATCGTGCGACGGCCGGCGACAGGCAGGGGCGGCGAGCGGCGACGAAAGGCAAAGACAGTTGAACGGCAACTGATCGGCGACGGTAGGAGGCGAATGGCGATGGCAGGAGGCGAACGGCGGCAGTTATTTTTTTTTTTATCGGTTCTGCCCCTGCCTTCACCTCCGGCGACGACCGTTGGGCGTTGTATTGTTTCTGTTCTTTCACTATTATCTCTTGTTTTCTATTTGCGTAGTTGATTCTCAATGAGTTCATCTTCTTTGCGTAGTTGTTTTCTGTTTTTCGTTGTATGCAGCGTGTTTTGTTTGGCCAACAGATTGCAGCGTGTTTTCTGTTTTTCGTTGGGTTCATCCCAATCTGCTGATGAACCCAAGTCCGATGTCTTTTGAGCATGTCCTTTGATAAATTGAAAAGAACTCCAAGCTTTATCACATCATATTCGTATTTTGGTATGCCTTGTCCAACAATGACCTATTCTTCTTTGGATGCATGCCTTCCCACGTCATATACTGAATCAATTATTCACTTATTCTGCATAGACTGCATATTCATTATTCTGTATTGCATGTTCTATACTGATTGAGAAGAAATCCATTTGATATTGGTGTGAATCGTGTGATATATGTCCAATTACAATGTTATCTGCATGACTGCATCAGATATTGTCTTGTACTAATTAGGAACAAAGCTGATGTATTTTGAATGTTAATTATGAGACTGAGGAGAATGAGAATGTATTTATGAATATGACAATATGTTATTCTGATTGTGTAATTTTTGATATAGATATGTGCAAATATGTTATTTTTCTGCATTTTTTGACATATATATGTGTGTGTGTACGGCCGTACCCCCGTACCCAAGTTTTTTGAAAATGGTCCGTACCTGTACCAGCACCCGTACCCATACCCATACCCATGTGACATAGTGTACAGGGTATACGTGACATTGATTTCATTTATACCTAATTTTTTTATTTTTTTAAATTTTCCAAGTTTTTCCTGAGATTTTCCCAAAAAAACAACTTTGCTGTTAAAAACTCGAGAAAAATCTTGCCGATAAAAACTCAAGACAGCATTTGTGACACTGTTTTAGATATTGTTAAAGATACAAAAAGGGGTTTTCTGAAATATTAGGAAGTTAGGGAAGATCTCTTTAAATGTTTTGTTATTTTTAGTGGACTTCTCTTGTAATTTTCCCTAACCCTAATCTCTTAATAGAGATTAGGGTCACGTAATGAACTTCAACTTTTTGCCGCCTCTCTCTCTCTCTCGCAACATGGTATCAGAGCGGGTGTGGGCGTCGACGGCAGGGTGCGCTTTCCGATGACCTTCTCCCGCGACCATCTTCTCCGGCGACAATCTTTCCGGCGAACAGCCAAGTGAGTTTCTTTTTTTTTCGTCCTCTCTCTTGTCATCGCTACTCCTTATTCCCTCTTATCACCCAATAAGGAGACAGTGAGGGAATAGGGGTTGGGCGTGCCGTGTGAAGGAGGACCTGATCACGCCTATGTGGAAGGCGTGATCAGATCCTCATATTGGTTGTATGAAGCAGACTATTGTGGATGCAGCGTGACGTGTGACGGTGTGGTTTGCGATGATCATAAATACAATTTCGATAAAGTCAGGCTGCATGAGGTGTTGTGGATGCTTTGTGGAGTCTATATGCTGCTTATAAATTCAGTTTTTTGAATATGATCAGAATTTTTCTATAGATCGTGGATACAAATTCAGTAAAGTAAGGCTGCGTGAGGACTGCTGCTGATCCTTAATACAAGTTTTTGTTTGATTTCGTGGATTTCTTTGACACGTGGACCGGAAGTTTTATGAGAACTAGCTGCGGTTATAAGTGGCAGCAGTCTTCAGTCGTTGGGAGTTCATTCTTGTTTTTTGTCATCGGCTGAACCAGATCTGAAGTGACAGTAATTTCCTAGCCCTCTTTCTTTAAACGTTTGCGTCAATCTGGTCTTCTTTATTTACTATGGCTGAAAACAGTAAATCTGAAGGGTCCACATGGCTGGGAATTCATTCTCTTATGGAACTACGATGAAACTTAATGGCTCAAATTATGAAATATGGTCTAGGGTATTCATAATGTCGGTGGCTGGTCATAGGAAGAAATATATTCTTGAGGAGGATGAACCTATTGAGAAAAAATGAATATTTGCTGCGTGGGATGAAGATAATTATATTGTTATGTCTTGGATTATGAATAGTGAGGAGTCTCATATAGCCCCAACTATTGCATATTATACCAAGGCCAAGGATATGTGGTCTTTCTTGAAAAAGACATACTCGCATGCCACTAATGTAATCAAAATCCTACAACTAGAAGAGGAGTTATGCAACATTCGACAAGGGGATCAGGACCTATCTCAATATTTTGCTACTTTGACTGCTGCATATGAACGGTTAAAGGCTCTTTGTCCACCTTGCCAGCATTGTTATGCATTACACGTTGAGACTTGTATGGTGGCGAAGTTTTTATCTGGCCTATCTTTAGAATACTCTGTGGCAAAGTCTCAAATTCTAACAGGCAGTGAACTTCCAGATTTAGCAGACACGTATAATAGGCTGAGTCGTTTTGCAGCCACTCTTCCTCAGACTACGCATGACACACCAGTCTCTGCACTTGTGATATCAGGAGGACGGGGCCCTAGTTCTTTTGGAGGCACTAGGGAACGTGGTACAGGCCGTGGTGCTGGACGTGGCAGATTTCAGTGCTCTTATTGTGGCAAAATTGGTCATCTAGAGGATCGTTGTTGGGACAAACATCCTCATCTCAGGTCTAATGTTTCCTCTGAACGTGGTGGAGGTAGAATCACCACAAGCAGAGGTCCTTCTTCATCCCAAGCAACTCATTCAAAGGCAACAATATCTATGGTTGAGTCTTCTACTGATCCTTCTATATCTATGTCATATTCTCTTAACCTAAGTAAGGATGAATATGATCGTGTTCTTGCTCAGAGGTCTGCCTCTACATCTACCAATGCTGCTGCTGTAGATTCAGCATTCTCTGTTGGTGATCCTACTGCTGATCCAGGTATGACATGGATGATAGACTCGGGCGCTTCTAGACATTGTTGTAATCAACCACAAAATTTTTCATCATTTGTCAGATTTTCTACACCACAGCATGTTAAGCTGGCTGATGGCAAGTTGTCCCCTGTTTTGGGTAGCGGTGATATTTACCTTCCACATTTAGGCACTATTACACATGTGCTATATGTTCCTCAGTTTCCTGTTAATTTGATATTTGTGAAGCAGAGCGTGAGGGCCTTTATTTTTTGTCAATTCCAGTTGATGTTGCTGCATCTTCAATCCCTTCCAAGCCTTCTCCCTTCCAATGGCATCTCAGACTGGGTCATCCTTCAGTACCAAAACTTCGTCGCATGTTTCCAGATATTCCTGCATCAGAGTCCTTCTTATGTGATGTCTGTCAGCTGGGCAAGCATACACGGAGCAGCTTTCCTTCGAGTCAGAGTCCTTTTGATCTCATTCATGTGGATGTATGGGTCCTAGTCAGGTTCCTTTTCGGTCATGTTTTCGATATTATCTTGTTCTAGTTGATGATTTTACTAGAGTCAGTTGGGTCTTCTTGTTAAGGGAAAGATCTGAAGTCATATGTATTCTTCAAAAATTTATCAAGGAAAGAAAAACTCAGTTTGGACTCATTGTCCAAAATATTCGCACTGATAATGCTCTTGAATTCAAGTCTTCCATTCTACTTCAGTTTTATGCCGACCATGGAATTCGACCTCAATATACTTGTCCACATACGTCCCAACAGAATGGTGTAGCCGAACGCAAACATCGGCAACTCCTAAACGTAACTCGTACCCTCATGTTACATTCTCACATGCCTGCCTATTTTTGGGGTGATGCTATTCTTACTGCGTGTTACCTCATTAATAGACCATATTCCAATTCAAATTCTATATCCAGGGCGTTCATTATTTCATTTACCTCCCAAAGTTTTTGGATGCACTTGCTTTGCACATATCCTAGGCCCGAACAAAAGCAAACTTGCTGCCCAAGCCATCAAATGTATCTTTATTGGCTATTCAGTCAATCAAAAGGGATACAAATGCTTTGATCCCTTGACCAAGAAAGACATTATCAGTGCAGATGTTACCTTCTTTGAGTCTCGTCCTTATTTCCCTCCGTCAAGTCCCTCTTCATTTGAGATGCATGCACCTATACCACTTCCTATTCCACCAGTGTCACTTGAGTCATTTCCATCATCTCAACCTAAGTCACATGAACGTTTTCTTGAGCCTCCGTTGGTTTACACTCGTCGCCTAGGTCCCTCTCTCAACCGTCCACCAGCATCGTCTCAAGAGGTAAGCTCTACTGATAAGACTGACTCAGGTTTAAGTGATGACTATTCTGCAGCAGATCTCCCTATTGCTATTTGCAAGGGCAAGCAACAGTGTACCTTACATCCTATATCTAATTCTGTCTCTACTGCTCATCTGAGTACACGCTTAGTACAGTTTGATCAAGTTCTATCTAGTCATGTTATCCCGTCCTCGCACCATCACGCCCTGTTAGATCCACATTGGCGACAAGCTATGCAGGAGGAAATGGATGCTCTTCTTTCTCGGGAGACTTGGGATTTGGTAGACCCCCCACCACGCTGTGATGTGGTTGGCTCACGATGGGTATTCACCATCAAGTATCATTCTGATGGGTCAGTTGAAAGGTTCAAGGCCCGTCTTGTCGCAAAAGGGTATACTCAGACTTATGGTGTTGACTTCTTTGAGACCTTTTCGCCTGTGGCTCGGTTGGGCACTATTCGCTTGATTATCTCTCTTGCTGTCCAACGAGAGTGGCCTCTTTTTCAATTGGATGTAAAAAATTCCTTTCTGTATGGAGACCTTTCTGAAATCGTTTATATGCAGCAACTACCTGGTTTTGAGCGACAAGGGGAGTGTTCCAAGGTATGCAAGTTAAAGAAGGCTATTTATGGACTCAAACAGAGTCCCCGTGCATGGTTCCAAAAGCTTACTGAAGTGTTATCTAAGTGTGGATTTCGCGGATCCCAGCTTGATCACTCATTGTTTATCAAGCGAGGCTCAGCAGGACTTGTGATATTGATTGTCTACGTGGATGATATTGTTCTTACAGGGGAAAATGATCAAGAGATAGCTCAAACAAAGGAGTTTTTACAGCAACACTTTGTTACGAAAGACCTTGGACAACTTCGTTATTTTCTTGGTATTGAGGTGACTCATAGTAATAAAGGAGTTGTAGTGTCTCAAAGGAAATATGTTCTTGATCTTCTACAGGAAACGGGACTATTGGGGGCTAAACCTGCCACACTTCCCATGAATCCTCGCATTCATATACATGATGATGACTCAGAGCCGTTTGACTCTAGATCTTACAGATCTCTGATAGGGAAACTGTTATATTTGACTGTCACTCGTCCCGAAAAGTTCACTGGGATGCAGCTCTAATGATTGTAAGATACTTGAAATCAGCCCCGGGAAAGGGGCTATGGTTCAAGAAAGGAGAAAGTGTTGACATCGAGGCGTATAGTGATGCTGATTATGTTGGATCTGTAGATGACAAGAAGACTACTACCGGTTTTTGTGTCTTTGTGGGCAGTAATCTTATTTCCTGAAGGAGCAAGAAGCAGAATGTTGTGGCTCGTTCTAGTGCTGAGTCGGAATATAGGGCTATGGCTCAAACTGCGGCTGAAATGTCATGGGTTAGATCACTACTTGTAGAGTTGGGTGTCTTAGTGAATCTCCCAATGAAGATGTATTGTGACAACAAGGCAGCTACATATATCGCTAACAATCCTGTCCTGAGAGGACTAAACACATTGAAGTGGATTGCCACTATATTCGGGACTTAGTTCAAGGAGGAATTGTTAGCACTATTCATGTCTCCTCAGAAGATCAGGCAGCAGATATTCTCACTAAAGCTCTTCCCATAGGCGATTTCCTGAGATGTTGTAACAAGCTGAGCATGATTGATATATATGCTCCAGCTTGAGGGGGAGTGTTAAAGATACAAAAAGGGGTTTTTTGAAATATTAGGAAGTTAGGGAGGATCTCTTTAAATGTTTTGTTATTTTTAGTGGACTTCTCTTGTAATTTTCCCTAACCCTAATCTCTTAATAGAGATTAGGGTCACGTAATGAACTTCAACTTTTTGCCGCCTCTCTCTCTCTCTCGCAACAGATATCAAAATCTTGATTTGTTTTCTAAAAAGTTTGCATCTGCCGCAACAATTTTATATCTATCCTCTTTTGGAACTTGTTGAGCTGATTTGACAAGGTAGAACAGGCAAGATTTTCACCTTGTGGAACTTAACATCAGCCTTGGTTTGATTTAAGTCAGAGCAAGAACCTGTTTAGACCTGGTTTAAACCCAAACCAAAACTGGGTGATTTCAGGTTCAGACTAGAACTGAACTGAAGCAGGGGCATGGATATGAATTCAGAGATAACAAAGCATTTGCCAAACAAAATGAAGAAAAATGGAGTTGTTTTACGGTTTTACCAACCCCAACCTGTGTCCTGTTTAATTTTAAAGTCTGCCAGAGCTGGGTATATTTTAAATGGAATTATACTAAGCAAGTTATGATCTGATGTATCTTGTCATTTTTTCTGACTTTGGTTTCTTGTAAATTAAAAGCTAGTCTGATCAGGCTATATCAGGATTCAATTGGTTTACTTTGTGTGTATTGAGGAGTCTCACACCACTAACCAAATGGTTAGCACTTAGTAGTAAAGCAACTTTTGACCTATGTAACACCGACACCCCAGTTTGGGGGGAGTACCCATATCGACACGAGTCGACACAGGTACTGGTATTGGGTACCGTGGACATGGCCCAGACACGGCAGTGACCATGTTGGGTGCAGTCAATGCACCCAAGGCCATGTCCATCATTTTTTTGAACCCGGTCAAAATTGACCAAGTCCAATTTTGTTTTACACTGGGTTTTTTTGTTTTAATCCTATCATGTATATATGTGACTGTTGTTGTCCTTATATTTTCATTGAATTCCTGATAGTATAAGTCTACAACAAGGTGCTGCAGTCATCATCCTATGATTCTATTTGATACAATGTGCATTAGTTTCTTCTTCATAATTTACACTTTACAGGTTATGGATCATGATTGTATTACTTAGATTGTTTAAAATCTTACTTTTTTGTGTATATATATTATATATATATGCTGGTTGTCCCCATATATATATATATATATATATATATATATATATATATATATATATATATATATATATATTCTCGATTGAATCTCCATGTTTCCTAGATGTTCTAACTAGCAATGGCAAGCACTAAAATATAGATGTGCTTGCAATATATCATATCAATGAGTGGCATGCTACATGTAAATAAGCATTCTCCGATGATACGGATATATAAATAAAATCTGGGAATATGATGTGTAAGAGTGGATGTGCCTTTGAAAATATAATTGTTGGTAACGCTAGTTTGTTATGCACATGCACATACAATTGGGTATGACATGAATCAGAGCTGGTTAGATTGAAGCAGGAAATAATGCACGTAAATGTAAGTCTCAAGGATGAGATATTATCTCCAGTACAAGGCATTGCGGGTTAATCATGCATTGCAAAAGAATAAAATATAGTGAAAGGTTTAACAATCACCTCATTTAAATACATAGCATAACCATTGTAACATGCAAATGCCATATCATGCAAACTGGAGATGATCATATTTGTTATACTTCTTGTTTGGAAGTATGCATATTGCTATGTTACTTGTACAAGTAAGTCATGTCTCATCCTAGACTTGGCTAAAATAGGTCAAGGGTGTACTCATGGTACAAGAACTTCACAGTTCTCACCGTGTGCAGGGAAATTTCAGGTAATGATGTTCAACGGAGACAAGATAAGGAAACATGACTGCATGCCAAGACAGCAGACTTGAAACTTGGTATTGGCCTGATGAATGTCCTTCTTCTAGATATGGATTTTGGATGTTTCAAATTTAAACGTCATTGTGGCAAGAGATCTAAACTCTGGTTCATTTGAATAAAGTAAATGATTGTTTTGTTTTTCAACAACTCTCGCAAACCTGTATCTAATGCTCTTTCACTATGCGTGTAAAGAAGAAGATTAATTTATCAAAACATTTTAGGGTTATTACAACTGAAGGGAAAAAAAAAAGCAATAAAATGAATAAAAAACATAAGGAACAAAAGACAATAAATATAATGCATGATCCATCCTCCAGGCAAGCATGAGAAGAAGTCAGAAATATCCATCTATTTGATGGTCTGGTGACAATTCTGCATAGGATGTCCATCTATATGGTTTTCTAGTAAGAACCTTTGAAACTAAAAGGCATAAAAGTGGCTTACGCTCAGTAGGTCGTGATTTAAGGGGTATATGTGTTCCTAAATTTCTTTTTGCAGGTATGCCGCTTACATCTGAAAGGGAATGCCAACAGTTAGCTTGCTCTTATGATAAAAAGGATCCTGAATCAGGAATATTTATGCATCAATAAATATTAGGAACATATTTACTCACCAGGGATGGACAAAGTCGTTAGTGCTTCTTGAAATATTGCAGCTTGTAGAAGATGCGCCAGAAACATATCCCTTAATTGCTCAACCAATGCTTGTCTTGCACCTGAAAAAGAGGCTCCTCTTAGCAGAGAGTGATAGAAGGTGGAAACTATAGGACAAATTTCCAAAAGACACTGTACAAAGTTGTTCTTTACAAGCAAATAGGAACTATCCAGCCAGCCAATATCAATTTATGCCAAGTTAATGTATGCATCTTTAAGCCTAAGATTCAGCTAGTTTCAAAATTAATTCTTCTTTCTTTCTCCTTCTTCAGCCACCAGCTACAATGGGCTTAATTAAATTTCGATCCCTCAAGCCGGCATTAATGACACTTTGTTTTTCCTCACCACTTGTCTTTGTATGCATATGTGTGTGAGAGAGAGAGAGAGAGAGAGAGAGAGAGAGAGAGTCTAACATTCTATGTATTGACTATAACATCAAGAAAAATAATATAAATCTTGACAATAATGTCAAAAGAATAGAACACAAAATGCATCAATCACCTGCATGCTGTTCTGAGTTTTCCACTTTTTTCATTGTTGTTATTTGTTTTTCGTTAAGTTATTTTATCTTTTTTTTCTTCTTTATTTCGTTAAGTTATTTAATCTTTTTTTTCTTCTTTATTTCATTAAGTTGTTATAATGTTATTCATTAACCCATTTCAGTATTTCTGTTCTGTCCAAGCCATGCTTTTTCTGTTGAGGAATGCAGTTCTTAGTTATATATCAGTTATTAGTTAATTCCACATAACTTTTTTGCTTTACAGTTTCACTTTTTAATTTACCAAACGCTGGTTTTGGTTTTTGTTTTACAATTATCAATCTATCATCGCTTGCTGCTTATCTAGCAGCCGTGCAATACACTGTCTGCTCATGTAGGAAACTAGGTAGACTGGAAAAGGATAAGATGATGTATGGCCGCATCTTGAGTATTTGACATACTTTTAAAGTTTTATGAATATTTACATATTAAAACGTATTATCTATAGAATCCGCACCCGCACTGAAATTTTTTTGGGATTTGCCGCATCCCACACCTACAACTGCACCCCGCACTCAAGTGATAGATAAAAATTGATCACAAACATAATGAATATTCATGATTCATTATTCATAACCCATAATATTTTGACAGCACATTAAAAAATAAAACAAACAAGTTCATAAAATAAATGGAAACATATGATAAACTTTACAAAACAATAGAAATATACTTAAAACTTGAAATTGACATATTGTATACTTTTTGTAGAAGAAGAAACACAAAATCTTGCTTTTTAACTCACACTGTGTGTGTGTGTGTGTGTCCTTACCCCAAGCATTTTAAGAGCATACATGTCTGCATCCACACTCATGTGACATAGGAGATGATAAAGCTAATGGAGAAAATGACAATAGTTGGTCAACCAGTTTGTCATGATGTAGTAAAATATTCATGTTATAAACTACTAAAACAGAAGCTAAATCTCAATCTAAGAGCAACATACTTCTTGAACAAACAAAATTGAGGTCTTCAAAATCACAACATTGAAGAACTAATGGGAGCTCAGATGCCATCGCATATTGTGGTTTCCTGGGAGTCTCACGAATGTCAAGTAATGCATCAATCACCTGCATCAAGTGGAAACACCCATATCCCTTTCTGTAAGATGCCTTCAGAAAACAGCAAACACAGATATTGATGATATCAGCTCAACATAAAATAATATGATGTGACAGGCTTTCTAAATAGCTTCCTACAATAAAATAACAAAAGCAAGTAGAAGAGAAGGAAAAATAAAAAAACCTAACGTTCTCTCTTAGTTTTTCTTTCTCCCTCCAAATCCAAACTCTCCTCCTCTAACTTAACCAAGTGAGTATCTGTAACGCTCCAATGTCATACACAACTAAACACAAAAAGGAAATAGATGCAAAGTTTTTCATTTTTTGTGTATAGCAAAAGCAGAACAATCACACACCTATGTAGTTGCCGTAGGCCCGATCTGTCTATTGCCTACGGATAACTTGCCTATGCAATTAGCATACAACATGATCTGTCCTAGTAGTTAATGTTGCTAATGAAAAACACCTATTAATAAAAAAAAATTACTCTATATATGTCGGAAAGCGACGACTCTCAACTCTCAAGTCTTAGTCACAAACAACAAAGTTGTACAAGTATGTGCAAACAAAAGTACATAGGGAAAAAGCATATGACATTCTCGCATTTTTTTCCTAGCAATCTTCCATCCTATGTCACACGGACACGGCAAAATAGCCCATGTATCCGTGTCGACACGTGGACACGGGGATATGGGTGCGGACACGGCTAGGACACGACAAAAAATAAAAGTCATTAATTTAATGTTTTTTTTTCATTTTATCAATTTTTTATGATGCATCCAATTATTTCCATGAACAATCCTTTCAGATATTCAGTACTTTTGTGATAAAACACATTTTCTAACAAGATTGTAAGAGTGAACTATTAATTTAATGTGTTTTTTTTATCTTATCATTTTTTATAATATTTAATGTAGCTGTGTCCGGGTATCCAAAAAATTTGAAAATTGCCGTATCTGCACCCGTATCCCCGTATCCGCACCTGTATCGCATCCGCACCCGTGTGACATAGCTTCCATCCCTTCTGCCGCCCAATCATCAAGCATCATCTGTCACATAGTAAGAACCTAATGAAGGCAGGTAGTCATTGCATCAGCACAATCACTGAGTACAATGAAAATCATAACAACATTTCTAATATATCACTCGAATGTAAATTTTATGTATTGTATTGTATTGATTGTTAAAATAATACTTAGTGAGTACCATTACTGGAAGCAAGCTCACTCGAGCATTGGTGAGTTGTAATTCAAAAGGTTCACTAAGTTTTGGTTTACCAACATCTTCAGCATTCCAATGAATCATGCACAATTTGTGTTGCACGAAAACCAATCATATCGGTGACAAAAAGAAAGCAGATAAATGAACAAATAAATAAATAAACAGACAATTTAGAATCTCATGAATTTTTATGATGCATACACACACACCCGCCTAAGTAAAATCACATGATGCCACCCAACTTATGGTCCCAAACACTGAGTCACCGGGAATATTGACATAGTTTGAGGTAACCACTACTGTGACTCACATTTCATTGAGCTCAACTGCGTTACTGCAGTAACTGCATCACACACACGTTGCCTTCCGATGGGGACAGGCTGGTCTAAGTAGCCCAGGGAAGGAGCAGTTTATCAATCCCTGCATTCATGGAAAGTTCCGCTCACCCAACCTGGCCCGTTTTATGTTTTACAGTTGGGTTCGCCAATTAACAGTCGCAACATGTGCCGATCTGGAAATTTTTAATTCCGGTATATTGTGCTGCTCTCGGACTTTCGCCTCATACCATCAACCGTAAAATATAAAACCGGCCCCAGACCGTTGCCCACATCATCATGATAACTCAGGCCATGAGCAAACATTTGCGTAAAGTAAATAAACAACCATCATGTACAATCAATTTAATGCATGACCATACTTCTACATCTATCATCACTACGTTGCTTGCATTATCAAATATGCTCATTTCAGAGCTAAAGCACAAGTTCATCATTAAACAACTCACTCTTGAAACTCAATATCGAGCCAGTATCACCAACATAGCTCGCGTTCCCTAGTTGAGGTTGAGTGTGGCACGTGCTTCCAGAAACAGATACAACTAAATAACATGTGTGTATGCATGAATATGTATTCAAAGAATCAAACTGAACTTAATTAACTTCAGCCATTTGCTTAAACTTGCAACTTGGTTCAAGCCTGCTAAATGTAAACTTTGCTAGTCTATTTTCTTATCGACTAAGGGCGTGGGAGGAGAGAGAAGCTCTGCTTAGGGCTTGATGAGGATAAGAAGATGTTCATCTAGGACATCCCCCCCTTCCCCCGCGAATGCCGAGGGGATGGAGGCAAGGATGGATCTTATGATCGCGCCTTTCCTGATTTGGGGAGGTCTACTAGAGAGACCGAAATGGAAGGTGAAGTGTGTGAGAACTCCCATAGGCACAAATTGGAAGAAGTTTGAGGAAAAGCTCTGATGCATCAGTTGAAAGAGGAACGTATAGCGCTGGGAAGGAAGGGGCATACTGTGGGAAGCGGTTGCAGTAAAGAGGGATGAAAGGGGGGAAGAATGCTAGTTATGGCTAGGTAGAGGAAAAGAAGGTCGAGGATATTGGGAATTGGCAGAGTAATCCTTTTTTCAATATTAAAGAGAGAATTGTAGAGCATTGTTGAGCAAGAAGGCCCATTTGGGGTTCATGTTCACAGTTGGGTCCAAAAACTCCTTCCCGGCAAAGGAGATGGAAGGCGCCATGCTTATGAAGAAAGGGGCTAACCATGTATCGGTTATTGAAGGCAGTCAAGTGGAGATTTAGATGAAAGGAAGAAGTGGACTAGGAAGTTTATAAGGTTTGCTAGCAAGGGGAAGAAAGGTAGGCCTCCTTTAACGCTGATTAATTTGGAAGATGCCCTTGCTAACAGATGCAATAGTTCCAAAAAGAAGAAAATGTGAATGAGAGTGTGAATCATGTTGTGACTGATCTTCCTCAAGACGAGGAAAATGGAGGGAAAGAAAATGTCATGACCCTTGGGACATAGTATTGTTGGTGGAGAGGTACTGAATATTTCTAATCATGAAAATCTTTAGTTGGAATATTAGCGGTCTTGCTAAGATTAAGAAGCTTGCCCAACAGGAATTGAGTCTTCTTTTCAAGAAGTTTAATCTCCCAATTCGTTTTGCTCTTGACTCGATGATTACCACTCAGAAGATGAACGTAGTAATGGAGAGATATCACAGTTATAGATATGTGTCTAATGTGGATTCGTTTTGCTCTTGACTCGATGATTACCACTCAGAAGATGAACGTAATAATGGAGAGATATCACAATTATAGATATGTGTCTAATGTGGAGGATCTGGATGGTGTAGTTAGAGTCTTATGCTTGTGGAAAGAGGAGGAGGTGGAAGCTTCTTATGTGATTGCTAATCAGAAATGGGTTGGTGTCTCCTTTCGTAGACTAGTGGACAATAAAGTTTTTGTCGTGTTTGGTGTTTACCTGCCGCCGAGGTTTGGGGAAAGGTTGCAAAGTTTTTACCAGCTAGAGGTTTTCATGTCTAGAGTTGAAGGATCAGTGCTGATTATTGGCGATTTTAATGCCATGTTGAGCAGCACTAACTTGTACTGATGCAGATTGGGCAAGTGATCCAGACGATAGACGATCAGTTTCCGGTTATTGTCTCTTCCTTAATTCCAATCTTATTTGTTGGCGTAGCAGGAAACAGCGTGCAGTTGCCAGATCTAACACTGAGGCAGAATATAAGGCAATGGCTGCAGGCACAGCTGAAGTTTCATGGTTACGTCATATGCTTGGGGAACTCTCTCTTCCCATTGCTCAATCATCTCTATTTTGTGACAACCAAAGCCCGATCAAGATTGCTTTCGATTCTGTTCTACATAATCGCACTAAGCGTATAGAGATTGATAAACACTTCATTCGTCAAAAGGTTGCGAAAGACGAGATTGTTCCCACTTATATAGCCACATCTCAACAAGTGGCTGATCTTTTTAACAAGGGACTCACAGGCACCATTTCTGGGAATTGAAGAACAAGTTGTGCATGATCAAACCCCATGCGCAACTTGAGGGGAGCTGTTAAGTTTATTTGATATGGATCGGGTCACCCAAACCCGATCCATTTGATCCACATGCCCACACATCATGGGCGATGGCGTACTTGTAATTCTTAATGTTGTTTTCTGCATTTTGTTTTGTACCCTAAATTGTGATTAGTATATAATGATAACTAGAGGCAGACGTCAAAGTTGCTGCCCTCTTTCTTCTCTCTTGCTTGCACGTGCAGCCAATTTCTCTCTTCTTCTTCTTGCATTTGACTTCATCTGGTGGTTTGGTATTAGATATCAGAAATCTTACAGCGTCCGATCTAAATGTGTCCCATTTTTTGGAATTATTGTTATATACATTTTAGCATTTTATTCTAGATGCTTCTTCAGTTGTTCTTGAATCTACTATAAAAGTTTCAAAGTTCAACTAACAAATATATATTGTCAATCGTGTACTGGTATACATATGCAGCCGTGCATATATACTTTGCAACTGATATAGTGATATATTATCATGTTATAAACTTATAATATATAATATAAGCTTTTTCATATATGCATTATGCAGCCGACCAGCTGTGATTAGTGTTGTTCTTTTGAAGTCTTAATTTCAAATTTTCAATTTCTACTTCTATGATTCTATCAATTTTTTATGTTTTATGTTAGACTGTTAGTATGTCATATTACTAAATTACTATATATAAACTATTATATATAATATACGATGTTTTGATATTTTCCTATGCAATACAATTATGCAAGTTTGTTATATACATTAATAACTAAATTGTAATAATAATATACACATGCTTATTCTGTTATATATATAATAAATTAATAATAATAATAATAAAATACCCTCGCCGCACCACCGCACCTAAATTTTTTGGGATGTGCCGCTCTGGCACCCGCACCCCACGCTCATGTGACATAGGTGAGCGAACAACAAACCACAAACCACCAAAGAGAGAGAGAGAGAGGGATGACAAGGAGAGGCTGTTGTGCATGGCTTGAGGGAGAGAGCGAGAGATAGGGTTTTGATATATGAGAGGGTTTAAGTAAAAAGGGTTCGACCTTTCCACCTTCTAAAGTCTTATAAATTTCTACACTTTGCTTTATTACAAAATAGGCCCAAACTTTTAAGAACTCGCCCATATAGAAACAGCTTTTATTTCATTAAACTTTTCTTGAAGAGGCAAAAAGGCTTAAATTTATTATTATTTAAGCATAGACTAAATTATTTACTCTCATTTTTATCATTAGCAAAACATTACCTTTTATCATTTAGTCTACTTATTTTCATGTTTTCTTATTAGTTTGTTATTTAATTCATTTTAGAATTTTTTTTAATTATATTTAAATTCATGAGATTTTCCTGAGATTTTTAAGAGACACAACTTTCCTGGAAAGCACCCAGTAAGCATCTTGTTAAAAACCTGAACGACATTTGTGACTATGTATTAAATATAAGATTCAGACAAACATGACACAAAAGTGAAGTCATTCAATGGAGATGGAACTTGAAGTTTTGAATAATCACAAACCTAAATATCAATGTTAAAATAGATGTAATGGGGAACCGGGTCCATTTCTGGACCCGGTCCCATGGGGCACGGGTACCGAGGCCGGCTCGGTACCCTAGGCGGCATTCTTCTCTCCCTCCTATATAATCTTCACTTAAGTGTAATTGTGTGATTAAGTGAAAATAATTTTCTCTCTCCTAGGGTTGCGGTGTGCACCTAGGTTAGAGCTTCCCGTGGTTTTTTCCTCTTTCTGAGGTTTTTCCACGTATATCGTGTGTTCCCCTCTTCTTCTTTCGTGTGTTGCATGTTTCTACATGGTATCAGAGCCGTGAGATCGTTCGGCTTCGTCTCGTATTTTCGTAGTCGTCCTTGCACCGCAGCCGCCTGCGCCGTTAGGGTTTCCCGCGCCGCCACCATTGGGATCTTCTGCGCCGCCGCCTTCAGACGATCCAGCGCCGCCGCCTGTTGCCGCTTGTGACTTCCGCTGCCGTGGGTGTCTCCTTTTTCCGTCGTCGGTCGATCCAGCGCCCTCCCATCTTTCCGCTGCCGTGGGTGTCCAGCGCCGTCACGCCTCTGCGTCGCCGCCGTCGGGCGATCCAGCACCGTCGCCGACACCTAAGGTTCCGTGTGGTACTGGTGTTTCAGCCGCCGCCGTGCTGTCTTGTTGCTGCCTGGGGTTGTGTCTGACTTGACTGCTTGTGATGGCGGAAGAGCTTGCACCTAAAAGTGATATGGCCTTTGACGCGGGCAGCGCTCCCAAGAGCGAGATCTTGCCGGTTCAGGTCACGCCCATTCGTCTGACTAAAGACAATTATCTTTCTTGGTCTGCTGCTCTCGAGATTGGGATAACGAGCCGTGGTCGTCTTTCCTATATCACAGGCGACAAACCGGCGCCCAGCAAAACTGATCCTCAATGGGCAACGTGGGTGTTGGAAGACAGTCAGGTTAAGGTATGGATCATCAGCTCTGTGTCTGCTGATATTCAGCCTCTTATTCTGCGAAAGCCTACTTCGTTTGATATGTGGACTGTGCTTGCAAGGATGTATGGTCGCAAGAAACGGGTTCTGCGTACGTATCAGATTAAACGCAGTATCTATTCTCTGAAACAAGGTGACCTGTCTGTTGCCTCCTTCTATGCAGCCCTGAAAACTAAGTGGGAGGAACTTGATTATCATGTGAATGATAACTGGGACTGTGGTTCTGATCATGCTCGGTACTGGGAAAAGGAATGGATGGACCGGACGTTCCTCTTCCTTGGAGGCTTGCGTGATGAGTTTGAATCCATTCGGAGTCAAATTCTCAACTGTGATGAGATTCCTGGAATAGAAGATGTTTATGCCAGAGTGGAATCAGAGGAACAAAGGCGTCAAGTGATGCAAATTGACCCTAGTCACGGGACTGGTCCCTCGGCCTTTGTTAGCCGTTCTTCTGTGTCTGGACCACGCCCTGTTAGGCGATGTACACATTGTCACAAATCAGGACATTCTGTTGACTTTTGTTGGGATCTTCACCCTGAGAAGAGACTTGTTCGTGGTCGCCCTCCGTCTAGTCGGCGAGGTCCTCTTGTGCAGGACTCAACTCAGAGTGGTTCTTCAAGTGGTGAAAAATCGAGGCTTTCCCCTGATCAAATCAAGGAACTACAAGCTTACATCAGTCGCCTTTCTACTACGTCAGAGGACACATCTACGTCTGATGGAGTTAAATTAGCTCAGGCTCTTGTTGCTACAAGTGATCAAGGTAATTCCTCTCCTGGTGATTGGATTGTTGACAGTGGGGCTACTCATCATATGACCGGGGACCCTAAGATGTTTCAAGAATACAAGTTGACTTCTGGGCAGCAGCGTGTTTCTATGGCTGATGGTTCTTCTATTTCTGTGGCTGGAAAAGGGAGTTTCTCATTACTGAACAAATATTGTCTTCATAATGCCCTGCATGTTCCTAATATTCCCGTGAATTTGTTATCTGTCAGCAGTATTACCAAAGAGCTAAACTGTAATCTAATATTTTCTGCTGATCGTTGTGTACTGCAGGACTTGGGGACGGGGCAGAAGATTGGGATTGGTTCGGCTATTGATGGTCTCTACAGAATGCCAGTACAGGTTGCCTCTGCTTTGATTTCAGCCACCAGTGGACAGTTATCTGACGTGGAGGACAGATCCGCTATTATGCGCTGGCACGAGAGACTTGGTCATCTTCCTTTTCAGTTGATTAAACAATTGTTTCCTAAGATGTTTCGGTCTGTTTCTTTGGACACCTTCGCCTGTGAAGTGTGTCAGTTGTCTAAGCATGTTAGGGCCTCGTACCCTATTTCGTTCAATAAAACCAGCCGTCCTTTTGCTTTGGTTCACACTGATGTTTGGGGTCCTTCGGAAGTGCCCACCGGTCGTGGTTTTCGTTATTTCATGACTCTTATCGATGACTACTCTCGTTGTACGTTCGTGTACTTGTTGAAAGAACGTAGTGAGGTTCCCGGCATTGTCAAAAACTTCGTTGCATTTGTTGAAACTCAATTCCAAACCCCTGTTCAGACCCTTCGTACTGACAATGCTCGAGAGTATGTCTCCTTATCCCTTGATGACTTCTTGCGAAGCAAAGGTATTATACATGAAACATCCTGTAGCTACACACCTCCTCAGAATGGCGTGGCTGAAAGGAAGAACCGTCATTTGTTAAATGTCACCCGGGCCCTTATGTTTCAACGTCATGTCCCTAAGCGGTATTGGGGTGATGCACTTCTCACTAGTGCTCATCTCATTAACCGTATGCCTACTCGTGTGTTGAATGGACATTCCCCTTATTCTGTTTTGTGGCCTAATCAGAGTCCCTGGCCTTTGACCCCTCGGGTGTTTGGGTGTATTTGCTTTGTCCATGATCATAGTCCCACTCTCAAGAAACTTGATCCTCGGTCCATCAAAGCGGTCTTTTTGGGGTATTCCTCCACTCAGAAGGGATACAAGTGTGTTGACCCTAGCACTTCCAGAGTCTATGTCTCCAAGGATGTTACCTTTCATGAACACGAGGCATACTTTCCTGCGAATCCTCTTCAGGGGGAGTGTTTAGGTGAGAGAGTGGACGAGTATTCTTCGCATCAGTTGATTCAGTTCACAGATTTCTTGGATTACACGGCTAGTTCTCCGAGTGTGAGTGTGGATGACACAGTCAGTGAGGACAGAGACAGTCAGATGGAAGGGGGCCCTGTGGAAGAACAGTCCCGTGATCATTTGTTTGGTCAGGTATACACCAGGAAGAAGAATGATGTGATGGAGGTTGTTGATGTTACCAATCCCGATCTTGTGAGCTCCCCGAATGATCCAAGTCCAATGAATGAAGATCTTCCCATAGCCCTACGCAAAGGCACCAGGTCATGTACTTCTCACCCTATTCAGAGATTTGTCTCGTATGCTAAACTCAGTAAAGACTACAAGTGCTTTATTACCTCTTTATCTATGGCTGTTATTCCCAGGTCAGTGGAGGATGCCAGGGAGGATCCCAAATGGCTACAGGCCATGACAGAGGAGATGGACGCCCTGGCAAAGAACAATACGTGGGAGGTTGTTGATATTCCTAATGGAACTCACTTAGTTGGTTCCAAGTGGGTGTTTACTGTGAAGTACAAACCTGATGGCACTGTAGAACGCTATAAAGCTCGTCTTGTTGCAAAGGGGTTTAGCCAGAAATATGGGATTGACTATCTTGAGACGTTCGCTCCCGTTGCTAAACTGAAGACAGTAAGGGTCATCTTAGCTCTGGCAGTACAAAAGAAGTGGAGCATGGACCAACTTGATGTCAAGAACGCCTTTTTGAATGGGCACCTTGAGGAAGAAGTCTATATGAGCATGCCGCCTGGATATGCGCAGAAAGGAAAGTGTTGTTATCTCAAGAAAGCATTGTATGGCCTCAAGCAGTCCCCTAGAGCGTGGTTTGAAAGACTAAGGGTTGTGATGAAGACTAATGGATATAAACAGGGAAATGGTGATCACACCCTCTTCATCAAGCAGAGAAATGGTCTGGTGAGCCTCCTACTAGTATATGTTGATGATATGATTGTCACAGGTGATGACGAAGAAGAAAAAAGGAAGATGAAAGAAACGTTAGCTGCTGAATTTGACCTCAAAGATTTGGGTAAACTGAGGTATTTTTTGGGAATTGAGATTGCTAGATCTGAGACTGGTCTTGTTATGAGCCAAAGGAAATACACTTTGGACCTTCTAAAAGAGACAGGTAAACTGGGATGCAGGCCCTTTCTTACTCCAATGGAGTCTGGCACAAGGATAAGTATCAAAACTGGGACGATCTTGGATGAGGAAGGAAAAGGGAGGTATCAGCGGCTGGTTGGTAAACTCATTTATCTCACCCTTACTCGCCCGGATATTACGTATGCTGTGGGTGTGTTAAGTCAGTTTATGCATGCCCCTACTGATTGTCATTGGAAAAGTGCTGAAAGAGTATTGGGATACCTAAAGAATGACCCAGGGAAAGGACTGCTCTATACTCGACAAAGTCAACTCAGTATTGAAGGATACTCTGACGCCGACTGGGCAGGTTGCACAGATACTAGAAGGTCTACCACAGGATACTGCATCTTTCTTGGAGGTAACCTGGTAGTATGGAGAAGTAAAAGACAAGAAGTTTGTTCCAGGTCCAGTGCTGAGGCTGAATACAGGGCGGTTGCCATGGGGGTTACAGAAATGTTATGGCTCAAAATTCTGTTAGCAGATATTGGGGTGAAAATGGAAGAGAAGATGAGGATGTATTGTGACAACAAGTCGGCTATTAACTTGGCAAACAATCCAGTCTTGCACGACAGAACCAAACATGTGGAGATCGATCGCCATTTCATACGGGAACGCATAGATTCTAAGGAGTTGATCCTGCCCTACATGAAGTCTGAAGATCAAGTTGCTGATGTTTTAACTAAGTCTTTATGTACATCTCAGTTTGAAAAAAATGTTAGCAAGCTTGGCATGTTTGACATGTATGCCAAGCTTGAGGGGGAGTGTTAAAATAGATGTAATGGGGAACCGGGTCCATTTCTGGACCCGGTCCCATGGGGCATGGGTACCGAGGCCGGCTCGGTACCCTAGGCGGCATTCTTCTCTCCCTCCTATATAATCTTCACTTAAGTGTAATTGTGTGATTAAGTGAAAATAATTTTCTCTCTCCTAGGGTTGCGGTGTGCACCTAGGTTAGAGCTTCCCGTGGTTTTTTCCTCTTTCTGAGGTTTTTCCACGTATATCGTGTGTTCCCCTCTTCTTCTTTCGTGTGTTGCATGTTTCTACAATCAAGATGGATAAGCATAAAAAAAGTACATCAAATAACTTTTCATGTGAAAGTCGATCTTAACTTTCTAAAGTCCAAATGCTTATTTGAAATTGCATGTAAGGCACAAGAGTGTCAGTTTCCATGTGGAGACACACGAGCTTTTATTCTTTTAGATAATTTTAGAGCATAGCCACAAGCATCAGTCTTGGATTTTTCTCAAAATATGAAATCTTAAAGACGTTTTTTTTTGTTTTTCTTTTCTTTTTTTTTTTTGTTTTATCGCGATATATTTTTGAAATATTGTGATATTTGCAGCTATGTTTTAGAGTGTCTAGATTCAAATCTTCATAAGCCATTACTTTAAATATGGTGTAAATAGAGCATGAAACTATGAAATTCAAATTTACAGAAGTGGATAAGGCCATTTGGCTAAGTCACATGGGTGCGGGTGCGGATACGGGTACGGACACGGCAATTTTCACAATTCTCGGATACGCGGATACGGCAAATATAATATTATCAAAAATTATAAATTAAAAAAAAAACATTAAATTAATAATTCACTCTTAAAGTCACAAACAAAACATTGTTTATCAATATCTTCATTCTAGTCATTTATCAGAAAAAAAAAAAATCCAAAGAGAAAGGGAGAAGAACTCAACTTAACTTAAAATCTGTTTTTTTTTTGTTCGGATCGGGTCTGATTCAGACCCGATCCAAAACGTATCCATGCCGTATCCGCACCCGTATCCCCGTATTGACACGGATACTTGGGCCAAATAGGCGTATCCGTGTGACTTAGCCATTTGGTACCTTGATGTAAGGTTTGTTTACCATTTCACTTCATTATGCTATTTGATGGTGAGAATTACAAGCATCCATAGTAAAATTAACATGGAGGATTTCAAGAAAATGGATGATGCATGTTAGAGTACATTTAATATGACAACTACCACTAAAAAGAATTTGACACTTTGGAAGATACACCAGAGGCTGCAACCATAAAGGTCCAGAGAAGCAAAATGATGAAGGGATTCCATTTACATACAGATGGTGATTCAAGACCTTGTCCAATCATGAAAAGCACTGCAACAATGCATCTTACTTGGTGCCACAAGAAGGCAGTACCTTTAATTTGTATTGCCCACAGCTCATTATCATAGAACCTGCACATGTTCAAAGACAATGAAACAAGCAAAGGAATACATGAACTACAATGTTTCACTGTCCTGGTGTGCATACAAATGCATCCATGATCCAATTAGTGTTAAATGAATTAAAAAGGGATAGATGAACTTGGTTCATACACACACAAACATATACAACAATTATCCGCACATGCAATCCAGTTGCACTTTTTATTATTTTCATTTTTCTATTTAATCCTTGAAATGAAGTAGATCCCAAACAAAGGTAGCAACTTCAAAAATCATGACAGGTCCACACAAACCTAGAGGACTTCATAACCCTCCTAAGACACACAAAGTGTGCTCCTCAAAGAGCTCACACAAAAGAACACAATGAGCAAAAAATAGATCAGATTTATTAGAACAAAAAGGTTTCAAAAGCCTAACCACAATAATAAGCAAGGTGTCAATGATGACAAATAATCTTCTTAGAAGACTCATAATTTTGTTTGAAGTGAGGAGGTATATACCCTTTGGCACTTGATCCATATCCTTAGGCTGCCAACACACAATCGCTTCTTGATTTAGAATTTAATAGTCTATTTTCTTCCATGATGGACTAGGCAATTGCCTTTAGGATAGATGGAGAATGTTATTGATGGAAAGAAGATGATTTGATGCCATAACTCAGGTCAATAGCCAATGACAAATTTGTAAAATTGTTCTCCTTTTAGTTGTGGAAGACATACACTAATATCACGATGACCAACCCACTTGGGCTCAAAAAGAGTAAGTTTATCCCAGGATGAGTAAGCTTTATAACCCTGAATGGACTCATTCCCTTGTTGCTTGTACATGACCTTTTCTTGGATGTTGCATTTATGAGCAATATCTTTCAAAGTATCCATGTAATGTTTGGCGTTTTTAGGGTGTCGGGCACTTGGATAAGGGTCCAAATCTGGACCAAGAATGCCACCCACGTGAAGAGGGTGGCCCAACGCTGGGGGTCACTCTCTTCGTCTTTCGCTGTTTGGGGTTTGGCACAGAGGAACATGTGGATGAAGAAGAAGCAGCAGAAGAAGTTGAAGGTGAAGAACACAATGGAGGTTGAGGAAGAGAAGGAGGAGGCACAGAGCAACAGGTTAGCTTTTTTCCCCCTTTCTCTTCCTCTCCCTCTCAACCATGCCTCCCCTGCCTAAACTCTCTCACTTTCTCTGCTCACCCCCTCTCGTTCACCCGAGTTCTCTCGCCCTCACCATCTCTCACTCTCGCTCCCTCTTTGTACGCTCCCTCACCCACTCACTCACCTCATGACCCTCTCGAGCTCTCTCTCAACCGAGCCCTCTCTCACTGACTTCCCCCTAGTCTTCCACACTCTCCCCCTTTCATCTGTTTTTCCCTTGCCCCCTGTCCCTTTCTTGGTTTCTCTCTATCGCTGTCCTCCTCTCTCGTGTGTCTCTCTCAGTTGAACCCCCTGTCGTCCTCTCACATGCTCCCTCAATCTCGCCCAAGCTCCCTCGTACAAACTCTCTCTCACACACCTCCTTCATCTGAGCATCATTCTATGTTGGCTCTCCCTCTCAACCGAATGCTCTCTTCGATTGTCAGATTTCTCTCTCACTCTCCCTTTTGCTCATTCTCACCCTCTTTGGTGTCGTTGGGTTGGATTGCAGCTAGGGGAATATGTCTTTCCACTCATACCAGCAAATAGAGTGTTAAAGGTAACTGCAGCATAGAGTCTTTGGCGTTTGGTTATTCGTTGAGCATTTGGAGTGGCTGCCGGGGACACCAACAACAGCTAAGACCCTATAAAAAGGGTGAATATGGCTAAACAAGCCTAATTTTACTGAATTTTTGTCCTAAGAATGTATATAATTATCTTTTGAGCATGATATTTAAGGGCAGTTAAGGAGCATGATAGAGATTTTGATAATGTTAGGAAGGTTTAGGACTGTTTTAACAAACTCTTAATGTATGCTAGTTTTAACGAACTCTTAATGTATGCTACTATTAATATGAATATTACGTTGCTTGTGGGGAAAAGGTACTGAAGTTGGTTTGTGGATTAAATTTACGGTTTGAAGGAAAGACGAAACATTTCAGTTATTAGGATCCGGATGTGCACTAGGGTGCGAAGCAAACACCCTTTTTTGGGTGTGTTACGAGAGAGAGAGAGAGTCGAAAAAATTAATCTCATTGCGTGACCCTAATCTCTATTAAAAGAGATTAGGGTTAGAGGATTTACAAAAGTAGTCCAATAGAAATAAGAAAGCATTTAAAGAGCTCCTCCCTAACTTCCTAATATTTCAAAAAACCCCTTTTGCATCTTTAACACTCCCCCTCAAGCTGGAGCATATATATCAATCATGCTCAGCTTGTTACAACATCTCAGAAATCGCCTATGGGAAGAGCTTTGGTGAGGATATCTGCTGCCTGATCTTCTGAGGAGACATGAATAGTGCTAACAATTCCTCCTTGAACTAAGTCTCGAATATAGTAGCAATCCACTTCAATGTGTTTAGTCCTCTCATGGAAGACAGGATTGTTAGCAATATATGTAGCTGCCTTGTTGTCACAATACATCTGCATTGAGAGATTCACTGAAACACCCAACTCCAACAATAGTGATCTAACCCACGACATTTCAGCCGCAGTTTGAGCCATAGCCCTATATTCTGACTCAGCACTAGAACAAGCCACAACATTCTGCTTCTTGCTCCTCCAGGAAATAAGATTACTGCCCACAAAGACACAAAAACCGATAGTAAACTTCTTGTCAACTACAGACCCTGCATAATCAGCATCACTATACGCTTCAATGTCAACACATGCTCCCTTTTTGAACCATAACCCTTTTCCCGGGGATGATTTCAAGTATCTGACAATCATTAGAGCAGCATCCCAATGAACCTTCTGGGGTTTTTCCATGAACTGGCTTAACTTATTCACAGCAAAGCTAATGTCGGGGTGAGTGACAGTCAAATATAACAGTTTCCCTATCAGGTAAGATCTAGAGTCAAATGGCTCTGAGTCATCATCATGTATATGAATGCGGGGATTCATGGGAAGTGTGGCAGACTTAGCCCCCAATAGTCCTGTTTCCTGCAGAAGATCAAGGCATATTTCTTTTGAGACACTACAACTCCTTTATTACTACGAGCCACCTCAATAGCAAGGAAATAACGAAGTTGTCCAAGATCTTTTGTAACAAAGTGTTACTGTAAAAACTCCTTTGTTTGAGTTATCTCTTGATCATTTTCCTCAGTAAAAACAATATCATCCACGTAGACAATCAATATCACAAGTCCTGCTGAGTCTCGCTTGATAAACAATGAGTGATCAAGCTGGGATCGACAAAATCCACACTTAGATAACACTTCAGTAAGTTTCTGGGCCATGCACGGGGGGACTCTGTTTAAGTCCATAAATAGCCTTCTTTAATTTGCATACCTTGGAACACTCCCCCTATCGCTCAAAACCAGGTGGTTGTTGCATATAGACGATTTCAGAAAGGTTTCCATATAGAAAGGCATTTTTCACATCCAGCTGAAAAAGAGGTCATTCTCGTTGGACAGCAAGAGATATAATCAGTCGAAAAGTGCCCAACCGAGCCACAGGCGAAAATGTCTCAAAGAAGTCAATACCATAAGTCTGAGTATACCCTTTTGCGACAAGACGGGCCTTGAACCGTTCAACTGAACCATCAGAGTGATACTTGATGGTGAATACCCATCGTGATCCAACCACATCACAGTGTGTCGGGGGGTCTACCAAATCCCAAGTCCCCCGAGAATGAAGAGCATCCATTTCCTCCTGCATAGCTTGTCGCCAACGTGGATCTAACAAGGCGTGATGGTGAGAAGACGGGATAACATGACTAGATATAGCTTGATCAAACTGCACTAGACTTGTACTCAGATGGGCAGTAGAGACAGAATTAGAAATAGGATGTAATGTGCACTGTCGCTTGCCTTTGCGAATGGCAATAGGAAGATCTGCTGCAGAATAGTCATCATTTAAACCTGAGTCAGTCTTATCAGTGGAGCTTACCTCTTGAGACGATGCTGGCGGACGGTTGAGAGAGGGACCTAGACGACGAGTGTAAACCAACGGAGGCTCAAGAAAACGTTCATGTGACCTAGGTTGAGATAGTGGAAAAGACTCAAGTGACACTGGTGGAATAGGAAGTGGTATAGGGGCATGCATCTCAGATGAAGAGAGACTTGACGAAGGAAAATAGCGACGAAACTCAAAGAAGGTAACATTCGCACTGATAATGTCTTTCTTAGTCAGGGGATCAAAGCATTTATACCCCTTTTGATTGGTTGAATAGCCAATAAAGACACATTTGATGGCTTGGGCAGCAAGTTTAGTCTTGTTCGGGCCTAGGATGTGTGCAAAGCAAGTGCATCCAAAAACTTTGGGAGGTAAATGAAATAATGAACGTCCTGGATATAGAATTTGAATTGGAATACGGTCTTGAATGGAGGAAGAAGGTAATCTATTAATAAGATAACATGCAGTAAGAATAGCATCACTCCAAAAATAGGCAGGCATGTGAGAATGTAACGTGAGGGTACAAGCGACGTTTAGGAGTTGTCGATGTTCGCATTCGGCTACACCATTTTGCTGGGACGTATGTGGACAAGTATATTGAGGTCGAATTCCATGGTCGGCATAAAACTGAAGTAGAATGGAAGACTTGAATTCAAGATCATTATCAGTGCGAATATTTTTGACAATGAGTCCAAACTGAGTTTTTATTTCCTTGACAAACTTTTGAAGAATACATATGACTTTAGATCTTTCCCTTAACAAGAAGACCCAACTGACTCTAGTAAAATCATCAACTAGAACAAGATAATATCGAAAACATGACCGAAAAGGAACCTGACTAGGACCCATACATCCACATGAATGAGATCAAAAGGACTCTGACTCGAAGGACTCTGACTCAAAGGAAAGCTGCCCCGTGTATGCTTGCCCAGCTGACAGGCATCACATAAGAAGGACTCTGATGCAGGAATATCTGGAAACATGCGATGAAGTTTTGGTACTGAAGGATGACCCAGTCTGAGATGCCATTGGAAGGGAGAAGGCTTGAAAGGGACTGAAGATGCAGCAACATCAACTGGGATTGACAAAAAATAAAGGCCCTCACGCTCATGGCCGCCACCAATCATCTTCCCAGTTGGTAAGTCCTGAAAAGAACAAGAGTCAGATTCAAAAATGACTTTACATTGTAAGTCGATAGCTAGCTGCTTCACAGATATCAAATTAACAGGAAACTGAGGAACATATAGCACATGTGTAATAGTGCCTAAATGTGGAAGGTAAATATCACCGCTACCCAAAACAGGGGACAACTTGCCATCAGCCAGCCTAACATGCTGTGGTGTAGAAAATCTGACAAATGATGAAAAATTTTGTGGTTGATTACAACAATGTCTAGAAGCGCCCGAGTCTATCATCCATGTCATACCTGGATCAGCAGCAGGAGCACCAACAGAGAATGCTGAATCTATAATAGGAGCATTGGTAGATGTAGAGGCAGACCTTTCAGCAAGAACACGATCATATTCATCCTTACTTAAGAGAATATGACATAGATATAGAAGGATCAGTAGAAGACTCAACCATAGATATTGTTGCCTTTAAATGAGTTGCTTGGGATGAAGAAGGACCTTTGCTTGCGGCAATTCTACCTCCACCACGTCCAGAGGAAACATTAGACCTGAGGTGGGGATGTTTGTCCCAACAACGATCCTCTAGATGACCAACTTTGCCACAATAAGAGCACTGAAATCTGCCACGTCCTGCACCACGGCCTGTACCACGTCCCCTAGTGCCACCAAAAGAACTAGGACCCCGTCCTCCTGATATCACAAGTGCAGAGACTGGTGTGTCAAGTGTATTCTGAGAAAGAGTGGCTGCAAAACGACTCAGCCTATTATACGTGTCTCTAAATCTGGAAGTTCACTGCCTGTTAGACTTTGAGACTTTGCCACAGAGTATTCTGAAGATAAGCCAGATAGGAACTTCGCTACCATACCAGTCTCAACGTGTGATGCATAACAATGCTGGCAAGGTGGACGTAGAGCCTTTAACTGTTCATATGCAGCAGTCAATGTAGCAAAATACAGAGATAGATCCTGATCCCCTTGTCGAATGTTGCATAACTCCTCTTCTAGTTGCAGGATTTTGATTACATTAGTGGCATGCGAGTATGTCTTCCTCAAGAAAGACCACATATCCTTGGCCTTAGTATAATATGCAATAGTTGAGGCTATATGAGACTCCACACTATTCATAATCCAAGACATAACAATATAATTATCTTCATCCCACGCAGCATATATCTCTTTTTTCTCAATAGGTTCATCCTCCTCAAGAATATATTTCTTCCTATGACCAGCCACCGACATTATGAATACCCTAGACGATATTTCATAATTTGAACCATTAAGCTTAATCGTGGTTCCATAAGAAAATGAATTTCCAGCCATCTTGTAGTCAGTAGACCCTTCTGATTTTTTTTTGTTTTCAGCCATAGTAAATAAAGAAGACCAGATTGATGCATAAGTTAAAACAAAGGGCTAGGAAATCACTCACATACAGATTTGTTTCAGCCACTTACAGGTCTGTTTCAGCCGATGACTGAAGACTGTTGCAACTTATAACAACAGCTGGTTCACATAAAACTAGCTGTCCACGTGTCAAAGGAATCCACGATATCAATAAATCTTGTACTAAGGATCGGCAGCAGTCCTCACGCAGCCTTACTTTACTGAATTTGTATCCATGATTTATAGAAAAAACAAATTCTGCTCATATCAAACTTAAGTTCATAAGCAGCATATAGACTCCACAAAGCATCCACAATCTATAGACGATTCTGCTCATAGCAAGATGATATGCATAATCAGCATATAGACTCCACAAACCACAGCGTCACAGGTCACGCTGCACCCACAACCGTCTGCTTCACACGACCAACATGAGGATCTGATCACGCCTTCCACATAGGCGTGATCAGGCCCTCCTCCACACGGCACGCCCAACCCCTATTCCTTCACCGTCTCCTTATTGGGTGATAAGAGGGAATAACTGAATAAGGGATAGCGATGACAAGAGAGAGGACGATAAAATAATAACGAACTCACTTGGCTGTTCGCCGGAAAGATTGTCGCTGGAGAAGGTGGCCGCCGGAGAGGAAGGTCACCGGAAAACGCACCCTGCAGTCGACGCCAACCCCTACTCTGATACCATGTTACGAGAGAGAGAGAGAGAGCCAAAAAAGATAATCTCATTACGTGACCCTAATCTCTATTAAAAGAGATTAGGGTTAGAGGATTTACAAAAGTAGTCCAATAGAAATAAGAAAGCATTTAAAGAGCTCCTCCCTAACTTCCTAATATTTCAGAAAACCCCTTTTGCATCTTTAACAAGGTGATTTGTTTGAAGTATGCTATTGCTAGCGAAATAATCTAGTGTCATCTGTGGATTTCTAATAGGGAAGAAAAATTGCCAATACTAATGCCTCAACAAGGCATTAGGCGCTTACGTTGGGTGTCTAATTAATTGATGATGTGCGTAGTGATGTATTTGAAAGATTCGAGCTCAATGACCTCTTAATTTTGGAAAAAACTTGAAGAAATATTCTATGGGCCAATTCAACCTATCAGCATCTACTCGAGTCGACAACCTACGACTCGATGGTCCTACTTCTTACCTGAATAGATTTTAGAGCAAAGTGAATAGAAAATTTATTGTTGTGAATTTTTGCAAGTAGACCGGGCACATTGAGCATACCTTGAGCGACAAGACCTAGAGCTCGAGACGATTTTGGGTTTTGTGGAGGCGCATGACAGGTATGGTGGGATTTCAATCAAATCCACACCTGGGTCCAAATATGAAGTATGTGTTGTCAGGATCATTGGATCCTATGATTGTGTTTTTGTCTGAATGATGTGTGATATGACATGTCCCTTGACATATGAATGTATGCATGAACTTACTTGATTGTGTTGATTAATTGTCTTTACATGCTCTGCGATGGCATACACATGCCAGAAATTATAATTGCTTAAGATAGATTAAGTGGGGTATCGATTCGAGTACCTCCTCTGCTCCTCATCCCCAATTGTGCACTAGTGAGCATCTTAGCATGATATTTGCATAGGACAGCTACGAGCCAACCACAAATCAATACTACTTTTTATGGTTCGGCTAAGTTTTTGTATGAAGTGATTGTATGGTTTGACTATTGTGATTGTTACGAGGTTTTCGTCTCCATTGTCGTTGGATTGTGATTCGATTGCATGGAATTAACAGGGTAGAAGTACTCATAAAGCGTGATCTGGCTAGCTAACAGTATTGATTGTGTGACCTTCTTAAGAAGACGAATTGGGGTCTGATGCACTCGTGAAGTGAACCAACCTCATGTGAGAACCAATCCTATCATGATTATGTTTTCATAATGATAAAATAAGAAAGAATAATGGATCGAAGGTCAGTAGGTTATGGCTGATAAGATGCTGGATCTAATCTGATTCAGATCCAACACATCTACTGATTCAGATCCAACACGTCTTACCATGTCTGAGCGCATTTATCTAGGCAGGGTTATGATTGTAATTTTTATAATTGTTTCTTCCTAGACTCTAGGTTATTGTGTTGCTTCACTCTAGGCTCTAGATTATTGTGATTGTTTCATTCTAAATTCTTGAAAAATGTGTAGAGGGATCACTATATAAATGGGTTGTGTGAATGTAGAAACACACCTCCCTTCCTCATTTCTCTTTTCTTGTTTTCTCTTTTATCTTTCCTTTGCTGAATCTGGACGTGCGTTATACTTCGACACCCAAAATCTTACATGGTATCAGAGCAAGGTCTGGCTGGTGTTACCAACGAGAATGTTTGAACAGCCTTGAAATCTCCTAGTTGGTTTTCTCTTATACCTCTTAAGGATTTTGTTCCTAAACCTTCATCTATCTTGACAACACTCTTATATTTCTGTTAGTATATATCTACGTTGATAGATATATAATTTATCATGGACATTCTCTCACAATCCAATATGTCCTCCAACTTCTTGCCACATCTTATTTCAGAAAAACTGAATCACTCCAACTACCTTACCTGGAAAAGGCAGATCACTCCTTTTATAAGGAGTCAGGATCTGTACGGACATCTTGATGAGTCCATTCCAATCCCACCACAGTTCATTCAACAGGAGGTTAAGAATGAGAAAGGAGAGACAATTTCTACTCAGGAAATTCGTGACCCTCAATTTATAACATGGATGAAACGAGATCAAAGTCTTTGTTGCGTATATCACATCAACGCTCTCTCAAGAAGTGTTGATTTCTCTTTCTGATGATTGTATAGCAAGACAGTTATGGATCAATCTTGCTCCACCTATTCTCAAATTTCAGAGGCATGTATTCTATATTTAAAGAAAGAATTTCAGAATCTTAGCAAAGGGTCAAGGTCGATTATGGAATATTTGGGACGTCTTAAAGGGATAGCTGATAAGTTGGGAGTTGTTGGATATGTTGTTTCCAACAAAGAAAAAGTCCAGCAGACTCTTAGTGGCCTTGGACCAGATTTTTATGCCTTCACTACTGCTCTTGAAGTTTTGCTTATCTTGCCCACCTTCAATGAACTTCAGGGCAAGCTGCTTCAACATGAAATGAACATGAAACAACTGATGGGAGGAACAAACCAAGGTAATGCTCACAATGTTTTAGTTATGGAAGTTGTTGCAGGTCATAGAAAAGGAAATGGGGCTCATCAAAGAGGCATGAATCGTGGGCATGATGAACAAAATGGCAAAGGTATTCTGCCAACACCAAGTGTTACAAGAAGATTTCAAACTAATACCACAAAAAAGGAGTCACCGTGTTTCCAATGTAACAAGAAGGGTCATATCAAAGCAAATTGCTGGTTCAATCACAAAACAGAGGCAATAAACCTGAAGCTGAACATAATATCAAACTCCCACCAGCCGATGTACAACAAATACTTATGACTGCCCTCTCCAAGATGACAAAGAAACAAAATGATCAAGGCGAATGGTAATTGGATTCAGGTGCTACTGTTAAGTTTTGTGCGTATGGAGGCTCGGGTCTACTCAGACCCGATCCACTTGTTTTCTAATCCACACGCCTGAACATACTAGGCGGTGGCACTTCTGTAAATGTTATATAATTTGTGTACATTTTGTTATAACCTGATTAGGTTAATTCTTTAATATAGATTAAGGATCACACGGCTGTTAACGCCTGTGACTCTCTTCTTCCATTTGTCTCCTCTTCTATTTCTTCTTCTCATTCTACCTGATTTCAAACAGAGAGACGTGAATAAGCGAAGATTCTTACAGCTACTACTCATGTAACTGGAAATCCTGGTATGTTACATAACCTTCTTCCTTATTCTGGTAAAAGTAATATAGTTACAGGTGACGGAAGTTTTCATCCTATCACACATATTGGAAATGCACAAATTTCCCCTTCAACATCACCATTTCCACTATTTTTGTCAAATGTTGCTCTTGCTCCAAATATCAAAAAGAATATTATTTGCATTTCTAAACTTGTAGATGATACAAACTCATCTGTTGAATTTACTTCTTCTGTGTACTATGTCGCATGGACACGGCAAAATAGCCCACATATCTATGTCGACACGCGGACACGGGGATACGGGTGCGGACACGGCTAGGACACGGCAAAAAATAAAAGTCACTAATTTAATGTTTTTTTTATTTTATCAATTTTTTATGATGCATCCAATTATTTCCATGAACAATCCTTTCAGATATTCAGTACTTTTGTGATAAAACACATTTTCTAACAAGATTGTAAGAGTGAACTATTAATTTAATGTTTTTTTAATCTTATCATTTTTTATAATATATAATGTACCCGTGTCCGCGTATCCAAAAAATTTGAAAATTTCCGTATCTACACCCGTATCCCCGTATCTGCACCCGTGTGACATAGTCTGTGTATGTCAAGGATCTTCTAACGAAGAAAACATTCATTGAAGGGGAATGCCAAGCAAATATGTATGTTTTCAAGGAAAATCCTTATTTCTTACAGTCCTCTTCAAGTCCAGCTCAATTGACATGTTTTCCTTCCAACGCACCTTTACAAATTCCAAGTTCTAGCTCAAATTTATGGCATGGTCGTATGGGACATTGTAGTCGTGGGTTTTTGGAAAAACTTGCATCAAATAATCTCATTCAAAAATCCAGTTTATCCTTTGATTCCTATGACAAAAAATGTTCTAGTTGCGAACTATGTAAGAGGCATATACTTCCTTTTCATAATATGAATAAAAGAACTTTTAAACCTTTTGAGATTGTCTATTCTAATGTATGAGGGTCAGCTCCCGTTGATTCCTTGTCTGGCTCTCGTTATTATGTTTTGTTCATAGATTCTTATTCTCAATATACTTGGATTCACTTCATGAAACAAAAATCAGAAGTGTTTAGTATCTTTTGAGAATTTCATGTCATGATCCAAACACAGTTTTCATCTAAAGTTGTGCATTTCCATTGTGATGGTGGGAGAGAATATTCTTCACATGACTTTATTAACTTTTTACGAGAAAATGGGATAACTCGACAGATTTCATGCCCATACACCCCACAACAAAATGGTGTAGCTGAACGGAAACATCGTCACATCGTGGAAAGTGGTATGAGTATGATGCATGATAGTAATACTCCTATTACTCTATGGACAGAGGCTTTTCACACCGCTGTACATATAATAAATCGTCTGCCCATGACAATTTTGGATTCAAAATCTCCTTATTTCACTCTTTTTGGTCGAAATCCAAACTATAATGATTTAAGGGTTTTCGGATGTGTGTGCTATGTTCACATTGACTCGTCACTGAGAAATAAATTTCAAAGTAAAGCAGTGCAGTGCTGGTTCGTTGGCTATGTAGATGAATACAAAGGTTTCAAATGTTATGACCCTACAACCAGACGCATCAAAGTATCAAGAAATGTTGTGTTTGATGAATATAACTTTAACATTTCTACTGAGAATTCTCAACCCGTGGAATCATATGATCCTTGGGTAAGTGCTGAGTTATTTGCAGGAGGCAGTCTAGAATCTCATCCACATGATGAGATAGGATCTTCACATATCACACAAACAGAAGGAAACAAAGAACTTGTTCCAGTTATGAAAGAAGGAGAAAACAATGCTTCATGTCGATTTTCAGGACAGGTTTACACTCGTCAGAAAAGAAGGAGAGATGACAATCTGACCTCTTCCCATGTTGAAGTCTATGATCAGCCTGTTAGAAGATCTGTGCGAGTGCGACACCCCATTCATAGATGGGTAAGTTACGATAATCTTTCCTTAGATTTTCAGCTTTTTATGTCTCAAGTTATAAAACAAGATGAACCTACTTCATTTGAGGAAGCATCCAAGTCGTCCCATTGGATCAAGGCAATGAATGAAGAAATAGATTCATTACATAAATGTGGGACATGGGAAGTTGTTCCTAAACCCAAAGAAAAAAATGTAGTAGGATCGAAATGGGTTTATAAAGTTAAATATAAACCTGATGGCAGTGTGGAAAAATACAAGCCAAGATTGGTGGCACGAGGCTTCACACAACAATATGGAGAAGACTATGATGAAACATTCAGCCCTGTGATCAAAATGGGAACAATCTGTGCGGTTATATCATTGGCAGTTGAATATGGATGGAGACTACATTAAAAAGACGTGAAGAATGTTTTTCTTCATGGTGATTTGAGGGAGGAAGTACATATGGAACAACCTCCAGGATATACGAAAGGAGACTCTCATGCATGGGTTTCTAAACTAAGAAAATCTATTTATGGACTCAAACAGGCCTCACGCTCATGGTTTGACAGTTTCTCCTGCAAAATTCAAGAATGTGGTTTTCGGAGATGTCCTCTAGATCACTCTCTTTTCATTTATCAAAAGGAAAAATATTTACTTCTTATATATGTTGATGATATTGTTAACACAGGCAATTCAAAAAACACAAAAAAGAAACTAAAGTTTTGATGATGCAAAGCTTCAAAATGAAAAAGCTTGGTGATTTACAATTCTTTCTTGGAGTCGAGATTGATAGGCACAATAATTGCCTCACATTGACACAACAGAAATACATGTTGGATCTGTTGAAAAAGACAGGTATGTCAGATTGTAAGTCTGTTGGAACTCCTAGTGTTCTAAATCAAAGACTAAGTGCTCAGGATGGGGAGTTATATGAAGATCATACACAATATCGAAGGATTGTTGAGGCACTTCACTATCTAACATTCACTAGACCAGATATTATATATGTTGTGTATCAAGTATCTCAATTCATGCATGCACCTAGAGATACTCACATAGATGCTGCGAAAGAATATTAAGATATCTAAAAGGAACAGCAGGAGATGGCTTAGTTTATGGTAAGAGTGAAAATATAACTGCTAGACATCAACTTATGACATTCATAGATGCAGATTGGGCTGGAGATCCCGATCAAAGAAAGCTCATTTCTGGTTTTTGTATTTTTATTGGATGTAATATTGTGTCTTAGAGTTGTCGAAAGCAAAAGGCAGTGGCAAGATCCAACACTGAAGTTGAATACAGATGGACGGCAGCAGGAACTGCTGAAGTTACATGGGTTAGACATTTGCTAGAAGACATTAGAGAAAAGATTAAAACGTCAATGTTAATGTGCGATAATCAAAGCGCTATTAACATTGCTTTTAATCTCATATAACATGGTCGAACAAAGCACATTGAGATTGGTCAACACTTTATTAGACAAAAGGTGGAAGACAAGGAGATTCAGCCTATTTATGTTCGTACAGATGAACAAGTTGCAGACTTATTTACAAATGGACTAATGAAGCAACGATTCTGGTTTTTAAAATGCAAGTTGTACATGGTGCAAAACCATATACAACTTGAGGGAGGATGATAAGATGTTGGATCTAATCTGATTCATATCCAACACATCTACTGATTCAGATCCAACACATCTTACCATGTCTGAGCGCATTTATCTAGGCAGGGTTATGATTGTAATTTTTGTAATTGTTTCTTTATAGACTCTAGGTTATTGTGCTGCTTCGCTCTAGGCTCTAGATTATTGTGATTGTTTCATTCTAGATTCTTGTAAAATGTGTATGGGGATCACTATATAAATGGGTTGTGTGAGAATGTAGAAACACACCTCCCTTCCTCATTTCTCTTTTCCTATTCTCTCTTTTATCTTTCCTTTGCTGAATTTGGACGTCCGTTATACTTCAACACCCAAAATCTTACAATGGCAATATATTTGGGATACATCTTACCCTCGCCACTAGTCTCACCTGCTCGAAGTGCAGGCGGTGCAAGGCCTTAGGATATCATTGTCTGATGTTGTGTCCTATGGAAGCTGAGCAACTTTACTTGGAATTCACACATCCTTGATTGATTGCTCTACCATTGTAGCGTGAAAGGATTCGTATTTTTTCAGGCAACCACGGAGGGTTTTCTCCTGACTGTAGGCTACCCGTGGTGTGCACGTGCCTGTGTTTTGTACCCATAGAAGCTATCAATTCACTGAATCGAATGTAAATGAGACAAATGTAAATGAAGTGAATGTGCATGAATTGAATATGACTAATAAGTGCGTTGATTGTGACTATTCTGGAATATGTGGGGGACTACGATGACAAGTTATGTGACTGCACATGTCTATCATGATATCATAGTGATTATGTTTTGTGTATGTTAGATTCCAAATTTGAGACCTTAACTTAGTGGTTAGGATTCATCTGGTTTTCGACATATTGCTAAGGCACAACCTTCTGTTGTCTATCATTTTCAGGTTTGGCAAACCCAAGGCGGCAGGTTAATCAGATCACTTAGCCCATATCCTACTGGGGAGATTTTTGGTGTATTGTTGTGTCGGCGCGTCATGTTTCGTCACGTTCTTGTCTTGTTTTTGCTTAGACATCGATGTTTTGTTTTAAGGGCATTTCTATCATGAGTGTCACTGATAAATGTTAAGTCATTTTGCATGTCTCGATGAGTTATGTTGAAAGAAAAAAAAAATTTGGGGGTCAAAAGTCGGGGTGTGACAATCCATCCTTAAGATAATACCAAGCATCATGAGGCAATTCAAATTTGGCAGAATGAGGACCAGCCAAAGCAGCTACACTACTTAAGAGTGAAGATTGAAGTTGTAGCAGAATGAGGACCAGCCATTCATTTCATTCAAGGTTCTCTCTCTTTCATCACCTCTTTCGAAAGAACAAACTTCAGCTCATTGTTAGGATCTTTTAGGAGTGAACTTTGAGAAAAAAAAAAAACTAAGGTTAATCTACTAGAATGCAACATTCACACATCCATACATACATACATACATACGTACGTGTCTATATATATATATATATATATATATATATATATATATATATATATATATATATATATATATATAGTTGTCTCACTTCCTGCACTAATGCATATTTGATATCTACTACATAGTCATAAATAACGTTAATGATAGTCACAAATAACGTTAACGAGTTTAAAACGGCGAGCTTTAAAAAAGGGAGAAAAAAGGAAAAAATATGGTAAATTTTTAGAAAAACAAAAGATGGGGGAAAATAAAATAAGTGAGAACTAATAACACAAACATCAAAAGGTAAGTAAATTTACAACAAATAAAAAATAGAAAATAAAAAAAAATGTTTGGCATTAAAAAAATGAAAAAAGTGAAAAAAATAAAAATGTGTTTTTTTTGTTTTTAACGTGTTTTTAAAAAAAATGTGTTTTTTAAAGTTTTAAATGGCCATTTAATTTATCGCGTTTTTTTCGGAAAAAAAAAAGTGTTTTCTGTGACTATTACTTTGACTATGTTTAACTGAAGTAAAAGATTGTGGTGTAGGTTTCTTGGCAAACCTTGGAAAATTCTGCACATATAAAAATTCTGCATAGATAAGTAAAGAACATGTTTCAAAAATATAATAGAAATGTCACGTAAGGAAAGAAATAACTGAAAAGATGCAGTTGATGAACCAAACCGAAAATATCATGCTCCACACCAGCATCCTATTAAACTGAATGAACAACCTCCACGCTGGTAACATAATTTCACCTAAACTGTACAAATTAATAAAGAAGCATACTAAAAAGAAAAGGACTACACCACACATTGACCAACTCTATCCTAAATTCCATGATTGTGGACTCCATAGCATAGTCCCATGATGAAGTGAAACCAGGTCACCTTTGATTGCAGGGTACAATTTCAAATGAAAGTACGTGTCGCCTATAGTTGTGGACATTAAGTGCATCCATCTTACAGAAGTTCCTGAAATCATGTTCCCCGACCAACTTTCTACCACCATCCTCCATTGCCTTGTGCAAAAAAAAAGAAATAAATAAACAAATAAATGAACATAGAAGCTATACATTCAAAAGGCTATAATCTATATTATTATTCATATAAAACATATTTTCGTTATTCAATGAATATTTTACATAATGTACAAGGCCCTAGGCCACAATCTATACGCACAGAGTGAAATGCCAAAACAAAGCTCCGAGGTTATAGAGACATACAGATATGTGGAGATTTCCTCTCCAAAAAAGGTACTTGTATTCTCTACTCAAACAGCTAAACCTGCAAAAAGTAATGGACAAAAAATTCAGGTTAAATGTGTGTGCTAAAAGGTTGCAGAAATTGGACAATGAGCTGTAATGAATGGTTAACTATGTGGCTTTCTTGTACCTTAAATATTGTAATATATGATAAACCATTTAAACAACTTTAAAAATATAGAGGTAGTTCATAATAAACAAACTCATGCATTCCTTTATCTCCTCCCTCCCCCTCCTCCTCCTCTTTGCTACCCCACCCCCGCAACCTTATTGCGGCCTGTTTGAATGGAAAAAAAAAAAGATGATACTAATCAATGGGAAGGAAATGAAAGGAAAGGAAGGGATTACTAATGGGAAGGGAAAGGAGAGGAAAGGGAAGGGAAGGAACCCTGTTTCCTTTCCATCCCAATCATTCCTATTTAGGAAGGATTGGAATTACACAAGAATCCTTTCCTTTCATTTCTCTTGCATCCAAACACTTTTAAGAGGTTTCCTTTACTTTCCCACCTCTTTAATAAACCATCCAAACACAGGAACTTCTATCTTTTCATTTCTTTCCCTTCAATCTCCCTCCATCCAAACAGGCCTGAAAGTTTCCTAACCTCTTATAGCTTCAATGTTGAAGAGCTTGGGAAAGATCTCCACCAAATAATGTCTTCCTGGAAAAGCTAGGGCCTAATTCCTTAATTTTGTTATTAACTAGCCTATTGAGAAGGATACCATGTGCATCATCTATCTTGTATTATTCCTCATCATTAGCAAGATTTCGTGGTTAATTTAGCAAAGGCAAGCTGAATCATCCTCGTAAGGAAGATTAACACTTCCATTAGCAGTGTTGCAATCCATGAGCACATTATTGAGAGAGCAAGGAAGAAGTAAAAATGGAAAAATGGAAGAGAGAGGAGAGAGGAGAAAAAAATGTTGCATCTTTCGTTTAGGGCTAATTCCCCTATTAAATAGGGATTATTTAGCTAATGATCTTATTGTATTAGTAGAGAGTCCAAAATCTCAATTTGTTGTGTCTCTCTTACTTGGTTTTCAATGAACTGGTTACGACCAAAGAAAGAGTGTGTGAAAACCATTAATAAACTTTACCCTAATCTCAAAGTTAAAGGAGATTAGGGCTGGCAGTAACAAAAATTATAATATCAGTCCAAATAAAATAAGATAATCTTTAAAAACATACACTCTAACTTTCTAATATTGCAGAAAGACTCTGAACGACAGTTAAAGATATTTAACACTCTCCCTCAACCTGGAGCATAGATATCAATCACACGCAACTTGTTACATCCTCTCAAGAAGTCGTCTATGAAAAGAGCCGTGATAAAAATATCAACTGTCTGATCTTCAGATGAGACATGAATAGTACTAATTACTCCTTCATGTACCAAGTCCTAAACATAATGACAGTCCACTTCGTTATCACAATACGTCTTCATCGGGAGATTCACTGACATGCCCAAATCTAAAAGCACTAATCTGACCTATGACATTTCAACTGCAGTTTGGGCCATAGCCCTATGTTCAGACTCGGCACTAGATCGGGCAACTACATTCTGCTTCTTGCTCCTCCACAATATAAAATTACATCCAACAAAAACACAAAAACATGTAGTTTGACTTCTTGTCATCCACAGATCCTGCATAATCAGTATCACTAAAGGCTTCTATGTCAATACCTTCTCCCCTTTTAAACCATAACATCTTCCCGAGGCTGATTTTAAGTATCTCGCCACCATTAATGCAGTCTCCCAATGAACCTTTCGAGGTTTTCCATGAATTGACTAAGCTTATTTACAACAAAGATAATGTCAAACTGAATGACAGTCAAATATAAAAGTTTTCTTATCAAAGATTTGAATGATCTCGAGTCAACAGTCTTTGATTCATCATCATGAATATAAACTAGCGGATTCATAGGAGGTGTGGCAGGCTTGACCCTCAATAAACCTGTTTCTGGCAAAAGATCAAGAACATATTTTCGTTGACACAATACAACCCCTTTACTACTACAAGTCACTTCAATACTGTTAGAATATATTGTAATGGGGAACCGGATCCATATCTGGACCCGGTCCTATGGGGCACGGATACCGAGGCAGGCTCGGTATCCTAGGCGGCATTCTTTCTCTCCCTCCTATATATTCTTCACTTACATGTAATTGTTGAGTTAAGTGAATGTTATATTCTCTCTCCTAGGGTTGCGGTTTGCCCCTAGGTCAGAGCTTCCCCGTGGTTTTTCACCTCTTTCTGAGGTTTTCCACGTATACTGTGTGTGTTTTCTCTACTCTCTCCTTGTGGTTCGTGTTTCTACATGGTATCAGAGCCACCGCGTGTGAGATCGTTGGTGTGCAAGTACTGTTTTTCCGCCGTTCACGTGCCGCCCCCATTGCCGTTTCCAGCACCGCCGCTGACACTGTTCCCAGCGCCGCTGCCGTCGTTGTTTCTACTGCTGTCGCCGACCAGGAACGCCGTCCAGGGACACCGCCGCCGTCCGGCACCACCGTCGCCGTCCGGCACCACCGTCGTCATCTTTCCCAGCGCCGTCGCCGGTGTGGATCTCTTCTTTGCTGCCGCCGTTCCCAGCGTCGTCCTGCCCTGCCCTGCTGCCGTCACAGGTCCCAGCGCCGCCGTCGACTGGGTTTTCTCCGCTGCCCTCTTCTTCCGCGTCGCTGCCGGCTGTCTTGTTTTCGCCGCCGGCCAGTTGTGACCTTCTTTGGGGATTGCCATGGCTGACGCAGTGATTTCCATGCTTGATGATGCCCTGGACACGGGCAGCAATACCAAGGGTGAGAACTTGCCTGTTCATGTCACCTCCATTCGGCTGAACAAGGATAACTATCTCTCGTGGTCTGCTGCCCTAGAAATCGGCATTACTAGTCGTGGTCGCCTGCACTATATCACTGGCGAGAAGCCCCCACCTTCTAAAACTGATTCGCAATGGCCGACCTGGGCTTTGGAAGATAGTCAGGTTAAAGTATGGATTATTAGTTCGGCTTCCGCAGATATTCAGCCTTTGATCTTGCGTAAATCGACTGCTTATGATATGTGGACTGTTCTTGCACGTATGTATGGTCGTCAAAAGCGTGTTTTACGTGCATATCAAATCAAACGTAGCATATATGCTCTTAAACAGGGTGATTTATCTGTTGCCTCCTTCTATGCCGCCCTGAAAACCAAATGGGAGGAACTTGACTATCATGTGAATGATGACTGGAAATGTGGTGTAGATCATGCCCTGTATTGGGAAAAGGAATGGATGGACCGCACCTTTATCTTCCTTGGAGGCCTGCGTGATGAGTTTGAAACCATTCCGAGCCAGATTCTTAACTGTGATGAGATTCCTGGAATCGAAGAGGTGTATGCTCGTATTGAGTCTGAGGAGCAATGGCGCCAGATTATGCATATTGACTCCCATCAGGGGAGCTCTCCAGCAGCTTTTGTGAGCCATACTTCAGGGACGGGGCAGCGTCCTACTCGACGATGCAGCCATTGCAACAAAGTGGGTCATTCTGTTGATTTTTGTTGGGATCTTCATCCTGAGAAGCGTCTCGTCCGAGGTCGTCCTCCTCCTCATCGCCGTGCTCCTTCTGTGCCCGAGCCTTGTCCAGGGTCGACCAATGTTGCAAAATCCAAGCTCTCCTCAGATCAACTTAGAGAGTTGCAAGCATACATTAGTCGTTTGTCTACCCAGGATGATGCTTCTACTTCTGAGGGGGCTAAGTTAGCCCAGGCCCTAGTTGCTACTAGTGATCAAGGTAATTCCTCCCTCGGTGATTGGATTGTTGACAGTGGGGCCACTCATCATATGACAGAGGACCCTACGATGTTTCAAGAGTACAGGTTGACCTCTGGGCAGCAGCGTGTGGCTATGGCTGATGGTTCCTCTATCTCTGTGGCTGGAAAAGGGAGTTTATCATTACTGAACAAATATTGTCTTCATAATGCCCTACATGTTCCCAACATTCCTGTCAATTTGTTATCTGTCAGCAGTATTACCAAAGAGTTAAACTGTAATCTAATTTTCTCTGTTGATCGTTGTTTACTGCAGGACTTGGGGACGGGGCAGAAGATTGGGATTGGTTCGGTTATTGATGGCCTCTACAGACTGCCCGTACAAGTTGCTTCTGCTTTGATTTCAGCCACCAGTGGACAGTTGCCTGGCATGGAGGACAGATCCATCATTATGCGTTGGCACGAGAGACTTGGTCATCTTACATTCCCGTTGCTTAAAAAGTTGTTTCCTAGGATGTTTCATTCTGTTTCTTTGGACACCTTCGTCTGTGAAGTGTGTCAGTTGTCTAAACATGTTAGGGCCTCGTACCCTATTTCATTCAATAAAGCCAACCGTCCTTTTGCTTTGGTTTATTCTGATGTTTGGGGTCCTTCGGGAGTACCCACTTGTCGTGGCTTTCACTATTTCATGACTCTTATTGATGACTATTCCCGGTGTACGTTCGTGTATCTGTTGAAAGAACGTAGTGAAGTTCCCGACATTGTCAAAAACTTTGTGGCATTTGTTGAAACTCAATTCCAGACCCCTGTTCAGACTCTTCGTACTGACAATGCTCGATAGTATGTCTCCCAATCCCTTGATGACTTCCTGCGAAGCAAGGGTATTATACATGAAACATCCTGTAGCTACACACCTCCTCAAAATGGTGTGGCTGAAAGGAAGAACCGTCATTTGTTAAATGTCACCCGGGCCATTATGTTTCAACGTCATGTCCCTAAGCGGTACTGGGGTGATGCACTTCTCACTAGTGCTCATCTCATTAACCGTATGCCTACTCGTGTGTTGAATGGTCATTCCCCTTATTCTGTTTTGTGGCCTACTCAGAATCCCTGGCCTTTGACCCCTCGAGTGTTTGGGTGCGTTTGCTTTGTCCATGATCATAGTCCCACTCTCAAGAAACTTGATCCTTGGTCCATCAAAGCGGTCTTTTTGGGGTATTCCTCCACTCAGAAGGGATACAAGTGTGTTGACCCTAGCACTTCCAGAGTATATGTCTCCAGGGATGTTACCTTTCATGAACATGTGGCATACTTTCCTGCGACTCCTCGTCAGGGGGAGTGTCTAGGTGACAGAAGGGAAGAGTATTCTTCGCATCAGTTGATTCAGTTCATGGATTTCTTGGATTATACAGTTAGTTCTCCAAGTGTGGAAGACGTTGTCAGGAAGGACAGAGACAGTCAGATGGAGGGGGGCCCTGTGGAAGAACAGCAGTCTCGAGGTCACTTATTTGGTCAGGTTTACAGCAGGAAGAAGAAGGATGTGATGGAAGATGTCGATGTTGATGTTGCCAATCCCAATCTTCCCAATCTTGTGACCTCCCCGGATGATCCAAGTCCAATGAATGAAGAACTTCTCATAGCCCTGCGCAAGGGCACCAGGTCATGTACTTCTCATCCTATTCAGAGATTTGTTTCATATGCTAAACTCAGTAAAGACTACAAGTGCTTTGTTACCTCTTTATCTATGGCTGTTATTCCCAGGTCAGTGGAAGATGCCAGGAAGGATCCTAAATGGCTACAGGCCATGACAGAGGAGATGGACGCCCTGGAAAAGAACAGTACGTGGGAGGTTGTTGACATCCCCAAGGGAACTCACTTAGTTGGTTCCAAGTGGGTGTTTAATGTGAAGTACAAACCTGATGGCACTGTAGAACGCTATAAAGCCCGTCTTGTTGCTAAAGGGTTTAGCCAGAAATATGGGATTGACTATCTTGAGACGTTTGCTCCCGTGGCGAAATTGAAGACCGTAAGGGTCATCCTAGCTCTTGCAATGCAGAAGAAGTGGAGCATGGACCAACTTGATGTCAAGAACGCCTTCTTGAATGGTCACCTTGAGGAAGAAGTCTATATGAGCATGCCGCCTGGATATGCTCGGAACGGGAAGTGTTGCTATCTCAAGAAAGCTTTGTATGGTCTCAAGCAGTCCCCTAGAGCGTGGTTTGAAAGACTAAGGGTTGTAATGAAGACTAATGGGTATAAACAGGGAAATGGTGATCACACCCTCTTCATCAAGCAGAGAAATGGTCTGGTGAGCCTTCTACTTGTATATGTTGATGATATGATTGTCACAGGTGACGACGAAAGGGAAAAAAGGAAGATGAAAGAAACGTTAGCTGCAGAATTCGATCTCAAAGATCTGGGCAAACTAAGGTATTTCTTGGGAATTGAGATCGCGCGGTCTGAGACTAGGCTTGTTATGAGCCAAAGAAAATACACTTTGGATCTTCTAAAAGAGACAGGTAAACTGGGATGCAGGCCCTTTCTTACCCCAATGGAGTCTGGCACAAGAATAAGTATCAAATCTGGGACTATCTTGGATGAGGAAGGAAAAGGGAGGTATCAGCGGCTGGTTGGTAAACTTATTTATCTCACTCTTACTCGCCCAGATATTACGTATGCTGTGGGTGTGTTAAGTCAGTTTATGCATGCCCCTACTGATTGTCATTGGAAAAGTGCTGAAAGAGTATTGGGATACTTAATGAATGACCCAGGGAAAGGATTGCTCTACACTCGACAAGATCGACTAAGTATTGAAGGATACTCTGATGCCGACTGGGCAGGATGCACAGATACTAGGAGGTCTACCACAGGATACTGCATCTTTCTTGGAGGTAACCTTGTGGTCTGGAGAAGTAAGCGACAAGAAGTTTGTTCCAGGTCCAGTGCTGAGGCTGAATATAGGGCGGTTGCTATGGGGGTTACAGAGATGCTATGGCTCAAAATTCTTTTGGCAGATATTGGGGTTAAAATGGAAGAGAAGATGAGGATGTATTGTGACAACAAGTCTGCTATTAACCTGGCAAATAATCTGGTCATGCACGACAGGACTAAACATGTGGAGATCGATCACCACTTCATACGGGAACGCATAGATTCAAAGGAGTTGATTCTGCCCTATATGAAGTCTGAAGATCAAGTTGCAGATGTCTTAACTAAGTCTTTATGTACATCTCAATTTGAGAAAAATGTTAGCAAGCTTGGCATGTTTGACATGTATGCCAAGCTTGAGGGGGAGTGTTAGAATATATTGTAATGGGGAACCGGGTCCATATCTGGACCCGGTCCTATGGGGCACGGATACCGAGGCAGGCTCGGTATCCTAGGCGGCATTCTTTCTCTCCCTCCTATATATTCTTCACTTACATGTAATTGTTGAGTTAAGTGAATGTTATATTCTCTCTCCTAGGGTTGCGGTTTGCCCCTAGGTCAGAGCTTCCCCGTGGTTTTTCACCTCTTTCTGAGGTTTTCCACGTATACTGTGTGTGTTTTCTCTACTCTCTCCTTGTGGTTCGTGTTTCTACAAATACTAATGAAATAATGGAGTTGACCAAGATCTTTGGTGACAAAGTGCTTGTGTAGAAATTCCTTTGTCTGATATCAATCTCGAAGAGAACAATATCATCAGCATACACAATCAGTATCACTATATCGGATGTGCTTCGCTTGATGAACAAGAAGAAATCTGGCTGAGATCTTTGAAATCCACACTTAGATACAACTTTTGTTAGCTTATGGAACCATGCACAGGGTGTAATGTTTCTTGTTGGGCAGGTCAGTCGGATCGGGTCCAGATCCAGACCCGAGCTCCACTCGTAGAAGGGAGCCCGTCGCGCGAGGGAGTTTTCCTCCCTCGACTTCTTCAGCGTCTTCTTCTTCTCCTTCTTCGACTGTTCCTCTGCTACGACCGCAGCAAGGAAGAAGTGGGCGGACGGGTGGTTGCGGCGGTGGCTGGGACCGGCGACGGCGACGGCGGCAGCTCGTGGGTAATCTCTCTCGCCCTCTCTGTCTGCCTCTCCCCTCCCTGTCCCTCCTGCGCATCCTCCCCTCTCTGCAGCGTTCTCTCTCTCCCTCTTCCTCCCACGCAACATTACACGCTCCTCCTCTGCCTGCACTCTTCCCTCTCTGTCGGCACCCCCTCTCTCTCTCTCTCTCTCTCCCTCTCACGCACGCACTCTCACCCTCACTGCCATTTTCCCCTTTTTGTCTGAACCCTCTCTCTATCTGCCTCCCTCTGTCAGCGCCTCTCCCTGCCCACACGCTCCCTACTTGAGCTCTCTCTCCCAATTTTCTATTTGTTTTTCCCCTTTTCCCCAATTGAGCACTCTTCCTCACTGATTTTATCACTGTTTGACCGGATTTCAGTTTGGGGGACGTGTTCTTTTCTTCATAACAGCGATTAGATGGTGTTGGTGGTGGCGGCATTGCACGATTTTTGCCGCTTGGGGGATCGATTGAACGCTTGAGGTGGCTGCCGAGAGGATTACAGCAGTCTAGACTCTAATTTTGGGGTGAGCGAGGCTTAACCAAGCCTAAATCAACTGTTATTTTCTATTAGAGCATGTATAATTATTGTTTGAGCATGCTAAAATTTAGAATTTGATGATTTGGGAGGCATGTTAACGACTTTACTTTTTGAAGAAAGTTTAGGATTACGTTGGAGAAGCGATGATTCATGTATATTTTGATCTTTTAAGCTTGAGGTGTTGATTTTCAAAGCAATAGGGAAGCATGGTAGAAATTGTGATGTTGTGGAGAAGATTTAGAACCGTCTTAGTAAGCACGTGGCGCATGCTTTTGTAAACGGGTGTATCTTGGCGTTATTTGGGGAAAGAATATGTAAGTTGGGTGTATTTTTGGGAAGACGCTTCAACTAAAAAAAAACATTTAAGAATGTGTTAATGATGGATTGATCGAAGCCTTGAGTTTTAACATTTGGTGGCAACGTCAAGAAGTTGGGAAGCGGCCTATTGAAGGGCCTTGTGGTTCGACACTACCCGTCGATACCCTTTTGAGGGGATGACTTGTGCCTCAATGATTTTGTTTTATATTTGTATGTTTTACTAAACTAAGCTAGTAAGGAATTTACTGCTCGTGTATGTTTGCAGGTACACCGGGCACGTCCCGTCGACCTTGAGCGATCAGATTCGAAGCTCGAGGCATTTTGAAGAGTTTTGTGAGCGCACGACAGGTATGGCGGCATTCCAGGCAAATCCCTGCCTGGGGCCAACGTGTGAATGTGTGTTCCTAGGATCGTAGGATCCTAGGATTGTGATGCGATTGAATGATTGCTTTATGAGTGAATGTATGTATGTATGCAAGTGATTTGATTCATGATAAAATTTGTTTTGAAAAGCTATTAGAAGCTTGTTTTGAAAATTGTTACGCATTTGCATGTACATGCTAGAATTGATAACTGCTTAGGACAGATGAGGCGGGGTATGGAGTCGAGTGTCTCCTCGACTCCAATTGTGCATTAGAAAGCATCCTAGAATGATAACTGCCTAGGACAGCTACGAGCCAATCACAGATCGAGACTACTCTCCGGAGGTTTGGCTAAGTTTTGAAAGATGTGAATGATGTGGTTGATAAGATGTGAGTGCTTATGAATGTGAATGTTGTGAATTGTTGAATCTGCATTGCCACGGACAATGTTGCAAATGATTGAATTGGAGGGTAGTTGTACCCGTACAGTATGACGGCTAGCTAAGAATGTAATGATATGTATGGCCCTCGTGTGGAGGCAATTGGAGGTGTGGGTGCACTCGTGAAGTGTACCAACCTCATGAGCTAGCCAGTCATTTTGTGAATGTGCAATTATAATGATAATAATGAAATAATAAGAGATGAGAGACTAGTGGGATGTGGCTATGTATTTGGGAGTTGTCTCGCCTTCGCCACTGGTCTCGCCTGTTCGGAGCGCAGGCGGTGCAAGGCCCTAGGGTACTGTTGTGTGTTGTGCTTGGAGCGTTGGGCTCCCGCCTTCCCAACCTGGGTGTCCTAAGGAAGGCTGAGTATCTCTCCGTGGAATTCACGCACCCATGGATGAGTGCTCTACCGCTGCAGCGGATGAATGGATCCATACTGTTATGGGCCACCACGGGGGTTGTCACTCGGCCATGGTCCGCCCATGGTGTGCACGTGCCTGTGTTTGCACCCACAAGAACCGTCAATTCACTAAAGCTAATGAAATGAAAGAATGTGAATGAAATGTATGCGATTGATGTGCATGTGATTTTGAAATTGTGTTATCTTGGCCATTGAGTGGTCTTTATATGTCGTGGTCTATGTGAGGGGTCTTCTTGGCAATGATGTGACTATGCCCTGACACGACATGATGATGATTTGTTTTTATGATTGTTATTATTTCATATTTGAGCCCTACTTGAGAGGGTTTGGGATTTTCCTGGCTTGTTGCCATACTGAGAAGGCTAAGCATTCAGTTCTTCTTTTTCAGGTTTTGGCAGACCCGAGGCAGCAGGTTGAGCAGATGGCTTCACTCACATCCTACTGAGGAGGTTTTGGGTCGTTTGTAGTGCCGACGCGTCGTGTTTTGGGTTATATTAATGTCTTGTTGTTGTTAGGCATCAATCATATGATTTGGGGCGTTTTTGTCATACACATTGATGTATTTTGTAGCAACTGAAATTGTTATATAAATGAAAGTTTGCCCCATTGTTTTGAATTGTTTGGCTCATCTCATTTTGCATTGTTGTCTCGTCGCACCTCAATGTTTTATGTTTAGAAAAAAAAATTTGAGGGTCAAAAGGGTTGGGGTGTGACACAGGGACTCTGTTTAAGTCCATAAATGACCTGTCTGAGTTTGCATACCTTGGAACACTCCCCTTGTCGCTCAAAATTAGGTGGCTACAACATATAGATAGTTTCAGAGAGATCTCCATATAGAAAGGCAATTTTCACATCTAGTTGAAATAGAGACCAATCCAACTGGACAGCAAGAGAGATAATCAGGCAAATAGTGTGTAGCCGTGTCATGGGCGAAAATATCTCAAAGAAGTCAATCCCGTCGTGTATAGCCTTTCGCACCAAGACATGCTTTGAACCTTTCTACTGAACCATCAGAATGATACTTGTATAAATGTGACTATAATAGTCACTAAAGAAGAATATGATAGAAAAAGGCACTAAAGCCACTTGAAAATATATCAATCTTATTGAATGAATGCCAAATGGCTGTGTAAAACAGCATACATTGTACAAGAGGCGGCCCAAGAATATATACAAGCAATAAGAGTGAAGGAGAGAAAGAAGAGAGGGCTTTTCTTGCCGTTGGAGGTTCCAAGTTGATATTCGGAAGGGACAAAGGACATATCGATTGTTCGGCTAAGATATTCTTCTCTCACATAGTGACAATCCATTTCAATATGCTTTGTCCTTTCATGAAAAGTATGATTGCTAGCAATGTAGATGGCACTTTTATTGTCACAACAGAGCTTGGTTGCTTCATTTAAGTCAATTCCAATGTCCTTCAATAAGCTTTTTAACCATACAATCTCCATGGTGGTGGTGGCCATGGCACGATACTCTGCTTCAGTTGATGATAGAGAGACCTTATTTTGTTTTTTGCACCTCCACGAAATAAGAGTCACCTAGAAAAACACAAAGACCGGTGGTGGAATGTCTGTTATTAGGATCTCCACCCCAATCAGCATCAGTATAGGCAATCATATTCAAGTTTGATGAGGAGGATAGAAAAAGTCCTTTAGTGATTGTGTATTTGACATATCGAACAATCATCAATGCGGCTCCCATGTGTACAAAAGTGGGTCTTTGTTGAAACTGACTTATGACATGTACCGCATGTGATATGTCAAGCCTTGTGATGGATAAATATGTGAGAGCTCCAACCAATTGACGAAATGGAGTGGGATTTTCTAGAATTTCTCCATCATCAATCTTCATCTTTACTCCTAAGGCTTCAGGAGTGTCCACCACTTTGTCATCAGTGATTCCTGATCTGTTTATAATGTCATTGGCAAACTTCATTTGTGAAAGTAAGTATCCTTTTCTACTATAAGCTACTTCAATACCAAGAAAATAGGTTAGTTTACCCAAATCAGTCATTTCAAATTCATTCTTTAGAAAATCCTTTACCTGCATAATTCCGTTGACATCATTACCTGTAATAATCATATCATCTACATATAAAAGTAACACAATTATACCTACAGCAGTATTTTTAACAAACATAGCAGTGTCAGAATAGCAGGATTTAAAACCTTGTTTAAACATAACATTGCTAAACATGTCAAACTAAGTTTTTGGAGCTTGTTTCAAGCCATATAATGCCTTCTAAGATAAAGAACTTTTCCTTGAGGTAAATCAAGCCCAGGGGGTGAATCCATGTATACCTCCTCATTTAAGTATCCATTCAAAAATGCATTTTTCACATCCAATTGATATATCGACCATTGTTTAATGGAAGCAATGGTAATAAGAGCTCTAATAGAGGTCATACGAGCAACAAGGGCAAAAGTTTCTTCGTAATCAATCTCATATTCTTGAGCATATCCTTTGGCAACAAGTCTAGCTTTATACCTTTCAAGTGATCCATCACCTCTAGTCTTGACTTTGTATACCCACCTACATCCTATTGTCCTTTTCCCTATAGGAAGAGACACAATGTCCCAAGTTTTATTGTCTTCAAGGGCTCTAAGTTCACTGTTCATTGCTTCAATCCAATGTGGGTTAGTTTTGGCTTCAAGATAGGATAAAGGTTCAACATGAGAGTGAATAGCTAATAAGCAAGCTCTATGTTTTGGGGAAAAAGACTCGTAGGAGACAAATTTTTGAGGTGGATGAAAAACTCTTTGAGATCTCCTAAGAGTAGGTTGAGACTCTTGGATGTTTTGTTGAGACCTTCTCTTATAAACTATAACTTCTCTTGGTGGAGATCTAAAAGGAGTACTCTCAACCTCATTTAGAGCATCATCATGTGAAGAAGGCAAAACATCATCATCATCATCATCATTATCATCATCATCATCATTTATCCATAAAAAAGAATAGTCATCTTCATGCTTGGTTTTATTTTCATTAAAGCCATTTTCTTCTTCTAAAAATATCACATTTCTTGAAACATACACTTTATCTTTTTCAATATCATAGCATCTATATCCTTTTTGAGTTTCGGAATAGCCAATAAAGACACATTGAATAGCCCTAGATGAAAGTTTGTCATTTTTGTCATTTAAAATGAAACATTTGCAACCAAAGACTTTGAATCTTTTATAAATTGGCTCCACATTAAAAAGTTTTTGAAAAGGTGAAATATTTTCTAAAACTTTAGAGGGCATTCTATTAATCAAGTAAATGGATGTTAGAATCGCTTCAGCCCAAAAATTTTTTGGAACATTTTTTGATATAAGAAGAGCTCTTGTTGTTTCAAGAATATGTCTATGTTTTCTTTCGGCAACTCCATTTTGTTGGGGGGGGGTTTTGGACAAGACTTTTGGTGTATAACTCCCTTTTCCTTTAGGAATTCTTCAAATTCATTGGAAATGAATTCAACCCCCAGAATCACTTCTAAAAATTTTAAGATTTGCATCAAATTGAGTTTTGATCATGTTGTAAAAGTTTTTAAAATTCATAAAGACTTCCGATTTACGTTTAAGAAAGTAAACCCAAGCATATCGAGAGTAATCATCCACAAAAATGACATAATAAAGCAAACCACCTTTAGACATAATAGGAGCGGGACCCCATACATCCGAATGCACTAATTCAAAAGGTGTCTTTGCAACAAAATTTCTATTTCCAAAAGGTAAAGCCTTAATTTTGGCTTTAATACAATCATCACAAGAGATCATTTCTTTACATTTCTCTTTCAAAAAAGGGATACAAGACATTTTTCCTAAACTTGAATGCCCAAGTCTTTGATGCCAAACTTGAATGTCACTCTTCTTGACTACATTGCAAGTAGGGTTGGAAAGATCCAAAAAATCAACATAGTAGAGATCATTTTTCCTGGAACCTTCCCCAATCGTCTTCTTGGAAAGATGGTCCTGTATCAAAAATTTATGTTGTGAGAAGATAATATCACATCCATGATTTGTTATTTGAGAAACCGACAAGAGATTTAAGTTAAGTTTGGGAATAAATCTAACTTTTGGTATTTTAAAAACTTTTGAATTAAAATTTTGATCAATATTCCCAACACATTTGATTTCAAGAGGAGTTCCATCGGCGGTTTTAACAAATGGGCAAGTTTCTTCCTTAGTGCATTCGGTAAGTAAAGAACTACAAGGGGTCATATGAAATGAAGCACCGGAATCAAGAATCCAAGAGTACTTACTTGATGATGTAGATGCCACCGTTGCTCCGAAGATTGGAGAAGTCCCTCCTCCTTTGAAAAGCGGTTGAAGAGCATCAATAAGCTTTGGTTGGAGGGCACTTACAAGTTTGTCTAGGTCAAATCGATTGCTTTCTTCATACATTGTCCCAGCCACACTTGTCTTTTTATCAAATCTCCTCAATTTAGGACATCTAAGTTTAGTATGTCCTTCTTCTTGACAATGGAAACATATGATCTTCTTGTTGCCATTATTGTTATGCTCATAGTTTCGATTAAAGTGAGGAGGCCTATAAGTTCTCATATGAGCACCGGGTCTTGAGGTAGCAAGAACACTCACTTTTATTTTTGAAAAAATTGAGTCTATTCTCCTCCATTTGAAGTTCCGCTATGGCTTCATTCATAGATGGCACTTTATGCCTATGGAGCAAGGAAGTTTTGACTCCATCATATTCCGATCTAAGACCAAGAATGAATTTATAAAATTTCTCCCTTTGGATTTGTTTTTCTCTAACTCCAATGTCTCTTGGATCATACCATTCGGGTTCAAATAGAGCAAGTTCGTCCCATAATTGCTCCATTTCTCCAACGTATTCTTTAATAGACTTATCCCCTTGTTGGAGACTTGCAATCTTCATTTGAAGATTGCACATGTAGGCCACATCCTTCATAGTGTGGGTTTTCTTGAGGAATTCCCAAGCTTCATGAGCAAAATTATGTTTTGCTATTTGGCCCATGGTTGTAGTATCAACACAAGCAATAATCCAAGTGATAATCTTGTGGTGTCCTATCTTCCACTCTTCCCATTTTTTCTCATATTCATTCATAACCTTGTCTTTTTCAACTCCATCTAGTTCTTGGGCTTTACCATCTATGGTCTTGGTGAGGACTAATTGAGGTTCACCTTTAGACCCATCAACAAGTCCCCATAGGCCTTTACTTCTAATAAAATGTTCCATAGTTTTTGCCCAAGAAACATAATTTGATGAAGTTAATTTAGGAAGAGGAGTAGAAGAAGTTCTTTCATCCATAATGTATACCTTGTAAAGGAGACGTTGAGGTAGTGCTAGGATGAAAAGCAGCCACACAAAATGAAGCTTTTGACGCATCAAAGACTGCCACAATCTTCACCACCAATGGAGCTTTATCCCGTTATAAATATCACCAAAAGAGGCCAGTAAAATAACAACACCTTCTTGTGTCAACTCAAAGCAGCAATATATCGAACACTTAGAGTGCTTCACGGCTCCAACGGAAGAGAAATACCAGGGATCTTCAAGCTTGAAAGACAGCAAGACAAAGAGCCAAAACCTGGCTCTGATACCATGTAAATGAGTCCCAATCTTGAGAATGCAAACACTTCAAGAGATACACTCTTGAAGATCCCAACACCTTCAATAGGTAAATGCACAACCAAACCTCAAACTTGAGGAGAAGATAAATATATTAATCTCAAGAGAAGAGAACACAAGAGAGGCCTAAAAGCCTTAACAAAACAAGGGACAACAGTCCCTTATTTATAGTACAATGTAAGGGAGAGAAGAAGGAGGAGTTGGCTGTTGGGCCAGCTCCAACGGCTAGCTAGCCGTTGGAAGCTGGCCCAACAGCTAGTTCCCCTTTACAAAATAAGAAAAAGTAAAAATAGAAAAAGAAAAGAAATAAAAAAGGTACATAAAAAAGAAAAAGAAACAAATAAAATAAAATACATAAACACCTATGCATACATAGATATTCATATGTACAAATCATACATGAAACTAGATGTATGACAGTATATATGAAATATACATATGTATACTTACATAATGTCTAATCTTTAAATTCTAACACGACCTTCAGTCAGGATACAATTGCCATAATGGCCTGAAACAATACAGATCCGTACACACTGCAGCGATAGAGCAATCCGTTAAGAAAGTGTGTATTCCAAAAGGAGTTGTTCGGCCTTCCCTAGGCCACCAACGTTTAGAAGGCAAGAGCTAAATACTACAAGTACAAAGACAAAAGGATATCCTAGGGCCTTGCAACACCTATGCTCCTAGCAAGCGAGACCAGTGGCAATGGCAGGAATAGGATGTATCCCAAACGTATTGTCATAACTCACTAGCCTCAATTCAATTAATCTTTCTTAATTATCAATATAAAGACACATTCCCATTAAGATTGGCTTAGCTAACATACGAGGTTGGTTCACTTCAACAGTGTAACCAGACCCCAAACATCCTTCATAAAAAAGTCACACATTCAATCAGTACTCTTGACTAGTCAAATCACACCCTAAGAGCATCTCTGCCCGTTTAGTCTGTTCAATCATATCACTTCACAGTGGCAATGCAAACAAAAATCCAATAACAATCATAACAATCAAATGATAACAATTACTCCATACAAAAACTTAGTTGAACCCTAGAGAGTAGTCTCGATCCGAGGTTGATTCGTAGCTATCCTAAACAGATATCACACTAGGATGTTAACTAATGCACAATTGGGGCCGATGAGGTACTCGACTCGATATCCCACCTAAGCTGTCCTCAACAGTATAATTCTAGCATGTCTATACCACTGCATATAATTAAAAAGCAATCAATAAGTCTCATATATTTTATTCATTTATCAAGATACATGTCATTTCACACATCATTCAAACAAAAACACATTCATGAGATCCAATGATCCTAAAAGCTGAATGCAACATACAATCCATGTTTGGCTCCAAGCAGGGATTTGCCTAGAATGTCGTTGTATTTGTCAAGCGCCTCAAAAAAAACACTAAAATCACCTAGAGTGCTGGATCCTATCGCTCAGGGTCTACTTGATGTACCTAATCCACTTGCAAAACTCAAAAAAATAGTTCTCCATACACACTACACCTTTTAAAAATCTAATTATGTAGGAATTTAAGCTGTCGATGCAAAGGTTCTCTCATTTGCAAAAAGTGCCAAGCAATTGAATTTGCCTTAGGACCTCCCTTCAAGTTTTTCCACACTTTCGAGCTTGGGAATGACCGATCTAAACCTGTTAAAGATACAAAAAAGGGGTTTTCTGAAATATTAGGAAGTTAGGGAAGGTCTCTTTAAATGTTTTGTTACTTTTAGTGGACTTCTCTTGTAATTTTCCCTAACCCTAATCTCTTAATAGAGATTAGGGTCACGTAATGCAAGACAACTTTTTGCTGCCTCTCTCTCTCTCTCGTAACATGGTATCAGAGCGGGTGTGGGCGTCGACGGCAGAGTGCACTTTCCGGTGACCTTCTCCGGCGATCACCATCTTCTCCGACGAACAGCCAAGTGAGTTCGTTCCTTTTTTTTCTCTCGTTCTCTCCCTTGTCACCGCTACTCCTTATTCCCTCTTATCACCCAATAAGGAGACAGTGAGGGAATAGGGGTTGGGCGTGCCGTGAGAAGGAGGACCTGATCACGCCTATGTGGAAGGCGTGATCAGATCCTCATATTGGTCGTATGAAGAGACTATTGTGGATGCAGCGTGACGTGTGATGCTGTGGTTTGTGATGATCGTAAATACAGTTTCGGTAAAGTCAAGCTGCGTGAGGTGTTGTGGATGCTTTGTGGAGTCTATGTGCTGTTTATAAATTCAGGTTTTTTGAATATGATCAGATTTTTTCTATAGATCGTGGATACAAATTCAGTAAAGAAAGGCTGCGTGAGGACTGTTGCTGATCCTTAGTACAAGTTTTTGTTTGATTTCGTGGATTTCTTTGACATTTGACACGTGGACAGGAAGTTTTATGAGAACTAGCTGCTGTTATAAGTGGCAGCAGTCTTCAGTCGTTGGGAGCAACAGTCTTCAGTCGTTGGGAGTTCATTCTTGTTTTTGTCATCGGCTAAATCAGATCTGAAGTGACAGTAATTTCCTAGCCCTCCTTCTTTAAACGTTTGCGTCAATCTGGTCTTCTTTATTTACTATGGCTGAAAACAGTAAATCTGAAGGGTCTACTGACTACAAGATGGCTGGGAATTCATTCTCTTATGGAACCACGATGAAACTTAATGGCTCAAATTATGAAATATGGTCTAGGGTATTCATAATGTCGGTGGCTGGTCATAGGAAGAAATATATTCTTGAGGAGGATGAACCTATTGAGAAAAAAGGAATAATTCTTAATTTTAAAAAATATTTAAAAATCAGAAAAAATAGACAAAAATTCTCAAAAATCTGAAAACAATGAACAAAAAATCAGAAATCAAGAAAAATAAAAAATGTATTCAAATATAAAAAAGATCATCATACATAAGGAACATTCATGTGTATACTATCAACAACACATTCAAAAATAAGAAATCAAATATTCAAATTAACATAATAAGCATCTATCACAATTTTAAACTTGAAAATTTTATAAAATTTGAGGACTTAGAGTCTTAAGTCTTGGAGTTTTAGGACTTAGATTACATCAGAATTTTATAAGTTCAAACATATAGTTATCATATTTCATGATTCAACGATGATATCTCCCAAATCGACGAATCATCGGTTAATTTTTATGAAAATACGCAAAATTTCTCCCTCCTATGTCTATTGGAGTCTTTAAATACAAGAAGAGAGAGAGGAAGGAGTGTTTAAACTTTTAAAAAATAAAGAATTTTATGTTTTCTCCCGTATCGTACGATACGGGGGTGTATCGCCCGTATCGTACGATACAGGCCCCGTATCGTACGATACGGCCGATACGGGTACGATACGCATGCGTATCGTGTATTGAACATGTATCGTATAGGTTTCTTCAACCTATACGATACGTATCGTACGATACGCGTGCGTATCGTACGATACGGATAACATTGGATTTCAGTGCTCTTATTGTGGCAAAATTGGTCATCTAGAGGACCGTTGTTGGGACAAACATCCTCACCTCAGGTCTAATGTTTCCTCTGGACGTGGTGGAGGTAGAATCACCACAAGCAGAGGTCCTTCTTCATCCCAGGCAACTCATTCAAAGGCAACAATATCTATGGTTGAGTCTTCTACTGATCCTTCTATATCTATGTCATATTCTCTTAACCTAAGTAAGGATGAATATGATCGTGTTCTTGCTCAGAAGTCTGGCTCTACATCTGCCTCTACATCTACCAATGCTGCTGTTGTAGATTCAGCATTCTCTGTTGGTGCTCCTACTGCTGATCCAGGTATGACATGGATGATAGACTCGGGCGCTTCTAGACATTGTTGTAATCAACCACACAATTTTTCATCATTTGTCAGATTTTCTACACCACAGTATGTTAAGCTGGCTGATGGCAAGTTGTCCCCTGTTTTGGGTAGCGGTGATATTTATCTTCCACATTTAGGCACTATTACACATGTGCTATATGTTCCTCAGTTTCCTGTTAATTTGATATCTGTGAAGCAGCTAGCTATCGACTTACAAGGGAAAGATCTGAAGTCATGTATTCTTCAAAAATTTATCAAGGAAATAAAAACTCAGTTTGGATTCATTGTCAAAAATATTCGCACTGATAATGCTCTTGAATTCAAGTCTTCCATTCTACTTCAGTTTTATGCCGACCATGGAATTCGACCTTGTAGAAACACACACCAAGATGGAGAGAAAGAAAAGGAACACACAATATACGTGGAAAACCTCAAAGAGAGGTGAAAAACCACGGAGAAGCTCTAACCTAGGTGCACAACCGCAACCCTAGGAGAGAGAAAATGTTATTCCACTTAATCAACAAAACAACACAAAGTGGGATTATAAAGGGAGAACCCGCCTAGGGTACCGAGCCACCCTCGGTTCCCGTGCCCATGGAACCGGGTCCATATCCAGACCCGGTTCCCTTACACAAGATATTCTAACACTCCCCCTCAAGCTTGGCATACATGTCAAACATGCCAAGCTTGCTCACATTTTTCTCAAACTGAGATGTACATAAGGATTTGGTTAAAACATCTGCAATCTGATCTTCAGACTTCATATAAGGCAAGATCAACTCCTTAGAATCAATGCGTTCCCGTATGAAGTGGCGATCAATCTTCACGTGTTTGGTTCTGTCATGCAGGACGGGATTATTTGCAAGGTTAATCGCAGATTTGTTGTCGCAGTACATCTTCATCTTCTCTTCCATTTCAATTCCAATATCTGTTAGAAGGATCTTCAACCATAGCATTTCTGTAACTCCCATAGCAACTGCCCTGTATTCAGCCTCGGCACTGGATCTAGAACAAACTTCCTGCCTTTTACTTCTCCAAACAACCAGGTTACCCCCTAGAAAGATACAGTACCCTGTAGTAGACCTCCTCGTATCAGTGCACCCTGCCCAATCTGCGTCAGAGTAACCTTCAATATTCAGTTGGTCTTGCTGAGTATACAGTAATCCCTTCCCTAGGTCATTCTTCAAATACCCCAACACTCTTTCTGCACTCTTCCAGTGACAATCAGTAGGAGCATGCATAAACTGACTCAATACATTCACAGCATAGGTGATATCAGGGCGAGTGAGGGTAAGATAGATGAGCTTACCAACCAACCTTTGATACCGACCTTTGCCTTCCTCATCCAAGATGTTGCCAGTCTTGATGCTTATCTTAGTACCAGACTCCATTGGGGTTAGAAAGGGCCTACATCCAAGTTTACCTGTCTCCTTTAAAAGATCCAGGGTGTACTTCCTTTGGCTCATAACAAGCCCTGTCTCTGATCGAGCAATCTCTATCCCCAGAAAGTACCTTAGTTTACCCAAATCTTTCAGATCAAATTCAGCAGCTAACCTCTCCTTCATCTTCTTTTTCTCCTCTTCATCGTCACCTGTGACAATCATATCATCAACATATACAAAAGGAGACTCACCAAACCATTTCTCTGCTTAATGAATAGGGTGTGATCACCATTTCCCTGTTTGTACCCATTAGTCTTCATCACTATCCTCAGTCTTTCAAACCAAGCTCTAGGAGACTGCTTTAGTCCATACAAGGCTTTCTTGAGATGACAACATCTTCCGCTTTGGGCATATCCAGGGGGCATGCTCATATAGACCTCTTCTTCTAGACGGCCGTTCAAGAATGCGTTCTTGACATCAAGCTGGTCCATGCTCCACTTCTTTTGCACAGCAAGTGCTAAGATGACTCTCACGGTTTTCAGTTTGGCAACAGGGGCAAAAGTTTCAAGATAATCAATACCATATTTCTGACTAAATCCCTTTGCAACAAGGCGAGCCTTATACCTTTCCACAGTACCATCAGGTTTGTACTTCACACTAAACACCCACTTGGAACCAACTAAATGAGTGTCCTTGGGGATATCAACAACTTCCCACGTGTTGTTCTTTGCCAAGGCATTCATCTCCTCTGTCATGGCCTGTAGCCATTTAGGATCCTCTCTGGCATCTTCCACACACCTGGGAATCACAGACTTAGACAAGGATGTAATAAAGCATTTGTAATCCTTACTAAGTTTCGCATAAGAGACAAATCTCTGAATAGGGTGAGAAGTACAGGACCTGGTGCCCTTGCGCAGGGCTATAGGAAGCTCTTCATTGATTAGACTTGGGTCATCCGGGGAGCTCACAGGATTGGGATTGGTTACATCAACATTGTCAATCACATCTGTCTTCTTCCTTCTGTACACCTGGCCGAACAAATGATCACGGGCTGTAGGCTGATTATCAACAAGACCCTCGTCCATGTGACGGTCTCTATCATCTCTGACTGTGTCTGCCACACTGTCACTGGCCTTGTAATCCAAGAAATCCGTAAACTGAATCAACTGATTTGAGGAATACTCTTCACTACTGTGCCCTAGATACTCCCCCTGAAGAGGATTCACATGAAAGTATGCCTCATGTTCATGGAAGGTGACGTCCCGGGAAACATAGACTTTAGAGGTGGTAGGATCAACACATTTGTATCCCTTCTGAGTGGAGGAATACCCCAGGAACACAGCCTTGACAGACCGAGGATCAAGTTTCTTGAGGGTGGGACTATGATCATGAACAAAACAGACACACCCGAACACCCGAGGAGTAAGAGGCCAGGGATTCTGAGTAGGCCAAAGCATAGAGTACGGGGAATGGCCCTGCAACACACGGGTAGGCATACGGTTAATAAGGTGGGCACTAGTGAGAAGCGCATCACCCCAGTAGCGCTTGGGAACCTGACGATGGAACAGAAGGGCCCGGGTAACATCAAGCAAATGGCGATTCTTTCGTTCAGCCACGCCATTTTGGGGAGGTGTGTAACTACATGACGTTTCATGAACAATACCCTTGCTCTTCAAGAAATCATCTAGGGATTGAGAGACATACTCTCTAGCATTATCGGTGCGAAAAGCTTGGACAGACGTCTGAAACTGAGTCTCAACAAAGGCCACAAAGTTTTTGACAATAACGGGAACTTCACTACGTTCTTTCAACAGATACACGAACGTACAACGGGAGTAATCATCAATAAGGGTCATAAAGTAATGAAAACCACGACAAGTGGGTACTCCCGAAGGACCCCAAACATCAGAATGAACCAAAGCAAATGGACGAGTGGTTTTATTGAATGAAATAGGGTACGAGGCCCTAACATGTTTAGCCAACTGACACACTTCACAGGTGAAGGAGTCCATGGAAACAGAATGAAACAAACGGGGAAACAACTTCTTAATCAATGGAAACGGAAGATGACCAAGCCTCTCGTGCCATCGCATAATAGTAGATCTGTCTTCTACGCCTGACAACTGTCCACTAGTGGCTGAAATAAGAGCGGACGCAACCTGCACAGGCAGTCTGTAGAGTCCATCAATAGCCGAACCAATCCCAATCTTCTGCCCCGTCACCAAGTCCTGCAGAAAACACCGATCAGCAGAGAAGATCAGATTACAGTTCAGTTCTTCAGTAATACTGCTGTCAGATAGCAAATTCACAGGAATATTGGGAACATGAAGAGCATTATGAAGACAGTATTTATTTAACAAGGACAAACTCCCTTTTCCAGCCACAGAGATAGAAAAACCATCAGCCATAGATACACGTTGCTGCCCCGAAGACAATTTGTATTCTTGGAACATCTTAGGGTCCCCTGTCATATGATGCGTAGCACCACTGTCAACAATCCAATCACCAAGTGAGGAATTACCTTGGTCACTAGTAGCCACGAGAGCTTGGGCTAACTTAGCCCCCTCAGACGTGGAAGTATCCTCCTGAGTAGTAGACAGCCGGCTGATATACGCTTGCAGTTCTTTGATTTGATCGGAGGAAAGCTTAGATTTGGCAACATTTGACGGACTACTCTGACTAGGCTCAGGCACAGAAGGACTCCGGCGGCTAGAAGGAGGACGACCCCGGACAAGCCGCCTCTCAGGATGAAGATCCCAACAAAAAACAACAGAATGTCCTGATTTGTTGCAATGGCTACACCGCCGAACAGGACGCTGTCCAATCCCAGAAACACGACTAACAAAGGCTGAAGGAGAACTCCCCTGACTGGTGTCAATATGCATCACCTGTCGACGTTGTTCTTCAGATTCCACACGGGCATACACCTCTTCAATTCCGGGGACCTCGTCACAATTAAGAATTTGGCTCCTAATGGATTCAAATTCATCGCGTAAGCCTCCGAGGAAAATAAACGTCCGATCCATCCATTCTTTGTCCCAGTACAAGGCATGATCAGACCCACAGTGCCAGTCATCATTCACATGGTAGTCAAGTTCCTCCCACTTAGTCTTTAGGGCTGCAAAGAAGGCGGCTACAGACAAGTCACCCTGTTTAAGAGAGTATATGCTACGTTTGATTTGGTACGTACGCAATACTCTCTTCTTACGGCCATACATCCGTGCAAGCACAGTCCACATGTCGTAGGCAGTCGATTTACGCAAGATCAAAGGCTGAATATCTGCAGAAACAGAACTAATAATCCATACTTTAACCTGACTATCTTCCAACGTCCAAGTAGCCCATCGCGGATCGGTTTTTGAAGGTGCAGGCTTCTCCCCAGTAATGTAGGGCAGGCGACCACGACTGGTTATCCCAATTTCTAGGGCAGCCGACCAAGAGAGATAGTTATCCTTGTTCAGCCGGATGGAGGTGACTTGAACAGGCAAGATCTCGCTCTTGGTATTGCTGCCCGAGTCTAGGGCATCATCGATCTTGAGGGACATCTCCTCGGCCATCACAATCACCAAGAAGAAAGAATACCCAGCACCAGAGACGACAAACAAGAGGCAGCGGCGCTGTACGGCGGCGGTGTGGAAGAGAGCGACGGCGGTGGGCAGCGGTGGCGCGGGACGGCGGCGGCGCTGAAATGGGCGACGGCGGCGCTGAAATGGGCGACGGCGGCGCTGGACAGCGGCAACGCAGCAGAGAACAACCACGCTGGACGATGGCGGCGCAGCTGGCAGCGCTGGACGGCGGCGGCGCAGCAGCGGCAGAAAAAAAAACGGCGGAAACAGCACTATCACACCAACGATCTCTCACGCGTTGGCTATGATACCATGTAGAAACACACACCAAGATGGAGAGAAAGAAAAGGAACACACAATATACGTGGAAAACCTCAAAGAGAGGTGAAAAACCACGGAGAAGCTCTAACCTAGGTGCACAACCGCAACCCTAGGAGAGAGAAAATGTTATTCCACTTAATCAACAAAACAACACAAAGTGGGATTATAAAGGGGGAACCCGCCTAGGGTACCGAGCCACCCTCGGTTCCCGTGCCCATGGAACCGGGTCCATATCCAGACCCGGTTCCCTTACACAAGATATTCTAACAGACCTCAATATACTTGTCCACATACGTCCCAACAGAATGGTGTAGCCGAACGCAAACATCGGCAACTCCTAAACGTAGCTCGTACCCTCACGTTACATTCTCACATGCCTGCCTATTTTTGGGGTGATGCTATCCTTACTGCGTGTTACCTCATTAATAGATTACCCTCTTCCTCCATTCAAGACCGTATTCCAATTCAAATTCTATATCCAGGGCGTTCATTATTTCATTTACCTCCCAAAGTTTTTGGATGCACTTGCTTCGCACATATCCTAGGCCCAAACAAAAGCAAACTGGCTGCCCAAGCTATCAAATGTATCTTTATTGGCTATTCAGCTAATCAAAAGGGATACAAATGCTTTGATCCCGTGACCAAGAAAGACATTATCAGTGCGGATGTTACCTTCTTTGAGTCTCGTCCTTATTTCCCTCCGTCAAGTCCCTCTTCATCTGAGATGCATGCACCTATACCTCTTCCTATTCCTCCAGTGTCACTTGAGTCATTTCCATCATCTCAACCTAGGTCACATGAACGTTTTCTTGAGCCTCCGTTGGTTTACACTCGTCGTCTAGGTCCCTCTCTCAACCGTCCACCAGCATCGTCTCAAGAGGTAAGCTCTACTGATAAGACTGACTCAGGTTTAAGTGATGACTATTCTGCAGCAGATCTCCCTATTGCTATTCGCAAGGGCAAGCGACAGTGTACCTTACATCCTATATCTAATTCTGTCTCTACTGCTCATCTGAGTACACACTTAGTACAGTTTGATCAAGCTTTATCTAGTCATGTTATCCCGTCCTCGCACCATCACGCCCTGTTAGATCCACGTTGGCGACAAGCTATGCAGGAGGAAATGGATGCTCTTCTTTCTCGGGAGACTTGGGATTTGGTAGACCCCCCAACACGCTGTGATGTGGTTGGCTCACGATGGGTATTCACCATCAAGTATCATTCTGATGGGTCAGTTGAAAGGTTCAAGGCCCGTCTTGTCGCAAAAGGTTATACTCAGACTTATGGTGTTGACTTCTTTGAGACCTTTTCGCTTGTGGCCCGGTTGGGCACTATTCGCTTGATTATCTCTCTTGCTGTCCAACGAGAGTGGCCTCTTTTTCAATTGGATGTCAAAAATGCCTTTCTGTATGGAGACCTTTCTGAAATTGTTTATATGCAGCAACCACCTGGTTTTGAGCGACAAGGGGAGTGTTCCAAGGTATGCAAGTTAAAGAAGGCTATTTATGGACTCAAACAGAGTCCCCGTGCATGGTTCCAAAAGCTTACTGAAGTGTTATCTAAGTGTGGATTTAGCCGATCCCAACTTGATCACTCATTGTTTATCAAGCGAGGCTCAGCAGGACTTGTGATATTGATTGTCTACGTGGATGATATTGTTCTTACAGGGGAAAATGATCAAGAGATAGCTCAAACAAAGGAGTTTTTACAGCAACACTTTGTTACGAAAGACCTTGGACAACTTCGTTATTTTCTTGGTATTGAGGTGGCTCGTAGTAATAAAGGAGTTGTAGTGTCTCAAAGGAAATATGCTCTTGATCTTCTACAGGAAACATGACTATTGGGGGCTAAACCTGCCACACTTCCCATGAATCCTCGCATTCATATACATGATGATGACTCAGAGCCGTTTGACTCTAGATCTTACAGATCTCTGATAGGGAAACTGTTATATTTGACAGTCACTCGTCCCGACATTAGCTTTGCTGTGAATAAGTTGAGCCAATTCATGGAAAAACCCCGAAAAGTTCACTGGGATGCAGCTCTAATGATTGTAAGATACTTGAAATCAGCCCCGGGAAAGGGGCTATGGTTCAAGAAAGGAGAATGTGTTGACATCGAGGCGTATAGTGATGCTGATTATGCTGGATCTGTAGATGATAGGAAGTCTACTACCGGGTTTTGTGTCTTTGTGGGCGGTAATCTTATTTCTTGGAGGAGCAAGAAGCAGAATGTTGTGGCTCGTTCTAGTGCTGAGTCAGAATATAGGGCTATGGCTCAAACTGTGGCTGAAATGTCGTGGGTTAGATCACTACTTGTAGAGTTGGATGTCTCAGTGAATCTCCCAATGAAGATGTATTGTGACAACAAGGCAGCTACATATATCGCTAACAATCCTGTCTTCCATGAGCGGACTAAACACATTGAAGTGGATTGCCACTATATTCGGGACTTAGTTCAAGGAGGAATTGTTAGCACTATTCATGTCTCCTCAGAAGATCAGGCAGCAGATATTCTCACTAAAGCTCTTCCCATAGGCGATTTCCTGAGATGTTGTAACAAGCTGAGCATGATTGACATATATGCTCCAGCTTGAGGGGGAGTGTTAAAGATACAAAAAAGGGGTTTTCTGAAATATTAGGAAGTTAGGGAAGGTCTCTTTAAATGTTTTGTTACTTTTAGTGGACTTCTCTTGTAATTTTCCCTAACCCTAATCTCTTAATAGAGATTAGGGTCACGTAATGCAAGACAACTTTTTGCTGCCTCTCTCTCTCTCTCGTAACAAAACCCACAATTCCTCCATCCGTAAATTGGTTGCATACCTCTCGACTCACCTTCCTAGTCGAGACTCGAACGAAAATCTCTGACTCGACGGTTCACATTATGTCACTGCCAGTTACGAGTTGCCATGTAGCAACATATATGCACGTACACATATATGTTCTTTACTTTATGGGATCCATATTGTCTAACCAGCACTTTTTCTCCAGAGTGCCTGTCTAACTTAAAATTAAGCATGATCTACCGCAATACAGTTGAGTGCAAGTACTCCCTGACGTTATTAATCACAGTTCGCACCACTAACTTGCTAACCCCAAGAGACCATGGGGCCGCAGAATTGGGGTCACTATATATGAATCTTCCCAATTACCTTACTATGTGCAACATCAATTAATCAGACACCCAATTCTAGACTACTAACGACCAGTTGAGGCACCACACTTGCAAGTATACTCCTTTAACAATCTGATGATGATGCCAACAACCAAAGAACATTCCTTTCGTACACTAGTATACGTCGTGCCCTAATGAATTATAAGTTTCATCTTCCTCTCAAACTGTAAATTTAACAAGCAAGTCTACATAAGTACTCTCTCTCCCCCCACAAGCTACATCATACTCATATACAAGATAACCTGCATTAAGAGTATGCTAAAACAGTCATAAACCTCTCCAATATTAGAAAAATCTCTACCATGCTCCCTAATGCTTCAAATATAAATCCATCATGCTGAAAAGGATAACTATCGACATTCTTAGGGCAAACATCCGTAAAAATTGCGCTCATTTGACAGGGTCCTCCTTCTTACGACGCTTTACCTGATATAGTCGTCTGCGGCAGAAACCAAACATCGATGACAACCTGCTGCTGTCAGCCCCAAACCTGCTCTGCTTGAACACAGAAACGAGCGGCCCCAAGGAGAGGGAACAATCAATTTTTCCCACCGGTCTGGTGTCAACCAAACACAAGATCGTGAGACAATAATTGGAAAAAAGAAACAATCTAGAAGAGACATCAAGGAGAAATGTGAAGGTGAGAGTGCATGTTCGGTCGACGGTGTGCAATAGAGACGGCAAGCAGGCGAGAGAGATCAAAGGGGCAAGGGAGAGGTTTCTGACGAGAGGGAGAGGGAACCAGAGAGAGTGAGGATGTGTGAATGAGAGGGCAGACGAGAGAGAGGGATCAACTGAAAGGGAGAGAACAGAGAAAGGTCAACGAAAGAGATTGGGGAGTGAGGGAGAGTGCAAGAAGTGAGACAGTCAAGGCGGAAGAGAGAAAACTGATGAGAGAGAGCAGCCGCGAACACATAAGAGAGTGGCGGGATAGAGAACGAGAGTGAGGGAAAAAACGAGAGAGAGAGGGCTCGGTTGAGGGAGACATTAGTTCATGCAAGGGAGATGTGAGGGAGAAAATGAGAGAGAGGTGACAAGAGGAGAATGAGAGAAATCGAGAGGGAAGAGGGGTAACCTCAGCACCACTGCCTTCTACCTCCTCTTCCTCGACCTTCGCCTTCCCCATCTTCTTCCTCAGCTTTGTCGTTTCTCTGCCTCTTCTTCTTCTTCTTCTTCTGCAACTTCTTCCTCCGCTCGACCTAAGACGACAAGGGTAAACCCTTAGTCGCTGGATTTCTCTCAACCAGCATAATAGCTTCGGGTCAAATCTGGACCTTGATCCAGATCCACCCAAAGCTCCACACGCCAAAGTATCAAGCGTTACATTTTTAAGTGTCAGACTGAGTTTTTGTTCTTTTACAGCAGTTTCTGCTATAGTTTGTTTTGTATTCTCTACTATCAGTTCGCATTTAGATATATTTGGTGTTAAATTTGTTGTAAGTAGTGCTTAGTGTAATGCTTTAGTTGTGGACTGCATTATAGCTACTAGAAGGGCAGTTTCTGGTTTTCCTTTGTTTTTAAGTTAATGTGCATCTGCTTTTACAGTAATTTCTGCAATAGATTCATAGTTTAGGCACTCTGCAGCTGATTTCTGGATTCTTTGGGTGCAGCTAGATGCCCTTCAGCTAGGTTTAATGGTTATGTTGTTGTTTAATCCCTAGATTTTTGGAGATTAGGTGTTCATTCATGTTTTAGGTTCAACGCTGACAGGCAGACTGCACTTAGCCATTAAGAAGGGTTAGTTTGTATTAATTATTCCCTTCTTAACTTACTTGGTATCTTGTTTCATCTTATTCTAGGAAGTGGCAAAGTAGTGTACATTTATTTTGTAGATGATATTGAATTATAGTCTAAAATGGTTGCTTTACTTGTAGTTACTGTAGGGTTACTGTAGAATCACTAACCGGCAGTCATACTTAACCGCCAGCTAGTGTAAACTTAATTTCAATAGTTAGTTGTACCTTTCTAGTTTACATCATGTTTTTGCAATTGTATTTGATAGTTATCTTTCATTTGGGTTACTTTTTAGGTGAACATTAGTTGTCAACCATCAGTTATAATTAATTTAAAAGTGTAAACTGTTATGTTCCGCATTTTGTGGTTTTAGATTAGGGTTAATGTGTTCCTTCTTGCCATTTATTGTGTTTTGCTGTAAATTTTTCTGTAGTTGAGTAGATTAATAGCTATTTTCAGTTTTAACAAGTTTTTAGATAAATATTAATTGGTAATCATTAGATGTGCTCAATTTCAGTGTGTGGACTGTTATGCTCTGCAGTTTCATAGTATAGAGTAAGTGTTTTCTACCTAGTTATTTTTTGTAATTTACTATAATTCCTGCTGTAGTTTGTTGGATTGGATACACTTGGTTACACAGTTACAGCATGAAATTCAGGCATTGCTTATGCTTTATGTTGGATTTTAGTGCTTGGAATGTTCTTTACTGCACATTCATCTTCTAGAGAGAGTGCACATGTTCTACTTGACTGCTTTTTATGTTACAGCATTTCTTGCTGTAGTTTGATAATGTAGGTCAGTACTTTCTGAAATTTGTCTGCAGTGTGCCTTAGTGTTAGAGTTACTTATTATGTTATATTTAATGTGTGAATGTTCTTTATTGTAGTTAGTAGAACAGAATTGCATATTTTTAGATTTTTGCAGCAATATATAACTTAGTTCTTCAAATTCCCTGTAATAGAACAGCTAATTGCATGCTTCATTGGTGCATTAAGTTTCATATGAGTTGCTTCATAAAGTTATAGTTAGTTTAGAGCCTGGTTAGCAAAGATTGCCGTCTTCTTAGTGGTTTTCATTGAATTTGTTGAGTTGTAAAACATCGGACTGTTGCATTTTGAAATCATATCATCTTCCTTGCCATCCGGTTTTCAGTTAGTTGTTTAGCATCTTTGTATACTTTCTTGTGGTTCTTATGTGGTTTAGTGTAAATGCTCTTGTAAGAGTCCATGCAACACTATTGAACATTTTGTAGAACTTTAACTTCTTGCACTAGCTAGAAGTATTTTCTTTGAGTATGTTTATTCTTGTTCTCTGTTGATTCCACTTGAATTTGCCAGGTGTTGATTATTCATATTAATATTCAAAACAATTGTCCCGAGTTTGACCCAAACATTGCTAAATCCGAAAAAATTATAACTGTTGTCTGGTTTCAAAGAGTATTACTTTGGAATATTTGATGTATTTGATTTTACAATTGAACAATGATTGAAAGTGATTGCAAATTGTATTTATATCCAAAATATTGCACCATCAACCATGGCAGATCATGTCCAATGCATGCCCAAACTTTCCATGCAAGAAAGCATCATCACATACAACTAAAGGGCAGACCAAACTTAGGGTAAAAACAATAAATATTTAAAGTATTTAACCACGGCCTCTTAGTAGCCAACCCTTAAACTGTTATATTACCCTTAAGCCACATGTCCAGCATTTTATAGCTAATCAACCAAACATATTTAATGGTTAACCATTTGTAGCCAAGTACTTCCTGGTTCAGCAGCAAAATCCAACTTTCAAGTCACATTTTCATCATTTTCTAAATTCCAATAATATTAAATGGAAAATGGGCAACTTTTAAAATGACATAAAGGTTAGTGGCAATGAATTGGTAATGCATCAAGAAGCAAAAGGCAGAGAACTAGGAGTAAAGGAGTGGAAAGAAAAACCTTGCATGGAAGTTCGTGGGTGCATGAGACCAACCAAGCACCCGAATGTCATGAGGGAGAACCTTATTGAGCACCTTTACATAATCAATTTCGGCTTCACCTAAAAGATTAATGGCAGGGAAGATCAATAAGCAGGTTGTGCATTAAAAAGGAAGGGGAGATGCAGAGTCATGCTTCAAAGGAGAAACCACCAGCTTAACAATAAGCTTCAAAAAGATGCTGCTGGGATTATGGGCAACTTTGAAAATGTTAGTAATTTTTTGCAACTTGAATGGTCATGCTGTTTTGTGTTTTGTCCTAAGTCCTCTAGTGAGGTTTGTGGTTTGAGTTGATGTCCTTGGCCCTTATAGGGGTCCATTTTTACCCTGAACATAAATTTTTTGGCAATAAACTCAGGGGCCATGTCCAGCAGAGGTTTTCCTGAATGATCATGCGTTAAGTAAGATGTGTATCATAATTTCTACCAGTTGGGCAAAATTAGAGATATGTAAGTTAACGTGTAAAAATCATAGTTAAAAAATTGAAAATTACAAAAAATTAAAATAATGTGTGCATATGTGATGCTAGATAGAAAAAGAATTCTAGCTACAAACGAATGCAACAATATGGCATATCAAATGAACAAGAGGGGCATGAAGTAATAAAGCATTCAAGGCACAAGAATCCAGTTGGAAAAAGCTTCCATATGAACCTGTTCACTACTTCTAAGAGAATTGATGTCTGTTGTTGTTACGAATCAACAATTTTGTAAATTCATGCACCAATGTGATAGATTATGGAAACATTTCAGCAATTGAACAGTCTAATAGCACGAACATTGATACACCAAACAAATATAAAGTCAAGAAACATTCCTTTCAGTAACATAATTTCCCAACATAAAATGGCAAAGGCAAATGAGTACTATATATTTGTGTCTTTCTTTACTCACCATTTTCATGTTGCTTGGAGTCCTTCAGGTTAGACCGCAAGTATATGGCTATGACCTAAACCACATATAGACAAGTGAATCGCAACAAATCCACTGATGAAATATAGATTTCTACATTTTCACATAAAAAAACTTTCGTAATTTAGGAACTAGCAAGCCATTCCATTTAAACAAAGAAAGAATAACCATGCACATTATCTTCCAGGTCAACACTGTCAGGCCACTACATTCAACTCACCTGTCCAACTGCAGAGACCCCCTTGTCAGTACGACCACACCTAGAGTAAGACCGCTCATTCTTCTCACCAATTAATAGCTTTGTCCTATGAAGTGCCTTGAAAATTTCAGACTGCAAGGAACAAAATGTTAATAAGTTAGTAGCATATTGTAAGACCAATCATAACTAATCTCATTGATTAGCCATTTAGGTTTATAATTATCTTGCGTTTTGATTAACATATCTCCAGCCAAGGTAGCTGAATTTATGATCTTCAGGCAACGACAAGAAAGGCACTGACACTATCATGGATGAACTTCATGACATGGACCATATCTACACAACTTTATAATGTGGAACCCAATTTTGAAAAAGCAATACTTGTAAGCTGTGTTGCAACTTACCAGTCACGAAGTGTTGCAACTTGCAATTCACGAAGAGAGGGACAGCACTACTGTAATCCTGTTAGCCACTGTTAGCACGAACAACCCTTACAAGAGGAACCCGATAACACATGCACACCCCACCCCAATCCCCGATTAGGTCTTCCCTTCCCAGAAGGTAAACGCTCAAAATTTGTGGTGATCCTCACTAAGGTCCTTCGACCTTATTTATAAGCACTATTGGATCAATCCCATGAGGATCCGATCCATTCTATACCCGGTGCCTAACAATACTCCCCCCTTGAAAAACAACTCCTCCTCAAGGTGTAACAAAAGACTGCAAAATGTTAAGAACCTTCTAGTGAGCTGAGAGATGTACTCCAGGCCTCTGTATTTGCATTGACTTCCGATCACCTAACTTGGTGCATGCCTTTATAAGCTCCTGCAGCAACACCACAACACCCAATAGAACTAAAAAATCTCTGCTTCCATTAAGTTGATAGCTGGCCCTTCTGTCCATCAGATTCGGGCCTGTCGCTGGGGTTTTTCTCATGGTCATTTTCAATACATCTATCACCATGTGAACCTTGGCCTCCTTGATAAATTTGTGTGTCCGAGTTAGTTCCATATGCCATGATTTAGATCTCTTGACTCCTTTCCTCTCCTCCTTTCCTGGCAAAGAACCCTGCCTTGCTTCCTTGAATATTTGTTTTTTGCGGGTAGAGGATGATGAGAATGCATTGGCTGAAAATGAAAGATGTGAACCATGAAGTCCATCTGAGTCAAATTTCTTTTCCCATGCCTCAAATAGTTCTGTGGTGAGGTCTCTATGGTTACGGTCAATAAGGATTGGAAGCTGTGTTTGTGTTACAGCTCTCCTCAAGACTGTGTCCAGGGGTAGTCCTCCATAGAACACCCTACTGGCATGAAGTTGCACTATGGCAAAACCTTTTCCCTTCTCTAAAACTGCCACCGCTGCTTTCATTCCTTCAATTTTAATTGTGTAATTTACTCTTCCCAGTAATGAGAAGAACCGCGTTGGCAAAAGATAGATCCTCTAGGGCCCAACTTTTATCATCGGTCAGAAAATGCCAAGGATAGTTCTTAAATTTTTTGGCAATTTCAACAAATGTTGCTCTATTCTTGAAATTAACCTGTAAGTGCACGTTAGACGAGTTTGCTGTGACTGGTTGGAAATGGGTCATCAACAATGTGTCCCTCATGAGATTGAGAAAAGTGTCCATCAATCCTGAAGGCTGAACAATCTCTTCAAATCTCTCTTTGAGAAACTTCGTGACAATCTGATGCAGGGCAGAGGACCAGACCCGTCACTCTCCTGGGTCTAGTTCTTCGCCTCAGATTCCACCTTCGGGCATCAATGCAGTTCATGAGCCTTCAACCGTGGGATCCCCTGTGGACCCAGAGCACACACGAGAGGAGGTGCCTCTGTGTAAATACTCGAGGTGGACCAGGGGTTGAATTGTAATTTTGAGTTACATATATTATTTTGTGATTCACTTTGTACGTATGTTCATGTGATATCTATGTGGGTCTATTTGGGTCGGGCACTTGTACAGGACCGGACCCGTTGCTACTCACTCCCATATAAATGGGAGACGATTATATTTTGAAAACGATTGATGTCGAATGAAGTTAAAAAGTTACTTTTGTTTTATGTTGTTCCTTGTTGTCTTCTAGCATTAAGTATTTTAGTTTTTGAAGTTTTCGTGCAACTGCAAGTTAGTTTACATCACAATCTTGTCAGCACATACCTTTTAGGATTTTGGGAATGCACAAACTGTGATCTACCAGCCTCTACCTACTTAGTACTCCTTGGGACATGTGATCGTATAACAGCGAATGCACCATTTCTTTTACTACTACACCTTCTTTTCAGATTTATTAACGCCTTCAGCCCTCCTAACAGATTCAAGGCTTGTAACCATTTGGTCCCCTAAATGCCCCCTCCTCATTTCTGCCTGAATCATTCTTGTCGCTAACACTACCATATCCCTTTCAGTAGCTGTCTCGTCAACACCTATTAATTCCCCATTCAAGCTTCCGTGGCAGCTACAAAGAACCTTAGGTGAAACCTTTCTTAAACTTGATGGAGAGAAGAGTGTAGACATTCTACATGGAAAAGCGATCTCCAATTCCCTTAGTTCACAAAAAGCCTCAGCTTGTTTCTCACAGTCATATGCAACTGTCCCGATCAAGTTGGCAACATCATTAGAAGCTTCTGCAAGACTCCCAGTCACTTGGCTGCCTGCCACCTTGCACCTCCTTAACATTGGCACATATATGTCATCTCCATAAACACACTGGTTAGTGGGTAAGAGACGACTAAACCCCATAGTGTGAACAGCCTCCATTGGCTTCTCGGACAATCAGCCAGGCATTCATTAACCCGCACACTCGTTTAAAAGTGCCCATGTTTGATAGTGATAAAAGGTTTATATAAGCAGCGACACCTCCACTGTAATCCTTAAGCCTGCATTTAACTTGTCCCAAAAGTCGGTAGACATAGACATAAGGTTGTTGTTCTTTTGTAAGTTTTTCAAGAAGAAAGGTAGCACTATCAAAATCTCCCAAGTTGTCAAGAGTCAAAGCAGTTCCTCTGAGAGCATCCTTATTATCTAGGAAAGACTTGAGCGCCTCCTCATTCTTAGACGTCTAGCCTGGTTACAGGCATCTCTGTGAAGACTTCATCCTGCTCAAAGACCTAGAAGTTGCAACCTAAAATAGGAAAAACGGCCTCAGCATCCCTCAGGTGGTCCATCTTGCCCTTGAAGATGGGGTTGTGTACAAGCCGCTGGATGGTCAGAGGTTTCAACTGGGCCTGTGAAGTGACAAGGTTGAGGATAACGTGCTTTTCCTCCTACCTCCATAGTCACGCATGTCCTTCTCTTTCTTGCTCTCCCTTTCTCGAATCCTCGCATCATTCAATTTTCCTTGGATTGTCAATCGTGATCCCTCAACGGCCTCCTGACTATTCATGCCCTTCACCCATGGGGGTTTCCCGAGTTGTATTACACACCTTCCATACCCACAAAAAACAAAGGTTGGGGCAACACGGTGCTCTGAAGGTGTCTGTCTCTCCCCACGACTAGTGATTTTCACCCGTTCTCCTTGCCAGCATAAGGATTCAATCAAAACATTAGAAGAAGTGTGCATACGATTTTTTTTATGATGGCATCCTCAGGTACTCGGCGATTTCCATGGTTGCTTTCCCAAACAACGATCGGAATGGAAGGATCTCTCTTGCAAGAAGAGGAACCTTCTCTATGCCCACCCACATAGTAGGCTTCTCTAGCCTGCAATATCGATTCAGCACAGTATGGGCACACACGACCTTCCCTGTTTTCTCCCAAGAATCCTCTGCCTCTTCTCCTTGATTACATACTTCACCAAGTTTGGAGCCTCGTCTTCTTCACCCCCTTTTTTAAGTCCAAGGCAATCTTCGTTAGTGGTCTGGCTGCACTTTTCCTTCTTCCAGTTCGGTTCGCAATCTTCCAAAAACCTCAAAACTCGGTCGACCAACAGCAGCATTTGTCTCCTTCTCCATATCCAGCTTACAAGGAGCCCGACATGGTCCTAGAAACTGCAATCTGCTCCCTTCCCCTTCCAGTTTCACGCCTACCCACCAACAGCCATTGTCCGATCTCTCAACTTCTTCTTCCATCTCCACCATGGAGGGTTGTTCGTTGGTCCAGATTGGCCGTAAGGCAATTCCCTCAGGGCGGCACAATTTACGATAGCATTCCTTGCCCAAGAAGATGAATAATTGCCTCCGCAACCATAATTTGAATCTCGTAAGGTCGTCGATGTAGTCGTCGTCATACTCGAATGGTTTTGGGCTCCAAGAGTCAGGGCTGGGGACGCCTTATACTTGTGATCCTAGCTGCATAATTGTGTAATCATCTGGAATCTCGCCGGATGGTTGAAGAGGGCCATGGATGATCATCTGCGGAAATGGCCTGCTTGGCTCTGATACCATTGTTAGCCACTTATAACACAAACACCCCTTACAAAAGGAACCAATACCATACACACACCCCACCCCACCCCAATCCCCAATTAGGGTCTTCCAACTCTTCCCTTCCCAAAAGGTAAATGCTCAAAATTTGTGGTGATCCTCAACTAAGGTCCTTCAACCATATTTATAAGCACTATTGGATCAATCCCATGAGGATCCGATTCATTCTATACCCGGTGCCTAACAAATCCATAGAGCTCAAAGCCTCTTTTTTTGGCAATGGAAATAGAGAGCTCAAAGCACTCTTTTCCGAGCAATGATTTGGAGCCCCCTTTCTTAGCTAGTCAAAAGAGGATCCCAAGCCCTCTTTCTCTCTGGTTATCATCTTTCTCTCTCTCTTCTTCCAAGTTGCCCATGAAAAAGAGGGCTCGGAGCCCTCTTTTCCCAGTTGCTTAAAGAGACGGTTCTCTCTCTCTCTCTCTCTCTCTCTCTCTCTCATATTATGCTTGTTCACATGCAAGCCTATCTAGATGTGCGAGACATGAAAGCCGGTCCACTTATTAAATAATTGCAAATGTCGTCATCCAAACATCAAATGCTCTCTCTCTCTCTCTCTCTCTCGCTCACTCTTTCCCATTATGCTTGTTTGCATGCAAGTTTATTTAGACATGTGAGATGAACAAAGATGAAAGCAGATCAAGTTGAATGATACTCCACTTATTAAGAGAGAGAGAGAGAGAGAGAGAGAGAGAGAGAGCACCTCTCTCTCTCTCTCTCTCTCTCTCTCTCCCTCACTCTTTCCCATTATGCTTGTTTGCATGTGTAGAAACACACACCAAGATGGAGAGAAAGAGAAGGAACACACAATATACGTGGAAAACCTCAAAGAGAGGTGAAAAACCACGGAGAAGCTCTAACCTAGGTGCACAACCGCAACCATAGGAGAGAGAAAATCTTATATCACTTAATCAACAATTACACTATAAGTGAGATTAAATAAGAGGGAAAAACGCCTAGGGTACCGAGCCACTCTCGGTACCCGTGCCCATGGGACCGGGTCTGGATCCAGACCCGGTTCCCTACACATGATATGTTAACACTCCCCCTCAAGCTTGGCATACATGTCAAACATGCCTAGCTTGCTTACATTTTTCTCGAATTGAGATGTACATAAGGCTTTGGTTAGAACATCTGCAATTTGATCTTCAGACTTCATATAAGGTAGGATCAACTCCTTTGAATCTATGCGTTCCCGTATGAAGTGGCGATCAATCTCCACATGTTTAGTTCTGTCATGCAAAACGGGATTATTCGCAAGATTAATTGCAGACTTGTTGTCGCAGTACATCCTCATCTTCTCTTCTGTTTCAACACCAATATCTGCTAGGAAAATCTTTAACCATAACATTTCTGTAACTCCCATAGCCACAGCCCTGTATTCAGCCTCAGCACTGGATCTAGAGCAAACTTCTTGCCTCTTACTTCTCCATACAACCAGGTTACCTCCCAGAAAGATGCAGTACCCTGTGGTAGACCTCCTAGTATCAGTACACCCGGCCCAATCTGCGTCAGAGTATCCTTCAATATTAAGTTGGTCTTGCTGAGTATAGAGTAATCCTTTTCCTGGGTTATTCTTTAGGTACCCCAACACTCTTTCTGCACTCTTCCAGTGACAATCAGTAGGAGCATGCATAAACTGACTCAACACATTCACAGCATAAGTAATATCAGGGCGAGTAAGAGTAAGATAGATGAGCTTACCAACCAGCCTCTGATACCACCCTTTTCCTTCTTCATCTAGGATGTTGCCAGTTTTGATGCTTATCTTTGTACCAGACTCCATTGGAGTTTGAAAGGGTCTGCATCCAAGTTTGCCTGTCTCCTTTAGAAGATCCAGAGTGTATTTCCTTTGGCTCATAACCAACCCTGTCTCTGACCGAGCAATCTCTATCCCCAGAAAGTACCTTAGTTTACCCAAATCTTTAAGATCAAATTCAGCAGCTAACCTCTCCTTCATCTTCTTTTTCTCTTCTTCATCGTCACCTGTGACTATCATATCATCAACATACACAAGAAGAAGACTCACCAGGCCATCTCTCTGCTTAATGAATAGGGTGTGATCACCATTTCCCTGTTTGTATCCATTTGTCTTCATCACTATCCTCAGTCTTTCAAACCATGCTCTAGGAGACTGCTTTAATCCATACAAGGCTTTCTTAAGATGACAGCATTTTCCGCTTTAAACATATCCAGGAGGCATACTCATATAGACCTCTTCTTCTAGATTGCCATTCAAGAATGCGTTCTTAACATCAAGTTGATCCATGCTCCACCCCTTTTTCACGGCAAGTGCTAATATGACCCTCACAGTTTTCAGTTTGGCAACAGGTGCAAAGGTTTCAAGATAATCAATACCATATTTCTGGCTAAACCCCTTTGCAACAAGCTGAGCCTTATACCTTTCCACAGTACCATCTGGTTTGTACTTCACGTTGAACACCCACTTTGAACCAACTAAATGAGTCCCTTTGGGAATATCCACAACTTGCCAAGTGTCATTCTTTGCCAAGGCATTCATCTCCTCTGTCATGGCCTGTAGCCATTTATGATCCTCTCTAGCATCTTCCACACACCTGGGAATAACAGACTTAGACAAGGATGTTATAAAGCATTTGTAATCCTTACTCAATTTCGCATAAGAGACAAATCTCTGAATAGGATGAGAAGTGCAAGACCTGGTGCCCTTGCGCAGGGCTATAGGAAGCTCTTCATTGATTAGACTTGGGTCATCCGGGGAGCTCACAGGATTGGGATTGGTTACATCAACATTTTCAATCACATCTGTCTTCTTCCTTCTGTACACCTGGCCAAACAAATGATCACGGGCTGTAGGCTGATTATCATCAAGACCCTCGTCCATGTGACGGTCTCTATCATCTCTGACTGTGTCTGCCACACTTTCACTGGCCTTGTAATCCAAGAAATCCGTAAACTGAATCAACTGATTTGAGGAATACTCTTCACTACTGTGTCCTAGATACTCCCCCTGAAGAGGATTCACATGAAAGTATGCCTCATGTTCATGGAAGGTGACGTCCCGGGAAACATAGACTTTAGAGGTGGTAGGATCAACACATTTGTATCCCTTCTGAGTGGAGGAATACCCCAGGAAGACAGCCTTGACAGACCGAGGATCAAGTTTCTTGAGGGTGGGACTATGGTCATGAACAAAACAGACACACCCGAACACCCGAGGAGTAAGAGGCCAGGGATTCTGAGAAGGCCAAAGCATAGAGTACGGGGAATGGCCCTGCAACACACGGGTAGGCATACGGTTGATAAGGTGGGCACTAGTGAGAAGCGCATCACCCCAGTAGCGCTTGGGAACCTGTCGATGGAACAGAAGAGCCCGGGTAACATTAAGCAAATGGCGATTCTTTCGTTCAGCCACGCCATTTTGGGGAGGTGTGTAACTACATGACGTTTCATGGACAATACCCTTGCTCTTCAAGAAATCATCTAGGGATTGAGAGACATACTCTCGAGCATTATCGGTGCGAAAAGCTTGGACAGACGTCTGAAACTGAGTCTCAACAAAGGCCACAAAATTTTTTACAATAACGGGAACTTCACTACGTTCTTTCAACAGATACACGAACGTACAACGGGAGTAATCATCAATAAGGGTCATAAAGTAATGAAAACCACGACAAGTGGGTACTCCCGAAGGACCCCAAACATCAGAATGAACCAAAGCAAATGGACGAGTGGTTTTATTGAATGAAATAGGGTACGAGGCCCTAACATGTTTAGCTAACTGACACACTTCACAGGTGAAGGAGTCCATGGAAACAGAATGAAACAAACTAGGAAACAACTTCTTAATCAATGGAAACGGAAGATGACCAAGCCGCTCGTGCCATCGCATAATAGTAGATCTGTCTTCCATGCCTGACAACTGTCCACTAGTGGCTGAAATAAGAGCGGACGCAACCTGCACAGGCAGTCTGTAGAGTCCATCAATAGCCGAACCAATCCCAATCTTCTGCCCCGTCACCAAGTCCTGCAGAAAACACCGATCAGCAGAAAAGATCATATTACAGTTGAGCTCTTTAGTAATACTGCTGACAGATAACAAATTCACAGGAATATTGGGAACATGAAGAGCATTATGAAGACAGTATTTATTTAACAAGGACAAACTCCCTTTTCCAGCCACAGAGATAGAAAAACCATCAGCCATAGATACACGTTGCTGCCCCGAAGACAATTTGTATTCTTGGAACATCTTAGGGTCCCCTGTCATATGATGCGTAGCACCACTGTCAACAATCCAATCACCATGTGAGGAAGTACCTTGGTCACTAGTGGCCACGAGAGCTTGGGCTAACTTAGCCCCCTCAGACGTGGAAGTATCCTCCTGAGTAGTAGACAGCCGGCTGATATACGCTTGCAGTTCTTTGATTTGATCGGAGGAAAGCTTAGATTTGGCAACATTTGAAGGACTACTCTGACTAGGCTCAGGCACAGAAGGACTCCGGCGGCTAGAAGGAGGACGACCCCGGACAAGCCGCCTCTCAGGATGAAGATCCCAACAAAAATCAACAGAATGTCCTGATTTGTTGCAATGGCTACACCGCCGAACAGGACGCTGTCCAATCCCAGAAGCACGACTAACAAAGGCTGAAGGAGAACTCCCCTGACTGGTGTCAATATGCATCACCTGTCGACGCTGTTCCTCAGATTCCACACGGGCATACACCTCTTCAATTCCGGGGACCTCATCACAATTGAGAATTTGGCTCCTAATGGATTCAAATTCATCGCGTAAGCCTCCGAGGAAAAGAAACGTCCGATCCATCCACTCTTTGTCCCAGTACAAGGCATGATCAGACCCACAGTGCCAGTCATCATTCACATGGTAGTCAAGTTCCTCCCACTTAGTCTTTAGGGCTGCAAAGAAAGCGGCTACAGACAAGTCACCCTGTTTAAGAGAGTATATGCTACGTTTGATTTGGTACGTACGCAATACTCTCTTCTTACGGCCATACATCCGTGCAAGCACAGTCCACATGTCGTAGGCAGTCGATTTACGCAAGATCAAAGGCTGAATATCTGCAGAAACAGAACTAATAATCCATACTTTAACCTGACTATCTTCCAACGTCCAAGTAGCCCATCGCGGATCGGTTTTTGAAGGTGCAGGCTTCTCCCCAGTGATGTAGGGCAGGCGACCACGACTGGTTATCCCAATTTCTAGGGCAGTCGACCAAGAGAGATAGTTATCCTTGTTCAGCCAGATGGAGGTGACTTGAACAGGCAAGATCTCGCTCTTGGTATTGCTGCCCGAGTCTAGGGCATCATCGATCTTGAGGGACATCTCCTCGGCCATCACAATCACCAAGGAGAAAGAATACCCAGCACCAGAGATGACAAACAAGAGGCAGCGGCGCTGGACGGCGGCGGTGCGGGAGAGAGCGACGGCGGTGGGCAGCGGTGGCGCGGGACCGCGGCGGCGCTGAAGTGGGCGACGGCGGCGCTGGACAGCGGCAACGCAGCAGAGAACAACCGCGCTGGACGATGGCGGCGCAGCTGGCAGTGCTGGACGGCGGCGGCGCAGCAGCGGCAGAGGAAAAAAACGGCGGAAACAGCAGCGGCAAAAAAACGGCGGAAACACGACTATCACACCAACGATCTCTCACGCGTTGGCTCTGATACCATGTAGAAACACACACCAAGATGGAGAGAAAGAGAAGGAACACACAATATACGTGGAAAACCTCAAAGAGAGGTGAAAAACCACGGAGAAGCTCTAGCCTAGGTGCACAACCGCAACCCTAGGAGAGAGAAAATCTTATATCACTTAATCAACAATTACACTATAAGTGAGATTAAATAAGAGGGAAAAACGCCTAGGGTACCGAGCCACTCTCGGTACCCGTGCCCATGGGACCGGGTCTGGATCCAGACCCGGTTCCCTACACATGATATGTTAACAGCATGCAAGTTTATTTAGACATGTGAGATGAACTAAGATGAAAGCAGATCAAGTTGAATGATACTCCACATATTAAATAATTACAAATGTTGCCATTCAAGCATCAAATTCACAATAAAGGTGTGGTCTTTCCATACTTGAGGCATGAACAAGCAGAAATGGTAAGTATCCATAACATTTGCTATTAGGAATCCGAACATAAAAAACTTCCACTACATGCTCATGTTACGGTGTGCATGTGAATCATGTCATCATAAGCTATTGCTTTTTACTGATACTTGTTATTCCTAACTATGTGTAGTTTATTCAATAGAATTAAATAGTGACAGGTTCGAAGTATTTTGGCAACATGAGAAATAACCTGGGATAAGCACCGAGAACTACTTGTTGAATTGTAGGTTTTATGGGGGATGTGCAATGTGAAATAACTACACTTTATGTGATGTATGATGTGAAAAATATCATGCAATGTGAATTTCAATCAGATTAAGGGATCTAAACATGAAACAGAATATGTAATGAGAATGTGAAACAGCTTATGGGTGATAAAACATGTATATCTATGTGTGCATATATGTAGATATGCTCGTAGCCATCTTTTGTCAAAATTTTGGCCAATTACACACAATTATGATGTGTTATGTGCAAATAGAAATGTGTCACGTGTAAACATTTACATTTATTTTCATTGCAATCTGGAAATAAGATCATTAAATACTGATTATATATATATATATATATATATATATATATACACACACACACATGCACACACTCTTATGAAAACAGGTTCAACTCTGTAGATATAATATGTTGATTTTGTGTGTGAACAGGTCACATATACATATTTATGTATTTAAGTTCTTGCATGATATAGATTGAATTCCAAGCTGTAAACAAGTTTATGGACCTTTTATTGAACGGTCCATCCAAATCCAAGTTCGTACTGCTTATTTGACCTCAAATCTGAGCATTTCATAACTTGTACTTCAAATAAACAAGTACTTGTTTTAAAACAATATCATCAATTTTAAGTCCATCTATTCAAGTCCAAATGCATTATGTCCACGAAAGGCCAATTTGGGTTCTCTTAAAATAGATTACACTAGCATTGGAGTTTTTTTGTGGAAAAGCAGGCTAATAAATGCACCAGATTACAACATTCAATATATTGTTCTTGTGACTATTTCAAAGGAATCAAACATTAGACAGTGGCATAGTATGTCTCTGTTCCAACCAATGCAAATGCTGGACAACAGAACAAGCTAAGTAGTTGTATATAGACTACAAACTAGAGGAGATAAAAGGGCAAGATATTGTTGTGTATCACATAATACAATTTGCTACAAGTGTTTCAACAATATAGAGCACGCAGAATCAGTCAGCCTAGTGAACATAAGTACATTAACTTGGAAACTGCAAGACCAGCTGACGCACACCTATGATCAGAAACAATTAAGAGGTACATGCATTTTACTTCTTTAAGACATTAAGGGAAAAAAAAAACAAAGACTAAGTACTGACCTGCTGGTTGCCTGGAATTAGAAGCACTTATGTGGGCTAGGATTATGACTGGGGAGCCTAGGCAGGCAATGTAGCTAGCAAAAGGAAGGGGTTTTTGTCTACAAACAGTGAATGTGAAGGAACTAGGGTTTCTTGAACACAATGGCACCAATAACGTCCACTGTCTCCAGAGGCATATTCCTATATAATAAGGTCACAATGCACATGCTACATGTTAACATGCCATTCACTGTACAATGTGAAATTACCTGTCAAACTCTTGGCAAATCCAACGTTAATCATACTTATGTAACAATTCTCAAGAACTATGAACGATAGGTGAATGTACCTCAATAGTTGGGCTTCTTGTTGCTTCTGAAGCAAAACCAAAGAACCTAACAGTGGAACAAAAGATTAAAATCTAAGTGATTAAAGCACATTTTACTACCTATAAAAAGAGAAAATAATTAGTAACACATGCACCAGTATAGGTCATACATATCATAGTCACCAATAATCCATCCATTAGTTTTATGCTATGTCACACGGATACGGCTGGGAAGGTCAAGTACCGGCGTCGACACGCCGACACGGGGATCCCGACACGGGGACACCGCAGGATACGTTTTGGATCGGGTCTGGGTCAAACCCGATCCAAACCAACCCGATTTTCTTTTAAACCGTCGTTTTCTCTTTACGCGACTTTACCCTCCGACAGTCGACTTTCCTTACCTCGACGACTTCCACGGCAGCACAGTTCGGCAATGGCGGGCGACGGCGACGGCGACATCTGGTGGCGTCCGGCGACAGACAGGTAAGTGTTTTATCTATTATTTTCGACATTAGAAGTTAGGGTTTCAACTTTCATTTGGGGATTTTTTAGATTGGGTATTTCTTACCGATTTTGGGATGTTTTGGTTTGAAGATTGGACGGTTAAGGATCCTATTCTTCACTGCTATGTGCGATATTTTCTTTTTTTTGTTTGATTTTGGGATTTGGGGATTTTGCCTTCGTTGTTGTTGATGATGCTAGATATGTAGTCTTCGTTGTTGTTGATGATGCTAGATATGTAGCCTTCGTTGTTGTTGATGATGCTAGATATGTAGCAGGTTCAGCTACATAGTCGATCGCAGCTAGATATTATAGATGAACTCGGCTGTTGTTGGGAAATTAATGATTCTATTGGCTTCTAGCATGCAATCTAGATGGCATTAACATATAAAATGTTAATTTTAGAAGTTTATAACATGATAGTATGCATATTTCCTCGGCTGTTTTATTTCAGACGTTTTATGTTCATTATATGTTTTGTAACTGCATGTTTATGTTCATTATATGTTTAATGTAGTATGGCGAGGAAAGGAAAAACAGTGTCTCAGTCTCAACCTACAAGTTGTGGTTCTGGAGGTTCTGGATCAGCTGCGTCTATTGCACAGCCACTTTGTTTGAGACTTTCTTGCTTATGTCTTAGCAGTTATCACTTTTGAGATTGGTGATGAACAATGTTTTGTTTGAGACTTTCTTTATTATCATTTTTAATTTTTTTGAATATAATATTCGCCGTATCCGCGTATCCTAAAATTTGGAAAATGCCGTGTCCCCGTACCCGTACCCGTATCCATAGGATACCCGTACCCGTATCCGTGTGACATAGGTTTTATGGGAAGGTTCTTATCAAGAACTTTTCTTCAAGATGTGGCTTTTTTTCAAAGATATAAAGAACTCTCTCTCTCCCCCCCCCCCCCTTCTTGCTCAATCGTGTTATACATACACACACACAATACATTACATACATCTATATATATATAGAGAGAGAGAGAAACAGGTATTTGCCATGACACTTAATTTCCAGATATTTGTGGAATCATATGGGCCGAATCCAATGGCTCGGATGAAGAGCCATCTTTTAACTTTTCTCCTCTCCATTTTTCCGCCTTGTTTAAAATGTGAAAAAGCTCGCTCTCTCTCTCCCTCTCTCTGTCATCCCGCCCCCCCCCCCCCCCTCTCTCTTTTGTGCAAGCCGTGGAACAGCCTCTCGGTGCCTTAGACAGATAATCACGCGCAGACAGGGCTGCAGGCTACTCAGGCAGACTTTATTAAAATCTTATTATATAAACCCTCTGTCTCTCTTAATATCATCCATATTGGATTAGTGGGGAATAATTTTTAGATAACCTTTGACGTTAGCCAAAAACCAAAGCCCTACCCTCAGCCACAGGATTTGGCCAAATTTATTCATACAAGAAGAGCTTTGAGATTAAAGGTTCTCGTTCAAAAAGGAATGATCTTTCTAAAAAAAAGCATTTGTTTGCATCATTCATCTAACAATAGATGTATGATCTTAAGCTACAGCAAAAGAAAGAACGCCAAGGTGACAGAGAAATTCCAACAATTTGTGGACAAAATTGAAAAAGGCGATCTTAGGAATGATCCAGAGATGCATAAGCCTTTTTGTCAATTCAGAAAGCACCCTACAGCTATGTGCTATATGTGCAGACGAAAATTGAAGGAATGAATGCGGAAAAGGAGTCGTCCAAGATGACAAAAGTGACTTTTCCTTCTAAAAAGAAGAAAATTTTTTCTTAAGAATTGTACTAACTATGTTAAGAATTGTACTAACTATGTAACCACAAAACGACAGGAAGCTCCTCAAAAAAGAATCTTTGAATACAGTAATGCCAGCAACCATGTAGTCGAGAGACCGAGCAACCACCACAGTCACCATGATCGTCGCACTGATTACAAGAAGCGTCAAAAGTCACCAACTATTGATGGCTACCCAACAAAATAAAACAGTAAAAGGCTCCATTATCGGAGTAGTAGTGTACAAACCGACAAAATGTAAATGTGTCGCATAAAGGAAGTGGGTGGGCCACTATAAACCCTTATGTGATTCTTCATTCTTGCTTCGTAGTGTTCCTTTTTTTTATGATTTATGAATATGTTATTTTGTTTGTATATATATATATATATGTGTGTGTGTGTGAATATGTTATTCTGTTTGAAATTTTTTGACATATATATGTATATGTGCGTGTGTGTGTATGGCCGTACCCCCGCACCCAAGTTTTTTAAAAATGGTATGTACCTGTACCCGCACCCATACCTATGTGACGTAGGTGCAGGGTCATTAGATGATGGATTCCTTCTTTAATATATGAGAGGAGGATCTTTAAACCATGGAATGGAGGGATTGGAACAGGTGGGTGATGATGACAAAAGAAGGGACTCAAGTGGAATGGGAGGAATTGGAAGTGGAACAGAAGGGGGCATCTCAAACTTTGGAAATGAAGGACTTGTAGGAAAGAATGGAGAAGACTCGAGAAAGGTTACATTGGCACTGACAAACTCTTGATTAGATATAGGATCTAAGCATTGATACCCTTTTTTATTTCTAGGGTATCCCACAAATACATATTTACTTGCTTGCGCAGCTAGTTTATCTCGATTAGGTCCAAGTTTATGTACAAAGCAAAGCATATGCATCCAAACACGTGGCGGTAAAGAGAACAAAGCCTTGTTTGGGTAGAGAATTTGAATTGGAATCTTGTTGTCTACGGAAGAGGATGGCATTCTATTTATTAGGTAACATGCAGTCAAAATTGCATCCCCCCAAAATTTGAAAGGCATATGTGAATGAATCATGATCGTACGGGCAATATCCAATAAATGGCGATGTTTTCTTTCAACTACATTTTGTTGAGACGTGTGAAGGCATGTAAAATGTGGCACGATACCATGGGATTTATAACATTCAAGTAGAGAACTAGATTTGAATTTGAGAGTATTGTCAGTGCGAATAACCTTGACACAGGAATTAAATTGAGTTTTTATTTCCAATATGAAAGATTTCAAGATACAAGAAGCTTCAGTTCTGTTTTTCATCAAAAAAACTCATGTGACACAAGAGAAATCATCAACAATGGAAAGATAATAAGGAAACGACAAGCGACTTGTAACCTGACTAGGCCCCCAAGCATCAACATGAACTAAATCAAATAAATTTCGGCTAGACTGACTTTGACTCGATAGAAAGGAAGTATGACTATGCTTGCCCAGTTGACGAGCTTCACACTCGATAGAAGTTAGGGAATGATGGATGACCCAATCTGAGATGCCATTGGAAAGCACTTGAAGATGAATCAACTAAGAATGATGTCTTCTTATCCGATGTATCCAAGAAGTAGATTTCATCTCTCATGGCCTCCACCAATCTTGCTCCCAGTCGATAGATCCTGAAATACACAAGTAACTGGGTTAAAAGTAACTTGGCAATTCATCTCTTTAGTTAGTTTGCTAACAGATAACAAATTCTTTGGGAATTCAGGAGTATATAGCACATCAAGAACATGAAAAGATCAAGATAGATAAACATCTCCAAGCCCTTCTACCGGAGATAGCCTTCCATCTGCCAATCGAACTTGCTGAGGGGAACTAAATTTCTGCAGGTTTGAAATACTAGTATCTCCACAAAAGTGTTTAAATGCTCCAGAATCAATTATCCAACAACCATTAAAAGAAGTTCTACCTGCAGAATATGTTGAATTTGTGATAGCTGTAGATGCCGATGAGGTAAAAGGTGTAGTATTTGATCGATGCTCCATAATTAAATCAAGTTCAGCCGGACTTAAATTAAGAGATGTAGCATCTACTGAAGCAGCTGTGGGATTCGCCTTAGGAACAATACTGATATACTGTGTGTTTGGAGTAAAACTAGATAAAGATGTCACAGTCGAAGATGCGAATGAGTTAGGTTTACCCACTTTGTTCCAGCACCTATCCTCTAAGTGGCCAAGACGGCCACAATATGTGCATTGAAGTCTTCCACATCCTCCAGGACTCCGGCCTCTTCCTCTACCACTGGAAGAGTATATAGTCCACTTCTTCCTCCTCCAAATGAGGCAAAGGCAGATGACTGTGAGTTGTTTGAGGATGGAGGAACAGTACCAGCCAATCTGTTTAGCCTATTGAAGGCCTCATCAAAATCAGAAAAAATCTGAATTTGTAAGCATTTGAGCCTTGGCTGCAAAATAATCAGCAGATAGTCTGCAAAAAATTTAACAACAAACATTTGCTCCATGTGAGATTTGAGACAATGCTTACAGGGCGGTTTTAAGAAGTTCATATTTTCATAAGTGAACTTCAACTTTGTAAAGTATTCAGTTAAATCCACGTCATCTGGATGCATTTGTAACGATTCTTGCTGAACTTGTAAAATTTTGTTGATGTTTTTGTCTTGAGAGTATGTTTGCCGGAGAGAATTCCACATATATTATAATAACAAAGCCCTGCTGCAATGTGAAGCTGAGTGCTATTCATAAGTCAAGCACTAATTATGTTGTTTTCTTCCTCCCACCATGTGTATTTACCAATCTTTTCAACTCGTTCATCTTCTTTCAATACATATTTCTTCCCATGTTATTTCTTCCCATGTTATTTCTTCCCATATTATGGCCTATACATCATAGTTGGCTCCATCAGGTTTGATAGTAGATCCAAAAGAAAATGGATTTGAGAAAGTTTTGTAATCGACACCAGCCTCTGATTGCTGATTTCCAGATTCAGTTCTGTTGAAGGTTATTGGTATATGGGTCCAGATCTGGACCCGATCCAGTATGTCCTTATTAGGGCATACTTATAGCATTGTAACCCTAATCTTTGGTGCTAATGAAATCTTAAGAGAGAGAGAGTCTGGCGCATACTTATAGCATTGTAACCCTAATCTTTGGTGTTAATGAAATCTTAAGAGAGAGAGAGTCTTGCGGCTAGTGGGCACCGGCTCCTCCTCATCCGTGGTTTTTTTTCCCTCTAGTTGAGGGTTTTTTCCACGTTACATCGTGATCGTCGTTTTCTTTCTCTCCTTGTTCGTGTTTCTACATGGTATCAGAGCCGTGAAGTTTCGGCGTTACTGGTTGGTCATTTGTCTTTTGTTCGTGTTGGAGGAGGATTCGCCCGGCACTGTTCATCGCCTGGCACTGTTCATCGACTCGCCCGGCGCTGTTCATCGTCTCGCCCGGCACTGTTCATCGCACGCACCTGACGCCTGCGCCCGACGCACGTGCCCGAGCTTCGCCCGTCGCACCCGAGGCCTCCGCCCAGCGACGACCTGCCCAGCGCCGCTCAGGTTCCGGCCCTTTTTCCGGCGACCTAGCGCCGCCCTCTGCTTCCGCCTGGTTCTGCAACCCACCTAGCGCCGCTCTGCCTCTGCCTCCGCCTGGTTCCGGCGATCTGTCTCCGCCTGGTTCTGACGACCCGCCCAGCGCCGTTCTCTCGGTTTTTCGACGCCGCCCTCTTGCTGTCTCTACCGCCGGTGGGGTTTCGGCGTTCTCCTCCGTTTTGTCTGTTGCCTGCTCCCTGCCTATCTGCTATTTTTTGTGCTGTGTTGTGCTGCTGCTTCCTGTCTCCCTTGTTGTCGAGACTTGCTCTCTGTCGCTGCCCTTGCTGCCGACCGGACGTCGCCCTTTGGTATTCCGCTGGTGCCTCTCGAGTTTTACCGCCGCCCGTGCCCGTTGCTAGACTGGTCTGTGATTATGGCAGCTTCTTCCTCGTCAACCGTCAACACAAATCAAACCGAAATCGGAGCTTTTAGAACTGAGAATGTTCCCATGCAGGTCATCACTCTTCGCCTTACAAAGGAGAACTATTTCTCGTGGTCGCCTGCTATGACTATGGGGATTGCTGGCCGTGGTCGGATGGCCTATATCGATGGGAGCAACCCCGAACCAGCAAGAACAAGTGGTGTGTGGCATACTTGGTTTCTTGAGGATAATCAAGTGAAAACTTAGATTGTCAACTCCGTCTCCGCCGATATTCAGCCCCTTATCCTTCGGAAGAAGACTGCTAGAGACATGTGGGTGGTCCTAGAGCAAATGTATGGCCAAAAGAAAACGGCAATTCGTACTTACCAAATAATCAAGACAGTCTATGGCCTTCGACAAGGGAACTCTTCTGTTGCAGAGTACTATGGGGCTTTGAAAGCCAAGTGGGAAGAGCTTGACTATCATTTTGATATTCCTTGGCATTGTCCCCAAGATCAGGCACTTTATGTTGCTCAGGAATGGGAAAACAGGGTGTTCCTCTTTTTAGCAGGTTTAAATGATGAGTTTGAAGGTGTTAGAAGCCAGATTCTGAATTCAGGAGAGGTGTCCAGTATTGAAGATGTGTACTCCTGTGTTGAAGCGAAAGAACAGAGAAGGCTTGTTACAAATGAGGGGAAGAGGGATCTTGTGCCCTATCATAAGAGATCCGCTCTTGTGAGTCGTGGTCCTTGCGGCCCGTCTAGATCCCTTCGCAGATGCACTCACTGCAAGAAGACTGGTCACACCGTGGATTATTGTTGGGATCTTCATCCAGAGAAGAAGGGAAACAAAGGGAGGTCTTCTATTGGGAGGATGCCTGTGTCTGAGGTGCAAAAATCCAGTGGAGAAAAAGTCTCCATTTCTGCTGACCAGCTTCGTGAACTGAGGGCCTACTTGGGTCGGATCGATGTCAACCAGGCCGCGACACCTGATGAGACAAAAGCTAATCAAGCTCTTGCAGTTATTGGCGATACAGGTAACTCTTCTGTGGGGGAATGGATTGTGGATAGTGGTGCCACTCACCACATGACAGGTAACCCAAAATTGTTTCATGAATATAAGTTACCTTCGGGAAGGGAACGAGGTTCTCTCGCAGATGGTTCATCTACTGTTGTGGCAGGTGAAGGGACTCTGTCCTTGTTGGACAAATTTCATGTGCGGGGAGCATTACATGTTCTCCAGTTTCCCTTAAATCTCTTGTCAGTTAGTAAACTTACTAAAGAGCTGAACTGTGAACTTATTTTTTCTGTCGACCGTTGTGTTTTGCAGGACTTGGTGACAGGAAAGAGGATTGGGATTGGTTTGGCGTCTGATGGCCTATATCGTCTTCTCATACATGTGGCTACAGCTCTTATGACAGCGATTAGCAAGACAGAAAAACGGAGAGAAGATTGTCTTCAGTCTTTTTTGTACTGGCATGAACGTTTTGGGCATTTACCTTTTGGGATTTTGAAACAGTTGTTTCCCGATTTGTGTTCTTCTTTGAACTTGTCTTTGATTTCTTGTGATGTGTGTCAGTTTGCCAAACATGTGAGGGCTTCGTACCCTGTTTCTACTGGTTGTGTTAATGAAGCTTTTTCTTTGGTTCACTCGGATGTGTGGGGGCCTTCGGGAATTCATACCCGTCAAGGTTTTCAGTATTTTATCACTTTTATTGATGATTACTCTCGGGCTACCTTTGTGTACTTGTTAAAAGATCGCAGTGAGGTTCCTCATATCATAGAGACTTTCATCCTTCTTGTGCACACTCAATATGGTGGCAATATTAAAACCTTCAGGTCCGATAATGCCCGTGAGTATATGTGTCAGTCTGTTGAGGATTTTCTTCGACAAAGGGGGATTGTTCATGAGACTTCTTGTAGTTATACCTCTCCACAAAATGGAGTGGCTGAAAGAAAAAATCGCCAGCTTCTTAATGTCACCAGGGCCCTTCTGTTTCAGAGAAATCTTCCCAAACACTATTGGGGTGATGCTGTCCTCACTAGTGCGTATCTCATCAACCGCATGCCCAGTCGTGTTCTGAATGGTCGGACTCCCCATTCATTACTTCCTGACAGTCGTCCACCATTTCTACTTCCTCCTCGTGTTTTTGGCTGTGTGTGTTTTATACATAATCACAGCCCTAATATTAAAAAACTTGATCCCAGGTCTATCAAAGGTGTGTTTGTTGAGTATTCCCCTACTCAAAAAGGATACAGATGTATTGACCCCCTCACTGGTAGAGTTTATGTTACGAGGGATGTTACCTTCTTGAAACATGCCTCTTACTTTGGTGAGAATCCTCTTCAGGGGGAGAAGTCTGTGGTTAGGGAAGAGTATTCTCACTTTCTCAGAGTCAGGAACTCCAATTTACAGATTTTTTGGACTACAGGAAAGCAGAACCTCTCACTGTTGTTGATGTGGCTGAGAAGGAGGAAGGGTGTGACACTGGTATTGAGAAGGAAGGCAATTGTTTGTTTGGACAGGTCTACTCTAGACGAGGTGCTCGGACAGAGGATGTGACTTGTGGTGCGAGATCTACTGCCAATCCCAATGTCACTCCTTCCTTGGATGAACCAAGTCCTCCCTTGAAGACTCAAGATGAGGGTGAAAAGAAAAATGAAGATCTTCCCATTGCCCTGAGAAATGGTGTCAGGTCATGTACTGAACACCCTATTGGTAATTTTGTATCTTATTCCAGACTTGGCAAGGATTACAAGTGTTTTGTTTCTTCTCTTTCCTTGGCTGTGATTCCCAGGACCGTTGCTGAAGCTCAAAGTGATTTCAAGTGGGCTGATGCTATGGAAGAAGAAATGGAAGCCTTGAGAAGAAACATGACATGGGAAGTTGTGAAGATTCCTGAGACGGCTCACCTAGTTGGATCCAAATGGGTGTATGCCATCAAGTACAAACCAGATGGAAGTGTTGAAAGATATAAAGCTCGTCTTGTGGCCAAGGGGTTTAGCCAAAAATATGGAATTGACTACTGGGAGAGCTTTGCTCCTGTTGCGAAAATGAAGACAGTTAGAGTTGTTATATCCCTAGCTGTGATGAAGGAGTGGAAAATGTACCAACTAGATGTTAAGAATGTCTTCCTTAATGGTGACCTCGAAGAAGAAGTCTATATGCATATGCCTCCAGGATATGAAGAACCAGAGCAGTGTTGTAAGCTGAAAAAGGCCTTATATGGCCTCAAGCAGTCACCCAGAACATGGTTCGAACGACTGAGACGAGTAATGCAACATCATGGGTACAAACAAGGGAATGGAGATCACACTCTATTTGTGAAGAAAAAAGAGGGCAGGGTCACTCTTCTACTTGTTTATGTGGATGACATGATAGTCACAGGAAATGATGAGAGGAGATCATCAAGTTAAAAGGGTTACTAGCTACGGAATTTGATCTCAAGGATCTTGGCAAGCTGAGGTATTTCCTTGGTATTGAGATTGCTAGATCTAGTACTGGCCTTGTGCTAAAGCAAAGGAAATACACATTAGACCTGTTGGAAGAGTGATAAATTGGGGTGTAGACCTGCTTCTACCCGACTTGACACAGGACACAAGTTGAGACTTAGAGATGGAGAGCTGCTCGGTGAAGAAGCTAAGAGAAGATATCAACGTCTGGTTGGGAAGTTGATCTATCTTACTCTCACGAGACCAGATATTACCTTTGCGGTGAATGTATTGAGTCAATTTATGCATGCACCTACTGATGCACATCTGAAGGCTGTGGACAGAGTTTTATGTTACTTGAAGAGAAATCCTGGCAAGGGACTCTTGTATGTGAAACAAGAGACTGTTGAGATCGAGGGGTATTCTGATGCAGACTGGGCAGGTTGTGCTGATACTAGACGGTCAAATACAGGGTACTGTGTCTACTTAGGAGGAAACCTTGTAGTATGGAGGAGTAAGAGACAGGATGTATGTTCTCGATCTAGTGCAGAGGGAGAATATAGAGCCGTTGCTATGGGGGTGTTAGAGTTACTATGGTTGAAAATATTGTTGACTGATATTGGAATAGAGATTGAAGGACCTATGAAGATGTACTGTGACAACAAGTACCATGTTCTACATGACAGAACAAAGCATGTTGAAATTGATCGTCACTTCATCCATGAAAGGATTGATGCTAAAGAGTTGATCTTACCTTACATGAAGTCTGAAGACCAAACCGCTGATATTCTGACGAAAGCTCTATCTTCAATCTTCAACTTCATTTGAGAGAAATGTATCCAAGTTGGTCATGTTTGATATGTATGCCCAACTTGAGGGGGAGTGTTGAAGGTTATTGGTATACGGGTGTCCAGATCTGGACCCGATCCAGTATGTCCTTATTAGGGCATACTTATAGCATTGTAACCCTAATCTTTGGTGTTAATGAAATCTTAAGAGAGAGAGAGAGTCTGGCGGCTAGTGGGCACCGGCTCCTCCTCATCCGTGGTTTTTTTTCCCTCTAGTTGAGGGTTTTTTCCACGTTACATCGTGATCGTCGTTTTCTTTCTCTCCTTGTTCGTGTTTCTACAAGTTCTATCATGTTGTATAGATTTATTGGCAGCCATGCTAGAACCTCAAAAATAAGAGAATATAAAAGCCCACGGTAGACTGAATGTAGCCTAACATGTACAGATTTACTGCAGCCAGATTTCAACACAAACCTACGACAGACTGAGTCACTGAATATAGACTAACATGCACAGATTTACTGCAGCCAGAGTTCAACAAAAACCTACCTGCTCCACTCAACTTCGATGATGCTTTAACTGTGAGAATTAACCAGGCACCACAAGGCCAAGCAGCTTAGAATTTCTCTGGACTGAATTTCTTCAACGGCATCAACTGAGTCAGGTTTGATACACTGCAACATTCAGATCTGAACGACAACAACTTGTCAATGGGCATCAACTGAGTCAGATCTGATACACTGCGACATTCAGATTTGAACAACGACAACAACTTGTCAACGGCATTAGATTTGGTTCTTCAGCAACATCACGACTTTGATAGCAACATAAGGGTGCAAATCACATCTCTACATGCTGAACGTGATTAGTCCCTTTCCACCAAACAATCTGTGTTTCTTTTGTAAGCAGCAGAAACTTTAGACGTGTAACCTTAGCTTGAATGAAGAGAAGAGGAATGAGGGAAGCAGCGTGAAACCCTATATGGCACAGTCCTAGGTCTGTTTCGCTGATACCATGTTACTTAGAGAAGTAGATAGGAAGGAGAAGAAGAGAACGTGAGGAAGAAAGAGAGAGTAGGTAGCAGTCCACAATCTGTCGGCTGCTCCTTTTCCTTTAGACTAAATAATGATTAGGGTTATGTTTAACCCTTTACATAAAGAGTCCAACAAAACTTTAAAATTAAGAAAGCTACCTAATGCTAAAATTCTAAAATACAAAGAACCTCAAATCCCAAACCCGTACGTTTCCTCACCAGAATATATGATCCTTTGTAAATAACGAAGTTTCTACAAGTATGCCTAGTGATGTTGTGCACTATGAAAATAGTGCAGGGACTGAATTTATTAGGTTCATAACTTATAAACCAAGAAATAGAACCATTTGTGAAGAACACGATCAGTCTTTAAAAGATCTTGAAGATCTACAATCCAGGAGATCAGTCTCTTTTTAACATCTGTAACTTGCTGCAACTTGGACCAAAAAAAAGTCTAAGCCCCGTCTCCGTTTTTGTATAGGAAGCTTATACTTGAAGAAAAAAAAAATCCAAGCCCATCTCATTTTGGTACCAGAGCTAGGTTATATATTTTTTATCCCATACTAAACGATTTCTACTATCCCTACTTGGGATCTAGAAAGGGGTATCTTTGCCAAGAGACATTTCTAGTGATCCGCCCGTTTGAGGAAATCAGCCTAGCAAACTGGAATTTCATTAAAGAATTCCTAAGTATACATCACATACAAACATACAAATATGCAGTGTTGTACGTATTGTATGATACGGGGCCGTATCATACGATACGCATCGTATCATTTACAAAATACGATACGATACACCCCATGTAACGTAAATGGGGGTGTATCGTGTCTGTATTGTACGATATGGGCTGATTTCAAAAAAGGGAGGCTCGAATCCCCTTTTTTTGAGTTTTCTCTATAAAAACCTGTCCCTTCTTCATTTCTAACCTAGAGATTGTGCCGTTGTGGAGGGAAATCATCGATTTCCATCGTTAAATCATCGATTTTTAAAGTGAAATCATCGATTAAACCATCAATTTGTGTGTGGGTGGCTGATTCTCGTTGGGAGGAAAGGGGTGTTTTTAAATCGTGAAGATGAAGATGAAGAAGATGGAGATGAGGATGAGAATGAATATGATAAAGATTATGAATGAGAGTTAAGATTGCTTTCATTTTAAATGTATTAACATTGAACATTTTCACAATTTCATTATCATCTTGTGATGTAATACATAACATCTAAAACTTGTTTTTTGATACGGTATCTCATAGACTTATGGACCTTATGACTTATGAATCTATGGTTATGAAATTATGATATACGTTATGTAATTGTTGACTTGTTGTGCTTTCTAGATTGATATTGTTATGAATTTTGATGTTTACGAATGATGAACCGTAACTTTATAGCAATAATAAGTCTATCATTCTGTAAAACATGTTTTTTATGAAGAACATATTATTCAAGCGTTTTTTTTAACGTTTAAAACGAAAATCGCATTTTTTTCAGTGTTTTTTCATTTTTTCAGTTTTTTTAATGCCAAACAGTTTTTTTTTATTTTTTATTTTTTATTTGTTGCAAATCTACTTATCTTTTGATGTTTGTGTTATTAGTGTCTCACTTATTTTATTTTTCCTCCATTTTCAGTTTTTTAAAATTTACCATTTTTTCCGGTTTTTTTCAAGCTCGTCGCATCATACCTAAGAAAAACCTCGCCGTTTAAAACTTTGGGACGTTATTTGTAACTATGATATATATATATATATATATATAGTCATACCGGCACCCATTCAGTTAGCTCTGCCTGTGAAGAATCTCAGGATGACCATTGTACTGTGTTGGTGCAGGAACTGTCTGCTATGTAAAGTGTCCATGTGACACAGGACCCCATCAAATCATAAGTTTGTTTGTATGTGTGTGTGAGAGAGAAAGGAGAGAAAGAGAAAGAGCTGCATGGTCCTCTGGTGCTCCAACAGTTGGAAAGGAATCGCGCAAACCCATTCTTGCACAGAAGCGAGCAAGTCAAGGGGTTGCTACCCCTTTATGTGCACTAGGTAAAGCAACAGGAGATGCAAGAAAAATGTGTGATCCCTTTGGCCAGACAACATAAAGGGAAAAATAGAAGCTAGCACAGGTATCATACTCAGGACAGTCTGTGTCCTTGCTGAGGACAAATCAGAAAAGACAAAGAGGAAAAAAAGAGAGAATGAAATGAAAAGGGAAGAGAAGAAAGTATTTATAGAATTCCTAGAGTTATCCTTATTAGAAACTTTACCACAAGAAAACCAATATACTTTCCAAGTTTTGGTTGGCCTGGCTTTAGGAAATTACCTTTGACCAAAGTACATGATCTTTAGAGCAACAAATCGAGTGCTTTTGCACATGGGCCTTGAACAACGACCTGCATTCACCAAAATAACCTAGGGATCAATCAGACAGAAAAAGGTATACAAGAGATGCAGAAAACATATAAAATCACAGATATTATGGAGCAATTTAAAAGATCATTTCACACCTTTAGATGGCTAATACAGGGTAAAGAAGCATATATTCACCAGAAAATGAATGCAACATGAACATATGTTTCTTTTTGGACAATTAATATGTAACTTTTGACTAAATAATGAAAATGATCATCTCACAATTTTAATGAAGATAACCTGACACAGCCTCTTCTGATTGGTTCATTTTATGCTTCATCGCATTTTGACTGTCATATGAAGTTCCCACCTCATCATGTTGATGCACATCTTCCTCAGTATCAACACCACCTGTGATAAGGGAAGAGAAATCTGTTTCACCTTTATTAGAAGCCACACGATCCTTGCTTGATGTATTAGATACATTTATCTTATCAATTGTGCATGGTGTTCCTTCTTGCTTCAAACTAAGGGATGAGGTATCCTCATCTGTGTGCAATTGATCATTTCCTTCCACAGCTCCACACCCTGCAGAATTTACTTTGGAACAGAGTTGTGTGTGCACAAGTCTTCGGTGAAAGGGCAACATATCCTGATTCCAAACAGTAGCAAAAAAATAAAAAAGCTGTGAGCAAAGGCTTGTTCATTACTTGCTAAGAATCATTTAATGTATCAAAAGTTCGACAAGGAAATGGAGAACAATGTGAAAAGAATGGAAAGGTGCTTTCATAGAAGGATGTATCAAGCAAGTGAGATAAAGTTAGTAAACTAAACCAACACAGGCACATAAAGTAAAACTACAAGCACAATGGAGAAGGGCCCAATGGAGTTTCTCTATCTTGAAAAGATATCTTAAACTAGATTTTAGATAATAGATTTTGCAAGAACTATACATTGATTTTTGAAATAACCACAATAGGTTTTATAAAATATTGAAAAGATCTTTGCAAGAATTGTACAGGAAAACCTATTAGTATTATCTCATAACTTATTTTGTTCTTTATATTTTTTAAGTTTAACAATTTCCAATGTTTTCCTGATATTTTCCCAAGTAAATAACACATCTTGAGATAATTGTTAAGATGTGGGCAGGCCTAGTCAGATCAAAGCCAACCTGACTCATCTTAAGCACACGCATGGGTGGTGGCATACTTGTAATTTTTAATATTATTTTGTGTATTATGTTCGTAATTCGTATACTAAATTGTGATTAGTACATAATGATAGCAAGGGGCAGGCATCAAGGTTGTTGCCATCATTCTTCTCTCTCTCTCTTGCACGAGCAGTTTATTCCTCTTCTTCTCCTTTTGTATCTACTAAGGACTCCACCTGGTGGTTTGGTGTTACATATCAAAAATCTTACATGGTATCAGAGCCAGGTTTTGCCACTAAGAATGTCCAGTAAGAATATCTAATTTCTGCCCTAACTCCAAAATTTCTGTTTTATTTGTGTTTGCGCTAATCCCTGCCATCTGCCCTAACCCTAATCCCTGCCGTCTGCCCTAATCCCAAAATTTTTGTTTTTATCTCTATTTTCCTGATAGTTGTTGTCTTCCCTAATTCCTGACGTCTACACTTAATCCTAAAATTTCTGCCCTAATCCTAAAATTTTTTATTGCTGCAACTATGGATCACAACCGCAATTCCACCATCTTGTCGTCCAGTATACTCTCTCAACTCATCTCACAAAAGCTAAACCATACCAACTATTTGACATGAAAACGTCAAACTGTCCCTTTCATCAAGAGTCACCATCTCTATGTACATCTCAATGGTACCACACCTGCGCCACCAGAACCAGAATGGATCATGCGAGAGGTGAAGAATGTTGCTGGACCAATTCAAGAAACCGTTGCAGAAATCAATCCTGAATATCAAACGTGGATGGCAAATCAATCCTGAATATCAGACGTGGATGGCTCATGATCAATCTCTTGTTGCATATCTTACCTCCACATTATCTGAAGAAGTTCTCGCGGGCGTTGATGATGATTTTTCAGCACTTGAGTTGTGGAATGTACTCGATACCATGTATTCTCAAGTATCAGAAGCGAGATTCCTGCAACTCAAGAGGCAAATTCAGGATACCAAGCGAGGAACACGCTCAGTTTTTAGTACATACATGAAATCAAAAATGTCAACGACCAGCTTGCAATCATAGGGCACCCAGTCAGTGACAAGGACAAGGTAGAGTAGGTTTTGAGTGGATTGGGGTCAGATTTTAATGTTTTCTGCACTGCTTTAGAGGAATTACCTGTTCTTCCCTCTTTTGAAGACTTGAAAACAAAGTTGATTCAGCATGAAGAAGTCGTATATAGCGACAAGAATTACCTTATTCTGGTAGTCATAATGTGCTGGTCACTGGCACCCATGATTTGCAAAGAAGTCGTCCTAGAGTTTAGAACACACAGGTAGGGATGGGGAGAGGTATTCTTCCTACACCAAACACAATACACAGGGAAATATACCACGAAGAATACCTACTTGTTTTTATAACAATAAGAAAGGTCATGTGAAGTCAAAATGTTGGCATAACCCCTAAAATAAAGGAAGACGGGTTAGACGTGACAATAAGGCTGCAGGATCAACTGTGTCGAACATGATAACGGCATCAAACATTCCTCCTAATGTGTAGCAGATGTTAATGACAGCTCTATCCAGAGTCAATCTTAAACAAAACGAAGAAGGACAATAGTATGAGGATTCTGGTGTCGCAGCTCATGTGACTGATGATGCAGGTAAGTTCTCTAGTGCTCTCTCTTATTTAACTAAAGGCTCAGTTGTCACAGAAGATGGTTCTCATCACAAAATATCTCATATTGGAAATGCACACATATCCATGGCTCATTCCTCCATACCTTTAAAAGAATGTTCTTGTTGTTCCAAATGTCAAGAAAAATATCATTTCCATGTCAAAGCTTATTGATGATACTCATTCTTCTGTTGAGTTTAGTCCTTCTTCTGTTTATGTCAATGATGCTCGAACCAAGAAGACGTTCGCTGAGGGTGTTCGCAAAGGAGACATGTACGTCATTGAAGAAGCTTCAAAAGTGTCTAAGTCTTGTGTTTCAGATTCATCCTTTCCCAGTCATAGTGAAGTCAATATCACAGAGTATGAAATGCCATCTCTTTGGCACGGTCGTTTAGCACATTGTAGTCGGTCTTTCATTCAAAGTCATGTTGCAGACGGACTATTACAAAAGTCCAGTCTAAGTCCTGTCAGTGAGTCTAGCATGTGCTCAAGTTGTCATATTTATAAGAGTCACGCTCATCCTTTTCAATCAATAAATAAGCGAGCTTCGAAGTTATTTGACACCATTTATTCTGATGTTTGGGGGCTTGCTCCTATTTCTTCTTCTTCCGGGAGTAAATATTATGTTGTTTTCATTTATTCTTATTCTCGTTACACTTGGATTCACTTTATGAAAAGCAAATCAGAAGTTTTCCGCTTGTTCACCCAATTCCATGCCTTGGTCCAAAACAAATACTCGTAATATTGTGCATTTCCAATGTGATGGTGGTGGTGAGTTCATTTCAAATGAATTTACTGAGTATTTACTAAATTATAAGATCACTAGACAAATTTTCTGTCCACACATACCACAACAGAATGGTATTGCTGAAAGAAAGCATAGGCACATAGATGAAAGTGCTCTAAGTATGATGCATAACACAGATGTGCCCATGAATTTATGGAGTGAAGCCTTCCATACTGTTGTTCATGTTATTAATCAAGTACCACTATTCATACTTGAAGGAAAATCTCTATTCTTTATTTTACATCAAGAACAGCCAACTATGATGCACTACGTGTTTTTGGATGCATCTGTTATGTTCATGTTGATGTTTTCTTGAGAAATAAGTTTCAAAATGGAGTTGTTATGTGCAGATTTGTGAGTTATGCAGAGAATTATAAAGGCTATCGCTACTACAATCCAAAGACTAGACGTACGACATGTTGTTTTATGAGTACAAGTTGAAAAAGTTAAAGGAACCACATGCGATGTTCAATACAAGCAATAATACTTATGATTCATGGGTGAACGTTGAAATATTGGGTGAAGGAGATGATGCATACCACACACACAGTGACAAAATTATAAATGATTTTGAGGCAGCCTCAAGTGTTCAGATGGACAGCATGCCTCCACCTCCTCAGACGACCAGCACGTCTTCGCCTAATCAGTTTTCAGGAATATTATTATACTCAACGATCAGTTCCAGCAATCGCTCCAGAAACTGCCATCACTTGCCCATGTAGATCAGAATGTGTGTGACACCCTATTGATAGATGGGTAAGTTATGATAACTTCTTTTAAATTTCCAACTTTTTATGACAGAATTGAGCAAAGGGGGTAGAGCCAAAATGTTATGAACACGCATGCAAGAACAAGTATTGGGTCGAGGCCATGAATGAAGAAATGGCTGCTTTAAACAAATCTTGGGCGATTGTTCCTTATTCGGATAATAAGAATGTAGTGGGTTCAAAATGGGTTTACAAACTCAAATATAAACCCGATGGAAGTATTGGTAGACATAAGGCTCGTCTTGCAGGTAGAGGGTTCACTCAACAATATGGAGAATATTATGACGAGACTTTCAGTCCAGTTGTCAAGATGGGAGCAATACGGGTTGTCATTTCTCTTGCAATTTCACGTGAATGGACTTTATATCAGTTAGATGTTAAAAATGCTTTTCTCCATAGTTCTTTGAAAGAAGAAGTTTACATGGAACAACCTCCATGTTATGTTACTAATGATCCAACCAAATGGGTGTGTAAGTTACAATGATCACTATATGGGCATAAGCAAGCATCTCGCTCATGTTTCAATAAATTTTTTGTTCATGTACAACAGGCTGGTTTTCTCAGAAGTTCCCTTGATCATTCCTTATTCATATATCATTCAGGTAAAATTACAACTTGGCTACTCATATATGTAGATGACATAGTTCTCATTGAAAATTCTTCATGTCATATATCTCATGTTAAGGAAGTATCGAAGCAACAATTCAAAATAAAGGATGTCGGTGAAGTACGGAATTTTTTGGGTGTCGAGCTTGATAAAAAGGGGTGACATGTTTACTCTTACATAGCACAAATACTCTTGATATATTAGACAGAGCAAGTATGACAAGTTGCAAGCCAATCAAGACTCATGGTGTTCTCAAAACAAAATTAAATGCCTCTGATGGGAGTAATGCATATCCAAATCCTAGTTTTTATCGGAGTATAGTTGGCATGTTGCAATATCTCAACTTTACACGCCTAGACATAGTATATGCAGTGAATAAAGTTTCTTAGTTTATGCACGCATCTACAAAAGAATATATGTATGCTACTAAACGTATTTTGCATTATCTTAAGGATAAACTTGGGGATGGAATCGTTTACACAAGAAAGGCAACTGATTTAAATGGACATACCGTTTTCACATATACTAATGCAGATTGGGCCGGTGATCCAGATGATAGACAATCAGTTTCAGGTTATTGTATCTTCCTTAACTCCAATCTTGTTTGTTGGAGTAGTAGGAAACAACATGCAGTTACCAGATCGAGCACTGAGGCAGAATATTATTTTGTATATTTTGTTTGTATACTAAATTGTGATTAGTATATAATGATAACAAGAGGCAGGCGTCAAGGTTGCTGCCCTCTCTCTCTCTCTCTCTCTCTCTCTCTCTCTCTCTTGCATGAGCAGTCTATTGACTCTATTCCTCTTCTTGTCCTTTTGTATCTATTAAAGACTCCATCCGGTGGTTTGGTGTTGCATATCAAAAATCTTACAATAATCTCCCCAAGAAAAGTTTTTGTCAAGAAATTGCTGGAAACTTAATTGGTTACTATGTTTTTTCTTTTATATAAACTAGGTAGTTGGCAATTGTGATTTTAGCAATAAAATAATGGAAAACATAAATGTTTCTAAATTTTTCTTCTAGAATCGAATGGCACATAAAGGTAAATAGGTTATGTAGTTCTAAGTCAATAATAAATTGTGTGATCTTGAAAAGGATAAAGATGAAAATATGTTACTCCTGAGTTTCAACAAAGTAATGTTCATCTGAGTTATTTACAAGTCTATGCAAGGAAAAGTTATGTCCATATCAAGAAATGCAGGAAAAATGAAACCTAGGAAATATTCTCTCAAAATATAGGTTTAAATAAAAATGTATGAAAAAGATTTCTGCAGCATTTAACGCTCCTCTCCATTTTGGACAGAAATGTGACATGCATATCTTTTTATTTGTTAATAATGGCTATGATTGAGTACGAAACCTAGTGTTTTGACTATTGAGCAAACCAAATACGCCACCACTACAGTAGGCAATCATTACATACATCTGTACAATAAATATTTCCTTTGGAATAATTTATACATGTAGTAGGCACGTCTTTTCTGATAGTGTGAAACACAAATATATCCTTATGACTGAGGAACATGCAACGCAGGTTACATGTTTTTCACATGAAGTATTTGACTATTTTGACTCCATAAGTCCATATACGAACGTCATGTGGGTTTGCTGCTTTAAATTTTCTGGCTGGTTTCATTGTGTGGAATGTTGCAGTTCAGGGAATTATGTGTTCTCAAAAGTTGGTGATGCCCACTGTGTTACACAAAAAACTGATGCAAAATGCATGAAACGTTGTATTCCATGTGTTTGAATTCCACCAAAGCCATCATTCACCCATATGGGTAGAAAATTCATGAATGACCACCTTGAATGCACTTTGTTTTCTCTGACCATGTGGAAACACAGAGTGAAGGGTCAGCCGGTGCTGATCAAACATACCCTTCAGCTGCAACATAGATATGGTTAACAAATACAGAGATAAAGGCCACGAAAAGATGGGTAACATGGGATACTAAAAATGAAGTGCCGGAGCATCGAACTCCAGCTTTCTAATTTACTTATATCCTGCTACAGATTACAGGACGGAACACTTTCAAAATCTATGTAGCCCAAAAATATGCCAACGTTTTCAGAATTGCCAGCAGATGACCTGCATGAGCCGTGGACTGCATTTTTGGTTGGCAGATGAATAGAAGCACAAGCAACACGAGAGGAACTATACGTACTGTGTGGACAAAACTAACAAAGAACCATGGCGCCGCAGCCCAAGTTCCAAGGCGGAGATGTAAAGATGACATATTTTCCCCTTTATATATTCCCATCTAAGAGGGGCTCCCAACTTCGATAAAAGCTCTGAAATGGCTTTTCGAGGTTATGATGTATTAAACAGAAACAGATACCGAGAATATAGGCTATGTCGCCTAAGTTCGGTCTGGAATAGGCGACATGCGTATAGTGGTTGTCTGTGTTTCACTAAGAGAGCTTAACTAAGAGCGAGGAGTTTGGCAATTTAAGGGAAGTTACTCCACAAGCCCGATATAAGGACGGGAAAACATTCTCATCAAACGGTACAAAGTGCGAAACGTTCTCGGTGTGTGACTGTGACTCCAAACTCTCCAAGTTGTGAAAGATAAAAGTCAACAATCTAAATAGATTCTCAGTTACGAAAAAACAATCAACGATCTCAACAAATTCCAATGTTAGGAAAGATAAAACAACCAGCAATCTCGATAGAATAAGGAAGAAGGGAAAAAGGAGAAACAAGATAGAAAAAGTTCGAAGCCGTGTTACTTCATTGTAGGCGCAAACGGAAGACCCCGACAGCCTCGCGTTCTCAATCTCCAACTCCTGGAAATCAGAGCAATAGAATGAGAGAAAAGTCCGTCGAAATTGGGTAAACCCTAAACCCTTGACAGCTACGCATTTGTGAAGGTGGAAGGTTATGCATTGCCTTCACTTTGGCTTGAAGGGAAGTGATCTGAGACTTAAGGACACGGATGAGGTCCAACGCGCCGTTCAAAGAGATGGGGTTGTCTGGAATGACACCGTACAGGTCCGCCATAACAACTAACAAGAGCTTCGTCGTGAGGCAGCAGCCTCGCCCCTTCCAAGAGTGCCGTCAGTTCTCGACTCGCTCTAGAGTTTGATCCGACACTAGTTAAAGGGACTCGGACCTGCGTTACTGAGGAAAGCCAACAGGAAGGGCCATCGACTGCCGTCGCGTCCCATTTGCTTGCTGGGTCCCGGTGCTGGGACCCATAGGATCGACATGCGACGGCGGTATTGGGAGTTGTCTACTTTTCATGAGTGGAACCCATGCACCCTAGAACGACTATTGCACGAGTGGATCCGGCCCCGCTATGTGCGTGCTTTTTCATATTGCATGCCTTATATTAGTTGTTGCAAATCATGCCGGATATGAGTGTAGTTTTTGGTTGCTTTACAATTTTGCTTGATGGGAGAAACAAGTCTTGTACCTAGAGATATTAACTATATTTATGTCAATTTTAGGAGGATGGAAAAATCATTTCTCTTTGGTTGTCCTGTCTATGTGTGCATACCAACACAAAAAACTCATGCGTGAAGTTTGTTCTACTAGTGCGATATAATGCATGTATCGCCTACTATTGGCTGTGTGTGGTTTCCCTTGTAGTGTTCCCTTCATTGCTGTAAAAAAAATAAAAAATAAAAATTGTTGTAAAAAAAAAAAGTCAGAGAGGGTGAAATGAAAGCAACCCATTTATATGCATGAAGCTATGAAGGACCCATTACTAGGCTATGGTAAAAATAACCTCTATGGGCATTCGGTGGACAGTAACAATTTTGCCAAGGATAGTGCATCGTGTGGACAGTAACAATTTTGCTCTATGTGAACATCCAAAACTTTTTGTAGGCAGAAATGACCATTTTACCGATAATGTCTGGGACTTTCAACTGGTTTTTCCAAGAAGATAACAATTTTGCCACTTGTATTTCCCCATTTTGCTTCTTTTTCATAGAATAACTTTGAAAACCTTGAGAACTATTTGCCATCAACTTAATCAATACTATTTTCATCTCCACAAGTGACCAGGAATCAATAGGACAAGTTTTTCAGTTCAAATCCAACCAGAAATGGTCCAAAATGGCCCATTTTCTTTGTTTCCCACCAAAAATGGTCCTAGAATTTCAATTTCACATTTTTCCTTCATATTTCCATCTACATGTTCAATTACATCTTGGTAAATTTTCAGAAATGTGATTCAGGCAAATTTTGGAGTTTTTCAGCCATACCTTGTGCACCTCCTAAACTGTGCACAAGCTACAACCTAGTGTAGTTAGAATACGCATCTAGGATCGTAGAGGCCAGTTTTTGCCAAGGATAAAAATATCATTTTTCTATACATGTGTTATTTTCATAATACCAAAGTTTGGAGCACATATGAACCTAACTTAGGACTACATCTATGCCAAATTTAAGCCTAATAGGCTCACACATTGTCTTAGCCTACTTAGAACTGAGCCAGGTCAAGACCGAACTCGTTTAAACCAAAACTGAACCCGTTTGACCTGTCTGCAGTCTGACCTACCTCTACCTTACAAGCATTGAGTTTGAGCCCAGGTCCAGCCCACAAACACTGAATTTGAGCCCACAGGACCCAAGCTGAGGTCAGTTTGGGCATTCAAATCTATGATCCTTGATTTAGATCCATTGGAGAGCTTTCAACATCTTGCGTAATGCAAGAAGAAGAAGAAGAAGAAGCAAGGCAAGTAGTTGCACCCTCCCTCTCCCCATCTTTCGCCCTCTCTTTCCCTTTTCTCTCTTCTCTTCCTTTTTCCTTCTTCATGTTTTCTCTTCTCTTTTTTTGTGGATTCTTAAGTTCTTCTGTAGAGGCTTTACACGTGCTCTTTGTGGATGGCATGTTCTCTTTTACTTCTTTGGTTTCTTCATCCATGTTCTAACTGTCTTAGCTTTGTTTCCCTAGTTATATGGTATGTTGTAGATGGTTCTCAATGTGTTTCTAAGTCAAAGTCATGACCAATCGAAATAAGAATTCATGCATGCTTCATAATTATTTGTTCATGTTCTACTTACTTCATCCATGTTATTTTTTGGTTTTTACATGCATCCATGCATAATTTCTGCTATTTTTCTTTGTGTTTAGTTTAAACACGTTTAAACTTATGTTTTGCAAGATGTTTTAGTATCAAATATCATTTTGCAATATTCACTTTAGTTTTAGGGACTCAAGTCTTTGAGTTTGTACAAAAATCTGTTTGTTGAAGCATCTAGATTTTTGTCTGATTTCATGAGCTTATTTCTCTCTAACTAGAAATAGTACTGATGATTTGTCAAAAACACATGTTTTTTTATATTTATCTGGTATATTGTCCCCAAATTTCATCAAATTCTAATTTTGTTTTACTCCAACATTTGGTTATTTTTCTAAAGTACATTTTCTGTAACCTTTAGGTTTCAAAATTTTGTCCTAAATTTTATCTAAAGTGTGAACTCTACAACTTGTGTTTGGTAACTCCAATTTGCATTATTTGAAAGTCTGTAGTTAGATTTTTTTTTTTGTCTATTGTTGTCCACCAAGTTTTAGCCTAATCCAAGTTGTTTTGACTATCAGTGAATCTATTTAGCAAAGGTCGGTTATTGTCGAATGTTTGTCTTCTCCAAATTTGTAGCATCATATCTTTGTGTATGTTTGTGATTGCTCAAAGGCTTAATTGATTTGTTTGTCTATAATACCAACTACCAAGAGACTGTACCTAAAATTGTATCGATAGGATGTCTTTTGCCAATCAAATGTGGTTGGGAATTTGACTGTTCAACCTATTTTTTCACAAATTTTGTGCATATTATATTTCTAGTACTTCATCAAGTTGTAACTTTGTGATCCAGATAGGCTTTTCAGTTCTATAAGTTGTTGTACAGAGAATCCACAGACCAATTTTCAGATCAAATGGAATTAACTTAATATATTTTTCATTGTTCCTAATGTGACTACTTAACCAAATTGTTGTGTTTTGTTTTTTTGCGATCTATGATTTTTGTCTTGGGTTTCCTACTTTATATCCTTCTATTTCAAAGTAGTCTTCCAAGTCTATCAATTGGACTTGATTGTCATATGTATAAAGAACCTTCAAGCCAGATTTTGTGTAAAACTGATGTCAAAAACCCTATTTTGAACCAGATAAAATACAACGTGTTCCACTTGTCAATCCTAGGCCAAATCCAAGTTGTAGAATGTGGATTGGTTTCTCTCGTGTTACCCATTTTTAGTTAAGTGTTCATGCAGCTACATGAGATTTTATGGCTCTCGAGTTATGTTCCGCATCCATGTTATGCATTCACAACAAGTCATAGATCATCTGACCCATGTGGAAATGACTTGTGGCATGTTCTAAGCCATGATATCGTTTTGTCTAGATCTGTTTCAATGTCCTAATATTAGTTCATTGTGTCAAGCTTGCAATTCATGATTTAGATAGCATAATTTGCCATAGGTTCCTATTCTCTTTTGCATCTAAAATGTCAAATCATCTTAATCATGTGTTGGTGTATCCATATTATGTTTCAATCTTAAGAATGTACATTATATTGGATTTCAAAGCTTGCATTTGGATTCATAAAGGAGACAAGACTTGGTATGTCTCATGTATTGTGACAATAGTCATTGCTTGAGAGCCTTGAATCTAGTCCAAATCCGAAACGAGTTTGTTTTTCTAAAATCATGCATTTGGATTCATAAAGGAGACAAGACTTGGTATGTCTCATGTATTGTGACAATAGTCATTGCTTGAGAGCCTTGAATCTAGTCCAAATCCGAAACGAGTTTGTTTTTCTAAAATCATGCATCTTATAATCAAATGTGTTATATTCTTTCATGATTGGTTATGTTTTGTTATTCATTCATGTAGGTTGTTTTTTTTATCTTTGCATAATGCTTGCACATTTGATTTCAATCATGCACATAGACTTAGGTTTCACAAGGAAACTAGGCTGGGCGAATCAGTAGCATGCAAGCAAAAATAGCCCTAACATGTGCATGATTCATACTGGTTTTTTGCATGAAAACACATTCAAATACATAGATTTTGAACTGCAAGTTTTCAAAATCAAACTTTTTTTAGACCAGTTTTTTAAAACCCTAGGTTTAGATATAGTTGAGATATAACCCTAGAGCTGGCATACCTAATCCTTTTGTAAGCCAACTTGATTCCTTAGCCCAAACCTGGCATCAAGCTCACTACAGTAAACCTAGCTCTTGCCCATCTTAAAACCATGTTAGAACCTGATCCAGCTAGATTTACTCTAGATGTCTCAAACCTCCTTAAACCTTAGCTAGGTCTGTCTAAGTTACTCTCTAAGCCTAGATCGATTAGTCATGATGACCAAGATTCAAAACTTGTTTATTGAATCTCATGCACTTTAGATCCTTGAACTTGGATTTGGATTTGATAAGACTTCAGATCTTAGTTCGAATGTCAAATTTGGACCTTAAAATCTCAACTACAAAAATTTTGGATCATGATTAAAAATCTTATAGAATTGGATCTTGATTTGGACTTTGATTTTGATACGGAGATTGAATCTAGAATTTTGTATCTTGAACTTAAGTTATTTGTATCATGATTTCATAGAATTTGAATTCAGATCGAAACTCTAATTGTCCTCTAGTTCTAAACCCCATTTTCAAACCTTCATATTTGGATTTCTGAATTGGATAATAAAGAGTAATTTGGATCTCTGCCGAATCAATTTTCAAATTGAGATTTATATCACATTTGTTTGGATTTCAAATCATAGTTCTCCTTAGGTCCATGTCCTCAAGACCCTAGAAACCTGATCTCAACTATATTTGAACCTTGTTTCAATGCATCGTATTAGATTCTAAGATTTATTGGTGGATCGAGGATGATACTAATCCTGAACTGTCTTTGGATTTAATTTTCTCAGTTCATGAACTCCAATTTCTGATGATCCACCTAGATTTTCAAAATTTCCATTTTTTTCATAATTAAGACATATTTTTTGCTTTTAGGATATAGATTACAATCATAACTCAGGTAGAACACCTAATCTAGCATTTAGCCAAATTTTCCTTGATAAAACCATCAGGAACAGTCAAATCTTGTACTAACTGGTTGGATCCTATCTCTCACGGATTCCTACAAGGGACATAGAGGGGACTGCGAGTTAGTTTTTTTTTATATGAACTATCATATGCAAGATGGTGAAATTTTGCATATCTTCTATTGTTGGTGGCCCTTGAGTAGCTTAAAAAATAAGTGGCAGATAATGAGTCCATGCAAAAAATGTTCAAAACAAAATAAATTTTAAGATGAAATTCACTTACCATCTTAATCGAGGTAAATATTGATAGTTTCCTTGATGGTCATGTTTGCAATAAGAAGACATTTAATGAAATGTTTTCTCCGATGGGAAACAATATGCCTTTAGTGCTACAAGGCATAGGGAAAACATCAAGATAAATATTTATGCATTTAAACTCCTTTCAAAAGTTTAACATATTTGATGAGGGCATAGAGAAAGGTATAAGGCTTTACCTTTTTAGATTGAAAATTTTACACTTTAAAATAGACACAGAAAAGACGTTTTTTTTCGAAAAAAAACATGATAAATTAAATGGCCATTTAAAACTTAAAAAAAAGCATTTTTTTGAAAAAACATGAAAAACGAAAAAAACGAGTTTTTAATGTGCTTTTTCACTTTCTTCATTTTTTTAATGCCAAACATTTTTTTTTTCGTTTTCTATTTTTTATTTGTTGCAAACCTATTTATTTTTTGATGTTTGTGTCATTAGTTTTTCATTTATTTTATTTTTTCCCCATTTTTAGTTTTTTATTTTTTAAAAAAATTTACCATATTTTTCTCATTTTTTTTCATTTTTTTTTTCAAGTTCATCATATTATACTAAAAAAAAACCTCACCGTTTAAAACGACTATGAACATACAGAACTCAGTTGATATTTCCTTTTGAACAGTCTTTTAACTTCCATTTGTGCTAGTCGCCCAAGTGACACTGCCGTGCAGCCCATTTCCCAACTAATTGAGGAAATCAACACATTTGTATGTTTGTTCAATATCCGAGTTTCGAGGGGCTGATTGTCTTGCCCTTACGTCAGCCACATGGTAGTTTTAAGTCCTCAAATTTGAAGCACCTGAATTCCTACTAGTTTAGGCATTTGCCCTCGAGCCTAGCATTTCATTTATAGTTGTGCTTGGCCATCTAGTGGTTCGAACTAGGCATGAAATTGACTTCACATGCTTGGTAAAACGCTGGTTGAAGTCGAAGGGGATACAAATGGCGAATTCTAGGAAGGGTAAGGCCAGTCTAGTAATCAAGTTAGTGGCATAGCAGTAAATTTTAGTAAGAACCTCAGGTAATTTGGTAATTTCTTACTAGGGACATGTTCAGTTTTCGAAAAAGATAGGGGCAAAACTGGAACAAAATATATTCCAGGGACATGCAGGTAAAAATGTAAAGCACAGATTGTTAATTTGCTAATGATGCAGATGAAGGATTAAATAGAGTTAACTACCTTTAAGTGATATAGTTAACAACTGCTTAGTTTAGCTAACCCATCGACTAACTCTCAGTAGCCAAAATAAGTCATGCTAATTACTTGGACATGGAAAGGAAACTAAGTAAACGAAGCAAGGACAGATTAGGATATCATTAACTATGACATTAGTGACACTAAACAATATTAGTGACCCCAACTGTAATGCACCAGTTCCTTAACATGATTAGCCACCGCCAATGATGAATTAACACACTTAAGCTGGGGTTAATTAAGGTAAACTGAGATTTAGTTTAAATAATGACCTAAGTTAGTATAACTGGGGCTAACTAGCCCCTATATATATATATATGTGTGTGTGTGTGTGTTTAAAATATTATAAATACAGCCCCATTTAGGCGGCAAGAAATGTGAGAGAGAGGGAGAGAGAGAGAGAGAGAAAAGAAGAAGAAGAAGAAGAAGAAGAGGAAGAAGAGGAGGAGGAGTAGGATGCGCAGATGATCACACGAGCGCATGCCTGTGCTATGGAGATTGGCGTGGCAAAAGGAGCGGGCATCTATGCAAGTATGTTCTGATATTTCATACATTTGACTGGTAAAATAAAGAATCTTCAAGTTTCTGGCTTATAGATTAGGAATTCTTGCATGCGCAACAAATGATTTAGCCTTTTGGGCGTCGCCGCAACCTGTGCATGGTTTGGATTTTTGAGATTGAAGCATGAATAGTTGAAATTTTGCAAGTTTTAGTTTTGGACATCTCCAGGAACTCATATGGGCGAGTGAGTAGGAAACGTAAGTTAAACCTATGCTTTCGCAAGTAGACGAACCTGGTTGTGACGAGAGTTCGACAGAAAAATGGTTGGAATCGTCAGACTTGGCAAGGTTGCCGATCAGGCTAGGATGGTTCTTTCTTAGAAAGACCAAGAACAAAATCATAAACAGAACATGGTAAATGGAGGTAATTTTGAAGGAGGTCAATTGTTGGTTAGTCATTTGTTGCTCAAAGGTCAGACTCAAGTTAACTTCGATTAACTCAGAGTAAATCATTGGATCTAGCCCCACAGCTAATTTAGGTTTAGATCCAGATCCATATGTAAGTTTGATCCATGGATCCGGACTTGTTTACATGTTTTTGCCAAATCTTACATGGAGACCATATAAACGAGATAAAATATATGTACTCACCTCAGTTCCTTGTGCAAGATTTGGGGAGATGGGATCTAACCTGCAGTATGTGGTCCAACCATTCTTGGCCCATTTACTAGTGGTAATCAAACCAATAACTAAACTGAAATATTCCATTTCCTAAGTGGAAATGTTAAACAAAACCTAAGAAAGTAACCGGACCTTAATTTTGGATTCATGCATGTTTTTAAAATGTAAGTACATCTAAAAAATGGACTTATAAACAAGAAGAAATTAATCTTGATGTCTGTTCATGTCCAGATAAAAATGATGCATGCAAAACTAAGTCATGTAGACCTAGACTTTAGCCTCTATTAGGTCTAAGGTGTAGTACATGGACCTAGCAGGAAAATTTGGATCTTAATCCAAAAGTTGAGATCAGGATATGACGGATTCTTGTTTTAAATTGAAATGGGTGATGTCATAGAAATCAAAATACCATATATTGTCAATAGGACTCTTGATCCAGCAGCAAGGTCAGACACCTAGTAGGTTCTATCTTGTATTTCTAATTTGAGCTCTGCAGATCTAAATTCTAAAAGGATAGATCCAAATTTGATGAATACTAGGTCTAAAGATCTTGTATTTGGGTCAGATCTTGTGAATATTGATCTAAGATTTGTAATCAAAGTTCATGGTGTAAAATCTGATCCAAATTCCATAATCTGAGATCCCAGTTTCAAAATTTAAAATCCAAAATGCGAAATATGGGGTTTGAAATCTAAAATTTGATATCTAAAATCCATGATCTAATACCCATAATATGAGATTTAGGATCCAAAACCCATTATGTGAAAGATGACCCAAAATCCAAGCTCTGAAGTCGAAAATCCAAAATCTAAGATTCAAGATAAAAAATTTTATATCTAAGATCCATAATTCAAGACCCATAATCCAAAATTCATAATTCAATATTTGGGATCCAAATCCAAGTATGCTAAGATTTTGGTAAAGATCCAAGTTTAGATTGGCATGGGGTTTAGGATTTGGATCCAATATTTTGTTTGAAATCCAAGATTCTAGTGAGCTAAGGGCATGTTAGCCAAAGTGAATGGGTTTAGTTTTTACCTAGCTGGGTCGAATTTACTTCCGTTTTATTGTAGCAAGTGTGTTCGGTCTTAATCAAACCATGTGATATAGAATATACACTTCATTCATTTTATATGGATGAATGTTTAAAGAAGTTTGAATATACCTAAGTCATGGGACTAGATTTATAAGGAGTAGCCTCTAAAAACGGTCTAAGCTAAGTCATAAAGAACTGAGCTAGGTTTGGACTTCACATCTACATGGCCTAGGGTTTTTAAAATCATTAAAAGTTTATTTCTGAAAATATTTTGGAAAACTTTGAAATGGTTCTTGTATGAAGACGAAACTAGATTTATGTTTTCACATACCTGGGCGAATTAACAAGGGTATGGTACTAGGCTGATCTAGTTTGGTTTTAGAGAAGGGGTGCATGTGAGTGCAAGGTGGCTTAGTGCATATTAAAACATAGGCACAATGCATGATTAAATAAAGCATGAAAGAAAATTATTTGCTATATGCATGACTTAAGTAAAATAATATGAGCGAAAGCTTGAAATTAAAAAAAAAAGAGACAAGAAAGGGAGGGACATACCTAACCCCTATACCTACCCTAAAGATACTAAAATAAATCTAGACTACACATGCTATTAGCAAAAAGAAAAACTAAACATGGTAAACGCAAAAGGAAAACTAAACTAGAAAGCAAAACTAAACTAAACATGCATAAAGAAAAATAACTAACCTGTAAATAAGAAAAGAAAGAAGAGTGAATAGGAAATTACTTGAAGCTCGTGTAGAGGCTAAGCCCACTCTTGGGTCCCCAACACTGGGTCTGGTTGGGACTAGGTTAATGCAGCCTGAACAAGACTTCGACTAAAACTCCTAAAAACTTAACTTTTTTTTAGTACCTAATAGGAATTTTAACAACTTTTTGGGCTTCTCAAAGAATAGCTCAAAGTGTGTGGTGTCAAAGGAAAGGGAGGATAACTATTTATAGGAGAAAGAAGGGGCAAACCCCCTTGGGATTTTTTATGTAGGACTAAACTTTTGGCATTCTCTCTCCTCTTCAACACTCCAAACCATAGGTTAAAATCACATTTTCATTCATATTTTACTCGTTGTGATATCATTTGGATGTCCGAAAAAAGCAACGTATGCATGGAGAAGTATTATTTGATAAATGATAAAGTATTTGGATTGACATTGAACATGGAGAATGAATGAAGTGGGAATACAAAAAAGGATCACTTTTACAACTTATTTTAAAACAATATAAATAAAAAAAATATTCGTCGTGGCCACATAAGGATACCAATTTCGATTCTGTCTACTTCAGGAGTGCCCAACAAATAATTCTACACATTTCAAGTTCATACATGCGAATTGACATTAAGCATGGAGTGAGAAAATCATAATATATTTTGAGATATAATGTGCATTAAACTCACATGTGGATCTCCGATTTGAGTTTAATGCTGAGACCCACATCTAGATCTAGATCCAAGAAAAAACCTAGAAGATGGACCTAGATACAGTATTTGAATTTGGATTATAATTTGATATCCAGGATATGAAACATGAATAATTGATCTCGATCTATAATGATAGATTAGATATAAAATTTGGATATGAAATTGAGGCATGGAAATAAGACTTGGATCAACAATATGAAATGGAGATCTAAAAATAGCATAGAGCTAGACCTAACATCAAGCTGGGCTAGGTGGGTTCAAGCTATATGACATAGACAAAACCTAGGTTAGGAACAGTTTTGAAAAACTGAATTCTGACCTAGGTTGGGCTGCCATTGGAAAATTCAGTTTTGATGAGGAGTTTGGATAAGGTAGGCCTAGACTTAGGCCTACCAGATCCAACAAATGTTTATGAAAAGCTAACTTAGGTTCATGTGGCTCTTAAGTTAGGTTCTATGAAAAATAAGTGCATGGTGGCAAATGACCAAAATAACTTTTTATATGATTGGGCTGAAATGGGTTCAAATGAAATGACTCACTTGAACTAAGGTTCTACATTCATAAATCAACGTATATGTGATCTATACCTTATGTTCAAGTAAAAGAATATGGCTCAAAAAAGAAATTACCATTTTGCCATTGCGTGTTTTCAGACATTCGATGAATTTTCTTGATCTGATTGAACCAACTTGTGATAGGTTCCTAAATAAGCTATGGTTAAAATCATGTTGAAAAATTCTTCTTGGATTGCTCTAAAAATCAAAAATAAATTTTTACTCAATCGTATGCTGCACATTTATAAATGGAAATTGAAAAAGGCCATAAACATCATATTTTTATTGAGATATTCATAGGTGGAGTAGAGGGCATTTGGAAAAGCTACTTACTTGTAGGGACATGCTAAAACATTAGAGAAATTTTGAGCTCTATGGTAGTTTACAAAGTGTAGCAAGTACTATGAATGAACTCCATGGCCTTCAAAACTGAATTGAACTCAAACCAAACTAGGGTAGTGTTGATTTACTCATGATAAACTTTATCTCAAGTGGTTTCAACTCATTCTAATTAGTTGAACTCAAATTCAGCTGAAGTCCCTAAAAACATGAGAGTGAAAGCACTCAGAACTGAATTAAACTTAAATTGAATGAACTCAAATCAAACTAAATAAAACTTGATTTATACATGATAAACATGATCTTGGTTCAATCTTTTGGGTTAAATTTAAATTTAGCTCACACCCTTGAAAATAGGAGAGGGAAGACACTCAAAACTGAGTTGAACTCAAACCGGAATAAATGAACTCAAACCGAACGAGGGAAAACTTGATTTATATGTGGTAAACTTGGTCATAGCTCAGCTTTAGTTCAATTTTTTGGGTTGAGCTCAAATCAGCTCAAAACCCTAAAAACAGGAGAGAAAAAGACCTAGTAGAAATATGCAAATTTGTATAGTTCCTTCACTTGGGTTGGGTTACTCAAATCAATGGCATAAAATGTTTTCTTCATTAAGGTAAACTTGTTTTAATTTGGTTGAGCTAAAGATCACAATTTTAAGTTTCAGGAGTTGATTTAAGCTGTAAGTGACCTGGCTTTAAACTGAGATATCTAGGTAATTGACTTTGACAACTCTTGGGGTCATGCAAAATCGAGAAATGTTCTAATTGCTCAAATGTTAGCAATTCTTAGAAATTTGATGAAAAATACCTACTTTTTGGGTACAATACGATGATTTAGGGGCAAAATGGTAGTTTTTAGTTTAAACGACCTATGTGATCTGGATCTAGGTGTTTAATGCTGGCATGAAAAGTACTTGTTTGGCTAAAAAAATGGCCCATTTGTTCTTGAAACTTGCTCTTTCAAAATCAAATTGGAAATCTTATGGTGAAGTGTAAAATGGTCATTTGGACTTATAAAAATTTTGGATGTTGGCAAAACTTTAGACCTTGGATGGGTTGAGATTGAGACTACGAACTAATTGGCCCATTGGATCCAGTCCTTGGACCAAAAATAGACATAGACTGGGTCCACGGTCTATTTTGCCATGTAAGGATCTGGATCCAAGATGTGTTAACACTAGATCCAAGATCTGGTGGTCTTTTTGAATATGAACCTCGAATACCATGTGAAATTGGGTCAGATCCAAGATCCAATTAACCTCTTTGGATCTGGATCCCCGATCTAGTATTGATCTGACCCAGATTCAAGGTATAGTCAGCCCTAATGGTCCTGGATCTTGAATGTGTAATTCATTAGGTTTGGATTCAAGATCCAGACATAGCACTAGTTTAGTTTGGGTCTAATTTGGACAAACTAGAGTAAGGCTGGGTGCGCATGGACCTGTTCACTAGCTTCCCCTCATTGACATCCACCCTAGGTGAAGTCTGTTTGATCAGAAGTTGCTTAGATTGCTTGAAAGAGGAAAGTTAATTCATCAAGACCCGATCCTAGGTTTGCAAGTATAGGTAAACCGGCTATGGTTTTGAGGAACCGTCTTTACCACTATACTTGACTAGATCCCTCGAGTTTGCACTTATGGTGATAGAAACAAACATAAACCCAGCAGCCCAGAAATGCCAGTTAATGATTAAACCTGGGCATGAGCTATTAGTCAACTAACTACTGGCCAATTTAAGATGAGTGGTATATCAATGAGCCGTATGACTAACCACACATGCACAAATGGGAATGTCATGCACCCTAGTGTTTATACATCTGTCTATTTCCTAGTGATTGATGAGTATCATAAAGGTTTTGTGTAGTAAGGTATATGTGTCAGCTGAAAAAAAAAAATAATAGAGCAGATGTTTATGAATGATCCAACAGTGCCTATGATGTTTGGGCAACGTGATGGACTGCAACTCGGAGGAAGTAAGCATTTTCTGTTGTTGAGCAGCTTTGTGATTAAGTCCAAGCCTGAAGGTGTGCAAATAACTGCTGTTATTAAGCAGCAATTGTCACACCCCGACCATTTTGACACTCGAACATTTTTTTTTTTTTCTAACATCCAACATCGAGGTGTGACTACACAATAGTTCAAAAAGGAATGAGCCAAGCAATTCAAAACAATGGGGCAAGCTTTCCATTATATAGCATTTCAATTCAATTGTACATTTGACAAAAATGCCCCAAAATCACAACATCGATGCCTCATCAAAACAAGGCATCAGTAAAAACCAAAAACCCGACGCGCCGGCACTACAAGAACAAAACAAAACCCAAAACCTCCCCAGTAGGACGTGAGTGTAGCCATCTGCTCAGCCTGCTGCCCCGGGTACACCAAAACCTGAAAAAAAAGGAAACAACTGAAGGCTTAGCCTTCGCAGTATGGCAACAAGCCAGGAAAAGTCCGAGCCCTCTTAGGTCGGGCTCAGTACACAAACAAACATCAGAACAATCTATCATTATGTCGTGTCAAGACACGACATGCAGACGCCACTCAATGGCTACAATAACATAATTTCAATCACATGCAAGGCATCATCAACATGTCACTTGCATTCATAAGCACAACAGTCACATGCACAACAATCCTATATATTTCAATCACATACATTGCAGTTTCATTACTATCAGTGAATTTACAGTTCCTGTGGGTGCAAACACAGGCACGTGCACACCGCGGGCGGCCCACAGCCGAGAGACAACCCCCGTGGTGGCCCAGAACAGTATGGATCCATCTATCCGCTGCAGCGGTAGAGCACTCATCCATGGATGTGTGAATTCCAAGGAGAGATACTCAGCCTTCCCTAGGACACCCAGGTTGGGAAGGCGGGAGCCTACGCTCCAAGCACATCACACAACAGTACCCTGGGGCCTTGCACCGCCTGCGCTCCGAACAGGCGAGACCAGTGGCGAAAGTGGGACAACTCCCATATACATAGTCACATCCCACTGGCCTCTCATCTCTTATTCTTTCATTCTTATACTTATACTTGCACAAACACATTTAACTGGCTAGCTCCTGAGGTTGGTTCACTTCACGAGTGAACCCACACCTCCAATTGCCTCCACACGAGGGTTACACATAACCACAACAGTTTTGGCTAGCCGTCATAACAATATGGGCACAACTACCCACTGTGCAAACATTTGTATCATTGCCCGCGGCAATGGGTATTCAATAAACATAACATTCACATTCATCATCATAACAATCACATCTTTGAAAACTTAGCCAAACCACAGAAAGTAGTCTCAATCTGTGGTGGGCTCGTAGCTGTCCTATGCAGTTATCATGCTAGAATGCTTTCTAATGCACAATTGGGGTCGAGGAGACACTCGACTCGATACCCCGCCTCATCTGTCCTAAACAGTTATCAATTCTAGCATGCACATGCAATGCGTAACATTATCAAAACAATTACTATAAGCCTTTCAAAACAATTCATATCATATATCAATTTATGTACATGCATACACATATTCATTCACGGAACACTCAATCAATTCATATCACAAATCCTAGGATCCCATGATCCTAGGAACACACATTCATTCACTTGCCCAGGCAGGGATTTGCCTGGAATGTCGCCATACCTGTGGCGCGTTCACAAGAATCTTCAAAATGCCTCGAGCTTCGAATCCGGTAACTCAAGGTCGACGGGACGTACCCGGTGAACCTGCAGACACCAACACAAGATAAGATTCCTACTACAAACCTCAACAATTCAAACAAAAACAAAACAAGGTCATTGAGGCACGCGTCATCGCCTCAAGAGGGTGTCGACGGGTAGTGTCGACCCACAAGTTCTCCAATAGGGTCACTTCCCACTCCTAGCCGTGCCAATAGATGCCAAAACTCAAAGCCATCAATCCGTCTATCACTAACGCCTTTCTCAAAATTCCCTTTTTCTTAAATCAAGGCGTCTACCCCAAAGATATTTCCAACTTATGTACGTTATCCCTATTTAACTCCAAGATGCACCCGTTCACAAAAACGCGTGCTACAGGCTCACTAAAACGGTCCTAAATCTTCCCCACAACCTCACAAACTCTACCATGTCTCCCCTAATGCTTCGAAAATTAATCTATCATGCTTAAATGATCATCCAAAATATGAATCTTCGCTTCCCAACATAATCGCAAGCTTTCCCCAAAAACGAAATCACTAACATGTGTTCCAAATAATCAATTCAAAGCTCTAGCATGCTCAACCAATAATTATGAGCGTTCCAAAAAGAAATATATCATAAAATAGGTTCAATTTCGCCTTGCTCACCCCGATTGAAGGTCTAAACTGCTGTAATCCTCCCGGCAGCCACCTCACGCGTCCAAGTGGTCCCCAAACGGCTAAAATCCTCCAATGCCGCCACTACCAAGGCCTTCTCTAATTGCTGTTACGAGGGGGAAGACAAATCCCCAAGCTGAAAACGGATCCAACAGTGATAGCACAGTGAAAATCAGTGAGAGAAAGTACTTGATTGGAGAAAAATCGAAAACGAGCAGAAAATGGGGAGAGGGTTCGGTCAAAAGGGGAAAAGAAGGCAGTGAGGGGAGAGGACGGGAGAGAAGAGAGAGAGACGGTGGAGAGTGAGACGAGTGACAGTGGGAGAGGGAGAGTCGTTCGGTGGAGAGGGGAGACGAGAGACAGTGGGAAAGGGAGGGTCGTTCGGTGGAGAGGGGAGACGAGAGACAGTGGGAGAGGGAGAAGGGAAAGAAAACGGGAAGGAGAAGAAAAGAGAAGAGAGGAAGAGGCAAGGGACGACAGGGTTCACCTCAACGCCGCCGTCGTCGCCGCCGCCGCCGCCGTCGCCGCCGCCGCCGTCGCCGTCGCCTTCTTCCCTGAGCTCCGGTCGTGGGTAAGGAAGAGACGGTAAGAGGAAAGCGAAGGAGAAGAGAATGCGAGGGAGGAGGGACAGCGTCGGGCTCCTCTCGCGTGGGGCTAGGGTCCGGGTCTGGACCCTGACCCGACCCGCTCCGCCCAAACGCCGCGCGTTACATCCTACCCTCCTAACAAAAAAATTTCGTCCTCGAAATTAGATCATACCTCAATGCAAGAACAAGTGCGGATATCTCTTCCGCACGTCCTCCTCAGGTTCCCATGTGCTCTCCTTCAATCCATGGTACTGCCATTCCACCTTCACTAAAGGGATTCTCTTTGTGCGAAGCACTTGCTCTCTTCGATCCACAATTCTGATAGGTTTTTCTTCCATTGTCAGATCATCTTGCACCTGAATACCTTGAAAATCAATCACATGTGTCGGATCTGGTACGTACTTTCGAAGCATGGAAACATGAAAAACGTCATGAACATGACTCCAGTCTGGTGGTAGTGCCAATCTATAGGCCACCTCGCCAATCTTCTCTAATATCTCAAAAGGTCCTACGAACCTCGGGCTCAACTTTCCCTTCACACCAAAACGAAAAACACCTCTAGTAGGGGAAATTTTCAAAAACACATGATCACCCACCTCAAAAGTCAATTCTCTACGACGAATGTCGGCATAGCTTTTCTGTCTACTCTGAGCAGTCAACAACTTTTTCCTTATCAATTGCACTTGGTCGGTGTAGTGTTGCAAAACTAAAGGGTTTTCGATTTTTCCATCACCCAATTCGGTCCAACAAGCTGGCGATCTGCACGGCCTTCCATACAAAGCCTCAAAAGGTGCCATCCCAATACTAGAGTGGTAACTGTTATTATATGCAAATTCTGCCAGTTTCACATGTTTGTCCCATTCTCCTTTCCACTCTAAGACACAAGCACGCAACATGTCCTCTAAGGTCTGAATGGTCCTCTCCGATTGCCCATCAGTTTGGGGGTGGAACGCTGTGCTTAGCTTAAGCTTGGTACCCAAAGCCTTCTGCAAATGCCCCCAAAATCTAGAGGTAAAACGTGGATCTCGATCCGAAATGATAGACCTTGGCACACCATGCAATCTCACTATCTCGCCAATATATAACTCTGCGAGACTTTCCAAAGACTGATTAATTCTAATAGACAGAAAATGAGCGGACTTCGTCAGTCGATCAACAATCACCCATATGGCATCATGCTGTCTTCGGGTGTGAGGCAATCCAACTACAAAATCCATTGTAATGTCTTCCCATTTCCACACCGGGATATCGATTCTCTGCAACAAGCCTCCGGGCCGTTGATGCTCTGCTTTTACTTGTTGGCAAACCAAACACTTTGCCACATATTCTGCAATTTCACGCTTCATTCCAGGCCACCAAAAATTTCTCTTCATATCCTGAAACATCTTTGTACTGCCAGGGTGTATAGAAAACTTAGATTTATGAGCTTCATCAAGCAACCGTCGCTTCACCCCTTCTTCTCTAGGGACCCACAATCTATGTCGAAACCACAATGAACCCTCTTCATCTTGATGCCAGAAAGCATCTACCTTCTTACACTCTTCCACGTTCTTAGCAAAATCAGGATCTTCCTTTTGCTTCAATACAAGCTCTTCCATCAAAGGGTGTTGTATCACGGCACTCATCGTTGCTTTGTTCTCGCCACAAAGGTAAGGTTGCCATGCTATCACATCTTGTAACAAATTCCAAGAACATGCTAACATACAATACATCGTTGCCTTAGCTTGCCTGCTCAAAGCATCAGCCACCACATTCGCCTTGCCTGGATGATATGATATCGTGAAATCATAATCTTTTAGGTATTCAATCCATCTTCTTTGCCTCAAATTAAGATCACTTTGAGAGAATATATATTTCAAAGACTTGTGATCTGTAAACACTTCAAATGTTGCCCCATAGAGATAATGCCTCCAAATCTTTAGTGCAAACACAACTGCTCCCAACTCCAAATCGTGAGTGGGATAGTGTTGTTCGTGTGTCTTCAACTGCCTTGATGCATAAGCCACCACACGGCCATTTTGCATCAGCACACAACCATAACCGATTCCTGATGCATCTGTGTACAGTACAAAACCCGAATGACCTGATGGAAGCGTCAGAATAGGAGCAGCAGTAAGCTTGTCCTTCAGAGTTTGAAAACTCCTCTCACACTCTTCATTCCAAATAAACTTCACTCCTTTTCTCAATAGCTTAGTCATTGGTGTAGCTATTTTCGAAAAGTCTTGTATGAACCTGCGATAATATCCTGCCAATCCCAAAAAGCTTCTAACCTCGGTTACACTGCATGGCGTCCTCCAGTCCTGCACAGCTGACACCTTAGCCGGATCGACGGATACTCCATCCTTAGAGATTACATGACCCAGAAAGTTTACCTTCTCTAGCCAAAATTCACATTTTGAATACTTGGCATACAACTTATGCTTGCGCAAAAGACCCAATACACTTCTCAAGTGATCTCTATGCTCTGTCACACTCTCTGAGTACACCAAAATATCATCCACAAAAACAATAACAAATCGGTCCAAGAACTCTTGGAAAACCCGATTCATGAGGTCCATGAACGCTGCGGGAGCATTGGTCAACCCAAAAGGCATGACCCTGAATTCATAGTGCCCATATCTGGTTCGAAATGCAGTCTTAGCAACATCTTCCTCCCGTATCAAGAGTTGATGATAACCTGTCCTCAGATCGATCTTGGAGAAAACCTTTGCATCCTTAAGCTGATCAAACAAGTCTTCAATTCTAGGAAGCGGATACTTATTCTTGATGGTGATTTGATTCAACATGCGGTAGTCGATACACAAACGCATTGTCCCATCTTTCTTCTTCACAAACAACACTGGTGCTCCCCATGGTGACACACTAGGTCGGATGAAGCCCTTGTCTAAGAGCTCCTGCAATTGCTTCCTCAATTCTTCTAACTCTGCTGGTGCCATACGATAGGGTGCCTTAGAAATAGGAGCTGTCCCTGGTGACAACTCTATCTTGAACTCCACTTCTCGTGTTGGAGGCAAACTTGACAGTTCCTCCGGAAACACATCAGGGTACTCACTCACAATTGCCACATCCGGTAACCTTACCGGTTCCGGCTCATTGGTCAACACATTGACCAAGAAGGCAACACTTCCATTTTCTATCAATCGTTTAGCTTTCAATGCAGACACCATTATCTTATCAGTTCGACTGGCCTTACGAGCATGGAACTCCACAGGTTGCATTTCATCAGTCAACAATTGTATCTGCTTCTTCCTGCAATCTATATTAGCATAATGTGCATATAACCAATCCATGCCCAAAATCACATCAAATTCGTTAAAACTCATGATCACCAACTGTGCAGGTAAGTGATGTTGATGGATCTCCACGTCCACATCAGATAGATACTCACTACACGACTCTTGAGCATGCATAGGGCTAACAACTTTCAGAACATACGGCATCTTCCTAACAGGCACTTCTAGTGAAGTAGCAAATCGACTAGATATAAATGAATGGGTCGCCCCAGCATCAAACAACACTCTAGCAATATGAGAACCAACAAGTAAAGTACCTTCAACAAGGTCGTGTGCCTGAAGTTCCTCCACGGTAGTAGCATAGACACGTCCAGTCGTCTGTCGTGCGCTAGAAGGACCGGCCTCTGGCTTCTTCAACTCTCTTTCTTTCCTTAAGGGACAATCCTTGATAAAGTGCCCCATCCTTCCACAGTGTAAGCAAGCTCCGATCTCTCGATAGCACGGCTTTCCAGGGTGCACACGCGAACAAGTAGGGCACCTCTGAGAAGTCGGAGTAGCCACTGACCCCTGGGTGGCCTCACTACGGGTTGGCTGGTTCCGTCTGAAAGTTCGATCATCCCGCCTCTCATAAGGCCTTGTCCTGCCTGCAAAGTGGTGGCGCTTCACCTGGGTTCGTCCACCTTGTGAATGCTGGCTTGCTTTCTTCTGGTGATCCTTCTGTGTCCTCGCCCAGTCTTCTTCTATACATCTTGCCATAGTGACCGCCTCGTCCAAGTCACGAGGTCTGCTCGTCAAAACTTTGGTTCGCAGTCCCTCCCGCAGACCGCGCACAAACTTGCCTGCCCTGGCTCCGTCTGTAGTGTAGAAGTGTGGGCAATACGCCTCCAAGTGTCGATATCTTGTAATATATTCCTCCAAGCTCATTTGATTTTGCTGTAGATCAAGAAACTCTTGCATGTTCTTGTCTCTAGCATGCACTGGGTAGTAGGTGTTGAGGAAGGAATCTCTAAACTGCTTCCAAGAAATTGACGGTTGGCCTGCATACCGGATCTCAAGAGTTGATTTCCACCAATCCATGGCATCACCTTTCAGCAGGTAAGTGCCATAGTTCACTTTGTCTTCCTCAGGCATCTTCAGAAGCACAAAGATGCGTTCAACTTCCTCAATCCACTGTTTTGCCTTATCGTGACTGCACCCTCCTGAAAAGATAGGCGGCTGCATCGCCATGAACTGTTGAAACGACACCGCTGATGCCTTCTCCTTAAGTGGCGCAGTGGTGTCTCTGGAAGGAGATGCATTACTCCTCTGGTTACTGACCATGGACTGCACAAGGGAGGTCAGTGTTTGCAACGTGGTCAGCAAAATAGACTGTTGATCCACAGGTGGAGTTTGCCTCAGTGGGGTTTGAGCACCCCCACCCAATTGGGCGTACTGGTGCCCTGACGTACTGTCGTCGCGTGGGGTATGCGCATCAGAATGGGCCGGACTAGGCTCTCTCTGTGCCTCTGTGGACGGTCCAGCTCGCTTCTTACCCTTACGATGATATTCCATCTGTACACACAAGAACCTTAATCTCAAATCCAGTCTATGACTAATCTCACAAATCAAATCACAACGTGCATTAGCACGAAGTTCAAAACATAGATCACATTACGTACTTATACGTGAAAAAGCATAACCACAATAACAATCTAATCAAATGAATGCGTACCTGGGCAACACGGCTTCACAAATAGGCTTTAACTCACATCCATAGTGGGGTTTGCCATGGCTCTGATACCAAAACTGTCACACCCCGACCTTTTTGACACTCGAACATTTTTTTTTTTTCTAACATCCAACATCGAGGTGTGACTACACAATAGTTCAAAAAGGAATGAGCCAAGCAATTCAAAACAATGGGGCAAGCTTTCCATTATATAGCATTTCAATTCAATTGTACATTTGACAAAAATGCCCCAAAATCACAACATCGATGCCTCATCAAAACAAGGCATCAGTAAAAACCAAAAACCCGACGCGCCGGCACTACAAGAACAAAACAAAACCCAAAACCTCCCCAGTAGGACGTGAGTGTAGCCATCTGCTCAGCCTGCTGCCCCGGGTACACCAAAACCTGAAAAAAAAGGAAACAACTGAAGGCTTAGCCTTCGCAGTATGGCAACAAGCCAGGAAAAGTCCGAGCCCTCTTAGGTCGAGCTCAGTACACAAACAAACATCAGAACAATCTATCATTATGTCGTGTCAAGACACGACATGCAGACGCCACTCAATGGCTACAATAACATAATTTCAATCACATGCAAGGCATCATCAACATGTCACTTGCATTCATAAGCACAACAGTCACATGCACAACAATCCTATATATTTCAATCACATACATTGCAGTTTCATTACTATCAGTGAATTTACAGTTCCTGTGGGTGCAAACACAGGCACGTGCACACCGCGGGCGGCCCACAGCCGAGAGACAACCCCCGTGGTGGCCCAGAACAGTATGGATCCATCTATCCGCTGCAGCGGTAGAGCACTCATCCATGGATGTGTGAATTCCAAGGAGAGATACTCAGCCTTCCCTAGGACACCCAGGTTGGGAAGGCGGGAGCCTACGCTCCAAGCACATCACACAACAGTACCCTGGGGCCTTGCACCGCCTGCGCTCCGAACAGGCGAGACCAGTGGCGAAAGTGGGACAACTCCCATATACATAGTCACATCCCACTGGCCTCTCATCTCTTATTCTTTCATTCTTATACTTATACTTGCACAAACACATTTAACTGGCTAGCTCCTGAGGTTGGTTCACTTCACGAGTGAACCCACACCTCCAATTGCCTCCACACGAGGGTTACACATAACCACAACAGTTTTGGCTAGCCGTCATAACAATATGGGCACAACTACCCACTGTGCAAACATTTGTATCATTGCCCGCGGCAATGGGTATTCAATAAACATAACATTCACATTCATCATCATAACAATCACATCTTTGAAAACTTAGCCAAACCACAGAAAGTAGTCTCAATCTGTGGTGGGCTCGTAGCTGTCCTATGCAGTTATCATGCTAGAATGCTTTCTAATGCACAATTGGGGTCGAGGAGACACTCGACTCGATACCCCGCCTCATCTGTCCTAAACAGTTATCAATTCTAGCATGCACATGCAATGCGTAACATTATCAAAACAATTACTATAAGCCTTTCAAAACAATTCATATCATATATCAATTTATGTACATGCATACACATATTCATTCACGGAACACTCAATCAATTCATTTCACAAATCCTAGGATCCCATGATCCTAGGAACACACATTCATTCACTTGCCCAGGCAGGGATTTGCCTGGAATGTCGCCATACCTGTGGCGCGTTCACAAGAATCTTCAAAATGCCTCGAGCTTCGAATCCGGTAACTCAAGGTCGACGGGACGTACCCGGTGAACCTGCAGACACCAACACAAGATAAGATTCCTACTACAAACCTCAACAATTCAAACAAAAACAAAACAAGGTCATTGAGGCATGCGTCATCGCCTCAAGAGGGTGTCGACGGGTAGTGTCGACCCACAAGTTCTCCAATAGGGTCACTTCCCACTCCTAGCCGTGCCAATAGATGCCAAAACTCAAAGCCATCAATCCGTCTATCACTAACGCCTTTCTCAAAATTCCCTTTTTCTTAAATCAAGGCGTCTACCCCAAAGATATTTCCAACTTATGTACGTTATCCCTATTTAACTCCAAGATGCACCCGTTCACAAAAACGCGTGCTACAGGCTCACTAAAACGGTCCTAAATCTTCCCCACAACCTCACAAACTCTACCATGTCTCCCCTAATGCTTCGAAAATTAATCTATCATGCTTAAATGATCATCCAAAATATGAATCTTCGCTTCCCAACATAATCGCAAGCTTTCCCCAAAAACGAAATCACTAACATGTGTTCCAAATAATCAATTCAAAGCTCTAGCATGCTCAACCAATAATTATGAGCGTTCCAAAAAGAAATATATCATAAAATAGGTTCAATTTCACCTTGCTCACCCCGATTGAAGGTCTAAACTGCTGTAATCCTCCCGGCAGCCACCTCACGCGTCCAAGTGGTCCCCAAACGGCTAAAATCCTCCAATGCCGCCACTACCAAGGCCTTCTCTAATTGCTGTTACGAGGGGGAAGACAAATCCCCAAGCTGAAAACGGATCCAACAGTGATAGCACAGTGAAAATCAGTGAGAGAAAGTACTTGATTGGAGAAAAATCGAAAACGAGCAGAAAATGGGGAGAGGGTTCGGTCAAAAGGGGAAAAGAAGGCAGTGAGGGGAGAGGACGGGAGAGAAGAGAGAGAGACGGTGGAGAGTGAGACGAGTGACAGTGGGAGAGGGAGAGTCGTTCGGTGGAGAGGGGAGACGAGAGACAGTGGGAAAGGGAGGGTCGTTCGGTGGAGAGGGGAGACGAGAGACAGTGGGAGAGGGAGAAGGGAAAGAAAACGGGAAGGAGAAGAAAAGAGAAGAGAGGAAGAGGCAAGGGACGACAGGGTTCACCTCAACGCCGCCGTCGTCGCCGCCGCCGCCGCCGTCGCCGTCGCCGCCGCCGCCGCCGCCGCCGCCGTCGCCGTCGCCGCCGCCGCCGTCGCCGTCGCCTTCTTCCCTGAGCTCCGGTCGTGGGTAAGGAAGAGACGGTAAGAGGAAAGCGAAGGAGAAGAGAATGCGAGGGAGGAGGGACAGCGTCGGGCTCCTCTCGCGTGGGGCTAGGGTCCGGGTCTGGACCCTGACCCGACCCGCTCCGCCCAAACGCCGCGCGTTACAGCAATGCCGGTTGATCTAGTGCCCAGGAGGCGTGACCTGACCTCTCCCACCCAGAAAGGTGTGACTTGATTTGATTTGTGGCCCAAAAAGGCATAAACAGTTGATGTTGATGACTGAAGGCCCAAGATGAGAGACGATTTGTAGGAGTGTCGAAATTATTAATTATATTAAAGTGATGCACTTTTGATTATGGCACTTTTATTCGTTGGTGAAGATCATGAGTCATGCAGAACATACTATCATCACTTCACATGCCCTGTGTTGAGCTTCTATGGTTGAGCTCTCATCTCATCTGCAGTGCCTCCAAAGTATAAATAAAAATTCACCAATGAATGTGATGTCTCCCACCATATTAGTTACAAATTGCTTCTCCACAGGTTCTCTAAGATGTCTTGCTCGCTTAGGAAGACCAAGGATATCTGTGAACTCATCCATGACTATTTGCCCCATCGGAACCAGAAGGTGGAGGTGAATGGGTTTCACCACTTTGCCAAAGTTTGTATGAGGTTTCCATTCACCACTAGCAAAGCTGATAGAGCAATTGTCTCCAACCCATAATCATCTAAGTGATATGGAAACACCATCAAGAACTGCTCTCGTAAGTTTGGGGCATGAGTTGATCAATGGGAATGGACTTAGTATATGGGTCTCCATGGAGGATGGTGTTAAGCATAGTGACTATAAGACTACAATAGATGGGGATCAGACTTAAACACAATAGATCAATACACAATAGTGAAGAGACAATGCGTACCTGGGTCAACCCAATAGGAGGTTCAGACAACATAATGAACATGTTTGACCAAGTTAGGGTGAAGAGACATCCTATGGTTGACTTCTAGGGATTGGATCAAGCATTTAAGGTCTTTGGACAACTTTGATAGGAGGGGAAACCATCACTTTTCAATGCACATCCAGGTTCTTAATGACAGATCATGAGATACATCAAGCATACTTCACACAGACTTTCAAGCAACACTCCCTTAACACTCTTTCATACAATTTTGAAAAAGAAGGGCTTGGACTCCTAAATCAAGTCACATAGGGTTCCATATCAGTGTCACTTTCATAACATGTTATACCTATATACCTTGATTAGATCTAGAATGCAAGGCATAGACTCCTCCATATGAGTTCTATGGTTTTGGTTTCATTGTTTTCCTTGGTCACTTACTAATATACCAGGCTACTACTCAATACAGGTAAGGGGAGCCTTTGACCAACTCCATAGGCTGGTTCAGCTGTTGAATCCCCTCCCTTGGCTATTGCACATAGGGAGAATGAAACCTTAGAGTGATTCTTCACATTTCTTTATTTCATCACATTCATTTTCCATGGGTAAATGATGCCCAAGTGATTGAACCCATAATCATGATGTGAATTTGAAGCTCCTTACTTACGTAGTTTGATAATGTTCTCATATAACTAATTTTGCACACTATATTCATAATACTATATCTCCTAGCCAAGGAAACCTTTTCCAATTTTGTAAAAGGAAGCTACTTGCTTGACATAAAAGGAGGCTAAGTCCCAAATTTTAGGAGAATCCACATCCGTTTGCCTAAACTTACTTCATTACAAAGATGGCTGCAAAGTAGGACAGCTGAAATTTTACAACAGTAAACAATATTTCTATTATAGGTTGTGCACTCCCTTTTTTGTGTTTATGCACAGGTCTCCTAACCAACAGGTGAAAGATATTTTCTACTATACCGAAAGGATCACCCCAACTTTTAGCCTCATCAAAGCCCACTTGGTAGGTCTTCCTTAGCTTCTAATATGTTCGCCAGATTGTATGTTACAGTTCCAACCTTTCAAGATCTATGAATTTTGAATAGACGGTCCACCACCTAACATCAAATATAGGTTGCCTAGCCTCAATCTAACACTTGAGTGTTGTTTATACCAGCCAAATAAAAGTTGACCTCAATTTTCAGAAAAGTTAGAGCTTGTTATTTATATATTTTCAAACTCTCAAAATCCTATGTTCTGGAATGTAACATAGAAGTAGAATATTATCACATTCACCTTGATTTCACTTTTGGGATGTTTTTCACGTCATTCCTGGATTAAGTATCTTCCATGTGGTTAATAGACTCTCATATGATTTCACAGGCTGTCTAGGAAATCAAGGGTTTGGGTTAATTCGTGTTATGTTACATCAAAATTAGGCACATGTCCACACTCACTACCTGTCATCCATGTTTAGAACTTGTCATTACCTATAAATGTTTTCCACGCCTGATCAGTATTCCTTATAACATTTTGCATTCATTAGCTAAAGTTTCATGCATAGTTGACCTATATCCCATGATCAGGAGTCAATGTGAAACAGATCTGAAGTAGATAGATCTGTTGGTATGTAGGAACCATTCCAAATTAATATCATGCATGTCATCTTCGGTTGTGATACTTTACACATGTCTAAGATGTTTATGTATTGTGGTTCCTAAAGTTCACCACTTTGAGTAGATATTTCCTTCATGTTCATTTATGTTCTAATTTTCATACATGCATCTGGTATCTAGGTTTGCATTGGGAAAACATGTACAAAATAAGAAGAATTGTCTACTACTTTTTCATATTATAGAGGAATTTCGAATTGTGTATACATTCCTTTTGGGTTCTTTCTTGTTATGTTGTTCTTAATTTTGAGAATTTCATATTGAATATAGTTTTCCTTTCATGAAAACATGTATGAAATGCTTTGTCATGCGTTGCAAATACTTGCACTTTGCAATTCTTTACAACATTGGCCAATGTGAATGATATCCACACATATGCACCACTCTCTTAGAAACCAATGTGGGTTTGACACCATCCACATAGTAGCTAGAGCTTCATATCCAAAGAAGGTTGAATGCCTTGGCATTTTCGATGGCACAATTTCAAATGAGCATCATGTTTTCTGAATGTGTTTTAAATATGATTTCAACTTTAGTTACATAAATGCAAGTTTCTAACTTGGTTTCAAATGCTATTTTCAACTTGTTTTCTAAAATTATTTTTCAAAAACTTTATTTTGTAGCATGTGACACATCACTTTTGGATGTATGTGCTAAATTGGTTTCTAAAACCAGTTTTTTTCATCTACGTTCTAAATCAAGTTTCTAGCTTTTGTTTCAAAATTTAAATTTATATTCCAAACTTGGTTTATAAAATGCATGCATCATATAGCTTTAGAGGCCGTTTGATGGCAATGGAACAAGCTAGAACAGGCACGTGCATTCCATTCATTATCATGTACATCAAGCGCTGTCTGGGAACATAACGGACAGAGCAGACACTGGGACAGGGGCATATATTTCTCCCCTGTCCTATACCATTCTGTGGTTAACCACGGAACTGACAGGACGCTCGCTCGAGCTCGCCTCCCTCTCTTGATACTCATCTCTCTCTCTCTCTCTCATTTCTCTCCAAGAGTGCTTGCACACTGCTCCTCACTGATGCTATGGAGATGAAGTTTGTCTCTCCCATCACTCACCATGAATCACTGCTCACTGGTCCTCACAATGCGGCAGTGATGATATCCAACGATCAATTGCTATTTGCACTCTTTCTCCCTCTCTTAGTACCTGGATTTCTCGCCCATCTCTTGCTGCTTACCATAGTTTAGCAAGTATGACTGTTCTTCACCATCTATGTTCATTCTTCTCCCAATCTCCATCTTCTGAATGAGGGGTTTAGGGCATATAAAAGGCTCTGGTCTCCTACTCTAACCGATGACCATGCTTTGGAGCTTCATGAAAAAGCCATCGAGTTCTCTTACTCATTCTCTTTCTCTCCAGCTTCAGCGCTAAATCGCATGAGATGCTTCATTTGCAACCCTTCTACAGCCTTTTTGTAGCCAGCTTCATATCCGTCAAATGACACATTTCAACCCTTTGATGGCCAGCTTCATCCCTATATTGTGGAACGCCGCCTCATTGCAGCCCTTCTACAGGTAGGTCATAGATTTCTCTCACTCACTCTATCTTTCTTTCTCACCCTTTCTCTCTCACTCATTGTCTACTTCCCTCACTCAAATTGTATTTTAGTAAGAACAACACATTTGCAGCTCTTTTGAAGTTATGTATCAAGACTTGCACTCCACATGTTTGATAACATGTTTGATCTATGGAACTCTTTTGACAATAAAATATCTCAGGTTCTGGCTATGATTTTTTTTGAACTTTTTAGATTCATAATGTTGGTCCTTGATGAATAATGAAAATCTCGCTCTGTAAAATCATTTCCTGCCCATGCCTCTAAAATGATAACTTACTACCGAAGGAATGAATTTTTATCACTCCAACTGTGCCTATAAAGCGAAGAAGCAAAATCAGTCAGTTTCCACTCTCGGTTTTCACTCTGCTCACATCTTAGATTTTGGTCACACAAGGCAGTACCACATTACCATAGACAGATTTCAGAATGTAAACAGAGGTTTAGAAGCTCCCCTGCAGTCCTTTCCACCAAAGAGGGGAAAAGTGAAGGCAAACATTTGAAAGAAGCTCAAGGCAGCAGTTTTCTGCAAGAAGGTTCATGACTCCATGGCTGCTGCAAAGTATTCTTGGTTTCCATCATCATCACTGAAGGGTAAAAGTTGACAGATATTGAAAGAAAAACTATCAAATGCTATGTTCTTTATTTTTTCTTTTGAATGCATGTCCATATGGAATCTTAGTGAAAATTTGGTGATAAACCAACAAGAATTGTGTACCGTGTGCCTTTGTACTGTGCTTTATACTGTGGATTCTTGTAAAAAGGGCATGACTCAGTTCAAGTCTCAGCATATCATTGTATTCAGTTCTATAGCTTAAACATAGAATTGGGAAACTGGTCAAGCGAACTTTCTTTGAACGAACTATCATAGCAAGCTCTGAGAGATCAACAGTCTTTCGAATTAATGATCTCTTTCTCTCTCTCTCTCTCTTTATATATATATATATATATATGAGAAAGAGAGTGAGAGAAAACTATTGCTTCATCTTGGCTATTCAAACAATTTCTTTGAGTATTGTTATAATGGAACAAGAGACTCCAAGAAACAAACATTGGACAGGCGAACAAGACAGACAATACAGGTAGAGATAAAACAAACGTTGGACATACGGAACATGATGTTCGTTCTTAAAACTGTCAAACGATGGACAGAGAACAACATTGACAGGATGGATAGAACAACAGTGTGATAGACAGAACGTCCTGTCGGTTCTATCCTATGGTACAACCATCAAACGACTTCTTAGGATCCTTTAGACACCCCAAAATGTTTGATTGCCAACATGACCATTTCACTATTCTTGATGGAGATTTTTTCATTCCAATACAAAAGTGAAAGATTACACATACCTGGATTTTATAATCCAAATGTTAAGAAAATGACTACTTTGCCCTTAGTCATCCTCAATTTGCCTAAATTTTGTCCAATTTTCATGAAATGACTTTAGACCTATTGTCTTTAGCTCAATTTGAGTTAATCGCCTAGAATCTAACTTATTTTTCATTTCAACTCATCTCTCTCACATGTCTAAAGTGCTTAGTGTTAATTCAAACTTTTGAGCTGAAATTCCCACAATATGGGATTCAAATTGGTGGTTTCTTTTTATCAATGTGATCAGGCATGTCTCAAGAGAGTCTTTCTATCAATGTGATCAGGCATGTCTCAAGAGAGTATTATCAACTTAAGTTTGATAGATTACCCTTAGATCACACAATTCACCATTGCCTTGGAGCGCACTATCTTGTCTGAATCTGGACATTATCCCTTGTGGCTTTAGAGCTAAATTATAATCAATCCCATATTCTAATTTTTATCTAAGCAAACCAATGGATTTGACGTCACTCGAAGAGAGTATATCAATGCATCTATTTCTCCCAAACAAGTCAAAAATCACTGTTTTCCATTTTACCCCTCACATTTCCATTTTATAGCTTGGTCAACTTTGAAAGTTTTGTTTTTCCAATGGCAAATGAAGTCATTTTTTCATGAAATTTCAAATGAACACACTTTTTTTGATTTGTCTATGATTTTACATAGTTTGATGTCCACCCAAACTCGCAGAACATAGTTTTTTGTATTAGTGGCAAACCAGTCTTTTGGAAAATGTGCATGATTTTCATATTTCTAAGTTAGGAGCCACATGAACTTAACTTACATGTTTTATATGCTAGACTTTATCCCAGCATGGCTCACACAGGGTCTGAGTTTGCCTTGAATTGAGCTCAGATCAAAATTGAACTCAGTCAGATCAATTTGATTTAAAACTAAACCTACTTGACTTGAGCCTGGTCTAGACGTATGTTTAGTGTAGCCCAAACTCAAAATAGGCCCAAGTCAACCTCTTGGCACTAAGTGTGAACTCATTGGAGCCCAAGCTCTAGATCTCAAGTCTTGATTTTTGAACTCCAAATATCCAATTTGGGTCTATAATATGCATTGTTTTAGATATGGAACTCATATATGACATCCAAAATCAATTTTCGCAATCTAGAGCATGATCTAAACCTTTGATCTCAATCCAAAATTCAATTCTATCTCAAGAGTTAGATCAGAATCCAAATCAAGCATCAGACCTTCAATCCAATGCTTTCAACTGATTTATCATGAACACGATTGATCCTAGCCATCCATGTCAGGGCTAGCCAGGATTTTTCTTCATTTTCAAAAAAGAGGCCGTAAGAGTGCTGCCTTAGTCTAATGAAGTGTGGCCCCTTGATCAAATCTACAAGCAGATCTCAATCCTCAATCTATTGACACTTCAACAATCCATGTTTTTCATTTTCTGATTTTTTGATTGGCTAGAATTTGCTAAAATCTAGTAAAAAACCTTATAAATAGGGGTGAGATCGTTCCAACCTTTTATTCTCCTACTTTGGCACATTTTTCAAGATAAGCCCTCCCCTCTCTTGCTCATTTTATTCATTTTGGTTGATATTAATGATTTCCTTTCCTTTATCACAAATTCCAAGGCATTTCTAAGGGTTTGGACGTGGACCAGCAAGGGTGAAAGAGGAAAAGAAGAGAAAAAGAGGAAGAAGAAGAAAAGAAGAAAGATGAAAAGGGCATGTTTTCCTCTCTCTCTCTCTCTCTCTCTCTCTCTATATATATATATATATATATATATATATATATATATATATATATATATATATATATATATATATATATATATATCTCAATCATGGATTTCATGTAGGCCTTACTCCCCTTCTTCCATGTCCCTTTCTTCATTAGTTTCCTATTTTCTTACGTAAATCACAATGAACATGCACATGCACATAGTTTATTATTTTTGTTCATACTTATTTGCTTTATGTGCTTAGATGTTATTTTCTTTACTTTGCTTTTGATTCCAGTATGATTAGTTGATTCCTTCATGTGATTAATTTGGTCACGTTTTGGGATTTTTACATAATCCAGTTTGAGAGATGTTAAATTTTAAGTTAAGAGAAAATCAGACTTGTTGTCGTGAGACTAATTTTCATGTGACTTCAAATGATTATATCTCTCAAACCGGAAACTATTTTTGCGATCCATAAAAAACTGGTTTGTGTATATGTCTAGTGTGTGTACCAATTTTCATGCATTTTTTGTTATGATTTGACTCCTCTGTCATGTTGATTTTCAAAGTTGGTTTCTTATCTCAGATTTCTAACATAACTATGTTCTGAAATTTGTTAGCTTAATTGACTTGGTTGTCTCAATATAGTTGTCTAAATTAAGTTTTGTAAAAGCCAAAAGTTTTTCTAATGTGTCTAGTTCCTTCACTTTAAATTTCATGCGATTTCATGTTGATTTGACTCTTTAATTTAATGTTTTATTCGGACTTGTCTTCTGTAACTTTTTTGTAAAACTCTACACAAAACAAAATTTCTACTAAATTTGCACATGTATTATTTTCCATGCAGTTTCACTTTCCAAGTGCTTTCAAGTTCTTTAGATTGTCTGTTATGACATGAGTTTGTCTTCAAATTTTTAGTGAAAACTGAGTTGTCTTTTCCTTTCAAATAGAATCATAAAGTGAGATATTTGAATAGTTCATTACAGAAAAGCAGATTGTTAGTCACTTTGGTACCTTATCATTTTATTGTCTAATTTTCTTTCTCAAATATCTAAATTTTTGCATATTCTTTGATATGTAGATGACATACAGCTCAAGATGGGCTTTCTAACCATACTTTACATCTCTTTGAAATTTGTATAGAAACTGTTATAATAACTTGATCTTTTTTGCAAAATTTCTATTTTTTAAGTTATGGTATCAACTTGTTAGATGCACAACTTTCTCATCTGTAGGTCTTTTCTTATTATTCAAAGTTTAGTAGACTTTTGATGTGTAGAGTCTATAACCAAAATTTACATCAATCTATGCTGATTAGAGACATCTTTCACATTGACAACTTTCGTGAGTTGAACTGTTTTATGGTTTTTTTGCTTTTTGTTTGCCTACAGAGAACCGTTTAGTAGTCTATGTTTTTTAGTCTATATCTTTATGTCAGTAAGAGATTTTTCAAAAACTTCAAGTGTGGTTGGAAGCTTTATATGCATAGAGTTTGTATACCAAATTTTGTGGTTATTGAGTTCCATCTCATTAACTTTTGCATTTGTGCAACATGAGCATTGAAGTTGTATTACTGTGTTATGGTACTTAGGCAAATTTTAGAGTCTGCCTACAAGTTGTAGTTTTTCATTTCTTATTCTTTTTTAGATCTATAAAGTTCTGCTGGTCCCCCGCTATGCAAAAAATCTACAGTCTGTCCCCAGTTATGCAAGAAATATACAGTCTAAATTTGAAGTTAATCCAAGTTGTTTTTATATGTCTTGAGTCAAGAAAAAGTCATAGTAGTAAAACTATTTTCTACTGTTTTTGGTAGAAAATCTATTTTTTGAACTGTTTTTTTTTTGCTTAATATCTTTTTGTGAAAAATATTTTATTTCTATTTCCCACATAGTTAGAGATTTTCTGTCCAATTTTTTGGATTTTAAATAAGTTGTTTTCATTTTTTCTTTATGGTAAAACCCCAAATTAAATATGATTAATCATGTGGATCATCATTTTAGGGGTTTTAAATGTGTTTGTTTGATTAACTATATTCATACATTGTTAAATGTACATCATTTCAAAAATACTACATTTGAATTCCGATAAATGAATTTAGGGTTTTAAATGAGTTTGCAGCAATAGACCCTTCTCATTATCAAGTAAAAGCCCTAATTTCAACCTGAATTCCATATCATTTCGAAATATCATATCATTCATGTGTAAATATGTACTTTGCTTTGTTTTATTTTCATTAATGTGCTTAATTATGTGCATTCACGTAGTTTATTTTTGTAATGCATTGATTCATTTCAATATGCACATAGACTTAGGTTTCATATTAATTCAATTAGGATCATCAGATATATAGATGCAGCAATATCCCATGTATGTACTTGATTTGGGTTGATTATATGAAAATACAGTTTTTCAAAGCATAGTTTCAAAGACACTTTCAAATTGGACTATTTCAAAGTTGTTTTAAAAACCTAGATTCATCCATAATTGAGGCTTGATCTTTAGTATTAAACTTACCTAAAAGCTTGGTCTTCTCTCAATATCTTAATCAAGGCTTGTTATTGAGTCCACAATTATTTACCTAAGTTCAACCCCCTAGTCAAGTTGAACATGAACCCTGTTCAATTGAAAATTAAACCATAGTCATGGTAGACCTAAGCCCTAGCCAAGTTAAACTTAAGTCTGAGTCACTTAAATGCTAACCCTAGTTAGGTTGAAGTGTAGACCTTGGAGGAATTGGATCTAGATATGAGTAGATCAAATTTAAATATTAAATTTGAAATCAAATATAAGATGGGATTTCAATTTGATAGTAATGTGGAGCAAAGATATTAGACTATTAAACTGATATCATATGAGAAGATTCAAGATTTGGACTTCATATCATCTTTGAATTTAGATTTCATGCAACTTGGGTCAGGAACTTAAACAATTATTCTAGACATTATAACCCAAACCCTGAACTTGGTTCGTTATACTTAGATCATGAACTTTGGATCAAAGATCTGTTGTCAATTCGATTTACACCTCTTAGCCAATTCTTATTAGGATCTGAACTCAAACCCCATCTAGGATAACCCCAAGTCTAAGCCATGTATCCGAATCAATCAATGAATATTTAGATCATCCTTAAAGGTTTCATATCTAATTTTGAATCAAGATCTCCCTAGGCCCACGTCCTAGATCTAGCAGCCATATCTCAATTATGCGTTGAATCTAGTCTTGCATGCTTTCATATTAGACCTAGGAATTTTCTCTTGCATGGATCTATGATGAAATAGATAATGTACTATGTCACTTAATTCATGTTTCTCTAGTTTACACTCTCCAAATGCTGACCATCTCCTTAGTTTTCTAAAGCACTCCCATTTCAAAATTCAAGACTCTGCTTTGCATTTAGGTTTGACAACTATCACATTTTGTGACCTTAAATACTTAATCTAATATATGAACTGATTACTCTGTTAAAGGTACTAGGAACGGTCAGATCTTGTACCAACGAATCGAGTTAATATGGAGGCGAGTTAATACAATCATTTTTTGTTCATCCCATGTAAGCGATCATGACGTACAAAATTGCAAAATTTTGCAGGATCAATAGAGTGGGGATCACGATGAGACTTGTTCTCGCTTTTTTATTTTGACTCGATTAAGTGTCAAAGGTCTAATTGTTGTCCTACCCTTGGAGCCATTTAGGAATCTTTATGTTGTTTGTGCATTTTGATTGTTTAGGAGTTAGAATTGAGAAGGATCCTTCATGATCACATAGATTCATATCAAATGCAACCCTTCTCAATTTAGAAATTGATTGAAAACAATGTTTTTTCTCTCATAATTTCAACCTTCATCTTAGGCCCCATTGCATTAGAACCCTCTATAGCAAGTGTTCATATTTAAAACCACCTTGACCTATGTAATGCCCCGATCTATATGTCATAGTATTTTCTTGTTAAGCAATAGTTTTGGGGATTCAACAGCCAGACCTACCTATTGGAGGCAGGTATTGGTTCTCCCCTTACCATGTACTTGTGGAAAATGATCCTGTACATAGGTGAGGCCTGAGGAGAATGGAAAACTAACTTGTAAAACCCATGAAAGAGTTTATGCCATGTACATTAGATTCTATCCAAGTCTATCAGCATACCATGCTATGAAGCTACTGATGATCATGAAAACCCTTAAGAAATTCAATATAGGTGTCCAAGCCCATTTTCAAAACAGTCTTGCTAGAACCATGTCTCTAGGGAGTGTTGTATTCATACATGTGTTTAACCTTGTTTGACATTTGTTTGACGAATGCATACTTCATGGAGTTTATTAACAGCTGGGTGTAGTTCTCAAATTGTCCTCACCCTTACCATGTGAAAACCATCCAAAGTTTCAAAATCTAGTCATTCTACCACTTAGGATTTATCTTGGTCTATTATGAGCCAAACATGTCAAACATTTTTTAACCTCTCTATTGGGTCGGCTTCAGTAGACACAGTCACTTTCAGTCCAGTTTGGCCATCTCAAGATCCTGATCAAATTGTCTATCTTGACCCCATTATCTTGTGTCTTCCAGTCACCGTATTCTAAACACATCCCCACTGTCACATTGTAAACTCCATCCTACAAGGAGACCTTGATATCGTCGTCTTCCTGAGGGATGCTCCTATTTCAGGGTAGTACTCAGAGTGACTGTAGTAGTTCTTGATAGCAAAGCCTAGATATCATGATGAATGTGGATTAGAGATATTTTCCTTTGCTCACAAGAAGGAGGTGAATGTATTGTTGATTCAAGTGTTGTCAAGATATGAAACCCCCTACACATGCACATTCTGGTTTCCGTGGGGAGAGATGACACTGCTCATAGACAAGATCTCTAGCATCCTTGGTCACTTTGATCCAGCAAGCGACATCAGAGACCTAGTCAAAAGTCAATTCTTGGTCAACAAAAGGATGGTCAACTACTAGGAGCTACTTCATAGACTGATTGGATTTAAAACATGGAACTTATAGTTAGAAAACAATACTCATCTCATGGACATCCACACCCACTTAGAGGCATGGCAGAGCATATGTTGGCCTAACTGAAGTCCACAAAAGAGAGGACCTAGAAGGCTATGCTTTTGTGCACTGTTGGACTACTCATCTTCACTAACGGGCATGGTACTATGGACCTTCTCACACTACAATTGGGGGACCTACTACTCCAAGACCTTATCAGTAGCATGGCGGGGCTTGCCTTTTTATACAGATGACTCACTAGACAAGCGATGTTGTAGTTGTCGACAGTCAAAGGATGCACCTGGTTTTTGTAGAAATGATTCTATCAACACACAATCTGAAAGAAGCAAGATTTCAGGCCATATAGTGACTACATTCTCTCTCTGCATGCATATCATCAGCTGCTAGATGACATGACTAAGGAACAGGTTGTGTGGGACTTTTGTGATCAAGAGGAGTGCCCAACCATGTATATTTACCACGAGTAGTACACCGAAATTTTACTGATGGGACCATTTTTGGTCATGCCTTATCACATGGAGAGATGCATAACATAGTTCTATAAAATACAGTTGACTTCTTTTGATGTTCCAAAGGGAGATCCCATCATCATCGATCAACATTTGGGGTCCAAGGAATGGAAGCATGTCAGCACTTTAGCAACAACAAATTGGACAATTATTTAGAGGAATGATCTTGTCCATGGTCTACCTAGTAGATCTAGATAGTATATGTCATGGTGGAGGAGTGTCACCCAAATTCAAAGAGAGCCTTCCAAAAGTAGATATAGAACATGTTATAGTTTTGGAAATAAAATAGATTCAGAATCATCGAACACAAATTTAATTCTACCTATATTGCACTAATCAACATAGAATGTGAAAATTGGTGATGTATTAAATGAATATCATGCACACAAATGCTTACAAATGGATCACTAGCCTGAATTTGATACTGGGATCCAAGATCAAGATCCAGATCTAGAGAAAGTTCTAGAGTTCATATCTATATATGATAGATAGATTTAGATTGTGATCTAAGGTTAGGTTTTGAAATATAAAACGATGGAACTGGATTAAGTTTTGAACAAAAGATTTGGATTGGGCATCAACCCTATACTTGGCTTGATCTAGTCTAGAAGGGTTCATACTCGGCCAAAATATGTTGAACCTTTAGGATATGGGTCTAGACATAGCTGAATGTAGGTGAGACTGGGCAAAGGTCAAGTGGGTTCACATCTAGTTTAACGAGGTTCAACCTCAACCTGATTCAGTTCTAATTAGGCTCACACCCTACATGAGCCTCGTGGGTCCAATATTGAAGCACATAAACTCCAACTTAAGTTCATGTATTTCTTAACTTAGGTTTATAAAAAAATATGCATGCATTGGTAAAAGACAAAATGTCCCTGGCACAAAAACTGGGTTCAATGATTCATGTAGGCTTGCTGACCACACAACAAGGTGTATATGGTAGAAAGGAGAAGACCTGCAAAATTTGATTAAAAATGGCTTGATTTGCCCTTTCAAAAACTCAATTTTTTAAATCATTTGTATCAAAATGAACATCAGTTGAGGGCAAAATGGAAACTTCTAATTTAGGGAACTCCATTCATCCAAAGTTGGAAATACTCAGTTAAAGAATATCTTATTGTAACAACATGAAGAAATTGAGAAATTGATTACGTTGGTCAGAATTTAGTTCAGGAGATTGAGCTGCACTAAAGTGAGATGTCTAGAACTTGACAACACTTAGTAAATTTGTAGATCCCTAAATGAACTCAAATTAAATTATTGAATTAAAGCTATAGCTAGAAATACTTAGATCGAGTACTAAAGAATGTGATCCTAGCTCCAAGTGAGCTACATGTTCAAGATTGATGGAATATAATGCAAACCTATCAAAATGGGTGAGATAGTGCCACTTTGATTCAGGACAATTCCTATACGGTTCAAATTTGCACCCTGAAACTGAAAGTAATTTAGGAAATACCTTCTTGACACTACGAAGATTCTATCTTGTGGTTGGTTTGGATTGACATGATCCATACATTCTAAAAATGGCATGTGATTGGTATCAATGAGCTGATCAAGTTAGAGTAAGCTTGTTCTGAGCTAGGGTAAACTTGGCAACAAAAGTCTAACGACTATCCATTATCATAATCCAATATTTTCTTGTCCTTCTAGGACTATACTCAATTAGGGTTGTTGTTTAAATTCAACTAGGATCGGTCCCCTCATATTGGCTTCAATGTCTGGTCTAAGTAAGACATTGAAACAATTTTATAAGGGTTGGCAAAAGGGAACCTAATTCTAGGGCTTTGGGGACCAAGTAAAGGGTTCTATGGCCAGTCTAGGTAGGCCTTGGAAGACACGAATAAAGCCTACCTTTAGCTTCGATCCTGATCATGTATGAATATAGGGTTTTCGAAAATAGTTTTAGGTAAAAGCTTGTTTTAGAGATCTTTCACAAAATCTATGATTTATAACTCATGCTTGTGTACAGGCTAAGCCTAGATACAGTTTTCAAATTCTAGTGCTATTACCTTAAGGCATGGTATTAGTCATGCTTGACTTAGCTTCTATACAAGTTTTGTTGCATCTGCGACATGTGGGCCATAGTGCTTATTTAAAACTTAGTGTAATGCATGCCTAGTTCTAAGCAATTATATTGATGAAAACTATATGCTTTATGCAGTAGATAAGATAAAATTAAAATTAAGAATTAAATTAGAAATAGGAAAAGGGTAGGAGGCATACCTGACCATCATGCCTATCCTCAAGATAAGAAAATAAAATCTATTTAGGAAAATAGGAAATTCTTCCACTGCGTGCCTAAGAAAAATAAATTATCCTAGACCTAGTAATATAAAAAAATAAATTAACCTAGATCAGAAACTAAAACTACTCTAATCTTTGTTAAGAAAGTAGTAAAATGCCCAAGACATGCTGCTAAAACAATAGAAAATACAGAAGAGAAGAAAAAAAAACCTTAGTTGCATACTTAGAATGGATGTGGACAATGACCCTCCTATCTTAGTCAAACTTGGCTAGAGAAGTTGACTAAGTGATACTTCACCTTGAACCAATATGTAACACAGACTCTAAGAGCCTTTTTAAAAATTTTACTTTTTCTCTCAACCCAGCTAGTTAAGCATTATTTGGATTTTAGCAAACTGTATGTGCCTTTTCAGCAGCTCTTGATGTCATTCTCTGTAAGAGGGACATCACCTTTTTCTATAGCTGCCCAGACGAGAGAATTCCTCCAGGCTTTGCAATACAATACAAAATTTTTTGCCTTTGAATTTATGTTCATATAACACAATATTGAAGAAAATTGAGCTCAAAACCTTATCGAATAATGCACATGATTTATAGATTGCAACAATATTTTATTCATGTTTTGATCAATTCAGGATGAAAATTGATTCTCACAAATGTAGATCAATCTTCTCAAAATTCTAGAAAGCTATTTTCTCTCAGTTGATTAACAGTAGAGTGAAAATGAAAGAGATATTTTTACACAAAACGATATGATATACATGATATGAGAGATAGATATTTGGTGTGGAAATGAATGTGTCCGGGTTCAATAATATGAACTTTGGTCTAGTTCTGATTTTCTGATCCAAAGCAAGATTTGGGTTGAAAGAAAGTTATAGAAATTGATCTTGTTTATGATATCCTATTTAGATTTGATATCTGAAGATAAGGGTCTGAAGTGAAGATCTGGACATACAGAGATGCAGATTATAGATACAAAATTTGACATAGAAATCTTGATTGTTGATATGGGGTTGGGTGCACCCTAGCCAGGCTCAATCTGAGATACATGGCTTAGATTCATTGGGTTCAACGTGCTCTGGGTTAGGTCAAGTTTTAGGTTCAATCTAGACCAGATTAGACATGGGTTCTGCTAAGCTAGCTTAAGCTAGGTTGACTTCCAGGTACATAGTAGGTTGAGAATAGGTGTGGACCCACTAGGTTCAGTTCTAGGTGCCTAAGCACATTCATGACCTTAAAGTTAGGTGTATATACCATTGGACTTCAGTTTATGCATTAATAATGTGTACAAAAAAGGAGAACATTGCCACATAAAAATTTGATTTTTTTTTAGGCTGCGTTAACAAACTGACCTTACTCCATCGATGGTCAAGTCAAGTTATAGGCACAAGCCAAGTTCCAGGTCAATTCCATCATTTGTCCCTTAAATCACATTTTTTAAAAATTGACTGATATGTAAATGGCTCATTTCAGAGTGACCATGAAAAGCGATTGGGAAAATAAATATTTAGGGCACACCAACCCAAACTAAACTTTATAAATACTCTAGTGAATATATTTGATCACAAATTAGTGAAGAAATTGGAAATTTTACACCACAATTGATAAAAAAAATGTGCTCAAAAGTTGAGCTATGCACTGATTGTCATATGTGGAACTAGATATCCCTTAGTAGATCTATAGAATTGCAATTGAACTCAATTTAAAAAGAATGAATTCGAACTGAGCTAATAATACTTACATCCAATATTAAATAATATGATCTCTGCTTGACTTAAGTTGATTAGTTCTGGTTGAACCCAAATTCAACTTTGATCCTACCCAATAGGAGAGAGAGTGATAGAGTTTAATTAGACATCTCAGCCTAGAACCAAAATGTAGATTTTAGAACACAAAGTAACTCATGTTTTAATTAGGTTATACTGAGGTGATCCAAAATCAAGCTCGTTCAGGTCTGAAGGTGCCTTGGTAATCTAATTCAATGAGTTGCCTTGGGTTAGAGTTAGTTGTTTTGGGCTAAATAAAAGTCATACTCTAACAGCTCCGGAATCCTAATTGGCTTGCGGTGCAGTTTTGAATATAAATATAATTTGCAACCCATTTCAAATCCTTGTTCACATATATAATCAAATATATTGTTGCAATATAAAGTAAAACCATGCACCGATTGTATTTACCGGATTTTACAAATAGTAAGTTGAGTCTAACTCTAGGACAAATGTTTTATTATCAACATATATAATAAAAATCTGGAAAAAAATCACAATATAATCAAAAGAGAACAAGAATTCCAATACTCAACAGTTATAGTTCTACATTGCACTGATGCTTACACAAAATGTTCTAAAAAACATAACAAAATAAAAGAAGGGAAAAGTCTAAAATATAAATGTGGCGACCTTTTGAACACACTAGAACTCCTTGATCTTCAATGGTGCCTTGATCTTCTCCAACGTGTGCGGCCTTCAATCTACTTGTCGTTGCTTCACTTCCCTCTCGAGTACGTTGTGAACTCTCTAGGAAAGAGTATTCAACTGGAGAACATGTAAGAAAGCAAAAAAACAACTATACTATATTGCCGTGCACAATAACAAGATACTTTCTATGTAAGTTTGTGTATGTGTGTGTTAACTGGTTTCTAATATAAAATGCAAACCAATGTGACAAAAGTGTCTAAAACTTGGCTAATGCTGGCTACCTCAAGTCTAGACTAGTTAACTTAATCATTCTTGCATGAACTCAAAATATGCAACTCACTACCATGGGTTGCTAAAATACAAAATAATCCTAGAAGTAAGAAACTAAATACTAAAAACTATAAATTTCGAAGAATAATAATCTAAAACTATCAAACTACAATGAGGAATACACCAAAATATCAAATGTTCAAGCAAAACATACACTTTTTTTTCTAAGACAGTTCATATTTAAAAACTAAGTATATCTACTAATCAATTTATTTACTACAACAGAATTTTGCAGTAAAAACAAGACAAAATACCCGTACACTATACTTGAGTCCTGAAAACAGCAAAAAACGGTTTGAACTACTAAATTAACTATAATTAAAAATGAACAATTAACTTTTTCTTGAAAAGTAGACCCACGTGAAGGATAAATAATAAATACACATAAGCAAACAACAATTTCAACTATGTGATGCTTTCAACCATTGCAAATACACTGGCCTGCAATATAGTAAGCTTAAGGCTTTAATGTTCTACACTAATATAACAAACAAACTAGTCTCTAATCTAAAGATCAATACTTCTCATTAGATAAATGCATAAATTAAACTACAACTATACAAGTAATGGTGACACAAGTAGAAATCAAGTTTAAGTAACCATGCAATGTAAACTGCTACTTTTACTTAATCGATATGAAGTCCAAACACTAAAACTGGCTATACATGACTATTTGAAAACTAAAGAACATGCATTACACTCTACAACAAGTTATTAATTAAAATGAATTAAGAGACATTCGGGCACACCCAAACTTCACAACAGTCGACTGCTAATAATGTTCATCTTGCAGCAGCTACCGGTTTTTGAGTGGTTCAGCCGAGCAACTACGAGAGCCCTACACTTGCGCTACTTAACATCTATGATTCAATTAATAGTAAGCACAAGCTATTTAATAACAATTAATACGTGCAAAGTTACAGCAACCAAAAGCTAACATCACCTATAATTAAGGAAAACAAAAAGGAAAGCAAGGAGCGGGTGCAGCGAGTAGCCTCACTGAGTAGCTAGGGAGCTTCCAATTAGCGCTTAACTACAACTATTCTACCTAGACATAGTCTCTAACAGTTAACTTAACAAGCCATAAATATTCATTTTAACACTGCTCAATGAAGAGTTAGACAATTACCTCGGAAATGGATATTATAAAGAATACACATGCTTACAAAGCAAACAACTAAGCTATGGAAAACACAAAGAATCAAGCAAACACTCCAATTAATCATCATATGTAAGTAATTAACCCACTGTAGTTACTTAACAATTAATTTGTGCTAATGCACATGAAAATATAGCAACTAAAAACTGAAATCCAAAGGTTTTACAAAAATTAGCAGAACAAATATGTCATACAGATAGAGAGTTGTCGGTCACAAAAAACCTTAAAAATTATCCAATATGGAGAGAGAGAATAGGAGGGAGGAGCGCTATCTTCATTCTCACACAACAAGCAAAAACTCAAACGAAGGAGGGAAATTAGATGTTAATAGCCACACGAAGGCGATGATGAGAAGATACATAGACGCATAAAAGCAGGGTTCAAATGGGAGAAACAGAAGGGGCGTGTTTGTCAGGAGAAACAAAAGGGTCTGCGATGAGGGAGATGAGTAAGCAAACTTGAATGTTTGTTGAAGATTATTCATAATGAATTTTACAAATTATGCTTATATGACTCAGCCTCCATGCTGGAATATTTGTTAGATGACCTGTTGTCTTGTAAGGCTGGCTCAAAATATCCTAAAAGAATTGATAATGTGGCAGATTGCGGAAGGTTCCAGAACTATTTAGTTTTTCTTGGAATCTCATTGTAATTTCTTGTATCAAAATATAAAGAATTTTTATTTCCATTCATTATTTCTCAGTAGTGTATAAATATCCATTCATCAAATGAATGAAGGTGTGAGAGGTTTTCACTCGCCTTCAACTTTTCATACTCTGATTTTTTTTATTAAACTCTATCTACATTGTATCAGAGCGATTGCTATTTTTGTGCAAAGTCTGTTGTGACTGAATTTTTGTAGGCTTTTTTGGTCTTGCATCATTCCTTCCAATCTACAGTACATTTGATCTTTGCAGATTCCTTGTTATTTCTATATTTGGAACTGTATTGCATTGTTTTTTTTCTTTTGCTACTGCTTTACACTATTTCCATTATGGCTCAAAACGCACCCATGATTCCGACCAATGATTCAAATGCCATCGATAGTTCAAGTCCCTTTAATTTGCACCATTCGGACAACCCTGGTGTTGTGCTTGTGTCCAAGCCGTTCACGAGAGATAACTATCCCCCATGGAGCAAGTCCATGACAATAGCACACTCTGCTAAAAATAAGTTGGGATTTGTCAATGGTAGTATTCCTCAACCTCTTGTCTTAGCACTAGAGTATCAGTCGTGGGTGTGATGCAATGACTTGGTTCTCTCATGGATCATTAACTCATTATCAAAGGATTTGGCGAGTAGTATTATCTATGCCACCACTACGAGGGAGGTCTGGCTGGACCTACAAGAACATTTTACACAAAGTATGGCTCCCCGTAAGTACCAGTTCAAATCTGAAATCATTCGTCTCTCTCAAGGTATGCTTTCTAATGCTGCTTATTTCACCAAATTGAAGGCATTATGGGATGAGTTGAGATCGTATGAAACTTTGCCACCATGCACATGTGGTGCGTTTAAGGAAGTACCAGGTAGACAACAAGAAGAAAAGGTAATACAGTTTTTTATGGGCTTGAATGAGACATATAATATGATTCATGGACAAGTTTTGTTGATTGAACCACTGCCTACAATTGGGAAAGTATATAATCTAATGATGCAGGAGGAAAAATAGAGAAAAGTGAGAGTTCAGTTTTCTATTAATCATGTTGGTTTGGTTGCTAATTCAGACTTTAGAGTGAGCAAAATTAGAAATCAATAGAGACCACAACTCACTTGTTCTTTTTGTCAAGCAACAGCTCATACTAGAGATAGGTGTTATAAGTTAAATGGCTTTCCATCTAACTTCAAATGCAACAAATACAAGCAAGATAAACCACTCAACCATATGAACACTGCTTCAGTTATAAATGATGTTGTTGCAGGGAATGCTCGTAGTGCTGCAGGAACAGTAAGCCATGGAAAGGAGGCCATCAAAGATGCAACACCTATCTTGACTTTAGAGGAGTACCAACAGTTCAAACAACTTCTTAAGGATAAATTTGTCTAGATTTCTTCTTCATCTCAACTTAACCTTACTGGTATCTCTATTTCTGATCCAAACCTTCAAATATTGGATAGTGGAGCTAGCAACCATATGTCCTCATCTCTAAACTTCATGACCAATGTTGCTAAACTTGACTCTCCTTATGCCATTCGTTTACCAAATGACAATCTTGTTCATGCCACACATAAGGGTGAACTAAAATTTTCTGATCAACTAGTTCTTAAACATGTTCTTTGCATACCTCAATTTAGATATAATCTGTTGTCCATTAGTCAACTGACCAAGTCATCTAACTGCTATGTTTGTTTTGCTTGTAACAAATGTTACATTCAGGACCAGAACTCTAAGATGATGATTGAGACAGGTGAAATGCAAAATGGACTCTACTTCCTTAAACCAATTGTGAGCAAACTTGTAGCTTTGTCTCTTACCAGCACACAAACTGAAATCTGGCATTTAAGGCTTGGCCACCCTTTAGTTTGCAAAAACAGAATGTTTTTAGTTCTTGATCCTTCCATAGAAATGTCAAAAATTAGTTGTGAAGTTTGTCACTTGTCTAAGCAAGCTCGCTTGCCTTGTCCGATTAGCAATACTAAATCTAAGTGCTTGTTTGATCTAATTCACTATGACATTTTGGGTCCTTATAGTCAAGAGTCTATTTCATGTACTCAATACTTTCTCACAATTGTTGGCGATCATTTAAGAGCCACATAGGTCTATCTCATGAAGCACAAGGATGAAACAAAGTACCTTCTTCAATGTTTCTTTAAAATTGGTTTCATATATCTGTTAAAAGGATTAGGACAGATAATGGAGCTGAATTCTTTTCAAATGAACTGCAAAAATGTTTATTGGTTGAAGGTACCTTGCATGATCATAGCTGCGTCAACACACCTCAACAAAATGAGGTGGTTGAACATAAACATAGACATCTATTAGATGTCGCTAGATGTTTAAGAAATCATGCATGCTTGTCATTAAAATTTTGGGATAAATGTATACTTACAACTGTGTATCTTGTTAATAGAACAACCACATCCGTGCTTCAAGGAGAGACTCTACATGAGAGATTATTTTGTACAAAACTCTCATATTCTCATCTTCGTGTATTCGGGTGTCTCTGTTAAGTCACCAATGTAATGCCAAAATCCAAATTTGACCAAAGAGCTCGAAAGTACATTTTCTTGGGATATCCATATGGCCAAAAAGCGTACAAAGTATATGATCTTGAGTCTCATAAAATTATGTCAAGTCATGAAGTAAAATTCTATGAATCTGTCTTCCCATTCAAAGATCATAATGATGAAAAACCTGTTGTTGTGTTATCTCTTTCTATTCCTGGTCAAGAGTTGGATAACATAGTTGATGCAACAAACATAAGTTCAGACATTGGCCCAACTGAATCTATCCAAACTCAGTCTGAATGAAGTGAGAATGCCCACGAAACTTCACCAGATTCGATCTTGCGTCACTCTCAAAGAGAACGCAAACCATCAATCCTACTCAAAGACTTTTATTGTGGAATTGGAGTTGCTAATTGCAACTCACCCGCTCCATCATCAAGTGAGTCAAAACACAGTAGTAAATTTTCTTTATCTAAGTGCATGTCCTTTGAGAGTTTTTCTACACCTCATAAAGCATTTCTAGTGGCGATATTTAATTTTGAATCATCCTCCTTCAATCAAGCGGTTAAGCATCAATGTTGGTGTGACGCCATGGTTGTTGAACTTAAAGCACTCGAAGAAAATGAAACATGGGATCTAGTGCATGCTTCAAAAGGCGTAAAATCCATAGGGTGTAAGTGGGTTTACCGAATTAAATACAATTCTAATAGAACAGTTGAGAGGTTCAAAGCAAGGCTTGTGAAAGGATATGCCCAAGTTGAAGGCCTTGACTATCATGACACTTATGCTCTGGTGGCGAAGCTTGTCACGGTGAGGACTTTGCTTGCTGTTGCAGCCCAAAACAATTGAGTGCTGCATCAAATGGATGTCCATAATGCATTTTTACATGGCAATTTGGATGAAGATGTATATATGACATTGCCACCCAGCTATGGCAGTGAAGGGGAGACTAGAATATGCACACTTAAAAAATTATTATATGGGCTTCAAAAGGGCCAAGAAACTTGTTTTCAAAGTTTTCCACAGCACTTATAAACTATGGTTTTAGTCAATCAAAAACATATTATTCTCTATGCACACTGCTTGACAAAAATTGCTATATGGCTGTCATTGTCAATGAAGATGACTTGATAGTAGTAGGAAATGATGAAAAATCTTATCAGGTTGTGGAAATTGACTGTCACTATGTGAGGGAACCATTTAAAAATGATATTATTCAAGCAGCACATATATCATCAAAGCTTCAGCCTGTCGATTTGGTTACAAAAGCTCTAGCCAAAGAGCAGTTTCAGTTTTTAAAATCCAAACTAGGTGTGTGGGATTTGCACACTCCAGTTTTAAGGGGAGTGTGGAAGATTATTCATAATCAATTTTACAAATGATGCTTATATGACAGCCTCCATGCTAGAATATCTGTTAGAAGACCTGTCGTCTTGTAAGGCTGGCTCAAAATATCCCCAACAGAATTGATGATGTGGAAGATTGCGGTTCGAGAACTATTCGGTTTCTCTTGGAATCTCATTGTAATTTATTGTATCAAAATATAAAGAATTTTTATTTCCATTCATTATTTCTCAGCAGTGTATAAATATCCATTCATCAAATGAATGAAGGTGTGAGAGGCTCTGTTTTCACTCGCCTTCAACTTTTTATACTCTGGTTTTTCATTAAACTCTGCCCACAATGTTGGCAACTTCATGCAGTGGCAACGATGATGCAGTGGTGGGCGTAGTGCAGCGGCAAACAATGATGAGAAGAGGGGAAGACAGATGCAGCGGTGAACGGCGATTAGATGAGTAGGAAGACGGATGCCTTCACAGGATATTTAATTTTACTGGGATTTCGGAGTGGACTGAAATCCATGGATTGTAATCTGGGTTTTCGGTCAAAAATCCAGGATGACGATCCCGTGTTCGGTGAAACGATGATCAAATTTGAAAATCAAGGCGAGGATCCCACTTCTACAGTGGAATCCTCACCCGCCAAGCAAGCACTAAGAGTTTCATTTGGTCATGGCATAATGGCTAACTACTTGCAACTTGCAACATGCTATGGTCAATCAGTGTTAGCTATTGGTTGATATCGTTGCTGGAAGTGCATGCTCGCCATTCGTGTATTGCATATATATTATCTATGAAATGTTAATTTTGTCTTTTCAGAATGTTAATGCCTTCTCAACAAGACACCAATAGCTAGTTCCATGAGATATGCATTTTGAATTGTCTGATGGCTTATTATCTGCAAATAGCAACTATCCATGGTCATGCCAGTTAGCAACCGCGGTAATCACTGATTTAGCTTTTGCAACATGCCAATCCACGGCTACCAACCATTGCAATGTTGCTTGTATCAAGTTGTTAACATTGTTGTTCTGTCTATCTTCATGCATGCTCGTGATGGATTTATGACCTGTGCACCATTTAAAATAAGTTTTGTTAAAATGCCATAAAGTTATGTTGTTGTAACATTGATGGGAGTATGGAGCATTATATGCCATAATGAATGACAAAGATGCGTGATATTTTGGAAGAGATGAAATCCATGATTTTTTAATTTTTTTTTTCTTTCTGATGGAGGAGTTCAAAGCTTTTAGACGAGAGCATGTTTTGACCAAGTAGAGAAGGTCAAGTCTTCGCTAATTAGGAAAGCTGAGTATGTTTCATCCAAGATGAGGCCATTTTTTACTTGTATATAGTCATCCCCAGCACCATATGGTATTTGTGAAAATTAATTGTGAACCATAGATAAGGGAGTTTAAGAAAATGATCAAAATATCGTGAAACGAAAAATGGCATTTGCTTTAACAGAAATATTCATCCATGTCAGCACTTGAGTATTTACACTCAAATGGTTAGGTTGAACATCGTCAGCAAATGATCCATTTAAATCACTGTAAATATTTGAAGTTTGCTTTTCCTTGTTGTTAACCGAATCTCGCTGTTATTGCAATCAAATAATAGTCGCAGTCGAGTTCTGCCGTCCTTTACATCCCTCAGCTAGAAAATTGCCTCACCTGGCCTTTTAAACCTCATGTACAAGCTGAGTGCCAGGACCAAGCTCACGGCAAATATACGAAGAAAAAAAAAAAGTGGAGGGAGGCATTTTGGTGATTTTTAGAAAAGATCCTTTTTCAGTCTTTTTAATTTTGTTATTACATTTTTTATCCTTACAAAAGCTTCTTCATATTTTATTAACTAGGGACATTTTGGACTATGCTCTCTGGAACACCAATGAGGCATACAGCCAGTGTCGTTTACCTCGCTTATTAATGACTGTCAACCATCAACTCTGAGAGCTTGGAAGAAAAAGAGGTCTGACAGTCCAGCGAACAGAGACCTCTATAAATGTCATTAATAAAAAAACAAATAGCTTGCGCAGGAGGGATTTATTTCGCTCAATCATGGGGCTCTCTCTCTCTCTCTCTCTCTCTCTCTCTCTCTCTCTCTCCCTCTGAAAGAAGATCTTCAAATCGTAGCGAGACTCTGAAATCCCATGGGATAGCAATAAGTGGAGGCCGGAGCGTAGCAGCTTTCAAAGATGATCTTGTTTACTGCTTGAGTTGGGTGGAAAGCATCCCAGAAGACATGATGGTCCCTGTCCTCACACGGCTTCTCGAACGGCAGGCACGTTAACGCCCCACCATACCTCCCAACCCCACAGCATGCCTTGTTTGCTACCGTGAATCCTGCACCACCACAAAACACAGCCAATTCATGAAGCTTAGTTTTCCTATTAATTTCTCTGTCTTCCCTTTATTATAATGGTCGATGGAAAGCATAAAAAGGAACATCTTCAAAGGCTTTAAGAAAAAAAATAAAAGTAGAGTTTCTAGTTTTTGTTTCGTTTATAACGATTCAATTATTTAACTATACAAAGTTAATTAGGAACCTATCTGTTGATCACTTGCCAACTCTTTTTCTCTGTCTTAGTTATGACTTACGAGGGCATCTAACATACATCACCGTGTTTAACAGCCTGCCTATCGTGAGTACCAAGAAGGAGACATGCAGCAGGCCGCTACAGGGGGAGGGCATGCAAAGGAACCCCGCTACCTGATTAGGCAACCTTATGAGTTATTAGCCTGCTATGAATGGCAAGAACAGACGGTGGTGACATATACATACGGGGATGGAGTTAATATTGTTACTGACCGTATTTCTGAGGGTTGGCAGCTATATCGGAGAAGATGCCATAAACATCCTGGTAGACAAAGAAAGATCCAGGAAGTGTCGAATTGATGTTCTTTACTAGCTCAAACAACCGTTCATTAAATGCAGAAACGGCTCTGTTTATGCGCTCCACGCAGCTGCCATCAGTATCAGCCATGGCAAGCTGACTGGGAATACATCCTAGCGGCCCAATGTTTGCCACTATGATTTTCCTTGCACCCAAACTGTAAAGTTTCTGAAAACAACAAAATTAAATTAATCAGATTTTTATCATTATTTTTACCTGCCTTCTTTTAATTAACTTATAAGTTGAAGACTAAGAAAGTGATAAGGAACTGCCAAGCTGAGAGTGTGGAGCCAATGAATAATGAAGCCGAACATATACATATATATATATATATATATATATATATATATATATATAAAAAGCGAGAGAAAGAAAAAAGACACTAAGAATTATGATATATAGCAACCCAATAAATAAATAAATAAATAAATAAATAAATATATATATATATATATATAGAGAGAGAGAGAGAGAGAGAGAGAAAACACTAGAATTATGATATATAGCAACCCGATAATATTATAAATTGATATTGGTTGAACTATAGCCAACGCATGAGTTACTAGACACGCTTTCTCCAACGCAAACTCAGGGTGCATGAGAAAAATTTTGAAGATACTTAGGTCAGGAATAAAAATCAGATCCTTTAATTTTTTTTGTTAAAAAATTATTTAAAACAAAATGTAAACATCTCAATATATTTATAAAAACTATTTTGATATAAAACATATTTTGATTCAAGTTGTTTTTATGAAAAATATGGATTTTTTATTATCAAAATGTTGATGCTATTTGGGCCATTCATTTTTCCTTGTTATAAAAACACTACTAAAGTCTAACAAATGATCAACTTAGTGTTTGTTTTGCATCAACTTATTCTTAAGATCATATCAACAAGGTTAGATTGTAAAAAGAAAACATTTTAATACCAAAATTAAAGCGTCTAGTTTTTATCCCTGGCCTAACCATTTGGTTTCTACCAATTTCTCTCTCTCTCTCTCTCTCTCTCTCTCCTCTCTCTCTCTCTCTCTCGAGAGAGAGAGAGAGAGAGAGAGAGAGAGAGAGGAAAAGTTAAGTGAAAATCAGACCACTTGGGTAAGTGACAAAAACTAGACTTATTGAAATTAATCATTAAAATATTTTTTTGAAATCTAACCTTATAAATAAAATCTTTAGATTGATTTGATGAGAAACATATATTCAATTAGTTGGTTTCTTACTTAAATAATAATTTTTAATAGTGGAAAATGAATGGCTATATATATATATATATATATATATATATATATATATATATATATATATATATATATATATATATATATATATATATATATATATATATATAAAAGAGTGCTTGGTAGATCCTAGACCACTTGGGTAAGGAATAAAAATCAGACCTCTTAAATTCATGTTAAAAAGTGTGTTAAACAAAATGTGAACCTTCTAATGTGCTTATAAACACTAATTTATAAATATAAATCATTGTTTAGTTCAAGCCACTTTTCGTAAATATAAATTATCTTTATACTATCAAAATTTTGATGTTATAAGAGCTGTTCATTTTTTACTATTAAAATAACTTTAATTAAGAAAGCAAATGACTAATTTAATGTGTTTCTCATCAAATTCTTAAGATCATATCTATAAGATAATATGGTAAAAAAACATTTCTATAATTAATTTTAATAGGTTTGGTTTTTGTCTCTTAACCAAGTGATATATATATATATATATATATATATATATATATATATATATATATATATATATATATATATATATATATATATCACTGATATGTAATGTACGCAAAACTCAATATGTATATGCATGTGATCAAATTAACTTGTTCCATTAAGAGCTATATTTCTAGGTTTTTCTTTTTTGACCAAGCATAATCTGGACTGACCATATCTATGATGTACTTGTCAGTGAATATGCAGTATTTTCATCAATCCCAACAAACTGAACTTCCAAGAATGACAATTGGCCACAGAAATTCACATATTAGGAAAGTTTCTTCACATGATCATTACCTTCTTATAATTCACCAACCCTACGGTGTAAGAAAGAAATTAACAGATACAAGCAAGACTATTAATATGTCACCTAGTAATATTTCGATAACAGATGGACCATTATTGCAATATGAACTGGGAAAGTTGTCAGTCCTGGATCTGGGTTGGCTCATGCTCACCAAGTCTGAGGTTAGGAAAAAAGACATTCATGGACTCAGTTTTGGTGTAGGCAGCTCGGGTCCAGCCCCTTAACCAAACTTGAACTGACACATGGGCTTGTTGCAGACAAGCTTAATTCGATCTCTCTCTCCCAGCTGAAATCAGCTTGTCAAAAGTTTTTTTTTTTTTTAAATCTAAAAATACTGAACAAATGCCCCCTTAAAATTCTTCTATTGACACAAAATACAAGAAGGGTAATTAGCCAGTGCTGCCATCTAGTTTTACTGAATATATATAAAATTATAGTGATTGGTAGATACAAGACCATTTGGACAAGGGATAAAGCCAAACCTTTTAAATTTATGTTAAAAAAAGTTTTAAACAAAATGTGAACCTTCCAATGTTTTTATAAACTTTAATTTAATATAAATCATGTTTTAGTTCAGGTTATTTTTGTTAATATTTGATCTTTGTACTATCAAAATTTCAATTTTAAAGAGCTGTTCATTTTTTAACTATTAAAAAATCATTATTTAAGTTAGAAAAAACTAACTTAATACATGGATTTCTCATCACTCTTGAGATCATAAGGTTAGATTGTACAAAAAAAATAAAAAATTAATTCTAATGGGTCTGGTTTTTGTCTCTTAACCAAGTGGTCTGGCTTAATATATATAGTTTAGTGCCCGTCAGCGTCAAAGCCTTTACTGTGACAAGCCCACTTGCAGCCTCACCCTTGCTTATGCAGCTAGGCAGTTCCGGTTGGTTCTAACCAATGACCATTGGAGGAAAGACCAACCTGGCAAATATTAGTGACCAACGTTTTAACTCAAATTTTGGGTTTTCTTTTGAGACACAGGAACCGAACTCGAAATGCATTGACCGAGGAAGGTGGGGAAGGAAAAAGGTAAAAATCTTAGGAAGAAAAAGGAAGTTACCCTCATCTGTTGTGCGTAGGCCTGGACAAGGAGCTCAGCGTAGGAGTCAGGGTCATAGAGACTGCTTGACAGGTAGAGCTTGGGCATGAGGTAGTTGTTGATGTAGTCATTGCTGCCAAAGACGAGGGCAAATATGGATCTAGCAAGGTAGCGAGAAAGCGCCTGTGGCTCTTGGAAGAGCAATGAATATTCAAACTCAATGGCCTTCTCGAATAGTGCCAACTGCTGATTAAATGAAACCCTAGCCACCTGCAATATTTTCAATAGATATTATAAACTCAGGAATCAGAAGCATACATTTACTACTTCAGACGAGCACAGTACTGGGAAACGTGCTGCGGTAATTCAAAGTGAAAAGCCAACGGCAGCGACAACGGCCGAAAGGGTGTGAGGAAAGAGAACACCCCAACGGGACTAGATAATGAGTTCTCTCCTGTCTTGTAGATAAAGCATAGCATTCACGGGTCTTACCAGGTACGTAGACTCAGCCATTGCTGCGAATGAAACCCGCACAACGCAGCTTCCTACGAAGGGGAGAATACGGCTGAAACATTCTCTACTCTCAAGAAAAGAACTACGAAATTAACCTTTAATCTAGAGAGAGAGAGAGAGAGATCTAAAAAGTAAGTTCGCTTGAAATTGTGCAACTGGAAGTTCAGGGCATCAGTTTTCTTTCTCACTGAAAAAATGGAAAGACTTTCAAGGATTGAGACTTCACTTAGCAAAAGACCAATCGGATGTAGACTAGTAATTTAGGCAGCAACGTGAACTACGCAAGGTTAAGAGGAATTATTAAGACTACAGGAGTAAACAATAATGATGTATAACAATGAACAATACTTCGTCGTTATAAAATGAAATAAACTGATCAGTGACGCTGCTTGGGACGAGTACTGGATGGGGAAGCCATTGCAGCCAGCTCTCCGCGAGCCAAGATATGCAGCCGCCTCTCGTAATGAGATGTTATGGGAGCCTACTATCGTATAAGCTGGGTGACTCTAGCTTGCTAGTTCACTTTCCCTTCTGTTTTGCAGCTGGTTCAGCTTGACAAGACCACGTCAAACTGAAATGCATTGAAGAAAATTATGGAAATCGATGTCGACCTTAACGAAAAGTAGACAATTTGATATTGCTGCTCGTCTGCTGAACGTGTAAAGTCTAAATAATATAGATTGTTGTGAAAGTGGAAACTCGATTGAAACTCTAGAAACAATAGACTGAACTATATATAAGAGAATGAGTTCATGGGGTCTAAAAAATTGTTTCAAGTAATTTCTCCTGTACGCAGAAGAATGTTCTGCTTTCATTTTATTTATTTATTTTTTTCATTCTAGGTCTCTCAATTTTTCTTCTTTTTCTTGTCTCTTCGATCATCCTCTCCACAAATAATATTGGTAGACACAAGGAAGAAGGAAGAACATCAGAGCGGGAGTCTCAAAATGGATCTGATGAAAATAATTAAGAGAGATCAGTTAGAGCATTACAAAAGGTTTCAGTTTTCAAGAAGGAAAGCAATATGAATGGATGGGACGTATGAATGTTGGGGAAAGAAGTCCGAGACGAAACCATTTTCTCTGGATGGTACACTCCTTCGTTTTCACTATGTTTGGGGCCATTTTTTCTCTTTGAATAAAGGAATACTTATGTTGCTGATTACTTGGTAGTCATCATGATCAGATAGTTGTAAGATGAACACTCCCGATGTCCGTAACCGGGGTTACCTTAGCTCCTACATCTTGCAAACATACGTAGTCAAGAATAACTCCGGAAACTCAAAATAGCAAAAAATATAATGATTAAGAGCAAGAAACTCATGTGCTGCAGATCAGTTACATAGTTTTTTCCGGTTTCATCGAGGATACCCCCTGCTGCTGATGCATAGTTGACCCCTCTGAGAATGCTTGCCCCTTTGCTTTTTAGACTAAGACAAGGTGGCACTAGTGGTACCCCCAAGGCCAGAGCTGCAAATTAAAGAACGATAGCCTTTGATGAGCATATATATGTAAATCAAGTCTCGCAGCTAAATGCTGCCTGAACGAAAATGCTTCAAGATATACATATATATATATACACCAAGAATATGAATGTGCATATAGTAAAATCCTTTTAAGTACCTCCATAATCTACCACAGTCAGTCCATTGCAGAAACGACCGGTAGGATAGCCGAAATCTATACCGTAAGGCGGATAGTTAGCTCGAGCAATTGAAGGAATGTAGTTGTTGTTTCCATCGTCTACCAATGAGTCGCCAAACACAAACAACGCTGGCACATCGAACAGTTCGCCACTAACTCCCCTGATGAGTTGGAGACACGTTAGAAAAATCAGAACCATAAGCTCTGTTCCCATCTCCAGCTTTCCCTCTCCGGCCCTCTCCCTTCGTCTTCTTCTTCTTCTTCCCATGAGTTGTTCCTTTATATTTATTAGTGCTTGTAAAGTCTGCAAAAAAAAGAAAAAAAGGTAGCAACTCTTCCTTCTCGTGGTAGTTCATAATGGTGGATCCATAGGAGGGCTGGAATGACTGTGATCCTTCTTGGCTTCCGCGCACCTCATGTCCCTCTCAACACTAAATAAGAGCGACGCTTTATCCTTTTCAAGGCAATAAAAGCATGAACTGGCCAGTCTCCTACATGAGATTTGTTAATTAGCCTAAGTCTATTAGATGGGATTTGTTAATCTGAACGACACAATGGAATGGCCAGTCCCCACATGAGGTATCCACATTGGATGCCAGTTCATCATGTGAGGCCAGCTATATGAATGACTGGGTTCTTTTTTTCCTTTTCTTTAAAATTTGCTATATTAATAATTAAGTTTGTAAGGCTCTACAATTTCAAACGGATGCAATTCGAGGTACGCATGTAAGTGGATATAATATATATGGTTTAAGGGATAGTTATAATATATATATATATATATATATATACATATATATATATATATATTTGTTTATTTATTTATATATAATCTTAGGACCCATGAAGACTAGTTATTAAATCATAATGAGACAGCTGCAAGAATAAATGAAGTTATTAAGTTATAATAAAACAGCTACAAAAATAATGAAGTGGTTGGAGAGAAGAAAATGAGAGTCAAGAGACATAGGAAATGCAAATGCAGAAACCAAACAGTGGCCTCCGTCAATAAAGAAAAAGACAACAAATAGAAATTTTAATGCCCTTGTAGATAACTTATGTTACTTGTTATGAGCAGCATTTCACTTACCCATTTGTTGCAGTATTAGTGAAGAGAGTTCCAGCAACAAAAATTTGAAGAGAGAGAAAAATCTCCCATTTTTGGTAGTAACTGGATTGCTCCTCTATCATCTAAGCCAGAAAACAAGGAGTTGGAGGAGCTATTGATTGAGGCTTGGTTCTATTCAGGTAATTTTTCATACCCAGTTTGGTCAGCAATATATATATATATATATACACACACATATATATATATATATTTAAATGGTTACAAAATACAAAGTATGTGAGCTCTATTGAGAAAGACATGTTGTATATGTCTTGCAAAGGAAAAGAATGATCTGGAAATCAAGCTGAGAGAATCAAAGTATTGGTGGACTGTTATTGGAATGAATAGATCTACGAGCAGATTGAATTAAGCATGTTTCTCAATTTCAACTATGAAAATATTTAGATCCAAGTGCAGCATGTAGTTCGTGTGCATATTAGTGAATGCATTATATATATATATATATATATGTGTGTGTGTGTGTGTGTGTGTGTGAAATAAAATGTATATAATACATTCAGTAATATGCAGAATTAAGTTAATGAGCAAGGAATAATGTCATTTATAATAATGCCATGTTAAAATTGATGTAATATATGAGTTCATGTTCGTACTAGGCATGCCTTCTACCTTGTAGAAAAAGATCATATTGTTCATAGATGCCATGAAAGTGTGTATGGGTATTGAATGCGGTACATGAAAACATGTATAGTTTAGTGTTACTAAGGCAAAGTTCATGGAGAAATAGTGGTTAATCAGATCTGGATCACTAGAGGATCCACAGAAGCACGCTAATAAAAATTGATCAATGAAAAGGGTCTGAGATGATAATTGAATCTATTTCTGAAATTAACACAGATAGGCTGAAAACATATCATTCCTTCTATGGATATGCTAAGTTATGCAAAATTAAACAGAACTGAGTCTAATACGAGTGATCAGATTTCATGATCAATGACATCTTCCTCTGTTGGCCTGCTGATTAACAATGAGCAGTTCCACAAGATTAGAAACAGAAATATATAATATGCAATTAAAGCAAGGAACAGGGTCTGAATTGTATATTTAGGTCTGCTTCTGGAAAAATTGCACAGCCAGGCTTGAAACAGGCGGTTCTGTCTCTTGCTATACTGTTTTGGGGTAGAATTGAAGATAACGTATTGTAATTAGAAGTGATCAAATTGCAAAAATGATAATGTCTTCTTCGATTGAAATATTGAAAGAAAATCATAGCATAAGGTTGGAGGAAAAATCTAAATGTGAGCTTTTTGGATTTAAAGAAAGAATTGATTTATTCTCCTATTCACACCCCAAACAATAAGGGAAATAGGAAAAACAAAAAAGGAACAAAAATTGTAATTTAATTGAAATCAGATGATGAATACCATAAAAAAAAGTCAGATTTCTATTAACATTGAAAATTGTGTTACAAAGGAGCAATGTTGATTAGCATTAGGAAAGAGAAGAAACTGCGTAAAACTAGAAAGCTGCTAATGATAGAAATTCAGCAAAAACCCAAAGACAAACTGATCAACTTTAGCTAATTAGGTTTATCTCAAGTCAGTTATAAGAAGGCTGCCTTCACATGGCTTTTGGGTTAATTATATATATTAATTCAGCCTTTATTGGTTGGATCAGCTATATGTTCTTAATCTTGGATTGTCTAGTCTGTCCTTCAACTTTTGCTAAAGCTCCCTAAACTGTTGAAAACATATATAATTGCCTCATAATATAAATTATATTTTCCATGTACTCATACAAAGTAATTTTAATGTGGGATAGTTGGGCACTTTGTTGAAGACATTGAATTTGCATCTATTGATATTACATATGACACGTAGAGAATGCATCAAATGAATATACGGATTATGCATCAAAGAAGAGGGGATGATGAGAATGATGTGATCATGAATTTTTGATGTTTTAAAAAGAAAAAAAAGGGTTGTCATACAGCATTACATCATCAATTTGCTGTTAGTGAAGTAAAAATTGATGGATGTGTATACCAAATACACTGAAGATGTTGCAACTGAGGTATCATGCAAAATTGGTTAGCTACCCAAAGTCTGTTATGATATGTCTACTTTCATATAATTTACTAGGATAAATTAGATAAGCTTCGCCTGTGTTGATTAGCTAATTTTCCATGCTTAATTGTTGAAGCAACCTTCTATTCACTCTAGAATTCTTTATCTTGTTGTAACTTGCTTCTAGATTTTAGAGGCAAATAAATATTGCTGTGAAAGTAGATTTGGCTACATGATACAGATTTTTTGCTGACTTCTTAAGTGTACCTTATAAAAGAAAGGTTTTATATATATACATATATATATATATATATATATATATACCAGATGGATCCTTGTTCAAGTCATGACAACACTGCTGCTAGGAAAAGACTCGATTTTTATTAGTATTGACCCAAATGTTACATATATCACAACACCCATCAGATTCCTAAGCATAATCTTCCAAAAACCTTACAATTTAATCTAGAACAAATATCTAGATGAAGGGATGATGGACTTGGAAGGGAAAAGACACGAGTCATGGTTCATAAATATATATGTATATGGTGATGCATAAATAAATAAATAAATAAATATATATATATATATATATATATATATATATATATATATATATATATATACATGGAACTTAAAAGTGGAGAGATGAAAATTAGATTTTATGCCCCGACTTGAGGAAATTACATATGCACATACCAATATGGGATAGGTACATTGGCAAATTTAAATGTCAACACTTCAAAATGTGGATAGAAGACTACGTGAGTAACTTCTGATTCTACACGTTAGATGGGTTTATATTAACATACCCAGTTTCCTCTCGAATATAGTGACTCAGTAATTGGTTTAGTCTTGAGAACTATGTCCAAGGTTAGACTTCATGGGAGTCACCAGAGTATGTTTTCTAGTGGTAAATCCTATGTTTGATTGTATAAAAGGAAAGGAACACTGATTGTGTCTCAACTAACAACACATGTGAATGTGACTTGAGTTCAGTGGGTGGCTCTATCCTAAAAGGTGTTGGTGTGGCATGAGCTCACTATGGCCACTCACTCCTTCATATGCACTGGACTGCCCACATGGTATTGTTTGACACAAGGGCTTAGGATTATGTTATAATAAGAGGCATCATTGTATATTACTCTCAGTCTTTGTGGATTGTCTAGTGAAGATTTGTTGTATTTTGCCTGTGTATTGTGCCCACTGGGTCTTTTGTTGTTGTTCATCATAAAGACCATGATGCCACCATTGGACTATGGATGTAACTTTGCAACCCATAACGTGTCATGTTACCTCATCTGTGATAGTAATAAGCTATAACCCCATGGTGTGGCATGAAACATGTGGCCCATGAGGTGATAGTCATGAGCTGCATAATGATTCGGTTTTGATATAATTGTATATCTATTTTGCTAAAACCGTTCTCCACATATGATTAGATATTGTCATACTCAAAGCAATGTAACCATTTTCCATCTGTCCCTACAAGAGTGGCTTTTGATTGACTAACAGATTTTTGATCGATTTCCTCAGCTTTGTGATGGACTAGCATTGATCATTTATGCATTGAGTTAAGTCTCGGGTTTCTTGTGGATGTCTTGCTTGTTGGGTCTACGTTTGTCTTTGCCTGGCTCTACATGAGTCCTTGAAACTATGATTCTCATATATTTTTGGCTTTTTATGCACTGTCATTAATCAAGTTATGAATTTGTTCTAATGACCAAATGTTTATTTCCACTATGTTGGAAAAAAATGGATCAAAACATGGGTCGTGGCAAAGTTAATGCTCCAATGTTAAGTTATTAAATTCTTAATTAAGTCAAGATTCAAAACATTAACTAAATAGTTTAGGAAGCTGGCATGACCTAGAGATGGCACTAGGTTGATGCTACCTCAACTAGAGACTCCTAAAATTTTGGTAAATATCTTACAATCTAGGGGCTAGTTTCTTTTTTAATTTGGTTAGGAAAAGAAATCTATATTAGGCAATCGGTTTCATGACTACATTAGCCGCCAATATCCTTGCTAAATCCACTCACTAAGTGGCATGAATTTGATTTTTTTTTTTTTGAATCAACCAGCCCTTGAATAATCCCAATATCCTAATATCATTAATGACATATAACTTATCTTATACGGTATACTTTCCATGTCAACTAAACCAAAATGCATGATAGGCCTTTGTAGACTACATAAACATGGCACTCAAAATTCAAAACAAATGGAAAACTTGACGTACTTTGGATTTTTTTGATAAAATGCATCTCTAGAAATTAGGGATCTCTTCAAAAATTGAGACAACCTTTTCGGAAAGAGAAACCGACCCAAATGATAGTTTCGTACTTTGTTGCCACGTGTGGCAAGGTTCCCAACTCATGCCCATCCATGGATCTTGGCCATGGATCTGTTACCGGAAACAAAATGTTCATAGGTGCATGACATTTGTTGAACAATTTATCATGTTGCACGGCAATATTATCTTGTTGATGGTGGTTATTCAAACATTGTGAGCTTGTTAACACCATATTGGGGTCTTGTTATCAGTATCAAAATTTAGCACACCAGTTGCATGTCCAATGTCCAGTTAGAACTACAAAAGAATTATTTAATCATAGACATTTGTCACTTTGATAACAATAGAACGAATATTTGGCTTGTCGAAAAAATATTCACTATACTTAAAATGCAAGTGGAATATTAAAAACAAATTAAAATTGCTTAAGCTACAAGTGTATTGCATAATTTTATTAGTAAATGCAATCCAAACGGTGAGCAGCTTGAGGAGGAAACCACACATGACATCCAAATTTGGATCCAAATCCTAACTTTAGATCTAACATAGAGCCTTAGATCTTGATATGGATCTAAATCCTAGCTTTAGATCCAAAACAAAACCCTACATCTAGATCTAGATTCAAGCCCCAGCCTTAGATCCAAAACAGTTCCTTGGATCTAAATTTGGATCCAAATCCGACCTTTAAATGCAAACCTGAGCCTTAGAGCTAGATCCAGATCTAAATCCCAGCTTTGGATGCAAAACAAAGCCCTAGATCCAATCTTGATCCAAATCTCAAATCTAGATAAAAAATAGATCCTAGAAACAAGCTTGGTCCAAATTCCAGCTCTACATTCGAAACCAAGTCTTAGATCAAAACCCAAATCAAAGATAGGCTTTGATATCCAAACCTAGATCTAAAACAAGATTTTAGATCTGAAGCTTGGTGAAAATATTTCAAAGACATTTGATCCAACAATGAAATTTGAATCCAATTTTGATTTGATCCAGATCCAAAATTCATAATCTAGATCCATATCCAAATCTTTAGTCCATATCCAAAACTAGATCTAATTCCATGCTTCTATCCCAATCCATATCCAATTTTGAGATACATACCTAAATCTAAGATCCACATCCAAATCTGACATTCAAATCCATATATAAAATACTAGATCCAATTTGAGCTTTTGATCCAAGGTCCAAACTTGAGTCTTGGATCCATTTCGAGTTCCAAATTTGTCACCCTTTAACCACCAAATAAGTCGAGGTGCGACAACACAACGATTCAAAAGAGCTATACACATCAAAAGATAATGAGCAAACATTTCATTATTTAGTAAATTCAGTTCATACAAAATCACTTCATATTTCTCAATAACCCACAGGACAAAAATGTCTCAAAACAACAACGTTGATGTCTAACAAAAACAAGACATCAATGAGACCCAAAACATTACGCGTTGGCACTACAATAGATTGAAAAATCTCTCCAATAGGATGTGAGCGAAGCCATCTACAACCTGCTGCTCCGAGTTTGTCAAAACCTAAAAAAAAGTAAACAACAAAAGTCTTAGCCTTCACAATATTATAACAAACCAGATAAATCATTTACCCTCTAAGGTAAGAGCTCAAATATGAGATATAACATATATAGAACCATGAACACTATATCATGATAGAAGTATGTAGTTACACGACTTGTCATGGTAGCCTCTCACGTATACCACGACATGTAGGGACCACTCAATGACCACAATTAGCATACTTAATAATCACATTAACTTCATCCATATTCACTTTGTTCATATTTGTTTCATTTACATTTGCTTTAATGAACTGACAGTTCCTATGGATGCAAACATAGGTGTGTGCACGCCACAAATGATCTATAGTCGGGTGACAACCCTCGTGGTAGTCTGAAACGATACAAATCCATTCACGCTATAGCGGTAGAGCAATCACCCATGTATATGTGAATTCCAAGAAGAGTTGCCCAGTCTTCCCTAAGACATTCAGGTGAGAAAGGTGGGAGCCCAACTCTCCAAGCACATCACACAATGATATCCTGAAACCTTACACTGCCTACACTCGAAGCTGGCAAGACCAGTGGCGAGGGTGACACATATCCCAAACACATTACTACAACCCACTGGCCTCTCATCAATTATTCTTTCTTAACTTATCATTATGAGAACACATTCAAAAAATGACCAACTAGCACATGAGGTTGGTTTACTTCACGAGTGCATCCATACCTCAAAACGTCTCTATACGAAAGTTACACAATCATTCAATACTATTACCTAGTTGTCATAACTTTACGGGTACATCTACATTTCAAATTCATTTAATTGCATCATGCCCATAGCAAAATTTTAAAACATTCGCATCAATTAAACATATCAATTACATTATACAAAACTTAGCCGAACTACAGAAAGTAGTCTAGATCTGTGATTGACTCATTGCTATCCTATGCAAATATCATTCTAGGATATTCACTAATGCACAATCAGGGTCGAGAAGATACTCGACTCGATACCGTACATAGTCTGTCTTAAACAGTTATAATTGCTAGCATGCATATGCCATTGAGTAGTAATTTAAAAGTATTCAATCAATCTCATAATAAATCACATGCATACAATCATTCAACACAACGCCATCATAGGATCCAACGATCCTAAAAAAGATGCACTCTAAATTTGGCCTTAAGCAAGGATTTGCTTAGAATGCCACCATACCTATCACGCGTCGTCGAAATTACCCAAAACCACCTCGAACTTCGAATCTTCTAGCTTAAGGTCCACTCGACGTGCCTAGTGTATCTGAAAAAATAATCACGCGATAAGTTTTCTACTTGTTTCGCTTTAAAATCTATACAAGTACGAAATAAGAACATTGAGGCATAGGTCATCGTTTCAAGAGGGTGCTGATATGTAGTATCTGCCCTAAAGCCCTCCAATGGGTTTCTTTCCCAACAAGCGACATAATATGCACATCAATAATTGCATGTGCCACAAGTTCACTAAAACGATTTTACATCTTCCCCACAACATCAAAATCTCTACCATGCTTTCTAAGCGCTTCAAAAATTAACTCATCATGCTAAAAAGATAATTATATAACTTCTTAGGGCAAAAATTCAACAGAATTATGCTTGTTTAGCCGTACTCATTCCTCTTTTAGTGTCATAGCTGTTGCAGTGTCCCTGGCAGGCACCTCAAGTGCTCGACTGATCCCCAAGCGGCTAAAATTATATCATCGCATCCAATGCCTTTTATTTGTTGTTATGAGAGGAAGGACATGTTCCCCAAGCTGCAATCTGACTAAACAACATCAAATAGGGTGAGAATGAGCAAAAGAGATCAAGAGATAGGCCTGCCATTAGAAAAGGGCATCCAGTTGTAAGATAGCTGGTTCGGCTAATGGAGAAACACGCACGGGGTAAAAATAACAACCAGGCATGGAAAAAGACTGGCGAGAGGGAGAGTGAAAAGAGAGAGGGTGCTCGGTTGGGGAAGAATGCAAAGAAATATACAAGATGACAGTGAGAGGTCAGAGACATTGTGAGTGAGAGGAGGCTCCGATAGAGAGAGTGTGAGCAAATGGACGAGAGAGTAGGGAAGGAGGGAGATTGAAGACGAGAGGGAACACAGACAATGTGCACAACAGGGAAGCGGCACGCAGAGGGGTAGAGACGAACAAACGAAGGGGTAAGAGCTTGCGGGAGAGAGGGGGATTGGAAAGAGAAAAATCGGGACAGATGGGGAGACAGATAGAGAACGACGAGAGGGGGAAGGATAAAGATACGTAGAGGGCAAGGAAGAAGGATAAGATAGAAGAGACAATGAGAGATCAAGACGGCTTACCTCAGTGCCGGCGTCAAGCTCCTCTTCACGCGGTGGAGTTCGGGTCTAGGTCTGGACCCTGATTTAGTCCAACTTTCAAGACACCGAGCATTACAAAATCCATATTTGACATCCATATTCATAGCTTGTATACATTTTCAGCTCCAAAATTTCAATATTTGCATGGTTCAGTATTTAGATATGGTTTCAGATCCATATCCAAGTCACATGCCCTTCCTAGGTACGATCGAAATATCATGGTCATTTTTTTAAATAGCATTAATTCAATGTCCAAAATTCACAAAATATGCTTAACCTTTCCCAAAATGTTCTTTATTTTTTCAAAAGTACCCTTGTTTTTATCAAAAATTTCTGAAACACTCTTTCTTCCAAGGGCCAGAGTTGATGTGGTAGGCTAACTTGTCCTGGTCAGGTTATACCCAGCACGGCTAGGCCATGCATTGACTGGCCATGTCTTGCAGTGCCTGGACAGGCCGTCACGGCTGGCTGCATTGCTAGCCAAGCTTGGCTGTGGCTGAATGCACTAGTGGTGCCAACACTAGCCAGGTACTTCCCTAATTAGCCTAGCCTAGACAGCTATGGCTTTGGTGGGGCTAACCTGGCAAGGCAAGCTTGTGGCAGGCTGGGGTGACCATTCCAGGCCTGCCACTTGGCTAGGCCAAGGCTGTGTGGGCCTAGGGGCAGCATGTCCTTTGGTGTTGTCAAACCCTTGGTCGACCTCATTTTTTGACAGATTTGACCTTATTAATGTAATTAAGTTATTTCTAAGATAATAATGACTAAAAAATAGATAATTACACTTAAAAAAGGATGATAATGCCCTTGGGCCTCCTTCCGCTATAAAGGCTCTCTATTTCTCTCCTCTAAGGCATCCCTAAACCTTTTGAGCGCTCTCTATCTTCCTCTAGCTTTTTGTCTCTCCTCCTTCAACTTCTTTCTTCCTTATTTTTCCCTCCCTTCGTCCCTTTTGCTTTGTTTTTCTTCATTTTCAATATCAAACATCCATTTCTAACAACAGGAAACCTTGAAAGAGTTCGTAAGAAGCATCCCTAACTCACTCAAGCCAGCTATCAAGTAGTCCCCTTTGTTGAAAGAGCTGAGGAACTGCCTCTATCCTAAATCCTTTTTTTTTTTTGCATGTATCTCTCCTCTATTTTAGATGTTCCATATCCCTCTTCCTCCATGTCAAGTCAATGAAGATATAGGGATCTCTCTAAAAGTTAAGGATCTTCCTTAAAGCTTCAAGAGCATGACCGAAACAAGTATGGTTTTCTAACTTTTCTTTCTCTATATTATTAACATGGCTATATCTGTTCCCCCGCGTCTAGAGTCTGTACAGTCCTTTGCTTTGCAATGTACTTTCTTTGTTTACATTGAGTCTTGATGTAAGCTTTAGTATTCACCTGCGTCGAAGCACCCTCCCAAAACGGCCCAAGTGTAATATTGGGATTCCTTGTTTTGGATGGTCGACATGGGAATTCTATAAGCGGCTTTGGCCTTCCTATGTAAGTAAAGTTAAAAGCTTACTTGCTTTCCTCGTGATGTACTCATCTTGTTAAAGTGAATATATTGCGAGTTTTCTTTCTACACTCTTGTGTACTTTGTGTCTTTTGTTTTCGAAGAAACGTTCAAGTGGTCTGCGCCCACTTGAACGAGGTGAAGGCTTGCGGCTTACTGGCGAGAGTTTACCGCGCTGCGCGGTCCGAAGGAGTCGGCCCATGACAACTGGTATCAGAACCCAAACTCTGTTCAATCTGGGGAAGCGATTGGAGAGTCGGTGTAGATCGTCACGCCGACTTGCTGCTGTTGAGGAGAACGCCATGGCATCGCAATACAATCTGCGGGGTGCCAAAGGCAAGGAGCCGGCCCATCCAGAAGAGACGAGCCCGGCCCATGACCAGGGAAACCTGGAAGAGACGGTGAATAGGTTGGTCGCAGATGTGGCCACCCATGAGGAAGCCCTCGGTTTTGCTGCTGAGACCTTTGAGGGATTTAAGGAGAAGATGAAGTTGATGTGGGAACAGATGGTCGAGTCAGTGGCCATGAACCGATCACTCTCCGACTTGGTGAAGATCCTACAGGACGAAGTTGTTGGACTTCGGGCTTCAAATCAGAGACTGCTACGTACGAACTCAGCTAGTAGTAGCCAAGAGAGGACCAGTAGGGTCGACGTTCAACGTCCGGTGAAGTACAGTGGTAGCCGGGATACAAGAGCGATTGACAACTTTCTGTTCCAAGTGGACTACTACCTGGACTTGCAGAATGTCGTAGAGGAAGATCTAAAGATCAAGACCGCAGCAATGTTGTTAGAGGGGGATGATGTGGCTTGGTGGAGGAAAATGATAGACATTGAAAATGGTGACTGCACAATCAGAACCTTCGATGACTTCTGCAAACAGTTGAAGGGATACTTTATGCCCATTCATGTTGGAAGACATGCTTATAGGTTGCTTGCAAACCTCGCCTTGAGGGATTACATTCAAGCATATCAGAAGGTCATGTTGGATGTGCCTATAATGCCAGAAAAAGACAAACTTCACTGGTTCGTCATATGGCTCCAATCTTGGGCCCAAGCTGACATGGAGAGATCGAATCCAGAGACCTTGGAGCAAACATATGTGGCAGCTGAGCACGTGGCAGATACCCAACGCAAAAGCTACACCGATACCTTCAAGGCTGTGAAAAAGTCCGACCACGGTGGTAAGAAACATGATCGGCGAGACCACAACAGGAATGAAACGGTGTCTCAGAAGCCAACCGAGAGAAAAACCTTCTGTCGCAAGGACTACACTGGGCCACCAAGGGAAGTGACTTGCTAGGTCTGCGGAGGAAAGCACCAAGCGCGTGTTTGTCCAAAGAGGGTGAGACCTATCGGGCAGGCCAATGCTGCGAGGGCCACCGAAGGCGAGACTGAGGAAGAGCAAACACGAATGGGTGTCGCTCAAATGATCAATGTTGTACAAAGCCGCGCAGCGTCTAGCAGTTTGGTGAACAAGGAACTGATGTACCTAGACGTCACTCTGAATGAAACGTCCACTGTTGCGATGGTAGACTCTGGGGCTACACATAACTTCGTCTCGAGAGAGGAGGTGGAGCGCGTGGGATAAAGCCTGTGCCGCAGCAGAGGACCCTTAAGATGGTGAACTCTGAAGCTAGGCCCATCCTCGGGGAAGCGAAGGGTGTAACGCAGATTCAAGGCTAGACGGGAGTCACCAACTTCTCCGTAGTACCCCTGGACGACTTCAAGGTGATTCTTGGGATGGAGTTTCTTCGAGGCCAGAATGCAATGATGCTGCCAAAATCCAACACATTGACAATGAGGGTGAGGATCAGTCCCACACAGTGCACTGCCACTCCATCAGAAACAAGTTTCCGTCGATGTTGTCGGCCATGCAACTGAAGAAGGGCGTGCGTCATGGGGAACAAACATTCCTCGTGGCCGTACGTCTAGAAGAAGATGACCCTTAGCCTATAGTCATTCCGCCAGGACTAGCCCCGATCCTGAAGCATTTCGAGGGAGTCATGCCCCCTGAGCTGCCCAAACGCCAACCTCCCAGGCGTGAAGTTGATCACGAGATAGACTTGGTTCCCAGAGCCAGGCCACCAGCAATGGTCTCCTACAGAATGGGAGCGGCCGAACTGAAGGGGCTGCGAAGGCAGCTTGATGACATGCTTGAGTCAGGGATCATTCGCGCCTCTAAGGCACCATTCGGAGCTCATGTATTGTTCCAAACGAAACACGATGGTTCCAAGAGACTCTGTGTGGATTATCGCGCTTTGAACAAGGTGACGGTGAAGAACAAGTACCCACTTCCTTTGATTGCAGACCTGTTCGACCAGTTGGGCAAGGCGAGGATCTTTTCCAAGTTGGACCTTCGTTCTGGCTACTGGCAGGTCAGGATTGTAGAAGGTGATGAACCAAAGACGACTTGCGTCACCCGCTATGGAGCATATGAGCTCCTAGTTATGCCATTCGGGTTGACGAATGCCCCCGCGACTTTCTTGACTCTCATGAAAAAGATATTCTACCCCTACCTTGACAAGTTTGTGGTAGTCTACCTTGATGACATTGTAGTCTTTAGCAGCGACCTTGAGGAGCACGTCAGTCACTTGAAGACGATGTTCCAGGTTCTCAAAGAAAATGATCTCTTTGTGAAGAAGAAGAAGTGTCTTTTTGGACAACAGGAGATCAATTTCCTCAGCTATATTGTAGGGAATGGTCAGCTGTGAATGGATCTGGAGAAAGTGAAGGCTGTTCAAGATTGGAAGCCGCCCTCAAATGTGCCTGAATTGCGGTTCTTTCTTGGGTTAGCAAATTACTATCGGCGGTTCATCACGGGGTACTCATTGATAGCGGCTCCCCTTACTGACTTACTTAAGAAGAACAGGTTCTGGATTTGGACCCAGTCTGCCCAAGATGCCTTTGAAGGCCTGAAGCGTGAACTTGTACAAGAGTCGTTCTCAGGTTGCCAGATCATTCAAAGCCCTTTGAAGTACACACAGATGCCTCAGATTTTGCCATCGATGGGGTACTATTGCAGGACGGTCATCTGATTGCCTATGAGAGTCAGAAATTGAAAGACCCTGAGAAGCGGTACACAGTGCATGAACGGGAGATGACCGCCATTGTGCATTGCTTGCGCATATGGAGGCACTAGGGGTAGAGTTCATCATCAAGACGGAAAACGTAGCCACGAGTTACTTCAAGACTCAGAAGAAGTTAACTCCTAAGCAGGCTCGTTGGTAGGAATTCTTGGCGGAGTTCAATTTTGCTTTGGAGTACAAGGTTGGAAAGACCAACGTGGTAGCGGATGCGTTGAGTAGAAAAGCAGAACTTGCGGCCTCTCAAGCGGGGACCTCCGAAGCTCAATTGGAGGGTGCGCTCATCAAGCGGGTTCGTGAAGGGATGCAGCAGGACTCAGCGGCCCAACACTTGCCTTGGCTGAAGCGGGGAAGACCCGGAGATTCTGGCTGCGAGATGGATTGCTCCTCACCAAGGGCGGACGTGTTTTTGTGCCGAAGTGGGGCAATCTCCGAAGGGAGCTGACAAAGGAGTGCCACAATATGCTTTTGGCTGGCCACCCAGGCTAGGAGCGGAATCTGGCCCTTCTTGAATGTGGTTATTATTGGCTCCAGATGCGCGATGATGTGGAGGCGTATGTCAAGACATGTCTCATCTGTCAGCGGGACAAAGGGACCAATTAGAAGCCTGCCAGCCTGCTCGAGCCTCTTCCTATTCTGGAGCGTTCATGGGAGAGTATTTCCATGGACTTCATTGTGAGTTTACCCCGAGTTGATGGCTACAACTCCATCTTTCTTGTGGTGGACAGGTTTTCTAAGTATGCCACGTTCATCCCAACTACGAAGGAGAGTCCAGCAGAGAAGATGGCAGAGATGTTTGTGAAGAACATTGTGAAGTATTGGGGTGTGCCGAAGAGTATTGTGAGTGATCGCGATGCTCGCTTCACGGGCAAGTTTTGGCATGAAGTGTTTCGGTTACTTGGCTCAGACTTGTTGTTTTCCACAAGTTTCCACCCTCAGACTAATGGCCAGACCGAACGCATCAATGCCTTGTTGGAACAGTACCTGTGTCACTTTGTCAGCGCCAACCAGAAAAACTGGGTAAAGCTGCTCGATGTGGCCCAATTCTGTTACAACCTACAGAAGAGCAAGTCTTCAGGCCACAGCCTCTTTGAAGTAGCCACCGGGCAGTAGTCGTTGATGCCTCACACTGTTTTCGCTCAAGAAAAGGGAAGACCCAGCTTCGCCTACCAGTTTGTCAGAGACTGGCAGGAACAAACGGAGATAGCGAAGGCGTTCTTGCACAAGGCCGCCAAAAAAATGAAGAAATGGGCTGACAAGAATCGGAGACCTGCTGAGTTTCGAGTGGGAGACCAAGTTCTTGTCAAGCTTTATCCAGACCGCTCGGGCATCTTCCGTGGACAACACCGAGCATTGATCAGGAAGTATGAAGGGCCATTTACTATGGTCAAGAGGATTGGGAAGTTGGCATACAAGTTAGATCTACCACCAGACTTCAAGGTGCATTCAGTGTTTCACGTCTGCAACCTCAAGCCCTTCTACACTGACACTGAAGACCCGGAGAGAAGCCAGCCGCAACGAGAACCAATCTTGCAACGAGCTCCTTCAACCCAGAGGGCCACTGATCGACAGTTAGATTAGATCCTTCGACACAAAGTCAACTACCTTAGTGAACCGAAACGATACTTGGTTAGGTGGGTAGACGAAGACCAGCCAACATGGGAGTATGCCTTTCGTTTGAAGCGAAGCCATCCAGAAGAAGTCAAGGTCTACCACGAAGCTGATAGCGCCGAGGACGGCGCTTGATTTGAAGGGGGGAGCATGTTCCCCTACGTCTAGAGCATGTACAGTCCTTTGATTTGCAATGTACTTTCTTTGCTTACGTTGAGTTTTGGTGTAAGCTTTAGTGTTCACCTATGTCGAAGCACCCTTCCAAAACGGCCCAAGTGTAATATTGGGATTCCTTGTTTTGAATGGTCGGCATGGAAATTCTGTAAGCGGCTTTGGCCATCCTATGTAAGTAAAGTTAAAAGCTTACTTTCTTCCCTCATGATGTACTCATCTTGTTAAAGTAAATATATTACGAGTTTTCTTCCCACACTCTTGTGTACTTTGTGTTTTTTGTTTGCGAAGAAACGTTCAAGTGATCTACGCCCACTTGAATGAGGCTAAGGCTTGCGGCTTACTAGCGAGAGTTTGATGCGCCGTGCGGTCCGAAGGAGTCGCCCGTGATATCTCTATCTTTTTTAATATTTTTCTCTCTCCTCTTAATTCCTTTTCTTCTTATTCTTTCTCTCTTTCTCTTTCTCTCTCTCTCTCTTCTTGTAGTTTTATCTTCTTCTCTCTAGCTTTTGACTTATTAAAATGAATGATTTTATGAAATGTGAATTACTAGTGAGGACTTGGGTTGGGATATTTGCCTATTTTCATTATTTTTTAAGATGCTATGTCCAACACATGAAAACACCCAAATACATTTGATGTACATGTTAATTTGTAGTCTACATACATTCTTTGCAATTTTCCAAATACAAATTCATCCTCCACCCCTTTCAATCTTTCATTCCTTTTCAGCCTCTCCATGGCTCACGTAGACTTTAATACATCCTTAAGTGACTTGCTAGATGAATATTTACCCCAATCACTTTTCAAGAAGTTTTTCTTTTTCTTGTCCATTGCTCTATAAATGTATGCTATGATAGGCATGGTCTATTTCTTTCTTAAACATATAAAAAAAACCCATTTTGGCATATATACATGATGTACTAATGAATTATACAATGTTCACATGCACATATCTAAGAAACTTAAGTAAGACAAGAAGTCCTCATAAGGTTTTGTTTGAATTAGGGCAAAATCTTAAAATTTCTTTAAGGTTTAAGGAAAACACTTCTACAAATTGTGATATTTTCTCTTTTCAAACACCAAATATTTACTCTTTTCTAACATAAAATTTTGATTTTCAAAATAGTTGCAATATTGGAAACTCTCTTCCTATTGGCCTTATGATGAATATGACTGTGGTCATTGTCCCTCTAACTTAAGATTTTATTTCCTAAAACAAAGTTTAAAAATTTGTTTTTTTCAAAGCATGACAAGTTGACGTTACATTTTGCAAAAAAAAAAAACTTGAAAACATGCTTTCCAAATATTTTCTCAAAGTAAAATAAGTTAAAAACTTTGATTTTCAAAACTATTTTTAAGCATAAATTATCTTTTATATTTGTGTTTTAATGATAATATTAGAAGAACTCAAATGATGTTAAAGTATCTATCCTTAAACATTTTATTTTCTAAACTATTTAAGTTTTTTATATTTCAAGCTCGTCTTGTCCAAAGTCAATGTTATTCAAGTTCATTAAAATACCATAGGTCTACCCTGAGGGCACTATATTTTATACCAAAAATTATTTAAATCTCTTCAAAATCTCTCTCAAACTTTTGAAAGTTTTGCTTAGCTTGAGCACACATGCACATTGGACTTAACATAATACTTAAAGATGTTTGAATGTAAAACAGCAAAGAGGCTAGTTCTTAGTTTGTTTACCTCCAATAAAGGTGCCAATATTGGTCAGGCCTCATACTGATGGGTGAGTCACTTTCTCTCTTTTTCAAAAACAAAATCTCTTCTTTCTGATACACTCCAAAAACCGAAATCAATGTTAGGATGCAAACAAAGAGTCATATATGATAGCTGGGAGCATTGCCAACTTTTGGTCTACTGATACAAATGTGTCACTTTAACTCATTCTATACGCGAAAAGCAGTTGACTATCAACCAAAGGCATATTTGAAGAGAAAGGAAGAAAAAAAAAAGCATAGTCAAAAGAGCCAATGTTGATAGTGGATCTTTTCTTTGTAATAGTTTTTATTTGCGTTGGATCTATAGTCGTTGAACTGATATACTATTTGGCCACTGCTCTATACTTGGTCATTTGATAGACATATTGTTATGTATGATTCCTTTTTTGGGGCAAGCCATTGTTTTGGACACTGATATACTATTGGGTTTTTTAATGTTCATGTTTTGGTTTGCTTGTAATGCTTAAGTATGACTTATTTCTATGATAGGTGTGAATATCTATTTGGTTTGATATGAAATGGCATGAAGGGCCCACACAAATTAAGAATATTCTTATGATGGCTGATCACATGGTTGTTATTAAATGAATGATTATGTGTTAATGTGTTCATCTACTAATTTGTTAACTTTTGCATAGGTTTTGTAATTTTGATCATCTAGCAAGAGGGTTGTACATTTTTTACTATGTTGAGAATGTCTATGTTTTCATGAAAATCTTGGCTAGCATGAAAATTATGTATGATTTGCTGTTGTAAGTTTGTACAAGGAATTTGTAGTGTATAGAATATCCTAAGAAATAACAATATGAAATTTTGTCCATATATTTCTCTATTTTGCAAGCATTGTACTTATGGGCAAAACTTCTAGCAAATAAAATTTGTGTACATTTTTGATAGGTATATTTTGTTTATAATGTTAGGCCTAGAAATTTTCCTAACCTAGTCTCTACCTCATCACAAAGTGTTATGAATTCTTAATCCAGCACCAATGGTAGTCTATAAACATTCTACCACGCTATGTATGTCACTTGAGATTATTGGCATGTGATTAGCTCCAACGACTGCAAAGGTTTCTATTTTTTGGCTGGGCACCTATATCTACAGCCATGATGACAAGATTTCTCAAATGATAGTTCCTGTGGTTGGGTATTAGAAATCTCAACTGGGATAATTCTCCTCTACTGCTGGTGGGGTTCAATGGTGTACTCCGTAATACTTAAGGGGACACTTGGATTGTGAACTTGTTATCATTACAGGAAGTATGGAACATGATATAATTATTAATAGTCTATTGTTGTTATTGATGTACATAATGAAATTTATATAAAGGGACTATTAGTATGTGTTTTAACAAATCTAACAAAAAGACTTGATAATATGTTGAAAAATAAAATTTGTGTGATTACTGAAAAACAAATTCTAAAAAAGAAATTGTGTAATGGTGAGTTTTTTTCAAAAGTATGACTATTTTCTCCTATTCCACTTGGTCATCAAGCATCCAAAAATTTCTCTACTCAAAACTTTTTCTAGTTCATCAAATACATCTTTGCCATAAAGTAAACTGAAAATTCCCACTTTTCACCCTTTACTCAGGGAACCTTCTCCAAGACAGCTTCCCTTCCAAATCAAGGTGCACAACCAATCACTACCTAGATGAGAAAGTAGTTGCTAGTCGCACATGTATTAACAATTCATCCCAAGGAATGAATGTTGAGAATGAGTAGTGGGAATGTACTGTCTGAATTTGTAACCTTGAATATATTTGTTAGACTATATGTGGGAATATATGATTTGCAAATTTTCAAATAACTGATATCTTATAAAAAAGTGTGTGTAGATAACTTTTTGTCTATATTGTAAATTGTGACATTCATCTATGACAAGTTTTTGATAAATAAAAGTCTGACGAAATGCTGATGTTTAATTTAAGTTTCTTAAGTAAATAAATTTCATAAACAAGTTTTTCAAACAAAAATCAAACAAACTTGAGTAACAATTTGATCTTGATAGAGGATAGTCACTTGAATGCACCATGTTTGCCAACCATTAGGCTGACATGTATGGAATACATATTGTAATAGTAGTTCATATTATATATGTTGCTAGTGATTCTAAAATAGTTGCTTCAAACTATGTTTGGTAGAATCTCATTCAAATTCCACCTCTTATAAGCTATATTACAAGTATAGTGAAGGTAGTCAATATTATTCAAACTATAAATTGCTGCAAGTAATTCGAAATAAGACACTCATTCTTTGATTCTTATGTTGTAATTTCATGCAACATGTGAGTGTATTTAACTTACTATTAATACTATAATGCACAACCTTCATCTACATGAAGTTTTTATATGTGCTCTTCTACTAGTTCCATTAGCATATAGAGTACTTTCTTGCTTTTTGTAGTCATCTGGTGAAATTGAGCACTTTTTTCAAATTAAAGTAAACGGAATTTACAAACAAGTTTGTGACGTAAACAACTACTAAATTAGGGGAATTCTACTACGTAAAGTCTACTCATTTGAATTAGTCTCATATGCACATGCTACGATACATGCAAGTGGTGATCTACAAATGATGCACATATCTATCACTCCCTTGTTGGTGAAATCCCCTTCAAATTCTACATCTTGTTATCTAAATATAATTGCCACAATTTTCCTACTTCAACCAAATCTAAAAATATGACAACAAATTTTAATGTGATATGATGTAAAAGTGTACAATATATAGTCTCCATAATATACAAATGTAATGCCACTTTGTTCACATCCTTTTTTTTTTTTGGAGTGCTCTAGAAAAATGAATTTTTTTTTTGTTTTGAAATGAAAGAGAAAAGGACTCACCCATCGGTACAAGGATCGACCGTTCCCTATGCCTTTACCCCTATCCAAGGGTTGTGTTTACTCTTGATGCATTTCTTTTTAACTTAAACAACTTTTGCATTCTAAATGTGCATGTGGTGTTTGAGAAAATATTGAAGACCTGATACTTCAATTGTTTGAGAAAGTTTTGAAGAATCATTTGAGAATGTAAAACATTTTGATCTAAGAAAAAACTTGAATTGAGAAATCTTTACAAATATTGTTTGGAAACATTTGAAGACCATCTTTTAGAAATCACTTTGGTGTTTTCTTAACACTTTAAGTAGTTTTGAGGTTTTACTCTAATTCGGTTACTATCTAATTAGAACTCTATATCATCTTGCTTAAGTTCTTTTAGAGATATGCTTGTGGTCATTTATGATGTTAAGTGAATGTGGATACATAAATGCATTGATCTTACATGATTCATTCCTACCACAACATTCATCTAAAGACATTCCTATCATCACATACATCTAAGATTTTCATAATAAATATTTTTGATTAAAAGAGAAAAATTTTTGAAATATAATGGAGTTGTAGACCCTCAAGCATGATTCTAAAATTGGGTTATTACTTGAATTTTGGTCTTGGTGAAGTCAGCAATTGAGAAATTAAAACCTTAAATCATGGGAGAAAAATATTTGAATAAATGAAAAAGAGGAAAGACTTGATCACAAGAGAGATAGAGAAAAAGAGAGAGAGAAAGAGATCTTGAAAATCATAAAATCAAAGATTTAAAAGAAAGACAGATACATATTCCTATATATATATATATATATATATATATATGTATAGATACATCTACAATAAGCTTATAAAATGAGGTTTCAATCAAGTAGAGAACAGAAGATCATTTTAGAAAGATAGAGATAGAGATTTTAAAAATGAATACACGTATATATATTCATATATACATATATGAGAGTTTGTAAAAGTATGTTAAATCATAAAGAGAGAAAGACAAATAAAGATATTCATATGCACATATATGTATATAACATGTATATACGCAGATGTCTTTATGCGTATTAAAATGAAGAAATGACTTGAAAATATCCGACTTCAATTTTGATGTAGGCCGGAGGGGAACTTGGGCTCGGGCAAGAGCCTAAGAATAAATATCCAAGGCCACATTGGAGAACGTATTTGCTTTTGAAAATATTTTGAAAAACATGCTTTCAAATATAAACATAAAATCATATTGTTTGCTTCAAGAAAATACATTTCTTCACCAATGGGTATGAAAGAAAATCAAATACTCATGAAATAGGGAATGAGGAAACACTCATTGGGGTTCCTAATCGGGTGATTAAGAAATAAACTAAGCTTAAAATAACATAAAGATGCACTTTAACATGTACAAATTCATGAATGGCTTTCCTTAGTTGAACAATTCCCAACCTCAAAAGTCAACACAAGAATGAATAAGTCACAACCCAAACACTCATTCTCACTGTACGTTTGCTCATCAATTAATGACAACTAGAACATCATTTCAAGCATGAATGATGAATTAAGCAATATGGCAAACATATTTTGGAAATAAATAAAGAAATGAAATTTATTCTGCCTTGCCCATACTCCCGGTGCACTCAAGATATAGTTCTCGATTCCAGATAAGAAATTTTTTGAGCTTTCTTGCACGGCCATGGGGAGGTGGTAAGAGGAAAAGAGAAAATGAAAGTGGATGATTACATACCTCGGATATAGATGAGCCTCCTCCTTTAAATGATTCAAGGATCACATCGGATGAAGCTCCAAAATGATGAGATAATTCCTCTAAGGGGTCTTCTTGTGCTCCCTTGAGGAGTTTGAACTTGGAGATGTTTGCTCCCAAGGTTGGAGAAGAAGAAAAAAAGAAGAAGAGAGAAATGCAAAGAGAGACAAATCTTTAAATGAAAAAACATTAGAAATCTCCAAAAGGTTAGCCCATGCTCAAGAGGGAGGATAGATGGGGTATTTATAAGGAGTTTTGGAGCCAAAAATCAAAATTTGAATTTTTTTGAATTTGACAAGATTTTCATGCGAATTTCAAATCTTTTTGGAGCCAAATTCAAAATTTGAATTCAAGAGGAAAGAGTTTTGGAGCCAAAATGCAAAATTTGAATTCAATGGAAGAGTTTTGGAGATAAAATTCAAAAATTGAATTCGGCTTTGGAATTTGAGTTTGGAATTCTCGATTTGGATCTATACTTGGATTTTATATCTAATTCAGATCTGATAATTGGATTTTCGATTTGAATCTCACGTATAAGGTTGGGTTTTGAATTTGAACTTTGTGTTTGGGTTTGGACAACAATTTCAAATTTTATTTTGGATCGAATAGTCGTAAATTTGTTTTCGGGTCTAAAATTTAAATCTAAATAATAAAATAATAGTCTTTTTTGAAAAAATTGGGGTGATAACAGATGCCCCTCTTTGCTACTAAGCCGGTGTTTGCCGTGCTTAGTGGCAAAGATAAGCATCTCAAATTTTGAGTGATGAAAATTTTGGCTAAAAAGATTAAAATGTCGAAACTGCATGTCAGGTTTTAACCTCTTGCCTGAATGAGTTGTTTGAGCTTATGTTGTAGGTTTAACCCATTGCCTGCGCGGGTTTGCCGATATCGAATTTAAGTTTAACTCCCTGAATATGTTGCCTTGACTTGCATTGCAAGTTTAACCCCTTACCTGTGTGGGTTGCTTTGGCTTACATTGCAGGTTTAACCCCTTATATGTGTGGGTTGTTTTGGCTTGCATTGCAAGTTTAACTCGTTGCCTGCTTGAGTTGCTTTTTTGCCCTTAATTTTAGGTTTTACCTCTTCCCTGAATGAGTTGCTCGATAACAAGTGGCAATGTCAAGCTAGAACTTTCATCACCTCATATACCTTTGTCGAAGCAAGAAATGAGACCCTATTACTCCTTCATTGGTTGTGACAAGAAACTTTCTATCATATCGAGTGTCTTTTCATGAAATTTTTGTTTTCACCAAAGGCTGGATTTTGAACTTGTTTAGTAAGATTCCCCAAACTAGTGCTTGGGTTGAGCTTGCTTTGAAAATCCCTTGGTCAAATGACCAAGTTACGCTTGCTTCATAAGATTCCCTTTCTCGCGACCAGGTTGAGATGGCTTTAGACTGCTTCGAACCTAGCATCCGGATTGCACTTGATCAAATCTTTAGCTTAGCAGCTGAATCGATTTGATTAGGATATGATCCCCTTTTTTATGGACAATGATGATTGTGAAAGAAAAATAGGTGTCACAAAAACAATTTAGAAATGCCTCGAAATATTCATAATTAAAAAAATGCCCCAGTATTAGCAGTTGCCATGATTGATAATGGATAGGACCTGATTCAAAACAAAATGCGTGAATGTACTGGGTAGAAGATAGAAGGTTGATACCTTGATTGAAGTGAAAATACTAAAAAATTCCCCAATGAAAAGAAGGTACAAACAAAATTATATAAAGAAAACTTATATATTTTTCGCTAACAGGAAAATGAGGGTGCAAGGTAATATGAGTTTTGGTATAAAAGAATTTTTGTTTGTCCTTAATGACAAGCAATTGAGATAAAGCTTATATGAAAGAAAATGAGAATATGATCGGTAGATTGTAATTCTCATAGCGAGATATCAAGTTGATAATATAGGAAAACAGAACAACTTAATTTTGAAATGATTAAATCTCAAGCAGAGTATAAATATATGACGTTTGATTCGGGAAGATATAGAATCAATAGGGGTGGATGAATAAATTAAAAACAAGTGCCCGACTATTGAAAATAAAATATGCTAGAGCAAAACAAAGATATTAGAATAAATGACCACCCAATAAAATCATGGAAATAGTAAAATGGGAAGAGAGACACACCATAGGCATTGAAGCTAGAAAATTATTTGGTTAAACATAAATGAGGGAAAAAAAGGAATGCATGACCTCAGTCAAACATGTGGTGATCATGAACTGAGATTGAGGCCAAGAAAATAATGAAAATTGCCTCAATAAAATGAATGCATGGACAAAATTGTATAAAGAAAATTGATATATGAGGGTGAAAGGCAATATTATGTGTCTGAGCTTGGATATAAAAGAATTTTTGACAAGCAATTAAGACAAAGCATGCAGAAAAGAAATTTGTTGTAGAAATATGATCGATAAATAGTGATTTTCATTTCAAGATATCAAGTTAATAATATAGGAAAATAGAGAGCATTATGAGCAATTTGTCACTTGTGAATAATCTTAACTTTGAAAGGATTGGACCTTAAGTAGAGTATAATATATGCATAATGTTTTATTCATATAGATCCAAAAAATCACATGTTCGATGATTCAAAATGGAGTATCCTTGTGTATAGCAAAAGATTGATATTCAATTTGAAATAAATGATAACCCAATAAAATCATGAAAGTAATAAAATAGAGAGAAAGATGCTATGAGTGTTGACGTTAAAAAATTATTTAGCTAAATATAAATTATGGAAAAAGAATGCATGACCTGAGTCAAGCAAAGTTTGGTAATTGAGCTAAAAGATGGCTATCATGTTCAAGAATATGAGGTCAGACAAATAAATGAAGGATTGACAATATATAATAAAATTTAGATTTCAAAGCAACTTTAAAAAAATGGACTTGCCAAGGAATAATTGATGACCAAATAAAATGTGAAGAAATGTGCACTATGGGTATTGAAGCTAGAAAATTATTGGGCTAAAGATAAATGAGAGAAAAAGAATGCATGACCTAAGTCAAGAAAGGTTGGTAATTAAGCCAATAGGTGGATATCACATTCAATTGAAGGTTTAACAAATGAATAAATGAGAGATTGACAAGATATGATAAAATGTAGATCTTGAAGTAATTCTAAAAAATGGATTTGCTGAATGGCAATATTTGAAAAATCAATATCATTTAGATAGTAGAGTTAAAGCATGAGTTTATGGCATAGTCGAGTTGAAGACTACGTAGAGATGAACAAAGGAGACATTGATTTAAATGAGGCAGATGAAGTGTAAAAATATTAAATTGACTAATGATTGTATGAAGACACACATGTATTCATCATATAATGATAAACATCCAACATTTTCAAAAGTCACCTTTATCATGCATATATTTGGAAAAGGAGCATTGGACCCTAATTGAGTTGGGTTTGATCAATTATGATTATTCCATATAAGATATGTCAATACACCTTAGCCAATAGGTTTAGTACGAGCATAGACTCATTCCTTAGGTAACTAAAGGCAGGGTTTATCATCTTCTTCTTAGACACTCGTCGATATACCATAAGTTACCACTCATGATACTAACTAGAGGGCTTTCCCGCCCAATGTGTGGTCCAGTTGTAAGGCTTAATCTTGTGCTACCGCCTAAGACCAAGCCCGACAACGTGATGATCGGACCAAATAGGCACTAAAAGTTTTTAAAATATGAACAAACATGCAAAATCGGTTGTCTCTAATGAAATGTTGCCTAAGATAGTGATTAAAATAAGTAGAAGAGTAAACATTATTTGCAATCAAGCCTTAAATAGAGGAGAGTTGTATTTGATCGTAGATCTAAGTGAACATGATTGATCCTCCTCAATTAGTTTTATATACAAGAGAGCAAACATTATCATCAAGCAATGTAATGAAATGTCGATGGAGTCAAGGCCAAAGAAAGGAGCATGCTTTATCATCAACAATATATGAGATGTCCAAGTTTGTGTAAATGCATCAATAATAATTATAGCTAAACGGTACGGGTCCCATAACGGTCAACATCTATCCTCATTCCCATTTTTTTTTGTTTTTGGAGTGCTGCAGAAAAATAAGATTTTTTTTTATTTTGAAATAAAAGAGAAAGGAACTCGCCCGTCGGTACGAGGATCAACCATTCTCGGTGCCTTTACCGGGGTTAATCAATGCAAGGGCTATGCTTATTCTTGATGCATTTTGTTTTAACTTAAATATCTTTTTCATTCTAAATGTGGTGCAGTATTTGAAAAAATATTGAAGACTTGATACTTCCAATTTTTTAGAAAGGTTTGAAGAATCATTTGAGACTGTAAAACATTTTGATTTAATAAAAAACTTGAATTGAAAAATCTTTATAAATATTGTTTGGAAACATTTGAAGATCATATTTTGGAAATCACTTTGGTGTTTTCTTAAGACTTTAAGTAGGTTTGAAGTTTTGTTCTAATTTGGTTACTACATAATTAGAATTTTATCTTATTTTGTTTAAGTTCTTTTAGAGATGTACTTGTGGTCATTTGTAATGTTAAGTGAATGTTAATGCATGAATACATTAATTTTACATGATTCATTATTACCACAACATTCATCTAAAGACATTCCTACTATCACATGCATCTAATATTTTTATAATAAATATTTACGATGAAACGAGAAAAGTTTTTGAAAATGGAATGGAATTGTAGATCCTCAAACATGATTTTAATATTGGGTTATTACTTGAGTTTTGGTCTTTGTGAAGTCGGCAAATGAGAAATTGAAACCTCAAATCATAGAGGAAAAATGTTTGAAAAATGAAAAAGAGAAAAGACTTGATCACAAGAGAGATATAGAGAAAGAGAGAGAGAGAAAGAGATTTTGAAAATCATAAAATCAAGGATTTAAAAGAAACAGAGATACACATTCATATATATATATATATATATATATATATATATATATATATATATATATATATATAAGCTTATAAAATGAGGTTTAAATCAAGTAGAGAAGAGAAGATCATTTTAGAAAGAGAGAGAGAGAGAGAGAGATTTTAAAATTAAATACACGTATACATATTCATATATATGTATATGAAAGTTTGTAAAAGTATGTTAAATCATAAAGAGAGAAAGACAAATAAAGATATTCATGTGCACATATACGTATATAACATGTATATATGCATATGTCTTTATAAATATTAAAATCAAGAAATGACTTGAAAATATCCGACTTCAATTTTGATGTAGGCCGGAGGGGAACTTGGGCTCATGCAAGAGCCTAAGCTAAGTCTCCAATGCCACATTAGAGAAGGTATTTGCTTTTGAAAATCTTTTGGAAAACATGCTTCTAAATGTGAACATAAAAATCATATTGTTTGCTTAAAGGAAATATATTTCTTCCACCAATAGGTATGAAAGAAAATCAAATAATCATGAAATAGGGAATGACGAAGCACTCATTGGGGTCCCTAATCGGGTGATCAAGAAATAAACTAAACGTAAAAATGACATGAAGATGCACTTTAACATGTACAAATTCGCGAAGAGCTTTCCCAGGTTGGACAAGTCTCAACCTTAAAAATCAACACAAGAATGAAGAAGTCCCAAATCGTGAAGGGCTTTCCCTGGTTGGACAAGTCCCAACCTAAAAAATCAACACAAGAGTGAATAAGTCCCAACCCCAAGCACTCATTCTCACCATACGTTTGCTCATCAATTAATGACAATTAGAACATCATGCATGAGCATCATTTCAAGCATGAATGATGAATGAAGCAATATAGCAAGCATATTTTAGAAATAAATGAAGAAATAGAATTTATTTTGCCTTTCTCATACTCATGGTGCACTCAAGATATAGTTCTCGATTCCGGACAAGAAATCATTTGAGCTTTCTTGCACGGCCATGGGGAGGTGGCAAGAGGAAAAGATGAAATAAAAATGGAGGATTACATACCTCGGATATGGATGAGCCTCCTCCTTTAAATGATTCAAGGATCACCTCGGATGAAGCTCCAAAATGATGAGATAATCACTCTAAGGGGTCTTCTTGTGCTCCCATGAGGAGTTTGAACTTGGAGATGTTTGCTCCCAAGGTTGGAGAAAAATAAAAAGAGAAGAAGAGAGAAATGCAAAGAGAGGCAAATCTTCAAGTGAAGAAACATTAGAAATCCTCCAAGGGTTAGCCCATGTTCAAGAGGGAGGATTGTGGGGGTATTTATAGCGAGTTTTGGAATTAAAACTCAAAATTTGATTTTTTTTGAATTTGACAAGATTTTCATGCGAATTTCATAAATTCAAGAGGAAAGAGTTTTAGAGCCAAAATTCAAAATTTGAATTCAAGAGGAAAGAGTTTTGGTGCCAAAATTCAAAATTTGAATTCAAGAGGAAATAGTTTTGGAGCCAAAATTTAAAATTTGAATTCGGCTTTGGAATTTGAGTTTGGAATTCTTGATTTCAATCTAAACTTGGATTTTTGATTTAATTCGGATTTGATAATTGGATTTTCAATTTGAATCTCACGTCTAAGGTTCGGTTTTGAAGTTGAATTTTGTGTTTGGGTTTGGAGAACGGTTCAAAAATTTATTTTGGATTGAATAGTCACAAATTTGTTTTGGGTCTAAAATTTAAATCCAAATAATAAAATAATAGTCTTTTTTGAAAAATTTGGGCTGATAACACACTTGAAATAGTATAATGTACGATTTTCACTTGCAAGAATAGTAGAATAAGGGAAATATGAGTTGTGTTCACTTATTTTGTTAGTGAATTTGGAAACACCTACTTTATATAGTTGTCACCTTGGACTTTAAGGTGTGATGTTCTTGAATATGATGTTAATTATATGCAACTATTGTTGAAAAATCAGACCATATATATAGCGAGTTTCACATCCATGGTTCAAGTAATGAAATTATGAGATTGTACAAACCAGTAACTCTATGTGGCTACAATATTGTGCCATTGGCTCTATGACAAATGCACTTTACTTTTTTGACCAGGTTTTTCATCATGTGCCTGCGTGGTTTCAATTGCCTTGCTTTGCCTCTCCTTTTTTACTTTTTTTTTTCTATGAAAACATTTTTGTGATGTTTTTTTATCCTTGAATCCCATAATCAATACACAAATTCCTCTTGATTTTTCTTGTAGTAAGGTAGGATCTACCAACATTGACAATATTTATCTATGAGTCATTAAAGACCATGTTAATCTAAGGACAGATTTTTTCATCCTTGTCAGGGTTATGGGCTAATTGTTGCAACTCAAGTCACTAGTTATAGAATTTTAGTTACATGTATAATGGTGTAACGTAATCACTATGTCAGGGTTATGGGCTAATTGTTGCAACTGGAACAGTAGTTGATGAAACTTTAGTTACATGTAAACATAATCACTAGCAACATGCTACTGTGAGACATTCTTCATCCTTACCTTTTTAAAGGAGGTTGCATCTCATTATGTTGCTCTTTGCCTTACTGGTCCATTTTAGGTAACTCCTTGATGTTCTCCTAATCTAACACATTCATTACACGACAATAGAAAACTCAACTAAATTTGAATTTCCGGTAGAAACACTAAAATGTAGTGTTTTTCATGTTGTCTGTGACAATGTGGGAATCTATTTGATATATGTTCATGTTGTCTTACAATGAATTGTTTTTTTTTTTTTTTGTTTATTGTCATGATTGATGGTTACAAGGGTTTTAGTTTTCATTACATATCTGGAACAAACATCAACACCTTGATTGTCATCATTATGGTAATTGTTAAAAATGCTTTGCAATCTTGTTCTAGTTCATCTCTTCTAAGATTTTTCAAAAACATTTCACATTGTTTAAGAAATTGAAATATTGTTCAATGCAAAATATAGATTTTTTTTTAAGGATTGCATGCTGCCCTATGGATGCTAATCATATCTGCACATAAATGCTATTGGTTTTTGGAAATGTCAACTTCTCTGTATCCTTGAACAACCTCCACAACCACTCTTTGTTCCACAATTGGTATGTGTTAATCATTTCCACTGATGAGGATATGAATGACTCTTCATCCTGTGACTTCAAGATGCAATGCCCTAGGAGTGACACTCTTTAATTTAAGTTCTTGGTTAAAAACATCACATATAAACTTTATCTCATTTTGAAATATGTGCCACAAGCAAAAATGGTGAGACATGTTGGGCATATGTTTGTGCTATGACACTACAATAGTTTGTCTCCCTCCGTTAATGCCACCTATAGGTGTCACCATTCATGACCTCACTAAATTATGCAAACAAACATACAAAACTATCTATCATTTGGTCCTACATGAAAATAACACCAAACATGCAACTTTGTGCATGAGGGTTTACACCCACAAACTATGCAAAGGGTTATTGGTGAGTGTTGATTTTCACTACAATATCGAATACATTAACATCACTGAAACACTTATAATCTAGTCACAAATAGGTATTTATTCAAAACATATTTGTTATGCATTCATCCACATCCAATTAAAGTGTACTAGAGTCAGAGTCCATACTCAGTTTCTTTTGGACATATCCTACAATAGTATGCATATCTCTACTCTTCTTTCCACACACTATCCTTTAGTTCTTTAGGTCGAAAGGTGTGAAAGGTACATTTTCATGTCCATCATCCAACTTTCTAGTGTAGTTGTATGCCTACCTTAGAGTGATAGAACAACATATGATAACTCTTGCATTGTTTTATGAGCATGTGTTACCCTTCGCTGTGAACTCAATATGAAAGCAATTGAAAAAGGAGCCAAGGGGTAGTCGGGATCAACAATGAAGGTCCTAACTAAAATTCTACCATTTGGAAACTTTTTAACTATAATCTTTGTAGACATCCACATTTTGAAGTCTGCCTATGAATTTTCTTGGCTTTCTTGTGCTTCAGCAATTATTTCTTTGAATATATATGTCTTTCTTAAAATAATCCCTTTCCAATTTTTTCTCTTGGTCATCCTTCTGAATGTTAAGCCCATGAGTGAGTACATAACAGTTGTAAAATATGAAAACATCTTCATTGTCACTGAACTTTATTCCTACACGTGCAATATCAAACTCATATCTGTTTGTTCATGCATGTGCATATCTAGTGGAACACTCTCCTCATGCTTGTGCTCATCCAAAGTATGTTCACATGCATTAGAGTCACCACTGTAATCATCTATGAAGATTGTTACATGCATCACTCACCTATATATTGTTTGTACATACACATTGACTAGAACTTTTTCCTTTGCCTCATGCACATTAATACCATCTTCGCATAAGAACACTCACCACTTGCCTTGCATGCATGCAAATAATGAAACACTTTCATCTTCTCCATATGCATTCAACATATAGTTCCTATGCTGAAAATCATATTTAACCATAAATTGTGTCCACTACATACTTTTCGTCCAGCATGTCACTTGTAGGCCTGGGCATCGGGCTGCTCAGCCCCGACCCCCTCCTCCTCTGTCTCCGTCTCTGTCTCCCGACCCCCTTACCCCCGCCCTCCCATCACCCTCCGATGGAGGAGGAGGGGGAGGGAGACGGAGGAGGGAGACGGAGAAGGAGGGGAGGGAGACGGAGGAGGGAGGGGGAGGGAGACGGAGACAGAGGAGGAGGGGGAGGGAGACGGAGGAGGAGGGGGAGCAGAGAGGGAGAGGGGGAGTGGGAGCAGAGAGGGAGAGGGGGAGTGGGAGCGGAGAGGGAGACGGGAAAGGAGAGGAAGAGCGGGAGTTCGGCCGGGCCGGGCCTCCGTCGAGCCGGCCTATCGGGCCCGGGCCAGGTTTTTCCCGGCCCGGACCCGCGTCCGATCGGGCCGGCCCGGCCCGGACCAGCGTCCGATCGGGCCGGCCCGGCCCGATGCCCAGGCTTAGTCACTTGTGCCATTATCATCATCATTAACATACATAATTACAATTACAAGCCATAATTTAATTAGACATATATATCTTAACAATAATAACATCCATAGGAGGTACAATAACTTTTCCATAAAGCATTTCAAGTTGCACATATGGTAAAGACAAATAAAAGTTGATATCAAATGTTGTACATTGCTTCCAATGACATAGTATGAAAATGCTAGCAACAACATAAAATTCATATACATTAATGCTTGCGGTCACTAAGCCTGGGCATTGGGCTGGGCTGCCGACGGGTACCCCATAGCCAGCCAAACTTGGTTTTCTGGCCCAGGTTCTGTAAATGGTCCTAGCAGGCCTAGAGTATCGAGCCTGGCCAAGTAGCCTAACAGGCTGGGCCTGATCGCTACAGTCTGCCCATCGAGGGGCTGATAAGCTCTACCATTTTCTGCCCATCGAGGGGCTGATAAGCTCTACCATTTTTTTCAGATAAAGTTTTAAGTTTTCATCAATGTTTGAAATAGTGAAATAGGGTTTCAAAGTTTCAAACAAAGCTCTGAGATTTTCGTTCTGTTGCCCACTTGATGGTTGCTTCTGTTGCCCAAGGCCACAGCCCAAACACAGCACTGTTGCCCCCCCACCGTTGCCGCCTCCCTGTCACGGTCGCATGCACGTCTCTCCAACAACAGGCGGACCACTTGGTCCCATACTTCTTCTTCTGCCTCAAACACCCCCCTTTACTGGTGTATCATTCTATTAGAGTCTCATACAAATCTTCTTCATGTTTCTTCCTTTCGTGTGTGAAGGATTTGTTGTTCTTTATCACTGTTTCTGGTTTGTCTCTGATGCAAGCCCTTTTGTGCGTATGCATAGTTAGTCTTTCTGATCATTGTGGGCCAAGAAGCATTGTTTTCATAGATTGAGAAGAAGATTTCTTTGAGTTCGAATCACCTATTTGTTATTCTTTAGTTTTGAGGAAAGAAAAAAAAATCATCACCTCAGTAACGCCATTCCCATACTTGTAAATATTCCCCTCTCATACAAATCTTTTTCATGTTTCTTCCTTTCGTGTGTGAAGGATTTGTTGTTCTTTATCACTGTTTCTGGTTTGTCTCTGATGCACGCCCTTTTGTGTGTATGCATAGTTAGTCTTTCTGATCATTGTGGGCCAAGAAGCTTTGTTTTCATAGAATGAGAAGAAGATTTCTTTTTGAGTTCGAATCACCTATTTGTTATTCTTTAGTTTTGAGGAAAGAAAAAAAAAATCATCAACTCAGTAACGTCATTCCCATACTTGTAAATATTCCTCTCTCTATCTCTTTCTCACGCCTTTAATCAGTACTTCCATTAAGAGATCGATTGCTTTTGCTACATGGCTCGGCCTGACAAGAACAGGCACGACCCAACAAGAACTGGTCTAGCCCAATTACTCGGCAAACAATCCGGCCCGATTTCTCGGCAGACAATCTAGCCAGAGGCCCGACATTCCATCGGCTCAGTCTGGTCCGATTAGTAACGAGCTAGGCTGGCTGGCCCGGCCCGTTTCTCAGCCCTAGCGGTTACTGTTACTTAGTAAATGTAATGATGACAAAATTATGACGAATAAACCTTCAATAAAATTCACAATTCTATTAGTGTTGCGGATATAATTTAAACTAGAATGACAACTTTCAACGTTTTACACATAGAGGATGATGACAAAAGGCATATAATAATGAGTGTTTTACACATGTTGCTCAAGTTTAATATGATATAGAAGATCATAAACACATGACATGTTAGTTGCAACAACCTGTCAACAAAATCTCTCACTTTGCACCCTTCAAATGCCTTCCCTGCAACATATAATAAACGATGTAAGCGTTCTTTATTGCCTAGAATGAATTAATTTCTATCAATATCTTTTATGTACCTTCCATTATTATTTATTAGAAATGTGGTAATCGATCATGAGGTGCTTTAATGAAATGGAAGTTATATTGAATCCCTCTTGACCAAGTGGAGAGACTGAAGTGGTTGATTTTAGAAACAAAAATTTACTAAAATAAAATTGGAGAGCAACAAGCAACCAGGGCACGTTTGGAACCCCTCTTATAAAAAAAAGAAGTGAAATGGCGTTTCTAAAATGATTTTTTTTATTTGCTGTATCATTGCGTCAACTTAAGGGGAGAATGCGTACTCTTTTAAACCATATATCACTTGTCGCCTCATCGATCCTTTTAAAGGACACTTAACTCACGCTACCTTGTCATTCGCTGGCGGGATTCAGTTCAATCCAACGCGGACTTCTGACATGGACTTGAGTCTAAAGAACTCTTGGATGGACGGACCTTCGGCTTGAATCCCTTGCTTGTCCTCCTCTTTTCTCGTTCAGGCGCTGTTCGGCCACCTGACAGAGAGAGAGAGAGAGAGAGAGAGAGAGAGAGAGAGGGGTATGGCATCGACTGGGGCAGATGAAGGATCGTTGGAGTACACTCCCACGTGGATCGTAGCAGTAGTTTGCTCAGTCATCGTTTTCATCTCCCTCACCTTAGAGCGCATTCTCCACTACCTTGGGAAGGTATCTAGGGGTCGTTCTTTTCGATGAACGCTCCTCTTCTCATTTTACTCCACCAATTTCTGCGGTTGGAAAAAATGGAAAAGGTTCTTTAAGCGGCATTAATGCTAGGACAAGATGATGTGATTGCAGGGCATCGCAATATACCAATACAAACTTGTGTCTGGATTGCCTTTCACCTTTTATTCTCTTCGGTCTGATCTTTTCTTTTACGCAGCATTTGAAGAAAACGAATCAGAAGGCTCTCTTTGAAGCACTACTAAAAGTCAAAGAAGGTCCCTCCCTCTCTCCTCTTTTTGGTTATCCTTGTCCAAGTTCTTTTTTTTTTTTTTTTTAATAAACGATTTCACATTTTCTTGTTAGTTCGTTGTATAACTGTGGCATATTTGACGAATCTGATGTGCTCGTAAGCATGCCTTTTCTCACTCGCAGTTACGATCTGTGATTAAGTTGTCTAATAGACGATTTCACGTTTTCTTGTTAGTTCGTTGTATAACTGTGGCATATTTGACGAATCTGATGTGCTCGTAAGCATGTCTCTTCTCACTTGCAGTTACGATCTGTGATTCAGTTGTCTACGAGGAGACAATGCTTTCGTTTCATGACCCAATTTTTCGCTACTATGTTCCAACTAAATGCCTTGTAGCAGTTAACATCTTACTGATTGTTCTCTTTAAAATTTTCTTTGCGTCATTAACATTGTCTCGCATAGTTTGGTACTTTCGTTTGAGTAGCAAGCTACTGCATGTTAGCGGGTTTTACTGATCTTCGTTCAGCTCAAGATTCGATTCTCAGTTCTGTCACAGTGTTTTATTTTCAGAGTTGATGCTTTTGGGGTTCATTTCTCTGTTGCTGACTGTTTTTCAAGGGCCAATCAGTCACATCTGCATCCCGAGAAACATTGTTACTCACATGCTTCCCTGTGAGAAGGAATCTGCCTCTACAGAAACGAGCCACTTTCAAGTTTTCAGTTTCTCTAATTTACTTGGCAGCAAAAGAAGACTTCTTGCAACATCAGGCAGCTCTGAGCATTGCACATTGAAGGTAGGTCATTCTGATGAAGCGTTATTCATTCCATTATAACAAACAATTTTGTTCTCTAATCTGCTGGTGCCATCATGAATCTACTAATTGGTTTGAAGTTTCATGAATGTTTGCTTAGGCGCTAGGCACTTATTCTGCAGATTAGGGCTGCCATTGTACTGCAAGGGTTTGTGTTTGTTTCCACCCTACTATTGTATTGATATGTGGTTTGTTGTTAAGTTGTTTCTTTGCAGAATTTATGCTTTGTAATTATATTTTTGATTGGCAGGTTGAAGTTAGGCAGATTCCCACTAGATAACAAAGTTTGTGGTTTAGATATGGTCAATATAGATAGGTCGGAATTACTCAAGTGGTTGATCCTTTCAAGTTGTTGACCAGTTAGACAGGAGCAGTTTTTGCAAATGGCAAACAGCAAAGTTGCTCGCTTCTCAGCTTGAGGGCATTAAAATTTAAAGAAAGAGAACATGATCCCTTTAAGTTCATTCTCTAAGTCACTTTTGTGTCCATGATCTTCTAGAGTTTAGTAATCATAGCTGCCATGTCTTGCCTGGAAGATTCCATAATAACATGTTGGAGATGTTGGTATCTCCTTCAAGAAGTCTTTTTTGTCCAATCCGTTTTCTACATTCTATCTTTTTTATTGATGAAATCCTTCCGCATCAAAGAATTTTTCACTTGACAATAGTTCCATATCTTTGTATGTAGTGAATGGTGTTAATATATGCTTGGCCCTATTATTTTCTTGTGTCCTGGACCTCCTGGTTTGCAACTGTTTGGTGCTGAATGAAGCAGGCTATTAGACAACATAACATTTTCTAGACCAGGTTTTTTGGACTAATTTGAAAGTGACTCTTTATAAATGGTTTTGCTGTTTTATTCAACCTTTAGAGTCTTAGACCTGGATCCAGCATGTGAGAACACATTTTTTGAAGTGTATAGTCCGCAAGTTAGTCTTAAGATGGAAACCAACTTAATATGATTATATGATAGTTGAAACTAAGAAACAATTGTTTGTTGTTTGATGAGTTGAAAATGAGTAGGAACTAGGAAGCAATATGGATAATTATTTAGGAAGTGCAACGTTGGGCTATGTAAAAAATTTACAAATTGATACCAGTACGTACAACTTGGAGAAATGGAGTAATCAAGACCATGTAATAAATATCCAAAGCCAACAAACTATAAAGTAGAAACACAGATTGAGATTGCCATGATTGTAGGGAATTTGCTTGCGTTTGTGGTTTGGATTGTATTTTTACTGTACTAATGCATAGGAATTGGGGTTCCTACCATCTCTAAGTGATTCTAGTCGTTTATAACATCTGCTATGTAGGAGTGACTTCAGAATAGTTTTATACATATTAGATGTGTAGTGAATACTACCCTATACAGGAATATTCTGATCTAACAGACAGTTGCAGGGTGCATGTGTATATGTATATCATAGCCAAAAATATCGTTCTCAGTTTTTTATTAGCGAGGTTTTTCTCGGGTATTTTTCGGCAAAGTTTTTCTTCTTGGGAAAATCTCAAAAAACTCTCGAAGTTTTTTTTTTAAAAAAAAAAGTCAAAATGTTAGGTAAAAATACAAGAAATGAAAAACTAATAAGAAGACATAAAAAACATTTAATTAAATGATAAGTAATAAGTATTGTATTGCATCTAGGAGACTAGGAGGTCACATTATGTCACACCCCAACTTTTTACTCTTATATATATATATATATATATATATATATATATATATTCTTTAACACTATACATCAAAGTGTAACAACACAACAATCGAAATAAAGCTACATATTTCAAAATCAGAATAGGTAACCAACTCATTTATATAGTAAAGACAGTTCGTACAAAATTCACTTTACATGGTTATTAATGACCCTCATGACAAAAATATTCCCAAAATAAAACATTGATGTCTAAACAAAAAAAAACATCAAAACATGACGCACCAAACGACTATGCATAAAAACTCCATAGTAAGATGTGAGCTGAGCCCTTCTGATCAACCTACTGCCCCAGATTTACCAAAACCTGGAAAAAGGGAGACAACAGAAGACCAAACCTTCACAATATGATGATAAATTAGATACATCCCTAACCCTATATGGTAAGGGCTTAAATATGAAACCGAACATTCAAAGGAAACATGACACTTTCATATAATGAGCTATACATGCATTCTCTTAAACTATCACTTTAGTCCATTTCATACAATATGTAGGAATCTAACCAATCGTCACAAACAATACACTTTGTTAGTCATACTTGATTCATTCACATTCAATTCATTTAATTTATAGCTCTTGTGGGTGTAAAGCTCATGCACATGCACACTCCAAGAGACCTCAACTTGGTGGTGGCTAGAAACACTAGGGATCCATACACGCTACAGTGATAGAGAAATCCGCCAAGGAAGAGTGCATTCCAAGGAGAGTTACTCGACCTTCCTTTGGACACTTAGGTTGGAAAGGCAAGAGATCAACACTTCAAACACAACACGCAACGATATCCTGAAGCTTGCTATATCTGTGCTCTGAGTAGACAAGACTAGTGGTGAGGGTGGGATGTATCCAAACGTAATGTCGTAACCCACTGACTTCAATTCCACTAATTTTCTTAATTATCAATATGAACATATTCACTTTGTGATTGGCTAGAACATAAGGTTGGTTCACTTGTGAGTGTATCCAAACCCCAATCTGCCTTCATGAGAAGGTCAGACATTCAGTCAGTATTCTTGGTTTGCCAAACCACACTCTAAGGGTATCTATACCCGTTTAGTCCATTCAGACACAATATTTTACAATTGCAATGCAAACAAAATCCTGTTACAATCAATCAATACTAAAACATAGCCAAACCCTAGAGAGTAGTCTCGATCTGAGGTTAGTTCATAGTTGTTCTAAGCAAATATCATGCTAGTATGCTTACTAATGCACAATTGGGGTCGAGGAAGTACTCAACTCGATACCCGCTTAAGCTATCCTAAGTAGTTAGAGTTCTAGCATGCATATGCCTTTGCATAATAATTAAAAACAGTCAATAAGTCTCACACATTTTATTTATATGTCAAGAAATACGCCATTTCACACATCTTTAAGGACACCTTTATGGGATTCAATGATCCTAATAGCCCACACTTGGGAATGCAAAAGACAGTCTATATTTGGCACTAGGTAGGGATTTACCTGAAATGTTGTCATTCCTAACATGCTCCTCTTTTAACACCAAAAATCACCTCGAGCACTGGATCATGTCGCTTAGGGTCTGCTTGATGCTCCTGGTCCACTGAAAAAACTCAAAACAATAAGTTTTCCACACATTATGCCCTTAAAACCTATTTAAATAGTAAATAAGGCTCTTGAGTCTAAGGTTATCGATTCTACAAAGTGCCGAAAGGTTGACTTGGCATGTAGGACGTTTCTTCAAAATTTTCCATACTTACGAGGTCTTGACAGACTGATCTAACCCCAAGTCTTCCATTCACCCAACAGTTGTAACTTCTCAACTCACCTACCTAGTCGTGACTAAAATGTAAAATTACGAACATCGTTCCGATTCGTCGATTCAAACCATGTTATCAGCAATTATAAGTTGCCAGGTGAAATATATACACATGTATTCATATATGTTCTTTACTTCATGGGTCCCCTTAGCCTAGCTGACGCATGTTCACGAGAGTCTTCACCCAACTTAAAATCAAACATGATTTACGACAATTTCATCGATCTCAACTGCACCCTCACGTTATAAACCACAGTTTGCACCATTTATTTGCTAGTCCCAAGTGACTACGAAAGTGCTCAATTTGGGTTCACTAGGTGTGAATCTGTCCAATACAATGCTACACACCAAATCAATTAGTTGGACCTCCCATCGAGATGGCTAACCCCTTGTTGAAGCATCACTATTGTCATTATGTTTCTCCATTAATCATCCGATGTCAACACAACCTTAATGCACTAGCAAGAGCATAAAATCAATTAAATCAATAATGAACGAGCATTTCTCTCGCACCCTAGTGCAAGCCTGAACCCTAATAACTTGTATGTTCGTCTCTCAAACCATAAATTTAACATGTAAGTCTACATAAGTTCTTTCTCTCCACAAGCTACACTCTATTCATATACAAGATAACATGCATTAAGTGCCCACTAAACAGTTAACAATCTCAACATGCTCACTAAATGCTTGAAATATAAATCCGTCATGCTAAAAAGATAATTATCAACACTTTTATGACAAACATCTGTAAAAGTTAGGCTCATTTGATTGTGCTCACCCTCTTACAGTGCTCAAGCTGATCTAGTCTTCTGCGGCAGCCCCCCAAGTACTCCTTCTGTCAACAAATGCCAAAAACGGCCTGCTGCCGACGTCCCCAACAAATTGCGTTCCAACACCCAAACCAACAGTCTCGAGAAAAGGAAAAAATCAGTTTCTCCCAACAGGTTTGGCGTCAACCTGAAATGGGGATTGTGAGCGAGAGAAGAAAAGAAAGAAAGAATGCATCTCAAACTATATCAGAAATGAGCGAGGAACGTGAGGGTGAGAGGCCGAGAGAGACCAAGACTGAGACAACGGGAGGAAATGTCAGAGAGTGAGAGACAACAGAGGGGGAAAACAGGAAGGAGCTTGGGAGAAACAAAAGAGAGCGATAGCGAGGGTGAGTGGAGGAATGCTCAGAGAGAGCATGGGAGAGTGTCCGGTTGAGAGGGGGAGAACATGGGAGAGATCTATGTCACATAGGTAGGGGTACGGGTACCGTTTCAGACTATTTTCAAAAAACGTGGGTACGGGGGTACGACTATATATATCTGTGATTCTGTGTGTGTGTGTGTGTATATATATATATATATTTATAAAATAAAAATTCAAAAAGAATAACACATTCATGATTCAAAACTTATATTTTCTAAGGAAGAAGCTATTGAACAAAATATGAAAACGTAGCTCTGTATGTGTTTCCTGAGTGTAAACGGTGTAAAAACAAAACTGAAATCCTAAATTTTGGATAGAAAAAACTCGGTCCTAAATCAGACAGTTACGGTCCTGGGTACATTGACCGTATCTGGTACTGTTTGACCAGTACCCAAGAAGTACCCAGGAAAGTACCTGTATCAGTACCGGTGTCATACCTGACCAGTACCGCCGGTACACTGCCTTTGCAGCAGTAACCATGTGTCAAAGGGAGAGATGGTGAGACAGTCAGGCGTGACGAGAGAGTGACTAGAGAAGGAGAGCGTCGGGCCGGGAAAGAGAGAGTATATGGAAGAGAGGGGAAGATTGAGAATGAGAGGGAGTGCAGGAGCGAGGGAGAAAACCAGACGAGAGAGTGGGAGTTTGGGCGAGAGAGAAAGAGAACATGGGCAAGCAGAAGAGGTTGAGCAGGAGAGAGTGAAAACGAGGGAGAGCTAGAGGGAGAAATAGGAGAGAGCAGGGAGAGACTGTGAGCAATGCTGTAAAAAGCGTGTCGTAAGCCGTATTGGTCTAGCTTTGAGATACACTGTATCATAAAATATTCTAACGTATCATAACCATATCTTTTTTTTAAAAAATTTAATAAGAAATAGAAAAAATTTCAAAAAAATTAGTAAAAATCAAGAATAATATTTTTTTCATAAAAAACATGTTTTATAGAATGATAGACTTATTATTGCTATAAAATTACGATTCATCATTCATAAACATCATAATTCGTAACAATATCATTCTAGAAAGCACAACAAGGAACATAACATAACCTGTGATACACGGGTACGCCTGTGAAGGTGAAGTACCTGCCCGGTACCGGTACGACACTGGTATAGGTACAGGCTTGGGTATGCCTATAGTGCGGCGTTGACCGTATCGGGTACGGTCAATGCACCGGAGGCCGTGTCCGTCCTTTTTTGGACACGGTCAAATTTGACCAAATTCAAAAATGTCCGTTTTTAATTTTAACGAAACCATTTTAACGTTAAAAAAAAAGCAAGTTCGAAACCCTTAAAACTTAAAACGAAAGTTAAGGGTTTCGGTTTCTCTCTTACCTCTCACCGACCGACGTCCGGCAACGAAGGCAGTGGCAGTGAAGGCAGGGGCGGCGAACGCAGGGGCGGAATGGCGACGGCAGCGGCGACCGGCGATGGCAGACGGTAGGAGGCGACTGTCACAGTATTTTTTTCGTTTTTTTCATTTTTCTTTTCATTTTCATCAGCTCCACCCATGCCTTCGCCGCCGGCGACAACCGACGACGATGACGACGGCCTGTTCTATTTGCTAGTGTTGTCGATCGATGGTTCTCTCTGTCCCATTTCTTCTTTTTCCTTTTCTTTGTATTCGTAAAATTGTTGCTTGCTGTACCGATGGTTCTCTTTGCTTTTTTCCATGCCCAAGTAGATGAAGGCAGCCTAGATTTCTTTTAATCATGTTATATTTCAATACTATATGAGAGAATCTGAATATTTAGATTTGACCTCATTTACTGTCCTATAATCCTATTGCTTTCCATGTTATAGCTGATAAGCTCTAATCTGCAGTGGAAGAATGAGATTGTGCTTCAGCTGCTCTGCTTGGTAATACAATAGTCAAGTTGATTATAGTGTCTATACCAGGGGCCGTTTTGTGTTCCAACCTCCAAGACATCTTGCAAGCTAAACATATGGCTTGATAAATGTGTTCGGCAATGAGACATGTTTGAGTCTCCTATTGCAGCGTCTTCCCTAATTATTGCTGTGATATATCATTTCATGAGAGGATTCGTCTATTTGGAATGATCCCTGTTTCTATTGGTTTATGATTTATGGATATGATAATATGTTATTCTGTTTGTAATTTTTGATATATATATGTGCGAATATGTTATTGTGTTTGAAATTTTTTGACATATATGTGTGTACGGCCGTACCCCCGTACCCAAGTTTTTTAAAAATGGTCTGTACCCGTACCCGTACCCGTACCCATGTGACATAGAACATAACATAATTTATATCACAATTTCATAACCATAGATTCATAAGTCATAAGGTCCATAAGTCTATGAGATAACACATCAAAAAACAAGTTTTAAATGTTATGAATTACATCACAAGATGATCATGAAATCGTGAAAATGTTCAATGTCAATACATATAAAATGGAAGCACTCTCGACTCTCATTCATAATCTTCATTATCTTCATTCTCATCTTTATTTCCATCTTCTTCTTCATCTTCATCTTCATGACTTTGATGATCGTCACCAACATATCCAGCAGGCTCTCTTTCATCAGCAATTTCTATTGCTTTAGCTTCAAGGTTGAAGCATTGAAGATCATCATCATCAAATATTGTAGTTGTTTCTTCCTCAAAGTTGGTTCTTCCTCAATCCATGGTTCTAGATCATCAAAGTTTTGTAAGCTGATAGGATCAAACTGAGATGTGTGCTTTCTTGTTGATGTTTTTTATAATTGTCTATGTTAAATAAGAGAAAACTTGTTAATAGATAATTATATATATATATATATATATATATATTATAAAAAATTGTAAATATTTTAAGTTGTATTACCTTTGTTTCAACCTCATATTATATCGAACAAAGACAAGGTTATTCAACCTTTTATATTTGAGCATGTCCTTTTTCTTGCTATGGATATGTTGGAGAACACTCCAATTCCTTTCGCATCCACTAGCACTGCATGTCTAGCTGAGGACTTTAATTACAAAAAGTTTTAGGCTGTCCCAAACCTATTCCACTACAAATCTAAACAAAAATAAAACGAATCTCATGTAAAACAACAAAAAAAATCAAAGGTAACAAATGCAAAGTAAATTAAAAATTTCTATATATTTACCTGGACGCATGGTTGTCCTGGCTCGAATGGCTGTGCTTATTCTCATGTCTCCTATACAATTATCATATAGATCCAACTCATTGTGTAGAACATCTTGCACTAACCATGCATGACTTCTTTGTCCTTTTAAATATAGTAGAAAATCTAATTGCAAGATTTAGATAGTAAGCTGTTGCATGAAGAGGTTGATGAAGCTGTCCAATCCACTTTTATCTATAATCTTCCATATGGGCATATATAACCTTTTCTTCTCTTTCAAGTTGTCTCGAATGACCTCTTTTGCTTTATCTATAGTCTCATATTAGTACCTTATGGAAGACCTATCCTCGTTGTCAGCTAACCTATGGACTTTAACTAATGGAACACAGACTTTCAGTAGCTCCACACATGATTCCCAAAATTTGTTATTAAATATAATATCCACAACTAAAAAAGATATTTTTTTATAAGCATGTGGATATGCAACCTATTGTTCACTAGGGAATATCTGCCTCAACGTTGTTCTTTGTTTCACTATACTCTGCACAGTCAACAGATTTGTGACAAATCTAGTTTGTGCAGGTCGTATTAATTCAACTCCCTTTGTAAATTTTCTTTTCAACCTCAATACATATGTATGTTATAGATAAATTTTGTAATCTCTTGGCATTGATCAATAGCTTGATTTCACATCATACATCTCACTAAGATCTTGAAACATTAGATTAACACAATGAGTGGCACATGCACTCCAATAAAATGTTCTATACTTTTGAAATAACATATCTCCTACAACTCTATAATTTGCTATTATCTATAATAAACTGTATAATGTTTGCAGGTCCAATCTCTTGTACGACATTATCAAAAACATTGAACAAAATATCAGCAGTCTTAGGAACATCAGACAAATTAAGAGATTTCAAGAACATTGTACCTTTAAGGCAATAAACAAGAAAATTCACAAGTGTTCTTGACCGTCTATCAGTCCATCCATTTGACATAATAGAGCAACCTATTTCCTTTCAACTTAATTTTAACTGATCGCAATGTTCCATTACTTCTTTCATTGTGGCTTCAAGAATTTTGCCCGTCAACCGATAATATGATGACATTTTGAATCTGGGGCCTATAGAAGCAATTGCATCTGCCATGGACCAAAACTGAAAGGAATTAGCTGCATTAAAGGAAATACATGCATCATAAAACCATTTCCCTACCATCAGTTGTGCTTGATGTAGCATATCTTTAGATGTCATAGCAGCACGAATATGAGGCTGACCACCTGGGCTAGTATAAAAAAGGAAAAAGTTCCTAATAGAACCACCACTAGACCTACCACTAGGTCTATGACCAGCCTAATATCTGGTGCACCTCTTCCTTTCCTTCTAGATGGGCCAGATCTATCTCCTTCATACATGATTCTTTTCCCTTTACCTCTTGAGCTCTACACATCTGTACTTAGACTGATGTCATATTCATCATCTTCAATGTTTTCATGAGCTTCTTCTTCTTCATCTTCCCAAGGCTCATTATAGCCTTGATCTGCCTCTTCCATTTGTTTTTATGTCTTCTTTTGATATAAAACATTAAGCATATCTAAACATTGCTGATGCACAAATGGTTTTCCAGTGCATGGAGCTACATCAGAATGTGTCCCTGCCAAATGTTGTTTCATTCTAATAATCCCTCCTGAAAATGTGTCTCACAAAAGCTACATTTGATTCTTAACCGGTCATTCTTCTTCACCCTTTCGCACCACTGTCATGTGGGATCACACGATGCCATATCTTCACATGAAAACAAAAACCTACAGTAAACTTAACAAAAATAAGAGAAATCTATGAATCTACGGTAAAAATATATGAATGTATGGTAAAAACAAGAGATTTCAAACCTTATGGAGACAAAATAAAAAAAACCCCTTTCCTCCCAACGGGAATCAGCCACCCACGCACAAATCCATGGTTTTAATTGATGATTTCACGATGAAAATCGATACTTTCCCTCCAAGATGGCACAATCTCTAGGGTTAAAAATGATGAAGGGTGGTTGTTAGCCTCTGCATGGCTAACAGCCTGATCAATGCCGTCCCACAGTTGTAACCTTCACAAGCCACACGAAGCCCAACTTCTCTCACGCCAAATAATTCTTCATTAGGGTTTAATGCCCTTAATCCGAGCTTAAGTACATAGATTGATGGGTTGGGTTAAAACAACTTAACTTGACCCGACCCGTTACAAAAGGAAATACTAATCAAAAGCATGTAGACTGAAATGAATAGCAACAGAAATCAAAAGAAATACTGAAAATGGAAATTGTTGCACGTGGAAGAGAGAGAGAGAGAGAGGGAGAGAGAGAGAGACGTGAAAGAGATATTTCTTATTGTCGTGCCCTAGTCTCTACTTAAAGAGAGGTTAGGGCACGTCTAGAGCTGTTACATAAGGGAGCCTCATAAAGTTGTAAAAAGACAAAACAAGACTCCAACTTTTAAATAATCAGAAAACTACTACACTTAAAATAAACTTTTTGATTCAACAGAAATTAAAGGAAATACTGAAATAACTTGTGCCTAACAGTGGTTTTTTAAAAAATTATTGTGAAAAAGGGGGTTCAGGCCTCCCTTTCTAGAAATCAAACTGTATCATGCGATACAGAGCTTATCGCACCGTCGTGCGATACGGTACCTGTATGTCATACATGCGATACAAGCACGATACACAATCTATTTACGATACAACTGGTGTATAGTATCGCCTTTTGTAAATGTTACGATATGTATCGTACAATACATACAACATTGACTATGAGGGTTCAACTGAGAGAGAGAGAGAGAGAGAGAGAGAGAGAGAGAGAGAGAGAGAGAGAGAGAGAGAACGGAAATGGGAGAGGGAGTGGTTACTTGTACCAGCGCACCGCCTCCTTCTTCACCCTTGGTTCCTCTTCTTCCTTTTCATTTTCGCCTCCTCCATTCTCTATTTCTTCTTCTCCTTCATTATACTGCAAAACACCGAGAGTGAGAGCCCTTGTGGTTGGGCTCTCTCTTCTCAGCTTGCGTGACTGAGTTGGGTTTGATTTGGACCCTATCCCAGATCCGCCGACTATAATACACCCAAAACATCGGGCGCTACATCCTATCTTAAATAAAATTTCTTCCCTGAAATTTAGAATTTCAATGTGAGAACAAGTACGGGTACTTCTCTCGTGTGTCAGTCTCGAGCTCCCATGTGTAGCAAGTGGATCCTTGATTTAGGTGCATCTAGACATTTCTGTGAAGAGTCTCATAGATTACGAACCTCAAAGTTACATTTAAGCCTCACATTGCCTTTCTGGCCGATGGTAGTCATTCACCAGTTATGTAGTGGTGATGTTACTGTGTCATCTACATTACAACTTGCAGAGGTATTGCATGCTCCATCATTTCCTCTCAATTTATTGTTTGTGAGTCATATTTCTAAAAACTTGAATTGCAGAGTGATACTTGAGCCTACACATTGCATTTTTTAGGATCTATTGACTGGAAAAAAAGACTGGTGGAGGTCGTGAAGAAGGTGGGGTGTACTACTTTGAGCAATCTATAGGGACCACAAGATCTATCCTACAGTCATCCTTTACTCTCTTGCAGTGGAATCTTCGTTTGGTCATCTCTCCTCATCAAAACTTCGTAAAGTCGTTCTGCAAATTCCTTCTTCTATATCCATCCAGTGTGAAGCATGTCACTTGAAAACATCATTGTAGCTCATTTCCTTCTAGTCAAGACCGTTCTAGCAGTCAAGTGTTTGATCTTTTACATGTCGATATGAGGGCTAAGTCATATTCCTAGTCAGTTAGGAAGTCAAGTCTTTGATCTTTTACATGTCGACATGAGGGCTAAGTCATATTCCTAGTCAGTCAGGAAGTCATTATTTGGTGTTGCTGATGATTTGTCTAGGTGTCATGGTTATGCCTCTTAAAAGAAAGATCAGAGGCTTCTCGTATTCTTGAGTCGTTTATTATCAAATTCAAAATACAAAATCATTTGGGATATTCTGTGAAAGTTATTCACACTGACAATGCTCTTGAATTTAAAACCCATAGACTGCACCAATTTTATCGAGACTTTGGAATTCAGGCTCAAGCCACTTGTGTCCACACATCTCGACAAAATGTAGTTGCTGAAAGAAGAAACTGACACCTACTTAAGTTGCTCAAACCTGAATGATACAGCCTAGTACTCTACCTTCATATTGGGGCGATGCCATACTCATAGCTTGCTATCCTATCAACTGTATGTCTCTTCTTTTGTGGGAGATCAAATTCCCATCCAAATACTATTTTCCAGATCTCCCAAAAGACTTTGGATGTGTGTTTTGTTCATAAATTGGGACCTAACTGTGACAAACTTTCCTCTCAAGCCGCAAAGTGCATTTTTTTGGGATACCCAAGAATCAAAAGGGGTATAGATGCTATAATCTCATTACTAAAAAAGAGCATGTCAGTGCAGGTGTGACCTTTGAGTTTGCTCTTTACTACTCTACTTAAGCATCAATGCTTTCAACAGATCAAATAGATACGATGCCTTTTCCTATACCTTCATTCCCTTTGGAGTCCTTTCCCTCAACGTGGTATAATGAATCTAATGAGTCTAATTCAAGTCTGTCCACAAATTCTAAAAAATTTCCTCTCCGTCGATTTTGTGATCCTCCTCTTGTTGCTCTTAAGACCATTGACTAAACAGGTCTCTACTACTACTACTACTTTGGAGGTAAGCAATTCTAATAGTACAATTGTTGATGATATGTCTCCAGCTATGTCACATGGGTACGAGTATGGGTGCGGGTACGGGTACTGGTGTGGATACGGATACAAACCATTTTTAAAAAACTTGGGTGTAGGGGTATGGCCGTACATACACACCCACACAAATATATATATATATATATATATATATCAAAAAACTACAAACAGAATAACATATTCACACATATATATATCAAAAAATTACAAAACAGAATAACATGTTTGTGCTAATGTTTTGGTAGCTCCAATCGCTATGTTTATTTTTCTGTTCTTTGAAGCATCTTCACATTCTTCAATAGCATAAAGAGGAACAGATAGTTCACTTGACTTGGCTGAAGTTTTTTTTGTCTCAGCTGCATCTTGTTCTTTTTTCAATACCTTCATCGATTCTTTGCTAATTTTTTCGCATGGTCTATTTCCATGGCTTTTGATATGCAATAAATGTGCCTTGTAACATGTATAAGAGCCAGTAAAATGACTATGACCGAAATTTCAAGAAAAATTATATTCCCACCGCCACCACCAGCTTTTCCTAGTTTTTTCACAAAGCGCCAAAGAGGTTGAGATGGATTTTCCATTTCTACTGCAGCAGCGGTATTAACACTACTACTGCTGCTTGCCATATTTCCACTTCCACCTGAGGCATCGTTTCTTTTTCTTTATTATCCATTACAACTTATATCTGAAAAGCAAAAAAGTGAAAAACTATAACTAATCAAATGATCTACCAGAAAACTGAGAAAACAATGCAAGCACACATGGAAGAAAAACACAAAAAATAGATGATATACCAAACAGATGGAAAATGGAAATCGTGTTATTGGAAGAAAGTTTTAAGGAGGAAGGGGAAAACCAGAACTCCAAGAAATTTAGTTGCAAAGATCTGCAATATACAAAAGAACACAAAAGCAACGATTTCAAACATGATCCTGTTCTCACGGGACAAAATTGCAGCACACAACTGTCTATTAGACCGAAGACGCACAGCAGGTTCTATCTACAACTATCAAGAAGTGCCACTGTGGCCAATAATTCCATGTCAAGCATTACGAGAAAAGAGGAAACACAAATGAAACCAGGCAAAGAAGGAACAAAACCAGGAAATGCAAGAAAAGGGAAAGGATTGACATTAAAAACTGAATAAAAAACAGAAAAGCGCATTTAGCCAAGTTCAGGAACTAAGAAATCAACTGAAATGCTAAATCTCGTCTGTTAAAACCCCTAAAACCCTACAAAGAACCCAACAGAAAGTGAAGGTAAGAAAACACATCAATCTCCTTAATAATAAAGCTGACGAAGGAAGATTCAGGTTTGCCGCCATACCTTTGAGAAGGGCTGACGAAGAAGCGGGAGGAGGGATATTTTCAAGACACAGGCATTGACCATTAGCTGGTCAAGGATGATTACAAAGGTACAAAACATAAAACGAAAGAACAAAAAATGAAGAAAGGAGCTCGATCTTCACAAAACAAACAAGATTTTCAACATATGAAACCAAAAGACCAAAAGCTGCTTCGGAAAACCCTAAAAACCTTTATCTTTGCCGTTCGCAGTTCGCCTCTCGCCGTTCGCTGCCCGCCACTCGCTGTTCATTGGAGTGGAGAATCGCCTCTCATCGTTGGTCTCGGTGAAGATGAGGTGAAGAAGAACCGTCAAGGCTTAATGGTTACGATATTTTTAACGTGAAAAATGTAAACGGCGTTAAATTGTAAATCACGTTAAAAATCTAAAAAGGTCGAAATTGGACTCCACCAACTTTGATAGAGTCCGAAAAAGGTCGGTTTCAATCTCGGGTATGTTGACAGTACCCAGTACGGTCTTCAGCGTACTCCGGCCGCACTCGTACCCGTACCGGTATCGTACCCATACGGTGCGGGTACTGCTCCGAAAGAGTAGTACCTGTGTTACATAGGTCTCCAGCAATGCATGGCCTGGTGGACATACTTGAGGTAGATGATGATTGATCCATTGCATTGAGGAAAGGAAGAAGACTGTGTACCTTACGTCTCATCTCAAATGTTGTGAATCTGCTAGACTTGGGAACCATATGAAACAATTTATATTTGCTTTGTCAGCTAGTTCTGTTCCTTTAAATCAACAACAAACACTTTTAGTTTAAGAACCTCGGTGGAGAAAATCTATGCAAGCGGAGATGGTTTCTTTGCATGAATGTGGGACTTGGGAGTTGGCCACACCTACTTCAGATGCAGATATTGTTGGTCCAAGTGGGTCTTTGCTATCTAATATAACTCAGATAGCTCCATAGAGTGGTATAAAGCAAGGTAGTAGCAAAAGGTTATATGCAGATGTTTGGAGTAGATTTCTTTGAGACTTTTTCTTCTGTTGCCAGGCTTGTTACTATCAGGTTGGTTATTTTAGTTGCAGTACATTATGGATGGACATTATGTCAGCTGGATGTAAAGAATGCAATTTTATACTAAGACTACATATATGCAACAACCACCAAGAATGCAATTATAACACGATATGCAAGTTGACAAGGCATTATATGGTCGGAGAGTCCACGTGCATGGTTTCAGAAGATGGTAGCGGTTATGTCTTCTTTTAGCTTCTATAGATCAACATCAAATTATTCATTACTAATTAAGAAGACAGGAATTGGAGTTGTGGTCATGGTAGTATATGTAGATGATATTATATTGACAAGAAATGGCATACTAGATATGTCTGAGACAAATGCAGATCTTCATAAGCACTTTGTTACAAAAAACCTTGCACCACTTAGATACTTTTTAGGCATCGAGGTTGCCAAGAGTAAAGAGGAATCATATCTCAACATGAGTAGGTGTTGGACTTGTTCAAAGAGACATGGATGCTGGGTGCCAAATCTGCATATATTCCTATGGATCCCAAGAAACATTTGTATCATGGGCAACGTGAGCCAATTGATAGTAATAGTTACTGATTTCTTGTTGGTAAGCTTCTTATGTTACAATCACTAGACCAGATATAGTTTGGGCAGTGAGTAAAGTTACTCAATTTATGAACAAGCCTACTAAGGTACAATGGGGTGGAGTCATGATGATTCTCAGTTACTTAAAATCTTCCTCTAGCAAAGGATACTTGATGTGGTACGAAACTCAGATACAGATTATACAGGGTCTATTGAAGATAGAAACTCTACAACAGGATTTTGTGTTTTTATAGTGGGGAACAAAGTTACATGGTGAAGGAAGAAGCAAAATGTCTTGACATGGTCTAGTGCAGAATTTGAATATAAAGCAGTGGTTCAAACTGCAGTTGAGATGATGGATATTAAATCTATGTTAGCTGATCTATAGGTCAAAGACTCTATTCCAATGGAGATAAAGCGTGACAATAAGGCTGCCACATATATTGCAAATAATCCAGTGTTCTACGGAGAACAGAACACATAGAAGTTGATTGTTGTTATGTTCGTGATTTGGTTCAATTTGGTTATATATCTACTGTGCATGTCGCTTTAGAAGATCAAATAGCTGACATGTTTGCCAAACCTGTCTGTAGTTCCATTCTTTGGAGGCGTTGTGACAGGCTGATCATGATAGATAGCTATCCTCTAACTTGAGGGGGAGTGTGAAAGAAATATGTTAGAAGGTTGGGTTGTTATTTGAAAATTTTAATTTCAGTCCTCTTTTATTATTTCCATTAGATATGTTGGAATCATTTGTAATTCTTGACTATTCTCTATTTAAGAGAGATTAGGGTTAGTGGAAAGAACCTTGTTTTTGGCAGTTTTCTTTTCATCATATTCAACAGACATAAAGGAGAGAGTTTCTTCTATATGAATGTATCCACTCTAACTACATATTTGAGCCATGGATGTGTTTGAAAAATTAACCACTTAGATGTGATCTCTAGGCATTAAGTTAAAAATTTGTTTTGATGTATAGATATCATTTCACATGGCAAAATAGTCTAGAGTCTAGACAAGTTGATTTTAACTTTTAGTCCAGCCCTTTCGGTTTTCACTCCTTGGGTCTTAAGGCAAATGAATGAGGATACAGTTTTGCGAATGGCAACAAAAGGACTTGTTAATCCAAAGATAATTCCTTGAGTGCTATAAACCTCATGATCTGTAACAGTCTTCAGCATGCTGACATAGATATAATATACTATCATGCTTTCATAATAGCATTTTACAACATAACCTTAGGCTAAAATTTAATGTTGTCTCGTAGTTCTCCAAATGTAGCATTATGGAAACCATGTATATGTGAGTATTATTTGCTTCCTGTTCTCACATTTAGGCACATTATTTCATTGTTGTACTGTTCCTTATTTAATTTTCTTGGCACGCACGTCCCTTTTGATCCTAGTATTCTTTTTCTCACTTATAGGCTGCTCTTTGTGGCTATGCTCTGTATGCTTGATATCTTCTATTCCTTGTCTACATTTCTTTAATTTTGAGCAACATCTGTCGACTGGATTTTCATTCAGGGAAAGGTCCAACTGCTATCTTTGGAAGCAATACATCAATTGCATATCTTTATTTTTGTGCTGGCCATTGTTCACGTTATTTTCAGTGTCCTCACCATGCTGTTGGGAGGTGCTAAGGTAATCTCAAGCTGGTATTTGCTTTTAGTAATTTTTTTTAAGCTCATGTACTCGATGATTGACCATCTCATGAACAAAAAGTAGTTTGCTGTTTATACTGCTGCATTGAGTGAATATTTTGGAAGTAGATGGTTACACTTATGTAAAAGTGGAGTTAGCATGATAAGTTTGTTTGCTTTTTATAAACTTTGGTATTTAGATACGTCAATGGAAGCATTGGGAAGACTCAATTGCAAATGATAAGTACAACATGGAAGAGGGTGTGTACCAGCATCATCATAGTACTGTTGCTTCCTGAAGTAAAGGTTTCTTTGCTTCCATAGTTTGGCAAGGAATGTATCCATACTCAAATTTCATATATATTGTTTTAGTAGCTCAGCTTTCCATTCTTCGGACAATGTTTTCATTTGAGGCACTCTATGCAGTTTTAGGGAAAAAGGTAACCCATGTTCAACAACATTCTTTCATCAGGGAACATTCTCTTGGCTTCGCAAGAAATTCATCCATTCTACGTTGGTTGGTGAGTTATTTTGTTTTGTTCCCTTTCTGCTTACATTCTGACATGCATCCACATGCCCATTATTTTTGGGGCAATTACAATGAATTAGAAGCCAGGCTAATGTCTTTATGAAAAAGTTGCAAATAGTTTCCTTTTAATCTGACCACTTCTTCAGTTACAGTTGGATACCATTTATTGCTGGTTAGGTTCAATGATAATTTTGTTTAGTGGTAAAAAAATTATGAGGACATTCAGAAGTTGGTACTGGAGAAGATGAATTTAAAATTTATCATTTATAATTCTCTTTGTTTGTTCCTCTCTGTCTGTTTAGCTTCCTGCATGTTGTGGTTTGTTTATATTTTTTCTGTTTTCTGAGGAACAGAGGTAACATTGATCTGATGGCAATATTTGGTGTTTATTTCAGTTTTCTTTTTTTAAACAATTCTACGCATCTGTGACTAAATCAGATTACATCACCTTACGTCTTGGTTTCATTATGGTAAGGCACAAGAATCAAAGGGTTTCTTTTTTTTTTTTTTTTGAGTTCTTTGTAGATGGCGAAGTTTGATGTTATGTGATTATTCACCTCTGTGTTCTCTTATTAGACCCACTGCAAAGGGAATCCAAAATTTAACTTTTACAAGTACATGATGCGGGCTCTTGAAGCTGATTTTAAGAAAGTTGTTGGTATAAGGTAATCTTGCAGATGTCTCATAACTCGTTGTTTAACTAGAAATACTTGGTACAACTCTCGTACACATAAGCACACAGACCCACACACATGTAGCAAACACATTAAAATACTTGAACATGAGTAGATGTACAGGTATAGATATATATGCTACTGGATATGGGAACTCATGAGGTCTGTGACAAGCATCTGACCACTTGTCATGACAAAAATATCTTTATGAAATCAAACTGCTAGCCATCACCTAAAAAGTTACTTTTGATGTGGTAATCTGTGAACCGTTCAATCATAGTTCTTGTACTACTGTGGCCATATATATATATGTATATATTATATGTACTGATTAAGTTTTCTTATTTTACAGCTGGTATCTCTGGGTTTTTGTTATGATCTTCCTGTTGCTTAATGTTGGTGGTAAGCACATTAACCTATCTATTGAACAATAACTCCACACACAACTCTACTATTTTTATATTTCTTAACTACATGTAGTCAGTTCAAATTTTGTTGCTTCTTTCGAGTTTTCCATAAGTCAAAGTAAGGCACACACTTCTCTCATATATTATTGCTTACATTAGCTCATCTAGGAAACATGTGTCACGGGCAATCTATTTATGAACTCATCGCAAAGAATAGTCTGTAACTTTTTTGCTAATGCTGACCATGTGTCATCAAAGATCTCGATGACTAATTTCTTTGATGGAAGAGTGAAAAACATTGGACAGTGTTGTGTATTTTACCATAGTAGTGGGGATTCTAACCAGACTTTGTGATTGTATATGACATCGTTCCCAACTGCATGCTGGTTTTTGTTCACCTGTTATCAGAACTAGTTTACATGCCAATGTTATGTGTAGCAACTATCGTTCTCATGAAGGGTTTCGTGGACCTTAACTTTTTTAATTTTATTTTTTGTCAAGGAAATCATAGATTCAAAATCCTAAAAAACATGAGCTTATGAGGTTTTCTTGAGTAATTTTCCAATGCAAATATTTACAAACACCTAGGATATTTTTTTGAAGATCTAAAAGAGACAAAGAAGACGGAAAATATAATGCTTAAGTGTCATCAAAAAGTACTTATCAAAAAAGAGGAAAATCTCGTGATGCTATTTTGAAAATATAATGGCATTTTACAAACAAAATGTTTTCTTATATTTGGCCTTAACAGTATGATATTTTCAAAATATAACTGACATTTGTGACTGTGGTTGAATATTGACCATGGAGACTTCATGACTGCAAAGAATGTTGTATTGATTAAATAGCATGAACGTGACATTGTTCACTTAAGACTATCCATTTTTCAGTTGTTCTTTATAAGGTGTTTAAGTGCTCACTCCTTGTTCCCTTTTGCAGGATGGCACACATACTTCTGGATTGCATTTATTCCACTAATTGTAAGCATGGAAATTATTGAACTTTTCTAGCCATTGGGAAAAGTTGCTGACCATGAGCCTTTTATATGCTTCGCATGAGCATGCAACCTTCACCTACCACTGACATTAATAATTGAAGTTTAGGCATGTGCTTATTAGTGAAACTCATTAATCTTGTATAACTAGTTGCTTCTTAATTTTTCCATTTGATTGACCAATTAGGATAGTTTGAAACTTTGAATGGTGGGTTGCTTCAATACCCTAGCTTCACTCAAAGTGATTATTGTTTTCCAGTCAAGCTGCGAAAACTGCTCCTTTGGCTATGTACAATTCTGTTTCCCAATTTACTAGCAAGAATTTCCATAAAGCCGCATCGGGGTTGTCTTGGTTGCTAAGTAACTGCAAGAAATTTCGAGGAAGTGGAATCATGGCCTATTAGATTGAATTTAAGCTCTGATCTTCCTTGATTGGGAGTGGGAAGTACCTTGGGTTCAAGGGAAAATGCTGTAGCATTGTAATCTGGAGGAAGCATAAGTTAGATAAGATGTGATCAAATGTTAATAAGGTCCAAAGCATGCTGAGAATAAGTTTAGGTCGTTCAATGCAACTTTGGTTTCAAGTAGGCATTTAAATCATAGGTGACGTTATACATGTTCTAAGTACGACTTGTTCAAATTTTTTAGTATATGAATCAATTTCAATTTTATCTTTTCCAGCTTCTTCTTGCTGTTGGTGCGAAACTGGAACATGTCATTACTAAATTGGCACATGATGTTGCTGATAAACACACTGCCATAGAAGGAGATTTGGTGGTTCAGCCCTCGGACAATTACTTTTGGTTTCGTAGCCCTCGTCTTGTCCTCTACTTGATCCACTTCATCCTCTTTCAGAATGCCTTTGAGATCGCTTTTTTTTTCTGGATTCTGGTAACTTGCAAGCGGTGGACCTTTCTTTCTAAAAACTATATGAACCAGTAGAACTACATGCATTATTTTCTGGTGGATAATGCTTTTAACCAGGCTCCTTTGCACTTGTATGACTGCAGACAACATACGGCTTTGACTCCTGCATAATGGGACAAATTGGTTTCATTATTCCAAGGCTTATAATTGGGTCTCTCTCTCTCTCTCTCTCTCTCTCTCTCTCTCTCTCCCCCTCTCTCTCTCTGACCCAAACTTTTACCTAACGAGGTGCAGGGTCATTATTCAAGGCCTTTGCAGCTACAGCACTCTGCCACTTTATGCAATTGTCACACAGGTGGTCTTTGAGTTCTCTTTTTTGTTGTAATTTTCTTGAAAGGACACGCCATTTAAATGCTGAAATATTTTTCTTGATTTTCAACACATTTAGATGGGGAGTTCATTCAAGAAGGCAATATTTGATGAGCATGTGCATGAGAGCCTACTTGGTTGGGCTCAAAAGGTGAAGAAAAGAAAAGGATTTAAACCAACCAAAGAAGGTGGAGATGCTTCAAGCCATACAAACAGGGCAAGTGGATCCTCGGACGGTATTGAGATGCAAAAAGTAGTAACAGAATCCTTGCTAGAAGCTGGTAATGCTAATATCACCAAAGCTTTATCTCCTGCACCAAGGGCGTCATGAAGTTACACATCTGCAAGCTTTCAAGCATCAGGGTACACATTAGGTAGCCTGGCATATTTAGTCATGCTGTAGCTCCTGTGTGGTTATTTCTGCAAGTGAAGCCAGACATCCATGAAAGGTTTTCCCTTAATGTTGAGTCAGTAAAGAATGTAAGTTTATACTTGGTGTGGATTGTTGTAAAAAGCAACTGTTGCTTTGTCCCCTAACTGCAGGCACTATTGTACCAAAAACTAGGTATCTTGTGTATTTCTAAATATAATTGAGAAAACACCGGTTGATTTCTTAGTTCTTCCTTTCGAGAAATGCAGTACTATATTGCAATGTCTGGGTCTATTCAGCAGTATGTGTGTGAACTTGGTGTTCATGGTCCAGTCAAAGTGGAAATTTCACGGTTATTCACAGGTTCTTTAACCAGACTTTGCATCAGTAACTTGTTAGACAAAATCATTCCGCATAAAATTGTGGGTCAAAAGACTTGGTAATCAAAGATAATCAACCTTTATAAATGTTTTGCGGCTATCATTTCAACTGCGTAATATGATATTTCTGAGATTTGGGTGCAACATGTGGGCATGCTTAAGGAAAAAAAAAGCACTGGTAGAAAGAAGATAGGCGAACGACTGTTTTTAGAGTTGGTTCATGTAAATGTAAAGCAGCTACCAACAATGAGCTCCAATACTTTGAATAAACAGCCAGCATGATAGGCCAAAAGTTCAGTATCAGCAAAGGTTCGAAGGAACATATTTCAATAAACACGGGCAATGTGCAGTAAGGCTCTAATGATGAATACAAATAACGGTGAACATTATTCAGGAGATGTGGCTGAAAAGATAGTACTTTAATAGAGAGAAATACCTCCTATGTATGCACTAAGGGAGGGCTGAACTAGCTGTCGGGTCAGTCCAATGCTTATAAATCTTGCTATTGGGATTGGTCAACCGCCAGTCCAGCGCAGTCAAAGGCTATTGTTTTCCAGAACAAAACCTAAAGTAAAATACAAAAAAGATACAAAGATACAAATGATATATATATATATATATATATATATATATATATATATATATAGAGAGAGAGAGAGAGAGAGAGAGAGAATATCATTTGGGATTGGCCCACCTATTTTTCTCTCTCCTTCTTCCATTAACAATTTTTTCATACTCTAGATTAGTAGATCACAGATAGAGGAAAATGGATTTGGAAATTCAATCTCATCTTGAGATTGATTATAAATATAGATCTCTAGGTCAGTGGCAAAACCAAAACCCATCAAAATTAATTAATAAAGTACTTTTCTGTACAATCTAATCATGTAGTTATGATCTTAACAGCGTTTTGGTGTGAACGATATACTAAGTTAATCATTTTTTAAAATTTAAATGCTTTTTATATAACAACAAAATGAATGGCTTTTCTGTCATCAAAATTTTATTAGTAGAAAAAACAACAATTTTCATAAGGACAACTTGAACTAAGAGATGTTTTATGTTGAATTAGATATTTACATACTGGAATGTTCATATTTCGTTCAATTACTTCTAAGCAAGAATTTAAGAGGCCTGAATTTAATCCAAACTTAAGTTTTTTCAGCCAAAAAAGCGTTAAGAAAAAAAGTTTAAATCTTGGAGAGCAAAGAAATTTGGTGAAGTCTTGGGGTCATATTTTGAAGCAATTTATGGATGTTCAATTCTACTTGTTAAGCATTCCTTTTGGGCGTATAATAAGAATACATCTCTACATACTTTCTTCCATGAAATATGTGATTGTGACCTATGCATATAAAGCTCTTATAATCAGAAAATGTATTCCAGTTGTGGCCGGACCTTGTGGCGGGACCAGATGATGGTATAACCTAGGTTCAGGGTTCAAGAACCAGAGCTGATGAAAGATAATGCATCACAAAATAATTTGGTAGGCTTCTTTAAAAAAAGTCCAATGTTCATCGACAATTATTTGAGTCATACAATCTCCTTGGTTATGAAAGATTATAATCCTCTCATTTGCAATTTATGAAGTCAATTATACTTAAAGACACAGAAAATTTGTTATGGTGTGTTTTATTGGGTTTTCTACCACAATGAACAATATCAATATAAGTAGCCCTTATTTGATGTCTTTTCAGTCTATCTTATATTTTGTTTCATTGCCTCGTGAACAAAAGATGGGGCATACTGAAAATGACTAGCCACATGTAGTTGGGAGCTGTTTGCACTCCACCTCTTCCTCGATGGGGGTCGAAATGCGAATCAACAAAATTCTTTTAAAATTGAGGATTTTGAGGAAAAATTTTTAAGAGAAAGGGATCCGCCCGTCGGTACGAGGTCCAACCGTTTCTGCCGCCTCTAACAGGGGTAATTGGACCAATGACTAAAGATCACTTGGATCAAGTACGAGTTATTGATGCAAATCCTATATGCTTGTGTATTGAGGTTTTGGATTCAAAAACTAAAATTCATTTTAATTATGTGATTTGAACTTGTTTTGAAAATGAATTTGAAGATTGGAGGGTTTTCAAGTTGATTTAAAAACCTTTGTTTTGGTGCCATTTGATTTGAAATCCACAATTCTTGTGAATTTTGAAGATTAAAATTGAGTTCTTTATTGTGAACTATAGATGGTTCATGAGTTGAAATTGTGATTGTCTTATGTTCAACTTTAGGAAAAATAGCTGAGTTTCCTTAGTAAACAAAATTAATTTTGAGTTGTTCTTTTGATAGAACATAGGTTCTAAATTGTTAGAAAACGTATTGTTTTCTAAACATATTTTGGCCAACATTATGAATGTATTGCTTGTGTTTTCCTTTGAAGTTAAGTGAAGTTTATAAATTCTTGTTGCAATATGACTTGGTCACTTTTTGCAACTCAAATTTCAATCACTTAATTTCTTAAGAATGTGCATGTAGTGCTATTGATTTTGAGTGAAAGTGAATGCATGAAATGAGGAGGAAAACTATATCAAACATTCATTCTTCTCTATCTCATAATCTCTCAAGATTAATTCATATAAATCATACATTCTTCATTCTCTTTCATAATCCCTCAAGGTCCATTCATTTGCAATCACACATCATACAATCTATGCATGAAGATTGATTTTGATTAAAATGTATGACTTTCTCTAAATGTGCTCATCATATTATTAAGCACATGCATTAGAGATGCAGTCCACAAGCTTGAGTCATAGATGAGAGACTCAAAACAATTAAGAATTAAGCAAATGAGAATGAAATCAAACTTTAAAATATAGAGGAAATGTGGATATCATCATTTTTCCTCAAAATTGTTATAAAAATCAGATTTTATTCTGATTTAAATGGATTAAAATTAAAATATTGATTCTAAGAGTGTTTGACTCTTGTCATATGAACTAAACATCCAAGTTGACAAAAATCATGTGCCATATGTTCTCATTCATGTCATGGAGTTCTAAGAATCTTTCTTTCTCCCCAAGATCAAACAAAATTTCAGATTCTTATCCTAGAAGATCCATTTATTTTTTGGACTATGAAAACACTTTTGATCTTGTTCTTTGAGGGATACAAAGATTAGGGTTTTTGAAATGTGATCTTACATTGTGTTTGAGTCTCAATCCATCACATGTATGTCTGAAAATTAGTGAATGAAATCAGAAATTTTTAAAAAGCATTTGGAGAGCCGATTAGGTAGGACTAGAACCTTTTTATTGTTCTTCAAATCCTAACCATTTTGTAGCTGAAAATTGGCATCGCAAATATATAAAATTTGACATTCTTAAGCTATTTTCAATAAAACATGGACTGATTTCATTAACTTACATACACCTTACGTATGGATTGACGAAAATAAAAGAAAATTTAAGATGAAATGAAATGATTTTATAGCCTTGTACTACAAAAATCAACAAAATGATCCCCTTTCTTAAAAACCAGTTTGGAAACGTGTTCCAACCTGATTTTAAAAAAGAAAAATGATTTTTAACAAGAGATTGCACGTGTGTGTGTATATATACACACACACACACACACACACACACACACACACACACATATATATATATATATATATATATATATATATATATATGACAATATGTATAAATATATGTATCATGCTCTTCAAATGAAATTTTATCAAGGGACCGCATGACTGATGAGTCATGATGATTAATGGTTGGGTTCTTTTACGTAGGAAGATTGAAAACTTGTTTCAAATCTCCCCTATTACCCTTAATCAATTAAATTGAAAAGACATGAATCAAAATGACTTTAAATGAGAAGGAAAATAAGATAATGCTCAAGCTAATTCGTCCATAATCTTGCCATGTTAGGGTGGATCACATTCATAAAAATGTATCCATACCTAATAGGCATTTTCACCACATATGTTGCAGCAAAATCACTCTCTCACCGTGGAATTCTCTCATGGTAAGGAGTTCAAAATGGTTTTAAACTTGTTGTTTTGAAAGGGACGTGGCCTTGGGGCTCTTTTCAAAATTTGATACATGGTTTAATCTTTTAGAAGAGCCAACTCATGCATGCATTATGCATTAACATATACATTCAATCGTAGGTTTCCCCTAGCTGAACATCATTCCCAGCTATAAAATAAATGAAAATAAACTACTCCCACGAATTGCTGAAATTAAAATGAACCAACAAGAAGCTAAAGTATATGAAAAATGAGTTAAAATCACCTACCTTGCGGTCGGCCTTGATATTTGATCTTCTTATTCACTTGTTTTCTAAATCAAGCAATCCTAAGTAAGGCTGGGCATCGGGCCAGGCCCGGCCAGCCAGCTCTATAAAAACATCCATTTTTAAACCCGATTACTTTATCGGGCCAGCCCGATACCTGGCCCGTTAATAATCTGGCCGGGCCGGGCCTATAGCTAATCGGGCCTTGGGCTTGATCTTATGCCCGAGGCCCGGCTTGACCCAATTATTAACGGGCTGGCCGGGCCAGGGTTCTTTTGGACAGGCTTTTCTGACATGGTGATCTTTCCTATGAGCAACCTGAGCCCTGTTGCATTCGAAGTTCTAACCTGTTACATAGACACAAATGCAGGTCAGACGTGGATAAACATTCTTCGTACAGCTTTTGTGAACAGACTGCGTTATTAAATTTGGGAAACAACTAACATCCACAGAACAATTAGAATGCCATATTGATTCATTGAACATCTTGCATGCAAAAAAATTGTTTAACAGCAAAAAATGATGTTATGAAGGCGAATAAGAAGGAAAGTCATTCGCCATCACCATCCAAAAAGCAAAACCCTGACTAATTGAATGCTCTAATTATTCGACCATTTCTAGCTTTCGCACTCAATGACAACAAAAACAATCGTAAATATTTGAACAGGAAAGCAGGTTCAGGAAATGAAGAAGCATAAGAAGGGAGAACTGGGAGAGAAACGTTTCCTCTCCCGCAAGACGAGAGGCAGCCGATCAGCGACGGGGACGACTAGAGGAAACAACCGAATCGCCGATGGGTGACGGCCGACGGGGAGGACCAGAGGAAGAGGTCGATGGGGAGGACTGGAGGAGGCAGTCTCGTTGGTCTTGCTTGTAGAGCCGCAGAGGAGTGGAGGACTAGAGGAGAACGATAGACAACTAGAGAATGAAAGTATCGAGTATGAAATAAAAACCCTGACCTAAGCTTATTTTTTGAAAAAATATATATTTTTAAATTATTGCCGGGCTTCTCGAGCCCCCGACGAACACAATCAAGGGCCCGAGTCCGACCCGTTAATTACCAGGCCGGACCGGGCCCAATCAAGTGAGCCCGTTTAGCAGTTTTTCAAAGCCCAGACCCAGGCCCGAGTTGGGCTGGGTACCCGGTGGCGGCCCGGCCCATTGCCCAGGCTTAATCCTAAGCAAGAATCTAAGCTTGGATTCGAGCTTAGTAAAGCTAGAATAAGAATAGCTCGCTTGCTGGAATTTGCAGTGGGAATGAGAGAGCTTCTCTCTACGAAAATCCTAAGTAATGGTTCACTTAAGCACCCTCACTTAGCAAACTCAATAGAGAGAATAGAGCAAATGAAGAAGAAAATGAGAGAGAGGGGGGAAAAAGCCTTGGACGAATCTTCTTTCTCCTCCTTGACTTCTCCCTCCTAGCCCCTTGGCTGTACTAAAAAATTTTGTCCCCCCCCTTGGTGGCCAAGGGAAGGCTTATATAGAGGAGGAGGTAGGTTCAACCACCTTCTTTAATTTGCCTTGGAAGATTAATCAAGTTTTAAGGAGATGAAAAATGGATTAAATGAGTTTTTAATGGCTCTATTTAATCATTCCTATCCCATTTACACAAGGTAGGTGGGATGGGTTAGGTTTGGTCAACTTTGGTTCAGACCTAGATGACCAACCTTGACCAAAATTTTGGATGAAAATGCCCTTGCACAGGGTTTAGCCTTATTTCCTGCTATTTATTTTTTTCTTTGTTTGAAATCGATTAGGTTAAAATCTAGTTACTAATCTCCAAATGCCATTGAATCATGATAATTCAATTTAAATTTGAATAAAATTTGAAAATTTGATCAAATTTGGTTCGAAAAGGGTATTTTCATCCAAAACTTGATTGAAGATGGATTTAAATTGAATTAAACTTTCGTTTGAAAAATTAAATTTTAATTTGGTATTTAATTTATACATTTGACAAATCCAAATGTATATATGTCTTTCATAAACCAATTTTAGGCTCTGTAAATTCAATTTGATCATAAAAGAGCAAAATTATCCAGATTGGACAATTTCAACCAATTGACCAAAGTCAAAGCTCAATTGTGAGTAGTTTGACTTTGTTTGAGGTAATTTGATTTATTTGAGCTAATAAAACTCTTAATTGAGCTAAATTATAATTTAACTGAGCTTAGTCAAAGTGGACTTGATTTGGTTAAAGTCTATTTTCGTCCATTAATAGGATCGTGAGATAAACATACCTTTTTGGCAAGAGCTCATGTTGACTGAGCCTAGCTGAGATTTGGGTGCACTAGGGTCGAACCTACTTGAATTAAGTGGGTTTGACCAGCCTAGTTCTTGTTTTTCGAAAGATTGACCCATCTTTAAAGAGGACCTAGTTAAAGAAGAGAGAGATGCATAAATGTTTCTCTTTTCCTAGGTTTCTAGTTATGATATCATTCATTTCTCCTTGAAAATGATTTTTTCATTTAATTGAGAGAATTTTTTTTTTAAATGAGGGGGTGTGACCCCTAGGGGACTCTTGACTACACGGGCTAAGTCGGGTCCACACGTGGGTCCCACATAGCAATTTCGACTAAATTAGATCCAATTCTCTGATTTAAGTTAAAATTTGAATTTCACAATTGGATTTGGATTTCAAATGTCATTTGTAATTGGATTTTGATGTCAAATCCTAATTTGGACATAGTTTGGACTCGTAATCTTGCATTGGGATTAATGTCACGAGTCAAATTCATGAGTTGAATCCAAATTGTGTTTAGATTCGGAATTGGCTTTGCAATTGTATTTTACACAATTTTTTTGTGTGTAAAATTTTGACATTGCTTCAATTTTGATGTGAAAAAATTTGGGGTGTTAACAGGAGCTATATCAGATCACGTGATGTTCATGACATATATATATATATATATATATATATATATATATAAGAATAAGCGGTCCACACTATCTTCAAATTTACTTTCTTAATTCCAGCAATTATAGGGTCGCCACTTAGTTTTCATTTTATAAACCTATCCACATCTATGAAACACGGGTCTGGCTATGAATAATTATATTATTCATGACATATTTTATCATATTTTGTAAGATTAGCTAAAAGAACTCCAAATGTTGTCCGAAGGGATGCAAGATACACCAAGAAGTAATGACATCTACTCCAAGGTGATGGGACAAGAGAGACATGGTCAAGTATGGATGATGGGGATTGGTGTAAGTCATTCTCAATTCGGTTCGTCCTCTAATGCAAACAAGATACATACCCTAAAAGACGAAAAAATGCATTTTTGAAGGATAGAGTTTCCATACTTGAGTCTCAAATGCTGAATTTAGACCATTTCAAGCTCATGTTACTCAATTTATAGCACAACAGCTTAGCAATTCAAATGCTGTAAAGTTTCTAATTATTATGTAACGAATTCTATTTGTTAAACTTTATTCCTAATAGTTCTAGCTAGTTTCTTAATGTTCATTGTAAGCATGCCGACACCACCAAACTTTGTATGATATCTAACTCAACAATGACATTATTGTGGGACCAATATTTGTTCTTACTTTTAGGTTATAGCACAGTAGATACGTACATAACTTCAAACTTTGATTATTAAGTTTTTGTAATTTTGAACTTTAGTTACTCAGTTGTGGTGTAATATAACGTCCAACATTTGTTATATACATTTGTTTAGTTATGAATATGTAATTGCTTGAATGGCATCATTGTAAGCAGATTTACATTTGAATATGTATTTATGATTTTCAGAACTATTTTCAATCATGGATTAGGAAAAAAAGAAATTTGACAAATATTTATCGATGCATGAAAGTATGTCGGTCAAAGTGCTATTGATGTCTGGTAGCATGTCTATAAAAAGTTCTACAGACATTTGGGAGTATGCGATAAACAGTTTTACCGATGTTAGTGTAGTGTCGATAAAAATTTAAATCTACATCTGCAAGGGCTGGTAAAAATTCTCACCAACATAGGCTCCTCATCGTTAAAATTATTACCAAGGTCTGGCAGACGTTGGTAATCATTTATTGAACTATTTTTCTGATGCATTGGTGAAGATATCATGCAGCAATGCATGCCACGAAAATGCTGGTCATAGTTTTCACAGACATTCTCTTCACCAATGACCTCTCTAGATATCGGCAAAAGTTTTACCAATGTTGCTTCCTCTTTTATCAATGTTTTCTCAGCAATTGGCAAAATACCAATTTTTTGTAGTGTGAATTTGGACAATGTTGCAGAAGAGTTTTTTTTTATAAGTAGTAGAACGAGGCTCCTTTTCTAAAGTCTTTCCAAATAAACTTTTTTTATCAGCATTAATCTGGCATAGAACATTTAATTGATGTAATGTGACATTATATTTGTGATCTGTGGTTTGAGATAAGGAAAAAAAATTAAATTCAATTTAGGAATAGATCTAATTTTTGACACACATGAAATTTTTTGTTGTGTTTCCAATCATTTTTAAAAATTTTCTACACATCAATTTTTTCAAAGAATTTTTGTTCATAGTTGAAATATAAAACTCAAAAACCTTGATTGGCACCGGAATATGAGTTGTTTATTATGCATCATATGAACCCAAGCTTTGAAGTCAACCAAAATAGATACTGAGAGTTGATATGGGTTGGGACAATGGCTTTTGAAATTGATCCTTTGACTAGTTGATGATGTTGATGTAACTTATTGTTATTATTATTATATCTCAAATTATTTTGAATTTATGCCATTGAAGATGATATGATTAAGCCTCAAGGGGCATAGCATAGTTGGTTGAACAGGTGGGTCCATAGAAGGAGCGTCACTTGTTTGATTCTCATAGGTGCCTCTCCCCTAAACCATAAAGGTGGTATCACGACACTTAACTTGAAGGTTGCATCATACCCTGTTCAGGTCCTAATGAATCCTAAGACTCAAGAGGCAAGGGGAATGGGGAGGGCCTTCAGTTTTTCTTTAGGTGGTGAATTGTTAATTGCTACTCATTCAAAGATGGTATGACAAACTTAATGACAAAAATAGCACATCTTAGATTGACCAACTTTTGTTATTGTTGAGAGGTATGACAGTCTAGAGGCCTAGAGCCATTATGTCTCTCACATATGGTTTTTGAGATGCCACGACCCCTAAAGACCTCTGGATAGCCGATTGTGAGCCCCTTTCCAAGGAGCACAATTGTCGAGAGATCCAGTGAGTTCTACCCGATAGAAAAGCTTCACCATTAAAATCCTTGGTGGAACTCTTGATTACACAAACCATGGATGATGACAACACATGTGAGGCCTTGAAAGTTGAATATGATGATAGATGTCGCTGAGTCCTTATCACTATGGAAGATTTGAAGAGGCCATTCAAGTGGTCAGCCACCTGTTATTTTGTCCAAGGAGACACCAAGAAACGGAGGGAGTTTTCCTATATTATGAACAAATAAAAAAAAATATGTATGATATAAGGAGGTAAGCAATCTGCGTTGGTCAAGGATTTTCCTTGTTCAAGTCGGTAGTGTTGAAGTGTAGAGCCTGATCACATCCTTAATTTTGTAATGACATTTATGCAGGTTTACATTTTTATGGTTTTATCATGATCCTCATGCTTAAGAGGGGTAGTTATTTTTCTTGTAAGCTCAATCTTTCTAACTAATGTATGAGAACTTTGTCTCTACAACCACGTAAAAGATCTTTGTGTCTTCTATTTTTTCATCATAGTCTTTTTCTAATGGTGTCATGAGTGAGAGAAAGAGGGCCTCATTTCTAACAAACATTTGGAACTCACAACTATTTTGCTCACTAAAGCATGGTGACTTATTGCCAATAGACGCAAACTGGGCACAAAACCCAACATTGAGGACTCAATGAAACTCCCCTTGTGGATTAGACTCCTCCGCCTAGCAATGATCCTCTAGAACACAAGTCTTTAGATCAGGCATTGCTCAAGCACTAGCAGCAATATATCTGCCAACAAAAACGAATGGGTTATGCTCACATGTGAGTGTGGGATCCCTTAAACTTCATCCCAAAGTTTGAGGTGGAAATAGCTGTTGCAAGAGAGGAGGTGATTCTACAAGAGCTGGTGTACGAAGAAAGAACGAAACTATGTGCTAAAGGCAAGGTGAATTTTCATTTCAAAGGAAAATACATTAATAATTATGTAGAATTGTAAGCAATAGTCCCCAAATAGTGTCAGACTTCAAGATGAACTGGGGTCAAAATCCTGAAATGACAAAGAACAAATTTTGGATCAAAAACACATCCTTGGTGGGTCATGCTTTGTGTGAATCTATCTCAGAGTTCTTGCCATACTTCACTTGCCATTACATAAGTTTAGTTGCTAACTAATTCTTTGCATATAGAGTTGAAAATGCAAGGCAACATCAAGTGATTACATCACCTCCAGAGAAAAATTTCAGAAGCAGATGAATATGATTTGGAAAGTCTACCATCCAGAAAGACTAATTTGTTTTTAGCGGACAAGGGCCATAATCACAGCTCTACTCCAAGTGGCATACTTGTCTCCTATAAGCAGTTGAGAAACAAGCATTGATCCGGGATTGTCATAATGGTGCAAATAGAAAAGGTTTGAGCAATCAACCAGATTAACTTTAGAAAGAAGCTCTCTTGTTGCTGTAGAAATTTTGAGCAAAACTCCCACATCAAATGTAAATAAACTAATAACTGGAGTCATGCTAAGATCTGCCACTGAAAGAAAGAGCAGAAAAGCAAGCAATAAATGGACAATATTGCATCTAATAGAGAACCTTCATTTGGCATTGAAATCACATTACCTTTGTTCGCAGCCCACCCCTTTCTTGATGGGTGTCAAATGCGAATCAGCAAAATTCTTTTAAAATTGAGGTTTTGAGGAAAAATTTTCAAGAGAAAGGAATCCGTCAGTCGATATGAGGTCCAACCGTTCTTGCCACCTTTAACAGGGGTAATTGGACATAAAACTAAGGATCATTTGGATCATATATGAATTTTTGATGCAAATCATATATGCTTATGCATTGATGTTTTGGATTCAAGAACCAAAATTCATTTTGAATAAGTGATTTGAACTCGTTTTGAAGATTGGAGGATTCCTAAGTTGGTTCAAAAACCTTTGTTTTTGTGCTATTTGATTTGAAATACATAATTCTTGAGGATTTTGAAGATTGAAATTGAGTTCTTTGTTGTGAACTCTAGATGGTTCATGAGTTGAAATTATGATCAACTTTTGGAAAATAGCTAAGTTTCCTTAGCAAAGAAATTTGATTTTTTTGAATTCTTCTTTTGCCAAATCATGTATTTTGGTTTGGTAGAGTTCATTTTTTTTATAAAACATAGGTTCCAAATTGTTAGAAAACGTGTTCTTTTCCAAATACACTTTCACCAAAATTATGAATGCATTGCTTGTGTTTTCTTTTGAAGTTAAGAGAAATTTAGAAATTCTTGTTGCAATATGATTTGGTCACTTTTTGCAACTCAAATTTGAATCACTTAACTTCTTGAGAATGTGCATGTGGTGCTATTGATTTTAAGTGAAAGTGAATGCATGAGATGAGAAGGAAAACTATATGAAACATTCATTCTTCTCTCTCTCATAATCTCTCAAGATTCATTCATTGCAGTCACACGTCATACAATCTATGCATGAAGATTGATTTTTTATTAAATGTAGGACTCTCTCGAAATGAGCTTATTATATTATTAAGCACAAAAATTAGAGAAGTAGTCCATAAGCTTGAGATTTAACATAAAATTATTAAAATGATGAAAAATATACAAATGATGCCAAAATCAAATTTTTGAAATAGATGGGAGACGTGGATGCCGTCCACTTTTGTCTCAAAATAGCCAAAAATTAGATATAGTATTGATTTAGATAGCTGAAAGTTATGGACATTGATTCCAATAAAGACCTTGTTTCTTATATAGAAATGACAAGTCTTTCAAACCTATTCAAAATTCAGATTTCGTACTCATGAAAACATCAACTTCTTTGGATGATTCTACGATAGTTGGAATTTAAGACAATTCCCATAAAACATGGTCTAATTCCAGCAACTTGCATACATTTTATGTATGGATTGTTGAAATTAAATAAAAATGAAATGAAAATGATTTCATAGTCTTACACTACGAAAATCAACAAAATGATTCCCCTTCTTAAAATTCAGTTTAGAAACGTATTTCAACCTGATTTTAAAAGAGGAAAATAATTTTTAAGAAGAGATTGCATGTGTATATATATAACAATATATCTATATATACGCATTTTACTCTTCAAAATGAGATTTAATCAAGGAACTGCATGTCTCATGAATCATGATGATCCATGGTTGGGTTCTTTTACGTAGGAAGAATAAAAACTTGTTTCTAATCTCCTCTACCACCCTTGATCGATTAAATTGAAAGACATGAATCCGAATGACTTCAAATGAGAAGGAAAACAATAATGCTCAAGCTAATTCATCCATAATGTTGCCATGCAAGGGCAGATCACATTCATAAGAATGTATCCATCCCTAATAGGCATTTTCATCACATATATTGCAGCAAAATCACTCTCTCACCGTAAGATTCTCTCATGGTGATGAGTTCAAAATGGTTTTAAGCTCGTTGTTTTGAAATGGACGTGGCCTTGGGGCCCTTTTCAAAATTTGATACATGGGTTCATCTTTAAGAAAAACTAACGTATGCATGCATTATGCATTAACATGTACATTGAATCATAGGTTTCCCTTAGCTGGACATCATTCCCAACTATAAAATACACAAAAATAAACCCTCCCCCTGAGTTGCTGAAATTAAAATGAACCAACAAGAAGCTAAAGTATATGAGAAATGACTTAAAATCACCAACCTTGCGGTCGGTCTTGATACTTGATCTTCGCCTTTACTTGTTTTCTAAATCGAGCAATCCTAAGCAATAATCCAAGCTTGGATTTGAACTTAGCAAAGCTAGAAAAAGAATAGCTTGCTTGCTGGAATTTATAGTAGGAAAGAAGACTTCTCACCACAAAAATCCTAATTAAGGATTCACTTAAGCACCATAACTTAGCAAAATCAATGGAGAGAAATGATGAAGAAAATATGATAAAAGGGAGAAGAGGGCTTGGACGAATCCCTCCTCTCTTCCTTGGCTTATCCTTCCAACCTCCTTGTCTGCCACAACTTGGGGAAGTGCTTGAAAATTTCGTGCTCCCCCTTGGTAGCCAAGAGGAGGCTTATATAGAGGAGGAGGTGGGTTCAAGTACCTCCTTAACTCACCTTGGGAACTCACATAAGACTTTGGGGACTTGTAAAATGAGTTAAAGAGGGTTTACTGGCTCTAATTTATCTATTTTTAGCCCATTTACATGAGCTAGGTGGGCTGGGCTAGGTTTGGTCAACATTTTTTCAGACCTAGCTGACCAGCTTTGTCCAAAATTTTGGACGAAAATGTCCTTGCATAGGGTTTTTCCTTATTTTGTGCTATTTATTTATTTTTGTTTGAAATCGAGATTGTTAGGTTAAAACCTAGTTACTAAGCTCCAAATGTCATTGAATTATGATAATTCAATTTAAATTTAAATAAAATTTAAAAATTCTATCAAATTTGGTCTGAAAAGTGTATTTTAGACTGAATCAAACTTTGATTTGAAATATTGAATTTTACTTTGGTATTTGATTTATGTATTTGACAAATCCAAATGTATATGTGCCTTTTATAAACCAATTTAGGCTCTGTAATCTCAATTTGACCATAGACGGGCAAAATTGTTCAGATTGATCAATTTCGATCAATTGACCAAAGTCAAAACTCATTGGCGAGTAGTTTGACTTTGTTTGAGGTAATTTGATAAATTTGAGCCAAGAAAGCTTTTAATTGAGCTAAATTGTGCTTTGACTGAGTTTAATCAAAGCGGACTTGATTTGGTCAAAGTCTATTTTCGTCCATTAATTGGATCGTGAGACAAACCTACCTTTTGACTGAGTTAAGCCCATGTTGACCGAACCTAGCTGAGATTGGCACCACATTTGGGTGCACCCGGGTCAAACCTACTTGAATTAAGTAGGTTAGGTGAGTTTGACCATCTTAGTTATTATTTTTTAGAAATTGACTCCTCCTTAAAGAGGACCTAGTTAAAGAAGAGAGAAAGACATAAATGCATATCTTTTCCTAAGTTTCTCATTCATTTCTCCTTGAAAATGACTTTTCTTCATTTAATTGAAAGAAAATACTTTTTTTAATGAGAGGCGTGACCCCTGGGGGCTCTTGACCACACGGGCTAGGTGGGTCTCAGACGTGGGTCCCACGTAGCATTCTAAACTGAATTCGGTCCAATTCTTGGATCTAAGTCAAAATTTGAATTTTGCAATTGGATTTAGATTTCAAATGACATTTTTAATTGAATTTGGATTTCAAATCCTAATTTAGACATAGTTTGGACTCGTAATTCTGCATTGGGATTCATGTCACGGGTTAAATTCATGATTCGAATCCAAATTACGTTTAGGTTCGAAACTGGCTTTGAAATTGCAGTTTTTCACAATTCTTTTGTAAAATTTTGATATAGCTTTAGTTTCGATGTGGAAACATTTTGTGGTGTTAACAGATGCCCCTCTTTGCTGTTAAGCAAGTTGAAGAATTTGCTTAATAGCAAAGATTTACGCACCAAATTTTTGCAAACTAAAATTGAAAATCCATTTTTCAAATGATGTTGAGCCATCCTCACTCGAGGGAAAATGCTAGCATAGACCTGAAATAAGAAGTTTTTCCTCCATCTCACTGGAGACATTGTAGAGGAATTAATGTTGGTTGAAAAATCTTGCAATTGTGAAGGTTTTTGCATTCGATGCTTGGAGAACTCAGCCCTTGACGCCTTCTAGACCATCGGCAAGTGCTTTTTCTCTCTCTTTTTACTAGTTTTTCACTTATTGGCCTGAGCTTTTGAATTTTGATTTTCTTTTTGAGCTACCCTTCACCCTTGGGTGAAATTCCTCACCACCCCAAAAGCTACTACGGAGTTCCACTATTTTGGTGGTTTTGTGTAGTTTGCTTTGTGCAATATCAAGTCTATTAGGCTTTTCTTCTGAACCCTTGTAGCGAGCTTTGGGTCGGTAACTCCCAGACCAGTTGGCCTTAGGGTACCAAGTGTAAAACACTCCTCGAACTTACTTGCTTGAATTCAGAAGGCTTTATGAGACTTAATGTTCATGGATTGCTTTTTAGCTTCACGGTGTAAGCATATGTCATATATCCACCCATGCCTGCAGAGCTTTGAACCAGAGGAACAACTACACTCACCCTGAGCTCATCGCTCAACTCATTTTGCTTGATAGTTTTTTCTTGCATCTTGCCAAGGTCTTTTGGGTCACAAGGGCTTTTTCTTGTGGCATCTCATGCGTGCCAATTGTTGGGACCAACATTAATTCCTATACATTAATCCCTCAATTTCATTGAAATTTCTTGCATATTTCAAGCCAATGCCTTTGCTGTTGTCCTTAAAACATGGGCTGAGTTTGAAAATTTTGATGCATTTTTGAAACTTTCTCTAAGAGATACTATGCCCCTTAGTTGATTTAAAAATTAGTAAGAAGGTGTTTATCAAAACACAATTGTTTTGATATTTTTGAATTACAAATTCAAGTGTAGAATTTCTTGAGATGCAAAGCATTAATCGGATAAGGGATTTCAACCCCATCGGCGTCAATCAGCCGATAAGAATTGTGAGGTAGAACCTCTTTGATGACATATGGGCCTTCCTAGTTCGGTGCTCATCATTTACCTAGAATTTTCTTCCAATGACCGATTTGGCATAATGTCGGGCGACTCTCTTGCGATAGACTTCAGCATGCTTTGCTGCTTGTAGTCTTTTCTCATCTAAGAGGTCTAGTTGAGCAAGTCTCTTTTTTTGATACTTGCTAATTGGGAGTTTAATGAGAGCAACAAACTTCATTGCTGGTTTTTGGACATTTAAGGGAAGGACAATTTCCGTTCCATATACCAATTCTGCCGGTGTAGCATTGGTGGGCGTTCAAATTGTGGTTCGATATGCTCAAAGTGCATTGTGCATTTTCTCGTGCCAATCTCGGCCTATTTCAATAGTCCTTTCTAAGACATGAATCAAAATCTTGTTGGTTGCTTTTGCCTGACAATTTCCTTGAGGGTAATATGGGGCAGAAAAGTGATGTTGTATTTTGTGTTTGTGACAAAGATTGCGCACTTTTTCATTTTTAAAATGAGTACCGTTATCAGAAACGATATCGTGCGGGATGCCAAATCTACACAAAAGATTTTTGTGAATGAAGGACACTACGTGTCGTCCTTCGACTCTTTTTAAGGTGATAGCTTCGATCAATTTGGTGAATAATCTGTAGCTGCAAGAAAATACATGTGTCCATTTGAGGCAGGTGGATTGATTGGACCGACCACATCGAAAATGGCCAGGGTGAGCTAACCGAATGAAGGTATGCTGCTGGAACATGAATTGATTGTGCATGCAACTGACATTTGATGCATTTCTTGACAAATTGGTGACAGTCTCTTTGCATTGTAGGTCAATAGTATCCTGCTCTGACTATCTGTTTGACGAGGGTCTGATACCCTACATGTCCCCCACAAATTCTTTCATGAGTTTCTTGAATGACTTCTAGTACCTCATTTACATCGAGACATCTAGCATATTCTGTACTGAATCCTCTTCTGTATAGGATGTCTACTAAAATGAAATATCTTGATGACATATGCCTCAGGGCTCTTTGCTCCTTTCGAGACATTTCAGGTGGAAGTGTTCCTGTCTGGAGAAAATCTTTGATGTTCTGATACCATGGTGTTTCTCTATTTTCTGCTTGTAACACCTGTTCTGGTATGACAAAAAATGGTTGTTCGAGTCTTTCGACTTCAAAAGATCTGATAGATTCTTCAGGTTTGAAGGCAATTGTGGAGCCTAAACTGGCCAAACCATCTGCAATCGTGTTAAATTCTCTTTTGACATGCAAGAGTTGATATTCCTCGAATTGTCTTAAGAGGGAAGTTGCTAACTCTTGATATGGGATCAATTTCCGATCTTTGACTTGCCAATCCCCATTGACCTGACTGACAATTAAGAGAGAATCTCCAAAAATGCGAACTCTCTGCACTCTAAATTTGAGCAGCATTTTGAGTCCTTGGATTAGGGCTTCGTACTCTACCATATTATATGTGTAGGAGAAATTCAATTTAAGGGAGTAAGGAATCATTTTTCTTTCTGGTGTAATGAAAAGTATCCCAATGTCTGCCCCAGCTGTGCTTTTAGATCCATCAAAATGCATCTCCCAAATTGGCTCTGGTTCAGTCATTAGGATTTGCTCATCTAGAAAATCATCCTTTGTTTTAATTTCTTCAGATAGAAGAAAATCTGCCATTTGATCTGCGATGGCTTGACCCATGATTGATTTATGTGACACATATTCTAAATCATATTGCATCAGCAGAACTTGCCACTTGGCTATCCTTCCATTTGAAAATGGTTGTTCAAGGATATATTTGAGTGGATTAAGTTTGGATAAAATTTTAACTTCACATGCCAATAGGTAATAACTTAATTTTTGACACATCTATACCAAGGCTAAGCAAGTTTTTTCCATGTGCGAGTAGTTCTTTTCATACTGCACAAATGTCTTACTGATGTAATAAATGGCATGTTCTATTTGACATCCTTCATATTGAGCCAAAAATTCACCACAGGCTGAATTGTTAACAATGATGTAAAGAAGTAGAGGTTTCCCCAGAATTGGGGGTTTTAAAATTGGTGGACAAAGAAGATACTTCTTGATCTTTTCGAATGAAGCTTGACATTCGTGTCCCCATTCAAACTTGACTCATTTCCGCAGTAAATGGTTGAAAGGTTCACATCTCATGGCAACATTAGATATAAACATTCTGATTGACTGCGTAGCTCCTTAAGATTTGTTGGTGGTGACATTTCAATGATCGCCTTTGCTTTAGAGGGATCTATCTCGATTCTCTTTTTGCTGACCATAAATCCCAAAAGCTTACCAGATTCCACACCAAATACACATTTTTGTGGATTCAATCTAAGCTTATATTGTAAGAGTCTATCAAAAACTTGAGAAAGAATGTTGATGTGATTCTCCCTTGTTTTTGACTTAATTAGTAGATCATCCACATATGCATCCATGATTTGATGCATTTGGTCATGAAGGATAGCTGCCATAGCTCTTTGATATGTTGCCCCAATGTTCTTCAAACCAAACGGCATTACCGTATTGTAGAAAGTGCCCCATGGGGTTGTAAACGATGTTTTGGCTTGATCTTGAGCTGCCAGTTTAATTTGGTGATAGCCAGAATATCCATCCATAAAGGAGAACATAGCGTGGCCTGCAGTACTGTCTACCAACAAGTCGATGTTTGGAAGTGGATAGTCATCCTTTGGTGTGGCTTTATTCAAATCTTTGAAATCGATGCAGAGTCGAATTTTACCATTTTTCTTTGGGACTACTATAATGTTTGCTAACCATTCAGGATAGTCGATTCTTCGGATGAACCCTGCCTTTGGTATGTCTTCTAGGCCTTCCTTAACTTGCCCCTCAAGAAAGGGTCTATTTTTCTCAACTTTTGTTGGATTGGTTTGCATTCTAGTTTCAATGGTAGTTGATGCTCGACTAATTTTGTATCAAGTCCTGGCATGTCCTCATAAGTCCATGTAAAGGCTTCTTGATGCTCTTTGAAGAAGTCTATCAACTCTTTTCTTTCTTCCGTTGAGAGACTTGTTCCAATTTGTAAAACCTTTGGATTCTCTTGCGTGCCAATATTAATTTCCTCAATCAGATCATTAATCAAAAGTGACAATTGATCTTGCTTTCTTATTTGGATGAACTCTGGACATTTGGCCTCAGTGAGTTCTGGATTTACCTCTTTAAAAGATTTTGATGTTTGATCCTTAGATGCCATCCTAAAGATTATAAAGAAGTTAGATGAGATTTGAGACATTATATATGGAGTAAATTGCATTCGTCATTGCATATTTGATGGTATTACAAAATGAAGACACTTGGTATGACGACAAATGACAAAACGATGACTAGATGACAAAATGATAGCGGATTTATTGATTCAGATTGATGGTGAACATCCGCCTATGGTGCTGCTCTTGACAAAGGGTACTGGCTTGAATCCTTCCTCGGCATCCACTTTTTCATAACTTTGACATCCCAAAGCTTGAGTGCCTCATTGTCCTGTCAAAGTAATTGGCTCCAAGATTCCATTTTCATTTTTGCCAAGGCCAGTAAATGGTCGGTAGCCACGTATGAGTAAATCCAATCATTTCTCATTCTGGCAGAATTTCTTGAATAACAGATGACTTTTATAACTTGTTTCAGGTTTGGTACCCTTTTTCACCCACATCTGTTTCTTTGGTTTCTGAATGGCCAATTTACTAAGACTTTGAGATATTTCTTCTTCTTTGCAGACTCAAATATTAGGTACCTCAATTGTATATGTTGGTACCGGAATCATTGGGTGCACATGACAATTCTGCCTGTCCTCTGCATAGATGGTTATAGTATTCATGTTGTGAGTCCATTTGATGCACTGATGTAGAATGGAGGGAACTGCATTGGTAGCATGGATCCACGGCCTACCAAGCAACAGGTTGAATGAAGGCTCTATATCGACTACATGGAATAAAATCCGATGATATGTCTCAGAGATATTCAGATCTAGACATATACATCCTACGCATGGTTGTCCTGTTCTGTCATATCTATGGATGAAAATTGACGACGGGGTATAGTCGGTCTGTCTTATGCCTAACTCACGAGCTGTTTGCTGTGGATAAATGTTCAGGCTTGCTCCGCCATCAATTAAAACGTGGGAGACTCTGGTGCCCCTCATTTCTACTACTATGTGCAAGACATCATTATGCAATGCACCTTCAATTAGTAGATCTTTATCAGAGAATGTGATCGGACCATTTTCACATAGTTCAAAAGCCCATTCGTTCCCCCTGTTGGGGCTAAATCCTCCCTTCTTGACTTCAAGTAAGGGGTCTAATTCTTTGAAAATGGATCCCAAGGGTTCAAGGTCTCATACTTGTGACTTCTGGTCGATCTCTGCCAGATTGTCTTGTTTAACCGGTCCGATTTGTGCATTGATGAATCATTTATCATGTTTGAAAGTAATCCAAAGAAATCTAGGGACGATGTATCCCTTTTGTTTGTCACCATAATTTGATGATTTGTTGAAAATCTGACCATCGAAACTATTACTTTCTCATGTTTATGAAAAGGGTTCTTGAGAATGTCTGGTTGTTCACTGACCTCTTTGATGATTTCTTTGTCAACTGCATCTTGCACAATATTTTTAAGTACAAGGTAGTCTTTTGTGTCATGTCCTGGAGCATGATGAAATTTATAAAATTGCTCTTTGTTTTTCCCCATCATCGGTGGGGGGGAGGGGTTGGAGACTTTTGGGAGAAACAGAGTACCTCTTTCAATCAACATGTACATGACCTTTTCATAACTCTATTGTTATGGGGTGAATTTTCTATCGTATCCCCATCCATGATGTTTGTTTTTAGTGCCACTGCTACTGCCACTAGCTCTGTCCATTACCCCTTTATTCTTGGGATATTCTAACTTCTCTTTCTTGAAGGTGGTGGCATTGGCTACAATGTTGGTTGGAGCATTTTGACTCCTGCTATTCTTCTTTGTATCTTCCCTAATCTTTATCGGGATGACAGCATCAAAAGCTCCTTTTTCAATTCTTGCTTCAATGCATTCTGCCCTCTCGGTGAGATCGATGAAAGACTTGATTGGAGCATTGGAAATAAGGTTCCTCAATGGTTGTGTCAAATTGTTCACGATGAGTCCCAATGTATGGGATTGAGAGATTGGGTCCCTCATTTGAATAAAATCTCTTACCTTTTTACTTGGCCTTTGTTTCAGATAGCATAGTGTGGTGATCGTTGGTACAGTTTCGACATTTTGAATGAACTTTTCAATGAAAAGGTTGATTAACTTGTCAAAATTCTTCAATTTGACTGGGTTGATGTGTTCCTGATACCATTATGCGGCAATTCCTTTCAGGCTTCTTGGGAAACATCAAAAGAGGGCCCTATGATTGTGGCAAAATTTGTAGCATTCAGCAAAGAACATGGCCAAATGTGCCTTTGGGTCTCCATGGCCATCAAATTTGATAAATTTCTTAGGTAAGTTTTCTATATGCTTGTCGTTTTCGAAGCTTCCGTAGAAATCTTCGCATGTGAAATTTCTTTTATTTTTGCCTTTGAGTTGAACTGCATTCAACTTCTTGAATTTTTGTTTTTCAAGATTCTCCTTTCTTCTTTTTCTTGAGAGTTTTTGGTTCTTCCTCACTACAGGATTCTGTTGTAGTGTCTTCAGAAGAGTCGGAACTACTTGATGAATATTTCTTTGTTTTCTTCCCTTTCTTTTTGGCTTTTTCTGCCTGGGCTTGTTCTTCATTGAACATAATCATGTGTCTCGGAAATCTTTTGTATTCTTTAAATTCTGGATTATCCATTTCTATCTTGGAAGGTGTTTCTGAGGAGGATTCTTCTTCCTTGTCTCCCATAAAAGTTTACTCTAGGTCCATTTCAATCCTTCTTCTTTGTTGGCTTCTGGTTTCGACCATAAAGCGGATGTTCACCTTGCAAGAAGAAAAATTGAAAATGTTAGGATTTGAATTGATGAGAGATGACAAATTTTGATTGCATATTGAAAGAAAGATGAGAATGACAAAACATGATAAAGTTCAACACAACTTGACAAAACTTGACAAATTTTGACTGAACAACAATGAGCTAGACATGACAATATAGGACAGAAGGATAGAAGGGCAGGCTTCATCCTACCATTTTACATATTCAGGATCCATTCCTAGACCAAGGACAAGACACAAGTGAGCAAATGATTCCCAACGTTGTTGGGCATAGGTGTTTATCCCATACCACTCTTTGGTATCTAATTCACACTCTACGATGGCTCCTTCTGACTCAATTGGATATGCTTTCCTTTGACGCGGTGATAATTGTCTGAGGCAACGCTCTGGATGGTATTCAACTATGAAGAATGGCCCCAATAGAAAACTTCCTCTTACTGAGTTGTAGGTGTATCTTGACTTGATGATTTATCGATCAAAGGAGTCCCAAATGATGATGGAGTCGTCCACTTCCTCCATCTTCCTATGGTAGTACTCCATACTGGATAACATACTGGATAACTGGCCATTGGTGATTTGAAAATGACATGATTGTGGCCCCACATGTTTGTAGTATCATGCTTGTAATGTGAAGACACATCCTTCTATTGAGTCTGCATCTCCAATTGAAAATTTGGTCAACCCTCTATAAAGGAATGCCAAGGCTGCCATTGCTATGGAAATGTGATGGACTTTGACATGCCCCCATTTTCTGAAAAGGCGAGCTATGCGGAAATCCATTATGTGTTCTTCATTGTTGAAGAAGATAAAACCCGTGGTACAAGTCATCATGGAGTTTTTGTACTTGTCTGCAACACTTCTAGATAGTGATGCAGGGTTGCAAATTGAGAATATGTTTCACCAAGTTCTTGTAGTTGAAGATATTGATGTCCATTTTTCTTTAGAAAAGGCCAACTATGTTTTCCTGTGAGTTTACGAATCACTTCTAGAGTTTTGACTTGACCTTGGTTTACAAGGAAATGGTCTTCAATTGGACCTCTTGGGTTACCTTTTGGTTTTGGCAAACCCATAATGCTGGAGAACTCATCAAGAGTTATTGTCATTTCACCCTATGGAAAACAGAATGTGTTGGTTCTTAGGTTCCATCTTTCAGCAATTTCATGGATTAGATTGCCATTGATAGGTTGCATGGCAAGACTAATTGCTTCTTCGAGACCGCAATCTTCTAAGTGGTTTGGGAACATACACCGAAAAGTTGGGTGCCATGAAATATACCACTAAGGTAGGTAGACTCCACTTGGGATGATGCGAAGTCCAGATCGACCTTGACACGACCCGAATAGGATGTGGTCCATCTAGACAACAGAAGGTATTAGACTTTGACATGGATTGACCCAATAGAGACTCAAGAAGAGTTTTGACATTGAGTTTGGACATGGACTTACAGGCAAAGTAAAACATCATATGCATCCAAACAAGCAATTTAACAAGAAATTGATAATGCATTCCCTATGACTCTTGCCTATATGCATTGTTTTGAAAATTGGTATTGGAACCTATGGAGAATAAATGGGTGAATCATTCTCGATTTATCAAAATTTAAGGTATGCCAATATACCCAATTTATGGTACTGGAATAGACTCCTCCAAAGGTTTTCTAGATTTAGGCTCTCCAATTCTCCTCGTTCACCTATCGATATATCGGGACTATTGTCCGTTTCGGTACTAATGGGGGACTTCTCAGTCCAATTGAGTGGTCCAGTTGTAAGGCTATATCTTGGACTAATGTCCTAGAAATAGCCTGACAATGTGATGACCAGGACATGATATAGGTAAGGATTTGTTTTTCAAAATTCACGAGAAGATGCGAAATAGATGGCTCTATTGCACACATTCCTAAAAGATAGATTTGAAAAATTGAGAGCATACATGGGCTGCATACAATCCCTAAATTGAGGAGGGGTAGGATAAATTGAAATGAAAGAGGTTCATAAAATCTCCTCAATGTACACTACATGACGTCGTTATGCATGTCTATAAAAAATTTTGTGCAATAGATATTCAGCATTGTAAAATAACTTGTATATGATCCAAATAGGTCCTTAGACAAACAATGACGGGTCCCACCGGGCGTGCCATCTGTTCACACCCCACCCCTTTCTTGATGGTGTCAAATGCGAATCAGCAAAATTATTTTAAAATTGAGGTTTTGATGAAAAATTTTCAAGAGAAAGAGATCCGCCCATCGGTACGAGGTCCAACCGTTCCTGCCGCCTTTAACAGGGGTAATTGGACCAAGGACTAAAGATCATTTGGATCATATACGAATTTTTGATGCAAATCCTATATGCTTATGCATTGAGATTTTAGATTCAAGAACCAAAATTCATTTTGAATAAGTGATTTGAACTCGTTTTGAAGATTGGAGGATTCTTTAAGTTGGTTCAAAAACCTTTGTTTTTGTGCTATTTGATTTGAAATACATAATTCTTGAGGATTTTGAAGATTGAAATTGAGTTCCTTGTTATGAACTTTAGATGGTTCATGAGTTGAAATTATGATCAACTTTTGGAAAATAGCTAAATTTACTTAGCAAAGAAAATTGATTTTTTTCAATTCTTCTTTTGCCAAATCATGTGATCTGGTTTGGTAGAGTTCATTTTTTTTATAAAACATAGGTTCCAAATTGTTAAAAACCGTGTTGTTTTCTAAACACACTTTGGTCAAAATTATGAATGCATTGCTTGTGTTTTCTTTTGAAGTTAAGAGAAGTTTACAAATTATTGTTGCAATATGACTTGGTCACTTTTTGCAACTCAAATTTGAATCACTTAATTTCTTGAGAATATGCATGTGGTGCTATTGATTTTAAGTGAAAGTGAATGCATGAGATGAGAAGTAAAACTATATGAAACATTCATTCTTCTGTCTCTCATAATCTCTCAAAATTCATTCATTGCAGTCACACGTCATACCATCTATGCATGAAGATTGATTTTTTATTAAATGTAGGAGTCTCTCTAAATGCGCTTATATATTATTGAGCACCAAAAATTAGAGATGTAGTCCATAAGCTTGAGTTTTAACATAAAATTATTAAAATGATGAAAAATATACAAATGATGCCAAAATCAATTTTTGAAATAGATGGGAGACGTGGATGACGTCCACTTTTGTCTCAAGATAGCCAAAAATTAGATCTAGTATTGATTTAGATAGCTGAAAGTTGTGGACATTGATTCCAATGAAGACCTTATTTCTTAGATAGAAATGACAGTCCTTCAAACCTATTCAAATTTCACATTTCGTATTCATGAAATCATCAACTTCTTTGGATGATTCTAAGATAGTTAGCATTTCAAATATGTAAACTTTGACATTCTTAAGACAATTCCCATAAAACATGGTCTAATTCCAGCAACTTACATACATTTTACGTATGGATTGCTGAAATTAAATAAAAATGAAATGAAAATGATTTCATAGTCTTACACTACGAAAATCAACAAAATGATCCACCTTCTTAAAATCCAGTTTAAAAACGTATTCCAACCTGATTTTAAAAAAGAAAAATGATTTTTAACAAGAGATTGCATGTGTATATATATAACAATATATATATATATATATATGCGCATCTTACTTTCAAAATGGGATTTAATCAAGGGACCGCATGACTCATGAATCATGATGATCCATGGCTGGGTTCTTTTACGTAGAAAGATTGAAAAGTTGTTTCTAATCTCCTCTACCTCCCTTGATCGATTAAATTGAAAGACATGAATCCGAATAACTTCAAATGAGAAGGAAAACAACAATGCTCAAGCTAATTCATCCATAATGTTGCCATGTGAGGGCGAATCACATTCATAATCCATCCCTAATAGGCATTTTCATTACATATGTTGCAGCAAAATCACTCTCTCACCATAGGATTCTCTCATGGTGAGGAGTTCAAAATGGTTTTAAGCTCGTCGTTTTGAAAGGGACGTGGCCTTGGGGCCCTTTTCAAAATTTGATACATGGGTTCATTTTTAAGAAAAACCAACATATGCATGCATTATGCATTAACATGTACATTGAATCGTAGGTTTCCCTTAGCCGGACTTCATTCCCAGCTATAAAATACATGAAAATAAACCCTCCCCACGAGTTGCTGAAATTAAAATGAACCAACAAGAAGCTAAAGTATATGAGAAATGACTTAAAATTACCTACCTTGCGGTCAGTCTTGATACTTGATCTTCGCCTTTACCTGTTTTCTAAATCGAACAATCCTAAGTAAGAATCCAAGCTTGGATTTGAGCTTAGCAAAGATAGAAAAAGAATAGCTTGCTTGCTGGAATTTATAGTAGGAAAGAAGGCTTCTCACCATGAAAATCTTAAGTAAGGGTTCACTTAAGCACCATAACTTAGCAAAATCAATGGAGAGAAATGAGGAAGAAAATATGAGAAAAGGGGGAAGAGGGCTTGAACGAATTTTTTTTAATTGGGGGGGGCATGACCCTTGGGGGGCTCTTGACCACACGGGTTAGGTGGGGCCCACACGTGGGTCCCACGTAGCATTCTAGACTAAATTAGATCCAATTATTGGATCTAAGTCAAAATTTGAATTTTGCAATTGGATTTGGATTTCAAATGACATTTGTAATTGAATTTGGATTTCAAATCCTAATTTGAACATAGTTTGGACTTGTAATCATGCATTGGGATTTGTGTCATGTGTTAAATTCATTATTCGAATCCAAATTATGTTTAGGTTCGAAACTGGCTTTGAAATTATAATTTTTCACAATTTTTTTGTAAAATTTTGATATCGCTCTAGTTCCGATATGGAGAAATTTGGGGTGTTAACAACCTTAATTTATACCACAAGTTGTTACAAGAATATTACGAATCAAAGAATTAAATAGCTATATTGGATAGAAGAAGTTTCTAGATACTTCTGATATGATTTGATTTTCCACAATTGCAAACTATAGCACATTTTCTAATACTTCACCTAAGACAGAAAAATTATGTACCACAAAAAAAATTGTACACAGTTTGCTCTAAATAGCATCTTGAAATACCCTTAACATTGAAGATGGACATTGATGATGGCTACTAGAAAACTACTAAATTACTCCCATGTTCTACAATATTCTTCCAATAAATTGCAAATTTACAAATAAGAAGACCTACAACATTCAAAATTACTTGATTGGAGCATAGGAGAAAAGAAGTGGAAGTAAAGGTCAAGTTATGGCTTTCACTGCTATCTATGTCAATAGCAGGGAGAAGTGTAGACAAAAAGGAAAAAAATGAGAGGACAAGTGGGGCAGGTTTTTTTGAGTCGCAAATGCCCATCCACCTTGCTCACACAATCGTGGAAATGATTAGGATTTCTTCGTTTATGAAGATGACCTATGAAACAAATTTTTTTTCTTATTCATTGTTAAAAAAAAGGTTGACCATTCACATACAATAGGTGATTAGTCTGACAAGTTCCTCACTGTCTGCATGCTCACCACAACAGAGCTTGCATCGTTCCCCATTCTATTGGATTTCAACCATCAGTGTTGTTCGATATCTCATGTAGTGGGTGCATGGCCGACACAGGTCTCTAGCAAATTCTCCACCCCACACCAAGCATTTCCCCTTGCTTAGAGATCTTGGATGCAGCATGCTGCCATGATTGAAGGCATTGATATTCTCCTTCCCATACAGAACCTTCATGTTCATCTTTTTCCTTTTTTTTTCCATTAACTTTCCCCACTATCAAAATTAGAGTTTTGGGTCCAAATTTTTATCCTCTTCCGAAAATGATGTTTTGTAAAAATGCGGTTTTCTACAAAGATGCTTGTTTGTCATCCAAATGCTCACAAAACTTGGTTTCCAGGTTTTTTAGTGTCAGCCAAACAGCCACTTGGTTGTTTTTTATATGTTTCTATCTTCTTCAATGTGAAAAGCAATAATTGGAAACTATACTATGTTAAGATTTCAGGTTTGGCTGTAGTTGAGTATTATCTTACTAGATTGCATAAGACTTGTTATAGCCAAGCTAACTAAATCTGATTTAAATGTATCAACAAAATAGAAGCATTTATAAGTTCCATTCAAAATTAGAAAAAACAGTACTATCAAGGGTATGCCCTTATACTAGAATTTATGTTATAGGAGTAGAACATGAGGGATAAAATAATTTTATAGAGGCACTTTAGCAATGACAACTTCACAATGTTTTTGACTAATAGTGAAAACAAATTATCCAATAAGTGTAAAACCTCTTGTTGAAAGTTTTGCTAGATTATAATCTTCCAAGAATCTAATTATTTACCATGTCTATCCTTTCTCACTCAAGGTGAGGTCATCTAGGCTGCAAGTGTTACTTGGAACATGGTTTTTCTGCCTTGCACGAAATTGGTGTACTAGTTTTTCAAATTTCCAACTAGTTTGCATTTCCTATTCTGGTGTTCCATCTTGTATGGATGCATCTCGAGCTTCATCTTCACCCTCATGGCTTTGAACTGAGGGCCCTCTACAAAGAACAATATGTCTCTATATCTTGCTTCTTTTTTCAGCTTGGCTCTCTGTGCCCACCACCCCCCTCTTTCCTTTCTCGGCCACTCACCTGGTGCTCCATATTCGTGTCTACCTACAAAAATCCTAGGGGAACAACTAAAGTGGAGGGACTAGCATCAGCTCAATTGGGTTGTGGTTATCCTCTTTAGTAGTTGTTTCTTTTACTGTAGAGATGGCTGTCCTCAGTTCCCCCAAGCTCCATGAGAGTTGTTTTTGGGACCTCCATACCTCCTAAGATTAAGGCCTTGCTTAGGCCTCTATTGACTCATCTGTATTAATTATTCTCCTGCTGCACCAGGGATTGCTCATAGTGTCTAGATCCAGGTGATTCATGGTCTTCCTCCTCACTCTATATAAGAAGTTGGAAGCAATCAGTTGTTTGAATCAGGAAACATTGTCTGTGGTTGTTTACTATACCAGGCTGAGCCACTGAAGGCTTATTGGAATGAAGTTTCATCTTATGATGTGCTTCTTCCTTGTTTATGTGGAGCTATGGGATAAATTTCAGCAAAGCAATAGGGAGACAGTCATAGAGTTTCTAATGACCTTAAATGAACCTTACAATAGTATTAGAGGCCAGATTCTACTCCTTGATCCTCAACTAAAATCTATGCATTGGAACTGCAAGACGAAGAGCAACAAGAAGCGTGGAGTCAAGTTTCTATGCCTAAACATGTAAGTTTAGTTGCTTCAGATAATAGATCTATAAAAAATCAAAACAATAGGAAGCAACAATTCTTTTGTACTTATTGTCATGTCTTGGGCCATACTCTTGATTGTTGTTTCAACTTAAATGGATTTTCATACAATCAAAGGAGCAAAATCAAAATCTAAGAAGGGGTCAAATGCATCTAGTGTGGAACTGGACAAGATAAACCAATCTACTACAACTTCAATCATTTGTTAAAATATAAATCCTTCACCAGCACGTTGAAGAGGAGTCTCTTAGGATTCCACCTCCTTGTAGAATGTGTTAAGATATTTAATGTCCTTGTAACATGTGAAGAGTCTCCTAGGATTCTATGTTGTAGTTAATATCCTTGTAATATGTGAAGTCTCTTAGGTTTCTATAATGTAATTAATGTCCTTGGAGCTTGTGAAATCTCCTAGGATTCTACGATTGGAGACTCTTAGAATTCTGGAAATGGGATTATAAATAGAGGCCGTGCAAACCATTTTGGCCATGGCTTCTTCTCCTCAGTTTCTTCTTGTTTTCATTCTCTCTCTCTCTCTCTCTCTCTTCCTGCGTGAGTGCTGTTTTCTGGTTACAGATATTGGTGCTAGATTTCTATCATGGTATTAGAGCGCCAGGTTACGTTATCTCTACCAAACGAAATGCCCAAACAGGTCTGATCTGGTTAGAACTCTTTTCTCATCTTGTCTCTATCCTGAATTTACTTTTCTCTTGCGCAATTCTTGTTCGTTTTTCTTCTTGCTTACCCAAGGACACATCTTGTTATATCGTGTCTTCTTTCCCTCTCATCTTCTACCTATATACCATTCCTTTCTGCTGTCATGGAAAACCTTTCGCATTCTGGCATGTCCTCAAGTTTTCTTCCTCACCTTATTACCGAAAAACTCAACCATGAGAATTATCTGATCTGAAAAAGGCAAATCATGCCTTTCATAAGAAGTCAAGGCCTCTTTGGACATCTCGATGGTTCAACAAAGGCTCTACCAATATCCGTTTTACAGGAAATAAAAAATGAGGCAGGAGAAGTTATTGCTGTTCATGAAGACAACAATCCTGAACATGCTATGTGGATGAGACGTGATCAAAGTCTGGTTGCGTATATTTTGTCCACTTTATCTCAACAAGTGTTACTTTCAGTTTCTGATGATTGTACTGCAGAAGAATTATCGGAAACCCTTGCTGATACCTTTTCCCAAATATCAGAAGCTCGAATTATGTACTTAAAGAAAGAATTTCAGAATTTGAGCAAAGGTTCAACGTCTATCATGGATTATTTGGGGAGTATTAAGGCCATCGCAGACCAACTTGCTGCCTCGGGGAATAACATTTCTGATAAGGAAAAGGTGTAGCAAACCTTGAATGGACTTGGGCATGATTATCATGCTTTTATTACAACATGAAATGAATATGAAAAGAGTCATTGAAAGGACTGATCAAGGGAACTCCCAAAATGTGTTGGCTATGAATGTAAAGTTTGGTAAGAGCCATGGGAACTCCAACCTTGGTGGTCGTGGCATTCTACCAACACCACATAACCAAGGTATGTCTCCTGTGGATACTTCAAGAAAAATACCAATTTGTTTTCAGTGCAACAAGAAAGGACACATGAAGGCACAGTGTTGGTTTAATCCTCAAAATAAAAACAAAGGGGTAAGACATGATTATAAACAAGGAGGACAAAGTTCTAAATCCACCGCTGAAGATATGCAACAGCTATTGATGACCGCATTCTCAAAGATGACTATAAAGCAAAATGAGCAGGGAGAATGGTTCTTGGATTCAGGTGCAGCTACCCATGTGACAGGAAATGCAGGTAAATTGACTAACTTATCCCCTCATTACGGTAGAAGTTGCATTATAACAGGTAATGGAAAATCTCATCCCATTACACATATTGGAAATGCACATATTCCATTGTCATCCTCGTCTCTATCATTGTCTAATGTTGTTCTTGCTCCCAATATCAAAAAGAACATCATTTCCATTTCTAAACTCATTGATGATACAAGCTCTTCTGTTGAATTCACACCTTCTTCTGTCTATGTCAAGGACCTCCAAACGAAGAAAATGTTTGCTAGAGGGGAGCGTCAAGGGAATATGTACGTCCTCAAGGAATGTCTACCCAAGGATTCATCCACTTTTGATATAGGATTGAAGACATTTTCTCTTTCTCATAATGCGTCATCAGTGCCAAGTTCTTGCCATTTTCAATCAAAAGTAAGGGGCCCTAACCAATTTTTGGAGTCTGATTTGTGGCATAGTCAGCTAGGACACTGTGGTCGACATTTCATTGAAAAACTTGTCACAGATAGTCTCATTCCAAGATCAAGTTTACCTCTTACTTCAAGTGTCAAAAAATGTTCAAGTTGTGGACTTTGTAAGAGTCATGTTTTACCTTTCCATAATATAAATCAAAAGGCTTCCAAACCTTTTGAAACTATTTTTTCTGATGTATGGGGGCCAGCCCCTATTGATTCCATGTCTGGGTCAAGATATTATGTCTTATTCATTGACTCTTACTCACGTTTCACCTGGATTTACTTTATGAAACACAAATCAGAAGTACCTCACATATTTCGAAACTTCTATGCCATGATTCAAACTAAATTTTCATCCAATGTGGTGCATTTTCAATGTGATGGAGGGGGAGAATATTCCTCGCTTGATTTTATTGAATTTCTATGTGAAAAAGGGATAACTAAACAAATTTTCTGCCCTTACACACCACAACAAAATGGTGTAGTTGAGCGGAAACATCGACATATAGTTGAAAGCGCCATGAGCATGATGCATGATACTAATGTGCCCATTTCCTTGTGGACTGAAGCCTTCCATACTGCTGTATACATAATAAATTGTTTGCCTATGACACTCTTGATGTATAAATCACCATATTTTACACTCTTAGGCAAACAACCTGATTACAAGAACTTGAAGGTTTTTGGTTGTGTATGCTATGTTCACGTTGATGCTGCCTTGAGGAACAAGTTTCAAGACAAAGCTATTCAATGTAGATTCGTTGGATACGCTGATGAATATAAAGGTTTTCGATGCTATGATCCAACAACTAAACGTATCAAAACTTCAAGAAATGTCATTTTTGATAAACATAGTTTTGATAATACAAATGAAATGCCTATGACCATTGAATCTTATGATCCCTGGACCAGTACACAGTTATTCAATGCAGATCCTGTTATAAAAAATGATGTGCCTCAAAATGAAGATCCAGAGAGAGCAATACAACCGTCGGATATGGCTCAAAGTGAAAATCAAGAAGATCCAACACAGTCATCAAGTCATCATGAAAACAATAATGAAGAACAGAGCAACGATGCACATCGATATTCGGGTCTTATCTACAGTCGACGACTAAGGGACAGAGATGCTCACAGTGAAGAAGACAACATGCCCCACCTTAGAAGATCCCAACGCATTCGTCATCCCATTCACAGGTGGGTTAGCTATGATTCTTTATCACTTGATTTTCAGTTATTCATGGCAAAAGTTGGCAAGGAGGAAGAACCTACTTCATTTGATCAAGTATCAAAATCACATCATTGGAGAAAGACTATGAAAGAAGAAATGGATGCCTTGCATGAATGTGGAACATGGGAGATCGTTCCGAGGCCACACGAAAAGAACGTAGTGGGCTCCAAATGGGTATACAAAATTAAATACAAACCTGACGGCAGCATAGAAAGACACAAAGCAAGGTTAGTAGCAAAAGGGTTTACACAACAATATGGAGAAGATTATGATGAGACATTTAGCCCTGTGATCAAAATGGGAACAATTCGCGTGATTATATCATTGGCAGTTGAATATGGATGGAGACTACATCAAATGGACGTGAAGAATGCTTTTCTTCATGGTGATTTAAGGGAGGAAGTATATATGGAACAACCTCCAGGATACACGAAAGGAGACTCTCATGCATGGGTTTGCAAACTAAGAAAATCTATTTATGGACTTAAACAGGCCTCACGTTCGTGGTTTGACAGTTTCTCTTGCAAGATTCAAGAATGTGGTTTTCGGAGATGTCCTCTAGATCACTCTCTTTTCATTTATCGAAAGGAAAACATATTTACTTTACTTCTTATATATGTTGATGATATTGTTATCACAGGCAATTCAGAAAAACACATAGAAGAAGCTAAAGTTTTGATGATGCAGAACTTCAAAATGAAAGAGCTTGGTGATTTACGATTCTATCTTGGAGTGGAGATTGATAGGCACAATAATCACCTCACATTGACACAACACGTTGGATCTGCTGAAAAAGTCAGGCATGTCAGATTGTAAGCCTGTTGGAACTCCTAGTGTTCTAAATCAAAGACTAGGTGCTCAAGATGGGGAGTTATATGAAGATCCTACGCAATATCAAAGTATTGTTGGGGCACCTCAATATCTTACATTTAATATAACAGATATTATATATGCTGTGAATCAAGTATCTCAATTTATGCATGCACCTAGAGATACTCACATGGATGCTGTCAAAAGAATATTAAGATATCTTAAAGGGACAGCAGAAGATGGCTTAGTTTATGGTAAGAGTGAAAATATAACTACTGGACATCAACTTATGACATTCACAGATGCAGATTGGGCTGGAGATCCCGATCAAAGAAAGTCCATTTCTGGTTTTTGTATTTTCATTGGACATAATCTTGTGTCTTGGAGTTGTCGAAAGCAAAAGGCAGTAGCAAGATCCAGCACTGAAGCTGAATACAGATGCATGGCTGCAGGTACTGCTGAAGTTACATGGGTTAGACATTTACTAGAAGACATTGGAGAAAAGATTAAAATATCAATGTTAATGTGCGATAATCAAAGCGCTATTAACATTGCCTTTAATCCCGTACAACATGGTCGAACAAAGCACATTGAAATTGATCAACACTTTGTTAGACAAAAGGTGGAAGATAAGGAGATTCAGCCTATTTATGTTCGTACAGATGAACAAGTTGTAGACTTATTTACAAAAGGATTAACAAAGGAACGATTCTGGTTTCTAAAAGGCAAGTTGTACATGGTGCAAAACCATGCACAACTTGAGGGAGGGTGTTAAAATATAAATCCTTCACCAGCACGTTGAAGAGGAGTCTCTTAGGATTCCACCTCCTTGTAGAATGTGTTAAGATATTTAATGTCCTTGTAACATGTGAAGAGTCTCCTAGGATTCTATGTTGTAGTTAATATCCTTGTAATATGTGAAGTCTCTTAGGTTTCTATGATGTAATTAATGTCCTTGGAGCTTGTGAAATCTCCTAGGATTCTACGATTGGAGACTCTTAGAATTCTGGAAATGGGATTATAAATAGAGGCCGTGCAAACCATTTTGGCCACGGCTTCTTCTCCTCAGTTTCTTCTTGTTTTCATTCTCTCTCTCTCTCTCTCTCTCTCTCTCTCTCTCTCTCTCTCTCTCTCTCTTCCTGCGTGAGTGCTGTTTTCTGGTTACAGATATTGGTGCTAGATTTCTATCATCATTCACTGCTAAGACTCAATGAAGGAATCAGTACCTAGCTTCACATGGATGAATATGTTATGCTTAAACAACCTCTGAAAGGCAAGCTCGCTTCTTAGGCCACTTTCACATGTATGACATGTTCCCAAAGGAACATCTAGATAATCAACATTGGTGCTAGTGACCACATGTCGTCATCTCCTAATCTAATGACTTATGTGTTATCCTTGTCTTTATCATTTTTTGTAAAACTACTTGATAGTAAAATTGTTCATGCAACCTATATTGGTCGACTTTCCCTTTCACAATCATTAATTCATAATGATTGTATTTTCTACCCTGCTTTCTTTTTAATCTAGTGTCTGAGAGTAAACTAGCCCAACAATTTGGCTATCATGTTATTTTTTATTCTCATGGTTGCTTTATGCAGGGCCTAAACTACATGATGATGACTGCTTTGGGTGACTTTAAAAATGGATTATCCATCTACATGCTTCCAACCCCTTCGGCCTTCAATTCCACCATTTTGACAAGTGGCTTAAAGCATTTTGATGTCTGGAACCTAAGAACAAGACATCCCACTACGTCCAAGAGCCAATAGTTTTTTAAGTATGATTCTAATGTCAAATTGTCAAATAATTGTGTTGTGTGTAAGCTTTCAAAGCAAACTAGGTTGTCATTTAATTTGAGTGGGTCCTTCTCTTCTTCTCCACTTTAATTGTTGCACTGTGACATATGTTTCTTAACTATTGTTGATGATTATACCCAAGCTTTATAGGCATACCTCATAGAATGCAAGAGGGAAACAAGTTACAAGATGAGAAGTTTTATTAATATGGCAGAGAAACAACTCAAATCTGTTAGGATCAAGATAACAACTGAAAATGGACTGGAGTTCTTTTTAAGTGAGTTGAGAAATATTTTTGATCGATAAAGGAATTGTGGATCAACATTCGTCTACTTACACTCGCCAGTAGAATGAAGCAATGGAAGGAAGACACCACCTCATCCTTGATGTTGCCAAGTACTCAAAATTTCAATCTGGATTACCACTGACACTCTGAGATGAGTGCACTCTTATTGTTGTTTATCTTATAATCATGTTCCAACCTCCAGGCTGCAAAATCAAACTCCTCTTGAAGAACTGCTCAAAAGGAAACCATTCTACTCCCATCTTCATGCCTTCAATTGTCTCCACTATGCAACCAAGTTGTACCCAAAGATTAAATTTGATCAAAGAGCTATTTGGTGTTACCCCATTGGACAACAAGCCTACAAACTCTATGACCTTGAAAAGCATAAAGTGCTTACAAGCAGAGATGTTACCTTTGTTGAAAATGTATTCCCCTTCAAACTAGCTAACAACTTTCCTAAGTCCCTTATTCTTCCATTACCCACTCTGGAGAATCAGCCTTATGAAAGCAATGGCTCTTTGGATACTATCAACCATGAACCAATGTCATTAAAGAACTAGAATCTCAGTTCAACTGAAAAAGAACTTGCTGAAAACAATTAAGTTATGAATTATGTACCAAAAGTTCTCAATCTGACCCTCAAAATACTCTTCCTATTGAAGTGACTAAAGTTCAATTGCTTCACAATCTGATCAAAATCAGCAACGTTGCGTTTGGCGATCAACCTAAAGAACAAGGCCCTCAATACTATTGAGAGATTATTACTACAGAGCAGCTGTTGAAGGGTCACCTGCATCAGTGCATCAAAGAGGATGACTAAAACCAAGTACTCATTTTCCCAAGTTCTTCCCTTCTCTCGTTGTTCACTTTGTCACTTTGCTTTTCTGTTAAACATCTATTAGCATGTGGAACGTACATCCTTTGATAAAGCTATACATGATCCTAAATGGAAGAAAGCCATGATGAACCAAATTAAATCTTTAGAGGACAACAGTACATGGAATCTTGTTTTGATTCCTATCAACATTAAACTTGTGCTGTGTAGATGAATGTATCAAATCGAGTATAAAAAAAAATGAAGAAGTTGAGAGGTTTAAGGCTATATTGGTGGCAAGTGTGATGATCAGGTAGAAGGGACTATTATGAAAACTTATGCAACAGTGGTCAAGTAGGTGACAATTCGTTGCTTTGTAGAAATTGCAGTGAAAAAGAAATTGACATTTGCTTCAAACAGATGTGTTTAATTCCTTCCTAAAATATGGTATTTTTTTTCTACCCCAATGAAAATACACGTGACATTTTAGATGAAGTTGGATTGATCAGTGCAAAATCTTCAAAGACCCCAAAGGAACATTGGTTGGATTTGTAAGCAACTAGTGTTGAAAATCTAAAAGATTCTTCAAGATATCGTGAACTAGTTGGGTGTTTCATTTATTTGACTATAGCCAGGCCCAATATCATTTTTGCCATTCATATGCTTAGCAGGTACATGCAGCATCCAACCACTACTCATCTTGCAACGACACTCAAAGTGCTATGATATTTGAAATCACATCTAGGACATGGTCTATTCTTCTCGACAACAGGTAATTTTTAACTAACTACATTTTGCAATGCTGATTCGGCAACATGTAAAGAGACCAGAAGGTCCGTTACAGGTTACCACATATTTAAGGTGATAATATGATATCTAGGAGAGCTAAGAAATAAAAGACATTGTCTAGATCGTCTGCCAAGGCTGAATAAAAAGACATGGCAGACACATGTTGTGAAGTTGTTTGGCTAAGCAATAGTTTAAGTGACTTGAAGGTGGATCATTTGTCCTTTGGTCAACTAATGTGTGATAATAAGTCAGTGATTCAAATGGCAGTCAAGCTAGTTCAGCATGAATGTACAAAACACATCAAACTTGACTGCCACTTGATAAGAGATCTGGTGAAAAATGGAACAACTGCCACAAAATATATATTGTCCAAGCATCAGTTAGGAGATTTGTTTACTAAATCTCTCTCCCCAAGCCTCAATTTGCCTCCTTGAAATCCAAGCTAGGTGTATGGGAATAACATGCCACAATTTGAAGGGAGGGAGTCTTAAGGGTATTTCAAACTGCTATTAAGCAAATTGTATACAAAATTTCTGTGGTGCAGAAATTCCATCTCGTGGGTAGACTATTAGAAAATTTTCTATAGTTTACGAACATGGAAGATCAAATCATATCTGAAGCACATAGAAACTTGTTCTGTCTAACAAAGTTATTTGATTCGTTGATTTGTAATACTCTTATAACAACCTATGGTATAAATTGGTGTGAAGTGATTTTAGTGATGAACTTTCTCCATTAGATGCAATCATATCTCTCTCTTGCTTGCCTTTTTGCTCTTTATTTCCACAGTACAACTTAGCATGACTCCGGTTATAGTTTCTTCACACTTGATGCTTGTTACTTGTTTTTGGATTTGATTCTATGAACCATAGTATTAATCTATCCAAAGTATGTTTGTTCCAATAACTGCTAAAAGAAGATTAATGTTATTCTTCAATCAACTTAAGATGGATTAAGCAAATTAGGAAAAAACATACCTTCCCATTACAGTAGCAATTACATATTTCTCACTTGCAACCGATTAGAGTGTTATTCACGTTCCTAGCATTGTGGGGTTTTAAAATCTTTGAACTAAATGAACTGAAGGGGTTGACACTCAGGTATGTGATCTCTTGGAAGAAGTCCCAAAAAAGAATCTCATTGTATAAACATCTTAGCTGAGGTTCTGCATGCAAACGACCCTTGTGGAGGTTTTTAAAGTGCTTGAAAGATCCCAAAGTATCATCTTTGATTACCATACACTGGATCGCTTTTCATAAACAATCACATGTTGAGTCTTTCGGTTTTTTTTCTAAGTGAAACTTAGGTTGGTTGGCCTCTTCGTATCCTCTATGTTACAACTGGCTAGTGTGTTTCTGTCTTCTATGTATAAGTGGGGTATTTGAAGGCTTCCTCTCCATAATTTTCTGGTTGAGAAAGAATTCCCATTATTTTGTTTGTGTTCATCTTCTTTTAAGTCCACCCATTATCAGACTTACTGGCTAGTAGCTTGAAAACCCTTTGAGGAACTTAGAAATTATTTTCGGCTACTACATAAGATGACGGTGCATCTCTAACTGCTAATAATTTTCTATATAACTTTTTACTATAGATAAAAACCCTTTTCTGTATAATTTTCTCTTCTTTTATTTGAATATATATATTTTCCAATAATCACACTTTTGTTGTGTATAACTGCCATATGACTGCTGTTATCATTTAGCATTTACCTGAACTTGTCTTCTACAATCACCCAACCAGGTTTTGACGTTTCAAAAATTCAAAACCTAGTTTGTCTTGTCATCCAAATAGGCAAACCAGGTTTTCTGAAATTATTTAAAAGTTTAGGTTTCATAATCCAAGTTTTGTCAAAAGTAAGTTTTTGAAGGTGTCATCTAAACCCTCCTTAAATATTTTGTATTATATGTTAACTGTAAGATCTTATTTTTATTCAACGGTTTTACATGGTTATGCTGGGCAGGTTAAGGACTGAATTTTGTTTGGCCTCAACTCAACTTCGGGTTCCAATATGAAAATGAAGAAAATTCTCATGGAAAAATTTATATTTTATAGTGGATGAAAATGTGCTTTAAGTTGAAATTCACTGCTACTGCAAGAGAATATGTCGTAAGAGGGGGCCACATAGGACGCTAAAGTGAAGACACCTAGCCATGTGCCAATCCTGCCACTCTGCAACCTAAGCTTTGTCATGGGCATGTCCCAATAACGATGGTGGTTGGGAGTTTCTCTCAAAAGACAGGTCCATTAAAATGGTTTAGTTCTTTAACCGATCCTCACGATTAAAAAAAGAAAAAAGTGAACTGTTGAAATTTGTTGCCCATTCCTTATAAAAGAAACAAAAGGTGTTCAATTTGAAAATAAATGTGATCAACACACAAACAGTTGATGCATCGTGCCCTTTTCAGATAAATTTTGCCCTTAAGTATTCCATTCACCTAAACACTAGTTTTGTCTCAACAACCTGATGTTTTTAAAGCGAATTGGAAATTTCTGTCATCCTTGGCTTGAGATTGGGCTAATTTCAACTCTAGACGAAATCAAGTTGCTTTCCATAAAAAGAATGTACAAAATTAGACAATAAATCCTAACAACTAAAAACAAAAGAAAATCCTCAAAAATAAGAATGATAGAGAAGAATTCAGAACCAAAAAGTTGCCATAGATTGCCCACTGCTCTCTGCCTTTCCTAAGTCATTAACAAAAGTATAAGATGCTGAAGTGAAAATTATCAATGGTCAAGAATAGTTCAAGTAAAGCGCCAATGTACACACTAAAAAAGTTTACTTGCCAATACTAACTAATGTTGTTAGATACAATGAAGTGAAGCGATGCACTCAGCCTATGAAGTGAGGAGAAGAAAAGTAAACCAAAGCGAAAAGTAAGCATCAAGATTGAAGAGATATTCATAAAAATAATTTTTATCAACAACAGTTTATATTTCTATTACAATTTTTTATTTCCATTAATTGTATTTATTTTATGTGCCCTAGGGTTTCTTATTTTGAAAAAACTACACACACACACACACACACACACACACACACACACACACACACACACATATATATATATATATATATATATAGAGAGAGAGAGAGAGGTGAAATTGGTATATCCTAGATCACTTAGGTTGGGGATTGAAACCAAACCTTTTAAATAGTTGTTAAAATATATCCTAAAAGGATTATGAATCTAGAATGTTTATAAATATTAGTTCAACATAAATCAAGTCTTGGTTCAAGTTGTTTTATGTAAAAATTATTGATGTTTGTACTACCAAAAATTGACATTATAAGAGCAACTGATTTTTCTATTATTTTAAAAACATGAGTTGACTACAAAAATGATTAACTTAATATATATTTCTTATCAAAACATTCTATATATGTATGAGAGCTGAAATCTTTCGGCCATCTTGAGTTCTATCTAATCATAGCCACCAATGCATCACATTGTCAGGTGGGATTAAGCACACTATCGATGCAGTGCATCAGATCATGTGTTGTGCATGTATAGGAACTGAATCTTCCGGCCATCTTGAGCTCTATATAATCATATGCACCCAATGCATTGCTTTGTCGGGTAAGATTAAAACACTTCTGATGCAATAAATTAGACAGTGTTGTGAGAGAGGATGAAGGATTTCTTTGTTGAAGCTCGGACGGAGAAATTCACAAATAAATAAATAAATAAATAAATACTTACCATCCATCTCTAATGACCAGATGGTAGGATTTTATTTTGTTTTACTTACACAACTTAAGAGAGAGAGAGAGAGAAGCAAGCAACTTAAAAGAGTTTCAACAATACATTGGCTCAAGCACACGAAAACACATGCATGGTGTAATCTATCGCCTGTCCACTGAAGAGCTATGTTGCTGGCTCGTAGTTGCATCATTGAAGGTGCCAGATCCCTTCCAAGAAGGAGAGCTCCAGTGCTAGGCCAGAGTTGCTTCTTGAAGACTCCTTGCTTAGACAGGACTAGGCTAACACAAGTTGGAATTTAGGAAAATAGGAAATAAGAAAAGAATTTAAAATATCTCTCAGACAAGAGCGTAGAGAAATGTCCTCTATTTTCAATCATATTTTGTATAAAGGAAGTAGAAAAATAAGCAAAACAAATTATTGCAAATCCAAAAGAATAGTTGATTTCCAGCCAATGGAAATCAACTCATGTAAGAGTTTCAGCCAATTACTAACATGCACATTTTGCAGGTAAAATTTGACCTCTCCACTTGATCATTTAATATTTGACTTGCCTTCATTTGATTTGTGTGGGATTTTTAGAGAGATGGGACCCAACCCATCGGGATGAGGCTTGACCATTTCCAAGACTTTTACCAGAGGTAATCAAACCAGACTAAGCTCTACTCTTCTACTTGTCTAAATGTCTAGATGTTATCTTATCCTAATGCAAAAATAAAGCAAACGTGCCCTAAATTTTAAAACTAATGATTTGTTAAAATCTAATTTGGTTTCAAAATTTAAGATTCATAATGAAATGTCATTAGATTATCTCCATTGTCATCATAGGCCGCTAACAACTTAATCTGAGCTATATGATGCATGCATGTCAAGGTTTTTTTAGAAAAATTGTTTTCAAATACTTGTGCATTTTGAAATTTCTTTTGAAAGCATGAATGTAAATTTGGAAAATGATGTACTAATTAGAATATAATCATATTTGAATTACTTCGTATACCCAAATTATTACTTACAGCATAGTACTAAATTCAACTTGTTTAGATTCTTATTAGAGGTGAATTGTGAGTTCTAGTGATATAGATATGTTTAATCTAAAACCAATGCATGCCTAATCTGGGTGAACTTATTTGAAGATTTCAAGGATAATTACTTAACCACAATTTAAGATTAAAGTCAAAGTCAAGGGATTAATTATCATTGAATCTCAACTAAATTTATTGTGTGAAGATGTATTTACCAAGGATGAACATAAACTAAATGAAATGCATAAATCAAAGATCACAAGTAAACTCAATGAAATACATCAATTAAAAGTAAACTAAATGAAACACACAAGCATTAGTTAAAGACTAATAAACTAAATTGGACAAACATAGATCAAGCTAAATGCATAGACTAAAGATCAAATGTAAGCTAAGTGGAATTCAATGGTCTAATCATGAAATAAAAAATATCTTAATGAGAGAGAAATGAAGAGGCATATATATATATATATATATATATATATATATATATATATATATATATATATATATATATATATATATATATATATATATATGAAGAGAAATAAAGGGGGGAAAATAGAGAGAGATGAAAGGAAAATCGAAAAAACAGAGAAAGAAAGACAGAAAATTTGAAAGGGAAATAGAGGGAGGGAGAAAGAGAGAGAGGAAAAAAAGGGAATTAGGGGAAAAGAGAAAGAAAACTAAAGATAAAGAGAAAAAATAGAGCGAATGATAAAGAGAGAAAGTAGAGAGAAACAAAAAAATTATAGAGAACGATAGAGAGACGAAGAAAGAAAATAGAGAGAGAGAAACAAAACTAGAAAATGAGAGACAATGATAGGAAGAGAAAGAGAAAGATGTAGTCAAGAGGGGCATGCCTAACCCCAAATGAACATGAAAATTAAAACAAATTAGCATACTTATTTAAAATTTTAAGAAATGATTATTTTATTTTAATATATCAAGATTAGTACTACGATTAAAAGATTAATCATTATTTAAGTAAACTAATTATAGTGATTATTAAGAGATGAACGTTACTCCTAAATGACAATAAAATTAAAGCAAATTTGTATGCTTATTTGAAATTTTAAGAAATGATTATTTTATTACTTAAATCTAGATTAGTATCACGATTAAGGAATTAACCACTCTTAAAATTTTATTTGAGCATACTAATTAAAGAGAACCTAAGTCTAAGAGAGAGAGGGGCATACTTACCTCTTTTAGGCTTAATTAAAAAGAAATAAAATTCTAATACTCTAAACAAGATGAAAAAGAAAAAGAAAAACAAAATAACATCATGAAAGTAAAGCAAAGTTGAGAAGAAATAGAAATGAAGAAGAAATTACCAAAACGAGTCTTCCTTGGAGGCCAAGGACGGAGATGAGACGAGAGGCAAAGAGAAAATGAGGGAGAGGGAGAGAAGCTCATGGGAGGAGAAATGGGCTATTTACAGTTGAGCTGGCCCCTTCATTTCCCTCACAAAGCTAGGAAATAGGCCATCATAAACTAGAAATGCAATAATTAGGTAATAAGGGCATTTAGGCTAAAAATAGGTCATAATGACCTAAGAAACACATAATTAGTCTACCAAGGGTGTTTTTGTCATTTTACGTTTAAAATAGATAATTATTTTCAAGAAAATGTAATTTCGCTTGTCATTTCAAAATATTATAAAAAAAATTTGACTGGGTCAAGGGTTATTTTTTGACCTATTGAACCCTACCAACCAAAAGTTGGCCGGGTAAAATACCCGATTTGGCCATCCGATCCTGACCATGGCCGGCATGATGCAGCATGTGCCAAGCACATGACCGCTCGTGGCCATAGGCAGCCAGGGCAGGGGCCAGGCATGCGCCCCAAGCCGTGCCAAGCACGGCCTTTGTGCCCTCAATGATGGAATTTTGGATATGGATCATGAGTTCTGGATCAAACTTTTTGGTTTTGCATTATGAGTATTTGGATTCTAGAACGGATCTCACCTCCTGCTAAGATGAAGTTTCTGGAAGACGTTCATTGAATGACACATCTTTCACTTTTAGGTAAATCTAAGGAAATTTCTCATATCTTAATGTAATCTTTTGACATTTGATACCATGGGGCTTCTTTGTATTCCACTTGACTTATTCTTTATGAAGGGTGGTATGTAGGTGTTCAAGTCTGCAGACTTCAACAGCCCGACAAGGTTCAGTCCCCTTAAACGCCATGATGGATCCCAAGCTAGCTCGTCCATCAACAAAGTGATTATACTCTCTTGAATATGAACTAATCCGAATTCTTCAAATTCTGAATGAATGGTTTGCTGAATTGCTGTAGGAAGCATGCATTGAGTATTTGACTCTCCATTCCTCATTTACTTGGTTAATGACTAATAAAGAATCACCAAATGTGTGAGCATTCTTTACTCTGAAATCCATCAATGTCCTCATTCCACGGATTAGTACCTCATATTCTAGCATGTTATGTATGCAAGAGAAATCATGCTTAAGAAAATATGGTATCATTTATTTTTCTGGGGTGTTGATGTGGATCCCAATTCCTGCTCCAACCATATTTTGGGAGCCACGGAAAAATAAGTTCCAACCAGGTATTTGGTTTATCCAAAAAAGTGTGTTCATCCAGAAAATCATCATCCTCTGTCTTGATGTCTTGATTGCATCTGTTGGTGGAAAAATGTCAATTGACTTGCCAATGCTTGAGCCTTTGTAGTTTTTTCTAACACGTATTTCAGTCAGGTCGTACTTCATAAGAACGACTTGCCATTTTGTTGTTCTCCCACAAAAAAAATTGGTTGTTTCATGATATACTTCAACAGATTAAGATTTGAGAGGACCATGACTTCACTAGCAAAGGCATAATGTCTCACTTTTGACATATCCAGACTAATGCTAAACAAGGTTTTTTTTATTACTGAATATCTCTTTTATATTGAACAAAAGTTTTGCTGACGTAATATATAGCATGTTCGATTTTGCACCTACCTACATATTATGCCAAAAAAATCTTTGCAAGTAGAGTCATTCACAGGAGATATTTTTTTATTTTCCCGAAAGATTGCCACAAAATTTTTATCAACCATATATGTGGACTGTATAAATGAAATAAAATACTTGTACTTGCCTATGCTCCTTGTGCGGGATTTCGAGAGATAGGACCCGACCTATTGGTACAAGGCCCAGGCCCAAAAACCCCTGCTTGAAAATGGGTCGACTTGGATCGGCCCAACGGTGGCCCGATCCTGCCCGATTGATTTTTAAAATTATTTTTTTTTATTAAAAATATATTTTATATTCAAACAAATTATTTTATATTTTAAAAAATAGTTTTTTATCATAACTGGGCCGGCCCGGCCCGATGCCCACCCCTAACTTTTAGTGCCTTTACTAGGAGTAATGAGATGAAGGGCTATACAAAAATGTTTCACTTTTTAAATTGAAATGTCGTCCAAAACCTAAGAAAGTAAACATATAGTAATTTTGAAATCATACATGTTTTAAAATGTAAGTAGGTATCAGAAATGCATTGATGAACAAGAAAAAATTAATATGAAGTTTGTTCATATCTGGATCATCATATATCAATGCAAGTTAAGATCCTAATATAATATGATGAATGCAAAAACTAGGTTATGTAGACCTAGAGTCTGATCTTCACTAGCAATTTGATATAGGATGTGGACATGTTTGAGGGAAATATGACCAAAATCAAAATGTGGTAATCATAATATGAGAGATTTTTGTTCTAAATTGAAATAGGAGATGTCATAAAGGTACAAAGTATCATATCATATTAGGAAACTTAACGATCCAAAATCCAAGATTTGAAATTGTGATTCAATATCCATGACCTAAGATTCAAGATCCAAAATCTAATATAAGAAAGCTGAAATCTAATGTTTGAGATATGAAATCTGGTACCTAAAATTTGAACTCTTAAATCCAAAATCCAAAGCTTGGGATACAACATCAATAATCCAAAGTTTAAAACCCCAAACCTGATGTCCCAAATCCATAACCTAAGGTTCAAGATCCAAAATCCAATCTCCATGATATGAAATTTATGATCCAAGACTCATTACATGAAATCTAATCCAAATTCTGAAGTCCAAGTTCCAAAATCTAATATTCAAAATATAAAATCTGAGATCTAGAATCTGAATTGATAATTTGGAATTTATAATCCAAAATCCATGATCCCATGTTTAAAGTCCAAGATCTGAAATCCAATACCTGATATCTATGCAAGATCCATAATAGATATCTGAAATCCATAATATATCATTGTCATTCTTCAGGTCTAAATCCAAACTAATTGTTTAATATCAAATCAAGTTTGATCAAAATTTAAGATCTAAATAACTAAGGCTAGGCCAGTCAAAAGGGCTGGGTTCGATCTTACCTAAGCTGAGTAGAAACCTAGCTGGGGACATCTTGATTGGGATGCATAAATTTGATCTTATTCAGACTGCATGATTCTGATAAGATTTTTATTCATCTTATGTGGATGTTAAGGAGGTTCACTAGATCTAGGCTATGGGATTGGGTTCAAAGATAGTAGGCTCTGAGACTGGTATGGGCTAGGTCTCAAAGAATTGAATAACATTGGGTTTCACGCCCACATGACCTTGGGTTTTAAAATCATTTGAACAAGTTAATTGTGAAACATTTTAAAAATCTATGATTTGAAATGGTTCTTGCCGGAGACCATACTAGATTCAGATTTTCACATACTTGGGCTAATGCCTCAAGGTATGCTACTACCTAGTTTGGTTTTGGATACATGTAGGTGTAAAGTGATCGTAGATGTTAAAATGAACATATGATGCACGAATAACAAAAACGATAAGAAATATGATCTATTATGCATTATGCAAACACAAACAACAAGAAATTATGGAATTAAAATGAAGAACGAGAAAAAAGAGACATACATACCACAACAAGGATACACGCACTAAGTTCTGTCAAGAATGGAGTTCTAATTTGAAAACGAGATGAACGTGTTAAAATTTGAAAAGAGATGTAGGTTACTTCAGGCAAACTCGATGGCTTTAAAATCATGAGCATGATTCTCATACATAATGTAATGATTTGACCCACTCCATGTCTTGAAACCTTGGTATAGTGGATCTTAATCTCACCACCTAGCAGTTTTTGTTCAAGTTTTGAAAAGATTAAGAACCAAAACAACTAACCACTTAACAACCATTTTTATAAGTCTTTGAATCAAAATCTTCAATACGGTACTAAATTTTTTGGGTCTTACAATACACCTCTTAACGCATATACGTGCAAGCGTGTAAGACCTCTAATTCGACTGTTGAACTGCGCTTTGATACCACCGTAACGACCCACTCCGAGGCTCAGGCCTTTGGTCTGGCAGATCCCAACCTACTCTCTAATAGTTTTGATTCCAGCTTGAAAAAAATTAGGAGCCAAGATGATTAACTATTTAACATCTTCATTTATAAGTCCTTGAAGATCATTCACAATCTTAAATACAATATTAAATTTTTGGGGTGTTACATGTAATATTTCTGGATTTTGAAAATCATGTTATTTTAGATTTGATCATTTTGGATCCAAGTTTGAAATTTGCTTTCATGAAAAATGTTTTTTGATATAGAACCACGTTTTTTATTGGATTTATATGTGGATGAAATCATTAGAATTTGAAAAATCTCTTTAGTAGCAAATGAGAATTGGATTTTGAATTTGATACAAGATTCTGGATAAAATTGGGACATATATCTGAAATCTAGTTTACTTGGATCTAAATATAACTTGGTAAAATTTATGTCCGGACATGAAAGCCAATTTGATTTAATGAAAATTTATTGGAAATGAATACTTTTAACATGGGCTGGGGAAATGGACTTGTGAAATGAATTGGATATAACTTTGGAAGACAAATTTGGATTTTAAAATGAGATTTTGGTCTAGAAATCTAATTGAAAATGTTGTTAATGTGGCATCGAGTCTGGCTCGAATCTATTGAGTGAGCCTTGGACTAAAGGGAATATACCACTCACCTCTAAAAAGGAAAAGGAACCCTTTGCTATATGCGTGGATGTCTTCTTAAACAAAATGTAGAAATTATGCATCGGCACTCTGGCGAGATGTGGAAATGATGGATTAAGTGATGGGACTTCCTCCGTCTAGTAGGAGATGGTAAACTGAAAATAGGATATAGGGCTATGGGAAGGGCCGATGGAGAAATTTGGAATTCCTATCACTACCGGTGATAGGAATGTTCTAGGCTAAAATATGAAGAGCAAACATTATTTTTAAACAACTCCTAAATCGATAGGGGTAATGTGTGATCCTATATATGAATGAACATAGAAAATTCCTCTCAATTGTATGTCCTACACAGACATACAAATGAGGTTATGTAGATGATGCTAAAGATCAGATGACAGTTGGAACATAGAAAATTGGACGTTTTGCTACACAGATAGTAATAAGTCCCACCATGGTTGCTGCTTTTGTTTACATGTAAAACTTTTATCAAATCTTATGTGCACACTAAATAAAATAAAAAAAACTATACTCACCTCTATTCTTTGTGCGGAATATAGAGAGATAGAACCCAACCTGTCGGTAGAAGGTTTAGTTATTCCTGACACTTTACCAGGGGTAATCAAACCAAAGACTAGACTAAAATGTTCCGCTTTTTAATTCTACATATCGTCCAACACTTAAGAAATCAAACATACTTAATTTTGAAATCATGCATGTGTTAAAATGTAAGTAGATCTTAGTAAAGAAATTAATCTAAAGTCTGTTTTTGTCCAGATCATAATAAATCGATGCAAATCAAGGTCATAATCTAATATGATGCATGAAAATACCAAGTCATGTGTACCTAGAGTCCGGTCTTTGCTAGAACTAGGATATAGGACATGACCTAACTGAGAAAAATATAATTAAAATCCAATCTTGTAGTCATACTCAAAAAAATTCTTGTTCTAAATTGAAATAAGAGATGTCATAAAGATACAAATTGTCATATCATGTGAGGAAAAATCATGATCCAAAATCAGTAATCTAACTTTTGAGATCTGAAATTAATACCCAAAACCCAAAAGATTAAATCCAAAATCAGAGATCCAAGATCTATAATCCAAGATTTGGAATTCAAAATCCTATAATCCAAGATCTGAAACCAGTTTGAAACTCAAAATTTGATATCCAAAATCCATAATTCAAGTTTCAAGATACAAAATCCAATAACAATGATATGTAAAGTTGGGCAGGAGTTTGGCTCAGGCCAGGCCTTGGTCCATAACTGCGGTCAGGGCTCGGCACAGCCTGACTGGATTAACATTTAAAAAAATAATATTTTCAATATAAAATAATATATATCAACAATTAATTATCATAAAGTATATATAATTATAAAATAATATTAAATATAAGTTATCCAGCTAACTCGGGCCTACTAAGGCCAGCCTAAAGCCCGTGGCCCGAAGTCCAGACTTAATGATATGAAATTTATGCTGGGACGTTTCATGGTGGAAACGAAAAGAAATTTTCATTTTGGAATAGGAATAAGAAATAAAGTTTAGTATTTCCAACGCAGGTTGTGTTTATTAACTTGGAATAAAATAAATTTCATGTAGGAAGAATTCGTGGAAATGGTGGGTTCTTGTTTGCAGAGGAGGAGGAGGAGGAGGAGGAGGAGGATGTGGCTGGAGGAGGGAGAAGGGCGCGAGGAGGGAGAAGAAGAAGGGAGGAGGAAAAAGGAAGGATGTCCATACTCGTCGACTGACGCCTCGACGCCTCTATTGCGGGAGATCTGGCTCCATACTCCTACGCCTGCGCTGACTCCCTCTTCACCAAAAGAACTAGCAATGTTTCAGAAAACAGAGAAGGAAAAGGACGCACCTAAGATGTTCAAACCCTCACCCCCAAATTCTTTTAAACCGACTGTTGACGAGGGTTTCAGAATATATTGAAACCCTCTGCTGAAACCCTCGGCACTGCCTGCCAAGGGTTCCAAAAATCTCTGGAGAAATCAAGAGGAAGGAGACATGAGGGCAGATAGAGAGGGAGAGATGAGGCGTTCGCCAGAAAAAGAGGCGTTGGCCGGAAAAAGAGAGGGAGAGATGAGGGCAAAAACAAAGGGACGACGATTGGGTGAAAAATCCACCGCAGAAAAAAGAAAGTGAGAGGGAAGGAGAGAAATCAACGCACCTGCCTTGTGTGTCCCCTTCCCCGTGAAAAATCCACCGCAGAAAAAAGATAGTGCGAGAGGGAGAGAAATCAACGCACCTGCCTTCTGTGTCCCCTTCCCCATTCTTTTCCCCTTCCTGACGCATCCTCCTTCCCCCGTCACGACCCCTTTCCATTCCCATTCCCCGTTCTTTCTTCCCTCCCTTCTTCCTCCTCCCTCCTTCCCATTTCCCATTTCCTGTTATCCAAAAATTCTGGAAAAATGTTTCCATCTCTCTCCGTGGAAACATGTTTCAGGAAATAAATTTTCATTTCTCATTTCAACAGTAAAAAAAAAAAAAATTCTATGTTTTGAAAATTTGAAATTTATTTTTTCTACTACAGTAAAATTCCGCCCATCAAACGAGAAATTGATAATCTAGAAGTTATGATCCAAGATCTAATGTCCAAGATGCAATATCTAATATTTAAAATCTAAAATACAATATCTAGACTTTAAAATTGATAATCTAGAATTTATGATCCAAAGTCCATGATGCCAAGTTTAAAGTCCAAGATCTGAAATCCAATACATGATACAGAAAAAACAAGATCTATAATGAGAGATTTGAAATTTGAAATCCATAATCTATTGTTGTGATTCTTGAGGTCTAAATCCGAACTCATTGCAAGACAGATCAAAATTTAAAATCTAACTAATTAAGGCTAGGTCAGTGGTGGAGCCACAAGGTGACTTGTGTGGGCACTTGGTCACAAGTCAATAGGCTAGAAACGAGTGCCCCTCTAGACATATTTTTCTAGCTTCGCCACTAGGCTAGGCCAATTACAAGGACTTGGTGCGGTCTTACCTAAGCTGGGTTTGAACCTATCTGGGGTGATCTTGGTTGGGACATATAAGTTTGATCATATTTAGATACGATTCTTGATATGATCTTTATTCCTCTTATGTGGATGTTAAGGAGGTTCACTCGATCTAGGCTATGAGATTGAGTTCATAGATAGTTGGCTCTGAGACTAGTGTGGGCTATGTTTCCGAGAACTAAACTAAGATCGGACTCAATGCTTACATGACCTAGGGTTTTGAAATCAGTTGAACAAGTTAAGTTTGAAAACATTTTAAAAAATTATGATTTGAAATGGTTCTTGCATGAGACCATACTGCATTCACGTTTTAACATGCTTGGGCCAATGCCTGAAGCTATGTTACTAAGCTGGCCTGGTTTGGTTTCACACACAAGGTGCATGTGACTGTAAAGTGATATAGTGCATGACTAATGAAAATGTATGACTATGGAATTAGAATGAAAAACGAGAAAAAAGAGATATACATAGCACAACAAGGATACACGCGCGAAGTTTCTCAATAATGGAATTCTAATTTGAAAACGAGAAGAACATGTTAAAAATAGAAAGTAGATGTAGGTTACTTGAGACAGACTTGATGGGAAATCATGTTATTTTAGATTAACTTATTTTGAATCCAAGTTTGAAATCTGCTTCCATGAAAAATGGCTCTAGATATGGAAACAAGCTTTTATTTGCAAATAAGGTTTGGACTTTGAATTTGATATAGGATTTTGAATAGAACTTGGACTTAGATCTGAAGTCTAGTTTACTTGGATCCAAATATATCTTGGTTTTATTTATGTCCAGATATGACATCCAATTTGATTTGAGAACCACTTTATTGAGATATGAAAATTTATTGGAAATGAATCCTTTTAACATGGACTGAGAAAATTTTATTGAAATTGGAAGCTAAATTTGGATTTTTAAATTGAGATTTTGGGCTTAAAATCCATTTCAGAACATTGTTAGTGTAGCCTCGAGTCTAGCTCGAACCTAGAGTGAGCCTTGAGGCACCGTGAGGGATGGAGAACTTGGCCACGCGTCGACTTCCATACTCGAATGCCAACGCAAGAGTTCTCTCCACCTAGGGACACACGGATCGACACTCTACCGAAGGACACATGGATCAACATTCAACGCGCACCTACCTTTGCTTTAGGTGGCATATAGAAAAGATATTCAACGAGAGATTTGAATTTCTGCCACCACACATGTAAATAGAAATATGAGAAAAATGAACAATTATCTGAACTTTAGAAAACCTCATGCCCGACCAGAGGACCACAGCACAAAATCCGAAATATGAAATCCCCAAATTGCACCTAAATCTCACTCAATCATGTATATACCCACCCCAAGCCAAACCTATTTCACTTAAGTGTGGATGCCCATGCTGATACGGCAAGTTACAAAGCAAATTAGCAAATTGGATAATTCATGGGTGCAGTGATATATATATATATATATAATACCGTAAGTTACAAAACAAATTGGAAAATCCATGGGCGCAGTGAAAAAATATATATATATATATATATATATATAATTTTTTTTTAAAAAAAAGTAAAACTGGTGCAGCAGCATCGGAGATCAAATTCGATTTGATCGAGTGGAGTGCCGTGTCGGGCCCGCACACATGGGTGCAGGTGCACCACTATAGTTATAGTGTGACTTAGAGCCGAACCATATATGCCAATTGAATCTAAATATCGATAACTTGTATTGGCCGTTCATTGTTCTTCTTTTTTATTGAATTATTTAACCAGAACAATCATAAGGAGGGCCATTGGGGCAAAAAACGTTCAAACCAAGGAGAAACTCGTAGTATATAACAAGGATTTAATCATCAGTTCAACGGTTCATGAACGAGAATCTAAACATGATATGACCAAATGAAATGCAATAAAAATTAAATGCCCGACCCTACTTCAGTCACAACAATCAAGCAAACGTGGAATTTAACAGGCCTTACAAAATTAAATCAAAACGCAAGTTCAAAGGTTACCTGAAGGAACAGCTGTTCGCAAGAATTGGACACGTCAGCTCACATGACCCAGGGCAACAACCGACAACCATGGTACACAGGACGAAAGAGATTGAGCCATCCCTGATGACAGCAGCAGCACAGTGATCTATTGCTAGAATATCATGCAAGTACTTCCGTTGTACTTAGATGCGAAGCCTCTGCAATTGGCCCCTCCACACGGTTGCCATCAAAGGAATCGGCCGCAACCAATTTTTTGGCGGCCTCCATTACTGAACCAGCTCATCTACATCCTCAATTTTGGAAAATAGAAACATACCGGCAGCAAAAGAAAGGGGAGCAATAATGAAAAGCAGGAAATGAACGGGGTTTACACATGTTAATGGGGTAACCGAAGTGCCTCTGTGAATCAGCCAAACAATGCAAGGATGGCTCTGAAGCGGAATGAACAGGGACTTCCATGGGAATAATACAATGCCTGCTTCTGACGGACTGTTGATTTGGGAAGAATGGAGGTGTAGGTTGAGCTCGATGACCCTTTACTGCATGCATGGAGGTCTCGTTAGACATAATGTAGAGATGATGCATCGGCAGTCTAGTAAGCTGTGGAAATGGTGGATTAAGCGATGGGAGCTCCTCCCTCTAGCAACAGATGCTGAACCGAAAATAGAAGGTAGGGCTACGGCAAGGCCCGATGGAGAAACTGGGAATTTCTGCCAGTGACAGGGATGTTGTTTTGGTGAGATGTTTCTTCACGGGTGATGACTGAAGACTTATTGCCTTGAGTTCAAGGAAGGTGTCAGGAGATATCCATAGATGATGGGCCTGATCTACACCTAGTGTGCCCAGTAAGCGAACCTGAGGTCAACTCCTTCTGTCAGGGTAGATTCATGCCATTGAAACATGACTGCAGCTCAGGCGAAGGGCCAATGCAGGGTGGTGGCTGATGATGAACTGGATTACAGCAAGGGCATCATGTGATAATGTGCCTGATCATGTGTATCAGGATCATGCAATGATCTTCCTTTCATGATTTTCGATTCTTCCTGCCTGCTGATGATGAACTGGGTTACAGCGAGGGCATCATGTTAGCAAGGGCATCATGTGATGAACAGGGATGGGGCTTTAGGAAAGATGGGCTGCCCAGTTGTGGTTTAGTTGTGGTTTTGATGATTCAGAAAACGAGAAAGAGAGTGATGATGGAGGTGCTGGTGGGTTGGGCAGTGATAATTCTGGGTTCCAATTAAAGCCGAGGAGGGTGGTGATGTTTCAAATGGCAGCGATTAAAGGAAGGACCTAAAATCGATGTCGAGAAGAGGGGGACTCCTTCATCCGAATAAAATTGGTGGCTATGAAGACATCTGACGGCTTGTGCTGCTAGTAAGAGCTCGAGCAGGTGGCCAGGTGGCGATCCTATTGAAGTAGATTAGAGATCAATGCCTAGTAATTTCTGCTCTCTAGGCCATAAGCGGTCATCAGTAGGTGGGATTGAAGAGCATCATCTGGCGGATGGCCAAACCAGAGGATGAGGCATGTTGGAGCTGGGTTGCTGTGGGGTCGCTGCTGGTGGTTGGGAGATGAAAACGGGGAAGAGGGAGGTTGCAATGGAATTGTGTAGCGATGAGAGCCATGGGGTCCTCGGTCGAATTAGGGAATAAGAGGAAGGCAGCAAGGTAGCCAATGCAGCGGTCTTGCATCATCGTCAATGGAACGTGACTCCCAGAGCGCCTCCTCCAGGTATTTGGAAAGGAAGAGGGGCTCACCTCTGGGGTGGATGGCATCATGGCCAGGCCCTTGATCACATCTTCCAGGCTCTGTTAGGACGACTTCGTCATCCACAACGACGATGAAGGACAATAAGTTTTCGTTCAAGCTTTACCCCGATCATCGCCGAGGAAAATGGAAAAGAGGGGATGGGGAACGAGTGAGAACGGAAGAGAGAAGAAAAATCGTGAAGAAAGAGAAACATGGATAGAGAAAAATAAAAAAGAGGATAAAATGAGATTTATTCTAAAAACTTTTGCAAATTCACATCTGCAATTGATCTTCAAAATTGTTTGAGAATTCTTCTCCAATATCTTGCTTGATTAGATTTTAAATCTTTGAAATTGACCTGAAAATCCTTTAAAATCGATTTAAAATTATCCGCAACTTGTTTTGAACTTATTCCAAGATCTTCAAAAATTGATTTAAGATGTATAGAAATTGATTTTGGAATTAAGTGAATATTTCTCTGAAAATTCTAAAAATTTGAAATATTCGCAAATAATCTCAACATTTTTTTAAAATTTCTTGTAATTAACTTAACGAACAATAAAATAGTTATTTGGCCAAAATGAAAATTTTCGGTGTCTACACATTCTTGCCTCCATTAAAATTTTGCTCATTTTTTCAATGACTAATTAAATGACTCACACTACGTTTGAAATGAACTTTATGATGGCTTGAATGCACCCCTTGCTGGGTAGGTAGTTCTTTTAAACTAGTGGGTGGAGGATTCTTTTGTTGCGCACCTTATATTTCAGAAACTTGTTAGATTCTACTCCAAACCCACAAAAAATTTGTGGATTTAAATGGAGCTTGTAAAATAACAACCTATTAAAGACCTTTGAAAGGGTTTCAATATGAACCTCTCAAGTTTTAGATTTGACAATTTATCATCTATATATACACCCTTGAACTTGTACATCTGATCATAAAATATGACTATCAAATGGCTCTAATATTCTTCAACCTAAAAGACATAGCTGTAGAACAAATTGTTCCCTAACGAACAACAATTAGTATCTTTTGACGTCCAACTCCTCCCATCAGTCACAATTCTTATTATATCGATGCACTTAAAACATCTAACAGTTAGATGGTTAAAGAAAAGATAATATGTGATGTACAAGTCAAATTTTAGAAAGCGTTGAGGACCCAGCGAGGGAGTTAGACAGCTAAGAAATACGGATCAAATCTTATCCGCATGTGAAAAGGGAGAAAAAGGCGAACCCGTGGGCTGGGTGGGAGGGGTTGAGTATCGGGTTTGGGGGTATCAAATTCGTGGCGGAGAAGGGGCAGCGCGCACCCAACGTGGCATGGTCGAGGGGGGAGCTTTTGCTTTCCCTTGCAAGTCAGCCTCGGGAATCAAAAACTCGTGGCTCACGATCGTCCTCTCTCACTGACGTGGCACCACGGAGACGACGTTTTCCGTCCCAGTTACATTCGCTTGACGCCGTTAGGGGCCAGAAAGGGGAAGGGGACTGACAAAAAGGGTTGAAATTTGAAGGCATTGGCGTTTTCCTGCTCAGATTTCCGTTCTCCCTGCACTGTAAAGAGAGAGATAGAGGACAAGCATTCCGTTCCGGCTGAAGATGGAGGTAGGAGAGGTAATGATCTGATCACTTTTTCTGTTCTCGTTCTTCTTCTCTCCCTCTGAAGAAATTTGTGACTGTGCCCTTCAAATCCATAGCCTTCAAAGTATTATGCGGATGCGATGAGTTTTTCTTGGCGTGGGAGTCTGGGACTTGCTCTTGGGGAGTTTTTCTAGCTATAATCGTGCTTGAAACTTTTCAAGGTCGAAAGACCTTATCTTGGAATCGTTTTTGGTGATCTTCTTCTTTTCTGAACCCTGATCAGATGGCTTTGGGATTTGTTTCTTTCAAATTCCGACGATATCGTGTGCAGATGTACTCCGAGTTTTTCACGTTACGGGAACATTTGTAGTTTAGACTTTGGGGAGAAATTGCTAATTTCTTGTCCGTTGGTCGAAACTGGCGCAGTATTTGAATTAATATGCAGATGAGTTTTGGGTGTGCATCATTTTATAAACTGCTGCAAGATATGGCTTCCTTTTCCTTTTTCGAATTTGGGGAGTGGGTTTAGGCTCTTAGCTGTTATTCGGGCAGCCCAACTTGAGGTTTTCGAGTTTACATCCTTCCGGGAGATTAATATCAAGCAGTTTCTTTGTTCCGACTTCCGATTAATCTTGTACCTTTAGTTTGTTTCAGAGTCAACTTGAGCCAGCATTTTTGCAGCTTTCTATGTTGCTTTAACTATCTTTCGAGACGAATTTGAAGAACGAGGATTGTTTTTTTAAGTCGCTTGTTTTCCTTTTTCTTCCTGGATTGTTGCCTTAAACTTGAGATTTCTGTTTAACTAACCAGGATAAGAGAAGAAGCAGTTTGAAGGAGGATGGTATCTCCAAGAATGCCGATGATGCTAAAAGGCTGGGAATCCTAAAGGGGAAGGCTGTTGAGACGTCGAGGTCAGGATGTTTCTTCAAGGGTATCAGTTCCCAAAATCACAGCGATGTTCGGAACAATGATTCCTCAAAGATCTTGCGTGCAAATCCTGCTGCTCTATCTCGCCGTCTGGATTTTCACGAGTGCCTGTAACTGCATGTTGGGGGCTTTAGCCTGCTGTACATTATATGGTTTTCACTTCTTTGTCTTCTTTGATTCTGCTTCGGCCTTCGTGCAGAACCATCTACCCTGCCCCTGGTACTTGGGGATTCGACGAGAGAGAGAGAGAGAGATGATTAGCCAGATTGAAGCAGTCTCTACTTTCAGCAGAGTGCTCTGACTATTAATGGAGGGGAACTTATATAAACACTCTGAATTACCGTCATTGTTTAATATATACTTGGTGTTGAAATTTTCTCTTCTTTTATGACTTAAGCTTTCTCCTTTTTCCCGATGCAAAATTGCAGGGGTGGCTTAAGGTTTCTCTCCATGCTCATGCTTGTACCATGAATGCTTTGCCCCTCCTTCTGGACTCGAGAATTCTATTGTTGTTGCCATCTTCGCCAGTTTCACCAAGATATATAACTACCAGTGGCTTCCTTTTTTCTACTCCGAATTTGCTTTACAGAACAGCCTATCGTCTATTAAAGCTGGACAAGTTTGAATCGGTCATTCATAAAACTAAATGATATAGAGATACATGAATTCCATGATTAGGATATCCCATCCATTAAGGGTTGTTTGCTTACCTTGGTCGTACTTTTCTAAGACTGATTTGCTTTTGAGGGCCCAACGGAAAAATTTGATACTCAGGAATAGAGACACTGATATCGTTTCACAATCAAAGTGCATCACTAAGGGGCGTTTGATGCACCGTAATATGATGTTGGAATCAAAATTCCACTTTCCATTTTTCTATTGTGTTTGATGTTCTGGAAATTTGATTTCAGAATTCAAATTCTGTTTTTTGACGAAACATGGATCGAAATTCAGGAATTTTTTTGGGGGGTTACTGTTGAATCCCATTTCTTAGTAATCATTATAGAGCCATATTCCTCCTACAAGCCATCATGTTTGGGTACTTCGGAAAATCAATGGTGCCATTTTGATCTCCGTCAGTTCATTTGCCATATCCACAAGCTAAGCCTCAGTTGCATTTTTGGAATTGGACTGGCCAAGTTGGAAAAAAAATTAAGAGTTCAATACTCAGACTGCTACCAATATGGCAGCATTCCTAGCCAGCCTGGATGAATAATGACATGGAACCAGGAACAACGGGAATTAAAAGACCCAGCTTACAAATACCGGGTTAAGATAGCTTGAACTGCACAATTCTAGTTCATGTCATGTGCATATAGATATAGACGCTTTAGTACATCTGCAAGGAGAAGACATCAGATCTCGACTTAAAAATTTAAACTAAAACAAAGAAAATGATTTAAAATTTAAGACAGAAACAAGAAAATAATGACACACTTGCACTGCAAGCAGTGCAAGGAAAATTTGCTAAGCATAGATAGAATTAGCATGCCACGCATTTGATACCTCAAAGGCAAACCGGTTGCCTTTTCAGAAAATTATGCTTAGCACAAATATAACAGAGGTACCAAATATATATATATATATATATATATATATATATATATATATATATATATAGACACACAGATAGAGAGAATGCTTGAACAATTGGGGTGTGTGTATGTGTACACGCAAACAACAGAAACAATGCTTGCTCAATTGGGCTTAATCTAAAGTAGTGCCTTCACAACCGTAAGATTTAGAGCAACAATTGACCATGACATGGTGCCAAATTCTATTGGAGTAGGAGTAAACACCCTAACTTTTCCACTGTTTCATTTCTATGTTTTACTTTGATTCTAACTTTTTTCTAATCATTTAAGAACTATTTCCTGAGTTGTTTTCTAAATGTTTCTAATTGTTTTGAATCCATGTTGGTTCTTTACCAGAAAATGATCTCAGTATAACCTGTCCCATACCCATGTAGCATCCAGTAAAAAATCAACCCACTAAGTTGATACATATACAAATTTTCCATTTTACCCCTCTTTCTTTGGAGGGCTTAGAAATCAACAAGTAAAGGTAATTCAACCTCTATTTATCACACCCCAACCCTTTAACCTCAAATAACTTTTTTTTTTAAAACATAAGACATTGAGGTGCAACGACACAACAATTCAAAAGGAAATCAGCTATGTAATTCAAAACAATGAGACAACTTTCATTTATATAACAACTTTCAGTTCATATAAAAATTACGTCATACTTATCAATAATACATAAGACAAAAATGCCTCCAAATTACAACATTGATGTCTAACAAAAATAAGACATCAATATGACCAAACAAGATGCTCCAGCACTACCATAGACCCAATACCTCCCCAGTAGGATGTGAGTAGAGCCATCTGATCAACCTGCTACCCCAAGTCTACCAAAACCTGAAAAAGAAAGACAATTGAAGGCTTAGCCTTTGCAGTATGACAACAAGCCAGATGAATCTCTAACCCTCTAAGGTAATGGCGCAAATATGAGATATAACAAATATGAAAGTAAATCACTATCATGTCATGATAGGACATACATTTACATGACTTGACATGGAAGCCCCTCACATATACCACGACATGTAAAGGCTAAGTCATGGTCATGATAACACATTCACAAATCACATGCAACTCATGCATAAACATATCATTCTCATTCACTTCATTTACATTAACTTTAGTGAAATGACAGTTCCTGTGGGTGCAAATATAGGCAAATGCATACCGCGGGTGGCCTACAACTGGGAGACAACTCCCGTGGTAGCCCGAAATGATATGGATCCATTCATGCTGTAACGGAAGAGCACTTGTTCATGGATGTGTAAATTCCAAGAAAAATACTCCGCTTCCTAGGACACCCAGTTTGATAAGGCGGGAGCCCAACGCTCCAAGCACATCACACAATGGTACCCACGGGCCTTGCACCACATGCGCTCCGAATAGGCGACACCAATGGCGAAGGCAGGACATCTCCCAAACACATTGCCACAACCTACTGGCCTCTCATCTTTTATTCTTTCTTACTTATCATTATGTAAGCACATTCACAAAATGATCGGCTAGCTCATGAGGCTGGTTCACTTCACGAGTGCACACATACCTCCAATTGCCTTCATACGAGGTCTACACATATAGTTAACATTCTTAGCTAGCCGTCATAACAATACGGGTACAACTACCATTCAATTTTATTCATTTGTATTATGCTTATGACATTTATATTATGCTTATGGCAATGCATATAAAACATTACAACATTCACATCACTCATCACATCAATCATATCTTTCAAAATATAGCTAAACCATGGAGAGTAGTCTTGATCTGTGATTGGCTCATAGTTGTCTTATGCAGTTATCATTCTAGGATGCTTTCTAACGTAGAATTGAAGTCGATGAGATACTCGACTCGACACCCCACCTCCTCTGTCCTAAACAGTTATCATTTGTAGCATGCAATGCAATTGCTTAGTAATTTTAAAAACAACATCAATCACATAATCATTCAATCTCATGCATGCATACATTCACTCACATCACAATCATTCAATCGCATCACAATCATAGGATCCAACGATCCTGAAAACACACATTCAAAAGTTAGTCCCATGCAAGAATTTTTGCCAGAAATGCCGCCATACATGTCGCACATCCACAAAACACCCAAAAACGGTCTGGTCGCTCAAGGTCTACTTGACATGCCTAGTGTACCTACAAACATAAGCAAATGATAAATTCTCTATTCGTTTTGCTTTACAATCTATACATGTTTGAAATAGAATCATTGAGGCATAGGTCATCGCCTCAAGAGAGTGTCGATGGGTAGTATCGGCCCAAAGCCCTCCAATAGGTCTCTTCTCAACTCTTTGAGGTTGTGACCAAACGTCTAAACTCAAAGATTCGATCAATCTATCATTAACACATTTCTCACTTGTTTTCCTTAGTTGAGGTGTCTAGCCCACAATTAAGATTCTCAACATACAATGTATATGCACATCAATAGAAGCATATTTCTCAAGCTTGATAAAACGGTTCTAAACCTTCTCCACAACATCACAGTCTCTACCATGCTTCTTAATTGTTTCAAAAATCAACCAATTATGCTAAAGAGATAGATATACATGTGGATTCTCGTCCTTCTCAAAATAGTCCTAAACTTTCCCCAAAATTGCTACATCGCTAACATGCATTCCAAATCATCGAATCTTAAGTCTATCATTCTCAATCATTAATTATACGTGCACTAACATAAAATATTAAAAAATTTTGGCTCGATTAGGCCTCACTCATCCCAGAGGGTGTCGAAGGGTAGTATCGACCCAAAGCCCTCCAATAGGTCTCTTCTCAACTATTTGAGGTTGTGATCAAACGTCAAACTCAAAGCTTTGATCAATCTATCACTAACACATTTCTCACTTGCTTTCCTTAGTTGAGGCGTCTACCCCACAATTAAGATTCTCAACATATAACGTATATGCATATCAATAGAATAATATTTCCCAAGCTCCCTAAAACGGTTTTAAGTCTTCTCCACAACATCACAATCTCTACTATGCTTCTTAATCGCTTCGAAAATCAACCCATCATGCTAAAGAGATAAATATACACATGGATTCTCGTCCTTCTTAAAATAATCTTAAATTTTTCCCAAAATAGCAACATCGCTAGCATGCATTTGAAATCATCAAATCTTAAGTCTAGCATGCTCATTCATCAATTATACATGTGCTAACACCATATCTTAAACAATTTAGGCCCGATTAGGCCTTGCTCACCCCAATCTTAGAGTCCACACTGTCGTAGGGTTCCCAACAGCCACCTCAAGCATACGAGTGATTCCCAAACGGCTAAAATTAACTATTGTCGCCACTTCCCAAGCCTTCAACTCGCTGGTATGAGGGGAATGATGCGTCCCCAAGCTGCAATCCAAACCAACAACTCCAAAACTAGTGAAAAAGAGTGAAAAAGAATTCAAGAGGAGAGTATACCATTAGAATAGGGCCTCTGGCAGTGAGGGAGCTGAAGACAGGTGATAGAGGACACGAGAGGAGGGGAGTGGAACAGAGACAACATACGTGAGGGAAGAGTGCAGACGAAGAGGGGAGACTGACCAAGAAAGTTTGGGTGGAGGGGAGAGTGTGCGGGAGAGAGAGTGGAGGAAACAAGAGACGGGGAGCGATAGCTCTTGCAGAGAAGAGAGCGTGGGCAGAGAGAGATGCGAGAGTGAGAAGGGGGCTGCGAGTGGGAGCAACAACACACGGGGGAGTGAGAGATTGCGGGAGAGAGGGGGAGTGCCGATTGAGAGAGTTTGGGTAGAGGGAGGAGCGTGGGCTGAGAGTGGGCACTGACAGAGAAATCAGGACTGAGGGAGAGGCATCAAAAACAAAACAGCGAGACAGGGAGGAGAAGAAGAAAGAAGAGATAGAGAGATCGGCGGCTCACCCGTGCATCACCGCCGCCGCCGTTCCTCCGTTGCCGCTGCTCTTTCTGCTTCCTGTTTCTCTGCGACACAGTAGAGGAAGAACGAAGAGGAAGACGAGGTAGAAAAGACTAAGAGGAAGAGAGAGCCGGCATCGAGCTCCTCTTCACGCCTGGAGTTGGGTTTGAGTTTGGACCCGCTCCAGCCCAACCTGAAATGTCATAAAAAAAACGAGCGTTACACTATTAAAATTGCTTTGAGCTCACCTAACCCAAATGACACAATGCTCATTCTAGTTCAACCTAACCCAATTGAGTTTGGCAAGGCCCATTTCCTTAGAAATGCTCAGTGTCTAGCCCACTTCAGCATCCTTAGCATAATAAAAACTTTAGATCAAGTCTATCATACCATACTAGCCTTAGTTCCCCATGAGCTACAGTCATTTGCTTTCATTTCAAACTTAGATTATCCCTATCACCTATGTCTCCACATTTCACTCACTTCACTTGCTCCACACAAGTGAATTGGGCTTGTCTAGTTGGAACCGCATTGAACTTCCGTCCTTCTTCTTCAAATTCTTTTTTGCACAAACCCCATTGTGTTTCCATTATATTGTCCGGTTATCATATAGTAAACACCCCAAGTTTTTCACAATGACCAAATCACAACTTTACCTCTATACAAGAAGATTTTGAACTGAGCATTTAATAGTGATTTCAAGTGTATGAGCTAGCCATATAAAACTAGGTCCAAGCCTACCTCATTTAGGCACCTAATACATAACCTAGGATCACTACATTGCTGCCATCATGACAAATGACCATTTTGTCCCTAATTGTTAGAAAATCTTAGAAAGCTATAGTAATGATTTATAACAAGCTCAAATAAGCTAGTTCTTAGCTCTACAAGTCTCCTAGACTAGTTAAAATCAGCTCACCAAGTAGTTAAAATCAGCTCACTAGGTCAGTTGACCAACTTAAGGTAGCTCATCAAAACCTAACACTGCAATTTTTAGCTTGATCATACATCCTTCAGTCCAACCAAATTCAAACTTAGTTTATCTTAGTGGAAGGAAAGTATTATTTCATTTACTTTGAGTTACCAAACCCAAAATTCAGTTCTAGAGTAACTCAGAGATTTCTACTTGGTCACTATCTCTTCTAGTTAGCAAGGTTTGAGCTGAATTTCAGTTCAGTAGAGTGGAGTCAGCTTGAAGGGATATATGATCACATTCATCATGTTTATATTTATTTTCCCTTAGTTGGATTGAGTTCACTCATTTATGATTGAGTTAATTCAATTCCAAAGGCCCCAAACAACACTGAACAACAAGTCGAGCAACTCGAGTTTGAGTTCAAGCACAATCTCTGCTAAATGACCCGAGCTCAAGTTGGCTAGGTGGGCTCATTTACTTAGTTGATTCGAGTTCAAGTTTGCGACACTCGAGTAAGCTAACTTGCCTTGGCTCGTGTCTTAGATGCAATTTAGTTGTTGTTGACTAGATTCCCACAAACCTTTATAAGTTATAACATGTCGGCCCTTTATTTTCATTGTTCTTTCTCTCTCCTCTCAATGTCTCTTGAGCTTTCGCCTTCAAGGCTCAAACTACCAAGTCAGGCCATTAGGGCCGTCGTCGAGATCTCCAGTGACTCCAACTGCTCGCCATCATGATGATGACATGATGTCAACCTCTCGCACTGCATGGTGGGTTCACTTTTTTGTTCCATTATATTTTGTTCATTTTAGGTTTTTAGTGTTTGAATCTTGCTGGAAAATGTTGTGGTCATTGCCGGCCACCTCTAGCAACCAGTAACGTCATTGATGGCACAGACCACGTCTTAAAGTTTACTTTTCATTTTATAAAATCCCTTTTCTTGTAAGAAAGCATTAGTGAAAGAGGGTTAAAAATGCATGAAACCCTAACCGATGCTTTAAACCCTCGACCAAGGGTTTCTTAGATGCTTGAAACCCTTGACCGAGAGTCATAAATGTTTGACAAACCGAAGCATTTCCTCTACCCTTTCTTACCTTGAAAAAAGCAAGGCCACCTTGCATCCTTGAACTGACAACCATCTTTTGGCTAACCTCTAGCCTTATTTGTCCCTTGGGACCAACAAAGAGCAGGTACATGAATTTTCACCTATTGTCCATCGACTATGCATTTCGACTTGATATTAGGCCCCGGTTTACCCTTCGTGGACGTACCTTGTGAAGGAACCCTTAGGTTTTCAGGGTTTTAGAGTCTGACAAATATTCAATCAAGGGTTTCAGATGCCTAAAATCCCCAACAATGGTTCCAAACACCTGAAATTTCCGACAAAGGTTTTAGATGCCTGAAACTCCCTATCAGTGTTTCAGGCCTTTAAGAAACCTTCAATTGAGGTTTTCAAATGCCTAAATCCCTCGATGAATGTTTCAAGCTCATTAAGTATTTCAGGTATCTGAACCATCGAACCCCTTGACCAAGGGTTGGGTTTCTGAAGTATGAAATCCTTGACCTAGGGTTTTAGATGCTGGTAAAGGGGTTTCAAGTGGAGAGTTTTCACGAGTTTCCCTTTTTCTTATTTTTTTAAAAATCAGATTGCTTCTCCTCATTGGCAGCAACAACAACAGGATGCATATTTAATACCACCTTTGACCGCCACTGCCATTGATTTACCTCTCCAACAGGAAGTGCCTCCTTTGTTGCATAGTGAAAACATATCAGGCTAAAAGAGCTGAAACGAGTCGATCTCTAGCTTTGACATGGTCAATCGAGTGGAGCTCCAGCTAACATTGTAAAGCTCGATTTGAGCTCGAGAAGAGCAAACTAGGAGTTGAGTTGAGATCAGGATTATGTTTAGTTCTAGTCCCATAGCTTTCCCTTTCTCTTGTTTTTTAGGGGTTTGAGCTAAATTTGAACACAACCCAATGAAGTCAATAAAATGGAGCTATGATCATGTTTATCATGTATAAATCCATCTTCCCTACATCTTGTTTGAGTTCATTCTTTAGGTCTATGTTCAATTCCACTCTAAAAGTCCCATAGCCTACTGTCTCTTTCTGCCCTATTTTTAGGCATTAGAGCTGCGGTTGAGCTTAATCTGATGGAGTGAACTGAAACCAAGCTAGGATCATGTTTACATGTCTAAATCTGCCTTCTCTTAGTTTGGTTTGTGTGCGATTCAGTTCCCAAAGTCCTCTAACTCATTGCTAGTATGTGTTACACTCTATAATCACTATCAAACTCATTTCAGACAAATCAAAACAAATTTCCAATCTATCAACATATCCTTATTGGTAAGTGGCTGATCTAAGCACCCTTAGCTCCACTAGTGAAAATTCTAATGATAACCTAGTTCATCTTTATAATTTGGGATTTTATTCGCATTCAAAACTACTTTTTAGAACAATCAGGGAATAATTTTTTAGTGAAACTTTAACCAAAGTCTATCCAAAAGTAGGCCCACAAGATGGTATGGTTAAATTGACCATACTCACCAGAAGCTCTAAAATCAGGAACCTGGGCAAAATAGTAATTTTCATTCACAAACATAGGACATATGCCACATATACCTTAGTTTATGGCTTTCTTTGATTTTTAGAACTTTAAAGCAAGTCAAATCAATGATTTATGTTTATTTTAGTTCAAAACCTATACCAGGAGTAAAACCATTATTTCTTTTTCCAATCATGTTTTTCTTATGAACTCATGTTATATCTTACATATAACTGTGTTTATTGCTTTCTTTGATTTCTAGACCTTTGAGTTAAAAAAAAATCCATAATTTGAACCTATGCCAATCCAAGATCACACCTAGGGGTAAGACAACCATTTTTTTCTTATCCAAAATTTTCACCTGAACTTAGATTGTATATATCATATATGCCTTAGTTAATCAAGTTTATCATTTTCAGGCTTCCAAAGCTTAGTTTAAAATGCATTTTTTTATTTTATATATATATATATATATATATATATATATATATATATATATATATATATATATATATATATATATATATATAAATATATATATATAACAAGTGATCTAGATCTACAACCAATGGCAAAATAGCCATTTCTTCTAAAATTCTTACCCACACCCAACGACAAAACGATCATTTCATTTCCGTTAACAATCATAGCATCAATTATAATCTTTTTATACACATTTTTAGATCCATGAACTATTTCATCCAGGTCTCTTATATGGAATTTTGATCCAAATCTCCTATCACATCCAAGATCCATTTTTGTAGAACTTTCTCTACCTTAAATCTATGCCTATATCTGTTTGCGAGAATTTTCTTTGGATTTCGATCATGACCTAAATTTCAGAAGCATATCCCAATCTAAAAGTCCAAATGCAAAAGTGTGCATATATGCCAAAAATGTTGTGCTTGATTTCATTCATTATGTCAGATATCAACTCGTACATATGCTAATGACTTGTGCAGAGATCTATGTTGAGCATGCTGGTTCAGACAAAATCGAAATCTGTGCTTGTAAGACTCTGATACGAGCATTTTTTTGTTTGAAGAAGTCATATAATATAAGGTTTTAAAGCTTCAACCTCTGGTTTGCTTGTGAGGAGGGCCTATCCAAAGTTTAGTCATATATCTAAACTTTGAGAGGAGTCTCCCCCTAGCAGCTATAAATACCCCTTGAGACTTGGGGGTTTCTAACATACAAAAATATTCCAACAAAAGCTAGCACAAAAAGTTGAGAAATTCCTAACAAGTGTTTTTAAAAAACTATATCTTGCTGAAAAGAGCCTTCTAGAACATTTGTTGTGTCATTTTAGGCCCTAGTCTAAGTTAGGTTAATAGTGTCATTCCCGTTAGGGTCAAGCCAGACTTCCGAAGCTCAATATGTGAGACCAGGTAGTGCTCTACAAACGGGTGCAGGTCAGAGGTCATCGTTTCAGGTAATTTCTTTTCACTCTTTCTTTATTTTCCTTATTTGCAGTTTCATTCTTTCCTGGCTTAGCTTTCTTAGCACCATCTTTAGGTTTTGTTTTTCCACTTTTGCATGATTAGCTTACTTTATTTCTGCTTTAGTTCTTAGATTTGTAAAAAGCATGCCTTTGTTTAATTTCCTTTGTCATGCATATTAGTTTGTTTCTGCTTTAGATTTTAGATTTGTTTAAAGCAGGCTTTAGTTTAGTATAATCTCTTTTAGCGTGCTTAGGATAGTGTATTTCAGTTTTCCCTTAGATTAGATTTTAAATTCTCGAAGGTTAGAATGAACATGGAGGTGAGGTATGCCTTCTTCAATCTTCCTTTTGTTTATTTCTAAGTTTATTCAGCTTTATTTCAAGCTTTATATCTGCATCGATCATATAGTTTCTCATTTCAGTTAAATCATATATTGTTTAGATTTACAATCATGCATATTTGTTTTTTAAACTATACACATGACCATATCAATTTGGAATTAATGAGAAGTACTTTTTATGGTAGTTTGAGCACATCAAACTTTAATTTAGGTTAGATCATAATTGAGTATACTTTCAAAATCATAGGTTCCAATATGATTTTCGTAAAACCAAATACTTTTTATAGAAGTTTTCCAAAACCCCTAGGTTCATGCATGATTGAGACTGAGTCTAGAACCCTCCCAAGTTTTAAGTCTTCTGGGCTCCAGAACCCACTATGTAGAACCCAAAAATCTTAGACTTAATTCACCAAGCCAGCCTCTATTAGATTTCCAATGATAGACATTAAGAGTTGGTATTGGGTCTACTACCATAAACCAGACCTTGGCTCAGTAGAAAACCCAGTCAAGTTGATTTCACCTTGACTTAGACCTTAGTCAAGTTGACTTTATAATGATCAACCTAAAACCACAATTGGGTCAGCTCATCCTAAAACTCTAAGATCTAAGCTAAATCGAAGTTCAAATCAGAACTTTGTGGAATGGACCTTAGATCTCAGACAAGTCAATACTGGATTCTAAAATTTGAAGATTGGACCTTACTGAAATTGGATTGGATCCTGATCTGAAATATTGAAACTAGATAAAGTCTAATTGTGATTTGGATCTTGACAATGGTATTGGATACAAGGACTTTGACCTTAATTATAAAAGATTCAAATATAGATTGTAGAACCTTAGATTTCAAATACAGACCTTGACGATTTGAATATTTAATATTTTGATCTTAATTATGGATTCCACAAACTCAGACTCTAGTCATCCTCTAGGGGAAATCTTGAAATTGAACCACGAAAATTAATCAAATGAACTTTGGATCTCCATTTACAAGTTAAGAATTTAGATCATGAATTTAAATTTTGGATCATGGATTTTGGATCCAAATATGGATTTCCTCTCTTCTTGGAGCCACATCTCATAAACATTGGAAACTAGGTCTGAATTATGCTTGGCCTATAATTGCATCATCATATCTAGTACTTCACTTTGAGGTTTTTCCAGGTCATGGATCAATGATGAGCTGGACATAAACTAAGTTTCACTTTGAGGTTTTTCCAGTTCTTAAGTCATATTTCCAATGATTTATGTAGATTTTAAATATGAACCTTTCAAATTCAGAGCATGTTTATTTTTTATGCACTTAGGATGAGGGCAAAAACTATTACTTAGATTATGGAAAACCATATCTAGTACTTCATTAGGTTACCCCTAGTAAAGGTGTCAAGAATGGTCAGACATCATACTGACAGGTTGGATTTCGTCTCTCGAGTTTTTGTTTGATAGAACAGAGGCGAGTGCAAGTAACATATTTTTCTCATTGACAACAATCTGCATGGAAAATTGAAAAAAAATTGCATGTGAACACATGTCAAAATGACCATATTTTGGAAACCTGACATATCTAGCTCAAGTTTGTTGGTAGCCACCATTGAGTTAAATCTGGTCCCAATAGACCGACTAAGCATGAAACCTACTAGAAATGGCCATGGTAAACTATTTAATGCAAACTCTAAAACTTGCCAAATTTGGCTCAATGAGTCCATTGAATCTAGTTCCCAAAACCCTACCAAATTTAGTGGTAGTAAGCCCACTGAACTTAGTTCTTGGAAACCTCTTAGATTTAGCCTTAGTGAGTCCATTGAACCTAGCTCCTGAAACCTACAAAATTTAATGTCAGTAAGCCCATTATACTTAGTTCTGCCAAATTCAGCCTCATTGAGCCCAATTGAACACAATCCCCAACAACTTTGATCTGTTATCCAATATCACTTTCTTGATTTGGATCTCCCATAACATAGTTTCATTATCCAATCTGAATCCATGATCTTTCACTCATTTTAGATCTAAACCTTAGTTCCAATCCAATGTTTTAAACATCAAATCTAGTATCACTTTCTAGATCTACGTTCCAACAAAATTTAGATCAATCTCTATTTAATCCACCATCAATCCTCTTTTTAGATATGAGACTCAAATTTAAATGCAATATTCCAATTACAATTAATTATTGTTTCTCGTGTCAAGATCACCTCAAAGTAATCCATGGTCTATTACCTATTTTAGTCCATATTTCAATCTCCAACCTCACTTTTTATCTAGGATTAAATAAAAACCTTGAAACTCAATTCAATTGGATCTAGACCTTTGTTTTGAGTTCAAATATTCTATTTTATTTATTGTTGAAGAGCAAAATCTTCTTTGGGGGCCAAATCCCAATGTATACTGCATTTTAAATCTTTTGTCTAGAGATATATCTAAAGTCCAGATTTTTCTACACTAGGAAAGTATGGGGTGGTGCCAACCCCATGACCCTCTCTCTCTCTATTTCTTTTCTACCTCTCCTTTTCCTTTTTCCTTTTCCATTCCTTTCTTCCTCTCCCCCTCCTTGTCTTTTTCCTCCATCATCTGCATGTAACCTTAGGATACCGTTTGGTTGCAAGGACAACTATTCCTAGGACACTTGTCCTTAGAAAAAATGTCCTAAGAACCAAGAGTTTTTGTTCATATGGACAAGCTGATCGTTTGTTTGTAAGGACAAAAGTTTCCCGGACGATATATGGATTTTACACGATTCCATTTCATTCACTTGAATAATAGCCAATCATTGACAATTTGTTTGTTAATCAATTTTCAGACTGTCCTTCTATGATTTTTTATTTGTTTCTTTCCCCAAATTCTTTCCTGAATTAAAGCTATTAACGAGTCCACTCCTGCATTATTTTGATTGTAAATCTATCCCAATATATGCACTTTGCAAGACAGATTCAGACTGGTTTCTTTTGCCATATGATAATCTTTTTATTGAGAAGGTATTTTTATTAGTTATACATATATTTCATTTGTTTTATCATATTATATATATATATATATATAAAGATAGAAAAATGCAAAACATGTTAAATTTGTCTGTCTAGTTATTTAAACAAACGACAAACAAGACAAGTTGAAAAATTGTCCTTTTAAACAAACACTGGACATTATTACAACTTGTCCATATGGACAAGAACTCTTTGTTCTTAGGACACTTGTTCTAAAAACAAGTGTCCTAAGAACAGTTGTCCTTGCAACCAAATGGTATCTGAGGGCCCAACGTTGCTTATAAAAGCCTAGAGGAGGGATGTCCCATCTATTATCAGCTAACAACTTCTGGGGTTTCTTGTAGGCATCTGTCTCTCCTCCTTCTTGGTGTTTATCCAAGTTGGTGCCCCCTTCTCCATGTAGGCCTTCTTTTCTTCTTCTTCTTCTTCTTCTTCTTCTTCTTCTTCTTCTTCTTCTTATGATTCCCCTTCGTTTCTAGTCATCCCCATTGCCTTTTTCATTATCTTATATTTCCTTATAGGTCTCCCCTCTAGGGTTTCTCTTTTCTTTTTCCTCTTCTCTCTTTCTTCCCTAGGCTGTCTACTCTTGTAGAGGAAACCATCTCTTCACTGGATTGTTCTCAAGGTGATCATAGCTTCAGGTGAGGCAACCATTCCTCTACGGAGCCAACCTAGAAGCACCATTGATGGAATATTCTTGGAAGAAGAACCATTTCTCTTTAAGCCTTCAAACTTGCTATGTGTAGGAGGTTCATGGGTGTGTTGGAAGCTAATGCTCTAAACAAGGTGGGTATCCAATTTTTTTCCTTTTGTACTTTCATTTTCTTTTAATCAAGGGCGAAAATTGGGTTTCAGCTTCCATAAGAGATCTAGCATACTCATTCATTACCTCCTCCTGTACTTTATTTTGGTTAATTTCGTTGCTTTTTTGTCACTTTATTTTCTTTCAGAAAAATGATAAGGATTGAGATCGATCCTATGGATGGAATCCCTCAAGAAAGGATGACATTAAATGTCACACGGTATCTGGCTAAGCTTAACCATGTGTATGTTCAGTGGCATGCTAGGATTAATTATTGTGTGCATTTAGTTGTTTTTTGATGTTATTAAATTTGTGAGCATCTAGGATCTTATATGTTTCATGAAGTTTTGACTTAAGAATGTATAAGGCCACATCGTTTTTTATGCATAACCTGTGTTAGATTTTGTTTTTTCCATTTTAGTCAACTTAGGGTTGTGATTAGGCTCTTTCTTGTTCATTTTAAGCCATTTTCACTATTGCATTCTTTTCCATTAACTACAGTTTTGTAAAAATTCAATCTTTGACCTAACTTTATAGAACCATAATAGATCTAGTTTTTTTTTAATCCATAAAAGAAAACATCTTCATGACGTGTTTAAATATCTAGGCCAATTTTTAAAAAAATCAAAGTAATTTTGGCCTTGCTTTCACCCATTTTATAGAGGTTTATTTTCTGCAAAATACATCTGATTTTTAAAATTCAAGATATAAAAAAGGGTTTCTTAATTCTATAAATAGAATTTGTTTCTAGGATAAGTCTAGATTTCTCCACCAAAATTTCATCCAAATCCATATTTTAACAAATTTTCACATTTCTATTCTAAACTATTCATGTTTTATGCAAACTTACCTATTTTTCATCCAAATTAACAGACAACCTATCTCATCTTTTGGGACATGTTTTTCAGTTTTGTCACTTGGAGTTGTTATTCATATGCCCTTAGTTTTCTTAAACCAATTTTGAAGCTTATACAAGCTTGTTTCATATGTCTCTCATCGATTTTGCAACAAATTGTTTTCTACAATTGTCCACCTTTTCTTTTCTATAAGGACCTAGTTCATATCATAATCGACAAGGATCATATCCCATAACCTAGGATGAGACTTTCTATTTGTCATTTGGAGGTGCTTCATAGTGTTCACCGACCAATTTTGAAGCAAATCCATGTTTATTTAGTCTACCTTTCATTGGTTTCTTAGGAGGTTGTTTTCTATAAATCTCATGTTCTCCATTTTTGTGAAGGCATGATTTCAGTAGACTTTTTGACGGTTGCATCAATGCAATTCGATGTCCCCTCTTCAGTAATGCATGTATCATTGCTTCTTTCACCCTAGTTATAAATCAGCATGGGGAACTACTTTGAAAGCAAATGATAGTTGCTTTAATGCAACCTGATGTCCTATCTTTTGTTCATCTTGGTGATTGAAATTTTAGCAAAATTAAGATAGAAGAAGGCTAATCAGCATACCTTCATTCATTGTTTTGTATGAGTAAACTGATTAGCCCAAGAATTGATTATGCTAACAACATAGGACTGATCTTTAAAGCTAAGAATGGTTCAATTCATAAATCAAGGGAGATTTTGGAGGAATTTAGTGAGAAGACTGGCTTCAAATCAAACATGTTACTTTCTTTAATGTGGACAGTGATTTAAGGGTGTAGGTACAGAACTGATCGGGCTGAGACAACACTGATCTCCCAATGACTTATTTAGGTTTGCCCCCATTTCTGAAGTTGGGACCGGATGGAACCCCAAGAATTCCCTAACACTTGAGCAATTAGAATAATTATTACCTTTACAAGTCCTTAGGAGTTGTTTGAATAAGCTTGTTAAGGTTTCCCTAACTCAAGATCAGCTCACTCTAATCTGATCAGCTTACTGAGATAAGTCACCCACCATTTCTAGATCACAAAAATCTTGTCGGACATGGCCAAGCTTGACATAGAATCTTTTTAATGCCAGGAAAGTATTTTCATCATTTTCAGTTCTAGGATTTAAATTTGAGTTTTGGAGAATTTGTCCTTAAATCAAAGTGACACTATCTCATCTATTTGGCAGGTTTGAGCCAAAATTCTCGTCAATCCAAATATGTCAGCTTGCACTAAGATCATGTTTTTCAAGATTAGTTCAGTTAACTCATTCCTAACTAAGTTCATTTTCAAATATGAAGATTTACTATGGGTTTTTTAGTTCTAGACATCTCACTTTAGTGTAGCTCAATCTTTTAAGCTAGATTATGAACAATCTGGGAATGAATTTCTCAATTTTTTTGCATAGTTGCGATCAAATATTCTTGGATAGAGTAGGTTTAGCTTCAGATCGGACAAACGTTTCTTGAATTCAAAATTCTCATTTTGCCCTTGGACATTGCCAAAAAATGAGTAATTTTGATATGTGTCAATTTATAAATTGAGAATTTTGGAGGGGCAAACAAGATCATTTTTTTGACAATTTTTTCAAGTTATCTCCCTGCTACCTTGCACACCTTCATGTGTGGTCTTCTTCCCAAAAGACCCATTGAGCTTAGTTTCTGCATCATGCTCATTTTGGTCTTTCATCATTACATGCATATTTTTTTATAAACATAGGTTTGGAGCCACATGAACCTAAGTTCGCATTTTTGTGCAAGTCAATACACCCATCTTGAGCCACCTCAGAATTCAGCTAAACTTGATTTTCTAAAACTAGACCGAGTGTGAACCCAGTTAGGCCGGCACCCAACCTAGCCCTCATCCTAGGCCAGGTCCAAAACAAGCTCACTGAGTTTGAGCACACCTAGTCCACATCGAGCTAGGTTCAAGGGCATGCCCAATATCTCAGATGTTAGATCTTAGATGTCAATGTCAGATCACGATCCAAATCTTCACATCATGTCTAGATTTGCATTCTAGAATCTTCCTCAGATCCATATTATGTGGATCTTAGTATCAAATATAGATATGTTATCCACATGTGAGCACTTATGTGCATTATATTCATTTAATGTACCTTCAAGTTCCCACTTTGTGCTACATATTAGTCTATACAGCGGGACACAAACTTTGCAGCTGAGTTGAGCAAGTTGGTGCAAATGAATTCTGAGTTGAACATCAGTTAGAACATATGGTTTGATGCATGTTTCTCTCCTTCATGTTCGTGCATCGATTGTTCTCTATGCCATATGTCAACTAAAACCATCTTACATGAACTAATCAACACTTATTCGACAATAAACACTGATTTTCATAGAATTGAATTCTAATTAGAATTGAGCAAGATATGAACAAATCTGCATCAGAATTCTTATTTTGATAGATGGCATTGTGCTTTCACTAGATGAGAGCACTCAAAATTTGATCATGTGTCGGTCTTGCGAGAAAAATTCACTATAAAAAAGGGTCCGCAGTCCCCACCCTTGGCATAATTTTCTAAGCTTCCATAAGGTACTAGAAGTTTGGTAAAATTTCAAAGTAGTACTTAGTTTCCTGGGCTGAAAGTAAATTAAATTTTTAGAGGCTTAGCAAGGACCAGAGTTCAAGCTGCAACATCACTCAGCCAAGAACAAAGCTAGGTTTGCAGCAGGGGTTGTGGGAGTAGGCTCGGCTAGATCTTCAATAGGTTTAGGTAATTTTGTTTTTCCTTTTCTTTTATTCTCTTATTTGCATTTTCACTTTTCTTTTCATGAGTATGCTTAGGTTTTCCTTTTTGCTTTCTACATAGTTAGGTAAGTTCGTTTTTGCTTTAGCTCCTAGGTTTGTCGCATTTTGTTTAGCATCTTTCCATTTAGTTTATTTGGTTTAGACATATTTTATATTGTTTTTCTGGTTTCATAGATTAGATTTTAGTTTACTATCTTCGTGATAGGTGTGAGGCCAGACATGCTTTATTATCCCTCTCTTTTACTTTCCTATCTTTTAATTTCTAGGTCTTCTTCTTTAATTAGCTTATGACTTCAAACAACATCAACCATATAGATTGCTTTCATTATTTAGAATTACGCATGCATTATGTAAACTATTTCAGTATGCATATTAAACCACAAGTCACACACGTGCACAACTTGCTTAGGACTAAGTCAAGTTAGCCTAATAGTGTGCCTTGAGGTAGTTGCACTGGCATGCAAATGTCTAACGCAGCCTAACTTCAATGCAGGCGCATTTTCAAAGCCATTGTTCTACTCAAATGATTTCAAAACAAGACTCTCTTTCAAATAGTTTTCTAACAACCCTAGGTCATGTAGGCTCAAAGTCCAACCCTAGCACATCTTAAAATTAGTCCTCAAGTCTTAGCCCAGACTAGTGTTAGTGCCATCAATCAAAGACCATAAACCTTAGGACCAGAGTCTTAATTGACCTTCAAAAATCCACTGTATGCCCAATAATAGAAGCCTTCAACGTGGATTCATCACAAAACTTAGCAAGATTCATGTAAAATATGATCACATGTAGCTAGGCTTGACTCTCTAAACCCAATCCTTCAGCTAATCTATCTTATGGTTCACTTAGAGTTTGAATTTCAAATGTTGGATCTTAGATCAAGAACTTTAGATTGGCTAGAGTAAGTAGACAAAAATATTTGAAGTTTAGAGGTAGGATATGAGTAACTCAATTTGGATCCTGGATAAGGATGATTTGATCTCCACCTTAAATCATATGTCATGTTTTGGATTTCAGAATAAAGTATCTTGGAACAAGATCAGTCATTTGGATTTGGATCTCATTTCCATATTCTAAGCCCACGACCCTTACCTTAAGCCCAATAGAGGCTGGACCTTGTGTTTACATGATCTAGTTGTGCATGTATCTTTCTAGACTTAGGTTTTCACGGTGCATGGATCAATGATGAATTGAACCTGAATAATATGTCTCTCTTAGGTTTTGGATGACATCCACTTCATAGAAGTTAGAGCATAAGGTATAGTCTTTAGTTTGATTATCCTTAATAAAGGTATTAGAAATAGTTAGGCCTCATACCGATGGCTTAGGTCCATCTCTCGGATTCCAGCATATGAGAAATGGAGGCAAGTACAATTGATAAATCTCATTTATTATGGTTTGCATGTAAGATAAAAAAATTTATATATAAAAAATTGGTGACTATGTTAAAACCTGTCACTATTTGACTATACAAAATGTTCTAAATGCCTCAGCCTTAGATGTCATCCCACCCCTAGAACCATTTAGGAGTCCTCTTGATTTAAGACATGTGATTTCCATGCTTTCATTAAGACGAAGAATTGATTGGCATTTATTCATGCTCACCCAAAATTCAATTTACATACAACCCCTCTCAATTTAGGTGTTAACAAAAGAAAATGTTTGCTCCTCTCTTGATTTTAACTCTCATCTTAGGTGGCATTACATTGGAGTCCACTGAATGTATTCTTCATTTAGAAAGTTTCTCTTCACTCATGTCCCCACCATCACATCGCAGAATTTACTCCTTGTATAATTAGCTTGGCTTGGTCAATGGCTGAACCAACCAACTGGAGGTAGGTATTGGCCATCCTCTCACACCAACTGGAGGTAGGTATTGTAACGCTTGTTTTTATTTCAGGTCAGGTTGGAGCGGGTCCAGACCCGGACTCGCAACTTACCCGCGTGAGAGCCCGACGAGGGCTGTTCACTCTCGTCCCCCTCTCGCTCTCCCCCTTTGTTGCCTTTCTTATTGCTAGGAAGCTCCACACAAAGAAGAAGCAGGCGGTCGAGGGTGACAGCGGCGATGCCTGGGCCAGCGGAGGAAGGGCGGCGGTGCTGCTCTGGTAAGCCCTCCCAACCTCTCTCTGCCTCTTCTTCTCCTCTCTTCCTTCTTCTTTTTCTCCTCCTCCCTCTCTCGTTGCTTTCTGTCGACTCCCCTTCTGTCCCTCGCCCTTCTTTTGTCATCTCCCTCTCTAATCCGAGCTCCCTCCCGACAGCTTTCATGTCCCCTCACGTTTTCTTCTCCCTTCTCACGCACTCTCACCCTCACTGCCGTCTTCCCCCTTTTTGTCTGAACCCTCTCTCTCGGTCTCCCCTCTCTGTCAGCGCCCTCTCTCTCATTCATTTTCAGCTTCCCACACCACTACCATGGGTCTCTTCTAATGATAGACCACTTTTTGAACTCCCTTTTGTCGATTTTTGACTCTTTTATGGCTGTTTGGTCAATTTGCAGCTTGGAGACGCATCTTTCACCTCATACCAGTGACTAGAATGCATTGGTGGAGGTGGCATTGAGAGATTTTAGCTGTTTGAGGATCAATTGAACTCATGAGGTGGCTGCCGGGAGGATTGCAGCAGTCTAGACTCTAATATTGGGGTGAGTGAGGCTTAACCAAGCCTAAATCAACTATTATTTTCTATTAGAGTATGTATAATTATTAATTTGGCATGCTAGAATTAAGAATTTATGATTTGGGATACATGTTAGCGACTTTGCTTTTTGGGAAAAGTTTAGGATTATTTTGGAGAAGCGTTTATTCATGTCTATAATGATCTTTTAAGCTTATGATGTTGATTTTAAAGCTATTTAGAAACATGGTAAAGATTTTGATGTGGGTGAGAAGAATATGTAAGTTGGGTGTACTATTGGGAAGACGCCTCAACTAAAGAAAGTTAATGAGAAATGTGTTAGTGATGGATTGATCGAAGCATTGAGTTTTGATGTTTGGTGGCAACGTCAAGAAGTTAGGAGTGGACCTATTGGAGGGCTTGTAGGTCGACACTACCTGTCGACGCCCTCTTGAGGCGATGACATGTGCCTCAATGTGTTTTGTATTTGTTTGGATCGTGAAACTAACTAGTAGAAATCTTATCTTTTGCTTATGTCTACAGGTACACCGGGCACGTCTCGTAGACCTTGAGCGACCAGATTCGAAACTCGAGGCATTTTGAAGAGTTTTGTGGACACACGACAGGTATGGCGGCATTCCAGGCAAATCCCTGCCTGGGGCCAACGTGTGATTGTGTATTCCTAGGATCGTGAGATCCTAGGATTGTGATGTAATTTAATGATTGTTTTGTGAATGAATGTATGTATGCATGCAAATGATTTGATATATGATAAGATCTGTTTTGAAAAGCTATTAGAAGTTTGTTTTGAAAATGTTATGCATTGCATGTGCATGCTAGAATTGATAACTTCTTAGGACAAATGAGGTAGGGTATCGAGTTGAGTGTCTCCTCGACCCCACTTGTGCTTTAGAAAACATCTTAGAATGATAACTGCCTAGGACAGCTACGAGCCAATCACAGATCGAAACTACTCTCCATGATTTGGCTAAGTTTTGAAAGATGTGAATGATGTGTTTGATAAGATGTGAGTTTTTATGAATGTGAATGTTGTGATTTGTTGCATATGCATTGCCGCGGGCAATGATACAAATGAATGAATTGGAGGGTAGTTGTACCCGTACTGTATGACGGCTAGTTAAGAATGTAATGATATGTGTGGCCCTCGTGTGGAGGCAATTGGAGGTATGAGTGCACTTGTGAAGTGTACCAACTTCATGAGCTAGCCAGTCATTTTGTGAATGTGCAATTGTAATGATAATAATGAAAGAATAAGAGATGAGAGGCCAGTGGGATGTTGCTATGTGTTTGGGAGTTGTCCCACCTTCGCCACAGGTGTAGGAGCGTAAGCGGTGCAAGGCCCCAGGGTACTATTGTATGATGTGCTTGGAGCGTTGGGCTCCCACCTTCCTAACCTGGGTGTCCTAGGGAAGGCTGAGTATATCTCCTTAGAATTCACACACCCATGGATGAGTGCTCTACCGCTGTAGCGGGTGAATGGATCCATATTGTTATGGGCCACTACGGGGGTTGTCTCTCGGCTGTAGGCCACTCGCGGTGTGCATGTGCCTGTGTTTGCACCCACAGAAACTGTCAATTCACTGAAGTTAATGAAAATGAAAAGTATATGAATGAAATGCATGTGAATGAAATGAATGTGAATGCTATGTTTATACATGTCTTACATGTGAATTGAGATTGTGTTATCGTGGCCATTGAATGACCTTTACATGTCGTGGTATATGTGAGGGGCCTTCTTGGTAAATGATGTGACTATGCCCTAACACGACATGATGACAGATTGTTTTTATGATTGTTCTCATTTTTGAGCCCTACCTATGAGGGTTTGGGATTTTCTTGTCTTGTTGCCATACTGCGAAGGCTAAGCCTTCAATTGTTTCTTTTTTTTTTCAGGTTTTGGCCGACCCGGGGCAGCAGGTTGATCAGATGGCTTCACTCACATCCTACTGGGGAGGTTTTGGGTCGTTTGTAGTGCTGGCGTATCACATTTTTGGTTATATTGATGTCTTGTTGTTGTTAGGCATCAATTACATGGTTTGGGGCATTTTGTCATACACATTGATGTAATTGTGTATCAACTGAAATTGTTATATAAATGAAAGTTTGTCCTTTTGTTTCTAATGGCATAGCTCCTTCCATTTTAAATTATTGTGTCGTCCCACCTTAATGCTTTATGTTTAGAAAAAAATTTGTTTGAGGGTCAAAAGGTTGGGGTGTGATAGGTATTGGCTATCCTCTCACCCATATTGAGGTAGTAGCCCGATATATTGGTGATTGACCAAAAAGAATGAAGACCCCATAACCTTAGAACTCATATGGAGAAGTCTAAACCATATATACATCGGACTTATTCTCCAAACATATAGACATATATCATATATAGAACTACTGATTATCTCAAACCTTTTGGAACCTAGTTTAGGTGACCAAGCCTATTTTCAAAATGTTTGCATAATAAAGCCATGTCATTAGGGCATGTTGTTTGAGCATTCTCTATGTATCATGTTTGGTTGATTGTTCCCTCATTTACATACATAACATTTCTGTTAAAAACTAAAAGTAGGTTTCAAAGGTCTCTCCCTCTTCTCTTATCAAAACAATTCAGAATTTTTCATAATTATCATTCCTCTTATTTCTTCAGTCTGTCAAGGTGAAAAATGTCATTTTTGATGTATGAACTTTCTAGGCTTTGGTAGACATTGTTGCTTCATCTAGTTTGCCATTTCTCGATTATGTGTGTTGATTTTCACGTCTGCTCTAATCCCAACCATGTTTATTTTGTTAGTCACCATGATTAGGTTGTTCATTATATTCTTAAAGGTAACCCAAACATTAGATGTATCTCCACAAACAAACTTGTGCTGGACTGGTATTCATAATGGGTTGAATAGTTCATATGCTTTCCTTCACCACTTAGATGATTGTAGCTTGGAGATAGTGGCCATCACACATTATAAACGACAACTTCAGTCTCACTTTGGATGAGATATAAAATCCCTACACATCCACATTCTGGCTTCCCTTTGTCAAAATGATACCTCATATGGATGAATTCACATACATTTTGGAGTTAACCGAGCCGATTGGTCACTCAAAGTATCTTATAGATGATCAGTTTATGACCAACTTCAAGTAATGTAACTACAAGAACTTACTCTTTAGACTGACAAGTATCAAGAGTTGGAACCTAAAATCATCTTGGTAGATTTTAACATGCACTTTAGACGGTCAACATAGGAGATGAAGGCCAAGTTGCCTAAGGTACAACACATGACCAAGGAGATGACGACTATCTACACCGCTAGCTCATGATGTTTGCCAATGGAGGAGGCATCAGGACCTACGTGTTCTCCAACTTTTCTAAATGTCAGGTAGTGTGACACTCGACATTTTGCAGGTGGGCTGGATCGGGTCCAGACCCAGACCCAGACCCGAACCCACTTGCGTGAGGAGCCTGACGCGGGGGATTTTCTCCCTTGTCTCCCTCTTCGTCTCTTCCTCTGGCTCGACCGTGTGAGAAGCAGGAGGCAGACGAGGGTGCTACGGTGACGGCGGGGCCGGCGGAGGAAGGGCAGCAATGGTGGCACTCAGGTGATCCTCTCGACCTCCCTCTCTGATTACGCTTCTCACTCCCTCTCCCCATTTTTTGTTTTTTTTTCCCTTCGACCCGAGTCTTCTCCCCTTCTCCCGCACGTTTTATCTCTCTGCATTCCCTCTCACTCTTCGTCTCTTCTCCCTTTGTCTGCACTCTCTCACTCTCTCTTTGCCCATGGCTCTCTCTGCTTGAGCCCTCTCCCTCAATTGAACACTCTCTGTGCACTCTCTCCTTACCGCTAGCCTCCTTCCACTCATATCTTCTGTGTTTTCTCTCTCCTTTTCAACCTCCCTCTCTCTTGTTGTTTTCTGCCTCCCCCAACCGAACCAATCCCTCTCAGCTGAACTCCTCCACTTGAACTCATTTTTACTTTTTCTCACTAGTTAGTGGTTGTTGGATTGGAATTGTAGCTTGGGGCGCATCTTTCTCTTCTTAACAGCAAATATAAGGCGTTGGTGGTGGTAGCATTGCATGTTTTTTGCCGCTTGGGGATCAATTGAACATTTGATGTGGCTGTCGGGAACATGATAGCAGTTTGGGCACTAAGATTGTGGTGAGCGAGGCCTAATCGAGCTTAAATTATCTAAAATTTACTGTTAGTGCATGTATAATTATTATTTGAGCATGTTAGACTCATGATTCGATGATTTAGAATGCATATTAGCGATGTTGCTATTTTGGGGAAAGGTTATGACTATTTTGAGAAGCACGAGAATTTACGTGTATATTTATCTCTTTAGCATGATGGATTGATTTTCAAAGCGATTAGGAAACATGTTAGAGATGGGATGCGATTGAGAAGATGTAGGACCGTTGTTGCAAACTTATGGCAAACACTATTGTCGATGTGCGTATTACAGTGTTAGTTGGAGAAGAATATGTAAGTTGGGTGTAACTATTGGGTAGACGCCTCAACTATGAAAGCAAGTGAAAAGTGTATTAGTGATTGGTTGAATCGAAAGCTCAGAACATAGATCGTTTGGTGACGACCTCTAGGGTTGACACTGCCTGTCGACTCCCTCTTGAGATGATGACCTATGCCTCAATGATTGTATTTTATATTTGTATAGATTGTAAAACTGAACGAGTACAGAATTTATCATGTGCTTATGTTCGCAGGTACATCGGGCACGTCAAGTGGACCTTGAGCGAGAAGATTCAAAGCTCAAAGCATTTTGGGGTAGTTTGGCAACGCGTGGTAGGTATGGCGGCATTCCAGTCAAATCCTTGACTAGGGCCAACTTTTGAATGTATGTTTTCACGATCGTGAGATCCAATAACTGTGTGCCTGTGATCGTTTTGTTATGAGATAAGTTTTGTTTTGAAATTACTATAAGTTTTGTTTTGAAAATTACTACGCAATTGCATGTGCATGCTAGAAATGATAACTGCATAGGATAGCTACGAGCCAATCACGGATCGAGACTACTCTCCATAGTTTGGCTAAGTTTTGAAAGATGTGATTGATGTATTTGATTAATGTGAATCTTGTGGTATGTTGCATATGTATTACCGTGGGCAATAATGCAATTGAATGAAATTGAAGGGTAGTACTACCTGTATTGTTATGATGGCTAGTTAAGAATGTTAACTATATGTGTAGCCCTCGTGTGGAGGTAATTGGAGGTGTGGGTGCACCCGTGAAGTGAACCAACGTCATGAGCTAATTGGTCATTTTGTGAATGTGTAATCATAATGACAAGTAAGAAAGAATAAGAGATGAGAGGCTAGTGGGTTGTGGCAATGTGTTTAGGAGATGTCTCACCTTCGCCACTGGTCTCGCCTGCTCGGAGCACAAGCGGTGCAAGACCCTAGGATATCATTGTGTGATGTGCTTGGAGCGTTGGGTTCCCGCCTTCCCAACCTAGGGAAGGCTGAGTATCTCTCATTGAAATTCACACATCCATGGACGAGTGCTCTATCGCTGCAGCATGAATGGATCCATATCGTTTCGGGCCACCACGGGGGTTGTCTCCCGACTGTAGGCCACCTGCGGTGTGCACGTGCCTATGTTTGCACCCACAAGAACTGTCAGTTCACTAAAGCTAATGTAAATGAAAAGAATCTGAATGAAGTTTGCAAATGAAGTGATTGTGAATGATGTGTTCATGCATGAATTCCATGAATGTGCTATTATGGCCAGTGAGTGGCTTTTACTTGTCGTGGTATATGTGAGGGGCTTCCATAACAAGTCATGCGAATATATGCCCTATCACGACAAGATAGTGATTTGCTTTCATATTTATTATATCTCATATTTGAGCTCTTACCTTAAAGAGTTAGGGATTTATTTGGCTTGTTGTCATACTACGAAGGCTAATCCTTCAGTTGTCTTTCTTTTTCAGGTTTTGGCGGACTCGGAGCAATAGGTTGATCAAATGGCTCTACTCACATCCTACTGGAGAGGTTTTGGGTCTATTGTAGTGTCAGCGTGTCTTGTTTTGGTCATATTGATGTATTGTTTTTGTTAGGCATCAATATTGTGATTTGGGGGCATTTTTATTATATGTATTGTTGAGAAGTATGATGTGATTTTTGTATGAACTGAAAATTGGTATATAAATAAAGTTTGTTCCATTGTTTTGAATTGCATAGCTCAGTTTCTTTTGAATTATTGTGTCATCGCACCTCAATGTTTTAAGTTTAAAAAGTCAAAAGGGTTGGGGTGTGACAGGTAGCATCACTTGATGTTTGTCTGTCTCCACAATTGGTTTAGCTTTTTTATACATGGGACTCACCTGGTTTGCTTTGTAGGATGTCAATGTTATAGGAGGTTGCCAGTGGTTTCTCCAAGAGTGGTTCAATCAACACACTACCTAGGATAGCCAGCTTTCAAACCTACAAGAGATAATATCCTCCGTCTCCACTCATACAAGAAGATGTTATATGACCACATTGAGGAGTAGATTGTTTGGACTATTTCTACAAAAAAGAACAATCAACACAATACGCTTACCATTATAAGAGGACATACATAATTCTTTGGGTCATTTCTTTGTGGTGCCCTATCATTCAGAGAGATGCCAATGCTTTTTACACTATCAGGCGACATTATAGCACCATGGTAGGTTTTGATCAAGATAAAGAGGAGTGCTAGGGCATTCTAACCAGGTTTATATGAGTTGGTCATATGTGGGGAATGAAATATATATGTATGGAAAACGTGTTAGGTCTAGAGTGTACGTGGAGTGGTGGAAGGCAGGAGTCAGTGTGGCCCCTTTCTTACTATCATTGAGTTCAAGTCATATTGAAAAAATATGTTTGATTTCATAATATTTTGATCTTGTCTCGAATTTCTCTAATGTCTAAATAATTTGTGTCTTATATTTTTGAAAAAACAAATTAAATTTGTCTCTTACTTGCGAGTCGTTTAGGGCATCGAATTCAAATGGGATCCAAAGTGTCAGCAGTAACTTGACCAAGTGAAACAGTATCTTTTAAACCTATCAATAATCAAATCCCAGATTTAGGACAGCTCTTACTATTACACATTTTTGTGAACAATTCAGCATGCCAAGGATTTCTAGCACAATATAAGGATGGTTGCAAGATTAAACATGCAATATACAATGTCAACAGGACTTTTGTTTAATATGAAAAAAGGTATTCCATAATGGAAAAGACTTGTCATGCTCTTGTTTGGATGTGCGAGAAATAATAGCACTACTTGTTCCCACGTGAAGCTAAAGTAGTTTGTAGATTACATCCCCTCAAGTACATTTAGAGCAATTGTTTCTTACAAGAATAATTGCTAAGTGGCAAATTCTCCTAATGTAATATGACTTAGAGTACATTTCTCATAAATCAATTAAGGGACAACCATTGATCGAGCAATTGGCGAATTTTTCATTGACAGATGAAATGAAAGTACAATGACTCTAGATGAACATGTGCTACGTGTTGAAACCATGCAACTGTAGGCCCTTTCCTTAGATGAATCCAAAAACATAGCAAGAACCAGTATCAAGATTCTTCTTCTCAACTTGGCAGAGGAAATGATCTCATGTTTCCTCAAGTTAGAATTTTTCTGCACTCATTACATGGTAGAACATGAAGTTTTAATTTACAGATTGAAGATGTTATTGACTTTCAAAGTAAGAAACGTCTACGCATGTGGAGACTCTATGCTCATAGTAAACCAAGTCAATAAAGAGCAAAAGGTAAAAGATCTTAAATTGATCCCTTACTAGGAGGTCACTTGAGCTTTGGTAACAATTCAAAGAATTTCAGTTGTTTCTTGTCAAGCGGGAATATAACCAATCTGCCAATGGCCTAGCCATTTTGGGCTTCATTTTCACATTTAAGAAGAACAAACTATGCAGAGCTTTTAAAGTTGGGAAACCCACACAACCAGCATGTGATTTATCAGAACAAATCAATAGGATCAAGTGAGAAGATGTCCCATGGTATTTGAATATCAACGGTTATCTCGAAACAAAAGAGTTTCCTCTAGACATGCTAAAGAAGGAGCAAAAAAGCTACCCAGAGGATGCCATGTAAATACTTCATTTTGGTTAGAGTGCTATATGTGTAATGCCCCAAATGTTTAGTCCTGTATCGAAGATTGTGAGGAATCTTCAAGGGTTTATAAAGGGGGCCATTGATGAGAAGATTGTCCTGGTTCTTATCATTTTTAAGGTTGAAACCGAAACTGCGAGGGGGGCGGGTTGGGATCCGTCGAACCAGAGGTTGGTACCTAGACCGAGACATGCTTCGGAAAATGGCCTCGTTGGATACGACATACATAAAAATTATTTATATGTGTATTTTTCATTATAAATATGTGTTTATATATTAACTTTATATATTTTACATATTTTTTTATTATAAATTTATGATCATGGTTGGACCTGGGCCTTGTGGTCTGGCTGGGCTTGGATCATGGGCTCAGTGCTGGCCTGAGACCGACTTTGAATTGGCTAGGGGCGACCCGATGCCAGGAGGACACCTTGTTCCTAGCGTCTCACAAACACAACCTCTAATATTGGAGTTGTGTTCCAGATTTTCAACAGAATCAACTCTATGGGAGTTGTGTTCCATATTCTCACCATACGTGGACAGGAATATGCAGTGTTTCCAGTGAATCAAACGTTAAATGTTCCTGGATTGGCTCAAACTCATGCGCACATAACGACATGAAGAAGATAGAAACGAAGATTAATTCAAGCCTTGACATTGTTGGAGCCCAATTTTCTTCAGAATTTATATTTGCATCAGTTTATCCATATTGGATTGTAGGGATGTCAATGAATCACATTAAAATTAGATGCACTGTGTATCATATCTGTTTTATTTGATGTTTACATATTTGGATTCAAGTACAAATGAAAAAAAGTTTGAATCATATCTAAATCTGAATCTGAATGCATAATCCACAAAATGACCGGCTAGCTCATGAGGTTGGTTCGCTTTGCGAATGCACCCATACCTCCAATTGCCTCCATACGAGGGCTACAGATATAGTTAATATTATTACCTAGCCGTCATAACATTACAGGTACAACTACCATTCAATTTCATTCATTTGCATTCATAACCACGACAATACATGTGCAACATATCACAACATTCACATTAGTCACACACATCAATCACATCTTTCAAAACTTAGCCAAACCACAAAGAGTAGTCTCGATCCATGATTGGCTCGCAGCTGTCCTAGGCAATTATCATTCTAGGATGCTTTTTAATGCGCAATTGGGGTCAAGGAGATACTTGACTCGATACCCCACCTCATCTGTCTTAAGCAGTTATCATTGCTAGCATGCAAATGCAAGTGCGTAGTAATTTTAAAAATAAAACTAATCGCATAAGCATTCAATTCTCGTGCATATATTCATTCAATTACATCACAATCATTCAATCACATCACAATCATAGGATCCAATGATCCTAAAAACACACATTCAAAAGTTGGCCCCATACAGGGATTTGTCTGGAATGCTGCCATACCTGTCGCGCATCGCCAAAATAACCAAAATACCTGGACCTTCAATTCCTGCCACTCAAGGTCTACTCAACGTACCCGGTGTACCTACAAACATAATCAGACAATAAGATTTCTATTTGTTTTGCTTTATAATCTCTACAAGTATGAAATATAATAATTGAGGCATAGGTCATCGCCTCAAAAGGGTGTCGACGGGTAGTATCGACCCACAATGCCCTCCAATAGGTCTCTTCCCGTGACCAAACAATTTAAGCTCTATGCTTTTGATTGCACCAATGAATAATACGTTTCTCCCTTGCTTTTCAAGCCGAGGCGTCAACCCTGCAATTAAGCCTACCAACTTATGTATTCTTTTGCACATTGACAATAATGTGCGCCACGTGTTCATAATGACGGTCCTACATCTTTTCAACTACATCAAATCTCTACCATGTTTCCTAATCGCTTAAAAAATTAATCATGCTAGAAAGATAATTATATACGGAGGTTTTCGTCCTTCTCAAAATAGTCCTAGACTTTTCCCAAAATAGCAATGCCACTAACATGCATTCTAAATCTTCTAATATTAAGTCTATCATGCTCAATCAATAATTATACATGTGCTAATATAGAATACTAAACAATTTAGACTCGATTAAGCCTCACTCACCCCACTTAGAGTTCAAATTGCTGCAATGCTCTCGGCAGCCATCTCAAATATTTCATTGACCACCAAACATCTAAAATCACAAAATGTTGTTGCCACCAACACCTTCACTTCATTGGTATGAGAGGAATGATGTGTTACCAAGCTGCAAACCGACCAAATAGCAATAAATAGGGTGAAGTTTAACGAAGGATAGATCCAAAGAGGGGTCCACTGTAAAAGGAAGGCATTCCACTGTGAGAATGAGGTTCGGCTAAGGGGGATGGTTTGGTTGGAGGAGGTAGGGGACAACAAGAGAGGGAGGTTAAAAATGAGAGAGAGAACAAGAGAGATGTGAGTGGGAGGAGGCTGGCGGTAAAGAGGGGTGCGAGCAGTGAGATGGGAGAGTAGAAAAGAGAAAGAGCGTGCGAGAGAGAAGGTGTTGACAGAGAGGGGAGACAGGTAGAGAGAGTTTGGATAGAGGGGAGAGACAGGCAGAGAGGGGAAATCGAGCAGGAAATGGGGAGATGGAGAGAAGGAGACAGAAGAGACGGGGAGAGAGCTCGAGCAGAGAGAGAGAATGCAGAGAAAAAGAGCATGTAGAGAGAAGGCACAGACAGAGAGGGAGTGGAGACAGAGAGAGAGCGAGAGAGACTGCAGAGAAAGAGAGCGTGAAGAGAGACGAGAGAGTGGCGGAGGGAGACAATGCAAGAGAGAGGACATGTGAGGAGAGTGGGAGGAAGAGGGGAACTCGACAGGGAGGATCGGGATAGAGGGAGAGGCAACAAAAATAGCGAGAGAGGGAGGAGGAGAAGAAAGAAGAAGGAGAAGGAAGAGGTAGAGAGAGAGACCGATGGGCTTACCTATGTGCTGCCGCTACTACCATCTTCACCTCTATCGCTGCTACTATCACACCCCCACCCTTTTGTTCCTCAAATAACCCCTTTTAAAAAAAAAACATAAAACATTGAGGTGCGACGACACAACAATTCAAAAAAAAATGAGCAATGCAATTGAAAACAAAGGGGCAAACTTTCTATATATAATCAACTTCATTCATACAAAATTACTCTACATTTCTCAATAACACGTGACAAAATGCCCCAAAACCATGACATTGATGCTTAAGAAAAACAAGAGATCAATAAGACCAAAACAAGACGCGCCAGCACTACAATTGACCCAAAACCTCTCCGGTATGATGTGAGTTCAAGCATTTGATCAACCTGCTACCCCGGGTCCACCAAAACATGAAAAATAAAACAACAGAAGACTTAGCCTTCACAGTATGACAACAAGCTAGATAAATCCTTAACCCTGTAATGTGAAAGCTCCAATATGAGATATAACAAATATCAAAGCAAATCACCATCATGTCATGATAGGGCATACATTTCCATGACTTGACATGAAAGTCTCTCACATAATCCACAACATGTAAAGGCCACTTGATGGCCACGATAACACTTTCACAAATCACATGCAACTCATGCACAAACATATCATTCTCATTGACTTCATTCACATTCTTTTCATTTACAATAACTTTAGTAAATTGATAGTTTCTGTGGGTGCAAACACAGGCACGTGCACACCACGGGTGACCTATAGCTGGGAGGCAACCCCTGTGGTGGCCCGAAATGATATGGATCCATTCATGCTGCAGCGATAGAGCACTCATCCATGGATGTGTGAATTCCAATGAGAGATATTCAGCCTTCCCCAAGACATCCAGTTTGGGAAGGCGGGAGTCCAACGCTCCAAGCACATCACACAACAATACCCTGGGGCCTTGCACCATCTGCACTCCAAACAAGCAAGACCAATGGTGAAGGCGGGACAACTCCCAAACACATTGCCACTATCCACTGGCCTCTCATCTCTTATTTTTTCTTCCTTATCATTATGATTGCACATTAACAAATGACTCGCTAGCTCATGAAGTTGGTTCACTTCACGAGTGCTCTCACACCTCTCATTGCCTCCACACGAGGGCTGCACCTATCATTAGCATTCTTAGCTAGTCGTCATAACAATACGGGTACAACTGCCCTTCAATTTCATTCATTTGTATTATGCCCATGGCGATGCATATGAAACATTACAACATTCACGTCACTCATCACATCAATCATATCTTTCAAAACTTAGCTGAACCATGGAGAGCAATGTTGATCTGTGATTGGCTCGTAGCTGTCCTATGCAGTTATCATTCTAGGATGCTTTCTAATGCACAATTGGGGTCGAGGAGATACTCGACTCGATACCTACACCTCATCTGTCCTAAGCAGTTACCAATTCTAGCATGCACATGCAATTATGTAGTAATTTTAAATAAAAATTTATCACATAAACATTCAATTCTAAGGTACCCATTCATTCAATTACATCACAATCATTCAATCACATCACAATCACATGATCCAACGATCCTGAAAACACACATTCAAAAGTGGGCCCCCAAGCAGGGATTTGCCTAGAATGCAGCCATGCCTGTCGCACGTCGCCAAAATTATCTAAAATGCCTCGAGCTTCAAATCTGGTCGCTCAAGGTCCACTTGACATGCTTGATGTACCTGCAAACATAATTAAGTGATAAATTCTCTACTCATTCAGTTTTACAATCTATACAAATATAAGATACAATCATTGATGCATAGGTCATCGCCTCAAGAGGGTGTCGACGGGTAATGTCGGCCCAAAGCCCTCCAATAGGTCTCTTCCCAACTCTTTGAGGTTGTGACCAAATGTCTAAATTCAAAGCTTTGATCAATCTATCACTAACACATTTCTCACTTGCATTCCTTAGTTGGGGCGTTTACCCCGCAAATAAGATTCTCAACCTACAACGTATATGCACATCAATAGAAGTATATTTCTCAAGCTCACTAAAACAGTTTTAAACCTTCTCCACAATATCACAATCTCTACCATGCTTCCGAATCGCTTTGAAAATCAACTCGTCATGCTAAAGAGATAGACATACACGTGGATTTTCATCCTTCCCAAAATAATCATAATTTTTTTCCAAATAGCAACATGGCTAGCATGCATTCTAAATCATCAAATCTTAAGTCTAGCATGTTCAATCATTAATCATATGTGTGCTAACGTAAAATATTAAACAATTTAGACTCGATTAGGCCTCACTAACCCTAACTTTAGAGTCCAAACTGTCGTAGTGTTCCCGACCGCCACCTCAAATGTTTGATTGATCCCCAAACTGCTAAGATTAACTGTTGTTGTCACCTCTCAAGCCTTCAACTCGCTGGTATGAGGGGAAGTGGAAGAGAGACAACACACGAGGGAAGAGGGAAGATTGATTGAGAGGGTTTGGGCAGAGGGAAGAGCGAGCGGGAGAGAGACTGAGGAGCATAGACAGAGAGGGAGGTCGAGTAGAGAGAGAGAGCATGGGCAGAGGGAGTGAGAGAGAGTGCAGACAAAAGGCAGAAAAGAGGAGGCAGACAGAGGGAGCGAGAGAGACTGCAAGGAGGGATGCGAGCAAAGAGACAGGAGCGTGGGCAGTGGGAGAGCGTGTGAGGAGTGTGGAATGAAGAGGGGGACTCGACAGAAACAAAACGGGACAGATGGAGAGGCAGGCAGAGAGGGCGAGAGAGTGGCAGAAAAAGGGGGATAACACGAGAGAGAGAGAGAGCAAGAGACAGAAGAGACAAAGAGAGCTCTAGCAGAGAGAGTGTGGGTGAGGGAGTGAGACAACACAAGAGGGAGAGGGTTGCACAGGAGGGAGGCCGTGCGGCTGAGAGGGGAGATGGCAGAACAACGAGAGAGGGAGGAGGAGAAGAAAGAAGAGACACAGAGTTGTCGAGAGGGCTCACCCGAGCGTCGACGTCGCCCCTGCCCTACAACTCCATCGCCACTGTCCTTCTTCTGCTGCCTGCTTCTCTGTGCCGCTAGAACCAACGAGAGACGAGAGAACGAAGAAGGGAGAGGCACTAAGGAAGGCAAGGGAGAAGAGAAGGAGAGGAAGAGAGCTAGCATTGGGCTCCTCTTCACTGCTGGAGTTCGAGTCTGAGTTTGGACCGCTCCAACCCAACCTGACTTAAAAAAAAAAAAGAGTGTTACATCCTGCCCTCTTTAAAATAAATTTTGTCCTCGAAATTTAGATCATACCTCAATGTAAGAATAAGTGTGGATACTTCTTTCGCATATCCTCCTCGAGTTCCCATGTGCTCTCCATCAACCCATGGTGTTGCCATTCCACTCTTACTAGAGGAATTCTTTTGGTGTGAAGTACTTGCTCTCTTTGATCCACAATTCTAATAGGTTTTTCTTCCATTGTCAGATCATTTTGCACTAAAATACCCTGAAAATCAATCACATGTGTAGGATCTGACACATACTTTCAAAGCATGAAAATATGAAAAACATCATGAGCATGACTCAAAATTAGGTGGTAGTGCCAATCTGTATGTCACATCTCTGATCTTCTCTAATATCTCAAAAGGTCCAATGAACCTCGAGCTCAACTTTCCCCTAATACCAAATCGAAAAACGCCTTTAGTATGTGAAATTTTCAAGAACACATGATTACCGACATCAAAAGTCAACTCTCTATGTCGAATGTCGGCATAACTTTTCTCTCTACTCTGTGCAGTCAACAACCTTTTCCTTATCAAGTGTACTTTGTCAGTGTAATGTTGCAATGCCAAAGTGTTTTCGATCTTGTCATCACCCAATTCAATTCAACAAGTAGACAATCTACATGGCCTTTCATGCAATGCCTTAAAAGGTACCATCCCGATTATATGTGAACTCTGTTCACATGTTTATCTCATTCTCCTTTCTAGTCTAAAATACAAACACGTAACATGTCCTCTAAGGTCTGAATGGTGCTCTCAAATTACCCATCAGTTTAGGGGTGGAACGTTGTGTTCAACTTAAGCTTGGTACCCAATGCCTTTTGTAGTTGCCCCCAAAACATAGAGGTAAAACATAGATCTCGATCCATAATAATAGACTTTGGCACTCCATGCAATCTCACTATCTCGTCAATGCATAACTCTGCGGAAGGCACATAAGAAACACTATCCCACTCATGATTTGAATTGGGAGCGGTTGTGTTCACATTGAAGATATGGAGACACAATTTCTATGGGGCAATATTTGAAGTGTTCACAAACCACAAGTCATTGAAGTATATATTCTCCGAAAAGGATCTCAATCTGAGGCAAAGAAGATGGATTGAATACTTAAAAAATTACGATTTCAAAATATCATATCATCCAAGAAAAGTGAATGTAGTGGTTGATGCTTATGCAACATGGTAAATCACTCTTGGACATTGTTGCAAGATGAGATATTTTGGCAACCTCACCTATGTGATGAGAACAAAGCAATAATGACTACTTTGATGCAACATCCTCGGTTAGAAGAGCTTATCTTAAAGCAAAAAAAAAAATCCTGATTTTGCTAAAAATATGGAAGAAAGTAAGAAGGCAGATTCTCTTTGGTATCAAGATGGAGATGATTCATTGTAGTTTCGACAACGATTGTGGGTTCCTAGAGATGAAGAGGTGAATGGTCAGTTGCTTGATGAAGCACACAAATATAAATTCTCCATATATCATGGCAGTACAAAGATGTTTGACAGTGGGTCAAAGCAGAGCATCAATGACCAGGAGGCTTGCTACAGAAAATAGATATCCTAGTGTGGAAATGGGAGGACATAACGATGGATTTTGTGGTTGGTTTGCCTCCCACCAGAAGACAACATGATGTCATATGGGTGATTGTTGATCGAGTTACAAAGTCCACTCATTTTCTGCCAATTGTTCACCTCAGTTTGTACCTTGGCTAGCAAACGTGAGGTTTAGTGATAAAGTTCCCATACTGCCTTTTCTTTTACAAACAAAATATTTTAATAAAATGCTTGGCACAGCTCAAACTCGTCAACTTGAGTTTAATCAAGCCGCTCGAGCCGAGTTTGAGTTTTGTCTAAAACAATGTTATAAAAGGCGTAGCGTATCATGTATCGGTCGGGCCGACCTATACGCCGTATCGCAAACGTAGCGTAGCGTATCGTAAAATTAATTTTTTAATTTTAAAAAATATTTAAAAATCTGAAAAAATAGAGAAAAAACATTACAAATCTGAAAAAATGAACAAAAAAATAGAAATCAAGAAAAAAGTATTCAAATATAAAAAAGATCATCATACATAAGAAACATTCATGTATATCAAATTATCAACAACACATTCAAAAATAAGAAATTAGATATACAAAATAACATAATAAGCATCTATCACAATTTTAAACTTGAAAATTTTATAGAATCTTAGGACTTGGAGCCTTAAGACTTGGAGTTTTAGGACTTAGATTACATCACAGTTTAAAACATATCGTTATCATCTTTCATGATTCAACGATAATATCTCTCAAATCAATGAATCCTCGGTTATTTTTTATGAAAATGAGCAAAATCTCTCCCTCCTACTTCTCTTGGAGTCTTTAAATATAAGAAGAGAGAGAGGGAAGAGGTTTAAACTTTCAAAAATAAAAAAAAAATGTGTTTTAACCCGTATTGTACGATACGGGGGTGTATCGCACGTATCATGCGATACGGCCCCCGTATCGCATAATACGGATGATACTCGTTCGATACGAATGTGTATCGCTTATCAAACACGTATCGTATAGGTTTCTTCGACCTATACGCGTCCGTATCGTACGATACGAAAAACATTGGTCTAAAATACTAGAGCCGAGTTTGAGCAGACTCAGCTCGGCTCAAACTTGGCTTGTAAACAGCCCTAGGCTTGAAACTAAGGCAGGCAAAAGGAAGGCGGTCTGCACCTAGCTAGCGCGTCATGATAGCAAATAACTGAGATTGTCGAGGGCTGCTAATTACATGCAGTAGGGCGGTTGGCCGAGGAGTGGCCTGACGAGCACGCTGGCCGACAAATGCGGCTGGCTATCCAAGGCTCAGGCTGAGGAAAGATGGCAAGCCTGCATTCGAGAGCGACTGCTTGCCATCGGGGATGCGAAGGCATACTCGATAGTAATCAGCATGCCCAATCTAAGGTCAGCATGGGGTTCAGCCTAGATCTGATCCTTGATGGCTAGATCTGGGTGCCGAAGCGTGGGATAGATAGAGAGCACGGGCAGCACCGTGAGAATCTTCCTTGTGGCGAGCATAGAAACCCGGGATGACCCGATAGAAACGTCAAAATAGGGGCAGTAGTAAGCTTGTCCTTCAAAGTTTGGAAACTCTTCTTGCACTCTTCATTCCAAACAAACCTCACTCTTTTTCTCAATAGTTTAGTCATGGGCATAACTATTTTTGAAAAGTCATGTATAAACCTGTGATAGTATCCTACCAATCCCAAAAAGTTTATAACCTTAGTTACATTGCAAGGCATCCTCCAGTCCTATACAACCGACAACTTAGCATGATCTATGGAAACTCTATCTTTTGAGATCACATGACCAATGAAGTTTACCTTTTCTAGCCAAAATTCACATTTTGAATATTTGGCATATAACTTATGTTTGTGCAAAATACCCAATACACTTCTTAAGTGATCTCTGTGCTCTGCTTCACTATTTGAGTACACTAGAATAACATCCACAAAAACAATAACAAACCAATCCAAGTAGTCTTGAAAACCCCGATTCATGAGGTCCACAAATGCTGTTGGAGCATTGGTCAACCCAAAAGGCATGACCCTAAATTCATAGTGTCCAAATCTAGTTCGAAAGACAGTCTTTGCAACATCTTTTTCCCATATGAAAAGTTGATGATAACTTGTCCTCAGATCGATCTTGGAGAATACATTTGCATGCTTGAGCTGATTAAACAAGTCTTGAATTCTAGGAAGTGGATACTTATTCTTGATGGTGACTTGATTTAACATACAGTAATCTATACACAAACGCATCATTCCATCTTTCTTCTTAACAAACAATACAGGTGCTCCCCAAGGTGACACGCTGGGACGAATGAAGTCCTTATCTAAGAGCTCCTGTAATTGCTTCTTCAATTGTTCTAACTCAGCTGGTATGGTGTGGTGCCTTAGAAATAGGAGTTATCCCTGGTAACAACTCTATCTTGAATTCCACTTCCCGTGTCGGAAGCAAACTCGATAGCCCTTTGGGAAACACATCGGGGTACTCACTCACAATGGCAACATCCTCCAACTTCACTGGCTCGGACACACTAGTCAACACGTTGACCAAAAATGCAACGCTCCCATTTTCTAACAATCGTTTAGCCTTTAGTGCATACACCAGTATCTTATCAGTTTGACTGGCTTTTCGTGCTTGGAATTCCATTGGTTTCATCTCATTAGTCAACAATTGTATCTGATTTTTTCTACAAGCTATGTTGGCATAATGCGTGTATAGCCAATCCATGCTCAAAATGACATCAAACCCAATAAGACTTATGACCACCAACTGTGCAGGTAAGTGGTGTTGATGGATCTCCACATCTACATCAGGTAGATACTGGCTACACTAATCTTGTGCATGCATAGGGCTGACCACTTTTAAAACATACGGCATCATTGTAGCCGACACTTTTAGTGAAGTGGCAAATCAACTAGATATAAAAGAATGAGTCGTCTCTACATCAAACAACACTCTAGTAATGTGAAAACCAACAAGTAAAGTACCTTCGATGAGATTGTGTGCTCGAAGCTCCTCCACGATAGTTGCATAGACACATCCAATCGGTCTTTTGAGCACTAGAAGGACTGGCCTCGGGTCTTCAACTCTTTTCCGTGCATCATGGGGTAATCTTTGATGAAGTGTCTCATCCTTCCATAGTGTAAACACGCTCCGGTCTCCCGATAACACGCTTCCTAGAGTGCACACGTGAGTAAGTATGACACCTCAGTAGGGTCGGAGTAGTCACTGCCCCCTATGTGGTGTCAATGTGGTTTGGCCTGTTCTGCCTGAATGCTCAGTCATCATGCCTCTCATATTGCCTGCCTGCAAAATGTTGGTGTTTGACCTGAGCCTGCCCATCGTGGGAGTGTTGGTCTAACTTCTTGTGATGGTCCTTCTGAGTTCTAGCCCAATCCTCTTCCATGCGTCTAGCCATGGTGACCGTCTCATCCAAAATGCGAGGTTTGCTGGACATAACTTTGTTTTGCAGCCCATCGCGCAAACTATGTACAAACTTGTCTGCTCTTGCGTCATCAATGGTATAGAGGTGTGGGTAATACACCTCTAAGTGCTCATACTTTATAACATACTCTTCCAAGCTCAAATGATTTTGTTACAATTTAAGAAACTCTTGCATCTTTTGGTTTTTGGCATGCACTGGGAAGTAAGTGCTGAAAAATGAATCTTTGAACTACTTCCATGAGATTGACTATTGGCCTGCGAACCGAATCTCACGTGTCAATTGCCACCACCATTTAACATCTCCTTTTAGCAAATACGAGCCATAGTTTACTTTGTCTCCTTCTGGCATCTTGAGAAGCTCAAAAATGTGCTCTACATCTTCAAACCATTCCTCTACCGTGTATGGATTGTCATCTCTAGTAAAGACAAGTGGCTGCATTGACATAAATTACTTGAATGACACCGAAGTCACCTTCTCCTTAAGTGGTGCAGTGGTGTCCCTAGTAGGAGATGCATGGCTCCTCTTATTACTGACCATCGACTATACTAGGGAGGTCAGAGTCTACAAGGTTATCGACAGTATAGTATACTGATCCATAGGTGGAGTCTGCCTTGGTGGGGTTTGGGCACCCACACTAGTCTGAGCGAATGGTTGCCCTGATGTACTATCATCAAGTGGGATATGCACATCTGAGTGGGCCGAACTTGGCTCTCTTTGTGCCTCTATAGCTGGCCCACGTTGCTTCTTACCCCTACATTGGTACTCCATCTGTACAAGCAAGAACCGTCATTCTTATTACAAGGTCTGAGACAACTTTTATAAGTTCCATTTGCAAAGATGTATCACAATCATCAAGACATCAATCCATCACATACGTATATATCATAGTAAAATTAAAACTTCAATAAAAGCTAACTCAAATAGCACGTACCTGGGTAACACGACTTCATAGATAGGCTTTAACTCACATCCATAGTGGGGTTTTGTCATAGCTCTGATACCAAATCTGTCACACCCCAACACTTTGACCTTCAAATAACTTTTTTTTGTTAAAACATAAAACGTTGAGATACGATGACACCATGATTCAAAAGGAAAGGAGCTATGCAAATTAAAGACAATGGGAGAAACTTTTCATTATATCATAAATTTTGTTCATATAAAATTACTTCACATTTTTCAAGAACACATATGACAAAAATGCCCCAAAACCATGACATTGATGTCAAACAAAATAAGACATCAAATAGACTTAAACATGATGCGTCGGCACTACAATAGACCCAAAACCTCCCCATTAGGATGTGAGTAGGGCCACCTCGTCAACCTGTTGTCCCAGGTCCATCAGAACCTGAAAAAAGAAGAACAACTGAAGACTTAGCCTTTACAGGCACCCTAGATAATTCCCTAACCCTCTTAGGTAAGGGCTCAAATCTAAGATAAACAATTACAAAATTAAATCACTATCATGTCATGAATGACTTGTCAAGAAGATCCCTCACATATACTATGACATGTAAAGACAACTCCATGGCTACAATAGCACATTCAAAAGTCACATGCAATTCATACATAAACATATCATTCTCATTCACTTCATTCACATTCTTTTCATTTACATTAACTTTAGTGAATTGACAGTTCCTGTGGGTGCAAACACAGACACGTACATACTACGGGCGACCTACAATCGGGAGACAACTTCCATTTAGTCCAAAACAATATGGATTCATTCACGTTGCAGTGGAAGAGCACTCGTCCATGGATGTGTGAATTCTAATGAGAGTTACTCAGCTTTCCCTAAGACACCCAATTCGGAAAGACGGTTGCTCAACGCTCCAAGCACATCACACAACGGTACCCTGGGGCCTTCCACTACCTCGAAGCGAGACCAGTGGCGAAGGCATGACATCTCCCAAACACATTGCCACAATCCACTAGCATCTCATCTCTTATTTTTTCTTACTTATCATTATGAAAGCACATTCACAAAATGACCAGCTAGCTCATGAGGTTGGTTCACTTCGCGAGTGCACCCATACCTTCAATTGCCTCCATACGAGGGCTACACATATAGTTAACATTATTGGCTAGCCATCATAACATTACGGGTACAACTACCCTTCAATTTCATTAATTTGCATTTATGCCCACGACAATGCATGTACAACATATCACAACATTCACATTAGTCACACACATCAATCACATCTTTCAAAACTTAGTTAAACCATGAAAAGTAGTCTCGATCCGTGATTGGCTCGTAGTTGTCCTTTTAATTGCAGGACGTTTTTTAATATACAATTGGGGTCGAAGAGATACTTGACTTGATACCTCACCTCATCTGTCCTAAGTAATTATCATTGCTAGCATGCAAATGCAATTGTGTAGTAATTTTGAAAACAAAACTAATCACATAAGCATTCAATTCTCATGCATACATTCATTCAATCACATCACAATTATTTAATCACATCACAATGATAGGATCCAACAATCATGGAAACACACATTCAAAAGTTGACCTCAGGATTTGCCTGAAATGTCGTCATATCTGTCCCATGTTGCCAAAATACCCAAAATGCCTCAAGCTTCGATTCTTGTCACTCAAGGTCTACTCGACATGCCCGGTGTACATGAAAACATAATCAAGAGATAAGATTTCTACTCGTTTTGCTTTATAATCTCTACAAGTATGAAATATAATCATTGAGGCATAGGTCATCGCCTCAAGAGGGTGTCAATGGGTAGTGTTGACCCACAAAGCCCTCCAATAGGTCTCTTCTCATGACCAAACAACTTAAGCTATGCTCTTTCGATTGCACCAATCAATAATACGTTTCTCCCTTGCTTTTCAAGCCAAGGCATCAACCCCACAATTAAGTTTACCAACTTACATATTCTTTCCCAACCAACAACGTAATAAGCACATCGGCAATAGCGTGCGCCATGTGTTCATAATGACGGTCTTACATCTTCTCAACCATATCAAATCTCTACCATGTTTCATAATCACCTTGAAAATTAACCCATCATGCTAGAAAGATAATTATACACGGAGATCCTCGTCCTTCTCAAAATAGTCCTAGACTTTCCCAAAAATAGCAACGCCGCTAACATGCATTCTAAATTTTCCAATCTTAAGTCTAGCATGCTCAATCAATAATTATACATGTGCTAACATAGAATATTAAACAATTTAGGCTCGATTAGGCCTCGCTCACCCCACTTTTAAAGTCCAAACTGCTGCAATGCTCCCGGCAGCCACCTCAAATATTCGATTGATCTTCAAATGGCCAAAATCACAAAATGTCGTTGCACCAACACCTTCACTTCACTGGTATTCGGTGAAAGATGCATCCCCAAAATGCAAACTGACTAACCAGCAATAAATAGGGTGAGGTTTAGCGAAAGATAGATCCAAAGAGGGGTTTGTTGTAAAAAGAAGGCATTCCGTTGTGAGAAAGAGGTTCAGCTAAGAGGGATGGTTCGGTTGGAGGAGGCAGGGGACAACAAGAGAGAGGGATGTTGAAAACAAGAGAGAGAACATGAGACATGTGAGTGGGAGGAGGTTGGCGGTAAGGAGGGGGTGCGAGCAGAGAGATGGGAGAGTAGAGAAGAGAAAGAGCGTGCGACAGCGAGGGTGTTGACAGAAAGGGGTGACCAGTAGAGAGAGTTCGGATAGAAGGGAGAGACAGACAGAGAGGGGAAATCGAGCGAGAAATGGGGAGATAGAGTGGAGGAGATGGAAGAGACGGGGAGAGAGCTCGAACAAAGAGAGAGAGAGAGAGAGAGAGAGAGAGAGAGAGAGAGAGAGAGAGAGAGAAAGCATGCAGAGAGACGAGAGAGTGGCAGAGGGAGACAATGTAGGAGACAGGAAGTGTGAAAAGCACGGGAGGAAGAGGGCAACTCGACAGGGAGAGTTGGGAGACAGGGAGAGGCGATAGAAACAGCGAGAGAGGGAGGAGGAGAAGAAAGAAGAAGGAAAAGGAAGAGACAGAGAGAGAGATCGACGGGCTTACCTACACGTCGTCGCTGCCGCTGCTATCGTCTTCACCTCCGTCGCCGCTGCACTAACCTCCGTCTTCTTCTTCTCTGCGTCGGATGTTCACTTGCAGCATGAGAGGCAACGAAGAGGGAGACCGAGAGGAAGATGAGGGAGGAGAGCCATCGCGTGGGGCTCCTCCTCGCGTGAGAGGCTCGGGTCCGGGTTTGGACCCACTCCAGCCCTACCTAAAATAAAAAGCGAGCATTACACAATGGTTAAAGCAGCTGGGTTGGATAGAATGGGACTTTGTTGAAATGCGAATAAAATTTGGAGGTGTTGATGGAAAAAGAACCATACAAGATGTAATGCCTAATAGTTGGTGAATTTTAGACATCATCTATATTGTTCCCTTGTGTCTATGTTTGTATAGTCTTTTCTTTTGTTTACAAATACTATTTGTATATGTTTGTTCACTTGTAAGGGAGTACCCTCCCACCGGTCTAAGTGTCATGTTTGGGATTCTTTGCTTTGGTTGTTTGGCATGACAAATCTCGTATGAGCCTTTTGGGCACCCTTGTAAGTAAAGTAGAGTCAATATGCTTGCTTACCTTCTTTTGTGATATACTGTTTCTAGTGAATGAAACAACTCATTGCAAGTTCTTCTCCTTCTTGTGTCTATTTATGTACTCTTTGTTTTCAAATTATCTGCTCACTTGCTTACCCCTTTAGGCTCATAGCAGTTTGATGAGTTGTTGCACCATACGATGTGGTGAGAGCAATCACCCCATGATAACTAATATTGGAGCCACGTTTGGCTCAAACTAGGGAAGCGGTTGGAGTGTTGGTGTAGAAAAACACACCGACAAGTGGCAATCGAGGAAGACGTCATGTGACTCGATATAATTTGTGAAGTGCCATGGGTAAGGGAGTGGCTCAGTCTGATGATATGGGCACATCCCATGGCCGAAAAGACGTGATCAAAATTGTGAACAAGCTAGTTGCCTATGCAGCCACATAGAAAGAAGTGTTGGATAATCGAGGAGCTAAGGGACGAAGTGAAGACAATGTGGAAAAAAATGGTTGAACTTGTGGTCACGAATAGGTCAGTTCCTGATGCGGTGACCACACTGCAAGCTAAAGTTAAGAAACTTCATGCAAAGAACTGCACGTTGCAATGGCATATTTCTGTAGGTGGCAGTGATGATTTACTATCAAAGGTCGACATTTTTTTATCAAAGACCAGCAAACTACAATGACAGTTAGGATAGTTGGGTGATCGACAACTTTTTATTCCAAGTAGAATATTACATGGATCTTCAGAGCGTTGTGGAAGATGACCTCTAGATCAAAACCGCAGCCATGCTACTTGAGGGAGATGTTGCTTGGTGGAGGCAAAAATGGCGTGACATTCAAAAGGGATTTGCAAAATAAATACATTCGACAACTTTCAATGAGCGTTGAGGAACTACTTCATGCCCCAAATGCAAAACGACATGCCTATCAGATGGTAGGTATACTTGATATGCCAAAATAGGATAAACTTGACTTGTTTGTTTTGGGACTTCAACCTTGGGCACAATCCGAAGTGGAAAGAGGTAACCTAGAGACCTTGGAGGATGCTTATGTAGCAGCAAAGTGCTTGACTGATACCCAGTGCAAGAACTACACTAACACCTTCAAGTCTTTGAAGAAATCTAACCATGAAAGAAAGAAAGAGAACTGAAGGGACAATAAAGATGAGTCATCAGCCCAACATGAGTTGATAAGAAGCCTTTCTTTTGAAAGAGCAAAAATAACTAAAGCAAAGTGGTAACTTATTGGTTCTGTGGAGATAAGCACATAGCCGGACAATATTGGAAGCACCTTACAAAAGACGACAAGAGGTGAATGTTGCAAAAGTTGTCGAGGCCGAGGGTGAAGGAGCACAGTCACAGATGGGGGCTGTTCAAATGCTCAACATTGTCCAAAGTCGAGCGGCATCAAGCACAATGGTGAATAAGGAACTGATGTACTTGGATATTACTCTAAAAGGGAAGTCTACTTTGGCTATGGTAAACTCAGGGCAATGCACAACTTCATTTGAAAGAAGAGGTGAAGAGATTGGGGTTCAAGCTTAAGCCTAAACAGAGAACCTTGAAGATGGTGAACTCTATGCCGAACCCTACCCTTGGAAAAGCAAAGGGTGTAGCCATCTAGATCCTGAGTTGGGGTGGCACTACAAGCTTCTTAATTGTTCCCTAGACAATTTTAATGTAATTCTTCGTATTGAGTTTCTTCGGGACCAAAACCTTATGATGTTGCCACAATTCAATTCATTGACATTGATGGGCTAGATTGCTCGCACACAGTGCATTGCTACTCTATCAGTGAAAAGTCACCTTTCATGTTGTGAGCTATGTAGTTAAAGAAGGGGCATGAGGCATGGAGAGAAAACGTTCCTCATGTCCATTCATGCAGAGGATGAAGCCAGGTCAGTTATTGTCTAACATAACCTAGTTTCCTTGCTAAAAGAGTTTCAAAAAATAATGCCACCTGAACTACCAATGCAATTACTGTTGAGGTAGGAAGTTGATCACCAAATTGAACTGGTTCCTGGAGTTAGGGCCCCAGCCATGGTTCCTTAACATATGTGACCGGCTTGATTGAAGGAGCTACAAAGACATATTGATCAGATGTTAGAAACAAGCATCATCTGACCTTCAAAGGCTCCATTCAAAGCCTCAGTGCTGTTCCAGATAAAGCATGATGCTCGAAACATCTATGTGTGGACTATCGTGCATTGAACAAGGTAGTAGTCAAGAACAACTACCCTTTGTCGTTCATTGTTGACTTGTTTGAACAGTTGTGCAATGCATGAATCTTCTCAAAATTGGACTTTTGATCAAGCTACTGGCAAGTCAAGATTGCAGAAGGAGATGAACCAAAGACCACTTGTGTCACTCATTATGGTGCTTATGAATTCCTAGTCATGCCTTTCAAATTGACCAATGCCCTAATGACCTTCTCAAAATTTGATGAACAAGATCTTTTGTCTGTACCTTGACAAGTTTGTAGTGGTCTATCTTGATGATATAGTGGTATTTAGTAGCAGTATGGAAGAGCATGTTAGTCATTTATAGACAATGTTCCAAGTATTGAAGGAGAATGATTGAAAAGAGAAGTGTCTCTTTGGCCAATAGGAGATCAGCTTTTTTGGCCATATTGTTGGGCAAGGCTAGCTACGAATGGATTTAGAGAGGGTGAGAGCCCTCTAGTAATAGAAGCCACCAACTAGAATTGCGGTCCTTCCTTGGGTTAGTCAATTACTATGAGTAGTTCATCTAGGAGTATTCATTGCTTCTTGCTCCCCTCACTAACTTGCTCAAGAAGAACACGACCTAAGTTTGTATGCAATTTGCCCATGATGCTTTTGAAGGTTTGAAGAGAGCTCGTGTGAGAGCTTATGCTTAAGTTGCCAGACCACTTGAAACCTTTTGAGGTCCACACTAACGCCTTGGACTTTGTCATTGGTGGGGTATTGATGCAAGAGGGTCATTTGATCACCTATGAGAGCCGAAAATTGAAAGAGGCGGAGAAGTGCTACACTATGCACTAGTGAGAAATGACTGCTATTATACATTGCCTTCATATATGGAGGCATTATTTGCTGGGAGCTCAATTCATTGTGAAGACTGACAATGTAGCCACAAGCTATTTTTAAAAGTAAAAGAAACTATCCCCAAAGCAGGCTCGCTAGCATGAATTCTTGGCTGAGTTCGACTTTGCTTTGGAGTACAAGAAGGGAAAGGCCAATGTCGTTACAGATGCATTGAATCAGAAGGCTGAATTTGCCGCAACTCGAGTGGAGGCCTCTGAAGTATAGCTGGAGGCTACTCTCCTCGACCATGTTTGCGAAGGGATGTGATAGGACCCAACAACACAATACTTGGTGGCCTTGGCCGAAGCAAGGAAGGCTCAGAAGTTCTAGCTGCGAGACAGACTTCTCCTATTTGTGCGAAGGTGGGCAACCTTCGATGGGAGCTCTTAAAAGAGTGCCATGATATATTATAGGCTGGCCACTCTAGCCAAAAACGCACCCTAGCACTATTTGAACACGACTATTATTGGTCGTTGATGCGGGATAATGTCGAGGCATATGTAAAGACGTACCTCATCTGCCAGTAAGATAAGGGGTCGAACCAGAAACCTGCTGGCCTCTTGGAACCACTACTTGTCTTGAAATGTTCATGGAAAAGTCTCTCCATGAAGTTCATTGTGAGTCTCTCAAAAGTAGATGTCTTTAGCTCTATCCTTGTGGTTGTGGATAAGTTTTCAAAGTGTGCTACCTTTATCCCAACCTCAAAGGAGTGTCCTACAGAAAAGAAGGCGGAATTCTTCGTAAAGGACACAGTGAGACACTGGGGCGTCTAAAGAGCATTGTGAGTGACCATGATGCTTGCTTTGTATAAAAGTTTTGGCATGAAGTATTTCACATGTTGGGCTCAAACTTGCTATTTTCCACGAGTTTCTACCCATAGACAGATGGCCAAATAGAGTATATCAATGCCTTGTTGGAACAGTACTTGTGACACTTCATCAATGCAAACCAGAAAATTGGGTGAAGCTGCTCGATTTTGCTCAATTCTGCTACAACTTACAGAAGAACGAGTCTTTTGGGCACAGTCTATTTGAGATAGCTACAATGTAACAACCACTAACACCACACACTCTTGTTGCCTAGGAAAAGGGAAGACCTACATTTGCCTATTAGTTTGTCAGGAATTGACAAGAGCAAACAAAACTCGCTAAGGCATTCTTGCATAAGGTTGCCAAAACATAAAAAAGTGGGTTGACAAAGATCGACGACCGATCGAGTTTTAAGTTGGAGGCCAGGTCCTCGTGAAGCTGTATCCTAATCGCATTGGTATTTTTGTGGGTGACATTGTGCCTTTATTCAGAAGTATGAATGGTCATTCACTATGATTAAGAAGGTTGAGAAGCTAATGTACAAGCTAAATCTGCCACCAGACTTCAAGGTGCATCTAATATTTCACATATGCAACTTGAAGCGGAGCTAGCCGTAGCAGGAGCCAATCTACAATTGGAGCAAATTCTTCAACACAAGATCAACTATCTTTTTGAGCCAAACAAGTATTTTGTCAAGTGGGCAGATAAAGAGTATCATACCTGGGAGTACGCATTCAGATGAAGGAACACTACTCAGGAGAAGTCAGGGCATACCAAGACGTAGTTGGTACCGAGACAATGCATGATTTGAAGAGTGGAGCTTGTTTCCTTGTGTATGTGTTTGTATAGTCTTTTCTTTTGTTTACAAGGACCATTTGTATATGTCTGTTCACTTGTAAGAGAGTACCCTCCTACCGGTCTAAGTGTCATGTTTGGGATTTGTTGCTTTGGGTGTTCGGCAAGAGGATCCATGTATGAGCCTTCGAGCACCCTTGTAAGTAAAGTAAAGTCAATCTTCTTGCTTACCTTCTCTTATGATATATTGTCTTTCTAAGTGAATGAAACAGTTCATTGCAAGTTCTTCCTATGCTTGTGTCTATTTACACACTCTTTGTTTTCAAGTTATTTGTACACTTGCTTGCCCCTTTAGGCTTGCTGCAGTTTGAGGGCTGTCATGCCACACGGGTCGGTGAGGAGAGTCGCTCCGTGACAGGTATATTCATGTTCAAAAGAAGGCCATTGAACAACTAGTGAAATAAATGCTTACGGAAGGAGTAATTCAGTCAGGTAGGAGTTGTTATTCTTCTTCCGCCCTATTAGTAAAACAAGAAGCATGAGACATGACAGTTTTACATGGACTATAGAGGGTTGGAAGGGGCAATAATATTTTTCTAAACTTAACCTCCAAGCGGGATACCATTAAGTTGGGACGTTTCCTCAAAACATTCCTAAAACAGCCTCTCAAGTTCATGAAGGCCACTATGAATTTAATATCATGTCCTTTGGGCTTACAAATGCACCTCAACACTAAGCACTTCACGCACATTCATAGAGAGTGGCTATCCTATACGGTGAGACTTGTATTAGAGGGCAGAAACTTATTCTGATGGTTCTACTGGCTGGTATCTATGTTTGTTGGCGTGTGAGCGTAGGTGTCTTAAGGAAAAAATCGGTTTCCAATGGGAGAGACGTATGAGTAGGCCGGTCATTCCGCATCCGTCCGCTTCTACCGTCTTTTGCCGAAATTACGGACCGTGGGACTATGGAGATGGCATGGACATACCGCTTGGTTTTAGATCAGAACAACGAGCGCTCTACGGTCGACCCGGTCATTGACGGACGGCGCTCTCCGAAAACGCGTTTCTTTCGTGGACGGAAGCGTACGGCTGGAGGTCACGCGCCACCGGCTCCAGCGTTTCTCTCTATCTGCGGTCTTCCCTTCTTATCCATCATCACCCGTTCCCCTCAAGCTAGGAGGAATCAGAGAGATAGAAAGGGCGAGAGGCCAATGGTGAGATACTGCCAGCTTCGATCCGCCGTCGATTTGGTTTTAGAGCCAGACTAGAGAGAGAGAGAGAGAGAGAGAGACGGAGGCTAACGATGAGATACTGCAGGTTCAATGCAGGCTTCGATCCGCCCTCGATTTGCCTTAGATCCAGAGGCAACCTTTTCCCCTGATTCCTGAAACTTTTCACTCGTTGCCTGGGCGTGGAGGTCGTATCGATTTCTACCTCCTATCCTGAGCAATGCCACGGCGGTTTCCTGGTTGATCGATCAGTATGTCATCCAGATATGCGTTCATCGGATTGTTGATGCTGCTTACGTACTGACATAAAGGTGCAAGGGCGAATTTGAGGAGGAGGAGGAGGAGGCCATGACTCTGATGAGGCTCGATAGGTGCCGATGCAAATGCTGGTGGACCTTTTCCTCTTCAGCCCCTCTCTCTCCCACTACGACCACGATTCTTCTCCCGAAGAATCGTCTGCATGTTTGGTTCTTCGGGGTGTGCTCAAGCATCCTGGTGTGGACGTGCCTGGTTCAGCTGGTGGCCCTGGGGAGGCTCTGGCAACCTCAATTGCCTAAGGGATGGCATGCCTGCTTCAGCTTCAGGGGCTTCCCCAATCAGTTGGTGAAGATCACGCTTGCCGGCGACTCGGTTGCCCCGTCTTGTCCCTATTTTTCTTCTCTCTCTTCTTCTTCCTCTGCTGCTGCTGCTGCTGCTTCTTCACGTGCCAAATCCCATCCTTGGAGTGAGTTCTTGAATGCCTCCATTTGGTTATCCCTGTTTGCCACTTACCACTTTTATCACTTCTAGAAAAATCGAGTCTCATGCATTGCAGAAACAACAGACGACTAGAGTTTGATCAACCATAGCTTAGTGCCCAGTTATTTTCTGTCATGATAGATGAAAGGCCTGTCACTGGTTCAAAAAGAGGTTTAGGATTTTCACTTTGTTTATCCAACTATATATGACGATTATGAACGAGACAAGTACAATCGAGGAACCATCAATTAACGCATTTAGAGAGAAAGGAATCTATGTTACAGGTAAAAGTGATTGGTTTGGAATTGCAGAATTTCAGAATGAGAACAATTGCCCATGAATGAGCTGAGAGATCTTCGATCTTAAGATCTTGTCGTGTATGACATTGTGGAAAGATGGTGACGTGAAAATTTTCACACCAATTATCATTCTTCTTTTGCAGCCATAATAGAATCTAAGGACAAAATTCAAACCCAAATATCTTCTCATGCTTATCAGTCCAAAGGCATAGATTGAGCCGATGTACAAAGAAACAACAGCATTACATAGATGTCAAATATGGGAGGTTGTCAAAAGACCACAAAGCAAAAATGTGGTTGGAGCAAAATGGGTTTATAAAACAAAATATAATCCTGATGGCAGTATTAAAAGGTATAAGGCTAAACTACTGTCTAAATTGATTTCTTAAGAAAATATGTTAGGCTATAATTAAATCTCTAGTCTTGTCATAGAGATGGGAGTAGTCCATTTTATTTTATACTTGGCTGTGGATTATAGATGGACAATTGAATCATACTGATGTAAAAATGTGTTTTTTGCATAGAAACTTGCTTACTATGATCATGGAGGTCGTGATGTCCATGGCTCTAAAGGAATTTGAGTTGTTAGGTTTAAAATTTTTAGCATATTTAATTGGAACTTAAGTTGCTTATGCTCATTGAGGATATTTTTCATGTCAAACTAAATTTGCCTCTAGTGTTATTAAAAGGTTATTTGTAATATATGAAAAAATTGTTGAAAAATTATTGGAATGAAAATGAGGATCAATGAAGGAGAAGCATTGGAAAATCCCAACCCTATCAACACTAAATTGTAGCATTATCTCATCTTACAATTACTTGAATAGGCCTTGGTTATTCTATTCACATTGCAAGCCAATTTCAACATGCTTCAACTTCTGTTCATGGAGGGGGCAAAGAATATGCATTGGTCAATACATCAATAATCCAACTTCTAAGAGATTATTCTAATCTTCATCTGCTTAACTAGATTAATTGCTTATGCAGATACAAAACTTAAATAATCGTCAGTCTGCTGCTGGTTTTTTTGTTGTTCTAGGATGATCATTTATTTTTTGGAGATTTAAGAAGCAACAAAAAATCTCACATAGTCTTGTATATTCTTTTACCTTCTCTGTTTCTTGTTTTTTCAGTATCTTTTTCCTTGTTTTCCATTTCAACCAATTAGAGGCTGTTTCTGTACTAGCTGTTGGCTAGCCCCAACAACTAGATTTATAGCAGTTGGAGCAAGCTCATCTGCAATCCCCTTCTCCTCCTCCTTGTTTGTATGGACAGGGGTTGATCCCCTTTGTTGTAATCAAGGCTTGTGAACTCTGTTTGCTATGCTTGAATGAATTATTTCCCAGATTTGCTCTGAGTGATTTGTGAAACATTTGCTCTTTGAGTGTTGTGATTTGTATTCTAGGTTCTTGAAAACCTATGCTAAATGTAGATTCTTTATTAATTTCTATATGGAAAGAATGGTATCAGACCCATGGTTGGGGCTTGTGTTCAAAATAATCGTGTTTTTGTCTTATCTCATAGTCACAAATATCATTAATGCATTTTAAACGGTGAGATTTTTCTTGGGCATCTTTTGGCAAATTTAAAAATCTCAGGAAAGCTTTGCAATTTTTTTAGAAAAGAAAAAATCCTAAAAATTAGGAAAAAGTAAAATAAATGAAGTATTAACAAAAAATATAAAAACTAACTAAATAACATGATATATTTTAATAATGACAAAAATGAAGATCAATAACTTAACTTAAGTTTTAAACTTTAAAAAAAAATAACATAAACATAGTGTAAAACTAATATGATAAAAATGTGAAAAGGACATGAAAAATTCATTTTGGAGTTTTAAAAAATTCAAAAAATGCATGGGTTTTTTTGTTTTCATTGTTTTTAATTTTCAACATTTTTATCATGTCTTTATTGAAAAACACGTTTTCTGTGACTCATTCAAATCAGTGGCTGCCTTGGGAAACCTGCATGTGGACAGACACTATCTTAGTATCTTTTGAAGGGAGATCTTGTTTATGCACCAGTGCTAGCTTTCTCCATTTCAAGAAGCATTTTTTGGTCTTAAAAGCAAAGTTGCTTCTTACGTGACAGCATATGGTGGTCTTGGGAAGCATCCTAAAATATTTGAGTTTGGAAGAAGGCTCTTTCTCATGCTTCAAAGAGCATATTTTTTTGGTCTAAGGCTCCTCTTAAAGGTTAGTAAAAGCCCATTGAGTAAACTAAAGATAAGGAATTTGGCTCCATCTGTTTTCCGAAACTTAAGGACCCCCCAATTATGTTAGATGGACATCTACCATGGAACATCGAACTGGTGGGAACGATTTATGGGGCGTTTACTGGTGGATCCTAAAATAAGCCTATCCTTGTGCTTATTGAAGAAATTAGTGAATGGGCAATCTAGTTGATCAATTAACATAGACTCTTCAAAGTAAGTTGCTGCACCAAGTTGACAGTGCGACTTGAGTATGGCAATGAACAATTTGCTTTTTCTTTTTCCATTGAGTCATCAGTAGAGTCAATTGTTGATTTTAATGTTTGTGAACAACCTAAGCCATTATTTTTTTAGAAAAGTGCCACATTTTGCACCCTAGTACTTACTTGACATAGTTGATCAATAATGAAAAAGATATTCATAGCCTATCATGAAAAAACATGGAAGGCTTGGAGAACTGGTTGCCATGTTATGTAGCCAAAAGTGTACCTAGGCATTGGCAGCAGCCTAGACTACCTGTCGCCTCAAACAAAAGTGTTTTGTTTTTTAAAATTTTAACATGAAGAATCGTTTTTTTGTTTTATCTTCCAATTTGTTGTTTTCAGTGGAGGAATTTTTAAACCAGCTTTTCTTCCGTCTTTTCTTCCTTATTTCTTTGTTTCTCCATATGCTTTGTCAGATAGGACCAACTAGGCCCTGCCTAGGGCCCCTCCTAGGTGATGCCTAGATTTTTCGGCAGTCAGGTTCTTAATGCTGCCTAGGATTTGTAACTACATAGGTCACCATAAAGTCATGCCGTCGCATTAAATTATGTGTGTGTGCACACAATTATAGATATAATTACAATTCATATTTTATTATGGTAAATATTTGTATGTTATTTTATATTTTTAATGCTGCTTTGCACAGACATACACACACACACACACACACACACACACACGTATATATGTATATATAGCAATGCTAACATGAAAGCTTGGATTATACTGAGGATCTGTGTTCGTCTTTGTTTTAGGAATTTAATGTTAAAAGCTAGGATTAGAGATATAACAGCCATGCTTTAGGAAATGGTAAGATCTTGTGTGATTAATAACATTGAAAAACATTGACATTTACTGGTAAGCTTCTTCTGTTGTCCTATATAGCTTATAAAATTTAATTGTCCCTCTTCATTAAATTTGATCTTTCAGACTTTTAATTATGTTTGTTATCATGTTATGAAATGTTTAATGTGGTTCTGTTCTTGTGCATTTTAATTGTTTTTTTATTGTTATAAGTCAATGGAAAATTGGAATCACTTCGGCATATAAATATAAATATATATATATATATATATATATATATATATATATATATATATATATATAGTCTTTGCTTACACAAAGACTCAACCAATCACATCTCTCAGCTCATCTCAACCATCGATCTGGGAAAGATCGGGTGGTTACATTTTATTCTTTTCTTTCCCCCATCAATGTGTTCTTTCTCTCCCCCCGAGAACACTCAAAGTTCTCTCCCCCTTCTCCTCACTCCCTGCCCCTTTCCCGTCTCACATAGCACCTACAAATCCATTGCCAGACGGTAGCTGACAGAGAACCTCCGGCATCACCATCGCTCAGCTGACAGTAGAGTTCCTGGCTGGTCGCCACCATTTTCCCACAGCAATTTACTGCTGACCACCGCCCAATTTTCATTTTTCTGTCCATCATCTCAGTCGCCCACTGGCCGTTGGTAGTTTTAGGCTTTTGGCACAAAAAAGTTGATCTTTCTCATTTTTTTTTCTAGTAAAACATGCCGGTTGAACACGAAAATGAAACCCAAAATGCCCTCAGTGCCGATTGTTAAAGAAATTCAGTTTTTTGTCAGAAATCCACCATATTTTGGCATGATTTGGTGCAAATCCAGCTTTTATTTTCAATTTTAGATATAGGAGAATGAGTTAGATCAGATTAATGAGTTGAAGTGATTAAAATACAGCAATATACCTCTTGAAAATTGACTTTTGAGCGGATTTGGGTTTGTGAGTTTCCACCGGCGGGTTTTTTTCAAAAACATATTTATTTCATTGAAAAGAATCGTTTTCTTCTCTTTATTTCAATTCAAATCCTCCTAAACCTTTCAAAACAAATCAAAGGCCAGCATGACTCGTTTTTAGCCATACTATGCAACTGATTGGTTGAGGAGAAATCAGAGAAATGAATCCTCTTTCTGTTAGATGATAATATGGCGCGGACTGCAGTGATGGCACCAGTGGAAAAATGTGGCCGATGGCTGATGTCCCCTGCTGTGTGGTGCTGATGGTTTAGTCTTTGCTGCATAAGTGAAGGGCAACGGATTTGAGCAGAAGAGAGGGTGATGGGTTGAAGAAAAAGGAAGTAGAAATGAAAGAGGGAGAGAGAGGGTTTCAGTCAGGGTGAGAGAAACCTGAGCAAGGTGGGGAAAAAAGGTTAACGAAGCCATCATTCATTCATGCTAAGATCAGACAGTCAAGATAGACCCAGTGCAAATAAAAAAATTTAAAGGGTCTAGCATTTATCTCTGACCTAATGGTCTGGGATCTACCAATTACTCTCTATATATACATGTATGTATGTATATAAATATGTATATATATAGGAACAACATACATATACATATATATATAATTTTTTAAGCAAAATATGAACATGCTAATGTATTGATTAGTACAAAACATTGTACATATACATATATATATATAATTTTTTAAGCAAAATATGAACATGCTAATGTGATTAGTACAAAACATTGTTTGATTCAAGTCTTTTTTATGAAAAATGTGGACTTTTTGCTATCAAAATATTGATGTTATGGGAGATGTTCAGTTTTGCTTAGTATAAAAGCACCATTAAACTCCAAAAAAGGATCAACTTAATAAATGTTTTCCATCAATCCATTCTTAAGTTCATACCTAGATTGCAAGAAAAGCACTTTAATTACCACATTTAAGCCATATAGTTTTGGGGTGTGTGTGTGTGTACTGTTTCATGCTTAGGATCTAGGCTTTACTCACTGCCTAGGCTCTGCCTAATGCTTTTAACAATATAGTTGTTCACTCACCTGGCCATGTCAATGTGGCATAAACTTCAGCTCATTCTTCTCTACATATGCCTTTGGGGGTTGATTTTAAGGTTGAAAGCTTAGCTTCTGAATCACTATAAAGTTGTACATATGTTCCTGCTGACAACATTGTGTTTATCATTCTGGTGTTTTGTGGTAGTTAAAATTGGGCTGTAAAGAAAAGGTTCGATTTATCTGCATTCTTCTACACAGATACACACTCACACATGCACACACAAGGGGAGAGAGAGAGAGAGAGAGAGTGGTGAAATGCACTAGGACACCTCTGTGGATTGTGGAATTGTTACAAGAGTTTTTACTTTTTGTGAGAGTTCATGAAGTGATAGTTGATTTGACCATATGCTTTTCAGGAATCTATAAAAGTAATGGATATCTTAAAGTGTCCTGCAATGGTGGACTCAATCAAATGCGTGCTGCGGTTGGTGGATCCACACTTGTTTCATACCTAATTCTGCTCCAAGTCTTCATATGTTTATTATATTTAACAAACATTGATGACTTCTTGATGCAGATTTGTGATATGGTCACTGTTGCCCGTTATTTAAACTTGACTCTGCTTATCCCAGAGCTTGACAAGGGCTCATTTTGGGCAGATCCTAGGTATATTTGTCCACTTCGACAAGTTTGTGTTCCATTAATAGCAAGAAATTTATATTTTCCATATTTAATTACTACCTGTGTCTGTGCCATTTGCAGCTCCTTTGATGATATTTTTGATGTGAATTATTTCATCCATGCATTGAGGAATGAAGTTCGTATCATAAGAAAGCTTCCAAATAAACTCAGAGGAAATGCTAATTTTCATGTTATGCGGCCAGTAAGCTGGTCAAATTTGACATACTACATGCAACAGGTTAGATTTAAGACATCCTTTTGTCTATCTGCAAAGAATATCTGCTTGTCAATGCTGATTGTAAGTTTTTGATATCTAATATCAAACCACCAAATGAAGTTAGATGCAAGAGGAAGAAGAGAGAAGTGGACTCCAAGCAAGAGAGAGATGAAAGAGAGCAGCAACAAATGACGTCTGCCTCTTGTTATCATTATATACTAATCACGATTTAGGGTACATCATAAAATACACAAAATAACATTAAGATTTACAAGTATGTCACCGCCCATGATGTGTTGGGCATGTGGATCAAATGGGTCGGGTCTGGGTGACCTGATCCACATTGTACAAACTTAACAACCCCCCTCAAGTTGTGCATGGGGTTTGATCATATGCACAATGTTGCGAGAGAGAGAGAGAGGCGGCAGAAAGCTAAAGTTCATTACGTGACCCTAATCTCTATTAAGAGATTAGGGTTAGGGAAAATTACAAGAGAAGTCCACTAAAAATAACAAAACATTTAAAGAGATCCTCCCTAACTTCCTAATATTTCAGAAAACCCTTTTTTGTATCTTTAACACTTCCCCTCAAGCTGGAGCATATATATCAATCATGCTCAGCTTGTTACAACATCTCAGGAAATCGCCTATGGGAAGAGCTTTAGTGAGAATATCTGCTGCCTGATCTTCTGAGGAGACATGAATAGTGCTAACAATTCCTCCTTGAACTAAGTCCCGAATATAGTGGCAATCCACTTCAATGTGTTTAGTCCTTTCATGGAAGACATGATTGTTAGCGATATATTTTGCTGCCTTGTTGTCACAATACATCTTCATTGGGAGATTCACTGAGACACCCAACTCTACAAGTAGTGATCTAACCCACGACATTTCAGCTGCAGTTTGAGCCATAGCCCTATATTCCGACTCAGCACTAGAACGAGCCACAACATTCTGCTTCTTGCTCCTCCAGAAAATAAGATTACCACCCACAAAGACACAAAAACCGGTAGTAGACTTCCTGTCATCTACAGATCCAGCATAATCAGCATCACTATACGCCTCGATGTCAACACATTCTCCTTTCTTGAACCATAGCCCCTTTCCCGGGGCTGATTTCAAGTATCTTACAATCATTAGAGCTGCATCCCAGTGAACTTTTCGGGGTTTTTCCATGAATTGGCTCAACTTATTCACAGCAAAGCTAATGTCGGGACGAGTGACAGTCAAATATAACAGTTTCCCTATCAGAGATCTGTAAGATCTAGAGTCAAACGGCTCTGAATCATCATCATGTATATGAATGCGAGGATTCATGGGAAGTGTGGCAGGTTTAGCCCCCAATAGTCCCGTTTCCTGTAGAAGATCAAGAACATATTTCCTTTGAGACACTACAACTCCTTTATTACTATGAGCCACCTCAATACCAAGAAAATAACGAAGTTGTCCAAGGTCTTTCGTAACAAAATGTTGCTGTAAAAACTCCTTTGTTTGAGCTATCTCTTGATCATTTTCCCCTGTAAGAACAATATCATCCACGTAGACAATCAATATCACAAGTCCTGCTGAGCCTCGCTTGATAAACAATGAGTGATCAAGCTGGGATCGGCGAAATCCACACTTAGATAACACTTCAGTAAGCTTTTGGAACCATGCACGGGGACTCTGTTTGAGTCCATAAATAGCCTTCTTTAACTTGCATACCTTGGAACACTCCCCTTGCCGCTCAAAACCAGGTGGTTGCTGCATATAAACGATTTCAGAAAGGTCTCCATACAGAAAGACATTTTTTACATCCAATTGAAAAAGAGGCCACTCTCGTTGGACAGCAAGAGAGATAATCAAGCGAATAGTACCCAACCGGGCCACAGGCGAAAAGGTCTCAAAGAAGTCAACACCATAAGTCTGAGTATACCCTTTTGCGACAAGACGGGCCTTGAACCTTTCAACTGACCCATCAGAATGATACTTGATGGTGAATACCCATCATGAGCCAACCACATCACAGCGTGTTGGGGGGTCTACCAAATCCCAAGTCTCCCGAGAAATAAGAGCATCCATTTCCTCCTGCATAGCTTGTCGCCAACGTGGATTTAACAGTGCGTGATGGTGCGAGGACGGGATAACATGACTAGATAGAGCTTGATCAAACTGTACTAAGCGTGTACTCAGATGAGCAGTAGAGACAGAATTAAATATAGGATGTAAGGTACACTGTCGCTTGCCCTTGCGAATAGCAATAGGGAGATCTGCTGCAGAATAGTCATCACTTAAACCTGAGTCAGTCTTATCAGTAGAGCTTACCTCTTGAGACGATGCTGGTGGACGGTTGAGAGAGGGACCTAGACGACGAGTGTAAACCAACGGAGGCTCAAGAAAACGTTCATGTGACCTAGGTTGAGATGATGGAAATGACTCAAGTGACACTGGTGGAATAGGAAGAGGTATAGGTGCATGCATTTCAGATGAAGAGGGACTTGACAGAGGGAAATAAGGACGAGACTCAAAGAAGGTAACATCCGCACTGATAATGTCTTTCTTGGTCAAGGGATCAAAGCATTTGTATCCCTTTTGATTGACTGAATAGCCAATAAAGATACATTTGATGGCTTGGGCAGCAGGTTTGCTTTTGTTCGGGCCTAGGATATGTGCAAAGCAAGTGCATCCAAAAACTTTGGGAGGTAAATGAAATAATGAACGCCCTGGATATAGAATTTGAATTGGAATACGGTCTTGAATGGAGGAAGTGGGTAATCTATTAATGAGGTAACACGCAGTAAGAATAGCATCACCCCAAAAATAGGCAGACATGTGAGAATGTAACATGAGGGTACGAGCTACGTTTAGGAGTTGCCGATGTTTGCGTTCGGCTACACCATTCTGTTGGGACGTATGTGGACAAGTATATTGAGGTCGAATTCCATGGTCGGCATAAAACTGAAGTAGAATGGAAGACTTGAATTCAAGAGCATTATCAGTGCGAATATTTTTGACAATGAGTCCAAACTGAGTTTTTATTTCCTTGATAAATTTTTGAAGAATACATATGACTTCAGATCTTTCCCTTAACAAGAAAACCCAACTGACTCTAGTAAAATCATCAACTAGAACAAGATAATATCGAAAACATGATCGAAAAGGAACCCGACTAGGACCCCATACATCCACATGAATGAGATCAAAAGGACTCTGACTCGACGGACTCTGACTCGAAGGAAAGCTGCTCCGTGTATGCTTGCCCAACTGGCAGACATCACATAAGAAGGACTCTGATGCAGGAATATCTGGAAACATGCGACGAAGTTTTGGTACTGAAGGATGACCCAGTCTGAGATGCCATTGGAAGGGAGAAGGCTTGGAAGGGACTGAAGATGCAGCAACATCAACTGGGATTGACAAAAAATAAAGGCCCTCACGCTCATGGCCGCCACCAATCATCTTCCCAGTTGGTAAGTCCTGAAAAGGACAAGAGTCAGATTAAAAAATGACTTTACATTGTAAGGCGATAGCTAGCTGCTTCACAGATATCAAATTAACAGGAAACTGAGGAGCATATAGCACATGTGTAATAGTGCGTAAATGTGGAAGGTAAATATCACTGCTACCCAAAACAGGGGACAACTTGCCATCAGCCAGCTTAACATGCTGTGGTGTAGAAAATCTGACAAATGATGAAAAATTTTGTGGTTGATTACAACAATGTCTAGAAGCGCCCGAGTCTATCATCCATGTCATACTTGGATCAGCAGTAGGAGCACCAACAGAGAATGCTGAATCTACAACAGCAGCATTGGTAGATGTAGAGGCAGACCTCTGAGCAAGAACACGATCATATTCATCCTTACTTAGGTTAAGAGAATATGACATAGATATAGAAGGATCAATAGAAGACTCAACCATAGATATTGTTGCCTTTGAATGGGTTGCTTGGGATGAAGAAGGACCTCTGCTTGTGGTGATTCTACCTCCACCACGTCCAGAGGAAACATTAGACCTGAGGTGAGGATGTTTGTCCCAACAACGATCCTCTAGATGACCAATTTTTCCACAATAAGAGCACTGAAATCTGCCACGTCTAGCACCACGGCCTGTACCACGTCCCCTAGTGCCTCCAAAAGAATTAGGGCCCCATCCTCCTGATATCACAAGTGCAGAGACTGGTGTGTCATGCGTAGTCTGAGAAATAGTGGCTGCAAAACGACTCAGCCTATTATACGTGTCTGCTAAATCTGGAAGTTCACTGCTTGTTAGAATTTGAGACTTTGCCACAGAGTATTCTGAAGATAGGCCAGATAAAAACTTCGCCACCATACCAGTCTCAACGTGTGATGCATAACAATGCTGGCAAGGTGGACGAAGAGCCTTTAACCGTTCATATGCAGCAGTCAAAGTAGCAAAATATTGAGATAGGTCCTGATCCCCTTGTCGAATGTTGCATAACTCCTCTTCTAGTTGTAGGATTTTGATTACATTAGTGGCATGCGATTATGTCTTTCTCAAGAAAGACCACATATCCTTGGCCTTGGTATAATATGCAATAGTTGGGGCTATATGAGACTCCACACTATTCATAATCCAAGACATAACAATATAATTATCTTCATCCCACGCAGCATATATTCCTTTTTTCTCAATAGGTTCATCCTCCTCAAGAATATATTTCTTCCTATGACCAGCCACCGACATTATGAATACCCTAGACCATATTTCATAATTTGAGCCATTAAGTTTCATCGTGGTTCCATAAGAGAATGAATTCCCAGCCATCTTGTAGTCAGTAGACCCTTCAGATTTACTGTTTTCAGCCATAGTAAATAAAGAAGACCAGATTGATGCAAACGTTTAAAGAAAGAGGGCTAGGAAATTACTGTCACTTCAGATCTGGTTCAGCCGATGACAAAAACAAGAATGAACTCCCAACGACTGAAGACTGCTGCTCCCAACGACTGAAGACTGCTGCCACTTATAACAGCAGCTAGTTCTCATAAAACTTCCTGTCCACGTGTCAAAGAAGTCCACGAAATCAAACAAAAACTTGTACTAAGGATCAGCAACAGTCCTCACGCAGCCTTACTTTACTGAATTTGTATCCACGATCTATAGAAAAATTCTGATCATATTCAAAAAACTGAATTTATAAGCAGCATATAGACTCCACAAAGTATCCACAACAACTCACGCAGCCTGACTTTACCGAAATTGTATTTACGATCATCACAAACCACAGCGTCACACGTCACGCTGCATCCACAATAGTATGCTTCATACGACCAATATGAGGATCTGATCACGCCTTCCACATAGGCGTGATCAGGTCCTCCTTCACACGGCACGCCCAACCCCTATTCCCTCACTGTCTCCTTATTGGGTGATAAGAGGGAATAAGGAGTAGCGATGACAAGAGAGAGGACGAAAAAAAAAGTAACTCACTTGGTTGTTCGCTGGAAAGATTGTCGCCAGAGAAGATGGTCGCCGGAGAAGGTCATCGGAAAGCGCACCCTGCCGTCGACGCCCACACCCGCTCTGATACCATGTTGCGAGAGAGAGAGAGAGGCGGCAAAAAGCTAAAGTTCATTACGTGACCCTAATCTCTATTAAGAGATTAGGGTCAGGGAAAATTACAAGAGAAGTCCACTAAAAATAACAAAACATTTAAAGAGATCCTCCCTAACTTCCTAATATTTCAGAAAACCCTTTTTTGTATCTTTAACACACAACTTGTTCTTCAATTCCCAGAAATGGTGCCTTGTGAGTCCCTTGGTAAAAAGATCAGCCACTTGTTCAGACGTGGATATATAAGTGGAAACAATCTCGTCTTCTGCAACCTTTTGACGAATGAAGTGTTGATCAATCTCTATATGCTTAGTGCGATTATGTAGAACAGGATTGAAGGCAATCTTGATCGCGCTTTGGTTGTGACAAAATCGAAATGACTGAGCAATGGGAAGAGAGAGTTCCCCAAGTAGATGACGTAACCATGAGGCTTCAGTTGTGCCTGCAGTCATTGCCGTATAATCTACCTCAGTGCTAGATCTGGCAACTGCACGCTGATTCCTGCTACTCCAACAAATAAGATTGAAATCAAGGAAGAGACAATAACTGGAAACTGATCGTTTATCGTGTGGATCACCTGCCCAATTTGCATCAGTATAAGTGGAAATGTTGTGGCCATGCAAAACAGTTGACTGTCTTGTGTAGATGAGTCCATCCCCAAGAGTAGCCTTAAGATAACACAAAATACGTTTGGTAGCATCCATATGCCCTTTTGTGGGTGCGTGCATAAACTGAGAGACTTGATTCACAACATATACTATGTCTGGGTGTGTAAAAGTGAGATATTGCAACATGCCAACTATACTCCGATAGAAACTAGGATTTGGGTAGGCATCACTCCCATTAGAGACATTTAATTTTGTGTTGAGAACACTAGGTGTATTTATGGGCTTGCAATTTGTCATACTTGTCCTATCCAAAATATCAAGAGTGTATTTATGTTGTGTAAGAGTTAATGTGTCACCTTTTCTATCAAGCTCAACACCCAAGAAATATCGTAGTTCGCTGAGATCCTTCATCTTGAATTCTTGTTGCAATACCTCCTTAACATGGGACATATGACATGAAGAGTTTTCAATAAGAACTATGTCATCTACATATATGAGTAGCCAAGTGGTAACTTCACATGAATGATAGATGAATAAGGAATGACCAAGTGAATTTCTGAGGAAACCAGCCTGTTGTATATGGAGGGAAAATCTATCGAACCATGAAGGAGATGTTTGCTTAAGCCCATGCAGCGATTTTTGTAATTTGCACACCCATTTGGTTGGATCATTGGTAGCATATCCTAGAGGTTGTTCCATGTAAACTTCTTCCTTTAAAAAACCATGAAGAAAAACATTTTTAACATCCAACTGATGTAAATTCCAACCATGTGAGACGACAAGAGAGATGATAACCCGGATCGTTCCCATCTTGACGACTAGACTGAAAGTCTCATCATAATCTTCCCCGTACTGTTGAGTGAAGCCTCTAGCCACGAGTCAAGCCTTGTATCTATCAATGCTTCCATCGGGTTTATATTTGAGTTTGTAAACCCATTTTGAGCCCACTACGTTCTTACCATCTGGACGAGGAACGATCTCCCATGTTTGACATTCATTTAAGGCAGCCATTTCTTCATTCATGGCCTCGATCCAATGTTTGCTTTTGCACGCTTGCTCATAGCATTTTGGCTCCACCCTTTTTTTCAATTCTATCATGAAGAGCTGAAAATCCAAAGAGAAATGATCATAACTTACCCATCTATCAATAGGGTTCCACACACGTTTTGATTTACGTGGATAAGTAGTGGCAATTTCTGGATCAGCTGGAACTGATCGTCGATTGATACACCACTCCTAAAAACCGATTAGGTGAAGTCATGTTCATGCTGTTGGTCTGAGTAGATGAAGGTATGCTGTCCATCTGTGGCTGTCTTGAGCTCATCAATAGTTCTGTCACTTCGTGCGTGGTGTGTATCAGTTTCTTGGTCTAATATTTCAGCATTAAATCATGAGTCATATACATCATTTCTAACATTAAGTGTTGCATGTGGCTCCTTTAAATCCATCATCCTGAGCTCATCAAAAACAACATATCGTGAAACATGCACACGTCCAGACTTTGGATTGTAGCAGCGATAGCCTTTATAATTTTCTGCATAACCCATAGATCTACACATGGCAGCTCGATCTTGAAACTTATTTCTCAAAGAAACATCAACATGAACATAACAGATGCATCGAAAAACGCGCAGCTCGTCATAATTTGGCTGTTCTTGATGTAAAATAAAGGATGGAGATTTTCCTTCAAGCATGGATAGTGGCAGTCGATTAATAACATGAACAACAGTATGGAAGGCTTCAGTCCATAAAGTCATGGGCACATTACTGTTATGCATCATACTGAGAGCACTTTCAACTATGTGCCTATGTTTTCTTTCAACAATACCATTCCGTTGTGGTGTGTGTGGATAAGAAATCTATCTAGTGATCCCATGATTTAGTAAGTACTTAGTAAATTCATTCGAAATGAACTCACCACCACCATCACATAAAAGGATGAGCATGGCTCTTATAAATATGACAACTTGAGCACATGCTAGACTCACTGACAGGACTTAGACTGGACTTTTTTAATAGTCCGTCTGCAACAAGACTTTGAATGAAAGACCGACTACAATGTGTTAAATGACCGTGCCAAAGAGATGGCATATCATACTTTGTGATATTGACTTCACTATGACTGCGAAATGATGAATCTGAAACACAAGACTTAGACACTTTTGGAGTTTCTTCAATGACGTACATGTCTCCTTTGCGAACACCCTCAGCGAATGTCTTCTTGGTTCGAGCATCCTTAACATAAACAAAAGAAGGAGTAAACTCAATAGAGGAATGAGTATCATCAATAAGCTTTTACACAGAAATGATATTTTTCTTGACATTTGGAACAACAAGAACATTCCTTAAGGGTATTGAGGAATGAGCCATGGATAAGTGTGCATTTCCAATATGCGATATTTTGTTATGGGAACCATCACTTGTGACGACTGAGTCTTTAGCTAAATAAGGGAGAGCACTAGAAAGCGTACCTGCGTCACCAGTTACATGAGCTGCAACACTAGAATCCACATACCATTGTCCTTCCTCATTTTGCTTGAGATTGACTTTAGACAATGCTGTCATTAGAATCTGCTGCACATCAGGGGAAATGTTCGATGCCGCAGTCGTGTTCGAAACAGATGACCCTGCTGCCTTATTGTCACACCTGACCTGTTTTCCCTTGTTCTGAGGGTTATGCCAACATTCTGACTTCACATTACCTCTCTTATTGCAATATAAACAAGTAGGTATCATTCGTGGTACATTTACCTATGCATTTGTGTTAGGTGTAGGAAGGATACATCTCTCTATCCCTACCTGTGAGTTCCAAACTCTTGGACGACTTCCTTGCGAAGCATGGGTCCCAGTGACCAACACATTGTGACAGCTAGAATGAATTAATTCATGTCGCTGTGCACGACTAGCTTCATGCTGAATCGATTTTGCTTTCAGGTCTTCAAAAGAGGAAAGAACATGCAATACCTCTAAAGCAGTGCAGAAAACATCAAATTTTGGCCTCAATCCACTCAAAGCTTGTTGTACCTTGTCCTTGTCGCTGACCGGATGCCCTATGATGGCAAGCTGATCACTGACATTTTTTATCTCATGTATATATTCCAGGACTGAACGTGTGCCTCGCTTGATATCATGAAATTGCCTCTTGAGTTGTAGAAATCTCGCTTCTAATACTTGAGAATACGTGATAGCAAGTACATTCCACAACTCAAGTGCTGAAAGATCATCATCAACACCCGCCTAAACTTCCTCTGATAGTGTGGAGGTGATATAAGCAACGAGAGATTGATCATGACTCATGAGCCATCCACATCTCATATTCAGGATTGATTTCTGCAATGGTCTCTTGAACTTGCCCTGCAACATTCTTCACCTCTCGCATAATTCATTCAGGTGGCGCAGATGTAGTGCTATTGAGATGTCCATAGAGACGGTGACTTTTGATGAACGGGACTATTTGACATTTCCATGTCAAATAATTGGTATGATTTAGCTTTTGTGAGATGAGTTGGGAGAGGAAATTGGACGACAAGATGTTGGAATTGCGGTGGGGATCCATAGATGCAATAATCAGAAAATAGGGGAAAAATAGAAATTTTGATATTAGGGTTAGGTGGCCGAAGGTAGGGCAGATTAGGGTTAGGGCAGACAGTAGGATTATGGCAGATTAGGGTAGAAAATTTGGGGTTTAGGATTAGGGTAGAAATTTGGGGATTAGGGTAGAAAATAGAGATTTGAGGATTAGGACAGGAAAGAAACAAAGATTAGGGCAGAAATTAAAGATTCTTACCGGACATTCTCAGTGGCAAAACCCTGCTCTGATACCATGTAAGATTTTGATATCTAATACCAAACCACCGAATGAAGTTAGATGCAAGAGGAGGAAGAGAGAAGTGGGCTGCATGTCCAAGTAAGAGAGAGATGAAAGAGAGCGGCAACAAATGACGTCTGCCTCTTGTTATCATTATATACTAATCACGATTTAGGGTGCATCATAAAATACACAAAATAACATTAAGATTTACAAGTATGCCACCGCCCATGATGTGTTGGGCGTGTGGATCAAATGGGTCGGGTCTGGGTGACCCGATCCACATTGTACAAACTTAACACTGATAAGTTCCCTGAAATAACTTTGACAAGATCTTGTGAAGAACTACATGCTGAGATTGTTGTGCATGTAGGTTGCTTTATATTGCAAATTGACATGATTAAGTCTCAACTTTCACTTGATTTTCTTGCTGTTGTCTGCTGATATGAACTATTTGCAATTTGCGTTGCAGATTTTACCACTTTTTAGCAAGTACAGAGTAATTAATTTTAACAAGACAGATGCACGGTTAGCAAATAATGGACTTCCAGCTGAGCTTCAGAAACTCCGGTGCCATGTTAATTTTCAGGCACTAAAGTTCAACCGCCGAATCGAGGCTCTAGGGAGGAAACTGGTAAAAGTCCTCCATGCAAAGGGACCATTTGTTGCATTACACTTGAGATATGAAATGGACATTCTAGCATTCTCTGGTTGTACCCATGGTTGCTCTGAAGAAGAAGCAGAAGAACTGAAGAGGATGAGGTTTGGTGATTGGAGATTATGAATAGTGGATTTCATGTTTTCGGTTTAGCTTACTATCTAATCATTATTACAAAATACTTGAAGTCAATTTTCAATTTTCTGTTCATACCTGATCTTGTTCTAAATACATTTGAAGTTTGAGCAAGGATTGTCGTTTTGCTTCTTTTGTCAATCTCAAATATTAATGCCAATGAGAGCTCCATCCACCTTGTTGGATTTATCTCCCAGCAAAATCTGGTACCATTTTCATCTTTCCAATACCAAAAAGAAAAAGAAGAAATAGATAACCAAGTATTAGTTGGAAAACCTACAAAATGACAACTAGACAAACAGATAAAAAAACACTCATATTTCTAAATGCTTCATATCACAGCCTACTTATCATATTGTGTTTCCTAATTCAAGTGGGTAAAACAAAACTTTTGAAACTTGGGTTTTTTCTATTATTGTGGTAAAATTTAACTGTTTTTTTTCATGAAATTCTTAATTATTTGGCCTAATGCAATTGTACGCAGCCTTTGTCAGTCAGAAGGGGAAGGTGCAATTCTGGTTTCTGTCATAGTTAGCAGTCTTTTCTGTTATTAACTAAATCCCTTAAGTTTTTTTTTTTTTTGGCCTTAAAAGCCTCTCTTATCCACGTGGACCCGTGTTGTCAGGTATGCATATCCATGGTGGAGGCAGAAAGAGATTGTTTCTGAAAAAAGAAGACTAGAGGGTTTGTGCCCTCTTACTCCAGAGGAGGCTACACTAACCTTGCGTGCACTAGGTTTTGGAAAGGAAACACAGATATATGTTGCTTCTGGTGAAACCTATGGGAGTAAACGAAGGCTTTCAGCATTACATGCTGCTTATCCTCACATTGTGAGTTCTCATCAACTCATCATGAAAAGCTAATTTTGCATTGCTTTAGCAAATTTCAGAGAATAGCTATGCCAATGCCTTGCTGCACTTTTGCAAAATGAAAAAAGATGGCTTTGCAGTATCTGTGTCCATACTCCATATATCATTGAATGTATGTTGTCACTTCCTCGGAAGGAGGGGTTATCTGTGACATGAAGTGGCTCAAATTGCTTTGTGATCAGTCAATGACTGAATGGCTCTGATTAATTTTGCTTGAAGCATATATTTGTTCTCAAAATTTTTTTGAGCCGATTTTACTCCTTATAATGTTTATTTCAGGTGAAAAAGGAGATGCTACTTGATTCTGAAGAATTAAAGCAATTCCGCAATCATTCTTCCCAAATGGCCGCACTGGATTATCTTGTCTCCGTTGGAAGTGATATATTTATTCCTACCTACGATGGAAACATGGCAAAACTGGTTGAAGGCCATCGCAGGTGTGTTTATGACTCTATCATAGTGGGTGTATTTGTGTGCATATACTTTTACAAGATAGATAAAAATAGTTCACCTTGCCCAAAAGGGTACTGAGTGTTGAAGGTGGCTTAGAGTTCAAAGCTAGGAGTTTACTGGCGAAAGCAATGAGAAATCCTTACCGAGAGGGGCATTATGGGTACTGGGAGGGGCATGTGGGGGTATCTCAGGGTCTTACACCAAAGATACGGCAAAAAGCAAGCATAATAAAACTGCACCTCCTAGGTCACCAAACCCAGGAAGCCTCTACAGTCCAGGAAATCGGGTACTTTTCCTGGGTATTGAGGAAACCTCACCTTGCGCTTCTTGAAGAACATTATGGATGTGTTTGTGATAAGTTATTTTTTTATTACTGTGTAGATATTTGGGTTTTCGAAAAACCATTTTGCTAGATCGAAAGAAACTAGTGGAGTTTCTAGATTTGCGCCAAAATGGCACACTTTCATGGGAGGAGTTTGTTGTTGCGGTTCGTCAGATGCACAGACAACGAATGGGTCAACCTGTTTTGCGCAGAATAGTACCAGACAGACCGAAGGAAGAAGACTACTTCTATGCAAATCCTCAGGAATGCCTCTGCTACACTTCAAATTGTGAAGCCAATAATATTTCAGCGTCTGATTTCTAGTTATTTGATGGAGGTCACACGACCTAGGCTACAAATGTATTTAGTAGTATATACTATATAGTTAATTCCAGATTTTGACAGAAGCCAGGTCTGTCATTCATATCAAACTTCATTGATGCAGCTTACCAAGTGTCTTGTATCTAGTTAGTTCCCAATGCGTCTTTAGCTGTGGAATCAAATGAAGATATTTTTAATCCTGCTGGCAAATTGTACAAAGAAAGCTAATCCAGAGAAGTTCCTTATTTTCAGGTGAGTTAAACTGTTTACGCTCTTAGTTCTGTTACATATGTATCTTGTCAGCTATTTAGTTTGGAAGAGAGAATGTGTGGTTAGAATGCTTGTAAGTGAAAGTTCAACAAGTACTTTTGTGAAGTGACAAAAGTGTATTGAGGAATATATATATATATATATATATATATATATATATATATATATATATATATATATATATATATATATATATATATATATATAATTTTTTTGTTGAGCACATTTTTGTTGGAACAACTTTTATTTAATGATTGAGAGTTGTACCACACACACACATACTCAGGGGGGGGGGAGAGAGAGAGAGAGACTGGTCCTTCCAAGAAACTTGTTCCCAAATGAAAAATGGGATCGTATGGGCCCTCCTATCAAATCAGATCAGATGGCCTAAATTAAGAGCGTTTTTCTCTTCTTTTTCCGTTTTTCATTTTAACATGATTAAAAGGAGGAAGGAAGGCCCTCTCTCTCTTTTTCTTTCTCTATGTGGCTGACGTAGCCCTTGCCCTGTGCACTTGTTAATCCACTTCTCTCTCTCTCTCTCATCAGCCAAGAAGGGCTTCCATGGCAGCCATTATAGGTGGTGCGTAAAGAAACAAGTAGCAAAGTGGCAGCCAAAAACTTTGAAATTGTTGTAGCCAGAGCTTTTCACATTGAAAAAATTTGTGTTTCAATTAGAATGGGAATGTTATTTTTTCATTTTTACTAACCTGTATCTGAATGAATTTGCCATTGCCTTAGAAAGAATGGCCCCTAGGAATTTTTTTTTTTTTTGGTACGTAAGAGCGATTTAGAACCACATTAACTGAATAACACGAGGTTGAGCTACACCAATTAAATCATCATCAATCAACCGATGCAAATGACCAGGTAGATTGATAAGAGCAATTACTCCAAAGGATTTTTGAAAGATCCATAAGGCAAGAAAATCAGCATACATATTAATTTTTCTATACATATGATATAAGACACACTTCCAATCTCGTATCAGCAATTCTTGACATTGCTTCACTATTTGGAATAAAGGGTCACGAGGTTGCATTTCATTTAGAACATTGTTCACAGCTAGCAAGGAATCTAATTCAACAATAACTTTATGAAGCCACGTTCTCAAGTTAATTTCAAACCATGAAGAATAACATTAATTTCAACCTTAGTTATATGACTACAACCTGCATCACAAGTGAAGCCAAATAGCCATTTTCCATTATCATTGCGAAATAAACCACCAGCGGTTCAGTCACCTAGATTTGTTCTAGCAGCCCAATCAACATTCAACTTAACAAAACCATGACATTCATGTAATAAAGGTATGAACTTTCCATTGGGGTAATTGAAGTTGGGCCATATGGTTTTTGAACTCTTCAATAGAAGCAAATATGTGAAATAAAGCATCATTAGACCAGAAAAATCCATCTTCAAATACAACTCGATTCTGCCATCGCCAGATATGCCAACAAGTGAAGCAAAAGAAAATAGACTAAGGAATCATATCGTTAATCAGAAAGCGATGCCTAGAAATATTATTTCTCAGTCAAACCTTCAAATTAGCTATATTAAACTCTAACAATTTAGCCCCATGAAGATAAGCATCTCATATAGCTTGAGAAGAACTACAATCCTAGAGGACATGCAGAGTATTTTCCTCAAGTGCACCACACCAAGGACAAACTGCATTAGTCACAATATTACGACATACACAAGTAGATCTAGTAAGAAGATGATTATGAAATAATATCCAAATAAAAAACTTAACCTGAGGGGGAATATCCAGTTTTCATAGTTTAGACCAGATGCTATCTGTGTGAACATCAGCAATAAGCAACTTATAAGCAGAGGAAAGAAAGAAGTTGCCATCGTCTGAAGCTTGCCAAAAATTCCTATCTTGCTCATCCTATTGAAGCTGCACAAATGAAAGCTGATCCCTAATATTAGTGGGCAAAAGCGCTTACAACTGCTCACTCCAATTATTGTTACAAACATAGTCCTTAACCTACTCTTTTACTATTTCTACATGGTATCAGAGCCAAAGGTTCTGAAAATTTTTTAGTTTGCCGTGAAGTTCTGGCTCTGTTCCATTGCTCACCTGGTGCTGTTCTCCATCTCCTGATGCATTGCCCGACATTGGTTGGCTTCATGTTGCCCAGTTTTGTCGTCCGTCATCGTCGCCCAACTTCAGACCTCCTAGCTCGCCCGACGCTGCCTGCCTCTTTGTCGCCTGATGCTAGCTCGCATGGTGCCGTCTGCAGCGTCTCTCTGCCTTCTTGCGGTTGCCTAAGGTTTCACCATCGCCTACTGTCAGCCTCCATCGCCCTGTCGTCTACTGGTCTCCCGCCATCGCCTGTCGTCTGCTCCTTGGTCGTCGATCAGTCCCTCAGCTCGCCCTGTTGAGGAAGGCACCTTCTATGTGGTTGACTCCCTTCTTCGGCGTGGCAACAGCTCTCCTGGCATCGTTTTCACCTGGGCTACTTGGTCTTCCAGACGATCAGCGCTCTGTTGCTCAACGTTGTCGCCCGACTCTCTGTTGTTGCTCGTGGAGCTCTGCTGTCGACTACAACCCCTTCTACCGTGAGCTCTGCCCATTGTCGCCTACCTTGTTGTCACCTGAGCTGCACGGGTCTGCTGCTTACGGCTCATTGCCGTCTCCCTGCTACAACGAAGCTGGGTTTCAGCCACGACTATCCTTGTTTCCACTCGTTCCCCCTTCTGGTATCCTCTGGTACTGCTATTTTGTGCTCGATGTTGTGCTCTACATGCCTTCTCTTTTTGTTGTTGACTATTTTACTATTGTGAGATGGCTATTTCATCCTCCTCTACTGTTAACACTAATTATGTTGATGTTGGGGGTGTTAGAAGTTAGAACTAAAAATATACCTGTTCATGTCACCATTATTTATCTTACCAAAGAAAACTATCTTCAATGGTCTGCTGCTATCGCCATGGGGATCGCTGGTCGAGCAGAATTGCATTTATAAATGGGAGGAAGATTGAATCGGCTGAGACGAATGTTGCTTGGGACACATGGTTTCTTGAGGACAACCAAGTTAGGACTTGGATTGTCAACTCTGTGTTCCCCAAGATTCAGCCCCTCATTCTTTGCAAGAGGACTACGAGGAATATGTGGGTTATACTTGAGCAGATGTATGGCCAAAAGAAGAAAGTTGTTTGGGTGTTTCAGTTGATGAAGGATGTCTATTCTCTACGGCAATGTGAACACTCTGTAGCAGATTTCTGTGCAGCCTTGAAATCTAAGTGGGAGGAACTTGACTACTATTCTGATGACACTTGGGATTGTCCCCAAGATCAAGTGCGCCATTTAGCCAAAGAATGGGAGAATAGGGTGTTCCTATTTTTGGCAGGATTAAATGATGACTTTGAAGGTATAACGAGTCAAATCCTTAATTCTGACGGACTGCCTAGTATTGAAGATGTTTACTCCCGTGTAGAGGCTGAAGAGCAAAGACGCCTTGTTATTACTGGAAAAAAGGGGGATCACATCTCATATAATGAGAGGTCTACCCATGTTAGCCATGGTCCTGTAGAAGCTGCTCGACCTCCTCGCAAGTGCACTCACTACAAGAAGACTGGTCATACAGTAGATTTTTATTGGGACCTCCATCCAGAAAAGAAGAATAGTCGAGGGAGACCTAGTGGGAAGAAATCTATTTCTGATGCTACCAACTCTAGTGGAGGGAAAGCCTCTATCTCAGCTGAATAGATTCGTGAGCTTCGTGCTTATCTAAGAAGATTGATGTTGGTCAGACCGAAGTGTCAGATGATGTGAATGTTAACCATGCTCTGGCCATTTTTTGGTGAAAAAGGTAATTCTGGCATGGGAGAATGGGTTGTCGACAGTGGTGCCACCCATCACATGACTGACAATCCTAAGCTCTTTCATGAGTATAAGTTATTTTCTATGAAGGAATTTGTTTCTCTTGCCGATGGTTCCCTTATCTCTGTTGCAGGAAAAGGGGGTCTTTCTTTGTTAAAAAAATTTTTAGTGCATGGTGCCTTACATGTTCCTCATCTTCCCTTGAATCTTATCTGTCAGCAAGATTACAAATGAGTTGAATTGTGAACTCAGATTCTCTGCAAATTGTTGTGCTTTGCAGCACTTGGTGATAGGGAAGAGGATTGGGATTTGTTTGGTGTCTGAAGGCTTATATCAACTTCCCATCTGTGTGGCCAATGCTCTTATGACAACAGTTAGCAAAACCGAAAAGAAGAGAGAAGATTGTCTTCAATTATTTTTGTATTGGCATGAACGCCTTGGGCATCTCCCTTTTGGAGTTTTGAAACAGTATTTCCTGGGTTATGTTCTAGTTTGGACATATCTATGATATCTTGTGATATATGTCAGTTTGCTAAACATGTTACGGCTTCATACCCTGTTTCCAACAGTCGTGCTAATGAAGTTTTTTCCTTGATCCATTCTGATGTATGGGGGCATTCAGGAATTCATACCCGTTATCGTTTTCAGTATTTTATAACCTTTATAGATGATTACTCAAGAAGTACCTTTGTTTACTTGTTGAAAGATCGTAGCGAAGTGCCTCATGTCATAGATACCTTCATTCTTCTTGTGGAAAACTAATATGGTGGTTCTATTAAAACCTTTCGGTCTGATAATGCTCATGAGTATGTATATCAAGCTGTAGAGTAACCTACTGGTATAGCACGGTGGGCCCATGCGACATCTTGCAGTTATACCCCTCCTTAAAATGGGATCGTTGAGAGGAAAAATCGCCAGCTGCTTAATGTCACTAGAGCCCTCTTGTTTCAAATGAATCTTCCAAACTATTATTGGGGAGATGCTGTTCTTACTAGTGCATACTTGATTAACCGCATATCTAGTTGTGTGTTAAATAGACGGACCCCCCACTTTATGCTTTCAGGGAATCATCAACCCTTTCACCTCCCCCTTCGTGTCTTTGAATGTGTTTACTTCATTCATGATCACAACCTTAATGTTAAAAAACTTGATCCAAGGTCAATTAAGGGAATTTTCGTTGGGTATCCTTCTACTCAAAAAGGGTATAAATGTCTTGATCCTACCACTGGCCGTGTTTACGTTACTAAGGATGTCACATTCTTGGAACATGTCCCTTATTTTGGTGAGAATCCTCTTCAGGAGGAGAAATCTATGTCAGGGGAAGAGTATTCTCCGAGTCAGGAAATCCAATTTACAAATTTCTTGGAGTACAAGTGGGAAGAGAGTCCACCGGTTGTTGAGGTGTTTGAACATGAGAGGAATGAAGGGTGTTCCACTAGAATGGAAGAGGAATGTAATCGCTTGTTTGAGCAGGTGTACTCTAGGCGAAGAGTTTGTATAGATAAGGTGAATAATGGTGAGAATTATACTCATAATCCCAATCCTACTTTTTCCCTAGATGACCCAAGTCGTGCTCAGAAGAAACTTGTTGAGGAAGACATTCAGACAGAAACTGAAAATGAAGAGCTACTCATTGCCCTGAGAAAGGGTGTCAGGTCATTGACTCAACACCCTATCGGTAACTTTGTATCATATTTTAGACTGAGCACGGATTACAAATATTTTGTATCATCTCTTTCTTTGGCTGTGATTCTCAAGACTGTGACAGAGGCTCAGAGTGATCCCAAGTGAACTCATGCTATGCAAGAAGAGATAGAAGCCTTGAGCAGAAACTGAACATGGGAAGTGGTAGAGATCCATGAAGCAGCTCATCTAGTTGAATCCAAATGGGTCTACACCATTAAGTACAAACCACATGGAAATGTTGAGAGGTACAAAGCTTGCCTGGTTACCAAGGGATTTAATCAGAAATATGGGATTGACTACTTGGAGACGTTTGCTCCTGTTGCAAAGATGAAGACTGTTAGAGTTATTATTTCTCCAGTAGTGTTGAAGGAATGAAAGATGTACCAACTTGACGTTAAGAATGCTTTTCTCAATGGAGATCTTGAAGAAGAAGTATATATGTGTATGCCCCCAGGATATGAGAAACCAGAAAAATGTTGTAAACTGAAGAAGGCTTTGTATGGGCTCAAGCTATCTCCCCAAGCATGGTTTGAACGTCTTAAACTTGTAATGAGACAACATGGCTATAATCAATGGAACAGAGATCATACTCTGTTTGTAAAAAATGAGGAGGGTAAGGTTACTCTTTTGTTAGTCTATGTTGATGATATGATTGTTACAGGTGATGATGATGATGAGATAATAAGATTAAAGTGTTTACTGGCTATTGAATTTGATCTGAAGGACCTTAGCAAACTAAGATATTTTCTTGGTATTGAAATTGCTAAATCAGGTACAACCCTTGTGCTGAATCAAAGGAAGTATACATTGGATTTACTGAAGGAGATAGGAAAACTAGGGTGTAGACCGACTTCTACTCTTCTGGATGCTGGACACAAACTCAGTATTAAGGATGGAAAACCTCTTTGTGAAGAAGCTAAGGGGAGGTACCAATGTCTGGTTGGAAGATTGATCTACCTCACTCTGACTAGACCTGATATCACATTTGCTATAAATGTGATGAGCCAGTTCATGCATGCACCTACAGATACTCACTTGAAGGCTATCGACAGAATCTTGTGTTACTTGAAGAGGAATCCTGACAAAGGGCTTCTATATATGAAACAATGGCCTATTGAAATTGAAGGGTATTCAAATGCAGACTGGGCAAGTTGTGTTGATACTAGAAGATCTACTTCAGGATACTGCGTCTACTTGGAGAAAAATCTTGTTGTTTGGAGGAGCAAGAGACACGATGTTTGTTCCTACTCAAGTGCAAAGGCTGAATATAAGGCTACTGCTATTGGAGTGTTAGAATTACTGTAGCTGAAAATATTGCTGACTGATATTGGGATAGAGACTGAAGAACCTATGAAGACGTATTATGATAACAAGTCCACAATCAATCTGGCCAACAACCCTGTGTTACATGACCGAACAAAGCATGTCGAGATTGACCGTCACTTCATCTGGGAGAGAATTTATTCCAGAGAGTTGATTCTACCATATATGAAATCTGAAGACCAAATTGCTGATGTTCTGACTAAAGTCTTACTTGTGACTCAGTTTGAGGGAAATATATCTAAGTTGGGCATGTTTGATATGTATGCCCAACTTGAGGGATAGTGTTGACATATATTGTATTTGGGTCACCTATCTGGGTCTGGATCTAGACCCGATCCAGTGTGTTACTGTTATGGCCCTACTTAACATGTGTAAACCCTAATTTATGTGTGTGAATGAGAATCTAAGAGAGAGAGTGTCTGGTTGCTAGTGAGCACCAGTTCTCCTCACCTGTAGTTTTTTTCTTCTAGTTGAGGGGTTTTCCACGTTACATCCGTGTTCGTTCAGTATTCTACTCTTTTACTATTTCTACAGTATATAAATAAATTAGTTTCCCATTCTAATTTTAAAATGTGTAGCTCTGTTTTGATTGTTGTGTTGGCTCACTTTGATGTATTGTGTTAAAAGAAAAAAAAAATACATAAGGGTACAAATTCGGGGTGTGACATTGATTGTCAATTGATTTTATTTTATCTAGATGGAAAACCTGACTTCTCTCCTTTGTAGAGAGGCTATGCCTAATCAAGTTGGTCTTAATGTAGCTTTACTACTATTGGGTTAAGACATTCTGCATTGCCTTGAATGTGGCCATGAGAATCACTAAAGTAGCTTTGGACTTCATTTAGAGTGGGTGGGAAGATAGCAAAGGTTGGCATTTGGTCAACTGACAGAATCTGCCTCCCATACAGTGAAGGAGGGGTCAACCACAAAGACCTCATTGTCCTTAACTGAGTTTACATGTTATAGCTTGCACTGAAGGTTTGGTTGAATGTGATGTTGTTGGCTAGGCTGGTTCTATCCAAGTACCTCCAAAAAGCAAGGGTTTGGACAGCCAAGAGCTCGTCAAAAACTTTGTAGGCATGGAATGCCATGTTGTGGGACTAGGATGATCCAAGCCACCTCATTGATTGGAGCCCTAAGAGTGGTGAAAGAATGCCATTTTGAAATGAATCATGGGCATTAGATTAATCCAAGAACTGTTGGGAAGTTCAAACTTTGTATAGAGTTTAGAGGATGATGTCTTTGTCGGTGATCCAAGCATATCAATTCTTGGAAATGATCAAAGGAGTGACCTCTAATATCTTGATTCATCAATAACTTGGCCTTCAACAAGTGTCTAACATAGAGGACGTCATACTGTACTTTCACAAGTGATACAATTTCTTCATCAATTAGAGAATCCTTTTGTTCCATAATGTCTATCGGTTTCACTCAATAAGTCAGATCCTCATTTAACTGTATTGGTTGTTCTTTAATAACATGAGAAGGATCATAAATGTATTTTCACAACATAGATACATGAAAAACATTATGCATCCTAGATAGTTATGCCTGCATCTGGAGTCGATATGCTACATCCCTGATTCTCTCTGAGATTTCATATGGTCCAATATATCGTGGACTGAACGTTCGCGAGTTCAACTCCAATCAAATCTAGGAGCTTCTTGAAGTCACTGACATGAGAAGTGGAGGGAGGCTTTCTGACATAGTAAAGCTCCACCTTCTTCTACTTGTTTTTTGTTTACTGTGGGTCATCCTTGGCTTCCCACCTTAGATAGACCCAAAAGCACTGGCATTCCTCTCCCAAATAAGTTTTGTTTGTGCCAATGCCATGAGAAATATGTGGACCATTTCATGCTGCTTTATGATAAGACTAAGTCCATATGGTCAAATCTTGAGTAGAAATTTGATGTAGAAATCAGAGTTCTTATGAGGAAGTGGGTCATTTACTCTTTTAGGAGAGGTTGGATGCTTAAGCTATGGGTGATGATGCCATTGATGGCAATGAGATTGAATATGGAAAAACAAAATGAAGTGTCCACGACCAATTGCTCTCCCAACGGCCACTATGATCAGCACGGTATGGGATACCGTTCAAGCATGGTGGTTGGGGCTTGATGGTAATGATCAGAAAAATAAGTAAAGATATGGTTCCCTAATGGGCTAGTTCCTGATAAAATTTGTGAAGCACTAGGGTAGATAATACCGTCCAGATTGTGGTTTGCAACTGGACATAAGGTGCAATAAGCTCTCATCATTCAGAACTCGCTAGGCCATTGTATTCAAGCAATTGCCTGCTTACTGGATCGACACCATGACGCTAGTGCTTGTGCAGGAGGAAGGTTTGATCTCCTTCCTTTTGTGGTGAGAAAGATTCAGCTAATCATAGGTCTAAAATTTTGGCACTCCGAACGCCGTAGGCTGCTTAGGTCCCCATAGAATTTTGAAGATAATTCATCTATGCTATACATGCTTAGTATTGGTGTTATTAGTTTTAGTTGTAACCCTGAAGTACAGATTTTTCATCTTCCCCTAAGCCCTTGTTCTTCAGCCTCTAGGAGCTCATTAAAAACTATCCCACTAGGGAAGAGATTCTTCTACTCAGTTTTTGTTCACTGTTTCCTATTTTTTGGTAATAAAAAAATTTGGGGTATGACAGCCAGAAGGATTGCAACGGGAAGATCGTTGAAATATCCATACTCTGCACGAGTGAGATTTATCATCACACCAGTCGAAAAAAAAAAAAAAAACGTAATGTAAGTAAACAAATTGAATTCTCAAGAAAATAATATTATATACTTTTTTACATTCTCATCTTTTATCTTAAAACCGGTAAATGCTTAGTCCATTGGCTCTACACTACCAGTTGCATTTGTGGAGATGCATACAAGTTGTTGCTTCTAATTGGTATGATCATGAAACTCCTCTTGTCGATATAGTGAACGCTTCAAGTTGCAAGAAATTCGGAAAGAATCTTATTGGCATAATAAGTCATAGATGTAGGTTCAGCGTGAGATGTCTGTCATGGCGGCTATTCTAGCAACGTCAGTCACTACTATTGGGTACAGTTCCCGTAATCTGGTGGAAGGCACATTGCTGCATGGACAAGGCAAGAAGTTTCCTTTTTTTCTCAATGTTTAACTGCAGTACTTTTTCTCTAACAGTTAACCAAATTGCGAATTTTATTTATGCAATAATGTTCTCCATGTCTTTATCTCTCTCCCCCTTCCAAATCTAATGCATGCTCCCATCAGACTAGTTAGTGCCTTTTTACTAAAAAAACCACTTTCTGAAATTCATTTGATAATTTTTACTTTTAAACTGCTAATTTGAAAGGAAAAGGATTACCACCTAGATGAATCGTAGCAGTTGAAATGCTTGATTAGGACAACCCTTGCAGTAACGCTAGCATCTTTCGTCACTCAAATATTTACCAAATCTTCACATCATGATACATAATAAGTAGGATCCATGAAAGATGATATATACTCGACCTGAAGGATTCTAAGGATTCGTGTGCTGGACTACTTAAAAAAAAATTATAGCATTCCTTACAGAATTGGCACATACATCATAAGAGGGAAAAACGAAAATACATCCTTCAATGTGTAGATGAATACAAATGACCTGAGCATTTAAATGGTATTCTAATGGGGATGTCATGAGGTGAATGCCCAACTGGTCCGTATGATCGAATTCCCAACTTGAAGCTTAATTTTTCTAGTCAAATCAAGGAAAAAGGAATCTGTATTCTAATTGGCCTAAAATTTGTCGCACAACAGGTATCCAAAGCCAATATCCAATAGAAAACCAACAGTATTATATGTGAAAGAAAAAGGTTGGGTCTTAACCTTAGCATATCCATTCTTGGCATCTGATCCGATTAAATTCAAATGTGTTAACAATGTCCAATATTGTGTAAAATTTTCCAACTCTCTAGTTTATGCGAAAATACATCCTCCAATGTGTAGTGCCGTGGTTAGCACATTTAATTCCATATTTGCAGAACAAAATTCGCAGCACATCCACAGCATTTTGAGATGAGATGATGAGAATACAAGGTGCTAAACAACGAGATATACATTAACAAATTATTTTATTGAAAAAACATGCCAAAGCTTCCATCGATGTTTCCATGCAAATGCAATGCTGAGCATACCAATCACAGCAACTAATTAAGAAAAGGCATATAATAAACGTGGAACATCTCCCCCTTACTGAGGCTAAAATATTTCGTACCTGCAAAGATGCGAATCACAACACCAGTTAGTAAAAATCACTGACCCACAAAATCAGAGATTAATATGGACTGACTAAAAAAGGTATTTGTGACATTTCCTCTTAGTTGATAGATTTGAACATAATAAGCAGTTCACTGACCATAAGGGAAATCATAAAATCTATTATCAAGAGCACAAACACCTGCACCATGAACCATCAAATTTCTTGGGATCTAATTCAGTTTATATAGTCACGCTGGAACTGCTACTGGCCTCTTGCTTGTCTTGATCCCTTTGATTGCTGCAAGAAATTTCTGAAACTTAGTATGGAGTATTTGAAATGTATAGCAGTAACTTCTGCATCAAGAATATCTGAGTTGATTGGCTACGCACCTTCTGCATAATCTTTAGCTCCAAATACAGCAGACCCTGCTACTATAGCGTTTGCCCCAGCTTCAATAACCTGTCATCATGGTGGATAAATTAGCAAAATCATTAAATAACATCGAGGGGATTGCAGGTCCAGATGGAACCTTGTAAGCATTTGAAGGGCCTACTCCACCATCTACTTCGATCCATGGATTCACGTCCTGCAATTTTTCCCCTTCGTGACTTATACATTCATGTACAGTGTTTAAAGAATTCAAAATTTAGTCACAGAAATTAAGCTCCAGACTACCTTCTCAGCGCATAATCTTCTCAAGTTTGATATTTTCTTTACTTGACTTTCAATGAAGCTCTGCCCACCAAAACCAGGATTGACCGACATTATCAAGATCAAATCCACAGCTATTCAAGAAATTGAAAAATCCAAATGGGCAACATTAGTATCATTTCTGTGGCATAAGCGAACCTTAAATATCAATAATAGGAGCAATGCAATCAATAGGACATTGCATATTAAAAAAAACCAAAGATGTAATATGGGAAAGAGATTACAGCCATGAACTCTTGCACATATTACAAGATTGATCATCAGGAACGATTGTGGAGTTATCAAACATTATCACTACCATTGATTTAACCACTCCCATATACCACTTTAAAAGAATAAATCCACCATATATGTTCCTCCTTGTATCATCCAAAGAATAAGGTACGTAAAGCTAGCCTTCACTCCATTCATGCATATGTCTCCTTGCAAATGCATAACATGCACAGGCAGATCTGTGGATCACATCTCTTCCATGTGCATCAAGGTTCTTTTGTTGCAGACACTGGAAACACAAACCCATGAAAAGACTGAAAATATCCCCACATTACCTAATTAAAGTGTCTGCGGGCCAAGAAACCTCTACGAACATGGATAGAAGGATCAGATAAAAGCCCTCAACCTAGAGATAAAGAACTCAGAAATGGATGTGAGAAAAAACGACACTTGTACAAAATGAAGGTCTTTTCCAAGAGACAAACAAGGCATTAAGTGGACTCCTGATCCAGCAGATTTCAGCATATCTGTAAAATGTTAGAATGTCGGCCAAAGATTTCCACTATCCAACAAAATTCAGCTTTAACAATTTGGCCATAACAAAACAAATTATTGGCATTGAGATGACATTAGGACAGGTGATAATGCAGAATAAAGAGAGAGAGGTGTTGATGGAGGGGACAGGGAAGGATCATGGTAATGAGTTAAGACCGATTATTCTCTCTCTTTCTCTCTTCTTATTTCTTCTCCTTGCCCACTATCTTCCTTTATCTCGTAAACTTTAGTAGTATTGTTCAACAGACCCATCTAAGTTATATTTAATGGTATAGCCTAACCTACTTGCATCCATTAATATCAGCATAACAAGATGGTACAACCAGGTCATATGTGCCTTTTGTAAGAAAGGAATCGATCTCATCTTACATAGCTTGTTTCCACTTAGGATCCAACAAAGCCTACTGATGATTAAGTGGCACTGACATGGCTGACAATGTGGAGATAAAATTCTTCATACGAACCCAAGTCTTGCTTTTGAAACAAACTTAAAAATGGGATGCAATCTATGTCACATAAGTATGGGTATGGGTGCCAGTATGGGTTCCGCTACAGGTACGGGTGTGGAGCACTGTCAAAAAATTTGGCTATGGGGACACAGCAGTCGACAACACACGAAATATAAACAACATAGAAAGTGCTATTAAAGAAAACTAAGTTGCCGGTCACCGGAAAATCCTGCTGAATAGGTGTTAGACAAAGGACATGAACAGCCCTTTCTGTCAAGGGCTCTTCATTTCCTTGTATATACATGATGGCTTAAGAAAAACCTATGTAGTGGACAAAAGTGAACTTGGTCAACCATAATTTTTCAATCAGTGGGTCTCCTATATAGGAGTTGTGGGCGATCGCTGCGAAGTAAAAAGGGCAAATACGAAATTCACTTGGTATACCATAAATGTTTCATAAATTCACCTTGTCTGGGCCTTGGTCGGGCACCTTCTTGACAAGCAGTTGAAGACTAAACTCTCTAGTCGACGCAACCTCAGATGTGGCCGGTTGTGTCTCAGACTTAGCCGGCACATGGCATACACAAATCCCACCTATGTCCGACCCTGCCTCAACTGTGGCCGACCTCTGGCCAGCCGCTCATGCGACCATTCGGAGGTTGGCCCATGTCAACCGCAGTGAGGGGCAGCACAGACGATGGTGATGGCTGAAGAGGTGTATACTGCAAAGGAACGGCCGGTCAGGTACGAGGCCTGGTCTTGTTCGGTTTGTGTTAATCAAGTATAGCATTCGGGGGTGCACGACGAACCGCAGAATGGTGACGATGGGGATTAGTAGCTGCAAGACCATGCTCACTGAGGGTGGTCATGCCATTGGGCTTGAAACGCATTGGGACCAGGCTCTGTGGGGTGGGTGATGGCGGTAGAGGACTGAAGCAAAGCCGTACTATGGGCAATGGGCCCCAACCACCAAGGCACCAGACAACTGGCATACCAAGCCACCACAACTGGCATACCAAGCCCCTTCCTTTTCAGTGATGACCCTCCATCACAACGACCCAGTCCAATTCAGATCTGAATCATCAATCTGATTTCAATGCCTAAAGGTTATTTGCAGTAGGCATCATTCCTCAAACAATAAAACATATTCCCAGATCTAATCTCAACTGTCAAGAAATTTTTTACCTTAAAGAAAAATCCTCTTGCTATCAACGATCAGCTGCAACATCAGTCATCATAAGAATTTTAGATCTGATCATAGTTAATATTCAGATCTACAGCTCTTCAATTTGTTTGCAACTCAAAACGAGGAAAGCAACACTCAGATCTCCACTGTGACAATCTCAGATAACAAAAGGATTATTACCACAACTTCAATGACTATCCAGTTTATTTTTCAGATCTAATCACTGACTGTAGTCAGATCTCTACGACAACCATTAGTTCTGATTATTGTGGTCCAACACATCTACAGCAAAACTGAAACCACGATCACTTAGTTCTTCTTTAATGCCCATGACCTGCAGTAGCATCAACCACAGAAAAGAAACCTGGCTCTCTCACCATGTTGAGGATTCAATTAGAACAGGCCAGATGCAGACGAGAGACAGAGAGAGAGATTGTCACATTCATTAGACTCCTAAACTACTCTTAAATAGAGATTAGGGTTAAGTAGAAAATAATTAGGCATATGTAATCTTTTTAAATTACATATGAGTACTAAAAATAAAAAATAAATTGCTTTTAACAAGCACAACTCATGTTTCATTTATATTATGTTCACATTTGGAAAACCTACACGTCTATAGAGTATAGAAAAACGCTTCCTTTTTCCTTTACTGAAGATATAGCAACATTCAGTTAAAAGGAACTTTATGTACCTTAAATAAGCTACTCCTCCACAACTACTGTTTTCCCAACAACAATTCGAACTTTTTCATGAAGAAAAATTTTTCTCTAATGGTTTGTGTGTGCAATGAAATCCATAATAAAAAGAGAAGGGAATTCATGGAAGACTTTTCATATTTACCATCAAGAACATATTCAATTGCACTTAATGGAGTTCCAGGGTTTAATACGACTCCTGCTTTGGCTCCTAAGCTTTTCACCTGAATGAGGAGAAAATGTATAAACAACAAAAAAAAAACATGAAAGTCACCATCCTACAAGTATCATTTAACTAATACATGCAATCCAATTTTTTTAAACAAAAAGGAACTTGCAAAACAAATAAACACAGAAGAATGTTTAAGCAGCGGAATCTGTAAATGTATACCACCAAAAATAGAGATAACGAAAAAGCAGGCAACCATAAATAACAAAAATTAGTAGTTGGAAGACCTTTTAGATTGAACGGAATTGTTCTTGACATCAGGAACCTCTCGCACAGAACCAAACCTCAACTAAGCATATTTTTTTATTAGAAATTATGCACACATTTAGTTCATGTAAGGCAAGCCCACCTGAAATTCGGCTTCAATGGAAAAAGTGCATTACTATCATACCAGGCAAAATAATGCCCTATCTTAAAGCAAGCCTGAACCTTCTTTAGTGGTGAGCCTTACCAAGTAGCTGCTTCCTAGAAACGGCTTCAGGACCACAGAAATCCCTGCCAAAAACTTCCTCGGGTACTATGATTCGCATGTTCAGAGTTGCCTCGGCTCTAGTTTCAGAAATGTCACTTACTGTTTTTATATCTTACCTTATTTCTCACTTTTTTCCTTGAAGCAAAATTTCAACTTCAAAAAGAGAAATTTATTCACTTGATTTCCCTTTGAGGAAGCACATCGAAGCGAGTATCTACTTAAGTACCACTTTTAAGTTTTTATTCTCTTCATTACTTATATAAGATTGTTAACATATCATGTATAGGGAACCGGGTCTGGATCCAGACCCGGTCCCATGGGCACGGGTACCGAGAGTGGCTCGGTACCCTAGGCGGGTTTCCCTCTTATTTAATCTCACTTATGGTGTAATTGTTGATTAAGTGGAATAACATTTTCTCTCTCCTAGGGTTGCGGTTTTGCCCCTAGGTTAGAGCTTCTCCGTGGTTTTTCACCTCTCTTTGAGGTTTTCCACGTATATTGTGTGTTCCTTTTCTTTCTCTCCATCTTGGTGTGTGTTTCTACATGGTATCAGAGCCAACGCGTGAGAGATCGTTGGTGTGATCGTCGTGTTTCCGCCGTTTTTTGCCGCTGCTGTTTCCACTGTTTTTTCTGTCGCTGCTGCGCCGCCATCCAGCGCCGTCGCTCTCTGCTGCGCCGCCGCCGTCCAGCGCTGCCAGCTGCGCCGCCACCGTCCAGCGTGGTTGTTCTCTGCTGCGCTGCCGCCCTCCAGCGCCGTCGCAGTCCAGCGTCGTCGCCCGCTTCAGCGCCGCCGCCGTCCAGCGCCACCGCTGCCCACCGCCGTCGCTCTCTTCAGCACCGCCGCCGTCCAGCGCCGCTGCCTCTTGTTTGTCGTCTCTGGTGCTGGGTATTCTTTCTCCTTGGTGATTGTGATGGCCGAGGATATGTCCCTCAAGATCGATGATGCCCTAGACTCGGGCAGCAATACCAAGAGCGAGATCTTGCCTGTTCAAGTCACCTCCATCCGGCTGAACAAGGATAACTATCTCTCTTGGTCGGCTGCCCTAGAAATTGGGATAACCAGTCGTGGTCGCCTGTCCTACATTACTGGGGAGAAGCCTGCACCTTCAAAAACCGATCCGCGATGGGCTACTTGGGCGTTGGAAGATAGTCAGGTTAAAGTATGGATTATTAGTTCTGTTTCTGCAGATATTCATCCTTTGATCTTGCGTAAATCGACTGCCTACGACATGTGGACTGTGCTTGCACGGATGTATGGCCGTAAGAAGAGAGTATTGCGTACGTACCAAATCAAACGTAGCATATACTCTCTTAAACAGGGTGACTTGTCTGTAGCCGCTTTCTTTGCAGCCCTAAAGACTAAGTGGGAGGAACTTGACTACCATGTGAATGATGACTGGCACTGTGGGTCTGATCATGCCTTGTACTGGGACAAAGAATGGATGGATCGGACGTTTATTTTCCTTGGAGGCTTACGCGATGAATTTGAATCCATTAGGAGCCAAATTCTCAATTGTGACGAGGTCCCCGGAATTGAAGAGGTGTATGCCCGTGTGGAATCTGAGGAACAACGTCGTCAGGTGATGCATATTGACACCAGTCAGGGGAGTTCTCCTTCAGCCTTTGTTAGTCGTGCTTCTGGGATTGGACAGCGTCCTGTTCGGCGGTGTAGCCATTGCAACAAATCAAGACATTCTGTTGATTTTTGTTGGGATCTTCATCCTGAGAGGCGGCTTGTCCGGGGTCGTCCTCCTTCTAGCCGCCGGAGTCCTTCTGTGCCTGAGCCTAGTCAGAGTAGTTCTTCAAATGTTGCCAAATCTAAGCTTTCCTCCGATCAAATCAAAGAACTGCAAGCGTATATCAGCCGGCTGTCTACTACTCAGGAGGATACTTCCACGTCTGAGGGCGCTAAGTTAGCCCAAGCTCTCGTGGCCACTAGTGACCAAGGTAATTCCTCACATGGTGATTGGATTGTTGACAGTGGCGCTACGCATCATATGACAGGGGACCCTAAGATGTTCCAAGAATACAAATTGTCTTCGGGGCAGCAACGTGTATCTATGGCTGATGGTTCTTCTATCTCTGTGGCTGGAAAAGGAAGTTTGTCCTTGTTAAATAAATACTGTCTTCATAATGCTCTTCATGTTCCCAATATTCCTGTGAATTTGTTATCTGTCAGCAGCATTACTAAAGAACTCAACTGTAATCTGATCTTTTCTGCTGATCGGTGTTTTCTGCAGGACTTGGTGACGGGGCAGAAGATTGGGATTGGTTCGGCTATTGATGGACTCTACAGACTGCCTGTGCAGGTTGCGTCCGCTCTTATTTCAGCCACTAGTGGACAGGTGTCAGGCATGGAAGACAGATCTACTATTATGCGATGGCACGAGTGGCTTGGTCATCTTCCGTTTCCATTGATTAAGAAGTTGTTTCCTAGTTTGTTTCATTCTGTTTCCATGGACTCCTTCACCTGTGAAGTGTGTCAGTTGGCTAAACATGTTAGGGCCTCGTACCCTATTTCATTCAATAAAACCACTCGTCCATTTGCTTTGGTTCACTCTGATGTTTGGGGTCCTTCGGGAGTACCCACTTGTCGTGGTTTTCATTACTTTATGACCCTTATTGATGATTACTCCCGTTGTACGTTCGTGTATCTGTTGAAAGAACGTAGTGAAGTTCCCGTTATTGTCAAAAATTTTGTGGCCTTTGTTGAGACTCAGTTTCAGACGTCTGTCCAAGCTTTTCGCACCGATAATGCTAGAGAGTATGTCTCTCAATCCCTAGATGATTTCTTGAAGAGCAAGGGTATTGTTCATGAAACGTCATGTAGTTACACACCTCCCCAAAATGGCGTGGCTGAACGAAAGAATCGCCATTTGCTTGATGTTACCCGGGCTCTTCTGTTCCATCGACAGGTTCCCAAGCGCTACTGGGGTGATGCGCTTCTCACTAGTGCCCACCTTATCAACCGTATGCCTACCCGTGTGTTGCAGGGCCATTCCCCGTACTCTATGCTTTGGCCTACTCAGAATCCCTGGCCTCTTACTCCTCGGGTGTTCGGGTGTGTCTGTTTTGTTCATGACCATAGTCCCACCCTCAAGAAACTTGATCCTCGGTCTATCAAGGCTGTCTTCCTGGGGTATTCCTCCACTCAGAAGGGATACAAATGTGTTGATCCTACCACCTCTAAAGTCTATGTTTCCCGGGACGTCACCTTCCATGAACATGAGGCATACTTTTAGGTGAATCCTCTTCAGGGGGAGTATCTAGGGCACAGTAGTGAAGAGTATTCCTCAAATCAGTTGATTCAGTTTACGGATTTCTTGGATTACAAGGCCAGTGACAGTGTGGCAGACACAGTCAGAGATGATAGAGACCGTCACATGGACGAGGGCCTTGTTGATAATCAGCCTACAGCCTGTGATCATTTGTTTGGCCAGGTGTACAGAAGGAAGAAGACAGATGTGATTGAAAATGTTGATGTAACCAATCCCAATCTTGTGAGTTCCGTGATTGAAAATGTTGATGTAACCAATCCCAATCCTGTGAGTTCCCCGGATGACCAAAGTCTAATCAATGAAGAGCTTCCTATAGCCCTGCGCAAGGGCACCAGGTCTTGCACTTCTCATCCTATTCAGAGATTTGTCTCTTATGCGAAATTGAGTAAGAATTACAAATGCTTTATAACATCCTTGTCTAAGTCTGTTATTCCCAGGTGTGTGGAAGATGCTAGAGAGAATCCTAAATGGCTACAGGCCATGACAGAGGAGATGAATGCCTTGGCAAAGAATGACACTTGAGAAGTTGTGGATATTCCCAAAGGGACTCATTTAGTTGGTTCAAAGTGGGTGTTCAATGTGAAGTACAAACCAGATGGTACTGTGGAAAAGTATAAGGCTCGGCTTGTTGCAAAGGGGTTCAGCCAGAAATATGGTATTGATTATCTTAAAACCTTTGCCCCTGTTGCCAAACTGAAAACTGTGAGGGTCATATTAGCACTTGCCGTGAAAAAGGGGTGGAGCATGGATCAACTTGATGTTAAGAACGCATTCTTGAATGGCCATCTAGAAGAAGAGGTCTATATGAGTATGCCTCCTGGATATGTTCAAAGCAGAAAATGCTGTCATCTCAAGAAAGCCTTGTATGGATTAAAGCAGTCTCCTAGAGCATGGTTTGAAAGACTGAGGATAATGATTAAGACAAATGGATACAAACAGGGAAATGGTGATCACACCCTATTCATTAAGCAGAGAGATGGCCTGGTGAGTCTTCTGCTTGTGTATGTTGATGATATGATAGTCACAGGTGACGATGAAGAAGAGAAAAAGAAGATGAAGGAGAGGTTAGCTGCTGAATTTGATCTTAAAGATTTGGGTAAACTAAGGTACTTTCTGGGGATAGAGATTGCTCGGTCAGAGACAGGGCTGGTTATGAGCCAAAAGAAAATACACTCTGGATCTTCTAAAGGAGACAGGCAAACTTGGATGCAGACCCTTTCTAACTCCAATGGAGTCTGGTACAAAGATAAGCATCAAAACTGGCAACATCCTAGATGAGGAAGGAAAAGGGCGGTATCAGAGGCTGGTTGGTAAGCTCATCTATCTTACTCTTACTCATCCTGATATTACTTATGCTGTGAATGTGTTGAGTCAGTTTATGCATGCTCCTACTGATTGTCACTGGAAGAGTGCAGAAAGAGTGTTGGGGTACCTAAAGAATGACCCAGGAAAAGGATTACTCTATACTCAGCAAGACCAACTTAATATTGAAGGATACTCTGACGCAGATTGGGCAGGATGTACTGATACTAGGAGGTCTACCACAGGGTACTGCATCTTTCTGGGGGTAACCTGGTTGTATGGAGAAGTAAAAGGCAGGAAGTTTGCTCTAGATCCAGTGCTGAGGCTGAATACAGGGCTGTGGCTATAGGAGTTACAGAAATGTTATGGTTAAAGATTCTCCTAGCAGATATTGGTGTTGAAACAGAAGAGAAGATGAGGATGTACTGCGACAACAAGTCTGCAATTAACCTTGCGAATAATCCCGTTCTGCATGACAGAACTAAACATGTGGAGATTGATCGCCACTTCATACGGGAACGCATAGATTCAAAGGAGTTGATCCTACCTTATATGAAGTCTGAAGATCAAATTGCAGATGTTCTAACCAAAGCCTTATGTACATCTCAATTCGAGAAAAATGTAAGCAAGCTTGGCATGTTTGACATGTATGCCAAGCTTGAGGGGGAGTGTTAACATATCATGTATAGGGAACCGGGTCTGGATCCAGACCCGGTCCCATGGGCACGGGTACCGAGAGTGGCTCGGTACCCTAGGCGGGTTTCCCTCTTATTTAATCCCACTTATGGTGTAATTGTTGATTAAGTGGAATAACATTTTCTCTCTCCTAGGGTTGCGGTTTTGCCCCTAGGTTAGAGCTTCTCCGTGGTTTTTCACCTCTCTTTGAGGTTTTCCACGTATATTGTGTGTTCCTTTTCTTTCTCTCCATCTTGGTGTGTGTTTCTACAAAGATAAATTTCTTTAATTTGACACAATAAAATCTAAAAATGCTCTCTTTAAAATAGATATTTAGCTTTGTCAAATATATTTACCTTTACATAATGCTGTTTTTTTCAATAAAAACAAGAACATTCACCTTTTTCTTTATTCAGAATAAAATCATTAGGTTAGCAAGTTTTAGTTTAAAGAATGATTGAACAGAAGATATCTTTTTGAAATTCATGTTGGGAAAACCTTAAAAGAGACAAACCATGTGCATTCAAGTTCAACCTAAAAAGGCTTGGAGATATATACATATATAGTATTGGTTTTCTATACCGCACAACTGCACCTCATGTTTCTTGAAATAAAATCATGATATTAGGTCATGAAATCTTGATTCTGTTTAATCATAATGAGACACTATTTAGACTGTTATCTTGCACACATGGCAATAATAAATTTTCACCATGCAAACATACATGTACATCTTTAGGCCTTCTTCGGGCATCCTCTCACACACAAATGCAGAACATTTAATATATGTGTGTTTGCATCCACATGTTTATAATACATAAGATTCTCCTTAAATTGCTTCATATGCTCTCTTTGGCAAAGACTATAAATAAATTAGCATATAAATGTAGCCCTATTTATGTTAAATGACAAAAAAAGCTGGACTCACTTGATTAATTGTTCTGTGCAAATGAATAGTGGAGGACTGCTCACAGTGGATACTGACAATGTCAGCACCAGCCTTCACAAAATCTGGTACACGCTGCTCAGGCTCCACAATCATCTATTGGACATATAAGAGCAGCTGGCAATTAAATTCTATAAAAGGTCCTCATATTTGCTTCAAAAAGAAATCTCTTCAAAATTTTACTTTCTATCTAACATATGTGCAACATATAGGCCATAAAAGAATACACAGATACAAAATCTTACCAAATGCACATCCAGTGGCAGATCTGTCACAGGACGCAAGGCATCAACAACAAGTGGCCCAATGGTGATATTCGGTACGAAACGTCCATCCATCACATCAACATGAATCCAATCACAACCTGCTTTTTCCACAGCTTTAACCTGCAAGTTGCTATATTCAGATTCACACTACCACAATCACCTTATGAAACATTTATCTTAATTATACAGGACAAAATTTGAGCATGGTTGTCCAACCATGAACATATTCTGTTGCCAGAGTTGTAAGTTAAATCATCAATACAACATTAAATGACATTTATGGTGATTTGCTGATATAATAAGGTACAGGTTTTTTTAACCCTATGGTCACATGCCAATATAAGCTAACGTTTACATATGTATGCATTTTTTTCTCGAATTTTGTTCTCATGAATATGGTACTAGCATAATAGCTTTTGACAAAATTAGGATTTTTCCATAAAGCATGAAAGTGGAAATGAAAAAAGGATTTTGTGCGTAAAGGATACAAAGTCATTATGCTTTCTCATTTTGAAAGTAAGTGCGTAAAGTATTAGTGGTTGATGTAGCATGAAGTTCTATATTGCTTCAAATATGAAGATTTAGCAAATTGATTGCTTATCGTATGTCTTATGATTAATTGCCAAAATTTCTTTTGGACTGATTTTGCGGATAGAGCCTATTTTGACAAAATTAAATCTCATCAAAATTTTAGTCAACAAGAAATATTATTAGGTTCTTAACCTTTTGCTTGAACCTTTTTTGTCTCAATGTCAACCAAATTTGGATTTATATTTTGGAAAAGAGAGGCAGAAAAAACCAGACTGCACCTTTTAGATGGCAAATATTTCAGATATGAGTTCACCATTACTTAGGTAAGTAAGAATAAGAGTTCAACACATAGTAGAAGTACAATGTTAAAGGCAATTTTTTTCTTCTTTCAGGAACTTAAACATGAGATCACAGTGTTTTTTCTAGGTCCTCTAACCTCAGATATCAGAGTTACGACAGTTACCTCATTTGCCCCATTATCAATGGAAGTAAGAAGAAGAAGAAGAAGAAGAAGAAGAAGAAGAAGAAACCTGTTCTCCCAACTTTGCAAAGTTAGCAGAAAGAATTGAAGGAGCCACCATAATGTCATTCTTTGAGCACTTATCCACTCTAGCCGAGGCCTTAACTACCAGTCTGGCTTTTCTGCTGATGATTAATGCATAGATGGATTCAGTGAAAAATAGAATATGTGAAACATCAGAGAATGAAATAGTCATAGTAGTCATACTATGATAATGTCTTGAAAGGTGGCAAATATTATCAAAACATTTACCATGGAGCAGGCACTGGTTAACAAACAATATAAGCAGGAAATCAGCAGCCTTTCTCATGAAAATGGAATTCAATACATTAAACTCAAGATATTGTCTATTCAAGTATAATAAACAGATAAGAGAGTAAACTCTGGAAAGGAGAGTGTGGACTTTCTAGGAAAGGTGACAACAAGGATGCATTACATGATGATTAAAGTAAGCTTTACAATCACATCATACAAAACCAAATAATTTGATCCTTCTGGCAGAAAGAAACAAGAATAGAGAGGCTTGTGGTTTTTCCTGAGAATTCAACAGGAAACTTGATATACACTAGAAGCAATAAACTCGATATCGTGGCAAAAAGCCATCTAAATAATTTGATCATTTGTGAATGCAAACTACCTATTTCCAACCTGTTAAGACTTTTTAAATCTCATAGAGATTTAAAAATTTGACTAAACTGCTGAAAACACATCCCACTATCATTATAGTAAAGAATAGGGTGCACTTGCTGTAGAACATCCTGAGCATGGCAACAAAGAAAAAAGGACAGATCCATTCTTCTTCTTACATATGCAAATTGCTAAGGGTTGCATCTTACTGTACATGCCTTTTGCTATATTCTTAAGCGGTATTCTAGTCCCTGTAACATACTTGTAACAGTAATAATGTATTAGAGACTTTTGTCTCAGCGTAGTTTTTTTCCTAGGGCTGAGAAAGATGCCCTCTATATTCTTCCTTGTAACTCTTTTTATTGCGTTAAACAAGAGAAACTTCATCTATCTCTTGGACTTCTACTTCCTTTCCTCACTCTCTTTCAGACCCCTGAAGTAAGAGAAGCAGATAGTTACTATAAGGCTTCAAGTTGGAAAAGAAGTACATATGAGCTGAGGAGATTAGCAGGTGTATTTGTGTTCTCCTCTTGAACGATCTGCACCAACCTCAAACATTGGGCTTGGGTTTTCCATGGTAGGAGTCACATGAACCTAGGTTGTATCAAGTTTCAATGAGCCATAGAATTTCTAGAGCTTTATCCAACGTATGTCAGTGCGATAAATCTGGTCAGTCTGAGCTATATGGTCATTTTTTACTGACTATTTTTTTCTGGACCAATCATTTTCAAGTGTTGCATCAAGAGAACTCATATTGGGGCTTAAATGCCAGCCTTTGGTCAAGCTTGTTCATTTCTTTTATGACATAAGTTGTGTTTTGTTGCGTAGAGAGGTGGAGAAGAGGGAGAAGAGGAGAACGTGAGGAAGGAGGAGAGAATAGGTAGCCTTCATCAATCTTTCGGCTGCTCCTTTTCAATTAGACTAAATAAGGATTAGGGTTATGTTTAGCCCTTTACATAAATAGTCCAACAAAATTTTAAAAATTCAAAAAGCTACCTAATCTTAAATTCCAAAATACATAAAACTTTAAATACCAAAGCAGCACGTTTTCTCAACACTCCCTCTCAAGCTGGAGCATAGATGTCTATCATGCTCAACTTGCTACAACACTTCATGAAATTGGATATCGGAAGAGCTTTGATAAATATATCTGCAGGTTGGTCTTCTGAAGCAACATACTCAGTAAAAATAATCCCTGCTTGGACCAAGTCTCTAATGTAATGACAATCAACTTTAATATGCTTAGTCCGTTCGTGGAAGACCGGATTATTTGCTATATAAGTAGCCGCTTTATTATCACATTGCATTTTTATAGGCAATTCTATCTGAATTCCAAGACCTTCTAGCATGGCTCTCACCCATGTGATTTCAATGGCTGTTTGGGCCATGGCTCGATATTCTGACTTTGCACTAGATCAAGCAACAACAGCCTGCTTTTTACTTCTCCAAGAGACTAAGTTGCCACCAACAAAGATACAAAATCCCGTAGTGGACTTTCTGTCATCAATTGAGCCTGCATAATCTGCATCAAAATAAGGTTCTATCTGAAGTGAAGAGCTTCTTCTAAATAATAGACCCTTTCCAGGGGAGCCTTTTAGAAATTTCAATAATAACATAGCTGCATCCCAATGAGCTTTTCTTTGTTTATCCATAAACTGGCTTAGTTTTCTCACAGCAAATGATATATTTATCATATACGTGAGTACGAGAATTCATAAGAATAAATGCTGGTTTAGTTCCAGTCATTTGGAGCCAACCACATCACAGTGCATCGCTGGATCCACCAAATCCCAAGTCTCCCAAGAGAGAAGAGCATCCATTTCCTCCTGCATGGCTTGCAGCCACCTTGAATCTAACAAGGCTTGATGGCTAACAAGGCTTGATGGTGAGATTGATGGTGAGAAGACGGGATGATGTGGCTAGACAAAGCTCTATCAAACTGCATCAAACTTGTACTCAAATGGTCAGTAGAGACAGAATTAGAAATCGCATGTAGTGTGCACTATCGCTTGCCCTTGCGAATAGCAATGGGGAGATCATCTGCAGTGTGATCATCATTGAAACCTGAGTCAGTCTTATCAGCGGAGCTTACCTCTTGAGAAGGCGCTGGTGGGCGGTTGAGAAAGGGACCCAGACGATGAGTGTAAACTAATGGAGGATCAAGGAAACGTTCACATGACATAGATTGAGATTGAGGGATCGACACAAGTGACACTGGTGGAATAGGAAGAGGAACCGGTATAAGCATCTCAGACGAAGAAGAAGTCGAAGGAGAAAAATAAGGACGAGATTCAAAGAATGTAACATCCGCACTAATAATCTCTTTCTTGGTCTGGGGATCAAAGCACTTATATCCTTTTTGATTGGCAGAGTATCCAATGAATACACATTTGATGGCTTGGGCAGCAAGTTTGTTTTTGTCTGGGCTTAGGATGTGTGCAAAGCAGGTGCATCCAAACACTTTGGGAGGTATATGAAATAATGATCGATATGGATATAAAAGTTGAATGGGAATACGTTCTTGGATGGCTGACGAGGGTAATCTATTAATGAGATAGCATGCGGTAAGAACGCATCACCCCAAAAAGAGGCAGGCATGTGTGAATGCAACATGAGGGTACGGGTCACATTTAGAAGTTGTCGATGTTTACGTTCGGCAACACCATTTTGTTGGGACGTGTGAGGACAAGTATATTGAGGTCGAATTCCATGATTGGCATAAAATTGAAGTAGCACGGATGATTTGAATTCAAGAGCATTATCAGTGCGAATATTTTTGACAATAAAACCAAACTGAGTTTTTATTTCTTTGACAAATTTCGGAAGAATACATATGATTTCCAATCTTTCCCGTAACAAGAATACCCAACTGACTCTAGTAAAATCATCAACCAAAACAAGATAATACCGAAAACGTGAGTGAAAAGGAACCCGACTAGGACCCCACACATCCACATGAATGAGACCAAATGGACTTTGACTAGATGGACTCTGACTCGATGGAAAGCTGCTCTGTGTATGTTTGCCTAACTGGCAAGCATCACATAAGAAGGACTCTGATGCAGTAATACCTGGAAACATGCGACGAAGTTTAGACACTGATGGATGACCTAGTCTGAGATGCCACTGGAAAGAAGAAGTCTTCAAGGAGAATGATGATCCAGCAACATTTACTGGAACAGACAAGAAATAGAGACCCTCACGTTCATGGCCACCACCAATCACCTTCCCAGTTAGTAAGTCCTGAAAAGAACATGAACCAGGGTCAAAAATGACTTTACACTATAAGTCAATAGCCAGCTGCTTAACAGATAACAAATTAACAAGAAACTGAGGAATATAGAGCACGTGAGTAATAGTGTCTAAATGTGGGAGATAAATATCACCGCTGCCCAACACAGGAGATAGTTTGCCATCAGCGAGTCTGACATGCTGTGGTGTAGAGAATCTGACTAAAGATGAAAAAATGTGTGATTGATTACAACAATGCCTGGAGGCACCAGAATCTATCATCCACATCATATCTAGGCCATCGGTAGGAGCACCAAAAGAGAAGGCTGAGTCTATTCCAGTAGTATTGGCATATGAGAAGGAATTTCCAGTCATCTTGTAGTCATTGGAACTCTCGAACACATTACCATCAGCCATAGTAAAATTCCAATCAAAATTTTGGGCATAATATGTATGTACAGATGCAGCAGTCAACTTCAATCAAGAAATGTATCTTTACGGATCACAGAACTCCAAAAAAATAATAATAATAAGCAGTCCCAACAGTCCCAATGCCAACTGACCCACATGTGACTGCACACACCCCCAACAGTCCACAATTCTACTCCACCTGAATATTAGATGGCTGCTACAACAACACACTTAGTAACTCTGCACACAACTGACATATGTCTAGCAGTCTACCATTCTGCTCCACATGAACTATGTGATAATCAGATCATGTCTTAATACCACCCACGTATGGCACACAATATATAGGAAGCAGCAGTCAGACACCACAGAAAAAAATCTCTACTATCCTCAAAGATTATACGAATATCACACGCTATGCAATAAGGGAGAATCTGTAATCACAGAAACTAACCAAATCTGAACCGTATAAAAGGGAGTAGATAACAGATTACAGAGATTTGAATCAATTGCTGCGGATGATAGCAGGCCCACGAACACAACTCCAAAAGACAGCTGCTGATCTCTGCTACTTATGGCTGACTGTTGTTGTTGCCCCCCACATATGATCAGCGTAACATCATCCACGTCAAGTTGTTGCTAAAATAGCCTCCATGATCAGCAGATCATTTCTGCTCCACATGCCAAACTACACCCACAAACAGCAGCTAAAGCCTCCACGATCAGCAGGTTATTTATGCTCCACACGCCAATCAACAGCCTTCAAACAGCATGACTCCACACACAACAGCAAAAGGGCAGCTCTGATATATAACTTCACAGATCTTCTTCTACAACAACAAAAAAAAACAAAAAAAATCAGATCTGTTTAGGGCAGATCTGATACAAGACTTCATAGATTTGCTTCCAACCAATCAGCAGAAAATCAGATCTGATCTTCCACGGCAGCAACGTCATCAAGGTTTCTCCATGTCTTCCACGGCAGCAACAACACAAGGGTGCTAATCACGTTTCTACATGTTAAACATGATTAGCCCCTTTCACCAAACAGATTACTTGCTTTTCTTGAAATCAGTAGAAAAAAAAATATAGACGTGAACCCTAACTTGGAGGAAGAGGCAAGAAATAAAAGAAGGAATGTGAAACCCTAGATAGCACAGTCCTAGGTCTAGGGCTCTGATACCATGTTACAGATTGCAGGAGACGAGAGAGAGATGTTGAGGAAAGGAGAGGACGAGAGAGAGAGAGAGATGAGCCAAAGAGATCATTCATTAACGTAACCCTAATCTCCTTTTAAAGAGATTAGGGCTGGCAGTACAAAAACAGTCCAACTACTATAAGAAAGTATTTAAAGACCTCCTCTCTAACTTTCTAATATTTCAAAAACACTCTTTAATAGAGAACTGGTTACTAGACAACCACACAAAACATTGGTGAGAAGCTCGCCGGAGGGGACATTGCCAAAGGAGAACCTGCTGGAGATGGTTGTAGAAGCAAGGAGGCATGTAAGTGCAAACACAGGCAAGGGTTTCAATTGATCCCTTAAGAATATCTTTTTCTAATAGAGAGGACAATGGCCCGGTGCAACTGGCCTTAGTGGATGCTCATTGACCACGTCAAGTGTCGTGTTGAAGCCACACCAGCACCATCACCTGCAACATGTCAAGGCACGTGTTGTAGCTATTTAGGCACATCCATGTGAGATAGCTAGGGACTTTGATTTAGGGCACATTACAATTGAACTATTGTTTTATTTCTTACCTCTTTTGTAAGTAAATATAAGATTTTTAACATACTAAATATGTTATTGAACTTAGTTACTATACATAGGTTCATTGTTCTTTTGCTTGATTTATTAGTATCTACAATCTTGATTTTACTATTAGTTGGGTATACAATTAGCAATTTGGTCACTAGATTTCACCTGAGAGTCTGATTACATGTGTATGTTAGGTAACTTGGGTTAGGTTAGAAAACCATAGTTAGATCATGGGCCATAACTGCTACAACTACCTACGTATGTATCTCATTATATCCCTTTGGTCCTAAGCCGGAGAGATTATTTTGTCCTCATTGATTCTGAAGGCAAATGGGTGACCAAATGGAGCCTAGTGGTCAACCTGATTCCCTGAGGCTCCCCGACTTACCCACAGCTAAGCAAACTTGGTATTCCTCTTGTCTATCCTCTTTTTTAATCCAGCTGTAGTTTACCTATTTCATTTTAATTACTACATTTTTTTAGATATTTTGAGGTGAATGAACATTGTTTCTGAGTTTGTGAAATAATTAACTAAAGCGGAGAAGGACTGGTTTGAGAATCAGTCCCTCGTTGCATTCATTAGTTTTAGTTTCATTTATTTAGCATATGGGTTGGCCTGTTTTCCTATTTTAGTTAATGCTTTTATGTTGTTTTACTGTAGATTTCAGAGTTTCTATTTTGATCAAGTAGATTACACCTTGGTCTAGTCATTAAAATAGGTAGAAATAGGGTAGGATTTAAGGTTTCAATCTGGCCCAGTTCAGTGTCAGGCCTGAATATTAAAAGACTCAAGATGACATTTCATGTGGATTTTTTGTGAGGTCTTTAAAATTTCAGGAACAGGTGACCTTAGATGTATAGAAACTATAGTGCAAATTCCATAATTTCTAAGAGTTAATTTGTAAAAAAATTTTGAAGTTGACCTGACAAAACGGGTTGAGCATGTGTCAGGTTTTTTATTTTTCCTTTTAATTACTTTTAAGTGATCAATAAATTAGGAAGAAATCTGATTTTTTTTTCCTAGTTGTTCTCTAATGTATCCCAAGTTAGTCCTGGTCTTAGTTTGGATTCAATTCACTATTTTAGGCCGGTGTATTGGTCGATCTTTGAAACCACGCAGAAATTGCAGCTTCCTGTTCTCTAGATAGACTAGAGACTTGTGGGGGAAAATTTCATATACCAAGGTTTGCCTTATTTTCTGTATGTGGCAAGTTTAGGTGCATAGAATCAAATTTGGGAAACTTCAGAGCCAAATTAGTCTATATTAATAAAATTCAAGATTCTCAGAATCTAGAACTTTGACCACATTGTTAGAATTTTTCCTGTGCCGTAGGAATTTGATTTTTCAGTGCTTTCTTTTTCTGTAGTCTCTTAGAAGAATCCAGATTAATTGTAATGATTTCTACTCAACTTTAAAAGAACTTCCACTGTTCTGTTTTTTGCAATTTCCTCATTCTGTTCAAAGTTGTTCTTTTCTGTTTATCTGTTCTTAAAAAGTAGGAGTTTGTTAAGAAGGCCAACAGACTACACCAAGCAGCATGATCATTGTTAAGAAAAAATAAGTTTTCTTCGGCTTCCTGCTTTCCTTTTAACTCCGTTCTCTGTCTTTCCTTTTAATTCCAAAATTAGGTTGCATAGACTAATTGACCATAACCAATTTTTGTGGAATTTCCCAAACAAGTGGCAAGTCTCACATCATCTCGTCGCATTGGATTACTTGCAGTTAATGTTGTTTGTCCAAGGGATGCCTAATGGTAATACTGGCAATTATAAACTCATTGTAACTAAAAAGCTTCATCTACTTATCTCGTTTTTCTTTCTCTTTCTACCTTTCTTCTAGTCTATTCCACCTACCAGTCAAAAGAAGGTGGAGGATGCAGGACAAACAGATCTAACAATAGGTCTCAAGGATAAAATCCAATCTGCCAAAACCAAAAGGAATCTCCAGAATTTCCATTCTAGTCCTTTATATATTGTTCTTCCAGTAGAATTAACCACTGGAGAAGAAGTAGAATTTCCATTCTATTTCGAATCAGATGCAAGTCTTCCGGTTCGGCAGAAGTCGCCACTGAGAAAAAGAAGAACCAGACTTGCTATTTTGCGCCAGAAAATGGAGGGACGGGATGGAAGATAAATCTAGACTTTCAATGAACGCCAACAACTCATTTAGGGACCGACCGAGCGAAAAGACGGGCAGCAAACGAAGTTCAAACATTAGCAAATTAAGGACCTCGTTTCATTCATGGCTCTTCCAATCGAGTAGCGTATAGCTGAATATTGAAAAACTAGATCCCCAAACGCTACGAAATGCGGAAATTAAACACACTAGGACAAAGACAGTTTCGACTCACCCTTCTTCGCATCTCATATTTACACGAACTTCTTACCTCAAGGAGACAGACAACCCACGAACAAAAAATTCTCTATGATATACTGACAGGAACTCTCCCACCCAGAGAAAGAGAGAGAGGGAGAGAGGACCTGCTTGAATTCACCAGCCTGTTGGCAGAAAGAAATGAAGCTGTTGGGTTAACTGAGGTGAGAACAGCACTTCGTCGCGACCCCTCGATCACCAGGCGAGGGTGGAAGGATTGACTGCCGCAGCAGGCCGATGCAGCTGACATCTTTGACCTCCTCAACAAATAGAACACCAAAATGCACCTCCCTCACTTCCCCCGCTTCCTCGTCCTCCTGTGCTCTCTACCGGTCGGGCGCGCAAGGCGAAAGCAAACGTCCACCAGCACCTAAGACGATAAGGGAGCTGTGCTGAAGTTTCGGCAGGCCAAAGATAGCCACGTGTCCCGTCACGCTCTCTTATCTACCTCTGACCACGGTGCCTCAACCCCTAAGGGCCTCCGGAGACAAACCAAAGCCAGGTTGGCCCCATCTCTCTTTGTCTCCTCGATGGTAGACCAACCCCTTGGTTGTCACGTATCTTGTGGTCCCGCCCTCAAGTCAGTCCCATTATAAACCTATCCGCCGCCCGCCGTTTTCTCGACAATGATGCCCTGCCCTCGCATCGAGACATTGCCCTTCCTACCGAGTCCCGACGAGTCTGCCCATGTACTATTCCTTTAGTCTACTGTGATGTGCAAACTCCATCGACTCCTAGCATGCTGCTTGTTTGTCTGAATCGACTGTGTGAAACTTAAAAGAGAGCATAGCAGCATAGAACTAATCGTGCATGACTTGGGAAAGTAGCGTTTGGTGCTATGGCAATGAAAACTCTGGTTGAAGGCTAAGAAATCCCATCTATTGTAGCGCAAGGTGGGCTGCGTTAAAATTTCATGGTTTAGTACTTGTTTTCTGTGATGAATAGGTTCCTGCATCATAGGAGTGGAAGTGCACAATGAGTGGCGAAGAATTCAAACACCATTAATTTTAACACCTTTATGATCATTTGTCTCACATAATGGCTTCATTTTGTGTTAAACATGTGATCACTGCAAAAAAAAAAAGATGGATTCACTGACATGTAAGAAAATGAATTTGTCTCATACAATAGCCTCCTTCGTGTTAAACATGTGAACACTACAAAAAAAAAAAAAAAAAACAAGGATGAATTCATTGACATGTGAAATGAATGTCTGTGAAAGGCCACCTTTACTGACGTGCAGTGGTATATGTTGATGAAAATTATTTTTTATCAACATATGAGGAAAAAAACGTCGGTGAAAAGTAGCCTTCACGGACATGTGACGATAGGGTGTCGTTGAACTTGGGCTTTTCTCCACATCTGTTTGCAAACATCACTAAACAAGTAATTTTTATGGACGTCCAGCAATGAACGTATGTAAAAAGTGACTTTGTTGACAACTATTTTGCAGACGTTGATATAAAGAAGTTAGTTTTCTTAATATTCATTATAGACATTCCGACACCACCAAACTTTGCACGATTTTCACCTCTACGATGACATTACCATGGGAACAATTTATGTTCATGTTTTTGTAACTCTGAACCTTACTTAATCAGTTCTATTGTAAAATAAGGTTGAACGTTTGTTATAAATATTTGTTTGGTTTATGAACATTTAACTATTTCGTTTAATTCGTTTGATACATGCAACATGTAAGCAAGTTAATTATTTGTATATTTATTCCGATTTTTGAAAAATGAAATATGTCATACGTGGACTAGTACAAAAAATTAAATATTTTCACCCACGCATGAAATTGCACCGATAAAAATTAATGGTGACGTCTATGAGATGCCGGTTAAAGTATTACCAACATTCAGGACAATTGTAAGATGTTTATGATAGTTGTTGGTAAACATCTTTATCGACTCCCATTTGATTATCGGTAAAACATTTTACTGACATCTACTAGGTGTCAGTAAAAAATTATTATTGACATGCTTTGGACATCAGTAATAATCTTATGTTACCTACATGCTTAGCGTGTCTATGATGGCCTCTACACCAACGTAGGGCTCCAAGATATCGGTGATGGTTTTTGCCGACATGTCTTCGCCAACGATCATCACAAACATTAAAAAAAAAAAACCATTACCAACGTGCACTTATGTTTCACCAACATTTTTTGGCCACCAGTAATTCATCAGCTTTTTGTAGTGGATCTTCTTTGGTCTAGTTTCCCTTGTGCCACAGCAAAGACACATATTTTAGCACAGCCTTATTTTACCAATACTCTTTTATTCCTTTCTTTTTTGCAGGTTCTCTTTTTCTTACGAAGGCTCGTTGTTATGGCATTCCACCACAGGAAGGGTCATTGTTCTTGTGATCCACCACCAGCTTCTTTCCTCCTAATCTGGTAGCATTTTGAATTTTCTACAATCCATTTGTGTATTTCAATAATCAATCACATTGTTTCACTCCTTTTCTAGTGGCATTGTGTTGTTCTGGTGATCGACCTCTATTCTTTCACTATTCTAATGACTTGCTTTGTTCCTCCTTTAGCGACATCGCATGGCTCACTGTTGTTTCTCATCTAGCTGACCTAATTTTCAACATTCAAGGTGTTTTTGCATGACTTTGGGAGACCAGCTGCAACTTTGAAATAGCTTATCTTCCGTTGTTCGCCATGGCTTCTCCTTTGACAACTTGTTTCTGCTAGCCCCGATCAAGCAATTTTCTAGAGATCTTTGTCTCTTGTTTAGGTGACACTCACTCTCTTGTCTCAATGGTCCGTTCGTTTTTTCACTTCTTATCTACATGGAACTTTTTTCTTAATGGGAAATTCTTAATCTCTCTTTTGGTGGAGAAAAGTGACAAAATTTGCTGCTTGTGTGAGTGATGCACTTACTTAGATGTAATGTACGATGGCCCATTCTTTTCCACTGTGATGGAGACAACTAAAAGGTCCTTGATAGATTGGTGTTTACTGTATGATTTGTTTTCTTGTGCTATATTTTATAGTCTTACAATTCCCAACTATGTTTTTTTTTTTCAGTACTTGGCATGATTTGTTACTCATCTATGGCTGATTTGACTCTACGCTTTCCCTTCATATTTGATCTTTGTATATTATTGGAAAGTTCTTTAACTAAGAAGGTTTTTCTTTTTAAACAATTTTTCACTTGTATAGATGCTTTTATTTTGTTTCTTATAGTCATATTTTTTAAAATTGCTCTAGTTGAGAATGCTTTATGAGCAAAGGATGTATGTGGACGTTCCTGTTGAAGCTGCTTTAAATGCATTTGATAGTGTTTCTGTTGAAAATTTTGATATGTGGTTTATCATCTAAGAGATCCAATCTATTTCTCCTTTCAAGAAATTGGTTCTATGCTGAATTTCCTCGTCTTCTAGTCTTCTTCCTGTCTTATTGTTTTGTTATATTCTATTCATGTTGTAACTTTTTCTCCCTAGTTTTCATGCCCTTATATTTCTGCCGCCTCTTAGTCGTTATTCTGGGTGCAATCTGATTAAGAATATGATCTGTTACATTTCTTGGTTCAACGTCATATTTCTGAGCTATTGCAGTTGATGTCATCTACTATTGCTGTTTGATGTCACTTTTATTTCTCCTTGCACAGTATCATATTGTTTTTAGCTTCAACATCATATGTCTGAGCTATTGTTCTCGATCTCACCTACTCTTGTTTTTTGACATCACCTCTATTTCTCCTTATACAGTCTTGTATTGTTTTTTAGTGGTCATTCTTGCTGTCAAGCAATTAGCAAAATAAACTAAGAAGAAGAAGAAGAAAAAGAAGGGAAGTTGTTAAACATTAATTTGAGCTTTTGCTTTTTAGTTTGAGTAGGTTGCAGCAGTTCTGCTCCTTTTTTCTCATCCCTCCTCCATCCCTTGTACCCCCCCCCCAACCCCCGCCACAAAAAAAAAAAAGGCGAACTTTGGTATGTTGGTAGGTGTTTTCACCTATAATGCTAATTGATTTGGAGACTCCTCATTCTTTTTCTTGTCCTCATAAATATCTCTTGTTTCTCTTTGTCCTTGACTTCCTATTTTTTTATTCTCATTATGGATTTTTCCTCGAGTTCCAGCCCCTCAGCCAGCTTCCTAAATGTTTGCTTGTTAGTGAAAAGTTCACCCATACTAATTTCTTGACAATAGAAGAGATAGATACCCCTATTTATACAGAGTCATGATCTCAATGAGAATCTTGATGGTTCTGCTCTCACACCACTATGTTTTATTGTGCAGGAAATGAAGGACAAGAAGGGTGTCACGTCTTCCAAAACCATGGAGAACCTGGAATATACAGTTTGGAGAAAGCGTGACCAATCTCTTAGGAGGTGTTATCTACTCTCTCAGATGACTACACAGTAGTTAGACTATGTAAACACTTAACTCAGACTTACTCTTAGATCTCGGGGGCTTGAATTTTATTATTGTTGAAGGAGTTACAGAATCATAAGAAATGTTTCATGATTGTGATGAAGTACATAGGTCGTATGAAGGGAATTACATATTAGTTGGTTGTTATTGGTATTGTGGTTTTAGACAAAGACATTGCAACAACTCATCAATGGTCTAGGGCCTGATTTTGATACACTTACTATTGTTTTGCAGTGTCTTTCTCATATGCTCAATTTTGAAGATCTTTAGGCAAACTTCTTGAACATGAGAGCACTATGAAGCAAAGATCAAAAGTGAATGATTTCACCACAAATTCTCATTCAATGGTTGCTATGAATGCCTCCATAGGTTATGGATGAGGAAATTAAGGGTATCAAGGTGGGGAAGGTAGAGGACATTTTGGATAAGGAGGACCTGGCCTTCTTCATACATCTGACATTTAATGCAGGGAACTAAAGAAGAGTGTCCATTTGTTTCAATGTAACACAAAGGTAGATGTAAAGGCAGATTGCTGGTTCAACTCTCAAGAAAAAGAAAAGGTGAATAAGGGACAAAACAAACCAGTCAACACTTAGGGCACAAAAGGGCAGCCTACAAAAGTACAACAACTCTTACCATTAGCCATTGTTAAGTTTGTACATATGGATCGGGTCACCCAAACCCGACCCATTTGATCCACATGCCCAACACATCATGGGTGGTGGCATACTTGTAAATCTTATTGTTATTTTGTGTATTTTATGATGTACCCTAAATCGTGATTAGTATACAATGATAACAAGAGGCAGACGTCATTTGTTGCTGCTCTCTTTCATCTCTCTCTTGCTTGGACGTGCAGCCCACTTCTCTCTTCCTCCTCTTGCATCTAAGTTCATTCGGTGGTTTGGTATTAGATATCAAAATCTTACATGGTATCAGAGTCAGGTTTTGCCACTGAGAATGTTCGGTAAGAATCTCTAATTTCTGCCCTAATTTTTGTTTCTTTTCTCTCCTAATCCTCAAATCTCTATTTTCTGCCCTAATCCCCAAATTTCTGCCCTAACCCTAATCCCCAAATTTCTGCCCTAATCCCCAAATTTTCTGCCATAATCTTCCTTAATCCTATTGTCTACCCTAATCTGCCCTAATCCTACCGTCTGTCCTAATCTGCCCTAACCCTACCATCTGCCCTAATCCTACTGTCTGCCCTAATCTGCCATACCGTCAGCCACCTAACCCTAATCTCAAAATTTCTATTTTTCTCTTATTTTCTGATTATTGCATTTATGGATCCCCACCGCAATTACAGCATCTTGTCGTCCAATTTCATCACTCAACTTATCTCACAAAAGCTAAATCATACCAATTATTTGACATGGAAACGTCAAATAGTCCCGTTCATCAAGAGTCACCGTCTCTATGGACATCTCAATGGCACCACACCTGCGCCACCTGAATGGATTATGCGAGAGATGAAGAATGCTGCAGGGCAAGTTCGAGAGACTATTGCAGAAATCAATCCTGAATATGAGATGTGGATGGCTCATGATCAATCTCTCATTGCTTATATCACCTCCACACTATCAGATGAAGTTTTGGCGGGTGTTGATGATGATCTTTCAGCACTTGAGTTGTGTAATGTACTTGCTACCACATATTCTCAAATATCAGAAGCGAGATTTCTACAACTCAAGAGGCAATTTCAGGATATCAAGCGAAGTACACGTTCAGTCTTGGAATGTATACATGAGATAAAAAATGTTAGCGATCAGCTTGCCATCATAGGGCATCCAGTCAGTGACAAGAACAAGGTACAACAGGCTTTGAGTGGATTGGAGCCAGAATTTGATGTTTTCTGCACTGCTTTAGAGGTATTGCCTGTTCTTCCCTCTTTTGAAGACTTGAAAGCAAAGTTGATTCAACATGAAGCAAGTCGTGTACAACGACATGAATTAGTTCATTTTGGCGGTCACAATGTATTTGTCACTTGGACCCATGCTTTACAAGGAAGTCGTCCAAGAGTTTGGAACTCACAGGCAGGGATGGGGAGAGGAGAGGTGTCCTTCCTACACCTAACACCTAACACAAATGCACATGCAAATGTACCACGAAGGATACCTACTTGTTTTTATTTTAATAAGAGAGGTCATGTGAAGTCAGAATGTTGGCATAACCCACAGAACAAAGGAAAACAGGTCCGGTGTGACAATAAGGGAGCAGGGTCATCTGTTTCGAACATGACTGTGGCATCGAACATTTCCCCTGATGTGTAGCAAATTCTAATGACAGCGTTGTCTAAAATCAATCTCAAGCAAAATGAGGAAGGACAATGGTATGTGGATTCCAGTGCTGCAGCTCATGTAACTGGTGACGCAGGTAAGCTTTCTAGTGCTCTCCCTTATTTAGCTAAAGGCTCAGTTGTCATACGAGATGGTTCCCATCACAATATATCACATATTAGAAGTGCACACTTATCCATGGCTCATTCCTCAATACCTTTAAAGAATGTTCTTGTTGTTCCAAATGTCAAGAAAAATATTATTTCTGTGTCAAAGCTGATTGATGATACTCATTCCTCTGTTGAGTTTACTCCTTCTTCTGTTTATGTTAATGATGCTCGAACCAAGAAGACATTCGCTGAGGGTGTTCGTAAAGGAGACATGTACGTCATTGAAGAAGCTCCAAAAATGTCTAAGTCTTGTGTTTCAGATTCATCCTTTCCAAGTCATAGTGAAGTCAATATCACAAAGTATGATATGTCATCTCTTTGGCACGGTCGTTTAGCACATTGTAGTTAGTCTTTCATTCAAAGTCTTGTTGCAGACGAACTATTACAAAAGTCCAGTCCAAGTCCTGTCAGTGAGTCTAACATGTACTCAAGTTGTCATATTTGTAAGAGCCATGCTCTTCCTTTTCAATCAATAAATAAGCGAGCTTCGAAGTTATTTGACACCATTTATTCTGATGTTTGGGGGGCTGCTCCTATTTCTTCATCTTCCGGGAGTAAATATTATGTTGTTTTCATTGATTCTTATTCTCGTTACACTTGGATCCACTTCATGAAAAGCAAATCAGAAGTTTTCTGCTTGTTCACCCAATTCCACGCCTTGGTCCAAAATAAATACTCTAGTAATATCGTGCATTTTCAATGTGATGATGGTGGTGAGTTTATTTCAAATGAATTTACTGAGTACTTACTAAATTATGGGATCACTAGACAGATTTCCTATCCTTACACACCACAACAGAATGGTATTGCTGAAAGAAAACATAGGCACATAGTTGAAAGTGCTCTCAGTATGATACATAACACTGATGTGCCCATGAGTTTATGGACTGAAGCCTTCCATACTATTGTTCATGTTATTAATCGACTGCCACTATCCATGCTTGAAGGAAAATCTCCATTCTTTATTTTACATCAAGAACAACCAAATTATGATGAGCTACGTGTTTTTGGACGCATCTGTTATGTTCATGTTGATTTTCTTTGAGAAATAAGTTTTAAGATCGAGCTGTCATGTGTAGATTTGTGGGTTATGCAGAAAATTATAAAGGCTATCACTGTTACAATCCAAAAACTAGACGTGTGCATATTTCATGACATGTTGTTTTTTATGAGCTCAGGTTGAAGGATATAAAGGAGCCACATGCAACACTTAATGTTAGAAATGATGTATATGACTCATGGCTAAATGCTGAAATATTAGATCAAAGAGCTGATACACACCAGGGCACAAAGTGACAGAACTATTGATGAGCCCGGGATGGCCACAAACACTCAGATGGACAACATACCTTCATCTACTCAGACCAACAACATGAGCATGACATCACCTAATCAGTTTTCAGGAGTGGTGTATAATCGACGATCAGTTCCAGTTGATCCAAAAACTGCCACTACTTGTCCATGTAGATCATAACGTGTGCGGCACCCTATTGATAGGTGGGTAAGTTATGGTAATTTCTCTTTGGATTTTCAGCTCTTCATGACAGAATTGAACAAAAAGGTGGAGCCAAAATGCTATGAGCAAGCGTGCAAAAGCAAACATTGGATCGATGAATGAAGAAATGACTGCCTTAAATGAATGTCAAACATGGGAGATTGTTCCTCGTCCAGATGGTAAGAATGTAGTGGGCTCAAAATGGGTTTACAAACTCAAGTATAAACCTGATGGAAGCATTGATAGATATAAGGCTCGACTCGTGGGTAGAGGCTTCACTCAGCAGTACGGGAAAGATTATGATGAGACTTTCAGTCCAGTCATCAAGATGGGAACGATCTGGGTTATCATCTCTCCTGCTGTCTCATTTGGTTGGAATTTATATCAGTTGGATGTTAAAAATGCTTTTCTTCATGGCTTTCTAAAGGAGGAAGTTTATATGGAACAACCTCCAGGATATGTTTCCAATGATCCAACCAAATGGGTGTGCAAATTACAAAAATCAATGTATGGGCTTAAGCAAACATTTCATTCATGGTTCGATAGATTTTCCCTCCATATACAACAGGTTGGTTTCCTCAGAAATTCACTTGATCATTCCTTATTCATCTATCATTCATGTAAAGTTACCACTTGGCTACTCATATATGTAGATGACATAGTTCTTATTGAAAACTCTTCATGTCATATGTCTCATGTTAAGGAGGTATTGCAACAAGAATTCAAGATGAAAGATCTCCACGAACTACGATATTTCTTGGGTGTTGAGCTTGATAGAAAAGGTGACACATTAACTCTTACACAACATAAATACACTCTTGATATTTTGGATAGGACAAGTATGACAAATTGCAAGCCCATAAATATACCTAGTGTTCTCAACACAAAATTAAATGTCTCTGATGGGAGTGATGCCTACCCAAATCCTAGTTTCTATCGGAGTATAGTTGGCATGTTGCAATATCTCACTTTTACACACCCAGACGTAGTATATGCTGTGAATCAAGTCTCTCAGTTTATGCACGCACCCACAAAAGGGCATATGGATGCTACCAAACGTATTTTCCATTATCTTAAGGCTACTCTTGGGGATGGACTCATCTACACAAGACAGTCAACTGTTTTGCATGGCCACAACATTTCCACTTATACTGATGCAGATTGGGCAGGTGATCCAGACGATAGACGATCAGTTTCTGGTTATTGTCTCTTCCTTGATTCCAATCTTATTTGTTGGAGTAGCAGGAAATAGCATGCAGTTGCCAGATCTAGCACAGAGGTAGATTATAGGGCAATGACTGCAAGCACAGCTAAAGCCTCATGGTTACGTCATCTACTTGGGGAACTCTCTCTTCCCATTGCTCAGTCATTTCTATTTTGTCACAACCAAAGTGCGATCAAGATTGCCTTCAATCTTGTTCTACATAATCGCACTAAGCATATAAAGAGTGATCAACACTTCATTCATCAAAAGGTTGCGGAAGACGAGATTGTTTCCACTTATATATCCATGTCTGAACAAGTGGCTGATCTTTTTACAAAGGGACTCATAGGGCACCATTTCTGGGAATTGAAGAACAAGTTGTGCATATGATCAAACCCCATGCACAACTTGAGGGGGGTTGTTAAGTTTGTACAATGTGGATCAGGTCGCCCAGACCCGACCCATTTGATCCACACGCCCAACACATCGTGGGCGGTGACATACTTGTAAATCTTAATGTTATTTTGTGTATTTTATGATGTACCCTAAATCGTGTTTAGTATATAATGATAACAAGAGGCAGACGTCATTTGTTGCTGCTCTCTTTCATCTCTCTCTTGCTTGAACGTGCAGTCCACTTCTCTCTTCCTCCTCTTGCATCTAAGTTCATTCGGTGGTTTGGTATTATATATCAAAATCTTACAGCCATATCATAAATGATGGTCAAACAAAATGAGTAAAAGGAGTGGTACGTTGATTCTAGTGCTACCTCAAATGTTATGGGTAATGAGGGTAAGTTGTTTGACATATCCATTCATTCTCAAAGAGGTACATTATAACATGACATAGAGCTTACCACTCTACCACTCATGTTGGGAATGCATGTATTCCTATGTCTAAGTCTATGCTCTCTTTGCTCCATGCAAGAATATTGCTTTTGTTGCTAAACTTGTAGACGATATGAACTCTTTTGTTGAATTCTCCCCTGTTTATGTTAAGGATCTTTAAACAAATGAGATGTTTATTGAAGGGAAAAGACAAGGAAACATATACATCTTCAAAGAGATGCCTTCTATCCCAGTTCTTTAGTCGGGGCCATCCATGTAGTCTGCATCATTGTCTTCATTCTTTGAGCCATTGTCTAGGAGTTTTTGTCTGCTTGGGGGTTTCTGAGTTTTCTTATTGTAATAAGCCAAATGTTTGGCATAGTCATTTGGGGCATTATGGTTAGGGATTTGTTGAGAAGCTTCTGTGCGATCACCTTATTCCAAAGTCTAGTTTCTTATTCTTTTCCAAAAATAAAGTGTTCTAGCAAGATCCATGTACTTCCTTTCCATTTCATTAATGAAAGAGCTTCCAAAAACATTGGAAATTGTGTTTTCTGATGTTTGGGGGTTCACCCCCATTACTTCTTTATCTAGAAGTCATTATTATGTGATTTGTATTAACTCCTATTCTTGATATACTTGGATGTATTTTATGAAACATAAGCATAAAGTGTTTTCAATTTTGTGAGCTTTCTATTCTAGTGTCAAACCTAAGTTTCCTTATAATATTGTGCATTTGCAATGTGATTATGGAGGAGAGTATGCATTGGGCTGCAAATTTGTTACTTACATCCTCCACAACAAAAAAGGAGTTGTGGAGAGAAAACATAGGCATGTTGTAGAAAGTGCTATAAGTATGCTTCTTGTCAATCATGTGTCTGTTAATCTCTCGAGAGAAGCATTTGACACTTTAGTTCACATTATAAATTGTCTTCTTGTGATACTTTTGAGACACAAGTCCCCATATCATGTTTTGTATGGGCAACATCCTTCCTATGACAAGTTACATGTTTTTGGTTGCATTTGTTATATACATATTGATTTGCCTCTAAGGAATAAGTTTCAAAATAAGGAAGTTAAGTGCAGGTTTGTTGGTTATGCAGATGTTTATGAATGGTACAGATGTTATGATCTCATCACCAAACACATCAGGACTTTCAGAAATGTTATCTTTGACGAGCATAATTTTAAATCTTGTAGGCCTACACAGGTGTCTACTAGCGAGAAGGAAGTGATATCCAAGGCTAAGTGCAGATTTTTTTATCAATGTTGGTGAAGGGTGTAGAGAAACTTGTCATACTTCCAATGCTGATTGAGAATAAGATAGTCCTTAGTCAAGTATAAGGGTATGTCATATACAAGGGTTTCTAGACATATCTACACTATACTATGAGACATAGAGATACAAGTCTGTCAATATTAGAAGAGGTTTCTAACAGTTTAGCTCGTAGGTCGGCCCCCATCATGTATCCCATTCAGTGATAGGTGAGTTATAATAACTTTTCAATTGAATTTCTGTTGTTTATGTTTCATCTTGCAATGAAAAATAAGTCTACTAGCTTCAATGTGGGTGCTCAATCCATGACTCGAAGGAAAGAATGTGGTTGGCTTAAATTGGGTTTGTAAAATAAAGTATAAACCTAATGGAAGTATCGATAGGCATAAAGCTCAACTGGTGGCTGAGGATTCACACAACGTTATGGAGAGGACTATGATGAGAATTTTAGGCTAGTAGTGAAGATACATATCATTTGTGTTGTTATATCTTTAGCCATTGACTGAGGATGGAAGCTGAGATGGATGTCAAAAATATGTTCTTATATGGTGATTTAAAGGAGGAGGTGTATATGAAACAACCCCCTAAATATGCTGAGAGTGTTCCTACTACATGGGTATACAAACTTGGGAAATCTTTGTATGACTTGAAGCAAGCATCTCACTCTCGGTTTGACAAGTTTCCTCTATAGATTAAAAGGTATAGTTTTAGAATGTGCTCCCTTGATCATTCCCTTTTCATTTATCAAGAAAAGTATATTACTACTCTTCTTCTAACATATGTGGATGACATTGTGTGGCTGGTAGCTCTGAAAAACGTTTTTAAAGAATAGTATTTAATGAAAGTCTTCAAAATGAAAGACTTAGGAGAACTAAGATATTTTCTAGGTGTGAAAATTGATAGGCAAGATTCATACTTGTCTAGCATAAATTTACATGGTTTATTAGAAAGAGCATAGATGTGTAATTGCAAGAAAATTAATACTCCAAGTGCACTGCACTAAAGATTAAGCCGAGTTTGGAAAGTATGCTACAATGTCTCACTTTTGTTAGACTAGATATTGTATATGCAGTTAATCAAGTGTCTCAATTATGCATTCTCTAAAAAAAGGTCATATGGAGACTATGAAGTGCATCCTGTGATATTTTAAAAGGAACCATAAGGGACTTATTTGTGTATTGAAAAAATAAGTATGTGGGCCAAAGACATGAAGTTATTACATATGCAGACACAGATTAGGTTGGTGATCAGATGAGAGACTATCAATTTTTGTCTATTGTGTATTCATTAGAAACAATCTTGTATCATTGGGTAGTCAGAAACAAAAGGCAGTAATATAGTCCAAGACAAAGACTTGAGTATATATCCATGGCAGTGAACATTGCTGAGATCACATGGGTGAGACATCTATGGGGTGATCTAGGAGAAAATATTTTACGGTCAATGTTATTATGTGATAATCAAAATGCAATTAATATTGCTTTCAATTTCATTCAACACAATAGAACGAAGGATATTGAGATAGATCATCACTTTGTTCAGCAGAAAGTGGAGCTGATAGAGATAGAACCATGGCATGTAAAGACAAAAGATCAAGTTGCAAAATTATTTATAAAAGGATTGATAGATTGACTATTTTGGTTATTGAAGAAAAAGTTGTACATGATCATGAACTATGTACAACTTGAGGGTATTAAGGGGTGAAGTCATCTGGATCTGGATCCATATCCATACATAGATATTAAATGTATTATTGATGTCTTCTTACTCACAGGTGTCTTATTAATGGCAGTCTTGTAATATTGTTTTTTATATGATGTATTTTGGTCCAAGTGTAACTATGTTTTATAAAAATTTGAGTAGGGTTAGGAGGTGATCTTCTTCTACCACCCCAGACATTCAAGCACCTGTCTTCTCCTTCAACTATGTTTCCAGCATGTGTGATCTATTGTTTATCATCAATATGTCTAATATTCTCAATTCTAATAAATAGTCTATCATCTTCCTTAGAACTCATTCATTGAACCAGAGGGAACAAATTTGAGGACTTAGAACCGTTACCTACAACTACCATTTTTGCAACTCCAATGAGGGTCAGAACCATATCTAGGTAATAGTCAAACCAAATGGCGGTTGTTATACCAGCTCAGCCAATAAACAAAAAGGGGGCATGCAATAGTCACATGCATGTAGCCATTAGAGCTAGACTGGGGGCATAACTACAATGGTTGATGGCAACCTTCCACACGCTCTTTTGTTGTATTCATATAAGTGATTTTTTGAGAGTGAGTGGGGAATCAACAAGAGACACCAGCCAGTTATATGAAGAAGCTTCCCACCAAAATAATGGCTATAGTCTTAGAGTATATCATGAAGTATGTGGATGCAATCTGCAATAGACAAGAACAAACATTCCACTGTGTAAGTTACTTATTTTACTAATGTTTGTCACCCTATATTATCGGTTGCATTGCTATAACTTACAATGTAACTGAATTCCGGAGGTAGATATGTGTGACATAGTGAAGCACATGTATGATGATGTGATTTTGTATCCAAACATAGAGCTCTACATTTATTGGAATGTTTACATAACAATTGAATGAGATATAAATCGTTTCATTTTCCATACGATTTAAAGTTATTGAAATGTTACTGAAGGATTATACTAAGCCAACTACCTTTGAAACATAAAGAGTGTGACTTTTTAGGTAGCAATAGTAGGTCGCTATTTGATCGTAAGATATGAATTTGTTTAGCCCATTTGTTAGATTTTGTGGGTGGAGAAAGCAGATGGCCTTGTCTTGTTTAAGGCCACCTCTAATTCAATCAAGCAACTTAACTAGGAGAAATGAGTCCACTGTTGCATCAAATGAGATTAATCAATATAACACTAAGAAACAAAATACTTTAAACATTAGATCAATTTAGGCATTATTGCATTGTATTCATTTGACTAGAATAATATTATAAATGTCAACATTTATCTTGTTCTAATAACTAGAAATAACACGTCTATCATGTACAAATGCAACATTCATGCATTCAAGTAAAATATCATCAACCATAAAGTTTTCATGTAAAACAATCCTGCCATCTATGTTGTTCATGCAATTGTATCCTTATTATATTCACTTTCCAATAATTGAGATTCATATTCTTCTCCACTATTACTAAATGATGATGATAACAATGTCACCAAACGATTTGCAGTATGAAAACTAAATGAATCAAATTTCACTAGATTTTACATGTGACAAAGCACACCTTTGTTGATGGTTAAAACAATTAAGTGACTTGTACTATTGGTGGATTAGCTAGCTTTAAATACATCAGAAAAGTAGATTAGGTGATTTAGGTTATGATGTAACTTACAAGAGGCAAAAGCAAATTGGTGATACAATTATATGCGGTTAGGGATGTCAACAGATCTGGCTTGAATTAGATATCCAATTGAACAGATCTGAAAAAATCAGATATGAAAAGAAATTTAATATATGATTAAGAAATCAGATCAAATTCAAATTTAGGAAATGACATCCAATTGAATTCAGATATACATAATATTTGATTGGATTCAGATACGGATTTAGATCGGATTTATTTTTAGACAAATATCCTCTATCTAATGCTCTTACATTTTGAAACATGGCAAAATTTGGTTCAAAATTCAGATTCAGATATGGCTTTTTTCAATTCATATTGGTGTCCCAATTCAAATCCAAATATATGAATATTCGGAAAAGCATATATGGTTAAGTATATATCCAATTCAAATCCAATCCCTGACATTCCTAGCAGTGGTTGTTTCATTAGTTTATAGGGGAAAACATATGGTTGATTTAGTTCTATGGAGGGGCTATCTCATTAGTTTACATGTGAAAGTAAATGTGCCATTTAGTTCTGTAGAGGAATTGTTTCTAGGAATCATTTCATTATTTTGTAGGCAAAAAGGACTTGCATTTTAGTTCCATGAAAGGGTTGTTTCATTACTTTATAGGCAAGAATAAACGTATGGTTTAGTTTAAACAAATAGGTCCAAAGGTAATTTGGAATCACAGTAAAGACTCATTGTTTTCACAATTTGACAATTCATGATAAACATAGCAGTCACATCCACAGTCTATCTAACAGGTGTCAACCATGCCTACCTAAACATTGTAATGTTCAACAATTCACAATATTCTAATTCACAAAGACCTATTGTTTTAACTTGATTGGTGTTAATAAAATCCCCCTCATCCCTACCTCGAAGCATTAGAGCCACTTGAAGGGCAACATATGGTTGTGGTCTATCTCTTAAAGTTGTAGAAAAGGCACAAAATCGGTTGAGGACCATTTCAATCTACTACCATTATATATGAACTCAACTCTTTGGAATACCAAAAATGGTTAGCTTAAGGAAAATCGATGTACTTATAATGCAAATAGATGTGAATGACCGATTTAAGACATAGTTCTTCTTGATCATCTTCCATTCTATGCAAATGGAAAGTGCTTGAGAAAAGTTGTTTGTTTTTTTTTAGAATATCTATATAAAAGGACGTAGATAAATAAAAAAAAAAACAACTTTTTCAGCAATTTATGTTAAAGAGAGGATGTTAAAAAAAAAAAGCTGTCTTGATCATTCCATCATTATCCTTTTTTTCTTTTTTCTTTATAAGCTTATCTATTTTCTTTAACTCAACAGCATTTGGGACTTGTTTCAAAGAAAGATGCATAGAGAATGCACTGTAGTGATATTCTTGGATGTTTCTAGCAGGTCATGGCAAGACCGACAAGCACTGTCACACATTGAATCTCTTTAAGATTGAGTTATGAGCATTTGGGACTGGTGATATGCGTTGATGCACATAACTGACTTTAATTCTTATTTTGGTTACATAATTTTGTGCATAAATTTTAATGGTATGTGCACATTTGTCTAAGTTCACATCTAATCCATTTTACAATAAAGCTCAGTTCGTTGATGGCCATTGCAGACAAGCAATTTATATTATTGGCAGAACTAGCTTAAAGTTAATTACAAAAATAGATTAGGCAAAAAAAGCAGATGGACAATTTACTTGAAAAGATAAATGAGAAAAAAAAAAGGCGATTCAGTTCCACGGAGTGTCTATTTTATTAATTTATGGCTGAAAACATATGCATAATTTAGTTTCAACTAGATGCCAAGAGGTGATTTAGTTATAGGGAGTGACTCAAGAAACAGTATATCCAACTCAGACAATTAAGTTATAGTATATGTAACTTTAATGAAAAAATATGTTTTTTAGTTTAGCGAGCAATCCAATCATGGAGATGAAGCAGAGGCTAGTTATGCAAAAGCAAGTGCACTAATTTGCTTCAGCGCACAATTTAAGTTAAATTACATGAAATGACGGACCATAGCTTTTTTACGTGGCATTCTGTCGCCATATTTGCAGCCAAGCAAGCATGTTGTTCTGAATTTGAGACGACAATATGATGTAAATATATGGCACACGATCTTCGACAAAAGCATGATGACATGAATGCCTTCTCATTCCTTAAAGTCCCACGTCTTTTAATGGTTCCTGTAGCTTCATTTGACATGAATACCTACTCATTCCTTAAAGTCCCACGACTTTTAATGGTTCCTGTAGCTTCATTTCTCGAGTCATTTCTTCGACATGGCTTCCTACAATGTTATTCTTTTCTTCGCTTCGTGTCATTGTGCCTGACGAAGACAAAGATGAATACGCGGTTTGATGTCTTCGCAAAATGCTTTCTTTTCCACCAATGAAGGGCCTTTCTCCATTAAGGTGGAACAAGTCGACCGTCAATATAATTAAAGCCACACCCTACACGAGAAGGAATATATGTAATTGAAGATGACAATCGACTCTTCCGAACCGACTGCTTACAGCGGAAGGAAATCATGCAAACTTGCAATACAAGCTTTTGAAAAAGTAAAAGCACAAAAAAGATGCTCAGGTAAAAGTATAAGTACAAGTTGTCAATCCATTCTCTTATACGATGATAAGATAGAGATGTCTTATGGAACCCCCATAGTCGGTAATGCACAAAACTAGGCCTCTTCTATTTTACCTTTCACAGGCAGACCCATAGTGCAGAATTTTGCCTGCCATTGTGCTGAAGTAGATGTGACAAAAATGCATATGGTGTCACAGGCCTACTTTCTTAGGTCCGTGTGGCACGACGGTTGCCTATATATCGTAAGCCTTAGGAGATAAAAGCAGCACGCAGATAACTTAAAAACAACGAGTGTGTGCAGAAATCAAAAGACGTAGAGAAATGAAGGGAGGCACTTGCAATGAGCATAGATTACATTCATCAGAAAGACAACGTAAGCAAGGAGGTTTTGAAGAAAGCTCGACTTTACTTACATAAAATGGCTGAAGCCGCTTACATAGGACTCAAATGTTGACCACCCAAAACACATAATCCTCAACATGCATTGAGACCAGTGGGAGGATGCTCAACTACAAGTAAACAAGCATAAACTAAAGACATTATAATCAAAAGAAAAATTGTGACAAAACAAACTCGGGCGCAGGAGAACATGCTCACCCCTTTAAATCATTTGTCGTCCTCGGTGCTAAACGCTGCAGGGTAGACTGAAACTTCCTCCATGCTTTTTACATACTTCCACGTCAGTTGTTCCTTGCCTACCCACTTCACTTAATTTTGTGTCGATGAATTTACTCTATTTGTCAGTCTGCTGCTCGCTTGATTGATAGTGCTCTCTGTAAGATAGGCTCGCACTGCGGTGTGCTTCATTCTGAGTCTTCACCATTGACATAGAAGGGTTTCAAGTTGCATATATGGAACACTGAATGTACTTTGAAGTCTTGCGGCAGGTATAGCTTGTACTTCAGCTTTTCGATCCTTTTGACTACCTTGAATGGTCCTCCATACTTTCGTGTCAAAGCACTATGTCACCCACGAAAGATTCCTGTGCAGTTTGGGTGCAACTTCACGAGGACGTGATCTCCAATTCTGAACTCTGCACGTCGTCGCTTTTGTCAGTCCACTTCTTCATATTCTTGGCAGTTTTGTGCAAGAATGTTTTAGCTAACTTTGTTTTCTACTGCCCAGTCTCTGACAAACTGGTAGGCGAAGGTTGGCCTTTCATTCTCTTGGGCAGCAAGAGTATGTGACATCAGCGGCTGCTGGCCTGTGGATATGTCAAATGGACTATGCCCTAAAGACTCACCCTTCTGTAAGTTATAGCAAAATTGTGCTACATCCACCAATTTCACCCAATTTTTCTGATTTGCACTAACAAAGTGTCGTAAATATTGCTCCAACAAAATGTTGATGCACTCGGTCTGGGCATCTGTTTGTGGATAACAACTTGTTGAAGATAATAGGTCTGAGTCTAACAATTGGAACACTTCACGCCAGAACTTACCTGTGAAGCGAGCATCGTGGTCATTTACAATGCTTTTTGGCATGCCCCAATACTTCATTATGTTCTTTACAAACATCTCTGCCATCTTTTCTGCATGACACTCTTTTGAAGTCGGGATGAAGGTGGCATATATAGAAAATCGATCTACAACCATAAAGACAGAGCTGAAACCATATGCTTTTGGAATGCTCACAATGAAGTCCATATAAAGGCTTTCCCATGTACGTTCAGGAATAAGAAGAGGTTCCAAGAGGCAAGCAGTATTCTGATTCATCGCCTTGCCCTACTAGCAAATGAGGCACGTCTTTACATAAGTCTCTACATCATCTCTCATCTGTAGCCAATAATAGCCAGTTTCAAGCAGTGCTAAGGTCTGATCCTGGCTAGGATGGCCTGCCCACAATGTCTCATGGGATTCATTTAATAGATCCCGCCAAAGATTGCCCCATCTCGGCATGAATATGCATCCACCTCTGGTGAAGAGAAGTCCATCTGGCAGCCAGAATCTTTGAGTCTTTCTTGCCTCAGCCAAGACCACTAGGTGCTTTGCAGTGGAGTCCGGTTGCATGCCTTCGCAAACACGCTCGAGGAGATCACCCTCCAGTTGTGCTTCAGAGGCTTTTGCCCGAGTGGCCGTAAGTTCCGCTTTACAACTCAGTGCATCGGCCAAGACATTAGTTCTTCCTGCTTTGTACTCCAGTACAAAATCAAACTCAGCTAGAAATTCCTGCCAATGGGCTTGCTTAGGGGTCAACTTCTTCTAAGTTTTGAAATAGCTTGTAACCACATTGTCCGTTTTCACAACGAATTGAGCTCCTAGTAGATCATCTTTCCAAACACGGAGACAATGCACGATTGTTGTCATCTCTCATTCGTGCACGGAGTAGTGCCACTCCACATCCTTTAGCTTTCGGCTCTCATAGCATTCGTGTGGACTTCAAATTGTTTTGAATGATCAGGCAACTTCAGTATAGGTTTTTGCATAAGGACTTTATTCAGCCAACCGATAGCATTTTGAGCTGGCTCCGCCAGGTCCATATCCTATTCCTCTTCAACAAATCAATGAGAGCACAACAATCAGAGAAAACCCCTAAGCAAACCACTGATAGTAGTTCGCCAACCCAAGGAAGGACCGCAACTCTTGAACTTTAGTTGGCAGGTTCTACTCCTAGATGGCCTTTACCGTCTTTGTGTCCATCCGCAATTGACCATGCCCAACAACATAGCCGAGAAAACTTATTTCTCCTTGGCCAAAGAGGCATTTCTCCCTTTCACATAAACATCATTCTCCTTCAACACTTTGAACACCGTTTGTAGATGTTCCACATGCTCTTCCAAGTTGTTGTTGAACACCACAATATCATCGAGATAGAATACCACGAACTTGACTAGATATAGGTAGAAAATCTTTTTCATCAACGTTGAAAAGGTGATAGGGGTATTTGTCAACTTGAATGACATTACTAGAAACTCGTAGGCTCCATAGCAGGTGACGCATGTGGTTTTTGGTTCAATGGCGCGGTCCACTTCACGTCAAGGTGGCAGTCGTCTAGGGAGTTTCACATGCATCATTTATGTGAATTCTTCCAAGACAGCACAAGCGTCTTTGGGACCAAACCAAGGAAATCCTCAAACACTTTCCTGGTTGCCACCAAATACGTTCCAACTCCACGCTTCAGGCCTTTCATTAACTGGATGGTGGGCAACATCACAACCTTGCCCTTATCCTTCCTCGATGCCAATGTCGAAATCATACATGGGGACCTTTCGTCAAGAATGCTAATGACTCGCATATGCGGCATCAGGACCATCTTCCTAAACTAAGGAGATTCATGCCTAGAATCATCTTAAAATCCTCCATCAGTGCCACTGAGAAATTGGCTTTTCCCAACCAACTCTCAATCTTCACAAGCACAACCCAGGCCACTCCGTGAATGAGTTTTGCCTTTGAGTTCACTGCCTTTATGTGTAACTCTCCCTTCTCAAGGATGAACAATCTCTTCGCCTCTTCTTCTGAGACGCAATTATGGGTTGCACTTATCTCCACCATTGCTGTCGTGGACTCCCTATTTACAAGGATACCTTTTCCGTCTCCTTCAAGACATTGAAGAGTTGGAGGACTCCTATATGCGGATTTTCATCCTCCTAACCTTGCACAACATAAGCAGATTGTTTTGAAGAGTTTGCCTAGTTGCTCCCAATATTTAGGCATTTTGATGCAAAATGATTTCCACTACAATGTCAGAACTTCAATCTCGAAGGTGGTCGATGAGGCTTGTAACTGTTGTCATCTTGCCCACTCCCGCCCCTGCTCATCTGAACAGCTACATTAAATGTTTCCCTTTTCTTATTGTCCAGTTTTCTTGCTATTCCAACCATTATTGTGATTGCCGTTTCCACCTTTCCTTGAGTTGTACGGCTTATACTCGAACTTGGGCCACCTAGATGTGTCAACCAAGCATTCGACAACTGCAAGGGCACTGCTCAAGTCCTTAGGATCTTGCCGTCGAAGTTCCTGCTCAGCCCAAGGTTGCAGTCCATTCATGAAGTGGAATAGTCGATCCTCATCGGACATCTTCAATATCTCCACACCTTAGTTGTGAATGCCTGCACATAGTCATGGATCGAACATGTCTGTTTGAGTTTCATAAGTTGTCGTCTTGCCATGTATTTTGTGTCTTTTGGCAGGAAATGCTCACACATTGTGTTTGAATTCATCCCAAGTATCAATAGTGCAAAGACAGTTCTCAACATCATTATCCCACCTCTGTTACCACAGCAAGGCATCATCAGTCAGAAACATTGAGGTGGTCGTGATCTTCATCTCATCATCATAAATCTGGTTTACCTTTGGTACTTCTCAATATGATACAAGAAGTTCTCAAATTCCTTAGCATCCCGAGCACCATTGTACCTCTTTGATTCAGGGACTTTCATTAGAGGCGCAACATCAATGCCCCTGGCTTCCCCTATCCTGTCAAGCTGATTCCCCAGGGACCAAAACTGTTTTGCATCCTGAGGACTTGCATCTCATCGTCCATAGCATCTAAACAGGCCAAAACATCTCCAAGTGAGAGTTCACCTGGTCTAAATTTAGTCCCAATGTTGTATTCCTCGAAGCTCCGAGTAGTTTTGATCATCAAATAACTCATGGAGGCAATGGTCGTCTTGATTGCAGCCAACCTAGCTTCCATTGCTCCATAGGTCCCACTAGTCGCATGCTTCTTTTGTTGACGAATCTGTACTCCCTCCGCTAAAGAACTTGTCTCGTCTCCAACCATACTATCGCAGATAGCATCTAGTCATTGGTTAGCTTGACACCGACTTAACGTGCCATATGTTCACTCTAGCGCTGATACCAGTTGTCATGAGCTTACTTCCTTCGGCTCGCGCGGCATGATGATTGTCTGTCTATCGTAAACTTTAAGGGGCAAAAGACTACGTAGATAACTTGAAAACAATGAGTGCATGCGAAAATGGAAGGACGCAATGAAATGGAAGGAGACACTTGTAATGAGCATAGATTGCATTCATCACAAGGACCAGCTAGTCTTTGCACTAGGGCCGAAGCCGCTTACATAGGATTCAAATGTCGACCACTCAAAACACAAAATCCCCAATATGCACTAGGGCCGGTGGGAGGGTGCTCCATTACAAGTGAACAAACATAACACAAAGTAGACTCAAGCACAGGGAAACAGTTCCTCTCTCTTGCATTTATATTCCTCCCATCAAATGAAGTTAATGCTGGAACAAGAAAACCTTGTGTGTAGAGATCTCATCTAAGCAAGTCATAAACTAGAAAAAGAGAAGAACACTTTCAACAAGACAAACAATCTTCAACATTAGAGCCCAAACTACAATATGTTAGCTTTATCTAACAGAAACAGCATGAATTTCATTTAATAAAAATGAAATTGGATATATTTGTTACTTTTTTGCAAGTACATGGGCTCGAAAGAATCTGAGTCCACCTTTGCATATGCAAAGGAGGTCTAGCGAATCAAAGAGAATCAAGTACATGTTTCTTCATATGCAAATGGAAAAGCATCATTATGTACATTTCCTCACCGCAATTGAGAAACAAACATGCAGGATGTCCTTTTAATCTTATGTCCATGATCAGGCATGAGATCTTCAATGTGAGGGTCAACAAGGTCTCACGGTTTATATCCATCATTTTACGTGCATTTGAGACTGTATACATGCATCATGAGCATCTGATGATGACTGCAAAATCACTGACGAGCCAAATTTTGAAGCCACAAAGCATATCACCCCATCTTACACATGCATTCATGAGATCGAGGATGCCTATAGATACTCCTTCCCTTTGGCCTTCCTTGAATCTTCTCACTCTCTCTGAATGCCTTTTTCACCCTAACCTGGAACTCGCCCCACTCTATCGTAGAATTTTTCAACAAAAGACCAGCTAGCCTACGTTTATTAGGTCGTATAGTTGGTAACCTTCCACCACCAAAGTATGCCCTGTAACCAGCAACCAATGAAGACAGTTGACTTCCTGGATCAGTCATCACAAATGAATCAGCAGCAGCACATCCTATGAAGTCCAAGGCTGCCAGCTGCAATAACAAAAATACATCATCAGACTGGAAAATTGCTTGAATTAAGCACAAATCATGAATCAAACCACACTTCTCCACTTGTCCAGGAGAGTTGGTTGGTTATGGACTTCAGGTAGAAAAAAGCAAACTATAGATTGGAACACCTAGATGCTACCTAAGTATTAGCCAAGCATGGCATCCAAATCAAAAGTTAGAGAACTATATCCAATTTCATAACTGTAAGGACAAAATAGAAAATAAGGATCATATCAACTCATAAGTCATAATACAACATTATCCACTATGTCACATACATGCAGCTGCAGACCATAGCCACAAAATATCGTTTTCCTTTTTTAAATGATGAAGTTTTTCTCAAGCATAAAATGGCAGAGTTAACTTTGTTGGGAAAAAAAAAGGGAACTTGGCAAATTTTAAAACAATTAATCTTTATGCAAGAAAGAGGAAGGTGGCCAAAATCCTAGAAATAAAATGCGCAAAATGTAAAAAAAAAAAATCTGATAATTAAAAACTATAAAACATGTGACAAAAACGTGAAAACATGGAAAAAGGAAAAAATGAAAAAAAAAACGAAAAAAAAACACATTTTTTGCATTTTTACAAAAAACTTGTTTTCTTCCCTTTTTTCAGCTGACCAGTTTTGAATGTTTTTAACACATTTTTTTGAGAAAACCGTGTTTCCTGTGGCTACAGTGCAGGCCCTAGATTTATTTATTTTATTTATCCAGTGGAAGCTACATTTACCTAAACACAACCTGGTAATGACTAGAAGACGACTTCTATCGAAAATTGCTATATCTTTAATGCTTAGTCAGATGCATGAACACCATCATTAAAAACAATGAAATTTTGGTAATAGAAGTTTCTGGACAATGAAATCCATATTTTCAAAGGCAGAGAAAGCGTGGGAACCAGCAGTCATTGAATTACCTGAGAAGAGAAGTTTTTGAATGGCTCTATTTCTTTGGAAGAAAGCAGGTCTTCTTTTGTAACTAAATTAGGAAACAAACTGGTCAACGCAACCATCCTCGATATTCCACCATAAATACGTGCACCTGCTAAGTATATTCGTGTTGTTCGTTTAAGCCCAAGTGCTGCAAGCATAATTGCTGCTTCTTCAGGAGTCAGTGGGCAAAGCCCTTCAGATCTTAGTGTTCCAGCAGGAAGCATCCTACATGATATAAGAATCATGTCAGACACGCAGGGTACATCTATCTTTTAGAATAAGATGCTTAAATGTATGTTATTTTTTAAAGAATAAAATGTTAACTAGCTATAATGAACCTAAAACATTGCAATATAAAGCCAATGAATCTTCAGCATCATAGTAAACATAATAGAAACAATTCAATTTTTAGCTTTAAAGAAGACTGACAAGAAATTTATAGTGTCGATTTATCTAAAAGTTGGGGAACATAATTTTAAAATTCATGATACTTTTCTAATATGCAGAGGCCACACATTCCACTATTGAGAATAACAGATATCAATTGCCATTTGTCACCAACTCTGAACCTTCCTTTCAGTTGCATCTCTCTCCCTCTCTCAATGTAAATATATAAAGACATCCGTTCATTACCAACTAAACCTTCCTTGCAGTTGCATCTCTCTCTCTCTCTCTCTCTCTCTCTCTCTCTCTCTCTCTCTGTGTGTGTGTGTCTGTGTGTGTGTGTGTGTGTGTGCTTAAATATGTGACGACATCATTTTTGACAATTTGCATATGAGGATATGAAAGATTCTCTCCTTACTCTGTACTATTTGCAAAGAGTGTGAGAGCAGGAAAATGGATTGCACGGAAAGTGTCCAACTCCTTTTTTTCCTCTGCACCACCACCAAACTCACATAAAGAATAAGCTGCCATGTCAATTTCAAACCGAAGATGCATAGCCAGATACTTGGAACTTGCCCCAAGAACAAACTTTTCTCCTGTCCTAGTGGAACTTGCCCGGAAGTGACCAAGCAGATTATCGTCAAGAACACTTTGTGTTAATGTCTGTTGATGCATCCTTCTCACTAGCAAAGCACCTGTTTCTTGGATTTTGTGAGCAAACTTTAGAGCATGGAAATTGCATCTGCATCGAAGTCTCTATTTGGATGTCATATATTAGAATAAATTCAAATAAATAAAACAAAATGCAGAAAGCAAAAAGATTTTCATATCAAAAGAATAAGACTGACAGAAGATACGGGTGTTACCAGAATTGGCATCGGGCTCATATTGTTTTGCTGGCTGACATGGTGCATTCAACTGTATCGGCAAATACAAATTTCGCATATAGGCCTATTTACTATTATTGTATTAAAAAAAAATCAAAAACTGATTTATTAATTAAAGAATAAAGGAAAATCATCAAAATTCATATTGGCCTATATCCTTTCAGTGATGGGCCAATATGATGCATATCAGCCAAATGGGCTGATGAAAAATGTATTAGTAGCATTAAGTATATTTTAGGAACAGAAACGTTCTAGATATTTATCAACCTATGTCATACATGTGAGCTATGTCACACGGTCTCTTCAAGAAAGGGGCCACACCCCGTGTCGACACGACACTGGTGCTGGTGCAGCTCCGACACACACTCCAACTGCGTCCTTTCTTATGCAAGTTCAAAATATTTTCTATTATTTTTTTCTCTTCTCCCTGTCCCTTTCTTTCTTTATGTAAAGTAATAAAAGTAAAAAGAAAAGACTGATTAAGCTAAGAAACAAGCTAAAATTATATATATTATGAATAGATACATTTATATATATAAAATAAATATATTATATATATATACACCCTCGCTGCACCCTTGCACCCAAATTTTTTGGGATACGTCACACCGGCACCGGCACCGACACCCCGCATTCATGTGACATAGCATGTGAGTGCACATGTAGGTATATAACTATGTCAGATAGATGCAGGTATGGGTGCAGAGCACTTTCAAAAAATTTGGGTGCGGGGACACATATGTATATATATCTATGTGTGTGTGTGTGTGTGTAGTGTGTGTATATATATATATATATATATATATATATATAAACAAACAAAACAATATAAAACATTCTATTAAAGAAAACTAAATTGCCAGAAAAATCGCTGGTTGCCAGAAAGTCTTGCCGAACAAGTGCAGTCAGATCGCAGTTTTCATCTTATATACACATGGTTTAAAGAAAAAAAACGAATTAGTGGACAAAAACGGACTCAGTCAAAATTGACCAAGCTACAGAAAAGGACAAATACAGCCAAAGGGGTGTTGACTGCACCGAACACAAGTCTGACCCTGTCCTGGCTGTGTCCAAAGGCACACCTATAACGTACCGGTGTTGACACAGGTACCTCACCCAAATAGAAGTACCCATGTGACATAGGTATAGAAGGTACAACATGACATGCGATGGCCGATGAGGCCGTGCGTAGGGCTCCTTCTCAGGTGCTAGGGAAAGAGGCACTGGTCGTGGTTCTGTTGGACGTGAGAGATTTCAGTGCACTTATTGTGAAAAATAAGGGCACTTGGAGGACCGATGTTGGGAAAGGCATGGTCGACCCACTGGAACTGCCTCACATGGTTCGGTTTGCTCAGCCTCAATATATGAAACTTGCCGACTCCTATCATTGGAAGTGGTGATGTGAAGCCTTTTGATGACCATACAACTAAACAAGTTTTGTTCACACCAGAGTTCCCTATTAGTCTTATATCTATGAAACAATTAGCTACTGATTTGCAACGTAGTCATTTTTTTACCCTGGTTCATGTTCTTTTCAAGACTTACAAACTATGAAGATGATTGATGGCAGCCATGAGAAAGGGGGTGCCTACTTCCTGTCGGCACCCATGGGTAGTGTAGCATCTTCTAGTCTTTTGAAACCAACCTCTTAGCAATGGCATCTCAAGTTGAGACATCTCTCAATTATTCGTCCACAAATTTCAGCCTCAGAGTCCTTTCAATGTGAAGCTTGCCAATTAAGCAAACATACTAGAAGTAGCTTTCCAGTTAATTAGAGTTCTTCTAGTCAACGTCTGTCTGAACTTATTCATATTGATGTCTGGGGGCCTAGTCATGTTGGTAGTAGGTCTCAATTTCAGTATTATCTTGTTCTAGTTGATTATTTCTCTAGAGTTACTTGGGTCATTTTGTTAGAGGAAAGGACTGAGGTCATTTGTATTCTCAAAAGATTCATCATTGAAATAAAAACCCCATTTGATTCCATTGTCAAGTCTCTTCGCACTGACAATGCACTCAAATTTAAATCCTCGAGTTTGATGAAATTTTACTCAGAATTTGGAATATGCCCCCAATTCACTTGCCCTCATACCTCTCAACAAAATGGAGTTGCTGAAAGAAAATGTCGACAACTCTTAAATACAGCCCAAACAATTATGCTGCAAACTCATATGCTTGCATATTTTTGGGGTGATGTCATCCTGACTGCTTGCTATCATACCAATCAATTACCCTCTTTAGCCATTGACGATAAAATTCCAATTCAATTGATTTATCCTCATAGACCTTTATTTCAAATTCCTCCAAAAGCCTTTGGCTATACAGGTTTCATGCATATCCTTGGCCCTAAACGAGATGAACTTTATGCATAGGCCATTAAATGTGTATTCATTGGATATCCCAGCAACCAAAGAGGTTTTAAATGCTTTGATCCTACATCCCATAGAGTGTTTATCAATGCGGATGTGACTTTCTTCGAATCTCAACTTTTCTTTCAGCCTGTTGACACTTGCCTTGAGATGCCCAGCTTTGTAGCCTTACCTATTCTTCAAATGTTCCTTTAGAGTTTGTTCCATGTTCATCTCCATCATCATTGTTTCAATGACCATCCACTGGTTACTCACACCGATAGGACCCCACTCTGGATCATCCATCGATGTCTTCTCAGGATGTAAGAAACCCTAACATTATTGACCCTGGGGCTAATGACCCATACCTTAGCGATGAACTACCTATTGCTCTTTGAAAAAGGAAGTGACAAAACACGATGCACCCCATATCTCATTTTGTGTCTACTAATCATGTGAGTCACAGTTTACTGCAGTTTTCTTAGGGTATGACAGGTCAAGTTGTTCCCATGAGTGATCACCAAGGGTTACTTGACGTCAAATGGAAATAGGCTATGTAGGAAGAGATGGATCCATTGATTTCACGAGAGACATGGGAGGTAGTGGAGCCCCCTCCACAGTGTGATGTAGTGGGATCCAAGTGGATCTTTACCATCAAATATCATTTTGATGGCTCTATTGAGAGGTATGAGGTCATCCTGGTTGCAAAAGGTTATACCCAAACCAATGGAGTAGACTTTTTTGAGACCTTCTCTCCAATGGTGAGGTTAAGGACCATTAGGCTCATAAGATCTGTAGATGTTCAACATGATTGGACTCTCTACCAGCTCAATGTGAAGGATATTTTTATGTATGGGGATCTCTTTGAAACTATTTATATGCAGCAACCTCTGAGTTTGAGATTTAGGGAAAGTGTCACAGACTCACAAGGTGTGCAGATTCAATAAGGCTATATATGGACTCAAACAAAGTCGTCGGGCGTGGTTTCATAAGCTGTCAGAAGTGGTTTCCCAGTGTGGTTTTTAAAGATCTCCTCTCGATCACTCCTTATTCATAAAGAAAAAAGCAGCAGGTATAGTGGTTTTAGTGATTGGGCTCTCTATCATCTCGATGTGAAGAATGTCTTGTTGTATGGGATCTCTCTAAAACTATCTACATGCAGCAACCTCCTGAGTTTGAGATTTAGGGAAAGTGTCACAAGGTGTGCAGACTCAATAAGGCTATATATGGACTCAAACGGAGTCCTCACTCCTCAGGCATGGTTTCATAAGCTATCAGAGGTGGTTTTCCAATGTGATTTTCAGACATCTCCTCTTGATCACTCCCAATGTGGTTTTCTTTTGCCACAACACTTGATTTTTTCTTACCAAACATGGTTTGACAAGAAAAACCAGCATTATTGAATATTTTAGTGATGCTGCTAAACTAAACACATAAATATGTTAGTTTTCTTTCCCTAATCCTGCTTTTCAATTTGTTGACTTCTAAATGAAAGTTATTGTGGCAAAGAACTGGTATATGCTAAAATTTGTTGACAATGGTCCTTAGGCTTCTTTTTAGAATGTCAATAAGTCATGTTCAGACATACACTGAGCCTCCTTCATCTGATGCAGCACAGCATCTTTTGCCAGAAGGAAAAAAGAAGAAATAAAGGAAAAGGAAATCTAGAACATTACTGAAAGCAAAAACTACCGGTGCAGCAGTGCACAAAACTGATAAAGATATGATATTCCAAATGTTAAGGTGGGATTTTGGTTGCTACTGTTCATTAGTTAGAAGAAAATTTTGTGTCAATGGACTTAAACTCGAATTGTAGATGGTTACAATTAAACACTCTTCAACTTGATGTTCTATTGTAGTCCATTATTTATTGAAGTAGAAATTAGCCTTCTTCCTCTAGCACCATTTGAATCTGATGGTTTTAAGGGACTGCACTATTCACCACTTCCATGCAAGAGTTTGGTTGTTGTTGATATGTTGACATATGCTAAGGGTATAAGCCCCATATTGATTCGCTCGGCAGTTTAACATAGTTTATGATGCCACTAGCTTAATACAAAAAATTTGTATCCAGCATAGCACCAATTTACTAGTTTTCTGTGGAAACCTTTTGTGATTTTCAATTTATCAACACATCCAAAGTTAGTGACTCCAAATGTTGTTGATATGTGCAGAGAATCTTTAGGCATGCCATGATTTGATTAAGAATCCAGATTTAGATTCAACACTTTTTGCATTTCAATTTGGATTTTAGTTTTTCCTTTGAATTTGTATTTCAATTATTCAACTACCTGTTTGAATTTGGATCTAGACAAGTTTTTTCTCCTAGTCAACAAGTTTATTATATCTCCTCAAAACCTGGTTACTGGCATCTGAAAAAAAACTGGATCACACATAGTGAAAACCAGGTTTTCAATTGCCGTCCAAACAAACAAACCTAGTTTTTTTTTTCTTTTTTTCTTTTTTTCTTTTTTTTTTTTTCAAAAACCTAGTTCCAAAACTAAGTTTCTACTTGTGAAACCTTAGGTTCAAGACATGCCATCCATAAGGGCCCTAAACATCAGATGCTATAGAATCACTTCCCGGAACCCTTTTGAGAAACAACCATGTGAATGGATCATGTAAGGCACTTGCTGGATGAAAATGTTTACTTTCACATAAACGAAAGACAATTAAGCCTTATATGAACACATGAAGTACATGGCACACACAGAGATGCAAATGAAAGCTAAACTCAAAGCTCATACATGCCAGAAAAGAAAAGAAAGTGACACATGAGGTCACTTAGAAATATCATAGATCATATAAGTTGTCAAAATACCTGCAATTTAACAGGAACTGGATCAAATGCCAAGCGGTGAGCAAAACCCACAAAATGAACTACACGATTCTGTAGAAGAATAGGCAAAATTCTTTTCAAGAAGAAACTTGGCTTGGCCTCTTTCTTAATATCTGAATCAGTCACCTGATCAAAAAGGTTTAGTTGTAAAATAAGATAAAACTAGAACAAGGTAGCACTTAGTACAAAGGGTAATCATACAAAAGATATCAAGCTTCACACTTACTATGCTACCAATTGCCCGTAAGTCTAGTGACTGAAGTTCCTCTGGAAGTTCCTTCACGATTCTAATATCATCCTTCAGGTAGTTAATGAAAAATTCCTCCTGATAGATATCCCCAAATTTGCTGAGAAAATATCAAACTTGTCATCTTATTTTACACCAAAACGTCAAATGTAAAGCAAGGACGAGGATCTCAGATTGACAGAAACAAGAATGAAGAAAAGCAGAACATAATCATGTGATAAAGTGCTCTTCAATAAATTTTTTTCTTTAAAGCTCTTTACCCAATATGGTCATATCTATGACAGATTTGGAAAACAGAAAAAACCTGTCTTATCTGGGTTTTGTAAAAGCATCTAAAACCTTTGTCTACAATCCTTGATCCTTCCATTAGACAACCATTAACCTAACCATAATCAGTTGTCAACAATGTTGAGATGCCTATATGAAATTACAGTCCATCCCATTGTAACAACACACAAAGCATTAAAACTTGCCATAAGAAGTGGCCACAGCTCTTGACCCCAAGTATGGCTTTGAAATTGTTAAATAAAAGGAGCTCATTTATAAATTGCATAAGGCACACCTTATTCACACAACCCCAACCAACACAAGGAACATCTTGCAGAAAAGACCCCTTTTTTATCAAGGTTGTCAGAATATAGGTGTGTTGTGGGTAGAGGCTGCTACCTTCTGCTTCACCTTCTCCTACACCTGCAAGAAGGAAAAGGAGGATTGCAGAATACTCACACACTCTCAATAGGGTTAGCCAGGAAAATGGGAATTGCTGCTGCAATTGGATGGAATCTTCCCATGTAGCCTAGTGTGCCTCACCTTCCACTCCACTAACCACTACGTTATAGACTTTCATGACCCTCATATAGCCCTCTGCCATAGGCTTCGAAATAGAAAGAGCATATTCCAAGGGGTGGAGGAGAGCGGAGTAGGGAACAGTGGTGGAAGATTACCTCGATAGCAGGGTTTCAGCCACAAATATAAAATACTGGTTGAATGGTGGAGTTCTTAGGAAGTTGATACCTTAGGCAATCCATCCGATTCTTTTCAAGACTTGGAAGGGGCCCACCTTGCAAACTATGTCACATGAGTGCAGAGTGCAAGTGCGAGTGTGGGTGTCGGCGGGTGCCGGAGCAGCACATCCCAAAAAATTTAGGTGCGGCGGTGCGGCGAGGATATTTTATTATTATGATTATTATTAATTTATTATATATATAACAGAATAAGCATGTATATATTATTATTACAATTTAGTTATTAATGTATATAACATACTTGCATAATTGTATTGCATAGGAAAATATCAAAACAACATATATTATATATAATATATTATATATAGTGATTTAGTAATATGACATACTAACACTCTAACATAAAACATAAAAAATTGATAGAATCATAGAAGCAGAAATTGAAATTTTGAAATTAAAACTTCAAAAGAACAACACTAACCATAGCTGGTCGGCTGCATAATGCATATATAAAAAAGCTTATATTATATATTCTAAGTTTATAACATGACAATATATCACTATATCAGTTGCAAATTATATATGCACAGCTGCATATGTACATGACTGACAATATATATTTGTTAGTTGAACTTTGAAACTTTTATAGTAGATTCAAGAACAATTGAACAAGCATCTAAAATAAAATGCCAAAATGTATACAACAATAATACCAAAAAATGGGACAGATTTAGACCGGATGCAGGTTGACTGCACCCGACTCGAGTTTGTCGCGAGTTGGGTGCGTGCCAGAAGTGGACACATATAGTCTGGAGTGGCTGACTGCATCCGACTCGTGTTGACTAGGCTCGGGTGCGAGTCAGAGCCCCACCCATGTCCGGTGCGCACCCGACTCAACGCGACTCTGGTGCAGCAGTAAATAGAAGAGTCTGTGTGACTTGTCTTGCAAAAAGTTTACATACCCCTACTTTTCAGCACTGTATCTTCCTCGAAAATTCTTAAGATAAATTCAGTCCCCCACTTGATATTAAAAACCTTGATGATGTTTGTTGTGTTATTGCACCATGAGATTTGTGCGCCTCCAGTCTGCCATGACTTCTAACACTATATCTCCACTAAGTAATTGGAAGTCTAGTTGTTTAGCATGAGGATGGAATCGACATAAGTCCAGAGGCGGCCTGCCATACACCATCATGAAGGGAGACATAGTGGTGGGCAAATGAGTGGCAGTGTCATATGCGAACTCTCCACTTCCATTTGATAATCCATTTGTGGATGGTAAGTTGTACTTAATTTGAGTGTGGTTCCCTGCAAAGCAAAACAATTTTGCCAAAAGCTATTTAGAAATAAGGGATCATGATCACTTATAATTCATCTTGGCATGTTGTGTAGCTTAACAACATCTCTAGCAAAAAATGGGGTAGCCAAACCACAATGAAATATGTCACAGCCGGCAGCCTTAGAGAGAGAAAATCTTCTTATTAACTAACCCTAATCTCAATAATAAATAGTTTAGGGCGGCGGTAGAGACTTACAAATAACATCAACCAAAAATAAAGAAATCTTTAAAGAGAACTCTTAACGATTAAATATTGCAAAGAACCACCTAGAAACTTAAAGTCTTCTAATTCAACACTCCCCCTCAAGCTAGAGCATACATATTAATCATACTCAGGTTGTCACAACATCTAAAGAAATCACCAATAGGAAGAGCTTTGGTGAAGACAGTTGCAGTTTGATCTTCAGATGATACATGAATGATGGCTATGGTTCCTCCTTGAACAAGGTCCTGAATGTAATGGCAATCCACTTCAATATGTTTAGTTCTCTCATCGAACACTAGATTGTTTGTGTTAAAATATATTGTAATGGGGAACCGGGTCCATATCTGGACCTGGTCCTATGGGGCACGTGTACCGAGGCTGGCTCGGTATCCTAGGCGGCACTCTTTCTCTCCCTCCTATATATTCTTCACTTACGTGTAATTGTTAAGTTAAGTGAATATTATTTTCTCTCTCCTAGGGTTGCGGTTTGCCCCTAGGTCAGAGCTTCCCCGTGGTTTTTCACCTCTTTCAGAGGTTTTCCACGTATATCGTGTGTTCTTTCTCTGTTCTCTCCTTGTGGTTCGTGTTTCTACAGTTTGCAATGTATGTGGCTGCTCTATTGTCACAATACATCCTCATGAGAAGAAGAATTGACACACTTAGGCTAGATAGCATGGACTTAGCCCAAGTCATTTCAATAGTAGTTTGAGTCATAGCCCTGTACTCAGATTCTGCACTAGATCTTGACAACACACTTTGTTGTTTGCTTCTCTAGGATATAAGGTTGGCATGTTGTGTAGCTTAACAACTTTGTTGTTCTTTGCAATATTTAATCGTTAAGAGTTCTCTTTAAAGATTTCTCTATTTTTGGTTGATGTTATTTGTAAGTCTCTACCGCCGCCCTAAACTATTTATTATTGAGATTAGGGTTAGTTAATAAGAAGATTTTCTCTCTCTAAGGCTGCCGGCTGTGACATATTTCATTGTGGTTTGGCTACCCCATTTTTTGCTAGAGATGTTGTTAAGCTACACAACATGCGAAGACAGGAAGTCTACCACAGGTAGTCAACATCGACTTAGCCCAAGTCATTTCAATAGTAGTTTGAGTCATAGCCCTGTACTCAGATTCTGCACTAGATCTTGACAACACACTTTGTTGTTTGCTTCTCTAGGATATAAGGTTGCCTCCCACAAATACACAGAATCCTGTGGTAGACTTCCTGTCTTCGATTGAGCCGGCATAGTCAGCATTATTGTAGGCTTCCAGTTTCAAGGTCTTGCCTTTTGTGAATAAAAGTCATTTACTTGAAGACAATTTCAAATATTTGACCACCATTAATGCTGCATCCCAATGAACTTTGCTGGGTCTTGAGAGGATTTAGGCAACAAAGTTTTTTCAGCATCAATAAAAGTCCTTAAAAAAAACATCTATCAACTTTTTCTTCCGTCAATCAGTCCATCAATCACAGCAATCAACTTGAAAGGATCTAGGCAGCAGAACTTTTTAGCATCAACAAAGCACTTAAAAAAAATCTATGAACTTGTTGTTCAATGTTCAGTAAATCAGTCCACCAAACTCCCACGCATTAGGCTTCATATCATTGCTTACTAGAATCCACATATGCATATAAGAAAAACAATCAATCTGATAAGAGTATACCCAACTTGCAACTACTTTTCCACAATCAGCCAAAAAAAAAAACCCCGATAAGAATGTGGTCCATGTGCAGCGACTCTTCCACGAGCCCAGATTTGACTTAGAACTTGCCAACGCAACTCCCACGCAGTTGCTCACACTCCACTACATCCACGTTGGGAACCTAATCACACATACCTCTCACGTGTGATTAGGTTCCCCTTTCACGCTGCTCCACTATCTCCCGATCAGCAGAGAGAAGAGAGAAAGGAAGGATAGAGGAAGAAAAAAGGTGGGAAGAGATGGGAGAGAGAAGAGGTCGCCATAAAGTCACATCAGCCACCGGCGGAGTGTAAGAATTTATAATGTAAGTATACATACATGTTTTGATATCTACTACCATATATCTTAAACTCCTAGCAGTTTGATGTATGATTTGCATATATAAATATATGTGTGCATACATAGGACTTTTTGTATTTATTTTTTCTTTATTTTTCGTGCCTTTATCTGAACTTTTTCATTTTTTATTTTACAAAGGAAGTAGCTGTTGGGAGTTCCCAACGGCTAGATTTCTAGCCGTTGGGAGCTCCAACAGCCACTTCCTCTTCCTCCTTTTTTATTTCTTCTATAAATAGGGCACTTGGGACCCTTGTTAGATTATGGCTTTTTAGCCTCTTCTTGTATACTTTGTCAAGATTAATACATTCTTCTTCTCCTCAAGTTTGAGGTTCTTTGTGTGTGTTACTTATTGAAGTTATTGGAAGCTTCAAGAGTGTTTCTCTTGAAGCATTTGTCTTGACAAGTTTGGGTCTGATTTACATGGTATCAGAGCCACGTTTTAGCTCTTCGTCTTGCTGTCCTTCAAGGTTTGAAGTTTTCAGCACGTGCTCTTTCTTTGAAGTTGTGAAGCACTCCAAGTGTTCGATATATTGCTAACTGCGTTTTAACTCAAGAAGGTGTTGTTTTTTTCCTTTTGCTGGCTCTTGGAAATTACTTCTTGAGGCTTTAAAGTGATCTACGTGATGGGATTGAGCACATCTTGTCAAGCTTCCGTGGCTGCCAAAGTTGTGACTGTTTTCCGAGTAATATCTTCCCTCGTGGCAGCAAGCTCTTCATATTTTTGGAGCTACCCTCTTACTGTTTTGTGGTGACTGATTTCGTAGATTTTTCACAAACGTTGAGAGCTGTTTTGACACTACTCTTGTGGCTACATCAACTTCATCTTACAAGGTACACATTATGGATGATAGAACTTCTTCTACTCCTCTCCCTAAACTTACTTCATCAAATTACTTCTTGAGGCTTTAAAGTGATCTACGTGATGGGATTGAGCACATCTTATCAAGCTTTCGTGGCTGCCAAAGTTGTGACTGTTTTCCTAGTAATATCTTCCCTCGTGGCAGCAAGCTCTTCATATTTTTGGAGCTACCCTCTTGCTGTTTTGTGGTGGCTGATTTCGTAGATTTTTCACAAACGTTGAGAGCTGTTTTGACACTACTCTTCTGGCTACATCAACTTCATCTTACAAGGTACACATTATGGATGATAGAACTTCTTCTACTCCTCTCCCTAAACTTACTTCATCAAATTATGTTTCTTGGGCAAAAACTATGGAACATTTCATTGGAAGTAAAGGTTTATGGGGACTTGTTGATGGTTCTAAAAGTGAACCATAATTAGTCATAACCAAAACCATAGATGAAAAAGCCTAAGAACTAGATGGAGTAGAAAAAGATAAGGTTATGAATGAATATGAGAGAAAATGGGAAGAGTGGAAGAGGACATGACAAGATTATTGCTTGTGTCGATACTACTACTATGGGCCAAATAGCAAAGCATAATTTTGCTCATGAAGCTTGGAAATTCCACACTATGAAAGATGTGGCTTACATGTGCAATCTTCAAATGAAGATTGCAAGTCTCCAACAAGAGGATAAGTCTATAAAGGAATATGTTGGAGAAATGGAACAATTATGAGATGAACTTGCCTTATTTGAACCCGAATAGTATGATCCAAGAGACATTGGAGTAAGGGAAAAATAAATCCAAAAGGAAAAACTTTATAAATTCATTCTTGGTCTTAGACCGGAATATGATGGAGTCAAAACTATTTTGCTCCATAGACATAAAGTGTCATCTATAAATGAAGCCATAGCGGAGCTTCAAATGGAAGAAAATAGACTCAATTTTTCTAAAGATAAGAATGAAAGTGTTCTTGCTACCTCAAAACCCGACGCTCATATGAGAACTTATAGGCCTCCTCACTTTAATTGAAATTATGAGGATAAAGGCAACAAGAAGATTATATGTTTTCATTGTCAAGAAGAATTTATCAGGATGACTAAAAGAAGAGGTGTATATGGAGCAGCTCCTAGGATATCATGAAGGAGACCCTAAGGAATATGCTTGTTAGTTGCAGAGAGCTATATATGGTTTGAGGCGAGCATCTAGTTCTTGGTTTGAGAGTTTTTTATTATAAATTCAGAAGCATGGGCTTCGACATTCTCAACTTGACCATTCCCTTTTTATATTTTGAGGTAAAGATACCATTATATTTTGTTGACATATATTCATAATACCATTATTACCAGGAATAGTCCAACTCATATCCAAACAACTAAGGATATCTTGAGTCGGCAGTTTAAGATGAAGGATCATGGTGAACTACGGTACTTTCTTGGAGTTGAGTGGATGATGGAACTCTTCGCTTAAATCAGCACAAATATACCTTAGATCTTGTACAGAAGGCTGAAATGCAAGATTGTAAACCCCTTGCTACTCCCAGTGTTTTAAATCACAAGTTAAGTCAACAAGATGGGGATAATTATCACGATCCCACAAGGTATTGTAGCATTGTGGGGATGCTACATTGCCTAACATTTATTTGTTATGATATTACTTATGCCATCAATCAAGTCTCTCAGTTTATGCACGCTCTAAAGGCAGGCTACATGGAAGCAGTTAAAAGAATCCTTAGATATTTGAAAGGCACTACTGGTGATGGTCTTCTTTATACTCAAAGTACGACTTTCAATCTTGTCATGGTTTATTGATTTACACAGACGCAAACTAGGTTGGATATCCAGATGATCAAAAATTAGTGTCAGGATATCATGCTTTCATTGGGCCAAACTTTGTATCTTAGAGCAGGAGGAAACGAAAGGCAGTTGCTAGAAAAAGTATAGAGGCTAAATACAGGGCAATGTCTGCCACTACTGCAGAGCTTAATGAGTCTATATGATGTTGTTTATTGCTAATCAACAACTAAAGTGCTCTTCAAATTTCTCTTAACCCCATTCAGCATAGCAAAACTAAACATATTGAGATTGATCAACATTTCATCCGACAAAAATTTTTTAATCAATTGATTCTACCCACAACAAGTGCAGTTGTGAGGCATGGTTCCCAACTCTATTCTCTTCCTTCCTACTAAACTTTCTACGGTGATCAGTTCTAGAGTTTCTCACAATAAATCATTTCATTACAAAACTTAAAAAAATAAGGATCCAGCTCCACCAGGGAAATGGCAAATCAATTCCCAGGCCTGCCAACAAAATATACTATTTTTTAGGTCAGCTGGTTGCATACCATCTTCCTGTTCAACAAGTCTTTAAATAAATGTTGAAACTTATAGGAATCAAATCCATTAGTAATCATACAATGTATTTTAAATTGACACAACATAATATGTACAAATGTGTAAAATTCACCTTTCATCTCTCCAAACACTATTGAAAAGAAATTTTGGAACAACTAGAGTTGCATTGAGTAAATGAGCAACAGCAACAGCATTACAGACCTGCATTTCATGCACATAAAACACAACACATTTGTTCACAAATATGGACTAGTATAATCATGTGTGAAAGCAGACAAAATAAGCCTAGGTGCAAGACTCAAAGTGAATGCCTAGAAGGCATTAAGAGAAGTGATGCCAAAGATATACAAAGTGACCCTGCTGAAAAGCTAAACAGAAAAAGGAATAGCAAGAGGGATGTCAAAACAAAAATCCTAACATTTGCATTAGCATAAAAAATGACTGGAGCCCACACTCCATCCAGCGGCAAGGAAAAATCAGCAATCATAATGCCCTTTCAGTCAGTTATGAACCAATCTCTTTTTGAAATGAGCGATTTGGTTAGACTAGTCAATTAGTCAGCCTAGTCACTGGCCATCCATCTAATTCCCATCCCATAAATTTATATGTGCATCCTTTGTGTGTGTGTGTGTGTGTGTGTGTGTGTGTGTATATATATATATATATATATATATATTGTGTTATGCTTCTGCATCCTTTTCCATGTCAATATATGCGTTATTTGTTTATAGTCAATTAACTTGAACTACCAAGTCCTAATTAGTCTTCACAGCCCCAATTAGTCTTCTCAGGTCCTTGAACAACTTGTGTAAGACTTTCAATTTTGACAAATTAGTAGGCAAGTGCAAGTTAAACTACCCTGAGTTTTTTGTAAGGTCGAAGCCACAACTGGTCCCTCATTGACCATGCTCTCAATGATTCGTTAGCACAAAAAAAATATGTATCAGAACAGTTTGTTCATATCTTGCACGGAGATGCGAACAAGCAATTACAATTTTTGTATGCATTTTTTTTTCACTTTGATTCTCTGATCTCTGAAAACAGGTGTAGAAATGCTAGCCAGAATGGAGGAAATATGAAAAATTTCGGCACTTGCAATGTTGTAAAATGTCTATGGCAACCATATTGATTGGACCAAACACAATAGGGATAACACAACATATCATAAAATAGCATAAGTTCATAACATCAAGTTCTTTTCATTAAAAAATAAATTCTGATTATTTCATATGCACCGTAAGATATAACTTCCATTTTACTGGTTATGCAACAGCGCAATTATAAGACACACCCAATTTAGAACTGACACCTCAGTATCTGGTTGATTTTACCATGGCTATGTTAGTAGGACAATGTAACAGAGGTTATGGTGCAATAACTAAAAATTCGAAGATTACATATAATATACTATATATTAGTACACGCTGAACTATCAACAGTTGCATAAAAAAATGTGAAAGCCCTATAATAGCATATATTCTTAAAAGAAATACATAGAAGGAAGCAACGGCAGGAACATTACTTACAGCAACTCTCTGCTGGTTGATCCCACCATTTGCACTTACAATAATGTATCCATTTGTTTGCTCTGCAACAGTAGCAAATGGTCAATAAGGTTCCACCTCAGTTCAGCATCAGCACAATAAGAACAGCAAGCCAAGTAACCCTGGTCAATCTGTCGCCTACTCATGCATTGGGTGGGTTTCATAAACATACTACTTTCCTATTTCTCTTGTTTCCTTTAAAGGTCTAAAAAGAGGAAAAAAAAGAAGAAGAAGATTACTCAAAGTAGAATGACCTTACCACCTTCAGGTAACTTTTGACAAATGGGATTGAACAACCTTTATTCACTTTGAGAATCATTTTCAACAAAAATTCAACCCAATGTGAACTTTTTGTTTCAGTTAAACCTTTTCTAAGTTGGAAGTGGATGGGGGATTCAAAGACCAACCAAACCTTAAAACCTATATCAAACAATATACAAACTTACAAGTGACAATACTGGCATATGGGTTTGTCTGTTGAAGAAAGTGATTCTTTAGAATAGTGTGCAACCAAAAAGCAGATGCATATCAAGATGAGACTCAAGTGAGATAACAGTTCGGAAGAAATGACTGAGGCTTTCTGTAGTGCACACTTACAGTAAAAGTGCATAATCTATATAGGAATAAGAAGGGACCAAAAAACTAACAAGATTATGTACCACACTGTTTCCAATCATCTTTATCTGAACAAGGTTTCCAAGCAGATGAAGAAAGAAAAGTCTCCTGCCACAGGTCTTCAGGTTCATGACTTCCAACTCCCTAAGGGTAAGACAAAGAATTTTAGGAAATCTAGCAGACCAATAAGCAAAGATAATGTGATCACAAGCCATAAAGCAGTGAAGATTTATTATGCTTAATAAACCAAGAAGTAAACGTATGCACATGCACATTTTGCAAGTAAAATGGGCAACATAACCTGTACCTCAGCCAATGCATGGGCAGCTAATCCCAAAAGTCTAGGATACATAAACCTCTGATGGTCCTTTCCTTTTGTAAACTTCTTCCATTCGCCCTAGAAATATGAGACAGACCATTGAATTTCTAATCAGTTATAAATATGACAGACATTTGGATTACAGAGTTTAAAAGATGAGATAATACATTTTTGCTGTATTTTGAGTTGTAACATTCAGTTTGAACAATAGTTTTTGATGTAACATTTAAGTTAGTCGATTAAGTTTCACAGCTTTTGGATGGTCTCAGAATTCCCATTTCTGGTGGTCAGATTTATGCTTTATCAGAGCAAGCAAGTCCTGGATTTAACAAGCTTACTTTCCCAAGTCATATTAGGTAGACATAAAAGAATTACTTTATCGTACTTCATATTTTTGAAGGAAAAACCACCTTCCAACTCCACTTAACGTGTAAGGCTGTATATTTGTCATATAATGTTGCTGGTAAATTTGGGTAGTCTAGCTTATTTCCTGTTTTAGTGTTGACATGCCTGTTTGTGCTGAACAGATTGTTTCATGTGCGTCACCAAGCTATGGTATAATTTTCATGTCCCATATTTCCAGCACGCTCGAACGATTAAGCCTCTTAAACAACTTATAAATCGTTGAAATCACAGCAGGACTGCCATGCAATGAGGCCGCCTTAGTTTTTGCAAACGAAAGCCAGAGCACCGTGCGATCTGAAGTAAGCAACGGAATCACATATTTATACAACACGTTTAGTAGCTTGAAACACTTCAGATCCTCCTCGAGCACTCTGCAAGTCGGAGCCCATCTATGATTCAATTGGTTCCGAACTGCACGTCAAATCCGTCCCAACTTAAGACGGTTACCTTGCATTCGGTCTATTTATTGCTTAGTTACTATGGAACCTACCCAAGATCCAGCCGTATCCAGAATGAAATCCTGTACAAGTTTATTTATGTAAATCGTGAGAAGAATTCGGAACAAGTCAAAATTTTATATGGACTATGGGTAATGGGCTACTTGCATTGAGTATTTTCGTTCTGGAAAAGCATATTTACTACATATTTTTACACGCCAGTGACATTAAGACAAATTGCTTCTTCTAGCTTTCCTTATATTTGTTGGCAATAACTAGATCCAACTATGTACAAAGCAGTTGCAATCACCTAGGCATGGAAAGAATGCAGTCACCTACGCGAGTTCAGCATAAATCATAAAAAAAGCATACGGATGAATTAAGAGACACAGTTCAGCATCATGCAAAGCTCCCTTTGGAAGCCCGACCAAAAAATATTTCTTTTTGAATTCGCGCAGAGATGCGCATACCTCAAACAGAAAAACCGGACTGGGGAGTCTGTCCTCATCTTCGACGCCCGACAGAAACCACCAATTCATCAACAAGAACACCGCGATAAGACCTAACAGCGCAATCATTCCCCGAAATCGCCTCGTCCTTGGGTGCAGCTTCTTCCTCGTGGGGTTGGTCCCCAGGATCAGACCCCCATTTCCTTGCCAGAAGCTCCATCTCCCTCCCGTTCCGGCGTCGTCGAAGACCCTTGTCCTTGGGTTATCTGACCGGGCGGCAATTGAAGCCCCAAGAGACGACTGCCAAGTTATCGGCGTCGTTGAGATGGATCCGGCGTAGATCGAGGAGGGAACCCTAGTGAACTCGTGCGAAGAAGACTCGTCATCCTCCGATTCAACCATGGTGTAAGGAGGCAATCGAGCACCTTCGTTTTTCTAAGAAGGCGACCGGATATAAAAAAGGAACAAGATTGTATAATGAGGTCCCTGGGACTATCCCCGGACTAAAACTAACTGTAAAAGTGGTGGGCCCCGGAGATTGGGACCCGCAAGCCTGACCTCAACTAGCAAATGTGAAGACCAAGCCTGCTCTTCCTCACCGAAACCCGTTCAAGGACGGTTCCACTTATGTTTGAAGGTCAATTTTATCCTCAACCATTCGAACCACCGTGGCCTCTTGAGTTTCCCTGTAGCCTCATTCGAGTGATGCAGCAGAGTAGAGCACCAAAAGTGAGACGAGAATACCACTAGCAATGAGGAAAAGTTTCTCATGCAACTCATTGAAGGATTTTTATTGGACACAACAAAGACATTTCTGTTGGTAACTTCGTGAAATTTTCCTGCTGCCCACTTGCACATGTTGATTTTGCAACTGTTAACAACCTAATTCTATAGTGAAGGCAATGAGAGTAAAAGAGACGATAAAATACCCCTGGCCGGCTAAAACGAAGAAGAATCATTCAAAACAGCACAAAAGCGAGAAAAGTTAGAAGATGCAGGCATTGATAATGAGTGCCATGGTTAGAAGCTGGATAATATTCCATAAAGGACTATTGTACATGTTGAGTACCACCGGATGCACATGGCATGTCACTAAGAAGTAATCCAGGTGAAACTAAGAAAATGTGCTCCTAGGGAAGGGGTCAAACAGTCTCTAGCCATGGATGAATTGTCATCACAATCTAAAAGCAATGGGTTACTATGCAGGTGAATGGCCGCCACAAAAATATTTTCTTTCAATTACAGAAGGGGCAAAGATAGGCGGATGAAACTTTGCACTAGAAGGGGAAAAAAAGTAGAATCTAGAGGCAGATGAAGAGAAGAGTAACGAAAAAATAATACAACTGAAAATTTTGTCGTGCGCTCAGGTGATGAAGAAGATTAATATGAAGGAGATGAGTATGTTGAAGATAAAGAAGATGAGCAAGATGTGGATGAGAACATGCAGTTGGAGGAGGAAAATGATGGATTTATAGTTTCAAGAGAGCATAGAAGGAAAAAGTCATCGGGTCGGCGGCAATTGTAAGAGAGCACAACAACTAGTTTGAGACCATGAACAATTTATTTGCAAATAGCATGTCTCAATAATGCATTGATCATTTTCATTATAGAATGTCACTTTTATTGTGATCTAAAATATCGATAATGTTATGTCAATGTGATGTTACTTGTGATTTCTTTGTCATCAACCTTTTTTATTGTTCTATTTATTGCCTATTGTCTCCAACAATTATCACTAGTGTAGGTTTTATTGACAAATAAAAGGGGTTTTTATTAGTCTTTTACATATTTATGTTTGTTATATGTTACTTGTGATTTCTTTGTCATCAACCTTTTTCATTGTCAGATTTATGGCCTATTGTCTCCAACAATTATCACTAATGTAGTTTTTATTGACAAACAAAAGGGGTTTTTATTAGCGTTTTACATATTTATTTTTGTTATTGGAGTTAACTATTTGTAGGAATTCGGCAATGCATTATCTTTGTTGTTTTGTGGGTGCAAGTGAGGGGCCTTTTGTTATCCAATGTAACTAGCTTGCAGACCACCGGTAGTATTCATAGATAATGAGGTTCTAGATGGAGCAATTTAAGGCTATGTATTTTACCAGCATTCTAGACAGAAAACCAATTAATATGGATGATTTATCATTTGTTGTCCTAACACTGGAACCCATTTTGCTAATACATTCCAATTTAATAACTTTAAAACGATAATCCCATGGGAGAATATAAAATGTGTTATTATATTATATTGAAATGTCATAGATCACTTGTGATTGGCATAATGCAGATGATTATATAAACTATGGACATAATAATATAGGAGTTAAATAGGAGATTGAGTAGGGTTATAAAGGGTGAAACTATTGCTGCATTAAGATTAGGTTTCTAAGGCGTGAATTTGGGTTAGCAATCCCCATAAAAACCCCAGGTGAAGTGGTCATAAGGAGTTGTGCTACTTCTTCTGGTTCTTTTTTTCTTTTGTTGCTTATTCATTGTGTTTGTCGAGGAAGGATACATGCATGATTTTATCTAATTTTTTTAAGATCTTATAACAATGGACAACTATGCCTAGGGTGTAGTTGTATGTGCTCATCTTTACAACCAAATGTGTAAGGTGCAAATCAATAGAAGTGCAAGTGTTATTTAGACAATTGTAGAGGTAAATTACCATTGCACTATTTAATTTGATATTTGTGCTACCTTGATATTTATGCTACTTTGATAAAGTATTAGGTGAGACTTGGATGTGGTAGCACATCCTTCCTTGTATGAAGTAGATGTATGCCATTGTTACATACACAATGCTTACAAAATGGAAAGGATGAAGAGGAAATACTACGTAAATCCCAACACGATACAGGGGATCCTTCATAGATGTGAGTACATAAGGTACAGTCATATTTGGTCTACATATGCCATTGTCAAGTTTCCATATTGTCTTTTTGTCATGTATACTTGTAAAACCAACATTTCTAAACGTGTCTATTAAATGTATTTTCATTTATTTCCCTAGAATTATGTTGTTTACCTAGAAGAGTCTAGATGCTAAGAGGTAGATCACGACGTGTGTTTTGTGTAGCTCCAATCGGAATGAGAATCAAACATGTACATTTCAAATTATAATAAATTCATCAAGAGGAACAATGATGTCCTTAAGGGGCCGTTTGATGGCCTGAAAATATATTTCTGAAAATATATTTCTGGAAATATAGGAAATGGAAAAATGGAATGGGAAAAATTTTTCCGATTCCAATTTTGGTGTGTGTGTGATGACTCAGAAACATATTTTCAATTCTATATTTCTGAGTTTGATGGTACAGAAATATATTTTCAGAATGCAATGAAGGCATCGGCTTGACGCGCCATCTCTGCTTTCCTTTCGTGCAAGTTCGTCACAACCCTCAATTCTCCCACCGTCTCTCCACATATCTTTTAGGTGAAACATACAATAAGAAAATCACAACATACAACAATTACATTTATATAGGAAAGTTGAGTGCAGGATACATATTTACCTCTCTTGGCATCAAGGCCTTGGGGATAACTCTGCCACATGAAGCCAAAAGAAGAATAAAAGACGGTAAGTAGATAGCAACTCCCATGACAGACAGAAGGACACCAATTAAACAACACTGATCATCATCATCATCAGCGATCATTAATTATCTTCTTGTACCAATAATATAGAAATGAAACCATCAATTCAAAAAGCATCAAAACTAACAGTTTCATCCAAATCTCATCCCCTGCTTCAATGTCAGTCACCGGACTGCACGTTCACAGGCCTGTGATCGGCAACCCTTCACCTTGAGATGGCCCCTATCCATTAGAAACAGAGTACATTCTTGCAGCACCTAACGCGCCCGTGAGTGTTGCCGTTGTCGGAGACATGGAGCCCCGGTAGGGCCCTGCGCTCTCGTCATCAGTTATTAAAACAACTTAAACTTGAAATTGTACAGACATGCAGAAATCCCCAGTTACTTGTAGGAGAATCTGCACAGACATGAAGTGATTTTAACATTGTACAGACATGCAAAAATCCCCAGTTACTTGGAGGAGATTCTGCACACAAATCATTTAGAATCATCACTTCCTTGTGAAGAAACAATTGCTAAATTACTAAAATAAAATGCGAGCATCCATTGTATAAGCCAGACCATCAATACAAATTAACCAAAGCAAGCCTCCTCAAGATGTCAAGCTCTCCTCCACTCATATACGAAACAAATGCAGATCCAAGAGTTCACACACATAAATTCTTCTGCCAAGCAATGCAGTAATGAAAATGCATCCCTATCCCAATCTAATAATCCTAAGACACTACAACATCAACAAAAAACTAACAATTTTTTAAAAGTAGATGAAATGCATGCCACACTCAATAGGCCATACCTCCACCAAAATGAAAATCAACTGGAAGGAAAATCCCACGAAGGCTAGAACTGCCAACGGAAGGACATGGAAAAGCCTACTCCGAAAATCCTGCCTCCAAAGCCACAATCCCCCAACTTATCTGTGATCCCCGATTCCATAACACATGGAAAGATTCACACCCTTTGCATCACAATTTACCATTAGACTCGTTATACGAGCCAAGACTGGAGAAGAAGGGGAAATCCTGCTTTAACGGACAAAGAAATGAAATGCGGTGAACTTCTGCTGCGTTGCTAAGCATCCACATGAGTACAGAACTACAAGAATCGTATCTGCCAAAAGAAAAAGTGAGCGGCTCTAGGGTTTCAGGCGAACCTGTGCCATCGATCTCGGTCGGCGGAGAGCGTTCTACTGCCTGATTGCAAGATGCTCAGCAACGGCTACCCACAAAGAAAGAGAGACCGAAAAAGGGCAAGAGAGAGATAGAAGGGTTGGGATAATCTGGGAGAGGCTTTTTCCTTTCTTATCTCGCTCTCGTTTGCAGATGGCCGATGGCTCAATAGAGAGACAAAGAGAGAGAGAGAGAGAGAGAGAGAGAGAGGATTACCTACACAGCATACACAGCAGGAGAGGAGAGTGAAAGGGCGTTTAAGACGAGGAGGAGATTGAGGCAGAGGGCAAAATAGACGACAAAGGGATTAAGGCAGCAGCAGCGCAGCAGCAGGTTGACAATGAGGGGAGCAGCAGAGAGGGCGAAAGAGACGACGAGCTGCAAGGGAGCAACAGAGAGGGTGAAAGAGACGACGAGCTGTAGGAGAGGTGGCAGCGGCAAGAGGGAGGCAATGCGTCGAGCCCTAACGGGCAAAAAAATTTACCCGGAAATATGTTTCCACCTCTCGTAGTGGAAACATATTTCCGGAAAAAAATTTCCGGATCCAGTTATAACGGTCAAAAAAAAGTTTCCATGTTTGATGGCAAAGAAAAATTTTAAAAATTTGAATTATTTTCCATCAGCTACAGTTCTTTTCCAGGCCATCAAATGGGCCCTAAGTGATAAGATAAGGGCAAATAGTAAACTTACCCTAGGAGATATGCATGGAAATTTTTAAAAATTGTCAAAGGTAGAACTATTTTAAAAAATGCAGGCACATTATTGGAATTTAATCAATTGACAAGTGCATTTTGGTCCGAGTAAAAAATTAGGGCCTCAACACTAATTAAGTTAATCTAAACATGTTTTTATTAACTCAACAAGGTTCATTAAAGTTAAGCTTAACTAGAAATAATGTATGATATAATATATTTAAGATAAGCATAAGAGAGTGCACCACCCCTTTTAAAGGGAGGTGCTCTTTACGTGTGAAAAAAGAAAGGAGAGAGAGAAGAGATAAAGGAAAGAGAGAATGAAGAGAGAAAGAGAAAGAAAAGGTAGAGAGGAGATATAGAGAAGAGAGAGAGAGAGAAAAAAGATAGACCACCTATAAATATAGGTGCGGTGGTAAGTTTGCCCTTCACTTCTCATCCCAAACAAACTTCACTCTTTTTCTTAATAGGTTAGTCATCATCATTGTCACAGGCTGACTCCTTCAGTCCGTGTGGCACAGCAAGAACCTAATTGCTGTCAGCCTTCAAACCATCGAAAGGGGCACAAAGATCGTTTTGGAAAACAAGTGCATAAAGAAAGCTGTGTGAATAAAGACATCTCGCAATGTATTCATCTTGAAAAACTTGTACATCATGACAAAGGTAAGAAAGAAGAATGATCTCAACTTGCTTGCATAGGATGGCCGAAGCCGCATACAAGGATTTCAATGCCGACCACCCAAATCATGACACTTAGACCGATGGGAGGGTACTCCCTTACAAGTGAACAAGCATAAGCAAAGACTCAACATAAGCAAAGGAACTACATAGCAAAACAAAGCAAATGACTGTACAGACTCTTAGACACAAGAGAACAGGCTCTCCCATTCAAATCAAGCGTCATCCTTGGTGCCAATTGCTTCATGATAGGCTTTGACTTCCAGTGGGTAGTGCTTCTTCATACGGAATGCATAGTCCCAGGTTGGGTTCTGCTCTCCTATTCACTTCACTTGGTACTTCTTTGGCTCGCCTAGATAGTTTGTTTTGTGCCAAAGAATATCTTCCATCTGTCAGTTCGTCGCTCGCTTGATCGGCAGGGCTCGCAGCATGATTGGGTCTCGTTCTAGAATGCTTCTATCAGGGTCTTCCTCATCAAAGTAGAAGGGCTTCAGGTTACAAACATAGAACACTAAATGCACCTTAAAGTCTGGCGGCAAGTCTAGTTTGTAAGCTAGTTTCCCGATTCTCTTCAACATTGTAAAGGGGCCTTCATACTTGCAGATTAATTATCTGTGTTGACCACGGAAGATGCCCATGTGATCAGGATAAAGTTTCATGAGAATTGATCACCTACTCGGCATTTCATTGGCCTTCAATTCTGATATGCAAATTTATTCATCTTTTTGGCAGCCTTATGTAAGAACGCCTTAACCAACTCTGTCTGTTCCTGCCAGACAAGTAGGAAAAAGTAGGTCATCCATTCTCTTGGATTGCAAGGGCATGAGGCATCAACGGTTGCTGCCCAGTGACTATTTCGAATGGACTATGTCTAGAAGACTCGCTCTTATGTAAATTATAGCAAAATTGAGTTACATCCTACAATTTCACCCAATTCTACTTATTCACATTGATATAATGTCGAAGGTATTGTTTCAACAATTCGTTGATCCGTTCAGTTTGGCCATCAGTTTGTGGGTGGAAACTAGTTGAGAATAATAAATTTGAACTCGGCAAACGAAATACTTCGCGCTAGAACTTTCCTGTGAAGCGGAAGTCACGATTACTTACAATGTTTTTTGGCACACCCGAGTGCTTCACTCTATGCTTTACAAATAACTCTATCGTCTTCTCCATAGGACATTCCTTAGAGGCTGGGATGAAGGTGGCATACTTCGAGAATCTATCCACAACCACAAGAATGGAGCTGATATTATCAACTTTGGGTAAGCTGATGATGAAGTCCATGGAGATGCATTCCCACGGACATTCTAGAATAGAAAGAGGCTCCAAGAGACCGACAGTTTTCTAATTTGTTCTCCTATCATGCTGAAAAATCAAGCAAGTTTTCACATATGCTTCAACATCATCGCGCATCTGTGGCTAATAATAACCACGTTCCATGAGTGCCAATATCTGCTCCTAGCCAGGATGGCGCCGCAACGAGTCATGACATTCCTTTAGCACCTCTCACTGAAGATTGTCCTATCTGGGTACAAACATACGTCTAGCCTTTGCAATTAGAAGTCCATCATGCAACCAGAATCATCGCATTTTCCCCGCATCAACTGCCACGACTAAGTGCTTGGCCACAGGGTCCTGTTTCATGCCTAATCTATCCAAGAAGAGTACTTTTAAGTTGCGTTTCGGATGATGTTGTCTGAGTAGCTGCCAACTGCGCCTTTCGACTTAGTGAACGTTTGTTCTCTCTGCCTTGTACTCCAAGGCAAAATAAAATTCTGTAAGGAATTTTTATCAATGGGCCTGCTTCTAGCTCAACTTCTTTTGAGTCTTGAAGTAGCTTGTAGCTATGTTATCAGTCTTCACCACAAACTAAGCTCCCAACAAATAATGCCTCCATGTATGAAGACAGTGGATAATGACCATCATTTCCCTTTCATGCATGGAGTACCGTTGCTCCGCAACCTTAAGCTCTTTACTTTCATAGGCAACCGGGTGACTTTCCTGTATCAACACTCCACCAATAGCAAAATCTGATGCATCTGTGTGGACTTCAAATTTCTTGGTGTGGTCGGGGAACCTGAGCACAGGTTCCTGCGTCAGGGCCCTCTTTAACTTCTCAAAGGCTTCTTCTTCAAGTCCTTCCCAAGCCCAAGTTCGGTTTTCTTCAGTAAATCAGTGAGACACGCAACTATCAAAGAATACCCATCAATGAATTTGTTGATAATAGTTCAACAAGCCAAGAAAGGAACGCAACTCCAGTACATTGGTTGGCGGTTTCCAGTCTTCAATAGCCCTCACCTTTTTCGTGTCCATCCGCTGTTGACCTTTTCCCACAATATCATAGAGAAAACTAATTTTTGGTTGGCCAAATAAGCACTTCTTGTGCTTCACATATAGTTTGTTTTCCTTCAACACCTTGAACACTATCCATAGGTGTTCCACATGGACTTCCATTGGCTGCTATACACCATAATATCATCAAGATAGACTGCCATGAACTTACCTAAGTACAGATAGAATATCTTGTTTATTAGAGTCGAAAAAGTTATAGGAGCATTCGTCAACCCGAAAGGCATTACGAAGAATTCGAAGGCACCGTAGCGAGTGACACAAGTTGTCTTTGGCTTGTCACCATCAACAATCTTAACTTGCCAATATCCAGATCGATGATGCAGCTTGGAAAATACTCGAGCTCCATCAACCTGATCGAAAAGATCCACAATCAAATGTGAGAGATATTTATTCTTCACTGTTACCTTGTTTAATGCCCTATAATCCACACATAGTCTTTTGAAGTCATCATGTTTTGCTTGAAATAAAATTGATATACCAAAAGGAGCTTTGGAGGGTCTAATTATACCTCCAACTAGCATCTCATCCAACTGTCGCCGAAGTTCCTTCAATTCTGTAGGGTCATCCGATAAGGTGCCATCGTCGGGGGTTTGGCACCAGGAATGAGTTCTATGGCATGATCCACCTCACGTCGACGTAGCAACCGTCTAGGGAACTCTGTAGGTATTGTCCCTGTGAATTTCGCTAAGACTGGCGCAAACGCCTCTGGGACCAAACCAGGGGAGTCATTAGTCACTTACCTGATTGCCACAAAGTATGTATATTCACTGTACTTCAGGCCTTTGTTTAATTGAAGAACGGATATCATCACGACCTTGCCCTTATCCTTTTTACCATTATTGCTGGAACCGTGCAATGGACTTCTCATCCATAATACTGATACTGCATAAGTGCGGCATCAGGACCATTTTGTTGTACTAAGGAGTTTCATGCCTAGAATCATCTGGAAATCATCCATCGGGAACACCGAGAAGTTGGCTTTGCCAGACCAACTCTCAATCTTCACGACCGCATCCCGAGCTACTTTGTTGATAGGTTTTGTCTCTGAGTTCACCGCCTTCATGCATAACTCTCCCTTCTCAAGGGTGAGACCTAATTTCCTTGCCTCTTCATCTGAGACGAAGTTGTGTGTTGCACCTGTGTCTACAATAGCCATGGTAGGCTTTCCATTTACCAGAATCTCTAGATACATGAGTTCATTGGAAGGTGTCGTTGTCACCTTCGTTTTTTCCTCTATCTTCATAGTATTCGGAAGTTGAAGTGCACCCATCTTTGGTCCTTCTCTTTCTTCACCTTGTACCGCATTAGTAGACTGTCTTGAAGGGCTTGTTTGGTTGTTCTTTATTAGATGCTTTGGACATAGCCTGGCTAAGTGCCTCTCTCCGCAGAACCAACAATTTTGCATTTTATTTTGGAAATTGTTGTTATTACGAAAGAAAGTCTCTTCTCAACTTGATGTTGAGTCGATGATTCACCTTTTTGTTCTTGTCGATCCTCCTTCTTTCCTCCATGGTCAGGTTTCTTCGAAGGCTTGAAGGTGTTAGTGTAGCCCTTGCGTTGGGTATCGGCCAAGCACTCTTATATCATATAAGCATGCTCCAAGGCCTCTAGATTACACCTTTCCACTTCAGATTGTGCCCACGGCTGAAATCTCAAAATAAATCAGTCCACTTTATCTTGTTTTGGTATATCGGGTACATCCAACATAAGCCTTTGGTAGGACCTCACATAGTCTCGCAAGGATCGTGTGGGTTTCAATTCACCGACCATTCGATAAGCATGGCGTCTTGCATTCGGGAGCATGAAGTAATTTCAACTCTTGCTGAAAATCATCGAAAGTGTCTATTGTGCAGATCCCCTTTTGAATGTCAAGTTGTTTCCGTCTCCACCATGCAACAGCATCTCCCTCGAGTAACATGGTGGCAGTCTTGACCTGAAGGTCCAAGTAATATTCCACTTCAAACAAAAAGTTGTCGATCACTCGACTATCTCGATTTCTGTTGTATTTTGTGTTCATTGAACATCGACTCTGGTTGGTCGATCGTCACCTCCACCTATAGAAACTTGTCACTGTAGTGTGCAGTTCCTTGCCTGAAGTTCCTTGACTTCAGCTTGCAGTGCGGTCACTGTGTCAGTAAGTGACCTGTTCATGGCCATAAGATCGACTATTTGTTTCCGCAGGGCCTTCATTTCGTCCATCATTTCCTCGAAGGACTCGGCTGCATCGCCCAATGCTTTTTCTTGAGTAGCCACATCGATAACCAACTTGTTCACCACTTCAACCAGGTCTTTCTGACCATGAGATGTGCCCATCTCGTTAGACTGGGCTACTCCCCTACCCTTGGTGCTTCGCAGATTGTATTGAGTCGCCAGGACATCCTCTTTGATCAATGCTTGTCGGTGTGTTATTCTACATTGACTCTCCAATCGCTTCGCCAAATTGAGCTGAACGTGGCTCTGATACCAGTTGTCACGGGCTGACTCCTTTAGTCTGTGCGGCACGACAAAAACCTAATTGTCGTCAACCTTCAAACTATCGAAAGAGGCGCAAAGATCATTTTGGAAAACAAGTGCATAAAGCTGTGTGAATAAATAAATCTCGCAATGCATTCATCTTGGAAAACTTGTATATCACGAGAGAGGTAAGAAAGGAGTATGATCTCAACTTGCTTACACAGGATGGTCGAAGCCACATACAAGGATTCCAATGCCGACCACCGAAAACATAAAATCCCAAAACATGTTTAGACCGGTGAGAGGGTACTCCCTTACAAGTGAACAAGCATAAGCAACAACTCAACATAAGCAAATGAAGTACATAGCAAAACAAAGTAAATGACTATACAGACTCTTAGACATAGGGGAACAGACATAACTATTTCCAAAAAGTCTTGTATAAACTTATGATAGTACCCTGCTAATCCCAAAAAGCCTCTAGCCTTAGTTACGCTACGTTCGTCCTCCAGTCCCGTACCACCGACACCTTAGCTGGATTCATGAAAACTTCATCTTTCGTTATCACATGACCAAGGAAGTTTATCTTCTCTAGCCAAAATTTGCATTTTGAGTATTTGGTATATAATTTATGTTTGCACAAAATCCCCAACACACTCCTTAGGTGATCTTTGTGATTTGCCTCGCTATCTGAATATACCAAAATGTCATCCACAAATATAATAACAAATTGATCTAAGTAGTATTGGAAAACCCAATTCATGAGGTCTATAAATGTTGCAGGTGCATTGGTCAACCTAAAAGGCAAGACCCTGAATTCATAGTGCTCATATCTAGTTCGAAAGGCAATCTTACCAACATCTTCCTCTTGTATTGATGACAACATGTCCTTAGGTCAATCTTGGAGAACACATTTGCATTATTAAGCTGTTCAAACAAGTCCTTAATTCTAGGGAGAAAATATCATTCTTGATGGTGACTTGATTCACTATGTGGTAATCTATACACAAGTGCATTGTCCCATTATTATTCTTAACAAATAACATGGTGCTCTCCAAGGTGACATGCTAGGACGAATGAAGTCCTTATCTAAGAGGTCATGTAGTTGCTTCTTCCATTCTTCTGACTCTACCGGTGCTATATGGTATGGTGCCTTAGAAATAGAGGATGTCCTTGGTAACAACTCTATCTTGAATTCAACTTCTTGTGTTTAAGGCAAATTTGTTAACTCTTCAGGGAACACATTGGGGTACTCATCACAATGGCTACATCCCATAACTTCACTAGCTTAGTTTCACTATTCAACACATTGACTAAGAGGGCAACACTCTCATTTTCTAACAATCATTTAGCCGTTAGTGCAGACATCATTATCTTATCAGTTCAACTGGCTTTTCGAGTTTGGAATTCCACTGACTTCATCTCATGAGTTAATAATTATATATGCTTCTTTCTACAATCTTTATTGGCATAATGCGTATATAGTCAATCCATGCCCAAAATAACATTGAACTCACTGAGACTTATGATCACCAACTATGTAGGCAAATGATGCTGATGGATATGTATGTCCACATCAAGGAGATACTGATACACGAGTTTTGAGCATGAATATGGCTGGTTACTTTTAAGACATACAGCATCATCTTAGCCGACATTTCTAGTGAAGTGGCAAATCAATTAGATGTGAAAAAATGAGCCAACACCCGCATCAAATAACACTCTAGCAATGTGAGAACTAACAAGTAATGTTCATTTGATAAGATTATGTGCCTGAAACTCCTCTGCGGTAATTCGCATAGACACATCTGGTAGTCTTTTGTGCACTTGAAGGACCAGCCTCGGGCTTCTTCGATGTCTTTTCTCACATTTTTGGAAAATCTTTGATGAAGTGCTCAATCATTCCATAGTGTAAATACTCCACTCTTTCGATAACATAGCTTCCTCAGATGCACACGTGAGCAAGTAGGACGTCTCGGTAAAGTCAAAGTAGTCATTGCCCCTTGTGTAATGTCACTACAGGTAGGCATGTTCCGCCTGAATGCTCTATCCTCTCACCTCCCATAAGGTTGTTCCTTGCCTGTGAAGTTGTTGTGCTTGGGATGCATCCACCCACCATGCAACTATTAGCTTGGCTTCTTATGGTGGTCAGGCTGCGTCCTTGCCTCCTCCATGCGTCTAGTCTAGCCATGGTGACCGCTTCATACAAATCACGAGGCTTGCTAGATATTACCTTGTTTTATAGTCCCTCACGCAATGCATGCACAAACTTTTCTACTCTGGGCTCATTAGTGGTGTAGAGATGAAGGTAATATGCCTCTAAGTATAGATGCTTCGTAACATTCTCCTCCAAGCTCATATGATTTTGTTGCGATCATGGAACTCTTGTAGTAGTGTCTTCTGTAGGAGATGCATGGCTCATCTTGTTACTGACTGTCGACTATACTAAGAAGGTCAATGTCTATAAAGTCGTCAGCAGTATAGTTTGTTGACCTATAGGTGGAGTCTGCACCACACCAGTCTGGGTGAACAGTTACCCTAAAGTACTAGGGTCCAGTGACGTATGTGCATTTGAATGGGTCGGACTCATCTCTCTCTGTACCTTAGTAGCCAGCCCACCTCGCTTCTTACCCCCACCTTGGTACTACATTTGTAGAAGAAAGAATCCTCATTCTTTTGCAAAGTCTATGACAAGTCTTTCAAGCCAAATTGCAAAATGCATCGTCACAATATTTCAAAACATCAACCCATTCTATATGTACATATCATAGTGAACATTAGGCATACCTAGGCAACAAACCTTCACAGATAGATATTAAATCACATCCGTAGTGGAGTTTTCCCATAGCTTTGATACCATGACTGTCACACCCCAGCACTTTTACCCCCAGATTTTTTTTTTTGTTAAAATGTAAAACATTGAGACATGACAACACAACAATTAAAAAGGGGCTATGCACCTCAAAATGATAATGGGGTAAACATTCTAATATGTAGCAAATTCAGTTTATATAAAATTACTTCATATTTCTCAAAGATACATGACAAAAATACTATATAACCACAACACCGATGTTTAACAAAAACAAGATATCAATGTGACCTAAACATGGCACACCGGCATGACTATAGACCCAAAATCTCTCCAATAGGATGTGAGGGGAGCCATCTGTTCAACCTGTTGCCTCGGGTCCATGCAGTATGACAACAAACTAGATAAATCCCCAACCCTATAAGGTTCACTTCATTCACATTCATTTTACTTACATTCATTTCATTTACATTCGATTTAGTGAATTGACAGCTTGTTCGCATCCGCAAAAATCTTTCGGTTTTTGGAGCGCTCCAAAAAAATTAGGTTTTGTTTTGAAATGAAAGAGAAAGGGACTCACCCATCTGTACGAGGATCGACCGTTTTTTGCGCCTTTACCGGGGTTAATAAATCCAAGGGCTATGTTAATTCTTGATGCATTTCCTTTTAGCTTAAACATCTTTTTTATTTTAAATAAAATGTAGTGTTTGAGAAAATATTGAAGATTTAATGTTTCAAGATTTTGAGAAAGTTTTGAAGAATCATTTGATAATATAAAACGTTTTGATTTGCAAAATCTTGAGTGAAAAATCTTTACAAATATCATTTTGAAACATTTGAAAATCACCTTTTCAAATCATTTTAGTGTTTTCTTAAGACTTTAAGTAAGTTTGAGGTTTCGCTCTAATTTGGTTACTACCTAATTAGAGCTTCACATCTTGCTTAAGTTCTTTTAGAGAGGTGCTTCTAATAATTTGTGATATTAAGTGAATGTAGATGTATGAATGCATTGATCGTATATGATTAAAAGAAGCCATTCATTCCTACGATAATATACATCTAAGTTTCTCATTGATATTTATTAGGTTGACATAAATATTGTTATGAAAGAGATTTTTTTTTTTAAATGGAATGGGGTTGTAGACCATCAAGCATGATTCCCATATTGGGTCATTATTTGATTTTTGGTCTTACTGAAGTCGGTAAATAAAAAGGTCTTGGAAGAAAAATGTTCAAAAGAATGAAAAAGAGGGAAGACTTAAAGATAAGAGGAACATGGAGAAAGAGAGAGAGAGAATGAGATTTTGAAAATCACAAAGGATTTTAAAGAGAGAGAGATATGTATTCATATGCATATTTATATATACATATATATGTATATATATGCATATGGATACATATATAAAAGCTTGTGAAGAGGAGGTTTAAGTCAAATAGAGAAGAAGAAAAGATTTTAGAAAGAAAGTAAGAGATTTTAAAAAATAATACACGTATATATATATATATATATATACATATATGAGAGTTTGTAAAAGAATTTGTTAAATCATAAAAAGAGATGGACAAAGGGAGATTGTCATTTGTACATATATGCACATGACATGTATACACGTATATGTGTTCATGAAAATTAAAATGAAGAAATGACTTGAAAATGTTCGACTTCATTTTTTATGTAGCCAGAGAGGAACTTGGACTCATGCAAGAGTCTAAGCTAAGTCTCCATGGCCTCATTAGAGGGGGTTCTTGCTTTTAAAAATCTTTTAGAATATTATTCTAAAATTTTTTGTATGTGAACATGAAAAACATTATTAGTTTGTTGGATACAAGAGAATATATTTCTTCCACTGTTGGGTATGGAAGAAAATCAAACATACATAAAATGAAGAGCAACGTAGGAAAGCACTCATTGGGGTCCCTAATTGGGTGATTATGAAACTACGCATGAGAATGACATGAAAAGTGCATATTAATATGTACAAATTTGTGAGGGGCTTTCTTCGGTTGGACAAATTTTAACCTCAAAAATCAACACAAGAATGAAGAAATCTCAACTCAAAAACTCATTCTCACCGTGCATTTGCTCATTAATTAAAGAAAATTAATACATCATGCATAAGCATCGTCTAAAACATACATGATGAGTAAAGCAATGAAACAAGCATATCCTTGAAAATGAATGAAGAGATGTAATTATCTCGCCGTGCTCATACTCCACGTGCACTCAAGATGTAGCTCTCGTTCCCCAGATTGAAAATCATTTGAGCTTTCTTGCATGGCCATGGGGAGGTGGCAAGGGGAAACAAAAATTAAAATGGAATAAGGATTACATACCTCTAATAACTTCTCATGCTCTCTTCAAGAGTTGGAACTTGAAGAAGAAGAAGAAAAGAAGAGACAAATGGAGAACAAGAGTCAAATCTTCAAGTAAAGAATCATTAGAAACTCCCCCAAAGGTTAGCTCCTACCCAAGAGGGAGGACTGTGGGGGTATTTATAGTGAGTTTTGGTGGCAAAATTCAAAATTTGATTTTTTTTAATTGAACAAGATTTTCATGCGAATTTCAAGTATTTTTGAATAGTTTTATTTATTTTTAAATAAGCTTTGACCAAGTGGGATTGGCCACTAGCCCTTCCCTTTGGGGTGTCTTCAAAGCTAATGCCCACCCTGCCAGGCCAAAACCGCCCCTTGGGGGCGGTTTAACACTAAAATGGGGGCCTATGGTGTGCTGCGCTGATTCGGTGCCTCAGCACGCGCAGCCTAGATTGGTCGTGCGTGAGGCGCTATCGCACCACAGTGCATCAGGCGCTGGCGCGTCACCTGACATGCACAGCGCCACGCATGAGCAAGCATGCACGAGCGCTCGCCATCGAGCGTGCGCCATTGCACTCAGTGGTCATAATTTAAAAAAAATTGAATAAAACAAAATAAAATGAAATAAATAAATAAATAATTCTTTAATAAGAAAGCATAAAACCATTTTCTAATAAGAAAAAATTATTTTTGTTACAAATGGTGGCTGACTCCGTTTTGAGTCACTCCGGGCTCATTTTAAATCTGGATCAAGTTCAGTTGATCGCCGGCACATTCTAGTGAGTAATTTAAGCTCAAACACATGTTTTGGCATGAAGACAAAACATAAAACAAAAGAAAAGGTTGTACTGGTGCACAACACTTAATAGCATCAAATTTTATTATTTTGATCTTGGATTTGGATTTTAAGTTTGAAATTCTCAATTTGGATTTAAACTTGGGTTTTGGATCTAATTCGGATCCAAGAGTTGGATTTTGGGTTCGAATCTTGCATCTAAAGTTGGGTTTGAATTTGAATTTTGTGTTTGGGATCGGACGAGGGTTTAGAAATTCATTTTGGATTGAATAGTCACGAATTTATTTTGGGTCTACAATTAGGCTTAAGAATTAAATCCAGATGAAATAATTGAGATTTGAATGAAAATAAAATACACACCTTTTTGGAAAAATTTGGGGTGATAACACTGCTCTTATGGGTGCAAACACATGCACGTATGCACCACAGGCGACCTACAATCGGGAGATAACCCCCGTGGTGGTTTGACATTGATGAATTTAAGAGAACTAATCTTTGATTAACCTCGAAAGAATCCCTAACTCCTCTTTATATAGACTAGAGGAGAGGGATAAGTTACAAGAAAGTCATTCAAAAGAAACATTATTACACAAGTGCCCTCTCAAGCCTAATACTGAGTATAAACACGTCTTAACACTCCCCCTCAAGTTGGAGCGTATATGTCAAACAAGCTCAACTTGGAACAACAACTTTGGAATGGTCCTCTTGCAAGAGCTTTAGTAAAAATATCAGCAGTTTGCCCTGTAGTTGAAATATGGGAGGTACTTACAAACCCCTTTTGAATCATGTCTCTGGTATAGTGACAATCTACTTCAACATGCTTGGTTCTCTCATGGAAAGCAGGATTATTAGCAATAAACAGAGCAGCTTTGTTATCACCTAACAATTGCATAGGAAGAGGCACTTCCACAGTAAGATCCAACATCAGAGATCTAACCCACATAACTTCAGCAGTAGCCTGAGCCATAGCTCTATACTCAGATTCTGCACTTGATCTGGCAACCACTGTCTGCTTCTTACTCTTCCATGTGACCAAGTTGGATCCAATACACACAAAACCCAGTAGTGGATTTTCTGTCAAGGTGACATCCCGCATAATCAGCATCAACATACACAGATATAGTGAGAGATGTACCATTTTGAAAGAAGAGTCCCATTCCTGGTGAATTTTTCAGATACCTGAGAATCATCATGGCAGCATCCCAATGGACTTTCTTGGGCTTATCCATAAATTGACTCACTCTGCTGACAGCATAGGCAATATCAGGTCGAGTAACAGTGATATATAGGAGCTTCCCAACAATCCCTCTATATTGTCTAGCATCAACATCTTCAGTATCATCATCATACAAGCGAGTATTGATGTCCATGGGTGTAGAGGCAGGTCGACATCCTAGCATACCTGTCTCTTGCAAAACATCAGTAACGTATTTCCTTTGGCACATGATAAGACCCTTCTGATTTCTAGCAAACTCAATACCTAGGAAATAGCGTAGCTCACCAAGATCCTTGGTGACAAAGTGTCGTCCAAGGACACCCTTGATGTTGGAAATCCCCTGAATATCATCCCCTGTAACAATGATATCATCAACATAGACAAGAACTATAACTGTACCTGTAGAAGTTTTCTTGACAAAAAGGGAATGATCAGCCGAAGAACGTCTGAAGCCCTCATTCTCAATATTCTCTGATAATTTTTGAAACCAAGCTCGAGGACTTTGTTTCAGACCATAAATTGCCTTTCTCAATCTACACACTTTCTGACACTCTCCCTCAGCAACAAACCCTGGTGGTTGCTGCATATACACTTCTTCATGTAGGTCACCATACAGAAAGGCATTTTTGACATCAAGCTGTGATAGAGACCAATTCTTGCTGACGGCCACAGCGAGAAGAACCCGTAAAGAAGCATGTCGTGCCACAGGAGAGAAGGTATCATAATAATCAACCCCATAAGTCTGAGTATAGCCTTTTGCAACCAGGCGAGCCTTATATCTCTCAATGCTACCATCTGCTCTGTATTTAACAGTAAATACCCATCGACAACCAACAATAGCTGCATCAGATGAAGGAGTAACTAGTGTCCACGTGCCTCTAGACTGAAGGGCATCCATCTCTTCTTGCATAGCTGCGGCCCATTTGGGATCAGAAAGAGCGTCCATGGGAGTCTGTGGAAGAGCTACAGCCGACAGTCCCTTGACAAACTGTCGGTAAGTAGGAGTGAGGCGAGCCATGGACAAATGACCAGAGAGAGGATGCATAGTGCAACTGCGTTTGCCTTTCCTTTGAGCAATAGGCATATCAAGTTCATTAATATGAGGACCAGAGAGAGTCCCCTGTGGCATCATCACATAAAGAATGGTCAGCAGGATTTGTGTGTTCAGGAAGTACCTTGGGCATGCTGGGTGAAGGCACAGGAGCACAGGGGGCAGGTTGAACAGGTTTAGTGCGACGTTGGTAAATAGCCCCAAAACGCGAAGCAACGGGTTGTGGATAACTCATGAGAGGTAAAGGAAGGTGGACTTCATCACTAAATTCAGGCACCCTTAATTGAGTTCCATTTGAAGAGAAATAAGAGGTGGACTCAAAAAATGTAACATCAGCACTGACATAATATCGACAAGTAGAAGGATCATAACAACGATATCCCTTTTGAGTGCGGGAATAACAAAGAAAGATCGTTTTGATAGCCCGAGGGGATAACTTATCTCTCCCAGGACCAAGCAACTGAACAAAGGCAACACATCCAAAAATACGAGGTGCAACAGAAAACAATTCTCTGTCAGGAAAAAGAACAGAGAAAGGAATAAGATCTCCCAACACAGATGACGGCATGCGATTAATAAGATAGCATGCTGTAAGAACAGCATCTCCCCAATAAGAATGGGGAACATGGTTGTGTATGATAATGGTTCTGGCGACATCAAGAATATGGCGGTGTTTTCTTTCAGCAACCCCGTTTTGTTGAGAGGTATAGGCACAAGAAGTTTGGTGAATGATACCCTTATCCCTGAAAAATTGTTCTAAAGAGGAAGCACAGAACTCAAGAGCATTGTCAGAGCGCACAATCTTGACACAAGTATCAAACTGAGTCAGAATTTCATTGATAAAATTTTTGATTACATGACCCGCTTCAGATTTGTGTTTCATAAGAAAAACCCAACTAACACGACTGTAATCATCAACAACAACAAGATAATACCGATGACCCTGAAGGTCAGGAGTACGACTCGGGCCCCAAACATCAAAATGAAGTAACTCAAACACAGAGTGGCTACTTCTACTAGACCGCGGAGGAAAGGATGACCGATGGTGTTTGCCTAACTGACAAGACTCACATTGAAAAGACGACTTATGAGACAGCTGAGGGAGAACATGCAGCAGTTTCTGAAACGGGAGATGTCCAAAACGTAAATGCCAAGTATAAGCCGAGGATGAGGACGACCCCGACGAGGTAGATCCAGCAAAGGGAAAGGAATGCACTAGCCTGTAGAGACCTCCCTGTTCACGGCCACTGCCAATCACCCTGCCCGTCAGTATATCCTGAAACACAAGAGAGGAAGAGTCAAATATAGCACGACAATTTAATTCTCTGGTAATCTGACTGATAGAAAGTAGGCTATGGGGGAATTCTGGTGCATGAAGAACGTGCTGCAGCGGCAATGATGAAGTAAGTTGGACCTCTCCATGTCCAACAACTGGTGAATCTTTTCCATCTGCTAGAATAACCGAACGACCCGGTGGAGTAGGGACGTAAGAGGTGAATTGCGTCTTATCCCCACAGAGATGTGTCGATGCACCAGAATCAATAAGCCAATCTGTAGTGTCAGGAGGAGAGCAGACTGTACAGGCAGAATACATACCAGATGAAGAAGCACTCGCAGCGGTAGGAACAGTAGAAGTGGTCGGACCAGGGACTTGATGGGTGCTGTCGCCAATCAAGTGTCTCAACTGAGAGAGAATGTCATCTACATGCAACTCACTGGAGGAGGCAGTGTGCTGAGGCTTAGGCTGCTCAGGAGAATCAGTAGATACAGTCTGATTTGCAAAAGCTGGACGACCATGTTTTTGCCAACACTTATCCACAGTATGACCAATGCGGTGACAAAACTGACATACAGGGCGCGAAGGGGTATTGCCACGGCCACGGCCCCCTCGTCCTCTGGCAAAAAAGAGTCCACCTCTGCCACGAGTAGCAAGCATAGCAGAAGTGGTATCAGGAACAGTCGATGCAGAGATCGGAATTCTGCTGAGCCTACTGTAAGCCTCATCAATAGGAGGAATCGAGGGACTAGTAAGCATTTGGTTCTTTGCGGATTCATAAACAGAGTCTAAACCAGAAAGAAAGACCCCTACCATAAGCATATCTCTGTATGCCTTTTGTTGTTCACACTTGCATGCGGGAAAGTAGCTATTCAGTCGCTCAAACATGGACTTGAGACTAGAATAATAAGTGTGAAGAAGTCTGCCATCTTGCCGCATCTGATGGATATCATGATGAAGCTGCATAATGCACGTTTCATTTCTTGCCTGTGAATACGTGGCAGCAAGGGAATCCCACATATCCTTTGCACTGTCCTTGTGCAAGACTTCATTTGCAATTTCTTGTGAGAGAGTACCAACAATCCATACCATAACCAACGAATTATCTTTAAACCAAGTAGTATATTTTCCTACCTTCTGTACGGGCTCGGGCTCCAAAATTAGATGTTCCTTCTCATGAGCGATCAAAGTTCTTTTTACTTGCATGGCCCACATCTCGTAATTACCCCCATCCATTTTGGTGATAATGCTGGAAAATGGGGAACTTTTCATCTCTCCCGACGATACAAAGGAAGAGGTATTAGCGCCACTGCTAATTTCAGACATCTTTCAACACAAAGGAGGAAACCGAGCCACAGAATAGGAAGTGCAGGCAAAAGAATACAATCACATATCGAAAGACAACATGCTGATCATGAAGCAATATACAGTTAACGCAGGTAGCAATCCAGAAGTCTGATCGGCGAGAAGAGGCAACAGCAGAGCTGAACGAAGAGAGATACCAGAGACGACGCTGAGAAGAAAATCAGCGTGCAGAACCACGGGCAGAGCAGCGGCGGAACAGCGGCGGAGCAGCGTGCAGCGGAGGAGCAGCGTGCAGAGCAGCGGCGGAGCAGCATGTAGCGGAAAGACGCTGAGAGGAAAAAAAAATCAGCGTTGAGGCGGCGGCGAAGATGACAGGCGAAGCAGTCTGCTGGGCGGAGCAACGGCAGAGTGCACACGCGGCGGCGGCGCAGGCGGACGGGCGCAGGCAGACGGGCGCAGGCGGCGCAGGCGGAGGCGGCGCAGACAGACAATGGGTAGGGCGACGAGGGGCAGCAGGGATGGATCAGGCGGCAATGGACAGGGCGGCAAAGGGCGAGGCGGCAATGGACAGCGGGTGGCAATGGACAGGGCGGCAAAGGGCGGCGGCAACTGACGCCGATGAGGCGGCGGCCGGCGCCGCTCAGTCGGCGACAACTCGCTGTGGAGGAGACGGCTGGTGCTCTGATACCATGATGAATTTAAGAGAACTAATCTTTGATTAACCTCGAAAGAATCCCTAACTCCTCTTTATATAGACTAGAGGAGAGGGATAAGTTACAATAAAGTCATTAAAAAGAAACATTATTACACAAGTGCCCTCTCAAGCCTAATACTGAGTATAAACACGTCTTAACAGACATGATACAAATATATTCACGCTGCAACGATAGAGCAATCATCCATGCATGTGTGATTTCTAAAGAGAGTTGCTTAGCCTTTCCTATGACATCCACGTTGGGAAGGCAGGAACCCAAAGCTCTAAGCACATCAAACAACAATATCCTGAAGCTTTGCCATAACCAGTGGTGAGGGCTGGACATATCCCAAACATATTGTCAGTGGAGTGTAGACAAGACTAGTCACAAGGGCAGGACCTACCTCAAACAAAATTGTCATAACCCACTGGCCTCCCATCAATTATTCTTTCTTAATTTACCATTATGAGGTCACATTCACAATAAGATTGGCTAGCACATAGGGTTAGTTCACTTCACAAGTGCACTCATACCTCAAAACACCTCTATAAGAGAGTTACACATTCAGCCAACGCTCTTAGCTAGCCATCATACTTTATAGGTGTTTCTACCCTTCAAATTTATTCAATTGCATCACTGTCCAATAGCAATACATACAAAAATCTTATAGCATTCATATCAATCAAACATAACAATCACATCATACAAAAATTTAACACAACCACAGAAAGTAGTCTCGATTGGTGATTAGCTCGTACTTGTCTTATGCAAATATTATGCTAGGATGCTCACTAATGTACAATTGGGGTCGAAAAGATACTCGACTCGATACCCTACCTAATCTGTCCTAAACAATTATAATTTCCAGCTTGCATATGTCATTGTGTAATAATTTAAAGCAATCAACCAATCTCCTAATTATTCAATCACATATGTTCATGTGGTAATAACCATGTTATAGCACACATCAATCAACAAAACACAATCATAGGTTCTAACGATCCTGAAAAGCAAACACCCTAAATTTGGCCCTAGACAGGAATTTGCTAGGAATGTTGCCATATCTATCGTGCATCACCACAAATACCCAAAATTGCTTCGAGCTCCAAATCCTATTGCTCAAGGTTTACTCGACATGCCCGGTGCACCTGAGAAAACTCAAAGCGATAAGTCTTATATTCCTTTCACTCTAAAATCTATTTAGGTAAAAAATATGACCATTGAGATATAGGCCATGAACTCGAGCATATGCCAATAGTTTGAATCGGCTGACGAACATTTCTTCAAGTTTTTCACATATTTAAGAGGTCATTAAGCATGAACATTCCCAAATGCATCTTTAGGCACATCATCAATAAATTAGACACCTAACACCTTGTTGAGACATCACTATTTGCAATTTTACTTTCTCATTAGCAATATGAAGATGATACTGTACTATTTCACTTGCAATAGCATATATCAAGCAAATCACCCAGAATTATGTGTTTCCTTCACACCCTAGTGTACATCTGGCTCCCAATAACTTAAATATTTCGTCCTTCCTCCAAACCATAAATTTAACCTATAAAGCAACATCGGTGCTACCTCCCCACATGCATTGTAACATCCAACAGATTATACATAGATCCTCGCCCCTCCAAAAAACAGTCATAGACATTCTTCCATGTATTTAAATCTCTATCGTGCACCCTAAATCATTCGATTTTGAATCTAGTATACTCAAATAATAATTATAAATGCACTTAAGGAAAGCATTAAACAAAATAGGCTCGATTAGACCTCGCTCACCCCTCTTTTAGACTCCTAGGTGCTGTAGTGTCCTCGGCAGCCACCCCAAATGCTTGACCGATCCCCAAACGATCAAGGTGATATGCTGTTGTCGCCTCCAACACCTTCTATTCACTGATATAAGGGGAAAGGTGCAGTCCTCCAACTGTCAAAACTAAGACAGCTCTAGCGAGCGTGAAAATGAGCAAGAGAGAGGTCAAAAGGGAGAGGTCAGACGATAGAAGAGGTCATCCGGTTGAGAAGGAGATGGTTAGCTGTGGGAGACACATGCACAGGAGGGAGATACAGCAATGGAGAGACAAAGAAAGAGACAAAGGGTGTGAGTTCGGGCAAGGGAAAAAGACAGGCGAGAGAGAGAGTGAGGGACAGGGTGCTCAGTTGAGCGAGAGTGCAGAGAGACATGCGAGAGTGAGAGAGACCGAGGGTGAGAAAACACTGGCGGGAGAGAGAGCAGATGGCGAGGGTTGACAAGAGACGGTGAAGGCAAGAGGACTTGGGACAGGGAGGGAGAAGAGTAAAGAACGATGAGAGGGAGAGGAATAAAGATGCGATAGAGGGCGAGAAAGAAGAAGACAAAAGAAACAAAGAGAAATCAAGAGAGGCTTACCTCAGCTCCGCCGCCCTTCACCTCCGCCGCTGCTGTACCTTCTTCTGCTTCTTGTTCCTTCGTGTCAAGTTCGAACCAGCAAGATAGATTAACAGGGAGAGCCCAGCATTGGGCCTTCCTTTTCACACATGTGGAGTTTGGGTCTGGTTTTGGACCTTGATCCAGGCCCCACTTGCCTAAAATATCACTCGTCACATTTTTGCTCTTGACTTTTACTTCAAAACTCCTTTTAAATAGTTACTATCATTTTTTTATAAAGTACTTTCATTTCTATGATATGATCAAATATGAGACATTCTCCACTTCATGAGAAATATGATGAAAGAAGCAAACATTTTACCAGAATTGCACATATATTGTAGACTTTCACATTCAATGCATAAGAATTTCAGCCTTCATGTGCTAATAAAATTTTGAGATGTAATTTTTAGCATTTTTCATTTGTTTGATACATTTTTTCACCTTTTTCTTTTCCATTTTTCTTTCTAGATTTTTCCTTTCTTTCTTCTTTTTATCCTTGTTTTAAGATTTTCCTTTTTCATCTGACCTTCACTACTAGGGGAAATTCCTTGCTACCCAACAACTACTACTGAACTTCATCATTTTTTATGATATTGTATAGGTCTATCTACTGCTTTCCCATTTCAGCTTGCAGGTCTTGGAGAGATAAATATGCATAGGTCACAACCTTTATGAGGCAGACATAAATCAGCTTTTTGCCAACTCGTCCCTCTCGATCATCGACTTAGATGAATAAGTATGATAGTTATGAGCTCAAGATCAATGCTCATTTTATAGTATTTCTATTAAACCTCTATCAGAAACAAAAGTGGAAGTCGTATAATATTTCTGGTTGGGTCTGAACATGTGAGAGATTGCCAAAAGAATATTTTTTCCTGACCTTAATGTCTTTGGCTCCATAGAATAATTTGATCATATCAAAGTCCTTTCAGCCACTATATATCCCTCAGCTGATTTAAAATATTTAAAATTTGCCCTATCTTTTGAGGAAAACTAAAAGGGAGAAGTACCATGTTCGATTCCCTAGACTATGTCCAAAAGATGTGTACATTAAGATCAGTCATTAATTTCTACCATCCATAGACATCAAAAAAATATGATTTGAATGTTCGAAAGTTTCATTAGTTGATAAGGGATATAAAGTTCAGATGGAATTGTAAGAACAATGTTGAGGTATAGAAGGATTTGCCCCGAGACTGTTTGAAATTTTTTTCTTGGAGTGCCTCAATGATGAAAAATCATGAAGAGTTTTAGAGTTTGACAATTTTTTGACAAGTATGTCCTCATTTGTAAGGATTGCTAATGGTAGAGAGTGACCTTGTTTATGAGGTCGAATGGAGAATCTACCTCTAACATGACTGGTTATTTACCAACATGGTAGTCTTCCAATGTGGATTATCAGTCCTCGTTTGTAAGGATGGTTGATGCTAGAGAGTGACCTTGTTTGTGAGGTCGAAAAGGGACATACCTCTTACGTGTCAGGACAATGGGATTTAGGGTGACTCCATTCGTAAGCTTGAAAAGAGATTTACCGTTAACATCCTAGGACAATGGTATAGAGAATGACCTTGTTTTTTCACATAACCGTGAAATGAAAGACAATAACTGATCCACCCATAGAATGAAAGAAATTCGAGAAGAAATGTGATTGACTCTGGAGAGTGGAGTCTGACCCAGGAAACCATACAGGTTTCCTGAAGTTTGAGTACAGCCAGACAAACATAATAATACCTACATGGTTCCCCAATTTAGTGGCTCTAATATGCATTGCTTTCAAAAGGGTTACGAGGATTCTTGGAGGGTTTTATGCTCAAGATCTTCGATAGTCCGATCAAGTTATGCCCATATACCTGGGTAGAGCCTATAGCACATGGCATAGACATCTCTATTTGGATTCCATGGTTTGCATACTTATCTCACCAATAGTATTTGAAGATATACCCAGGTCATTGACCCCAGTGGTACTAATGAGAGGGCTTACCCTACCCTAGGATTAGTTCAGTTGTGAAAGATACTCAGTGGCATGATAATCGGACATGTATAGGTGAAGGGATTTGAAAAATGAACGACTAAGGGCTTGAATGCAATGCTGCCTAACATGGGGGTTAAAATGACAGGGGCAAACAAGGTTTTCAAATAATATAATAATTGAAGTAGGTTATATTTTGTTTAATTCTATGTGAGTGTGCTTGATTCCTGTTAGTTGTTCAAAGTAGTATATACATAGGAATGAAACATGTAAATTTGAAATTCTTCAAGTTCAGATAACATTTTGGGGTCTTACACAAGCAGTGAAACAATGTCTAGCCGTAGTAGAGATAGGTCCCACTATGATCACTAGTTTTTTGGGATGGAAAAGTTTATCACCGTGAAGATGATTGCTTCTACGAAGTAAGAAAGTGGTTTTGGGGCCTGACCTATTGGTACAATTTTGGCCGTTCATGGGCACACCTTTACCAGGGGTAACCGAACCAAGGACTAAATTTGACCTTCCTACTTGTTTAAGAAACTAAATGTCATCCTAAATACAATGCAATTTAAGGTAAACATGTTCTAGTTTTGGAATGCACTCCTAGTTTGACCTCAGAGTTTATGGAGCTTGAATAAGAGTAAGGGGCATTATTTGTCCCTAATCAGAGCAAGTCATGCAAATATGACCATAATTTTTATGATGCATGATTAATGTGAAATTAACCTAGTTTTCGAAAATACAGGTGGCCTCACATTTAAAGGGTTGATTGAATAAGATAAGAGGGGCTCTATTCATTCCCTTCTTATCATTTCCCATGCAATGATGACCTAAATTTTACATGATGCATGATGAGAGCAATGTAGCTGGTTTTCACAAATGACGGTTTTCTAAAATCGAGATTGGCCTCAGATTTAAGGGTGTTCGAATAGAGAAAGAGTTCCAATATTCTTAGCTCATCATTGACCATGCAGATGCATGAACCTAATTCATGATGCAAACCCTAACCTACATGAATGTGATGTTTGGAGATTAACAAACTTTAAACTTGCTAATGATAAGGTGGCTGCTACAGTTTTTACGGTGATATAATGTTTTTAAGTGGGGTTAAATTAAGATTATCTACTTACCTGGGCAGATTTAATGCTCATTTAGGGTAGAAGGGTAGGTTATTGGATCTAAGGGGTTGGCTTCAATCTAATGTAGTATCACTAAATTCGGGCCTTGATAAGGTCGATTACCTAGAACAATGTTGACTTAGAATTAACTGCCCTAAGTTAGGCAGAAGTGGTGTCTAAGTTTTGACTTAGCTTGATTTAATCTCACCTAGGCTCAAGGCTTACCCTAGTTAATGACCTTGAATAATCTAAGCTACGGTCTGTTAAACAAGCTTGGGTTTACTAAGGTTTAGTTTGACTCAAACATACGGCATGGGCTTGATGTGGCCCATGTTAAAGGCATTACATGTTTGCTTGGCCATAACTGAATCAAGTGGGCTTAGTTGACCTTGACTTGATTTAGACTGGATCTAGACCTAGCTCATGTTCGACACCTCGAGCAAGGTAAGTTAGTTTTAATCTCATCAATGTTGGGCTTGGGATTCTAACCAATGTTTGTACACTGGTTGAGATCTCTCACGACTCAAGTTTATAATTTAGAGCATTCAAAAAATGATCTTGTGCAAAGACTAGGCGGGTTGTGGATTCTAAGGAGACTCTGGTTGGATGTCTGCATGAGCTTGAGCCCATTTGTATTAGAGACATCAAATGGATCTCACTGAGTTTAGGCAAACATAGTTTGACTCGATTCAGTGCCTAACCCAAAGTGAATTTTACTTAGATTAATCACCTCAAGTAAGCTCTAGTGGAATATTTAATTGAATCGAGTAGGCTTTAGGCATAGGACTTGTTTAGCATGGTTTGAATCTTAACTTGAATCAAACTCAGGTTTCAGATCTCAAATTTGATTAAGCTAAGCTCCTCCAAATTAAACATGGTTTATGAAATGGGGTGGTTTACTTACAAAGAACATGGTTTAGACAAAGCAAGCTTATAACTCTATTAACCTCTAACTATTTAACTGCATGATATATAGCATGGGCATGATGAAAGTATAACTAAAGAGAGAAAACAAACTTAGCGTGAACTACATAACTGAAATTAAACTAGCATGAAGTTTTATTAAGAAAAGCAACTAAGGTTATAAGCTTTAGGAGTATGTGGAGGATAGCAACATGGACCAAAAAGGAAGAGGTAAGTTGGAGAGGGTGCACTTTGGTGGAGCAGCAGAGTGGCAGTATGTTGAGAAGTGAGGGCATAGTGGTAATTTGAGAAGAAGATGAGGTAAGGAGCGATGCAAGCAATGGGTGAGGTAAACAATAATGTTATTTAGTTTTTCATTAAAAAATAAATAAAATAAAAAGGTGGTTGTCCTATTGATTATGCTCAAAAAGGTGGGCTTCCTAGTGATTATGCTATAACAAGTGGGCCTTGAGTGGCTTTCTTTTGGAAAACATGAGCCCCTAATGATGATGTTCTAAAATGGTGGGCTCCTTCGATGACTATTGCCTAAAACTGTGGGTTTAGTTAATGATGACAATTCATAAAACTGTGGATTCATCATTCTCTTACTTTTCTGTTCTTCTTTTTCTTTAAAAATTTACTATCGGTGGACCTAGGATGCTAGAGTGGGTCCAAGTCCAGGTCTAGGTTTTTCTAGGAAAGGGGCTGGTATGATTGTGGATTGCTTTTGTGATCCAGAATCTAATTTGTTTTCAATGTAAAACCAGATTTTCAAGTTGAACTTTAAGAGAATCTCATTTTAATCAAAATTTATTCTGACAGTCACCTCGGGCATACAATGTGACCTTTTCCTAGGATTGTTGACTTCTGTTCTACGTGCACAGCAGATCAAAACACAACAGGCAAGCTGTGTAGGACGACAGTGTCAACAGTGAGGCCAGGTCCGAACCCAAGGAGCACACCCCACTCGAGCCCTTCTCCGGTTGTGGCCGCGCCATCCTCCATCGATCTCTTCCTCACCTCGTCCATGATAAAGAGCACGGTTGCACTGGACATGTTGCCGTACTCGCTTAGCACGCGCCTAGACGCCCTTAGCTTCTCAGCTTTCAACTTGAGCCTCTCCTCCACTCGGTTCAAGACGGCAGGCCCGCCAGGGTGCATGATCCAGAATATGGAGTTCCAGTCCGAGACCCCGAGTCGGTCAAAGGCCTCTGCCAAAACCTTCTCGATGTTAGTCGAGATGAGGCTCGGCACACTCTGTTGGAGATGGAAAGTCAAGCCCGCCGCGCCTAGGTGCCCTCCCACAGCCCCTTCGCTGTCGGGCAAAATGGTCTGACCAGTCCAAGCGAGCTCGAAAATCGGCTTCTCCATGTTAGGGACTGGGTCCACGCCAACAATGACTGCAGCCGCTCCATCGGCAAAAAGGGCTAAACCAACCAGGCCATCTGGGTACGTCCCGCAGGGCCCGTGGAACGTAACTGCAACCATCTCGCAGCATACGACCAACACCCTTGACCCCCTGTTGTTCTCGGCGAAGTCCTTGGCTATGCGTAAGACCGCGCTGCCGGCGAAACAGCCCTGGTGAGGTAGCATGACGCGCTTGACTGCCGGGTTCAGGCCCAAGAGGTTGGTGAGTTGGTAGTCCGCACCAGGCAGCTCCCCGCCGCTGCTGGTACAAAAGATGAGGTGCGTGATGTTTGACCTGGGCCGCGCCCACTCGGCGATGGCCTTGACCGCGGCCTCCTGCGCCAAGCGCGGCACCTCTTTAACCAGCATGGCTTGGCGCGCGTCTAGGGAGGGAGCCGCCTGGTCACAGATGCTGGGGTTTGCCTTCAACATCTCTTCTGTCAATTGCATGTGCCTCTTCTTTATCCCAGAGTTACCACCTGCATCCATACTCACAAGCCCCATATTAAGCATATCGAATAAAAAGCCCAATCACGTATCAACATATTTGCTATCAATCTTTTATCAAAGATCAAAGCCATCATATATATGGAATGAAAATAAAGAAAGATTAGGTCAGGTATATATATGATATATAGTGGGCTATGTATGTACAAGAAGAATGTTAAGACATGAATGGTATACGATGTCTGCGATTGTCTAAAAAACAATGGTTATGGTGAGAGAAGAATGTAAAATTTACATATTTTGGTGAACTTCTCCTTAAGGCCGGTCAGGTGTAAATTTTCATTTTAAATGAAACCAAGTTTTCTTTGTGTTTCCAGAATTTTGGATTTTGGGTAAAAGAAGACTGCATCTTTTGAAAGGTGAACCAACTTAGTGTACTTACAAATACAAGTGATACAAGTGAATGGATAAGAGACATGATAGACCAGCTAGTAATGAGCAGCTAAAGGATAGCTCAACTTCTTCTGAAGCCGACGCTCCAAGTTCAGAAGATTGAACCAGCTGAGTAGAGGTTGGTGTTCCAGCACAGTCCGACTAGAGTCCACTAGAAAATCAATTGACCATATTGCTCACTACCCTGTAAATTTGAACTACAGTTGGTACAAATGTTGGTGGATGATCCAAGGATCCAACACGACCCCTAGGTGACACTAGCGCACCCCCAAGGCCAAACTACCGTTAGTTACATACAAGCAATTCATTGAAATGGGGCCACATTCATCAACAAGATGAGGCGGTATAGATAGTGTAAAAAATAGGGTACACAAGGTGGGATGCATCTTGCAACTGCTTAGGGTGGTAGGAGAAAATACAATTAATTACATCACTTACCTAATACCTACTAAAGGATGATGCTGAAAGGTGGTGGCAAACAGGTTCTACCATCCAATTCACAAATCAGCAACAAATTATATGCTAGGGCCATGCGTGGCCGACCCAGGCCGGTTAGGACCGGACGTCCTGGCCTGCCAGCGTGGCCAAATCATGCTTGTTTAGGCCAAAATGGTTAAAGCTGGTATTTTACCTGGCCAACTTTTGGTTGGTTGGGTCCAATGGGTCAAAAATGACTCTTGCCCAGGTCAAATAATTTTTGTAATATTGTGCAATAAAAAAAAAATCTTTTTAAGGTAATTATTCTTTTTCTTGAAAATATATTTTAAACACAAAATTACCAAAACACCCTTGGTAGGCTCTTATATGCTTTTTTAGGTCATTATGACCTATTATTTTAGTTTGTAAAATGACAAAAATGCTCTTATGGTACTTATTCCCTTTCTTGAGGGTGATGGCCTATTTCATAGATTGTGAGGGCAATTGAAAAAGGGGAGGGGGGCTCAATTATGAATAGCTTTATTATTCCCTCGTTGGCTTCATCCCTTGAGCTTATATCTCTTTCCCTCATTTTCTCGTTCTCTCTCATCTCCTCCCCCGCCTTGCCTTCCAAGGAAGACTCTATTAGGTAAGTTCTTCATTTCCAATTTCTTTTAACTTTGTTTTAGTTCCATTATGTTATTTTGGTTTTATTTTTCATCATGTTTATTGCATATTCAAATTTAATTTCATTGTCAATTAAGCATTAAAAGGGGTAAGATATGCCCCCTCTCTCTCCTAGACTAAGGTTCTCTTTAATTAGTATGCATAAAAAGGGGTAAGGTATGCCCCTCTCTCTCTGCATAAAAAGGGGTAAGGTATGCCCCCCCTCTCTCTCTGCATAAAAAGGGTAAGGTATGCCCCCTCTCTCTCCCTTTCTATTTCCTATCTTTTTCTCTCTATTTTCCTTCTCTCTCTCTCTCTCTCTCTCTCTCTCCATCTGGTTCTCTATTTTTCCTCTTCTTCTCACATTGTCAACTCTCTCCTTATTTCTCTTCTTTTCTCTCAGTCTCTCTCTCACTATCCCTCTCTATCTATCCCTCGCTTTGTATTTCTTTTCTTTTCTTTTGTCTCTGTTTCTTTATCTCTGTTATCCCTCTCTCTCCCTCTTCATTTATCTCTTTCTAAGATTTTTTTTATTTTGTGATTGGATCAATGCATTCCATTTAGTTTATATTTAATCTTTAGTCCATACATTTAGTTTTGATTTATGATTATTCATGCATTTCATTTAGTTTATTAGTCCTTAATTGATGATTGTGTGTTTCATTTAATTTACTCCTAATTGATGTATTTCATTTAATTTACTCATAATTTTTTATTTATGCATTTCATTTAGTCTATTTTCATTATTAGTTTGTTACACACTAAATTTACTTGAGATTTAAGGACAATTAATCCCTTATTTTTATGTCAATCTTAATTTGGGAGTAAGCAATAATCCTTGAAATACTCAAATAAGTTCACATAGATTGGGCATGCATTGATTTCAGATTAAACACATTTACATGAATAAAACATACAATTCACCACTAATAAGAACCTAAACAAATTAAATTTACTACCATACTCCAAGTAATAATTTAGGTATTCAAAGTAATTCAAAGTTAGTACATCATTTTCAAATTTGCACTCATGCTTTCAAAAGAAATTTTGAAATGCACAAGCATTTGAAAACAAATTTTCTTAAAAAATATTAAGATGCATTCATCATATAGCTTAGGAAAAGTCATTGCATGGCCTATGATGACAATGAAAATAATCTAATGAAATGTCATTATGAATCTTAAGTTTTGAGGCTAAATTAGATCTTAGCAATCCATCACTGTCAAAATTTAGGGCAAGTTTGTTTCATTTTTGTATTAGGAAAAAGATGACATCTAGACATCTAGACAAATAGAAGGGTAGAGTTTAGTCCTTGGTTTAATTACCCTAGTAAATGCACCAGGAACGATCGAGCCTCGTACCGACAGGTTGGGTCCCATCTAACAGAGGCGAGTCAAATACTATATAATCTACATGTGGAGCAGCCAAATTTTACATACAAATAGTTTAGCAACCGTGATAGGACATGTCCATATTTGATTAATTTGCACTCTATTTGTTTAATTTTCTAAATGTCTCTAACCTTTAAAACCGTAGGTGTCCCATGTAGATTTAGGCATTGTTTGTTTTAATAGGGCTAATTGAGGAGGATTCATACGTGATTACATAGACTTAGAAAAATATAGCCCACCTAAGTTAGGAGTTGTATAAAAACAATGTTTGATGTCTTTTAATTTTAATCTCCATTTAGGCCCCATTGCATTAGAGCCAAAATTTTGTGCATGTGTTCATATTTGAAAAGTATCTCTACCTTATTAGTCTCGGTTATAATGTCGCTGTACTTATCCTATGGGCAGTAGAACTGAAAGTTCCACGACTGGACCAACCTTTATCCATATCTAGGTTTTATTTCCCATTTGCTATGGTACTAGCCCGGTATATGCACAAGGATCAAGGAGAATGAAGAGAACCATAAATTAAAGCCTAATGAAGAGGTCAATCCCATGTACTATGAGCTCTACTCTGGCATAAAGGCAGATATGTATATGGAAATGTTGTTAATCTTAAAGCCCAACTCAATTTAGAAAGTCCAAGTTTTTTTCCCAAAAAGTTACATAGTAGGTCTTTTTAGGGAATCTTTTTGTATATAAATGTTGTGTATATATATGTACACTATTTGTAAATACATATATGTATGCTATTTTCTTTAGGGCATACTTTGCTTTGTGAGGTTTATCCTCTTCTCAGTCTGGGGTTCGATTTATTAACTCTTCCAGTTTCTTGATTTCAGTCACCACAGTTTGGACCCATCCTAAAGGTCACGTCATCCATAACAATCTTTGTGGAGTTCCTGAAACCCGTTTCCTTCCATCTAGACTCAAGTCCTCGATGGTACATTGACTGACTACCTCATTTCACCTACACATTCCCATACCATCTTGAGAATTGTGGGATAGAAGCAACAACACAATCAACATGTCACTTGTGAATGACAACCTCATACATGCATTTGTTGAAAGATGGAATCCAGCAACCAATACTTTTTTGTTCTGTTAGGGAGAGATGACTGTCAACTTAGATGAGTTATCAAGCATTTTGGACCTCCCTGAAAGAATATGCCATCTCAAAAATCCAGTGGATGAATAGTTTCTAGTCAATGACAAAGAATACAATCTGAAGGAGATTCTATTTGGGTTAAGTGGGGTTAAAGCTTGGACTATAACAAAAAAAAAAAGCAAATGGTCAATTCATTAGTCTAGTTTATTTTTACACCGTATTTAAAAAAGCAGGGGTAGAGATGAAGACTCTATCCAAAAAAGTCTAAGAAAAAACTAAGCGATTTATGGTGATTAATAATGTTGGCCTAATTTTCTTTGCAAATGGGCTAGGCACCTTTGATTTTCAGGCTTTACAACTTTTCAGAATGTGGGAGCACTATCAATCAAGGAGATTGTTAATAACAATTTTTGCCCTAGCCTTGTCTTGCAAAGGCTTGACTTAATTTGCAATGCAAGGCACCACCATTGTTGAAGGTTGCACGAGTGCATTAGAGTAATGGTTCTATAGACATGTCATTCAAGAAGGAAGTGCTCCTAAAAAAGAGTAAAGTGACACCATATGCATTTATAAAAAAGAGCTATCACTATAGATACTATCTCAATGCCACTAGGCAGCTTCAACACAAGTGATGATTGTTGAGTAAAGTGACACCAAATGCACGTGAGCATCCAAACCACAAGAAAATAAAAGTAAACACCAAATCACATGTACCTTCTACAAACCTCCATGATCTTGGTGGCCCATGAAGCTTAAAAAACAAGCAAAAAATTTTAACAAGACACTAGATCAACTAATATAGCTCAATCAAATAGTTGAACTAAGGAATCTAATTCAATAATTCACTATTAAAAAATAGCTGAAGTATCTAATGATGAAAAATTCGTGTAAATAAAAAATAAAAACTGATGTTCATGACTCAAATAGTTCCAGCTCTACTAAGCATCCAAAACATAATCTCTTTTCACTTCAAAGAAGGACAAGCAAAAAATGTTTTCATTTTTCATCATCAGTAAGATGATGATATGCTTCAGTTCGTAACTTTTCTTCAAGAAAAATGGCTTCAAACTTTGGAGATATATCTTCCTTTGGATATTTACTTGAAGTCTCCGCTTATACACAACATTACTTTTTTCAATTGCATTAACATTTTTTTCAAAAACATCTTTCATTAGCTCAATCACTTTTAAATATCTTTTTTCCTTTTACACCTTGACACAGAACTTGTATTGGGTTCAGCTTCAACCTCAAACTCTTCTCCAAGTTTGCCAAATGGTTTCAACACTACTTTATTTTGAGAACTCATTTCATCAATGAACTAGATTGTATCACTCGTATTTTCATTGACTAAAGCCATTCAGCTTTGCTTTGTTTTTAGCTGTCATAGATGCTCCTCTTCTTGCTTTATCATTACCAAATAAATTCACTAATTTCTTATAGTTTGTCACATGTATCATCATCTATTTTCTTGCCATTGGATTTGCCTATGCACAGAAACACAAAATACAATAATAAAAATAAAGAAAGTCACATTTAACATAAAAAAAATTGTAAAAAATAAAATTAGTTTACCTCTATCACTGGCTTCCATAGTTCAGATTCAACTGTCTAATATTTGTTCTTGGATCAAAGATAACTCTACTTAAACCACTTTTAAAGATAGATCATAATAGTTACTAAAATTCTCTTCAATGTTTTCATGAGATTTTTTATGTGATCTTTAGTAAGCATCTTGCGCAACTTATCATTCAACTTTGCAACAACATTATCATACATGGTTGTAGTAAAGTTTCATTCACTTTATTGCCAATTATTTGTTGAAGCAATAATGCATCAATGAGCAAAACATCCATACATTGGCTCCCTTGTATCTTCTCAGTCTTTCCTGCATCTATTTGTATTTGATTCTTCTTCATAATTATTAGCTAAATGCATAGTAAAACAAGTCAGAAAACATATGTATATTGAAAAGGAAATCACATGTAATTATTAGAAGAATGACTACAATGAGAAATAATATAAGAGAAACAAAAATCAACATGTCCTATCAATTTATTGAAGCTTCAAATCGATAGTGTAGCCACATAATTCTCCAAACCTATAGACTTCATATTAATCAACTAGAACAGACTCATTCTCATTAGGTTGACTCATAAGTTTAGCATCAACATCTTCAATAATACCAGCATTTTGATCGAAATCTATGAGAAAATTAGGTTGTATACAACATGCTAAGATGATTTATGTTGGTGTATTTCATCAATAAATTGGCTCTATTAAATTAGCTATAATTGGCAATATTTTTTCCAGGGCACCAAAAGATCTTTCAATAGCATTTTGTAAAGAAGCATGTTAAAGATTGAACATCTCTTTTGCATTTTGTGGACCAAGCTTGGATTATTCTTTCAAATGATATCTTACACCTCTAAGGGATGTAACAAGTTCACCCTTTAATGGAGAGCCAACATCAACAAGATAATATTTACTCAAAACAATGAATATAAGTCACATTTTTAAGTTCATATTTCATAAAATTACTAATTATGTAAGTTTTGAACTATAATTACCTTTCAAAATTCTACTGTATCTTTTCTCATCAATGCATTTTTCAAAAGCAGTTCCTTTCCAGCTAGCTAGTATACAAGCAAACTTAATATCAAAAGAACATGTTACCAACAAATTTTGAATTGGCTAGTCTTTTCTACCATGAAATCTTGGTGCATCTTCAGGGGATACTTTAAAATGAACACGTGTTCCATCAATTGAACCAAATACAATTATAAAATATAAGCTAATGTCAATATAATATTTACAAGTTACAAAATATCAAAACTACATTAATCATGTTATTATCTAAACATAGGGATAAAATCGATTATTGCACAAAATTTCACTTGGCACTGCTGATCCGTCAGGTTGTTGAATGAATTTGTCTTCTACTAGAATTGTTAAACTCAATACTCTATGAAAATGTCGAGACATTGTCTCGATAGAATGATGAAACTGCATTGATCGATGTTTATATGTGTGAGATAACATCATAAAGAAGAATGCAACTTGTTCTTCTACTTTGAAATGTCTTCTACTGTATAATCCACAATCACATTGAAGAATATTACATAGTTCTCTAAAAGTTGTTGTACCATCCTTGTTATATTACAGCATTGTACATCATCATTTAATTTATATATGATTTGATCTATAATTGTTTTCCTTTATCCATAAGATAATCCAATTGGTCAGTGCATAACCTGTGTCTGGCAATGCCTTTGACATATAAAATAATAAAAAATTTAACTCAACAAAAGAACTGTAACTTGTCATTTTCTCATCCAAGTCCTCAAAAAATGTTACTCATTGTGATCTCTCATGTCTTCTAAAATAAAATGTGGAATATAGTACAATTAAAATTTAAAACTCAAATTGTGAAACATCATAAAGAATGTTAGTATATTAAGCAAAATGCATGAAGAACATTAAAAATAAAATAAATGAATAACGGAAATTATATACTTGTAATTTGAGATAAGTTAGTAACTTTGAATACAGCGCAGATGAGCACACTAAGAACAAATAAGTTTCCTTACTTGAGGATGCTAGTTACCTATAAATATATATCTTCCAATTACAGATGAACAAGGTACCTCAATCAACCAAAAAGATACTAGTTGACAACAATGAGGTGTATCTTAAAAACTACAATGCAGATGAGCCCACTCAATGTTCTTTCTCTTTCTCCCACACATGCACACACTTCATTAATAAATGTAGCAGTATGTTTTTTCATTCGATTTAAAAAAAAAAACTATAAACAATAATATTTAAAAAAAAATAGAGAAGAGGGAGTTGGAGGACTTCTCTCATCATGGCAGAGTAAGGGGAGGGGCAGGCCCTTCCCCATTGACTGAAAAGGAGAAAGGCTTGCCCCTCTCCCTCCCTACCGTCGACAGCAGATGCCTACCATCGGCAGCATGCCACCGTCAAGGCAGTGAGAGGGGCGGACCCTTTCCCATGCTTCAGTTGATAGGGGAGGGCCCGCCCCCTCCCTTTGCCATCGACCAAAGATCTAGCAGAAAGGACCAGGTTCTCCCCTACCTATTTGTGTGTGTGTGTGTGAGAGAGAGAGAGGGAGAGAGAGAAAGGGAGAGGGGTTGCATACCCACATAGGAGAAGCCACACATCTCTGCTGCTTCTTCTCGAATTGTGTTTCTTCTTTATGGTGTTCACGGTGTGCAAGATGTCCATGCACGATGGCGGCAATGGTTGGGGAGCAAATTGCAATGGTTGGATGGCAATTTTGGTAATGACAAGAAATGTCCATTTGTTTCCCTCTCAATCTCTTCATTGTTCAAGGGATTGAACTTACATTAGAAAACCCTTTTCTTTCCCCATTAATTAGTCAGCCAAACACATAAAAGGTCTTTCTTTCTATCCCTTTCGCTCCATCAAAATAGGGTGTTAAACTCTTGTGATCATTATTTTTTTCAAAAATCAATGTCATTTTAACTTTTCTATCTTTTTTATATTGTTTTTCAAGTCTACTCGTAATCATCTATTCCTAAACTACCACATCCATCTCTCTTAGGTCCATTTTCTGGGCAAAGATTGGAAAAATCAACCTTTGGAATATGGTGAATATGAGAAGAATGCAGAATCAAAATGATCAAGGTTCACAAGATAACACTACCGGGGAAATGAATTCTGAGAACTAATAAAATCAAAGAAATGAAAATGTCATCAATCTTTCAACATTCTACATGCTTCAAAAAATGATGGAGTAACTGATACAAGAAGGTTTCATCATTGAAAAGCCAAAGACAAACACTCCAAGGCATAATGGGGAAGGAACATCAAAGAACTAAGAAAATAAACAACCTTCCCCTAAGACAACTGTTGACGTGATGTAGACAAAAATATGGAAAAAATGGAAAGGATGATAATATCAATACAAAATAAAGATAAGAAAGTCCACTCTTGTGAATACTTTTATCTAGATCTTCCAGGAAAATAGGAGATATATCTCACATGGTATTTTCCCAAGTATAGTGTTAAAGGAGACCTGAGGAATCATCTAGACAATTTTTTCATGCTCCAAAATCAGAAGAAACAATCAAGCCTTTTTTAGGTGTTTTCCTCAAACTCTTGAAGGGGGTACAACCGCATGGTATGCAGAGAACATTAGTCCAATTGAACTTAAGGAATTTGATAAGGTTATCAATTTTTCAAGTTTGATGTCAAGGAGATTGCACTTACATCGAGTCACTTGGGCACCCTACATGAAAAACTGGGTGAAAAGGTTAAAGATTTTATTTAAAGGTCGTGAGATACTAATAACAGGATGAAGCCCCCACTCCCTGAAGAACATCCCCTCTAATGATCCTTGATAATAGTAATCAACCATTAAAGAAGTAGGACATTCAAGTTCCATGCAAGTCATTTGTAGAGTTGACCAAGAGGGTACAAAGGGTCGAGGCAACAATTAACAAAGGCTACTGTGATGACCCACCTAAATCAACGAAGGAGCCCAAGAAGAAAACAAAAGTCCAAGCCAATACATTATTTCCAGCTACAACTAGCCTCAAACAAGACAATACCATTCAAAATAAACAAAACAATAATATGGGCAAAAAAAAAAAGTCACCATCTAGCAGGGAAGCTACAAAGGAAAAAAAAACATCCCGATACAAGAAATTTACTCCATTAAAGTAGTCTACGGTTGAGCTCTTAAGACTTATGCTTTTTGAGAATCTTGTGAAGCTGCCCAAAATATCTGACCCACCAAAAATGAAGGGTAAAATAAGGGACTAATTCTACAAATTCCATCAAGTTTTTGGACATGAAATAGAAGACTGCATTGTCTTAAAGCATATAATACAAAAGTGCATTGATAAGGAGCTACTAGTAGATGAAGATCAGCCAGGGATTCTAAAGAACCCTTTCAATAACCATGGAAAACAAACCGCAGCTATGGTCTTGATGCTGCCTTTTCACCCACAAGAAAACATAAGGCTCTGCAATGATCCATAGGTACATTTGGTGACAGCAACTCGACACTCAGAATCAGCACCAGCCCACTTTGTCTCAACTCTAGCTAAGCAAACATCAGTTGTCAAAAATGAGCCAAACGATGAGAGGCCAATCTCTAAACTTGTTTTCAGGAAGAAGAAGGAGAATGAAGACAAACCTGAATCATCCAAGCCAACGAAAGAGAGAGAACTTTCTAGGCCATTCACTATCATATCTAATTTCTCTATTTTGGACTTGATCAAGGCATCTCCCCTGCAAGAGGAAGCACTAGAAAGCATGCTTAGTAAAGTGAAAGTAAAACCTAATTCTTCCCCTCAAGCTATGGCAGAAACAATTAATTCTATGCTGACCAACCCGCTAATCATGTTTTCCGATGATGACATGCTCAAGACACATCAATTTGATAATAGTTTTGTGCACACTAGATGATGAAAGTTCCCCATGTCTTGATTGACGAGGCAGCAGCCTCAATATATGTCCTGAAAAGACAGCCAAAGCTTTAGGGGTCTGTGCACAGGATTATGCATCAGATACTCTAACCATCTACGGATTTGGGATGGATCTACTTGGACTTGTCAATCAGTTATCCCATGTATTCTACCCTCTTTTACGTGGTCAATGTACCAACATCATACAATCTGTTGTTTGGTAGATCACGGATCCACGAAGCCAATGTTGTTCCCTCCACACTACATTGGTATATTAAGTGGAGTAAAGGAGAATGATCACTATTGTTTCAGCCAAAAACCCAAAAGGTCGGCTACCTTACTCTTTGATACCAAAGCCAGCCTGTACAATATAATTTTCAAAAATCCGCTAGAAAGATGAGACGGATCTAAGTGATAGCATAAAATGGTTGAAATTGGCAAATCATGAAGAGCAAGTAAACTTAGTGGTACAATGGCGCAAAACAGCCTATTTCAAAATCAGAGGCAAGATTGCAAGGCATCAAGAACCACCCTCTATATGAAGAATTTTCAAAGATAAAGAAAGGATTTCACTTGCTTCTCAAACATGGGTATAGGCCACATAAGGGTTTGGGACAAAAGGAAGATGGACGAATGGAACCCTTGATCTTGTCCAACCAAACAGGGAATACTAGGATACAAGGGACTAACAGCCAAGTCGACAGTTTTTGTCAAGTCCAGCATGTAGCCTAGGTGGATGTTTTAGGGGATGGGTCTGAATCCTTCATTTGTCAGAATCCTTTTTTGCACATTAAAGTATTATACTTTGTATGTTGGGTTCAAGACCATCCCTTTTTTTCCTTCAATGGAATGAACATTTTGTTTCCCAAGCTATCTGTATGCTTTCATTCACATTTGTTTGCATACATTCCATTGTAATTCAATCTCTAATCACCCACATTCAGATCCAGGACTTCATAATGGCACCTAATGCCTCAAAAAACTAATAATTAATCCAAAGGCAGTCCACCAAAACCCTTCAGCATTTCTATCCAGAAACATCATAATCAATAAGATCAACAGCAGAAACAAGGTGATAAAGGAGCCAATTTCTCAAGAGATAAAAGAGTTTGACCATTCCATTTCACAGCTCCCACAATTTACTCGGTCACAGAAACAAGATGAACATTCATCTTTGTTAAATGACCCAACCAAGAAAATAAATATTGGCACAGTCGAAGATCCTAGGATACTTCAGATTGGGACTAATCTAAGTCAAGAAGAACAAGACAAACTTACTCAGTTTCTAAAAGAACATCAAAGGGTCTTCACATGGACTTATGAAGACATGTATGGCTTAGACTCAAAATTTGTTGGACACCATTTGACCCTGAAGCCAAACTATACACCAGCAAAAATAGAAATTGGCAAAAGTTGACCCAAGGCTAGAAGACAAAGTTGAAGGAGAAGTACTAGAACTTTTAAAAGCAGGCTTCGTTAGACCAATTGACTGCCCAGAATGGTTGGCCAACCTCATGATTGCTCCTGAGAAGAATGTGAAGATCAGAATATGCATAGACTTCAAAGACTTAAATAAACCTACTCAAAAAGATGATTTCCCCCTTTCTAACATAGACCTTTTGGTGGATAATATAGCTGGTCATGCAATGTTCTCATTCATGCATGCATACTCATGATATAATCAAATCAAATTGGCAACTAAAGACCAACAAAAGACTTCATTTACCACTAACTTTGCATGTATCACCTTTTTAGCATTCAGTAAAGATCTATCAAAAATCATATTGTGCATCATATAATCTTTGGATTTACTTAGCATTCCCCTCCGACACCATGACGAAATTCAATGGTCCATGACGATGGATGCTCGATGGTCAGTCCTACTTCTGTGTCGGTCTTAGCTCACTGGTCACTTCCGTGTCCGTCATACTAGAAACCAAGTCTGCTCACCTTTTTGTGGACAACTATACCCCATGTATAGGGACCTTATCATTTCAATAGACAAGTTTGATGGCATATTTATACAATGAAAGACATAGCAGATATAAACATACCAATTATTAACCAATATTGCATGTTCGTCATCCCTAATCCAATGGATATCATCTTCCTTGTTGTCAGCTTAACTATTTGATGAGTTTGTACTAATATATCACACCCTGTCATATGTCCTAATATGTTGTACAAGTCTCTTGGTCTTGTTTTAATAACAACATGCCAATCGTTGTCTATTGGATCCTTTACATAAAAAACTTTTTGACATTGAGATGTTAAAACAAATGGATTATTCTCCATACATTTATTGTTGTTGTTAACACATGTGAACCCAAATTCATCCAATTTAAAGCCCCTCTAACATGTAGTCAAGACATCATATCATTCACATTTGAATAACACATACTTCAGTCTCTCACAGTAACTGACCTTCATTATACTAGTGATATATCCATAGTATTCAACTTTTCCAACATTAGGAATATTTTCATTAAAAAGAACACCACTGTTAATACTTACCGACTATTAAAGGGGATCAACCCCCTCCCCCTTTCCATGATTAAGAGCTACTAACTTGACCTAGTAAATTTGATGAAAACCCAAACAAGAGTCTAGCCAGCTTGGCTTAGGCTAGCCAGCTTGGCTTAGGCTAGCCAGCTTGGCTTAGGTCAAAGTTAAATTTTAAAGTTATTTCAAGTCTGAGTTAGGTTCATGGTTCAGTTCACAGTAGTGATAAACTAGGCTCACTGATAATGCATGAAATGCATTAATTTTTAGTATTATTTACAATTTGATGTGATTTAATGTCTAAATTTTCATGTTTTCATTTGTGTAGGGTTCAGGAGTTGTGGTTCGAATTTGATCGAAATTGATGTTAAAACAATGTAATTGTGTGCAAAACAGTGAAATTTGGCCCCCAATGATAAGATTATTTTTTACTATTAAAAAAAACTCATATTTGTGGTCAATCCTAAGCCTTGATTCCCTGCACATGCTTATTATTTGGGTTTGCCTTTTTGTCACAAGTTACTCGACTCTAATAGAATTAAAATGAGTTCTTTAGTGATGAAAACAGATCATCTAGAACCACTTTAAAAGATGAGCGTTAATGACGAGGCCTTTAGAAAATCAGACTTTTTATTGGAGATTTTTAGAAAATTTGCTAGACAGAAACCCTATCCCATGAAGCAGCAGAGAAGCCCAAGGAGGAGATCCTCCATCGATCTCTCTAAGCGAGGCTCCTCGATGGGCATTCTTCAACCCCACAGTGACTCCTCTCCTTTCATGCCTTTTCTCTCTAAAACCTATAGAACCAGCCTGGTGGATGAAGGATTCACATCAATGGAGGATTCCTGGAGTATCAAATCAAGAAGTCAACAAGGCTACACCCACATTTTTGGTTTTTTTTTTTTTGTTCATTGCATTTTAGTTTTAGGCTTTTTCAACTCTTTTTTCATCTTCTAGAGTAGGATTCTGCAATATTCTCCTAGGTGTTTTCTGTGCATTGTTAGATTAGTGTTTGGGTTGTCAAAAATCAAGGTGCATTTGTTGTCTTTAATGTTTACGTGCATGATTTCATCTAGCTAGGTTAGATAGCATAGTGTACAGTGCATAGGTTGTTCTTTCTCATCATGTCACTGCATATCGCTGGTTTTTCCAGCAATTGAACCGCATCTACTGTTTTTCTGTTATTTCTAGCTGTAGCTGCATAGAACAAGGTCTGCTTGCATTTGATATGTATTTTCTTTTAATTTCTTCTATCCTAGCATCAATTAATTACATTTTAATGTGAAATAATATAGATTAGGTAAGTTTTATTCATCTTTTGCTAATTAAATAGTGTGTAGGTTGAATGTTCTGAAGACTTTTTGGTCTTCAGTTGCAAACAAGGTGCTCATAGTGTTCAGCACCTAATTTCAGTAAACTTAAAAAAACAAGGTGCTGGCAGCATCCAGCACCTAATTTCAGTAAACTTCTTCCAATCACATGCAATTCCAGCTCTTGTTTTCTGTGTTTTTGGGCATATCGACATAGAGTAGATAAGTGTGTGTTATTTTTAGTGACCTTTAGTGTTTTAGTTAGTACAAATTAAGGGTTTATTGGTTGGCATCTCCCTAGCTATCAAACGATGCTGCTGGCTGCACCTAGCAGCATTTTCTATTGCATTTGCTTATGATTCCATGCCATTTCACCTCCATTCTATTATGTTTGGGCATGTTCACAAGTAATTTAAGTAGTTTGTGTTTAGATTGTGCTAAGTACTTAGTGAATAGATAGTAAAAACTATGCATGTTTGTTATCACGCCAAATTTTTTCAAAAAGACTATTTTATTTTCACCTAAACAAAATTCTCAATTATTTGGATTTATATTTTTAGACCCTAAGCCCAATCCTAGATCCAAAACTATTTGATCCAAAATAAATCTCTAAACCTATGTCCAAACCCAAAACACAAAATTGAAATTCAAAACCCAACTTTAGACATGACATTTAAATCCAAAATTCAATTCTCATATCCGAATTAGATCCAAAACCCAAGTTTAGATCCAAATTGAGAAATTCAATCTCAAATTCCAAAGCCGAGACCCAAACCACAAAATTTAATGCTATTGAGCGCCATAAGCGCATGCATGCACCTTTCCTTTGTTTTATGTTTTGTTCTCGTGCCAAGATGTGCTTTTGAGCTTAAATCATTCACTCAAATGCATCAGAAACTGATTCAACCCAATCGAGATTTAAAACAAGCCCAAAGTCACTCAAAACGGAGTCGGCGGCCCATTTGTAACAAAAACCATTTTTTTACATTTTAAATAAAAAATGGTTTTACGCCTCTTATATAAATAGTTTTTATTATTATTTATTTATTTAGTCATTTTTGTTTTATTTTGTTTTAAAAAATTCACCCGCTGACGTGGTCGTGCAAGCGTGCCTTCTCACGTCGAAGCGACCGTAGGATCATTCAAAGGATGAGACTCATTCCTAATATCATCTGTATTTGAGGTATGTAATTCTCCTCTCATTTATTTTTGTAACATCTTGCCACCTCCCCATGGCCGTGCAAGAAAGCTCTAATGACTTTCTATCTGGAGTCAAGAGCTACATCTTGAGTGCACCAGGAGTATGAGAAAGGCAAAATAAATTTCCTTTCTTCATTTATTTTCAAAAATATGCATGTTATATTGCTTTATTTATTGTTTATGCTTGAGATGATGCTTATGCATGATGTATTAATTTTCATTAAATAATGAACAAATGCACGACGAAAATGAGTATTTGGGTGGGCATCTTTTCATTATTATGTTAATTTTTGAGGTTGGGATTTGTCCAACCTGGGAAAACCCTTAACGAATATGTATATGTTAAAATGCATTTTCATGTCATTATCATACTTAGTTTCTCTTTTAATCACCCTAATGAGTGCTTTATTACGTTGTTTGATTTTCTTTCATACTCAATGGTAGAAGAAATATATTCTCTTGTAGCAAAAATAATTATGATTTTATGTTCATATTTGGAATCATGTTTTCTCAAATATTTCCAAAAATAAATACTCTCTTTAATAAAGCCTTAAAGACTTAGCCTAGGCACGTGCAAGAGTCCAAGTTCCTCTTCGGTCTACATAGAAAAATTGAAGTCAGATATTTTCAAGTTATTTTTTTATTTCAACTCTCATGAAAGCATATGCATGTATATATGTTATATACACGTATACATGCACATAACCATCTCACTTTTTCTTTCTCTCTTTATGATTTAATATATTCTTTTACAAATATTCATACACAGACATATGAATATGTCTACGTGCATCTCTCTTTCTCTCACTCTAGAGTCTCCTTTTCTCTAAAAATCTCTTTCTCTAAAATCTCTCTTTCTCTCGTTTTCTAAAATCTTCTTCTTCCTCCCCATTTGAGTTAATAATTTCCTTTCACATGCTCTCATATTATATATATATATATATATATACCTCTCTCTTTCTATTTAAAAAATCTTTTATTTTGTGATTTTAAAATCTCTTTCTCTTTATTTTTTTTTCTTACTACTCTCGGATGAAAGTATTTCATTATTTCCATTTTTTTGGCTATTTGTCTTCCAAGATCTAAGGTTTTAACTTTTCATTTACCGACTTCACCAAGATCAAAACTCAAGTAATAACTCAATATTGGAATTATACTTAATGGTCTACAATCTCATCTCATTTTCAAAAACTTTTCTCTTGTCACAAAAAATATTTATGACAATTATAAAATGATAAATTAGATGAATGTTATGGTAGGAATGGATGATTCGCTTCTAATCATGTAGGTTGAATACATGCATACATCCACATTCACTTAACATCACAAATGATCACGAGCACATTTTTAAAAGAACTTAAGCAAAATGAGATTAAGCTCTAACTAGGTAGTATCCGAATTAGAGTAAAATCTCAAACCAACTTAAAGACTTACGAGAATACTAAAGTGACTTCAAAAAGTGATCTTCAAAGGCTTCCAAGTGATATTTACAAAGATTTTTCAATTCAAAATCTCTCAAATCAAAATGTCTTACACTCTTAAATGATTCTTCAAAATTTTTTCAAAATCTTGGAATAACAAATCTTCAACATTTTCTCAAACACCACACCACATTTAGAATGAAAATATGTTTAAGCCAAAACTAAATGCATCAAGAATAAACATAGCCCTTAGATTGGTTACCCCAGGTAAAGGCACCGGGAATGGTCAATCCTTGTACCGATGGGCGAATCCTTTCCTCTTTCATTTAAAATAAAACCTCATTTTTCTGAAGTACTCCAGAAAAACAGATCAAAAGATTTTTGGGAATGCAAACAATGTTGTCTTTGTCGGCAAAGAGTTGCTAAAAGGAACAGTTGGACCGAGCTTGCTAAAGGCATCTAGCAGCCGCTGGCTAACCTATTAATATCTTTACGTAGGTTTTATACTTATCTTTCTTTAGAGTAGTTTAAATTTAAGCATATTAGTTGTTTAATAATGTTATACGCTTGATTTTAGTGTCCACCCTATACTTGAAGTAGGTTTTCAAATATGGACTCAGTTTTTGTTCTTCTACAACAGTTTGCGCTGTTATTTGTTGTCTTTCTCATAGTCTCAGTTTGTAGATGTCTATTATGTGAACCTTGTTAGTTTTAGTTGAAATTACTGTAAGTACTGATTAGTGCACTATTTTAATATGTAGATTGCATTTTAGTGATCTAGAAGAATAGTTCCGGTTTTTCCTTTTGCTTTTAAGATAACTTGTATTCAGTTTTACCATAATTTCTGCAATAGCTTCATAGATTAGTATTCTGGACTGGATTTTCGGATACTTTGGATCTTGCTAGGTGTTCTTTGGATAGGTAAAATATTTATTTTGTTTTTTAATTCCTTAGATTCTGTAAATTAGGTGTTAAATCCAGTTTTAAAATCAATTTTAGAGTGCAGACTGGTTTTTGGCAAGTCCATAACTTTGGCATAAGATTTTTACTCATGTTTACCGCTTGTTATGTTATATTATGTCATGCTCTTTGTGTTTTCTTTTATAGCAAGTTTTGTTTACATTGATTGTTTCTACTGTCATGTTTATAGCTTGCTATGTTATATTATGCCATGCTCTTTGCGTTTTTCTTTTACAGCAAATTTTGTTTGGATTGGTTGTTGCAACTGCTGTGGAACTTGGTTTAATATAGTTGTAGTTTACCTAGTTTAGAGTAGTTGATAAAGTGTAGACCACTAACTAGGATTTACAGGTCTGCTGGTTAGTATAATTTAATTTACAATATTTAACTCCAGTTTTCTAGTCTAAATCATGTTTCTCTAGTTGTGGTTAATGATAATCCTTCATGTGGATCAGTTTTTAAGGAAAAATTAGTTGTTAAGTTTTCATTATAACTAATTTAAATGTTCAAAGTGCTTTTTAACTTTTTCAAGTTTCAAGCAAAGTGCTTATATGTTTTATCTTGTTTTTCCTATATTTTTACTGCAAATTTCTGTTGTAGTTAACAGATTAATTAGTTCTTTCATTTTTGAAACATTATTTTTTGATAAAGAGTAGTTGGTAGCAATAATTTTAGCCAACTCATGGTGCAGTTTCTATTTACTACATATTCATCTTCTTGAGAGTGAAAATCCACCCTATGATGTTAAGCATTCTTTTGTTGTAATTTTCCATTTGTATTAGCATTGTTTAATAGGAAACCTAGTTATCTTTTGTTAAAAAATAGTTTTAGATGAAAATTAATTGTTAATTAGTAGTTATAGTTAGTTTTAAAGTACAAACTGTTCTGGAGAGAAAGTGCACATTTTGCTTGAACATTTGTTATTTTGGTACATTTCTCATTATCATTTGATAGTTTATATTATTATTCTATGAAATTTATGGTTTGTAGCAGCTACTTGCTTCTTTTTAGGATTATTTTGTATTTAACAATTTACAATAGTGGGTTGTATGTTTTGAGTACATGCAAGAAAGATCAAGTGAACTAGGGTCACCCGACATTAACCAAGTCTTAGACACTTTCGTCACACAAGAAATTAAACACTGGTTTGCATTTTGTGCAGCTGGCTAGCACACAAGTACACAAACTTACATTGAAAGTATCTTGTTTTTGTGTACAGGTGACATTGTATAGTTTTCTTTTTGTGTTCTAATGTAATGTATAGCAGAATATTGTTTCTTTGACAATTCATAACCCACTCAAGAGGGAGGTAGAGCGATGAAAGCTGCACATGTTAAAGAAGATCAAGGAGCTCTAGTGTCTTCAAAAGGGCCACCATCTTTAGATTTTGATCTTTTCTTTTTTTTATTTGTTTGTGCTTTTTAGAACATTTTGTGTAAGTGTAAGCGTTTGTGCAACACTATTAGATAGTTTGGGACTATGTAGAACTGTAATTGTTGCAATAGAAGTATTCCCTTTTGAGTATTAAAACTCTTGTTTTCTTTTCATTCTACGTGAATTGTTATATTTTGATATATATATTGATAGTCAAACAGTTGTCGCCACCAGACTCACTATTAGTGAACTTTGATAAATATAATTGGTGTGTGGTTTCACTTTGTATTGCAAAAAAATATTTGATTATATATGTGAACATGAATGCGAAATAGATTGAAAATTATATTTATATCCAAAACTGCATCACTCACTAAGCTCAGTCTTGAAGAATTAGGCTCGTGCTTAACAAGAGGGAACAGACTCAGGGTTGGCCAATTAAGTAATTTTCTTCTTCTTTTCTCATTTCTTTCTTATTTCCAGTTTGGTTCTTCTTCTTTTCTCATTTCTTTCTTATTTCCAGTTTGGTTCTTCTCTTTTCTAGTTCTCTAATAGCATGTCTTAGGTTTTCCTTTTCTACCTTTGTATGCTTAATCTAGCATAGTTTTAATTTTGCTTTAAACATGTTCTAGCCTAGTTATTTCCTTACTTTCCTAGATAGTTTATTTTTCGTCACTTGGAGGTCAGGTATGTGTGTTTTCTCCTTTCTCTTATTTAATGTTAGTATTAATTTTTATTTCCAAGTTGTATTTTTTGTATACTTCATATACTTTACCTTTCAGATTAATTGTATCGTAAAGGTCTAAACATGGATATATGTTTTACACAATGCACAAGTACATTTTCGTTGGATCAGCATGCATGGGATGAGTAATGGGCTCTCGACGATAATGTGGGAAATGAATAACCCCAATTCAAGCTAAATTCCAATTGAGCACACTTTAAAATCAATGTTTCCAAAAGTGATTTTTAAAATCAAAGCTCATTTATAAAAGGCTTTGTAACACCCTACGTTCATGCATAGTCAAGGTATAACTTAGAGTTGACTCACGTCCAAGTCTTCTATGACCTAGCATAGACTGGCCTTATAACCCACTATAACCCAACCCCAATCATAGATCTCGGTCCTTTGGCCGATCCTTGTAAAACCTTCTCTCAATGCCCACACATGACCAAGGCAGTAAGCCTACTACAAGAAACCTACTCCTAGCCAAAAACGCAAACCCTAGCTAGGCCAACCCATATCATTGGAACCCTGAAATCCTAATAATGTTCAAAATTTTACTCAACCTTAGGGAAAGCCATGAATGCAAACCTAGATCTCATAAATCAGATTCCAGATCTCGAAAAGTTGTTAATTGGATTCTAAGTTTGGATTTACAGATCACATCAAACTTGGAGCTGAATATGGATCGTAACTTATGTTCATTTGATCTTGAACTTAGGATATCAATTCTAGGTGATTTTGATTTCTGCTTGGATCTTGGATCTCATGACAAAATAATATCAAATTTTGGAAGAGAATCAAAATATATTAGACCTCATATTTAAATTGTTGCACAAGCCCTAGCTGAATCCTAGAACCAAAATCCATATCACAAGTTCAAACCTCAGAACCAGGATTTTAAATCATGAATTCCCATGGAAGAACTCAAATTGTAAACTGGATCTAGATCTGATTTCATATTTTCATGGTCACGTCCCACAAGACCCTAGAAGCCAGATTTTGACTATGCATAATCTAACTACATGCATACATGTTAGCTTAAGCTTGTTTGCATGACAAAATTTCATTTGGAGTTTTCCCAGTTCACAAGTCTTGTATTTGATGACTCATTTGGATTCTCAGACATGTATCTTTTTCAAGATCAAAGTACATTTGTTTTTCATGTACTTAGGATCATGACCATAATCATTACTTAACACTTTGGAACACTAATCATTAGTTTGACTACCCTTGGTAAAGGTACCAGGAAGGATAGACTCATATCGACATGTCTGGTCATGTCTCTCGAATTCCAACATGAAAGGATGGAGTGAGTACATGTAATCTATTTCTCATTTTCAAGTGGTCTATATATGCTATATATGGAAAGTTGAAAAAATTTTCATGTAAACTGAAGTAACGACTGTCATGGAACTTTTCTCTTTCTTAACTTGGCCATATGTTCCAAATGTCCAGGTTCTAGCTATTGTCCATGCCATAGAGGTCTCTAGGCAGCTCATATAATACTATGCACATTTTTTATATGCATTAGGAGAATGAATTGAGAGGGAATTGTTCATGTTCATATAGATCTTAGATTAATACAAACCCTCTAAATTTGGGAGTTGTATGAAAACTTGATCGAAAATTGAGGAGGGAACCCCACCAATCCCTACAGTATTGAGGAAGACGTCAGGAGTGACACAATAACAAGTTTAATCTAGGCCTCTTCTCTTGCTTTTGCCTTATTCTTGGGTGCCTACTACTTGTATCTAAACCTTTCAATGTCTCTTCCATTGAATTCCCAGAACCACCGATCTCTTTTTGAGAGCCTGAATGATTTCCAACGGGCTATAAGTATGCATGTGATTAATGGCCATAATACATCTCTCTTTTTATTTGTAGGGTCTAATATGGTTATATGGGTAGAAAGGCATTATTTCTACTACAACAATGGTGTTCTTACCATGGTCCTAGAACAAGTTCTTTAAAACCCCAGGTATACATCATTTACTATTGAACCCTTGACAATACAATCTTAGTTGATGCGCTAAAGAGTTATACCAATGTTGTAAAATGCATATCGTAAGGCGTATTGGTCGGGCTTTAAGATACGCCGTATCGTAACGTATTGTAATCGCATCGTAAATTTTTTTAAAATAATAATAATAAATCAGAAAAAAAAATCAGAAAATTCATTAAAACATCAGAAAAAATTAAAAATAATAAATTCTTCATAGAAAACATGTTTTAGATAATGATAGACTTATTATTGCTAAATGCTATAAACTTACGCGTTCACGGTTCATCATTCATACTTCATAGACATCAAAATTCATAACAATATCATTCAATTTCAATATACAAAGCATAAGTTATAAAGTGATAAAACATTCAAGTGTTCAACAACCATAGATTCATAACTCTTTAGTGGTTCGATATATATAATGATTCATCATTCATAATCTTCATCATCTTCATCTTCATCTTCATCTTCATCTTCATCTTCATCTTCATCGTCAAGAATTTGAAGATCCTCACCAACATATTTAGCACCAGCAGTAGCACTAGCAGACTCTCCTTCATCAACAAAGCCTTCTATTGCTTCAGCTTCAAGGTTGAAGCATTCAAGTTCTTCATCATCAAATATTGTAGCTGGTTCTTCCTCAATCCATGGCTCCAGATCGTCAAAGTTTTCTAAGCTGATAGGATCGAACTGATATGTGTGCTTCCTTGCTGATGTTTTTTGTAATTCTCTACGTTACATAAGATAAAACTTGTTAATATATAATTTCATATAAATATATTGTACAAAAAATGTAAACATTAAGCTATATTACTGTTGAAGCATGTTAGATGGGTCTCGGGACCAGGTCTAGATCCATACCTAATCCATCGTGTAGCCCTTGTTGGGCCTTACTTAAGGATTGTAACCCTAATTTTGAGTGTGTGAATGAAATCTTAAGAGAGAGAGAGTCTGGTTGCTAGTGAGCACCAGTTCCTCCTCATCTGTGGTTTTTTCCCTCTTGTTGAGGGTTTTTTCACGTTACATCATGTTCATCGTATTCCTTTTTCTTACCATGTTTCTACATGGTATCAGAGCCAACGAGTTTGGAAAATTTTTTAGCGATCGTGAAGTTCCGATCCTAACCGTTCTCTCCACCGCTGCCGTGAAGTTCTGACATCTCACTGGCGTCTCTCTGTTTCTGCTGTTGTTGTCCTTCTGCCTGACAGTAGTGCTGTCGCCGGACATCACCGTTGCGATATACTACCGCCGCCGGAGACCGCTGTTGTGGTATCCTGCTCCATCGTCGCCCCACTCGGCGTCGCTAGTTCTGCTCAGTTCTGCCTGCCGACGCTCTTCTTGTCGCATGGTTCTAGTCGCTACTCGCCCGACGCCTCTCTTGTTTCCCGCTGTCGCCCGACCTGCTCCATCATCGCTCGATCTGCTCCATCGCTTGCCTCTGGTTGTCAATGGTGACTGTCTATTCTCTGTTGATCAACCGCTGCTCGCCTCCAACATTGCACCTCAGGTCTGCTGCCGTGAAGCTCCAGCCCTCTGCCACCCGACGGTTCTACTGCATCATTTGTGCCTCCGACATCGCCGTCGTTTGCCCCCTGGTGTATGCCATCTGTGTCCCTCTGCCGCCGCCGGTGCCTTCATTGAGTCTGCTGTTGCTGTCCTTATTTTTTTGTGCAGGGCTAGTCCGTGATCATGACAACATCTTCCTCGTCGACTGTCAATAGTGACCAAACTGAAATTGGGGCTTATAGAACTGAGAATGTTCCGGTTCAGGTCACTACCATTCGTCTTACAAAGGAAAATTACCTTAAGTGGTCTGCCGCCATCATCATGGGGATAGCTGGTCGAGGCCATATTGCATATGTGAATGGAGTAAGGTTGAACCTGCTGCAAACAGTATGGCTTGGGATACTTGATTTCTTAAGGACAACCAAGTGAAAACTTGGATTGTTAATTTGGTATCGTCTGATATTCAATCTCTCATCCTTCGTAAGAAGACTGTGAGAGATATGTGGATTATTTTAGAACAAATGTATGGCCAGAAGAAGAGGAAGGTTCGTGTGTATCAATTGATGAAGGATGTGTATGCTCTGAGGCAAGGGGACATCTGGGTCGCAGATTTCTATGCCGCGCTAAAATCCAAATGGGAAGATCTTGACTATCATTCAGATGATTCTTGGAACTGTCCTCAAGACCAGATGCATTATGTGGCCAAAGAGTGGGAGAATCGGATCTTCTTATTCTTAGCAGGACTAAATGATGGTGTGGAGGTGATATAAGCAACGAGAGATTGATCATGAGCCATCCACATCTCATATTCAGGATTGATTTCTGCGATAGTCTCTTGAACTTGCCCTGTAGCATTCTTCACCTCTCGCATAATCCATTCAGGTGGTGTAGGTGTGGTGCCATTGAGATGTCCATAGAGACGGTGACTCTTGAAGAACGGGACTATTTGACGTTTCAATGTCAAATAATTAGTATGATTTATCTTTTGTGAGATGAGTTGGGAGAGGAAATTGGACGACAAGATGCTGGAATTGCAGTGGGGATCCATAAATGCAATAATCAGAAAATAGGGAAAAAATAGAAATGAGATTAGGGTTAGGTGGCTGATGGTAGGGCAGATTAAGGCAGACAGTAGGATTAGGGCAGATGGTAGGGTTAGGGCAGATTAGGGCAGATGGTAGGATTAGGGCAGATTAGGGTAGACGGTAGGATTAGGACAGATTAGGATAGACGGTAGGATTAGGGCATATTAGGGTAGACGATAGGATTATGGAAGATTAGGGCAGAAATTTGGGGATTAGGGCAGAAAATAGAGATTTGAAGATTAGGGCAGAAAAGAAACAAAGATTAGGGCCGAAATTAGAGATTCTTACCAAACATTATCAGTGGCAAAACCTTCCTCTAATACCATGTAAGATTTTGATATCTAATACCAAACCACCGAATGAACTTAGATGCAAGAGGAGGAAGAGAGAAGTGGGTTGCACGTCCAAGCAAGAGAGATGAAAGAGAGCAGCAACAAATGACGTCTGCCTCTTGTTATCATTATATACTAATCACGATTTAGGGTACATAATAAAATACACAAAATAACAATAAGATTAACAAGTATGCCACCTCCCATGATGTGTTGGGCGTGTGGATCAAATGGGTCGGGTCTAGGTGACCCGATCCATATGTACAAACTTAACACAGTCTTCTTGAGTGAGTGCATCTACGAAGAGGTTTGGGAGCACCTCCAGGACCACGACTAACAAGTGACCTCTCATTATATGATGTGTGATCCCTCTTTCCCCCAGTGGTAACTAGCCTTCTCTGTTCTTCAGCCTCAACATGGGAGTAAACATCTTCAATACTGAATGATTTCTCAGAATTGAGAATCTAACTCCTTATCTTTTCGAATTCATCGTTTAGTCATGCTAAGAATAGGAATATCCTATTCTCCAACTCTTTGGCAACATAATACATCTGGTCTTGAGGACAATTCCAAGTATCATCTGAATGGTAGTCAAGATCCTCCCATTTGGATTTTAGTGCGGCATAGAAATCTGCGACCGAGAGATCTCCTTGCCTTATAGCATACACATCCTTCATTTCTTGATACACACGAACCTTCCTCTTCTTCTGGCCATACATTTGTTCCAAAATAATCCACATATCCCACGCAGTCTTCTTACGAAGAATGAGAGATTGAATATCATATGACACTGAATTTACAATCCAAGTTTTCACTTGGTTGTCCTCAAGGAACCAAGTATCCCAAGCCATACTATTTACAGCAGGTTCAACCTTACTCCCATTCACATAGGCAATACGGCCTCGACCAACTATACCCATAGTGATGGCGGCAAACCACTTAAGATAGTTTTCCTTGGTAAGACAAATGGTAGTGACCTGAACCGGAACACTCTCAGTTCTATAAGCCCTAATTTCAGTCTGATCAATGTTGACGGTTGAGGAGGAAGATGCTGCCATGATCACGAATGAGTCGGCAGCAACAAAAAAGAAGGCACCGGCGGCAGCAAGGGCAACCAGTGGCATCGGAGTAGCAGCAGGTGGTGACACCAGAGCAGCAGCAGAGGAGCAGCGGGAGCAGGGCTGGCTGCCGTGTTTCTGTGCCTCTGTTTTTCGCGACGCTACGGGACTGGCGATGAAGGCAAAACGACGATCAGCAAGGAAGGCAGCACAAGCGGAGCAGGGTTGACGGTGAACCTGTGACCAAGGCGACAACTAAAGAGCGCAGAGTGCACAGACGGCGCTAATGAACAAAGCGACACTGCAAGATGCTGTAGCAGGGAACTAGCATGGAACACGGCAGCAAGGCACCAACTGATGTTGAGGCTGAGGAGCAAGAAGCGACGACAAAGTAGCAGCAACAAAGAGCTCCATGACAGATGAGCACCACCAGACGAAGGCAAACAATAAGAGAACCTCAGGTAACAGCAACGAGGCACGGAGTGGTGGGCGATGGTGGTCGCTGGTCGATGGGCGATGCTAGGCGCTGGCAGAGGCGACAGCGACGGGGGAGGGTAGAGGTGACAGCGTCGGGCGAAGGAGAACGTCGAGCATGAGCTGGGTAGTGATACTGGGCTGCAGCCAGAAACCAGCGGCAAAGAGCAACCAAACTCGGCGGCAACAGTGTCACAGAGACGCAGACAAGGGCGGCAGCAACAGCAGAAGCCGCAACAACAGCAGGAGGCAGTGGGAACAGGCGTGGCAGAGGTTCCTTCAGCGACAGCAGCAAAGGAGCTCCACAGTAGACTCCACCGAGTGTTGACGATGGCAGAGAAGGCGAGCGGCAGTCTCGGGCGATGCTCGTAGAATGTGCACCGTCGGGCACAGCAAACTTCGTCGGGGTCCACCAGAACTTCACGGGGATAGAAATCTTTCACCAAACAGAGTCGAGGATTCTTTATCAAATCTGAACAGTGATCTCAGAAATTGTTCGGCTCTGATACCATGTAGAAACAGTAAAAGCGAGAAGAACAACTGATGTAACGTGGTGGAAAACCCTCAACAAGAGGGTCAACCACGGGTGAGGAGGTCGGTGCTCACTAGCCGCCAGACACTCTGTCTCTTAAAACTTCATTAACACTCAGACATTAGGGTTACAAGTCTTTAAGTAAGGCCCAACAAGGACTACAAATTGGATCGGGTCTGGACCCAGACCCGGTTCTATGACCCTTCTTTACATGCTTCAACACTAGGCAAGGTTTTAGGGGAGTCAAAGGCAGAGGTTGAGCATTATTAAAGGTTTAGGCAGAATATGTTTAAGGGATTCATTAAAATGTTTAAGACATGGCCTAGTCATGATTTGAAACTTAAAACATGAACTAATAAGGTAAAAGAGAGGACATTACATGCTTAAAGCTTCAACGATGTTTTAACAAAATGATTGAATGAAACTACATGTTAAACAAATTATATAACACTACATGCTATGGATACCTTGTGAAAAGATGATTTAACTAAGAAGAAAAGTGAAGCCTTGAAGGACAATGGCGGAGCTTGAAGCAAACTAGTGGAGCTGCCAGAGAATGTTGGTGGCTTGCAAGAAGATGGAAATGAAAAAAAAGAAGGGGCAGAAATTTTTTGGTGATTTTGGACTTTGGGTGAATCTAAATCTAGACCCAATTAGGATCATTTGGCTTTGAGGTCTCCTTTTGGATCCATAATTCTAAACAACTTTAATTTCAAGTTTGATTTTGAAAATAAATTTATTGAAATCAAAGTTAGATTTATAGAGTGAATCTCTGTTAGTGTCCTTGTTATTCTTGGATTTTGGGGGGCCTTTTACGTGTAGAGCATGTCAGTCCAACGAAATAGGGTGGGCGGATACCCACATTTTAGGATTTGGCAGTTTGGACTTAAATTGCCAGGGTTTCCCCAATCTGGTGCATTTTCAAGGCTTTAGAGGCTTCTCAAAGGTAAAATGGTAAATTTACCTTGGTGTGATCTGAGTTTGATATATGGAACCTAGGGAGCTTGTGTAGGCACTAGTATGTGCTTCAGAGGCAATTTCATAGTGTCAGGTCAAGGGCAAGATGACTATTTTGGTTGAAAGTCTTCATGAAAGATTGAAAAGATTCTCTTTCACAACTTGGATGAGTGATCAAGGATAAAAGGAGAATTTGTCTAAGAGCACCACGAATTGGGAAAGTTTTAATTGATCTATAAATTACTATAATATTTGAAGACATATAAACATTATAAGCTTTGTTAGAAATATACTTTAGTACTCACCTTTAGCGATACTGGTACGACATTCATTGGATCATTGTATTGTTTTATCCAATCACCCACACAAACTAATTCTTCTATTATCTTTGGACTCAATGAACTCTAACATTCATTCATAATTCCACCTCCAGTATTGAAAGCAGATTTAGAGGCGACTGTAGAAATATGAATACACAATATACAATATATCGTGTGTCGTGATAAAATGAATAATTTCAATTGTTTATCTTTCCACCAAATCAGTATATCAAATGAATCATAATTCATAGCACCACATTGGGCCCATCTTCTAAATATATATCAAGTTCTGACTTGGAGGATTGGAAAGAAACATTGTCTGCTTACTTTAACTAAAAAACCATACACCATATCTATTGGAATTGTTATACGGGTCACTCCCTCTCATAAAAGTACTAACATTGCATTCAACATCTCTACCTAAGCATTCAAATTTTTGCAACATAGTTGTTATAAAGCTCTTGCAATGTATTTCTTACTAATGTCATTTGATTTTCCTTTTTTTCTGTTGGACTAAAAGTTTTTAAAAAAACAAAGTCTATTAGGCTTAATCTTATCCATAGATCTATTATGGAAGCAATAGTCATCAATATATTGCAGAAGCTCCAATACTTATCAAAATTTTCTTTCATTTTAGTTGTCATTCTTTTCATAAAGCTACATTCATTCACAATTTGTTTTTCTAATAGTTCTTAGACCCTCAAATTTCTAAGAAAAATAGGCTTGTTGTAGGAAACTTTGACCCTGAAAAAAAGCATAAAAACATTATAAAATGCTTCAAAAAAAGAACTTTTTTTTTTACTTTTGTCAAATTTCTTCGGCTCGTGTGACCTGACAATACCAGCTTCATCGTAAGCCTAAAGGGCTCAAGAGTGTGCAGAAGACTTGAGAATAGCGCAGGCGCAAGGAAATCAAAGATCACAAGGGATTTGGAGGGATGCTCTTGCAATGGGCATAAATTGCATTGATTACAAGAGCGATGTAAGCAAAAACATTTGGAAAGAAATCACAGTTGTACTTACATAGGATGGCTGAGGCCTCTTACAGGATTCAAATGCCGACCACCCCAAACATAGAATCCCTTATATGCGGGTGACACAAGTGGCGTTCAGTTCATACCCTTTTACTATTCTGACTTGCCAGTAGCTCAATCAAAGATCTAACTTCGAAAAGATTCATGCATTTTCAAACAGATCGAATAAGTCAGCAATGAGTAGTAAAGAATACTTGTTCTTGATCGTTACCTTGTTCAATACATGGTCGTCCACACATAGACGCTTTGAGCCATCATGTTTCAGCTGAAACAATACAGGTGCTCCATAAGGAGCCTTGAAGGGCCTCATGATCCCTCAAGCCAACATTTCATCTACTTGACGTCACAATTCCTCCAACTCCGTGGGACCCATTCTGTAAGGCGCCATTGCAGGTGGTTTTGCGCCTGGGACCAATTCGATAGCATGGTCTACTTCACATCAAGGTGGCAGTCGTCTAGGGAGTTTTGCAGGCATCATTTCTGCGAACTCTTTCAAGATAGGCACAAGCACTTCTGGGACCGAACTAGGGCAGTCTTAACACACTTCCCTGATTGCCACCAAGTACGTCTCATCACCATGCTTCAGGCCCTTCTTCAACTGGATAGTGGATAACATCGGAGATTTGCCCTTATCCTTTCTCGCTTCTAGTGCTGGAACCATACAAGAGGACTTCTCATCAAGAATACCAATGGCTCGTAGATGTGGCATCAGGACAATCTTTGCCAAACTGAGGAGCTCCATGTCTAGAATCATCTTGAAATTGTCCATCGGTGCCACTGAGAAGTTGGCTTTTCCAACCAACTCTCAATCTTCACTACCACATCTCGAGCCACTTTATGGATGGGCTTCGCCTCCGATTTCACCATCTTCATGTGTAACTCTCCCTTCTCTAGGGTGAGACCCAATCTCTTTGCCTCCTCTTTCAAGACAAAGTTGTATGTTGCACTCGTGTCCATCATTGTCATTGTGGACTTTCCATTCACTAAGATTTCTAAGTACATGCGTCATGTAGTCTTCGTTGTTGTCACCTTCGGGGTCGCCTTCAAAGCACCAAGAATTTGGAGTGCTGCCATATGTGGAGCTTCATTCTCCTAACCCTGCACAGCATAAGTAGATTATTTTGAAGAGTTGGCCTGGTTGCTCCCAACATTCGGGCATTTTGACGCAAAGTGATTCCCACAGAAATGCCAACACTTCAATCCTTGTGGTGGTCGGAGAGGCCTATAAGTGTTGTCATCTCGCGCACTTCCACCATTGTTCTTCTGAACAGTTGAATTAATGTTCCCCTTTTCTATTCGTCCAGTTCTCCAGTTATTCCCACCATTGTTGTGGTTGTCATTTCCACCCTTCTTGGAGTTATAGGGCTTATATTCAAACTTCAGTCGCCTTAATGTATCAACCAAGCGTCCGGTTGCTACAAGGGCACTACTCAAGTCTTTAGGGTCTTGTCTCCAGAGGTCTACTCTGCCCATGACTGTAATCCATTCATAAAGTGGAATAGTCGATCCTCATCAGACATCCTCAAGATTTCAAGCATTTTCGCCATGAATGCTTGTACATAATCATGGATCGATCCGGTTTGCTTGAGTTCCATCAGTCGTTGTCTTGAAAGATAGTATGTTTCTTTGGGTAGGAAATACTTGTGCATTTCATGCTTGATTTCTTTATAAGTGTCGATAGTGCAAATGCCACTTTCGACATCACTCTCCTGCCTCTACCACCACAGCATGGCGTCATCCGTTAGAAACATTGAAGCGGTCGTGATCTTCATGTCATCATCATAGATCTAGTTCACCCTGAGGTACTTTTTGAGATGATCAGGGAAGTTCTCGAATTCTTTAGCATTTTGAATACCGTTATACCTCTTCGGTTCATGGACTTTCATATGAGGCGCTACACCTATGCCTTTGGCTTCGCCCCCTCTGCCAAACCGATTCTCTAGGGTCCTGTTTCGCATTTTGAGGACTTCCATTTCATCCTCTATCACAGCTAAACAGGCTAGAACTTCTTCCAACTATGAGCTCACCTGGTCCAGATTCTTATTCATCTTAGCATTGTAGGTATTGAAGCTCCGTGCAGCTTTGGTCATGGAATGACTCAAGGAGGCAATGGTTGTCTTGATTGCAACCAGCCGAGCTTCCATTCCTCCATTGGTCCCACTCGTCTTCTTCTGTTGACGAGTCTGTACTCCCTTTGCTATAGAATTTTGTTCATCTGCAGACATGCTGCCACAGATAGCAGCCAACCATCGGATAGCTCGACACTGACTTAGCCTCCCATGCCCCAGCGTGTCAGATGATCAAACTAGCTCTGATACCAGTTGTCACGGGCTGACTTTCTTCGGCCCGTGTGGCCCAGCGATCGCACCTTCGCCATAAGCCTAAAGGGCTCAAGAGTGTGCGGTAGACTTGAGAATAGCACGGGTGCAAGGAAATCAAAGACCGCAAGGGAATTGGAGGGATGCACTTGCAATGGGCATAAATTGCATTGATCACAAGAATGATGTAAGCAAAGACATTTGAAAAGAAATCGCAGCTTTACTTACATACGATGGTTGAGGCCTCTTACAGGATTCAAATGTCGGCCACCCTAAACACAAAATCCCTTACATGCACTTGGAACCGGTGAGAGGGTGCTCCATTACAAGTAAACAAAAGCATAACCAAAGACATTGTAAGCAAATGCAAAGTAAGCAAAAACAGATTCAGACTCTGGGAATAGCTCCAATACTTATCAAAATTTTCTTTAAATTTAGTTGTCATTCTTTTCACAAAGCTACATTCATTCATAACTTGTTCTTGTAATAGCTCTTAGACCCTCAAATTTCTAGGAAAAATAGGTTTGTTGTAGGAAACTTTGACCCTGAAAAAAAAACATAGAAACATTATAAAATGCTTCAAAAAAGTACATAATTTTTTTTTACTTTTGTCCATTTATTCGCTTCAAGCAACTATATAAAACCAACATCTTCCATATCATATCTAGCAAAAACATTTTTCTACGTATATTTGAATGTCTCTCTAATCTTACCATGTTCATCGCCGACAACAAACAAGTCATCTTGCACCATCAGATATAGAATATGTGTACAACAAATGCACATGAAAAAATTTTACCACCTTGGTATAGATTTACATCATTTTTCTCAAAAATTTCTTTCAATGTTCTTACATGAACATCATTAGAAGAAGCATTATCAACTGTAACGGAGATGATCTTCTTTTTATTCTCATTCTTGAAGATTTTTACAATCACATTTGCTAATTTTTTTCCTGTTCTGAGGTGGTTTGACTTGGCTAAAACCAATTATATGCTTTTGAAATGCCCAGACATGGTCTATGAAGTGAGTTGTAATAGATATATTGCCCAATTTATTGGTTTTGATGTCCACATATCCGTTGTTAAACCAATAGACCTAACACCTTTAAAATATTCCTTCAACTTCTTCTTTTCAACGTCATATAGTTTTGTGACATTTCTTTTTAACATTGTCTTTGAAATGGGTGACCAATTTAGAAAAGCAGGATTTGGTAAAAATCTAAACTAGCAATGTTCATCCATATTGAATGCATACTCATGACCAACAACCATCTTCACCAATATCTCTCTTATTTTTTCTGCATCAAATTTGGCACCATTACTCATTGATTCCTTTGTAAGATGTGAAACTTCACTAACACAAAAACTCAAGGTATTTTGCTTCATATTACCCGGATGTGCAACACGCATGTGTCTTCTCATCGATGATACTTCTCTCATACTTACAACAAATGTTTTTTTGCAATACTTGCATCTACCTTGTTTCATACCATCCACAGTTACTTCTTCAAAATTATTCCAAACTAAAGAAGTCCTTGCCTTTTGTCTTCTCTACACTATTATGTTTTGCTTCCTCAATTTTATTAATGCTTACATCCTTATTTTCACCATACTTCAAATAAATATGATCCAAATTGTCATCAGCTACAGATTGTTGTGTAGAGATTCGCTATTGAACCTGCTCCTAAACTATATATTAGCTGTTTGTCTTTAGTTGTAGTGTTTTCTTTAGGTGATGACATTCTTCTTCTACACACAAACAGAAGAAAAATCAAAGCCAATCTATATAAGCAAAAGAATCATGTCATATATTTGCTGAATTAAATAGATAAACTTTTGTAAAACTAAGTCAAAGTAAGTGTTAGATTTTACCTTTTATTTCAATAATAACTCAAATGAGGAATACGAAGAAATATCAATACAAGCAGCACACACACACACACACATATATATAAACAGAAAATCCACATGAACATAAATAATGGCTCAAATGAGGAATACTAAGTGTGTATGTATATATATATATATATATATGTGTGTGTGTGTGTGTGTGTGCTGCTTGTGTATATATATATGCACACAAGCAGCACACACACACACACACACACATATATATATATATATGTGTGTGTGTGTGTGTGTGTGTGTGTGTGTGTGTGTAAACAGAAAATCCACATGAACATAAATAATGGCTCAAATGAGGAATACTATATATCCACATGAATATAAATAACAGCTCAAATAAGGAATACAGAGAATATCAATACAAGAAGTAATAAATCTCAATATATATATATATATATTTTTATATTTATATATATATATATATAAACAGAAAATCCACATTAATATAAATAACAGCTCAAATGAGGAATACTATGATATATATGTATTGAGATTCAATCTAAAATGACTATGAAAACTATATTAAACTTTAAGGAGTTGCTCATCAAAAGTCAGGTGTTCATACTCTTCAATAAAATCTGATAAAGCAGAAATTTCCCAACCACTATTAATTTCAATTAAAATTTTGAAGAGCTTGTGGGCCACTTGATGTTCTTTGTTGTGATGATCTTCTGCTTGAGGATCATTAGAGGAACTGCACATTGAAAGATATAACTGGATCTATGGCAAAGCCTCAACCTAATCATAGGGTAGAACCTCCAAATTGTTGCTTACCAAATGAAAAGATAGGATGGGTTGAAGTTAGGAGAACAACTATAATCAGTAGACCACTGCTCATTTTCTTATGTGTCCTTTGCTGCATACAATAATTCAAACTTTGCAGCCATTATGATCTGCAGAAAATCTAACTCCTAGATGAAGTTAAAGATGCCCAACTAGGAACGAGGCAATGTACATTATGTACTCAAAACCTAGACATTTAGAAAATAACTCATAAAATCGTATCTGACATGTTTTTCTTTTCCTCAAGGAAGAAGACCTATAGATAGTGGATGGATCTACAAGATGAATCTCAATACAAGCAGCAACACACACACACACACACACACAGACATATATATATATATATATCAGGTACCTTTTATTTCAATAGCAGCTCATATGCAAAAAAAAAAACACTCAACAATATAGAATAAATCCACAAATAATACAAAAAAGGATAATAGGACTAAAAATCAAAATCAAGCTACAGAACATATTACTCAAACATGGATTTCCTATGAATTCATAATGGCAACTAAGCATGCAAACATATAGTGGCAACAAGCAGAAAAGGATCATGCCTCTATTTGCTGAATTCAATAGATAAGCATGTGGAAATACTGAATGTTAATCAAATACTGAAATGGAAGAAATCGAGCTGTTGTTACTCAGATCAGTGCAAAATCAAAGTTGATATTCTATGAAACTTTGATCATTATGATTTATGCAAGCCCAAAGCAAAGCCATGTATTACTTACATAATCTCAACTGGCTGCTGAAGTTTGGAAGGTTGTTGTTCAAGGCTGATATGTTAAGGTGCCTAAACAAGCAAAAGAAAATTTATCATAATAGTCTCAAGTACTTTATCATAATGTTTGTAAGATATAACAAAGAAATGAAGTGGAGGGAACATGAAACTGAAGCAATATTATAAAAGTCCATGTACATAAGAGCTTGCAAATGGAGGGCACTGTTGCTATTGCAATCAGCCACCGGTTTATCATGCCATTTAGAAAAGATTTGCTTTTGCTCACAAGAATCAGACAGGGCACATCATCTTCAGGTCATTTTACTACACTTGCTTTAAATGAAAAGAACATTTTTCGTGACTGCTAAAAGTTGTTCTGAGGTACCATTGCAAGTTTGCAACTGGACTCTGCTCTCTTCAAATGGACCGATGAATCAGCATTCAAGCAAGGGATACACTATAAAACGGGTAGCATAATCTTTACCATCTCATGCCATGCTCTTACAAATCAAAAATGACAATTGTTGATGTCATAAACTTTACCATCTCTGCTCTTAGAGAGCAGAGGCGAAGGTACCCACACCATCAAGAGTAGCTGATCTTATTTTCAAAATAGTCGGCACATAAATTATAATAGAGATTAAGTAGAGATTAATTTCAATGCAAAATGAAGAAATGAACTATTTCAAGCAAAGAACAGAAACTTAACCGGCCTTGCTTTTATCATAAATGCAAAACGTAGAACAAATCCTATATATTCTTCAAAAGGATCGAAACTAGCAAAAATGCAGCACTTCAGTTAAACTAATCAACCTATGAACTGGGAAAAAACAAGAACTTATCACTTCCAAAGACATAGTTTGAATCCTTGATAACAAGTAGTCAAATACCCTAGGTTACCATGAAGAGGAAACCTCCGACTAGCTAAACATAACCTCTACAGCCAATGCTCCTGGTGGTTATGCAGACTGCAGGAACCAGGCGGAAGAGCTGCACAATGGGGCACCCCTTTTCGGCAGAGGGCATTGTATGAGGGAGAGTCCAATAGAAGTGACGCAAGTGTTCGATGGGTGAGATGAGGCCATGAGAGTTTGAGAGAGAGAGAGAGAGGAAATGTTACATTGATACCAGCAGCAGCCCAGCAGAGACGGATGCCGGTGGGCAGGTGGCCAGATGCCAGACGGTGGTGCTGTGCTGGAGTGCAACAGTGAAGATGGTTGACAGGAGAGAGAGAGAGCAGTCCAAGTAAAGTATGGCTGAGTCGAGCTAACTCGACAAAGAGAGGGATTGGAAGGGAAGGGAAGGGAAGGGAAAGGAATGAAAAGAGTTGATTAAAATGTTTGTTTGGATAGAAAGGGAATGGAAAGGAATGAAATGAAAAAAAAAGACTAAATAGCACATGGATTTAAAAAGGAGGGAAAGAAAAGGAGGGGTAGTGTGGGAATAAAAAATTCTTCCACTTACCTTTTTTTCCTTTCATTCTCAATTTGTCCAATTTGGGAGGGAATGGATTTACACTAAACAATCACTCCCTTTCCTTTCCTTTCATTTTCCTCCCCTTGCAGCCAAGCACCTTTTGCCCATTTTCCTCCTTTTCCCTCCTTTCTAATTAGCCAACCAAACAAAGGAGGGATTGCTCAATCCCTCCCTTTCCCTCCTACCAAACAGGCCCTAAATGGGTCAAGTTGAGTTAAATGGGCTCGGCTCAGTTAAACTCGGTTAAACTTGAGAAATAAAATATATAAACTATATCTCAAAAAGTTATCAAGAAAAATAGATTGGGTATACATGTGAGACATTCCATGTTTAAGACTATGTGCAGCCTCTTCTTTATATATATATATATATATATATATATATATATATATATATATATTATTAGCTGGAGGCTTGAAAAACCAAAATTTAAAAGGGGGAAAGACACGACTGACCATGCACTAAGTATAAGAAGTTTTACCTTTGTGAACTGGTTTCAGTAACTTTGTGTACCAGTTGTTGAGATTCAACCGGTTTTATAATAACGAGTCAAGTTGATGGAACTCAACTAGTTTATCTGGAAGTTAGACCTCAGTATGTTTATGAATGAGTTAAGTTCGAGAGGCATTTTTTTGAGCGAGTTCGAATTGAGTTCAAGTTAGCTCAACTAGTTGTACAACCAGCATCCTCTCGTCCCCCACTGCTTCTTCATGAATCAAGCTCAAACACGCTGCTTCGTCTTTAAATTAGCTGAAAGGCATTATCATCACATGCTGGTACCATGTGAAATTCTGTTCGATCACATTTTTCTTTTCCAAGTCATTGATGGATAGAAGAGTATATCATGGACTCATGGTGCATGTAGTAATGGAGATTAATTATGTAACAAAGAGGAGAAAGAGATGGTTAACCATAAAATTTGTTGCAATAAAGAAATGTGAGAGAGAGTGTTCCCCTGCGTCTAGAGTCTGTACAGTCCTTTGCTTTTGCTATATTTGCTTTGCTTATGTTGAGTCTTGGTGTAAGCTAGTTTGTTCACCTATGTCGAAGTACCCTCCCAAAACAGCTCCCTAAGTGTGACATTGGGATTCCTTGTTTTGGATGGTCGGCATCGAGAATTCTGTAAGCGGCTTCGGCCATCCTTGTAAGTAAAGTGTAATAGCTTACTTGCTTTCCCTCGTGATGTACTCTTTTCTCTGAAGTGAAATATATTGCGAGTTTTCTTTCCACACTCTTTGTGCAAATTTGTGTCCTTTGTTTTCGAGAAAGCGTTCAAGTGATCTATGCCCACTTGAACGAGGTGAAGGCTTGCGGCTTATTGGCGAGAGTTTGCCGCGCCGCACGGTCCGGAGTTGTCGGCCCGTGACAACTGGTATCAGAGCTTAGGCTCTGTTCAAACTGGGGAAGCGATCGGAGAGTCGGTGTAGAGCATCGCGCCGACTTGCTGCTGTTGAGGAGAACGCCATGGCATCACAATACAATCTGCGATGTGCCAAAGGCAAGGAGCCGGCCCGCCCAAAGGAGGCGAGCCCGGCCCATGACCAGGGAAACCTGGAAGAGACGGTGAATAGGTTGGTCGCAGATGTGGCCACCCATGAGGAAGCCCTCGGCTTTGCTGCTGAGACCTTTGAGGGATTCAAGGAGGAGATGAAGTTGATGCGGGAACAGATGGCCGAGTCAGTGGCCATGAACTGATCGCTCTTCGACTTGGTGAAGATCCTACAGGACGAAGTTGCAGGACTTCGGGCTTCAAATCAGAAATTGCTACACACGAACTCAACTAGTAGTAGCCAAGAGAGGACCAGTAGGGTCGACGTTCAACGTCCGGCAAAGTACAGTGGTAGCCGGGATGCGAAGGCGATCGACAACTTTCTGTTCCAAGTGGACTACTACCTAGACCTGCAGAACGTCGTAGAAGAAGATCTGAAGATCAAGACCGCAGCAATGTTGTTAGAGGGGGATGTTGTGGCTTGGTGGAGGCGGAAAATGCTAGACATTGAGAATGGTGATTGCACGATTACTACCTTCGATGACTTCCACAAACAATTGAAGGGGTACTTTATGCCCGTCGATGCCGAAAGGCATGCTTATAGGTTGGTTGCAAACCTAAAGCAAACTGGCGCCTTGAGGGATTACATCCGGGCTTATCAGAAGGTCATGTTGGATGTGCCTATGATGCCAGAAAAAGACAAACTTCACTGGTTCATCATAAGGCTCCAATCTTGGGCCCAGACCGACGTGGAGAGATCGAACCCAGAGACCTTGGAGCAAGCATATGTGGCAGCCGAGCACTTGGCAGATACCCAACGCAAAAGCTACACTGATACCTTCAAGGCTGTGAAGAAGTCCGACCACAGCGGTAAGAGAGATGACCGGCGAGACCACAACAAAAATGAATCGGAGTTCCAGAAGCCAACCGAGAGAAAAACCTTCTTTCGCAAGGACTACACTGGGCCACCAAGGGAAGTGACTTGCTGAGTCTGCGGAGGTAAGCACCAAGCACGCGTCTGTCCAAAGAGGGTGAGACCTACCGGGTAGGCCAATGCCGCAAGGGCCACTGAAGACGAGACCGAGGAAGGGCAGACACGAATGGGTGCCGCTCAGACGATCAATGTTGTACAAAGCTGCGCAGCGTCTAGCAGTTTGGCGAACATGGAGCTGATGTACCTAGACGTCACTCTGAATGGAACGTCTACTGTTGCGATGGTAGACTCCGGGGCTACACATAACTTCATCTCGAAAGAGGAGGTGGAGCGAGTGGGATTGAACCCTGTGCCGCAGCAGAGGACCCTTAAAACGGTGAACTCTGAAGCCAGGCCCATCCTGGGAGAAGCGAAGGGTGTAACGGTTCAGATTCAAGGCTGGACGGGAATCACTAACTTCTCCGTAGTACCTCTGGATGATTTCAAGGTGATTTTGGGGATGGAGTTCCTTCGAGGCCAGAATGCAATGATGTTGCCAAAAACCAACACATTGACGTTGATGGGTGTGGATCAGTCCCACACAGTGCACTGCCACTCCATCAGAAGCAAGTCTCAGCCGATGTTGTCGGCCATGCAGCTAAAGAAGGGCGTGCATCATGGGGAACAAACATTCCTCGTGGCCGTGCATCTAGAAGAAGATGACCCTCAGCCGAGAGTCATTCTGCCAGGACTAGCCTCAGTCCTCAAGCAGTTCGAGGGAGTGATGCCTCCCGAGCTGCCCAAGCGCCTACCCCCGAGGCGTGAAGTTGATCATGAAATTGACTTAGTTCCCGGAGCCAAGCCACCAGCTATGGTCCCCTACAGAATGGGACCGGCCGAATTGAAGGAGCTGCGAAGGCAGCTTGATGACATGCTTGAGTCAGGGATCATCTGCCCCTCTAAGGCACCATTCGGGGCTCCTGTATTGTTTCAAACAAAACATGATGGCTCTAAGCGACTCTGTGTGGATTACCGCGCCTTGAACAAGGTGACGGTGAAGAACAAGTATCCATTGCCACTCATTGCGGACTTGTTCGATCAGTTGGGCAAGGCGAGGATCTTCTCTAAGTTGGACCTTCGTTCTAGCTACTAGCAGGTCAGGATTGTGGAAGGTGATGAACCAAAGACCACTTGCGTCACCCGCTATGGAGCATATGAGTTCCTAGTCATGCCATTCAGGTTGACGAATGCCCCTACAACTTTCTCGACTCTAATGAACAAGATATTATACCCTTACATTGACAAGTTTGTGGTGGTCTACCTTGACGACATTGTGGTCCTTAGCAGCGACCTTGAGGAGCACGTCAGTCACTTGAAGACGGTGTTCCAAGTACTCAAAGAAAACGATCTCTTCGTGAAGAAGGAGAAGTGTCTCTTTGGACAGCGGGAGATCAGTTTCCTCGGCCACATTGTAGGGAATGGCCAGCTGCGAATGGATCCGGAAAAAGTGAAGGCTGTTCAAGAATGGAAGCCGCCCTCAAATGTGTCTGAATTGCAGTCCTTTCTTGGGTTAGCTAACTACTATCGGCGGTTCATCACGGGGTACTCATTGATAGCGGCACCCCTCACTGACCTACTTAAGAAGAATAGATTCTGGATTTGGACTCAGTCCGCCCAAGATGCCTTTGAAGGCCTGAAGCGTGCCCTTGTACAAGAGCCCGTCTTCAGGTTGCCAGATCACTCCAAGCCCTTCGAAGTAGACACAGACGCCTCAGACTTTGCCATTGGTGGGGTATTAATGCAGGACGGTCATCCGATTGCCTATGAGAGTCGAAAGTTGAAGGACCCTGAAAAGCGGTACACGGTGCATGAACGGGAGATGACCGCCATTGTACATTGCTTGTGCATATGGAGGCACTACCTACTGGGGGCAGAGTTCGTCGTTATGACGGACAATGTGGCCACGAGTTACTTCAAGACTCAGAAGAAGTTAACTCCGAAGTAGGCTGGTTGGCAGGAATTCTTGGCAGAGTTTGATTTCGCTCTGGAGTACAAGGTTGGAAAGACCAACGTGGTAGCGGATGCGTTGAGTAGAAAGACAAAACTTGCAGCCTCTGGGGCGGGGACCTCCGAAGCACAGTTGGAGGGTGCGCTCCTCGAGCAGGTTCGTGAAGGGATGCGGCAAGACTCAGCGGCCCAACACTTGGTTGCCTTGGCTGAAGCGGGGAAGACTCGGAGATTCTAGCTGCGAGATGGATTGCTCCTCACCAAGGGCGGATGAGTTTTCGTGCCGAAGTGGGGCAATCTCCGAAGGGAGCTAACAAAGGAGTGCCATGATACGCTTTGGGCTGGCCATCCAGGCCAGGAGCGGACTCTGGGCCTTCTTGAACGTGGCTACTATTGGCCTCAGATGCGTGATGATGTGGAGGCATATGTAAAGACTTGCCTCATCTGCCAGTAGGACAAAGGGACTAATCAGAAGCCTGCCGGCCTGCTCGAGCCTCTTCCTATTCCGGAACGTCCGTGGGAAAGCATCTCCATGGACTTCATTGTGAGTTTACCCCGAGTTGATGGCTACAGCTCTATCTTTGTTGTTGTCGACAGGTTTTCTAAGTATGTCACGTTCATCCCAACTACAAAGGAGAGTCCAGCGGAGAAGACGGCGGAGATGTTTGTGAAGAACATTGTTAAGAACTGGGGTGTGCCGAAGAGTATTGTGAGTGATCGCGATGCTCGCTTCACGGGCAAGTTTTGGCGTGAAGTGTTTCGGTTGCTAGGCTCAGACTTGCTGTTTTCCACAAGCTTCCACCCTCAGACTGATGGCCAGACCGAACGCATCAATGCTTTGTTGGAACAGTACCTGCGTCACTTTGTCAGCGCCAACTAGAAGAACTGGGTAAAGCTGCTCGATGTGACTCAATTCTGTTACAACTTGCAGAAGAGTGAGTCTTCAGGCCACAGCCCCTTCGAAGTAGCCACCGGGCAGTAGCCGTTGATGCCTCACACAGTTGCAGCCCAAGAGAAGGGAAGACCCAGCTTCGCCTACCAGTTTGTCAAAGACTGGCAGGAACAGACGGAGATTGCTAAGGAGTTCTTGCACAAGGCCGCCAAGAAGATGAAGAAGTGGGCTGACAAGAATCGGAGACCTACCGAGTTTCGAGTGGGAGACCAAGTTCTTGTCAAGCTTTACTCAGACCGTTCGGGCATCTTCCGTGGGCGACACCGAGCATTGATCAGAAAGTATGAAGGGCCATTCACTGTGGACAAAGAATTGGGAAGCTGGCATACAAATTAGATTTGTCGCCAGACTTCAAGGTGCATTTAGTGTTTCATGTCTGCAACCTCAAGCCCTTCTATGTCGATACTGAAGACCCGGAGAGAAGCCAGCCCCGGAGAGAACCGATTTTGCAGCGCGCTCCCTCTACCCGGCGTGCCAGTGACCGTCAGTTGGACCAAATACTTCGACACAAAGTGAACTATCTTGGTGAACCGAAGCGATACTTGGTCAAGTGGGTAGATGATGATCAGCCAACGTGGGAGTATGCCTTCCGCTTCAAGCGAAGTCATCCAGAAGAAGTCCAGACCTACCATGAAGCTGTTAGCGCCGAGGCCGACACTTGATTTGAAGGGGGGAGCCTGTTCCCCTGCGTCTAGAGTATATACAGTCTTTTGCTTTTGCTGTATTTGCTTTGCTTATGTTGAGTCTTGGTGTAAGCTAGTTTGTTCACATATGTCGGAGTACCCTCCCAAAACGGCTCCCTAAGTGTGATATTGGGATTCCTTGTTTTAGATGGTCGACATCGGGAATTCTGTAAGCGGCTTCGGCCATCCTTGTAAGTAAAGTGTAATAGCTTACTTGCTTTCCCTCGTGATGTACTCTTCTCTCTGAAGTGAAATATATTGCGAGTTTTCTTTCCACACTCTTTGTGCAAATTTGTGTCCTTTGTTTTCGAGAAAGCGTTCAAGTGATCTGCGGCCACTTGAATGAGGTGAAGGCTTGTGGCTTACTGGCGAGAGTTTGCCGCGCCGCACGGTCCGGAGTTGTCGGCCCGTGACAGAGAGAGAGCTTCGATAAAGAAAATTTGTGACAATACCTTGAACATTATATGCATGAATATGTATGAACTATGAAAAAATTTAGTGTTTTTAAACAATATCATGAGTTAGTTGCTTTAAGAAAAAAACTTATTGTTAATTGTTAGGTGTGTGTATATATATATGTGCGCGTGTGTACTTTCTTATTTTTATTTCCTTTTGTAGTTGCTATGGGGTAATCCTTCTTCTGTTCATCTTGGTTTTCATTGCTCAGTCACTTGCAGCCAATCTTGGATTATTAACATGTAAGTGCTTTGTTGCTTCTTAGTCACTAAACAATAAGATATTGATATCTCAGTGACCAGAAGGTGTTCATGTAATGTGACTGCTTGGAATGTGCCTGAATACATCTAGCAAAGCATTTTAGACCTGTGTCACCTGGGTGCGTTTTCTTTGAGCTCGCACCCGCACCGACGCAATGCGGGTGCGGGTTCGGGTGCGGGTGCGCTCCAGGTGTGCACCCAATCAGCACCCGATGAAGAACCCGCACCCAAACCGCACCCGGGGGAGAAAGGGACGATTTGGGGGAAAGGGAGAGGGAGAGCAAAGGAGGAAGAGAGGTGAGGATGGGAGGAAAGGGGGAAACGGATGGGAGAGGGAGGAAGGGAGGTGACGACGGGAGGAAAGGGGGAAACTGATGGGAGAGGGAGGAAGGGAGGTGACGACGGGAGGAAAGGGGGAAACTGATGGGAGAGGGAGGAAGGGAGGTGAGGACGAGAGGAAAGGGGGAAACGGATGGGAGAGGGAGGAAGAGAGGTGAGGACGGGAGGAAGACCTAGCGCCGCCGTGCTGCACCGCCGCCACCGCCACTGCTCCTTCCTCTTCTTCTCTGTGTCGATGCTCACTTGTGGAATGTGAGATTGAGAGGGCAAGGAAGAGGGAGATAGAGATTAGAGAGGAAGACGAGGAAGAGGAAGACGAGGAAGGGGAACCGGTCTGGCGAGTGATATAGTTCGGGCCTGGATTTGGATTTTGATCTAATTTAACTTACCCAAGACCAAAACTGTTATAAAATAACCCTCCTTACTGAACGCTTCGCCCCCTTCCTCCGACCCGAAACCTAACCTCCTTATTAAGAAAGAAAGGAATGGGAAAAATTGTAATTTTGATTTTGATATTTAATAATTTTATGGTTTAGAGATAATTTTGTCATATATATTATTATTATATATTAATAATTATAATAATAAATAGTCTTCCCGCACCGCCGCACCTAAATTTTTTAAGATGTGCCGCGCCGGCACCGGCACCCGCACCCCGCACTCCGGTGACTTAGTTTTAGACTATAATACCCCAAATACTTGCTTTTGAATACTCGATGAGGCTGAGGCTGCTGTTGTGAGAATTGACATAGGAAAAGTTTGAACAAAAACAAGGGGATATAACAATGCAAAACCTGTGCCTCTATCATTGTCTCTATCTTTATCGCACATGCATGTATTTATTGTTATTTGAATAATTAAAGAAAAACTGCATTTATGTAACATAAGCCGTTTTGTGAGTGTAATTTCATGGGCAAATAATTGAATTTGGACAAAGTTTATCTTGAATGTAGGTTCTTTCAATGACCATTTTGCCCTTTGGTTTTTATAAATTACAAAAAATGCCTTTTTATTGTTTTTTGAATTAACATGCAATTATACCGTAAAAAATATAATTGATATTTGGTTCTAGAACATATTCTTAACAAACAGCCTCTTTGTTAACAAATTTTGGCACTTTGATCCTCTACTTTAGGCGAAATACTTAATGTTGTCTTGAAAAATACAGTTTGCATATAGAAGGGCATTTTTGTCATGTTACTTATTTCCTTCATGTTTTTTGACATGTATATTAGTTAGTATATCTGCAACAACTACTATGTGCAGATAGTTAAGCCTCATCGACATCTTACATCAAATACTTAAGATAATGTATCTCATTCATCAATAGTGATATGTTTTGTCTATCTTAACACATGGAAAATCGGTCCATTCTTTCTCAGGTGACAACTTATCTCAAATAAGTTATAAAAGAAAACTTATCTCAAACAAATTCCACCATTACCTAGAAATTAGTTCATGGTATAAGTAGGGTAAGAATTAATTTGTCTGCTTATTTATTTAAATTTATTTTCAAGTAGACTAAAAACTAACTTTGTTCGAACCAATTCCACTTCGAGCATGACATGGTTCCATAGTTGAAGTCCTCAATTTCAGACCTAACTTTATGCGCAAAAAAGGTACACTAAATAGTTCATAGTTTAAGCCCTCAATTTCAGAGGTGGAACTGAAACAAGACACGTTAGTAGTGTCCATCCTCGCTTAGCCGATTTATCTCTGCATGGACGTCGCCGTGCATTTGACGCAGCTACATGATTTCATTTTTCAAGTCAATCTTTTGCTGTTTTATGCTTTTTAACAGCCGTGTCATGCATTGAAAATATGGAGTTAGAAAGAAGTTTTCGTAAATTTGTTTTAGAAATTGAATAAATGGAAACAAAATCAAGAATTCCAAAACCTCAATGTGTTTGTTGTGCTTGAGTTTATGTGTAGGAAATAAATTTCTCAGTGCCATAACAATAAAAAAAAAAGAAAAAAGAAAAATAGTTGGATTAAGCATTGCTTGAGAATCCAACTAAAGTTTTTCACCCCTTGAGATGAAAAAAAAAATTAGAAAAAACTTTCTGAAAAAAAGAAAAATTTTCAAAAATTTGAATTTTATTTAGGGGCCCAAAGTGTTGAAAGACAATAATGTAATTTTACACCCTCTTTTAAGTGCAAGAAAAAGATAAAATTGGTATTACCGTTTTCAATATTTGTGAAAGATACTGTTTTACCTTATCGTTGTCCCTCTCCCTTTGTCTACAATATCATACATTTTTTTTGGGGTTTCCTGGTAAGCTTATGTAATTAAGGGTCAGTTTGATGGGTTGGAAATTTTCTGTACTACAGAAACCATTTTTTAAATTTTCAAAATTTTTCCTCCTTAACTAACGCAGAATTTTTTTTGGAATGTTGAAGCTGGAAACGAAAATATATTTATGAAAAAAAATTTCCAGCCAAAGAGGTGAAAAACATTTTGCAGATTTTTTTTTTTAACCGTTAGGAGGAATAAGGGATGTAGAAGAAGAAGGGAAAGAAGGAGGAGGAGGAAGGGAGGCGGAAGAAGAAGGGCAGGAGGGAGGAGGAAGAAGGGAGGCGGAAGAAAAAGGGAATGATGGAAAAGGAAGGCGGAGGAAGAAGGGAGGTGCTCAAGAGCAACAGCAGGAGCAGGGATGACTCGCATATTTTTACAAAATTAGTTCGGCCTCTGATTAAGCTGAAATTTGGTCTTGAGCTTGCTAAGATGTTAGGGATTGGACGCCCAGAAGATCAGCTTCAAATGAGCTTCACACAGGAATCGTGCTCAGCCTGATCAAACACTGTCTCGCAGTGAAAAATGCTTGTCGCAGGGGTTCAGGCAGTAGACAGGAGTTATCCTTACTCACAGATTTTTTAAAAATCACAGACAGCTCCGATTTGCCTGAACATTTGACATTAAGTCGACAACAAACTGAGGAGTGGACACTCCAAATTTCACATCAAACGGAGCTACACAAGAAAATCGCGTTGAGATCCAAAATCACTAATGCGCGGGGGTAGTTCCTGAAGCAGAGTGGCATAGTTCAGCTTTTGCGCCGCCGCAATGGCCGGAATTTCTTCCGAAGCTGATTCCGACACTTTCATATTGCTCTCAAACTTGGTTAGAATCTTCTTCTGCTCTGGGCAATCCTTCTACGATCAATCCTCCTTCGATTCACCTCTTTGTCAATTGATCATCGATATTCAATATCATGAATGATGATCAGACCCTCGATCAAGCCTAGGAGTCATCCCTGCTTCCCTTCTTCCTCAGCCTCTCTTTTTCCTCCCTGTTTTCTTTTTCCTCTAAACATGAAAAAATATATTTTTTTATCAAACTAAAAAAAGTAAGTTTCTCATCAAAAATTTTCTCATTCTATTTTTTTTTAAAATATATTTTTAAAAATATATTTTCAATTCCATATTTCCAACCTAAAGTCAAAACCATAACCATCGTATGACTTCTAGTCCACCATACTGCTGCTTCATGTTATTCTTGGGACTAGGCCTGGGCGTCGGGCCGGGCCGGCCCGGCCCTGCCCGGTTGGGCCCGGGCCCGATAACCCGACCCGATAACCAAACCGGGCCGGGCCCGGGCGGGAAGGGCGGCCCGGCCCGACTCCCACCCTCGGGCGGCCTCCGCCCTCCGCTCGCTCCCCTGACCCCTCCCTCTCTCTTCCCGTCTTCGTCTCCCTCTCCCTCTCCCTTTTCCCTCTCTGCCTGGCCCGCTCGCTCCCCTCCCTATCTGCTCCCTCTCGGCCTCCGTCCTCCGCAGCTCCGCTCGCTCCCCTCCCTCTCCGCCTCCGTCCCCCGCAGCCCCGCTCCGCTCCCACACGGCCTCCGTCCCCCGCAGCTCGCTCCTCTCCCTCTCCGCCTCCGTCCCCCCGCAGCCCCGCTCCGTCTCCCTCTCCGCTCGGCTCCCCTTCCCGTCTCTCGTCTCCCTCTCCGTGGCGGGCTGGGCCGGGCCTGACTTTTGGTGGCCAGGCCCGGTACCCGGCCCGGCAATATTATGGGGCCGGGCCCGGGCTTGGGCTTCAGGCCCGGGCCGGGTCTTAGCGGGCCGGGCCGGCCCGGCCTGACGCGATGCCCACCCTAATGGGACCCGCGCGTGGAGGGCCGTAGATGGATTCTCCTTGAATCCCTCTCGATTGAATTTCGGTTGATCGTGGCGAAACATGTAACAAGCGTCGCATCGAAGCGGGCGAATAGCCGCTATACATTTTTGTCGGAGCGTAACGCATGACCGTCTGCCGAAGGCCGTTCCCTGCTCTAATATCCATCACCGTCGGAAAGAGTAGCGTCCGGCGAGTGGCAGCCATGTCAGCAAACCCTAGATCCTTCAGGGGCGGCAGAAGAAGCAGCGAGGGCGGAAGAAGGGGCGGTGGTAGCGGTGGTCGAGGGGGACGCGGCAGCGGCGAGCAGAGATGGTGGGATCCTGTTTGGAGAGCGGAGAGACTGAAACAAATGAACGGGGAGGTATTTCTTCTTATTTCTCTAGCTTTATCTTTGTCTCTTCCGTTCCGAAGACTGGGTTTCCGGATGTTGGAGGAATAAATGTGTGTGGCCTTTCTTGCTTCTGTGCTTGCTTTTACTGAATGAAGGGAAGAAAACGGAAGGCTGGTTTATGTGTTCGCATTTGTTGCTGTGTAACTAGTATGAGGAGCCGCCGAAGAACTGGCCTTAGGGTTGATGCCCCAGGATGATCAGTTAACAGTGAACAGCATAGTGATTTTCTTCATACTTTTCGAGACGTTCTTCTGTTTTTTGAGTTCACGATGAGGAAAAGGAATATTTTCTGGTCGTTGGATTCTAATCGGAATCTTAAGGAACTCTATATTTGGGCATGCTGTGTATTATTTTCTTTGTAAGATAGTATGAATCACTATGAGTGCTTCCGCCTTAGGAGAAATTTAAGATTAAAGCGTGCTGTTGACATAGTTTTTTTAACAGCGACTAAGTCTTTTGAACTCTTAGAGCATGAATAGATAGTGTTTATTTCGAATGGAAGGCGATATGTTATGCTTTTATAATTTTTCAGGTCGAAAATCTGAATGAGAACGAGTGGTGGACTAAGATGGAGCAACTGAAACTGGGAGGAGAGAAGGAAATAATCGCAAAACGAAACTATGGGCGTGAAGGACAGCGTACACTTGAACAGATGGCTCAAAAGCTTGGTCTTTACTTGTAAGAAGGACGAGTCGTACTATTTGTTTTATTCATTTTCTTTGTTATTTGCATCATGATTGCCTTGTGCAGGAGGTAATGATGCATTTGAACGTTCATTTCAAAGAGTATGTTCCTCAACGACCCTTTAGCTCGTTACTAATATTTTATAAGTTTACCTGCACAGTAATAATATCTGTTAATCTGGCACTAATATTTGGAATTGCAAACAGCTGTCAACAAATTTGTTGTTTTCAATCCATGTGAAGTTGTTGCAATTTGGTTAAATGATGTTTCTTTTCTGGCTCTCCTAGTTACAAAATCTTGATTCCTTTACCTTTTTTTTTTTGGCTATAGTGGTTTATCCTTGTGATTTGTGTCTAGAGCATAACTGGGCTTCTTGTGCCGTAAGTGACATGGTCCTCCTCCTCCTTTTTTCTCCTCTTTTGCTCTTTATTCTTTCTCTCTATTTCTCTATCTACTTTCTTTCTCCGTGGGGCTAGTTGGCAAACCCTCCCCAAGAATCCCAACATGAAGAAGAAGCATCCAGATTTTAGGGTACTATGGAGGGTGAAGAGAGAGAGAAGGAACATCCACATGTCACAAACCATTAGTATTTGTTCCTAATTGCCTGCATAAGGCAGGTGTATATACACGCTTGCCACCAAGGGGGGTCAAAGGACCATGTGATTGTGTTCAAATATGGACCTAGTCAAGTGCAAGTTTGACACTTTGAGATCATATTTTGGCACAATCTTCTATTAAAATTTTCATGTCAAATTTGGCTCAATGTGATTGATAAAGTCCGTAGCTGAACATGGAAATGCCAATGCCAGGCTTGATTGTATCTAAGATAATGCTCTACTGCGGTTGGTTTGGAGTGTGTAACATACATGCTTCTTCCTCCATCTAATTCCAAATGACCTAAAATTTGAAAGCCAACTCCTTGACATATAAAACATATCAATAATGGGTTTTTGGCACTAAAAATATAGATAAATGCATGTTTTTAAAGATAGAAAACATAATGTATTTCATGCATCATCACAATGTGTTAGCTGCACCCTCCATAAACCCTGCCCAACAGAGACTCAGAGGAAAACAAAAGACCAGACACACAAATTAAGGTAAGTTTCACCAGCCCAACGAGGGATGATTTCATTAATCAAAAGATCGATGCCCAACAATTCGTAATTTCAGCATATATATGTGAAGCATAGGATATGGGTTGACCCACAAGTGGACCCGATGGGAAGGTCTTATTACAATTGCACCTTAGAGTGGTTTACTAAAAGGTGCTCTAAAGTTTCGCTATTTCCTACAACTAACACAATGTTTCAAACAAAAAAAAAACAACTGTGGTGGATGAAATAACAAAGGTTTCAGACCTACATGGCCACCAATCAATTTGAGATCCTAGAATTTAGTGGGAATTACTAATAAAGGAAGCAATTAGGTGGACAATTCCAACAAAGTTGTGGATGCCATGTAAGAGGAGGATGAAGTTGATGATCTCAAAATGATAGCACATTCAATGCTCAATGCTCTTAAGGTTGCAGTAAAGGCTATGTCTGTCACACCCCGACCTTTTGACACTCAAACATTTTTTTTTTTTTTAAACATAAAACATCGAGGTGCGACTACTCAACAATTCAAAAATGAAGGAGCCATGCCATTCAAAACAATGGGGCGAACTTTCATTTATGTAATCATTTCCATTCATACAAAATCACATCTATGTATGACAAAAATGCTCCAAACTGTATAATTGATGCCTAACAAAAACAAGACATCAATAAAACCAAAATAAGATGCGCCGACACTACAAAAGACACATCCCAAAACCTCCCCAGTAGGACGTGAGTGAACCCATCTGCTCAACCTGCTGCCCCTGGTCCACCAAACCTGAAAAAGAAAACAACTGAAGGCTTAGCCTTCGTAGTATGGCAACAAGCCAGGACAATACCAAACCCTTTTAGGTAGGGCTCAAATAAAAGAACAAACACTAAGATCATCTATCATCATGTCGTATCAGGGCACGACACGTAAAAGCCACTCAATGGCCACAGTAACTAACTTTCAAATCACATGCAAGACATGCTTAAACATTTCACTTGCATTTGTAAGCACAACGATCACATGCATCTCAATCACGTACAATCAATCATATACAATACATTTTCATTAACTTCAGTGTATTAACAGTTCCTGTGGGTGCAACACAGGCACGTGCACACCGCGGGCGGCCTACAGCAGAGAGACAACCCCCGTGGTGGCCCAGAACAATATGGATTCATTTCATTCGCTACAGCGGTAGAGCACTCGTCCATGACTGTGTGAAGTCCAAGGAGAGATACTCAGCCTTCCCTAGGATACCCAGGTTGGAAAGGCGGGAGCCCAACGTTCCAAGCACAACACACAACAGAACTCTGGGGCCTTGCACCGCCTGCGCTCCGAACAGGCGAGACCAATGGCAAAAGCGGGACGTCTCCCAAACACATAGCTACATCCCACTGGCCTCTCATCTCTTATTCATTCATTCTTATCATTAGATTAACACATTCACAAACTGACTGACTAGCTCATGAGGTTGGTGCACTTCACGAGTGCACCTACACCTCCAATTGCCTCCACACGAGGTCTACACATAACAATAACAGTCATAGCTAGCCATCATACAATACGGATATGACTACCCTCCAATTCCATTATTTGCATCATTGCCCGCAGCAATGTGTATGCAACAGAATAAAACATTCACATCATTCATCATATCAATCACATCTTCAAAAAACTTAGCCAAACCACAGAGAGTAGTCTCGATCTGTGATTGGCTCGTAGCTGTCCTATGCAATTACCATTCTAGGATGCTTTCTAATGCACAATTGGGGTCGAGGAGACACTCGACTCGATACCCCGCCTCATCTGTCCTAAACAGTTATCAATTCTAGCATGCACATGCAAATGCGTAACATTTTCAAAACAAACTTCTCATAGTCTTTCCAAAACAATTCATATCATATATCAAAACATCTACATGCATACCCACATTCATTCAATAAACAGTCAATCAATTGCATCACAATCCTAGGATCTCACGACCCTAGGAACACACATTCATACATTTGCCCCAGGCAGAGATTTGCCTGTAATGCTGCCATACCTGTGGCGTGCTCACAAACTCTTCAAAATGCCTTGAGCTTCGAAACTAGTCACTTGTGTACCTGCAAACATACACAAGTGGTAAATGACTAAACTCTACACTAGTTTAGATTCACAATCAAAACAAATATAAAACAAAATCATTGAGGCACGCTATTGCCTCAAGAGGGTATCGAAGGGTAGTGTCGACCCACAAAGCCCTCAAAAGGGTCTCTCCTCAGCCCTAGAGGCTACCTCCAAAGGCTTAAGCTTCGCACCATCGATTTGAATCGATCACTAATCCATTTCTCTCTTGCTTCCTTAGTGAAGGTATCTTCCCAACAGGTACCCCTCTTCCTTCCCACACATGCTACCCACGTCGAAAAAGACGCTCCCAAGCGTTCACAAAGACGGTCCTACACTTCTCCACAACACGACAATCCTAACCGTGCTTCCCTATTACTTCAAAAATTAACCCATCATGTGCAAATGATCATTATAGCCATGAATCAACACTTCTCCAACATAATCCTACTCTTCCCCCAAAAAGCAAAATCGCTAACATGTGTCCCAAATCATCAATTATAGCATGCTTAAACAATAATTATACATGCTCTCATAGATAATATTCAATAATCTAATCTCAAATAGGCCTTGCTCACCCCAATCTAAGTGTCCAAACTGCTGTGACGCCTCCGACAACCACCTCAAGCGTACAATCGGTCCCCAAATGGCAGAAATTGTGCCAAGCCGCCACCACCAACACCACCTAAACGCTGATACGAGGGGAAGAACGCGTTCCCCAAACTGGAATCCTAACAAACAGTGATGAAATCCATGAGAAAGAGTGCTCGGTTGGGGAAAAAGGGGAAAAACAAATAGAAAAAATGGGGAGAGAGCTCACGTAAGGAGTGTGTAGGCAAGGGGAGGCACTGATAGAAAGGGGCGGACAGAAGAGAAAGCGAGGGAAGGAGGGTTCAAACAGAAATGGGGAAGAAGGGCAGTGAGGGGGAGAGGACGTGAGAGAAGAGAGAGAGCCGGTGGGAGAGTGAGGGTGAGTGAGGAGAGGGACCGTGCGGGAGGGAGCTAGCGGAAAGGGAAAAGAGAGTGGCGAGAGAGAGGAAGAGAGAACGTGTGGCAGAGACGGCAAGGGAGCATGAGAGTGGCGGAGAGAAAGGAAAACAAAGCACGAGAGAGAGAAAAAGAGTTTACCCAAGTGTCGCCGCCTCAGTCGCCGTCGTCACCGCCGCTGCCGGCACCACCTCTGTCTTCTTCTTCTTCTCTGCGTGGAGCTCCCTAGCAGCAAGAGAGGCAATGAAAGGGGGAGAGCGAGAGGAGGACGAGGGAGAACAGCCCTCGTCGGGCTCTTACGCGGGTAAGCTGTGGGTCCGGGTCCCGATCCGACCCGACCTGCCCAAAAATATAACGGGCGTTACAATGTCTTTGTCTCCACTTATAGAAGAGCTGATGTGCATGGAAGTCATTGTAAATGGTCAGCCCCATGATTGCTATGGTGTATACTGATGCTAGGCAGAACTTCGTCTCTAAGCAACATGCGTGGTATGGCATCTTTGGTGAATGCTTGTGTGGTGTATGCAAACCATGATGTGGTGGATAATGATCGTGGTGTGCATACTGTGTGTTCATGTGGAAGATGTGGGCGTGTAGCCAATGGAGGCCGAGGTGCAGCTAGATATGGCTGGCGTTACTCATAGAAAGCGGCATGTTCATAGGCCGGGTGCTTAAGATGTTGGTCGACTGGTGGAGGAGGCTGTCGACGAGGTGTTGTAATTGCGGGCGCCGTGTGAATGCCTGGCATCGCTTGGTCGGTCACAAACTGCTAAGATGGGTAAAGTTTCGCCGGTTGTGGCCCTGCAATCTGTGGTTGATGCCGTGGCAAGGAAGAAGCCAACGTGGGAAGGGTCCGCGGCCGGCCAAATGTGCTAGGCTTGGCCGAGGTTGGGCCTTCCACGTTTGGTCTACTGCCCTCCAGTGTTGACTGTGCTGTGGCAGCCGGCGGATCAGTGATGGCTTCAGTGCCAGCTATGCCCGCAAAAGCTCCAAAATGGGTGCTACGGCTTGCTGGACCTATGCGGCGATGTTCAACGTGGGTGCAGTAAGGACCTGCTATCTCTGTAAAGATGCCATCTAAGCACTGTTGCAATTGGGCCAACGTGTTGCACATTTCTTCCACAGAAGCAATCAACGACTAGATCTGTACCTTTACACTCTTTATACGCAAAGTCTGCCAGGTCATAGGGTAGTTAGCATGCAAAATAACTCTAGTACCACTTGATGCATGTCTTCCTCGCTAGCTGAGGATCTCTTGCATGCATCTAGCCTTTCACTGGTCTTAAGATGTACAACGTGCCTATCCACATACAATCCCGACCAATGGATACCTGATTACAACTTATCACCCTCAATGCTATGCTCGCCACAAGGAAGATTCTCACGGTGCTGCCCGTGCTCTCTATCTATCCCACGCCTCGGCACCCAGATCTAGCCATCAAGGATCAGATCTAGGCTGAACCCCATGCTGACCTTAGATCGGGCATGCTGATTACTATCGAGTATGCCTTCGCATCCCCGATGGCAAGCAGTCGCTCTCGAATGCAGGCTTGCCATCTATCTCAGCCTCAGCCTTGGATAGCCAGCCGCATTTGTCGGCCAGCGTGCTCGTCAGGCCACTCCTCAGCCAACCGCCCTACTGCATGTAATCAGCAGCCCTCGACAATCTCAGTTATTTGCTATCATGACGCGCTAGCTAGGTGCAGACCGCCTTCCTTTTGCCTGCCTTAGTCTCAAGCCTAGGGCTGTTTACAAGCCAAGTTTGAGCTGAGCTGAGTCTGCTCAAACTCGGCTCTAGTATTTTAGACCAATGTTTTCCGTATCGTACGATACAGACGCGTATAGGTCGAAGAAACCTATACGATACGTGTTTGATAAGCGATACGCATCCGTATCGTACGAGTATCGTCCGTATTATGCGATACGGGGGCCGTATCGCATGATACGTGCGATACACCCCCGTATCGTACGATACGGGTTAAAACACATTTTTTTTTATTTTTGAAAGTTTAAACACTCCTCCCTCTCTCTCTTCTTATATTTAAAGACTCCAAGAGAAGTAGGAGGGAGAGATTTTGCTCATTTTCATAAAAAATAACCGAGGATTCATTGATTTGAGAGATATTATCGTTGAATCATGAAAGATGATAACTATATGTTTTAAACTGTGATGTAATCTAAGTCCTAAAACTCCAAGTCTTAAGGCTCTAAGTCCTAAGATTCTATAAAATTTTCAAGTTTAAAATTGTGATAGATGCTTATTATGTTATTTTGTATATCTAATTTCTTATTTTTGAATGTGTTGTTGATAATTTGATATACATGAATGTTTCTTATGGATGATGATCTTTTTTATATTTGAATACTTTTTTCTTGATTTCTATTTTTTTGTTCATTTTTTCAGATTTTTAATGTTTTTTCTCTATTTTTTCAGATTTTTAAATATTTTTTAAAATTAAAAAATTAATTTTACGATACGCTACGCTACGTTTGCGATACGGCGTATAGGTCGGCCCGACCGATACATGATACGCTACGCCTTTTATAACATTGTTTTAGACAAAACTCAAACTCGGCTCGAGCAGCTTGATTAAACTCAAGTTGACGAGTTTGAGCTGCGCCAAGCATTTTATTAAAATATTTTATTTGTAAAAGAAAAGGCAGTATGGGAACTTTATCACTAAACCTCACGTTTGCTAGCCAAGGTACAAACTGAGGTGAACAATCTACTTTTTCTGTAAACATTATTAGACATATTATATGTATTTTCTTTGTCGAGCTTAACCGAGTTTAACGGAGCCGAGCCCACTTAACTTGAACTCGACTCATTTACATGATCGAGTTGATTTCTTAACTCGAACTTGATTCGTTTATTAAATGAGTTGGGCTTGAGTTGAGTTTGTCGAGCGAGTTCGAGATGACATCAAGTTAGCTCGACTCATTCAACAGCCCTACTCAAGCCTGGCCACCTGTCCAGCTTGGTGCCAGCCGCGGGACTGCGTCCCTTGCGCCAGCCAAACCTTGACCGCAGCCTCCCTCGGCCTAGCCGAGTGCAGCCTATCCTGGCTGTAGCCTAGTTGCCAGCCAGCCCTCACACCGAACTTGACCCCGGCCTTGTTCGGCGGAGCCTCCTGCGACCAGTAGTCGTATAGCCCCGTTGAGTGGCAAAAGCACCCAAAAAGGACTAGTTTGAGGCATCAACCTGGGGACCCATCTGTCACTCAGGGCTCACGGCTGCCAAGCCCAGCTCTTTCCCAGCCTGGCTATGGCAACCACTCGGCCTAGGCGACTGGGATCTTCCCCTTCCTTGTTCTCTATCTCCCTCTCTCTCGTTGGCTTGTTCACACACTACACGTCTAACCTGCATACTGACAAATTTACAGGAAATGATGTTCATATATATCCAAGTTTAATTGCTACCTTGTGCCTTTTTGGGTGCTTTGGGATGCTGAAAAACAATGCTGTAGGATGATGCCAAATCAGTTACTTGGGACATTTTTGTGTGGGGTTATTACAAGTGATACCTTATTTACATAGATAATATTGCAATATGTTTGCATGTTAGTTTGCCCTACTAATTTTTTAGAAAGTTTTACTTGTAAGAGATTTGTTTCGGAATGATCATCTCAATCTGAAAAGAAATGTATTTTCTTGCCTTGCTGTTATGGGAAGGAAGCCATGCATATAATAAGGGAAGAACATTTGTCGTAAGCAAGTTGCCTTTGCCAAACTATCGAGTAGACTTGGACGACCGGCATGGATCTACAAGGAAAGAGGTAAAGCATAATGGTTGCAGATGTATTAGAACTAGAAATTTTTCATGTTAATATTCCTTGTTCTTTGCAGATTAACATGTCTACAGAGACTGCAAGAAGAGTTGATTGTCTTTTGGGTAGCTCTTCAAAAGCACCTCAGAATGATGAGTCTCAGAATGTTTCTACTCAAAGAAGCATGCAGTCTTCCACTTTTGCTGCAACGAAATCCAGTAGCACAGCTGCAAGGGACATTGCAAGGGAGACGGCTAATAATGATCTACGAGAAAAGCTACAACTCCTGAAGGTTTGCATCTCTTTCTCTTACACAGAATGAAATGCACATTGTGAGCATGTGCTTTACTTACGACCTATGGAACCTGTCTCATTTTCTCTTTGGGACCTGTCTCGAAATGTCACATTGGGTTTTAGGTATGGTATTCTAGTTTGTCTTCACCTGCACATTTGCTTTCATGCCTCAAGATTAGTTATTTTTGTCTTTTCGTTTGTTCATGCTGCGTTTTTCTGACTTATAGAAACAATGCATTGTGGACTATGAGAGTTTATTTGACATTTCTCCATTTTGATTTTTACACTCAGGCAGCCCCTGCTTATAGAGCTATGCAGTCTTTTCGGGAGAAGTTGCCTGCTTACAATGTGAGGACTGAATTTCTAAAAGTAGTCGCAGCAAACCAGGTCAGTAACTTCTCTTTTTGTGGGCTCTGTCATGCCCTGAGAGAAATGAAGGGGCATGCCTAAGGTGTGAGTTGCGTGACCTGTTGTTTGTTCATCTCTCACTATCGGGCCTATATATAGTCTTACATGAACAACGTAATAGTGATATTAAAAGACAAGGAATATGAACATTTCATACCATCTAAAAATAACTTATTCGGTTAAGTATTTGTAGGTGCAGAAGTTTAATTTCTTCTCTTGACATATTTGCATCAGCATCTGAAACCTTGATTCTCTGAAAGCTTACCTTGGAAAAACTAGAAGATATTTAGTGATTTGACAATGTTTGGGCAAATAAATGCTGTTTTAGCAATTAGAGTCCAAATAGTTACTAGAAAAGTATAGGGTACAACTTGTCAAAATCCAAAGTCGCCAGTCAGAGGCAGATCCTTCATGACTCCAAAAGACTAGTCAGGAGAAGTTAGTCTGAGTTGGTTCAAGTTGATTGACAAAAATAAATGATACATATATTTGCGTCAAATACTGACTGTATGTGTGTGGTTCATCACACTACCATCGATTAATATAAACAATGAATATATGTGTTTATTTTCGTAAAATCTGGTTCTTGATGTGTATATGTATAAATAAATAAATAAATAAATAAATAAATAAATATATATATATATATATATATATATATATATATATATATATATATATATATATATATATATATATCAATTTTTGATGCTTCAACCTGCACCATATGCCATAGATTCATGTAGGACCTTTTGATTACTTGCAACAAATTTTCTAGTTGAAAGGATCGCATCAGTATGCTCATCTTCTCCAGAAGGGCCTGCTCATCAATAAGGTTGTCCTGGTTTCTACTATCGGTTCAAATGTTAACTTGTACGGTGCCAAAATATATTGTACAAATCTATGTTAGAAAGAAATGTCTTTCATTACAAAATATATTCCTTTGTGTAGATTTGTTTGAAATTGATTTTCTGAAAGGATTTTGTAGTTCATCTAATAACCAAAAAATTTCATTTCATCTGCTGCTCAATTGAGGAACTTTCACTAAATATCAAATTTTTGAAGGAGGTCATAGAATGCTCCCTTTCTCTAATGTAAATGTCAAAAGCCTGCTCTCTTTGCTTTTCTTTTTTGGCTATATCTTTTTCAAAGTTATATGTAAAGTTGCTGTCATTGACTTTCTATTTCCAAAATAGCAATGAATTATCCATGGGCTGTCATACAAGTAAAGGGAGTATCTTTTTCTTCCTGTCCTTACCGCTCTTATTTGCTTTTCTGCAGGTCCTAGTAGTTTCTGGTGAGACTGGCTGTGGCAAAACTACACAGTTGCCACAGTTTATCCTAGAAGCAGAAATTGACTCTTTCCGTGGGATGAGCTGTAATATAATATGTACACAGCCACGCCGTATATCTGCTATATCTGTTGCTGCACGTATTTCAACTGAAAGAGGTGAAGACCTCGGTGAAACTGTGGGCTACCAGATCCGCTTGGAAGCAAAGCGTTCTGCTCAAACACAGCTTCTATTTTGTACAACTGGCGTCCTTCTTCGTCGCCTAGTAATAAGCTCTCTCTCTCTCTCTCTATTTCCACTGAATAGTTCGAATGCATAGGCTCATACTAAAGTAAATATATGTTCTGGTTATCTCCTATAAGTTGGGCCGCTTCTTGAGGGTTTTTTTTTCTTTCCTTTTGATGAAAATGAAATATAAAAACCGCCAGCAAACACAAAGGTTGGATGTGTTCCTTCTGTAAGATATGAATTATGTTGAATAGAGAAAGCAAGCACAAAGAATGCAGATGTAACGTGGAAAAACCTCGACACGAGGAAAAAAAAACCACGATTAGAGAGGATTCCAGTGCTCACCAGCTGCTGGTCACTCTTTCTCTTAATTCTCATTGTTGCGAGAGAGAGAGAGAGAGAGAGAGAGAGAGAGAGAGAGAGAGAGACGAGGAGAGGGAGAGAGAGAGAGAGAGAGAGAGAGAGAGAGAGAGAAAACTGCACGATCTAATTCATTAAGCTGCCCACTTCTCATGTTAAATGAGAATTAGGGTAAAAAGAAGAAATTACAAAAACAGTCCAAGACTGGAACAACTATTAATGAAAGCTGTTAATACAACTTTTAAATATTCAAAAGACCACCTATTATAAATGTTATTAAACACTCCCCCTCAAGCTGGAGCGTAGATGTTAATCGTGCTCAGTTTGTTACAACATCTAGAGAACTCTGCAATAGGCAACGCTTTAGTAAAGATATCAGCCGTTTGATCATCTGAGGCTACATGTATAGTGGGGATGATTCCCCTTTGAACCATATCACGAATATGATGACAATCTACTTCAATGTGCTTTGTCCTCTCATGAAATACGGGATTATTGGCAATGTAGGTGGCAACTCTGTTATCACAAAACATTTTCATAGGCAAAGACGTTGGAATACTGAGACTCTCAAGTAGGGATCTAGACCAAGTCATTTCGGCAGCAGTTTGAGCCATCACACGATATTCTGACTCTGCACTAGACCTAGAAACAACACTTTGTTTCTTACTCCTCCAGGAAATGAGATTTCCTCCCACAAACATACAAAACCCTGTGGTAGACTTATTGTCATCAATTGAGCCTGCATAATCTGCATCACTATAAGCTTCAACATCCAGAGATGTACCTTTTTTGAAGAAAAGGCCTTTGCCAGGGGAGGACTTCAAATATTTGACAATCAACATAGCTGCATCCCAATGTGATTGTTTTGGTTTTTCCAGGAATTGGTTTGATTTTTCCACGACAAAGCTAATATCTGGTCGAGTCACTGTCACATAAAGAAGCTTACCAATCAACGACCTGTAGGCTTGTGAAGCTACCTCTTTCGAGTCATCCTCATATAGATGCGTGGATTCATAGGAAGAGTTGCTGGTTTAGCTCCTAGCATCCCTGTGTCTTGTAAAGGATCAAGAACATACTTCCTTTGCGACAACACAACTCCTTCCTTGTTACGAGCAACTTTGATGCCAAGAAAATACCGTAGCTGACCAAGATCTTTGGTAACAAAGTGTTTTTGCAAAAACTGCTTTGTTAGAGCTACCTCCTGCCCACATTCATCTGCCAAAACAAAATCATCAACATACACCACTAGCACAACTGTACCTCTAGATCATTTCTTGATGAACAATGAATGGTTCAGATGAGACCTCGTAAAGCCACATTCTAACACCACTTCAGAGAATTTGTGAAACCAAGCACGAGGACTTTGTTTCAATCCATAGATAGCTTTCTTCAACCCACACACCTTACCACACTCCCCCTGACGTTCAAAGCCAGGGGGTTGCTGCATGTAAACAGTCTCATCAAGATCCCCATATAAGAAAACATTTTTGACATCCAACTGATACAAAAGCCAATCATAATGCACTGCGACTGACACAAGAAGACGTATGGTCCCCATCCTAGCTACAAGCGAGAAAGTCTCAAAGAAATCAACACCATATGTTTGTGTATACCTTTTGGCTAGAAGATGAGCTTTGTAGCGTTACACTGAGCCATTGGATAAATACTTTATGGTGAAAACCCATTTGGAGCCAACGACATCACAACCAGATGGAGGATCAACCAAGTCCCATGTCCCTCGTTGCAGTAGAGTCTCCATCTCATCCTGCATAGCTTGCCGCCACTTCGGGTCAAGTAATGCCTGTTGGTGACTAGAGGGAACAAAGTGCACTGACAAGGCTGACACGAACTGTTGCAGGCTACCCCCAATATTATCAGTAGAAACAAACTGAGATATAGGATGAAGAGTACACTGTTGTTTGCTTTTGCGAAGAGCTATGGGAAGGTCATCAGCCCTATCAGAGCCATGAGTGCCATAATCTAGGTTTTCATGAGAGCTTACCTCCTGAGGAGACATTGGTGGAGAGACAGTAGGAGCCTTATGTCGACGGATATAAGTTTGTGGAGGATCCATAAAGCAACTATTGGAGGGAGAAACAAACTCAAGGTAAGAAGGAACCGACTCCAATGGGATGGGAGGAATGGGAAGAGGAACAGAAGGTGACACCTGTTGTGGAGGACAAGAGGGGATGTAATCATGTAATAAGGTTGAGACTCAAAGAAGGTAACATCCGCACTGATAAATTTCTTATGAGTTAAGGGATCAAAACACTTGTAGCCTTTTTGATGGGAAGGATAGCCAATGAAAACATACTTGATGGACTGAGCTGCAAGTTTATCCCTGTGTGGGCCCAGAACATGAACAAAACAAGTACAACCAAACACCTTTGGAGGAAGATGAAATAATGGTCGATTGGGAAACATTCTTTGGATGAGAATTTCATTTTGAATAGCTGAGGATGGTAAACGATTGATCAGGTAACAAGCAGTAAGTATGACATCTCCCCAAAAACCCGTAGGGAGATGAGAGTGCAACATAAGAGTATGAGCCATGTCTAGAAGTTGACAATGTTTTCTCTCAGCAACCCCATTTTGTTGGGACGTGTGAGGACATGTAAACTGTACCATGATTGTGCTAAAATTGCATTAAGTTGGAGGCTTTGAACTCTAAGGCATTATCAGTGCGAATGCATTTGACAGTAGAAGAAAATTGAGTCTTTATTTCTAGAATGAAATTTTTGAGAATACATATGACATCAGACCTCTCTTTCATCAAAAACACCCAACTAACTCTAGAATAATCATCAAATGACCAGGTAATAACGAAACTTAGACCTACTAGCAACCCGACTAGGCCCCCACACATCAACATGAAGAAGATCAAAAACACTCTGACTGTCACACCCCGACCTTTTAACCCTCAAACCCCCTCTTTTTATTTTTTTATTTTATTTTTTTTTTTTCTGAACATAAATCATCGAGGTGTGACTACCCAACAATTCAAAAAGACGATGAGCCAAACAATTCAAAACAATGGGGCGAACTTTCATTTATATAACCATTTTGTTTCATACAAATTCACATCTATGTGCATGACCAAAATGCCCCAAAATCATAACATTGATGCCTAACAAAAAGAAGACATCAATAAAACCAAAACATGACGCGCCGACACTACAAACGACAATCCCAAAACCTCCCCAGTAGGACGTGAGTGAAGCCATCTGCTCAACCTGTTGCCCCGGGTCCGCCAAAACCTGAAAAAGAAAACAACTGAAGGCTCAGCCTTCGCAGTATGGCAACAAGTCAGGAAAATGCCAAACCCTCTCAAGTAAGGCTCAAATAAAAGAACAAATATCAACCCATCTATCGTCATGTCGTGTCAGAGTACGACACGTAAAAGCTACCTGATGGCCACGCTAACACAACATCAGTCACATGCGAAGCATACTTAAACATAACACTTGTATTCATATCATTCACATATGTGTCAGTCACATGCATTCTATCAAACACATTACATTTTCATTAACTTTAGTGCATTAACAGTTCCTGTGGGTGCAACACAGGCACGTGCACACCGCGGGCGGCCTACAGCCGAGAGACAACCCCCGTGGTGGCCCATAACAGTATGGATCCATTTCACCCGCTGCAGCGGTAGAGCACTCTTCCCTGGATGTGTGAAGTCCAAGGTGAGATACTCAGCCTTCCCTAGGACAGCCAGGTTGGGAAGGCGGGAGCCCAACGCTCCAAGCACAACACACAACAGAACCTTGGGGCCTTGCACCGCCTGCGCTCCGACAGGCGAGACCAGTGGCGAGAACGGGACGTCTCCCAAACACACAGCCACATCCCACTGGCCTCTCATCTCTTAATCATTCATTATTATCATTAGAATAATGCATTCACAAACTGACTGGCTAGCTCATGAGGTTGGTACACTCCACGAGTGCATTCACACCTCCAGTTGCCTCCACACGAGGTTTACACATAACACTAACAGTCATAGCTAGCCGTCAAACAATATGGGTACAATTACCCTCTATTTCATCCATTTGCATCGTTTCCCATGGCAATGCATATGCAACAACGTATACATTCATATCAATCATCACATCAATCCTCACATCAATCACGTCAATCACCTCTTTGAAAAACTTAGTCAATCCACAGAGAGTAGTCTCGATCTGCGGTTGGCTCGTAGCTGTCCTATGCAGTTATTCTATGATGCTTTCTAATGTACAATTGGGGTCGAGGAGACACTCGACTCGATACCCCGCCTCATCTGTCCTAAACAGATATCAATTCTAGCATGCACATGCCAATGCGTAACATTTTCAAAACAAAAGACTAATAATCTTTCTAACCCATTCATATCATATAAGCAACATACATATACTCATTCACAAAGCAGTCAATCAATTTAACATCACAATCCTAGGATCCCTTGATCCTAGGAGCACACAATCACACATTTGCCCCAGGCAGGGATTTGCCTGGAATGTCGCCATACTTGTGGCGTGCTCACCAAATTCTTCAAAATGCCTCAAGCTTCGAACTCAAGGTCGACGGGATGTGCCCGGTGCACCTGCAAACATAAACAAGAATAAGGTTTCTACTAGATACCTACACAATTCAAACAAAAACGAACAAATACAAAATAAAATCCTTGAGGCACGTGTCGTCGCCTCAAGAGGGTGTCGACAGGTAGTGTCGACCAACAAGCTCTCCAATAGGCCTCCTCCTTTACGCCTTGACGTTGCCTCGAAATATCAAAACCCTCAACCATCAATCAATCCATCACTAATTCCTTCCTCAATAACGTTCTTTAATTAAGACATCAACCCCAAAGTCACATCCAAATACGTATACTTTCCCTAATTAACTTCATGATACACCCGTTCACGGAAGTTAGCGCTACACTCCCTAAGACGGTTCTAAATCTTCTCCACAACCTCACAATCTCTACCATGCTTCCCTAAAGCTTCGAAAATTAATCCATCATGCTTAAACGATCATTAAATACACGAATCATTACTTCCCAACACAAATCCTAAGTTTCCCCCAAAAACAAAATCACTAACAAGTCATCAATTCTAAGCTCTAGCATGCTCGAACAATAATTATACATGCTTTAGAAGATAATATTCATTACTTTGAGCTTGATTAGGTATCGCTCACCCCAAAACAAGCGTCCAAACTGCTACAACCTTTCTAGCAACCACTTAACACGTCCGATCAAGTGCCAATGCTCGAGATTGCTTGCCGCCGCTGCTCATTACACGCCCTACTAGCTGGTAAGAGGGGAAAAACGTCCCTAAACTGCAATCCAACCCCAAAACGCCATAAAAAGAGTCAACACACGTCCAAATAAAGTTCAACACCAAATCTGTTGCTAGGAGAGACCCACGGTAGTAGTGGGAAAAGCTGAAATGAACAAGAGAAAAGGACGCTGACAGAGAGGAGAGATAGAGAGAGGAGGGGTTCAGTCAAGGGGGAAAACGGCAGTGGGGGTGAGAGAAGAGAGAAAGAGCAGGTGGGGGAGTGCGGGTGAGTGAGAAGAGGGTCGAGCGGTAGAGAACCAGTGGAAAAGGGGAAAGAGAGTGGCGAGAGAGAAGAAGAGGGGACGTGCGGCAGAGAAAAAAAACAAAAGGGCATGAGTGGCAGAGAAGGGAAAATCGCACGAGAGAGAGAGGGTTTACCAAGCCGCTGCCGCCGTAGTCGCTGCTGCCACCTCCGTCGCCGTTCCAGCCACCACCACACCGACCGCCACTTCTCCTGCCTCTGCGCTGTCACGGGAGACCACCAGGAGACGACGAAGGAGGAAAAAGGGAAAGGCGAGGGAGAAGGGCCTCGCGTCGGGCTCCTTACGCGAGTGGGGGTCGGGTCCGGGTCTGGACCCTAACCCGACCCGACCTGCCAAAACGAACGAGCGTTACACTGACTGGACGGACTCAAACTTGAAGGAAAACTACTTCGAGTGTGTTTGCCAAGTTGACAAGCTTCACACTCAAAGGTGTCAGACATAGACATATTGGGAAGAACATGACACAGCTTCGATGGAGAAGGATGACCCAACCGCAGGTGCCATTGTTATGGAGTGGGTTTTTGGGACATAGAAATAGCTGTAGAATCCACAGATGTCGACAAAAGGTAGACTCCCCCTTGCTCATGACCTCCACCAATCATCTTCTCAGTTTGTAAGTCCTGAAATACACAAGAATTAGGGTCAAACATGACTTTACATTGCAAACCAGATGTTAGCTGCTGTACTGACAATAGGTTTGTGAGTATATAAAACATTTGATAAACTTAATGAAGGGGAGATTTTAACATCACCACTTCCCATAATGGGAGAGAACCTGCCATCGGCTAATTTAACAAACCGTGGCCGATCAAACTTGGTCAAAGAAGAGAACAAACGCGGCCGACTACAAAAATGCCTCGAGGCACCTGAATCAATCATCCAAACTGTACCTGGGTCGTGTGAAACTGTGGAAAGAGCAGAGCCAACTATTCCAGACGAGGCAGAGACTGATGTGGAATATGAAGCAGCTCTTTGAGATAATATATGCTCATACTCAGAAGTCAGATGTTATTGACAGACTGAGGTAGAGTAATCGCCAGATGACTTAGCCTGTTATATGCCTTTGCCAAACCAGAGATATCACTCCCAGTGAGCATTTGTGCCTTTGCCACTGAATATTTTGGAGAAAGACCTGCCAAAAACTTGGAAACCATACTTTGCTCATAATGGGTCTTATAGCACGACTTACATGGGGGCCGAAGGGATTTTAGTCGCTCAAAAGTGGCCTTGACTGCAGCAAAATATTGGGGCAAACTCATATCACCCTGTTGTAGTTTGTATAGTTCTTCTACCTGGAATACCTTGCTCATATTTTTTGTCATGTGAATAAGTCTCACTTAAAAAATGCCACATCTCCTTAACAGTAGTATAATATGCAATGGTAGGAGAAATAGAAGAGTCCACACTATTCATGATCCAAGACATAACCATGTTGTTATCCTCTTCCCACGAAGCATATTTTCCAGCCTTGATAACTGGTTCATCTTCCTCAAGTAAATATTTTTTTCGATGTCCAGTGATTGACATCATGAATGATCTCGACCAGATTTCATAATTAAGACCATCTAATTTAACTGTAGAACCGTATGAGAATGGATTGCCTCCAATTTTAAACTCATGAGAGGAATCAGGTTTGAGATTTTCAGCCATTGTAAATCTGTCCACAATAGTTCAGCCGAAAGAGAATATATAGAGCAGAATAAGGCCGATAAGAAAAACAGGGACTAGCGCCACAACAAAAAAAATATCGTGTAGATGAGCAGCACTTCTTCCAAATAAACTATAAATAACCACACAACAGATTGCTGTCCACGGCTGACAGCCACTCCACAACTACAAAACAAATTCACTCGAGCTGCACTTCTTCCAAATAAAATATAAACAACCACACAGCAGATTGCTGTCCATGGCTGACAGCCACTCCACGACTACAAAACAAATTCACTCACGTGTAGATGGGCAGCACTTCTTCCCACACAGCACATTCCTGTCCAGACAACAGCCACACCACGACTACCAAAAAAAAAATTCTACTCCTCAACCAGCAGTTCTTCATTTGGCTGCTCCACCATCTTATGTCAGTCCATAAGATATTAAAAGACACAGACTCCCACATAGCTGTGCCATTTTTTTTTTTTTTGATATCCATGGTTGGAGTCTATTCACACATATTTCTAAGCGTGGACAGACTCCTTCCCACGCTCCTTGCTGATGTTGCCGACCAGAACAAATGAAGGAAGAGAGGGAGAGGAGAAGAGGAGGGAGAGAGATCGCCGGAGAAGAGAAGGTCGCCGGAAGTTGGACAGTTGCCGGTGGTCACTTCGCCCGCTCTGATACCATGTTGCTTGAGAGAGAGAGAAAGAGATGAGGAGAGGGAGAGAGAGAGAGAGAAAACTGCACGATCTAACGTTAAATGAGAATTAGGGTAAAAAGAAGAAATTACAAAAACAGTCCAAGACTGGAACAACTATTAATAAAAGCTGCGGGCCGGATAGGGTCCAGACCCGGATCCAAACATACATAGCATGTCTACAAATTAGTTGACTGAAACATTTGATGGAGTGGGCTTGACATCATCATAATTTACCTGTCACATGGACATTTAGAACAGTTAATTGTTGGCATGTCTTCTTGGCATGCATCTGAGATTGTGCATCCTTGTCTGTATTTTTTGGCGTTTTCTTTTGTTTTATATTTAGCTCATGTGCATAAGCATTTTAAAACTTATAAGGTTATAACCATAAAAAAAATTCTTCATCTGGGCATTGAAGTATTAGAAATATACATCTTTCTACGGGCTATGAAAAATTACTCACTTGGAGCAACAATATCCACATTTATTTGATGCAGAAAAACAGGCTTTGAAAAAGAAAATTTGTTGAAAAGAGTGTTTTCATTGCTTACTTCATCTAAGTGCTACACTGAAACTTTCCATCTTCCGTGGCATTTTCATTGCTAAGTTTTTAGGTTATATGCTTATGCATTTGAAGGCTTGAATACAATAAATATCAAAGTTTCCTTATCTAGGCTACACGCTAAATATTAGAGCCATGCATAATTTTTTCAAGGATTATGAATAATTTATTCATTCAAATGACATTTATGTCTATGTTTATCTGATGTAGAGAAGCTGATAGAGCTTTTGGAAAGGGAACATATTATCTTCACTTTCTATGCAGCCATTCGGTCTTCGATGGTGTAATTTTACATGTCTGTCACAATAACCTTGCCATGATGAAGCAGAGGTAGCAAAGCAAAGGAAAGCAATGTTGTTATTAGCTGAAATGAATATCTCTATATATAATAGTATAGCATTTGTCGTTTGCCAAGGGTATCTATTAGCACATTGGCCTTATCAGCTCAAAGCTGAGCGTAAATTGTTAGGTCAGATGTCTTATTGGTATTGTTGTAGGCTTGTTTATCTGAAGTTGACAATCCCCCCCATATAATTGAACACATGAGCAGGAGTCATTTGAGGTCCAAGTGAGGCATCTTATTCACTATGTCTTTATATTCGAAAACAGCACATTATGTTTAGGATATATTGAAATACATTGGGGTGCATTTTACTTATCATTTATCTATTTTATCAGTACATGGCACAAATAATTTGTGATACATTCTTTATTCTGGTTAGTTTGCTTAACTTTATGTGTATAAATTGCCACTGTGGGTTGTGTAGTGGTGAACTATTTGTCTATATCACTGAAGAATACACAAAAAATTTTCCTGTTCAAGTTAGTATTTCTTTTCTATATTTTGTGTCATCCACTGTTATTCTTGATAGAACATTTTTAATTTTTTATGCAATGCAACAGGTTCAGGAACCAGAATTATCTGGTGTCAGCCATTTGTTAGTGGATGAAATACATGAAAGAGGAATTAATGAGGACTTCCTGTTAATCATCTTACGTGATCTTCTTCCTCGGCGTCCAGATTTACGGCTTATTTTAATGAGTGCCACAATCAATGCTGAACATTTCTCCAAATATTTTGGAAATTCTCCTACAATTCACATACCGGTGGCTACTAGAATATTTGGCAAGATCAAAGATTTTATTATTTCTATTCCAAAGTCCATTGTTCTTAACAACGTTTCTTTCTCCTTTCCTTAGGGCTTCACTTTTCCAGTAAAGGAAGTGTTTCTAGAAGACTTGCTGGAAAAAACTCGTTACTGCATCAACGAGTCAGAATCTGACAACTTTCAAGGAGCTGGTAGGAGAAGGAAACAGATGGAAGGGAAGAGAGATCCAGTGACTGATTTATTTGAGGTATTACTTTTCAGTTTTCCTATCTTTTTCTCCTTGGAGAAGTTATTGCTAATGCAGCTAAATTAAAGGGTCCTATGATTAAATTTGCTGCTACTTTTACATGCTAGATGTCTTACCATCCCAATCTTCAGGTTGAGCCTATGCCCCATAGGTGCAAATATGTGCACCCAAGGTTGTAAACTGCACAATATAACATATATAGGCCAAAACAATAGGTAGATATGTTACGAAGCACAAAAAATTGTCAATTGAATTTTTTGTATTTGAAAGTACCAAGAAATAGAAAAATACAATAAAGAAAAAAAGGGAACAGAAGAAAGTTACCATACATAAGCATGAGCAAGTAGCAAACCAACAATCACTGGTTTCACATCCTCTCATCCTGATGGCATCATTAGTTTAACTCACTGTCACAAATATCGCGTTTATTCGAAAAAACATGATAAATAGGTTAAATATCCCTCAGCCGTATAAAACGTCAATAAAACGTGTCTTTTTTAAAAAGACACCAGAAAACAAAAAATGCGAAAAGACGTGTTTTTTTCGCGTTGTTTTTTTCGCGTTTTTTTGTGTTTTTTTTACTGGATGTTAGATTTTTTTTTTTTGGTGTTCAGCCAATCTGTGAGTTTCTGTCTTTTAAATGTATTAAATAAGAGAGTGGTGATTAACCAGAAAAGTAAACATAATAAAGAAGAGAGAGTGCTGAAAGGTGCATGTAGTAATGAAGATTAGTTATGTAATAAAGAGGAGAGAGAGATGGAGAGGGAGAGAGAGCCCAGCTGCTCCTACGAAACCCTAGCCCATAGTTAATATAGCATTAACTGCTTCATTTACTCAGCCTTCATATCATGCAGCTGAGTGAATTGGGTCTAGCATGGGGACCAACCAAATTTATTATTTCATAAATCCTACATATGGCTATTATTTACTTTTAAGCTATGTGACACGGATACGGCAATCTGGGTCACGTACCAGCGTCGACACGCGGATCCCGACACGTGGACACGACAGGATACGTTTTGGATCGGGTCTGGGTCAGACCCGATCCAAACCACTTTCATAACCCGATTTTCTTTTTAATCCTCGTTTTCTTTTTACGCTTTACCCTCGAGGCGACAACACAGTTCGAAAATGGCAGGTGACGGCGACGACCTCTTGCGACATGCGGTGGCATCCGACGACAGACAGGTAAGTGTTTTTTCTTTTTCTTTTCGATGTTAGAAGTTAGGGTTTCAACTTTCATTTGGGGATTTTTTAGATTGGGTATTTCTTGCCGATTTGGAGATGTTTTCGTTTGAAGATTGGACGGTTAATGATCCTATTCTTCAATGCTATGTGCGATATTTTCTTTTTTTTGTTTGATTTTGGGATTTGTGGATTTTGCCGATTTGGGGATTTTGCGTTCGTTCTTGTAAGGTGGCCGTTGCAACAGTCACTAGAATGTGCCGGAGGTTGCTGCTATCATTGAGGACTGTTTTAAATTATTCAGAAATAAATCTGCGACTGCATGTTTATACTTTGTCAGTTTGTTGTATTGTTTTATTTCATCAATTTTGTGTTCATTATATGTTTTTTCCATCTTTTTATTATGTTTAATGTATTATGTTTAATTTTTTTGAATATAATATTCGCCATGTCCACTTGTCCTAAAATTTTGAAAATTGCCGTGTCCGCGTACCCGTACCCATAGGATACCCGTACCCATAGGATACCCGTACCCGTATCCGTGTGACATAGCTTTTAAGGTACTATTTTTCATCCACATCCTATCATGTTTATGATTTTATCTAATCATTTTACAATGTCTTATTATTAATTATTTATTTATTTTACTTTTATCTAATTTTTAAGATCTTTTTTAATTTATTAAAAAATTCCTGAGATTTTTTCAAGATATAACTTTACCGTGTTATACCCTAGAAATAACTCACCATATAATACGCGTACACAATATATGTGACAATGGTTTAACTTAAAATTCTAAATGTTACAAAAATATGATCAAACAATTTAACGTATAAACATCGTGGCAATGGTGGGTCAGCATCTTTCTATGTGCTAGTTCTTCATCTTCATTTTTAGTGCTTGAAATTGCTAGGTCTATGTTATCTAAATTTAGCAATTTTGTTTACATACTTGAGACGTGGAGGAGATGATAGCATAAGAAGTTGCTTAAGAGGCCATGTCGAACTTGCCACAAGCAACAATGAAATTCCTTAGTCCACTAGGAATTATACATTTACATGGTGGGACATGGTACCATAAGAAGTTCCTCAAGAGGACATCGGCAATTTGGCAACTTGCCACAAGCAACATGAAATTCCTCAACTTCAACCAGTGCAATGCTTTGCAAGGACAACAAGAATGACCTTGGTATCACACACACACACACACGGTTGAGAGAGGGTGTCACACCCCAACCTTTTGACCCTCAAATAAATTTCTTTCTAAACATAAAACATTAAGATGCGACGACACAACAATTCAAAAGGAAATGAGCCATGCAATTCAAAACCATGGGGTAACTTTCCATTATATAATCAATTTCTTTCATACAAAAATCACGTCAACACATATGACAAAAATGCCCCAAACCACACCTTTGATGCCTAACAAAAACAAGACATCAAAGAGACCAAAACATGATGCGCTAGCACTACAAAAGACCCAAAACCTCCTAAGTAGGATGCGAGTTCAACCATTTGATCAACCTGCTGCCCTGGGTCCGCCAAAACCTGAAAAATATAGACTTAGCATTCGCAGTATAGCAACAAGCCAGACAAATCCCTAACCCTCTAAGGTAAGAGCTCAAATATGGGATATAACAATTACAAAAGCAAATCACTATCATGTCGTGATAGGGCGTACAGTCACAAGACTTATCATGAAAGCCCCTCACATATACCACGACATGTAAAGGTCTCTCAATGGCCACACAAAACACACTTAACAATCACATTCACTTCATTTACATACACTTTATTCACATTCCTTTCATTTACATTAGCTTTAGTGAATTTACAGTTCCTGTGGGTGCAAAACACAGGCACGTGCACACCGCGGGCGGCCTACAGTCGGGAGACAACCCCCGTGGTGGCCTGAAACAATATGGATCCATTCACGCTGCAGCGGAAGAGCACTCGTCCATGGATGTGTGAATTCCAAGGAGAGATACTCAACCTTCCCTAGGACACCCAGTTTGGGAAGGCGGGAGCCCAACGCTCCAAGCACATCACACAACAATACCCTGGGGCCTTGCATCGCCTGCGCTTCGAACAGACGAGACCAGTGGCGAAGGCAAGACAACTCCCAAACACATTGTCACAACCCACTAGCCTCTCATCTCTTATTCTTACTTAACATTATAGAAACACATTCACAAAATGACCGGTTAGCTCATGAGGTTGGTTCACTCCACGAGTGCACCCATATCTCCAAATGCCTCCACACGAGGGCTACACATATAGCTACATTCTTAGCTAGCCGTCATACAATATGGGTACAACTACCCTTCAATCTCATTCAATTGCATTATTGCCCACTGCAATACATATGCAACAAATCACAACATTCACATTCATCAAAATTCACATTTATCAAAAGCATAAATCACATCTTTCAAAACTTAGTCAAATCCCAGAGAGTAGTCTCGATCCGTGATGGCTCGTAGCTGTCTTATGCAATTATTATTCTATGATGCTCTCTAATGCACAATCGGGGTCGAGGAGATCCTCGACTCGATACCCCACCTCATCTGTCCTAAACAGTTATTAATTCTAGCATGCACATGCAGTTGCATAGTAATTTTCAAAACAAAAGTTATCACATAAGCATTCAATTCCCATGTATACATTCATTCAATTACATCACAATCATTCAATCACATCACAATCACAGGATCCAATGATCATGAAAACACACATTCAAAAGTTGGCCCTATGCAGGGATTTGCCTGGAATGCTGCCATACTTATCGTGCGTTCACAAAACACTCAAAACGCCTCGAGCTTCGAATCTGGTCGCTCAAGGTCTACTGGATGTGCCCGGTGTACCTGCATCACAATCAAACGATAAGTTCTCTACTTGCTTCGCTTTACAATCTATACAAATATGAAACATAACCATTGAGGTATGTCAGCGCCTCAAGAGGGTGTTGACGGGTAGTGTCGACCCACAAAGCCTTCCAATAGGCCTCTTCCCAACTCTTTGAGGTTGCAACCAACATCTAAACTCAAAGCTTCTATCACTAACACACTTTTCACTTTCTTTCCTTAGTTGAGGTGTCTTCCCAATAATTACACTCAACTTACATGCTCTTTCCCAAGCAACAACGCAATATGCCCATTGACAATAGCATGTGCCACGTGTTTAGTAAAACAGTTCTAAATCTTCTCAACCACATCACATCTCTACCATGTTTCCAAATAGCTTCGAGAATCAACTTATCATGCTGAAAAGGTTATTATAAGCATGGATCATTGCCTCTCCAAAACAATCCTAGACTCTCCCCAAAAAGCAAAGTCGCTAGCATATATCTTAAAGTCATCAATACTTAATTCTAGCATCCTCAATCAATAATTATACATGTTCCAACAGAAAATATTCAACAATCTAGGTTCGATTAGGCCTTGCTCACCCCAATTTTAGAGTCTTAGCTGCTGCAGTCCTCCCGGCAGCCACCTCACGAGTTCGAGTGATCCTCAAGCGGCTAAAATCCTTCAATGCTGCCACCACCAATGCCTTCTAGTCACTGTTATGAGGGAAGAACGCGTCCCCAAATTGCAATCCAATCCAACAACTACAAGAGAATCAAAATCGGCGAAAAGGAGGTTTAAGAGAGGGGTCTGCCGTTAGAAGAGGCCCACGGTAGTTGTAAAAGGGGGCTGTGCGAGAGGGAAAGGGCGTGGGCAGAGGGGTGAGAGTGCTCGGTTGAGAGGGCTGGCGGTAAAAAGGGGGGGGAATCGAGTGGGGGAAATGGGGGAGATGGAGAGGAGGAGACGGGGGGAGAGAGAGCTCAAGCAGAGAGAGAGAGAGCGCGCGGCAGAAGAAGGGCGTTGTCAGAGGGAGAGGGTTACACAAGAGGGAGGAGGAGAAAAAGAAGAAGGAAGAGGCCAAGGGGGACCGACAGACTCACCTGCGCGCCGCCACCGTCGCCGTTCACGTTCGTCGCCCTTCACCAACCTCCGTCTTCTTCTCTACGTTGGCAAGAGTGGCAACGAAGGGGGAGCCAAGAGGAAGACAAGGGAGAAGAGGGAAGGATGAGGGAGAAGATGCGAGAGAAGAGCCCCTCGCACGACGGGCTCTTCATGCGACTGGTTTCGGGTCTGGGTCTGGACCCGCTCCAGCCCGACCTGAAAACATAAAGCGTTACAGAGGGCACTCTCTATAATAATTTTAGATATCAGCTGATTTGCCGCAGTCTAAATGGGCAAAAAGTAGAGAGGAGGAAGAAGATGAGTGCTGAATGGTTTGGAGTGACAACAACAAAGCATGCCTCCCAAACCTATTTTTATTAATTTGACAACTTTACACCAATGACTAAAATATAATAATAGAGCATGAATATTACAAACATGCCATTGATTACACACCCAAAAAAATAAGAGAAACAATAGATGCATGCACAATGGATGTGCGCTTGTTCGTCAACGTGCATGTGGATTTGGTTCCATATCCAGACATGTGTTTTACTACCCTCCCTCAGTTGTAGTTGGTCTTTGATAATTGATAAACTTGCTCCTCAATAACCAAAATTGTTGACGTGTCAAGCCTTTCGTGAATAAATCTGCCACTTTATTCTTCCGTCCTTACATGGTGTGGTTCTGTCTCCTCCATCTCAACTTTCTGCCGTGTAAAATGTTGATCAATCTCAATATATTTTGTCCTGTTGTGCTGAATGAGATTGAATGCAATGCTGATTATACTCTGATTGTCACATATGACTCTATATTGTGCAATAACCTCCTAGATCACTTAATTAGTGTCCAATCCATGTAACTTCGGTGTTGGCTGCCAGCCTGCCACTGTTTGTCTATATTTAGCCTTAGTGCTTGACTGCACCTTTGCCTTTGTTTCCTACTACTCAAAGATGCTAAATTGTTTCCAACGAATACACAGTAGCCAGAAACTAACTGTTTTGATCTGGATGTCCAGCTCAATCCACATTAGTATTAGTGATAAGTTCATGTCCTTGATTCACACATTTATTTTTAGAATATACAAGCCTGTCTGCCATTGTTCCTTTCAAGTAATATAAAATGTATGTCACAACCTCCATGCAACCCTCTCTTGGGGCGTGCATGCACTGACACCTGGTTGACAACATAAACAATGTCAGGTCTAGTAAAAGTAAGATACTGCCACATCGCTACCATATTCTAGTATCTGGTAGTTTGGCACAAAGTTCTCCATCTTTAGCATTCCAACCTCTGATCTAATGTACTTAAGATATTTACCAGCTTGCAATTTGACATTCCCGCTCTTTCTAGAAGATCTAACGTATACTTCTAGTGCATAAGAGCCAATAACTCTCCTTGTCTATCAACTTTTACACCTAGAAAGTATCTCAACTCTCCTAAATCCTTTATGTTGAATGCCTTCATTAAGAACTATCTTACTTCATGCTCATGATCATTAGAACTTCTAGTTACATCAACCTATATGCAAAGAAGAGTAAAAACGTCTTTCTCCTAGTAAATAAAAAGAGACGGATCTAGAGAACACCTTACAAACCATAATTTTTAATTTGTAGGGAGAAACTTTGAAACCAATAACAAGATGCCTGATTCAATCCATACAAAGATTTTTTAAGCTTCAGACACCCATATAGTAGGATCCTTCTCAACGTATTCAAAAGCTGCTCCATATAAACTTCCGTCTTTAAATCTCCATGTAAAAATGCTTTTTGGTGTCCATTGACTCAGTTTGCACCTTCAGTTGACTGCTAAGGATATGACCACATGAATAGATTATAGTGCCCATTTTCACCACTGGGCTAAAGGTCTCATCATTGTCTTCACCATACTATTGTGTGAAGCCTCGAGCCATAAATTGAGCCTTTGTACCTATCAATATTCCCATAGGGTTTTATTCCTTTTTTTTTTTGGAAGATCCATTTTGAATCAACTACATTCTTTTCTTGCGGCCCTAGAACCACTTCCCGAGTGCAACATTCATGAAGGGCCTCCATAGGATGTTTAACCCGAACTAATTCTCGAACTAAGTCACTAGAAGTTCCCCCTATATTTGTTTATCTTGTATCTTTGTTTTCTAGTGTAAACTCATCCTGAAAACCGTTTTGTGTAAGATGATTCTGTGTTTATTTGAGGCTCATCTTCTTTCTTGTTAGTGTCAGAAGCGTGGTGAGTCTCCTGCCATCCTTTACTTGCATTAGCAAAAAGATTTGCACCTAGCCACAGGTCATATACTTCTTTTGTGCTAAAAGGCAACTGCTCGGGGCCATATGCCTCAAAGTTTTGCTTATCAAAAACGATGTTCCTGGAAGCCCTGATGTGCTTTGTAGCTGGATCATAGCATCTATACCTCTTGTAGTCATCCGCATATCCTATGAATTGGCACTTAGCAGCCTTATCCTAAAACTTATTTCTTAGATGAATTAATATGCAGATGGTAGATACAACCAAAAACACGTAACTCATCATAAAACAAATGCTATTCAGATAAAATATAATATTCTGATTTTTGCTCCAAAGTTGACATGGGAAGATGGTTTATAAAATGAACTGCAGTGTGAAAAGCTTATGTCCATAGATGGACGGGCACTTAGCTGTCATGTCAAATGCACATCGCACTTTCAATTACATGTCTATGCTTCCTCTCCACAATCCCGTTTTGTTGCAGAGTATGTAGGCAAAAAACATGCCGACTTATCCCGTTATCTCGAAGTAAATTCATTCGATGAATATGTTCCTTACCATCACAGTGCATGTGCATGAGATTATAGGAAAGCTTAGTCCCAACCATAAAGTAAAAAGTTCGAAATATTTGAAATACTCCATGCTTATGTTTCATGAAGTTTATCCAAGTATGTCGGGAGTGAGAATTGATGAAAACAACATAGTAACAACTTCTAGATAGAGAAGGAATAGGGCAGATATTCAAACATCAAAACAAAGGATTTCAAATGTCTTAAAAGCTCATTAATAACATGGAAAGGAAGAACATAACTTTTGTAAAGTTCTCAATTTGAACAACTTTTATTTTAAGAAAAGGGCAAACTAGACTTTGGAATAAGGCTGTTAGATATAAGTTTTTTAATGGACACCCCATTACGATGACCCAAAGGACCATGCCAAATGTCTATCTTATTACAACAAGATGACTCACAAGCCTCTGATGAAAAAGAAGTTGGTGTTCTGAAGAAGGCACTGAAAAGAGGACTGCATGGATGACGACATTGAAGAAGACAACATGGACGAGTTCAGCTAAGGAACTGAGACCGATGGTATCTTCTTGATGACATACGCATTTGCTCATCACTCCCCATAAGTGAATGTATCCTTTGTTCATTGATCCTTAAGGGCGTGTTTGTCGAGCATGGAATCCGCTGTTCAAGTAGGTTCAAATCCAGTTTTTCGAACACCTCCAGACAAATGTAGGATTGAAATCCCGGTTTTCCATTTTAAAACCAGGATGACGGTCTCTAGATTTTAATCCATCCATGGGGGGTGGGATCAAAATCCTTGGAAGAATTTTCGGCCCGTTAGGGCTTGCATGTGTCTGTTTTTTCTTTGTCTGCTTCCAAATCAGAGCTCCCTGTGCAAGATGCCGATCGCACCTCCATCGTTGCAGACCATTTTCGCTCTTGCTGCTGGTAGCCATCACTAGTCAGAATCAATGAGCTTTTCTTTTAATCTAAGAAAAACCCTAGAACAAAGAACAAAACATAAAGAGTGATGGCTCTCTCTCACTCTTTCTCTCTCTATCTGCTTGAAGCAAGATCAGCGATTGGGGAGGGGGAGGAGGGAGTAGGCTCTAACCTGTCTGTGTCTCTCCCCACCAGAGATTTCCTTTTTGTGCTTTGCTAAAAATCTTTCCTTAACTGGGAAGACGATTTCTGTAGGGTTTTGGTGGCAGTGACATTGACAACATTGAACATGACATGTCTCTCCTTTCCCTTTCTTTAATGGGTGGAATATCAATGACATGAAGGTAGGTGGCTTGTCAATGAGATTTTCTTTTTGAAAAAATTGTTATATAACAACTTTTATAACATTCCAATTTTTTTTCTAAACATTCAACAAACACTGGATAGACATGCTGGAGTGCATGGAGAATCTCATGTCCTCCTTGTCCAAACCTTCTTGACCTTTACCACCTTGGTTTCCTTCACTTCCTTGTCCAAAACCTATAGAAGTCTCTATAGCAAGTATTGAATGAGAATTAGTTAATCATTTTAATCTGCTATCTACGTCATAGTATTCTCATGTTGGATAAGCTTTGCTTGCAGTTCTTCAAAGGTGGGCACCTGTGGAAGATGATGCTGGAGTGTCATAGTGAGCATGTCAAAATCAGACCCTAAGCCATTAATAAGATACTGTACTTTGTCTTCGTTGGAAATACCACTGCCAATAACAACCAATTGATTGGTGATTCCCTTCATACGTCTCCATATACTCCATGTCTGATGTTGAACCTTTCTTCAAATTCTGGGAGTCCTTTTTCAAGAATAGGACACATGTCTCTGATACCATATAAGAACTTTAAATATCAGATATATTGATTCACTGTAGTCTGAATGCACAAAAAATAATGAAGAGGAAGAAGAGTGTTGAATGGTTTGGGGTGGTGATGCAGACCTTCCCACCAGGAGGCCGAGAACTAGGGCCAGCACGGCCAAGCAAGGCTGATAAGATTAGAAAGAATAATCTTTGATTAACCTCGAAATCTGCCCTAACTCCTCTTTATATAGACTAGAGGAGAGAGAGAAGTTACAAGAGAAACATCTAAAGGAAAAGTTATTACAAAAGTACCCTCTTAAACCTAAAACTGAATATAAACACATCTTAACACTCCCCCTCAAGTTGGAGCGTATATGTCAAATAGGCTCAACTTGGAACAGCAGCTTTGGAATGGTCCCCTTGCAAGAGCCTTAGTAAAGATATCAGCCGTTTGCTACTTACAAACCCCTTTTGAATCATGTCTCTAGTATAGTGGCAATCTACTTCAACATGCTTGGTTCTTTCATGAAAAGCCGGATTATTAGCAATAAACAGTGCAGCTTTGTTATCACATAACAGTTGCATAGGAAGAGGCACTTCGACAGTAAGATCCAACATCAGGGATCTAACCCACATAACTTCAGCAGTACCCTGAGCCATAGCTCTATACTCAGATTCTGCACTTGATCTGGCAACCACAGTTTGCTTCTTACTCTTCCATGTAACCAAGTTGGATCCAATAAACACACAAAATCCAGTAGTGGATTTTCTGTCTGAGGGGCATCCTGCATAGTCGGCATCAACATACACAGATATAGTGAGTGAGGTACCATTCTGAAAGAAGAGTCCCGTTCCTGGTGAATTCTTTAGATACCTAAGAATCATCATAGCAGCATCCCAATGAACTTTCTTGGGCTTATCCATAAATTGACTCACTCTGCTAACAGCATAGGCAATGTCAGGTCGAGTAACAGTGATGTATAGGAGCTTCCCAACAATCCCTCTATACTGTCTTGCATCAACATCTTCAGTATCATCATCATACAAGCGGGTATTGATATCCATAGGCGTGGATGCAGGCCGACACCCCAGCATCCCTGTCTCTTGCAAAACATCAGTAACGTATTTCCTCTGGCACATGATAAGGCCCTTTTGATTTCTGGCAAACTCAATACCAAGGAAATAACGTAGTTCACCAAGGTCCTTGGTGACAAAGTGTTGTCCAAGGACATCCTTGATGTTGGAAATCCCCTGATCATCATCCCCTGTAACAATGATATCATCAACATAAACAAGAACTATCACCGTACCTGTAGAAGTCTTCTTGACAAAGAGGGAATGGTCGGCCGAAGAACGTCTGAAGCCCTCATTCTCAATATTCTCTGACAATTTCTGAAACCAAGCTCGAGGACTCTGTTTCAGACCATAAATCGCCTTTCGCAATCTGCACACTTTCTGACACTCCCCCTCAGCAACAAACCCTGGTGGTTGCTGCATATACACTTCTTCATGTAAGTCACCATAGAGAAAGGCATTTTTGACATCAAGCTGTGAGAGGGACCAATTCTTGCTGACAGCCACAGCAAGGAGAATCCGTAAGGAAGCATGTCGTGCCACAGGAGAGAAGGTATCATAATAATCAACCCCATAAGTTTGGGTATAGCCTTTTGCAACCAGACGAGCCTTATATCTGTCAATACTGCCATCTGCTCGGTATTTGATAGTAAAGACCCATCTGCAACCAACAATGGCTGCATCAACTGAAGGAGTAACAAGGGTCCAGGTGCCTCTAGACTGAAGAGCATCCATCTCTTCTTGCATAGCCGCTGCCCATTTGGGATCAGAGAGAGCATCCATGGGATTCTGTGGAAGAGCAATAGCCGACAGCCCCTTGACAAACTGTCGGTACATAGGGGTGAGTCTATCCATGGATAAATGACCAGAGATAGGATGCAAAGTGCAACTGCGTTTGCCTTTCCTTTGAGCAATGGGCACATCAAGTTCATTAGGAGCAGGAACATGCTCGTGACATACTCCTATGTCATCATTACATAAAACATTGTCAGTTGAGTTTGTGTCAGGAATTACCTTGGGCGTGCTGGGTGAAGGCACAGGTGCACATTGAACAGGCGCAGCAGGCTTAGTACGACGATGGTAGACAGCCCCAAAACGTGGATCAACTGGGTTTGGACAACTCATGAGAGGTAGAGGAAATTGGACTTCATCATTTAATGCAGGCGCCCTTAATTGAGTTCCATTTGGGGAGAAGAAAGAGGTTGATTCAAAAAATGTAACATCAGCACTCACATAATACCGACGAGTAGAAGGATCATAACATCGATATCCCTTTTGAGTGCGGGAATAACCAACAAAGATCGTTTTGATGGCCCGAGGAGACAACTTATCTCGCCCAGGACCAAGCAACTGAACAAAGGCAACACATCCAAAAACACGAGGTGGAACAGAAAACAAGTCTCTGTCAGGAAAGAGGACAGAGATAGGAATAAGGTCTCCCAACACAGATGACGGCATACGATTAATAAGATAGCATGCTGTGAGAACAGCATCGCCCCAGTAAGAATGGGGAACATGGCTATGTATGATAATGGTTCTGGCAACATCAAGAATATGACGGTGTTTCCGTTCAGCAACCCCATTTTGTTGGGAGGTATAGGCACAAGAAGTTTGGTGGATGATACCCTTATCCCTGAAAAATTGTTCCAAAGAGGAAGCACAGAACTCAAGAGCATTGTCAGAGCGCACAATTTTGACACAAGTATCAAACTGAGTCAGAATTTCATTGATAAAATTTTTGATTACATGACCCACTTCAGATTTATGCTTCATAAGAAAAACCCAACTAACACGACTATAGTCATCGACAGCAACAAGATAATATCGATGACCTTGAAGAGCAGGTGTACGACTCGGACCCCAAACATCAAAATGAAGTAACTCAAACACAGAATGGCTACTTCGACTGGGCCGCGGAGGAAAGGATGACCTATGGTGTTTGCCCAACTGACAAGACTCGCATTGAAAAGAAGACTTGGGAGACAGCTGAGGAAGAACATGCAGCAGTTTCTGAAACGGTAGATGTCCAAAACGTAAATGCCAAGTATAAGCCGAGGATGAGGACGACCCTGCAGAGGTAGATCCAGCAAAGGGAAAGGGATGCACTAGCCTGTAAAGACCTCCCTGTTCACGGCCACTGCCAATCACCCTGCCCGTCAGTATATCCTGAAACACAAGAGAAGAGGAGTCAAATATCGCACGACAGTTTAAATCTCTGGTAATCTGACTGATAGATAGTAGGCTATGTGGGAATTCTGGTGCATGAAGAACATGTTGCAATGGTAATGATGAAGTAAGTTGGACCTCTCCAAGTCCAACAACGGGAGAATATTTGCCATCTGCTAGAATAACCGAGCGACCAGGTGGAGTAGGGACATAAGAAGTAAACTGTGCCTTGTCTCCACAGAGATGTGTCGATGCACCCGAATCAATGAGCCAATCTGTAGTGTCAGAATACATACCAGATGAAGATGCACTGGCAGCAGTAGTGATAGTAGAGGTGGTCGGATCAGGAGCTTGTTGAGGTCTATCTCCAATCAAGTGTCTCAACTGAGAGATAATATCATCTGCACGTAACTCACTGGAGGAAACAGGATGTTGAGTCTTAGGCTGCTCTGGAGAATCAGTAAAAACAGTCTGATTGGCAACAGCTGGACGACCATGTTTCTGCCAACACTTATCCACAGTGTGACCAATGCGATGACAAAACTGACATACTGGGCGCGAAGGGGTATTGCCACGGCCACGGTATCCTCGTCCTCTGGCAAAGAGGGACCCACCTCTGCCACGAGTAGCAAGCATAGCAGAAGTGGTATCAAGAACAGTCGATGAAGGGATTGGAATTCTGCTTAGCCTACTATAAGCTTCATCAATAGGAGGAATCGAGGGACTAGTGAGCATCTGATTCTTTGCTGATTCATAAACAGAGTCTAATCCAGACAGAAATACTCCGACCATAAGCATATCTCTGTATGCCTTCTGTTGCTCACACTTACATGCAGGAAAGTAACTGTTTAGTCTCTCAAACATGGACTTGAGACTAGAATAATAAGTATGTAGAGGGCGACCATCTTGGCGCATCTGATGAATATCATGATGAAGCTGCATAATTCTGGTTTCATTCCTTGCTTGTGAATAGGTGGCTGCAAGGGAATCCCACATATCCTTTGCACTTTCCTTATGCAGGACTTCATTGGCAATGTCTTGAGTAAGAGTACCAACAATCCATACCATAACCAACGAATTATCTTTAAACCAAGTAGTATATTTTCCTACCTTCTGTACGGGCTCGGGCTCCAATATAAGATGTTCCTTCTCATGAGCGATCAAGGTTCTTTTTACTTGCATGGCCCACATCTCGTAATTACCCCCATCCATTTTGGTGATAAAGCTGGAAAATGGGGAACTCTTCATCTCTCCCGACGACACAAAGGAAGAGGTATTAGCGCCGCTGCTAATTTCAGATATCGCTCAACACAATGGAGGAAACCGAGCCACGGAATAGGAAGTGCAGGCAAAAAAAGAAGACAATCACATATCGAAAGACAACATGCTGATCATGAAGCAGTTAACACGGGCAGCAATCCATAAGTCTGATCGGCTGGAAGAGGCAACAACAGAACTGAACGAAGACAGATTACCAGAGGCGACAGCGAAGACGCTGAGAGGAAAATCAGCGTGCAGAACAGCGGCGGAGTAGAGGAGGCGATGCAGCGAAGACGCTGAGAAGAAAATCAGCGTGCAAGGCAGCGGCGGAGCAGAGGAGAATGGTGGAGACAGCAGGGGCGATGCAGCGTGCAGAAGCAGCGGAGAAGCAACAGTGACAGACGGCGGCGGCGGGCGGAGGTGATAGCCACGGCGGGCAGCGGCGAAGATGACTGCAACAGCGGACGGAGGCGTCGGGCGGAGAAGACAGCAACGGGCGGAGGCGTCGGGCGGAGAAGACAGCAACGGGCGGAGGCGTCGGGCGGAGAAGACAGCAACGGGCGGAGGCGTCGGGCGGAGAGGTCAGGACAAAGACTGGCAGAGGCGTCGGGTGGAGAGGTCAGCGACGGGCGGAGATGGGTGGACACGAGCGGGTGGAGGAAGCGCAGCGATGGGCGCGGTCAGGCGGCGGGCGGCGCCGCTCAATCGGCGCGCCAAGGAGGAGGAGACGGCTGCTGCTCTGATACCATGATAAGATTAGAAAGAATAATCTTTGATTAACCTCGAAATCTGCCCTAACTCCTCTTTATATAGACTAGAGGAGAGAGAGAAGTTACAAGAGAAACATCTAAAGGAAAAGTTATTACAAAAGTACCCTCTTAAACCTAAAACTGAATATAAACACATCTTAACAAAGGCCAAGAGAGTCAAGCACCATCGGCCAACATGATGAAAAGCATAGATGAGCTAAGGGAGGCTAACATAGAACTGGAAGTTGATGCAGCGGGCGGTGTGGGCGGAGCATCATCAGCGGAGCGCGGGCAGTGGGCTGAAGACTTCAAGGCAGAACAGGCACGGGAACTAGACCTAGATCCGGTTATAGCGAGTTCGAACCCTGAGTCTAGTCCTGACCCAGTCCACGCGTGGCAAGCCTAAGGCCTAACTTAGGCAAGTTATATGGCTGAACCCGTGAGGGAGAGGTCAAACTCACTAAACATTCGAGACGTCTCGTCTCGGTCTCCTTTTATGCTTTTGCTTTATAGTTGAGTCGTTTCATTTCAGCAAGTGTCTCGGTTCTCATGTTAAGAACCGGTTTTATTTCAAGTACTTAAACTCTTTTGTAAGTCTTTTTTCATTATGCAATCAAGAATTAGAAGTTGAGTTTTTCGTGTGAATTGGTTCTTGTCTCTCTCTTCCCTTCATCGTCTTACCGCCGGTGATCGGAATCCAAAGGCTCCAACCCGTGGCTCTGGTTGAAGCAAAACAAGCTTGGAGACATTCCTCGAGGCTACCGGAATTCCTCTTGGAGTTTCTTCATCCTACGCATAATTCCCCGACTGAATCGCCATCTTCTTACGGTGCAACTTCTTCATCCCCGGAAGGAGTTAGAGGCAGGAGAAGATAATCGGGAAGGCTTGGAGGAGAGCGACTCGTGGCTCTAGTCGCCTAGTACGCAAGCGCACGACTCCGGCTGCAAGAGAAGAGGTAGGTGCCGATAATCTCCCGGCTCCTTCCCTACTTGAGCAGAGCAGAGGACTAGTTGAAATCGTCCCTAGTAGGCCACTTGATCTCTGCTAAAAACAGAGAGAAAGAGTGCGATCGACACTAGCTCTTAGGAGACTGATTTTCACGGTAAGAAACCGAGAGAGCTCGTCGGAATTCTGTTGGTAGACAGCCAATAAAATTTCAGCGAAATTGATCGGTTAATTCCCTTGGAAACTCGTCCACGGCAGCAGCAATCCAAACCCCACTCAGTCAAGGGATTGCTGTCGAAGAAGGAGATAGAAATTCCCCAAAAGTGAGCAAATTCGTATTCACGACTTGGCGGAATCAAACAGCCATCGGGCGGACATTGCAGGCAAATTCTGAAGCAAACCAGGGCGGGTTTCACTCTCTCGCTTATTCCAGTAGCATCGCCCTGGCCTTAGCGACATCCCCACCAAATTGCATGCAAATCCGTCCAACCATCGCGGAGAACCAGCTTTAGATAGAAACTCCGTCCCTGCTCGCCGGAATCTTGAACGCTGCAATTTTTCAGTCCAAAACCGAGAGGCACTCAATAACTTCTGGTTTTCCCAACTTGCTCATGGTCAGTATTATTGGTTATTAAGTTAGAATTTAATTGGCGAGGGCATTGTAGTCATTCCACCTCCTAAGCCCCTTAAAGAAAAGGAAACCAGCAGTGAGCATTACACGCAGCAGCTCCCTTTGGGGCTTCTCGCCTTAACGCTGGGAGTTACACTTCTCCCTATCACCTCTCAGCTTCAACCGTCCTCTCCACCCGCACCATCAACAGTCATCATGGAGGAGTTAAGGTACGTATTCAATTTCCTTAGCCTCTTCACCTCCTCTTGAAACCGTCCCTAAAGCCTCACCAGCCCAAGAGTCTTACCCTCTTAACTCGCCACTTGTCTAACTCTTGAATCCTCATCATTACCCCACTTTGAGTTATAACCCCATCTCCCCCTCGTGCATAACACCTATGCCCTCTTGTATGACCCTTTGGCTCTCCCCAAACCAAAACCGGCACCATCTTAAGTGCTCCACTCCTCACGCCACCTTGCCTCTCATCATTAGCCTCACATTAACTCTCCACTCAATGACCTTATCCAGCCCTCACGTGAATTAAGCTCCTTTCCATCCAAGTCCCTTAGTTTCCTCCCTTGGTGTAACCCATCCTCATAACCGACCATACTCATTAAGAGCCACCTCTCATCATTAGGAGCCATCTCACCTAGCCTTAATTTCACTCTCTCGTAGGATTAACCCTCCACCATCATACGCCTGACCCTTAGTCTATCTCTAAGCCATAACCAAACCCTTAGCAATTAATCTCCATCTCCCGGCTCTATACAACCTAACCCAAATCGAGCCTACCTAATCCCACTCCGAGCTCACTCCTTGTTCCGGGCTCGGTTTGACCCCTTGGAGTCCATTAGCTAGGTTCACCTCCAAGGATCGCACGTGATCAAATTAGCATCTCTACTACAGCAAGTAAGTCATCTTGCAGCCTCCCTCGCTCCAACCATCTCCCGAACATCTTCCTAGGCGCCAGGGTGACCTCGGCCAGGTGGGCCGAGCCCCTGCCTCCATCCAGGCGCTCCTCCATCACTTTGCTGTCTCTCTTGGCCGACCGAGGCCTGCAGCAGCCGTACACCATCCATTTCTGTTGTCGTGATCCTCTATCACTCTTGCCAGCTCTTACTAGAAGACCAGGCGTCCTAGACCAGGCGGGTCTAGCCTCCACTCCACCTCCTTGCTGTGATATCCGAGAGTGGCTAAGCCACTGGTTTTCTCTCGGATCCTATTGCTGTTTAAGTCGATCTCTCATCGGCTAGGTAACTTCTAAACATCCTATAGAACGGGGATATTGGGTGCATTTGCTTTCTAAGCCAGGCTCTAGCCATTTGCTACTGTCGGTAGTCCCTCCAAGGCACCTTGCCAAGGACACGACTGCGAGTAGCTAGACCACCAACGGGAAAGGGCATGGTTTGGCCGTTCTTAGGGATTGTATGCATGGTTTGGGAACGAATGATGAGTGAGTTGTGAGAGTTAAATCTGTATCGCTCGCGTTTGTACTAGCCTTAATCCCCTCAGTGTTGTAATAGGATTAAAGACTTGGGATAAGGAAAACATACTTGTATCTTATACCCAGGGTACTATTAAGCCGGGGTTGCTGTCCGGCGGGAAAAGTTTTGTAAATATAATTTGCTTAAGTGTGGACTTTAGGCTCCCGCGAGTTGATCCTGGACTTGGGATCTATTCTCGGGCGTAGAAATCGCTAGCCGGGTCTAGGTTCCCACCAGGTGGCAACGACAAAGCACACATCCCAGCCCTAATTTTATTAATTTAACAACTTTACACCAATGGCTAAAATATAATTACAGAGCAAGAATATTACAGATCTGGATGTATGTTTTAACACTCTCGTAGTTAAATCATCACAAGAAAGCAAAAGGTAGCCTTGAGTGCAAAAGTCTCTGAGATTCAAGTATGCACAACATCAAGGAGAGGCAAAGTAGAAATGGAATTGGAGAATCAGGAAGGGAAAAGTTTCTGATTGGAAGAAAGAAGCTTTAGATCTCTTTGGGCATATTGTTTGGAAGAACTTCACAACTTGGCTCAGGTGCCATGAAAGAATTTGGATATTGAACTTGATAATGCCACCAAAAGTTAAATTTTTGCAGAGAATAGAGGGAGAAAGAGGTGCACAAAGAGAGGGGGTTGGCGATTTCAATGATAGACTTCATAACGCTAATTCATTAATGGAATCTGTATATAATTTACTTGGGCAAAAACGTGCCTAGGATATAAGATGATTGATAATATTGTAGTTCAGCACATGTTTATTAAGTGCCATTACATTTTAAATGAGTTTAGATCTGCACAAAACAAAGCATGTTTCATCCATCACCATGTCTTGCCATACCCTTTTGACATGTCCAGTGAGCAGCACAATGGCCTGACTGCATTCCAGGGTGCCAAAATAAAGGTGGACTATATCTGTCTATCACCATGGATGTATATGCATGTACTGGGTAGTATTTTTTGTCTTGGATTTAATGTTTCTTACGGCCATGTCTGTATCATTACGGAAACTTTGAATAACCATTCAACTGATATGAAATTGGTGTTGCAGGAAGTTGATATTAGTTCTCATTATAGAAACTATAGTGCAAGTACGCGACGCTCCCTGGAAGCATGGTCTGGTAGTCAACTTGATTTAGGTCTTGTAAGTGATTTTTTCTCGAAGTATAATTGCTGTTTATTGATCTTTTCCTTTACCTTTGTTTGTAGCATTATCAGTTTAACTACTTGCCTTTTCTTGCTTTTTGTAATGCATATGTTCTCTTATCTTGCTTGTATTACATGATTCCTTATTTTGTTTACTCAGGTTCATATGTTTTTGCCAATGTTGCAGAATGCATATTGTAAGACACGTCATTAACAACAAAACTTAAACTCAACAAACTAAATGCTTCATCACTAATATTACAAAATACAACACCATCAAGCATCTTAATCATGTTAAGTGCATATTGGATATGGAGTATGGTTACGGGAAGAGCCAGGGGGCTGGCAGGGACCATATCCTCCTTAGATTTTGGAAAAACAAAATTTTACAGGCCAATATTTTTAGAAATTTTAGTTTGGTTCAGCTTTTGCAAAATTGAATAGACTCCTGTGAAATTTTTTCCTGGGCCCCCCAAAAAACAGTCCTGGCTGTGCCATCAACTCTAAAGCAAATGAAACTAACCAAATTGAGCAGTTGACAACAAAAATTATGAATTAAAACTGTGTCTATAAGCACTCTTAATTCACAAATACTTAATCAAAAGCTCATCAAGTCATGCACCTAATTCTTTTCATGCAGTTTGAACTTTAAAGTTTAAGTTTAGAAAAAAAACTGAATTTATCATTGTTTGGTGACTCTTCATTTCAGTCTTACATCTTTAATATCATTTATGACCTCTCCTCCAGCATCCATCTCTTCATCTTCAACTTCACCTCTTCTTCATTTTGCAATGGCAGTACTTGTTACTATTGCTTATGCTGGACCTGCTGAAGCCAATATATTTTGTGGTTTGCATGAATTAGTGTACACACATTCTGCGACTAATGAAGAATGACATTAGTTTGTGTGAATCTATTATTATTCTTTAAAACTATTAAGGCTCTTTTAATCAAGCAATCACAACCTCTCCATTTAGCTGGTCCACCTTCTTCTATCTTCATGGCCAGATGTTTGTGTCTATGTGCGTACATTTGGTATATTTCATGTAATTATAACTAATACTACATCTATCTTTATGTGCACACTCATGCACACTTGTGTATACATGTACTTAGGTGTATACATACCTTACAGACCATAGCAACAAATATAGTTCTTGGGTTTTAATTGGCGGTATTTTTCTTTGATGTTTTTTTGGCAAAGATGTTTTTTTTTTGGGGGGAAAATCTCATGAAAATCTGCAGTTTTTTTTTTCAAATAAAAAATTCAAAATATTAGGCAAAAATAAAATAAATGAGAAATTAAGAAAAAAACATTAAAAATATCTTGTTAAAATGATAAATTAATAAATAAAACAATGAAAAAAAGTCAAACAAAATGTCAAAATGAAAAAAAAAAATTAAAAAACGTGAAAAATTGGGATAAATTAAATTTTAATGTTTTTTAAAATATCATATATTTTCTTTGTTTCTAATTACTATTGCATTTTAAAAAATATCTTGTGAAAATGATACAATCATACAATAATAAATAAAACAAAGAAAAAAGATTGAACATAATGTCAAAATGAAAAAAATAAATAAAAATCTCAAAAAAATTGGGATAAATTAATTTTACTGTTTTTTATACAATGTATTTTGCCTTTTTAAAAAAAATTTCTTTCATTTTCTTTGTTAATATTGTGATTTTTTAGAAAATATTGCGATAAGTGTCTGGGATACATACATGCATACGTGTTTATATATATGCACACACTGTAAATAGAGCTGTTGGTGTTTCCCAATGGCTTGCAGCCAGGTTTTGTATATATGGAGGGATGAATCCCTCATTTTCTTCTTCAAGATTTTTCCAGAACCTTTTTCAGTAAATTAAAAGCATAGCTTTTTTTGCCTTGGAGTGCAGTTGTGCACGTATGAGATAGCCAAGCCTTTGTGCTTAGGTTTTTATGATTGTGAACAAGCATTATGTTGTGGATTGTTGAGTGATTTTTGTGTGGTTGTTTACATGGTATCAGAACTAGTTTTTGTAGCAGCCTTTTCAAAATTTATACAAGATCCTGTTGCTGCCTATTTGTGAAGACATGGTGGTTGAAAGTTTTCTATGTTCATTTCCTAAGAGTCCCTTTAGAATTCTTCTTCCTAGTTTGAAAGATCACATTCTGTATCCTTCCATGCTCAATGGTTCTATTTACCTTGTATAGGCTGGCAATCTAGGTGCTCATGTCAAGCCGCAAGCCCTGTGGTGCTACATCAAAGGCACATTACCCAAATTGAAGGCAAAATTAAACAAATCTTTTGTCATGATTGCATTATCAGAATGATGTGAAGTTTGCCTTAAAATAAAAAAAAAAAACTAGTTTTACTTGAACGCCTTTTAATTGAGGTTGTTGAGATCTTTAGGGACCAACACTTATTCTAATTAAAACATCGGAGTGAAGTATCTTCCAAATGAATCTATGGAATACATTGAAACAAATGAAATTACTCATCAAAAGATCTTACCTCAAAACTTCTTGTTAAGCTTTGTGCGTATGGAGGCTCGGGTCTATTCAGACCCGATCCACTTGTTTTCTAATCCACACGCCTAAACATACTAGGCGGTGGCACTTCTGTAAATGTTATATAATTTTGTACATTTTGTTATAACCTGATTAGGTTAATTCTTTAATACAGATTAAGGATCACACGGCTGGGTGCGCCGGTGACTCTCTTCCTCCATTTGTCTTCTCTTCTATTCTTTCTTCTCATTCTACCTGTTTTCAAACGGAGAGACGTGAATAAGCGAAGATTCTCACATGGTATCAGAGCCAGGTTACCTCATCCTCCGGTGAGTGGTTTCAGTTTGACGTGATTATCCCTAATCTGCCCTAAGTACTCTTTTCTGGCGTGGATATCCCTCATTTCAGTTTCTGCTTTGAATCTTGTGTGATTTACTCTAATCGATTTGCCCTAAATTGATTTGCCCTAATCAATTTGCCCTAATTTCTGTTCAATTTGCCCTAATTTCTGTTGCTGCCCCAATTTGCCCCAATTTTCTGCCTCACGTTGTTTGCCCTAATCATCTTCATTCAGTCATGGATCAGCCGACTCCCTCTCTTCTATCCTCCAGCTTTCTCTCCCAACTTATCTCCCAAAAACTGAATCATAGTAACTATTTGACTTGGAAACGTCAAATTGTCCCATTTATTAAAAGTCATAGACTCTATGGGCATATCGATGGCACTACTCCAGCACCTCCAAAATATATTTACCGTGAAGTGAAGAAGACCGTAGTGGGAGATCAAGCTACTGGGACTTCGGCTGGAAGTGAAACTAGCATTGAATATGAAACTCTTACGGAAAGTAATCTTGAATATGATGTTTGGCTGGCCCACGACCAGTCACTTGTTGCATATATTACTTCTACCTTGTCAGAGGAGGTATTAGGAGGTATTGATGATGATTTAACAACCTTAGAATTGTGGTCTACCCTTGCCACAACGTATTCTCAAGTATCGGAAGCACGGTTTCTGCAATTAAAAAGGCAATTTCAGGATATCAAGCATGGGACGTGTACAGTTTTGGAATATTTGAATGAAATAAAAAATGTAAGTGATCAACTTGCTGCCATTGGACGTCCTGTCAGCGATAAAGACAAAGTGCAACAAGCCTTGAGTGGCCTGGGAACAAAGTTTGATATTTTTTGCACAGCCTTGGAGGTCTTACCTGTCCTCCCATCCTTTGAAGATCTGAAAGCCAAGTTATTTCAACACGAAGCTAGTCGTGTTCAACGACAGAATTTGATTTCTCCCAACAGCCACAATGTATTCATCACAGGGACTCATGCATTGCAAGGGAATCGTACTCGCCCTTGGACTCCTCAGGTAGAAATGGGAAGAGGGATTCTCCCGACACCACCAGGCATGAATACTACTGCTGCCACATCTAGCAGGGTTCTGACTTGCTTCTATTGTAATAAGAGGGGGCATGTAAAATCAGAATGTTGGCACAATCCTCAGAATAAAAATAATCAAGTCAGGCGTGAAACAAGGCAGCAACAGGGTCAGTTTCATCCTCATCTAGCTCAAATCCAACATCCAATGTTTCATCGGAGGTGCAACAACTTCTTATGACAGCCTTATCTAAGCTCCACTTGAAGCAAAATGAGCAAGGAGAATGGTATGTGGACTCTGGAGCAGCAGCCCATGTTACTGGTGACACAGGTAATTTATCTAGTGTTTTCCCTTATTTAGATCAAGGCTCAGTTGTCACGGGAGATGGTTCCCATCACACAATATCGCACATTGGAAATGCACAAATATCTATGGGTTCTTCTTCCATTCCATTAAAGAATGTCCTTGTTGTTCCAAGTGTCAAGAAAAATATTATCTTAGTGTCCAAACTGATTGATGATACTCACTCCTTTGTTGAATTCACACCGTCTTCTGTTTATGTCAAGGATGCTCGAACCAAGAGGACATTTGCTGAGGGCACTCGCAAAGGAGATATGTATGTTCTTGAAGAAGCTCCAAAGCTGTCAAAATCTCACCCTTCAGATCCATGTTTTTCAATTCATAGTGAAATCAATGTCGCAGAATATAATAAGCCATCCATTTGGCATGGTCGGTTAGCTCATTGTAGTCAGTCTTTTGTTCGAAGTCTTGTACGGACTCTTAGATAAGTCCAGTCTGAGTTCAGTTAGTGAGTCCAGCATGTGCTCGAGTTGTCATATCTGTAAGAGCCATGCCCTTCATTTTCAATTAATAAATAAAAGAGCTTCAAAGGCTTTTGACACTATATATTCCGATGTTTGGGGGCCTGCTCCAATTCCTTCTTCTTTTGGGAGTAGATATTATGTCATTTTTATTGATTCATATTCCCGATATACTTGGATTCATTTCATGAAACACAAATCAGAAGTCTTCCGCCTGTTCACTCAATTTCATGCTTTGGTTCGGAATAAATACTCCAGCAATATTGTGCATTTTCAATGTGATGGTGGTGGTGAATTTATTTCTAATGAATTTACTGAGTATCTACTAGATAATGGGATCACTAGACAAATTTCATGCCCGCATACACCTCAGCAAAACGGAATTGCTGAAAGGAAAATAGGCATATTGTTGAAAGCGCCCTTAGCATGATGCATGACACAGACTTACCTATGACATTGTGGACCGAGGCTTTTCATACGGCTGTTCATGTTATAAACCGATTGCCATTGGCTTTGCTTGATGGAAAATCTCCATTTTTTCTATTACATCAAGAACAGCCGTGTTATGAAGATAGTGCTATGTGCATGTTGATGTTTCCTTACGAAACAAATTTCAAGATCGTGTTGTTTTGTGCAGATTTATAGGGTATGCAGAAAATTACAAGGGTTATAGGTGTTACAACCCTAAAACTGGGCATGTACATATTTCACGGCATGTTGTTTTTTATGAAAGCAGGTTACAGGAAGGCAACTTCTGGGACACTCAAGGACAAAAATGAGTTTTATGATACTTGGTTACATGCTGAAATCTTAAGACAAGGGGCGGAAAAGTTGAATGAACATAAGGAGCAAGCTGTTAATGAACCAGAAACACTTGTAAGTAGCTCCTTGGACAGCATGCCTCCATTTTCTCAGCCCAATGATCCACCTACACATAATCGGTTCTCAGGCCTGGTGTATTCTAGGCGATCGGTTCCTACTGCAGATCCAACTGCAGTTCCACGCCAGTCACAACGCGTGAGACATCCTATTGATAGATGGGTGAGCTATAATAATTTTTCTTTGGATTTTCAGTCGTTTATGACAGAAGTCAACAAAAAGGTGGAACCAAAATCTTATCACCATGCGAGTAAGGAAAAATGTTGGGTTGAAGCTATGAATGAGGAAATGGCAGTCTTGCATGAATGTCAAACTTGGCAGATTGTTCCCCGTCCAAATGATAAGAATGTTGTGGGTTCCAAGTGGGTTTACAAGTTGAAATATAAGCCAGATGGTAGCATTGATCGACATAAAGCACGTCTTGTGGCACGCGGGTTCACTCAGCAATATGGGGAAGATTATGATGAAACATTCAGTCCAGTCATCAAGATGGGAACAATATGTGTGATTATTTCTCTTGCAGTCTCATATGGATGGCCTCTTTATCAGTTAGATGTTAAAAATGCATTTCTTCATGGGATTCTTAAGGAAGAGGTTTACATGGAGCAACCTCCCGGCTATACTACTCATGATCCTCAACAATGGGTTTGTAAATTACAAAAATCTCTATATGGTTTGAAGCAAGCTTCTAGATCATGGTTCGATCGGTTTTCTCATCATATACAACAAGTTGGTTTTCTCCGAAGCTCTCTCGATCACTCTTTGTTTATCTATCATTCTGGTGAAGCTACCACTTGGTTGCTTATATATGTTGATGATATTATTATCACTGGGAACTCTGCATCACATATATCTTATGTTAAAGATATGTTGAAGCAAAAATTCAAGATGAAGGATCTCGGCGAATTACGGTATTTTTTGGGTGTTGAGCTTGACAGGACGAATGATAGATTGACTTTTACGCAGCACAAGTATACTCTTGATGTTTTGGACAAGGCAGACATGACTAATTGCAAACCCATAACTACTCCTAGTGTTCTGAACACTAAGTTGACTTCATCTGATGGAATTGCAGCATACTCCGATCCTACATTCTATCGCAGCATTGTTGGTATGTTACAATACCTCACTTTTACTCGCCCAGACATAGTATATGCTGTAAATCAGATTTCTCATTTCATGCATGCACCCACAGAAGGACATATGGATGCCGCTAAGCGGATATTGCGGTATCTCAAAGCTACTTTTGGAGATGGACTAGTCTACATAAAATGTCCCAATGTTTCTCTTGGGCATAGCATATATACATATATTGATGCAGACTGGGCAGGAACCCCGATGATCGACGATCAGTTTCAGGTTTTTGACTTTTTCTTGATTCTAATCTCATTTGTTGGAGCAGTAAAAAGCAGCGTGCTGTTGCACGATCCAGTACTGAGGCAGAGTACAGAGCAATGGCTGCAGGGACAGCTGAAGCATCATGGTTACGACATTTGCTTGGAGAGCTTAATCTTCCTATTGCCCAGTCATCATTACTACGTGACAATCAAAGTGCGATAAAAATTGCCTTCAACCCCATTTTGCATAATCGTACCAAACACATAGAGATTGATTAACACTTCATCCGTCAGAAGGTTGAAGAAGCCGAGATCTTGCCTACTTATATATCCACCAGTGAACAGATAGCTGATATCTTTACTAAAGGACTCACAGGGCAGCACTTTTGGGAATTGAAGAACAAGTTATGCATGATCAAATCTCATGCACAACTTGAGGGGGGTTGTTAAGCTTTGTGCGTATGGAGGCTCGAGTCTATTCAGACCCGATCCACTTCTTTTCTAATCCACACGCCTAAACATACTAGGCGGTGGCACTTCTGTAAATGTTATATAATTTTTGTACATTTTGTTATAACCTGATTAGGTTAATTCTTTAATACAGATTAAGGATCACACGGCTGGGTGCGCCGGTGACTCTCTTCCTCCATTTGTCTTCTCTTCTATTCTTTCTTCTCATTCTACCTGTTTTCAGACGGAGAGACGTGAATAAGCGAAGATTCTCACACTTCTCACCAAAATGAGTTCATTGAAAAACATAGAGATATTGTACACACTATTAAAACATTAATTATTTCAAGAAATATTCCTAAATGTTTGAAGTTGAGGCAGTCCGTGGGTCCATTTATCCTGGTCATCCATTGCCTTCAATAATTTTAAAAGTCATGTCTCCATTTGAATGACTAAAACAGTAACTGATTCTCAAATACTTAGGCCATGAGGTGTATAGTGTAGCTGGTGAAGCTAGCACCTCTGAAAGGTGGCATTATTAATTCTATTCTTGTAGGTGCTGTGCCTTGGTGTCAATGGGATGGGAGCGATATACTAGTCGATGTGCATTGGACCCACACAAGGTGTCACACCCCAAATTTTCACTCAATTTTTTTTTTCTTTTAAATGCATAGTGGACACAGACTTTTAGCAATGTGATGGGCTCGATAACTTGGTATAAATCACATGAAACCTAGATTGACCATTCGTTTTCATTATAACAATAAAAACATATTCAAAGACTCCTTTATGCAAAATAGACACTATGACCCTATTTACATTTTTCGTTGTACAATATTACAAAAACTTGAAAAAGGAAAACTTCAACCGTCGATGATGTGCTGACATGAACACTAGTTCAGTGGAATGTGAGCTATGTAAATCAGGCCTGATCTTGAGAATACAAATGCTTCAAGAGATACACTCTTGAAGATCCCAACAACTTCAATAGGTAATACACAACCAAACCTCAAACTTGAGGAGAAGATACCAAATCTATTAATCTCAATAGAAGAATACACAAGAGAGGCCTAAAAGCCTTAACCAAACAAGGGACAACAGTCCCATATATATAGTACAATGAAAGGGAGAGAAGAAGGAGGAGTTGGCTGTTGGGCCAGCTCCAACGGCTAGAAATCTAGCCGTTGGAAGCTGGTCCAACAGCTAGTTCCCTTTTACAAAAAGGAAAAGGTAAAAATAGAAAAAGAAAAGAAAATAAAAAGTACATAAAAAAGAAAAGGAAGCAAATAAAATAAAATACATAACACCTATGCATACATAGATATTCATATATACAAATCATATATGAAACATATGTATACTTACATAATGTCTAATATTTAAATTCTAACACCCCCCCTCAAACTTACGGTGTGATCATCGAAAGTTTGCCAAGAAGAAACTGAAAACGTGCTGAAGCAAGTGCCTTGGTGAAGAAATCTCCAAGTTGATATTCGGAAGGGACAAAGGATATATCGATTGTTCGGCTAAGATATTCTTCTCTCACATAGTGACAATCCATTTCAATATGCTTCGTCCTTTCATGAAAAGTATGATTGCTAGCAATGTAGATGGCACTTTTATTGTCGCAGCAGAGCTTGGTTGCTTCATTTAAGTCAATTCCAATGTCTTTCAATAAGCTTTTTAACCACACAATCTCCATGGTGGTGGTGGCCATGGCACGATATTCTGCTTCAGTTGATGATAGAGAGACTTTATTTTGTTTTTTGCATCTCCACGAAATAAGAGAGTCACCTAGAAAAACACAAAGACCGGTGGTGGAATGCCTGTTATTAGGATCTCCACCCCAATCAGCATCAGTATAGGCAATCATATTCAAGTTTGATGAGGAGGATAGAAAAAGTCCTTTAGTGATTGTGTGTTTGACATATCGAACAATCCTCAATGCGGCTCCCATGTGTACAGAAGTGAGACTTTGTTGAAATTGACTTATGACATGTACCGCATGTGATATGTCAGGCCTTGTGATAGATAAATATGTGAGAGCTCCAACCAATTGACGAAATGGAGTGGGATTTTCTAGAATTTTTCCATCATCAATCTTCATCTTTACTCCTAAGGCTTCAGGAGTGTCTACCACCTTGTCATCGGTGATACCTGATCTGCTTATAATGTCATTGACAAACTTCATTTGTGAGAGTAAGTATCCTCTTCTACTATAAGCTACTTCAATACCAAGAAAATAGGTTAGTTTACCCAAATCAGTCATTTCAAATTCATTTTTTAGAAAGTCCTTTACCTGCATAATTCTGTTGGCATCATTACCTGTAATAATCATATCATCTACATATAAAAGTAACACAATTATACCTATAGCAGTATTTTTAACAAACATAGCAGTGTCAGAATAGCATGATTTAAAACCTTGTTTGAACATAACATTGCTAAACATGTCAAACCAAGCTTTTGGAGCTTGTTTCAAGCCATATAATGCCTTTCTAAGATAAAGAACTTTTCCTTGAAGTAAATCAAGCCCAGGGGGTGAATCCATGTATACCTCTTCATTTAAGTATCCATTCAAAAAAGCATTTTTGACATCCAATTGATATATAAACCATTGTTTAATGGAGGCAATGGCAATAAGAGCTCTAACAGAGGTCATACGAGCAACAGGGGCGAAGGTTTCTTCGTAATCAATCCCATATTCTTGGGCATATCCTTTGGCAACAAGTCTAGCTTTATACATTTCAAGTGATCCATCACTTCTAGTCTTGACTTTGTAAACCCACCTACATCCTATTGTCCTTTTCCCTATAGGAAGAGACACAATGTCCCAAGTTTTATTGTCTTCAAGGGCTCTAAGTTCATTGTTCATTGCTTCAATCCAATGTGGGTTAGTTTTGGCTTCAAGATAGGATGAAGGTTCAACATGAGAGTGAATAGCTAATAAGCAAGCTCTATGTTTTGGGGAAAAAGACTCATAGGAAACAAATTTTTGAGGTGGATGAGAATCTCTTTGAGATCTCCTAAGAGTAGGTTGAGACTCTTGGATGTTTTGTTGAGACCTTCTCTTATAAACTATAACTTCTCTTGGTGATCCATCACTTCTTGGTGAAGATCTATCAAAAAGAGTATTCTCAACCTCATTTTGAGCATCATTATGTGAAGAAGGCAAAACATCATCATCATTATCAACATCATCATCATTTATCCATAAAAAAGAATAGTCATCTTCATGCTTGGGTTTATTTTCATTAAAGCCATTTTCTTCTTCTAAAAATATCACATTTCTTGAAACATACACCTTATCTTTTTCAATATCATAGCATCTATACCCTTTTTGAGTTTCGGAATAGCCAATAAAGACACATTGAATAGCCCTAGATGAAAGTTTATCATTTTTGTCATTTAAAATGAAACATTTGCAACCAAAGACTTTGAATCTTTTATAAGTTGGCTCCAAGTTAAAAAGTTTTTGAAAAGGTGAAATATTTTCTAAAACTTTAGAGGACATTCTATTAATCAAGTAAATGGATGTTAAAATTGCTTCAGCCCAAAAATTTTTTGGAACATTTTTTGATATAAGAAGAGCTCTTGTTGTTTCAAGAATATGTCTATGTTTTCTTTCGGCGACTCCATTTTGTTGGGGGGTTTTGGGACAAGACTTTTGGTGTATAACTCCCTTTTCTTTTAGGAATTCTTCAAATTCATTGGAAATGAATTCTCCCCCGGAATCACTTCTAAAAATTTTAAGGTTTGCATCAAATTGAGTTTTGATCATGTTGTAAAAGTTTTTAAAATTCATAAAGACTTCCGATTTGCGTTTAAGAAAGTAAACCCAAGCATATCGAGAGTAATCATCCACAAAAATGACATAATAAACTAAACCACCTTTAGACATAATAGGAGCGGGACCCCATACATCCGAATGCACTAATTCAAAAGGTGCTTTTGCAACAAAATTTCTATTTCCAAAAGGTAAAGCCTTAATTTTGGCTTTAATACAATCATCACAAGAGATCATTTCTTTACATTTCTCTTCCAAAAAAGGGATACAAGACATTTTTCCTAAACTTGAATGCCCAAGTCTTTGATGCCAAACTTGAATGTCACTCTTCTTGACTATATTGCAAGTAGGGTTGGAAAGATCCAAATAGTCAACATAGTAGAGATCATTTTTCCTAGAACCTTCCCCAATCGTCTTCTTGGAAAGATGGTCCTGTATCAAAAATTTATTTTGTGAGAAGACAATATCACATCCATGATTTGTTATTTGAGAAACCGACAAGAGATTTAAGTTAAGTTTGGGAATAAATCTAACTTTTGGTATTTTAAAAACTTTTGAATTAAAATTTTGATCAATATTCCCAACACATTTGATTTCAAGAGGAGTTCCATCGGCGGTTTTAACAAATGGGCACGATTCTTCCTTAGTGCATTCGGTAAGCAAAGAATTACAAGGGGTTATATGAAATGAAGCTCCGGAATCAAGAATCCAAGAGTACTTACTTGATGATGTAGATGCCACGGTTGCTCCGGAGATTGGAGAAGTCCCTCCTCCTTTGAAAAGCGGTTGAAGAGCATCAATAAGCTTTGGTTGGAGGGCACTTACAAGTTTGTCTAGGTCAAATCGATTGCTTTCTTCATACATTATCCCAGCCACACTTGTCTTTTTATCAAATCTCCTCAATTTAGGACATCTAAGTTTGGTATGTCCTTCTTCTTGACAATGGAAACATATAATCTTCTTGTTGCCATTATTGCTATGCTCATAGTTTCGATTAAAGTGAGGAGGCCTATAAGTTCTCATATGAGCACCGGGTCTTGAGGTAGCAAGAACACTTTCACTCTTGTCTTTTGAAAAATTGAGTCTATTTTCCTCCATTTGAAGTTCCGCTATGGCTTCGTTCATGGATGGCACTTTATGCCTATGGAGCAAGGAAGTTTTGACTCCATCATATTCCGATCTAAGACCAAGAATGAATTTATAAAATTTCTCCCTTTGGATTTGTTTTTCTCTAACTCCAATGTCTCTTGGATCATACCATTCGGGTTCAAATAGAGCAAGTTCGTCCCATAATTGCTCCATTTCTCCAACGTATTCTTTAATGGACTTGTCTCCTTGTTGGAGACTTGCAATCTTCATTTGAAGATTGCACATGTAGGCCACATCCTTCATAGTGTGGGTTTTCTTGAGAAATTCCCAAGCTTCATGAGCAAAATTATGTTTTGCTATTTGGCCCATGGTTGTAGTATCAACACAAGCAATAATCCAAGTGATAATCTTGTGGTGTCCTATCTTCCACTCTTCCCATTTTCTCTCATATTCATTCATAGCCTTGTCTTTTTCAACTCCATCTAGTTCTTGAGCTTTACCATCTATGGTCTTGGTGAGGACTAATTGAGGTTCACTTTTTGACCCATCAACGAGTCCCCATAGGCCTTTACTTCTAATAAAATGTTCCATAGTTTTTGCCCTAGAAACATAATTTGATAAAGTTAATTTGGGAAGAGGAGTAGAGGAAGTTCTTTCATCCATAATGTGTACCTTGTAAAGGAGACGTTGAGGTAGTGCTAGGATGAAAAACAGCCACACAAAAATGAAGCTTTCGACGCGTCAAAGACTGCCACAATCTTCACCACCAAGGGAGCTTTATCCCGTCACAAATATCACCAAAAGAAGCCAGCAAAATAACAGCACCTTCTTGTGTCAAATTTCAGCCAACAATATATCGAACACTTGGAGTGCTTCACAGCTCCAAGGAAAGAGTAATAACTGGATCTTCAAGCTGTCCTCTAAGCTTGAAAGACAGCAACGCAAAGAGCCAAAACGAGGCTCTGATACCATGTAAATCAGGCCTGATCTTGAGAATACAAATGCTTCAAGAGATACACTCTTGAAGATCCCAACAACTTCAATAGGTAATACACAACCAAACCTCAAACTTGAGGAGAAGATACCAAATCTATTAATCTCAATAGAAGAATACACAAGAGAGGCCTAAAAGCCTTAACCAAACAAGGGACAACAGTCCCATATATATAGTACAATGAAAGGGAGAGAAGAAGGAGGAGTTGGCTGTTGGGCCAGCTCCAACGGCTAGAAATCTAGCCGTTGGAAGCTGGTCCAACAGCTAGTTCCCTTTTACAAAAAGGAAAAGGTAAAAATAGAAAAAGAAAAGAAAATAAAAAGTACATAAAAAAGAAAAGGAAGCAAATAAAATAAAATACATAACACCTATGCATACATAGATATTCATATATACAAATCATATATGAAACATATGTATACTTACATAATGTCTAATATTTAAATTCTAACAAGCTATGCCCATTGATCCACTTGATGCCTCTGCTTGCTACGTCTTGAAAAGAATGCCAATAGAAGGCTGAGCCTTCAAAATGCAATGGATAACTAGCAAATACAATAGTGTGTTTATATATAATAATATTCATTGGCTAAGTCACATGGACTCTTCTATTTTGCTGTCACACCCACATCGATGAGATGCAGGTGTGGCTCCGACTCGCACCTGAGCCCAGTCAACGGAAGCTAGGTGCAGTCAACTCCCGTCGGGTCCAATGTGTCCCTTTTTTGGTTCTTTTTTAATTTGTTAAAACATAAACGAAAAGGGTGTTAGGGCGCTAACTCGTTTCAGTCGAAGCCCTCATCCCTACTACCTTTGCGCATGCCCTATGTCACACAGGTACTTTGTTTGAGTGAGGTAACCATTTTCACAAGTGTACGAGATGGGTATGGGTATGCCCTTGGACACGGGCCGAACATGGTCAAACTAGTGTCGGGTGCGGTCAATGCTCCCACCTGTATCCATCCTTTTTTGGACTCGGTCAAAGTTGACCAAGTCCATTTTTGTCCTTTGATTAGGTTTTATTTTAAACTATCATGTTTATGCAATGGAAATGAAGAGCCCTTGATAGACACTAAAGGGCTGTTCATTTTCTTCGTGGTTTAACTCCACCTATTCAGCTAGATTTTACAGCGAACATTAATTTTTTGGCAACTTCCTTTTCTTTAATAGAACTTTCTATCTATGTCACATAGGTACGGGTACTGGTTCAGACTATTTTCAAAAAACTTGGGTACGGGGGTATGACTATATATATATATATATATATAACTTAAAATCAAAATTCAAACAAAATAACACATTCATGATTCAAAATTTATAGTTTCTAAAGAAGAAACTATTGAACAAAATATGAAAATACAGTTTTGTATGTGTTTTATGAGTATAAATGGTGTAAATAACAAAACTGAAATTCTAGAAATTTTGGATAGGAAAGGACTCGGTCAACTTTGATCGAGTCCTAAATCGGATGGATACGGTCTTGGGTACGTTGACCGTATCCGGTACTGTTTGACCAGTACCCAAGAGGAACCCGGGACAGTATCAATACCAGTACCGGTGTCGTACCTGACCGCTACGAGTACGCTGCCTTTACAGGTGACAAAGCTTTCTGTATAGTTTTGTTTGCTTAAAATCTTATTTTTGTCTATGCATAATATATATATATATATATATATACAGTGCTTACGGCCATGTCCCCGTCCCCAAATTTTTGAAAGTGCTCCGCACCCATACCCGTACTGGCACTTGTACCTGCACCTATGTTACATAGCCCATGCCATGTCGTGCTCCCCCATCTGGCGATCTTCCACAACGGCGGCGGTCTTCAATCTGTTTTTTAGCGATGAGGTGTTGATTCAGCCACCATCCAACGATGAGGTCACGAGAGGCATTGCTGCACTGTGTCTCCACCCAAACCTGTCGGAAAACAGATGGATTGATGCTGAAGACTCTGAATCCACCATAACCCAACCGCCTGCCTGATTCCAGCATGAGGAATCGCTCCATCTGTTCATTTTCTTGCGGCCCCTAGTGTGCTTGTCTTTCATTGCATCTCTTTTAAGCCAATTTTACTGCTGTTTTATACTTTCATATCGTGCCATCGTGGTATACAGCCTATATGCCTAAACAGAATACAGTTCTCAACTTCTCATGTTCTGTACTTTGTAGTTTTTGGATCATGGTAGACACTGCTGAGTTCTGATTGCAATTGCTATTATTGCTGTATACATTTGCCTTATTAATTTTTTATTTTAGATGCTCGTTCTTGAGTATACTATAAAAGTTTCAAAGTTCAACTAACAAATATATATTGTCAGCTGTGTAGATATGCAGCCATGTGTATATATTTGCTACTGATATAGTGATATATTGTCAAGTTATAAACTTATGATATATAATGTAAGCTTTCGTATGTATGCATTATGCAGCCGACCAGCCGTGTTCGGTGTTGTTCTTTTGAAGTTTTTGATTTCAAATTTTCACTTTTCTGCTTCTATAAGTCTATCATTTTTTATTTGCTCGATGTTAAGATGCCAAGATGGTTGGTATGTTATATTATCAAATTACTATATATAATATATTATAGATGTTCTTACATGCTCGTATGCAATGCAATTGTGCAAGTATGTTATATTATATATATTAATAGCTAAATTGTAATAATAATATATACATGTTCATGCGGTTATTTGTAATTACTTAATTGTCACAGAGTTTTGTTATATACATGTATGACAAAGACTGCAGGATTGTATATATATATATATTCATATCATATCATATATATATATATATATATATATATATGATATGAATATTTATGACAAATAGTGCAGGATTTTATAGATACATATATATATTATAATAATAAATTAATAATAATAAAAAAAATACCCTTGCCGCATTCCCGCACCTAAATTTTTTGGGATGCGCCGCTCTAGCACCTGCACCTCCACCTATTTGACATAGTTCATTGGCACTATACTACCTAAAAATACTAGACATCTGTCATATGCATTGTAATATCTGCACATTTTTTATGTCAAAACTTGATTTTTAAGGGAATCTGATTGTATGACTACATTTTGAAAGAGGGGTAAAATCGAAATTTTATCTACCAATCATGGGCAATTGGACCTAATTCATGTTTATGAGCTTTAGAATAGGGATTTTAACTATGAACATTGCTTATAAATGCAAGATGGTACATATTAGGGTATAAAGGCAAAAATGAAATTTTTGCCTATTGCTAAGGCGGTAAAACTGATATATATAAATATTCTGGATAAACTCAGAAAATTAGGGAAGAAAGACCAAATTGTTGAGGCAAAGTGAACCAGAAGATTTGAAAGAATATACTTACTATACAAAAGGTTATATATATATATACACAGACACACAGATCAGGAGAGAGAGAGAGAAGCTGAAATCCTTTGGCCATTTGTCATTAGGCTGTATATGTGAGACATCCATATGGCTGGAGAATTTCAGCTTATATATATATATATATATATAATTTTGCCAGGAAGACCAAACTTCTAGGTCTTAAAAGTTAGTTAGAATTTATTGAAATTACATATTTATATACATAGCAAAAAGGGTGTATTTGGAAGTTAATACAGAAAATAAGTGACTGAACATGAGTTAAGGTTTCATATCTCATGTTATGATTATAAAGAATTTTTGGGATATTTAATTTACTCGTGTATGCAAGTCATATCATATACAACGTGTGATATGTATATATATGGGTTCGGTAATGGTATTGTTACGTTTGATGTTTTTTTTGGTGAGCAACTGATAGATCTAAATTAGGGTTTAGATCTGAACCCTAGTTGCCTACCCATGTTGTGAAGAACCCAATGGCTTGAGGTTTCCTCTCAACATCTCAAGGGAGGCAGAGGAGAAGAAGAAGTGCAGTGAAGAGGAGGCGGAATTAAGTAAGGGTGGAGGATGAACAGAGAATGAACCAGGAGGGGGGGAGGAGGCAGTTGGTTCCTCTTTGCTCTCTCCTCGCCCAAACTCTTCACTCTCAATCTCTCTCTTGCCTGACACCCACTTACACTCTCCCTGGCTCTCTCTCTCTCTTTCTATCCTCGTTTTTTTTATCCCCCTCTCAACTGAGAAATCTCTCCCACTCTCTCCTGCTAACCCTCACTCTCATCCGTGTTCCTTCTCTAGTTCACTCCCCCTCTCGTCTGATCCCTTTCTCCCTTGTCTTCTCCCTTGAGCTCTCCCTCGTTCTCACTCTCTCTTGCACACTTCCTTGCTCAATCTTCTTTCTTTCTCCCTTTTCTTTAGCCTATGCTCTCTCGCAGGCACACACTCACACTGCTCACTCACTCTCTCGCAGGCACACACTCACACTGCTCACTCACTCTCTCACAGACCCTCAATGCTCACTTGAATGCCCATGCTCGCCCTCAGCTACCTCTATCTCTCTTAATTTGCTCTCAGTTCTCACTCTCATTGGGTGCAGTTTTGGGATTGGCAGTTTGGGGGAAAATCGATTTTTCTCTCTTCTCGAAGCTGCTGGTTTGGGTGTTGGAATGCAGTTGATTGGGGACATCAGCCACAGACCGTTCTTGGCATTTGTTAACTAGAGAAGCTCTTTGGTTGGCTGCCTTGGACACCTACATTTAGTTAGAGCACCGTAGAGGGGTGAGCAAGGTTGCACAAGCTTAATTTATTGGATATTTGCCCTAAGAATCTGGATAGTTACCTTTTCAGCATGTCGGACTTAGATTTAAATTGTTTAGGGTGCATGATAGAGATTTTTATAACGTTATGGAGGTTTAGGACTGTTTTAGGCTTTAGCGAGTTGTTGATCTATGCGATCTTTAGTTGGATATTGTATGGGGAGGAAGTACTTAAGTTGGCTTGCATGTTAAATTTACGGTTTGATATAAGACAGAACGTACAAGTTATTAGGATTCAGACATGCATTAGGGTGCTAAAGAAATGCTCTTTTTTGGTTGATTTGATCAGTAGTACACTCTTTCTAGTGAACTATTGTTGCGTCATCATTGGAATATTGGATTGTTAATGGGGAAGCATAAGTGTAATGGTGATGCCTCAACAAGTTGTTAGCCATCTAGATTGGGTTTCTAATTAATTGATGTTGTGCTTAGTAATGTATTTGAGAAGATTCATGCTTAGGGACCCCAATTGTGTGGTTCCCTAGTCGCTTGGAGCTAGCAAGTGAGAGGTGTGAACTTTGGTTTATAATATGAGGGTGTACTTGCAGTCAATGAAATGATGGTAAGATTATGTTTGATGTTAAGTGTGCGAAGACTCTTATGAAAATGCGTTTGTTAGGCAAAATGAACCCCATGTGTTTTTTTGTCACATGGCAACTCGTACCTGCCAGTAACATAGTGTTAACCGTCGAGTCAGAACTATACTTGGGAATTCCTTTTGACCCTAACTAAAACGTGAGTTGATAAGTATGCAACTAATGGACTGAATGAGAGACTTGGGGTTTTGATCGGTCTGTCACGACCTCGTAAGTATGGAAAAAATTTGAAGAACGGTTTTACAAGCAGATGCAATCTCTTGGCACTTTCTAGAATTGATAACCTTCGACTTCATACCCGTAATTCCTATGTAAATAGATTTTTAAGGGCGTAGTATGTGTGGGGAACTTAAGGCTTTAAGTTTTTGCAAGTGGACCAGGAGCATCGAGTAGACCCTGTGCGACATGATCCAATGCTTGAAGTATTTTTGGTTTTTGTAGAGGCACGCATTAGGTATCACGACATTTCGAGTAAATCCCTGCCTGGGGCCAAATATGAATTATCTTTTGTATTCCCAAGCGTGGGCTATCAGGGTCATGGGATCATATGAACGCCCTCTTGTTTGAATAATGTGTGAATCAACATACTCATTGACAAATGAATGAATGTGTAAGATTGATTGACCATCTTTAGTTATTACGCGATGTCATGTGCATGCTAAAACCGTAACTGCTTAAGACAACTTAGGTGGGGTATCGAGTCAAGTACCTCCTTGACCCTGATTGTGCATTAGTGAACATCCTAACATGATAACATTCTGTAGTGATAGAGCAATCTGTCAAGGAAGAGTTTATTTCAAAGAGGGCTGTTCGGCCTTCCCTAAGACACCCAGGTTGAGAAGGCGGGAAACGCACCAAGCACAATAGACAACGATAACTTAGGACCTTGCACCGCCTGCACTCCGAGCGCGAGAGCAGAATGTATCCCAAACATAATGCCATAACTTCTGGCCTCAATTCAATTAAATCTCTCTTAATTTAGTAATATGAACACATCACTTTGTGATTGGCAAGAACACAAGGTTGGTTCACACTTTGTGAGTATAACTAGACCCCATACGACCTTTATAAGAAGGCCATACAATCGGTCAACACCCTTGGCTAGCCAAACCACACTAATAGAGTACGTCAATTCGTTTAGTTCATTCAAACACATCATTTCATAATTGTAATGTAAACAAAATCTCATAACAATCAATCCATGCTAAAACTTAATCAAACCATAGAGAATAGTTTCGATCTGTGGTTTTCTCATAGGTCTCCTAAGCAAATGTCATGATAGGATGCTCACTAATGCACAATCGGGGTCGAGGAGGTACTTGACGCAATACCCTACCTAAGCTGTCCTAAGCGGTTATAATTGTAGTATACATATGTCATCACAATTAATTAAAGACGGTCAATAAGTTTTGCACATTTATTCATTTGTCAAGAAAACAAGTCAATTCATACCTCATTCATACACAAACACATTCATATGATCCAATGATCCTTAAGTCTACTCTTGGAAATGCAAACAACAGTATATTTGGCACCAGAGAGGGATTTGCCTAGAATGCCATTATACCTGATGCGTGCTTTCACAACACCAAAAATAGTTTCGATTACTAGATCCTTAAGGTTTGCTTGCGCTTCCTGGTTCACCCGCAATAATTCAAAACAATAAGTTTTCCACATACTATGCCTTTAAAATTTAGGCAGGAAGTAGGGCTATCAAGTTGAAGGTTGTCAATTCTAGAGTGTCAAGAGATTGACTTTGCTTGTAGAACATCTCTTCAAGCTTTTTCACACAAGGTCGACACTGACCGATCTAAATCCTAAATCTCCCATTCAGCCTCTTAGTTGCATCCTGGTTGATTCATCTTCGTAGTCAAGTCTCAAATGGAAATCACAAGTGTCATTCTGATTGAACGATTTACATAGAGTTATCGACCATTACGAGTTGCTATGTGGCACACACACACACACACACACATATGTATATGTATGCATGTATGTACATGTATATATGTATATTCTTTGCGTCATGGGTCTCTTTGCTCATCTGCCACACGTTTGCATGAGCTTTCTCCAATCTTAATTCAAACATGATATTCCCCAAATCCGTCTTTTGCTAGTACACCGTCACGTTATCAACCATGGTTCGTGACACTTGATCAGATTGCTAACACCCTGTTGAGGCATCAGTATTGCAATTATGTTTTTCCAATTAAAAATTCAAATGCTGATGCAACGTTAGGTTCACTAGCAAGAGCGTACATTCAATCAAATCAACTAGAAAAGGGCATTCCTTTTGCACCCTAGTGCATGTCCGAACCTTAAGGACCTATGTTGCATGTACACTTTAAAAAAATGCAAAGTGTTGGTGTCCAACCATGTCCGAAATCGACACTCCATGACGCTTCATGGACATGACATTTTCAAAATGCAAAATGTCGAAAAATTGGACACAAGTGTCCATTTTTAAACACGTGTCTAAAACTGGAGACTTATCATCTAAGAAGTGTGACACTTCTTGTAGATCAATATATGTGCATGACACCTCAACTTTTTTTGTAAAACCCTAAAAAAATATTGAACATTTTTTGATACTTCATTCAACGTCTGGCCTTTGACACTCCATCCAAAGGTTCCAGCATTAGCCACCAGCCGGTTTCCAATGGCACATCGCTAACATCCTTTGCCCGTCATTCTTCGAGTCTTCCATCATCACTTTTTTCTTTTGGGCTCTTTCTTTCCCTCTATGCAATGCCCCTCTCTCTCCCTTTCCCTCTCTTGATCTCTCACAGAACCTTACGGTTCTAGTCTTAAAAGTTAAAAACTTAAAAGTTAAAACTGACATTGACTTGACAGATGGGCTTTTTTAACTTGTATTCTTTATATTATTCTATTGTTCCATCCACCGTATTAAAAATTTAAAAGTAAGAAATAGTAGTAAAGTTCAAGGCTGCGGTCTGTGGACCACCGCAACACTTAAATATATATGCACTTTATATGTTTTTGTGCAATTTTGTAAGTGATCAAGAATCATATGTGCACTTTATATGTTTCAAATTAGAAAAATTAATTTTTGCTTGCAGAATTTATTATTATTTCTCTCTCTCTCTCTCTCTATATATATATATATATATGTATATATATATATATATATATATATATAATAATTCATAGTCACAAAAAACGCGTTTTTTGAACAAAAAAAAACGCGAGAAAATGAAATGCCGTTTTAAACTTCAAAAAACATTTTTTGAAAAAAAGGTTGAAAATGAAACAAACGTGTTTTTAACACATTTTTTGCTTTTTTTCATTTTTTTAATGCCATTTTTTTTTTCATTTTCTATTTTTTATTTGTTGCAAATCTACTTATCTTTTGATGTTTGTGTTATCTCACTTATTTTATTTTTCCTCAATTTTTAGTTTTTTTATTTTTGTGCAATTTTGTAAGTGATCAAGAATCATATGTGCACTTTATATGTTTCAAATTAGAAAAATTAATTTTTGCTTGCAGAATTTATTATTATTTCTCTCTCTCTCTCTCTCTCTCTCTCTATATATATATATATATATATATATATATATATAATAATTCATAGTCACAAAAAACGCGTTTTTCGAACAAAAAAAAACGCGAGAAAATGAAATGCCGTTTTAAACTTCAAAAAACATTTTTTGAAAAAAAGGTTGAAAATGAAACAAACGTGTTTTTAACACATTTTTTGCTTTTTTTCATTTTTTTAATGCCATTTTCTTTTCATTTTCTATTTTTTATTTGTTGCAAATCTACTTATCTTTTGATGTTTGTGTTATCTCACTTATTTTATTTTTCCTCAATTTTTAGTTTTTTTATTTTTTTTAAAATACCATTTTTTCCCCTTTTTTCAAGTCCGTCGTATTGTACCCGAGAAAAGCCTCGCCGTTTAGAACTCCGAGACGTTGTTTGTGACTATGTGATATATATATATATATATATATATATATGCATGTCCAAGTGTCCAATTTTTTGGGGCTTGCTGTGTCAGACACTTGTATTTGTGTCCGACACTGACACCCGTATCCGTATCCATACAACATAGCTAATGACTTGTATGCTCTATCTTCTATCAAACTGTATATTTAGTGTGCAAATCCTTGTAAGTTCTCCTTTTCCACAAGCAACGTAGTATTCATATCAAAGATAGCATGCATCAAACGTCTACTAATACAGTCCTAAATCTTCCCTAATATAATTGAATCGCTACCATGCTCCCTCAATGCTTCAAATGTTAATCCATCATGCCAAAGAGATAAGTATCAACATCTTTAGGGCAAATCCATAAAATTTAGGTTCGTTGGTCGTGCTCACCCCTCTTAACGGTGCTCTAGCTGATGTACATGTTCCCGTTCCCGGCCGCCACCCAAGTGTCCTTTCATTCACCAATCGTCATGATAACCTGCTGTCAACGCCCCAAACCTGCTGCACTCCAACACCTAAACGAACATCCCAAGGGATGGAAAAATCAATTTTCCACATGTCTGGCGCCATCCAAACACAAGGTCGAGATAGAATAAATAAAGGAAATACAAACGAAACAAGGGACATCAGTGAGAGACATGAGGGTGCGAGTGCAAGTTCAATGAAGGCGTGAGATGGAGACGGTGAGCAGGCGAGAGAGATCAAAAGGGCAAGGGAGAGAACCTGAAGAGAGGGGGAGAGAGTGAAGCCGGACGAGAGGGAGACGGAACTAAAGAGTGAGTGAGAGTGCGTGAATGATAAGGCAGACTAGAGAGAGCAGAGCACGAGTGCAGGAAGAGAGAGACAAAGTTTAGTAGAAAGGGGCACGTGAGAGACCAGAAGAGAGAGAGTGGGAGGGAGTGTGAGAGAGAGAGAGAGAGAGACCAAGGCAGAGTGTGTGTGTGTGAGAGAGAGAGAGAGCAAGGCAGAGTGGGAGAGAACATTTGGTTGAGAGGGAGAGACCAGGACTGATAGAGAGAGAGAGAGAGAGAGAGAGAGACCAGGACTGATAGAGGGAGTTTGGGCACGAAGGAGACGAGAGAGAGGGAGGGAAAACAAGAGGGAGCAAGAGAGAGTGCAACTGGGGGAGGGGTGGGGGTGGGGGTGGAGAAGATTCAGACGGGAGAGGAAATAAAAGAGAAGGAGATTGAAAGCGAGAGATGGAATGAGAGACCGAGAGGGAGAGAGAGGACTCACCTTCCCTCTACAGCCGGTTCTTCCTCTTCCTCAACATCCGCCTCCTCCCAATCCTCCTCCACCTTTCTTCTTCCCCAACTTCTTCTTCTATTGCTCTGAGCGATCGAGAAGCCCTCGTGGTTAGGCTTCTCCTGTTCCTTCTTCCTCTTTGCTATACCCAAACTGCAGAGAGAGAGAGAGAGAGAGAGAGAGCCCTTAGTCTTTGGAATCCTCTCAATATGCTAAAGGTCTCGGGTTGGGTTTGGACCTGATTTGGACCCACCACACCTGCTACACGAAGATATCAGAATGATAAGAGGTCTAGGGTAAATGAATTAGCACGGTGTATAATTGAATGGGTTGGAATGAATGCGTGTCTCAATTAGTACCCTGGTGCATTGAAACATATCCGATTTGGCAGGGCAAGCTCCTTTTTAGATATTCTATCTTTATGAATCGACAAATTGAACAAATGAAGGATTAATTAAGTTGTTATTGAATGAATAAATGAACAAATATATTGGGACATCTACCCCATTGTAGTGTATGATTGACATGATTTCTACGCTACAAGTTATGTGAAATTGCATTCTACTGATAGGTTCATCTCGGAAATTTCAAAGATTTGTGTGACCAGTTGTATAAGTTGTACTTGTGATACATGTATGACCTGTATTAGTGCTTATTGGATGGTGTAGTGTAAGTGAACATTCCTATAACACACACACACCCTTTGTCACACCCCGACCTTTTTGACACTCAAACATTTTTTTTTTTCTCAAAACATAAAGCATCGAGGTGTGACTACACAATAGTTCAAAAAGGAATGAGCCAAGCAATTCAAAACAATGGGGCAAGCTTTCCATTATATAGCATTTCAATTCAATTGTACATTTGACAAAAATGCCCCAAAATCACAACATCGATGCCTCATCAAAACAAGGCATCAGTAAAACCAAAAACCCGACGCGCCGGCACTACAAGAACAAAACAAAACCCAAAACCTCCCCAGTAGGACGTGAGTGTAGCCATCTGCTCAGCCTGCTGCCCCGGGTACACCAAAACCTGAAAAAAGGAAACAACTGAAGGCTTAGCCTTCGCAGTATGGCAACAAGCCAGAAAAATGCCAAACCCTCTCAAGTAAGGCTCAAATAAAGGGACAAATATCAACCCATCTATCGTCATGTCGCGTCTGAGTGCGACACGTAAAAGCCACTTGATGGCCACACTAACACAACATCAGTCACATGCGAAGCATGCTTAAACATAACACTTGCATTCATATCAATCACATATACGTCAGTCACATGCATTCTGTCAAACACTTTGCATTTTCATTAACTTTAGTGCATTAACAGTTCCTGTGGGTGCAACACAGGCACGTGCACACCGCGGGCGGCCTACAGCCGAGAGACAACCCCCGTGGTGGCCCATAACAGTATGGATCCATTTCACCCGCTGCAGCGGTAGAGCACTCATCCCTGGATGTGTGACGTCCAAGGTGAGATACTCAGCCTTCCCTAGGACACCCAGGTTGGGAAGCAGGAGCCCAACGCTCCAAGCACAACACACAACAGAACCCTGGGGCCTTGCACCGCCTGCGCTCTGACAGGCGAGACCAGTGGCAATCAAGGGGGACGTCTCCCAAACACATAGCCACATCCCACTGGCCTCTCATCTCTTAGTTATTCATTCTTATCATTACAGTTACACATTCACAAGAAGACTGGCTAACACACGAGGTTAGTACACTTCCCGAGTGCACCCACACCTCCGATTACCTCCACATGAGGTCTATACATACAGTAACAGTCATTGCTAGCCGTCATACCATACGGGTACAACTACCCTCCAAACATCCATTTGCATCATTGCCCATGGCAATGCATATGCAACAACATACACATTTATATCAATCATTACATCAGTCATGTCAATCACCTCTTTGAAAAACATAGCCAATCCACAGAGAGTAGTCTCGATCTGCGGTTGGCTCGTAGCTGTCCTATGCAGTTATCATTCTATGATGCTTTCTAATGCACAATTGGGGTCGAGGAGACACTCGACTCGATACCCCACCTCATCTGTCCTAAACAGATATCAATTCTAGCATGCACATGCCAATGCGTAACATTTTTAAATCGAATGACTAATAATCTTTCTAACCCATTCATATCATGTAAGCAACATACACATACTCAATCACAAAACCGTCAATCAATTAACATCACAATCCTAGGATCCCTTGATCCTAGGAGCACCCAATCCCACAATTGCCCCAGGCAGGAATTTGCCTGGAAAGTTGCCATACCTGTGGCGCGCTCACCAAATTCTTCAAAATGCCTCAAGCTTCGAACTCAAGGTCGACGGGATGAGCCCGGTGCACCTGCAAACATAAACAAGAATAAGGTTTCTACTAGATTCCTACACCAATCAAACAGAAATGAACAGATACAAAAATAAAATCCTTGAGGCACGTGACAGCGCCTCAAGAGGGCATCGACAGGTAGTGTCGACCGACGAGCTCTCCACAAGGCCTCCTCCTTTACGTCTTGACGTTGCCTTGAATTATCAAGGCCTTCAACCATCAATCAAACCGTCACTAAATCCTTCCTCAATAACGTTCTTTAAGTAAGACATCAACCTCAAGTCACATCCCAAAACGCATATATCCCTAATTAACTTCATGATACACCCGTTCACCGAAGTCTGCGCTACACTCCCTAAGACGGTTCCAAAACTTCCCCACAACCTCACAATCTCTACCATGTTTCCTTACAGCTTCGAAACTTAATCCATCATGCTAAAACGATCAATAAGTACATGAATCATCACTTTCCAACGCAAATCCTAAGTTTCTCCCAAAAACAAAATTACTAACATGCGTCCCAAAATCATCAATTCTAAGCTCTAGCATGCTCGAACCATAATTATACATGCTCTAAAAGATAAATACTCATCATTTTGAGCTTGATTAGGTATTGCTCACCCCAAACAAGCGTCCAAACTGCTACAACCCTTCTAGCAACCACTTCACACGTCCGATCAAGTGCCAATGCTCGAGATTGCTTGCTGTCGCTGCTCACTACACACCCTACTAGCAGGTAAGAGGGGAAAAACGTCCCCTAAACTGCAAACCAACCCCAAACGCCCAAAAAGTTTAACACAAACTCTGTTGCTAGGAAAGACCCACGGTAGTAGTTGGGAAAAAAAAACTGAAATAAACAAAGAAAAGGGACGCTGGCAGAGAGGAGAGACAGAGAGAGGAAGGGTTCGGTCAAGGGGGAAAACAGCCGTGGGGTGAGAAGAGAGAGAAAGAGCAGGCGGGGGAGTGCGGGTGAGTGAGAAGAGGGTCGAGCGGTAGAGAACCAGCGGAAAGAGGGGAAAGAAAATGGCGAGAGAGAAGAAGAGGGGACGTGCGGCAGAGAGCAAAACAGACAAAAGGGCATGAGTGGCAGAGCAAGAAAAATCGCACGAGAGAGAGAGGGTTTACCCAGCAGCCGCCGCCGCCGTCGCCGCTGCCACCTTCGTCGCCGTCGCCGTCGCCGTTCCAGCCACCACCACCCGACCGTCACTCTCCTCCCTCTGCGCTGCCACAGGAGACCACCGGAGACAACGAAGAAGGAAGGGAAAGGCGAGGGAGAAGGGCCTCGCGTCGGGCCCTTACGCGAGTGGGGGTCGGTTCCGGGTCTGGACCCTAGCTCGACCCGACCCGTCGAACCAACGAGCATTACACCCTTGGTGGGTTTTGAATTTGCTGGTTATCCATCATACTTCAAAGACAGCCTTTTATTGATAGTTTTTTAAGAATCCAGCCGGTTGGGGCGAGAGGCAGATCGATAGGTATAAATTATATTCCACCAGAGAAAAGTGTTCATTGTGTCAGTGCATCCATTGCTGTTAAAGTTTTCATTTTTGTTTTCTTTTGTAGTTTTGTACAAAGAAAATATAAATAGGTCTGTAGTGTATATGTCTCATCTCCAAAAGTTTGTGGCTGCTTTGCATTTAAAAAAAATTGGTTGAAAATTTGGGGTGCAACATGTGTCACATCTGAAACTTATGTCACTACACAAATGATTATAAATTTTGAGGTAAACCTTTCAGTAGAACACAATTTTACATAACCATTAGCCATCATGTTGAGTATATAATGGAACAGGGTTTCAATACCAATACGTATGTTCATTTGGTCACAATTTTCTCTATTATTCGTTCATTCAATTTATTGATTCATATATATAGGGAATAAATCCAAGGGGGCATTCCCTGCTTAATCAGACATCCTTCAATATGATCAGTGTACCATTCAATATTGCACCTTCAGTGCCAATCATCTAGCCATACACATTATCATCCCATTACTCTTTACTGCGTAACACATATTCGCCTTGTATCACATGAACTTATCATACATTCACCCTTAATCTTCAGTGCCAATCATCTAGCCATACGCACTATCATTCAATTACTATAGATTGGATACACATACTCATCTTGTATCACATGAACTTATCATACTTTCACTCAAGGGTTTTACTTTTTATCCCATAGGTTAAGCAACCATGCCCAAACACAGCTGCACCAAAAGTGGTTAGGTACATCCATAGTTATAAGAGGCGTATGCCTCATGCCATAAAAATATGCCTCGAGGTGTTTTTGAGAAAAAAATGCCTTGAAGCGCAGGGTGAGGCGCACATATCCCTGAAGCATGCGCCTCACCTGGTTGAGGCGTGTAAGAATCTTCACAAAGTACTCGTCTCTCCGTATGCAAAACAGATATGTTGAGAAGAGAGGATGAAAGAAGACGATGGAGGAAAGGGAGCAGCCGGCTTAACTTAGCCCTGCGTTCCTTAATCTTTAATTAAAGAATAACCCTAATAGGGTACAACAGATTTGTACATAAAAAGATAAAAAATTACAAGAGAGCCACCGCCTAGTAGCTTTAGGCGTGTGGATATAAGGAGAATGGATCGGGTCTGTTCAGACCCGATCCCCATACGCTAACAGCTCCCCTCAAGTTGTGCATGAGATTTGATCATGCACAACTTGTTCTTCAAATCCCAAAAATGCTGCCCTGTGAGACCTTTGGTAAAAAGATCAGCTATCTGTTCATTGGTAGATATATAAGTAGGCAAGATCTCGGCTTCTTCAACCTTCTGTCGAATGAAATGTTGATCAATCTCTATATGTTTGGTGCGATTATGCAAAATGGGATTGAAAGCAATTTTTATCGCACTTTGATTGTCACATAGTAATGATGACCGAACAATAGGAAGATTGAGCTCTCCAAGTAAATGACGTAACCATGACGCTTCAGCCGTCCCTGCAGCCATTGCTCTATATTCTGCCTCAGTGCTAGATCGTGCAACAGCACGCTGCTTCTTACTGCTCCAACAAATGAGATTAGAATCAAGAAAGAGACAGAAACCTGAAACTGATCGTCGGTCATCGGGATCGCCTGCCCAGTCGGCATCAGTATATGTATATATGCTATGTCCAAGAGAAACATTGGAACATTTGGTGTAGACTAGTCCATCTCCAAGAGTAGCTTTGAGATACCGTAGGATCCGCTTAGCAGCATCCATATGTCCTTCAGTGGGTGCATGCATGAACTGAGAAATCTGATTTACAGCATATACTATGTCTGGGCGAGTAAAGGTAAGGTATTGTAACATACCAACAATGCTGCGATAGAATGTGGGAGTGGAATATGCAGCAGTTCCATCAGATGCAGTCAATTTAGTATTCAGAACACTGGGGGTAGTGATGGGTTTGCAATTAGTCATACCTGCCCTATCCAAAACATCAAGGGTATACTTGTGCTGTGTAAGAGTCAAACTATCATTTGTCCTGTCAAGTTCGACACCCAAAAAATATCGTAATTCTCCCAGATCCTTCATCTTGAACTCTTGCTTCAACATACCTTTAACATAAGATATATGTGAAGAAGAATTCCCAGTTATAACAATATCATCAACATAGATAAGTAACCAGGTGGTAGCTTCTCCAGTGCGATAGATAAACAAAGAGTGATCGAGAGAGCTTCGGAGAAAACCAATTTGTTGTATGTGATGAGAAAAACGATCAAACCATGACCTAGAAGCTTGCTTCAACCCATATAGAGACTTGTGTAATTTGCAAACCCATTTTTGAGAATCATGAGTAGTGTAGCCGGGAGGTTGCTCCATGTATACCTCTTCCTTAAGAATTCCATGAAGAAAAGCATTTTTGACATCTAACTGATAGAGAGGCCATCCATACGAGACTGCAAGAGAAATAATGACACGGATTGTTCCCATCTTGATGACTGGACTGAATGTCTCATCATAATCTTCCCCATATTGCTGAGTGAAACCGCGCGCCACAAGTCGTGCTTTATACCGATCTATGCTACCATCTGGTTTATATTTCAGTTTATAAACCCATTTGGATCCCACAACATTCTTATCAGCTGGACGAGGGACAATCTGCCAAGTCTGACATTCATGCAAGGCTGCCATTTCCTCATTCATAGCTTCAACCCAACATTTTTCCTTACTCGCATTGTGATAAGATGTTGGTTCCACCTTTTTGCTGACTTCTGTCATAAACAGCTGAAAATCCAAAGAAAAACTGTTATAGCTCACCCATCTATCAATAGGATGTCGCACGCGTTGTGATTGGCGTGGAACTGCAGTAGGAACTGATCGCCTAGAATACACCAGGCCTGAGAACCGATTATGCATAGGTGGCTCACTGGGCTGAGAAGATGAAGGCATGCTGTCCAAGGAAGTAGTGCTGCTCAAGGAACTACTTACAGATGTCTCGGGCTCATTAACAACTTGCTCATTGTGCTCAGTCAACATTGATGCCCCTTGTCTTAAGATTTCAGCATGAAGCCAAGTATCATAAACTTCATTTTTGTCCTTGAGTGTCACAGAAGTAGCCTTGGGATCCTGTAACCTGTTCTCATCAAATACAACATGCCGTGAAATATGTACACGCTCAGTTTTAGGATTGTAACACCTATAACCCTTGTAATTTTCTGCATACCCTATAAATCTACATAAAACAGCACGATCTTGAAATTTGTTTCGCAAGGAAACATCAACATGCACATAGCACACACATCCAAAAACGCGCAACTCCTCATAACGTGGCTGCTCTTGGTGTAAAAGAAAAAATGGTGATTTTCCATCAAGCAAAGCCAATGGCAATCGATTTATAACATGTACAGCCGTATGGAAAGCCTCGGTCCACAATGTCATAGGTAAGTCTGTTTCATGCATCATGCTAAGTGCACTTTCAACAATATGCCTATGTTTCCTTTCAGCAATTCCGTTTTGCTGAGGTGTATGCGGACATGAAATTTGTCTAGTGATCCCATTATCTAGTAAGTACTCAGTAAATTCATTAGAAATAAATTCACCACCACCATCACATTGAAAATGCACAATATTACTGGAATATTTATTTTGAACTAAGGCATGAAATTGAGTGAATAGGCGAAAAACTTCTGATTTGTGTTTCATGAAATGGATCCAAGTATATCGGGAATATGAGTCAACAAAAATGACATAGTATCTACTCCCAGAAGAAGAAGGAACTGGAGCAGGCCCCCAAACATCAGAATATATGGTGTCAAAAACCTTTGGAGCTCTTTTATTTATTAATTGAAAAGGAAGGGCATGGCTCTTACAGATATGACAACTCGAGCACATGCTGGACTCACTGACAGAACTCAGACTGGACTTATCTAAGAGCCCGTCTGCAACAAGACTTCGAACAAAAGATTGACTACAATGAGCTAACCGACCATGCCAAATGGATGGTTTATTATACTCTGTGACATTGACTTCACTATGACTTGGAGAACATGAATCGGAAGGGTGAGATTTTGACATCTGTGGAGCTCCTTCAAGGACATACATATCTCCTTTGCGAGTGCCCTCAGCGAATGTCTTCTTGGTTCGAGCATCCTTGACATAAACAGAAGAGGGTGTGAATTCAACAGAGGATTGAGTATCATCAATAAGCTTGGACACTGAAATAATATTTTTCTGGACACTTGGAACAACAAGAACATTCTTTAATGGAATCGAAGAAGAGCCCATAGAAATTTGTACATTTCCAATGTGTGATATTGTGTGATGGGAACCATCTCCCGTGACAACTGAGCCTTTATCTAAATAAGGGAGAGCACTAGAGAGATTACCTGCGTCACCAGTAACATGGGCTGCTGCTCCAGAGTCCACATACCATTCTCCTTGCTCGTTTTGTTTCAAATGAAGCTTAGACAGGGCTGTCATGAGGAGTTGTTGTACGTCTGCTGAAACATTAGATCCAGATGATGATGAAGCTGACCCTGCTGCTGCCTTGTTCTCACGTCTAATCTGATTATTTTTGTTCTGTGGGTTGTGCCAACATTCTGACTTTACATGCCCCCTCTTGTTGCAATAGAAACAAGTCGGAACCCTTCTAGATGTGGCAGATGTAGTATTCATGCCCTGTGGTGTTGGGAGAATCCCTCTTCCCATTCCTGCCTGAGGAATCCAAGTACGAGTGCGATTCCCTTGCAATGCATGTGTCCCTGTGATCAGTACATTGTGACTGTTGGAAGGAATCAAATTCTGTCGCTGAACACGACTAGCTTCGTGTTGGAATAACTTAGCCTTGAGATCTTCGAAAGATGGAAGAATAGGTAGGACTTCCAAGGCTGTGCAAAAAATATCAAAATCTGTTCCCAGTCCACTCAAGGCTTGTTGCACTTTGTCCTTGTCGCTGACGGGATGTCCAATGGCAGCAAGTTGATCACTTACACTTTTAATTTCATTCAAATATTCCAAAACAGTACGCGTCCCACGCTTGATGTCCTGAAATTGCCTTCTTAACTGCAGAAAACGTGCTTCGGATACTTGAGAATACGTGGTGGCAAGGGTAGACCACAACTCTAGGGCTGTTAAATCATCATCAATACCTCCTAATACTTCCTCTGACAAAGTAGAAGTAATATAGGCAACAAGAGACTGGTCGTGAGCCAGCCAAGCTTCATACTCAGGATTATTTTCAGTAATGGTTTCATATTCAAATCTGATTTCACTCATAGCCGCAGCCCCAGCAGCTTGATCTCCCACTACGGTTTTCTTCACTTCACGGTCAATATACATAGGAGGTGCTGGAGTGGTCCCATCGATATGCCCGTAGAGTCTATGACTTTTGATAAAAGGGACTATTTGACGTTTCCAAGTCAAATAGTTACTATGATTCAGCTTTTGTGAAATAAGTTGGGAGAGAAAGCTGGAAGATAGAAGAGAGGGGGTCGGCTGATCCATAATTGATTTAGGGCAACGACAGAAATTAGGGCAAAACGATGAGAAGATTAGGGCACAACGATTAGGGCAAATCAATTAGGGCAAATCACGCAAGATTTAGGGCAGAAACTGAAAAGAGGGATGATCACGCCAGAAAAGAAAGAATTTAGGGCAGATTAGGGCTAATCACATCAAACTGAAATCACTCACCGGAGGACGATGCAACCTGTCTCTGATACCATGTAAGAATCTTCACAAAGTACTCGTCTCTCCGTATGCAAAACAGATATGTTGAGAAGAGAGGATGAAAGAAGACGATGGAGGAAAGGGAGCAGCCGGCTTAACTTAGCCCTGCGTTCCTTAATCTTTAATTAAAGAATAACCCTAATAGGGTACAACAGATTTGTACATAAAAAGATAAAAAATTACAAGAGAGCCACCGCCTAGTAGCTTTAGGCGTGTGGATATAAGGAGAATGGATCGGGTCTGTTCAGACCCGATCCCCATACGCTAACAAGGCGTACTCCTCAACCCACGGTATGCTCCATGCCTGAGGCGTACGCTTGAGGGATGAAGCCTTTTTATCAACTTTTAATTGAAAAAATAAAAAAAAATGTGAAAAGCAAATAGGTGGAGGGTCTTTACCTACCCGACAGCCTGGTTTTCACTTTTCACACTTTCACTGTGTCATGGTGAAACTTCCCCCCTTTTCATCCATCGCTTATGAAGAGTTGCCGGTTTGTTGCTGTGACCATCGAGTGTGCTGCTGCTGGAATCTACTGCTACCACTGAAGTGCCATCCCTTCAGGTCTCTCTCTCTCCCTCTCTCTAGCCTCGCAATTACCTCTTCTTGGCTTATGGATGTAGATCCTAGGTTACTCATGTTCGAATGTCAAACCCAAACCAAGATTTGAACAAAAATCACAGCTCTCAAAGTCAAATTTTCATTAATCTTCAAGCTATTCTATGGCAGCAGCAGCAACCATCTAATACAATAGAGAAAGCAAGAACCGTGAGCTAACTAAGGGCTAAAATCCTAACTTAAGATACAACAAAAAGAGATAAAGTGCCTAACTGCCCTCACTTAAAAGTGATAAAACATTAAAATAGATTAAAACATAGTACAATGAAGAAGACAAGAATATACTTTGACCCAAAAAAGGCTGTTTGGCTCGTGTATTTTAACACTTCCCCTCAAACTTGGCATGACTGAGTGGCATAATACTAAGATTGCTAAAATGTGCTGCCTAATGGTGCCTAACTCTTTGTAAACATATCAGCAACCTGGTTTTCGGTTCTTGTATGCTCAAGAGAAATCAATCATCATATGCTCTCCTTGTAAAGTAGCAGCCGATCTCAATATGTTTAGTTCTTTCATGAAATTCTGGATTTTGGCAATATGAATTGCACTCATGTTGTTACAAATTAGTCTAGTCTTATCAACCATTAGAATTCCATTCTCTTTTAGCAACCATTTTATCCATATTATTTCAAATGTAGTTTGGGCCGTGTCTTTATATTCAGCCTTAGCAGTAAATAAAGTCACTCTTTGTTGTTTCTTGCTCTCCCAAAATATTATAGATTTGCTAAAGAAGATGCAAAATCCTATTGTAGATAGCCGATCACTTATTGATCCACGAAAATCAGCATCACAAAAGGCTACAAGTTCTTCAAAATTTGAAGAAGAAAAAAACTTGCCAAAGACCATTGTACCTCTCACATACTTAATAATTCTTAGTACAACAGCAAGTTGAACTGATGTAGGTGCACTCATGAATTGACTCACTACATGGACTGCATGTGTTATGTCATGTCAAGATACGGTTAGATAAATCAAGCTTCCAACAAGTTATCTTGTAAACTATAGTCTATAGCATCTTCTAATTTCTTCCCTTCGAGAGATCTTAGCTTAATATTTGCTTCCATAGGAGTTGGCACTCTTTTATCATCATCTTGTAGTCTAGCTTTGGTTACAAGATCAGCTGCATGTTTGTGGTGAGATAGAAACAACCGCCTTCTTGAGTAAGCAACTTCTAAACCCAAGAAAAACCTAGATCTTTCATTTCAAATGTTTGTGCTACATTTTCTTTGTTTAATGAAGAATTTTATGATCATCTCAAATGATGATTATATCATCAACATACAAAAGCAGTAAGCACTTATCTCTTTTTGTAAGAGATACAAACAATGTAGGATCATAAGGGTTTCCTTAAACCCAATTTCTTTGACAGTTGTTTAAAATTTTCAAATCATGCTTTTGGAGCTTGTTGTAGTTCATAAGAACTTTCTTTAGTTTGCATATTCTACCTTCTGAATCTTCAACACATGGTGGAGGCTACATATAAGCTTCTTCTTCTTGATCTCCATTTAAGAAAACATTTTTCACATTTAGTTGCTACAAGTTCCAATGTTTTGCTTATGCTACTGGAAGAAGAGTTTTGATGGTAACTATGTCATGTGGGTGCGGGTATGGGTATGGCGGTACGGGTTCAGACATGACAATTTTGAAAACTGTGCGTACGCGGGTATGACAATTTTTTTTGAATTTCAAAAAATGATAAAATGAAAAAAAAAACATTAATAGCAAAAAAACATCACTCTTCAAACAAAAACATCCCCAAATAAAAAAACGAAAACCCCCAAATCAAGAAAATGAAACCTAAGTTGTGATAGCAAAAAGAAAAAAAAAAAAAAAACACTTACCTAGTTGTTGCTGTACACTGCCGGATGTCACCGAATGTTGTTCCTGCCGCTAGTCTTTCCTGTTCTAGACGAGGGTTGAAGAAAATGCAGGTAGGTCGATCTCTGCTCAGAGCTCGACTTGTGTTTCGTAAGTTAAAAAGAAAGATTTTTATGGTTTGGATCGGGTTGCAGACTTGCAGTGTTAGTCCAAGCCAGTGTCACAAAAAATGTGGAAAATAAATTGCCATTTAAAACTAAAAAAAAAACACATTTTTTTGAAAAAGAACGTTAAAAACCTTTAACTCCAAAACGTTATTTATGAGTATGGTGTACAGCTGGCTGACGTTATTTAAGATTTTTCCTTTTTTTATTTTTTTCATTTTTTAATGCCAAACTGTTTTTTTTTTTCATTTTCTTTTTTTATTTGTTTCAAATCGACTTATGTTTTTTTTTGTTATTAGTTTCTCACTTATTTTATTCTTTTCTCATTTTTAGTTTCTTTAAATTTTTAAAAGTCTACTGTATTTTTCTCGTTTTTTCAAGCTCGCCGTATTATACCCGAGAAAAACCTTTAACTCCAAAACGTTATTTATGAGTATGGTGTACAGCTGGCTGACTTTTGGAGTTTAAAGTTTTTAAATGAAAAGGACCTTCAGTTAAATGAAGGCTACTTGAAGATGTGACAGCTACAGCTAACCATTTGGAGAACAGTCTGAATGGCATATAATGACAATGAGTTCTGACTTTTCCTCAAGAATTCTCATTAGTCCTGACCTTTCAAGAACCTTTCCATTTGTGTGAACAAGATATAAAACTAAAAAATAAAACATTTAAGATATTTCCTGACCTTGATGAAGTAAGAAGTATATAAGGTTCATCACTTGAGAAACAGAAAAAATGTTCACAGATGCATCTTGTTAAAATCCCCACAAGGATGAGGGCTAAGAAAATAAGCAATATGGGGCTACTTTATGCTCTACCAAGCACCAAAGTAGAGGTAACATGTCCCAGGACTCCCCATGGAAGTCATAGTAGAGAAAAAATAGACACGCACACACTCTCTCTCTCTTATATATAAAAATAATTACTAGACATGCAAAACAAAAGGCTGCTAAATTACAGTAAATGTATAACTTGATCTAGACTTTCTTTCTTGTAATGCATCAAGTAATAACATTATTATTATCCATTATGACACCTGCAGAAAAGTAATTTCTATTAACAACAATGTCCAGTGTGAACACAACTAAGGTTACCGAGATGTTTATTTCCATGACCAAACATATTTTTTCTGATACCCTTTGCTCATATGTACATTCTACATATGCCTATTATGTCAGAAACCATATTTTAGAAGCAGTTTACCGCACCTAACCATCGCAGTCCCCCACCATGGTGTAGTCATGGCTTTGGTAGTGCCTAGGCTGGAGTAATTGGTCTTAGTCTGGCCAAAGGGAATAAATAAATGAGAGGGAAAAAAAAGAAGAAGAATAATAAAATATATTCTAATTTCTAAACTTTAAAAAAAGAATGCATGGGTAACATAAACTTCATCAAGGAAGGACTAGAAACTATAAGTAACTTGTTTACTCAGCCATTCATCTCGTGTCCATCTCCCACTATGTATAGACTTTTTAGGATATACACTGAGATATTTAGTTTTCAGAAACCCTTACCTCCATTAATATCCTGTTTCACAAGATTTAACATACTTTTCTTCAATGCTCGTATATGACTATATATGTGAATTCTCAAATCCTCCACTATTAATCATGACGGATTTCTACTTAGTTTTCAGAAACCCTTACCTCCATTGATATCCATGTTTCACATGATTTAACATACTTTTCTTCAATGCCGGTATATGACTGTATATGATTTCCCAAGTCTCCACCATTAATCATGACAGCTTTCTACTTTTAATTCACATACTGTTTTCTGTTTTTATTCCTCTTCATGAAATTATGGTGAAGATAGTCCTAGATCTTCCGCTCTTCTGACCTTACCTCCAACTTATTATAGACCATAAGGAGCACATATAGCCATGCTATACTAGGAGCGGCAGAGAGAGAGATCCTAATCGAACACAATCACCAAGTTGTATGTCCATATATTGACAAGAGGACACCTTCCCAGACCTTTGTGAACTAAGAGGGCAAAAAAAAGACATCTCCTGTCATAAACACTATCATGTAATTGAAAGATGACATACTGCTACTTTTTGTAGGACTGGGGGAAAAAGGAAGAGGTTCACTGATAAAATATAAACCAGTTTCTACTATGGCAAAAACTAGTAATATTGAAGGCGTAGTTTGGCACAAGGAGAGGAGTGGCCTGACTATCCTAGCCATTTCCCTGCTAGAACTAAAGGTTAACCAAACACAGTCAACTTACTCATTATGCTGATAGTTTGACATATGCATATAAAACCTGTTTGTGAATTCTAAGCAGACCTGATAAAATTTGATTGTGCTTATGCACTTAATCAGATACCTGTGATTAAAGTAATACACATGGTATCCCTTCAAGATTCTGAGCTGGCTTTGATCAGGCTTAATCAGTTCAACCCTGAAATCTGGCCTGAACAGCTAGGCATCATTGGTTGTGATCTACTATTTCTTTTATGGTTAATAATTGATCATATCGTTGTGGATTTATTGCTGTCGACTGATTGAAGTTCACAGTTTTTCATCTTTATGATTTTATTTGTTTTGCTTATATGTGTATGAAGGTCGAGTCAACAATAGAGTACATATGTCGATCTGAAGGGGCTGGAGCAATTCTTGTGTTTCTTACTGGCTGGGATGAGATATCCAAGCTACTTGAGAAAATTAAAGAAAACAGATTTTTGGGAAATCCTAGCAGATTTTTAATTCTTCCTTTACATGGTTCTATGCCTACCATAAATCAGCGTGAAATATTTGATAGACCACCAAGTGGCACAAGGCAAGTACTATATATTGCTGATTTAGTTTTTGGATGCAGTATTAATAATCTTTCCCTTTTCTTGATTAAATGTCATGCAACCTTATAATTTGCTGTTGGATATTTTGTAGCTGGTCTTTGATGTTTTTCTTTTCTTTTTTCCATGTGACCCTTGAAAATGCCGTAGTTGCACTTGTTGGTGGTTTATTCCATTAAATGGATATCTGCCAGCAATGCTGTTCAGGATATTGTCTGGAACTATTTCCCTTTTCTGCCATACAAAATTCTACAACATCATGTTCGAGAGTGTAGATATTAGCAAGTTGAGTTTTATCTTAAATGAAAAAAATGGTATCTAGCTGTTTTCTCTACTCATAACCTCAAAAAGCAAGTTTTGTTCCTATGTCAACAGGATTGTCCATGATATTTTCCTCTGTTATTATTGCTCCCTGCTTTACAGGTTTTGGTTGATAATAGCTGTTCATTTCATGGCCAATTGAAGTTTGTAAGTAGGTAAATCTGTGTTAAATTGGTTGATGTCAAAGAAGTTGCTGTGTTGTATAAGTTCAGCCATTTAGATGTCTTGTTTATTTATGGATTTATCTTAGTTGACTAACAATAAACGTGGCTGATCGAACAAATGACTGATCACTTGTAGCCTATCATCCTGCTTCTTTGGTGCCTCTATAAGTTGGGGAGAATTCCAAAGACGTGATTAAACATTCACTGATGAGCACTGACCTCTGGTTGAGCGGATCATTTGGTCTATTATGCAACATTTTATGTTTTTTCGTCATATGTTGCTCATAATTGGCAATGGAGCCATGTTATGTCAACCCTTATCCTATGACGTACAATTTTGTGCTTGTGCACTTAAATATGTAAATAATGTACATGATATGAGTGGTGATTGTTGCCTTGGTTCTATGAAACTACTAAAAATTTACATGTTGGAAAGTGAGGAGATTTATTGCAAACAAACATTTGTTTTCATGCATGGATTTGTTTTTCACCTCTTGGAGAATAAGGAAATTTATCGTAAAAGAAGTATTTAACATTGTGTGTGGGTTTGAATCCTTTATTGGCATATATGGTTAGGATAATGCTTAGACACCTGATGCTTTGATTTATAGAGCTTTTCTCCATTTCTTTATCCTACGCCTACTTGTTTCCTTAAATAAGGCTCTGTGTAATTCTGCCTACATGTTCAGTCCAGCTTATAGGTTATCAGGTGTAGATTCTTGGTCTCTGGTTTAGGTATATACCAGACAGGCATAGTACTGATCCGGGTTGTACTAAATCTAAGGCACCCTATGAGCTGAAACTGCGTATAGGTAACTAGAGTAAAATGATAGATGCAAATTTTGTTTCACAAGCCCAGAACCTCACAAAGTAAACACTCAGAAGTGCCCAGATGAATCAGGGCTATGACTCTCAAGAATAGTAAAATCACTCAAACAGCTTCAAACAGGCTTAATTCCAGGAGGATGCAGTCCCTCATTTGTAGGGACTGCTCTAGCTATTGGAGGGTTTCCAATGGCCAGAAGAGATGCTGCTCTTTTGTGACTCAAGGGTCACATACCTACCAATTTCTCTCTCTCTCTGGATCTATATATATATATATATACATATCAGTGTCACAGATATCATGATATTTTCGAAAATATCGCGATATTAATGCCAAAACTAAGAACAACGAACGAAACTGGAAAAAATAGTGATATTTAAAAAAAGGAAAAATATTTTATCGTGTTTTTTGCGATTTTTTGATATTTTTTCGTGATTTTTTCATTTTTCTATTTTTAGCAGTGATATTATCATGGATTCAAATATAAAATTAAACTAAATTATTTTCATGATTTTTATTATCATTAAAACATTCCTTTTGTCACTGTTATATAGTTTTATTTTCGTTTTCCTATTAGTTTCTCATTCATTTCATTTATACCTAATTTTTTTATTTTTTAAAATTTCTGAGTTTTTCCTGAGATTTGCCGGAAAACTGTTAAAAGCACAAGAAAAATCTCGCTGATAAAAAACCTGAGAAAGATATTGTGTGTGTGTGTGTGTGTGTGTATATATATATATATATATATATATATATATATATATATATATCCATGGGAACTGAAGGATCTCTTGGACAGCCCAGCGGCTGTCTTATTTTCTCAAATTGTGTCGCCTACAGGCTGTCCCCGCTTTCTCTCTTTCTCCCCACTCCTTACTGCCTGTCACTCCCCACTCTCTCTGACCCATTCTCTCTCCCCTCTCCCAAACACTCCCTTTATCCTCTTCTCTCACCTCTCTGCCTCTCACACCCGATTGTGCAATGCTACAGTCTTCTGGATGACCACCTTGCTTGGCCAAACACTTCTATGCTGTCACACCAAATTTTTTCGGTGATGTTGGTGTAATATCCAATGGTTTTTGCCACACGAAAATTTGATGTTTTTGTTACTATTCATGCCCAGGAGACAAAAGGGAATTCCATGTGGCTATAAAGGCAATCGGGTCATTGTACAGCTGAGAGACAGAAATTCTGGTACTATTTCAAAAATGTTTATATTTTTAGGAACCCATAGAACCCTAAATCTAGGTGCTTATGCAAGTAACACACTTGCAACTACAAGAGAATAAATATGTAAAAATGAAATTTTACTTATCATAACGGTTTAAATTGGATAGAGAGAGAGAGAGAGAGAGAGAGAGAGAGCATTATTGGAAATAAATACAAATTATATAAATGAGTGTAATTGGGTCAAAGGGGTAAATCGGTCGTTCAGGGAATTTGTGCATTAGTTAACATTGAAATATTGGATCAGTATTTGCCAGATACTGATATAATGTTTCACGAACATTACCAACATGCACAATTAGTAGTCATAAATTTAAGTAGTGGCTTTACCCACATGACACAAACATAGACTAACAAAGGAAACAAATAAGACTGTTATCACAAACAACTCAGTCTATAGAATACCTAGGTTGAAAGGCCAGTCAAACATTTGAGATGGTAATATTGCTTTGAAGATGTTAATTTTATGAAGTAGTGTAGCTTTCTTGGTCGACATTGTGGCAGTTGAATGTTAATAGCTGGAACTTGAAGATGTGGAAATTGTCATAAAACCTAAATGTTCTTTTTGAGTTGCCTAGAAGATTACCTCCAATTCGAGAAGTGGAGTTTAGAATAGATTTGGTACCTGGAATTTCTCCTATTTGAAAGAATCACTCCTTTTAAGGATGCAAATGTCAAATGGCTCCAACCGAGTTGGAGGAACTGAAAAAACTATTACAAGAACTGATGGACAAAGATTTCACATGACGTAGTGCTTCACCGTGCTCCAGGATTGTTCATGAAAAGGAGATATGATAATTTATTCAACCAATTGAAAGGTGTTCTCGAAGATGAACATGAGGTTTAGGTACCATTAGTTATCCATAACAGAAGAGGATGTGGCAAGACTGCATTCCAAACTAATTCATGGTAATGCCATTCGGTTAATCTGAAATATTGTCTGTGTTTATGGATCAAATGAATTGGGTGTTTCAAGATTATCTAGACTGGTTCATCATCATATTCATTGATGATATCTTAGTGTATTTCTATAATAAGGAAGAACACAATGATTGTTAGCTTTCAGCCGACTCACACATTCCTGAATTTAGAAGCCAAACCTCTACGGTAAGAACCAAGTAAGTATATTAAAGATGTCCTTAGGGCTAATGCCCCCACTATCCTACTTTCTTGACCTTCCTGATGCCCAGATGCTGGTAAGGTTGCTTGGGTCCTGGTTCTTCAATAACAGGTGCAGAGTTGGCTTCCTATTCAGCTATGTTTGTGGGCAGGGTTTCAACTTGTTCCTATGCGTCGATTGATCTTATAAGGACCAACATAATGAGAGGCCAGCTTATTGTGCCCCTTAGGTTGTTTGAATCCTACACCAGGACTGGGACTCCTCAGATAAAAATCCAATCTCCCATAGTGTCTTTGTGTTTTCAGTTATATTGCAACACCATTCGGTTGCGGACAGCTGCAAGATGCTGCTTTAACTCTTCCAGAACTACATCATGGCATCTCAATTGGGTGTCAACCTCTTCCTCCCTGGTTGAGCCAGGCTGATATTAGCGGATGTTTGGTAGAGGTCACCTATAGACTGCTTCATAGGGTGTAATGCCTGTGGATGAGTGCCAACGGGTGTTGTATGCCAACGCTGCCCATGACTTGTCCACCACTAATGAGGTGTCCAGGATACACTATGCTCATCGTCATGAACTGACACTTTGATAACTTAACCTTGAACTGATGGTGTTGCAACTTCTCCAGCACCTCCTGCAGGTGTTCCAAGTGCTCCTCCTCCCTTCGGCTATGTACAAGTATGTCGTTGAAGAAAACTAGGATGGAGCGGTGCAGTAGTGCTCTTAACAGGTCATTCATAAGTGACTAAAATGTTGCAGGCGCATTTGTAAGGCTAAATGGCATCACTACAATTTTGTACTGACAGTCATGGGTTTGAAAGACTGTCTTCAGAATATCCTCAGCTGCAATTCGAATTTGATGATATCCCAAACGTTGATCCAATTTGGAGAAAAAGGAAGCATCATGCAATTCATCCAATAAATCATCAATTATAGGTATTGGGTATCGATCCCTTATCGTTAAGGCATTGAGAGCATGGTAATCCACACAAAATCTCCTGCTACTATCTTTCTTCCTCACCAACACCACTGGAGACATGAACGGGCTGCAGCTGGGTCAGATGACTCCTTCCCTTAGCATGTTCTGCACCATTCTCTCCAATATCTCCCGTTGCATTTAGCTATCTCCTCCTCAGCTTCCTCTTTGATAAGATACATATGTAACCGGCGGCGAGGGTCTGTACAATGGAAGTAGATCCCCTTGCGATTCTTATCTTTAATTCGCTCGGGCATCAAATGTCTCACAAACTGCCGTGGGGGCGTGCGCGTCTTACCGTTGATGCTGGTGGGCATAGAACCTTCTCCTTTGTTTGCTCCCTTCAAGGCCCCACAGTTCTCGCTTCATCCTCTCCTAGTAAAGCTCAACTGGCTATGTTTTTGTTCCACTGTTCGTCCCATCTCAAAGCACTCGACCAGGCTACGAGGTTTTTTGCACTTGAACCTCGATGCGTATCTCCTTTTGCAGTCCCTCGACAAATGCTTCAACCTATGCTTCAACAGGCCAGCGCCTTACCATGTTGTTGAGACTTTCAAAGGTCTCTTCACACTCCACCATGGTGCCGGTATACCTGATTTTGGACAACTCCACGTTGGAGTTGAGATAGGGTCCGAAGGGAGCTATAATGGCTTCCACTAACACCTCCCAACTTGGTTTGCCCCTGCTGCGCCACGAGCCAATAGTACCAGCAGCTGGACCCCCTAAATGCACCACGTCGATTGACCTTTTGATGGCCGGTGATCACCTGACCATGAAAGTACTGTTTTGATCGGAAATGTAATGCTCGTTGGTTCGGCGGGTCGGGTCGAGCTAGGGTCCAGACCCGGAACCGACCCCCACTCGCGTAAGGGCCCGACGCGAGGCCCTTCTCCCTCGCCTTTCCCTTCCTTCTTCGTTGTCTCCGGTGGTCTCCTGTGGCAGCGCAGAGGGAGGAGAGTGACGGTCGGGTGGTGGTGGCTGGAACGGCGACGGCGACGGAGGTGGCAGCGGCGGCTGGGTAAACCCTCTCTCTCTCGTGCGATTTTTCTTGCTCTGCCACTCATGCCCTTTTGTTTGTTTTGCTCTCTGTCGCACGTCCCCTCTTCTTCTCTCTCGCCATTTTCTTTCCCCTCTTTCCGCTGGTTCTCTACCGCTCGACCCTCTTCTCACTCACCCGCACTCCCCCGCCTGCTCTTTCTCTCTCTTCTCACCCCACGGCCGTTTTTCCCCCTTGACCGAACCCTTCCTCTCTCTGTCTCTCCTCTCTGTCAGCGTCCCTTTTCTTTGTTTATTTCAGTTTTTTTTTCCCCCACTACTACCGTGGGTCTTTCCTAGCAACAGAGTTTGTGTTAAACTTTTTGGGCGTTTGGGGTTGGTTTGCAGTTTAGGGGACGTTTTTCCCCTCTTACCTGCTAGTAGGGTGTGTAGTGAGCAGCGACAGCAAGCAATCTCGAGCATTGGCACTTGTTGGGACGTGTGAAGTGGTTGCTAGAAGGGTTGCAGCAGTTTAGACCTTCAATCGGGGTGAGCAAGGCGAAATTGAACCTATTTTATGATATATTTCTCTTTGGAACGCGCATAATTATTGGTTGAGCATGCTAGAGCTTTGAATTGATTATTTGGAACACACGTTAGTGATTTCGTTTTTGGGGAAAAGCTTGCAATTATGTTGGGAAGCGAAGATTCATATATTGGATGATCATTTAAGCATGATAGATTAATTTTCGAAGCATTAGGGGAGACATGGTAGAGTTTGTGAGGTTGTGGGGAAGATTTAGGACCGTTTTAGTGAGCCTGTAGCACGCGTTTTTGTGAACGGGTGCATCTTGGAGTTAAATAGGGATAACGTACATAAGTTGGAAGTATCTTTGGGGTAGACGCCTTGATTTAAGAAAAAGGGAATTTTGAGAAAGGCGTTAGTGATAGACGGATTGATGGCTTTGAGTTTTGGCATCTATTGGCACGGCTAGGAGTGGGAAGTGACCCTATTGGAGAACTTGTGGGTCGACACTACCCGTCGACACCCTCTTGAGGCGATGACGCGTGCCTCAATGACCTTGTTTTGTTTTTGTTTGAATTGTTGAGGTTTGTAGTAGGAATCTTATCTTGTGTTTGTGTCTGCAGGTTCACCGAGTACGTCCCGTCGACCTTGAGCTACCGGATTCGAAGCTCGAGGCATTTTGAAGATTCTTGTGAACGCGCCACAGGTATGGCGACATTCCAGGCAAATCCCTGCCTGGGCAAGTGAATGAATGTGTGTTCCTAGGATCATGGGATCCTAGGATTTGTGATATGAATTGATTGAGTGTTCCGTGAATGAATATGTGTATGCATGTACATAAATTGATATATGATATGTGTTAGAATATATTGTATTGGGAACCGGGTCCATATATGGACCCGGCCCTATGGGGCATGGATACCGAGGCAGGCTCGGTACCCTAGGCGGCACTCTTTCTCTCCCTCCTATATATTCTTCACTTACATGTAATTGTTGAGTTAAGTGAATATAATTTTCTCTCTCCTAGGGTTGCGGTTTGCCCCTAGGTCAGAGCTTCCCCGTGGTTTTTCACATCTTTCTGAGGTTTTCCACGTATATTGTGTGTTCTTTCTCTGCTCTCTCCTTTTGGTTCGTGTTCCTACTTGGTATCAGAGCCACCGCGTGTGAGATCGTTGGTGTGCAAGTAGTGTTTTTTCGCCGTTCACGTGCCGCCTCCGTTGCCGTTTCCAGCACCGCCGCCGACACTGTTCCCAGCGCCGCTGCTGTTGCTGTTTGCAGTGCTGACGCCGTCCAGGAACGCCGCCGCCGTCCATCGTTCCCAGCGTTTCCGCCGACCAGGAACGCCGCCGCCGTGGTTCCCAGCGCTGCCCTGCCCGGCCGCCGTCGCTGCTCCCAGCGTCGCCGTCGCTGCTCCCAGCGTCGCCGTCGCTGCTCCCAGCGCCGCCGTCGCCTGGGTTATCGTCGCCTGGGTTAGCTGCGCCGCCGCCGGGTGTCTTGTTTCCACCGCCGTGGGTTGTGCCCTCTCTGCCGCCGGTTGTGACCTTCTTTGGGGGTTGAGATGGCTGATGCAGTGATGCCCAAGCTTGATGATGCCCTCGACACGGGCAGCAATACCAAGGGTGAGAACTTGCGTGTTCATGTCACCTCCATTCGGCTGAATAAGGATAACTATCTCTCGTGGTCTGCTGCCCTAGAAATCGGGATTACTAGTCGTGGTCGCCTGCACTATATCACTGGGGAGAAGCCTGCACCTTCTAAAACTGATTCGCAATGGCCGACCTGGGCGTTGGAGGATAGTCAGGTAAAAGTATGGATTATTAGTTCGGTTTCCGCAGATATTCAGCCTTTGATCTTGCGTAAATCGACGACGTATGATATGTGGACTGTTCTTGCCCGTATGTATGGTCGTAAGAAGCGTGTTTTACGTGCCTATCAAATCAAACGTAGCATATATGCTCTTAAACAGGGAGATTTATCTGTTGCCTCCTTCTATGCCGCCCTGAAGACCAAATGGGAGGAACTTGACTATCATGTGAATGATGACTGGAAATGTGGTGTAGATCATGCCCTGTATTGGGAAAAGGAATGGATGGACCGCACCTTTATCTTCCTTGGAGGCCTGCGTGATGAGTTTGAAACCATTCGAAGCCAGATTCTTAACTGTGATGAGATTCCTGGAATCGAAGAGGTGTATGCCCGTATTGAGTCTGAGGAGCAACGGCGCCAGATTATGCATATTGACTCCCATCAGGGGAATTCTCCAGCAGCCTTTGTGAGCCATACTTCTGGGACGGGGCAGCGTCCTACTCGACGATGCAGCCATTGCAACAAAGTGGGTCATTCTGTTGATTTTTGTTGGGATCTTCATCCTGAGAAGCGTCTCGTCCGCGGTCGTCCTCCTCCTCATCGCCGAGCCTCTTCTGTGCCAGAGCCTAGCCCGGGGTCGTCCAATGTTGCCAAATCCAAGCTCTCCTCAGATCAACTCAGAGAGTTGCAAGCCTACATTAGTCGGTTGTCTACCCAGGATGATGCTTCTACTTCTGAGGGGGCTAAGTTAGCCCAGGCTCTGGTTGCTACTAGTGATCAAGGTAATTCTTCTCTCGGTGATTGGATTGTTGACAGTGGGGCTACTCATCATATGACAGGGGACCCTACGATGTTTCAAGAGTACAAGTTGACCTCTGGGCAGCAGCGTGTGTCTATGGCTGATGGTTCTTCTATCTCTGTGGCTGGAAAAGGGAGCTTATCACTACTGAACAAATATTGTCTTCATAATGCCCTGCATGTTCCCAATATTCCGTAAATTTGTTATCTGTCAGCAGTATTACCAAAGAGCTAAACTGTAATCTAATTTTCTCTGCTGATTGTTGTTTCCTGCAGGACTTGGGGACGGGGCAGAAGATTGGGATTGGTTCGGCTATTGATGGGCTCTACAGACTGCCCGTTCGAGTTGCTTCTGCTTTGATTTCAGCCACCAGTGGTCAGTTGCCTGGCGTGGAGGCCAGATCCGTCATTATGCGTTGGCACGAGAGACTTGGTCATCTTCCCTTCCAGTTGCTTAGAAAGCTGTTTCCTAGGATGTTTCATTCTGTTTCTTTGGACACCTTCGCCTGTGAAGTGTGTCAGTTGTCTAAGCATGTTAGGGCCTCGTACCCTATTTCGTTCAATAAAGCCAACCGTCCTTTTGCTTTGGTTCACTCTGATGTTTGGGGTCCTTCGGGAGTACCCACTTGTCGTGGCTTTAACTATTTTATGACTCTTATTGATGACTACTCCCGGTGTACGTTCGTGTATCTGTTGAAAGAACGTAGTGAAGTTCTCGACATTGTCAAAAACTTTGTGGCATTTGTCGAAACTCAATTCCAGACCACTGTTCAAGCCTTCCGCACTGATAATGCCCGAGAATATGTCTCCCAATCCCTTGATGACTTCTTGCGAAGCAAGGGTATTATTCATGAAACATCCTGTAGCTACACCCCTCCTCAGAATGGCGTGGCTGAAAGAAAAAACCGTCATTTGTTGAATGTTACCCGGGCAATTATGTTTCAACGTCATGTCCCTAAGAGGTACTGGGGGGACGCACTTCTCACTAGTGCCCACCTTATCAACCGTATGCCTACTCGTGTGTTGGATGGTCATTCCCCTTATTCTGTGTTGTGGCCCACTCAGAATCCCTGGCCTCTAACCCCTCGAGTGTTTGGGTGTGTTTGTTTTGTCCATGATCATAGTCCCACTCTCAAGAAACTTGATCCTCGGTCCATCAAAGCAGTCTTCTTGGGATATTCCTCCACCCAAAAGGGATACAGGTGTGTTGACCCTCGCACTTCCAGAGTATATGTCTCCAGGGATATGACCTTTCATGAACATGAGGCATACTTTCCTGCGAATCCTCTTCAGGGGGAGTGTTTAGGTGACAGAAGGGAAGAGTATTCTTTGCATCAGTTGATTCAGTTCATGGATTTCTTGGATTATACGGTGAGTTCTCCAAGTGTGGAAAACGTTGTCAGTGAGGACAGAGACAGTCAGATGGAGGGGGGCCCTGTGGAAGAACAGTCTCGAGATCACCTATTTGGTCAGGTTTACAGCAGGAAGAAGAAGGATGTGATGGAAGATGTTGATGTTACCAATCCCAATCTTCCCAATCTTGTGACCTCCCCGGATGATCCAAGTCCAATGAATGAAGAACTTCCCATAGCTCTGCGCAAGGGCACCAGGTCATGTACTTCTCATCCTATTCAGAGATTTGTTTCATATGCAAAACTTAGTAAAGACTACAAGTGCTTTGTTACCTCTTTATCTATGGCTGTTATTCCCAGGTCAGTGGAAGATGCAAGGAAGGATCCTAAATGGCTACAGGCCATGACAGAAGAGATGGACGCCCTGGAAAAGAACAATACGTGGGAGGTTGTTGATATCCCCAAGGGAACTCACTTAGTTGGCTCCAAGTGGGTGTTTAATGTGAAGTACAAACCTGATGGCACTGTAGAACGCTATAAAGCTCGTCTTGTTGCTAAAGGGTTTAGCCAGAAATATGGGATTGACTATCTTGAGACGTTTGCTCCCGTGGCAAAACTGAAGACCGTAAGGGTCATCTTAGCTCTTGCAGTGCAAAAGAAGTGGAGCATGGACCAACTTGATGTAAAGAACGCCTTCTTGAATGGTCACCTTGAGGAAGAAGTCTATATGAGCATGCCGCCTGGGTATGCTCGGAACGGGAAGTGTTGCTATCTCAAGAAAGCTTTGTATGGTCTCAAGCAATCCCCTAGAGCTTGGTTTGAAAGACTAAGGGTTGTAATGAAGACTAATGGGTATAAACAGGGAAATGGTGATCACACCCTCTTCATCAAGCAGAGAAATGGTCTGGTGAGCCTTTTACTTGTATATGTTGATGATATGATTGTCACAGGTGACGACGAGGGGGAGAAAAGGAAGATGAAAGAAACGTTAGCTGCAGAATTCGATCTCAAAGATCTGGGTAAACTAAGGTATTTCTTGGGGATTGAGATCGCGCGATCTGAGACTGGGCTTGTTATGAGCCAAAGAAAATACACGTTGGATCTTCTAAAAGAGACAGGTAAACTGGGATGCAGGCCCTTTCTTACCCCAATGGAGTCTGGCACAAGGATAAGTATCAAAACTGGGACTATCTTGGATGAAGAAGGAAAAGGGAGGTATCAGCGTCTGGTTGGTAAACTTATTTATCTCACTCTTACTCGCCCAGATATTACGTATGCTGTGGGTGTGTTAAGTCAGTTTATGCATGCTTCTACTGATTGTCATTGGAAAAGCGCTGAAAGAGTATTGGGATACTTAAAGAATGACCCAGGGAAAGGACTACTCTACACTCGGCAAGATCAACTAAGCATTGAAGGATACTCTGACGCCGACTGGGCAGGGTGCACAGATACTAGGAGGTCTACCACAGGATACTGCATATTTCTTGGAGGTAACCTTGTGGTATGGAGAAGTAAACGTCAAGAAGTTTGTTCCAGGTCCAGTGCTGAGGCTGAATACAGGGCGGTTGCTATGGGGGTTACAGAGATGTTATGGCTCAAAATTCTTTTAGCAGATATTGGGGTTAAAATGGAAGAGAAGATGAGGATGTATTGTGACAACAAGTCTGCGATTAACTTGGCAAACAATCCGGTCATGCACGACAGGACCAAACATATGGAGATCGATCGTCACTTCATACGGGAACGCATAGATTCAAAGGAGTTGATTCTGCCCTATATGAAGTCTGAAGATCAAGTTGCAGATGTCTTAACTAAGTCTTTATGTACATCTCAATTTGAGAAAAATGTTAGCAAGCTTGGCATGTTTGACATGTATGCCAAGCTTGAGGGGGAGTGTTAGAATATATTGTATTGGGAACCGGGTCCATATATGGACCCGGCCCTATGGGGCACGGATACCGAGGCAGGCTCGGTACCCTAGGCGGCACTCTTTCTCTCCCTCCTATATATTCTTCACTTACATGTAATTGTTGAGTTAAGTGAATATAATTTTCTCTCTCCTAGGGTTGCGGTTTGCCCCTAGGTCAGAGCTTCCCCGTGGTTTTTCACATCTTTCTGAGGTTTTCCACGTATATTGTGTGTTCTTTCTCTGCTCTCTCCTTTTGGTTCGTGTTCCTACTATATGAATTGTTTTGAAAGGCTTATAGTAATTGTTTTGATAATGTTACGCATTGCATGTGCATGCTAGAATTGATAACTGTTTAGGACAGATGAGGCGGGGTATCGAGTCGAGTGTCTCCTCGACCCCAATTGTGCATTAGAAAGCATTCTAGAATGATAACTGCATAGGACAGCTACGAGCCCACCACAGATTGAGACTACTCTCTGTGGTTTGGTTAAGTTTTCAAAGATGTGATTGTTATGATGATGAATGTGAATGTTATGTTTATTGAATACTCATTGCCGTGGGCAATGATGCAAATGTTTGCACAGTGGGTAGTTGTACCCATATTGTTATGACGGCTAGCCAAAACTGTTGTGGTTATGTGTAACCCTCGTGTGGAGGCAATTGGAGGTGTGGGTTCACTCGTGAAGTGAACCAACCTCAGGAGCTAGCCAGTTAAATGTGTTTGTGCAAGTATAAGTATAAGAATGAAAGAATAAGAGATGAGAGGCCAGTGGGATGTGACTATGTATATGGGAGTTGTCCCACTTTCGCCACTGGTCTCGCCTGTTCGGAGCGCAGGCGGTGCAAGGCCCCAGGGTACTGTTGTGTGATGTGCTTGGAGCGTAGGCTCCCGCCTTCCCAACTTGGGTGTCCTAGGGAAGGCTGAGTATCTCTCATTGGAATTCACACATCCATGGATGAGTGCTCTACCGCTGCAGCGGATAGATGGATCCATACTGTTCTGGGCCACCACGGGGGTTGTCTCTCGGCTGTGGGCCGCCCGCGGTGTGCACGTGCCTGTGTTTGCACCCACAGGAACTGTAAATTCACTGATAGTAATGAAACTGCAATGTATGTGATTGAAATATATAGGATTGTTGTGCATGTGACTGTTGTGCTTATGAATGCAAGTGACATGTTGATGATGCCTTGCATGTGATTGAAATTATGTTATTGTAGCCATTGAGTGGCGTCTGCATGTCGTGTCTTGACACGACATAATGATAGATTGTTCTGATGTTTGTTTGTGTACTGAGCCCGACCTAAGAGGGCTTGGACTTTTCCTGGCTTGTTGCCATACTGCGAAGGCTAAGCCTTCAGTTGTTTCCTTTTTTCAGGTTTTGGTGTACCCGGGGCAGCAGGCTGAGTAGATGGCTACACTCACGTCCTACTGGGGAGGTTTTGGGTTTTGTTTTGTTCTTGTAGTGCCGGCGCGTCGGGTTTTTGGTTTTACTGATGCCTTGTTTTGATGAGGCATCGATGTTGTGATTTTGAGGCATTTTTGTCAAATGTACAATTGAATTGAAATGCTATATAATGGAAAGCTTGCCCCATTGTTTTGAATTGCTTGGCTCATTCCTTTTTGAACTATTGTGTAGTCACACCTCGATGTTGGATGTTAGAAAAAAAAAAATGTTTGAGTGTCAAAAAGGTCGGGGTGTGACAGGAAAACCCAACTTACCGGATCTTCACCTGGGAAATAGGGAAACTCTATCTTCGCAGGCTTCTAGGTGATGGCTCTAGGCCCATGCGTTGGGCCGCTGGCACCTCTGCGTCCCTTGTCGTCCGTCTCTGTGCGTTTGGAGTGAGGAGTGCAGCTGCCTAACTGCAGAAGTTCCGTCAGTATGGTGTTCATCTCCTGCTGCTCGATGAGGAAGGCATTTGGCCTTCCTTCCGGTCCATTCAATCGGAGATCAAGGCCTTGAATTTGACCACCAGATGTCCAACAGCTCCTCCATTCTCTCACGTTGAGCATGCACCACTGTTATGGCATCCTTGGTAATGATCTTCTTTGCCATCGATGGAGGCTCTGATACCTTGTTAGCTCCCACCCAACAGGTTACTCACACACTCCAAACTTAGAAGCCCAGCCTCTGCGGTAAGAACGACGTAAGTATATTAAACATGTCCTTAGGGCTAATGCCTTATTACATTTATAAGTGGGATGTAATAGGGTGGGTTAAATTATTGCCCTAATCTACTAACTAACCCAACCTAACCAGGACCCGACTCGCACCACCTGGGTCTAACAATGATCATCTAAGTAGAGTGATAGAGACTTTGCAAAGGCATAAGCATTATGCCAAACAATGTTATGCGTATCGTACGATACACATGCGCATCATACAATATGTATCGTATAGGTTTAGAAAACCTATACGGTACGCTTACGACACACGATGCGCTCGTGTATCGTAAGCGTATCGCCCGTATCATACGATACGGGGAAAAACACATCATTCATTATTTTTTAAAGTTTAAACACTCCTCCTTCTCTCTCTCCTTGTGTTTAAAGACTCCAAGAGACATGGGAGGGAGATGTTTTGCTCATTTTCATAAAAAATAACTGAGGATTCATCGATTTGGGAGATACTATCGTTGAATCATGAAAGATGATAACTATATGTTTTGAACTTATGAAATTGTGATGTAATCTAAGTCCTAAGACTCCAAGTCCTAAGACTCAAAGTCCTAAGATTCTATAAAATTTCAAGTTTAAAATTGTGATGGATGCTTATTATGTTATTTTGAATCTCTGATTTCTTAGTTTTGAATGTGTTGTTGATACACATGAATGCTCATTATGTATGATGATCTTTCTTATATTTGAATACGTTTTTCTTGATTTCTGATTTTTTTGTTTATTTTTTATTATTTTTTCTCTATTTTCTCTGATTTTTAATATTTTTTAAATTAAAAAATTAATTTTACGATACGCTACGCTATGTTTGCGATACGTTACGATACGACATATAGGTCGGCCCGACTGATACGCTTTACGCTACCACCTTTTACAACATTGATGATCTTGCTACAGTATCAAATGTGCATAATTAGAAGGGACTAAGAAATGTGACAGATCAAATGTTCAAATTTTGTGTGTTGTGATGCACAAAAGGTCTGAATCTGGATAGTTTTATATTTTTGTACCTTTTGTAATATTGTACTTTAAGGTATAGTTTTCTTAATGAGGTATTGGTGCAGAAAAATTGTGCTTGCAACAAATATTGCAGAAAGCAGTATCACAATTGATGATGTAGTGTATGTAATAGACTGTGGAAAAGCAAAAGAAACAAGCTATGATGCTCTTAACAAGCTAGCATGTTTGCTACCATCATGGGTATCAAAAGCATCAGCTCATCAGGTAATGAGTTTTGGTTATGCAGCTATGTTCAGGAACAATTTTATGTAATGACTAAAAACCTCATTCTGATATTGTTCTTTTGAATCCAAAATGTGCAGAGGCGTGGTCGTGCAGGGCGTGTTCAACCTGGTATTTGCTTTCGGTTGTACCCAAAATTGATCTATGAAGCAATGTCAGAATATCAGCTTCCAGAGATTCTTCGGACCCCACTCCAAGAACTCTGCTTGACCATTAAAAGCTTACAGCTTGGATGCATTAGCTCGTTCTTAGCCAAAGCCCTTCAGCCACCTGATCCTTTGTCTCTGCAAAATGCGATTGACCTTCTGAAAACTATAGGGGCTTTTGATGATATGGAAGAACTCACCCCACTGGGTATATGAAATTTTAGCTCCACAGTAATCAAAACTGATTTTTTCTCTGCAGTTTCATCATCTTGCTTGTTACCTGTCTAAATTTTTCTTCTCTCTTATTTACAGGGCGTCATCTTTGCACTTTGCCTTTGGATCCAAATATTGGGAAAATGCTGCTGTTTGGGTCCATCTTTCAATGTTTGGATCCGGCACTAACCATTGCTGCAGCTTTAGCACATCGTGATCCATTTGTCCTTCCAATAAATAGAAAAGAAGAAGCTGATGAAGCAAAACGATTCTTTGCTGGTGACTCTTTCAGGTATCGGCTGCATGTTTCACTTTTGAGTTTTGTGAGGCTATTGTTGACACATCATATTTGCATTCAAATAAAAGTTTTGTGCTCGACATGAAGGAAAGCTTGCATGAATTGTGTTGTGTTTTCCATCCTTACCTTCTTTTTATGTCATTAGCTACAGGGATATGAGCATTTATGTTCTATTTTGTTTTGTGCCTTGTCAACAATTTTTAAGTATTTGTTAATGATGCAACCCTATGGTGAATGCAACAAAGAATGAAGAGTCAATGTCTTGATTGAATTTTATTACCAAAAATTGACTATATAAGTTTTTTTCTACTTGCAAAATTTGACTTCGTCGTCAGACTCAAAATTTCTTTTTACGAATTCTATAATTTTTGGCATTCAACGTCCAACTGTGCTTTAGATTTATGAAATAACTCTAGAACCAGGTGCGGAGGGAGGGGGGGGGGGGGGGGCGCCTAGGCCATCGCCCCACCCCAACCAAATTAAAAAAAAAAAATCTAGTGTAAAAATTGAAATTTTTTTTTTTGTCTCAATGTATTTTTTGAATATAAGTTCAGTTTGGCCTTACCCAAATCCAATCCACAAAACCTAGTCCCCATTTGGCCCGCCCTTGCGAAAAATCCTGGCTCCACCCCTGTCTAGAACCATTAGATGACCCCATAAGTAGGACAAATTTCATGTATGTGTGTATGTATGTATGTATGTGTGTATGTGTGTGACACCAAAGATTTCCATTTGTGCTTGAATACGACACTTTCTTGTTAGATGAACTATATGGATGCAATCTCATATTCAAAAACTTAGGAATCATCATGGAGGTTGTGCTTTTTAATCTGTTCATGTGATTTGACAAGGGCCTAATGGTCTTAAATCTTTGGGCTCACATTATCTTTACTTGTTTCTAGTTTTCTGGAAATTGAGCTATATTTCTGTCTAGTTTGCAAAATGTGTGTATGGTGAGGTATCCAGCTAGTGTGTTGCATTTTACTATACAAATAATTCCTCCTTCTGTCTCTCTCTCTTGTTTTTTTTGTGTGTGTATTGAACAAACGTACTTGAGACCTTGTCTTTATCATTTTTGAAGGGATCGTGCTATCACATACACATAATTGAGAAATACTTTGTCGCTAATAAATGGACAAATATTTTTTATGTCACTACTGGTTGGGTTATATGTGAATTGCAATTCGAGTGCTGTAAGGCTATGTCACATGGGTGCTTCTAAATGGCTGCCACACCCATGTCGACACTGCTGCTGGTGCTCTGACACACACGTTCGGGCACTAGTTGTTTATAAGTAATGAAACAAGTTGTCATCCCTCTAATTCAGCACGTGTGATATACTAGCCATATCACACACATGTTTACACACACACACATATATATATATATATCACTCCCAGCCGCCAAGTTTTTTAAATTGCTCTGAACCCATGTCTACAACTATATCCAGAAGCCGTATATATATATATATATATATATATCACTCCCAGCCGCCAAGTTTTTTAAATTGCTCTGAACCCATGTCTACAACTATATCCAGAGCCGTGTGATGTGATTTTGATCTTTATGCAGTGATCACATTGCACTTCTCAAAGCATTTGAAAGTTGGCAACATGCTAAACGTGATGGCAAAGCACGTGATTTTTGTTGGAGAAACTTTTTATCTCCTACAACAATGCAGATGATAGAGGACATGAGGAACCAGTTCTATGATCTACTCTCTGATATTGGATTTGTTGATAAAGCACGAGGAATGAAGGTCAGATGCTTCCTGCTAATCGTTTGTCTTAAATATTTCATGTCTTTAAAGAGTGTATTTAACCTTTTGAGGTACCCGATAGTGAAATTTTCACTGTCTTGCAGCATTAGGGCATTTTTCATGTCCAATTGAAATTTTGTTTTTCATGAGTTGTTAATCATGTATTTGAATGTATCTTCATACTATGCTTACTCTCCAATTAGGGCATCTCTCATTGTCTTTCTCGAAGTCCTTTAAAATTGAAACATGGTGTGGCTTCTGTTAAAGTGCAAGAGAAATGAACGTAACTAAATACAATGTACAGAATCGATGCAATGAAAGAAAATGATAGTTGTTGAAGTGTTATAAGTACCCTAGTCCATGTATATTTTTGTTCTGACATGACATAGTGCCTATTTAATATCTGGTCTGGAAGGTCGTTGACAAGTTCCCTAAAAGTTAAGTCACATGGGCGTCGGAATGGGTTTGGATACAGCAATGCAGGTACAAGGATGGCAATTTTAAAAAATCTGCATACAGAGGTGCAGCTGTGTTTATAACGTTATATACATATAAAATCCCCAAAAAAATCTAAATTAATATGTACAAAATCCCCAAAAAAATATAAATTAAAGCAATTTTATATACAATGATAAACTCTGCAGTCGGTACAATCCTGATTTTCATTCATCAAAAATCTTTTTTAGCATGTTACTTACTAAAACCAAGAGGAAAAGAATATAATAGCAGAAATATACTTGCAGATTTCCAGAAATATATTAACATAAATCTTAGAAGTAACAACAGCATTACAATTTGTTTTTTTCAGCACGATACTATGACTGCAGTGCCAAAAGAGATTTTCTGAAAGGTGAAACCTAACCAGAGTTCTGTTTCAACTGTCTAGCAGGGTACTGAACTGAAAATCAGAACTAAACTGCAAAAAATCAAAACCCAAAATTGAAACAAGCTGCAAATCAGAAATAAAATAGTTCAGAACCAAAAAAATAAATCAGAGATCATAATAATAATAATCAAAATCGAAAATATTAGGGAAAAACAAAAGATACCCAAAAAAACCTAGCTTCAGAAAAGAGAAAAATGGGCCAAAAACCTGACATACCTCATCGCTGCAGGTCTCTCCCATTCTCTGCCCGTTGCTGGCAGTGAGAGTCTCAGCCTCATGCCATCATGTCCTCTTGCAAGTGAAGATGTGTGGAAGGCTTAGGGGTCCAAGGGGAGGAGAAGAAGACTGTCAGGGGTGTCACGTTTTTTTAAGAAAAGGGTCACTTAAGCATTTTTTATCAGGTCTAACCCAGACCTGATCCAAAGCATACCAAGAGTGTATCAATACCTGTATTGCTGTGCGGGCATACCAGCACACGTACAGGGACGTTGTGCACATACCCTTGTGCCATGGCTAAAAGTAGAAGTGACACACATCATGTTGTGTAAACTGACCAAAATAATATAAACATGTGTCTACAAGCTATTGTGATTGCTAGTTACTATTTTCTTAAAACCCTTCAACCAATTTTAATTTGAAAGGAATAGGTGGTGTGAGAGACTGTTGGGAATTTAGGAAAAATAAGAGGCCCATAGTTTGAAATCAACTCCACAGCATGAGAACAGCATATCAAAAAGATAAGGTCAAAGGGTAGGTCCATCATATCCTAGTAGTAATTCAATATATGTTTGACAATGTGATAGCAATTTAGAGTTTTGTAGTCTGTCATGTTTGAAAAGGTCTTGTGCTCATTGCTAAGAACATCACTTGCCTCTTTCAGGCATACAATCTTTATAGCATGGATATAGAGATGATATGTGCCACCCTCTGTGCTGGGTTATATCCTAATGTGCTGCAATGCAAACGAAGAGGAAAAAGGACAGCATTCTACACTAAAGATGTTGGTAAAGTGGATATCCATCCATCATCCGTCAATGCTGGGATTCATCTTTTCCCGCTGCCATATATGGTTTTCAGTGACAAGGTGAAGACTACTAGCGTATTCGTGAGGGGTTCAACTAATATATCAGATTATACTCTGCTGATGTTTGGAGGCAATCTCATGCCTAGCCGAAGTGGAGAAGGCATCGAGATGCTTGGAGGCTACCTTCATTTTTCTGCTTCCAAGAGCGTATTACAACTGATACAGGTTAGTATGAGCTATTTAAGTTCCTTTTCCTCTCCTTTCTCTTCTCTATGTTTGTTAGAAGGGCCAATTTGTTCCTACCTTTATGGCAGAGGTTGAGAGGTGAACTTGATAGGCTTCTTCAGAAGAAAATCGAGGATCCTGAGGTAGACATTACTGCAGAAGGAAAGGGGGTTGTAGCTGCTGTTGTGGAATTGTTACATAGCCAAAATTTACAAGAAACGTATGGTTATAGACGCCACTGACTGATATGTGCTTAGGAAAGTATAGTGTCTTGGTTTATCGGTCAAGTTGCTCTTGGAGCTACTCGTTTTCTGTTGTTCTTAAATTATGATCATCATGGTCTGGTTCCTTAACACACCTGGCATCCACGGTCTGTCTGATAAGTCATGCTACAAGTACTTAGAACTTCCTGTGCTGTAGTTGCTTCATCATTAGATTCTACTTTTATAGCTATTTGGAATTCAGAAACTGTCCTGACTGACCAGTGAAAGGTTTTGGTTCATCAGCTTCAGAATCTTCAGCTCCAAAATGGGCCTTGTATGCATATTATATTTGACCTTCATAGGAAGTCTATCTATTCCACACCAGAAAATATTTTTATCTGCATGAATGAAAGCAGATTGAGTTTATTTGACCTATTACAGAAAAAATAATGAAATATGGAAAAGAATGTACCATATGCTTTTTCCTCTAAAGCCAAATCCATCTTAGATCTTGAAGATGCAGCATATGAGCTTGCCATCAACATGGATCTCGGTCGCCTCTACCTGCAGCACAGCGTCTCTCTTGCACAGACAACCTAATGTCAGCCTGCAAGATAATTCAGTGTAAAGTGAGGATTGCCACATAACTGTCCTTTCGTGTGCATGTTTGCCTGCATTGCTCTAACCAGTTTACCACCAATGGTTGGCCATTAAGACTTAGATTTTGAGGTGAATCTTATATTCTCGTGCTGCAGCTGGTATTTATTTTTTATGCACGAATTGTTCAATCTCCTCTGCTATCGCCAAGCTTTGCTCTCTATAAGTGGAGTGCCTCTTCTCCCTTCTCTGCCAGATCAGTTCTTGAACCCTGCACGTTTTACTAGTCCGTCGTACCATCACAATGCCAGGGGATAACCTCCCAATGGTTTTCTCAGCAAAGACAAATTCATGTTCTTGCTGAAGTATCAAAAGCCTTTAGCAGCCTGGTGGGAGGCTTTAATGAACTGTCAGCACGTTCCTGTGTTCTTGATCGCAAGATAACACTCCTTTAGAGACTGTTGTAAGATAATGTCTAGCTTATTGATTTGAAAGAGGGAGGGGTTGCGGTTTGGGTGGGGTACTACCTCATATTTGAAATCCATGGATCTGATGTATATCTAACATAGAATGTTTTTGGTAATGTGGAAAAGATCCATAGTAAAATTCATGGTTTCATTAAACTAAGTATCTTATAAGATCTACACTTAAGATCCTTATCTTAGCTTTTTATATTAAGCAAAGATCAGATTTAAAATTGGAAAGGGGAGGATTTAATCTTTAATCTGTTATTCTCAAATTTTGTGGATTTTAGATCAGGGACAACTAAATGCACCTTGAGAGTAGGATGGAATATCACAATTGTGTTCTTGCAACTAAAACTCAAAATCTGTTTCATAAATAGAATAAATTAACCAGATTTGGATTATTTGGATCAAATATGGCAAACTCTTGCGCATCTTTCACAAGTGCAACTTTGTACTTTTTGCTGCAAATGAGGCAAACAATTTCTCCTCTTCAGGCATGGGCTGGTAAACTTATCATGAGCAATTCCAAGCTAAAGCTTGCTAATGACAAATCTATGGAAGTACGGCATCAGCACCTCAACTTGGAGGTTACAAAAACAATTCAAATATTTGGGTAATTTTGGGTAACTGACAACATTAAAAGGAATAAAAAAAATACATAAAAAATCGTGCTTAGAAATAATGCATTATTAAAATTTCTCATGCTTAGATGTTGCTATTCCTGGAGTTCAAACATGCAGTCCCCATAACCACCCCGTCCAGAGGTATCAAGGGAGGTGAAATCAATGCGGTCGAGTTCTCCCCATTCAGCTTTCTCTTTCCAAGGTCTTTTTGGACTTCACTATCTCATTGTCTACACAACTTGTAACCACGCTTTGTTTCCATTCACAAAGAGTTTTCCAAACTATTCAGCAAATGTCAAAATCTTCAAAATACTCGACATATTGAGATTGGCTTTGCAATGCTGTTAGAAGCTGCCAATAGCTTCTTGATCAATTGTTGACACTCCGTTCTCCCATAGTTTGCGCCTCAGAATATGTTTCTTTTGTAACCAGGCGCCATGGCATCGTGGAAGATATTCAATTATAGTTCTTAATTATCAAAACACCTCCATCACTCCCATGCGATAGTTAACATGTTTGCATTAGCTGTATCCAAGAATGGATGCCCAAGGATAATAGGCATCTGATGGATGTCAATCATGTCATCCACACCCTTCATGTCTAGTATGATAAAGTCTATAAGGAAATAGAAGTCTTCCACCCCGACTAAAATGACTTTAAGAATTCCAAGTGGGAACTTAATAGACCAGCCTAGCAACTACGTACATGGCAAAGAAGTTGGCTTCATATTTTTTTTGCATCATAAAAGAACCCAAGCAAATTTTTCACACTTGCGTTAAATCAAGCTTGGAGCGCTCTACAGTGATTTTATCTATCATGCATGAGATGATGGGTGCCCCTGGATCCTTGAGCTTGGGTGGAGTTTAGTGTTTGAGCACTAGACTCATGTGTTTATGAGATATACTTTCTTAAGTCCACCACACCTCTTCTTCTTCTTTTCTACATATACAATTATTTTGGGAATCGTGCATACGTAGGATCTTGCTAAATCACCTCGAGAAATGGGCATAGTAGGGAAACTTGTGAATTGGGGTCAGATGGACTGATCACCAAGTGAACTTTCATACTATATTTTCACTTTGTAAAATTGCATTTAATCACTGAATCAAAAATTTCATTCATTAACATCAAATTATTAAAGTAAAAGGATAATATACTATAAATCAACCTAAGTGCTTAATAAAGCATACATGGTTAAATGAGAAATTGGATAGACTAAAATGGGAATAGACCAATTTAGTTTAAAACAGTCAGTTCGTAGGATCCAATTCTGATTCTTCAAGTACTCTAGCGCTATATGGGTCAAGTCTGGGTTCACGGGCTCACGGCCCGGTATATAGTCGATCCAAGCCAACTTGGGTAGTATATGAAAGAGGCTACATTGATAGTTTAAGACAACGCATGTATTCATTTTTGTATATAAGTGTGTGTGATTTCTTGGTACTCTTGGTTTTCAGATCTTTGCTGGTACCCTAGAGGGCAAAGGATTTAGCTAGTTTGCTGTCCTACTTTGAAGGCTCCACCTTTTGTTATTTCTCTTTTTCTGGTTTCTGCAAACTCAAGTGTGAACACTCAAAATTTTTAGAACTTTAAATGATTATTTTACCCTTCACACTAGGATTTCTAATCACAAGAACATGGTTACTTTTGAACCAAACAAGCACAATTCATTTCAGCGTTGAGCACACGACTGTGTGTTCTTGGTGTCCATATGGGCCAGGAAGAGAGTAAACTTCCCGATCTCACTGTAAGGTTCGTGTACAAGCAGAGTTCGGGTTACAGATCGGAGACAAACCGATCCATTTGCGTTTCTTCTTCGCTTCTTTCTTTTTCCCGTCTTGCTTTTTCAACTGCGCGGTGGAGAGCGGGCGGTTCACGAGTCACGATGAGTAGAATCTACTCTGCGAGGGCCTTGCTCTCGTCGGCGGCAGCATCTTCCTGGCGAGTTCGCCTGCTTGCTACCCGCAGCAACTTCCCCGACGCCAAGACCTACAAGCCCAAACGCTACAAGCTGCCGCCCTTTTACGACCCCTACGGCTCGCGGCCCCCTCCCTCCGACAAGGTCCTCCGCCTCGCCGAACGCATAGCATCTCTCTGCCCCCAGGAGCTCGAGCAGTTCGGCCCTTCCCTCAGTGAGCGCATTCGTGCACCCTGCCTCCTCCACGTATCCGGCTCCGAAGCTGCCGCTGCCGCTGGGGGAACGGCCGCATCTGACGCCGGTGAGGAGAAGAAGGCGGCCGTGGAGAAGACGGCTTTCGACGTCAAGCTGGAGAAGTTCGACGCGGCCGCGAAGATCAAGGTTATAAAAGAGGTTAGGGCGTTCACCAATTTGGGGCTGAAGGAAGCGAAGGAGCTCGTAGAGAAGGCACCCGTTGTGTTGAAGCAGGGCGTCAGCAAGGAAGAGGCCAACGACATCTTGGAGAAGATCAAGAGCGCGGGCGGGGTAGCCGTGATGGAGTGAAGCTATCTTCGAGCAGGGCAGATGTTCGTCCCAACTGGTTTCTGAGTTCCCATAGTGCTTTGAATTGTTTGAAATTCAAGCAAATTATTTCGGTTGTTTCTTGATCAGTTGCTGTGGCTTGTAATGATGACATGGTCGTTTTTTCGCCTACTGATCGAGAAATTTAAATTGATTAAATGGATTGGAAATTGAGGATTTTGTCGAGGAACTGCCGGAGTTTCCTTTTTCTTTAGAATGCAGGGATATAATTGAGGGCAATGGAGTTTTGGTTCTTCTTCCATCAACTATTTCTACATTGTGGACAAGTTGGTGCGACGGCATTTTTGCCTCTCGTCATTATTAGTGACAGCAGGATGGCTCCTATCGTGGATTTTATCATTGTGAAACTTCTAATAATCAAAGTTATGTGTTAAGTTATGAGGCTCTTAGCAATTAAGTTCAGCCTAGCCACTAATTCTGAATTTATTAGCAGGCTGTTTTGGATCAAGAGTCTAGAAGGTTCTCACATTATGCGATTACGTTTTAACAGAATTGGTTTTATATTCTGATTTTTTTTGTTTTTCATTATAATTCATTATTCTTGTATCGATGCTCCATAAAAGAGTGTTCATAGCCCTCAACTGTTGTGTGAATAATATATCTCACCTCTTTCTGTGCGTTTCCTTTTTCTCTACTTTGTTCTGCTCAGTTCTGCCCCATTGCAGTTTATTTACATGGTATCAGAGCATTGATCCATGGCAAACGCACAAATGCCTCCTGTCCAACCAATTTCTGAAGCTGCAACAGAAATCAATTCTGTCGACTTCTCAAGCCCCTTTTTCCTGCATCACTCGGACAACCCTGGGACTGTATTGGTCTCTCAACTTCTGACGGGTGAGAACTATGCAACTTGGAGCCGTGCAATGCTCATGGCTCTCTCAGCCAAGAACAAGACCTCGTTTGTAGATGGCAGCCTTCCTCAACCGAAAATCATGGCACCTGAGTATTGTCTGTGGAATCGCTGCAATCACATGGTACTTTCCTGGCTCTTAAATTTCATTTCTCCTGATCTTATGCACAGTGTTATATATGCCTCAACGGCAGTAGAAGTCTGGAACGACCTCAAAGAAAGATTCACCCAAAGCACTGCTCCTAGAAAATACCAAATCAAATCTGCCATCTCTCGACTGAATCAGGAATCTATGACTGTTGCTGTCTACTATACCAAGTTGAAAGCATTGTGGGACGAGCTAGACTCTTATGATATTTTACCTAACTGTTCATGTGGTGCTCTGAGTAAAATATTTGTCAAGCAGCAAGAAGACAAAGTCATTCAGTTTCTCATGGGTCTGAATGACTCCTACAACACAATCCGTGGTCAGATCATTTTAATCGACCCTCTGCCATCAATCTCTAAAGTTTACTCACTGGTTCTCCAAGAGGAGAAGCAGCGTGAAGCGAGAAACTCCTTCAATCCTGTCGAACATGTGAGCTTGCTGTCAAATTCAAACAATAGATCAATGAGAAGCAAAGGGATCAGGAAGAACCAATACTTCTGCACATACTGTCACATCACTGGACACACAAGAGACCGTTGCTTCAAATTAGTGGGCTATCCCACAAACCCAAAAGGAACAAAGCTGAGGGCTGACAAGGGTGCGACTGCGAACAACGTTGTTGATTCAGAAAAGAACGGTGGATATGGTACTACATCCAATGCTGCTGGTTCATCTCAAATTGGCATTGAAGCTGCCAAAGAGCCTGCCCAATCCCTGACTATTGATGAGTGTATCAAAATTAGGCAACTCCTGAAAGACAATTTTCTACCTCAAGTAAACTTTGCAGGTATGTCTCTTCATCAAACCAATTCTTGGATCGTTGATAGTGGTGCAACCGACCACATGTCATCTTCGTTAGAACTGATGTCCAACGTCACTCCTTTGACTACTCTGTTTCCTATTCGATTACCTAATGATAAAATCATCTTTGCAACTCATATAGGTCAGGCTGTCCTTTCGCCCAGTTTAACACTTGACAATGTTTATTTCTTGCCTCACTTCAAATTCAATCTAATTTCTGTAAACAAACTTGTCAAACAGCTTGATTGCCTTATTACCTTCTCTGGTGAGTGTTGCTTTTTGCAGGACCAGAACTCCATGATGAAGACTGGTCTGGGTGACTTGCGGAATGGACTATATGTTGCAAATTTCCTCAACAACTCCTTGAACTCTATGGCCTTCCATAGTAGTAGGTTCATCTCACCAGAAACGTGGCACATAAGGCTAGGACACCCGTCAATATCCAAAGGCCATCCCTTCTTGAAATGTGACTCTGGTATTGAGCAGTTGAACAAGCATTGTGACACTTGTAAACTGGCAAAACAGACCAGATTACCTTTTAACTCAAGTGAAACTGTTTCTACTGCAATCTTTGAACTTGTCCACTGCGATATTTGGGGTCCATACACTGAAGCATCACACTCTGGTGCAAAATACTTTCTGACTTTGGTTGATGATTTCTCCCGTGCTGTGTGGGTCTTCCTTATGAAACACAAAAGTGAGACTTCCTATCATCTGAAAAATTTTATAAACTTGAGCAAAAATCAGTTCAGCGCCAATGTACTGAAAATCAGATCAGACAATGGCACTGAATTTTTTTCTGACAATCTGAAAATTTTCTTACTTGAAAAAGGGATTGAACATCATCATTCATGTGTTTATACCCCTCAACAGAACGGTGTTGTCGAAAGGAAACATCGACACATTCTTGATGTTGCGCGAGCACTAAAATTCCAATCAAGTGTTCTGCTAATCTTCTAGGATGAGTGTGTTCTCACAGCAGTATACCTAATAAATAGAACACCATCCTTGTTACTACAGAACAAAACACCATATGAAATCTTAATGGGAAAGAAACCAGAATATTCTCACCGCAGATCTTTTGGTTGTCTTTGCTATGCAACTAACATTTATCCCAAATCCAAGTTTGATCCGAGAGCCATCCGATGCATTTTCTTGGGCTATCCTCAGGGACAAAAAGCCTACAAGGTGTGTGATTTGCAAACCAAAAGAGTTTTCACTAGTCATGATGTTATATTTTATGAAAATATATTCCCATTTAAACTTGTTGCAAAACCACAAGTATCACCTGTTATTCCACTGCCTCTTACAGATGATCACATGGAGACAATTGATGGTCGTTTAGACACCAATAACCCAAGGGCCCAACCACCTCAGTATGACACAACTTTCCCTTCATCAGAATCACATTCTCAATTACATAACCAAAACCATCATGATATCGACTCCATCGAAAACCCTCAAGCTGTGGGAACTGAAACTGAACCTGAACCAAACTCATTAACACATCCTAATACTGCCCAACCTTGTGAACTGAGACGCTCCACCAGGCTACGCAGACAATCAGTACTCGTGAGAGATTTTTACTGCAATGCAACTGTCCTAAAGTCACTCAACCAATCTTCATCTGGAAATCGGTCTAGCACAAGGTATCCTCTCTCCAACTCATTATCTTTCTCTAATTTGTCTGATTGTCATACTACCTACCTTTTAAATATCTCTCGCTACACCGAACCTTCATCCTACAGTCAAGCAATACAAGACTCTAGGTGGACAAATGCTATGCGAGATGAACTAAAAGCATTGGAGAGCAACAATACCTGGACACTCACTCAACTGCCAGAAGGTGCCAAACTGATTCCCTGCAAATGGATATATCGCATCAAATATAAATCAAATGGAGAAATAGCGCGATTCAAGGCCAGATTAGTGGCAAAGGGCTTTGCACAGATTGAAGGAATTGATTACGATGAAACATACGCTCCCGTAGCAAAATTGACAACTGTACGATGCCTGCTATCAGTAGCTGCAAAGAGAAATTGGCTGCTTCATCAAATGGATGTATACAACGCCTTTTTAAATGGAGATCTTGAAGAAGATATATACATGATGTTGCCGCCAGGGTATGGCAGCAAAAAGGAAAATAGAATTTGCAAACTGAACAAGTCCATCTATGAACTCAAACAAACTCCCCGCAATTGGTTTGCCAAATTCTCTTCAGCCATTGCCACATATGGTTTCAAGCAATCGAAAAGTGATTATTCGTTGTTCACATTGCATCAAAGGTCAGTGTTCTTAGTTGTGCTGGTATATGTAGATGACTTAATCATTGCAGGAAATGATCAAGGAAGAATTGATGACTTCAAGAATTATTTGAACCAACAATTTCGTATGAAAGACTTGGGTACCCTTAAATACTTCCTAGATTGGAACTGTCTCGCTCCAAGCAGGGAATCTTCCTTTCACAAAGAAAATACACATGCGACATTTTAGATGAAGCTGGATTGATCAATGCTAAGCCAACTGATATACCAATGCAGTTCAAACAGAACCTGTCAGCAAGCTGTGGAGAACCCCTAAAAGATGGCTCAACATTTAGAAGATTGGTTGGGCGTTTGATCTATCTGACCATTACCAGGCCCGACATCATGTTTGTTGTACACTCACTCAGTCGCCATATGCAAAATCCCACCACAGTTCATTTCAACTCAGCACTCAAGGTCTTACGCTACCTCAAGAACAGTCCTGGACAAGGTCTTCTTTTCTCAAGCAATGACAATGATCAGATAATTGCTTATTGCGATGCTGATTGGGCAGCATGCAAAGACACTCGTCGATCCATTACTGGGTATCCATTACTGGGTATTGTGTCTTCCTGGGCCAAAGTCTTGTCTCATGGAAGACCAAAAAACAGCACACCATCTCAAGGTCATCAGCTGAAGCTGAATACAGGTCTCTAGCCAATGTGTGTTGTGAAGTTCTGTGGTTAAAAAATCTTCTGTCAGACCTAAAAGTTACACAATCTTCTCCAGTCTTGCTAATGTGTGACAATAAATCAGCCATACAAATGGCAGCCAATCCTGTGCATCACGAAAGGACCAAACATGTTGAGTTGGACTGTCACTTAGTCCGTGACTTGGTGAAAAACAAAACTGTAGCAACCAAGTATATACCTTCTAACTTGCAAGTGGCAGATTTATTTACCAAGGCTCTCCCAAAGGACAGATTCATGTTTCTAAGAGGCAAACTGGGCATGAGCAATCTCCATGCACCAGTTTGAAGGGGGTGTGTTAAGTTATGAGGCTCTTAGCAATTAAGTTCAGCCTAGCCACTAATTCTGAATTTATTAGCAGGCTGTTTTGGATCAAGAGTCTAGAAGGTTCTCACCTTATGCGAAGACAGCTAAGTGGTTACGTTTTAATAGAATTGGTTTTATATTCTGATTTTTTCTGTTTTTCATTATAATTCATTATTCTTGTATCGATGCTCCATAAAAGAGTGTTCATAGCCCTCAACTGTTGTGTGAATAATATATCTCACCTCTTTCTGTGCGTTTCCTTTTTCTCTACTTTGTTCTGCTCTGTTCTGCCCCATTGCAGTTTATTCACATTATGCTTGGCTATGTTAAGTTGGCTACGAATTCGAACTGTATGAATGGATTCCTACAAAGTTCTTGAGGAGGTTATTTGTTTTAACTCTGCTCCCTTTGAGAACTTCTGGTCTATGGGGCCGTAGACGAGAAGCTCTCTAGTGAGAGACAACGCTGCCAATAACAGTCAGTGTTGTCGGCCTCACGGAGCAGAGAACCTTACAAGAGCAGAAGGGAAAAACATATACCTTGATAAACATATACCTTGATTGGGATTTTTAACCCCTCTCTTACAACCGTGAAATACACTGTGATTAAATGCACCTGCTTCATCCTGTTGCCTTGTGTGCCTTTTTTTTTTATCTGATGTAGCCCACGAGCTTTAAAACAGAGCGACGAAAATTGTTCAATGGTTGAGGGCTTTTGGTTCCTGCCATTCTCAAATCTTTCACCTCTAATAACCCACTTTCTTGTAAAACCTCGACTCCTCTGCTCCTGCCTTCTCTGCCGACGAGCAGCATTCGCCCGATTGTCTGGAACCAGTCCTCTCTTTGTGTTGGTGGTAGAGAGGCAATTTTGGTTGGACGCCTTGCAGACCTCCTCCTGTCGTTCTTTTGAAGTCTGCTGGTTCACTCTTGTCTCAACAAAAACAGAGACTGTGGAAGCCATTTACATTGAGCTTCCACTTTTGGGAGGTTGTCTTCCTCAAAGAAAAGAGAAGCAGCACAAAGGAGACTGCGGCCGAAATCACCGTGCAGTGCGGTGGAAATAGAGGAGGACGGCCTTCTCTTAGTGGCGGTGGTGGTAGATGGGCAGAGGCAGCATTGGTGACGCGGGAGGCGAAACCCTCTGTTAGGGTTCCACGAGAGGAAAGAGGAAGCTCGAGAGGAGAGAGAAAAACAAGCGTAAAATGAGGAAGAACGAGGGACAGGTTGCTTTTATAGTCAAAATTTATTACAAATTTAGACCACCTCATTAGCAAAATGTTTTAAAACGCTATCAGACTTAGTAGGAATTAAAGCCGCAATATTTTTGCTAAAAAGTTTTTCAAAAAGAGGCTCACGAAAGATATTTTCATCAGGAACTTTATATGAAATTTCTTGTGGGCACCCTCAGAGTTATTATAAATTGCTATAAGAGGGTTCCGAAAAAATATTTTACAATTTCAACAAAAAACCATGCTTTTATGCAAAAATACGTATAGCACCCTCTAACTTGTTAAACGGTGGAGAAAGAGGGTTCTGAAATAAACTCTGAAAAGAGAGATGAGAGATGCATGTTCTAAATTTTAATCTAAAGTCTTCTTGTTCTAAATATTGTTATTGTTTTAGAATGTTATATGAGATTTTTGATGTGATATTCATTGTGATGTTTTTTCTTTTTTTACTGTTCTTTACTTGTCATGAAAAATTAATTTAGAAATGACATCAAGAGTGGGAACCTCTCAATTAACCAAGACTGAGAAATCTAGTTGGTCCTAACTATGGAAAGACTCATTTATGTGATCAACCAGTCTTTTCCCGCTTTAAGAGATAAACCTACAAATGAGAAAAGAAGGGCATATGAGTCATTTACCTCTGATGACTTGATGGCTAAAACCATCATATTAGCTTTTATGGAAGATGATCACATCAGGGTATTTGAGGATTTCCAAATACAACACTACTACTCTGATGCACGTACAGTTACTGTTAGAACAGTATAATTCTTATAGGATGAAAGAGTCAAACAAATGTAATGGATCATGTAAATAAAATGTTGATCATGGCTAAAGATTTAGCTGTGGTGGGGAATGTCATATCTGACAACATGTAGATTAGCACAATCCTGAACAGCCTACCTCCTTCCTGGGATGTGGCAGTCACTGCCTTGTGCCTCCAATTTGATAATCTTACTTTAAAAAAGCTTCCTCTACATTTAGTTCTACAGCAACAACATCTGATCAAGAAAAAGAATGCAGAACTGATGATAGTCCAGGAAAAACCTGCTAGTAGTCATGTGCCTGTAAGACCAAAACAATTTAAAAATAGAAACAATGGTAAGTTCAAGGACAATTTTGCAGGTACTAAAAAATTTAAGGAGTTATAGTGAAATGCTACAGATGTGAAAAGCCTGGACACATCAGGAAGAACTGCAGGACAAAGTTCTCGAATAAGAAAGATTGCAATGGTCAGGAGAACAACAACAGGATGAAGCCGCAATGGGACTCTGACAGAGAAGTTATCTGTGTCATGTCAGAATGTGTTTATTTTAGTTGTTTGGGTCCAAATGTTTTATTTTAATACAGTGCATTTGTTTATGTTTTGGTCATGACTCAATGTTGCTTCCGCTATTATAGAAATGAAAAGAAAATTTTTGGTGTCAAAAAATTGGGTCGTGACATCGAATACTGTAAAGACCTTGGAATTAATAGGCAAAAGACCATGCTTAGGACACCACGACAAAATGGTGTGGCTAAGAGGTGTAACAGAACCCTCTTGAACATGGTGAGATCCACGTTGGCAGGTGCAAAATTGCCAAAAGATTTTTGGGGTGAAGCTGTGTTAACAGCTATGTATATAATAAATCGAGTGGCCAAGCAGTCCCAACCACTCTTTATGAGAGATGGACTGGTGTAAAACCAGATCTGAGATATCTGAGGAGATGGGGATCTGTAGCACACATGAAAATTCTAGATCTAAAAATGGATAAATTAGATAACAGATCAGTAAGATGTGTATTTATTGGATATCCAAAAGGATCCAAAGGCTACAGATTGTATCATTCAACTATGAAACTTATAGAAAGTAGAGATGTAGAGTTCATAGAAGAACTCAATAATAAAGATGTTGATCGAGTTGAATATCGAAATGATATGCTGGATGATTTAATTTATTCAGAGGAACAATCTGGTAATGAACCGACTGGATATCAGTTTGGTAATGAACCAACTGAGCAGGAATCGTCTGAGGAATAGTCTGGTAATGAACCGACTGAAGATTAGTTAGGCAATGACACAACTGATCTGAGTACCTCGTCATCTCAGACGTCATCAGGACATAAAAGACCTAGAGCTTCTCCTTCATATTTGAATGATTATTATGTATATCTGGCAGAGAAGTTATACTATTTAGCAGATATTGATGAAATGTCTGACAATCTGACATATGACGAAGCCATAAGCTCGCATGAATCGTCAGATTGAATGAATGCTATGGATGAAGAAATTGAATCCATAGAAAAGAACAAGGTTTGAGAGTTAGTAGATCTTTCTAATGATAGAAAACTCATTAGATGCAAATGGGTGCTAAGGAAGAAGTATAAAGCTGACGGATTAGTCGAGAAATTGAAAGCTAAACTGGTGGCGAAAGGTTTTTCTTAAAAGAAAAGAATTGATTACTCAGAAACCTATTCGCCAGTTTCAAAGTTTGTATCAATTATAATAATTTTGGCTATCGCAGCATTCTATGAATTGGATATTTGTAAGATGGATGTGAAAACTACTTTCCTGAATGGTGAGCTGAAGGAAACTATAAATATGACTCAACCACAGGGGTATGTCATCAAGGAAAAGGTAGACAAAGTGTACAAGTTGAATAAATCGTTGTACGGATTGAATCTGTCACCTAGACAGTGGTATTTTGTTTTGTACAAAGTAATTACAAAACTTGGGTTCGTTGCAAACCAACTAGACCACTGTGTATATATTTGAAAAAATAGGAGTCTTTTCTGTATCCTATCATTATATGTTGATGATATATTACTAAAAGGAAATGATAACGATATGATATTCAAAATGAAGACTTGGCTGAACAAAAACTTTAAAATGAAGGACTTGGGTGAAGCATCCTATATATTAGGAATAAAGATCACTCGGGATAGAAACTCAAGAATCCTGAGTTTAAGCCAAGAACAATATATTGATTATATCTTAAAGAAATTCTGTATGTTAAACTGCAAACCAATTGAGACTCCTATAGCTAAAAGAGCAAACTTAAGCAGAAGTGATTATCCTGGTGAAGGACAACAAAAGTTAAATGTTCCATATGCACAAGCGGCTGACAGTCTGATGTATTTAATGCTTTGTACTAGACCAGACATAAGCTTTCCCATCGGTCTGGTGAATCGTTATCAAAGTAATCCTGGATGACCTCACTGACAAGTAGTCAAAAGGATTTTTTTGGTACATTAAGGGGGCGTTTGTTACGCCGGAAAAAGACTGTTCACTGAGAAAAATATTTCAAATATTCAAAATTTTTCCATCCTAACAAACGCAGGAAAATTTTTTTGACCGTCTAGGTCGATTCCGGAACTTTTTTTCCGGAAAAAAATTTCCACCTGGAGAGACGGAAATTTTTTTTCGGAAATTTTTAAGCGACCGTTGGGGCACGGTCGCGCGTTTCGCTTCTTCCCTCAGTCGCCTCTCGCAGCCGCAGCCCTCTTCGTCTTCGTCCTCACGCAGGCCATTTCGTCTTCGTCCTCACGCAGCCCTCTTCGTCTTCGTCCTCACGCAATGCAGACTGTGCGTCGTCACGCGCCGTGAAGCAGGAGGTTCATTTCTCCCGCGGCTTCTCTTCCACTCTCGGTGCGTCGGGCATCTATCGCCGGCCGGCGGTGAAAGGTACATCCATTTCTCTCCGATTTCTCTCTCTTTCCGGCTGTTCTCTTTTTTTTTCTCGCTCTCCCTCTTTCAATCTCGCTTTCTGTGGCACCCTTTTCTCCATTCCGCCCATGACCGTGCCCTAACGGATTTTAATCACGGCCCATTCGATCGTCTTCCTCTTGCAGGGTTGCAGAAATCGCGTCCCCTCATCAGTGTGCTCACTGTCAGCACTTCAGCAGCATTCATCTTCTGTCAAGTTCGAGCCAGTCGACTGAAGCTAGACGACCCTCTTGCTTCGTGCGCGTTCCTGTTTCAGGTCATATTTCTCTCCTGCTTTTTCTCTGTTCCTGTTGATTATTTGCAAGGTAAGATTGTAAAGTTGGGAGGCAGTCTGATTCTGTTCTTTATCCTGTTTCTTTTGTTTTCCCCAAATCTCTGATTCTTTATCCTGCGTGCAATTGACATCCGAAGATGTCAAAAATTTCTCTGGGTGGAAGAATTTGCAGAAAGAGCGTCCTACTGATGTACATATGTTGGCTCCCGTTTCTTGTTTCTTGTTTCTGTGAGGTGGGCGGGACCACTGATTGTTTTACACTGAAGGCAGTTTGTCCTAAGTAAATATTAGAAAAGGATCTGTTCTAACTTCACTTTGAAACTGATTTCATTGTGGAGTAAGGGCAGGACCTAATTGATCTGATGGATGGCCTCCCTCTGGTCCGGAAGCGTTTTCTTGCTCGTTCAGGGCAAGCAAGCATACTTTTTGTCTTTTTGAAAATCTTTGGAAAAGCAAAACGGAGTTGAAAAGAAAAGGAAAAAGAATAACCAGGTTGATTTTTTAATTTGCTGAACAAGGATGTTCTCGGGTTCAAATTTTAGGGCTTTTAACTTGGTGCTCTCCGTTCCAGGCCAAGTTCTGCTTGTATCATTCAAGCATGAAAAGCTTGCATTTGGAAGCCAATTGTTCCTGTGCTGAGTTATATCACCAGCCTATGGATAGGATTGGCTTCTTACCTGTACTAATCAAAGCCAATCATACAAAGGATAAAGAATACACAATCTTCTCCCTACACAGACAGTAGCGCATTAGCAACCTCAGTGGGAAGAAGAACAATAACATGACTAATAAAAGTCTGCAAAATCCTCTTGCCAACACCTGTCTGCCTTAGTAACTAATGAGTCCTAACTTCACCTATGTCCTGCGCAGTAACAACCTCAAGGGTTAGAGAAAAATATTCAACCAAGAAAAAGCAAAAAACCAGAAGAAACTGTGGTCGTGTTTATACAGCTTTACAATGTTTGTGTATCTTGAACGGGCTTGTATGTATTTTATAGTTGAATGAGAATATAAAAAACTAGATCAGTCCAATCACCGTGTAATTTCTCTATTTAGCATCTAATGAAAATAGTTAAATATAATGGATCGGTTATCATGCTGCTTTAGAAGTGATCATTTACTCTTTATTATCATCTTTATTATTATTGTTATTGTTATTTTATATCACAGAGAGAGGGAACGAGACAGGAACTGAAATCTTTTGCATACTACAAAATCACATTCTCTACATGTTTGAGGTTTGTTTATGTTATATTGTTGTTAGTTTTTGTACTCAGAATATATACGCTCATTACGATTTAATCTCTGTCAAAATGTGATGTTTATGTTTATGTTTCCAGGACTGATCGAAGATGAAGCACCGACATCAAACTTAGAATTAATTTTCTGGAAATCTGGAAATATATTTCTGTACCATCAAACTCAGAAATATAGAATTGGAAATATATTTCTGAGTCATCACACACACAGCAAAATTGGAATTGGAAAGATTTTTCCCATTCTATTTTTTCATTTCTCATATTTCCAGTAATATATTTCCAGAAATATATTTCCAGGCCATCAAACGGCCCCTAAAGGAACGAAAGGACTAAAATTGTCCTACCAAACCGATGACCTAACTTTAGTTGGCTATTCCGATGCAGATTTTGCAGGATGCAAAGATGACAGTAAGTCTACTTCAGGGTATGTTTTACTCTTTGGAGGTGGTGCGATAGCCTGATCTGGTAAAAAACAAGAATGTGCTGCTCAGCACACTCTGGAAGCAGAGTAGCTTGTAATGTTGCAATTACTTTTGTTGTCTGGATAAATCGGTTCTTGAAAGACTTGAAATTAGATCTTGCTCATGAACCAATTCAACTGTATTGTGATAATCAGACAACAATATTTCTTATGAAGAATGGAGCTGTTAGCTCAAAGAGTAAACATATAATGGTGAAATGCCATTATGTTCATGAAATGATCGAGAAAAATGAAATCTCGGTTGATTACTTGCCTACCAATGATATAGTAGTTGATCCCTTAACTAAGGGAATATTTGAAAACTTGTTTTCAAAACATGTAGCCCATATGAAATTAAGATATATCAGAAAGGTTGCGAAGGAAAAACCAGTGAATGAAAAACCTCGCTGTAAATCCTGAACAAAGTTACAATGAAAAAACCAGTTATGAAAAATCACGTAACTAACTAAATAAAAAAGCCTACATATAGTGGAAACAAACTGGCGGTCTCATGGCCAAGTGGGAGATGTTGAATAGTGGCCATTGAGTTCTATCCGAATATCTCGTAACTGCAAGAAAGCTATGAGTTTTACTCAAAAAGTTATCTTGAAATAAAGTTCATCTTTATCTCAACCTATTCCTAAAAATCTCTCATGCTAACCGCTGCTATATTTGGGAAAAACCTAAGGGGCAGACTATTTATATCCAGTAACACTTTCAGTTGATTTTGCAAGAAGATTACATGAGAGGAGCCCCTTAGAAGGAAACCCCAAAAATTCTATTGGTTACTACTTCCTCTTCTACTTTGTCTTCTGTCTCTGTCACCTCTGCCATTAGAACTGAAGACTCATCCCGGAGCATCTGGAGAATATGAAAATGATCCGCTGCTGAGGAGAATATGACAACGATCCGCTGCCTTCACTCCAACACCCTGCTAAACTGAAAAACCCAGCAATGCGCAAAAGGACTTCCTCAAATTAATAAAATTGAAGCCAGCTTAAAGAGAAAAGTTCTGCCAAAACGAGTACCATTTCTCAAAAAAAAAAGAAAAACATGGAAAAGGTTTGGTCGATTTTTATGCCAATCTAATCAAGAAAGTGACCACCTAAAGTTTGATAGTACATTGATTGGGAAAGGTACTCAAAGATATTTTGAACAATGACAATATTTAACAACTGGTTCAGTAGCATGCTTTGCAGCTTTTGTAGAATGTTTTGGATGGTCTTACACTCCTATACATCATTTTTGCTCATGCATCTAATAGGCGACTTCCTCACCTTTCAAGAAATTAGTCCTGACCTTTCCATCATTTTGAGTTAATGTCAGAGTCAGCACTAATTTTTGATGAACACTTTCCGGCCAAGTCCCATTGATTGATCATAACGATATCATGGAAATGCTGCACGAAACATGCCGCGTTTTACTAGGAAGGATCGAACCATGGGAACGAATCTACAGGGCTCTCACCTTCTTTGGCCAGATCTTCGAGGGGGTGGATCGAAGTGATTGCTGTGAAGAATTGATCTTAAACGAAGCACTTCGTCTATCGGCATTGTAGAAAGGATCAACTATGACCCTAATCGCTCTTCTCGGATTGCTCTAGTACGATTCGAGGGGGTGCTGCTACGCCGAAAGAGGAGCCACAAAGCACTCGCAAAGATTGCTCGTGACTTTGAGAGTGCTTTGTGGGCTTTGCTCATGACGTTGGTGTGGATTTAAAAAGCAAGGACGATTCTATCCTAGTATTGACCATCAAAAATTAGTGTTGACCACATTAACCCAAAATGATGGAAAGGTATTGCATACATGTATAATATGCAAGAAGTGACCACATATTTGCATGTGTCATTGATTTGATCAGGACAGTTTTCCTATGAAAAATATGAAAGTAATAAGGGAAAAATAGAAGAAATCAATTTTGTCTCCGTTGCATATGGAAAAACAGGTTCACGTAAAAAAATCTAAGGGTGAGCGTCGGCCCGGGCCACTGTCGGGTACCTGCTACCAAGCCCGGTCAGGCCCGAATCCGGGCCAGGAAAACTGGGTCCCGGGCCGAGCCCGGGCCAAATGATGCAGCCCGGATTGGCCCGGCCTGATCCGGCTCACTCTCCCTCCCCCTCCCCAGTCCCCCTCCCCAGTCCCCCTCCGTCTCCCGCTGCATTTCCGCCGGGTGCTCCCCCTCTGTCTCCCTCTCCCCCTCCGGCCCTCCCCCTCCGTCTCCCCTCCCCCGCTCCCCCTCCGTCGCGCGGCCGTCGGGCGTCGGATGAACCTCAAACTGGCGGGGCTGGGACCTGGGATATCGGGCTCGGTCTTACCGGCCCGGCCCGATGCCCACCCTTAAAAAAAAAAACCTATTTTTTTATGTCTCATAGTCGTTTGATCAAACATGTGCAACAAAACATACATGAATCCTTTACCATGATGATACCTTGTCACCTGTTGAAGGCCAATCATGGTCCCATGCCTAGCTGCCGGCTGAGGATTTTGGATCGTTGAAGGCAGCACTAGTCGATTATTCGAACATACACAGATGGAAGCAACTTCAAATCCTCCAAGTCCCCTTAACGCATATTGCATTAGACTCCTCTCTAATCTCTCTCTCTATCTCTTTCTCTCTCTCTCTAAGCCCCTTTTATGGTTGCCGACAGCTGACGGATGTCCGGAATCACATGTTCATGGCAGATGGAATGCAGTTTGTTTCGTTCAAACCCAAGCCAAACACAACAAGGAGAGAGAGAGCAGCGTTCCGCAAGCGGTGTTCCGTGCTTCACCATGGAACACCCGAAACAGCTGGTCGTTTTATACTTCGTGTTCTCAGTCCTGTCCATTCGAAACGTGAAGGGTCCAACGTTTGTGTTGGGTTGGCATAAACGGAACCCGTTCATTTCGTTCTGCTGTGTCCCTTGCCAAACGGCCTCTTAGGATCTCTCTCTTTGCCGCTCCTAGTACTACAAATGGATGTGATCAACTATCTATCTCTCCATTTGCCACTCCTAGTACTATAAAGGAATGTGATCAAGACAATCTGAATCCTGTGTAGCATGGCTATATGTGCCCCATATGGTCTATAACAAGTTGGAGGTAAGGCCAGAAAAGCCAAATAACTAGGACTAAAACACCATAATTTCATGAAGACGAATAAAAACAGAAAACAGTATGTTAACTAAAAGTGGAAAGCTGTCATGATTAATCGTGAAGATTTTGGAAATCACGTATAGTCATATACCAGCATTGAAGAAAAGTATGTTAAATCATGTGAAACATGGATATTAATGGAGGTAAGGGTTTCTGAAAACTAAGTAGAAATCTGTCAGGCTTAATACTGGAGGATTTGGGAATTCACATATAGTCATATCCCAGCATTGAAGAAAAGTATGTTAAATCATGTGAAACATGGATATTAATGGAGTTATGGGTTTCTGAAAACTAAATATCAGTGTATATCCTAAAAAGTCCATACATAGTGGTAGATGGACACAAGAGGAATGACTAAGTAGACAAGTTGTTTATAATTTCTAGTCCTTCCTTGATGAAGCTTATGCTACCCATGCATTATTATTTTTTTAGGTAAGTTTAGAATGTATTCTTCTTTTTTTCCCTCTCATTTCTTTATTCCCTTTGGCCTGACTAAGACCAATTACTCAAGTCTAGGCACTACCAAAGCCATGACTACGCCATTCTGGGGGTCTGTGATGGTTAGGTGCTGTTGGCTGCTTCTAAAATATGGTTTCTGACATAATAGGTATGTGTAGAATGTAAATATAAGCAAAGGACATCAGAAAAAAATATGCTTGATCATGGGAATAAACATCATGGTAACCTCAGTCGTCTTCACACTGGACATTGTTAATAGTAATTACTTTGTTGCAGGTGTCATAATGGATAAGAATAATGTTATTAATTAATACATTACAAGAAAGAAAGTTTAGATCAAGTTATACATCTAATGTAATTTAGCAGCTTTTTATTTTGCATGTTCAGTAATTATTTATATACATAAGAAAGGGAGAGTGTGTGTGTTTTTCTTCTCCACCTGGGACATGTTATCTAAACTGGTGCTTGGTAGAGCATAAAGTAGCCCCATATTGCTTATTGTCTTAGCCCTCATCCGTGTGGGGATATTTACAGGATACATCTGCCAACATGTTTTCTGTTTCTCAAGTGATGAACCTCAGATACTTCTTACTTCACCGAGGTCAGAAAATATCTTAAATGTTTTTTTTTTTTTAATATCTTGTTCTCCAAATGGTTAGCTGTAGCTGTCAAATCTTCAACTAGCCTTCATTTAACCGAAGCTTCTTTTCATTCAAAACCTTTAAACTCCAAAGGTTAGCCAGCTGTACACTATGGCGTTACTGAATTTCTTACTCAGGTAATGGCGAATTTCAGGGCGTTTGCATAACCACGGAACGGCAGAACAGGAACTCTCCCATTCCACAGCATGCATTGCCTAACAAATATGGCATGCAGGATGAACACTCGAGTGTTCCCATGTCCTGTGGAATGTAGTTTTGGTCCCCCTCCTTTGTGCGGTAAATAGACACCTGCAATCTGTTCATCTGTTCAGCCGACACGAGGAAGTAACTAAGGCTAAAAACTTTTACCCTCAGCAGCGTTCCAGATTTGACAGTTTTATAATAACGAGTCGAGTCGAGTATAAACAAGTTGAGTTGCTGAGACTCGAACTCAACTTGTTTATCGTATAAACGAGTCATGCCAAGCCAAGTTTTTTCAAGCAAGTTCAAGTCGAGCCCGATTTGACTTGATGCAGCCCTAGTGATGTTTTTCTGGCAAGTCGAGCCCGATTTGGCTTGATGCAGCCCTAGTGATGTTTTTCTAAACAGATATAGGTGTAAGAGCCCTTGAACCAAAAAAGTGGGGTTAATGTTTTTGGGACTGCAATATTTCGTTGGCAACATGTATGTATATATAATGCCTTCTTTCATCAGCATGTCCCCATTTGAGACCATATCCAAATACCTTTGTAGATCCTTATCTAGTTCTTAACAGTAAGTTGGCTAATCTATATTTGATAAATGCTTTTATTTGTTCTTTTTTACTTATTTGCATTAATTAGTTGCTCATATACAGTTAGTGGTCTCATACCTTATTTTCTGGGAATTTCTCTATTTTGAGTTCTCATTATTTTGCTAATGAGGTCATGTCTTAATATCCGAAGTATGGGACGGGGATGTTTATCATTTTGCTGTTGCTATTAGAGAAAAGATACGGTCTCCAAGATTTTTTTTTTCCATTTTGTCTTGTCATATAAGTCATTAATGTGATAATTGACCAATTATCAATAAAAAAAACAATTATTGTTTGGTATTAAGATTTGATTTATTAGGAAATATTCTTTTGAATCTCCAAAATAAGCACCTCAAGGATCTGTAATATTACATGCCATTAATTATTTAAACAGAACACGGCCATAGCAGTGAAAAAAACAACGCAAACCTGTATCGGTGATTTGATCATTGGTATAAAGCAAAAAACATCACCGTTGTAGAACTATATAATTAATGAATTCAATAGATACTGAATACGTTTATGGTTGTAAACTAAAAAAAAAAAACTTAGTGGAACCGCACCTTGCCTCGAATAGCATACTTTTTCCCAAAAGCTTTTATCTTGCATCCTTGTTTCCGCGAACTCGGAGGGTGGACCTACAGACATGAAAAGCCAGGGTAAAAGTTCGTGGCTCGAACTCGGCTCAAGTCTCAACAGGTTAAACTCGAGCTCGGGTCGGCTTGAGCTTAAGAAAAAGACTATTTGTTCTTTGTAATATTATTATTGTGCAACACGTCCCACATATTCTCCTGCCACGAACCGAGCCCGGTTAACTCGAAATGATTCGTTCATTTAAGCGGGTTGATTTTTTTAACATGAGCTCAACTCATTTATTAAACGACTAGTTCGAGTTCGAGTAGAGTTGGCTCCAAGTCCACATATTGAACATCTCTAGACAAAATGCGTCGCTTGACAAAATTTAGTGTAGTGGGACATCGACCTAACCTGGAGACCAAGAAGGAAAAAAATGACAGAACGGTACATAAATTTCGTGAACTACAAAAATTCCAGTTTAGAATTACCAAACAGGTAAGCAGAACGATAATAATATAAGGTACCAATAATTTCTCTTGCAGAGTATCTGACAGTACACGCTGGTGAACATTAATATATTAGATCAATTTTTTATGCGAAGGATAAATTTTTCAACTAAATCTCGCGGTGGGTCATAGGCTTGTTCTTTCATTGGACCACTGAGCCCCAAACCAACGCACCTTATCTTTAATCTGTACCAACGCCACTCCATAAATGAACCGACTGATCCAAATTTGATGGACCAAAGTGAAAAAAAAATTGTGTATATCTAAATAATTTCCTTTCCCATTAGGAATGCAAATCCAACCGCAACTTTGACATTATAATTTGATTTAAGGTTTCGTTTGATTCTCCATGGATTATTTAAGATTTAAGGTTGCGTTTGATTCTCCATGGATTTCAGATTTGAGGGAATCTCAAATCTGTGATAGCTGAAATCCATGGTTGTATCAAACTGTGGAATTCAGCTAGTCTAAAAGGTCATGTTTGAATAACCAAATTCATTCAGGTTGCGTTTGATAAAATCCGAGGATGTATAAACTTGTGTGTTTTGGAATGTCATGAGTTTAACAAGAGTAGCATGAATTTAAAGTTGAATGGAGGGAAAATGCATGCACATGTTGAAGACCATGAATTTAATATCAAATAAAAGGAGGTCTGACTTTTGTTCTATAGATCTAAGATCCTAAGGTTTCTAATCACCCTAGATCTCAAGTTCGCAGTCAAACAAACACAACATCATGTGTAAACAAAATCCGAATAATTTGTGTTTGGATCATGACCCTATTGGATGAGAAATGGACCAGAGGACTAAATGGAACTTACTGTTACTGGAGTTCGCGACGTGTTGGAACCACCAAATTCCGAATCCCGTGGTGTTAGCTTCCATGTCCAAAAGCTCCCTTAGATTCTCTCCGGGGCAAAGGCGCTTGCACGTGCTGTCTGTGCTCTCTCTAACCCGCCCTCTTTCCTTTGGCACGTGCGACCTCAGCACTGGAGCCGCACTGGAGTGCTTCCCACGTGCATTAAGCTTGATCGGCCACATTTCTGGTCTGCACTGTCGAGGACAGCAGCAGCAGCAGCCCTTGTGAAAAGAAAGAGGAGGAAGGAGAAGAAAGAAAGGAAGAAAGAGATAACATGATGGGGAATCAAGCTGATGGATTCTGTTGGGTCTTCTGAGTTCACCGTTTCTGTGGTGTCCTTAGTGTAGTAGTGTGATTGTCCGGATATTTGGCTCCGCCTATGTGAAATGAAAACGGTTGTGTTCAAGTCCAAGATGAAATGGGCAGCACTACTGGGATTGGTGTTGTCCATATTTTCCCTCGTCTCCCATCTCTTCCTTGCAAGATATACGGGGAGGTACTTGGTTGAGCACAGGCCTCAGATCACCATCTTCACATGGCGACCCATCTTTGAGACGTCTGATGTTCTCCACACTGTAAAACCTCATACCCATCATGGATATTGTGCCTTCTCTTTTTTCCGGTCGTTTGTCTTTACTTTTTCTCTTTTTCTTTGTGTAAAGGTTATGGCTTGTCGATTTTGCTTTGTGGGGTTCCGTCGTTGTTTGCAGCTATCTTTACTCCTTGCCTTATAAATTTCTTCCAGCAATGTTTTTGTTTATTATTATTATTTTAAAATTTTTCCATGTTGGTATGTTATTTTCGTCGGTCTGACTGAGGCAGAACGCCAAGTTTATGAGATTATGGGGTCCTGTGAAGTCTCTTGGATCTCTGATGCCACTTGCAAATCCTAGAGGAACATACAAAGGTAAGAGTTTTCTCGGGTTTCATAATTTCATTAGCACTGCGTCCATGTACATGATTGTGATTTGTGTCTCCCTGCTTCGAATTGTGATAGTTGTACCTAGACTCTATAAATGTTTAGAACAGGAAATATCGCCAGGATTCTCTCCCTCCAAGTGAAAGAATGTTTACCTTTTACTTAGTGAGCAAAATGATTTCTGATCTTCTGGATTTCATTCTTCTACTAATTCTCTTGAATCTTGTAAAGTTGTAAATTGTTAGTTTGTTTATGCCTTAGATGTGTGGATCCTGTTCATACACTCGCAATCTAACTGTATTTTGTAGTTAGGATCCTAGAAAAGCTATGAGCGCATTGGCCTATTTAAATTTTTATCTGTTATTTGACCATAAGACAGAAAATTATAGCAGACAGACATTGACGATTGATGTCTTTTGAACTCAAGATACTGAAAATTTAGCTATGCAGTATTTTCCTGTACGAAATAGCCCTATAATAATTGAAAAGCTCTCTGCTCGAATCCTTCATGGATGATCCTAGAGTTGTCAAACCACTGAGCACTTGAATGGAAAAAAACAGGCTATGAATGTCTATGTCATGTAGGTTTGGGTTGCAGGTGTGGTAAGAAACAACAAATTGTTATGTCATCAAGTAATAAAGTTTCAGTTTTGAGTTCATACTTCATTAGCCATATTCATCACCCTTTTGTCATTCCATCAATATCTTCCATGTTTTGAATGTGATCACTAAAAATCATCAAAAGGGGGATAGCATGATAATCTAAAACCATGTTAAGAGTGCACAAGAACCAAATTCTTTGCACGCTGGCTGGTACTTAAAAATATCTGCTTCAATTTCTTTCACAACATGATGTAGTAAGTTGAGATAATATCTTGCAGCAGGTTTTTGGAGTGTAGGTATTTTTGATCTAGAAAACACCTACAAATCAAGCAATTTTGTTCTTCCTCTTCTGTTGCTAGCACTGTATCTAAAGATTCAAATCTTCCAACATTGCATATTTAGAACTAACCTTCTTTTCTTATGTATGGATCTAAATAAAGTCTTTCCATGCGTACTAGTTTGTTTTAGATATGTCATGATCTCGATTTGGAAGGACATGTCTAGGAGCTCCTGTTAGCCATTTTTAGAATAATATTTTGGATTCATAATGCAAGGGAGTATTACTTTTATCCCATTTTTCCACTAATATTCAATGTATATAATAAAACAACAAATAATAGACTATGTAACACGTAAGGAGCAGTACCCATATTGTACCAGTACAATATTGGTATGGATACCGGTACGTACTTGGGTATGTCCTGGGTACAACGTTGACACTACTGGGTATGGTCAATGTACCTGAGTATGTATTCGTCAATTTTCAGACTCGGTCAAAGTTGATCGAGTTCAAAATTGTCCATAGGTTAGGGTTTATTTATTTATTTATTTACTTTAAAGAAAACACAACATCTACGTTTCACCCACAGTGCCCAGTGGTGCTCACTGCGCCGGCGAATAGTAAGGGCAATTACGGCGACCTCTGTCCATCATTTTCTAGCACGTGTTTGAGTATTCCAGCGAACAGCGACTTCACTGGCGAAGGACGACGCCTTTGCTGTGGTATTCATTCGTCATCTTCTTTTCCATCGCTTGATTTGGGTTTTTTTTTTCTGTCCAACATTTAAGCTTCTTCCATCTCCAACAGCCTCACCCGTCGTCCGACAGCCTTTCCCATCGACCGGCGGCAAGTATTTCATCCTCTGTCGACTTCTTTATTTATGCCACTTTCCCTTTCTTCAATTTGAACTGCTCTGTTTGCGGTTCACACACTGAAAATCAGCCGTTGTCTCCTGATTTGTGTGTTTTTCTGGTCTGCTGGAGATAACCTGATTTGTTCGTTTTTCAGTCAACATCGTTGGAGCTGCATCTGTGCACTTATGTGTAGTATCAATAAATCATGATTTATGAATATGTTATTCTGTTTGTTTGAATTCTAATATATATATATATATATATATGTGTGTGTGTGTGTGTGTGTGTGTGTGTATGGCCGTTCCCCCACACCCAAAGTTTTTGAAAATGGTCTGTACCCATACCCGCACTCGTACCCATACCCGTACCTATGTGACATAGATAATCAAGCGCTTTTTTTTTTTCATGCTTCAAATTTATAAATTGCAATTGCTCAATCATATTATCCCACACTTGAATTTTATGAAGCACAGGCTTATCTTTATCAACTTTCCTCAACATATCTCAACTTGGCTTTATGAACTCCAAAAAGTATGCCAGTCTATCGCCCCCCCCCCCCCCCCCCCCCCCCCCTCAAATAAATTGAAAATGGTGTTTTTAATTGCTTGGATTTTTATTTCATCTTCAAACACAATAAAATTTATGACTTTTGTCAGCCACCATGAGGACAATGGATTCTTTACATCTCATTTAAATCTTCAATCCATGAAAATAAGTCATATGCACAAGGATCTTCTTCTTCCCTTAGTGGATTACGTGTATTCTTGGGTGCTACATTTAAAGTGCGTAAAACTGTGTGGAGTTCAAAAGATATGAGGAAAATTACGTCTCAAATTAATGCTGCATTCTGTTACATACAGAAGCAGTATTTGTGATGATGTTTACTGTATTATAAGACCAACTTCTTTGAGCACTTTTACCAATAACCACCTCAAATGTTCAATCCTTATACTGTATAGACACATCAAGTGCTCTAAGAAACCTGCGCTTTTCACATGCAAAGGCAATAACATTAGCTAGTAGGCACCTTTGAATGCATGTCCACCCATCATATACAGTTGATCCATTAGATTGATCCTGCTTAATTTTTTCACAACTAACTACTTACCAACATTATCTTTCTTGTCTTTAAAAATTGATGTTCATAGTTGTTAAGACGTGTTTATATTCAGTATTAGGCTTGAGAGGGCACTTGTGTAATAATGTTTCTTTTTAATGACTTTCTTGTAACTTATCCCTCTCCTCTAGTCTATATAAAGAGGAGTTAGGGATTCTTTCGAGGTTAATCAAAGATTAGTTCTCTTAAATTCATCATGGTATCAGAGCACCAGTCGTCTCCTACTCAGCGAGTTGTCGCCGACTGAGCGGCGCCGGCCGCCGCCTGATCGGCGTCAGCTGCCGCCGCCCGACCCAGCCCTGCCCATTGCCGCCCTGTCCATTGCCACCCGACCCATCCCTGCTGCCCCTCGTCGCCCTACCCATTGTCCGCCTGCGCCGCCTCCGCCTGCGCCGCCTCCGCCTGCGCCGCCTGCGCCCGTCCGCCTGCGTCGCCGCCGCGTGCCGTTGCTCCGCCCAGCAGACTGAACGCCTGCGCCCGTTGCTGCTTCGCCTGTCATCTTCGCCGCCACATCTTCGCCTGTCATCTTCGCCGCCGCCTCAACGCTGATTTTCCTCTCAGCGTCTTTCCGCTGCATGCTGCTCCGCCGCTGCTCTGCACGCTGCTCCTCCGCTGCACGCTGCTCCGCCGCTGTTCCGCCGCTGCTCTGCCCGTGGTTCTGCACGCGGATTTTCTTCTCAGCGTCGTCTCTGGTATCTCTCTTCGTTCAGCTCTGCTGTTGCCTCTTCCCGCCGATCAGACTTCTGGATTGCTACATGCGTTAACTGCATATTGCTTCATGATCAGCATGTTGTCTTTCGATATGTGATTGTATTCTTTTTTGCCTGCACTTCCTATTCCGTGGCTCGGTTTCCTCCTTTGTGTTGAAAGATGTCTGAAATTACCAGTGGCGCTAATACCTCTTCCTTTGTATCGTCGGGAGAGATGAAGAGTTCCCCATTTTCCAGCATTATCACCAAAGTGGATGGGGGTAATTACGAGATGTGGGCCATGCAAGTAAAAAGAACCTTGATCGCTCATGAGAAGGAACATCTCATATTGGAACCCGAGCCCGTACAGAAGGTAGGAAAATATACTACTTGGTTTAAAGATAATTCGTTGGTTATGGTATGGATTGTTGGTACTCTCTCTCAAGAAATTGCAAATGAAGTCTTGCACAAGGACAGTGCAAAGGATATGTGGGATTCCCTTGTTGCCACGTATTCACAGGCAAGAAATGAAACGCACATTATGCAGCTTCATCATGATATTCATCAGATGCGACAAGATGGCCGACCTCTTCACACTTATTATTCGAGTCTCAAGTCCATGTTTGAGAGACTGAATAGCTACTTTCCCGCATGCAAGTGTGAACAACAAAAGGCATACAGAGATATGCTTATGGTAGGGGTCTTTCTTTCTGGTTTAGACTCTGTTTATGAATCCGCAAAGAACCAAATGCTTACTAGTCCCTCGATTCCTCCTATTGATGAGGCTTACAGTAGGCTCAGCAGAATTCCGATCTCTGCATCGACTGTTCCTGATACCACTTCTGCTATGCTTGCTACTCGTGGCAGAGGTGGACCCTTTTTTGCCAGAGGACGAGGGGGCCGTGGCCGTGGCAATACCCCTTCGCGCCCTGTATGTCAGTTTTGTCACCGCATTGGTCATACTGTGGATAAGTGTTGGCAGAAACATGGCCGTCCAGCTTTTGCAAATCAGACTGTATCTACTGATTCTCCTGAGCAGCCTAAGCCTCAGCACACTGCCTCCTCCAGTGAGCTGCATGTAGATGACATTCTCTCTCAGTTGAGGAACTTGCTTGGCGACAGCGCCCATCAAGCCCCTGGTCCGACCACTTCTACTGTTCCTACCGCTACGAGTGCTTCTTCATCTGGTATGTATTCTGCCTGTACAGTCTGCTCTGCTACTGACACTACAGATTGGCTTATTGATTCTGGTGCATCGACACATCTCTGTGGGGATAAGGCACAATTCACCTCTTACGTCCCTACTCCACCGGGTCGTTCGGTTATTCTAGCAGATGGAAAATATTCACCAGTTGTTGGACATGGAGAGGTCCAACTTACTTCATCATTGCCGCTGCAGCACGTTCTTCATGCACCAGAATTCCCCCATAGCCTACTTTCTATCAGTCAGATTACCAGAGAATTAAATTGTCGTGCTATATTTGACTCTTCCTCTCTTGTGTTTCAGGATATACTGACGGGCAGGGTGATTGGCAGTGGCCGTGAACAGGGAGGTCTCTACAGGCTAGTGCATTCCTTTCCCTTTGCTGGATCTACCTCGTCGGGGTCGTCCTCATCCTCGGCTTATACTTGGCATTTACGTTTTGGACATCTCCCGTTTCAGAAACTGCTGCATGTTCTCCCTCAGCTGTCTCATAAGTCGTCTTTTCAATGTGAGTCTTGTCAGTTAGGCAAACACCATCGGTCATCCTTTCCTCCGCGGTCCAGTAGAAGTAGCCACTCTGTGTTTGAGTTACTTCATTTTGATGTTTGGGGCTCGAGTCGTACTCCTGACCTTCAGGGTCATCGGTATTATCTTGTTGCTGTTGATGATTACAGTCGTGTTAGTTGGGTTTTTCTTATGAAACACAAATCTGAAGCGGGTCATGTAATCAAAAATTTTATCAATGAAATTCTGACTCAGTTTGGTACTTGTGTCAAGATTGTGCGCTCTGACAATGCTCTTGAGTTCTGTGCTTCCTCTTTAGAACAATTTTTCAGGGATAAGGGTATCATTCACCAAACTTCTTGTGCCTATACCTCTCAACAAAACGGGGTTGCTGAAAGAAAACACCGCCATATTCTTGATGTTGCCAGAACCATTATCATACACAGCCATGTTCCCCATTCTTACTGGGGAGATGTTGTTCTTACAGCATGCTATCTTATTAATCGCATGCCGTCATCTGTGTTGGGAGATCTTATTCCTTTCTCTGTTCTTTTTCCTGACAGAGAATTGTTTTCTGTTGCACCTCGTATTTTTGGATGTGTTGCCTTTGTTCAGTTGCTTGGTCCTGGGAGAGATAAGTTATCCCCTCGGGCTATCAAAACGATCTTTGTTGGTTATTCCCGCACTCAAAAGGGATATCGTTGTTATGATCCTTCTACTCGTCGATATTATGTGAGTGCTGATGTTACATTTTTTGAGTCAACCTCTTATTTCTCTCCAAATGGAACTCAATTAAGGGTGCCTGAATTTAGTGATGAAGTCCACCTTCCTTTACCTCTCATGAGTTATCCACAACCCGTTGCTTCGCGTTTTGGGGCTATCTACCAACGTCGCACTAAACCTGTTCAACCTGCCCACTGTGCTCCTGTGCCTTCACCCAGCATGCCCAAGGTACTTCCTGAACACACAAATCCTGCTGACAATTCTTTATGTGATGATGACACAGGGGACTCTCCAGAGCATGCTCCTGGTCCTCATATTAATGAACTTGATATGCCCATTGCTCAAAGGAAAGGCAAACGCAGTTGCACTTTGCATCCTCTCTCTGGTCATTTATCCATGGATAGACTCACTCCTACTTACCGACAGTTTGTCAAGGGACTGTCGGCTGTAGCTCTTCCACAGACTCCCATGGACGCTCTTTCTGATCCCAAATGGGCCGCAACAATGCAAGAAGAGATGGATGCCCTTCAGTCTAGAGGCACCTGGACACTAGTTACTCCTTCATCTGATGCAGCTATTGTTGGTTGCAGATGGGTATTTACTGTTAAATACAGAGCAGATGGCAGCATTGAGAGATATAAGGCTCGCCTGGTTGCTAAAGGCTATACTCAGACTTATGGGGTTGATTGTTATGATACCTTCTCTCCTGTGGCACGACATGCTTCTTTACGGGTTCTTCTCGCTGTTGCCGTCAGCAAGAATTGGTCTCTATCACAGCTTGATGTCAAAAATGCCTTTCTGTATGGTGACCTACATGAAGAAGTGTATATGCAGCAACCACCAGGGTTTGTTGCTGAGGGGGAGTGTCAGAAAGTGTGCAGATTGAGAAAGGCAATTTATGGTCTGAAACAAAGTCCTCGAGCTTGGTTCCAAAAATTATCAGAGAATATTGAGAATGAGGGCTTCAGACGTTCTTCGGCGATATTCAGGGGATTTCCAACATCAAGGGCGTCCTTGGACGACACTTTGTCACCAAGGATCTTGGTGAGCTACGCTATTTCCTAGGTATTGAGTTTGCCAGAAATCAGAAGGGTCTTATCATGTGCCAAAGGAAATACGTTACTGATGTTTTGCAAGAGACAGGTATGCTAGGATGTCGACCTGCCTCTACACCCATGGACATCAATACTCGCTTGTATGATGATGATACTGAAGATGTTGATGCTAGACAATATAGAGGGATTGTTGGGAAGCTCCTATATATCACTGTTACTCGACCTGATATTGCCTATGCTGTCAGCAGAGTGAGTCAATTTATGGATAAGCCCAAGAAAGTCTATTGGGATGCTGCTATGATGATTCTCAGGTATCTAAAAAATTCACCAGGAATGGGACTCTTCTTTCAAAATGGTACATCTCTCACTATATCTGTGTATGTTGATGCTGATTATGCGGGATGTCACCTTGACCGAAAATCCACTACTGGGTTTTGTGTGTTTATTGGATCCAACTTGGTCACATGGAAGAGTAAGAAGCAGACAGTGGTTGCCAGATCAAGTGCAGAATCTGAGTATAGAGCTATGGCTCAGGCTACTGCTGAAGTTATGTGGGTTAGATCTCTGATGTTGGATCTTACTGTGGAAGTGCCTCTTCCTATGCAATTGTTAGGTGATAACAAAGCTGCTCTGTTTATTGCTAATAATCCTGCTTTCCATGAGAGAACTAAGCATGTTGAAGTAGATTGTCACTATACCAGAGACATGATTCAAAAGGGGTTTGTAAGTACCTCCCATATTTCAACTACAGGGCAAACTGCTGATATTTTTACTAAAGCTCTTGCAAGAGGACCATTCCAAAGTTGTTGTTCCAAGTTGAGCTTGTTTGACATATACGCTCCAACTTGAGGGGGAGTGTTAAGACGTGTTTATATTCAGTATTAGGCTTGAGAGGGCACTTGTGTAATAATGTTTCTTTTTAATGACTTTCTTGTAACTTATCCCTCTCCTCTAGTCTATATAAAGAGGAGTTAGGGATTCTTTCGAGGTTAATCAAAGATTAGTTCTCTTAAATTCATCAATAGTCTTTCTGAACTTGGAGGCAGTTTCATAGATATCAAGAGATTTTTCAAAATCCTATGATATTTATGAGAAAATGAAATAAAACAAAAAAATGGGGAAAAAGTTGCGAGATTTTTAAAATCTTGCCAAAACAAAAATCATATGATTTTATCATGAGTTTTTTTGCGATTTTTCCCGAGATTTTAATCATACAACTTCAGTAGTGTGCCCTTAATCTTGTGTATGATACAAAAAAGAACCATCATAAAAACTGTAAAAAGAAAAACACAGATTTCTGCCACCACTAAATGTATCCTTTTATTTGACATTTAACTGAATGCATCCTTTTCAATAAGATTTTTCCTACTTTTCGCTCTATTTCTGCTCTTCCACAAGTATCGTAATACGTATTTATGGTACTTTTTCCCAATAGTGCTAATTTTATTTTCTTGTGAAGTTTATCATTCGTAAGGGACATGAGAACATTTGCTGCACTTGCTTGGTCCAATTTTCTCTTTGAACTAAATCTTCATGTGCTTCCAGATTCTTGAATTCTTCATCCTTTTCTGTGGGAATGTTCTTACATGTTTGAATTTCATGAGAGGACAGCTTTGGTAGATATGCCCTCTCTCTTGCATATGATTCAACAAACAACCGTCATAAAAACTATTAAAAAAGCACACATTCCCACCACCACTGAATACATCCTTTGATACTAGTACTACACTAGATACTACGCTAAATGCCTTCCACATTGGTTGTTCTTTAGTTATGTACACAACATTAGGTTGGGAGTTAAGTCTTTGAAATGCTACTATTCATACTAGAGGAGGATTACATAAGAGTCTGAAGCGTATTTTTTCTTTTCCTTTATCAGCCATCGTGCAATTTTTGTCTTTAATATTTGGCAATATTACAAATAAAACAATTAAATCAGAAAGTTAGATTCACAAAATGACAAACAAATCTAGCTTATCTGTATGCTTAAAAGGCTAAAGAAAACATAAAAAATTAATATTTATATGTATAAAATGTAATTTGCTTTAGACTTTAGCTAAAGAAACTCAAAACCTGAAACAGATCTGTCAGTCCATATAAATAACACAGATAAGTATGGTAAGGCATGTTTGTTAGCCTCGGTTTGGCTAACCACCACTACAGACGCTCGTTGCAGCACTCACACACACAGCCATAGGAAGCCCAGCTCCTCTTCACGTCAACAATAATCTTCATTAGGGTTTGATTACCCTTAAGAGGGTTTAATTACATGATGTGCTGGGTTGGGTTGCACACTCTAACTAAACCCGACCCGTACAAAAGAAATTACTAAGGCAAAAACACACGGACAGAAATTAAAAGAAACTGAAATGCTTGCGCCTAACAATTTTCCTCCCTTCAGCAACACTTGTCTTCAAGGTGCAAAATCTGGAAAGCGACTAGTAATGTCTTCCGCGTTTTCCCACGTTGCTATACCTTCTTCGGTATTGTTCCACTCTATTAACCACTCAACAGCTTTGGTCCTGTCCTAGTTGATAGTGCGAGTGCCAAGTCGGTGGAAGAGAACAACCTTGGTTTGATCTTCGTTAATGGGCTCAGAAATTATGTCTTCTTTAGCCGGTGGTTGGGGACACGACTTAAGCTTTGAGATGTGAAAGACGGGATGTATATTACTTCCAGCCGGTAGTAGCAACTCGTAAGCAAGAGGGCCAACACGTCTGATGATGCGAAAATGGCCGACATAGCGGGGGACGAGTTTATTGTACCCTCATGGCCGACAATACCCTGGTGCGTGGGTCGGCCTGCGTAAGTACACCCACTCGTCAATGTTGTACTGCTGGTCCCGGTGTCTGCGGTTGTATTGGAGTACCATGCGGTTGCGCGCCGCTGCGAGATGTGTCTTGAGATCTCCCAAAATGGCGTCCCGGTAGCGGAGTTGAGTGTCCACTGACTTTTCTCTCGCTGTGTTAGGCTAGTAACGACGTATAGTAGGAGGAGGACGCCCATACACCGCCTCAAACGGTGTGACACCGGTAGAGGAATGCCAACTTGTGTTATATGAGAATTCAGCCCATGACAAATAATTTGCCCAAAGGCGTGGGCGTTGCCCTGCAAAACAACGTAAGTTTCGAGGCACTTGTTTACTACCTCTGTTAGGCCATTGGTCTGTGGATGGTATGTTGTGCTCAATTGCAACTTGGTGCCCTGTAATTGAAAATATTCCCTCCTGAAAGCGCTGATAAATATGGGATCTCTATCGTTGGTTATCGACCTGGGCATTCCATGTAGCTTCCCAATATGATCTTGGAAGGCCTGGGCTACCGTCTTTGCTGAATATGGATGCGGCAATGACACGAAATGTGCATATTTTGATAGGCGGTCCACCACTACCAAAATAACAGACTTTTCCCGGGATGAGGGTAGGCCTTCTATGAAATCCAGTGATATGTCTTCCCATATAAGCTTAGGCGTGGGAAGGGGTTGAAGCAGTCCAGCTGGCTTCATGGTCTCATATTTGTTCCGTTGACAGATGTCGCATCTCCTTACAAAATCGGTGATGGCTCTTTTCATCCCCGACCAATAAAAAGTAGGTCGTAGCCCGTCTGCTCATTGTGGTAATGTTGTATAAGGGTTTGCAGTAGGGTGGACTCGGGTGGAACGAAGATGCGTCCGCTGTGATATAGATATGGTGATTTCCACTCATACCCATACACCTTAAGGGGATTCCGCTCCAACTCTTCCCTGATTTTCTTTACCGAGGTGGCTCTTTCTTGCACCTGTCGAATCTCATCCCACAAGTGAGCCTGGACTTTTGAAATTGAAAATAAGCTACTAACCTATTGGTCGTGGGATCGGGACAGCCCGTCTGCTGCCGCATTTTCTTCTCCCTTGCGATAGCAGATTTTGAAATCAAAGCTCATCAGTTTCAGCATCCACTTTTGCGGTGATGAAGATAGGGTGGGCTGTTGCAGGCAATGCTTGAGGCTGCAATGATCAGTTAAATAAATTGTTGCTCCAGAAGATAGTGCTTCCATTTGAGGGCGACAAGGACTATGGCGATTGCTTTTCTTTCGTATGATGATTTACTCGCAAATGCCGAGCCCATTGCTCGGCTGAAATAAGCAATTGGGTGTTGCTCTTGGCTCATGACCTCTCCCACCCCCAAATCGGATGCATGTGACTCAACGGTAAAGGAAAGCTAAAAGTTAGGCATCTGTAAAACCGGGGCTGTAGTCACCGCCTCTTTGAGTTGTTGGAACTTGGAATGCTTGTTCAGCTTGAATACTCCATGCAAAACAACCTTTCTTAGTTAGGGCTGTGAGAGGCGCTGCGACCAGACTGTAATTTCGGACAAATTTACGATAGTAACCCGTGAGCCCGAGGAACGCACGCAACTCTTGTACGTTTTTAGGTGTACACCATCCCTTCACCGCATGGACTTTTTCTTGTTCCATGCTCACCTTCCGATGACTTATCACATGCCCTAGATAAGAGATCTTGGGAGTGCCAAAAACACATTTAGAAAGTGTGGCGTGTAGCTTATGTCGCTGCAAAGCTACTAGAACAGTTTGTAAGTGGTTGAGGTATTCTTGTTCCCCCTTGCTGTAAATCACAATGTCGTCAAAGAATACCAATACGAACCTTCGCAAGAAGGGGCGAAGCACGTCGTTCATCATCAACTAGAAGGTGGAAGGCGCATTCGTCAGTCCGAAAGGCATGACAGTGAACTCGTAGTGCCCGTCGTGCGTGTGGAAAGCGGTCTTAGGAATGTCGTCCTTCACCACACGGATTTGATGATACCCAGAGCACAGGTCTAGTTTGGAGAAAACGTAGGCCTCATACAACTCATCTAGTAAGTCTTCCACATTGGGGATCGGGTACCTGCCTTTGATAGTGATGGCGTTCAACACTCAATAGTCTATGCAGAAACGATACCTTCCGACTTGGCTGAATCACCCCTGTTTCCAACATTTCCTGCACAAGTTCTTTGAGGGTTTCTCGCTGTACTCGGCTGTAGCGATACGGTCTCGATTTGATAGGTTCGGTTCCCGGTTGTAATTCAATGCGATGTTCATATCCCCTCTTTGGCGGCAGCGCCTTAGGCGTGCTAAAAACTGATCCAAACTCCTATAGCATTTCCTGCAACGTTTTCCTAAACTCTTCGGAGCCGAATCAGATCTCTTTCTCTTCCGTATGTGCCTGCACTTGAGTGGATAGCAAGAGAAAAGAAGCGGATGGTCCCTTCATCAGGCGGACAGCTGGTGCTTCTGAACAAGGTTGCCTGGGGCTCGCCTCCAACGTAAATCTTTCGTTCGCGGGCCCCTAAACTGCATTCTCATGCCCATGAAATCCCATACCACTTCTCCCAATTCGCGCAACCACTGGATGCCTAAGACCAGGTCGGCTCCCGCCATGGCTAAAATGTATAACTGTACAAGGAAGTGAAAACCTTGGATTTCTAACCTTTCCATCTGGCACTTACCCCTTCACCTCAGGGTACTCCCGTCTCTGACCACCACGTCAAAGGCGGGTTGAACCTCGATATGACAGCCGAGGGCCCGAGTAGTTTTCTCACAAATGAAATTGTGAGTCGAGCCCGTGTCGATCAGCACGCTGACTGGCCGGCCTCGCAACTTGCCTTCCACACTCATGAGATGCGGAACCTCATGTCCAGCCAATGCATGCAGTGAAATTTCAGGGATCGTCTGGTTTTCCATCACCTCTGGTTCCATGGGCAAGGGCAGATCCGCATCGGCCTCTAGTGGTTCGTCGCTCTCCTCGACGAGGTACATATGGAAGCGTCTACAGTTATGCCCTGGAACATACGGCTAATCGCAGTGAAAACATTGGTTCAGCCGTCTCTTCTCCTTGATTTGCTCAGTCGTCAAATGTCTCACATTTTGGTGTGATACATTTCCCTTCTGATTTTTTCTGGGGCAGGTGGAAAAATGTCAGATTTCGGCTTCTCTCGTGGGCTGGTCCTCGCATCCGGGCACGCCTTATGGAAAGTGTCGCGCGGGCTGGTTCTCACGTCCTGCCACGTCCTGCTAAAAGTGCCCCGATTGAACGTGTGCAGCCGTTCGTTTTTCTCCTTCACCGTGCGGGCTAATTCGAAGCAGTCCATTAATGTTCGTGGCTTCATCGCTTGGACTTCGATGCGTATTTCATCCTTCAATCCTGCTAGGAACGCGCCGATGAGGGCTGGAAGGGGCCATCCACGCACCATATTCGTCAACGCCTCGAAATGTTCTTGGTATTCCAATACCGTACCCGATTGTTTAATGCTCGACAACTCTACATTGTAGTCGAGGTATGCCGACGACCCAAAGCGTGATGTGAGCTCTTTCACGAAGGTTGCCCAGTCTGGTCTTCCTTGCTACGACACCAACCAACGGTACCAGCGTATCGCCACACCCTCAAAATAAACCGCCGCTTGACGTACTCTTTCGTCGGCCACGATCCCTTGGCAATCGAAGTACTGTTCGGCGTGGAATACCCAACTGACAGGGTCGTCTCCAGAGAACCGTGGAAAATCCATCTTCGTTGGGCGCCAGGCTGCGCCTCCGTTCCCTAGCCAACCCTGCTCCCTGCGCTCGTCCGACTGTGTTTGATCAGAATCAGGCGACTGTTGCTGAGAGCCTTGTCGCAGGCTTTCACGCAAGAGCGCTGACATCGCCTGCTGCTCCACCATCATGGCCTCCAACTGTGCGTCCACTGCGTTCAGGCGTTGATCCATCCCATGCATCCGCCCTTCTAGGCCGCCGATCACCGTTTCCACTTGATTTTTGTGTTGTTCCACTGCTGCAAAGGCATCACGCACAGTGATTCTCTCCGCCATGGTTGCTGGAGCTTTGATACCTTGTTAGCCTCGGTTTGGCTAACCACCACTACAGCCGCTCGCTGCAGCACTCACACACACAGCCATAGGAAGCCCAGCTCCTCTTCACGTCAACAATAATCTTCATTAGGGTTTGATTACCCTTAAAAGGGTTTAAGTACATGACGTGCTGGGTTGGGTTGCACACTCTAACTAGACCCGACCCGTACAAAAGAAATTACTAAAGCAAAAACACACGGACAGAAATTAAAAGAAACTGAAATACTTGCGCCTAACAATGTTAAGCTAAAAGCTTAAAAGGCTAAAACAAACCTGTTAGTGCATCTATATAAAAGAAATCATTTATCCAAGACAAACTAATAATAATTATTAAGTAATCAATCAATAATTTATTAATCAATATTCAAAGTAGTTAAGAAAATAAAGATTAGTAACTTTATATATAATAGATTTTTTAGTAATTTTTTTTACTTACATATCATGATTGATATACACACAGACACACATACACACACAACAGATTCTTTGTGAAACAGATGTATGACAGCATAAGACAAGTAGTCTTACCCATACCTTAGTTTGATTAATTTGACAAAGTTATTCTCACTTTTATTTCTATTTTATTGTGTCCATGACATTCGACCCCATATTTCTTGCGCGCACATATCTCAACAAAATGGTGTAGATATGAAAACATAGACAGTTACTTGATGTTATCTGTACCTTAGTGCTATAATCTACTACTCTGACTTCATAATTCTAGCATGCTATCTGATTAACTATATGCCATCCTCTTCTGTGAAAGAGCAAATTCTTCATCATGTCCTTTCTCTCAATTCTATATTGTTCCTTGTTTCTTCTAAAGTCTTTGGACATATGTGCTTTGTTCGTAAATATGGGTTTAACCATGACAAACTTGCAGCCCAAACCATAAAATGATTTTTTCTTGTATATCCTAAGAATAAAAAAGGATATCGTTATTATCAAAAAAGTATGTCAGTGTAGATGTGTCATTCTTTGAGTGAGTCACATACCAATCTACATCCATTTCCTTGCTTCCTGTGGACTATAGTCAAAGTATACCTTTTCCTATACCTTGTGTTTCATTTGGAGTCCTTTCCCTCTATAATGCCAAATGAGTCTAGCTCTTTTAATCCTCCTCGGTCTTATGATCCTTCACTAGTATACACCCGAAAACCACCAGAAGAGTCACCATCTGCCATGTCTGCTTCTCTAAAGATAAGTTGTCCTGATAACACTATTGATGATGTAGATTCAGAAGAACAGATATATTGAGGCTCCTGAAGTTGATGATGATAGGCCCATTGCATTAAGGAAAGGTAAAAGGCAATGTACCTTGTACCCTATCTCCAAGTTTGTCACAGGTGTTAGACTGAGGAATCACAGGGAGAAGATTATTTCTGCTTTATCAGGTACTTTTATTCCATTGAAACACCATTAAGCTCTATTGGACCCTCAGTGGACATAGGCCATGCAGGAAGAGATCAATGTGTTTGTGTCGCAAGGAATTTGGAAGTTAATCTCTCATCTTCCAAATGCAGATGTTATTTGCTGTAAGTGGGTGTTCACCATTAAGTATGATGCAAATGAGTCCATAGAGTGATATAAGGCTGGGTTGGTAGCCAAGGGTTTCATACAAACATATGGAGTTGATTTTTTCCTTACTTCTCTCTTGTGGTGACTTGCTATGATTCATTTGGTTATTTTTGTAGCAATTCATTTGAACTAGTCATTGTGTCAATTGGATACGAAGAACATCTTCTTATATGATGATGTATCAAAGACTGTATATGCAACAATCTCTAGGATTTGGGGTTCAGGGGGGAGTGTGACAAAGTCTGCAATCTGAAAAAGGCTTTGTATGGTTTAAAGCAAAGTTCTCATGCGTGGCATTGGAGGTTGTTTAAAGTAATGTCCTCTTTTGGTTTTCATAAATCTGCATCTGATCATTCACTTTTCATTAAGAAGACTTGTTCTGGAATTGTTATGGTAGTACATGTGCGTGACATGATACTAATAGGGGGGTAATATGCAGGATATTTCAGATGTCAAGGCACATTTTCAAAAGCACTTGATCAGCAAAGACCTTGGACCACTAAGATAATGAGGTGGCCAAGAGTAAAGGTGTAGTTCTATCCCAATGAAACTTAGTGGACTTGTTGAAGAAGATGAACATGTTGGGTGCTAAACCAGTCTACATCCTGATGGATCCCAAGATACACTTGTTTAGTGGATAACATGAGCCAGTTGATACCAGAAGTTGTTGATCTCTTGTTGATAAGTTGCTATATGTGATTGTTAATAAGTCCGAATATCTCTGGTTATGAGTAAAATCAGCTAATTTATAGTCAAATCTACCAAAGTAGCTTGAGAAGCTGCCATGATGATTTTCAAACATTTGAAGTTGCCTTTTTTCAAGAAAAGGACTATTGTTCAAAAAAGGGTCTCCTCTTGATGTGGTAGCATATTCAAATGTTGACTATGTAAGGTCTGTTGAAGATGAAAAATCGACCATTGCATTTTGTATATTTGTAGGAAGAAATTTGCTCACATGGAGAAACAAGAAAAAAACTCTTGTTGCCTGATCTTGTGCATAATTGGGAGATAGAACTATTGCTCAAACACAGGCTGAGGTGATGTAAGTAAAATCTATATTAATAAATCTTACTTTTAAAGTTCCTATTCCTATGGTGATGAAGTGCGACAATGAAGGAATTACTTATACTGTTAAGAATCCAATTTCTCATGAGAGGAGAAAATACATTAAGGTAGATTGTCATTACCTGCACGATATGGTGCAGTCAGGATACATATCTATAATGCATGTCTTCTCAGATGACCAGGTGACAGATGTACTTACTGAACCAGTTTCAAGTTCTATCTTTTTGAAGTGTGGTGGCAACTGAGCGTGATAAATGTTTATGCTCTAACTTGAGGAGTGTTGAGAGAAATATTTATTAGTTTGGGTAATTAGTTGCAATTACTAAAATTTTTAATATAATAATGTTTTATGCGATAAGCTGTAATAAGAAGGACCTCTTTGTAATTTGTCATTGTTCTAGGATTAATGTGAAGATGATTTTCTGTTTTTCCTCCTATCTGTTTGCACACTTATGAAACTCCCATTTTCTGGCAATGTGAATTTACACAAGTTGCGAAACAAAATGAAGTGCTTCTAACAAGTTTGACTCTTTGTAATTGGAGTCATCAGGGCCAGCACTTCTGTAGCTTACAGAATTACCATGTACAGTACTTTATGGGACAACACATTTTTTTATAATTCTTGCTTTTGCAAGAAATGAGGAAGTCATTCAGATAGCTGTAGGAATTAGCAGAAGGTCAATCTTTAGTGGGACCTCCAAAGCAGCACATGAAGTTTTCCTTATCATTTGTTGCACATGGTTCCGAAACTTAGTTAATCTTCCAAGGCTGTAAGCCCCATGGGTATTAACATTACCTTGAACAGTTCCTATTCCTATTTGGCCACACACATGTCTCTACATGTTCCCATGGGTACTGGTATTTCTCACGTACCCGGTACACCATAGATTAGTTCTGGGTAACATCCAAATTGGATATGGTTTTTAAAGAACACCCTTTACCTTTTAATGCCTTAACTTCTTTAACCCTGAAATTTTTTAACTGTTATCCGCCCTATCCATCCCTCATCGCTACAGACTTACACTAAACCTCTGGCTGCTGGCAATCAACTGCATCAGCTGGGGATCAACTCCAGTGACTGGTAGTGCCTGGGTAAGTAGCTATTATTTTTCCATTTTTTTTTGTTTTTTTACGTCAATTGTGGTTTTGATATGTTTCTCCAACCGTCTAAGTTTTTTCTCCTTAACAGAGAAATTCTTTGTTTCCATTCTTTTTGAGATTTTCCTTTCTTTGGTATAGTTTTTTAAGATGAAGACTTATTTCCCCATTTTCTGGTTTCAAGATTCTTCATTCATTCTTTCTTTAGATTTCTAGTTACTAACTTTCTATCAGATCTAATTTATATATTGAGAAAGCAATATCGTCTTTGGTTTTCTGCTGTTGATTTGTTTTCTATCTTTTGCATTATTCATTTTCTATCTGGCAAGCTTTTTTGTTTCTCTGGTACATTCATTGTCTGTACAACTTAGTCTATATTCTTGTAGATTCTTTTGTGTATGTGGGTGTGTGATTTTCTCTTGTGATAATAGTGAAAATGATATCGTAATAACAGGGGAAATAACTGTAAATAATGTAGGCATTGCTGAATTATTGGTTTTGAACATTTAGTTTTGTCTTCGGTACCCTTAGGGGGTGTTTGGTGACAGGAACACTGTATTAGTATTCAATGAATCTATCCCAGAAATTAGGAAAGATTGATGGAACAGTGCGTTCCTATGTTCTGTGAATCTGCCCCAATCTTTGAGAAAGATTCATGGAACACTAACATAGTGTTCCTATTACCAAACCACCCCCTTAGGTCACATGCTCAAAATGCACCTAATGATTTCCTTGTTACATTTTTCTGGTCACGGGTTTGCACCTATAGATCACAGTGCGTTCCAATGTCTTGTGAATCCTTAGCCCCAGTCTTTGGGACATATTCATGGAACCCTGACATGGTGGTCCTATTACCAAACCGACCCCTTAGGTCACAATCTCAAAATGACACATAATGATTTCCTCATTGCATTTTTCTGGTCACGAGTTTGCACCTATTAATCACAGACTTGAAAGGTGTTTATGTTTGAATGGGGTATCAAAGAATCACAATCTGCACTCTCCTCATCCACAAAGAGTCTCTTCCTGTGCTTCTGATAAGTATTCACAGGAGCCACTTGTGAAATCACAGGACTAGCAAGCGTAACTCACAATGCACATAAATCATGTAGTTTCTGAAATGAAGATATGCATTCAAGTACATTGTTGCACATGCTTCAGAACCTGCTTTCCCATATTTAATTTGTAAGTGATATACCTCTCAATACCAACAGTAAAGTGTGATAACCTATGAAGAACACCAAATCACAATAAGCAATATCACTGACCTATTATACTTGAAATTGACTTGGGGCCAAAATAGGATTCATCTAGTAGACTAGTTCCTAGTGAATGTTTAATTAACACATGAAAACTATTTACAGTTTTAGCACAAAAGAGATTTCAAGATCTCCTCTGTCAAGACTCAAGAGTAACCATAGAAGACCAAAAGCCCAGCATCTTAACAAGCATCTGATTGGTGTCCCAATTTGGCCAGAAAGCTCATGCTGAACCACCAAACCTTGAATATTCACAGAACCATCATGTACTGTTAGAAAATCTAAAACATAGTTCCAAATTCTCAGTCAATGATCTGGTTGCAGGAAAGTAACAAATGGTATAGGCTAAGCATCACACTATAGGATGAGTCAGCACCTATTTCATGTCTCTTCTTGTCAACTATTTAAAACAGAAACAAGACAATTATTTGCTCTTTAAAAATGTCTTTGAGTCTTCTTTTTAGTTCTCTCCTAGTTGTGACAACAAAGAAAAATTTCTTGTAACTGTCATAGTTTGCAATCTCAACTCAACTTCCTGAGAACTTTACTATTTTAGAGCATCCTTTCTGACAGTATAACAGTTGGAGCCTTCAGGATAGTGTTAATTTCTGGTAAATCCGGAGGCAATCTACATAGATTTTTAACAAGGATACAGAAGTCATTCCATGTCTCCTTGCTACCATGCCTTGAATCCTATATGTAATGCTCGATCATTCTTCATACCACCACGAGGCTATATGACAGGCTATAGAAATCATCAAAATGTAAAGACCAGTCAAACCATACTCCTCGTATATGCTGTTTGGACTTTATACCAATAAAACATTACGGCATCCTCAACAAATAATGCTAAGTTCCTTAAACGTTATTAGTTTGTGAGTTTGCTTCTTACTTTTTTTTGCTTTATGTACTATTCAGCTCTGGTATGTTCTTTAACCAAATTCAAGAATCATCTTAATCGACTGAGCATGGTATTCAGCTTTTATACTATACGTGTTACATGCCTAACCTGTCATACATTTGGTGCTGTTGCCAAAATCTGGAGCAAGAGATCTTTTTAATCTAATGCATTGGTAATGTCAGCTCCTGGACTGAAGCACAATGGTTTTGTGTTTGTGAAGATACGAGGAGGGTTCCATGAGATCAGGAATGCTGTAAGCATGATCTTATTCTTGTATCTACTGTTGCATGCATTTATTTAGGAGGCTATTTGTCAGAGAACATGACTATATATTGCTACTGCAGATAAGTGATATAGTTGCAATTTCTAGACTTCTTAATGCTGCTCTAGTTATTCCAGAGCTTCAATCGACCACAAGCTCCAAAGGAGTAAGGTGATTTTCATTTTTGGTTTATGAAATTTGATAGGCAGGCATAGTTCTCTCTTTTTTAGTTTTCAATTTTTTACGTTTAATGCTTTTGCAGCTCTGGTTTTAAAAGCTTCAACTACCTTTATGATGAGGATCATTTTGTAGCAGCATTGGCAAAAGATGTGATGGTTGTGAAAACCCTTCCTAAACAGCTGAAAGTTGCAAAGAAAAATAATGATGTGCCTGTGTTTACAGTTCGCTTTTCAACGTCACCAGATTTTTACCTTAAGTCTGTTCTTCCGATGCTAAAGCAGCACAGAGTTGTGGAAATACTTGTTCCAGATGGTGGGTGCTTGCAGGTGCGCAAAGTTATTTGTCATAAAGTAATGTGTATATCTACATCTATATGTGTGCATGCTTGTGGCTCTGGACTTTCTTCCTTTGCTTCCTTGCAGCTGAATTGCATAGTCCGGCCTAAAATAATAAATAGCAGATGCTAACGGAGTTGGTGGACAATTAAGTCTATAAGCATGTTCAGTTTTTCCACAAAGCCAATCCATTCAGGGTAGAGCCCGACCACTAAAAGAGGCATGCATGACAGCATACATCCCAAATAGATGACGGCCTTTCTGCCTTCTTTCAATTAAAGATTTACCTAAGTTCCCTCTGCTTTTCTAAATTTCTAGCTCCATCTAATAGGCAACTGGTATCTGAACTTCAGACACTTTGCTTCCATGCTCCTATGAATTAATCATCTACCCCACTACCCTGCTTGATTTGATCCATTTTGCTGTTAATCCAGTCAGAATCAATGTGGATAAGTGCCTATATGCAATTCAGCTGTTCTTGAATAAATTTTGGCAACGTCTTGTAAAAAGTTGCCATAGTTCATTTATTGTTAAATTATGTTGTTGCTGAAGAAATAATTGTGGCATAACCAAGTCCACCTGTTTTTCGATTCTTTTACAGATTCTCTCAAATTCGCTACCTTATTGTACATTGGTTATTTAATTTCAGCTACTTTGGTAAGGAGATATTATTCAGTATTTGTTGCTTTTGTGCTTAAATAGGTTCAGCACATTCACCAAAGATACTATCTTTGGATGAGGTGTTGAGTGTTGAAAGAATCAGGGACATTACATGTTGATGTTTTTCTCTTTAAAACTAATTTTGCAAAATTCTCTGTGAAGGAACAACTTTTCATATATCCCAAGATAAGTCATTACTGAGAATAGCTGGTCTCTGTGCACCAAATTTAGAAGTAAATGTACTTGCTTATTTATTTCTAGCCACTGATTATTATTTCTGTAGATTTGTTCACTATTTCTGTTAGCAAGTTAAAAATGCTTCTGATTCTCTGAATAGCTTATTGGTTATCTGAAGTAAATAATTTTTTTTTACTGCATTTGTCACCAAGCCAGGCTCTTCTTCCACCTGTTTTTGAAGAATACCAAAGATTAAGATGTAGAGTTGCATTCCATGCCCTTCGATTTCGTCGTGAAGTTCAAGAACTTGGTACCAAAATAGTACGTAGGTAGGTATATCAGAGTGATCTTCTCACCAAGGTTCAGCGTAGTGTTTTCTTACTGGCTAATGTGCTCTGTCAAACCATTTCAGGTTACAATCTTCAGGGAGGCCGTTTATTGTATTTGATCCTGGATTGACCAAAGATGCTTTAGCTTATCATGGTTGTGCTGAACAGTTCCAGGCATGTGGCTATTACTGTTGAATTATCATGTGTATTGTGATATGTTTTGTCAGTCATCTGACTTGTGACAAGCAAATTAATGATTTCCCAATAATGCCATTGAGAATCTATTCCTGTCTCATGGTTTAAGTTTGTAACAGTGTCCTGATTGCACTTACAAAAGGCATGGAAACCATTTAATATTATTCTCTAATTTAGTTGGGATGTTTCTCAAAGTTTCTAGGAGGGAAGATAAAAAATTTTTGCTTTTCTTAAATCTTAATAACTTCTTTCATTGTTAGGATGTGCACACTGAATTAATGCAGCATAAAAGGAAATGGATGATCAAGCATGGGGTCATCAAGGGAAACCTTTCTGTAGATTCTGTGCAACGGCATCTGAATGGCACATGTCCTTTGATGCCAGAAGAGGTAAGCAACCTGATAAGAAACATGAGACTAAGTTCAGAAAAATTGTCTTTTTCTTGTTGACATTCTTGATTTTTCTTTTGCAGATTGGTATTGTTCTTCGTGCATTTGGGTATCCACAGGATACAATAATATATGTTGCTGAAGGAGAATTATTTGGTGGCCAGAGATTGATGATTCCTTTACATTCCATGTTTGATAATGTTGTTGACAGGACTTCCCTCACTACTATCAAAGAATTGACTGCTATATATGGCCATGAGGATTTCTCAGGTTCCTTGTCTCATCCTCTGCCTCCAGTAGTTTCAGAGGAAATGAGGATTGCTGCCTGGAAAAAATCTGGTCCACGCCCATGGCCTCTTCCTCCACCACCATCAAGGCTCAAATATCAATATAATAGTGAAGGATGGTGGGGCTGGGTTGCTCAAAGTGAGAGGGAACCACAACCAACAATCATGGAGCTGAGAACACAAGCTCACAAGCTGCTGTGGGATGCCATTGATTACATAGTCTCTATTGAAGCAGATGCCTTCATCCCTGGTTTTGATCGCGATGGCATGGGACACCCTAATTTTGCAAGCTTGGTTATGGGTCACAGACTTTATCTGAATGCTGCGACAAAAACATTTCATCCAGATAGGTAATTTCCCCAATTATCTACTATCTTGTAATGATCATGAGCAGGATTTCTGATTCCAAACAAGTCAAAACTGGAGAGAAGATACATAGTGAGTTGAATCCAGAATGAATTGGTAAAAATCTGTAGCAATATGAACAGCATATTGGTTTTGTCCAGAACAATATACATAGTGTAACCTAAGGTACCATATCTTCAAACTGTTCTACTGTGTTAAATAAACTTTTTTAAATAAAAAATTTTAAAAATTTAGAAACATATGAAAGAGATGGTCTGTTAAAAACTACGTTATCTATGGAATGAAATCACAAGTTCACATTGAGATGGCCACATATTGTTTTTTCATGTATGACGGACTCCTTGAAGTATTGAATATATCAATGTTCAAAACTTCAAAACTTATTTTGCTGGTTAGAAATGGGATCCTACACAGGAAACAACACAAGCCCTACTTTTGGTGCATGCAATCATCCTTAAATTTTGTCTTTAACTTTACATGTGAAAGTAGCCAAAAGGAGTTTTAAGTGCAGGCTAAAAACATTTCTTCTATGTTGTTAACATATCATGTGTAGGGAACCGGGTCTGGATCCAGACCCGGTCCCATGGGCACGGGTACCGAGAGTGGCTCGGTACCCTAGGCGTTTTTCCTTCTTATTTAATCCCACTTATAGTGTAATTGTTGATTAAGTGGAATAACATTTTCTCTCTCCTAGGGTTGCGGTTGTGCACCTAGGTTAGAGCTTCTCCGTGGTTTTTCACCTCTCTTTGAGGTTTTCCACGTATATTGTGTGTTCCTTCTCTTTCTCTCCATCTTGGTGTGTGTTTCTACATGGTATCAGAGCCAACGCGTGAGAGATCGTTGGTGTGATAGTCGTGTTTCCGCCGTTTCTTTGCCGCTGTTGTTTCCGCCGTTTTTTTTTCTCTGCCGCTGCTGCGCCGTTGCTCTCTGCTGCGCCGCCGCCGTCCAGCGCTGCCAGCTGCGCCGCCACCGTCCAGCGCTGCCAGCTGCGCCGCCATCGTCCAGCGCGGTTGTTCTCTGCTGCGTTGCCGCTGTCCAGCGCCGCCGTCGCCCGCTTCAGCGCCGCCGCCGTCCCGCGCCACCGCTGCCCACCGCCGTCGCTCTCTCCCGCACCGCCGCCGTCCAGCGCCGCTGTCTCTTGTTTGTCGTCTCTGGTGCTGGGTATTCTTTCTCCTTGGTGATTGTGATGGCCGAGGAGATGTCCCTCAAGATCGATGATGCCCTAGACTCGGGCAGCAATACCAAGAGCGAGATCTTGCCTGTTCAAGTCACCTCCATCCGGCTGAACAAGGATAACTATCTCTCTTGGTCGGCTGCCCTAGAAATTGGGATAACCAGTCGTGGTCGCCTGCCCTACATTACTGGGGAGAAGCCTGCACCTTCAAAAACCGATCCGCGATGGGCTACTTGGACGTTGGAAGATAGTCAGGTTAAAGTATGGATTATTAGTTCTGTTTCTGCAGATATTCAGCCTTTGATCTTGCGTAAATCGACTGCCTACGACATGTGGACTGTGCTTGCACGGATGTATGGCCGTAAGAAGAGAGTATTGCGTACGTACCAAATCAAACGTAGGCCGCTTTCTTTGCAGTCCTAAAGACTAAGTGGGAGGAACTTGACTACCAGGTGAATGATGACTGACACTGTGGGTCTGATCATGCCTTGTACTGGGACAAAGAATGGATGGATCGGACGTTTCTTTTCCTCGGAGGCTTACGCGATGAATTTGAATCCATTAGGAGCCAAATTCTCAATTGTGACGAGGTCCCCGGAATTGAAGAGGTGTATGCCTGTGTGGAATCTGAGGAACAGCGTCGACAGGTGATGCATATTGACACCAGTCAGGGGAGTTCTCCTTCAGCCTTTGTTAGTCGTGCTTCTGGGATTGGACAGCGTCCTGTTCGGCGGTGTAGCCATTGCAACAAATCAGGACATTCTGTTGATTTTTGTTGGGATCTTCATCCTCAGAGGCGGCTTGTCCGGGGTCGTCCTCCTTCTAGCCGCCGGAGTCCTTCTGTGCCTGAGCCTAGTCAGAGTAGTCCTTCAAATGTTGCCAAATCTAAGCTTTCCTCCGATCAAATCAAAGAACTGCAAGCGTATATCAGCTGGCTGTCTACTACTCAGGAGGATACTTCCACGTCTGAGGGGGCTAAGTTAGCCCAAGCTCTCGTGGCCACTAGTGACCAAGGTAATTCCTCACATGGTGATTGGATTGTTGACAGTGGTGCTACGCATCATATGACAGGGGACCCTAAGATGTTCCAAGAATACAAATTGTCTTCGGGGCAGCAACGTGTATCTATGGCTGATGGTTCTTCTATCTCTGTGGCTGGGAAAGGGAGTTTGTCCTTGTTAAATAAATACTGTCTTCATAATGCTCTTCATGTTCCCAATATTCCTGTGAATTTGTTATCTGTCAGCAGTATTACTAAAGAGCTCAACTGTAATCTGATCTTTTCTGCTAATCGGTGTTTTCTGGAGGACTTGGTGACGGGGCAGAAGATTGAGATTGGTTCGGCTATTGATGGACTCTACAGACTGCCTGTGCAGGTTGCGTCCGCTCTTATTTCAGCCACTAGTGGACAGTTGTCAGGCATGGAAGACAGATCTACTATTATGCGATGGCACGAGTGGCTTGGTCATCTTCCGTTTCCATTGATTAAGAAGTTGTTTCCTAGTTTGTTTCATTCTGTTTCCATGGACTCCTTCACCTGTGAAGTGTGTCAGTTGGCTAAACATGTTAGGGCCTCGTACCCTATTTCATTCAATAAAACCACTCGTCCATTTGCTTTGGTTCATTCTGATGTTTGGGGTCCTTCGGGAGTACCCACTTGTCGTGGTTTTCATTACTTTATGACCCTTATTGATGATTACTCCCGTTGTACGTTCGTGTATCTGTTGAAAGAACGTAGTGAAGTTCCCGTTATTGTCAAAAATTTTGTGGTCTTTGTTGAGACTCAGTTTCAGACGTCTGTCCAAGCTTTTCGCACCGATAATGCTAGAGAGTATGTTTCTCAATCCCTAGATGATTTCTTGAAGAGCAAGGGTATTGTCCATGAAACGTCATGTAGTTACACACCTCCCCAAAATGGCGTGGCTGAACGGAAGAATCGCCATTTGCTTGATGTTACCCGGGCTCTTCTGTTCCATCGACAGGTTCCCAAGCGCTACTGGGGTGATGCGCTTCTCACTAGTGCCCACCTTATCAACCGTATGCCTACCCGTGTGTTGCAGGGCCATTCCCCGTACTCTATGCTTTGGCCTACTCAGAATCCCTGGCCTCTTACTCCTCGGGTGTTCGGGTGTGTCTGTTTTGTTCATGACCATAGTCCCACCCTCAAGAAACTTGATCATCGGTCTGTCAAGGCTGCCTTCTTGGGGTATTCCTCCACTCAGAAGGGATACAAATGTGTTGATCCTACCACCTTTATAGTCTATGTTTCCCGGGACGTCACCTTCCATGAACATGAGGCATACTTTCATGTGAATCCTCTTCAGGGGGAGTATCTAGGACACAGTAGTGAAGAGTATTCCTCAAATCAGTTGATTCAGTTTACGGATTTCTTGGATTACAAGGCCAGTGACAGTGTGGCAGACACAGTCAGAGATGATAGAGACCGTCACATGGACGAGGGTCTTGTTGATAATCAGCCTACAGCCCGTGATCATTTGTTTGGCCAGGTGTACAGAAGGAAGAAGACAGATGTGATTGAAAATGTTGATGTAACCAATCCCAATCCTGTGAGCTCCCCGGATGACCCAAGTCTAATCAATGAAGAGCTTCCTATAGCCCTGCGCAAGGGCACCAGGTCTTGCACTTCTCATCCTATTCAGAGATTTGTCTCTTATGCGAAATTGAGTAAGAATTACAAATGCTTTATAACATCCTTGTCTAAGTCTGTTATTCCCAGGTGTGTGGAAGATGCTAGAGAGGATCCTAAATGGCTACAGGCCATGACAGAGGAGATGAATGCCTTGGCAAAGAATGACACTTGGGAAGTTGTGGATATTCCCAAAGGGACTCATTTAGTTGGTTCAAAGTGGGTGTTCAATGTGAAGTACAAACCAGATGGTACTGTGGAAAGGTATAAGGCTCGGTTTGTTGCAAAGGGGTTCAGTCAGAAATATAGTATTGATTATCTTGAAACCTTTGCCCCTGTTGCCAAACTGAAAACTGTGAGGGTCATATTAGCACTTGCCGTGAAAAAGGGGTGGAGCATGGATCAACTTGATGTTAAGAACGCATTCTTGAATGGCAATCTAGAAGAAGAGGTCTATATGAGTATGCCTCCTGGATATGTTCAAAGCGGAAAATGCTGTCATCTTAAGAAAGCCTTGTATGGATTAAAGCAGTCTCCTAGAGCATGGTTTGAAAGACTGAGGATAGTGATGAAGACAAATGGATACAAACAGGGAAATGGTGATCACACCCTATTCATTAAGCAGAGAGATGGTCTGGTGAGTCTTCTTCTTGTGTATGTTGATGATATGATAGTCACAGGTGACGATGAAGAAGAGAAAAAGAAGATGAAGGAGAGGTTAGCTGCTGAATTTGATCTTAAAGATTTAGGTAAACTAAGGTACTTTCTGGGGATAGAGATTGCTCGGTCAGAGACAGGGCTGGTTATGGGCCAAAGGAAATACACTCTGGATCTTCTAAAGGAGACAGACAAACTTGGATGCAGACCCTTTCAAACTCCAATGGAGTCTGGTACAAAGATAAGCATCAAAACTGACAACATCCTAGATGAGGAAGGAAAAGGGCGGTATCAGAGGCTGGTTGGTAAGCTCATCTATCTTACTCTTACTCGCCCTGATATTACTTATGCTGTGAATGTGTTGAGTCAGTTTATGCATGCTCCTACTGATTGTCACTGGAAGAGTGCAGAAAGAGTGTTAGGGTACCTAAAGAATGACCCAGGAAAAGGATTACTCTATACTCAGCAAGACCAACTTAATATTGAAGGATACTCTGACGCAGATTGGGCCGGATGTACTGATACTAGGAGGTCTACCACAGGGTACTGCATCTTTCTGGGAGGTAACCTGGTTGTATGGAGAAGTAAGAGGCATAAAGTTTGCTCTAGATCCAGTGCTGAGGCTGAATACAGGGCTGTGGCTATGGGAGTTACAGAAATGTTATGGTTAAAGATTCTCCTAGCAGATATTGGTGTTGAAACAGAAGAGAAGATGAGGATGTACTGCGACAACAAGTCTGCAATTAATCTTGCGAATAATCCCGTTTTGCATGACAGAACTAAACATGTGGAGATTGATCGCCACTTCATACGGGAACGCATAGATTCAAAGGAGTTGATCCTACCTTATAAGAAGTCTGAAGATCAAATTGCAGATGTTCTAACCAAAGCCTTATGTACATCTCAATTCGAGAAAAATGTAAGCAAGCTAGGCATGTTTGACATGTATGCCAAGCTTGAGGGGGAGTGTTAACATATCATGTGTAGGGAACCGGGTCTGGATCCAGACCCGGTCCCATGGGCACGGGTACCGAGAGTGGCTCGGTACCCTAGGCGTTTTTTCCTCTTATTTAATCCCACTTATAGTGTAATTGTTGATTAAGTGGAATAACATTTTCTCTCTCCTAGGGTTGCGGTTGTGCACCTAGGTTAGAGCTTCTCCGTGGTTTTTCACCTCTCTTTGAGGTTTTCCACGTATATTGTGTGTTCCTTCTCTTTCTCTCCATCTTGGTGTGTGTTTCTACATATGTCACATAGGTACGGGTACGGGTGCCGGTGCGGGTACGGACCATTTTTAAAAAACTTGGGTGCGGGGGGGTACGGCCGTACACACACATGCACATATACATATATACAAACAGAAATTATTTATAATTCATAATCCAAAATTTATGAGTCTTGATTCTCATTCTCCTCAGTCACATAAAGTACCACCTGAATAATAAGATGTAGGAATGAATTGACGAGAGACTAAGGGGCGAACAAGGAACTAGATACAGAAGCTCTACAAAAGTAAGTACGGTCAAGTGGCTGCAGAAATTTGCTTAATGTGCTTATTACAAGCAGTGAAAATTTTCAGTTTGGAGTGAAAAACAATCCATGAACTACATAGCAATCAGTTTCATCAAAGGGAAGGTGTCTACAACATCCTCAAGTTTATAAAAATTAACTGATGACAATGGCAATGGCAATCACGGCAGAAGCACAAACAAAATAACATACACTTTTACATAAGTAACAGAACAAACAAAAGAGGGAACACCGAACAGAGAAAAAAAAGGAACAAAAAAAAGGGAACCGACTAGAAAAGCGGGAACACGGAACAGAAAAAAAAAAGGAACAAAAAAAAGGGAACTGACTGCAGGCAATGAACAAAAAAGAAGGAACCGTCTGGAGGCGACGAATAGAAAAAGGATTCAGTGCCGTCTGCTGGCACTAGAGACGATGGAAGGCTCCGCCAGTGAAAAGCGCCGTCTGCTGACACAGGAGACTATGGAAGGCTCAGCCCATCGACAAAAAAAGAGAAAACGATGAAAAAAAGCAAATACCATCACTGTTCGCCGCCCGCCGTCGCCGGAGATCGTCTGCCGTCGCTGGTCGCTGCCTACCGTCGCCGGAGATCGTTTGCCGTTGCCGGTCACCGCCTACCGTCGCTGGTCGCCGCCTGCCATCGCTGCTCGTCGCCTGCAGCCGCCGGTCTCTGCCCCTGCCTTCGCCCATCGCCGTGCGTGGTCGTTGGTGAGAGAGGAACGCCATTCATGAGAGAGGAAGAAACAAACGAAATGAAACAAAAAAGGTTTTAGGGTTTTGATATATTTAACGTTAAAATGGTTTAAAATGTGAAAATATTAAAAAAACGTTAAAATGAAAATGGACAACCTTAGACTCAGACAACGTTGACTGAGTCTGAAAACGGTCGAATATGACCCTAGGTGCATTGACCGCACCCGGTACGGTCAACGCCGCACTTCTGGCGTACCCACCAACGTACCCGTACCGGTACCGGTGTCGTACCAGTTCCGTGCCGGTACTCCTCCTTAGGAGGGGTGTGTGACAGCATTTCTTCTGTCTCTTGTGTTTTTAAAGGTGTAAAATGTACTCCATATGATGCCATAAGATATAATTGTCGATTATACATGCTACAATATATTTACACCTCTCCAACTTGCTTCTAGAGTATGTCACATAGGCATGTCAAAATTGGTATTCCTTCCTTTATATTCATGGTATGAATCATAACATATTCTACAATATGTGTGATACTTGCAACATGGTAGAGCCCAAAATGTTAAAACCTCTATAATTGAGTAAGTCCATTGGACCCCATATAGGATCCCACCATATTCTCTACTTTTCTTTAGTTTGTGTAATAAATATCGGCAAGCACTGGGATGAGGTATTTTCCATATCATTGCAGAGGTAGGTGTTAAATAAAAAAATTTTATTCCTCATCTATATTGACACTGGGCACGGGCCATGTAGGTGAAAGCTCACACATGTTATACCTTTGAAGTGTTCATTTTGTTGTCGGGTTCCGACAATGACCAACATGTCATCTTTCTTTTTCTTATTTGATAGGCACATATATCTGCTGTTAGTTGTTGAAAGTCCATGCATCTTATAATTCTCATTTAATATTTATGAGTACTACCATCGTATGCTAGTTGAATTTAAGAATTTCACTCATTATTTTGCGTTTTAGTTATAATCATTTTCTCTTTCTTGGTTTAAGCTTTCAAGATTATACTCAGCCTTTCTAAGCACGGGGAAATGACCTTTGGGTTCTTTTTACGTGGATATTTGCTGTCTGGCAAAGTTAACATTTCATTCCTATCTTTGAACTTAGGAAAACAATTGCCTTGCTTTTGGAGGAAGTTCGCAGCCATCTGTATCAAGCGAATCGGACTTGGGTAGCATCAGTAAGAAAGCACCTCACGGACTCTTTGATCAAAGGTTTGACAGAAGCTGCAGCAAACTCAAAACCGTTATCCTTCTTGTCCCATCCTGTTCCCGAATGTCTATGCATTAGGAGGTCCTCACACTTATCTCAAAATAGTTCTTCAAATGCAACAAATATTCGGGACAATATTGCGATGGGAGTTGAGTACAGATGCCCGGAAGGGATGAATGGCAGCAAAGTGTCACATTTAGAAAGTTATGAGGAAGAGGATTTGGAAGAATCTGATGACATATCTAGCAAATTTTTTCAGCAGGCCAGAATGTCAGCACATGCAGTGGAAACAAATATGAAGGACGTCCAATTAGAAGATCAAGACGAGAATGAAGGTGGTGAACGATAACACTGAATGAAAAATAGAGTTAACTTGGTGCTGGTAGCAGTTATTCTTTGTCACTCCTCCCTTGGCGAATTTCAGGTTGTGTACATAACTCATATTCGTAGAGGCTGGTGAAACTTCACAAGATTGGTTTCTCTGTTCATTGCCCAGGAAGAGTGAAGCTTCATGTAACATATTGGTCTTGTAGTTGTGAAAACCCAATTTTGATTATTTAATGCAATGGGTGATCATACCTACTGACGAAAATCTTTTTTAAAGTTGCTATTCATATGTATTACTTGTATTCGTGAAAACTTTGATAATTTTATTTCCCTTTTCATCAATTCGTAAGCATGTGATTTTGCTGTTCTTTACCTAGCTACGATCTCTACCCCTGCAGAGATCGTTGTGAAAAGAAACAAAACGGGCAAACGGTACAGATCAGCTTGAAATAGATTAGAAAGAAATCAGCTTGGAGAAAGGGTAGACAGCAAACGTTTTGCACTGGTCAATTTCAGGAAAATTTGATACGCGCAGAGTATGCCACGTGAGGCTCTTTGCAACTTGGATTGGGGAACAAAGTATAGGCTGCGGTTTATTCCGCATGCTGGAGATTACTTGCTGACTGAATGGGCAGGTTCTGGAGAACGGCTGCTGGGGGACGAGGCCCCCTACCTTTATTCAACCAAAAATTAAAGGTTGTACATCACAAAAATGGGATCCTGTCTGATCCTGAATCTACACATAATGTTCATCAAAGGGATTTTGCCTCGCTTCTGACAATTAAAACCTGAGTTTTTAGGCACAAGACTAAGCAAATGCCTGGCTTCAACAGCAGGCCAACCTTTGATCACAAAATGCTGAAAAACAGGTGTCCAGCAGAGGCTGAAATCCAGCAAGGCTGCAAGCGACTTCTGATGCATTCCCGATCCTGTCCGGCAGTTTGCCAACATTAGTTTGAAGAACAATCTTCCCTGCTTTACTTCCATCAGCCTTCCTCATCACAAGACATTTCATAAGCACCCAATTTCAAAATTTGAGTACAAAATTTTATGTTCTCAAAATTTAAGGGGAGGCCATCACCCCTGCCAAACCCCCTAGCTCCACCCTTACCACCCAGCTACTCCTAATCTATGCATGCCTTCATCATCTCTTGGAAGTCTTGCAACACCAACTTTTGAATTTATTTGCTAGGATACAATATGAACATTGACTGATGTGCCTTGTGACCTGTTTCAGCCCATGATAGAGGGAGAACTTAGTTAACTTCATTAACCCTAACCTCCAATTAAAAGAGATTAGGGGTTGCAAAAAAAAAAAAACACAGAAAGTCCACATGAAAAATAAAATGTGAAAATATGACTTATGGAATTTCTTATAATTTCATAAAGCTACCTAAGACCAATAACATAATTTTATAACACTCCTCAAGCTGGAGCATAAATTTCAAACATGCTCAACTTGTCATAACCTCTAATAAACTCACCAATAGGAAGTGCCTTGATGAGTAGGTCTGTCGCCTGGTTCTCTGAAAATACATGCATTGTGGATATAACTCATTCTTGCACCAAGTTCCTAATAAAGTGACAATCAGCCTCGATATACTTCACCCACTCATAAAATACAGGGTTGTTAGTTATGTACGTAGTCGCCATGTTATCACAATACATTTTCATGGGAAGGAAGACCGGAATCCCTAAATTAGTGAGCATAGATCGAACTCAAGTCATTTTTGAATGGCTTGGACCATAAACTTATACTCAGATTCAACACTAAAACTAGCCATCATATTCTAGGTTTTGCTTCACCAGGATATAATATTATATCCCACAAAGATGCATGTAGTGGACTTCCTATCTTCTACTAAGCCGGCATAATCAGCGTCACTAAATGTTTCAATTTCAGAGGTTCAACCCCTTTTTAAACCACAACCCTTTATTTAGAGATTACTTTAAATGCTTGTGAATCATCAATGCTGCTTTCCAATATACTTTCCTCGATTTCTCTCTAAATTGGCTCACACATCCTACTTCAAAACTCATGTCGTCGAGTAATAGTGACATATAATAGTTTACCAATGAGAGATCTACATGATCACAAGTCTATAATTTCATATTGATCTTCATAGAAGTGTAGATGATGATTCATAGGGAGATTAGCAGCTTTTGCTCAAAGCATTCATAGCAACAAATTTTGTACATACTGTCTTCGCGATAGAACAATACCTCCAATGAAGACCTCTGAAACCCAAATTTCTACATAAGCTCAAATAGTAGGGCTCTGTTTGAGTTCCTAGAAAGCCTTTTTAACCCGCACACCTTCGAACACTCTCCATAACTTCTCGAAGCCAGATGGTTGCTGCATATAGACAACCAGTATAGATCTCCATAAAGAAATGCATTTTTCACATCTAGTTGATACATGGCCCACTTGCGCTGCACGATAATGAAGATAATAAGTCTAATGGTCCCAAGCCTGGCCACTGATGACAAACCCTCAAAGAAGAAGTCGACCCCATATGTTTGAGTAAACCCTCTGGCTACTAGACAAGCTTTATATCGCTCACTTGGCCCATCTGAGTGATACATGACTATGAATGCCCACTTGGACCATACAACATTACGAAGGAGGTGGATCCACCAACTTCCATGTGCTCTTGGACATCAATGCATCCATCTGCACTTGCATTAGTAGTTTCCATTTTAGATCCATAGCTTGCTGATAACTTGAGAGAATAGAGTGAACAACCATAGCCAGTAGCGGAGGGGCCCATGCCAGCCCAATAAAGTTTTGTGTAAAATGGAGCTTCACGCCAGTGTTGCCCATGCCAGAATTAGATCAGGCCCCACAGTGAACACTGGTCCAGCCCCATGCGATAGCCGCGAAACCGAAAAAATGTTTCCCTGCCCATTGTTGTGCCCAAACATTCACCAGAAAGGGGAAGGGTGGGGATGAACTGCGAAGCAGCGACAACTGTGAAGCAGCGACTCAAAGGCCCAGGGCCCAGGCCATTTCTAAGTTTCTGAGTGGCGCTTTGCCCATTGGCCATTGGGATTTCACAAGGTCAGTGTTTCTTTCTCTCTCTCTCTCCCTCTCTTACTCTCTCCCCCTTTTCTTGTTTTGATTTTGGACTTTTGATGAGCTTGCATTTGATTTGGGGTTTTCCGTTTTCACATTTGATATCACATTTGTGCCTTTTTTATTCGTGTTGTATTAGGTCATATAGGTCTCTCCTCTTCCTTCTTCTCTTTTCTTTCTTTTCCTCCTCCCTCTCTCATTGTTTTTGTTGCTTTTTCCCTTGACCCGAGTCTTCTGCCCTCTCTCCCTCGGCACTCTCCGTCCGTTTCCCCTCTCTGTCTACATTCTCTCACCGCCCACCCCTCTTGGTCTACACTCCCTCTCTCCTGCAAGCTCTCACTCCCCCGTGTGCTGCTTCTCCCACTCACAGCCCCCTTCTCACTCTCGCATCCCTCTCTGCCCACACACTCTCTCTTTCTGCTGTTGCTTTCTCTCCCCATCTCTTTTGTCTCCTCCACTCTCTCTCCCCATTGCGGTCTTTATGTCGTGAGCATGTCTCCCTCAACCGGATCACCACCTAACTCACAGTCGACTGCCTCCTTCTAATGACAAACCCCTCCCTTAAAATCCCTTTTCATTGATTTTCACTCTTTTGTGGCCGTGGGATAAGATTGCAGCTTGGGGACGTGTTTTTCCCCTTGTAACAGCGAATTGAAGGTGTTGGTGGCGACGGTAACGAGCAATCATTGGCGTTGGTGCTTGGTCGAACACTTGAGGTGGCTGCTGGGAACACTATGACAGTTTCGACTCTAAGATTGGGGTGAGCGAGGCCTAATCGAGCCTAAATTATTTAATATTTTATGTCATCGCATGTATAATTATTGATTGAGCATGCTAGACTTAAGATTGGAAGATTTAGAATGCATATTAGCGACATTGCTATTTTAGGGAAAGTCTAGTACTATTTTAGAGGGGGCGATGGTTCATATATACAATGAACTTTTTAGCATGATGAGTTAATATTCAAAGCAATTACAAAGCATGGTAGAGATTGTGATAATGTGGAGAAGGTTTAGAACCATTTTAGCGAACTCATGAAGTACACTTTTATTGATGTGCATGCACGTCGTTTGTTGGGAAAGAGTATGTATATAAGGAAGATGCCTCAACTAAGGAAGTAAGGGAGAAACATATTAGTGATTGGTTCAAATCAAAAGCGCGAAACTTAAATCGTTTGGTGACAACCTCAAAGAGTTGGGAAGAGACCTATTGGAGGGCTTTGGGTCGATACTACCCATCAACACACTCTTCAGGCCTGACCTTTGCCTCAGTGATTATATTTCATACTTGTATGGAATGTAAAGCAAAGCGAGTAGAGAGCTTATTACTTGCTTATGTTTGTAGGTACAGTGGGCATGTCGAATAGACCTTGAGCAGCAAGACTTGAAGCTCGATTCATTTTGAAAATTTTGGCGACACGCGATAGGTAAGGCGGCGTTCCAGACAAATTCCTGCCTGGGGCCAACTTTTGAATGTGTGTTTTTAAGATCATTGGATCCTATGATTGTGATGTGATTGAATGAACATATGCATGTAATTAAATCATTATGAGATAAGTTTTGTTTTAAAAATTACTACGCAATTGCATGTGTTTGCTAAAAATGATAACTGCTTAGGACATATGAGGTGAGGTATCGAGTCGAGTATCTCATTGACCCCGATTGTGCATTAAAAAACATAGTAGAATGATAATTGCATAAGACAGCTACGAGCCAATCACGGATCGAGACTACTCTCTATGGTTTGGCTAAGTTTTGAAAGATGTGATTGATGTGTTTGATTAATGTAAGTGTTGTAATATGTTTCATATGCATTGTCGTGGGCATAATGCAAATGGATGACATTGAAGGGTAGTTGTACTCGTAATGTTATGATGGCTAGCTAAGAATGTTAAGTATATGTGTAGCCCTCGAGTGGAGGCATTTGGAGGTATGGGAGCACTCATGAAGTGAACCAACCTCATGAGCTTGCCGGTCATTTTGTGAATGTATTTTCATAATGATAAGTAAAAAAGAATAATAGATGAGAGGTCAGTGGGTTGTGGCAATGTGTATGGGAGATGTCCCGCCTTCGCCACTGGTCTCGTGTGTTCGGAGCATAGGCGGTGCAAAGCCCCAGGATATCGTTGTGTGATGTGCTTGGAGCGTTGAGCTCCCTCCTTCCCATCCTGGGTGTCATAGGGAAGGCTGAGCATCTCTCCTTGGAATTCAAACATTCATGGACGAGTGCTCTATCACTACAGCGTGAATGAATATATATCGTTTCAGGCCACAATGGGGTTTGTCTCCTAGTCACCTGTGGTGTGCACGTAATTGTGTTTGCACTCACAAAAACTGTCAATTCACTAAAGCTAATGTAAATGAAAAGAATGTGAATGAAGTGAATGTGAATGATGCGTTTATGCATGAATTGCATGTGACTTTTGAATGTGTTATTGTGGCCATTGAGTATCACTTACATGTTATGGTATATGTGAGGGGCCTTCTTGACAAGTCATGTGACTATATGTATTATCATGACATGATAGTGATTTGCTTTCGTAATTGTTTATCCTAGATTTGAGCCCTTGCTTAAGAGGGTTAGGGAATTATCCAGAGTGTTGCCATACTGCAAAGGCTAAGCCTTCTGTTGTTTTTCTTTCTCAGGTTTTGGCAGACCCGAGGCAGCAGGTTGATCAGATGGCTCTACTCACATCCTACAGGGGAGATTTTGGGTCGATTGTAGTGTCGGCGTGTCATGTTTTGGTCTTACTGATGTCTTGTTTTTTTTAAGCATCATGTGGTTTGAGACATTTTTGTCATATGTATTATTGGAAAAATATGTTGTGATTTTGTATGAACTGAGTTTATCATCTAATGGAAAGTTTCCCCACTATCTTTGAATTGCATAGCTCATTCTCTTTTAAATCGTTGTGTTGTCGCACCTCAATGTTTTATGTTTTGACAGAAAAAAATGAGGGTCAAAGGGTTGGGATGTGACAAGAATACCCTTCAATCTCGAAAGGGCCTTGCCGAACATATAGGAGCCCCTTGCCAGGATTCCTCTTCAAGTAACACAAGATCTTATCAACTGCCTTCAAGCCAACGTCCGTTGGAACATGCATGAACTGACTCATCATGTTCACAACAAAGGTAATATCAGGTCTAGTGAGAATAAGATAGATCAACTTTTCAACCAGACATTGATACCTTCCCTTGGCCTATTCATAAAGATAAAGAGGTTCTCAATCTCTAATACTGAGCTTGTGTCCAACATTCAAAGGAATAGAGGCAGGTCTACATCCCAGTTTTCTAGTCTCCTTTAGTAAATCTAAAGTGTACTTTCATTGATTCAACATAAGGCTCGTGCCAGACCTAGCGATTTCAATTCCAAGAAAATATCTTAGCTTACCAAGATCCTTGAGATCAAACTCGACAGCCAATGACTCCTTTAATTTTGTTATTTCATCTTCATCATTACCTGTAACAATTATATCATCAACATAAACTAACAAAAGAGTAACTTTATGCTCCTTCATCTTCACAAAGAGAGTATGATTTCCATTTCCTTGATTATAACCATGTTGTCTCATAACTAGTCTAGGACATTCAAACCATGCTCGGGGAGATTGCTTGAGCCCATATAAAACTTTCATTAGTTTGCAGCATTTTTTTTGTTCCTCATACCTTCTTCAAGGTCTCCATTGAGAAAAACATTCTTAACGTCAAATTGATATATCTTTCACTTCTTTATAAGCCTGGGCAATGGGCCGGGCCACCGCCGGGTACCCGGTACCCGGCCCGTTACGGGCCTGGGCCCGGGCCTTGAAATAATGATTTCCGGGTTGAGGTTAACGGGCTCAGCCCGGCCCGGTAATTAACGAGTCGGGCTCGGGCCTGCCGTTGTGATCGTCGGCGGCCCGAGAAGCCCGACATCATTTTTTTTTTTTTTCAAAAAACTGAATGTTGAGGTAGCCGAGCGACGCGCATTGCCCGAGGTCTACCAGAACATGACCATTCCCCTATATCTCTCCACCTCTGTCATCTGAAAACCGCTACAAGTTAAGCCTCTATTTCTATGGGTCGCCAGTGCCAAGCTCACTTGTCTCCCTCCCCATGTTCTTCAACTCTTTTAACCTGAAAAAGCCCGGCCCGGCCCGTTAATAATCGGGCCGGGCCGGGCCTCGGGCATAAGTTGAAGCCCGAGGCCTAATATTAGGTGGGCCCAGCCCAGCCCATTTCTAAACGTGCCGGGCCTCGGGCTGGCCCGTTTATAATGTCGGGCCTCATTTTTTACATTTTTAACGGGCCGGGCCGGCCCGGCCCGATGCCCAGCCTTACTTCTTTATCACTGCTAAAGAGATAATAACTCTAACAATCTTCATCATTGCAACAAGAGCAAAAGTCTCTAAATAATTAATTCCACATTTCTAACTGAACCCCTTGGCAACAAGGCGAGCTTTGTACCTATCAACACTCTCATTTGGTTTATACTTGATGGTGTAAACCCACTTGGATCCAACCAGATGAGCCACTTCAGGGATCTTTACCATCTCCCACGTCTTGTTTCTGTTCAAAGCTTCTATCACTTCTTGCATTGCAAGAGTCTCACTTGGAATCACTCTGAGCCTCAATGACAGTCCTGAGAATCACAGCCAAAGAAATTGATGATGTAAAACATTTGCAGTTGTTGCTTAGTTTAGAATATGATATGAAGTTACCAATAGGGTGTTGAGTACATGACCTGACACCCTTTCTCAGGGCGATGGGTAGCTCTTCATTAGAAACCTTTGTTTGAAACTCTTTTTCAACTGACTCCTCACAAGCACGACTTGGATCATCCAGGGAGGGTGTATCATTGGGATTGGGAGTAGAATTCTTTCCACCCATCACTTCATCTGTAGGCAATCTTCGCCTTGAATAAACCTGCCCAAACAAGTGGCTATGTTCCTCCTCTAGAACAATCTTCATACTTCTCATGCTCAAGCACATATGTAACTATAACTGCAACTTGACTCTCTTCCCTTTTGTATTCCAGAAAATATGTGAATTTAATTTCTTGACTCGGAGAATACTCTCCTCTTGACATAGACTTCTCCCCCTAAAGAGAATTCTCACCAAAATAGGAGACATATTATAGGAAAGTGACATCCTTGGTAACATAGACACGACTAGTGGAGGGATCAAAGCACTTATACCCCTTTTGAGTGGATAATAGCCAACAAATACACCCTTAATCGACCTTGGATCAAGTTTTTTAACATTAGGATTGTAATTATGGATAAAGCAGATATATCCAAAGACACGAGGTGGAAGAGGAAAGGGTTGACGACTCCCTAGTAGCATAGAATGGGGGGTCCATCCATTTTGCACACGACTAGACAAACGATTAATCAAATATGTACTAGTGAGAACAACATCACCCCAATATTGTTTTGGAAGATTCCTTTGAAATAAGAGGGCCCTGGTGACATTAAGTAACTGGCGATTTTTTCTCTCAGTAACCCTATTTTGGGGGGGGGGGGGAGTATAACTACAAGACGTTTCATTAACAATCCTCCTTTTTTGAAAGAAATCATCAACGAATTGACACACATACTCATGAACATTGTCAGATGGAAAGGTCTTAACAGATCCACCATATTGAGTTTCCACAAGACTAATGAAAGTCTCCATTATATTAGGCACTTCACTCCGGTCTTTCAGTAAGTATACAAAAGTATTACGAGAGCAATCATCTATAAAGGTTATAAAGTACTGAAAACCATGGCGTGAATGGATTCTCGAAGGCTCCCACACATCGGAATGAATCAAGAAAAAACTTCATTAGTACGAGTGGTGGAAATAGGGTATGAAACCCTAACATGTTTAGTAAACTGACATATATCACAAGATCTCATATTCATATCCAAATTGGAACAAAAATTAGGGAATAATTGTTTCAAAACTCCAAAAGGAAGATGCCCAAGACGTTCATGCCAATACAAAAACAACTGAAGGAAGTCCTCTCTCTTCTTCTTCATTTTGCTGACTGCTGTCATGAGAGTTGTGGCAACACGCATGGGTAATCGATATAGGCCTTCAGACGCCAAACCAATCCCAATCTTCTTCCTTGTCACCAAGTCATGCAAAGCACACCGATTGGCAGAAAAAAAAAAGTTCACAATTCAACTCTTTTGTAATTTTGCTGACTAACAAGAGATTCAAGAGAAGATGCGGAACATGTAAAGCATCATGTACTAAAAATTTGTTTAAAAGTGAGAGGCTCCCTTTTCCGACCACAGAGAGAGAAGAACCATCGGCACGAGAAACACGTTCCTTTCCTGATGAGAGCTTATACGCATGAAAAAACTTAGGATTGTTAGTCATGTGGTGGGTGGCACCACTGTCAATTATCCATTCTCCCATACAAGAATTACTTTTTTCTCCAGAAATGGAAAGGGCACGATTAATTTTCACATCATCTGATGTCTCAGCTTGGCAAGTTTCAATCTGGCTCAAGTACGCATGGAGCTCACGAATCTGTTCAGCAAAAAATGACATTTTTCCTCCATTAGGTTCAGTCACACCAGAACTAGACTTCTTCCCACTAGAAGACCTTCCACGACCATTCTTCTTTTTAGGATGCAAATCTTAGCAAAACTCCATGGTGTGACCTAATTTCTTGCAGTGAGAACATTTTCGGGAAGATCGAGTGGCTCCCATAGGAGCTCGGCTAACAAGGGCAGACCTCTCAGTGTATGAGATATGGGCCTCTTTTCTCCCTGTAATTACAAGGCGTCTTTGCTCTTCAGCTTCAACACGAGAGCAAACATCTTTAATGTTACACAATCCCTCTGAATTAAGAATTTGACTCCTTATTCCTTTGAAATCATCGTTGAGCCCTGCTAAGAATACAAACACTTTGTTCTTCCATTCTTTGGTCCAATAACGCATCTAGTCTTGAGGACAACTCCAAGCATCATCGGAGTAGTAGTCAAGTTTTTTCCATTTTGATTTCAACATCACATAAAAATCAGCCACAGAGAGTTCTCCTTGTCGTAAGGCATAGACATCCTTCATTAATTGATACACATGAACATCCATTTTCTTTTGGCCATACATTTGTTCTAAAATGTCCCACATGTCCCTAACAGTCCTCTTACGAAGAATAAGAGGTTGAATATCACACTATACAGAGTTAACTATCTAAGTTTGTACTTGAATGTCTTCAAGAAACCATGTATCCCATGCTGGGCTAGTCTCAGGTGGTTCAACCTTCTTCCCATTGACATAGGCAATTTGCCCCCGACCAACGATCCCCATAGTGGTGGCAGCAGACTATTGAAGATAATTGAACTTGGTGAGACGGATAGTGGTGACTTGAACACGGATATTTTTAGTTCTAGAGACCCCAGCATCTACTTGATCATTACTAACAGCACAGGAGGTTGATTCTGCCATCCCAATGCAGTAACCCAACAATAAAACACGTAGAGGATACGCCTATGACACACAACAGTCCAACAACAGAACAAACAACAACTGCAGCAGAGGATAATACCAATAAGAGAATTGGGAGGTGATGCAGCAGAAAGGTAGATGATCTGGGATGCTAGAAGACAGGCGGAGGCTTAGGCTGAAACGCTGTGTAGAAGGCGGAAGCGACAACTGAAAGAGAGACGTGCAGTACTGGCGATGGTGAGTACTATTGACGACAGAAGTTCAGGCAGCGGCAACAGGTTCCTGGTGATAGGGAGCTCAGGCACGGTCAAACATGTTCCCGCAAGGTCGCCAACGAAAGAGGACTCTATCAGCGGCAGCCAGTAGATCATTAGAATCAGACGAAGCACCGCAGTAGACAGTACCCTAAGGGCAGAGAGCAACGATGGAAAAGGGAGTCACGACTGTGGAAAGCACTGTCGGGAATCTAGCAGAGGCGCATACAACAGCAGTGGTGAAGTGGTTGTAGGCAAACATACCACCACAAATAGAAAAACCTGATCTCCGCTGAAACTTCATGACAGGCTTTACGTTGGACCTCAATCGTAATAACGATACACACTGCAATGATGGAAGACGTTGGGGGACTTTGGCGATAGTGATTCTTTATCCAAATGGTGGTAGAAAATTCTTCGTCCAAACCGAACAGTAAAATCAGAACCAGTCGGCTCTGATACCATGTAGAAAGGAGAGAAACAAGCAAGAAGACAAACTTAATATGGAAAACCCTCAACTTGAGGGAAAAACCATGATAGAGGGAATCTGGCGCCCACTAGCAGCTAGACTCTCTCTCTGTCACTTTTAAAATTTCATTCACACAGAAAGTAGGAATTACAAAGACTTAAGTAGAGCCTCAACTGTAACACAAACTGGATTGAGTCCAGACCCAGACCCGGACAAAGAACCGTCCACTAATACACATCAATAGTTTCCCTTACTTGATTGTCCATCTCCTCACCAGTTATGTTGAAAACATACATGGAACTCTTTTGAGAATTCACTTAAGTTTGACAGCACTTTTGAGATGATCTTTCCAATAGAAATCAAGGTTTCTTAAAAACTTCTTCCTGCCATCCCCAAAGAACATAATGACATCATAGTAAACAAAGAAAAAAGTTCTTGCTTTCTAAGCCCATGTGAGGTATTGTCAACACTCCAATATGGAGCTACAAAGAGCTACAAAGCAATTCATTTGCCTATTGAGAAATCGTGGGTACATGTACAATCTCTTGGGGTATCATACATGAGGCATTATCTTGGCCAAACAAGTCATAAAATTCATTTTTGGCCACTTCAAATGCTTCTTCCAAGTCAGAGATGACATGAGTACCCTCTATAATGGAGGTAATGCAATTTTTTCTCCTTCTACCTTGTACCATTGCATAGTAGAACTTGGTGTTGAGATCTCCCTCTTGGAGCCAAGTGATCCTTCATTCTGGTGGCATAGGTCTTCTTCAATACAGAGAAGCCTCCTCATCTCATTTTGGACACTTCTTTCTCTCATGACGTCATGTACATGACTATCTTTACTCACCAATTGAATCTCCCATATATCATTCTTCACATTCTTAATCAAGGTGCACACATTGTTGGGGCCTTTTGTGCTCCATTCATTGAAACCTGATCTCTATAGATTAAGCTTGGTAATGAGCTTGATCATAGCAAAACCTATGACTCTTTGATTTCAACTACTTACTAACAATATCTTTATGTCTTGCCAATTGATCCCAATAGTTAAAGAAGTAGAAAACATACATTACCATTGTGTAAGAATGATGCCTGATTGACTAAAAAATAATGGAGTTATGATCCAAGACCACTTTAAAAAGCACAGTCAGCCTCAATTCAATATTGTAATCATCTGCCCAATCATTGGGCATGAAACAATGATCTAGCTTGCACATGACATTTGCCTCATCAATCCGACAATTAATACATGTGAATTTACATTTAGGGTTAGAAATCTTTGAGTTCCCTTCCTTCAGTGAAGACAGAAAAAGCAAGACAGAAGCACTAACTCACAGGGGTCTACCAGTCCTTTTACTGGGATTGTGGAGAGATTTGAAATCTCTAAGTTATGCTGCAGGAACTATCATGTTTCTTAGCATCATTGAGACTTTATGGAACAATCCCAATCTTATCCCGAAGTGTGGATCAAGATAAACTCCTAACTTCGTTGATCTAACTAGAATCAAGATTTTTGACTTGCAGCTAATCCAATAAGGTGAGTCTCCCAATTAATCAATTCCAATTGCTCTAGGTTCCGAAACCCAAACTCCACCACAATTAATATTAGAGAGCATTTCTAGGTTCATAAACTTTAGTATAAACTCCTAAGATTTAGAAAAGAAAGTTTAGAGTCAACCATTGTAGTAATCTTAGGCTTCACTTGATTAACTATGCCCATGTGGATGCTTTGAGCTGGTTTACCTATTATCCCATGAGCATTCTATACATTGATCTTCATTTAGCATGAGAGAAATCAACCTCATAACCGAGGCTGGGGTTGACTTGATTCTTACAATTCTCCTTACCTCTATTTGCAAGGCCTTTCTGAGTATGAAAACTTTTTACTACTTGTTGCAAGGGGTTTCTTCTCACCACTAGACAAGAGACTAGATTTCTTTGGCTAGGCATTCCAACACCATTTTGGCTGTCCAAAGCTTCCCCCTTTGGAATGATAATCACCATTTCTTTAGCTATAGGATATACTATGATTTGCCTTTTTCTTCTTTCCACTAACTGCCTTACATTTCAGCATGTTCTTTCTTTCTTGAAGTTTGGGAGCATATTTATGCTCTCTCATGCTCAAGCATACATACAAGTTTGGTGGGTTAGGAGCAGCCTCTACTTCTCTGCCATTTGTTCCAGTCAAACAAACCTATTCCATCCAGGCTCATGCAATCCTCATGCTGCTTTGCTCCCTCTAGAGAAGGATCCACCTAGCTAGGAAAAGGTTGTTCTTGAGTCTCTCCATACATTTACAAATGATCCTCATCATGGTGCCATTCTCCAAATCAACTTCGTCTTCAACATTTGGTTCTGCACCCAACTATCTTTGTAGGGACTGAAATCTATTTGCATTGCACTCAATGATTGACCGTTTCCAATAGGCCAAGCTCTTTCCCTAGTGGTCTTGATCATCTCCCATTCATTTTGCTCAGTGGCAACCTTTGATGAAATTTTGTTAGTACCACATAGTTCTACATGAAGGCAACAATAATTTACACCTCATGTTCCACACACTGGACCAATTAACTAGTCCTTCTTTAATTTCTATCTCTATTTCTGCAACTGGTTTAAAATCCAAGGGTATCACTACAAAAAGTGGTTGTTACTGATGTGAGAAAAATGCCAGTAAAAATAAGAAAAACATCAATAAAGTCTTTACTGATGTTTTCATATGAACATTAGTAAAAGTAGTGTCACTGATATTTTTACTAATTATTTCATTCCACAACAATAAATTGATTTTTACTAACGTGAAAGATTAAATGTCACTAAAATTTAGTTTTGACGTTTTCTGTTTGTTCTTTTTAAAGACGTGAAAATCATGTCCTTAAAGTTTTGACACTAGACGTGATATTTGTGTATACATTCCTTGCAACTTCACGTGCCAAGGCATTGGCTTCAATGAATTTGGAACCATGCATACACATGACATCCTTAAACACCAAATTATTCAAGAGCAAGGTGGGAAGTTTAGGCAGTCTCACCTAATTACATATATGGTTAGAGGATTCAATTTTGGTGGGGGAACCAAGTTCCCATATGTTAGCCATGAATATATGCCCGCACCGTTCATTTTCTAAGGGTGGTTATCATTTTAATGTCTTCCGCATTAGTTGCATGAATGAAAAGTAACCCCTCCCTATAGCTATAATTTCCATCCTTGAATTCATAAACAAAGCAAATGAAGGGACTAGAAAATATACGCAGTCCAAACGATTATTTCCCAAACCACTAGCTAATGCAGCAATTGCAAAAAACTAGAAGGGCTTCTTCATCATCTCATGCACATGTTTGGTGATGAACAATCTTTTTTGCCCAATTATTTTTGTCATCTACAACTCAAGAATGTCATTATTGTTCCATTATGGCACTTCATGCCCATTTACAATAGATATCCATGTGGTTTAGTAGCATCCTTTGACATCTCTCTAACCGAAGCTCTCACTTCCAAGTCCAGTTGTTCCCCTCTTCTTTTTAAACCAATCCCTCACCCATCTAGTTTTCCATCTCCACATCCAGCTCATCATTTCCCCCATGCTCCTGTGACCCACAACAGGCCTAGCGGCCCCACGATCAAGAAGCAGATTAAAAAAGGAGACATCCAAGAAAAATCTCTCTCTTCCTCCCCCACTCATGTGCATCCGAGTAAATGGGCAGATTCAGAAAAAAAAAATAAGTTTAATGGATTCTTTAGTTGATAAACATAGTAGGCTCCTATTGGATAGGTAAAAAACCAGATTGCTTGAGGACATCTTGTGCCTTGCCATGATGAAGGTACATCAAGCAAGCCAGCCTAGGTGTGTGATGTGTGTGGAGTTGTGTCACAAATTGCTTTCAAAGGAATCAAATTTGGTGAAAGGGGCACAAAGCTCTATATATTTTCTGAGTAGAGATGGTTCCATGCAAATTCATACACCAACCTGATCATGCAGAATAGTGTTTGAGTGCAAAGTTCCATGCTTTGCAAATATGAGAGGGGACCCTTATCACCTAAAGCCAGGTTAGAGATAGAAACTTCATATTTCACCTTGAAGAAATAAGCCCATGGCTCATTGAATTGAAGGAGGAGGACGACCCACTTTGGTAAGCAAGCAAGATCCTCGGCAGCAATGTTCTTCCTGGTCTTCTATAGAGCATAGTAGGCAAGCGATATATTATTAGAAAGATGTTTTTTGCTAGTTCTAGAAAGCCTTTCTAAAGTAATGATTTAAATGTCATGTCGATCTTCTTTTGAATAGAGGATGACATTCTCAAAAAGTAAATATAATGACCTTATGTGGTTGATAGAACGTGTGTTATCTTCATAACTTTGCCCGCCAGAGATAAATAGTGAGACTTCCAAGATTGGATTTCGTCTTGAATGGCAAAAACCATCAATGTCCAAATGCTGGATTGTGGATATGGGTGGTTAAGGAGAAGCCGAAGTAATATGTTGGAAGTGGCTTCTTTTAATAACCGAAATTGATGGAGGCTTCAACTAACACATCTGAATCAAAATTAAAAATGTTGTTGGATATAGATAAATCCCACTCAAATTGAGTTGGAGCGAGGTATAATCTAAATAAAATCCAAATGAGAGAGGCAATTGGCAACTACCAATACATATTTGGTCCATCCACCTATGATGTTCATCTAAAACAAGATGTAGATCATATGAGCATGAACCTACAAAATGAAAATGATTCGAATGGATGGGGTATATAAAAAAGTAAAATTATTACTTCATCTCTCCATGTGTTATTTCAGTGAAAAGGATTGTGGAACTCTACTTTACTTCTCATGTGAGAAGGCTATCCCCACTGAGTTGCCGAAGTCGTCAAATTCAGCCTTCATCTTTTGTTGTAAACAAAGATTGTTGACACATCAAAGGTAATGAATGCTAAACTTATGTTTTTGGTTTAAGATGCATGTATGTATCAGGTATGATTTTCCCTACAACCAAAAAAAGGTTTTGGCTTGAGTTTGGTGTCCTGTAGAGCACCTGCAATGGCTGGTAAGCACCCTATTGCTGTGCCTCTGGCTTGCAAGGATAGAAACTATGCCATTGTGTATATTCATTTTTTTTCAATTAAAAAATACATAAATAAAATAGGAGAAGGGTTTAGATATGAAACTATGCACAACCACCTGGACTCACAGCCACGGCTGAGTCCTTCAAGATCGGAAATGTCTCCTTTCTGAGCACACAAGGTAGTGATTGAAAAAGAGCAGTTGTTATGCTGTCGGGGTAGTGGCAAATGTTGTGGTGCTAAAAATCAAAATGGCCCGATTTTAATCAAAACGTGAGTGCCAATCTTCTCACAAGGAGAAGATGATTGAGCATATGCAAAGAGGGAAGTGTTCCTCCTTTCCTGGTTGACCATCAATGTCTGATCGGAGGCCGACCGTAAACCCTGCTCTTCTGCTCCTCTTTCTGCCCTCTAAGGATGTGGACACAGAGAAGACGAGCAGCGAGATCAAGGGCAACTGGGGTAGCCCTTCCTCTTTGCTGTTGTAACAGGCACCATGAAGGGTCATTAACTTTCTCAAAGTTTCTGTTATTTTTTTAAACGTACAAGTGTTTTAAAAGTCAGCACGCATCTTTCATGTCCATATAGCTATGCCATGCAATTTGATTTTCTGACAATGGTATACCATGGGTATGAACTATTCATGCATGATCCATAATGTTTTGAATGAGGCTATTTTGTACAACTCTTTTGGTACATTTTTTTTAGATTTGAACATATAAATTATAATATTGTTTGGGTCCTTATCTTAAATCTTGGATCTGACATGCATGTCGGATATGGTTCCACTAATTCTTTATGTCTGATTTGTATTATTTGATATAGATTCAGATATTAGGTCATGCTGATTTAACTTTATATAATTAAAAATTAAAGGTAGTTACTAGACTTAAATTTCAGGTCTCATAGTATTTTAATCCAGAACTGATTGCATGTCGTATTTATAGTCAGGTCCATGCTTATATCACATTGGCATCCATGCTTATAAATATAATATGCCTCAATGGATTTTAATTTCTAATTGGAACTCATGTGATGCATATTTGACGCCATATTTTGGATCCATATTGATGAGAGATGGTTTTATTTTATAGGTGTTAAAGTTTATTTTTGCATAAATAGGATTTGGTTGAATGCTTCATCATGAGTTGGTTATTCAGATCTCATGTAGGATCCATCTATGTCCATGTTTATTATCGGTTCTCATGCTTATATGCAACACATGTAGAAATATTTAACATCATGGTATGAATCCATTGTTTCATTTTGATAATATAAATTTATGTTACATATGATTGGATTTATAATGCATAAGTGGGATCCTATACTTTGTATAGTATTAAATTTTATTATACATATTCATGTTATGAGAAGCATGAGTTGATATATGTAGCATGATCCAATATTCTTGGACTTATATCTAATATTTTTGTGTATCCACTATAGATCATGTCTAATCAAGGAGATCAATTGCACCATTATGTTGATTTTAGTGATGATGGTCCCAGCCCATTAGACTTATGCATTCTATGGATGGCATAGGTGAGCCAATTGAGATCGTAGGCAATGCATATTCTGACCAAAAGTCAGTGAGTTTCTAAACTGCAAAAAAAAACCAGCTCATAGCATTTATGACCATATTTAGCATGTGTATGAATATATATGAGAAACAAGATTCATATATGACATATGTCTAAAGGAGGAGACGGAGTGTAAAATCTTACTGTTGTGCTTCCTTTCTGATAATGAGTGGGCTTTGTTCGAGAAAGAATGTTCATAGATGCATGAAGATGAGATAACTTTTATAAAAACAGCAATTGATATTGAGTTCAAGGTCAAGCACTAAGCAAAATAGATGCTCTAGTAAACCCATGCTTGTGGTGATCACATGCATATCTCAGCCCCTCAAAATGGCAAAGTGTGATGCTTGTGTTCATGGAACAAATAGGAGGTGCAATTGACACTTCAAAGACAAGAATTACATCACACTATATAGGAGGGTGTTTTGTATAGACATGTGTTTCCTAGTCTAGCAGTGATACCAAAGAGAGAGAGAGAGAGAGAGAGAGAGAGATACATCAGCATGTATATAGTAGGGACAACTACTCTTGGTAAATGCTGAGCTATAGCAATGAACACTTACCTATAACAATAATCATTTTCACCACCATAGCCACTCATATTACACCAACCCCTTAAAGACCCCCTACCTTTTTTTGTGCTTGTTGACAGATCTTGATGTATGGGTCCGGGTCTGGACCCGATCCAGTGAGTCTTGGTTTGGGCATACTTATACCATTGTAAACCCTAATCTTGCATGTTAATGAAGTTTTCTAAGAGAGAGAGAGTATGGTGGCTAGTGGGCACCATATCTCCTCACCCGTGGTTTTTTCCCTCTAGTTGAGGGTTTTCCACATTACATCTGTGTTCGATCTTGAGGACAACCAAGTAAAAACGTGGATTGTTAATTCAGTATCCTCGGACATTCAACCTCTCATTCTTCGTAAGAAGACTGTGAGAGATATGTGGATTATTTTGGAACAGATGTATTGTCAAAAGAAGGGAAAAGTTCGTGTGTATCAACTATTGAAGGACTTGTATGCTCTTCGATAAGGGGATCTCTCGGTCGCTGATTTCTACGTCGCATTAAAATCTAAGTGGGAGGATCTTGACTACCATTCTGATGATATCTGGAGTTGTCCTCAAGACCAGATGCATTATATAACCAAGGAGTGGGAGAATAGGATATTCCTTTTCTTAGCCAGACTAAACGATAACTTCGAAAATATAAGGGGTCATATTCTTAACTCTGAAGAATCATTCAATATTGAAGATGTTTATTCCCGTGTTGGAGCTGAAGAGCAAAGGTGGCTGATCATAAATGGGAGAAAGGGGGATCACATGTCTCACAATGAACGGTTAGCCTTTGTTAGTCGTGCCTCTATGAGAACTGCTCGTTCTTCCCGTAAATGTACTCACTGCAAAAAACTAGGTCACACTATAGAGTTTTGTTGGGACCTACAACCAGAGAAGAAGAATAGTAGGGGGAGGTCTTATGGTGGGAAGAAACCTATTTTGAATGAAATGAACCTTAGTGACGGTAAAATTTTTATTTCTGTGGAACAGATTCGTGAGCTGCGAGCATATTTGAGCCAGATTGATGTTGGTCAGGCAGACACGTCAGATGAGGTGAAGGTCAATCAGGCACTAGCCGTTTCGGGTGAAAAAGGTACTTCTTGCATGGGGGAGTGGATTGTTGATAGCGGTGCCACTCATCACATGACTCGCAACCCCAAACTCTTTTATGACTACAAGCTATCCTCGAGAAAGGAACGTGTATCATTTGCCGATGGTTCCTTTACCTCCGTGGCAGGAAAATGGAGTCTTTCTTTGTTGAACAATTTTTTAGTGCATGGAGCCTTGCATGTTCCCCATCTTCCCTTAAATCTTTTATCTGTTAGCAAGATTACCAAGGAACTGAACTGTGAACTTATATTTTCTAAAAAATGTGTTTTGCAGGACTTTGTGACAGGGAAGAAGATTGGGATTGGTTTGGTGTCTGATGGTTTGTATCAGCTTCCTATACACGTTGCCACAACTCTTATGTCAGCAGTTAGCAGGACAGAGAAGAAGAAGGAAGAGTGTCGTCAGTTATTTTTGTATTGGCATGAACGCCTTGGTCATTTTCCTTTTGGGATTTTGAAACAATTGTTCCTTGAATTATGTTCCAGTTTGAACATTTCCATGTTATCTTGTGATGTGTGTCAGTTTGCGAAGCATGTTAGAGCTTCATATCCAATTTCAAATAGTCGTGCTAATAAAGCTTTCTCCTTGATTCATTCTGATGTGTGGGGGCCCTCAGGCATTCATTCTCGTGGTGGTTTTCAGTATTTTATGACTTTCATAGATGACTATTCAAGGTATACTTTTGTTTATCTGTTGAAAGACCGTAGCGAAGTGCCTCATATTATAGAAACCTTCATCCTCCTAATGGAAAACTAGTATGCTGGGTATGTCAAGACATTTCGGCCCGATAATGCTCGTGAGTATATGTATCTCACTGTCGAGGAATTCCTTCGAAAGAGGGGGATTGTTCATGAGACATCATGTAGTTATACACCCCCTCAAAATGGAGTTGCTGAGAGGAAAAACCGTCAGTTACTTAATGTCACAAGAGCTTTATTGTTCCAAAGGAATTTTCCAAAATATTATTGGGGAGATGCGGTTATTACTAGTGCCTATTTGATTAATCGCATGCCTAGCCGAGTGCTAAATGGTCATACACCCTACTCCATGCTTCCAGCGAATAGCCAACCTTTTCACCTTGCTCCTCGTGTCTTTGGATGTGTGTGTTTCATTCATGACCACAGCCCGAATGTGAAAAAACTTGACCCCAAATCAATTAAGGGAATATTTATTGGGTATTCTCCTACTCAAAAGGGGTATAAATGTCTAGATCCCACCACTGGTCGAGTTCACATTACCAAGCATGTCACATTCATGGAACATGTGTCTTATTTTGGTGAGAATTCTCTTCAGGGGGAGAAGTCAATGTCTAAGGAAGAGTATTCTTCTCCAAGTCAGGAAATTTAGTTTACAGATTTTTTGGATTACAGGCGCGAAGAAAATCCATCGGTTGACGTTCTTGGAAAAGAAGAAGATAAGACGTCTATTGAGGTACAAGAACAGGAAAAGGAGGGAGAGTGTTCTATGGAGACAGAAAGAGAATGCAATCGTCTGTTTGGGCAGGTGTATTCTAGGAGAAGATTTTGTATTGACAATGTGATTGATGGGGAGAAGTCCACTCCGAATCCCAATCCTACTTCTTCCTTGGATGACCCAATCCTACTTATTCCTTGGATGACCCAAGTCATGCTCAGAAGCAACCTGTTGAGAGAGTCAGACAGAAAATGAAAAGGAGGATCTTCCCATGGCCCTGAGAAAGGGTGTTAGGTCATGTACTCAACACCCTATTGATTACTTTGTGTCTTATTCTAGATTGAGCACTGACTACAAATGTTTTGTATCTTCCTTGTCTGTGGCTGTGATTCCTACGAATGTTACAATGGCTCAGAGTGACCCCAAGTGGACTCATGCTATGCAAGAAGAGATGGAAGCCTTAGATAGAAATCAGACATGGGAAGTAGTAGAGATTCTTGAAGAAGCTCATTTGGTTGGGTCAAAGTGGGTCTACACCATTAAGTACAAACCAGATGGGAATGTTGAGAGGTACAAAACACGTTTGGTGGTCAAGGGGTTCAGTCAAAAATATGGGATCGACTACTTAGAGACGTTTGCTCCTGTCGCGAAGATGAAGACCGTTAGAGTTATTATTTCTTTAACTGTGCTGAAGGGTTGGGAGATGTGCCAACTCTATGTTAAAAATACATTTCTCAACAGAGATCTTGAAGAGAAAGTTTATATGTGTATGCCCCCAGGTTTTGAGAGACCTAGAAAATGCTGTAAACTGAAGAAGGCCTTGTATGGGCTCAAGCAGTCTCCCCGAGCATGGTTTGAACGTCTCAGACTTGTTATGAAGAAGCATGGCTATAAACAAGGAAATAGAGATCATACCCTATTTATAAAGAGGATGGAGGGTAAAGTTACTCTACTGTTGGTCTATGTTGATGATATGATTGTTACAGGTGATGATGAAAAAGAGATAGCAAGATTAAAGTGTTTACTATTTGTTGAATTTGATCTCAAGGACCTTGGCAAGCTAAAGTATTTCCTTGGTATTGAAATTGCCAGATCAGGTACGACTCTTGTACTTAATCAAAGGAAGTATACCTTGGATCTACTGAAGGAGACAGGAAAACTGAGATGCAGACCAGCTTCTACTCCTCTGGATGCTGGGCACAAACTCGGTAGCAAGGATGGAGAACCTTTGTGTGAAGAAGCTAAAGGAGATATCAACATCTAGTTGGTAGACTGATATACCTCAATCTGACTAAACTGGATATCACCTTTGCCGTAAATGTGATGAGCCAGTTTATGCATGCACCTACGGATGCACAATTGAAGGCTGTAGATAGAATCCTGTGTTACTTGAAGAAGAATCTCGACAAATGACTTTTATATGTGAAACAAAGGTCCATTGAAATTAAAGGGTATTCTGATGCAGACTCGGTAGACTGTGTTGACACCAGAAAATCTACTTCAGGGTACTGCGTCTACTTGGGAAGAAATCTAGTTGTTTGGAGAAGCAAGAGACAAGACGTTTCTTTCCGCTCAAATGCAGAGGCTGAATGTAGGGCTGTTGCTACTGGAGTATCAGAGATGTTATGGCTAAAGATCTTGCTGACTGATATTGGGATAAAGACTGAAGGTCCTATAAAGATATATTGTGATAACAAGTCTACGATTAACTTGGCTAATAATCCAACGCTTCATGTACGAACAAAGCATGTTGAGATTCATCAGAGAAAGAATTGATGCCAGGGAGTTAACATTACCATACATGAAGTCTGAAGATCAAACTGCTGATATTTTGACTAAAGCTTTACATGTAACTCCATTTGAGAGAAATGTATCCAAGTTGGACATGTTTGATATGTATGGCCAACTTGAGGGGGAGTGTTGACAGATCTTGATGTATGGGTCCGGGTCTGGACCCGATCTAGTGAGTCCTGGTTTGGGCATACTTATACCATTGTAAACTCTAATCTTGCATGTTAATGAAGTTTTCTAAGAGAGAGAGAGTCTGGTGGCTAGTGGGCACCAGATCTCCTCACTCGTCGTTTTTTCCCTCTAGTTGAGGGTTTTCCACGTTATATCTATGTTCGATCTTCGTTTCTTGTGCATCTATTATTTCTACAGTGCTTAAACCTATGTTTGCCCCTCGAGCTTCCTTGAAAGATTAAAATTCTTCATATAGATCGAGGTAGAGAATATTTCTCTTAACAATTCAATAAATTATGTGACCAAAAAGGTACAATAAATAAATGACAACTCCCCATAAATGGTAACAAAATGGTGCCACTAAAAGGAGAAATAGAACCATGATGAATATAGTTAGCACTATGATTGTGCAAGTACAATAATGATTTCCTTTTGGGAGACTGCTTGTTAAACGTGATATATATCATTAACTATGTACCCACTAAATCTGTCTCATCAACTTTTTATGAACTGTGGATAAGCACGGGGCTTGACCTAAGCCACTCAAGAACTTTAGCATCTGCAACATATGTTAATGATCCTTCTCACCAGTACGCTAATTTGGAACCAAGAGGGAAGAAGCATATCATTATTTGACACTGCATATAGCCCCATGGTTAATGTATTCTTATGATAAAATGTAGATGAGAGTGTCAATAAGATAGACTCTTGTGATGCCACATTCTTGGAAAGTGATGTCCTTAATAAGGAAGTTATAGAGAAATGTGCAACCATATGATTTAAATGACCCACAATATGTAGAAACTATAATTTAAGAGAATGGAACACAAAATTAAATGTTTCAACCTATTCATGATAGTTGAAGTGATCTGCATGTGGGTTAGGACCTCAATATAAATGTGGCACACCATTAGCATGAGAGAAAGATAACTCATTGCAATTTTTAAATAAAAAGTGTAGCCATGATCACATTCCCTAATGACATTGATTCCCAAATTCTGTACATGTGACCCTCTTAAGTCCTAAAAAAGGAGGAAGAAAGCAATAAAATAAAATATGAAATCCATGAACAAACTAAGGCATAAGAACTAGTAGATTTTCCTCTAGGGAGGAAAGCTAATGTGGACAAATGGGTTCTCAATGTGAACATGAATGCTCAAGGATCCATCAAGAGATTTAAGGCATATCTTGTTGCAAAAGAATGCACATGGAAGGAAGGCAGAGACTATATAAAACATTTTCTCTAGTGTCAGGTTTATTTATATTCACCTTATACTAGCCACCCTTTTGTACATAAATTCAAAACTACATCAAATAGATGTTACAACAATCCTAAGTGAAGAACTAGATGAAAAAGTTTATATAGAACAACTTGAAGGGTTTGTTGCCAAATGATTAAAGTACAATCATCCAAGCAATGGTATTTGAAATTTCACAAGGCTATAACGTCTAATGATTTTGAAATGATTGATGAAAACCAATATACATATATTAAATGATAGAAGGAGAAATTGCCATTCTTTCCCTATATGTCGATGTCATTTTATTGGTTCATAATGATTTGAAGTTATTGAAGCCAATCAAGGGTTGGTACTCTCTTCATTTCAAGATGAAGGACTTGGGTGAAGTAGCGCGCATATTAGATATTGAAACTAAAAAGGATCACTCCAAACAAGTTCTTGCTCTATCACAATAGTTATATATCTAAGTCTTAAAGTGATTCGACATGCAAAGTTGCAAGCCGTTTGAAGATCCTATTTGTAAGAGCAATAGTCTTTCAAGTAAAATGTGCCTAGAATCACTAGAAGAAGACAAACCAATGTAAAAAATGCTTTGTTTGAGTGTGGTTGGCAGTATACTGTAATTAACAATGTGTACATGACATGATACATGCCATGTACTTAGAATGAGTAAGTTTTTATTAGTTAAACTTGGATATACTCATCAGAAAGTTTTCAAGACAATCATGAGGTAGTTGAAAGACATTGAAAATTTGGCTACGTGATATCATGGTGGTGATATATAACTTAAAGGTTACATAGATGTGGACCAGGGAAGAAGCCATGATGAGTCCAAATCAACGTCTGGGTGCATGATTTTACTTAACCATGGTACTATAACTTAGAGTAGCAAGAAGAAAACATGAATAGATCTATCAATCATGGAAGTTGATTTTGTAGCTGGATCCATGGTAATTGAAGAAGATGCTTGTTTGAGGAGATTCTTTAAATATCTCAGGATCGTTATATAGGCAAATGTTCCCATAAAAATATATGTGACAACCAAGCTTTGATCACATATACAAAGAATCCTAAATTTCATTGTAAAACCAAACATATTGATACTAGGTGTAAGTACTTGAGTGATATAGTCCAAAAGATAAAAGTGTCACTAAATTATATTTCCACAAATGAGATGGTGGTAGATCCATTGCCAAAACCAATTGCCATAGATGGATTTAATAAAGACATAACATATATAGGGCTTAATAGAATATGAAGCTTTCTTTAATAACTTCAATTGGCTAGTTTGGTATGTCACATATATACATAAAAATATTCATTAAATCAAAATCATTTGCTCACATGAACTAATCACCTTATGCACAGTGTGATAGGCAAGCTGAGATGAGGTGAATATGACCTAGGGATGTTGATCGGTAGCAAGATTGGTTTTGTAAACTGAAATGTTGGTAAACTAGGATGAAGTGTATACTATGATCAGATCAAGATTAACTCTTATAAGTTAAAATACCAACATGATCTCCCAAATCATATAGACTTAGAAACCAGATTTGAGAACTCACACTATCTTGGTTAGACTAAGGGGCGTACCTCTGAGAACTTGAGCCAACTCTAGCGAAATGTTTGACTTTTGGGATCTGTGTGGCAAAAATTTTTCTTCGGTGATCACATAAAACTCATCATTATGAGTTAAGACTTGCCCAAATCCGTGAGACATACCATGTCTTTTGCATTAATATTTAATTTGATCAAAATGAGAAATGGAGAATGATCATTGCAATTTCATTGTATGAGTTCCTAGAGATATAGGATTCTACATCATTGGATGTGTTTAATCTATTGTGTCACTCATGGACCGTTGCTTGTATTAAAAAATGGTGAATTAGTGTTGATGCTTTATTCTGCTACCTAAGGCTATGAGAGATTCAATTAGATCAAACATATATGAGAAACTAGCAGGTTCAGAATGTATGAATACATGTAAAAGTGCCATATCATGTATCATCATATAGGGGCTCATATTTATCATGGGCGAATAGAATCACCCATGGTATCAAGCCTCGCCAAACAGCAAAATTTCATCAACATATTGCAGCATGTTGGCTGATGATGCTAGGAAGGAGAGAGGAGATAAAATGTTGGTGTAGATTGCTTACTGAATAAAAACTACAAGCCCTTGCGACATGATGATGATGAAGAACTGTGAACACCCAAAATTTGCATAAGTCCACATGACCATTTTACCCTTCACCATGAGCTTTTCTCAAAAACAAAATTTCAAGAAAAATGGTCATTACTGAGCTAAACAAGTACATTTTACACCAACAGTGGGTACTTTGACCCAGATCACCTAGGTAGCTATTGCTGAAAATTATCATTTTGCCCTACATTTTGTATCTTGTCTTTGAAAGTAGGAATTCTGACCAAATTTTCAAAAATTTTGAGCAACTACGCTATTTCTCTGCTTTACATGATCTCATGAGTCATTAGATCCAGCTCATTAGGGTTTTTAGCTCAAAGCCGGCTCACTCTAACTAGGTCTACTCATTGAGACCATGAATCTGCCAATTTTGGAACGCTAAAACTATGTCAAACCGGACCAAGCTAAACATAAGCTCTCCTCAATGCACACATAGTATTTCCTCAGTTGCTTTCCGTATCCAGATTTGAGTTATAGAGCTTTATCCTAAAATTAGAGTGACACTCTCTTACTAGCTTTAGGAGGTCCGAGCTAAAATTCTCACAATCTAGATCATGTTAGCTCGTGTCAAGATAAGATCTTGTTCCTCAATGTCCAATCTTAGTATTTTGGACTTTGATTTTAGTTTATTCATCTAGATTTGAGCACAATTTTCATTTTGGACTACCACTTTCAGTGTCGTTCAACCTTTCGAGCTCAATTCTGATAAATTAGGGAATCAATTTTTCAATTTCTTTAATTGCTTGTTATCAGCAGTACTTCAAGACAGTAATTACAGCTAGATCAGACAAACATAGCATAAATCAAAAGTTTACATTTTGCCCTTGCCCTATCTTCAAAAGGGACATCTTACTACCCATAAAAATTGAATTTTTTGAGTTTTGGAAGGGCAACTAGGTCATTTTTTTTCCAAATTTCACAGGATACCTTATTTTTATCGTGCTAGTGTGGTCAGCTCACCCACATGACCCACTGATTTTAATATCCTTAACAAGAGTATTTTGGTCATTTACATTATACACATATTTTTCATAGAAGCTAACTTAGGAGCCTTGTGAACCTAAGTTAACATTTCATATATATTCACATAAACCCAATGGGCTTGAACTCAGGCTCCGCCCACATCAAATTTCATTGAACCATGGTTTCCAGAAATATCACCCAGGCTGAGCCTAATAAACATGTGCCCAACCTAGGTCTAAACCCATTTTCAAAACTGAACCTAGCTAGGTCTAGTGCAAGTAATTAGCCTAATGTAGACATGTCAAAATTGTCATTACCAAAATGACCATTTTAACCCCTTCTAATGAGCTGATTTTCTCAAATATTTTCAAATGCAAAGGCCAAAGGTCACATGGGCACAACTTTTATAATCCAATTACCACACAGCTGGACCCAAATCACCTAACCTATCAGTAGTAAAGAAAATTACCATTTTACCCCCTAAACACCCTTCATTTGCCCAAATGTTGTCCAAATTTCATGAAATTGCTTCAAAACTCCTAAAATTATGTGTTACCATTTCAGTTATGAAATGATCATATTTGCAAATCATTAGGAGCTTCCACAACTCCTTTTCCAGCTCACATTTGGTCAAATTTAGCTTAAAATGGCCAGTTTCTGTTATTTTTTTGGCAACTTCTTTGCAATTAGATTGTTCACTAACCCGACCAACTTTGTTTTCAAATATTTTTTAATGTTAGCAGACTATCTTCGTTGAAACCCCCAATTTCTAGGGCTAAATTTCTAGCTTAAATCATTCATTTCCCTCCATTTCAGCTGAAATGAGCTCACTAGTTTAGTGACTCACATAATTCTCATAATGGACACCTTGTTAATGCCTGTGAAGCTCATGTTAAGGTTTTCTCAATGTTGGGAGAGTAATTTTGAAGCTATTTTCTGCTAACTCTTCCTAATTTGAGCTCTAGAGAGTTGTTCTAATATTGAAGTAACTATCATTCCTTTAATTTGTGTGTCTCAGTTGGAATTCTCTCAATCTGAAGTTAGTGAGCTTATACTGAGCTTGTAACATATTCTTTAGTGTCATACCTGACTATCTTTAGCTCAGTTCGGATTAATTCATTTAGAATGTAGTTTATTTTTTATTTCCCCTCATTCCTCTCATGTGCCTGGAGCTCTTAGTGGCAACTCAAACTTTTGAGCTGAAACTTTTACAATCTGAAATTCAAATTAGTGATTTCTTTGCTTCGACATGATTAGAAACATCTCAACAAAATATTATTAGCTTTGGTTCAGATAAAGCACCCTTAAATCATACATTTCATCATTGCTATCGAGTGCATTGTCTTGTCCAAATAAAAACATTGTCACTTGTGGTTTCAGAACTAATTTTTGATCAATTCAGGATTCTGATTTTCAATCTATGCACACCAATCATAATCACTCAAAGAGAGTCTCAGTTCATTTATTTCTCACCAACAAGACCAAAATCACTATTTTCCATTTTGCCCCTCACATTTTCATTTCATAGCTTGGCCAGTTTTCAAAGTTTTGATTTCTCAAAGGCAAAACAAGTCATTTTTCAATGAAATTCTCATGAGTACATATTTTTATATTGTCTATGATCGTGCATAGTTTGATGTCCACTGGGACTCACAGAGCATGGCTTTTGTGTTAGGGGCAGAATTATCATTTGGCAAATGTGCATTATTTTTACATCTTCCTAAGTTATGAACTACATAGACCTAACTTAAATTTAGACATCAAAACTGATCCTAGTATGGCTCACACAGAGGTTGAACCCACCTTGAACCTATCCTAGAATCAATCAGCTCAGTTTGACCTAAAACTGGACCTAGTTGACCTATGCTTTGTTTGAACTTGCATCCAACCTAGCCCAAACCTAGAACAAGCCTAGGCCAACCTTCTAGCAATGAGCTTGAACTCATTTGAGCCCAAGCTGAGCCCAAGTCCTGCACATGGATCTCGAATCTTTAATTTAAACTCCAAATCTACAATCTAGATCTGGATCTCATATCTATATCAAAATCATTTTCTCAATCCAAAACCATATCTAAACCTCTGAAATAAATCCCTAATCCAAATCTATACGTAGAAATCATATCACAATCTGGATTGAGCATCAGATCTCCAATCGGAAGTCTTGAACTGACTGATCTTGAAGTAGATTGATCTGGCCATCCATCTTATAGTTGGCTAGGGTTTTTCATCATTTTCAAAGAACAAACCCTAGGAGTGCCGCTACCACTCCTATTTTCTTGCAAATAACTGCAAAAATCAATTTTGTCTAATAAAATGTGGGCCTTTGATCAAATCTCTAAGTAGATCTCAACCGCCGATCTACCGACAAATCTGCAATCCTTGTTTTTCATTTTCTCTAAATACTTAATTGGTCAGAATTGGCTAAAATGTAGCCAAAAGCATTACAAAAAGGGTGGGGGTTGGTGATCCCTATTCCCTTTTCTTTGGCACGAATTTCAAGGTATGATCTATCCTTCTTTGTTATTTTACTTAGTTTATTTTTTAGGTTTTGCTAACATGATTTCCTTTCCTTTGGCACAAGGTTTTCTAAGAGCTTTCCATGGGGTTTGGACATGGTCTAACAACGAGAAATGGAGGAAGAAGAGAAGAAGGAAAAGAGAAGAAGAGAAGAAGGAAGAAGACACAAGTCTCTCCCTCTTTGATTTTCACGTTTTTATATCTCTATCTCCATCTCTCTTATGGCTTCACGTAGGCTTTACTTCCCCTCTTCCATGTCCCTTTCAACATTAGTTATTTATTTTCCTATGTAAATCAAAATGCACATGCACTTGCATGTAGTTCTTTATTTCCATGCGTATATATTTGTTTTTCTTGATTTGATACATGTTTAGTTTAATTTGTATACTTAGATGCTTATTTATTTCTTTTATGTTGATTATAATATGGTTAATTGATTTATTTACATGATTAATGTCAGTGCATTTAAGGATTTTCATTAAAATCTAGTTTTAAGAGATGTTAAATTTTAAGTTAGAAAAAATCGAGCTTGCTCTTATAAGCCTAATTTTTGTCTAACTTCAAATGACTATATCTCTCAAACGAAAAATCAGTTTTGCAATCCGTAAAAAAATCTGGTTTTGTGTATGGTACCTAGTTTGCTTTTAGTGATTTTCATGTGTTCGATCCCTCTGTGACGTCGACTTTCTAAACTGGTTTTTCTATTCTAAATTTCTAGCAGAGCTAAGTCCTGAAATTTTCTTAGATTAATTAACTTAGTTCTCTCAATCCAAGGGTCTAAATTGAGTTTTGTCAAAGCCAGGAGTTTGTTGTAGCTATCTAGTTCCTTCACCTAAAATTTTATGTTGATTTGACCATTAATACAACATTTCAGATATATTTTCTATAGTTTTTTTGAAATAGAATTTTTGCTTGACATTGCACACATATTGTGTTCTGTGTTTTTAAGTGTTTTTAAATTTCTTAGATTTTATTTTATGTCATGAATCTACCCTCAAAGATTCAGCTGAAACCAAGCATTCTACCCCTTTCAAATAGGATCATAAAGTTGGGCACTTGGACATTTTATTGCACAAAAACCAATTTTTAGTAATTGTGCCATTTTCTCATTTTAATGTTTGAAGTTTCTTTTCAGGTCTGTAAGTTGCTATAGAATCTCTGATATGTAGAGAACCTACATGCCAAATTTCAAACCAAATTGAGTTTTTTAACCTATTTTACATCTCTTTGTAATTCGTGCAGAAGCTATTATAATAACTTGGTCTTTTTTGCAAAATTTCTGCTTTGCAAGTTTCTTCATCAAGTTTCCAAATGCATAACTCTCTAATCTATGAGTAGCTTCTTGTGATTTTGAGTTCTGTAGACTCTTTGATGTATGGAGAGTTTGCAAACAAAGTTTTCTGTTAAGCTACATAGATTTGACATGTTTTTTACATTGGCAAAGTGCGTGATTTGAACTGTTTTCTATTTTCTTGTTTAATGTTTTTCTACAAAGAATTGTTTAACAACTCAAGTTTCCTTATCATTCAACATCATTATATTAATGTTTGCATTGGTGCAGGATGAATTGTGAAGTTGTTTTACTGTTTTATAGTACTTAGTCCAATTTCTAAAACTATTTGCAAGATGTCATTTTCTATGGCAATTTTTCATATCAATAATTTTTTCATTTTTTATTGTTTCCTAAATATATGAAGTTGTACTGATTCTCTATTATATAGGGAACCTACAGTCCAAATTTAAGTCAATTGAAGCTGTTTTGATATATTTTTGAGTCATGCAAAAGTCATAACAGTAAATCTATTTTTGCAAAAAATCTCCTTTTACCATTGGTTTTCTTGCTTAATATATTTATGTAGAAAATAGATTTCTGATTTATTACTTGCAATTAATTTTCTGAGGTGTATAGATTCTCTATTAAAAATGTCACGGAGATTGGATGACATTTGCCTATCCTTTAGAGTCAATCAAATAACTTGCAGTATTCTAGGACTTCGCCAAATTTCTATTTTCCACTTAGTTAGGAGTTTTTCATCTTATTTGTTATTTCATTTTTAACTTAAAAATTTTTACTTAAAATCCCAAACTAACATATTCAATCATGTGAATCATCATTTTAGGGTTTTAGAATATGTTTATTTGATTAATTGTATTCATGCATTGTTAAAAGTGTAATATTTCAAAATACTGCATTTGGAGTTCAGTATATGACTTTGGGCATTTGAATGAGCTTGTAGCAATAGACCCTTCTCATAAAGCTTGATTTGTCGAGTAAAGCCTAATTTCAATATGAATTATATCTTGTTTTGAAATATTGCTTAGTTTTATTTCAAGTAATATGCTTAACTATGTGCATTCATGTAGTTTTTAACTTAAATGTCGGAATCACATTTCAGGTTTAACCTTTTGTCTGAATAGGTTGTTTGAGCTTATGTTGTAGTCTTAATCTCTTACCTACATGAGTTTGCCAAAATTGAATTCAGGTTCAACTCCTCCTGAATGTGTTGCATTGGCTTGCATTGCAGGTTTAACCCCTTACCTGCATGTGTTGCTCTATTGTCCATAATTTCTGGTTTTACCAATTTTCTAAGTGGGTTGCTCAATAATAAGTGAAAATGCAAGGAAAGAACCCTCATCGCCTCAAATAACTTTATTGTAATAGGAATGAGACTTTATTTCTCTTACATAGGTTGTGACAAGAAGACTTTCTATCATTTCAAGTGCCTTATGGTAAAGTTTTTGTTTTCACCGAAGGTTGGATTTTGAACTTGCTTAGTAAAATTCTCCAATGTAGCACTTGGGTTGAGCTTTGAAAAGCCCTTGGCCAAATGGCCAAGTAGCACTTGCTCCATAAGATTCCATTGTCTAGTAACATGGTGGAGCTAGCTTTAAAATGCTCGAACCTAATGGTTAAGTTGCGCATGATCAAATCTTCAACTTAGCAGCTGAGTAGATTTTATTTGGATATGACCCTTTTCTTGATGGACAATGATGATTTAACTGATTTGTTAGAATAATTCTTGTGAGAAAAATATGTTGAAAAAGCAATTTAGAAAATACTTCAAAATATTCACAATTAAAAATATGCCCTAGTGTTAGCAATTGTCATAACTAATAAGAGATAGGAACTGATTCAAAACAAAATGCGTCAATGTATTGGATAAAAGATAGATGGTTGATGTCTTGGGTTGGGATTGGGGTGAAGAAAATAATGAAAAATGCCCCAAGTAAATAGAAGATGTGGACAAAATTATATAAAGAAAATTTGATTTTTTTTTACTAATAGAAAAATAAGGGTACAAGGTAATATCATATATATGAATTTATGTATAAAAGAATTTTTTATTTATCATTAGTTACAAGCAATTGGGACAAAAGCTTGTAAGAAATAAACATGTTATAAGAATATAACTAGTAGATAGTGAATTTCGTAGTGAGATATCAAGTTAATAGCATTTAAAAGATAATATAAGAAAATAGTAAAAAGTGTGAACAATCTATCACTATGAAGAATCTTGACTTTAGAAAGGATTAAAACTCGGGCAGAGTAAAAGGTACATAATAAATACATGATATTTGTTTCAGGAAGACATAGACTCAATATGGGTGAATGAAAAGTTAAAATCATGTGTCTAATTGAAAACAAAATATACTAGAGTAAAAAAAAGGTTGGTAATCAACTTGGAATAAATGATGACCCAATAAAATCATGGAAGTAATAAAATAAGAAGAAAGGCGCACTATGGGTGCATGAACTGAGTTAAACAAAGTTGGTAATTGAACCGATAGATGAGTATCATGTTCAAAAAGAGGAGATTGGACAAATGAATAAATGAGAGATTGACAAGGTAGGATAAAATGCATATTATATTAATAATATATTAACAACATATGTATTATTATAATGTTTTTTAATAATATATTAACAACATATGTTAAAGATATTATAATATACTATTTAACAATATATTGTTAACAATTAAAAAATTAATAACATTTGTAGACTACTGTATTTTTAAAATTAACAACATATTAAATTAATTATGTTATTAGCAACATTTTTTGTTAATGCAATTGAACATGTAGTATAGATACTACCTATTATCATGGACTAACAAAATAATGTTTAACAAAAACTCATTTTTGTGGAAAATGCAAATGAAAATAAATTTATTATCATATATACCAGCTCGTGTTTAACTGCCAATCGGATGAATGACCCTGTAGGGTGGGAGGGAGATCCTATAGGAACCTATCCCAAGTTTTCTTTTGTTAGGCCTATAGCTAAAAAACTTACTCTCTTCCGATTATGATATTCATTTGAATGTGAAATCCAATCTCAAAAATACATTATTCCACTTTTTTTTACTACCCAAGGCTTCAATACATTTAAAAATCGAGAAATATCTACCGAAACTACTACTATTAAAGAACAATTAGTCGATTTGGATTTGCAAAGTATTATATATTGTTCATTGGTAGAACAGAAGGAATTGGGGGAATACGGAACAACCGAGAATGATTGGGAAGATAGAAAAATTGGGAGGATAAAAGAATTTTTGGTTAGACTGAATTGGGAATTGGGAATGATGGAATTGGCTAAGCATTTTCTTCGAAAAAATGGAGAACAAGAATGGATGGTTTTGTCCCTATTACCGATTCTTGCTCTGGAGTTGAGGCCAATCATTCAGATTAAAAAAAGTTCATTCTAAAAATGTTTGATATGATAATTTTTAATCCATTTCTACATGTTATTATAATTTTTTGTTAATCCAATTATTAATAACAAAGTTAAATATGTTATTATTTAATTGGATAGTAACATTATTTTATAATATAATGTTGCAATGTTGTTAATATCTAAATAATACTATTTGATATGGGCTTCAAATATATGATAGCAAATAGTATTATTTGATCAATAATTTTGTCCCTATTGTGTCTGTAATTGGAGATTACACAATTGGAACAATTATGAACTCAACTCAATAAAAATATTTATGGAGAAACCCCTTGATTCAAGAATGATTACCAATTAAATTAAAAATAAGACTAAGTTTTTACCAAAAGTAGGTAAGTTTCTTTCATGTCAAAGAAATAATAACTAGATTTGTGAGGATTATAACTAAATTGTAATACTCCAACAGCCCCATGAATTGGTTATTCCTAAACAAGTGGTGAAGGGTATAACAAACATACCTTGTCGCCACATAGGTTCAAGAACGGGATCAGATGGATCAAAAACAACTAATTCCTATAGAGTCATAGAACAGGCCCAACCAGAAACTAGAGTTGTATGCATTATATGGACAGAAAACAAGCGACAAGGATCATTCAATCCGATAGTATGAACACAATATCAAGGCAAACCCATGGAAATACCCCTTCATCAAGGAAAGATAGACACTATGTAATTTTGTTGGAAAAAACTATGCTATGGACCTCATTCAGTGATTATCTGAGTGCAAGGGTAATGAAACAATTCCGTTTTGTTCGCAGGTACAAAAAGAAGTAGAGTTATTTTATACCCGATAAGTGCCAATACAGAATTACAAATGTGACAAAGTTATTGATCTTTGTTTACAATCAATGCTAATAAAAGAGCCCTTTTGACGATCCACGATACAAAAGAAGCAGTTCGAGAATTACCAAATATGGCATCATAGACGTAGAATTACCAAATATGGCAAAAAAATGAGGGTCTGATTGAGTATCAAGGACCAAAAGAATGTACACCGAAATATCAAATGAAAGTATACTGATCTTTTGTCATTACTGAAAAAGTTCATATTTTGCCTGGGTCTTCATACTAGTATCATCGGAGTAGATACACAAATTACATTTAATACAAGAAGCCAAATAAGTGGATTGGTCTGAATAGAAAACAAAAAAAGAATTGAATTGAAAATCTTTTTTGGAGTTGACACATTGGCATCTTGATATCATTAGGAGCAAAAAAAAAAAAAAAAAGGATAAGGGACCAAAGGGAAAAATTGGGTCTATGTTCAATCAATCACACCTATTAAAAAAAATATTTTGTTTCAGTACAACCCATAATGACATATGAAATGGCTCATGGGATAAATCTAGCTTTTCACAATAATTTAACAATATATTGTTAACATTTAAATAATTAATTTAAACATTTAAATAGTAAAGGATTTAAGCATAGTTATTGTTAACAAAAAATTAATTATTTAAATAAAAATAGTAAATATATATTATTTTTAATTAATATATCTTTTGTGAGTTAACTATGTTCTAGTGTTACTAAATTTTTAATATATTAATTTTTTTCTTATTTATGATTTATTATAATTAATATATTAACAATAAAAATAATATGCAATTAAAAATGTTTACTGTGCACGTGTAAGGTTAAAGGTAAATACCCATAATATTGGTAGCAGTGGCATCCACTGATCCACAACTCATTCCCCTACCAAACGAGCTACAAGTCTCTCTTGGCCGCTCTTCCATGGGCTACCAATCGCTCGCCGAGTCACTCGCACAAACTCCGAGCGCCGCCGCCCTACCTCCTCCGTCACCACCACTATCATCACCTTCTCTTGGCCCCCGGAAGATCGCGAGCATCACCACCACCACCGCCATTATCATCGCTAAATGTGTCAGCCGAAGACAAAGATGGTCTTATTCTTCAATTTACAATGTTCCGGGTTTTTGCATCTCATGATGTTCGTTACCACCGACAACAATTTTGCTCAAGCGGGTTTTTTGTCTCCATTGACGCTGCATTTTGTCGAGGATGCAGGGCAACTTGCTTTAAATTCTTCCGGCCAAATCTTAGTTCACTTAGTCGGGCGGATAGATCCCCCGTCTACCATTTGAGTAAAGCAGAAGCCAAACTATGATGAAGTTCCGGATTGTTTCAAGCTGTAGAAGATTTTCTTCAAGCATCTCCCAACAGTTTTCGGGCATTGTGGAATCTGTTCTGACAAGATGGTCTGACGTAGCGGTGAAGAAGGTGCAGAGCTTCGAGGGGGTTTCTCTTGCGACAATTCTTGAGCTTTTCAATTTTCTTCCGGAATCCATTCGTGGACTCCGGAGGGTTAAGGCGTTGAATTCAGATGATGTGTTGAAAATTTTGGTGAGTTGTTTGGAGGAATGCAGAGTAAAGGCTTTTGAAGCGAACATTGTACATTCTGCGTGGAACCTGTTCATCTGGGCTCCTAACCAAAACCAGTTTGGTTATTACCACCTTCCTCAGTCATACAACGTTATGCTTTCAATGCTAATTCGTGGCGGGATGATCCGGAAGGCAGAATCTCTTCTTTTAAGGATGGATACTGAGGGAATTGTAGTGGATTCAGGGAACTTGATTATGCTCTTGCAAGAGTATGGTAATATTGGTGACATAGATAGTGCCCTGTCTATGCATGAACGGATGAAGAAGAGATGTTGCTCACTGAATTCTTCTTGCTACAAGTCTCTCGTTAATTGTTTCATCGGAAAGAAGATAATCCGTCCAGGGCTAACGTTTCTAGTGGACCTGCTGGAGATGACGCCCAAGATAGAAAGTCAGGATTTTGAGTGTGTCATTGCAGCACTTTGTGAGGAGGAAAGGATTCAAGACGCGACTGCGGTCCTGAGAAAGATGGTTGATTTAGGATTCGAGCCAAACCAGTATATTCTTGATAAGATTTCATATGGGTATTGTGCGCAGGGTGATTTTGAGGGGCTGTTAAACTTTTTGAACGAGTACCTACACGAACCGATTGATAATCGATTATGCAATAAGATCATATATTCTCAATGCAGGGTTTCGGGGTCCGAAAAGGCTTTCATGCTGATGAAACAATTAATCAATTTAGGTTTCGTTCCGGATGGAAAAATTTTCAGCATTCTAATATGTTGGTGTTGTAGGGAAGGAAGACTTCGAAACGCCATGATGCTTTTCTCTGAACTTATTTTAAGACGACTGAAACCTGATTTTTACGTTTATAATTCTATGATTAGTGGCCTTTTCACTGTCGGTCTAGGACATCACTCAAAAGAAGTTTTCTTTGATATGATCGAGAGAGGGATAGAGCCTGATATGTCAACACTTAGAGTTCTCTTAGCTGGTTACTGCAAAGAGCGGAAATTTGATGATGCAAAATGGGTGGTGCACAAGATGGCTAGTCTTGGTTTGGGTGTATCCTCGGGGTCAGAAGACGGCCTTACGGCAATATTTTTGGCTTTGAATCTTGTTTTTAACAGAGTTAAAATCAAGAGAGATAATACAGATGCTCTTTCCGGAGCAGAATTTTATGATGCTCTTGGCAATGGATTCTATTTGGAAACAGACGTTCATACGTATGAGGAAACCTTGTCTGCTATCTTATATGATGCATTAAGTCTCGACTTTGAATCAGGTATATTGAAAGAATGGAGCAACGGAAATGTGGAAATTGCATTGAAGCTGGAATACCGAATGGTGCGGTGGGGTCAACAGCCTTCGTTAGCAGCATATTCTGCCATTCTTAAAGGACTTTGTGCATATTGCTCCGATGAAGCAGTTGTTGGTCGTCTCCTTGAAATGCCAAAACGGTATCTCCATCAGATGGATCGTGAAATTCTTGATCTTGTACTGCAAACACTCATCAAAGGGAAAAGGACCTCTGAAGCACTGCTCATATTAGAGACTATGCTTTGGAGGAATCTCCCCATCAAGAATGGGATGCATATGGCTGTGCTAACAGGGTTATGCAAGGAGAGAAGACAAAGTGAGTTTCAGAAATGCTGGGAATTGGCACAACAGGATGGGTGGGTTCCATGTCTTGCTGACTGCAGAACTCTTGTAGACTGCCTCTGTGAACTCGGTATGCTTAGGGAAGCTCTAGAATTGCTTGAGAATATGTCGCTGAATTACTCTGATTCAGTTCCTTTTATCTTTGGGTCGTTTATTGAAGTACTTTGCTGCCATCCTGGCTTTGCTAGGCCTGCCTTTCTGCTAGTTCAGGAGATGCTTAAGAGGGGTTTATCTGTTGATCCTGCGCTGTATAGCTGTCTTATAAGAGGGTTGTACAAGGAAAACATGATTCTTGAAGCAATAGAGGTACTTGATGCTATGATAGAGAGGGCTCAAAATCCCATCTTATGCAGATCATTTCAGTTTCACACAGCACAAAGGTTGGGTCACATTTTACTTGAAAAGGTGTTGCCAGATACAACAGTCCACAGTGTTCTCATAAACAAGCTTTGCAGAATGGGGAAGATCTCAGATGCAATTATTATTTTCCAAGAAATCATGGCAACTGGTCTATGCTTAGATAATGCTGCTTTTGACGCTATTGTGAGAGCAAATTGTTTAGAGAACAACCTGAATGAAGTGTATGGAATTCTTTGTGCCATGCTAAAGTGGGGCATCATCCCATCCATGAAGACTTACGGTAACATATTAAAAATGCTTTGTTTGGGGGGAAAGGTAATTGATGCAGTAGCTATGAAAGATTTTTTGCTGAAAACAAGAGTGTATTCAGATACTTCTCTGTACAATATGCTGATTTACCAACTTTTTCAAATAAGTGATCTACCTATGGTCATGAATATTTTGAATGAAATGCATGAGAAAGGATTGAATATGGATTCTGTCGGCTATAATATTCTTGTAGTGGGCTTTTCTAAAGCTGGGAATGTCTCTAACTCGTTGGAGTTCCTAGAGACTATGATAAAGAAGGATTTGCGACCAAGCAATCGTAGCTTTAGGACTATATTTGCTAGTTTGTGTACCTTAGGCCAACTTGATAAAGCATTAGAATTAAGCTACAAAATGGAATGTAGAAGATGGGCTCACAGTTCTCTTGTTCAACATAAACTTGTCCAAGGTCTTCTTGAAGTTGGTAGAGTAAGTGAAGCAGAGCAGTTCATGGACCGGATGGAAGAGAAGGGCTTAGTTCCTGATAATATCATTTATGATGGCTTAGTTAGGCAATTCTGTAAGCACCAACGGCTAGGAAGGGCTGTTCATCTTCTCAATAGCATGTTGAGGAGAAGTAACCTGCCTACAGACGCTACTTATAGGATGATTATTCATGGATTTTGTCATCAAAATTCACTAGATCATGCTCTCAATTTTTATGCTGAAATGTTGCACAAAGATCTTGAACCAGGTGTTGATACATCTGGTGCAATAATTTATGCACTTTGTGACAGTGGACGAGCAGATGAGGCATGGGAGCTCTTATCTGAAATGCTGCAACGAGGCCAAGACCCATCAGTTATGATGTATGAATCTGTAATTGATAGTTTTTCCAAAATGAGCAAGCTTAAGAAAGGCTCTGGAGCACTGAGTGACATGCAACAGCATGGCTACAGGCCTGATTTTGGAACTCACTGGTCTTTTATAGGTAGCCTAGCAAAGACAGATGGCAAGGGCAATCAAAAGAAGAGGTTCTTATCTGAATATCTTACTCACAGTGGATTCTCTTTAACAAAGTCTTTGGACTTGGGATATATGGCTAGAAAGTAAATTATTATTGGAATGGATCTTCCCTTGGGGACTTCTCCATTTTTTATTTTTCTATATTCCAGCTTGAATTTTTTACTCTCTCAATCAGATTTCTTTGATGGAACTGAACTAGGAATGCTAGCCAAATGTGTATGTGGTTTCATGAGAGTTGGAGGTGAAAGGCATCATCTGGACAACGCTGTAGCTTGTTATTCCAAGGAAGGAGTGTAGTCCAAAACCTTGAGCATATAATCAGGCTTCTGACTCATAATACTTGAAATAATGATCAGAAATGTATTTATACTTGAGGTTTCTGTTCAAGCTTAAAGAGAATTATAGAAGGTCCTTGATAACTTGGACTTCTGTGGCAACAAGAAGCTGCCTTTGTCTGAGGTGAACACAGTTCCATGCACATACAAATTTGTTTTAAGTGAAGGTACTGGCAAGTTTTCATTCTAAGCCATGTTAATTTTTTCTGTCATGGTTTTCATCTTGTTGACTATAGTAAATTATTCTTCTTTCTCCCTTGCAACTGACATCGATGATGAAGCAGATGATGCTATCTCCCTGTAGGTGTTTGAATATTTTGGAATGTTATTTCTTTATTTTTCTTTTTCCAAATTGAAAAGTATGATCTGTTTGGTTAGACTTTTACTGATTGTTGAATATCAAGGCCTCAAGGGTATTAATGCTGATTGCTATTAACTTCCTTATAGGATGAAAATTTTTTATTATATTAATCTGTATTCATATATTATTTTGACAGGCTTTTTTGCCATGGTTTTCCATTGTGGATGGCAGTACTGTATATGTGGGTGGTAGAGCTATGCAGAAATCACAGGTATTTCATCTGTCATTTCCTTTTCCAATCTTAAAGTAGCATTCTAACATATTAGGTGGTAAATTTTGATGGGAATATCTTTTTTTTGCTTATAGCAGAACCTTTATGGTGATGCAAACTTCAGCTGGAGTCTTGTCTGTTACAGCCAGCAGTCTTAGAGAGAGAAAAACATCTTATTTACTAACCCTAATCTCAATAGTAAATAGATTAGGGCAGAGGTAGAGACTTACAAATAACATCAACCAAAAATAGAGAAATGTTTAAACTTTAAAGAGAACTCATAACTATTAAATATTGCAAAGGACCACCTAGAAACTTAAAGTTTTATAATTCAACACTCCCCCACCAATAGGAAGATCTTTGGTGAAGACATCTGCAGTCTGATCTTCAGATGATACATGAATAGTGGCTATGGTTCCTCCTTGAACAAGGCCCCAAATGTAATGACAATCTACTTCAATATGTTTAGTTTTCTTATAGAAAACTGGATTGTTTGCAATGTAATTGGCTACTCTATTGTCACAATACATCTTCATGGAAAGAGAAATGAACACACTTAGGCTAGATAACATGGATTTAGCCCAAGTCATTTCTACGATAGTTTGAGCCATAGCTCTGTACTCAGATTCTGCACTAGATCTTGACACCACACCTTGCTTTTTGCTTCTCCAGGATATAAGGTTGCCTCCCACAAATACACAGACTCCTGTGGTAGCCTTCCTGTCTTCGACTGAGCCAATATAGTTTGCATCACTTTAGGCTTCCACTTTCAAGGTCTTGCCTTTTGTGAACAAAAGTTCTTTACCTGGAGACGATTTCAAATATTTGGCCACCATTAAAGCTGCATCTCAATGAACTTTCCTAGGTCTTTCCATAAATTGACTTAGCTTTTCCACTGCAAAGCTAATGTCTGGTCTGGTCACAGTAACATAGAGAAGCTTTCCAATAAGAGATCTGTATGATCGAGAATCCATTAATTCTGATTGGTCATCATGAAGATGTATGTGTGGATTCATAGGTAAAGTGGCCGGTTTAGCTCTTAGCATCCCGGTGTCATGCAATAAATCAAAAACATACTTCCATTGAGATAGAACTACACCTTTGCTATTGCGGGCAACATCTATTCGCAGAAAATATTGTAGTTGACCAAGATCTTTTGTCACAAAGTGGTTTTGAAGAAACAACTTTGTATTAGAAATTTCTTGATCGGAGTCACCTGTCAGGATAATGTCATCAACATAAACTACTAGAATGATCATGCCTCTGGAATTCTTCTTGATAAACAAAGAATGATCAAGAGAGGATCTCACAAAGCCACACTTTGAGACCACCTCAGAGAACTTATGGAACTATGCACGAGGACTTTGCTTGAGTCCATATATAGCCTTCTTCAGTTTGCACATTTTTTTACACTCCCTCTGTCGTTCAAACCCTGTGGTTGTTGCATATAGAGTCATAGACAGTCTCATCGAGATCACCATACAGAAAGACATTTTTTACATCAAGCTGATACATATGCCAGTCATGGTGTACAACCACAGAGATGGTAAGACGAATGGTTCCCAACCGGGCAACAGGAGAAAAAGTATCAAAGAAATCAACATCGTAAGTCTATGTGTAGCCCTTAGCAACCAACCTAGCTTTGTCTCTTTCTATAGAGCCATCAAAATAATATTTCATGGTGAATACCCACTTGGAGCCAATAATGTCACAATGAGGAGGAGGATCAACAAGTTCCTAGGTGCCTCGCCGAACTAAGGCATCCATCTCATCTTGCATAGCTTGTCTCCACTGGGTATCTAATAAATCCTATTGGTGACAAGTAGGAACTGCATGGACAGTCAGAGCTTGAATAAACTGTTGCATACTTTGACCAACACCGTCAATAGAAACAAAATTAGATATGGGATGCATAGTACATTGTCGCTTGCCTTTGCGAAGAGTAATAGGTAAGTCCTAACAGGGATCAGAGATAGCTATAGTGGTCTCAGATGAACTAGGTATACTCACCTCATATGTACTTACCTCCTGAGAAGAGGTTGGGGAAGGGTCATGAAAGGGGTCCTATCAACGTGTGTAGACCAGCAGAGGATCACAAAACTTAGAAACCACTGAAGGAGACTCACTAGAAGGAGACTCACATGAGAATGACTCCAATGGAATGAGAGGGATAGGTAGTGGGTTAGATGATTGTAGCATCCCAGTAGAGGTAGGAGAGAGACTATAATAAGGCTGAGATTCAAAGAATGTGACATCCGCACTGATATACTCCTTTTGAGTCAAGGGGTCAAAACATTTGTAACATTTATGATTTCTGGAATAGCCAATAAAGATACAGTTATTGCTTGAGCAGTTAATTTATCACGTGTAGCTCCAAGGATGTGAAAGAAGCATGTGCAACCAAATTTTTTGGGAGCAATTGGAAACAAAGGTCGTTGTGGGTGCAAAAGTTTAATGGGAACCTGGTTGTCAATGGAGGATGAGGGTAAACGGTTAGTCAAGTAATAGGCAGTGAGGATGGTATCTCCAAAAAAATATGCAGATAAATGAGTATGAAGCATTAGGGACTGTGCCACATTTAAGAGTTGGCAATGTTTTCGCTCAACTACCCTTTTTGGCTGGGAGGTATGGGGACAAGTAAACTGAGAAGAAATGTCATTATCAGAGTAAAATTTCATTAGGGTAGATGCCTTGAACTCAAGAGCATTATCAGTGCAAATGCTTTTAACAAGAATATCAAACTGGGTCTTTATTTCAATAATAAGGTTCTTGAGAGTACATATGCCTTCAGACCTTTCTTTCAAAAGGAAAACCCAAGTGACTCGAGAATAATCATCAACAATGACAAGGAAATGACGAATCTAGACCTACTAGCAATTCTACTAGGACCCCAGACATCAACATGAAGAAAATCAAATAGTCCAGAATTGGACAGACTAATACTTGATGAATAACTGCTATGGGTGTGCTTGCCAAGTTGACAGGCTTCACACGGGACCAACTCTTGTACTAATAGATGAGGAAGCAGGTGACAAGGCTGGGAGACAGATGGATGACCTAGTTTGAGATGCCACAGGAACGAAGAGGACAATGAAGAAGTCGAGGAGGCTTGAATACCCACATAATCAGTCAGGATGTAGATGCCCCCTTTCTCATAGCCTCCACCAATCATCTTCGCACTTTGCATGTCCTGAAATGAACATAAACCAGAGTCAAATGTAACACGACAATGTAAGTCTTTAGTCAATTGTCCGACTGATAAAAGTTTAGTGGGAAACCTAGGAGCATATAACACGTTCGGAATTGTTATAGACTGAGAAATCTTAATATCTCCATAACCCATAATAGGAGACCATCTGCCATCTACAAGTTTCACACGACGAATCTAAGGTAATGTGTGGAGCAAGGTAAACAATGAAGGTCTACTACAAAAGTGTTTCGATGCTCCTGAATCAATAATCCAAGTAGTACCTGAATCATGAGGAGTAGTATTGATAGACATAGCATTGTCTATTATAACTGTGGAGCCGACGACTGAATAGATCTGTGTGCTAAGAAAACGCTCATACTCTGACTTGTTGATATTCACTATCATAGTCTTAGGATGGGAAGAAGACAAAGACCCCTCTACTACTGAGGACATATCCAATAGGAGACTGCTGCTTAGATGCAACATCTCTTCTTAGGGATCTAGCGGAAGGACGACCATGCTTATCCCAACATCTGTCTTCCAAATGCCCTATTTTTTCATAGTAGGTGCACTGAAATCTCGCACAACCTCCTCCTGAGCCTCAACCTATGCCTTCTCCCTGGAGAAACTACCTCCACGGCCTCCTGAAACCACCAAGGCAGAGGCAAGAGCATCATTGGAAGACGGAGAAAGGGTCACAGTAAGATGGCTGAGTCTGTTGTATGTCTCGGCTAGGTCAGGGATTTTTGCTCCAGTCAACGTCTACGCCTTTGCTATTGCGTATTCGGAAGAGACCCTATAAAAACTTTGCAACCATAGACTGCTCACGATGAGTCTTGTGGCATGTGGGACATGGAGGACGCAAAGCTTTTAGTCTTTCATAGATTGAATTGATGGAAGCGAAGTACTGAGCAAGACTTTGATTGTCCTGTTGCAAATTAAGTAATTCCTCCTCCACCTGTAAGATCTTGCTAACATTATTGTCATTAGAGTACATTTGTTTCAAAAAATCCCACATCTGTTTGGCAGAGGTATAATATGCAATAGTAGAGGTAATCTGTGGTTGCACACTATTCATGACCCATGACATGACAATATTATTATCTTCCGTTCATGAATTATATTTTCCATTATTCACCACAAACTCATTTTCTTCTATAACATGCTCCTTTCGATGTCCAATCACAGACATCATAAACACACGAGACCAAATCTCATAATTAGATTCATCTAACTTTACAGTATTGTCATAAGAAAAGGGATTGTTTGTGTTCTTATGCTCATAGTGCATCTCTGTCTTGCCTTCATCAGCCATAGTGTGAGGCTGGACAATATGACCTTAATCTGGTTGCAATTTGATAAAATCAAGAGTATAGCACACAACAATCAACTTGAAAGAATTTAGGTAGCAAAATTTTTTCCAGCATCAATAACAGTACTTAAAAAAATATCTATTAACTTGCTATTCAGTAAATCAGTCCACCAATCACAGCAATCAACTTAGAGGATCTAGGCAGCAGATTTTTTTTTTTTTAGCATCAATAAATGTACCGAAAAAAATTTATGAACTTGCTGTTCAAATCAGTCCACCAAACTTTCACATAGTAGGCTTCATATCATTGCTTACTAGAATCCATGTATGCATATAAGAAAAACATTCAATTTGAAAAGGGTATACCCAACTTGCAGCCACTTTTTCACAATCAGCTACAAAAAAAAAAAAAAAAATCTGATAAGAATATGGTCCACGTGCAGGTACTCTTCCACGAGCCCAGATCTGACTTAGAACTTTCCAATGCAACTCCCACGCAGTTGCTTACGCTCCACTACATCCACATTGGGAACCTAATCACACATACCTCTCACATGTGATTAGGTTTCCCTTCCACGCTGCTCCACTATCTCCTGATCAGCAGAGAAAAGAGAGAAAGGGAGGGTAGAGGAAGAAAAAAGGTGGGAAGAAATGGGGGAGAGAAGAGAAGAGGTCACCGGAAAGTAACGTCAGCCACTGGCAGAGAAGGGTAGAGATCGCTAGCTCTGATACCATGTTACAACCGGCAGTCTTAGAGAGAGAAAAACATCTTATTTACTAGCCCTAATCTCTTAGATTAGGGCAGAGGTAGATACTTACAAATAACATCAACCAAAAATAGAGAAATGTTTAAAGAGAACTCCTAACTATTAAATATTGCAAAGGACCACCTGGAAACTTGAAGTCTTTTAATTCAACATTATCTACCATTATACTATACTGATAGAAAGTGTTCCTTTTCCAGACAGGGCAAATTGTAATAGATTGACATCAACCTGCAAAGTTGTTAATTTTTTTGGCTTAGAAAGGTAGCAACTCTCTCTCTCTCTCTCTTGTGTGTGTGTGCGTGTGAGCATCTATGATCTCTAGTAGAAAATTTAAATCTGTGCTCAACGGGGCCTCTTACTGGAACCAAGATACAGCATGATCTCTAGTAGAAAATTTAAATCTGTGCTCAACTGGGCCTCTTGCAGGAACCAAGACACAATATGATCTCTAGTAGAAAATTTAAATCTGTGCTCAACTGGGCCTCTTGCTGGAAGCAAGATCACCACATAAACTGTAGTCTTCCAAGATAGATGTTGTGAATCCTGTTTCTTCATTTTCCTCTATCATTGAAATCTTGTGATTCCTTTTGATTGGAAACTAGGTGTGGTGAAGTTATGTACCCAACTTCAAAAAGGGAAGTATTTCTTGTTTGAGATTTTAGCATACGAAAATGTACTTTTCTTCATGATGATAGCTATCATGGTCTCTCTCTCTCTCTCTCTCTCTCTCTGTGTGTGTGTGTGTGTGTGTGTGTGTGTGTGTGTGTGTCTGCGAGCATCCATGATCTCCAGTAGAAAATTTAAATATGTGCTCAACTGGGCCTCTTGCTGGAAGCAAGATCACAGCATAAACTGCAGTCTTCCAAGATAGTTCTTGTGAATCGTGTGGCTTCGTTTCCTCTATAATTGAAATCTTGTGATTCCTTTCGCTTTGAAACTAGATGTGGTAAAGTTATGTACCCAACTTCAAAAGATGGAAGTACTTTTTGTTTGAGATTTTAGCATGCGAAAGTGTGCTTTTCTTTTTGAAGATAGCTATCTTGGGCAATTTATAAACACTATGGTTTTGGATAAATTTAATTTTGCTGAGTTAGCATCATCTTTGCATTATGAAACTTGATAATATATTTACGTGTAGTCTCTAAAGTCTAAGCAGGCTGCCACACAAGTTGAATTGCAGGTGTCTTGTAGGTGCAACTATCAGTTTTTTATATTATAATCTAATTCAGCTGCATGTATACTTGTGTATGGGCGCATTAACATTGGTCAGTTTTTGATGTTATACTTTAATTCAATCAAATGTATGTCTTATATGTGCACATAAACTTATTTTATACACAAACACACACACACACGTGTGCATATACCCCACATGTTTTGGAAGAGGTGGAAGATGCTGCACCTGCGTTCATGTGACAAAGACGATAATTATTTGGACCTGGACAACCAAGTCTCCAATTCATTCCATTCCATTTCCTCTACTAGGTTTCTGGAAGCCTATTTTGTGTTCTATATGAACTTAAATTGCTTTTCATTTCCTGTCTGATGGATTTATGAAAACACCACTACCATGGTGATCATCATTACAATCAGAATCTTCATCCAGTTATCTGGTCTAGCTCATCTGTAATCTTCAGTTATCTGCGTTGATGAATACCATATGATAGATGCTGGTGAGCTGGTTGAACCATGACACAACTTTTAAGCTGATCCAATTAGTTGCCCACAAAAACATGTAAACCACAACCATGGTTCTGTAGTGAAGTACAGATTCATCAATTCTATGTAGAAACACTTTAAATGGGAAGCAGAAGTACATTTTAAGCATGAAGAAAGAGAGGCACAGAACACAAATTCTCATCCAGTGGACTTAAAGACAACAAAGAGCATTAAAGTGAACTGTTTTCAGTGATCAAAATACTTGAAAGCTGAAAGCAGCACAGATGTAGGGAGAAATGTCTCCATTCATGCGAGTGAGAGAATGAGACAAGGCTGTGTTAGCTCATTTTTGTCACTTAAAATGTCCAAGAACAGAAAAGAAAAAAGAAAATGAAAAGGGAAAAATATTGTCAGCTAATATATATGTGTATATGTTGTATATATCATGTAGACGTACATATCAATGTAAATAATATATTAAAGTAGTATATATACATAGATATGTACTTCTATATATTATACAGGATGCACGCATACATACACACACATAAATATGCATATATATATATCAATTACATACTGTTGATCACCTTAAACAATTGTATTGCAGCTGGCAGTTCATTAAGAAGATAGCAAATTGAGGCGAGACAGAAGGTTTTGGTGGATAAGCAGTTGCTTAATATTCATATGAGGCAAAGGGTAGAGTAATTTTTTTTTTCATGTAGTCTTTGTTAACGTGGTAGCAGTCCATTTAAATGACACTCACCTGAAATGTGTCACTGTTTCCAATTTATTCTACTTCTATTGTTGCAATATACTTTATGCATCCTTAATGTGGATTTCCATGTCAATTTCCACATTAGGAGTTGCAATAGTTCAATATTCATCTTCGATTGATAATAATTATATTTTTTTGCTTCTTATGCACCATCAGATGAGTGAGTCACTGGTGCAGTTATGGTTGTTTGACTTACCTTGCAAATATGCTTTAGTACAAACATTTGGTTTCAAAGAAGAAAAATCAAGACAGAAAAAGTCCCTTAGAAAGAGTTCATGATTATATAATCAGTAGTCCTGCACTCGTGTGCACGGTGGTGCATACGAGGTGGAGAATGATAAGATTGACTTGCAACATGGACAATATGTGGAACATTTTATTTAAAAATCATGAGGTTGTCAGTTAAGGGTAGTTTAAATTTTGTACTTTTAATCAATGAATGCTGAATCTTTTCCGGGGAAAATTTTACCCTTTTTTTACTCGAGGATGCAATGGCAACTGAGATTTCATTCTAGTACATCCTGAAATTGTTTTCTGGTGTATCAGATGCCCCCTAAGCTTTAAGTTTGTTCAATGTATCCTAGCTATCTCATCCATTTATCATAATACTTGACTTTTGAATGACACAAAGAAGTGCACACACACACAAATATATATATGTATATATATGATTTTGTGGATTTCTTTGTCTAGGTTTGGATGGAGAAATCATCTGACCTCTCACCTCTCACAACACACAGCCCAATACAATGCATTGGGCTGTGCATTTAATCACATTCACCAGATTGCATCGGGCAGTCATGGTTGGATAGAGCTCAAAATGGCCGGAGGATAGAGAGAGAGAGTGTGTTTATGTGTGTATACATATATAGCAAGTGTGTGTGTGTGTATATATATAAAGTTTCTCCTTATGCTAGCGTTTTGGCATAAGGGGTATGACTGTGTCGTTACCCGACGCCGTCGAACCTTGCAGTGGGGAGGACTTCTCCTCCCCCTACGCGGTCCGGTGATGCCCGCGGGGGCCTTGCAGGGGGAGGAGAAGTCCTCCCCGCTGCAAAAAAAAAAAACTACATTCAATGCAGCGCCCAAAAAAATTTGCATTGCGGAAAATTTTTTTGCAGCGCCTCGGCGACGCTCTGTGGGTTCATCGCCGGCGGCATCAAGGAGAGGGTGGGGGAGTGGAGGTGTGGAGAGTGTGTACCTATATATATATATATATGTATATATATAAATATATATACATTTATATATATACATATATAATCCAATGAGTGTGTATGTGTATATATATGTGTGTGTGTGTGTACATGTATAATCCAGTGAGAGAGTGTGTGTGTGTGTGTATAAATGGGAACTCAATTCCAACTTCGTTGGTGTTGCGTAATGGAGAAGGGGGAGAACGAGAGAGAGAGAGAGAGACGAAAAAGACTTAATTCATATCGTGCTCTAATCTCTACTTAAAGAGAGATTAGGGCACGCCTGTGGCTGTTACAAAAGTAAGACAAATAAAATAGTAAAAAGACAAGGGAATTCTAACTTTTAAATAATCAAATGACTATCACACGGAAGGCCAAACTTTCTAATTTCAACACTCCCCCTCAAGCTGGAGCATAGATATCAACCATGTTCAGCTTGTCACAATATCTAGAGAAATCACCAATTGAAAGAGCTTTCGTAAACATATCTGTTGCTTGATCTTCAGAAGCTACATGAACCGTAGACACCACACCTTCTTTTATAAGATCCTGAACATAATGACAATCCACCTCAATGTGCTTAGTTCTTTCATGAAATGTTGGATTGTTTGCAATATAAGTTGCAGCCTTGTTATCACAGTACATTTTCATATGAAGAGGAACATGAATATTCATATTCGTTAGCATAGATTTAACCCACGTAATCTCAGTTGCCGTTTGAGCCATTGCTTTATATTCAGATTCTGCACTTGATCTAGAGACTACATTTTGTTTCTTGCTTCTCCATGATATGAGATTACCCCCAACAAAGACACAGAAGCCGGTCGTGGATTTTCTATCATCAACAGACCCTGCATAGTCAGCATCACTGTAAGCAGCAACTTCTAGAGATTCACCTTTCTTAAAGAAGAGGCCTCTGCCTGAGGATGATTTTAGGTATTTCAACACCATCAACGAAGCATCCCAGTGGACTTTTCTAGGTTTTTCCATAAACTGGCTTAATTTTCCAACAACAAAGCTAATGTCTAGTCTTGTTACAGTAACATAAAGCAATTTTCCAATGAGAGACCTGTAAGATCGAGAATCTACTAGTTCTTATTGATCATCATGAAGATGAATACATGGATTCATAGGGAGATTAGTCGGCTTGGTTCCTAGCATCCATGTGTCATGCAGTAGATCAATGACATACTTCCTTTGAGACAATACTACACTTTCTTTGTTCTGCACAACTTCAATCCCAAGAAAATATCTCAAGTGACCAAGATCCTTCATGACAAAATGCTTTTGAAGGAAAGCCTTTGTAGCAGAGATTTCTTGACCACAATCACCTGTCAAGATAATGTCATCAACATATACTATCATGACAACTATACCTGTGGAGGTCTTCTTGATGAATAGAGAATGATCCAAAGGAGATCATTCAAATCCACATTGTGAAACCATGCCGTGGGACTTTGTTTAAGTTCATAGATAGCCTTCTTCAGCCGACACACTTTACTACACTCCCCCTATTGCTCGAACCCTAGAGGTTGCTGCATATATACAGTGCATATATATAGTCTCCTCAAGATCACCATACAGAAAGACATTCTTCACGTCAAGCTGATACATAGGCCAATCAGAGTGTACCGCAACAGAAATAATAAGGTAATAGTGTCCAACCTGGCCATTAGAGAGAGCGTCTCAAAGAAGTCAACCCCGTATGTCTGAGTATAACCTTTAGCCACTAATCAAGCATTGTATCGCTCTAATGACCCATCTGAATGATACTTGACTGTAAATACCCATTTGGAGCCAACAATGTCACAATCTTCAGGTGGATCAACCAATTCCCAAGTACCACGCTGTACGGGAGCATCCATCTCATCTTGCATAGCTGTTCGCCATTTACAGTCTAGTAAGACCTGTTGATGACAAGTTGGGACAGTATGAACTGACATAGCCTTAAGAAACTGTTGTAAGTTATCATCAAGATGGGCAGTGGAAACAAAGTGAGAGATAGGATGCATGGTACATTACCTCTTGCCTTTGCGCAGGACTATAGGCAAGTCATCTGAAGGAACAACATCAGGTATACTTACTTCAGTGGAGCTCACATCCTGAGAAGAGTCTGATGGTCGACCATGAGAAGGGTCCTGTCGCCGAGTGTAGACCAATGGAGGATCCTGAAAGCTATTCATAGTCAGAGTAGGAGATGGAAAAGATTGCAACGAAACAAGAGGAATAGGTAAAGGGATAGGACATGACATCTCAGATGACACAGAAGTAGGACTAAAGTAAGACTGAGACTCGAAAAAAGTGACATCCGGATTGATATACTCTTTGTGAGTTCCCAGATCAAAGCACTTGTACCCTTTTTGGTTTCGAGGTTAGCCAATGAACACACACTTAATGGTTTGAGCAGCAAGTTTATCACGTTTAGGCCCAATGATGTGAACAAAACAGGTACAACAAAAAACTTTTGGTGCAACGGAAAATAAGCTTCGATTAGGATAAACAAGTTTAATCGGTACTTTGTTGTCAATGGAGGATGATGGCAAATGATTGGTCATGTAACAAGCCACGAGTATGACATCACCTCATAAGTATGCAGGTACATGATATGAAGCATTAGGGTACGAGCAACGGTTAGAAGTTGCCTATGTTTTCGTTTGGCAACTCCATTCTGTTGTGAGGTATGAGGACATATAAATTGGGGAGAGATGCCATTTTCAGCATAAAAGGTCATTAAGATAGATGATTTGAACTCAAGAGCATTATCAGTCCGAATACACTTAACCATAGAAGCGAATTGAGTCTTTGTTTCAATAATCAAGTTTTTGAGAATACAAATTACTTCAGACCTTTCATTCGAAAGGAATACCCAACTGACTCGAGAATAATCATCCACAACGACAAGAAAGTACCTAAACTTAGCTCGGCTAGCCACCCTGCTAGGCCCTTACACATCAACATGAAGAAGATCAAATAACCCTTGACTTGGACTAAGACTCGAAAGAAAACTACTGCGTGTGTGCTTGCCAAGTTGACAAGCCTCACACTGAAAAGACTCTGTAACTGAAAGATTAGGTAGGAGAGAACGGAGCTTGGGTGTTGAAGGAAGACCAAGTCGGAGATGCCACTGGAAGGATGTAGGCTCTGATGTAGAAGAGGTAGTAGCAAGACCCATAGGAGCCAACAAGATGTAGACGCCCCCCTTTTCTCATAGCCGCCACCAATCGTCTTCCCAGTTTGCAAGTCCTGAAATGAGCATGAACCAGAGTTAAAAATAATGCGACAGTGTAAATCAGTAGTTAACTGTTTGATAGAGAGCAAATGAGATGAAAATTCAGGAGCATATAAAATATGTGGAATAGCCATAGACTGAGAAAGCTTCACATCTCGATAACCCAATATGGGTGACATTCTACCATCTGCAATTTTGATATGACGTGGCTGAGGAAATCTATGCAAAGTAGTGAAAGACCCAGGTCTACTGCAGAAATGTCTTGATGCTTCTGAATCAATAATCCACGAAGTACTTGAGTCAGACGTGAAAGAACCCATTGAGAAGGCTCGATCAGTCAATGCTGTGGAAGCTGAAGCCTGTGAGCCTGTGTGCTAAAAATTGCTCATACTCAACTCTATCAATGCTAACTGTAACTGTCTCTGGTGTTATACTAGACGAAGAGTCCTCCACTGTAGGAGTGGCAACCTGTGCAGAGCCCATAGAAGAGTGAGTAGGGCTCTTGCCCTGTTTGGTGACCATATTTCTTCCCTTCGACAAAGAGGATGAGCGACCATGTTTATCCCAACAGCGATCCTTCAAGTGTCCAATCTTTCCACAATAGGTGCATTGAAACCTCCCACGGCCCCCAGTTCCACGACCTATACCTCTTCCTCTGGCACTACAGGTGGTGCCATGACCACGACTACCCTCCACAGCAAGAGCAGAAGCTGGCGTCACACCAGCTGGTTGAGACAAGCTAATAGCCAGACCGCTAAGTCTATTGTATGCATCAGAGAGATTAGAAATTTCACTTTCAGTGAACATCTGATCCTTAGCAGCAACATACTCAGGAGAGAGACCAGCAAGAAACTTTGCAACATAGTAGGTTCAAAGTGTGACTTATAACAAGATTTGGACGGAGGGCGCAACAATTTTAGACGTTCCTAGGTAGCTTTAACTGTTGCAAAATATTGTGATAAGTCCTGATTTCCCTATCGGAGGTTGTGCAACTCTTCTTCAACTTGAAGGATTTTACTCACATTCTTATCTTGTGAATATGTTTGCTTAAGGAATTTCCAAATTTCCTTCGCAATAGTATAATAAGTAATAGTAGAAGCAATTTGTGGTTGGACGCTATTCATAATCCAAGACATAACCATGCTGTCGTCCTCTTCCCAGGTCATGTACTTCCCTGACTTGTCCATAGACTCATCCTCTTCAATTATGTGTCTCTTTCGATGTCCTTTGACTGACAACATAAAGGACCTGGACCACAGTTCATAGGTGTGTCCATTTAATTTAACCGTAGATCCATAGGAGAAGGGATTTCCAACTCCTTTATGATCATTGCCACCCTCTGATTTATGGTTCTTAGCCATAATGAATCACAGCAGGAAATTAAGAATGAGAATACCAAGATAAAATAATATGCTGCAACTTCACGCAGATGTCAGGAACCAAACCAAGAAACGTGCACAAGCCTCTTTCACAACCCCGAACAGCAAGAAAAAAGGGAAAACCTTGCTGAAAACATTCTGCTGAAAGCACAACCTTACAAACGAAGTCTGCCGATGCTTCTTCTATTCCTAACCTCAACTCTCAAACAGCAAGTCCATGTCTTGCGTTGCGTAGATAAGTTCTGCATATATTCTGCTCCACCCAAACCTCTAATCATGCCTTAAACAACAACCACAAACAACATATCAACTTTGCTTCAATACTCTAAACAGCATCCATGAACAACACATAAAATCTTCTCCACACACTCCACTTGAGGATCTGATTATGCCTTCCACATAGGCGAGATCAGGTCCTTCTCCACACAGCAAGAAAGACGAGAGAAATCAGTGATCACACCAGCAGCAGCCTGAGATGATCACGTGAGCAGCAGCCTGAGAAGATCACACGAACCTGGCTCTGATACCATGTTGCGTAATGGAGAGAGAGAGAGAGAGAGAGAGAGAGAGAGAGAGAGAGAGAGAGAGAGAGAGAGAGAGAGACGAAAAAGACTTAATTCATATCGTGCTCTAATCTCTACTTAAAGAGAGATTAGGGCACGGCTGTTGCTGTTACAAAAGTAAGACAAATAAAATAGTAAAAAGACAAAAGGGAACTCTAACTTTTAAATAATCAAATGACTACCACACTTAAGGCCAAACTTTCTAATTTCAACAGTTGGAATTAAACTATCATTGTCGGCCACCCGATGCATTAGGCATTGGATGGCCCACATTAACCCCTATTTCCGTCTCTTTTGGTCTTTTCCAAAGCTTCCTCTTCCCCTCTCCCCATCTCTCTTCTCTCCGTCCCCCACTCATTTTCCATCTCTGGAGCAGTTATGTGGACTTTGCAAGTAGGTCTCTCCGTCTCTCTCTCTCTCACACACAGTCAGAAGCAGGTGGCATAGTTGGTTGGACAGGAGGCGTGTGAGCAACATGTTTCTTGTTCTATTCCCCTGGGCCCTATTCTCCTGTTGGTATGCAGAGTTGGGCTGCCATAGTGGTTCAGTAGCTAGGGACTGGGTTTGGAGTCCCCCTCCCCCCACCTCTCTCTCTCTCTCTCTCTCTCTCTCTCTCTCTCTCTCTCTCTCTCTCTCTCTCTCTCTCTGTGTGTAAATTAGGTCTTTGGTCTATTTTAGTTGGTAGAATCTTGTAGTTTCTGCTGGATTTGAAAACTTAACTCTTACATAGCCCTAAAACCATTTATTAAGTCCAAAAAACAACTAAAACTGCCTGAGGACACACAAGAACACTAAAAATGAAACTTTTTTTTAATTACTTTTGTGCTAAAGGTGTTTAAATATGGAGGATAAAAATGTAAAAGTTGATAGGTTTTGTCAAGGAAAAATGGATTGTCTTTGAAAATTTACCAAAAAGTCAATCATAACTCCAAAATTTACCAAATTTGGAGAAATATATTCATACATCAAACCTATGTCACATGGGTGTGGGTGTGGACCAAATTCAAAATCATGGGTACGTGGGTGCAGCTGACTGTATATCTATATCTCTCTATGTATATATATGAAATAATATTAAAAGTATGAAATAATATTAAAAAAATACATTCATGAAGATTTTAAACAAACTACTTGAAATTGTCTTTCCTTTGTCAGCCATTACATCTAAAAAGTGAGAAACGAAAAGGAAACATGAATATGAGCATGTATCGTGGGTGGACGGTAGTGAAGAGTAGGAGCCATGGATTACCTGTCGCTGAAAAAAGCAGCGGCTGTCGGTAAAGGAGGTCATGGCTGGCTTGATTGGAACAGTGGAGCAGCTGAATGGAATAGTAGAGCGTAAGGAGGAGGTAGGGGTGAAATGCAGTAAGAAGTTTTGGGGGTTTACCTAATGCCGGAAGAAGCTGCAGCACCTGGCGCTGGGACGGTGGACGATGACTGCTGCTGGGACGGTGGACAATGATTGCCGTTGGGACGGTGGATGACGACTGCTGCTGGGACGATGGACAATGATTGCCGCTGGGATGGAAATGAAGCTCGTGCAGGTGAGGGGAGACCAAAGTATAACAAAGAGGACAAGGGGAGACGAGGGTACGACATAGAGGACGAGTGGAGACGAGGGGTAAACGGGTGGGCAAAGGGACGCAGAAAGGTGGAGAGTAGGGCGTTTGGTTGGGGGGGTGGGGTGGGGTGGAAGGGAGAAGTTGGAGGTGGAGAGTAGGGTGTCGGGAGGAAGGGGAGGTGGAAACGTCAGCTCTGATCATGTCGGTCGGACAAACGGACATGGGCCCGACACGCTTCGGAGAGTCAGATGTGCCAGACTAACGTGTTTGTACTGTGTCGATAGTGTGTCCGCACCCGTGTTTCATAGCATCAAACACTTCTTGTAACATCTTAGATAAAAAATTATGTAAAAATCTACATAAAAATGATGTGAATATTTGCAAAAATCAGACCTGAACACACAATAGACCCCACATTTGTTGGTTTCATGTATGTTTAATAGATGTAAATATGTTGGTGCACTATGATGAACATTTTGTCTTCTTCACACTTTACTTTAGATGCCTAACAAATCGAGCCATGCACTAATTACACAGGCAAAATGGGAGATACATCAGTCTGACATCAAGAATGCTTTCTTACATGTGTAAGCAAGCTCCAATCTCTCGATAGCACGGCTTCTCGAGGTGCACACATGAGCAAGTGGGGCGCCTCGGTGAGGTCGGAAAGGCCACTGACCCCTGTGTGGTCTCACTGCGGTTTGGCCTGTTCCGCCTGAATGTTCTGTCATCATGCCTCTCATAAGGCCTTGCCCTGCCTGCAAAGTGTTGGTGTTTGTCCTGTGTTCGCCCACCGTGTGAGTGATGGCCTGCCTTCTTGTGGTGGTCCTTCTGTGTCCTTGCCCAATCCTCTTCTATACATCTTGCCATGGTGACCACCTCGTCCAAGTCACGAGGACTGCTTGTCAAAACTTTGCTTCGCAATCCATCCCGCAGCCCGTGCACAAACTTGTCTGCTCTGGCCTCATCTGTAGTGTAAAGGTGCGGGCAATACACCTCCAAGTGTCGATATTTCATAATGTATTTTTCTAGGCTCAGCTGATTCTGTTGCAAATCAAGAAACTTTTGCATTTTCTTGTCTCTGTCATGCACTGGAAAGTAAGTGCTGAATAAGGAATCTCTAAACTGCTTCCAAGAGATTGACAGTTGGCCCGCAAACCGGATCTCACTAGTCGATTGCCACCAATTCTTGGCATCACCTTTCAACAGATAAGAGTCATAGTTCACTTTGTCTTCTTCTGGTATCTTCAGAAGCACAAAGATGCGTTCAACTTCCTCAATCCATTCATTTGCCTTGTCTGGATTGCCTTTTCCTGTAAAGACAGACGGCTGCATTGCCATAAACTGTTGGTACGACACCGTCGTTGCCTTCTCCTGAAGTGGCGCAGTGGTGTCTCTTGAAGGAGATGCATTGCTTCTCTGATTACTGACCATCGACTGTACAAGGGAGGTCAGTGTTTGCAACGTTGTCAATATTATGGTCTGTTGATCCATTGGGGGAGTCTGCCTTGGTGGGGTTTGAGCACCCCCACCCATCTGGGCATACTGGTACCCGGACGTACTGTCATCATGTGGGGTATGCACATCAGAACGGGCCGGACTTGGCTCTCTTTCTGCCTCTGTAGACGGCGCAGTTTACTTTTTACCCCTACGTTGATATTCCATCTGTACAAACAAGAACCCTTGTTCTCAAATCAAGTCTATTACCAATCTTGCAAATCCAATCACAAACGTGCATGAGCACAAAGTTCAAAACATCGATTACATTATGTACTTATACTTGTAAAATCAAACTACAATAACAATTTAATCAAATCAATGCGTACCTGGGCAACGCGGCTTCACAGATAGGCTTTAACTCACATCCATAGTGGGGTTTGTCATAGCTCTGATACCAAAGTTGTCACACCCCAACCTTTTTGGCCCTCAAACACAATTTTTTTTCTAACATAAAGCATTGAAGTGTGACGACACAACGATTCAAAAGAGGGAGCTATGCCGGGCCGAACTTTCATTCATATAACAATTTTGATTCATACAAAATCACATCTAAGTGTACGACAAAAATGCCCCAAAACATACAATTGATGTCTAACAAAAACAAGACATCAATACAATCAAAATAAGACCCGCCGTCGCTATAAAAGACCCAAAACCTCCCCAGTAGGACGTGAGTAAAGCCATCCGATCAACCTGCTGCCCCTGGTCCACCAAAACCTAAAAAAGAAAACAACTGAAGGCTTAGCCTTCGCAGTATGGCAGCAAGCCAGTAAATCCCCAAACCCTTTAGGTATGAGCTCAATTATGAGAACAATCATAAAAACGATGTATCATCTTGTCGGGTCAGAGCTTAGTCATATCATTTGCCTAGAAGGCCTCTAACATAGACCACGACATGTAGAGGCCACTCAATGGCCTCAGTAACACAATTTCAATCATATGCAAGGCATTTTTAAACATATCATTTCATTCATATCATTCACATGCACATCAAACACATGCATCACATTCATATACTTTTCATTTTCCTTAACTTCAGTGAATTAATAGTTCCTGTGGGTGCAAACACAGGCACGTGCACACTGTGGGCGGCCTACAGCCGAGAGACAACCCCCGTGGTGGCCCAGAACAATATGGATCCATTTCACCCGCTGCAGCGGTAGAGCACTCATCCATGGATGTGTGAATTCTAAGGAGAGATACTTAGCCTTCCCTATGACACCCAGGTTGGGAAGGCGGGAGCCCAACACTCCAAGCACAACACACAACAGTACCCTGGGGCCTTGCACCACCTGCGCTCCGAACATGCGAGACAAGTGGCAAAAGCGGGACGTCTCTCAAACACATGGCCACATCTCACTAGCTTCTCATCTCTTATTCATTCTTAGTTAACATTATGGAAACACAATCACAAAATGACGAACTAGCTCATGAGGTTGGTTCACTTCTCGAGTGCACTCATACCTCCAAATGCCTCCACACGAGGGCTACACATATAATTTACTTTCTTAGCTAACCGTCATAGCAATACGGGTACAACTACCCTCCAATTCATTCATTTGCATCATTGCCCACGGCAATGTGCATGCAACAAAACACAACATTCACATCAATTATCACATCAATCACATCTTTGAAAATCTTAGCCAAACCACAGAGATAGTCTCGATCTGTGATTTGCTCGTAGCTGTCCTATGCAGTTATCATTCTAGGATGCTTTCTAATGCACAATTGGGGTCGAGGAGACGCTCAACTCGATACCCCACCTCATCTGTCCTAAACAGTTATCAATTATAGTATGCATATGCAATTGCGTCACATTTTCAAAACAAACTAATAATAGCCTTTCAAAACAATTCATATCATATATCAAATTGTGCATGCATACATACATTCATTCACAAAACAATCAATCAATTCACATCACAATACTAGGATTCCATGATCCTAGGAACACACATTCACACATGGCTCCAATAAGGGATTTGCTTGGAATGTCACCATACTTGTGGCGCGCTCACAAAACTCTTCAAAATGCCTCGAGCTTCGAATCTGGTCATTCAAGGTCGACGGGACGTGCCCGGTGTACATGCAGACATAAGCAAAGATAAGATTTCTACTAGCTAGTTACACAAACCATACAAATATGAAACAAAATCATTGAAGCACATGTCATTGCCTCAAGAAGGTGTCGACGGGTAGTGTCGACCTACAAGCCCTTCAATAGGCCTCCTCCTAACCTCTTAACGTTGCCAGCAAACGTCAAAATTCACTGTTTCGATCAATCCATCATAACCCAATTCTCATTTGCTTTCTTTAATCGAGGCGTCAACCCCATAGTCACATTCAACTTACGTATACTTTCCCCAAATCACTCCAAGATACACCCGTTCACAAAAGCATGTGCCGTGCTCACAAAGACGGTTCTAAATCTTCCCCACAACCTCGCAATCTCTACCATGTTTCCCTATTGTTTTGAAAATCAACACCTCTGAATCATCACTTCCCCAACATAATCATAAACTTTCCCCAAAAAGCTAAGTCGCTAACATGCATCCCTAAACATCAAATTCTAACTTATAGCATGCTCAAACAATAATTATACATGCTCTAACGAAAAATAATAGTTGATTTAGGCTTGGTTAAGCCTCGTTCACCCCAAACTTAAAGCCTAGACTGCTGCAATCCTCTCGGCAACCACCTCAAGCGTTCAATCGATCCCCAAGCGGCAAAAATCGTGCAATGCCGCCACCACCAACACCGTCTAATCGCTGTTATGAGGAAAAAAATGCATCCCCCAAGCTGGAATCCTATCAAACAGTGATAAAATCAGTCAGGAAGATTGCTCGGTTGGGAAAAAGGGAAAAAACAATCAGAAAATGGAGAGAGAGAGCTCAAGTAGGGAGTGTGTGGGCAGGGAGAGGCGCTGACAGATGGAGACAGACAGAGAGGGTTCGAACAGAAATGGGAAAACGGCAGAGGGGAGGGAAATCGAGCGGGGGCAAAAGGGAGAGATGGTGAAGCGGAGACGGATGAGACGAGGAGGGAGCTCTAGCAGAGAGGGAGAGGGAGAAACCGTGCGGCAGAGGGTGCTGACGAAGAAGGGAGAGGCTGCGTAGGAAGGAGGAGGAGAAGAAGGACGAGGAAGAAGGAAGAGGCGTTGAGAAATCAGAAGCTTACCAGCGCTGCTGCCGCCGTCCTCGTCGCTGCTTTGCACCACCTCCGTCTTCTTCTTCTTCTCTGCGCTGGCACGGGAGACCACCAGGAGAAAGACGAGGGAGTGCAGGGAAAGGCGAGGGAGAAGAGCCCTCGCGTCGGGCTTCTTCACGCCAAATGGTTTGGGTCTGGGTTTGGACCTGCTCCAACTCGACCTGCAAAAAGCCAAGCGTTACAGTTGGACTTCTTGCTGGAGGATCTTTCGTTATTGTGCTCTTGTTTGAGAGAGTTCCAAAAATGGAGGTTTCTTAACAGTAAGCTCTTTGAGCTGAACCAGGTAAATTCCTTTGTCTTTCTTTTTTCTTTTCTTTAATATAGTAAAGTTTTCCTTTTTTGATTCGAGGGTGAGCGCCAAACACCAAACCGAACATGATGTGAAAGTTATGATAACAGGATGGCATAGTTGATGCCCCATGGTTTCAGCTTCACGTGGGTGCACATACAAGCCCATGGTCACTTTCTCCCTCTCTCTTTCTCTCTCTACACACACACACATATATATATATATATATATATATATATATATATATATATATATATATCTGCCTCTCCTCCCTCCCCCTCCCCCATCAGCCAGGAGGAGGCCAGTCGCCTTCCCTTGCCGCCGGGCGGCCTGCCGCCACCTTGCGGTGGCCGGCGGACTGGCCTCCTCTTTTTTATTTACGATTGAAAGAACAAAGGGGAGGCAGGGGAGGCCGTCGCCTCCCCCAGGGTCGCCGTCTGGCTGCGCCACCCTCCAGCCGGGGCGACGGGAGGGCGGAGCAGCTCGCTGGCGACGTTGGAGGAGGCGACCGCCTCCCCCATCTCAAACGGCGGGGCGACGCCTCCCCTCCCACGGTGCTCGATGCTCGCCGTCGAGCTGTCTTTTTTTTTTTTTTAAAGAATGCCTTACAGGAGCCGAGCGATATCGCTCGGCTGGGTTTGGCGTAACTAAGGACAGTTCACGTATATATGGCTGTCTTTTGCCTTGTCATGCAGTTTGGTGTTAAACTATTGAGTAGCCCCATATTTGTGCTGGATTAAGCTTTTGCAAGCATGCTTAGAAATTGTATTGTCTATTTTTTCTTTGTTTTTGTATTCATTAAATGGATATTCGGAGGGTGGTTGGCAGGTTCTATTCTAGGAAGTCAAGCTTTAATTTCTACCCTAATTGCTAGCTTCTTTTAATCAACAGCAAGCGTGAGCTAAATTATCTCAGTTCACGCTGGCTGCAGCTTAATAAAAAGAAGATTCAATGCTGATTGAAGTAGAAAACAAGTCAGTTGTTTGGAAAAGGGACTTAATAAGTTGAAAAACTCATGAAATGCCAAATTATGAGAATCAGGGATTTTAAGATTCGCAATGAACAATGTTGGCAGCCAAATGATAGAGTGGTTGAAGGTCAGAAGTAACGCCAAAGCTACTCAACCAAGTATGGTTCATATAGGCTTTCAATGAAATCAGACGTCTAATGTTGGGGACTCTACATGAAAGAACTATAAGACGAAGGTAATTTCTCATGAACATTATTCTAAGCCTTGCATCTTCACATGTTGTATGGCTTAAATCTCTCTGTTCTAGTTGCCATTTTGTTGCTAGGCATTGATCAATATCAACCATTCAGTACAACCGACATCAAACAGCTAGAGCCGAGTTCACGTGCAACTGTGAGGCAGTGGATTAAGTGTAGTTTTCTCAAACAGGTACTAAATACCACATGCAGAACAAAAGAAATCATGGTTTTCACCACGCCAAACTGATTCTTGATGGCCATTCTACCTAATAAATATGCCGGTGGAAGCATGCACTCTGCAAAATTCGATGCTCAATAGTTTGAAATTTCATTGTCACCACAGCAATCAAACACAACTCGATACAAACCCAACATTCACCGGACCATAGAATACCTACAGAAAATGAAGAGCAACACAAACACTTACTATTTAGCCTAGAATCTGGCTGAATTTAGAGGTAGGCAGCAGGTTGGGTATCCATTAGGTACTGGGTGGCAAGATTCGACCTGACAATTTATTTTTTATTAATAATATATTAAATTATATTTAAAACATAATTTTTTTATTTTAATCCAACTGTTTTTGAGCAGTCAGGCTGGGCCTAGGCTGTGGCCCGGCCTGAGCCCACTTCTTATTTGGGGGGTTTGGGCCAATGCACAGTTCTAAATTAAAAAATCAACAACTGAAAAACATCTAACATGACAATCTAACCTGAATAATGTAGAAAATAACATAAAATGTGTGTACTGCCGACACTCTTGAGACTTGATAGAGAGAGAGAAAGAGAGAGAGAGATGGGCTCACCGCCTCACTAGACGCAGGTATGTAGCAAGGTACTTGGGAATCAGGATGCCACAGGTTATATTGGATACCGACGTTGTGCATTCGCTGGACGGCGGTGAGCAACAGAAAAGACCATTGAGAGAGAGAGAGAGAGAGAGAGAGCGAGCTGATAAAATGGAAATGTATATCAAAATTTGGGGACAAGAAGTCCCTTAGATACAATAATTAGGGACAAGAGGTCCCCTAGATACAGTAACAAACCGCAAGACAAAAGCAAAAGAGGAAATATACAACACAACGTAAAGAAAAAACAAAATAAGAGGGGTGAAAAGAGAGTGGAAAGACAAAACGGTAACATCACCTAGCCGTAGAAAGAGGACACCGCCGCAGCTGAATGGCAAAATAAACATCTCTCTGCACAAGACGAGCTACAGACTCCGGCGAAGAGAAGGTGCCCCTGAAGATCCTGTTGTTGCGCTCCTCCCAAATGCGCCACCAAGCTGAAATGAGCCACAACCTCCAAACACGACTCTAGGAAACAACCAAGTTGGGGGAAGGACAAAAGATGAAAAGAAGACGAATGGAAGTTGAGTATGTAAGGCTACTAATAAGGGAATGCCAGGCAAAGGCAATGACGTTAAAGAAGAAAGGACAAGATGTAAAAAGGTGGACCCGAGACTCAGCTGCGGCGAGACAGAGGGGACACTGGTTAGCTAAACTGATGCCAAGGCGCTGTAAGTGGTCAAAAGTATTGATGTGGCCAGCAAGAAGAAGCCAAACAAAAGCAATAGCACGAGGAGAGGGACCAGGAGACCAAAGGGATCGGAGTGGAACCAAAGGAAGCCAGGTAGCAAGAAGAAAAAGTAAAACTCCGATTAGGTGAAAGAGGCCAGGAATGGGGTGTAAACGATGGGAGGTCAGCAATGCGGAAGAAAAGAGAAAGGGCGGAAAGCAGGTCGTACCAAAAGTGAGAGAGAGAGATGTGGGAGATGGAACCACTCCAAACACTGGGGGAAGGCAGGTCAAATTTGGAGCAAATGAATAGGGAGATGGGAGAGTGCTCAGTTGCCATACGCCACCACCAAGAACATAGAGAAGACTCACAAGCCCGACTAAGGTTGTGTTTGCATCCCAAAATTTTCATTGGTTTTGGAGTGCTCCAGAAAAATAAGGTTTTTGTTTTGAAAGAGGAAAGAAATGGACTCGCCCGTCGGTACGAGGATCGACCGTTCCCGGCGCCTTTACAAGGGATAATCAACCCAAGAACTATGTTTATCATTGATGCATTTCGTTTTAACTTAAACATCTTTTTGATTCTATATGCGGTGTAGAAAATATTGAAAGTTTGGAGTTTCAAACTTTTGAAAAGGTTCTTGAAGAATTGATTGAAAATGTGAAATGTTTTGAGGAAAAAGTGAAACTAGTAAATATCATTTGAAAAACTTGTGAAAACATTTTGAAATCACTTTAGTATTCTCTTAAGACTTTAAGTAGGTTTGAGATTTTGCTCTAATTCGGTTACCACCTAGCTAGAGCTCCATCCTTTCTTGCTTAAGTTCTTTTGGAGAGGTGCTTGTGATCATAAGTGAAATAAAGTGGGTGAGAATGCATGGATGCATTTACCCTATATGATTGAAAAAAATGTAAAACATTCCTACCACAACATTCATCTAATGTCATTCCTACCACAACATACATCTAAGATTTCGTTATTATAATTATTGTATATAAGAAGGAAAAGTTTTTGAAAAGGGATAGAGATTGTAAACCATCAAGCATGATTCCAATATTGGATCATTACTTGGTTTGTGGTCTTATTCAAGTTGGTAAATAGAAAGTTCATGAGATGAGAATGTTAAAAAGAATACAAGAGATAAAACACTCTTATGAAAGGAAAGAGAGATATAAAGAAAGACATGCATACATGTGTACATACCATCACATATACACATATATATATATGAAATTTTAAGAGAAAAAGATGTATTGATTCGAAGAAAAATAGAGATTTTAGAGGAAAAAAAAAATATCATACGCATATATGGGTATGAGAAATGTTATAAGAGAAGATATTTGTCTTGAAAAGAGGAATAAATATTTGAAAGAGAGGAGATGGAGCACATGTACATACGTATTCATGCACATATGAAAATTTATAAAATAGAAAGTGAAAGCATAAAGAGAGAAATATGGGGGTCATCATGTTGGCATAAATGTATATAACATGTGTATACATCCATACCTTCACAAGATTAGAAAAATCAAGGAACAACTTAAAATTACCAACTTCAAATTTAATGTGGGCCGGAGGGGAGCTTGGACTCATGCAAGAGTCTAAGCTAAGTCCCTAAGGCCATGTTAGAAGGTTCTTTTTGAAAATGTTTTGGAAAATATGATTTATATAAGCATAGAATATTATTATTTAGTTTGTTGTAAGAGATATATTTCTTCCACCGTCGGGTATGAAAGAAAACAAGCAACATAACGAGGCACTCGTTAGGGTTCCTAATGTGATGATTAAGAAGGAAACTAGTGCAAAATGACATGAAAATGCATATTAACATGTACATTTTCGTGAGGGTTTATCCCGGGTTGGACAAGTCCCAACCTCAAAAATTAATATGAAAATAAAGAGTCCCCAAACCACACTCTCATTCCCGCCATACATTCACATGTAAGTAAAGAACCAAGCAATCATGCGTGCATAATTTATAGATAACATTCAAGGAATGAAAGAAAGAAAGAGAATGATGGAAAAAGCAAAGTTCAATTAGGAGGGAAGACATGATGTAACTATGAATTGTTATACTACCTCATCTTCTTATGTTCCCGGTGCACTTGAGTATAGCCTCTTGACTCTAAAATAGAGATTGAGAGCTATCTCTTTTGGCCATGGAGAAATGAGGAAGAGAGAAAAATAAGAGGAAATAACAATAACAACAAAAATATATTCACTTAAGGAAAAAAATAACAACAACAAGAATATATTGAAGAGAAGAAAGAGCAAGAAGATATTAATATAGAGAAAGAACAAGAACAACAAGAATACTTGAAAGAGCATGATTTAATAAAATATCATCTCATCTTCTCATGCTCCCGGTGCATTTGAGCATAGCCTCTTGTCTCTAAAAAGAGGTTGAGTGCTATTTCCTTTGGCCATGGGGAGATGAAGATGAGAAGAGAAAATGAAAACAACAACAAGACTATGTTTAAGAAAAAGAAATAACATAATAATAAGAACATTAATGAAAAGAAAGAAGAGAAAAATGAGAGGGATGAAGATTACATACCTTTAATAAGAAATGACTTAAGGAAGATGAACACCTTCACTTGAAGATCCTTTTTGAATGAAGATCTAAAAGTGCTTGCTCTAAGTTGGAGAAGGAAATGAGAAGAGGAAGAGGGAGAGAGAGAGAGAGCTCAAGAGAAACTCTAAGTCTTCAAGTGAGGATACACTAGAGTTTCTCCCAAGGACCAATCTTGCCCAAGAGAGAGGATATGGGGGGTATTTATAGAGGATTTTGGAGCCAAAACCCAAAATTTGAATTTTTTGACATAAAAAGACTAAAATCACCCTCCAAAAGAAGATTTTTTTTTGCCAAAAGGAAGGGCAAATGGGTCTTGTCCACACAAAAAGACTAAAATTACCTTCTAAAAGGATGGTTTTTGGTCAAAAGGAGGGGCAAATCGGTCTTGTTTAAAAAAGACTAAAATCACCTTCTAAAAGAAGCTTTTTGGTCAAAAGGAGGGGCAAATCGGTCTTGTTTGCCCAAAAAGACTAAAATCACCCTCTAAAAGGAGGTTTTTGGTCAAAAGGAATGGCAAATTAGTCTTAAATGATTGATTTGGATCTAAACTTGGGTTTTGGATCTAAAAGTAGTATTTTGGATTTAATTTATATCTGAAAGTTCTATTTTGGATTTAATTTGGATCTGAGAGTAGTATTTTGGATTTAATTTGGATCTGAAAGTAGTATTTTGGATTTAATTTGGATCTAAGAGTAGTATTTTGGATTTAATTTGGATCTGAATGTTGTATTTTGGAAATCTTGTGCCTAAATTTGAATTTCGCACTTGGATAAAACATCATAGTCCTTCAGAAAAATTTAGGGTGATTACAGATGCCCCTCTTTGTTAATAAGCCGGTGTTAGCCGTGCTTAGTGACAAAGATAAACGCCACAAATTTTTCAAATAAGACATTTTCGTAGAGATGTTTCAGGCTTTACCCCTTTCCTGAATGGGTTGTTTGAGCTTAAATTGCAGGTTTAACCCCTTGCCTGCATGGGTTTGCCGATTTCAAATTTAGGTTTAACCCCCTGAATGGGTTGCCTTGACTTGCATCACAAGTTGAACCATTTAACTGTGTGGGTTGCTTTGGCTTGTAGCACAGGTTTAACCCCTTTGCCTGCATGGGTTGCTTTGGCTAGCATTGCAGGTTTAACCCCTTGCCTGCATGGGTTGCCCTCATATTGCAGGTTTAACCCTTTACCTGCACGGGTTGCTCTCAAGCCCTGAGCGATAAAATAAAAATAAAAATAAAAATGCCCCAGTGTAATTGTCATGGTTTACAACTGGGAAAAATCTAGATTGAATAGTCGATGTGGAAACACAAATGTTTGACGTTGATTGGAAAATGAATACAAGAGAACTAGGCATAAAATTTCTTGAGGTGAAGGGCATTAAGAGGATCGGCAAGTTCCACCCCATCAACATCAATTAGTCGGTATGAATTGTGGGGCAAAGCTTCCTTAATGACATATGGACCTTCCCAATTTGGTGCCCACTTGCCCCATGGTCGTCCTCTCAGGTACACTGCAGATCGTAGGACTGAATCATTCACTTTGAACTGTCTCTCGATAACTGACTTGGCAAATTGTCTGGCTACCCTTTGGCGATAAGCTTCAGCATATTCAGCCGCTTTTAGCCTCTTTTCATCTAGCAAATCGAGTTGCATTAGCCTTTTTTGTTGATATTGAGTAAGAGGGAGCTCTATGAGAGAAGCGAACTTCAAAGCAGGTTTCAACACATGTAATGGTAGAACCACTTCTGTTCCATAGACTAGCTCTGCTGGAGTGGCATTTGTTGGAGTTCTCATAGTGGTGCGATATGCCCATAGAGCGTTGTGTATCTTTTCATGCCAATCTCTTCCAGTTTCTACTGTCTGTTCCAAGATGCAGATCAAGATCTTGTTGGTAGCCTCTGCTTGTCCATTGCCTTGGGGATAATAAGGAGCTGAAAAATGATGCGTGATGTGGTACTTGCTGCACAATTGCCTCATATTTTCATTCTTGAAATGAGTTCCGTTGTCTGATACTATATCATGAGGGACTCCAAATCTGCAAAGAAGATTTTTGTGAATGAAGGACACTACATGACGTCCTTCCACTGTTCTGAGTGTGACAACTTCTACCCACTTGGTAAAATAATCCGTTGCAGCAAGAAAATACTTATGGCCGTTAGAAGCTGCAGGGGATATCGGTCCGACTACGTCAAAGGCCCACATTGAAAACGGCCAAGGAGATGTCACAGAATGCAAGTGAGAGGCTGGGGCATGAATTACTGGAGCATGCAGTTGACATTCTTTGCATCTTTTGACAAATTAGTGACAATCTTTTTGCATGGTAGGCCAATAATACCCTGCTCGAATTATTTGTTTGGTGAGGGTTTGGTAACCAACATGACCTCCACAATCTCCTCGATGTGATTCTTCGATTACTTTCTTTGCCTCATCTTCATCAAGGCACCAAGAGTATTCAGTGCTAAATCCACGTCTGTATAATACCCCTGCTAGGATAAAGTACCTTGCTGACATACGTTGTATTGCTTTTTGTTCATTTTTAGACATTTCAGTCGGGAATTCTCCGCTTTCAATGTACCTTTTGATGTCATGGTACCAAGGCGTATTCCCCCCTTGGATATGATGAACATGCGCCATCGTTTCAAAAGCAGGGTGTTCTAATCTTCCAATCTCAAAAGAACGGATTGCTTCATTGGTTCGAAAAGTGATGGTCGATCCTAAGCTCGCGAGGCCATCTGCAATAGGGTCACCTTCTCTCTTTACGTGAGCCAATTGTACTTCTTCGAATTGACAGATTAAGGAGGTAGCAACTTCTTGATATGGCACCAACTTTTCATCTTTGACTTGCCATTCTCCATTCACTTGATTTATAATAAGCTGAGAGTCGCCGAAGGCATTCACTCTTTTCACTTGAAAACTCAATAAAGAACGAAGTCCTTGTATGAGGGCTTCATATTCAGCCATGTTATGGGTACATGAAAAATCAAGTTTCAAAGAGTACGGGATCATTTCGCTTTCTGGAGTGATGAGTAAGATGCCTATGCCTGCTCCCATCACATTTCTGGACCCGTCAAAGTACATCTTCCATGTCGGAACCATTTGCAATCTTAGTACATGTTCATCTGGAAACTCATCATTTGTTATGATTTCTTCGTACTGAGGGAAGTCTGCTAACTGATCCGCAAGTGTTTGTCCTTTGATTGACTTTTGAGACACATATTCAAGATCATATTGCATCAACAGAACTTGCCATTTTGCGATACGCCCATTAAGGAATGGTTGTTCCAAGATGTACTTGAGAGGATTTAGTTTGGAGAGTATCTTGACCTCACAAGCTAATAAATAATGTCTCAACTTCTGACACATCCAAACCAATGCCAGACAAGTTTTCTCTATTGGAGAGTACTTCTTTTCGTACTGAACAAAAGTCTTGCTAATGTAATAGATTGCATATTCAATGCGACTTCCTTCCTCATATTGTGCCAAAAAGCCGCCACATGCTGACTCATTCACTGTGATGTAAAGCAGCAGTGGTCTACCCAACGTTGGTGGTTTTAGAATTGGTGGATTTAGAAGGTATTTCTTGATCCTTTCGAATGACCGTTGGCATTCAAAACCCCATTCAAACTTGACACCTTTCCTCAGTAGCTGGTTGAATGGCTCGCATCTCATGGCCAGATTGGAAATGAATCGTCTGATGGATTGGATTCGTCCTTGCAAGCTTCGCAACTCCTTGATATTGGTAGGTGGTGGCATATCGATTATTGCCTTAGCTTTTGTAAGATCCATTTCAATTCCCTTCTTACTGACCATGAAACCCAACAGTTTGCCTGACTCAACCCCGAACACACATTTTTGAGGATTCAGGCGAAGCTTGTATTGTAAAAGCCTCTCGAATACTTGGGCAAGAGTTTTAATGTGATCTTCTCTTGTCTTAGATTTGATCAATATGTCATCGATATATGCATCCATGATTTTATGCATCTGGTCATGGAAGATGGCGGCCATAGCTCTTTGATATGTTGCTCCAGCATTCTTCAACCCAAATGGCATTACCGTGTAACAAAAAGTACCCCAGGGTGTAGTAAAAGCGGTCTTAGGTTGATCTTTGACTGCTAATTTGATTTGATTATATCCCGAATATCCATCCATGAAAGAAAACATTGCATGGCCTGCAGTACTGTCTACCAATAGATCAATGTTTGGAAGAGGATAATCATCCTTCGGTGTGGCTTTGTTCAAGTCTCGAAAGTCGATGCACAACCTAACTTTGCCATTTTTCTTGGGGACCACCACGATGTTCGCCAACCATTCGGGGTAATCGATGGCACGAATGAATTTTGCCTTTAGCAAGTCCTCTAGTCCTTCTTTTACAAGGCCTTCTAGTCGAGGGTCAAGCTTGCGCAATTTTTGCTTAATCGGCTTGCAATTAGGATTTAAGGGCAAACGATGTTCGACCAATTGGGGGTCTAAGTCTGGCATATCTTCATAAGTCCAAGCAAAAGCTTCTTGGTTACTTATAAGAAAGTCCACCAATCTTTTCTTCTCATTCACTGACAAACTGGTGCCAATTTGAAGAATTTTAGGATCTTCACTGGTTCCAATATTAATTTCTTCAATTGGATCATTCACCAAAGATGAGGGATGTTCTTGTTTCTGAATCTGAGTGAATTCTGGTAATTCTGACTCGGGTATTGCCATAGGTTCCATTTCACCGACTGCTTGTTCGATAAATGCTTTTTAGAGGGACTTTCGTGGAAAAAGAATAAACTGAGACATATTGAGTTCCGACATCCTGTAAAGAGGATAAAGGAAAGAGTTGGACGAAATTGACAACAAAAAATTACTTGCATTTGTATATAAAAAAAAAAGGTTCTTAGTTCATAGAATGGGTTCTCTCATGAGACGAGACAAAAAGATGTTCAAAATTACAAAATTCATGGGAGGATTTTGAAACAAAAGTGAATACTATTAACCCCCAAGATCTTCTTCAAATTCCTTCATGATATCTCAGTCCTCTCATGTTCATCTGAAAAGAGATGCTAATCGGTTGCAAGATGCCATCTTCATTTTTTCCAAGGCCAGTGAATGGACGGTAGCCACCTTTCAGAAGCAACTGAAAACCCTTGGGGTTTTTCATGAAATGAACATACAATAGGTGTTCTTGGTAACTTTCACGATTGCTTGAAATAGTATAAGCATTCCCAGATGGTTCCTCTATCTCCATGTTCTGCATCCATTCTTCCAAAGGTCTGTCCTTTGTTGTTCTTATGCTCGGTACATCTACCGGATCAATTGGCCTAGGGAGCATAGGTTGCATCAACCTCTTGACCGGATCCTCAGCACGGACAGTGATGACTGATGGACCAAAATTCTATTTCAGGCATTGATGAAGAGTGGATGGGATCCCTCGTACTTGATGGATCCAAGGTCGTCCCAAAAGCAGGTTGTATGATGGTGGTACATCTACCACATGAAATACAATACAATGGCTAGTATTTTCAATGATCACATTCATGTCGAGGGTACATTTGCTGTTCATGCCTCGGCCATCGTATCCGTAGATCTTGGTATTATCAGAACGATATTTGTTTTCACGAAACCCCAATGTTTTAGCCGTGAGATCAGGACAAATATTCAAACCACTTCCTCCATCAATCAAAACATGTGGCACCGTCATCCCATTGACCTGAACAACGATGTAAAGAGCATCTTCATGGAAATATCCTCATTTTGAGAGGTCTTTTTCTGAGAAGGTAATTGACTGATTTTTAGAAGCTTGAATCGAGTCTCCCTCATCCATACGTTCTTCCAAGGGGAGAACGTCCAAATAGCATGGATCTTCATCTGAGGAGTCATTTGATGATTCATCGCCTTGTAAGATAAAAGTCTTTGGAATCATAGGAAGTTTCTTGGGCAAACTTTCTATCCTGCCATTCATCATAGCAATGAAATCTAGAGGTTCCTTACCTTGGTCTACCACCATGACTTTGTGTGAGCTGCTCCCAATATAAGGTCGAATGTGCTCTTGTGGATGGTACGGAAGTGGAGTGCCTGTAGTGATCATGGCCACTGCCGCCTTTCCGTGGTCAGGGAATGGATTCCTTAGTATCTCAAGGGTGTTATCATCACAAATCTTGAGATCTTTGTTGATGAAGTCTTGAATAATATTTTTGAGGACAAAACAATCCTCAGTGTCATGACCAGGGGTACGATGAAACTTGCACAGTTTTTCTTTATTTCCTCCCATCATTTTTGGAGGCTCTGATACTTTTGGCAAGACGATAGTTCCTTTGGCGAGAAGGTATTCCAGGATCTTCTCCCGAGACTGGCTCAGAGGAGTGAATTTCCGGTCGTAGCTCCAACGTGGGTGTTTGTTTTTCCTTTCATCGTCACCTTTGAGAAACTGTGTGTTCTTCTTGAAACTGACGTCCTTGTCATGCTTGTAGTTATTACCATGGTCCTTTCTAATGCCAGCATTGGCTATGAAGTGTGCGGGCAACTGTGTCCTTCCTCCTTTCTTTCCATCTTCTTTGTACTTAGGAGCAATAATTCAATCAAAATCTCCTTCCTCAATTCCTTCTTCTATCGAGTTTGCTTGTTCAATCAACTCTGCAAAGGTTTTGATCGGGGCATTGTGGATGAGACTTTTCAAGAGTTGGGCAAGTTTTTTCCTAATGAGTGACAAGGCTTGTGTCTCAGAAATGGGCTCCTTCATCTTATTGCATTGCATTCTCCATTTTTGGATGAATTCTCGAGCCTTTTCTCCATATTTCTGACGAAGACTGCAAATGGTACTGAGGGTTGGAGCCATGGGAGCATTTTGTTCGAATCTTTCAACAAACATGTTAATCAACTTGTCAAACTCCTTCGGCTCGATTGGATTGATATTTTCTTTATACCATTGTGCGGCAATGCCTTCAAGACTTCTTGGAAAATATCGGAACAAAGCTCTGTTATTTGTCCGAATTTTGTAGCAACCATTGAAAAAGGTTGAAAGATGAACGTGTGGACAAGTGGTTCCATCATATCTCATGAATTCTCTGGGCAAGCCTTTCACGTCTTCGTCTCCTTCAATGCCAAGGTAGTAGTCCTCACATGAGTATGAACGTTTCCCCTTCCCCTAAGCTTAAGATTGTTCATTCTTTTCTCCATTTCGTAGAATCTGCGCTTAGTCGAACTTTCATCATCACTTGATTCGACCAATTTTGGCTTGGTCTTTTTCTTCTTGCCCTTGATCTCATTTACTTTTTCTTCAGAACTCTCACTGTCTGAGCTGCTGCTAGTGATGTATTTCTTTGTCTTTTTTACTTTCTTGGTAGGTTTTCTCTTCCGAACTTTCAGTGGTGATAGGACTGGATGAGCTGTTTTCTATCATAACATCTTTTCCCTTTTTATTTTCTTTGTTGTCTTTTTCTTTTTGAGAGAAAACAGTTCGGGTTTTTCTTCCTTACTAGTTGTCGAATCTGAACCCAAATGGTCTTCATCCTGATTTTCAACAAAAGACTTGTTTTTCTTCTTTCTTTTTTGCTTGGCAGTCTTTTCATTGTCCGGCTCTGGAGTAACCATCAAGGCCTTTTGCTCTTCTTGCTCTTTCATGAATCGCTCCATGAACAAACGGAACATATAGTAAGCTTCTGGCTCGATTGCTGGGAGGCCAAGTGTTTCTGGACGGAGTTCAGAGGATGAAGCCTCGTTTTGAGGAGTCTGCTTAGCTTGCGATCTAGTTTCAACCATCTTGTTGGCTTTCAAGTATTCACCTTATGACATAAGAAAATAGAGTTATTGGACGGAAATGATGACAAAATGAAGGTTCATATTTTATTACAAGTTTTTAAAAGTTACATCCAAAGATACTAATAAAGATGACAACGACAGAAGGAATACAAAGTTGACAACATAAAACTTTTTAGGGAAGGATGGATGGTGGTCGGTTGGCATCCCACCACTCAGCATATTCCTTCTTCACCACTGGGCCTATGAACCAAGTGTATGATATTTGTGTCTTCCATTCTTGTCGAGCTACTGCAAACAATGCTGTCCATTGAGGAGAACTAAGGTCAAATTCGGGAATAGCTCCAATTGGTGCATGCACAGAGACCATCTTCTGCCTTTAAGAGAACTGTCTCATACATCTATCAGCACAATAATCAACTATGAAGGGCCCAAGAGTGTGGTACGCCCATGATGATGGTAAGTGTATCGGGGTAGGCTCTGCCGACGATCACAATAATCCCAAATGATCTCTCCTTCATTCAATTGCTCGATCAAACGACCGTATTGCTCCAAGGTTGTCAATGATCCATCAGTGTTTCTGAATAGACTGGCTTGGGGTCCCGCATGCTTGAGGAACCACAATTGTAAAGCATATGTGCATCCTTCTATGAAGTCGATATCACCAATGGTAAAGCGGGTGAGTCCTTGGTAAAGAAAGGCTAATGCTGTCATTGCTACTAACAAGTGTCGGGTCCCTCTATGCCCTCATACTCAAAAAAGTGGGCAATACAGACATTAAAAGGTCACTTCCATTGGTAAAAAGGGTCACTCCTACTGTGCAGAGCATCATACAATGTTTAATTCTCCCTATGGCTTTTCAAGGTAGGGTAGAAGGTTCAACATAGGTTCCAAATTCTTCATACAAATTTTTCATGTTGATGCTTTGATTTCATGGTTTTCTACTAAAGGCCAAGTTTTCCGTCCAGTAAAGTGAGCAATGAGGTCATTTGCATTGACCTTGGTTGGGTTCATAAGGAATTGTTTTTCCAATAGATCATTTGGGTCACAAGTTTGGGTAGGGAGGTCTAGTATTTCGGCAAATTCATCTAGTAATATTGTCATTTCTCCCTATGGAAACCAAAAAGAGGAGGTCCTTGGTTCCAACGCTCGGCGATTGCATGTACCAAATTTCCATTAACTGACTGCATTCCTCCAGCTGCCACTGTCTCCAGCCCACATTCTTCAAAGTAAGAAGGAAACATCCGAGAGAATGTGGGATGCCAAGTCCGATACCATTCAGGAGCCAAAGGTTGAGACTCAAGAGAAATGTAGGTGGACCGTTCGAGACCTTCCCCAAAGAGGATGTGATCATAAGGGAATGTGACACCACGTTGGAAAGAATACATCTTGAATGATGACTCTAAAAGATAAAAATTGAATTAGTGGAAAACATTGACTAGGTTGACAAAGACAATATGAGGTAGATGTGTGGAATGAGGTTGCAAATCATCACATAAGGTTTCACGCACATCAACATCTATCATGAAATAATTTTCTTTTTTTTTTAAAAAATTGGGTATATGAATCTAATTGAGATAATTTTGTGTCACGATAATCCGATATCAAGTTATGCTTATATACTTTAGCCAAATGGTTTAGTACGAGCATAGATTCTTCCTTAGGCAACTATAGGTAGAGTTCATCAACTTCTTCTTGATCACTCGTCGATATACCATAAATTACCACTCATGGTACTAACGAGGGGGCGTTCCCGCCCAAGGTGTGGTCTAGTTGTAAGGCTTAGTCTTGTGCTACCGCCAAAGACCAAGCCCGGCAACATGATGACCGGGACAAATAGGTATGAGAAATTTTGAAATATGAGAAATCATATAAATTGAGTTGTCTCTAATGCAATGTTGCCTAAGTTTGAAGATTAAAATAAAAGAGCAAACATGGCTTTCAAACAACTCCTAAATTGAGAAGGGTGGTATGTGATCATAAATATGTGTGAACATGATTGATCCTTCTCAATTAGTCCTATGTGCAAGAAAAACATTCACAATCATCAAACAATGCAATGAAATGCCAATGGGGTCGAGGCCAAAATAAGGGACATGCTTTATCATTGGCAATACATGAGATGTTCAAATTAATGAAAATGCATCAATAATCATAGGCAAACGATGACGGGTCCCATCACGGTCGCCATCTGTTTCATCCCAAAATTTTCATTGGTTTTGGGAGTGCTCCAGAAAAATAAGGTTTTTGTTTTGAAAGAGGAAAGAAAGGGACTCGCCCGTCGGTACGAGGATCGACCGTTCCCGGCGCCTTTACCGGGGGTAATCAACCCAAGGACTATGTTTATCATTGATGCATTTCGTTTTAACTTAAACATCTTTTTGATTCTATATGCGGTGTAGAAAATATTGAAAGTTTGGAGTTTCAAACTTTTGAAAAGGTTCTTGAAGAATTGCTTGAAAATGTGAAATGTTTTGAGGAAAAAGTGAAACTAGTAAATATCATTTGAAAAACTTGTGAAAACATTTTGAAATCACTTTAGTGTTCTCTTAAGACTTTAAGTAGGTTTGAGATTTTGCTCTAATTCGGTTACCACCTAGCTAGAGCTCCATCCCTTCTTGCTTAAGTTCCTTTGGAGAGGTGCTTGTGATCATAAGTGAAATAAAGTGGGTGAGAATGCATGGATGCATTTACCCTATATGATTGAAAAAAATGTAAAACATTCCTACCACAACATTCATCTAATGTCATTCCTACCACAACATACATCTAAGATTTCGTTTTATAATTATTGTATATAAAAGAAGGAAAAGTTTTTGAAA